>NC_073231.2:55940000-58440000 GCF_029281585.2 Gorilla gorilla gorilla | reverse complement strand
TTTAAAGTATCACTTCAAAAAATAGTTCCAGGCTTTACAGCATCCAGAAACTATAATAATCTTTCTGAGACAATGACACAATTATCTGTGTATCTGCAGAACTGGTTCCAAACACTTGAAACACAGTCATATGCACAAAAGCTAGAAGGCAGCCACATCAAATGCCTAGGCTGACATATTCATACTGCTTTTCCACTAATGAGTTTGTCTTTAAAACTAGAAAAGTGATTCTCAGCTTAAGAGATCAAGGGGAGATCTCTCAGTAATTGATATAGGACAGGGATGTATTATTCTCCTGGACCACTGGTTCCAAATAGCTTCACTTCTCTAATTGTGGGTTGTAGCCCAGCACCATAGCATTACCAGGGAATATTACCAGAGAAGTGCAGAATGTTGAATTTACCTCAGACCCAGTTAATGAGAATCTGCATTTAACAGGATGTCAGGTGATTACACACACGCAATGTGTGTGTGTGTGTGTATATATATATATAATGTGTATAATATACAAATTTGAAAACTGCCATCTCAGAAGACCTCTTCATTTCCCTTCCATGCCAATTGTACAGCAATCAATAGAGTGACTCCTGACCTACCCCACAGACTGAAGCCAAGCAGAGCTTATGCCCACACAAGATTCTGCTTGCTGTAATTGGAGTACCAATTTTACTCTTTTAGATCATCATTGAGCTAGTACTCAGGAACTCTTCAACTAATTTAAAACAGCATCAAACATTAGAGCTTTTCTGGGCACTAGGGTCAGTCAAGGAATATAGACTTGTGTTTCTCCTTATGACTAGAGTACCACTCCCTGAGTTCTCCTTCTTGGCTGTAGAGAGCACACCTGCTTGACCAGGAATCAGTGACCAGGTAGGGCAAGAAGGCCCTGGACATCTGCTGAAGCCACCCAAAGTTGAAACCTTATTTTTACTAAATGTCAGTGAAATTTGTTTCTTAACAAATAATCTTTTAATGAAGTTGGAATTGCTATTTTGCTTTTGGGAAATTCATAAAGTAGAAACACATACGTACAAGTGTTTTTGTATGTGTATGTGTGTATACATGTATGCATATATATATATATATATATATATATATACACACATTTTATATTGTGATTTTTTTTTTGAGACAGAGTCCCACTCTGTCACCCGGGCTGGAGTACAGTGGCACAATCTTGTTCACTGCAACCTCCGCCTCCCAGGTTCAAGGGATTCTCCTGCCTCAGTTTCCCAAGTAGCTGGGATTACAGGCACTCACCACTATGCCCAGCTAATCTTTGTATTTTTTTGGTAAAGACCGGGTTTCACCATGTTGGTCAGGCTGGTCTCAAACTCCTGACCTCAAGTGATCCACCTACCTTGGCCTCCCAAAGTGCTGGGATTACAGATGTGAGATACTGTGTCCAGTCTGTGATGGTTAATTTTAATGTGTCAGCTTGACTGGGCCATGGGATGCCGAGACAGCTGGTTAAATGTTAATTCCAGGTTTGCCTGTGAGATTTCCTGAAGACATGAGCATTTGAATTAGTGGACTGAGTATAGCAGATGGCCCCCTGAGTGCGGGTGAGCATCCTCCAATCCCTTGAGGGCCTGAATAGAACACAAAGGTAGAGGAATTTTGGATCCACACTCCCTCCACCTAAATGATTGGGCTAACACATCATCAGTCTTCTCCTGCCATTGGCACTCTGCCTCTCAAGCCTTCAAACCACACCACTGGCTTTCCTGGGTCTCCTGCTTGCAGGTGGCAATTCATGGGGCTTCTCAACTTTCATAATAGTGTGAGCCAATATCTTGTAATAAATATATTACACTATACGTCCAAGACCCAGGCACTGGCATCTGGTGAGGGCCTTTTTTGCTATGTCCTTACATGGCAGAAGGTGGAAGGGCAAGAGAGAAGAACTACCTCCATGAAGCCATTTATAAAGGTCACTAACCCCATGCAACAGGGAGGAGCCCTCATGACTTAATCACCTCTTAAAGACCCCACCTCTTAATGCTATCACATTGGAAACACCTGAGTTATAGAACTGACACATTCAAACCATAGCATTCATTCTTCCTTGTCTGTCTTCTTCAAGTGAGTCCTTGAATCCATCTTTAGACCATAGACATCAATGATGAAAAGAGTAGTCTATGACATCAGCTGAGCTACACCAGGCCTCTGCAAACTCATTTCCTCCCTGGCACCACACACTAGGAAATACAATATTTATTGTTTGTATAAAACAATATACTGCATTGGCGTAAATCTCATTTTCAATATTTAAAGCTATTCTGGCTCTTGTGACACCCCGTGTCAGAATCCTGGGCATGGAATGCTAAGTGTGCACCAAGCCCTAAAGATCAGAAATGGTATTTTCCTCTTTTAATATTTTCCCACACACTTAAAGTTTATACTTAAATGAAAAGAAAATGACAAATATTCCATCTCAAAAAAATAACGCAGAGAATTCTAGTTTACAATGTCCTCTCTCAAAATTCTGTAATTTGTTTTATTATTATTATTTTTTTGAGATGGGGTCTTGCTCTGTGGCCCAGGCCACAAAGCAAGAGGGCAGTGGCACTATCAAGACTCACTGCAGCCTCAAACTCTTGGGCTGAAGCGATCCTTCCACGTCAGCTCCCTGAGTAGCTAAGACTACAGTTGCCTGCCATCATGTCTGGCTAATTTTTACAGAGACAGATACCTTGCTATGTTGTCCAAGCTGGTCTTGAACTCCTGGTCACAAGCAATCCTCCCACTTTCGCCTCTCAAAGTGTTGGGATTACAGGTGTGAGCTACTACATCTGGCCTGAAATTCTGTAATTAAAAACACAATTGGTGGTGTACATGAACTTGTTGCTTAGAAAACAACCAAATATGAAAGTTTGAAAGTAGTTTACAGAGAGCTCATCCTCAATACTGCTTTAGCTGCTGTTCCTGAGTTACGCATTAGTTCAAGTGTACAACTGACTTTGGCTTTTGGAGGCAGTCCATGTGCTGTATCAGCCTCTTCAAGTCTGCCTCCATTCAGATTGCAATGCCCAGAAAAAGTTGGGATTGACAGTGGACTGTGGAAATCTCTCGAATCTTTGTTTGTAAGTTATAGAGTCTCACAATAATATTATTAGCGGGGGTATAACATAGACAAGTCCTGGAAGCAATGCATATTGGGGGACATATTTCATGTACTATTCACAATGTGAGATAACCAGCCCCTGATTTATATTAGAGGTCAGAAAAAGATAACTAGTGGGCCAAATGTAGTTCCCTGTCTGTTTTTGTAAATAATGTCTTATTAAAGCACACCCATGCCCATTCATTTATACATTGCCTATGGCTGCTTTGTGCTATAACACAGAGTTGAGTAGTTGCAAGACACATGGATGTGTATGCAAATAAAACACTGTAAAACAGCTTCCAGTTAAAGATATTTATAAGTACATGAGTTTATCTAAATTCCTGGTTGAAACTCCACTAAAATAAAAAAAATTGAAAGATCAATAAAGGCATAAATCCACAAAGATAAAATATAAGTGAAGATGATAGCAACCAAATTTGGTAAGCTGGAAAGAGGGGGACAAACAGGAACTGATATGATGGATCAGAGAAAACTGGAATCAAAGCAGCCATTGTAGAAAGAAGTAACTCAACCCGCATCACAGAACCTCAAAAAAGCTCAGGAATTGGCATTCTCAGATATCTCTTGGGGAGATGGGCATGTGGTGAAGTAGAAGAATTGACATAAGCAATTTTGGAAAAGACATCTGACAACACCAAACATTTTCAAGATTTAAAACGAAGGATCAAAAGAACATTATTTATTGTTAATGTCTTATTATACTTTTATTTACAGGCATAGTCTTATGGATGTATAGCAAAGGAAAATGTCTTTTTTTAAAATTATACTTTAAGTTCTAGGGTACATGTGCACAACGTGCAGTTTTGTTACGTATGTATACATGTGCCATGTTGGTTTGCTGCACCCATCAACTCGTCATTTACATTAGGTATTTCTCCTAATGCTATCCCTCCCCCACCCCCTACCCCCTGACAGACCCCGGTGTGTGATGTTCACCACCCTGTATCCAAGTGTTCTCATTGTTCAGTTCCCACCTAGGAGTGCGAACATGTGGTGTTTGGTTTTCTGTCCACGTGATAGTTTGCTGAGAATAATAGTTTCCAGCTTTATCCATGTCCCTGCAGAGGACATGGACTCATCCTTTTTTTATGGCTGCATAGTATTGCATGGTGTATATGTGCCACATTTTCTTAATCCAGTCTATCATTGATGGACATTTGGGTTGGTTCCAAGTCTTTGCTATTGTGAATAGTGCCGCAAAAACATACGTGTGCATGTGTCTTTATAGCAGCATGATTTATAATCCTTTGGGTATATATCCAGTAATGGGATTGCTGGGTCAAACGATATTTCTAGTTCTAGATCCTTGAGGAATCGCTACACTGTCTTCCACAATGGTTGAACTAACTAATTTACACTCCCACCAACAGTGTAAAGGTGTTCCTATTTCTCCACATCCTCATGAGCATCTGTAGTTTCCCGACTTTTTAATGATCACCATTCTAACTGGCATGAGATGGTATCTCATTTTGGTTTTGATTTGCATTTCTCTGATGACCAGTGATGATGAGTGTTTTTTCATGTGTCTGTTGGCTGCATAAATGTCTTCTTTTGAAAAGTGTCTGTCCATATCCTTTGCCCACTTTTTGATGTTTTTTTCCTCTTTTCTTGTAAATTTGTTTGAGTTCTTTGTAGATTCTGGATATTAGTTCTTTGTCAGATAGGTATATTGAAAAAATTTCTCCCATTCTATAGGTTGCCTTTCACTCTGATGGTAGTTTCTTTTGCTGTGCAGCAGCTCTTTGCTTTCATTAGATCCCATTTGTCTATTTTGACTTTTGTTTCCATTGCTTTTGGTGTTTTAGTCATGAAGTCCTTGCCTATGCCTATGACCTGAATGGTATTGCCTAGGTTTTCTTCTAGGGTTTTTATGGTTTTAGGTCTAACATTTAAGTCTTTAATCCATCTTGAATTAATTTTTGTATGAGGTGTAAGGAATGGATCCAGTTTCAGCTTTCTACATATGGCTAGCCAGTTTTCCCAGCACCATTTATTAAACAGGGAATCCTTTCCCCATTGCTTGTTTTTGTCAGGTTTGTCAAAGATCATATAGTTGTACATGTGTGGTGTTATTTCTGAGGCCTGTGTTCTGTTCCATTGGTCTATATCTCTGTTTTGGTACCAGTACCATGCTGTTTTGGTTACTGTAGCCTTGTAGTATAGTTTGAAGTCAGGTAGCATGATGCCTCCAGCTTTGTTCTTTTTGCTTAGGATTGTCTTAGCAATGCAGGCTGTTTTTGATTCCATATGAAATTTAAAGTAGTTTCTTTCCAAGTCTTTGAAGAAAGTCATTGGTAGCTTGATGGGGATGGCATGGAATCTATAAATTACCTTGGGCAGTGTGGCCATTTTCACTATATTGATTCTTCCTATCCATGAGCATGGAATGTTCTTCCATTTGTTTGTGTCCTCTTTTATTTTGCTGAGCAGTGGTTTCTAGTTCTCCTTGAGGAAGTCCTTCACATCTCTTGTAATTTGGGTTCCTAGGTATTTTATTCTCTTTGTAGTAATTGTGAATGGGAATTCACTCATGATTTGGCTCTCTGTTTGTCTGTTTTTGGTGTACAGTAATGCTTGTGATTTTTGCACATTGATTTTGTATCCTGAGACTTTGCTGAAGTTGCTTATCAACTTAGGGAGATTTTGGGCTGAGATGATGGGGTTTTCTAAATATACAATCATGTCATCTGCAAGCAGGGACAATTTGACTTCCTCTTTTCCTAATTGAATACCCTTTACTTCTTTCTCCTGCCTGATTGCCCTGGCCAGAATTTCCAACACTATATTGAATAGGAGTGGTGAGAGAGGGCATCCCTGTCTTGTGCCAGTTTTCAAAAGGAATGCTTCCAGTTTTTGCCCATTCAGTATGATATTGGCTGTGGGTTTGTCATAAATAGCTCTTATTATTTTGAGATACATTCCATCAGTACCTAGTTTATTGAGAGTTTTTAGCATGAAGGGTTGTTGAAATTTGATGAAGGCCTTTTCTGCATCTATTGAGATAATCATGTGGTGTTTGTCATTGGTTCTGTTTATGTGATTTATTATGTTTATTGATTTGTGTATGTTGAACCAGCCTTGCATCCCAGGGATGAAGCCAACTTGATTGTGGTGGATAAGCTTTTTGGTGTGCTGCTGGATTCGATTTGCCAGTATTTTACTGAGGATTTTTGCATTGATGTTCATCAGGGATATTTGTCTAAAATTCTCTTTTTTTGTTGTTGTGTCTGCCAGGTTTTGGTATCAGGATAATACTGGCCTCATAAAATGAGTTAGGGAGGATTCCCTCTTTTTCTATTGATTGGAATAGTTTCAGAAGGAATGGTACCAGTTTCTCTTTGTACCTCTGGTAGAATTCGGCTGTGAATCCATCTGGTCCTGGACTTTTTCTGGTTGGTAGGCTATTAATTATTGCCTCATTTTCAGAGCCTGTTATTGGTCTATTCAGAGATTCAACGTCTTCCTGGTTTAGTCTTGGGAGGGTGTATGTGTCCAGGAACGTATCCATTTCTTCTAGATTTTTAAGTTTATTTGCATAGAGGTGTTTATAGTATTCTCTGATGATAGTTTGTATTTCTGTGGGATCAGTGTTGATATCCCCTTTATCATTTTTTATTGCATCTATTTGATTCTTCTCTCTTTTCTTCTTTATTAGTCTTGCTAGCAGTCTGTTTATTTTGTTGATCTTTTCAAAAAACCAGCTCCTGGATTCATTGATTTTTTGAAGGGTTTTTTTTGTGTGTCTCTATCTCTTTCAGTTCTGCTCTGATCTTAGTTATCTCTTGCCTTCTGCTAGCCTTTGAATTTGTTTGCTCTTGCTTCTCCAGTTCTTTTAATTGTGATGTTAAGGTGTTGATTTTAGAACTTTCCTGCTTTCTCTTGTGGGCATTTAGTGCTATAAATTTCCCTCTACACACTGCTTTAAATGTGTCCCAAAAAATTCTGGCACTTTATTTCCTTGTTCTCATCAGTTTCAAAGAACATCTTTATTTCTGCCTTCATTTTGTTATTTACCCAGTAGTCATTCAGGAGCAGGTTTTTCAGTTTCCATGTAGTTGTGTGGTTTTGAGTGAGTTTCTTATTCCTGAGTTCTAATTTGATTGCCCTGTGGTCTGAGAGACAGTTTATTGTGATTTCTCTTTTACATTTGCCGAGGAGTGCTTTACTTCCAATTATGTGGTCAATTTTAGAATAAGTGTGATGTGGTGCTGAGAAGAATGTGTATTCTGTTGATTTGGCATAGAGAGTTCTGTAGATGTCTATTAGGTCTGCTTGGTGCAGAGCTGAGTTCAAGTCCTGGATATCCTTCTTAACCTTCTGTCTCCTTGATCTGTCTAATAATGACAGTGAGGTGTTAAAGTCTCCCATTACTATTGTGTGGAAGTCTAAGTCTCTTTGTAGGTCTCTAAGGACTTGCTTCATGAATCTGGGTGCTCCTGTATTGGGTGCATATATATTTAGGATTGTTACCACTTCTTGTTGAATGATCCCTTTACCATTATGTAATGGCCTTCTATGTCTCTTTTGATCATTGTTCGTTTAAAGTCTGTTTTATTAGAGACTAGAATTGCAACCCCTGCTTTTTTTTGCTTTCCACTTGCTTGGTAGATCTTCCTCCATCCCTTTATTTTGAGCCTATGTGTGTCTCTGTATGTGAGATGGGTCTCCTGAATACAGCACACTATTGGGTCTTCACTCTATCCAATTTGCCAGTCCGTGTCTTTTAATTGGAGCATTTAGCCCATTTACATTTAAGGTTAATATTGTTATGTGTGAATTTGATCCTGTCATTATGATGTTAGCTGGTTATTTTGCCTGTTAATTGATGCAGCTTCTTCATAGCATTGATGGTCTTTACAATTTGGCCCAGAGGGGCACGCGCCTATATGAAGTGTCTGTCGGCCCCTACTGGGAAGTTTCTCCCAGTTATGCTACACAGGGCTCAGGGACCCACTTGAGGAAGCAGTCTGTCTCTTCTCAGAGCTCAAACACTGTACTGGGAGAACCACTGCTCTCTTCAGAGCTGTCAGACAGGGACGTTTAAGTCTGCAGAAGTTGTCTGCTGCCTCTTTTTCAGCTATGTCCTGCCCACAGAGGTGGAGTCCATATATGCAGTAGGCCTTGCTGAGCTGCGATGGGCTCCACCCAGTTCGAGCTTCCCATCCACTTTGTTTACCAACTCAAGCCTCAGCAATGGCAGATGCCCCTCCCCTAGTCAGGCTGTCACCTTGCAGGTTGACCTCAGACTGCTGTGCTAGCAGTGAGCAAGGCTCTGTGGGCATGGAACCTGCCAAGGCAGGCATGGGAGAGAATCTCCTTGTCTGCCAGTTGCTAAGTCCTTGGGAAAAGCACAGTATTTGGGTGGGAGTGTCCCGTTTTTCCAGGTACAGTCTGTCACAGCTTCCCTTGGCTGGGAAAGGGAAATCCCTCAACTCCTTGTGCTTCCTGGGTGAGGTGACGCCCTGCCCTGCTTCAGCTCGCCCTCTGTGGGCTGCACCCACTGTCCAACCAGTCCCAGTGAGATGAACCAGGTACCTTAGTTGGAAATGCAGAAATGACTCATCTTCTGCGTCGATCACGCTGAGAGCTGCAGACTGGAGCTGTTCCTACTCGGCCATCTTGGAACGGACCACCAGAAAATTTCTGTACTGCCACTGGGAAAGTACATTGATAAAACTCCTTTGGAAATGACTCGTCCACATTGAGTAAAGGTGAACATGCATACACCTTGTGATCCAGAAATTCCACTTCTAAATATATAGCCTGGGAAAATTATAAAATATATACACCTGAATGCATGAATAAAACTGTAGCAGTGCTGTTTGTAAAGAAACAAATAATAAATATAACCCAAATGTCTATCAATAGCAAAATGGATACATATATGATATACTAAAGTCTACAATGATGAACAAGATTTATACATACAAATTTTTCTTAAAAACAATGTTGAATAAACAGTTCCATGTTTAAATAACAAGCAGACATTTTCTATGACTTGGCCATACACACAGTAAAAGTATTAAATTTAGTCGTTTGAAATGGCCATTTTATAGGTAAAAATGGTTAAGTAGAAATTTCATAAATGGTTTCTTTTGGAGAGCAGGAATTAGGAACAAATGTGGGTAAGGAGCTGACATTATTTCTTCCAAGCATTGTTGAAGCGGTTGATTTTTAAATTACATAAATATATTTGATAAGAAGTTTAAAAATCAGTTAAATATTATAAACTACTCATGAGCACATCGTTCATTACTACTCACATGTTAAAGTTGATTCAATATTTATAAACAGAAAATGAAGCAAGTTATAGATCATTGGTTGCCTTTATTTTGAATGTGGTTGACTGGTAAACAATACACATTGGAATGTTTCTTCCTGAGAGAAGTAGAGTGTCAGTTTGCTACAGAGTGTCAGTTTGCCCAGATATATTCACGTGATTCAGTCAGAAATCATCCTTTAGGCTTTTAATCATCTGTGCAACATGTTTCTCAGATCTTGGTGATTTTTAGTGAGAGTCTATGACAGATAGCCAATTTCATGTTGTAGGGGACCTGAAATAAATCACTACCCTTGTTTCTGCCAGTTTTACAGTTCAACCTTTCAGATGTTGGAATTAAATCTATTTCAATACAAAATTTTAACTTCCCGGCTTTGATTCTCAGTCAAATATCTAATATTTACATTTTATAGTTCCTGTAAATTTCCTCATGATGATTCAATTATTCAAACAAGAAATTAATCCTCACAGTGCCATATTTCCTTATTGTGTGGCTAATTTTTACTCCTACATAAAAAGAAGTGATGATCAGTTGGGATGGTTTAAAAACCGTTGTGAAAATGACACATACATTTGATGGCAAAGACTAAAAGTAGTGTGTAGAGTGTATCAGGCTTAAAAGCCAGGAGAACTGGAAAGCCTACTGTTTCACCCATTCCTTCAACAAACATCTGTTGAAATCCTTCTCTGTGCCTAGTATTGCTGTAGCTGCTAAGGGAGGGGAATAAAATTTCAATTTTCATGGACCTTATAGTAAGTGTGTAGCATGTCACATGGAATAAAGTGTGGTATGACAAAGGCAGATGTTGTCTTACATTTTATTGACTTCTTAAGTGCATTTGAGTAAGTCCTATTCCCTCTCCTTTCCCTTCTCCTTTTCTTCTTCCTTCTTCTTAGTCTTTTATTTCTTATTATTGGTTCAAATTATAAAAGCTGGATAATACAGAATTTCACTAGGCAACAAGGTATTACAAAGAGTTTGTAGAAAAGAATATTAATGACAAAAGACAGAGAAATCATCATTAATTTTAACTCTCCATGGTTGAAACCATGTATAGTGCTATAAATTATTTGAAATTAGCAGTAGAGAAACTTCCTTATAACTCCACACTGCAGAAATCCAAAAGGAATCACTTTTGTTGCTGTAACTAACTAATGTGAACTTTATGACAATAACATTCATTCTGAAACTGCTTCTCTCCTGATATCCACTCTAAATCTATTTTGGAGAAAGCAACATAAGCAAGGAAAGAGAAAAATATACAACCTATTCTGCAATAAGGACTATTCTTGGAAAGTACTTGTTTACAGATCAAGCCAGACCTATAATTTTTCCAAGCTTCCTTGGGGCTCTGTTTTCCTGCCCCTTTCCCTGTTCTTGGCACCTGCTTTCTGTCAAGGGAAGCAGCTCCTGGCAGAGACCCTGGACTCCAGGGAGTTTGTGCAGTAATCACAGTTGCCATCACTGTGAGGCCAGGCACAAAAAAAGACACAGCTCCATCCCCGATCTTGACTTCTCATAAGTTGTGCCAGGAAATGTAGAACATTCAGTATCTTGCATAAGGTTCTGTAAATTCCAGTTCAGCAGGGCATTTTTAAGAAAGAAATCTGACCAAAGTTGTTCAGGAAAAAGTAAGTCAACTTTAACAGCCACCAGTTCCATTTGTACTTGATAAAGCTCTTGTATTTCTTCACCATAGTTTCCCTATATTCCTGAAGAATTTATAACAGCCTCTGTGGAACTGCCCATTACATATATTATATATGATATATAAAGCACTGTTGTATTAAAGATATAAAAGGAGACAAAGGATCAGAACATTACTAAGTGTAATGAGATTCAGTTAGGTAGAAGGGCCAAGAATGAAGAAGTTAAAGTAAGACAAGATGTCCTGAGAAGTAAAACTGGGGAATAATTTGGTTTTGATTGGAAACATTCTTTTATTTGGGGTATTAAAAATTGTTGAACAAAAGCCTGAGACTCAGTTTGTATCTCCTTATTCATAATAGCAACACCAAGGGGTGGATTTGGGGAATTCTTTATACCCTCAGTAATTTCCATCAATATCCCCAGCTGCCTCACACAGAAAGAAAAAAATTTATAGATATATATATGATTTTATATACCTTAATATTATTTATATGTTTATATTATATAAATTATAAGTGTATAATATAGGTCTTATTCTATAAATTATACATGAAGCAGTTTTAGGGAACCTTATTAATATATCTCAAATAAAAACTGCACATGTATTTCAGAGGTCACTTAGCATCTTCTTCCAAGCAGATTGTTTTGTGTTTAACTTTTACAGAAATTCTGGAATATCTCTTGATTCAATGACAAAAGTTACAAAAAGAGTTCTTTCTAATTGCTAGGATGTATTTGCATTTTGCCATCATTGGAAATATGCCCTTACCCAGAATTCATTCCAAAGTAAAGTCAGAGGTAAAAGCCTTTGTTCGTTGTTTTTCTTCTGAGCTATCAGAGTACTTACCATAAAAATCTCATACTAAATGATGTAGTGCCATGTCTATTAGTAATCATGTGCCTGTCTTTTGCTTCCCTCCCTCTGAGTGTAGCATAAGGAAAATAGAAGTTCTCGGTGATGCTGGCAGAGTGAATAGATTACATCCATGTTGTTATGAGAGTCTGGTAGGTATCAGAGTTTAGGCTGAGATGTTTTTGTTTGCAATGGAGGTAACGAATACTCCAACTGGGTTCTAATGCCATTGTGGCTAACATCAAATTAAAGAAAAGCTAGGCAAGTTGCCTAATTGAAATGTAACTGCCTCCTGGGCAAAATGAATGCCAAAAATAAAAGGGAAGAAATGAAGAAATGGCAAATGCTACAAGAGTGCTAAATACATTGTTCTGGGGAAATCTATGGCCACAGAAGCTTTTCCTTGATACACGTTTTCCAAGGCTTTCTTAGGTTTGCGTCCAGAGTTCCTTGTAAGCCAGATGAGGAGGGAGAACATTCAGGGCAAATGTCTCCTACTGTTTTACTATTCCCATATCTAATTTTTACAAAAAATGTAGCCAAAGCCTATATTATCCTGTAAATCTCTTTATTAGGTTCTATCACCTGCAATATGGAGATAGCTCTTTGGGAGAAGGGACTATATATAAATAACAATTTTGCATCAGCCTAGAGGGTACCTTGCATCGTGCACATAGTGTTTAATAAATGGTGTTGGATGTTTATGCCACTGATATATTTTTCTAAAACCAAGAGTAAAAGCAATAAGGATATGCCACATCTCTGTACTTAGGCTAATAGTCTATCATGAAAAGAGCTTGTCAAGCCTAACTTTTAAAGGCAATAAAACCAAAATTGTAATTTTAAATGAGTTTTAATTTATAAATTACTAAAAAATTACTTAAGGTCACTTTTTAAAAATTCTGCCAAAAGGTCTCTGAAACATTTAATACTGGTATAAGGAAACTTAAATGTCAAAAGAAAAAAAAGTAGAGATGCCACATGTACTACAAAGAATTTACAGATTCCACTGAGTGCTTATTTGTTGGTTCTACCAATTCTGAATAGAGAAATCACATAGTGAATCTCTGAGTGGTGGAAATGACTCTGTGAAGGGAGCCTTATCCTTATTTTACAAGTGATGCTACTCAGAAGTAAAGAGTGCACACAAGTGAAGTTAAAATCTTATATACATACACACACATATATGCTTATGGGTAGAGTTGTTTCACTTACCTTGTTTGCCTAAGGAACTGTTTATGCACTCTCCCTTGGAACCATCTATGTGACATTTAGATAACTAGGCTATCCATGAAGAGAGAAAAACAATTTGGATGTTAATAAAACTCTTCCATGAAGAACAAACCCTTTACCAGACAGGGGATGGCAGAGTCCTCCATCTAGAAACTTAAATACATCAGTAAAAGGGCTCAGCTCTTTGATATCAAGCGTAAGGAAAGGGTGTTATGTTTTACAGTTCACCGGAGGATTTAGCCTACCTCGATGAGAAGCTGAATAATCTCATATTTAACTGTGATCAAAATTATAAAAATGGAAAGGGATGGATAGTCATGGTCTCATTATTCTAGAACACAGCTAGACAGAATTGTGGGAGAAACATTAAGAATAGCAGAAAAGCTATGCTGTCTATTAGCATTCATCATATGGTATTTCCTTCTGACATTTCTAGTCTATGTTTCAAAGACATCGGTTCAGTCCTGCCCACATTGTGCTTGGGCTTTAACCCAGAGCCAGCTTCTGGTGCTTGCTCTTATTGGTGCTAAATTGACTCTGATCTACTCTCTCATTAAGCCAGCCCTTATTTCATGACCATGATCATTGGCCAAGAGAAATAGGGGGAAATATGACGTGTTTAGGGATTACACCAGATCTGTGTATCAGTCTTCACAAATACCAGTAGTCCACTGAAACTCAGCCTACTCTTCTGATTTTCATGAAGTTGCCCTGGTGATAATGCATCTGAAGTCAGGGAGGATCAGAGTCCGGGGACTTGCAGTGCCCTCTGCAAGCTGCATGCTCTTTATTGTGTGCTAGTTCTCAATTCCAGTCTGATGCCTGTTTTTTTCCATGTCTAACAACTTGCAAGTCTGGATGATATTGAAGAATAACTATTATCACAACTTTGTTTTCTGTAATTCCGTGGTGGTGGAGTTTCATTTACTCTGAGTCCAGAGGGAAAAGACTTAAATAAATCCACATATAGTTCACATTTCTATGAAGAAAATATACTTTATCCCCAGTACCTTTCTAGTTTTATCTAACGAATGATAAAGATTTTTCAAGAAAAAGTGAGGTCAATTTTAGAAATTAGAATTAAGCCACCATCCCACCTACAAAGGACAATAATATTAATAGGCTTAAAAGGGAAAGCTATTAAAACCCAACATGGAGGGAATTCTGCCTTCCACCTGTAATATGTGCCTGCCAAATAATAATCCCCTCATCCGGGCACCAGGAAACTCTGGTTTGGAAGATAGGAGGATGGGAGTTAAATTTTTCTTAGTTAAAACTATGAAACAGTTTGTCTAAATTTCACGGCTACACTTAGAATCTCTAAGCCCAACTGGATCCTTTATCTTATTCTATCTCACTGGAGCCTTGCTTTCCAAGAAAGGGTTAAAACCTTCAAATATATGTTATTCATAATTAAAATACATTTAGTTTTTTTGGCTTGAGATAATTAGGTGTTTTTAACTGACTAATCATTCAATTGTCTCAGTCACATTGGAACTTTTCCTGACCAAACAATTGAAGATAAAGCCAAGCCACTATTTCAAACTCTCTCTTTCTTCTAATCCTGTTCCCTGCTATTTTTGATAATACTGTGCAAGATCATTAGATTTTATGCATTTACTTGATACTATCTGCCTTTCTTCAAAAGAATGCACGCTCCAGGAAGGAGTGTTTTTTTTTTCTTTTGTGACCTATTGTATCCACAGGATTTTGAAAAATGTCTATCAAATTGAGCCGCTCATACATCTCTGTGGAATGAGTGAATGAATAAATGAACCAGAAGGTAAAATCATTTAGATTACAAATATTCACTCAGTAATGCCAGGATGTCAAGACCATACCTAGCAATAATATTGGGTGAACTGTTAAGTTTGTCCTACTTAGTCCCTGAAAACAACCACCTCAGCCAGGTAGTTAACTTCACCTAGAATGGGGAGGAAGACAGAGATGTTGGTGGGGAAGATTCCCATAAATTTTGGCTACATTTTGAAACTTACATAGGGTGGAATTACATGGCAGAGCTGGACCACAGAACTATGGTTTTATTTTTATTTTTTCTTCTATTTCAATATAGATAACAATAAGGTAATCAGACAAAGTACAGTGTACTGTTAAACAGTATATTGCCAAATATGCTGTACAGTATATTGCTGTATATGCTGATAGGAAGAAATCCAATGCGAAACTGTATCATTACTAAACAAATGCAAAATCCTGAGCCTGCTTGACAGGGACACTAATTCTTTTTTAAAAGATTAAGATCTATGGAAACATAGATAATTAGAGCATCAAATTTATAAAGCAAACATTCATTATGTTGTAGTTTTCCCCGAGTCTTTAGTCTAAATATAGATGTCGTCTTTTGGGCTGAATCACGAATTACAAAGCTTTAGCCCAGGGAAGACAGCAGAGGCTGAGTGAAAGCACATCACAGCCTTGACATAGATGGAGCACTCTGCCTCTCTGGGCCAAGCCTTTGTCTTTTTACTTATCTTACCTGGTACTATGCAGTCATCCTTCTTCTTCAAGTAACCAGCCACAATCAGTGTGACCACATATGGTATGTTAAACAATTGACTTATTTTACATGGACACTGAATACATACTAGCTTACCAGAGCCTCATGCCATTCCTAATCCAAGAATGTAGATGACAAAGTTTGTCTGTTGGGGCGTATACGGTGGTTTTTAATGACAATATAATTACCCAGACATGTCAAGTTTTGATACATTAATCCCCAGCTTCCTCACTGTCATCTGAGAGAACTAGGCAGTCATGATAGAATTTAGCAAGGACCTACATGCGTGGAGTTTTGTGCACCTACACACGGCGTTCATACTACAGCAATGGGTGCTGTTGGTGATGCAGAAGAGTACAGAGGTCTGGTTATTTTAGCTAAACTTTCTTCCCCATCTCCAACTAGACATCAGAACCAGGCTTCATCATTGCAATGTCCTGGGAAAACTAACCATGAGATGACTGTTGGTCATTCACTTCAGTCCATCTCTGGGTTCTTTACATTGTGAAGTACATGATGAATAGAATCATCACTTTCTTTCTTTATTCAACACACATCTATCACCCATCAATTGAATAGATACTATGCTTAAGATACAAATACAGGAAATATCCTGATCTCTACCCATAAGTAGCTGACTAATGAATTGGGAGAAAAGATGTATAAATATATCCCTTAATTTTAAGGAAGAAAGGGGGGAAAAAGACAAACATATGCTTGCAATACAAAAGATTACGAGGTAACAGATAATTAAATATATCCTTATAGGGCGAGGCAATATGAGCAAGACAAGTGTTCTGGGTTAATGAGAGGGAACAACAAAGGGAATCTCATTCTCAAGGGAGAAATCAGTAATATTTTTAAAAGGATTTGCTGTTAAACTACCTATAAGGATAAATGGTATCTTCATAGGCAGATTAGAGAGTAATACATTTCAAACTGCAAAACACGCACAAAAGCACAATCAGGTAAAAGTTTGGCATGTTTGTGGGGGGTGGTTATTAGGTAAGGATGAGGCGAATGTCAGGAACTGAAGTTGGTCTATCATAGCAATAGACCACACATGAAAAGAGTTATCAGTTTTTCAAAAATGTTTAATGAGCACATACTCTACACCAGGCAGGGGATTTGTGCTTATCTGGTGCCCCACTATGTTTCACTTCTCTGTGGTAGACCTAGCTTATGATACAATTATCATTTAAAAAGAAAAGATTAGCACAAAATAAAGGTACCAGTGATCACTATTTTCATTTAATGACATTTGGAAAGTTTGGGCCAGTACAATCAGGGGAGGAAAAAAAGCGGGAAATGTGAGATAAACAATAGGGAGGAAAATATATTAGTCTGCACTTCATTGTTCTAAAATAAGATGTCAGTTCTCATCTCCAGAGCAACTACAAATGAAATGATGTGAACATAGAGTAAAATAAATAACAAAGGAATTAAAGTAGTTCACTAGAAAATATCTATTTAACCAAAAGAAGAGAAAAATGGAAAAACCGAGGAGAAAAGAAGATAAGACATATAGAAAAATGTATAGCAAAAGGCAGAAAGTTCTTTATTAGTAATTACATTAGATATATATCAATTAATATTAGACTCTTTAATAGGCAGAGATTGGCAGAATGAATTACAAAGCAATACCCAACTATACGCTGTCTGTAAGAGTCTAATTTTAGTTCAAAAACACAAAGAGATTGAAAGTCAAAGGATGGAAAAGGGTATTTCACGCAAACAGTAACCAAAAAAAAAAAAAAAAAAAAAAAAAGAGATAGAGTTGCCAGGTGCAGTGGCTCATGCCTGTAATCCCAGCACTTTGGGAGGCCAAAGCAGGCAGATCACCTGAGGTCAGGAGTTTGAGACCAGCCTGGCCAACATGGTGAAACCCTGTCTCTACTAAAGATACAAAAATCAGCTGGGCATGGTGGTGGGTGCCTGTAATCCCAGTTACTTGGGAGGCTGAGGCAGGAGAGTCGCTTCAAACTGGGAGGTGAAAGTTGAAGTTGCAGTGAGCCGAGACCATGCCATTGCACTCCAGCCTGGGCAACAACAGCTAAACTCCATCTAAAAAAAAAAAAAGGAAAGAAAGAAAGAAAAGAAATTGAGTGACTATACCAATGTCAGAAAAAGTAGACTTTAAGACAAAAATTGTTATGAGAGACAAAGTGACATTATATAATGATAAAAGGATAATCCATCAAGAAGATGTCACAAATATAAACATCTGCACTGAACATCAGAACCTCAAAATACGTGAAGCAAAACTGACAGAATTGAAGAGATAAATGACAGTTCCAATGAGAGTTGGAAACTTTTGTACCCCATTTTCATTAATGTAAAGAACAACTAGACATAAGATCAACAAGAAAATAGGTTACTTGAATAGTATTGTGTATCTACTAGACCTAAACACATCTACAGATCACTTCAGAAAGGACAGCAGAATGTGTGTTCTAATAATATGCACATGAAACATTTTCTAGCATAGACCATATGTTCGGCCACAAAACAAATTAGGATAAACCTAAATAGATTGAAATCATTCAGAGTACGCTCTCCAGTCACAAAGAACCTAAATTAAAAGGCAATAACAGAATGAAATTTGAAAAATTCACAAATATGCGAACATTACACCAAACTCCTAGATAACCAGTGGGGCAAAGAAGAAATCACAAGGGAAATTAGAACATATTTTGAGATAAATGAAAATGACAACATAACATACCAAAACTTATGGAACACAGCAAAAGCAATGCTCAGCTGGACATTAAGAATTTTAAAAGCCTACCTTAAAAAATAAAAAAAATCTCAAACAACAACCTGTCTACCTTAAAACTAGAAAAAGAGCAAACTAAATTCAAAGCAACGAGATAGAAGAAAAATTAGCTCAAGATGACATCATCAAGAAACAGAATAGATAACAGAAAATCAGAGAGAATAAAAAAAACCAAAAGTGGTTATCTGAGAAAGAAAAAGGGGGCCCCCCAAATGGTAGTCATGTCCCCTGTTTCACTCCTGATTGTAGTAATTTGAGATTTATTTATTTATTTATTTTTGTCAGTGTAGTTAATTGTTTGTCAGCTTTGTCCTTGGGTTGAGATCTAGGTATTTTGGTACCAGAGGAAATAATTGTTTTCCTCTCAAATAAAACCTGATTCAGAAGCCTTGGTAAATATGCTTGGCACAGTGTTTCTTAAACGGTGCTAGTTTTTAAATAAAGGACTAGTTTTAAGAAAATTTTGCCAAATATGTTGTGGATCAGTACTTCTGTAAAGTAAAATAAAAGTAAATGAGTAGACAAATGAAATGGAAAGCATTGGAAATACCACCAAGTCTTTCATTATTATATCCAACAGACATAGAACTACTCTGTGAAATTGTTGTAAAATTTTCTAAACATTTACTCTCAATTTTTTTTTAACCTCATTGTGGACTAGTGCACACACAGGCCAGAAGCCAGCACTTAGAGTTGCACTGGTCTGGTAGCATTGCCATTTTTTTCTTTACAAATTCATAATTTTTCAATTATGTAATCAGAGCATAGATGAAATTGCCCTTTAGACTAATGCAGAACACAAATTTTAAGAGAACTATCCTTTATCCCTTCTCTGGAGCAAGGGAAGAGTTGAAGCCTTTGTTTCCAAAGCTGAATATAAGACAATAATTAGAAAAAGAACTCATTAAAAATAAAAAGTAGAGTTGGTGGCATTGTCAGTCTCATGAAAATAGTTTCAAATGTTTTACACTGAGCATATAATTAAAAGTTTATTGCCAATGATATTTTCTAATCACCTTACACTATGGTTGACTTAAAGTCTTTTCTATAAATCCAGTGCTTGGACTTCGTCAAAAAATAGCTTCTCTCCATTTCTTTCTTTTTTTCTCCCCTGTGAATGGCCTGTATTTTCCTATTTCTACACCTTGCATTTTTTTGTTGTTGTTGTTGAAAACTAGACATGTTGAATACCATGAGGTAACTCCGTAAATTAGATTTTCCCTTCCTTCAGATTTGCTGTTGTTGATTGAGGGCTGAAGTCATCTATTTGTTTAGTGACTTTTGCAAACTATTTTTGCAAAAGCTGTATTCTTTGTCATGCGCAGCCACTGAAGCCTCTGTTCTGTGACCTCAGATGTCAGCCGGTAACCCAACAGCTGACAGAGATTTTCTTAAGTGCCTGGAGGAAAACAAAACCAACCAACCAATCAGCCAGCCAACCAAAAGAAATCTGTCTCCCTGTCTGCAGATTGCTTCTGACCTGTGGCACTTCTTCAACCCTAATCCAGGCTACATACACCTCTGCTTTATGCTTCACCTCCTGCTTGCATGGAACTCACAGACTAGCCAGAGGTGCAAGCTGATGCTCTTCTCAGGTATTTTCTGAGCATACATCTGGCCCTATGTGCATTGCATTCTGGCCTCCCTGGTGTACATAGTAACCCTTCAAATGCCTTATTCCCCCAAGAATTTTCCTCCTCAACCTCCTTCCCAGCCTGTTGAGTCTGTCTGATACTTGCCCAATCTGCCATTGTTTGCCCCAGGCAACTGTGGATGTTGCCATGTTTGGAAAGCTGCTCCAGCTGCTCCAGAGGATAAACTTTCCTTTGTCCCATTCAGGCTGTGCTAATCCTTCAGGGAATATCCAGAAAGGTCAAAATTTACAACCAAAACTTTTGGAAAATAAGATCTACGTTGCTCCCCTTCACCCTAGCAACTTTCACCAGTGATGTCAGCTGCTGTCCATCCAGCCACTCCAGAACTGGAGAATGAGGGATGGTAGACAAGTAAGCAGAAATGCCACAGTGACACTCAGCAGTCTTTTTCTTTTTTTTTTTTTTGTCTTTATTAAAAACTCACCTGTAAGTTTTTGTTTAGATTTAAGAGTTCGAGAAAAGTTGATTCTGTAAGATTTTCCAGCTTAATGGTTGGTTCAGTTAACGCCCTGATTCTTCTAGTTTCCAACTCCACCATTTTCTATGACATCACCATTCAATTCAACAAAGGGAGAATAGATGTTTCAATAAGTGATGCTGGGGCATCTGGATATCCACACGCAAAAAATGTGAAGCTGAACCTTATTTTATGCAAAATACAAAAATTGGCTCAAACTTGAAGGCCTCATGTAAGAACTAAAACTATACAATTCTTAGAAGGAAACATAGGAGTAAATCTTTGGGACCATAAATTTGGCATTGAGTTTTTAGCTTTGACACAGTAAGCACAAACAACAAAAGAAAAAGTATATAAATTGGGGCTTAAAAATATGAAACACTTTTGTGTTTAAATGGGTGCTATCAGAAAAAAGAAAGACAACTCACAGAATGGGAGAAGATCTTTTCAAATCAAGCATCTTATGAGGGACTTGTAAGTAGAATATATAAAAACTCTTAGAAATCAGTAATAAAGACAAGTAACTATTAAAAATTGAGCTAATGATCTATATAGATAGTCTTCAAGGAAAATATACAAATGGCCAATAAGATATAAATGATGCGTGAAAGATGCTCAATGCTTTTAGTCATTAGGAAAATGCAAATAAAAACCACAAGATACCGTATTTTAATTTCCATTATAATTATAAGATGAGTATAATAATGACTATAATAAAAAGGCCCGAAATAGAAAATGTTGGTGAGAATGTGGAGAAATTGTAATTCTCAGACATTGCTTGTGGAATATAAAATGATGGAGCCACTTTGAAAAGCAGTCTGGCAGGTCCTCAGAAAGTTAGACGTACAGTTACCATTTTACACACCAATACCACTCATAGGCATATACCCAAGAGAATTGGAAGCATATGCCCACACAAAAGCTTAGATGCAAATGTTTTTAGCAGCATTATTCATAGTAGCCAAAAGGTGAAACAACCTGAATTTCCATCAAGTAATTAAAAGATAAACAAAATGTGATTTTCTATACAATGAAATATCATTTGAACATAAATAAGAGTGATAAAGTTGAAATTGGCCCAATTTTCCCATAGAACTGAGACTTGAGAAATACACATTTGTTTTATGTAAGTTCCTTTCTCAAGAAACCGACCATCAGGGCTCCCAGACAGTAGCAAGGAATTGAGCCTTCCCGGGTCACAACACCCGGACAATGAAATGCACCTGCTGCCTACTGACCAACTCCTCTTCTTACCTCTTCCTAATTCTTTGCTATATAAACCACTAACTTAAGTCAGTTTTGGAGATGTGTTTGAGACTGGTCTCCAGTCTCCCAGCTGACATCACCCGCATTAAAGCCTTTCTTCCTTGCCAATACTCATTGTCTCAGTGATTGGCTTTCTGTGAGGCGAGCAGCTGGACATAGGCCAAACCCCTGGCATTTGGCAACACAGTGATACGTGCTACAATACAGATGAACCTTGAAAACATAATGCTAAGTGAAAGAAGCCAGTCACAAAGACTTCATATTATATGACTTCATGTATATAAAACGTCTGGAAAAGGCAAATCTCTAAAGACAAAGTCAATCAGTGTTTGCCAAGCCTCGATGAGAAGAGGGAATGTGGTACAGTGCAAGCTAAAGTGGTACAGGACTTTGTTTTATGACCAGGAAAATATTCAGATGGCTGCACAATTCTATGAATACACTAAAAACCATTGAATTGTATACTTTAAGTGGGTGAATTGTACACTATATGAATTATATCTCAATAAATCTGTTACAAAAATATACTATAAGCCATTCAGTAAATTAGAAAACCATGAATTCATATTGATAGAAATGAAGGAATGGATCAATTCACAGTTTGATGAGGAACAGAACATTTCATAACCTCAAAGTACCTTCACAGAACCAATTTAGAAAACTCATCTCAAAGATTCTGTTCCTTGTAAATCACTTCCAGTATCCAAATCTCTACCAGTCAGATCAGGGTACTCCAAAGAAACAGAACTAAAGGAATAGATATATAATTAATTGTTACTAATATATTATACACATATATTAAGAGATTTATTTCAAGGAACTGGATCATTAGATTGTGTGGGCTGGGAAGTACAGAACACACAGGGAAGGTCAGTGGGATGGAAATTCAGGGAGGAGTCGATAAGTCCTGAGGCTGAATTTCTTCTTCCTCAGTTTTGCTCTAAAAGGCTTTCTCCTGATTGAATGAGTCCCACCCACACTAGTGAGGTAATCTCCTTAAAGTCAACTGATTTTAGATGTTAACCACATCTACGAAATTCCTTCACAGCAACACCTAGATTAGTATTTGATTAAATACCTGGGTACTATAGCCTAGCCTCATTGACACATGAAACTAACCTACTACAAAATGCTTATTGATTATAGAGAAAGGAAGCTACTTTACAGTGGACCCTGGCAGATCTCACACCATCAGTAAAGGTGCACATAAAAAAAAACGTGTACCACCTGATAGAATACCATAACAAACATACTTAACATCATTTCTCTGATATCCCTGCCCAATATGAATAAACTAAAAATAATTAGATAAAGCATCAGTAAAACTCCTGTTGAAACAAATTCCACAAATAAACAGCTTTAAGCTTCAAAAGTGCCAAGGTCATGAAAGTGAAGTAATATGCCCAACTTTCCAATGTGACTTGGCAAGTCTATGTTTACAGTCTTGACAAATAGAGGAGGCATCATTGTGATTATGTAAGTAGACTCTAAGGAATCATATTCTTTCAGGACAACTGTTCAGATTTCTATATACAAAGAAGAGACAGATGATTGGCACTTGCAATTGGACTCTTTGAAGGTAGAGAATTCCTTCACCAAATGTCATTACGTAGGGTGGGCTGTGGGTCCCTACCAGATGCTCTTTGAAGTGTCTTTCCATTCGTATGTAGCACAAATGCTACTCATTCATGGCTCCATAATTATTGACTTCATATCTTGTTCTATTACTTGTGACATGCTCATAAGATGTATTTCCTAAATATTAAAGATTTAAGTTGTGCAAGTTTGAAACTTTAGTAGAACAAATTCAAAATTGTACCTATGAAGCAACTGTGCTTCTATGTCTTCTCCGGATTTACAAAGGACATGATGTTGACATGCCAGGGGTGACTGCAGGTGTGGGAACCCAAATGTTGAATTGAGTTACATGTGAAGATCATCTTCCATGTGTATTGCTATAAGGACCTATACATGTTGATAACTTACCTAACAAAAGATAAATTTACCTAAAATATCTTGAAATTGGCTACTCACTCAGGTTAAATTGAATGGTTAACAGATTACATTATTAGTAGACAAATTATGGGCTGAACAAATAAATAAGAACAAATGCTTTTGTAATGACTTACATGCCACAAGACTATGGGAACACTGTAAGTTAAAAAGCTTCTGATGTAAATAACTCAGGCTAGTTCCAGTGCCTATTATATTCTCAAAAAGAGCAAGAAACTGATGTGCAAAACAGAACATAAAGAGATGCTCGCCCCGTGGCATGCCTTCACAGGTTTACCAGGATTCTTCTGATATTACCTTCTCCTCCAGTTATGAAACTGCCTCTTCGTCTGCTTCATCCTCCTCCACCTTCTCCCATTCCTCAAACTGTTTTGTAATTTCAGTTTCTGAAAGGTTACAATTCACTATCAAGTAAGCATGCTTCCCTGAGTAAGCATTTGAAAAAATGTAATCAGCCCTAATTAGGAGGTTCTAAGTCAGGATTCTTGGTACACAACTCCCCATTAAAGCTAATCTGAGTAGTTGATGGCTCACAGAAGGGATTCTAAAGTTGTTGCTGATTTTAAAAATGCCTAAGTTTATTTATTCCTTATCAGTTGATCCATTCCATCCAACCTCCCAAGAGGAGCCTCTGCAAAGGATAAGGTGTCAGAGTAATAAATGATAATGTGCGAGCTCTTTTTCATAGACCCTTCAGTCACATTTAACACTGAAGTGCAATTAATACATCTTTAATATGACTATATATATCACTAAATGAGAGCAGCTGTTAGATATGAGTAAATCGCATTCTCTTGAGGCTTGTATTCATTCTCAAAATGTCAAGATGTACTCAGCAGTGAGCAGAGTAACTAAGCTTCAAATAAGTTGGACAGAGTGCTCTTAAGAATAAAGAGTTTAAATATAAAAGAGTTGAAATGTCACCATTGTTTTGATTAAAACCTTTGCAAAGACGGGAAAACAAACTTGAAAATACTGGATAACCATATAAAGCATGGAAATGGTATTAATTAAAGAATGCCTTGAGAATTTATTAATATTAGTGGGATAAAGTTAAAGATGAATTGAAGGTGAGCAATATTTTCTTCTCAGTCCTGTTTTGTGACTATTAATATAGAATTCATTATCACTAATAATTTCTCTTCATAAATGTTCATTTTTGACAAATTAATGTCTAAATTAATCTAATACTTAATTTATAACTAGACCAAATAGCAGGATGAATCTTCACAGTGGAAAACCTTGGAGATAATACTGAAAATATTGTCAAATTAAGAATATAGCATATTTCTGTTTCATAATCAAAAATGTTATATACTTAATGTATTTTCAATCTTAATAGCCCTTAAGTTATTCTATGGGGAGAGTAAATTAACTAGAATTTTATTTGGAGGGATGTAGTCTGATAAATTTAATTATTCTTTTAACAAATTCTTTTTGTTTTATATATGCATACACAAATCTATTCTTATATATTGCTAACTTTTAGAATATTGATAATTAAAAATATCTTGTCTTTATCTGGCTATGTTATATAGCCAGATAAAGGTGGGATACTGACCAAAAAATCCATAAATTTCAAAAATTAAAATAGTCCCTTAAAACTGTTTCATCACTTTTAATCAAAGTCACATATAAAAATTCCCTGCTTTTATTGTAATATTTCCTGCGTAATAAAATAAGCCAGATTTCTACTTGATCTTCTAGTCTATAGAGCTAGATATAGTCTCAGCCTTTAGTTTAGAGATATTGGCATTCAATTCAAAAGTCTGTAGCTTGTTTGTGTTCTACTTCACCCTTGTGGGTGTAGCTAAACATGCACAATCCTGCTATTGGTACACAACCCGTTCCCCTCTTCTAACATGTAGAGTCCTAATGTCCTTAGGCCTATCCGGTGTTGTGCCAACCTACAAAATCAGGATGTATTCTCAACCAAAACTTGGTTTGGCTGTGAAAATGGGAGATGCCACATAAACACCAAGAGGGTATAAAAACATTTATTAACGAAGAGTTTTGTGGGGAAAAAGCAAGGCAGTCTTCCTAAGCGGGTCTGAAAGCGGCTTAAGAGAGGAGGGTTTTTATTGTGGAAGGTAGGAAGGGCTGGTGTGAGAGTTCCTGCACATGGGTGGACACGGGGTTGTAAAGTTTGTCTCTCACAGGTGCTAATGGAGGGGGCGCCCAGGCTTTCTTATCAACTTTCCAAGATGTGGTACAGAAGATGAAAGAAGAGGGGTGAGGCTTAAAAGCAATTAGCAGTCAAACACAAAAATAAGGAGTCAGCCTTATTTCTATCACCTATAGAAGTGGCGACATCCCTTCAGTGGTGTCTTGGGGACTCCAGGGTGTCCAATGTTGCACACTCCACAGGTGTGAAAATTTGTATTTATTTTCTCTACACAAACAAACCTTTCCCCATGCAGATCCTCTGTGTAACAGTGGATAGTAGTGGGCCTGTTAACTCTTCTCCATGAGGAAGCTATATAGTTGTTCCCTTCTCACTGAACAATATTACACTGGTTTATGAATTTAGTTGAATCAATAAGGGATACTGTGAACGAAGATATATTGAAGAATTGTATAAGACCAGCAAAGAACCAGTTTTGGCTCAAGCCTTAGCAGTGCCCCCCATTCCCACTATGTACAATAATTTAATAAATACTATTTCAGATATGCATATGATGAGCTTGAATGCTACTATCTTAACTCCTTGTAACCATCACATAACTTTCAAATTGCTTCCCTTTTTCGCCTAGCTTTGCCTCCATTAATAGAATGGCATAAGTTTCAATTGTGGACTTGACTGCTATTGATACCACTGTTTCCTAACATGTGGCTTGTCCAGGGACTCCACGTCTAACCTAAACCACTACAGTAAGGTCTTCTTGCTCCATATTTCCTAAATTTTAAAGCAATCACAATTTATCAGAGTTGAAGTCTCTTTGATATTATAAATAAAATGAATTAGGCAAAACATTATCTGTAGTCGTAGTCTATAATAAAAATGTAAATTATATTAATCAGAGACATTTGCTCAATTCTAGAATTGCTCTTTCTATAATTCTTCTCCCCTAAGTACTTTCCATTAATGCATCTCCTTATGTAAATTGAAAATTATGGAGTAAATAATGAGATACTACAACCCAGGTACAAACTTAAGATGATCCTTTTTGTGCATAATTCAGCCATGCTATAGATTATTTGCAATCATTTGCAAAGGATAATTATTCGTAAATGTGGTCCATGGGCACCCCCCTCTGCAATTAATTTAACATGAGTGTGTCCCTGGCCTCAGAAGCTGTCTGCTGGTCATTTAAATGGGGTGTTTGTATACCCCTCAAAGATAGACGTATAATTTAATGTGTATTAAATATGATTACAATTGTTTCTACGAAAAGAATTTCCCTACTAGCTGAGTTTTCCCATTTTTACAGTGAAGATACTACTCAGGTTATCAGCACATTTTCAAGCAAAAAAAATCAACAAATTCTATAACATTAGTCATGTAATCACACAAACTATTTGCTTTCCTAACAATATTTTAAAACAGCTGGTAGTGTGGCCTCTCTACCCATGGGTTATCCTAGAATCATAGAGCAGGAAGAGACCCTGAGAGAAGATTGGTGCAATCCCCCATCCCTCAGGAAGGGCTGCAACTAAATCATCCCAGACAGAAGCACATTTCCTCTAATTTTGATGAGCTCCAGAGACAGAGCTCTTGAGACTTCCTATTCTGAATAGAGAGAAATCCTTTCTTACAGCTAAACAATCCCTCTCATTAGAGCCAAACTCCATTTATCTGCGTCTGGCTATTGTTTGCATTGGAGAAGGGCTCCTCCAACCATGTTTATGTCATGTACTCTTTCCACATGAACTTACGTATTTTTTAATTAAGTATTTTAAGAGACAGGATGTTGCTATCTTGACCAGGCTGTTCCTGAACTTTTGGCTTCAAACTCTCTGCCCACCTCAGTGTCCCGAGTAGCTGGGATTATAGGTGGCTGGTTCTACAAGAATTTGAATCAATTTTGTCCTCATGGATGTTGTTTCCAAAACTTTAAAAACACCTTTAAACGCTTTTAAACCTCTGTGATGACCCTCTCATCTTTCTAGAATGTATCTCCACTCCTCTTCAGTTCCGTAATCTAGAAATATATATCATTTTCCAGTAGCGCTCTAACCAGTGATGGGGAGGGTGAAGATCTACATCTTAGATGACATTTTTTTCTCCATGTACGCATTTTTTGTTTTCATATGGGTTGGTCATATATAGAATATTTGAAAGGTGTGTTCTTGAAACTTTGTAATACAAATTCTTGAGATTTAAGACATATCTATGCTCATTTTCTACCTTCTTAGCACATTAGCAATGTATGAGCCCCGTGTGTACATTTTCACTACTGATTATATTACCTGATGAACATTTTTTATTATGTAAGTGATAAAAACATTTCTACATATAAACTTGGCAGTGTAAAGATGCCACGCAATGAAAATTACCCAAACATCAGCAGCACCCAAAGCTGCTGATGTGTGTAAAAAGCACACATCAGCAGCTTTTTACAAATATAAGGTAGTGGGACAGCTAATGTATATGAATAAGCTAATTTAAATTTCTTCCCTTTTGTTGTGATAAAATGTATGTAACATAAAATTTATTACTCTAATCATTCAAGTTTATAGTTCAGTGGCATTAATTACATTCACATTGTTGTGCAACCATCTCCACAATCTATATTTGGAACTTTTTCATCATCCCACACTGAAACTCTGAACCCATTAAACAATAACTCCTCATTTCCTCTCTCCTAGTTTCTGATAACCACTATTCTACTTTTTGTTTCTATGGATTTCACTATTCTAGGTACCTCATCTAAACAGAATCATATATTATTTGTTCTCTTTGGTCTGTCTTATTTCACTCAGCATAATGTCTTCAAGGTTTCTCCTTTATCTTTTGTTCCAGATTTGAAAATGATACACCAGGAGATGCAGTGTGAATAAAAGAATAGTGAAAAAGGAATTTTTGAATTCCTTAGGATATATAGCTAGTCTGGGAAGGTTTCCAGAATTAGGCCTATCTGCAGAGAGCTATGCTAATTATGACGTAAAAGAACAGGTCTGTGGCTTGTGTCTTGAGATTCAAAGGCTAAATTCATATCAAGTTTCTGACTAATTGAAAGCTCAGACAGTAATTTTGGAAACAGCTGCCTGGAAATGAAAACATTAAATTCAGAATAATCTTGAAAAGTTTTTTTTTTTAAGTTACAGATCGTGTGTTAGACCTGAAAATAGGCCCATTATCAGAATCCCACGCAGGAAGGTGGAAGCTTATCAGTCAGAGATACCCACAGCAATGTGGAGTTTTTCATGCCTTCCATGAAGACATTCACTTCCATCACCAAGTGTAGAAGATTTCTGTTTGTCTCCTTGGACATCTCCTTGAGAGTGTCTTTTCATGACACCAGGCACATGCTAGATGGCTCCCTCTAGGGTGACATGCATGAATCATAGGTGTGTTCGCATAGATTCTAATCTGCAGAGAAAATAAAATGTGGAGTGACAGGTGGCTCCTTGTTGATGTGAATATTTTTGTTTTGTTTTGTTTTTCATGATGACACCTTTCTAAGAATCTGAACATTGAATCTGACCCTTCTGAGAGGACACCACACCACTAAAGGAATCAAACAGAAGATACAAAATTTCTGCTCTCAGTTCTGTAAGTGAATCATCTAGAGAACTTCAGCAAGTCAGCTTACCTCTTTGTCTCTTCCTAGACATTTTGTAATGCTAGCGATGTTTTACTTTTTCTGTCTGTAATGTGTTAACACTGCAGCAGCCTTAACTACAAGGGTATTGGAACCTCTTTAAGGGAAGAAATGTTGAACTCAACTTATTTTTTTCATGCAAAAATCCTAGTGTGTATATGATCTATTCAGGAATGAAGGTCTATGTGAAGTATTATGACTGAGACTCTAAGAGGAACACTTTCCACATGATACTTTGAGGTTGAAATTAAGTATTAGTATTGGAAACTGTAAATAATGCTAGAGCTGACCTACTTAAATCTCAGGAGAGCTGTGGTCCAAGCATGTTAGGCTGTTTCCAAATCCCAAAGCTAGTAAGCATTGAGATTAAGAATATCAGTTCCTGACTGCTAGAAAAGTTAAAAGGCAATTTTTAAAGTTAGTCTGCCTATGAATATAGTAGTAGCTTGTGCTATTAATATAAGTAGCTAGTGCTACTAAAAATAATGTATTTAAAGTGGTAACTCACGGAATAGAGCTGAGAATAAGCCAATAATCAGAATTAAACACAGGTTAGGGAAACATTACCTGAGGTTATATAGGTGAAGTTTCACGAATAACTCAAAAGCATGGCTAAAACTGTTTAATGTTTAATTTTCTCTTTCTGCTTTTTTTTTCTTCTTCTTCTTTTTAGACAGAGTCTCTCTCTGTCACCAGGCTGGAGTGCAATGGTGCAACCTCAGCTCACTGCAACCTCCTCCTCCTGGGTTCAAGCTATTCTCCTGCCTCAGCCTCCCGAGTAACTGGGATTACAGGCACGTGCCACCATGCCTGGCTAATTTTTTTTGTATTTTTAGTGAAGACGGGGTTTCACTGTGTCAGCCAGGATGGTCTCGATCTCCTGACCTCGTGAGCCACCCACTTCATCCTCCCAAAGTGCTGGGATTACAGGCATGAGCCACCGCACCCGGTCCTCTCTTTCTGCTTTTAATTGTGAACATTGTATAGTGACTTTTAAAAAGTAGATTAAATTCATGTGTACTGAAATGTACAGATTTTTAGCATACAATTTGATGTTTTGATGAATTCACACACCAGGGTAACCACTATTCCTGTGAGGATGGAATATTTTCATCACCTCAGAATGTTCCTTCATGCTGTCTTCCCATTAAGTCCCTATTCCCTTTAGGCAAAAACTTCTAATTTTCATCTTCATAAGTTAATTCATTTTACCTGTTCTTGAGTTATACATAAATGGAATCACACAGTATGAATTTTATATCTGTTTGTTTCATACAACATAATATTTTGGGGGTTTATACTGTTGCAACATTGCTATGGCTTGAATGGGTCCCCTCCAAAATGCAAGTGTTGAAACAATGGTTGTTGTGATAGTATTAAGAGATGGGGCCTTTAGGAGGTAATTCGGTCATGAGGTTAATTCCTTATAAGGACTATAAGGGTCCTTATAAAAAAGGCTTCACACAGTATTTCTTTGGTGCTCTTATCCTTTTGCCTTTCATCACGTGAGTACACGGTGTTCTTTCCTCCAACTGTGAAGCAGAGAGCAGCCCGTGCCAGAAAACTAAAGCTGCCAGTGCCTTGTCCTTGGATGCCCAGCCTCCAGAACAGTGAGAGATACATTTCTGTTCTTTATAAATTACCTGGTGTCAGGTATTTTGTTATAGCAGCCTGAGTGGACTAAGACAAATGCATATTATATAGTTCATTATTTCTTACTGAATAGATTTCAGTGTGTGAATTTGTCTTCTCCATTCTCAAGATAATTGACTTTTGCTTCCTATATAAGTCTAGGATCTACATCAGACTTTAAAAACTTTGATATGATTTTAAATGTATAGAAAACTGGAATATAGCACAAAGAAATCTCATATTTTTAAATCAAATTCAGCAATTGTAGAGAAAAGGGAACTCTTGCACACTCTTGGTGGGAAGGTAAAAACTAGCACAGTCATTATGGAAAACAGTATGGCGGTTCCTCAAAATACGAAAAATAGAACTATCATATGATCCAGAAATCCCATTAATGAGTGCATCTGTAAAGGAAATGAAATTAGTATGTTGGAGAGATATCTGCTCTCCCATGTTCATTGCAGCACTCTTCACAGTAACCAGAATATGGAATCAACCTCAATGTTCATCAGTGGATGAAAGGATAAAGAAAATGTGTTATATATACACAGAGGAATACTAATCAGCCTTTAAAAAAAGGCTTGTCATTTGAGACAAGATGGATGAACCTGGAGGACATCATGTTAATGAAATAAGCCAGGCATACAAAGATCTCACTTAAATGTAGAATCTAACAAAGTTGATCTCATAGAAGCAGAGAGTACAAAGATGGTGATCAGGGGTTGGGAGTGGGGAAGTTGGGGAGACGTTGGTCAAAGGGTATGAAATTCCAGTTAGATGGGAGGAATAAGGTCAAGAGATTATTGTACAACACGGTGACTATAGCTAATAACAACATATTGTATTCTTGAAAATCTCTAAGAGAGTAGATTTTAAGTATTGTCCCCTCAAAAAATGGTAACTATGTGAAGTAATACGCATGTTAATTTGCTTGATTTAGCCATTCTATGATTTATACATATTTCAAAATATGCTGTACACAATAAATACATACAATTTTTGTCAATTAAAAATAATCAATTTAGGAAATTCAACAATTGTTTGTATTTTGTTTTATTTGTTTTAATATTTTCTGTCTTCTCTGCATATATACATGTACATATGTATGTGTGTATCAAGGATAGAAACTGTTTGTACATACATTTATACAAATATAGTATTTGTGTACCAATACACGTATAAACATATGTACATACATATATAAACACATATGTATAGGCTTAAAGATTTTTAAAAATCTATAAGTTTGTAATCTTAAAGTCTTTAAGCCTATATGTCTGTGGATATGTATGTGCACACAAAAATAGGATGAAATGTATGTATGCACATATATGCATATGTTTATACATATCTTATGATTTTTAAGAGAAACAGAACCAATAGAATATATATAGATATACAAGAGAAGTTTAATTATGAGAATTGGCCCATGCAATTATAGAGGCCAAGAAGTCTTACATGATAAATTGTATTTCATAATTTAAAGCTTTTTCTCATTAAAGGCACTATTAATAAAAGGAAATAAAAGCCACAAATGGGAGAAAATATTTGCAAAAGAGTATAGGTGATAATAAACTTGTATCTACAATAAACAAAGAACACGAAATTCTTGCAAATCAATAACAGAAGACAAAACACACAATTAAAAAAATAGGTTAAAGGTTTGGACAGACACTTCACCAAAAAGGATGCAGGAATGGCAAATAAGTGAATAAAAAGTTTGCTCAGTATTTTCAGTCATTAGGAAAATCATTATTATTCCTATGCCAGCTTTAGTAAGATAAACTTCATGTGCTATAAAATTCACCTAAAGTGTACAGTTTAGTGGTTTTTAGTATACTCACTGGGTTGTGCAACTATCACCACAGTCTATTTGGCAACATTTTTACCACCTCAAAAAGCAAGCCAGCACTGTTTAGCTACTATTTCTATTCTCCCAACCTCTCCAGACAGAAGTAATCATTCATCTATTTTCTGTCTCTATTGATTTGCCTATTCTAAATATGTCATATAGTAAATCATATAATATGTGGTCTTTCATTAGTGGCTTATTTCACTTGGCATGATGTTTCCAGGGTTCATCCATGTTGTAGCAAATTACCCCCATTGTATAGATATGCCACCTTTTATTGATCAATTAATCAGTTGGTGAACATTTGGGTTGTTTCCACCATTTGGCTATTATGAATAATGTGGTTATGAACAGCTGTGTACAAGTGTTTGCGTAGACATATATTATTTTCTCTTGAATATACACATAAAAGTAGGAATGCTTGGTCATAGGGTAATTCTATGTTTACTGTTTGAGAAATTACCAGAGTATTTTTCTAAGTGTGTACATCATTTTACATTCAGGCCCACAAAGTAAAACACTTCCGATATTCCACATACTCAACATTTGTAATCATCTGTCTTTTTTTGTGCAGAACGTGCAGGTTTGTTACATAGGTATACACATGTCATGGTGGTTTGCTGCACCCATCAACCTGTCATCCACATTAGGTATTTCTTCTAATGCTATCCTTCCTCTAGCCCTCCACTCCCTGACAGGCCCTGGTGTGTGATATTCCTCTCCCTGTGTCCATGTGTTCTCATTGTTCAACTCCCACTTATGAGTGAGAACATGTGGTGTTTTCCTGTGTTAGTTTGCTGAGAATGATGGTTTCCAGCTTCATCCATATCCCTGCAAAGGACATGCACTCATCCTTTTTCATGGCTGCATACTATTCCATGGTGTATATGTGCCACATTTTCTTTATCCAGTCTATCATTGATGGACATTCAGGTTGGTTCCAAGTCTTTGCTATTGTGAATAGTGCTGGAATAAACATACATGTGCATGTGTCTTTATAGTAGAATGATTTATAATCCTTCGGGTATATACCCAGTTATGGGATTCCGGGACCAGACAGATTCATAGACGAATCCTACCAGAGGTACAAAGAGGAGCTGGTACCATTTCTTCTGAAACTATTCCAAACAATAGAAAAACAGGAAATCCTTCCTAACTCATTTTATGAGGATGGCATCATCCTGATACCAAAACCTGGCAGAAACACAACAAAAAAGAAAATTTCAGGCCAATATCCCTGATGAACATCAATGTGAAAATCCTCAATAAAATACTGGCAAACCAAATCCAGCAGCACATCAAAATCCTTATCGACCACGATCAAGTTGGCTTCATACCTGGGATGCAAAGCTGGTTCAACAGACACATATCAATAAACATAATCCATCACATAAACAGAACCAATGACAAACACCACATGATTATCTCAACAGACACAGAAAAGCCTTCGATAAAATTCAACACCCTTTCATGCTAAAAAACTCTCAATGAACTAGGTATTGATGGAATGCATCTCAAAACATTAAGAGCTATTTATGAAAAACCCACAGCCAATATCATACTAAATGGGCAAAAGCTGGAAGCATTCCCTTTGAAAACCGGCACAAGACAAGGATGCCCTCTCTCACCACTCCTATTCAACATAGTATTGGAAGTTCTAGTTAGGGCAATCAGGGAAGAGGAAGAAATAAAGGGTATTCAAATAGGAAGAGAGGAAGTCAAATTGTCTCTGTTTGCAGATGACATGATTGGATATTTAGAAAACTCCATTGTCTCAGCCCAAAATCTTCTTAAGCTGGTAAGAAATTTCAGCAAAGTCTCAGGATACAAAATCAAAGTGCAAAAATCACAAGCATTTTTATACACCAATAATAGACAAACAGACAGCCAAACCATGAATGAACTCCCATTCACAATTGCTACCAAGAATAAAATACCTAAAAATACAACTTACAAGGGATGTGAAGGACCTCTTCAAGGAGAACTACAAACCACTGCTCAATGAAATAAGAGAGGATACAAATGGAAAAACAATCCACGTTCATGGATAGGAAGAATCAATATCATGAAAATGGACAAAGTAATTTATAGATTCAATGGCATTCCCATCAAGCTACCATTGACTTTCTTCACAGAACTAGAAGAAACTACTTTAAATTTCATATGGAATCAAAAAGAGCTCACATAGCCAAGATAACCCTAAGCAAAAAGAACAAAGCTGGAGGCATCATTCCATGTGACTTCAAACTATACTACAAGGCTACAGTAATCAAAAGAGCATGGTATTGATACCAAAACAGATATATAGATGAGTGGAACAGAACAGTGCCTCATAAATAATACCATACATGTACAACCATCTGATCTTTGACAAACCTGACAAAAACAAGCAATGAGGAAAGGATTCCCTATTTAATAAATGGTGTTGGGAAAACTGGCTAGCCATATGCAGGAAACAGAAACTGGACCCCTTCCTTACACCTTACACAAAAATTCTCAAGATGAATTAAAGACTTAAATGTAAGACCTAAAACAGTAAAAACCCTGGAAGAAAACCTACGCAATACCATTCAGGACATAGGCATGGGCAAAGACTTCATGACTGAAACACCAAAAGCAAGGGCAACAAAAGCCAAAATTGACAAATGGGTTCTAATTAAACTAAAGAGCTTCTGCATAGCAAAAGAAACTATCATCAGAGTGAACAGGCAACCTACAGAATGAGAGAAAATGTTTGCAATCTATCTATCTGACAAGGTCTAATATTCAGAATCTACGAGGAACATAAACAAATTTACAAGAAACAAACAAACAACCCCATCAAAAAATGGGTGAAGGATATGAACAGACACTTCTCAAAAGAAGATATTTATGAAGCCAACAAACATATGAAAAAAGCTCATCATCACTGGTTATTAGAGAAATGCAAATCAAAACCATGATGAGATGCCATCTCACACCAGTTAGAATGGCAATCAGTAAAAAGTCAGGAAACAACAGATGCTGGCAAGGATGTGGAAAAATCGGAATGCTTTTACACTGTTGGTGGGAGTGTAAATTAGTTCAACCATAGTGGAAGACAGTGTGGCGATTCCCCAAGGATCTAGAACCAGAAATATCACATCTTTTTGATTGTCATCATCCTAGTGCTTCTGAATTGGTGTTTCATTGATGTCTTGATTTGCATTTGCATTCATAAGAATTCTTTATATATCCGAGATACAAGTCCCCCATCAGATATATGATTTACAAATATTTTCTCCTATATTGTCGGTTATGTTTTCAAGTTTTTGATAGTATCACTTGAAGAAAAAAAGTTTTAGGGGAGGAGCCACGATAGCCGAATAGGAACAGCTCCAGTCTACAGCTCCCAGTGTGAGCAATGCAGAAGACGGGTGATTTCTGCATTTCCAACTGAGGTACCGGGTTCATCTCACTAGGGAGTGCCAGACAGTGGGCTCAGGTCAGTGGGTGTGCGCACCGTGCGTGAGCCGAAGCAGGGTGAGGTATTGCCTCACTCGGGAAGCGCAAGGGGTCAGGGAGTTCCCTTTCCTAGCCAAAGAAAGGGGTGACAGACGGCACCTGGAAAATCGGGTCACTCCCACCCGAATACTGCGTTTTTCCGACGGGCTTAAAAAATGGTGTACCATGAGATTATATCCCGCACCTGTCTCGGAGGGTCCTACGCCCACGGAGTCCCGCTGATTGCTAGCACAGCAGTCTGTGATCAAACTGAAAGGCGGCAGCGAGGCTGGGGGAGGGGCGCCCGCCATTGCCCAGGCTTGCTTAGGTAAACAAAGCAGCTGGGAAGCTCTAACTGGGTGGAGCCCACCACAGCTCAAGGAGGCCTGCCTGCCTCTGTAGGCTCCACCTCTGAGGGCAGGGCACAGACAAACAAAAAGACAGCAGTAACCTCTGCAGACTTACATGTCCCTGTCTGACAGCTTTGAAGAGAGCAGTGGTTCTCCCAGTAGGCAGCTGGAGATCTGAGAAGGGGCAGACTGCCTCCTCAAGTGGGTGCCTGACCCCTGATCCCTGAGCAGCATAACTGGGAGGCACCCCCGCAACAGGGGCACACTGACACCTCACACGGCAGGGTACTCCAACAGACCTGCAGCTGAGGGTCCTCTCTGTTAGAAGGAAAACTAACAAACAGAAAGGACATCCACACCAAAAACCCATCTGTACATCACCATCATCAAAGACCAAAAGTAGATAAAACCACAAAGATGGGGAAAAAACAGAACAGAAAAACTGGAAACTCTAAAAAGCAGAGTGCCTCTCCTCCTCCAAAGGAACGCAGTTCCTCACCAGCAACAGAACAAAGCTGGATGGAGAATGACTTTGACGAGCTGAGAGAAGAAGGCTTCAGACGATCAAATTACTCTGAGCTACAGGAGGACATTCAAACCAAAGGCAAAGAAGTCGAAAACTTTGAAAAAAATTTAGAAGAATGTATAACTAGAATAACCAATACAGAGAAGTGCTTAAAGGAGCTGATGGAGATGAAAACCAAGGCTCGAGAACTAAGTAAAGAATGCAGAGGCCTCAGGAGATGATGCGATCAACTGGAAGAAAGGGTATCAGTGATGGAAGATGAAATGAATGAAATGAAGCGAGAAGGGAATTGTAGAGAAAAAAGAATAAAAAGAAATGAGCAAAGCCTCCAAGAAATATGGGACTATGTGAAAAGACCAAATCTACGTCTGATTGGTGTACCTGAAAGTGATGGGGAGAATGGAACCAAGTTGGAAAACACTCTGCAGGATATTATCCAGGAGAACTTCCCCAATCTAGCAAGGCAGGCCAACATTCAGATTCAGGAAATACAGAGAACGCCACAAAGATACTCCTCGAGAAGAGCAACTCCAAGACACATAATTATCAGATTCACCAAAGTTGAAATGAAGGAAAAAATGTTAAGGGCAGCCAGAGAGAAAGGTCGGGTTACCCTAAAAAGGAAGCCCATCAGACTAACAGCGGATCTCTCGGCAGAAACCCTACAAGCCAGAAGAGAGTGGGGGCCAATATTCAACATTCTTAAGGAAAAGAATTTTCAACCCAGAATTTCATATCCAGCCAAACTAAGCTTCATAAGTGAAGGAGAAATAAAATACTTTACAGACAAGCAAATGCTGAAAGATTTTGTCACCACCAGGCCTGCCCTAAAAGAGCTCCTGAAGGAAGCGCTAAACATGGAAAGGAACAACCGGTACCAGCCACTGCAAAATCATGCCAAAATGTAAAGACCATCGAGACTAGGAAGAAACTGCATCAACTAACGAGCAAAATAACCAGCTAACATCATAATGACAGGATCAAATTCACACATAACAATATTAACTTTAAATGTAAATGGACTAAATGCTCCAATTAAAAGACACAGACTGGCGAATCGGATAAAGAGTCAAGACCCATCAGTGTGCTGTATTCAGGAAACCCATCTCACGTGCAGAGACACACATAGGCTCAAAATAAAAGGATGGAGGAAAATCTACCAAGCAAATGGAAAACAAAAAAAGGCAGGGGTTGCAATCCTAGTCTCTGATAAAACAGACTTTAAACCAACAAAGATCAAAAGAGACAAAGAAGGCCATTACATAATGGTAAAGGGATCAATTCAACAAGAAGAGCTAACTATCCTAAAATATATGCACCCAACACAGGAGCACCCAGATTCATAAAGCAAGTCCTGAGTGACCTACAAAGAGACTTAGACTCCCACACATTAATAATGGGAGACTTTAACACCCCACTGTCAACATTAGACAGATCAACGAGACAGAAAGTCAACAAGGATACCCAGGAATTGAACTCAGCTCTGCACCAAGTGGGCCTAATAGACATCTACAGAACTCTCCACCCCAAATCAACAGAATATACATTTTTTTCAGCACCACACCACACCTATTCCAAAATTGACCACATACTGGGAAGTAAAGCTCTCCTCAGCAAATGTAAAAGAACAGAAATTATAACAAACTATCTCTCAGACCACAGTGCAATCAAACTAGAACTCAGGATTAAGAATCTCACTCAAAACCACTCAACTACATGGAAACTGAACAACCTGCTCCTGAATGACTACTGGGTACATAACGAAATGAAGGCAGAAATAAAGATATTCTTTGAAACCAATGAGAACAAAGACACAACATACCAGAATCTCTGGGACGCATTCAAAGCAGTGTGTAGAGGGAAATTTATAGCACTAAATGCCCACAAGAGAAAGCAGGAAAGATCCAAAATTGACACCCTAACATCACAATTAAAAGAACTAGAAAAGCAAGAGCAAACACATTCAAAAGCTAGCAGAAGGCAAGAAATAACTAAAATCAGAGAAGAACTGAAGGAAATAGAGACACAAAAAACCTTTCAAAAAATTAATGAATCCAGGAGCTGGTTTTTTGAAAGGATCAACAAAATAGATAGACCGGTAGCAAGACTAATAAAGAAAAAAAGAAGAATCAAATAGACGCAATAAAAAATGATAAAGGGGATATCACCACTGATCCCACAGAAATACAAACTACCATCAGAGGATACTACAAACACCTCTACGCAAATAAACTAGAAAATCTAGAAGAAATGGATGCATTCCTCGACACATACACTCTCCCAAGACTAAACCAGGAAGAAGTTGAATCTCTGAATAGACCAATAACAGGATCTGAAATTGTGGCAATAATCAATAGCTTACCAACCAAAAAGAGTCCAGGACCAGATGGATTCACAGCCGAATTCTACCAGAGGTACAAGGAGGAGCTGGTACCATTCCTTCTGAAACTATTCCAATCAATAGAAAAAGAGGGAATCCTCCCTAACTCATTTTATGAGGCCAGCATCATCCTGATACCAAAGCCAGGCAGAGACACAACCAAAAAAGAGAATTTTAGACCAATATCCTTGATGAACATTGATGCAAAAATCCTCAATAAAATACTGGCAAACGGAATCCAGCAGCACATCAAAAAGCTTATCCACCATGATCAAGTGGACTTCATCCTTGGGATGCAAGTCTGGTTCAATATACGCAAATCAATAAGTGTAATCCAGCATATAAACAGAAACAAAGACAAAAACCACATGATTATCTCAATAGATGCAGAAAAGGCCTTTGACAAAATTCAACAACCCTTCATGCTAAAAACTCTCAATAAATTAGGTATTGATGGGACATATTTCAAAATAACAAGAGCTATCTATGACAAACCCACAGCCAATATCATACTGAAGGGGCAAAAACTGGAAGCATTCCCTTTGAAAACGGGCACAAGACAGGAATGCCCTCTCTCACCACTCCTATTCAACATAGTGTTGGAAGTTCTGGCCAGGGCAATTAGGCAGGAGAAGGAAATAAAGGGTATTCAATTAGGAAAAGAGGAAGTCAATTTGTCCCTGTTTGCAGACAACATGATTGTATATCTAGAAAACCCCACTGTCTCAGCCCAAAATCTCCCTAAGCTGATAAGCAACTTCAGCAAAGTCTCAGGATACAAAATCAATGTACAAAAATCACAAGCATTCTTAAACACCAACAACAGACAAACAGAGAGCCAAATCATGAGTGAACTCCCATTCACAATTGCTTCAAAGAGAATAAAATACCTAGGAATCCAAATTACAAGGGATGTGAAGGACCTCTTCAAGGAGAACTACAAACCACTGCTCAAGGAAATAAAAGAGGATACAAACAAATGGAAGAACATTCCATACTCATGGGTAGGAAGAATCAATATTGTGAAAATGGCCATACTGCCCAAGGTAATTTACAGATTCAATGCCATCCCCATCAAGCTACAAATGCCTTTCTTCAGAGAATTGGAAAAAACTACTTTAAAGTTCATATGGAACCAAAAAAGAGCCCGCATCGCCAAGTCAATCCTAAGCCAAAAGAACAAAGCTGGAGGCATCACACTACCTGACTTCAAACTATTCTACAAGGCTACAGTAACCAAAACAGCATGGTACTGGTACCAAAACGGAGATATAGATCAATGGAACAGAACAGAGCCCTCAGAAATAACGCCGCATATCTACAACTATGTGATCTTTGACAAACCTGAGAAAAACAAGCAATGGGGAAAGGATTCCCTATTTAATAAATGGTGCTGGGAAAATTGGCTAGCCATATGTAGAAAGCTGAAACTGGATCCCTTCCTTACACCTTATACAAAAATCAATTCAAGATGGATTAAAGACTTAAACGTTAGACCTAAAACCATAAAAACCCTAGAAGAAAACCTAGGCATTACCATTCAGGACATACACATGGGCAAGGACTTCATGTCTAAAACACCAAAAGCAATGGCAACAAAAGACAAAATTGACAAATGGGATCTAACTAAACTAAAGAGCTTCTGCACAGCAAAAGAAACTACCATCAGAGTGAACAGGCAACCTACAAAATGGGAGAAAATTTTCTCAACCTACTCATCTGACAAAGGGCTAATATCCAGAATCTACAATGAACTCAAACAAATTTACAAGAAAAAAACAAACAACCCCATCAAAAAGTGGGCGAAGGACATGAACAGACACTTCTCAAAAGAAGACATTTATGCAGCCAAAAAACACATGAAAAAATGCTCATCATCACTGGCCATCAGAGGAATGCAAATCAAAACCACAATGAGATACCATCTCACACCAGTTAGAATGGCGATCATTAAAAAGTCAGGAAACAATAGGTGCTGGAGAGGATGTGGAGAAATAGGAACACTCTGACACTGTTGGTGGGACTGTAACCTAGTTCAACCATTTTGGAAGTCAGTGTGGCGATTCCTCAGGGATCTAGAACCAGAAATACCATTTGACCCAGCCATCCCATTACTGGGTATATACCCAAAGGACTATAAATCATGCTGCTATAAAGACACATGCACACGTATGTTTATTGCGGCATTATTCACAATAGCAAAGACTTGGAACCAACCCAAATGTCCAACAATGATAGACTGGATTAAGAAAATGTGGCACATATACACCATGGAATACTATGCAGCCATAAAAATGATGAGTTCATGTCCTTTGTAGGGACATGGATGAAATTGGAAGTCATCATTCTCAGTAAACTATCGCAAGGACAAAAAACCAAACACCGCATATTCTCACTCATAGGTGGGAATTGAACAATGAGATCACATGGACACAGGAAGGGGAACATCACACTCTGGGGACTGTTGTGGGGTGGGGGGATGGGGGAGGGATAGCATTGGGAGATATACCTAATGCTAGATGGCGAGTTAGTGGGTGCAGCGCACCGGCATGGCACATGTATACATATGTAACTAACCTGCACAATGTACACATGTACCCTAAAACTTAAAGTATAATAATAAAAGAAAAAAAAACTTAAAAAAAAGAAAAGAAAAAAGTTTTAATTTCTTATGGTTATTTATCTGTTTTGTAATTGCTGTCGTTTATACATTGATGTCATGTCTAAAAATACATTTCCAAATTTGAAGTCATGCAGATTTAACCCTATGCTTTCTTCTAAGAGTATTATCTCTTACATTTAAGCTTTTATTCAATTTTTAGCTGAGTTTTATATATTGCATAAAGTAAGGGTCCAAGTTCATTCTTTTGCATGTGGATATCCAGTTGTCCTAGTACCATTTGTTGAAAAAGTCACAAATTATTAACACACATAATAATAGTAGATGTGATTTGCTAACATTTTCTTATGAATTTTTTGCATATACAACCTTGAAAGATACTGTCCATAATTTTCTTTTCTTAGAATATCTCCTCAATGTTTTGATATCACAGCAATACTGACCTCTTAAAATGAGTTGAAACATGTTTCTCTATGTTTTTAAAATATTTTGTGAAGAATTGGTATTATTTATTTCTTCCCAGGAATATTCAACAAGAAACCTCTCTGGTCCTGAAAATTTCAGAATGAGAATGTTTATCATTATGAATTCAATTGTTTAATAGATATTTAGCTATTCATATTTCTCTATTCATTAGTGAGTCTGAAAAATTTGTATCTATCTAGAATTTGCCTGTTTTATTTAAGCTGTTGAACTAAATGGAATAAAGTTGTTCACAATATGTCTTTATTGTCTTTTTGATGTTCAGGATCCATAGCAATGTTTGAGCTTTCATTCTTTTTTAAAAAAAATTTACTTTAAATTCTGGGATACATGTGCAGAACGTGCAGGTTTTTTACATAGGTATACATGTGCCCTGGTGGTTTGCTGTACCCATCAACCCATCATCTAGGTTTTAAGCCCTGTAGGCACTAGGTATTTGTCCTAATGCTCTCCCTCTCCTTCCCCTTCACTCCCTGACAGGCCCCTGTGTGTGATGTTCCCCTCTCTGTGTACATGTGTTCTCATTTTCAACTCCCACTTATGAGTGAGAACATGTGGTGTTTGGATTTCTGTTCCTGTGTTAGTTTGCTGAGAATGATGGTTTCCAGCTTCATCCAGGTCCCTGCAAAGGACATGAACTCATTTTTTTATGGCTGCATAGTATTCCATGGTGTATATGTGCCACATTTTCTTTATGCGGTCTATCATTGATGGGCATTTGGGTTGGTTCCAAGTCTTTGCTATTGTGAACAGTGCTGCAACAAACATACATGTGCATGTTTCTTTATAGTACAGTGATTTATAATCCTTTGGGTATATCTAATGGGATTGCTGGGTCAAATGGTATTTCTGGTTCTAGATCCTTGAGGAATCACCACACTGTCTTCCACAATGGTTGAACTAACTTACACTCCCACCAAGAGTATGAAAGCATTCCTATTTCTCCACATCCTCTCCAGCATCTGTTGTTCCCTGACATACAGAAAGGCATATTATAAATGCCAGTCCTGCTTTGAGATATTCCCTTCTCTACCCAGTCCAAAGGATCTCTCTCTCCCCTGAATACTCTTTTGTGTAATTCCTCTTTGGATACTTAAAACAAAGGCATTTATGTAAATATTCTGACTAACATTATTAGACGGTAGACAAATAAGGGCAGAATCCGTGTATAAGTTATATCCAATACTTAACATGATGCTTTGCCCATAGCAATTCCTCCATAAAAAATACTGATTCTATTAGTGAAATGCCCAAATGGTATGTCTAGAGATGTCTCTATATGAATAAGACTGGTAAAAGAGGAAAAATAGATAATATTATACTTAGGAAAATTACGGCAAGGAATAAATTTCTCTCAAAAGAAACAAAATTAGAAGAACCAGATAAAGCTACCTAAGAATTTTGCGATTATGGTTCCAGGTCTCATGGAAACCTGGTAATTATATTAGCCTCTATTCCTTGGATGCTTAATGTACTTAAATATGAAACTGCAATCACTGCTGAATTTCACTAATACGCCATAAATCAAAAATACCAAATATCAGACGATTTTTGTCCCATCAGGGACACACAGTATAGACAATAAAGGAAGGGTGCATAGAAGCACAGTCATAAATGAAAGTGGTAGATAAAGGATGTGATGAACAAGAGCCACAAATCTCACCAGATAAGACCTTTCCCAGGACAGATGGTATAGTGGATACTCAAGCTCACTCTGATGAAGTGAGGCAGAGCCTGGGGCATGAGCTACAAACTGATATGTAAACTTAAAAGGAGATGTCTTATTAAATGCCTTTCTGCTCCTAATTTTAATATTGTGGCAAAACTTCCTTAAATTTTCTCATTCTATTCTTTCCTTTATTGTCTTTGATAAATATTTCACCCCGTACATATAAAGTTTATCATGTGCACTATCACTTTGTACACGTATAGTTATTTGCCACTATTATATTTTACTTGTTTCCTTTACTTTTCTGTCCCTGTTTGTTGGCATCATTGCCCTCAATAAGATTACAAAAAATCCAGGGGTAGGAACTATTGCCTGATAATGGTGTAGAAAGCACCCCCACCCCCGCCACCCTAAACCTAGTGTAGAACTCTGCATACTATGAGTGAACAATACATGGGCCTTCAGTGAAAAACTAAATTATGAAGAGATTCTTTCTGAAAAACTAATTTGATTAGTATGATATAATGAGATGGCATAGACTCATTTCTCCCTGCACATGCTTGGTAAATACAACTATAAACACTGGAAATAATGTAAGAGAAAACCAAAGGAGAGCTCTGAAGGGTGGAGAGAGAAAGCGTGCTTTGGAAACAAGACTGAAGGAAGAACACCTGTCAGAAAAAGGGAAAAAGATGATCTGGCTTGGCACTTCCCCACCACAACCTTGCAACAGCAGGCAGCCTAAGTAGACTCATTATATCTCAGGTTGAATGGAAGTCCCTCCTACAACAGTGGGGGAGCCCTGCACCACCAGAACGGGTGATTATCAGAGCCCCACTAACAGTTAACAGCAGGGGAATCTCTTTTCTCCTCTCCCCAGTGGAAGATATGGGGGTGGAACAGGCAACAGTGGCAGGACAGACTTCACCCCAACAACCAATCAGACCAGGGAAGCTTCCTGGTGTTTATGGACCAGGCCTGAGACTCCTCTTCCCCACTGAGAGATATCAGGCTGCCTGACCCAGGGAAACCCTTTTTGTCCCTTCAGGCAGTACTAACAAGAACGACTAGAGGGAGCCCCAGCGACAGCAGATTATCCAAGCAGACCAAAATGACACCACAAAGGTTCTGAAAATTTAAAAGTAGCTCTAGACCCACATAATACATCTAAACAGGGTGACTCTTACTAAAATAAGAGATTTAAATCAGACTCAGAGTCTCCTAATGTAATAGACAAAATGAGCAGGATACAATACCCATCATATCAAGAATCAGGAAAATCAAACTTGAAAGAGAAATACAATCAATTCACGCCAAGATGAATCGTGTATTGGAATTATCTAATGAGAATTTTAAAGCAAACATAAAAATGCTTCAACACTGACTTATAAATTCTCTTGAAGCAAAAAGATAGAAAATCCCAAAAAAGAAATGTTATAAAAAAGACCTAAATAAGAATTATGGAACAAAAAACAAAATAATTAAAATTTAAAAAAAAAACCTCACTGGGAGCTCAATAGTACAGTGGAAATTATAGAGGATAGAATCAGTGAACTTGAGGTCAAATTGTGTCCAGAGTTGGTTCCTTCCGGTGGGTTCATGGTCTCGCTGACTTCAAGAATGAAGCCGCAGACCTTCACGGTGAGTGTTACAGCTCTTAAAGGTGGTACAGACCCAGAGTGAGCAGCAGCAAGATTTATTGTGAAGAGCGAAAGAACAAAGCTTCCACAGCATGGAAGGGGGCCAGAGCAGGTTGCTGCTGCCGGCTGGGGTGGCCAGCTTTCATTCCCTTGTTTGTCCGTGCTCATGTCCTGCTGATTGGTCCATTTTACAGAGTGCTGATTGGTCCATTTTACAGGGTGCTGATTGGTCCATTGTATAAACCTCTAGTTAGCTACAGAGTACCAATTAGTGCATTTTTACAGAGCACTGATTGGTGCATTTTACAAACCTCTTGTAAGACAGAATAGTTCTCCAAGTCCACGCTTGACCCAGGAAGTCCACCTGGCTTCACTTCTCAAAATCAATAACATTTACCCAATCTGAAAAACAGAAATAAACTGTTTTACCCCTCAAAATGAGTAAGAGTCTCAGAGCTCTATAGAACAATAACAAAAGACCTAACCTTTGTATCATTAGCATCTAATATGGTTTGGCTGTGTCCTCATCCAGATCTCAACTTAATTTGTATCTCCCAGAATTGCACATGTTGTGGGAAGGATCCAGGGGGAGGTAACTGAATCTTGGGGGCCAGTCTTTCCCATGATATTCTCATGATAGTGAATAAGTCTCTTGAGATCTGATGGGTTTATCAGGGGTTTCTGCTTTTGCTTCTTCCTCATTTCTCTCTTGCTGCCACGGCCACCAAGTAAGAAGTGCCTTTTACCCTCCACCATGATTATGAGATCTCCCTAGCCATGCGGAGCTCTAAGTCAAATTAAACCTCTTTTTCTTCCCAGTCTCAGATATATCTTTATCAGCAGTGTAAAAACGGACTAATACAGCATCTTAGAAAAAAGGAAAAACAGAGTGTTTGGGGCTGAAAGAGTATTTAAGAAAAAAGCTCCATACTTTCCAAACTTGACAAAAGGCACAAGCCTCCAGATTCAAGGTGGGCAAATCTGGGAAAGAATAAACCCAAAATATTCATGCCAAGACACATTATAATTAAACTTTTAAAAACAAAAGACAAAGAAAAATCACGAATGCAGCCAAGAAGAAATGACTCATTACTCATGGGGTTACACTAATTTAAGTGATAGCAGATTTCTCTTCTGAAACCATTAAGGCCAGATGGAAGTGACACATTTTTCAAGTGCTAAGATAAGAACTGTCAACTGTGAACTATATATGTGGCAAAACTATTCCCAAGGAGTAAAGGGGAAATAAAGGCATTCTCTGATAAAGAATAACTAAAAGAATTTGTCAAATCTACCCTCAAAAACTGGCCAAAGGAATGTCTTCAGAGAGAATCTTTAAAAGTAAAGATTCTGGGAGCACAAGGAAGGAAGAAGGAGCACAAGTGGGTTCATACAGTAGACTATAATTTCTCTCATGAGTTTTATTAATTGATTACCTAACTGAATCAAAATTATCACACCATCTGATACTCAAGAAAATGGTATTTAACTGGAAGCATAGCAAAGGAACCTAAAAGAAAGTTAGATTTCCACTCTCTATATGAAGTGAAAAAATGTTGATTCCTAGTAGAATGTGATGCCACATATGTATATTGTTATACCCTGTGAAACAACTATAAAAGTGACACAAACAGATGCATTCAAAATATAAATTAATCAAAATGGAATTCTAAGTAATTTCTAAATAACTCTTGGGAAGATAAGAAAAGGAAAACAGAGTAATAAAAACCAGAGAGAAATAACATAAAATACAAAATTAAATGGCAGACTTAAGCTCTAGCATATGAATAATTACCGTAAACATAAATAATCTAAATTTACCTGTAAAAAGACAGAGATTTGCAAAGTGGATGAAAAAACATGAACTAACTATATACTGTTTACAAGAAGGTCACCTCAAATTCAACAACATAGGTAGCTTGAAATGAAATGATGAAAATGGTATGCCATGCAAACATTATATATTAATAATATAGATTGTACATGTGTGCGTGTGTGTGTGTGTGTGTGTGTATGTGTGTTTGTTAAAAACCTAGTAAAGGTCTGAATGAGAGAAGATGAGGAAGCCAAATCAGTGTACATCACTGAATCTGGGTAGGAAGGTTACCGCTAATGTTATGGAATTTAACAAGCATATGTAACCACATTGTCTCATTGGGTTCTCCAAATACATCTGTGGAACTGGCATGTCTAACTGGCCTTCTTTAGCAGACAAGGTGCTTAGGGAATTGTCTCAGGCTGGTGTTCCAGGTGCTGTGGTCACTTTGGGAGTGACTGGGATTCAACATGTGGAGCAAAGGGAAACTTCGCTTCTCATGAAAATCAGACCCTGAAAGGTTGGAAGAAAGAGGTGAGCAATAGGAAAAATGACTCCCAAGGCAAACTGGCAACAGGGAAGAGGTTAAATTGAGCAAACATGTTGCAGAATGCCTGACCTTACATTGTTCTGAAAGACTATTCAGAGCAAAAAGCTAAGACCCATTTGTGAGATGATGGAAGGGACACCCAAGGGCAGGAAGAAAGCTACTGAGTTAAGTTGGCAGGGCTGAGAGTATTCCCATTTTGTGAAAAATGAAATGAACTGACATGTTGAAAGTCACATCATAACTGATAGCACCAAAATCTCAGAACGCACTGCTAAATAACTTTTCTAATCACCACCCATTCCCCAATAACTATTGAAATAAAAAAGTCAGCTGATGATTAACCAAAATAACACTAATAATTGGTAGAGTTGGGATTGAATTCTAGGGCATGTTCTTCAATATCATGTGATTTATTTGAATTTGAAGAGAGGCCTCTTAGGGAACAGGATATATGAAAGATTGTTCTCTGGAAGTAATAAGTATCACATTCCTTTAGATAACCCAATTAATGAAGTTGTAACAGAGATGTTTGTCTCAGTGGAGCCTGTCTTGTACACATCAGAATGTTTTTTTTAACACTGTTACGCCGTTGAGCTGAAACCTAGCATTTTTTGACACCAGCATATGAGGTGAAGGGATCTCTTCACTCTCATCACCACTCTGCCCTCCCATTTCTTTGCATGAGTCTCTCTGCAAGTTATTCCCTTTCTGACAGTTGGTATGGACAGTCTAGTGCAGACATCATGACTTTGGAAAATTACATCAAGTTTTTAATCTGTTGAGTAATTTGTGTCAATTATATACGTGTAAATAAGAATATTGTAAAGGAAGAAAGAATGCTATTAATACTGTCTTTCATCTAATTAGTAGCCAATCCCTGTCCCAACCAAAAGAAAAAAGAAATCCAGTATCAGGCTTATGGTTCTAACGTGGTGGGGTATAATTTTAACGTTATCGAGGAGGGTGATAACACTAACAGCATTCAGAAAAGAGTCTAGTATTCTGTACTCTATAGAGCAATAAATGGTGTCTTTGTGTGGGTATGAGCTCCAGAATGGCATGAACAACAGGAATAATAAGCATTAATCTAATTGAGAATGCCAATTATCTCTACCTGTTTACCATATCTGTCACTTGGCAAGAGTATAAAGATGACTAGTGAAAAGGAGAGTAGAAAATACTTCTATTATTTAGATATTAAGCATCTACTGAGTCCCTGCTATGTGCACAAAACTAGACAGTTGCAGAGGCAGTGACTCAATGAGTTTTTAATATGTCTCAGTAAGTATTTCATAATCCAGAAAAATATTTTATGCTTTGTTCACATTCAAGTCTCAAGTCAAAAAATCTTCATCTAACTGGATTTTTATCCACAATATTTAAGTTTGTTAAAATTTTCTGAAGTGAAGCCAGTAGACTCAAAATAGAAATGTTTACTAACCATTTATATTCTTTAATTACGTTTATTCAGCAGATCACATAAACAGCATGTTCACAACTAAAAACATTTTACCACAAGAATAAAGTCACTTGTTTATCTAAGAGCTAACCACTGTTGATAGATATTAGTATTATTGTTTCACTTTGCTTTCGGCAAAGAAATGGAATAGATGCTTGCAACCTATTATACCTTACACATCAGATGAGGAAAGGCAGAAAAATGAAAAGAGATAGCTCAGAAGGAAATGAATACAATAATAACTAAAAGGAAAACAGAATCTTGACAGACAGGCAGAACACACCAGTTGCTCTCTTCTGATTCCAAAGATTGACATCAAAAGTCAAGAAAAATAATGCTTGTGTCCTAAATTAAAGATACACATGTATTTATATGATTACCTATGAATTTAAGGAAGAATAAGACTCTTTGTTCCAAGAACTGGGTGCGGATTTATTTCATAGAGTTTGCTCATTTGAATTTTTAATTAGGAATTACAGTCACAATCCACACAATAAATTGGGACATGCCAGTGATAGGAGTTGACAGTTGAGAATCACTTAGTACTAATTATTAAGAAAATGTATAGAACAAATTTGAGTAATGTTTCAAAGCTACTGTTGTCAATGGGTTTGGCTATACTTGATTATGATGCTGATGAACAAAGACACCATTGCTGTTGCGTGTTACTTGTAATGTAGTGAGGTAAACTGCTTTTTGATTCTCTGTGGAGCTTTGCATCTATATTTTTGTGAGAAAATTGTTGAGACTCATGCCCATCACTTTATTCGATTCTTCATAAGGTCCCAATAAACTTTTCTTAAACATTAGTAGTGAGAGAAATTTTTCTTTTTTGAAGAATAATCTGTATCTTCCTCTTGAAAAAATTTGAAGTACATAACTTGCCACCTTAAGTTCCCTATGAACTTGACATTTGTGTCTCAAGGATCTAACATAGTACAGGACTTAAGGAAGGAAGGCATTTGTGAAATGGATGAAAAAATGAATAATTAAATTTTGTTTACTAAGAAATAATGGCAATGATCACAATCATATTGGGCCATAATGTTGGCATATTTATTTTCCTCAATCCTAATTTTCCATTTTTATTTCTATTTTACTAGCTTCGTTGTATAGTCATTGCTGCTTCCGGTGAGCTTCAACTGTGGTGAAGAAAGACACCCACATACCTAACAACAACATAAGAGAGAAAGAAAAAAATACATTTAGCAAAGGTACAAGCAACATGTTACATGATCACTGAGGAAGAAGCAGGTGAGTCTAGCTGGAATTTGTTAAGGAAATAGAGACATTGAGAAGGGAAGATGCATCTTGAGCATTCATGGCATGTTAATTATCGAGCAGAGATTTTATAAGGAGAAAAAGTAGGAGATAAAACTAAAAAGGCAACTACAAATCAGACTGAGAAGGATGGTGAATGGTACCTTAAGACAGTGGTCCCCAACTTTTTTAGCACCAGGGAGTGGTTTCATGGAAGACAATTTTTCCAGGGATTGAGGTGGGGTGTTGGTTTTGGGATGGAACTGTTCCACCTCAGATCACCAGTCGTTAAGATTCCTCTAAGGAGCACGCAACCTAGATCCCTCACATTTGCAGTTTACAATAGGGGTCAGGCTCCTATGAGAAACTAATGCTGCCGCTGATCTGACAGGAGGTGGAGCTCAGGCAGTCATGCTGGCTGGTTCGCCACTCACCTCCTGTGGTGCAGCCTGGTTCCTAACAGGCCATGGAGCAGTACCAGTCTGTGGCTCAGGGATTGGGAACCCCTGGCTTAAGAGTTTGATCATTAAATTGCACAGTTAGGAGCCACTGAAGCTAGATGAGGAAATATCTAAAGGCATTGTTGTTATTCCTTAGGAAGATAACTTACATGGCAGTATGATGGATGATTTGGAGAAATAAGAGACTTAAAGCAGAAGAAACAATTGGAAGGTTTAGATAATAAGATACAGAGAATACAGATATGGATTCAAAGAAAAAATAAAAATCAAGATGACTAGGCCACTAAGGGGATATGAATATAAACAGTGAAAAGAATTCATGATGGGACAGCAATGATACTATTTAAGGACAGAGGGATCCAACAAGTGAAAAGCCATTGAAAGGAGACAATAACACAGAATAACACAGACTATCACGCAGGTGTTACTGTGCAGACTGCTTGACATCAACTAGACCAAAATCCTGTGACCATTGCAGGTAGTCTTCTTAGGGTCTTTTATTCCTTTTTGACTGCTAGATAGTTATTTTATCAAACTTACTGCCTGAAATATAATGGCACTCATATTTCAGGTAGTATGTTAGGTATTTAATCTTCCCTGTAACACTGTAAGGCAGGGTACTTTCCTCTAAATTATAGCTGCATATACTATTTGAGTGTCTTTTCCATAAATACACAGTGGACAAGTGGCCAAGGAAAAATTGTAACCCTCAGGTTTGTCAGAGTCCAAAGGCCATGCTCTGTGCACAGTTCCTCACTGTCCACTTTTGTTTTGAATATGCCGAGTCAAGTATAAGAGGACCATTCCCATCCAGAATATGCAGATGCAGGTTGCAAATGCGGATGTGGTGCCCAGGAGAAGAGCTAGGCTGGGAGAACAGAATTTGAACCATCTGAAGGGAGGTGAAAGTTGAAAGCATATTGAGGGCTGAAATCACTAAGGGGAGCATGTGTGGGAAAACCAAGAATTTAACCTTGAGAAAGTTACACCTATAAGGCAGGTGGAGAAAAAGAGGCCATAGAGAAGGCTGTTCAACAAGGAAATTAGAATGAGGAGGTTAAAATTAAGTAGTAGGTCAAAAGGGAATGGGTGATCAGCAGTGTCAATACTGCAGAAAGTCACATGAGCATGAGATTCAGGAAAAGGCACCTAATGCTGGGAGGAGAAATCAATCAGGGCCTCTGAACAGCAGCATTTAGGTATTAGAGACTATAAAACTCAGAAGCAGCTCTTCTGAGAATGGAGGGATGAAGATGCAGGAAAAAACTAAAGGCTTTTTATTTGTGATATTTGGCAGTGATAAAAAACAGAGGTGGAAAAGAAGCTGGGGATAGGGCACATTGTGATGAGGTTTTATGTTAATTGTTTTGATATTTGTTTTCCTTTTTTATTGACTATAGTGAAGTTATTGAAATTATTTTGATTTTTGTTTTTCTTTGGCTATAACGAAGATGTGTTAAAGTGTAAAAAGGAAGCTGTGAAAGAGATATCAAAAATAGGAGGAAGAGAGAGAGAGAAAAAATGAAAGAAGATGTGTAATCCTGGGCTGTAGCTACATGGCCTCGGATGTGGTGAACTGCAGACAGAGCAGTGTGGCAGCTGAATGACAAACACAGCAAATTGGAACAACATAAACCCTCCGTAACTTTAACATCATAGCTGATTAAGTTTTCTGGCATGTACAATGCATCCACTGTGAGAAATTCTGTATCTCAGACATGACTCACTGTTTAGCATGTTTATACCATTAGGAAATACTAAAGATGTTTCCTCAAGCGTATGATTGTATTATAAGAGCACATGTAAGAGCACTTATTTTGATAGTAAAGAGTTGCTACCAGTAGCTTGGGTTTGCCACAAGAATCTCTATATTCAATCTTTAAAATAAGTGATTATAAAATAAATATCTAGCAGTGAAAAAAGAATTAACTACCCTAAGAAGACTATCTGTAAGGGTCACAGGCTCTTGGTCTAGTTGATGTCAAGCAGTACACACAAGAGCAAGACTATGCATTTTGCATAATCACTAGACATAACAGAGTGAGTAGAATATATGATAATTTGGCTCTAAAAGAAGAGATTTATCAACATTTTTGGAATCAGCAACTTTGAAATTATGGGAAATGAGGAGAATATAAAAAGACATGAGTAAACAGAATGCCTAGTAATTTGAGAAGAAATTGAAAGAGCAAATTAGAATATTGCAAAACAAACACAGCAGCCCTAAAGGGAAGTCCCCAAAACAAAAACTTTGTTCCATCCTAGATAAAGATAGCAAAGGATTTCTAGGAATGGGATTGCCATGTCTTAGAATGTGTGCTTCACTTCATAAGAAACTGATGGACTTGTACCTGTAATCTCATCACTTTGGGAGGCTAAGGCAGGGGAATTGCTTCAGCCCAGGAGTTCAAGACCAGCCTAGGCAACATTGTGAAATCCTATCTACACACACACACACACACACACACACACAGACAATTAGCCAGGCATGGTTGCACACACCTATAGTCCCAGCTACTCCGGCAGAACGCTAAGGTGGGAGGATCACCTGAGCCAGGGAGGTCGAGGTTGCAGTGAGCAGTGATTGTGCCACAACACTCCAGCCTGGGTGACAGAGGAAGACCCTATCTCAAAAACAAAACAGAATGAAACAAAAAACTGAAACTGTTTTCTAAAGTGGCTGAACCATTCTGTACCCCTACTAGCAATGTATGAGAGCTCTGTTCATTCTGTATCTTCACAGTGCTTGGTATTTTTAAGATTTTAAAAATTTATCCATTCTAACATGTGTGAAGTATATTTAATATTTTGAATATTATATTTATAACATAAATCTGGGCTATTTGGGAAATAATACAAGATAAAGTCAAAATGGTTTCTTCTTTACAATCTCACAATTACAGTCTTGTTGGAAATAGAAAATCCATGGCATTTGTTCAGTGGTATTCATTGGCAACATAAAGGAACTCTCATTTTTACCCAGAAGGTTATTGATACATTTGTTCTTCATTTTCTCAAAATTAAGAGAAATGTTAATCTCTCCTTTTATCTTAAGTTTAGGCAAAGCAAATCACAATTCTTCCCACATGATGCTAAATAAGTCATATGCAGGAGGAACTTTCTGCTCTAGCCACATTCCCTGGACACATTTTTATTTATAGTTGCAATTTTAAGTCCTAGTAGATAGAGATGGCAGCAAATGTCTGTTGCGTATGTTAAGGGGCACATATCATCTCATCACTTGTGGTAGACTGAGTTATTGGACACAATCCTTCATGCCTCCCTTTATCTACATCCTTTACCTTATACTTTCTGCCCATAAAAGGACAAGTGTACTCTCCCATCTTTTGAATTTGACTTATCTACGTAACTTTCTTTGGCCAATATGTTATTTCTAGTTGTGATGCAAGTGGAGGCTTGATACGAGCTTGCACAGTGGGTCTTGCTCTCTTGTACTTTTTCCATTTTCATGAGAAGAATATCCCACTTATCCTGATGGTCCCAGAGTCAAGATAGAAATGACCCACTCCCATGACTGCAGCCTGAAGCCCAGCTTCCTTGTCCACCTAGTACATTAGTAGGGAAAAATCAATGCTCATCATCATATGCCACTGAGATTTTGAGGTTGTTTGTTATGCAGCACTAACTGACAGGTAACAGATTCCACATCTGTATATGATATAAAAGATAGATTGACTATGAAAACTGATGAGGCATTTAGAAACAACATGATGAAATAGAACTATGATTGTATTTCTGTGTGTGTGTGTGTGTGTGTGTGTGTGTGTGCTGGAGAGTTCAGAATGGGTCCAGGGCAGAGCAATTGAGAGATTGTCTTGGAGACCAAGTTGAACAATTTGTATTTCAATGGGGAATTTGTGGATTAAAATGAATGAAATGATAGAAACACTGCGTTTAAAATGGAGTAAAATAAGGTCAGAAACTAGAGGCTGCAGCAGTAAACTATTTTTTCATAAAATTCTGCAATGCTTATGAAAAAAGAGTCTTGATTCACTGTCTTTCTATCCCCTTACTTTGGCAAAACCCATAGATCTCCATTATGGCACATATAACAATTATTATTTAAATTTGATCTTGGCTAAATGTTATTCACATTCAATTTAATCAAAAAGCCTAGTGACTGCCCAACATCACTTAATAGTGATAGCTAGCAACACATATTTATTAAAAAGCACGCTGAGTGTCTGGCGCCATTCTACAAACCAAATAAAAGTAACCAAGCAACAATAGAGAATTTAACTTCACTGTGCCAAGTAAAAGGCATTAGCCACTTATCATGTTAATCACACAACCACTTCAAGCAGTGCATGCCAAAAGAGTTACCAAGGTTAATATAAAGGATTTATAGACAATAAGCCTAGGCTGGCTGAATACCTGGACATAACTGAAGTGTCAGAGTAAAGTCGTCAGTCCATGGTGGAGGACAGTTAGACTTTAGCTCAAGTTCAAATTGATGTCTCAGAGTATTCTAATCAGAAATGATATTTGGTCTGTATTTGATATTTAGAATCCTCTACAAACTGGAAGAGGTCTCTTAACAATACAAAGACAATTCCTGATGACAGGAGTCTCCATTGAAGCCATCTGGAACCCACCAGGGTCTTAGAGGAAGTGAATTTAGGATCAGCAGATAGGATTTTTCCTGTAATGAGCATCTATTCCAATCAGGCTGCTTGATGAACTGCAGGCACAACTTTGCAATTCCTGTTAGATGAGTGAGAAAGAAATTCAGAGTATACTTATGGTAGCTACCCAAGTACCACACATTGTATTGAGTATAACTTTGAAAGGATTGCTTCAATTCTATTACTGAAACAGAAAAGAAATATAATCAACCCTTTCACTATTACTAATCCTTCTAGTTGACACTAAAAACAGAATTTATATGTGTATTAGTTCATTCTTTAAAACTTGTCACTTTTTTCTTCCTTAAATAATGTTTTACTAATAATTTTAAAATGATTATATATTAAAGTACATCTATACCTACTATAATATATAATATATATCATAGTCAATATAAATATAGATGATCTGCCATATATATGATATAGTAGATTTAGATATGTTCTGAATCTATATTATGTATATTATGCTATACTATATTTAATATTTCATATACACATTCACAAACACACATACATAGTAGTTTTCAGTGATAGTAGTCCAACAGTATTTCACATATTTGAATTATGTCAAGACCAGGTAGAAATAAGAATAAATTAATGACTTTGAGTCTTAAATCAGAAAAAAAGACTACTTGGATTACTAACTCAAATAAAAACGTTATGATTAGGAAAATGTCTTTTTGATAAGAGCTTGAACTTCAGTACCTTCTTAACTGTGAAATTTGTTAGGTGTTCAGAAATGACATTATTCTCTAAAGCTCATATCCATTAAGCAGGGTGTAGCCATCCCATTGTACTTATTAAGATACCAGGAATTGCTGTCCTGGAAAAGAGGCCAGAAACTGAGATCACTGAACAAAAGTAAAACATTTCTGGCTAGGACACTAATTACATAAAAATACAGAAATATGAAACTTCTACCTTTAGAAAGAACAAAAACGAAAGTGAGTCTTATCTTCTCTAATTATGTTCCCAACACATTTTAACTTTGCTTCTTGGAAAGGGGATCCCTAGTTGTCTCTCAGAACTCTTTCCATATTTTCTGCCACAATTGCAAGTTACCAACCATATGATCTCAATCATGATGAGGGTGAATAAATGCATGCATGAATTAATCAATGACTAGTCCTAGCTTTGAACACGGAATGCCAGAGGTGCTTTCTGCTGAACTCATTGCACTGCACTGACAGAGCCAGTGGGTGAAATGACAATGAATGGCATTCTTTCCCATACAGTTTTAGTGACTTTGGAGGAGCCCTGTCAGTCTCTAATGACCTCATATGACACTCTGGCCATGTCTCAATACTCTGCACTTTCAACAACATTGAGATAGAAATAGAAATTGGCATCATTAGAATGAGTAATCTCAATCTCCCTCACCTGCCCCCTCCCAGCCTGGTTATGCTGTATTAGGAATTTTGGCAGCTTTTCATGCTGACTTGAATGCACTTACTGCTCTAGCTTAAGATGACCTATTTCATTAGGTGTATCTTCATAACTTTTGTCTTTCCATTTGTGTTTACATTTGTAAGCAGTAAGCACAGTATTAAAAGCTGTTGAATTAATAGTGCATGATACGTTTAATAAAACCACATAACCATATAAAACAATGTACACATAAAGGCCACCTAAACCTCTCTGCCTAGTTACTGGGCTCCAGATTCCCAATTTAGGCTGTTTTCAGAGGCTCAGGCACTGGTTATCAGTACTGTAGAGTGAGTATTAGGCTGGGAGTCAACAGAGCTGGGCCCCATTGCTGATAAGCAGCATGGCTATGTGACCTTGGAGAAGTTAATTAATCTTGCTGAATTTCAGTTGCCCGATCCATAAATTGGGACTGTTGTTTCTAAACGTTGTTGAGAGTATTAAATAAGATAATGTGTGTATAATGTGAGTAAATGACTTAAGGCAATACATCGCAAGTGATTAATGGATGGTATTAAAAATACTATGGTCTAACAGAGTGAGAAAAATATTTGCAAACTATATACAAACAGCCAACAAACACATGAAAAAATGTTCAACATCATTAATCATCAGGGAAATACAAATTAAAACCACAATGAGATACCATCTTACTCCTGCAAGAACGACTATAATCAAAAAGTCAAAAAATAATAGATGTTGGTGTGAATGTGGTAAAAAGGGAACACTTTTACACTGTTGGTAAGAATGTAAATTAGTACAACCACTATGGAAAACAGTATGGATATTCTTTAAATAACTAAAAGTAGAACTACCATTTGATCCGACAATCCCACCACTAGGTATCTACTCAAAGGAAAAGAAGTCATTATATGAAAAAGACACATGCACACATATGTCTATAGCAGCAAAATTCACAACTGCAAAGATATGGGACCAAGCTAAGTGCCCATCAACCAACAAGTGGATAAAGAAAATGTGTGGAGTATTACTCAGCCATAAAAAAGAATTAAATAGTGTCTTTTGCAGCAATGTGGATGGAGCAATTGGGTTCAGAGGTTTAGGTGAGCATTATTCTAAGTGAAGTAACTCAGGAATGGAAAACTGAATATCATATGTTCTCACTTACAAGTGGAAGCTCAGCTATGAGACACAAAGGCATAAGATTTATATAATGGACTTTGGAGACTCGTGGGGGAAGGTTGGGAGGGGTGGTGAAGGACAAAAGACTACATATTGGGTATAGTGTACACTGCTCAGATGACAGGTACACTAAAATCTCAGAAATCACCACTTATTCATGTACCCAAAAACTATTGAAATAAAAATAAAAATTAAAAAAATATATACATACATATATAATGGGCTTGTTGAACCTCTTTATACTCCAGTCTTTTTATTTATAAAATGAACAAGTTAGATTAAAAAACAATTTTGGGTCTTTCTGATTGTAAGTCTGTACACTTGATAGGCTTCTTACTAGATTGTATACCAAAAACAGAGACGATTTCTTATTTATTCTTCCCAGAGATAGTGTTGACTGAGTAAATTTTATAATAAAGAAAAAATACCAGAAACATCAATTGTTTATGGTCAAGAATGTGTGCCTGAGAGATTCCCACAACTCTCAGAGCCAAATCTTATGGATCTCAAGACAGTCGTATTTTTAACACGCACCTCATATTCTGCCATCTCTCACTGTTATAATCTGAGCTATATATTCCCTTTTCTTTTGCTGGAGTCATGTCCATCGTATTCTTGTTGTTTATGGTAACCACTCTCCCATGCTGTCATCATAATAATTTCATTTCCTCATTTAATCTATTCTCAGTTACTAATTCAGAAAACATTTAATGGTGAGCCCCATATCTTAGACTTAAGTGGGCACAGGAGAGTGAGAAAGCAAAACCCCAGTGCAGCATCAAGCAGACTTTTAGTTACAGCTGCTCTAGCTGGAGGGGATTTTGTATGGTGAGAAACTGAAAATAAGACTAAAGGAATTCTGAGTAGTGCTGAGTAGATATTTTTTTCTCTCGCCTTCAAAATCGCTACAAAAAAAGTCACTGAAAGAATACTCTGGCACACAAAGGCAGCTTCAAAAGGCATAACTGCAAATTAGTAGAAATTGTATTTGGGATACTTTTATAGATTTGTGATGTAAATAAGAATATTTGAAAATATCGAGCCACATAATTATTGTTGGTGTGTACTTACTTATTTAACCACATGACTAAGCTCAGCTGGCACCATCACAGCAGAGGTGAGCTGTCCAGGTGAGCCCTGACTGAATCACCACTCTGTAGAATCACATTGTCTTGTAACACCTGGATCCAAGCTGCCATCATGGGACCATTAGAGGAGGCTGCTATAGAAGATGGGTCTACACTCTGTGACTGTAGAAACAAAGTGGAAAGATTCTGGATCCTTAGGGACACAGTTGAGCCACTGGTTTACTAAACTTGGGCCCCAACATTTAGATGAATTGGCTCCAATTGTTTTTTTTTCTATATTGGCATTAATCTATTCATGTTTCAAAATCACAGGAGACATAGTCCAATTGGTTTGCCATGGGCCACATGTCCACACTGAGACCAAAGGTCCATGACAGACCACTTTATTTGGGTACTACCACCATCCTGCACAAAAAGAGTGATTGCTCAAAAGGCAAATGGCAATGAGGATGCTTTAGCCTAAGATATGGGCATGGGTACTTAGTAGTACAAAAGCAAGTGTTCACTATATGAAATGGAAAAGAAAGTCTAGTTTTTCCCTGAGCATATAGCTTTGTATAAACTAAGCATTCTCTATGAATCCTCACAAACTTAATTTATAACAAATTAAAATTACATTTTTTAATTCAAGGATTTTAGGTATATAAAATAGTATACCTTGAAAATGATTTAGGTTCTATCTAGATTATTCGGTTTTTTTTTTAACATGGGTGATTATTTTCACAAAAATCGCAATTTGAAAATATAAGTGAAATTTTCATCTGTTATATAAGGTGAGTAGAACATTACCATCCATGTTAAAGGATAGTTTTTTAATGATATTTTTATTATTGTCATAAATATATTCCTCTTAAAGTAAGCTGACAAGGTACTCTGCTGTGAACATAAAAGCAAAGTTTTCAGATTTAAAGTGGGTAGCTTGAAAGAAAAACAGAGGTGAGGCTCTCTTTCCTCTTCTATTACATTAATTACACTTTATATTAATAACAAGTAGTTGAAAAGTGATAAAAGATGAAAGCAATAGTAATGATGACATCAGGGATTATTAGGTCAACAGATCTGAGAAACTTACCCTGAAGGGTTATTCTTTTTTTCATGACAGAGTCTTGCTCTGTCGCCAAGGCTGGAGTATAGTAGCACGATCTCGGCTCACTGCAACCTCCACCTCCCAGGTTCAAGCAATTCTCCTGCCTCAGTCTCTCAAGTAGCTGATATTACAGGCATGTGCCACCACACCTGGCTAATTTTTGTATGTTTAGTGGAGATGGGGTTTCACAGTGTTGACCATGCTGGTCTCGAACTCCTTACCTCAAGTGATCCACCCGCCTCAGCCTCCCAAAGTGCTGGGACTACAGGCATCAGCCACAGTGCCTGGCCCCTGAAGGGTTATTTTTTAGATATTTAACATTCCCTCCTTTTTGTGACAAAACAAACAAGGAATGCATGACTGATGGCAGCAGAGGATGATGAGCACTAGTAAAGAAGCCTACTGCCCCGTGCAGGTTCCTAGTAAGAAGTTACTGCAATCAATGAGGAAACAGCGCATAGACAATACTCAGTTTCACAGGATTAACAATAAGCTATGCTTACTTCAGTGCGAACTTACCATATCTTAGACCCTGCACATGCATTATGTCCTTCGATTCTCATAACCACCCATAAGGTAAGTATTAATATCCCCAATTTACTTTAAAAGATGTTGAGACTCAGCAAGAATAGGCAGCTGATATTTCCCTAACAGGATTTCTACTCAGACGTGCCAGCCTTCAAGACCTCTTTCTTTTGAACGACATGCTGCCTTTACCGTGACAACAGCCTTATAGCTTGATTGGCAGAATGAGACATCCCTTGTCTTCTAGGATCACCTGATATACATTGCTGAACATCTACTATTTAGTGATTGAGCCCAGCACCACATAGCTAAATTGATCATTGCTTATTTTATCATCTTCCAATGTGGTCCCTCTCACTGTAACTTCTCAGGGAAGTTCTAGTCCCCGTTGATAAGCCTTTATCTCATCCTATTTTCATCTGGGCTTTCCATCATTATCTTATCTACAAGAAAGCACGTGAGCGACATTCTATTATTATTATTTTTAGTGCCAATAATTCATTTAAGTTTATTTGTACCATGCTCATTCTAATCCTTGAAAGATCTCTGAGGTAGTAGGAAGAGAGTTGATTATCCCTAAGTTACAGAAGAAACCGAGGATCTGAAGACTTAGATAACATGTCCAGGGTCACTGAGTTAGCCCACAATGAAGGTGGTACTTGATCCCATGCCTGCTTTTGCAGTCACCTTTTGATGGAGGTCAATGCATTAATTATTCACCCATGGCCCTGGGCAATATTCACAAAGGGGTAGTGCTAATGCTGCAATTTGCAGTTTGCCTCAGATCATATTTTCAGACCACTTTTAAATTCAGTGAATTATGCCCTGGGTTTATTGATTTCGTTTTGCTTTTTTTTTTTTTCTGATAAAAGGTCATAAAATACAATTCCACCTTGTGACACTTTAAAGATTAAGTGCTTCACTATTATTTTTGCTATTTGCTATTTCTAAAAACCTATCTATAGTTAAGTTTTAATTTTTCTCTCTATTTGCCAGATAACAAAAACAGAGCAAGGTTTGCCTAAGGTTACAAAGAACATCAGAGATCATTAGAGTTTTAGTCTAGCTGGTATCTCTCCCAGTGTAATACGTAAGTGATGAAATATTTTAGAGCACATTTTTAATTGAGTGGTTGTGGATGCAAATATTTATTCAAGCCTCAGAGAAGCATGTTAACCTTGAAAACTCAAAAGAGCAGCAATAGGATAGAAGTAAAAATCATACATAAAAGGTATAATAATAATAGCTACAATTCAGCACTTAGCATGTGCCAGGCACCTTAGAAAGCACTTTATGTGATATTCATCTTTTTAATAATGCCCTAAACATTAGGAGGTTGGCTTTATAGAAGAGACTGAGACTTATGTTAAAATTTAGCTTGGCTGGGAAATAGCAGTGCCACAATTAAAACTAAGGATTTGAGTCTAGAGCCTATGTTCTTAGCCCCACCAGCCATACTGCCTCTCCAATCAATGCAGCCTGATGGACTTAAAAAAAATCAGTTTCTACAGTTTCTGTCTTGCTTATGGTAGCATGCTGTTCTATCTATACTACTAGTGCAGCCCTTTTAATCATTCTTATATCTTTTTATTTAATTCATTTTCTTCCATGTTATAATAGGACTGTACTTTGGTAACTTCCCCTAAAAGCTTCTGTAAAATGTCTCCAGCACACGGCATTCTTGAGTCATGAACTCACATATTCATTCATTTATAATAGACATTATTGGATTAATGTGCCATACTCATGTATGTACTAAGGACACAACGATGGGCAAGAAGGAATCTCTGTTCTTGAGGAACTTGATGTCTGGTGAGTGTATGTTGAGGAGTAGATAATTATGTGCAATGATAGGTGTTATAATAAAGGCACAAGCATATGCTTTGGGAGATAGGAGGAGCTAGAGACAATTATTGAAAAAATCTAGATGTCACTTCCTTGGAAGTCACATCTGAGCTTATCCTTGACAGATGCGGTAGAATTACTCAGAATAACAAAATAATAACTTCAGAACACATAAAAGGATATGTTTTCCATGCTGTTTTGGCTACAGTAACCAAAACAGCAATGTACTGGTACCAAAACAGATATATAGACCAACGGAACAGAACAGAGGCCTCAGAAATAACGCCATACATCTACAACCTTATCTGATCTTTGAAAAACCTGACAAAAACAAGCAATGGGGAAAGGATTCCCTATTTAATAAATGGTGTTGGGAAAACTGGCTAGCCATATGCAGAAAACTGAAACTAGATCCATTCCTTACACTTTATACAAAAATTAACTCAAGATGGATTAAAGACTTAAACGTCAAGACCTAAAACCATGAAAACCTTAGAAGAAAATCTAGTTAATACCATTCAGGACGTAGGCATGGGCAAAGACTTCATGACTAAAACACCAAAAGCAATGGCAACAAAAGCCGAAATTGACAAATGGGATCTAATTAAACTAAAGAGCTTCTGCACAGAAAAAGAAACTATCATCAGAGTGAACAGGCAACCTACAGAATGGGAGAAAATTTTTGCAATCTGTCCATCCGACAAAGGGCTAATATCCAGAATCTACAAGGAACTTAAACAAATTCACAAGAAACAAACAACCTCATCAAAAAGTGGGAGCAGAATATGAACAGACACTTATCAAAAGAAGGCATTTATGTATACAACAAACATATGAAAAAAGCTCATCATCATTGGTCAGTAGAGAAATACAAATAAAAACTGAGATACCATCTCATTCCAGTCAGAATGGCGATCATTAAAAATTCAGGAAACAACAGAAGCTAGAGAGGATGTGGAGAAGTAGGAACGCTTTTACACTGCTGGTAGGAGTGTGAATTAGTTCAATCATTGTGGAAGACAGTGTGGTGATTCCTCAAGGATCTAGAACCAGAAATACCATTTGACCGAGCAATCCCATTACTGAGTATACACCCAAATGATTATAAATCATTCTACTATAAAGATACATGCACACATATGGTTATTGCAGCACTATTCACAATAGCAAAGATTTGGAACCAACCCAAACGCCCATCAATGATAGACTGCATAAAGAAAATATGGCACATATACACCATGGAATACTATGCATCCATAAAAAATGAAGAGTTTTGTCCTTTGGAGGGACACAGATGAAGCTGGAAACCATCATTCTCAGCAAACTAACAAAGGAACAGAAAACCAAACACCACATGTTCTCACTCATAAGTGGGAGTTGAACAATGAGAACACATGGACACAGGAAGGGGAACATCACACAGCGAGGCCTGCCTGGGGGTGGAGTGCTAGGGGAGGAATAGCATTAGGAGAAATACCTAATGTAGATGACAGGTTGATGGCTGCAGCAAACCACCATGGCATGTGTATACCTATTTAACAAACCTGCACGTTCCACACATGTGTCTCAGAATGTAAAGTATAATAAAATAGAAATAAAAAAGAATAGGTTTTCCAAAGAGTAGATGCTCTCTGTGTATGACCAAAAGCAAGAGGACAGTACATGATGAAGTTTCTGGATGACTTACGGGTGATAACTTTGGATTCTCAGGAGGTTGAGCTTACATTTACATGGATTATTGATGAATAATTACATCACTGTATTTTATTGGAGCTTAAATGCTTAAATGTTATAAAGTTTCAGTGTAAAAATGCAATGTTTTAAGTTATACAAATAAAGATGAAAATTCTCATAGCACATTGCCAAGAATGAAGTGGGCCAATAAATCTCTTGAAAATTGAAGGTGGATCCCTTAGTGATTCAGGTGCCTTGCTAGAAATCTCATAGCTACTAAAGTGAAGTTCTTACATTTGTTAATATTACCAGGATCCCTCAAGAGATATACTATTTTCGTTGTTGTTGTTATTCTCTTGGTTTACTGCCTAACTCAATTCTCCTGAGTCATGTGTGGCTAGTGACCAAACACTGTAAATGAGTTAAGTGCAGCTTTTATAGAGAGTGATGTGCTGCACATATCAAGAGAATGTGATTGGTTTACAAGATGTGTAGTAATAATGGGGTTGTGAATTATTCAAGTATTAATACGTCAGAATAATCCACATCCTCTAGCTTTTTGTAAATTAGTGAGCTAGAAATATATATGTTTGTCATCACATTTGACAATACAGATATCTCATGATCTTGAAAAAGTCAACTTTAATGAGACTAGCAGAAAAACTTTAATGCCATACGGAAATTTAACCACGACTCCTCATATTTGCAACATTACTTTGAATTACAATATGAAATGCTGTTGTATCCTCAAAAAGTACCAATATGCCATTTTAAACATTTTATAAAAGGTGATTTACGTTCTAGAAATTACTCCTAAAGAAATTAATGGAACCTCTGTAAATTGGATATATTGCCTCAATGTGCCACATCTCATCAAACCTTTCATCATCTCGTCATCCCTGAGTGGCCCATTGCTATCCTTCATCCCCTGGACTGATCGCCATAGTTCTGAATTTATTATGCTTAAAAGAGAGGCGTAGATCTTTTCAATTCCTTAGCACATTCTGCGTCACCTTGGAAACTAAATGTGTGTATCAGACACCCCACTCTCCAATCTCCAGCTCATCAGATGCTGCAGCCCTGCTCCAATTACAATACCCATCCCCAAGTGACTGTCTAACACGCAGATGAGTCCACAGCATAAGGAGGATAATTATTACCTTTAAGATATTTTAAGTTATTAAGCTCTTATTATAATTAATTATAGAGAACTCTCTAAGCTGGCAAGGCCAGGGAATGGAGGTATTCTGGCTACTGGTTCAATAGAAATAAAGAAAAAGAAAAGATGTTAGTGCTCCTGAGATTCAGTCTTGGACGGCATGAAATGACTGGATTTTTCCAGAGTGTTTCCCTTATCTAGAAGACCATTACACTGCACCACTGGATATTTAAATAGCAGCAAGATAAATTTCAGAATTGTATCAACCCTGGTTTACATGACCCACCACACTCTTCCTATCTTCCAATTTACAAACTTTTCTCAGAGAAAGGATGTGGGATGAAGTTGTTGCCAGTCACCGTTTACTAAGCCTTGAGACAATGCAAAGCAGTACTAGGAATAGAACTGACAACATCTTTCTCTCTTTTCCATTCGTGTGGTCTAGGGCATTTTGTCAAGCTGTAATAAAGAATATTGCTTTTCTCATTGGTTTAGGTCAACGATTCCATGTCAAAAATCCAATGCAAATGATCAAAATGTCCCATTCTTGTTAGCAGTGCAAGAGGTAAATCTTGCTTCTAAATTTAATTTGAGCAATATTTCAAGTTTCCCTAGTACTCCCTTGAAATATCTAATGTATTATTTGGGCAGCCTTTTTTTAAATATCTCAAAAAGTTTTTAAAAACATAGTTAAGAAGCACCATGACCCTGAGCTAATAATGCAATGAATTGCCTTCCCTGCATAACTGTGTCCTTCAGCACAGTACTGACTTTCCAAAACCTTCTGTCCTCTTCACTCTACTGACTACCTCAATCCACTGATTTTGTTTTTCCTTTAATAAGACAAGCTGAATCTCCACTTCTTGATAGTCTTCTCATAGCCTCCTAGTACTACTCTTGCCTGCTCGCCCACCTGTCTGGCTTTCTTAACTTTCTTTGCTGGCTTTTTTCTTTATCCCGCCTCTTAAATACTTCTGTTCTTAGGATTCTGTAATCAGCTTTTTTCTGTTTCTATTCTGCTCTGTACTTGTGATTATATTCCTTCCATACAGCTTCAATGATAAGTGAAAAATTAATAGAATACAATTTGATCTCTATCTCTGACCTCACTCCTTAGCTAAGGAGTCTTTTAAAAATGTTTAGAAGAGTTTTCTAGCTACAACCATCCTGGTCTGGAGACTTTGATGGGTTACATTTTTATTTTAATGCTCCTGTTCTTGTTACTTTATGCACAAATGCTGGCATTGAGATGTGTGCCCCTTTAATTGTATTATCGATTGCAAAAGCAATGGAAAGATTTTTTAGCTTATTTTTTCAAACATCTTAGTGTCTTCTCATCCTCATTTTTTTCTATTTACCTATTTAATAATACTTTATTAATTAAATATTTATTTCACAATTATTAATTAAATACTTATTTAATAGTAATTTATTAATTTATTTACCAGAGTTTTATTGAGATGTTATTTACATACCACACAATTCACCTAATTTAAAGTGTACAATTCAGCAGATTTTACTATATTCACAAATATGTGCAAACATCACCAGTCAATTTTAGTACATTTTCACAACCTGAAAAAGAAAACCCCAACTCTTTAGCTATTACCCTGCAAGCCCTCATTTTTTCCATCAGCCATAAGCAACCACCAATTTACTTTCTGTTTCTGTATATTTCCTCATTCTGCATTTTTATATTAATGGAGTTATATAGTATATAATCTTTTGTGGCTGACTTTTAAAACTCAGCATAGTGTTTTGAAGTTTTATCCATGTGATAGAATACATTAATACTTCATTCTTTTTATGGTCAATAATATTCTATTTTATGGATATACCACATTTTGCTTATTATTGTTGTGTATTTATGGACATTTGGGTTGTTTCCACCTTTTGACTATCATGATGAACAAGGCTGCTTAACATTTATGTACAATGCTTTATGTGAACATGTGTTTTCATTACTCTTGGGTATATACCTAGGAGTAGAATTGCTGGGTCAGACAATAATTCAATATTTAATTATTTGAGGAATGGCCAGAGAGTTTTTCAAAATGGTTTTGCCATTTTATGTTTCCACTAGCAATATATCAGTGCTCCATTTTCTCTGCATTCTCATCAAAATATGTTGTTTTTTGACTATTGGATTCCAGCCTACTTAGAAGGTGTGAAGTGGTATCTCATTGTGGTTTGCCCTGACAACTGATGATGTTGAGAATCTTTTCATATGTTAATTGACCATTTCATATCTTCCTTGGAAAAATGGCTATTGTATGACTTTTTTTTGTAGTATCATGTATTACCTTAGTCTTGGACTTACTCTCACTTACTGCCTCTAGTGAGATTTAGTTTTTGCCTAGTATTCTCCCCAAAAAACTTACAACATGCAGACATATTTTGTGACCTATTTCTTACCCAATCTCCTCTCCTGTGCAGCGATGTCACTTACAGAATACAGATATAGTGAGAAGTCTCAGATATAGTGAGATCTTATGTTCACAAAAGCCAGCCTATTCCCTGTCTTTTGTCATATTGTATTACACACAGACTGCAATGAAACATAGACTCTTTCTCCTTTTATCATTTCCTCTTGTCAGTGTTCATATTCCTTCCTACACAATGCTTGTATTTTAGAGTTTTCTCTTTAGAGCTTGCACATTGAAATGCACAATGCTTGTATTTCATAGTTTTTTCTCTTTAGAATTTTCTACTAAAATAAAAAGGAATCATGTATTTGTTTTTGGTTTAATTCCCTTAGACTAGATTCACGTTATACAAACAAAACTAACAGCTTTTCTTTGGTAGTTTCTCAGTCTCTGATTTACTAAAGAGACATACTCCTCCCCTAGTTCCCATACGTCATTCCTTTTACTCCCGACTTTATAGACGATTTTCAGTCAGTTTCATAATCTTCCCCTTTGTATACATTTCATCAGATGTCGCAGGTCTGCTCCATGCTTCTCCACAGAATTCCGGCATTCCATTAATTCACCTTCCGTTTCTCTGCGGTGCTTCCTGAAACCTCAAAAAAAATGCCCTCCGCCCCCAAGATGCCCTTCTGCAGCTCCCACTGTTGCAGATGAAGCCAGAACCCTTGTCTGTATGCAGTGCTGCTTCCAAAACCCAAAATACTAGAGTTTGAGGAGTGTGAAAGTGATAGCCTTAAAATACCATTCACATGGAAATTGTTTCTTTGGCTTCTGGCCAGTATGTGAGCAACAGTTAGCCTTAGAGAGCAAAGAAATGAGTCCTTGCTGATGGCAGAACCCAGGCTGAGGCTCCTCACCTTCAGAGGCTATGAACAGGAAAGCCACAGAACATGAAGGGACAAGGCAAGGTGGAGGTGCTCAGGGAAAGTCCATCAGGTCTAATGTATGGGTACTGGGGAATAGCCTATGCCGTTCACATTGCCCACTGCCAGGGGAACATGGATGTGCGGTTGCCACTTTCAGAGGACCCTTAAAATGTGTGTGTGTTCATGTGCATGTGCGTGCATGAGTGCGTGGGTATGAATCAGTATGTAAATCTGAGCCCAACCTTGCCCTCATTCCAGCCCTGCAAGGAGCCTGCACTCCCACCTGGCTCAGTTCCGTGTCTATTTCCCTACATGATTGACACTCTCTGTCTTAATCAGCTGTTTCCTCCTCATCCCTCTGCAAAAACATTTTCCCCTCTAAGTTTTCCCTTTGCCCAGGAGATCTGTAATGGTTTCCTCTGATTCTTCTTGGACTTTTCCTATGTTTCACCTCAATCAAAGCTGTCTCTGCGTTTGCAGTCAAACTGCATATCTTTCCATCCTAAAGTCACAGTGTATTCCCTTGCCTCTCATTTCCACCTTTACAGCTGTATCAATTTAAAGTCCCCGTGACTCCTTTAGAATGACAGAGAAAAGCAGTATATTATTTATGAAAGAGGAGAAAGGAGACAGGGACAAAGAGAGAAAAGTAAAATATAAATTGCCAAAAAGAAACAAATGGGAGCAGTGAGGGAAGCATTTCATGTATTTTTAGAGCTACTAGGGAAACATACACCTCTACACAAATCTGCACACTTAAACAGCAATGCACACACAGTACAAATACAGATGTCATTCCTTTCCTTTTTAAATGCAGAGACTTCTCTGTTTTGTCGTCTGAAAGAAAAAGTGAGTAATGTACTTGCTTGATTTTTCCCTCTGTGTTTTCATAAATCTATTCCTCAGAGGCTCAATAGTCATGAAACACGTGTCATGGTAGCGGTTCTAAAATTTTGTGCCTTCTTATTTGATGCTGATGCAGAGCAACACAATGCTTTAAATTGCTGCTGATGCAAATCTAATTGGCAATTACATAATTATAATTTACAATGATAATAGTAACAAATATTTATGGAGTACTTACCATGTGGCAGGCATACATCTAAGCACATTATTTATTTGTTTCATTTAGGTCTCATTGCAGCCTTGTATTGTTATAGTTATTGTATTGTTACATAGTGTTTCAGTTATGTATTAATACAGTTGAGTAAATTGAGGCACAAAGAGTTTGGGTCATTTATCTAAGTTACTCAGTAAGACACAGGGCAGAAACACAATTTGCCTGGGGGAATCAAACCGTAGAGCTATTGCTCTTGACCACATTTTTATGCAACTCTTTGGTATTAATAATAAGCTACATTATCGTTGATACTCTTTAGAATGATATTTTCTGTTTAAATCAACTTGAGTTTAACTAGGGCAAACAATTGTACCCCCATATCCTTATAAACACAACATGTATTATGCTTCTTGGAGATTTTCCACAATAGGGCCTTCAGCACACAGGGAAATTACTGTGACATTGTTCTTACCATAAGAATACTTCTGAGTTTCTAAGGACTAATAAAGAGGTAAAAGGCAATGAAACTTTGGTTAGAAGGGAGAAGAGTTGATGCAGTTCTTCAACTCTAGTAAAACATGAAGATTTCTGGGCTCAAACCTCAAATTTTAGTGTCCGTTAAATTTGTGTCATCATCTCAATTATCTTGCTTTTTTGTTTTGCTTAATATTTCAGGTTCTCTCTTTAGACACTAAGTCTCCCTTCTGATCCCTGTGCCTTAAATATGGTTTCTCTAGAAGATCCCAGCCTCTGGAGTCAGTATGTCCACAACCCAATATACCCACAAGAGATAACACAGAAAAAGAAAGTATAATTTTCTTTTAGATTCCAATTTGTGATATTTTTAATGGATAATTGAATATGACTACCAATGGACAGATACAGAACCCAAGGAAGTACTAAAGGGTTTCGGCTAAATAAATAGTGAAAAAGATTTTTAAAGCCTCCACCTTTTAGAAAAGAAACATAATTCACTCTAGGTAGATAGATGGCCTTTAGAAATACAGTATTGTGTCCAGGCACGGTGGCTCACACCTGTAATCCCAGCACTTTAGGAGGCCGAGGTGGGCAGATCATGAGGTCAGGAGATTGAGACTATCCTGGTTAACAAGGTAAAACCCTGTCTCTATTAAAAATAGAAAAAATTAGCCAGGTGTGGTGGCACGTTCCTATAGTCCTAGCTACATGGGAGGCTGAGGCAGGAGAATAGCTTGAACCTGGGAGGCAGAAGTTGCAGTGAGCCGAGATCAGGACACTGCACTCTGGCCTGGGTGACAGTAAGACTCCATGTCAAAAAAAAACCAAAAAACCAAAAAGGCCCCAGTGGCTCATGACTGTAATCCTAGCACTTTGGGAGGCCGAGGTGGGCAGATCACGAGGTCAGGAGTTCGAGACTAGCTTGGCGTTCATAGAGATACCTCATCTCTACTAATGATACAAAAATTAGCAGGGCATGGTGGTGGGTGCCTGTAATCCCAGCTACTCGGGAGGCTGAGACAGAAGAATCGCTTGAACCCAGGAGGCAGAGGTTGCAGTGAGCCGAGACTGTGCCACTGCACTCCAGCCTGGAGACAGAGCGAGACTCTGTCTCAAAAAACAAAAACAAAAACAAAAAAACAAACAAAAAGAAATACAGGATTTTTTTAAATTCACCTATGAAAAATAAAATAACATATTCCTAGGAGAAAACAGGAAGACATTATTTCTATTTTCCATAAGCTGAGAAGTCTGACTGAGGCTGTAATACTAAACTAGCTTGAAAATAAGAGGTGATGAATGACAAGTGCATACGCTATGCATCACAGAATTTCAAAGGAGTTTAAAAAGAAGAAGCAGTAGTAAGTTCAGAAAGGATCCAAGAGGAGACAAAAATTGAGTTGGACTGCTAGAGATGAAAATAATTTGAAAGAAAAAAATCATGAGAAGTCCTATTTAATCGGCATATAATACATAGAGAAGAAGTAAGAGGAAAAATGGTCAGAGAACTTATCTGTCAAGTTCAAAAACTGTTGAGGTTTATGAATGTTAGTATAAGTACAAAAATAATAATCTGTATTTTGCTGTCAAAGGATACAAAGAAGGCTTTTTCAGTAAATTCCTCAAATTTGGCCCCTTTCAAGTTATCAGTAACAATCAGAATAAATGTTGTGCTATAGACTTTGTTAGAGAAGTCTTCAGATTTGTTTAGAGCTCTTTGCTTCAATAAGATCCAACGTTTGTTTCCCTTTTATCCAGCTAAAAGAATTATGATGATGACACCATCAGGAATGTGAAACAAATAAAGTTTTCTATTTTCTATCAGATAACTGAAAATCTAAATGGCGTAGAAATTGTAAATGCTGAGCAAAAGACATCTAAGTAATTTGGTGTACTTCAGTGGACAATTATAAATCCTCCTTGCAATCTTCTCAGACATTCAGATCTGCCAGGAGCTAATTAACTGCTCTGGCAGTAGGAAGATGTGGCAACTTGATTCACAGTTTCTGAAAGGCTGCAAGGTATTTAATTTGAACAATAGAAGAATTAAAGGGCAGCAGTTAGCAAGAGTATCAGCAGATAGAGTATGCCTACCTAAATGGTTCTTTTTCAATTTCAAAATTGCCTACTTGAAGATTTGTATTGGGATTAAAAAAAAAAATTAAAGGAGCCTTACATTGTAAATACCAGCAAGGAAAGACATCACTCTAATTCTGCCTTGGTAAAGCTACCAAGGTATTTCTGGTCAGTAGTGTCCTGGGTGTGACTAGCTGGGGCTGGCATTGTCTTGGGTGGTAAAGGAATTTACCAAGACAGTCATGAATAAACAAAGGCAGGTTTATTAGAGAAAGTACAAAGATAGGTTGTAAGAAAGCAATGGGCAGCACAGCAGAGAAGGGGCTGTCTACAAAGAGTCAGGGGCTGGAGGGAAGTTTTATAAGGTCGTGCTGGAAGGGACGATGAGCAAGTGAGTTTGTGTTGTTTGCTAAGAATATGTTGGGGTAATTTTTAACTGCCAGTCCTTTTCTCTCAAGGTGCCCAAAAGAAATGCTCTGCTGTTCTTAGCAACCTGCCTGCCTTCCATTTCTGGAGTTGCAACATAGTGGCTGTGTTTTCTTTTCCCACACAAAAGGGATGCAAACCAGGTTAAGTCTCTATTCTGCCAGCCTGGTTCGTTTTCAGGTTATGTTAACTTATTTATTTATTAGGGCCCCACAAGTGGCAACACATGAATGAGGATGACTTTATGTGTCAGCGTCTGAACAGCCCGGCTTCATGTAAGCTTATATAACTGAAGCAAATTACATACCAGCCACTTGCAATGGTTATCTTGAAAACTGGAGGAATGTCCTAGGATCCACTGAGTACCAACAACATGAATGATAATTTTTGCATCCCAAGTTCAAAAGAAGCAACCGACATTGAGTTTTTATTGAATCCTTCCAAGAGAGACCTTCAGATAAATATTCCAGACTGGCTTATCTCCTCTCTATCTCATCTATAATTTTGTTTTGGCTTTTATGGTTGTGGGAGGAATCTTTTATTGTGGTGCCAAAATCTTTACCCATGTTTTTTTTCATTAAATCTCCACAAAAATATATTCAAACTCAAGAAACTGAGTTCCTGAAAATTCAAATCCAGGTTTATGACATCCAATCCAACTGCATGAGTGTTCTGCCTCATGAGCCAACCTCCTGTGCATTTCTCACCAGAACAGCTCTGATTCTATTTTTATTTTATCCCTGGGCCATTTCTGATTTAATGTAAAGTGAAAGACACAGCTTCCTTTTCACCTCAGTTGAGTGCTGACTGTAATTTAATCTACTACTCCTGGAAATGAGATGGATTGTGGTTGAGGGGACCTCTCAGGGTCTGTTACCTGATTCCCTTCGACACTGAGGATTCCCGTGTGCTTCCCCAGCCCCAAGCACCAGAGAGTTGAGGGAGAAAGTCTGTATTTATTTCCCATGGCTGCGGTAACAAACTACTACAAACTTGGTGGCTTTAACAACAGAAATTGATTCTCTCAGTTTGGAGGCTGAAAATTCAAGTGAAGGTGTTGACAGATCGATGCTGCCTTTGTCAGCTCCAGAGAAGAGCCCTGTCTAGCCTCTTCCTACCTTTTGATGGTGGCCAGCAATCCTTGCCATTCCCTGACTTGTGGCTACATCACTCCAGTTTCTGCCTCCATCTTGACGTGGCTGTTTAACTCTGTGTATAACTGTGTCTCTGTGCATGCTCTCTTTGTTTAAGGATACCAGTCTTTGGAATTCAAGCCCATCCTAATCCAATATGACCTAATCTTTACTGATTACATTCACAAAGACCTTATTTCCAAATAAGGTTGCATTCTGAGGTTCCAGGTGGACATGAGTTTGAGGGGGATACTATTCTCCACAGTACAGCAGGTCTTGTAATACAGTCATTTTGTTTTTCATTGCTTCATTATAATGTTGATGGGGACAAAAAAAAATCAGTTTCCTGCCAGGCCACTGTCTGTGAGGAGTTTGCTTATTCTCCTCATGTCTACATGTCTACATGGGTTTTCCCTGGGTCAGGTTAAGCTTGCATCCCAAAGTTGTGCCTGTAAGGTTCATTGGTGTGTCTACATGGCTCCAGTGTGAGTGAGTGGTATGTGGGTGTGAGTGCACCCTGACGGGACAGTGTCCTGCTCAGGGCTGGTTCCCACCTCATGCCCTAGGCTGCAGAAACACACTCTGGTCACCCAGCCCTGAGCTAGAACAAGAAGCTTATAAAATGAATAAATCAATGAATACAAATGATTGTAAGGCAAAAATGTGTAAAGTCTATGCTAATCACACAAATGCATGACAATAAATGATGCAGTCTGAAAGCATTCCACAAGCCTCCCATGTTTGTGATTGTTTTTGAACTTTTTGGTAAAAGGAGGTGCTCCTGACAATTTTTCTTTGTAAACATTTATTTTCTAACTTAACCCTTCAGCCCTATGAGTGCTGTCACTGCTTCACCAAAAATTGGGTAAGTAATATCTTACTTTTTAAGTTAATGTCTCTTAAATTGGTGGATAGCTCACAATTATATTCATGTTGAATATTAAAAGTGTTTCTCGTCTTTATTTAGAAGTTTTGTGATGCTTTTGTGACCAGAAATATGCCATAGGAACTTAACTTTTGTGTATATCAATTAACCTATGGTAGAATCGGTTTGATTATATCATTTTACTTAAAGTCAGTTTCTAACAACCTATCCACATTGTTAAGTGAGGACTTACTGTAGAGTGCTGTTTAGTTTTTTAATTATGTAAACCTTCCTGTTGTATGTCATTTTTTTCATGGCTGCAATTTTAAAACTTATAGCTAATTTCTTTTGTATGAGGCAATTAGATATGTGCATTGATAGATCCTTTTATCTGTGACTCTAATGCACTTAGAATAGATACAGAATTTTTGTGTTTGATAGAGTGCTCTAAACATGTTTTATAGAAATTTGTTTAAACTTGTTTAAACATGTTTAAAGCTTTTTACAATTAAGAAATGTTCAAGCAAATAGAAAAGTACAGTCCGCAGTAAACCAGACACCTATATAGCTACCACCAAAATCAAACAGACATTATCACTTTTTCTTGTTTGTTTTATTAGTTTTAAAGAAGAAAAGATAAGAATACAGCTAAGCTTTACCCTAATTCCTTTGCCCTCCTTCACTCCCAAAGGTGACTGCCATCCTGAAGTTAGAATAAATCATTCCCATGCACTTTGCTAACTCTCTTCAATAAAAACTATATCTATAAAAAATTTAGTAATATAAAAATTTATTTCAATTGTGTTCTACTGTACCTATTTTTTTAAACTTCTTTTCTGAGGTTTTCTTGGTGTCCACGCTAGAGAAACTAGTTTTTCCCAAGATGTATACAAGAATTTTTACCACAGCATGGCATATAAGAGTGTAAAAGATTATAAAAAAGGTAATCACCCCCACATGGGTTAATATAAATAAAACCATTTTATCCATTAAATAGAATGCTCCCTAGCAGCCAAAATGAATAGATAAAATAAACTATGTATGTAAAATGTTTCTTAAAAATTCTCTATTGTTCAAAGACTACTTCCTGCATAATATAAAATATTAGATAACTTCATTCTAAAAGCTATTGGCATAAATATTTCCTGTATCTGAATACCTGTAAACCATTCAGTTCATGTTTAAATCTTACATCACTTGAAGGATGCAAGGTCTAGACATTGCAATAAGTCAACTTGTTAGCAAAACCTAATCCATCCCTTTTCATTAACTATACTAAGAAATGTAAAAAACTCTAGTTTTTCATTTTAGAAAACTGTTTCCGTTTACTATAGCTGCGAAGAGTAATCAGATTATTGATGCTTTTTAGAAGCTTGGGCTCCCTTAGCATCTTGATACAGCAGCTTAGTTTTGCAAAGGTTATAGATGACTCATTTGTGTTTCCAACCTGGCAGCTCTAACTATTGCAGCATCTAAACTGCCATACATATACAACAGTAAATTATTTTCAGTATTACATTCAGACTATTAAAGCTGTAGTGGTATGAGAATAATGCATGCTTGCATATTGTTACTGTCAGTAGGTACACAATCAATAAAACAATATTGTCCAGTATTTCAATAAAGCAGATGTCTGATAAGCTAATAGCAGCTTGAAATATGTTAAAGAATAAATATTCACTAACACTTCACACAGGGGAGGAAGTACCTGTGGAGTCAGAGAATAAATATTGTGTCCTCCACCTCCAGTTGGTAAGGTACAGCGGCAATTCTTGGACCTGCAGGAATAGGCCTGGTCTGTTTTGCTGTGCATTATACTCTTCCCTGGTAGAGCTTATTACAATAGCAATTACACAGTTATTTGTACAATTACTTGGTTAACATTTTCCTCCTCTGCAAGACACTAGCTGGATGAAATTAGAGACCACACTCAAGTTTCTGAAGACCTCCAAAAAGAGCAATGAGGGGAATACATTCACTGAAACTAATTCAAACCAGTGGTGTCAGTGAGTATGCACAATAGATGATATTTTATTATTTGCAAAGAATTTGTCACTACAAGTGAGAAATTATGCAAAAACAGTGAAGACACTTAAACAAATCCCTAATGGCCATAATCTTGTCAAGAAATGGGCAATAAATGGCACACATGCTGCCACTTCCTGGTGCTGTGACTTTGGCAGACCTTATGGAATTACGTGGGCATTCCACATTGGTGAGCCTATAGATGATCTCAGAACCATCCACAAAACAGTGCAGCAACCTCTCCTGGCCAATCAGATTTGGCTCATGCAGGAGGATCTACTCACCTTTGCTGATATAAATCAACCTCTCCATGTGAGAAAACTGAGACCTCAAGGGGTTAAACTTTTCTCCCTAAAACCAACAGCCAATTATTGCCGCTTTCCTGGTTACCATGTTTTCTTTCTCTTTTCAAAATGTCCTTATTTTTATTTCTGTCTGTTCAATTAACTTAAGGGTTATAAGCTATCTCAAATATATGTTAAGAAAATGTCAGATATTAAGTGTATACATATAACAATTTTTCTGAAGTCACGTAACTAGTTCTTAGTAAAACAGGAATCCAGTAAAACACTAAGTGACTGTACTGCGATCTTGAATAAGTTAATTAAGTAAGCAAATATGAAAAGAAAAAAATCTTGAGTCAGTTTTGTTTTTAAAAACTCTCTCGACCAGGGGCGGTGGCTCACGCCTGCAATCCCAGCACTTTGGGAAGCCGAGGAGGGTAGGTCATCAAGGTCAGAAGTTTGAGACCAGCCTAGCCAACATGGTGAAACTCAGTTTCTACTAAAAATACAAAAATTAGCTGGGTGTGGTGGTGTATGCCTGTAATCCCATCTACTTGTGAGGCTGAGGCAGGAGAATACCTTGAACCCAAGAGGTGGAGATTGCAATGAGTGGAGATTGTGCCATTGCACTCCAGCCTGAGTGACAAGAACGAAACTACGTCTCAAAAACAAAAAACAAAAATGAACAAAAAAAAACCTCCCTCCATGGGAGAAACACATTTGAGAATCTTCACTATCTTCTTGTTGCCAAGAAAGTGACTGAAAATGAAGATCTAAGCACAAGCTTCCATTAGGATCTTGTTAATGACACTCCTGTAAGAGTTTTGCCAAACTCTTATAGATTTGAAGCAATAGAAATAACAGGTAATTTATGTTAAATGCTGATTTTAGCTTTCTGGTTGAATGTGGATTAGATTTAGTACAGAGAAAATTGTATTTTTGACATACAGTATTTAATCTATACACTGATTAAATAAGGAGTTGCAACTTAGTAGTATTTCAGCATATATTAAAATGCGTATAGGGATTTATAATCAATAGAGCCTTGTTTTTTTTATATTTTTCTTTAACTTTTAAGTTCAGGGGTAGATATACAGGATGTGCAGGTTTGTTACACAGGTCCTTGTTCTTATAACATTTTTAATCATAACATTTATTTACTATGGTCATAAATGCCTCAATTATTTTTCTGTGAAAATATGTGTTCCCTTTAGAGTGTTGTGAGTTGTATTTTTTATGTTTTTGGAGAAAAGACTTGTGAAAGGGAAAGTGTCAGCCTTCCTTAAGTGATGCAGTTTTTTATACATATATGGAAGTTGTACAAAGAAAGCGCCACCTAGAATCTCTGACCTTTGTGGAATTTAGGGACAGAGGAGCAAGAGCCTGACTTCCAGGCATAGGGAACAAAACAAGGACAAAACTCCTGTGGGCAACATAGTGAGACTCCATCTCTACAAGAAATAATAATAATAATAAAAATAGCTGGGCATGATGGCATGAACCTGTAGCTCCAAGTATTTGGAAGCCTGAGGCAGGAAGATTGCTTGAGCCAGAGTTCAAGGCTGCAGTGAGCTATGATCAGGCCACTGCACTCTAACCAGAGGGAGACCCTGTCTCTAAATTAAAAATTTAAGAAAATAAATAAACAAATAAAAATGTGCATTGGACCTATTCTGGCCATGTCTAAAATCTGAATGGGAAGGAAGAAATATTTAAATTAGTTGCATTTATTATTTATTGTTGGAGATATAATTAGTTTCTGAAATTATTCTTCTGCGGAAGTTTATTTTCTACCCTTGTGTTAATTTCCTTATTTTACTTAAGTATTTTGTTACTGATTAACATGCATTTAAATAGTTATGGTACTTTGTTGTTAGATCTTTATAAAGAGGTTAAATTATAATAATTATACATTTAAAGCATATAATTATAAAACAAATATGAAGATTTTATATTGATGACAATAGATAGGATAGTGGCAATGTAATGACATATTACAAACTTAGAATATTGAGTACTATTAATTTGACCTCAAATATTCTCAAGATAATCACTGTACGGTGTTAACTTCTCTCTTTACTCTTTGAATGTACTATATCTTATCTGTCTAATTTTTTCCCAAGTGGATACAATGTAAATTAAAAGATTTTTCAAAAGAAACTAAAATTTATCTTTACATGGTAAATTACTCTATTAAAAATATTCTCATTACATTTTCAAATGTGAAAGATAGCCTCCTATTTTTGAAAATTTTGATTTTCATTGATTTAAATTGTTACGATAGATAATTCACAAATGTGTCTCTGTTACCATGTGGCAGTAATTAAATTGTGTATTCAGGCATGTGAATTGTAGCAGCGTGCATTTTCCAAAGGTGGCTGCAGTAACATCCTTCACCCCATGTGCCTTTTTGCCATGTGGTCTTGTCACTCCCCATCAAGAAATAGACTCTATTCCTTCTACCCTTGAATGTGGGCAAGCCTGTGGCATAGTTTGGTAGTCAGCTTTTGGTCATAAAGTTGGCTTTACTTTGTTTAATAATATTAAATTTTTCTTCTATGTATCTTTGCCTTTGGACACAAATATTACCTGGGAGGCAAAATCCTTTACTTGAATTAGGCTTGTAATTTGTTCTGTTTAATCATTATACTTAACCTTTAATGACAGTTCTCTTTAATAACTATACTTAGTCTTTAGTGTGTTTTGAGTTGTATTTTTTATATTTTTGGAGAAAAGACTTGTGAAAGGGAAAGTGTCAGCCTTCCTTAAGTCACAAAAGTGCTTTGTTAATTCATTTGTGCACATCTTTCAATGTAATTGACATTTCCCTGGATGTTGAACCATAAAGGCCAGAAAGTATAAATACTGTAGACACCACAAAGATACTCTGTAGACACCACAAAGCTGTTAGTTTAACATTTAAATGGTAGCATTATTATATACAAAGAGGACAAGAGCAGAGGATATAACATTTGGATTGTAGCTTGGCTCTTACTACCTATGAGACTCTGGGCAGGTCTAACCATCTGAATGTCTAACAACTTAAATGTAATGTATACATGTCATACTAGATTACTTCTAATGTCTGCATTTTATTTCTAAAGATAAACTGTGGAATGCTTTAATTATTTTAGTAATGTCATCAGTTTGGAGATTATGTGACTTCAAAGATGTTTTTATAAAGCATATACACCATACAAAAACCTTTATGTCAACAAAAGTTTGCATATACAATGGTGGTCCCAGAAGATGATAATGGAGCTGAAAGCTTCCTATCCCTTAGTGATGTCTTGCTGATCCTGACCCTGTGTGGGCCTAGGATAATGTGTTTGTGTCTTAGTTTTTAACAAAATAGTTTAGAAAATAAAAAAAAGTAAAATGTTCTTATCAAAAAAACTTGTATAATAAGGATATAGAAAGAAGGGATAAATAAAGAAAGTAATTTTGGACAATTGTACAATATGTTTATGTTTTAAACTAAGTGTTATTATGAGTCAAAAAGTTTAAAAAAAGTTTATAAAGTAACATAGTTACAGTAATCTAATGTTAATTTAATATTGAAGAAAAAAGTTTTAAATAAATGTACTGTAGCCTAAGTATACACTGCTTTTGAAGTCTACAGTAATGTCTAGTAACATCCTAGGCCTTCACATTCACTCACTCACTCACTCACCCAGAACAACTTCCAGTCCCGCAAGCTCACTTCATGGTAAATGTCCTTTAAGTTGTATCATTTTTATCTCTTATGTAGTGCTTTTACCGTACCTTTTCTATGTTAGGAGTATTTCGATACACAACTGCTTCCCACATGTTGCAATTGCCTACAGTATGCAGTACAGTAATATGCTGTCCAGTACAGTAATAGCCTAGGACCAATAGGCTATACCATATAGCCTAGGTCTATAGTAGGTTCTATCATCTAGGTTTGTGTAAGTGCATTCTATGATGTTCCCAGGGTAATGAAATCACCTAAAGATGCATTTCTCAGAATGTATCCCTATCATTAAGTGATACATGACTGTACATAGTTTTTTTTCAGTTTGCAAATAATTCTTTCATTTATATCCATTAATTTTCCATTGCTGTCCATTAAAACGTATTTTTTTCTGATTCAGCAGTATTTTATTAGGAATGTATACAAAGTGATGTTCCGTGGGACGATTTAGACTGCTCCTTGCTTTTGTAAACAAAGCTTTGTTGGAACACAGCTGTGCCCTTCCTTTGTGTATCACTCATGGCTGCTCTTCTGCATGGCAAATGTGAGCAGTTGAGACAGAAACCATAGTGCCACAAAGCTTAAAATATTTACCTTCTGTCCCTTTGCAAAAAAAGTTTGTCAGTCTCTAATTTGGAGCAAAAAAGGTCAAAACCACAACCTGAATGTAAAAATCCTCAGAAATTCCCATTCTTAGTTTGAAATACTCTGGTTGAACCTAGGTACTCCAGAAGTTTTCCAAATCCTTAAACAGTTTTCCAAATAAAAAATCCTTTAAATTTACATTTTTAAAGCATGTCATAGTAATGGATTTGGCATGGAGCCCTGGGATTCAAATTAAGTTTGTTCCTAACTTAAAATAGCACTTTTTTTGGTGACTTATTGAGGTTATCCAGGAACTCATCTTTAGCACATCACTTTTCTTATGTTCCTGCTAATCCATATATTATTCCTTTGTAACAGGTACAACCAGTTAGCACTTTCAATGCCCAATAATACCTTCCTTAACTCAAATTAACTCATTTATGCCAGAGTTAGCAATTTTTTGAATTTTTGCATGAGTGAAAAATCAGACCTTGGTGATGACCTTGAGCAGGAGGGTAAAAGTAACTCCCACATGCTTAGCATTCCAATAGTGGAACACTAGGCATAAGTGGGCTTTAATTAATCACAATACCAAAAAATCATTTTTCAGAACTGAAGAAGATAATGATATATTCAATAACTTTTCTAGTTAAGAGAGTGATTTTACAGATTAAATTTTTAGAGAAAACATTACTATGCCACTCTAATATGGTTTCATAGCTTTAGTTTATTTGAAGCACCATGACTTTCTTCATGAATTACCAAATTGTGTCATGGCAGATGTGAGACATAACTATGAAGGAAGGACTGAAAAATACAGAAATCCAAAGCAAGATATAATTGCCGCATGAAACACCTCATAAGCATACAGACTTACTAGAAATCTAAATGCAAATAAGATTGAAATTAAAGTTACATTATTTTGTATCTCCTGGAGATCCTGTTTCAAGATACTGTGTATACCCACCCCTTTTGAGATGCACTAAGTCAAAGTCATGTCACTGCATGATTGACAGGTGGCAGTCCCGGAATACAAGGACCACATGGGCAGTGATGTCTTTACTTGTGGTCCATACAGAAATTGAGTAACCTTGTGCGACTCATTAGAAGTTTGAATAACCACAAGTTTAGTTCTTTCTGACAACTCAGCAAGACATGACATCAGCAAGATTTAAATAAGCATGGAGGGGGAATTTAACATGAAAGGTAGCTTTCTCCCTTAAATTGCAAAGTATTTTCTAGCTGTTTTTAATACTTAAAAATTATTCCTGACAATATAATTTGCCACTCTAAATCATTTGCATATGATCTGAAGAGCAGAGAATAAAATAAGCTTTAAGTATCTATCAAAGTGTATTCTTAGCTTTATGGCAGTCCTAAATGGAATACAAGGAAAGAGCACTGTAGTTATAGCTAACATAAATAGGCAACAATGACTGGAAAGCATGGCACAGTGCTGCATGTGTGAATAGATCATTCTGACAGTCCAAAGTGCTGCCTGGGCTTTAAATATTTTATACCTTCCTTATTTGTTGATGTTTCCAGTCAAACATGGATATAAATTGGAATGCAGCAGGCTGGCTGGAGCTATGGCTTGGGAAATCAGGCATGCATTTAATGGACTATGGATAAAATAAGTTTAGTTTCTAAAGTTGGTTTTTACTCACCTATTTTTCAAACATCTCCTTTTTATAAAATTCTAATACCTTTATTGTTTTGTCCAAAATGAATCTATCCCTATTACGAAAACTCAAGCATGAGAGAAAAATATAAAATATATAAAGTAAAAAGTGTATGACCCCTTTGGTTACGACTCTTCTATTCCAATAAGGAAAAAACAATCAACAACTCAGAATATAATGTTACAGGGTTTTTATATACATATATCAATGTGAATATAAACATAAATATATATTACATATAAATGTATATATGAAGTTGATCCTTGAAGAACTCAGAGGTTAGGGGTGCTGAGGCCCTATATAGTCCAAGATCCCCAGATAACATTTGACTCTCCCAGAACTTAACTACTAATAGCCTACTGTTGACAAGCTGTACCAATTACATAAACAGTCCATGAAAACATCTATGTTATATGTATTATATATTATATGTTTATAACAAAGTAAGCTAGAGAAAATAAAATCTTAAGAAAATTATAAAGAAATGAACATATATTTACTATTCATCACATGAAAATGAATAATAATAAAAGCTTTCATCTTTATTCTTTATCCTCATCATCATCATGTTGAGTAGACAGAAGAGGAGAAAGAGAAGGGATTGGTCTTACTGTCTCAGCAGGGGCAGAGGTAGAAGAAAAAAGTCCATACATAAGTGGATCTGCACATTTCAAACTCAGGTTGTTCAAGTCAATTTTCTATTTATACATGAAGCAATTGCATTATAGATTCTACTTTGGAAACTGCTTTTTAAATTTAATTTATTACATAGCTTTCTATGTTATAGCCAAAAGATCTGTTTTTTCTTCAGATTTTATTTTGAAATAATTTTAGACATATCAAAGTTGCAGAATGGTACAGAAATTCCATATACACCCTTCACCCAGTTTCCTTTGATATTATCAACTTACATAACCATGGTCCAATTGTCAGAATGGAAATTAACATTGGAAAAAAAAAAAGAAAATAAAACGATTAACTAAACTACAGGCATTATTTAAATTCAATCAGTTTTTCCCCTAATGTCCCTTTTTTCTATTCCTGGATCAAATTCAGGACCCTAGAATGCAATAAATTGTTGTCTCTTTATTCTCCTCCCATCTGTTACAGTTCTTCATTCTTGCCTTTTCTTTCATGATTTTGACACTTTTTATGAGTAGTTGTCAGTTATTTTTCAGAATGCCTTTCAACTTAAGTTTGTCTAATGTTTTCTCATAATTAACTGGGGTTATGTATTCGACAAGAATACCATGGAAGTGATGCTTGCTCTTCCCAATGAATCATGTCAGGTGTTGCATGATGTCCATATGTCTTATTAATAGGGATGTTAACCTCAGTCTCTAAGATAAGAAGATGTCTGCTAGGTTTCTCCACTCTGAAGTTACTATTTTTTTTGTAATTAATATCTTGGGGAAATATTTTAATATAATACTAATATCTTGTTTCTTTATAAATTTGTCCCCATGGATTTTAGCATCCATATGTGAATCTTGCCTCTAGCAATTATTACTGTGGTATTTTCCTAATTTTAAATTTTCCTCATTTTTGTATTTTACAATTCTGTATTTCCCTCATTTCTTCTACACTTTGTAATCGGAATTCTTTTGTAAAGAAGAAATATCTATTCTCAATTTTATTCTTTATTTATTTCCTATGAATATCTATTGACTCACCGAAATTTATTTGATTCTGTGAGTTATAACCCAATACAATCATACTTATTTTATTGGTTACATTGTTACAGCTTTGGCCAACGGTAGCTCCCTCCATTTGGCTTTCGTGTATGTTTGACCATTGCCTTTGCTTCTTCAAGTGCCTCCTTATTTGCTGGCATTACAAGATGTTCTAGGTTTGCCTTGCCTATTCCCACTGCAGCCCTAGAACTGACTTGACCAGATCTCCAAGGAGCTCAGGCTCCTTTTATTGGACAATTGTACTTAGAAACCAAGATCTGGACCATAATATAACTGATTTATCATTCCAACAAAGGTGGAATTGCTCCTAGTGCTTTTCAGTGGACAGAGCCAGGAAATATATGCTGCCTGCATGCGCATATGCTTGTGGACACACATGAGTACTCAAACACCCACACATGCTACATACAGATGCGTCTCGACTTACCATGCGGTTACTTCCTTATAAGCCCATCATGAAGTTGAAAAATTATTAAGTCAAACCATCATAAGTTGGGAACCAACTGTATATGTACATGTGAGAGGGAGTCTCCCTCTGTTGCCCAGGCTGGAGTGCAGTGGCACAATCTCGGCTCACTGCAACCTCCGCCTCCCCGGTTCAAGCGATTCTCTTGTCTCAGCCTCCCGCGTAAGCTAGGATGACAGGCGCAGGCCTCCACGCCCGTCTAATTTTTTGTATTTTAGTAGAGGTGGGGTTTCACCGTGTTGCCCAGGCTGGTCTCGAACTCCTGAGCTCGGGCAATCCCCCTGCCTTGGCCTCCCAAAGTGTTGGGATTACAGGCATGAGCCACCGCATCTGGCCCCCTTTTCACTTCTAATAATCAATTGTCATTTTTCCTTTCTCACCTACCCGCTTAAGCAATCAATCTCTTCAGTTTCTGTTTTATCCTTCCAGTAATATGTTTTTGGGTAAGTGAGCAGATACATGAGTGTTTTTTAAATTGTGTGAGAACACTCAAAATGCGATCTATTCTCTTAACAAAATTTTAACTACACAATACTGTCTTAAATATAGACACAATATACAAATACAGTAGTACAAATACTGTTTTGTATTCCCACCAGCAGTGAGTGAGAGTTCCTGTTGCCCTACATCCCCTCGCCCCCACCCCAGTAATTTGCATTGTCTTTCATTATTATTTTTATCAATTCTGTTAGGTGTGTAGTGATATTTCATTGTAGTTTTGTGTTTCCCTAATGACAAATGATGTTGAGCATCTATTCATTTGCTTATCCATATGTTATTAAGTGTTTATTCAGACTGTTCGCACATTTCTAATTTGTTTAGCAATTATTGAATTTTTAAGAGTTTTTCATATTTTCTGAGCACAGGTTCTTTTTTATAGACTTGTTTTTTGCAAGTGTTTTCTTCTAATCTGTAGCTTGGTTTTGGTTTTGTTTTTTTGTCTCTTTCTGAGACAGTCTCACTTTGTCATCCATGCTGGAGTGCAGTAGCGCGATCATGGTTCACTACAGCCCCAACCTCCTGGGCTCAAGTGATCCCCCCATCTCTGCTTCCCGAGTAGCTGGGGCTACAGGCATGTGCCACCATGCCTGGATAATTTTTGTATTTTTTGTAAAAATGGGGTTTCACCATGTTGCCACAGCTGGTCTTGAACTCCTGGGCTCAAGTGATATGCCTGCCTGGGCCTCCCAAAGTGCTGGGATTACAGCAGCCTCTGCACCCAGCTAACTTGTTTTTTTATCTCTTAACAATGTCTTTCAAAAAGCAAAAATCTTGTTTAAGTGAAATTTAGTAATATTTTCTTTTGTGGGTAGAGCTTTTATCATATTGAAAAACTCATTGTCAAACTCAAAGTTACGCAATTTTTCTTATGCTTTTTTTCCTCAAAGTTTATAGTTTTATGTTTGGCATTTAGGTCTATGATCCATTTTGGGTGAATTTTTGTATAAGATGTAAGGTATGTATCAAGGTCTATATTTTTGCATGTGGATATCTAATGGTTCTAGCACTGTTTGTTTGAAAGACCGTGATTTCTTCATTGAATTGTCTTTGCCTCTGTTAATAAGCTGAAAATGTGTGTGTGTGTGTGTGTGTGTGTGTGTGTGTGTGTGTGTGTGTGTGTTTGGACCCACCACCATTCTTTTCCATTCATCTATGTACTTATTTTGCTAATATTACACTGTCTTGATTACTGTAGATTTATGGTGAGTTTTGAAATTGGATAATTTAACTCCTCTAAGTTTATTCATCTTTCTCAGAATGATTTCAGCTCTTCTAACTTCTTTGCCTTTCTGTATAAATCTTAGAATCACATTCTCTCCAAATATTTTGCTGGGATTTTGATCAAAAAAGTTTACAGGTCAGATTGTGGAAAACTGACATCTTCATAATATGGAGCCTTCTAATCCATAAACACAAAATCTCTCTTCATTTGTTCAGATCATCTTTGAATTCTTTCTTCAATGTTTTATACTTTTGAGCACACAGATCCTACACACATTTTATTATATTTATACACAAATGCTTCATTATATTTTGGTGAAAGATTAAGATGTGTTGTTTTTTCTTGTTGGTATGTAGGAACATAATTGACTTTTATATTTTAACTCTGTATCCTGTGACCTTGCTACTCACGTGTTAGTTCTAGGAGTTTATCTTGGTTTGTTTGTCTGTGTGTAGATTCTTCATGGTTTCCAAGAGAGATAATCATGTAATCTGCAAATAAAGAAGGTTTTATTGCTTCCTTTCCAATTTGTGTGCTCATTTCTTTTCTTTTCCCTTTCTTTAATTTTACTTTTATTTGACTTATTTCACTGGCTATGTGCCTTATTATACTGGCTAGGACTTCCAGTACTATCTTGAATAGGTGTGGTGACAGAGATCATCTTTGCCTTGTTCCTGATCTTAAGGAGATAGCATTCACCATTAAGTGTAAAATCTATTTACATTTAATGTGATTATTGATATGGTTTGACTGACTGCAACCATTTTTCTATTTGTTTTCTATATATCCCATGTCTCTTTTGTTTCTCTGTTCCTCCTCTCTTTTGTGTTGTTTTCTCGCATATCATTTTAATTCCTTTGCTGGTTTCTTTAAAGTACATTTTTTAGTTACTTCATGTTTCCTCAAGAGATCTTAATTCATTATAATCTAATTCAGATTAATAATAACTTAATTCCATGATAATATGAAAATTTGCTTCTATATAGCTCAATTTCCTCCCTCTACCTTTGTGGTATTATTGACATATATGTTTTAAGTGCATCACAGCAATATTTATGAATATTGTTTTATGTAATTTTTAAAAAATCAGTTTGGAAACACACACACACATATATAGAGAGAGAGATAAATAATATACTTAGGTAATTACCTTTATCTGTGAAATGTAATTCTTTGTGTGGACTCAAGTTACCCTCTAGTATTTCCTTTGACTTGAAGGTCTTTCTTTAGCATTTCTTATAAGACAGATCTGTTAGCAATGCACTCTTTGTTTATCTGGAAATAACTTTATTTCTATTCATCATCAAAGGATAGTTTTATTGAATGCAATAATCTTGATTGACAGTTTTTTCCTGTCAGCTCTTTTAATAGGTCATTCTCTTCAATATGTCATTCTATTTTCCTCATTGTTTCTCAGGAGAAGTCACCTATTAATCTTATTATGATTCTCTTGTACATATTCAGTTGCCTTTTCTTGTGCTTTCCGAATTGTTTCTTAATCTTTAGATTTGAAACGTTTGACTCCGACTATTATTCTACTTGGAGTCTCTTGAGCTTTTTAGAAGTGTAGATTAATGCTTTTCTTCAAATTTAGGAAGTGTTTTAGCTTTTAAAAAAAACTATTTGTTTTATTTCTCTGTCTGTCCCTCCTTCCTTCTCTCTCCTTTCTTCTCTTTCTTTCTTTCTTTTTTTTTTTTTTTTTTTTTTTTTGAGACGTAGTCTCGCTCTGTTGCCCAGGCTGGAGTGCAGTGGCATGATCTTGGCTCACTGAAAGCTCTGCCTCCCAGGTTCACGCCATTCTCCTCCTCAGCCTCCCGAGTAGCTGGGACTACAGGTGCCCGCCACCACGCCCAGCTAATTTTTTGTATTTTTAGTAGAGACGGGGTTTCACCGTGTCAACCAGGATGGTCTGGATCTCCTGACCTCGTGATCCGCCCGCCTCAGCCTCCCAAAGTGTTGGGATAACAGGCATGAGCCACCATGCCCGGCCTCCTTTCTTCTCTTTCTAAGATTCCCACTGTGTATTTATCAATATGTCAATTGTTCCAACAGATCTCTAAAGCTCTGCTTATTTTCCTAGGTTTTCTTTCTATTCTTCTGACTGGACAGTCTCTATTCATCTAGCTTCAAGTTCAGTGTGTTTTTGTTGTTGTTGTTTTTTGATGGTTCATATCTGCTGTTGAGCTCCTCTAGTGTCTTTTTCATTTAAATGATTGTACTGAATTTCCATTGGATTCATATATGTGTTCATATATGTATACATATGTAATAGTAATTATACTTTTTATGTTTACACTAATGTTCCCTATTTAATAAGTAATTGTCATTATACTTACTTTTGTTAAAAATACACTTTGCTTTAGTTCTATATATTTATAATGGATGCTTTGAACTCTTTGTGTACTAAGTCCAACATCTGAGATCCCTCACAGTTTCTGCTTGCTGCTTTTTTCCCCATGTCAATGAGCCATGCTTTCCTGTTTCTTCTCTTCTGTTGAAAATAAGACATGACATTTTGGATAACAGATTCTGATTCCCCAGATGAGATTATTTTGTTGTTTGTTAGTTAATTTTTTTCTTTATTTTTATCCTTGCCTGGACTAATTCTGTCTCCTATTTAATATGCAGCCACTCATGTCTCTGCTAAGCTATTTCTTTTCTTGTGTTTTTTTTGTTTGTTTTTTGTTTTTGTTTTTTTTTTGTAAACCTAGAAGCTTAGATATTACTCTTGGTTAGTATAGCTGAGGAATTAGTTAATAATTGATTAGAGTTTGCGCTTAAGCACTTTGAACCAGTGAGAATCGAACCCTTTGCCTCTTGTTCTGCGTGTGCATTGGAGGTCATGCAGGCAACATCTCTGAGGTGTCTTTAAAGTAGTTATATTAATGTGTTTGCCTGTTAAAATTCATGCTTGGTTCAGTTTTGATTCTATGCTATGTAACCTTTTTTGGTCATAGTTTTCTGATATTTACATTTTGTTTTGTTTCTCATATTATGTTATGTTTTATTGTATGTTGAATCTTATATATAACATAATTTCGGAACAGAGAAAGCCTCTTCTACTGCCAGACCTGATCTAAGTTCTTATTGAACTAGATCTGGTATGGGTTGCAGCTTGTGTTTGAGTTTACCCCCGGCTTCAAATCCTTTGGGGGTGAGATCTGGACTCCTAATTTCAGAAGGACTTGGTATTTAAGAATTATGAGAATCTCAAGAACTTTTTATGCTTTACAGGCAGATTTTGAGGTTACTGGTGAATTCTCCAGCCACCATCTGTCCAGCATTATGCAACTCAGGAGTTCTTACCTTGCCTTCTGGTTTGACTCCAATATTTAGTATGCTTCCATGTATTTAAAGTCTGTGAAAGACTTGGTGAACAGATGATGATGTACTTTTTTTTTGGGACTTTTTGGAATCTAATCTATCTTGCCCCCCAGTGTGTGTCCATTAAAAGTTTCTCCTTAAATTATAAACATTCCTTGTCTATGGAAAATTATACCCTTTGTCCACAGAGGATATAACTGCAGGCATAAAATTAACTAGCAGTTTCTTCTCTTCTAGGTAGTGCTGATTTCTCTCTGGAGTTTGGTTCATTTAAAATTATTTGCATCTTTAGACTTCTAATAATTTTTTTTTAACTCTGACATTTGAAATTATCCATTAAGATTGTTACAGTAAGAATTATGACTTCTTGTGACCTTTTAAATACTTACCAGATGCATAAGTTTTATCCCAGTTTTCTTCTTGCTTCATGGGAAAAAGAAAGGAAAGAGATCATATGCCATTTAGAGGAGAATTGGGGGGCAGCAAAGGAGAAAGTTTATGTATACAGGCACACCTTGTCTTATACCACTTTACTTTATTGTACTTCATGGACACTGCATTTTTTACAAATTGAAGATTTGCTGCAACCCTGAATGAAGCAAGTCCATTGGCACTTTTTTTCTAATGTCTATGTTACATGTTGATAATTCTCTTAAAATTTCACACTTCTCCATTATCATTGTATCTCTTATGGTGATCTGTGATCAGGGATCTTTGATGTTACTACTGTAATTGTTTTGAAGCATCAGTAGCCATGCAGATATAAGACAGCAAACTTACTTCATACATGTTGTTTGTGTTCTGACTGCTCCACCAACCAGCTATTATTCCCCTGTCTCTCTCCCTTTCCTCAATCCTCCCATTCACTAATACATAGCAAATAAAAACTAGGTCAATTAATAATGTTATCATGGCCTGTAAGTATTCAAGTGAAAGGAGGAGTTGGACTTCTCTCACTTGAGGTGGGAGGATCACCTGAGGTCAGGAGTTCGAGACCAGCCTGACCAACATGGTGAAACCCCATCTCTACTAAAAGTACAAAGTTAGCCAGATGTGGTGGCACATGCCTATAATCCCAGCTACTTGGGATGCTGAGGCAGAAGAATTGCTTGAGCCTGGGAGGAGGAGGTTGCTGTCAGCCAAGATCGCGCCATTGCACTCCAGCCTGGGGAGACAACAAGAGTGAAACTCTGTCTAAAAAAAAAAAAAAAAAAAAAGAAGCAAGAAATGATTAAGCTTAGTGAGGAAGGCATGTTGAAAGCCAACACAGGCTGAAAGGTAGGCTTTTTGCGCCAGTTAGTCAAGTTGTGAATTCAAAGGAAAGTTTTTGAAGGAAATTAAATGTGATAATCCAGTAAGCACATGAATGATAAGAAAGAAAAACAACCTGTTGCTGATATGAAGAAAGTTTTAGTGGTCTGGATAGATCAAACCAATCATAGCATTCCCTTAAGCCAAAGCCTAATTCAGAGTAGTCCCTAAATCTCTTCAATTCCAGAAGAGATTCACCATGCTAGATTCCATTAAAAACATTTATGATCAATTTTTTTTTGCACCCACGCTGTTGATTGCTAAATGTAATAGTGCGATCATGATGCTGAATAAATGTCTTTTTTAAAAATGTGCTGTGTAAAGTTAGTCTACTCTGAAGCTGTCTTGGTAAATTTCCCCAACAGTGTGAAGTTAGAATTCCTTCAGGGTGATGCCAGGTTCTATTTGGAATTTAAATATAACCTGCTTGGGTGGAGAAGCCATTGTCTTCAGAAACCTTGGTGTAGTTGAACTGATAGTTACTGTTGTGACCTGAAGTTCACCATTAAAAGAGATTACCCAAGCAAAATCATGGAATTATTGGTTATAAAAATGATTGTTGGCACATCCTATGCAATATATCTAAATTGAATAATGGTACCAGATAAAATTATAGATGGGAAAGAAGTTTGTGTACCATTTATTATCATGTGTAATCAGTAAACGATTTAATTCTCTTGAATGAAATGACAACTGAATGGATTTGGGACTGGCAGAGATTTGGACTTTCCCTACCCACTACCCCGATAATGTTGAATGCTTCTGTCACAATTCAGTTTCAAAGCTCTGCCAGGGAATAGAAACTGGCTGCTGGCTAATGCTGCTCCATAAATCCACAGATTTGAAGTGTTTTGAGAGGCCTTTAAAAATCACCAATATCAGAAAGCATTTTAATGAACACAAAGATAGGCTTACATTAAAGAAAAACTGCAGTTTGGCTGTGCTCTGGTAGGGTGGGCCTTCAGAGGTTTTATAGGTTAACTATGCTAATTAATTTGGAGATTAAAACCATAGCAATAGAAACTAAATTTTTCTGCATAATTTCATGTTAACTGCAGTTTTCCTTTTTGGCGCAAGATCATACAGACTTCCTAAAATGTTAATTGTATAGAAAATGATTTATATACCTTTAACAGTCAATATTCAATAATGTGTTATTTATACGTAGATTCTTTAGAGTCTTACCTTTGGTGCTCTCTCAATTTCCATGCTATTGTACCTAGTAGCATAGAGGTTTGTTTATTAAAAAGAAATTCATGATTCGTGGAGAATATCAAAATATCAACATTAACAGAAGTTTAGATGAAGTTAATTCCAGTACTCATGGATGCCTTTTAGGGGTTCAAGACTTCAGTGGAGGAAGTAACTGCAGATGTGAAAGAAATAACAAGAGAACCAGAATGAGAAATGGAGCCGGCAGATGAGACTGAATTGTTTTAATCTCATGATCAAATTTGAAGGATGAGGAGTTACTTCTTGTAAATGAACAAAGAAAGTGGTTTCTTGAAATGGAATCTACTCCTGGCAAAGATGCTGTGAACACTGTTGAAATGACAGCAAAGGACTCAAAATATTATATAAACTCAGTTGAAGAAGCAGTAGCTGGATTTGAGAGGATTGACTCCAGTTTTGTGAGAAGTTCTACTGTGGGTAAAATGCTATCAAACAGCATTGCAAATAACACAGAAATTTTCTGTGAAGAAAGAGTCAATGAGGGTGGCAAACTTTATTACTGTCTTATTTTAAGAAGTTGTCACCACCACTCCAACCTTCAGCAACCACCACCCTGATCAGTCAGCAGCCATCAGTATTGAGGCAAGACCCTCCACCAGCAAAATGACTATGACTCACTGAAGGCTCAGATAATTGTTAGCATTTTTTAGCAACAAGATATTTGTAAACAATGTATGCATTATTTTTAGACATAATGCTATTGCACACTTAATAGGCTGCAGTGTAGTGCAAGCATAACTTTTATATGCAATGGGAAACAAAAAAATTAATGTGCCTCACTTTATTGCAATATTCAATTTATTGTGGTGATCTGGAAACTAAACCTACAATATCTGTGTGTGTGAGTGTGTGTGCGTGCGCGCATGTGTGTGTGTGTGTGTGTGTGTTCAGATTAAATGCAAAAATTTTGTTGGAATGTTTTTAAAATTTTTTTTTAATTTAATTTTATTTTTTTTGAGACAAAGTCTTGCCCTGTCACCCAGGCTGGAGTGCAGTGGTGTGATCTTGGCTCACTGCAACCTCCGCCTCCTGGGTTCAAGCAATTCTCCTGCCTCAGCCTCCTGAGTAGCTGGGACTACAGGCATGCACAACCACGCTTGGCTAATTTTTGCATTTGTAGTGGAGACAGAGTTTTTCCATGTTGACCACGCTGGTCTTGAACTCCTGGCCTCAAGTGATCCACCTGCCTTTGCCTCCCAAAGTGCTGGGATTACCGGCATGAGCCACCTAAAAGTACTTTTTAAATGTTAAAAGCATTTTGATGCAGTAAAGAAACAATTCTTTCTTAATATAGGTATATTTTCAGATTTGAAGGGCAAACACAAATTGTTTCTTTGTTAACTGTACCTCTTTTTCAGTAGCAATGATTGTTTTATGCAAATTTATGAGAGAACTGTGACAAAATATCTTTTGACAACATGTGCCTGAAAATACTCAGTACATTCAACATCTGAATCAGTATGAATAAGAGCCAGTGTTAATGTTTCTGAGTTAGACTGAAGTGAATGGAGACTTCCATGTCTTACATAGATAGTATGGGGTGAGGGAGATAGACTCTGTATACAGAATATATTTTTCTTCAGTTTGAAAGCTGCATGAAAAGAACTGCAAGGGAAACGGATTGGATAGACATGCAGTGGTGCTTGTGTTTTAATATGGGCTGATTTTATGCTCAAACATTGCAAAGTTTAGTCTTTTTATGAACTGAAGAGGTTGGGCTGAAAGGAGTCAAAATAATATTAACAGGACAGTTGGATCTCCATGGTAATTGTCCTAATAGTCTTTCCAAATGCACTCCTGCCTTATTACTAGGTTTATGAATACTGCATTGCACTTAGAGAGCCTTCCTTGTGGAAAGAGAATACATCTTTAAAAATCGTGGACCTTGAATAAAAACCCTGTATATTCTTCAACTGTTGGGTCACATTCGACCATAGCACATTGGAAGATCTCAATTATTTTTTACTGAAGGTCTTTCCAGAGTTTCCCAATAAGCTTCCTTAGTATGTTCTACAAGGTTGTGTCTACCTCTACAATATAATTTGGGCTATCCAACAGTTTAATTTTTGTAGCACAGCCACCCTAGTCTGTTTTTAGTCCCCACAGCCTCAGCCCTTCTCTGGTATTCTAAAGATAGGAAACCTTGGAAACATCAAGTAACAACAGTTTCATAACAAACATTGTCCTTTCCACAATGGCCACAGTCATCTATCACAGCAGAAGGACTCCTGGCGTTGGTTGTGTGGCACTTCCTAAAGTGAAGTCAGGCAGTGGGAAGGGATGAGTAACCATTTTAAAATATGACCAAAACATTCTCAATAACTACTCCACCTGAAAAGGGCATTTCTCTAACTCCAGTCTGCCCTCACTTTCCTATCTATCCTAAAGGGGGCAGGAAAGCTAAGACACACTAGTGAAGGCCACATCCCAGTGACACAGTCCTACTAAAAGACTGAGATTCAAGCTTAAGATTGTAGAATGCTTCTCTTCCCAGCATTGCAGCATTGTGGAATGCTTCTCAGTAGGATGTACTGAGTATTTTCAGGCAAATGTTGTCAAAGATATTTTGATGCATTATCACCCCACTGACAGCATTCAGACACAGTAACAGTAGCAATTCGCTCAGCTGCAAGATGCAAATTCTACCCAAGAAGGGGTCTGTGAGAAGGCCCAAAGGCAACAAGGAAGACAAAAATCAAGACAGTGGAGAAAATGAAATCTCTTACTCCAAAGGCTACAGTAAGTAGTAAACATGCGCTCCTAGCCAGATTAACAAAACCTCACACTGAAGACCTATTTACCTCGGTAAATAAAATATAAGTAAATAAATGAAAATTTCAGCAGATTTCTCAGTAGAAGCCATGCAAGTAATAAGAGAGTAAATTATTTCAAGTGTTGAAAGAAAAAAATTACTTCCTAGAATTCTATATCCAGGGAAATTATCTTTTGAAATTAAGGGAGAAATAAAGGCCTTTTCAGACTAACAAAAACAGAAGAAATTCTTTAAAATAGACCTGGTCTGCAAGAAGTGGTTAAAAGAAGTCCTTCAGAAAGAAGGAAAATTACACAGGTCAGAAACGCAAATAACCGTTGAAAAAGAGCATCAAATAAATAATAAATGAAGCTAAAATAAGGTATATTTCCCTAATTCTCAATTCATCTAAAAGATTTTTTAAAGTAAAAATAACGACTGAGTATTAGATGATTATAGCAGGTGGAAAAGTACAATAAATGGCAAAAATGTAATAAGGGATGGGATGCAGGAATGTGGAGTATTCTAAGTTATCATCTGTGTAATATGTAAAGCAGCCCAGTGTTATTTATGTCAAATATGGATTTGTGTTAATAGATACTGCAAATTCAAGAAAAAAACCATTAAAAATTGTAAAAAAAAGTAAAGTTATGTTGCGAGAAGATAAGCTCGATCATAAAAATGCTCAGTTAAAATCAGAGAAGGTAGGCAAAAGGAGGAAATCAAAGAACAAATGCAATGAATAGAAGGTTAGAAAGTATTAAGCCAAGTATTTTTAAAATTCTTTAAAAGTTAATGATCTGAAAACATCAATTAAAAGACATATTGTCAGCTGGGCATGGTGGCTCATGTCTGTAATCCCAGCACTTTGTAAGGTTGAGGCGGGTGGATTGCCTGAGCTCAGAAGTTTGAGACCAGCCTGGGCAACATGGAGAAACCCTGTCTCTACCCTAAATACAAAAAATTAGCTGGGTGCAGTGGTGCACTCCTGTAGTCCCAGCTACTCCAGAAACTGAGGCATGAGAATCGCTTGAACCTGGGCCTGGGCAACAGAGTGAGACTCTGTCTCAAATAAATAGATAAATAAATAAATAAATAAATAAATAAATAAATAAATAAAATTTTAAAAAGACATATTATTGAAATCTATAATAAAAAACAAGACCTAACTATATATTTTCAAGAAACTCATTTGAAATACAAAGTTTCAGAGGGTTTCAAAGTAAAGAGATGGAGAAAAACATTCTGCAATAACAACAATCTAAAGAATTTGGAGTAGCTACATTAATTTAAGATGAATAAGACTCCAGAACAAGGGATATTTTCAGGGCTAAAGAGTGGCATTGCCTAATGATAAAGGTGTCAATTCACCAAAAAAGCCTAACAATCCTAAATGTGTATGCACCGAACAGCAGATTGTCAAAATATGTGCGGCAAAAACTGATAGAAGCGAAAGGAGAAATAGACAATTTAATTATACCAGTTGGAGATTTAAATACCACACTTTCCATATTGAAAGGTAAAACAGACAAGAAATATTTACAAATATAATTGACCTGAATAACACAATTAATCAAATGAACATAATTGATATTTGTACACAATGTTCTTGAACAACAGCAGAATACACATATTGTCAGTCTTACACATCCGCCAAGATAGATGTGATTCTGGATCATATACTTAACACATTTAAAAGAATAGAAATCTTTAAAATATACTTGACACATTTAAAAGAATAGAAATATACAAAGTGTCTTTTCAAAACATTATGAAATTGAACTAGATATCAATAACAGAAAGATGGCAGAAATAGCTTCAAATATATGAAGTTTAAGCAACTAATTAACATGAGTCAAAATAGTCTCTGAAAAAATTTCAAAATGTTTTGAGGTAAATTAAAATGAAAAAACAACTAGTCAAAATTTGTGTGATGCTACAAAAACAATGCTTTGGGAGAAATTTATAGCATTAAATGCATAAATCAGAAAAGGAAAAAATGCTGGAATCAATAATCTATACTTCCACCATAGAAAGCTGTAGAAAGAAGAGCAATTTACATTTAAAGCAGATAGAAGAAAAGAAGTATTAAAAATTAAAGCAGAAATTAGTGAAAACAAAAACAGAAAAGCAATAGAGAAAATCAATAAACCCAAAATCTGGTTCTTTAAAAGAAAGGCCAAAAAAAAAAAAATGGTAAGTCTTTGCTAGATTAACCAAAAAAAAAAAAAAAAAAAAGGAGAAAAGACACAGGCAATAACAAAAATATAAGAGGGTTTAGCATTAATAATCTTATGGAATTTTTAAAAAATAAGAGAGGAATACTATAAACAACTCCATGCCCCTAAACTTGACAAATGCAATGGACCAAGTGCTTGAAAAACACAAACTACCAGAATGCACACAAAAAGAAATAGATCTGAATAGATGTGTATTTATTGCATAAATTGAATCAATAATTTAAAATCTTTCAAAAAAGAAAGAAAACACTAAGCGCAAATAGTTTTACGGTTAAATTCTACCAAATAGTTAAGGAAGGATTGATATCAATTCTCCACAATCTCAGCCAGAAAATAGAGGCAAAGGGAACACTTTCAAATTCATTCTATCTACCATTATGCTAATATGAATGCCAGATAAAGATATAAGAAATAAAACTGAAGACCAGTATCTCTCATGAAGATAGATACAAAATTCCTCAGTAAAATGTTAGCAAGTTGAATCTAACATTGCATAAAAGGAATTGAAATTTATTACCGTTATGTGAAGCTGGTTCAACATTTGAAAATTAATTAATAGAATTTACCTATCAACAGGATCAAAAAGAAAAATTACAGATTGCATCATATGATGCAGAAAATGTTATGACAATATTCAATATCTATTCATGGTAAGACCTTCCAGATAACTAGGAATAGAGTGAAGCATCCTCAGTTTGATAAAAAAGAATTCTTTTGTTTTGTTTTTTTTAGGTGGAGTTTCACTCTTGTTGCCCAGGCTGGAGTCTAATTGCGCGATCTCAGCTCACTGCAGCCTCTGCCTCCCAGGTTCAAGCGATTCTCTTGCCTCAGCCTCCCAAGTAGCTGGGATTACAGGTGCCAGCCACCACGCCCAGCTACTTTTTTTGTATTTTTAGTAGAAACGGGGTTTCACCATGTTGTCCAGGCTGGTCTTGAACTCCTGACCTCAGGTGATGCACACGCCTTGGCCTCCCAAAGTGCTGGGATTACAGGCATGAGCCACCGTGCTGGGCGATAAAAAAGCATTCTTAAGAAAAAAAAAAAACTACAACCAACATTGTACTTAATAATGAGAAAATAAATATTTTTCTGCTGTGATTAAGGATGAGAAAGAAATGTTCTTTGTTACCACTCCTATTTTACATTGTACTAGAATTCCAAGATACTGAAGTAAGAGAAATAAAGAAGAGATACTCAGATTAGGAAAGTAGAAATAAAAGTGTCTTTGTTCACAGATGGCATCATTATTTATGTATAAAGCTCCAAAGAATCAACAAAATTTCTGGATCTAATTGCAAGTGTAGCAACATCACATGATAAAAGGTTAACATCTAAAGTAAATTTCTTTCCTATATACCAACAATGAATGATTGGAATTTGAAATATTTTTTTAAATACCTTTTGCAGTAGCACCAAAATAATAAAATATTAGATATAAATCTAACAAAATTTATACAGGTTCTATTCATGGAATACTACAAAATCTGTTGGAAGAAACATTAAAACATTATCTAAATGAATTAAGAATGCGTTCATAGATTAGAAAACTCAGTGCTGTTCATGGTGTCAATACTTCCAAACTTGATCAAATATATTCAACATAATCTCAATCAAATTACCAGCAAGCTATTTTTTATATTGACAAACTGATTCTAAAAGTTACATAAAAAGTGAAAGAACTGAAATATTTAACGCACTACAGAAAAAAAGTTGAGGATTTACACTACCTAATTTCAAGACTATAAAGCTACTAAAATCAAGACAGCATAATATTAGCAAAAAAATAAGCACAAAAATAAATGGATAATAATAGAGGACCAAGGAATAGATACACACAAATATTATCAACTTATTTTTTATGTAAGACATATGAAATTCAATAAAGTGTAGTTTTACCAACAAATGATGATGGAAAATAGGATGACTATATTCAAAGAGAGAGAGAAAAATTCTAGAGATAGACTTTATATTTCACAAAAATGGATTAAATATGAATTGTAACCCTAATTATTATAAAACTTATAATTTTATTATATTATAATACTATAATTATTATAAAACTTATAGAAGAAAATATAGGAGCAAGTCTCATGGCCTTGGTTTTCACCATGAGTGTTAACATACAACATCAAAAGCACAAATCATGAAAGAAAAATGGATAATTTGAATTGTATTAATATTAACAAAAAAACTTCTAGTCTATGAAAAATATTATTAAGGGAATGAAATTAAAAGCCACAGACTAAGATAAAATATTTTGAAACACATAGTGTCTATACTGATATAAATGAATAGATGAATGAATAAACACACAAATAAATAAATGAGAGAGAGATTGATTTCTATGCAGAAGAATTCCAAATAATTTATGTAATTGTACTTGAGGGGCTGGAGCATAACTCTCCACTCTGGTGTGTGCTGAACATTAGTGACTTTCTTTTAATTAATGTAATATGTAAAGGAAGACAGAAAAAAATGAGTTTACATTGGAGACACCTGACAAACACTGTATTAGCCAATGATCAAGCTCAGCATCAACAATGATAAATCATGTTGCTAACATGTACCCTTGAAACAATGTAATAAAAATTATACTTTAATTTTGTGCCTTCCTCCTATTGTCAGTCTAGTTGTAAGAAAAACACCAAACAAATTCTACACAATACTTGACCAGTAATTCCTCAAAACTGTCAGTGTCATCAAAAACAAGACAAGTCTGAGGAAATGTCATGGCCAAGATAAGCCAGAGGAGAAATGATGATGAAATATAATGTGGTGTCCCTGGATGAGATCCTGGAACAGAAAAAGGATATTAGGTAAAAACTAAGGAAATCTGAGTCAAACATGAAGTTTAGTTAATAATAATGTATCAATATTGATTCATTAATTCTAACAAATTGCCATACTAATATACAATGTTAAAAATAAAATAAACTAGATACAGAGTGTTTTAGAAACTGTATGTAATATCTTCACTTTTTCTGAAATCTAAAACTGTTCTGGAAAAAATTAATTGCAAAATAGTTAATACAATTTATTTAATTATTTTCTGCAAACAAAGATAGGATCCATAGACACATACAAGGATAAATGTGAAAGTTTAAGAAAGAAGCACAGATAAGGGGGCTGACAGGAAGGGAGAAATGGCAGAGTGGGATGGCTGAGTCCGGGAACAGGGAACGTGGACCCAGATGCAGCCACTTCTGTAAGATGTACTGCATTGGCTCTTAGTGTGCTTTTGCTCTTGGAACTTACAATATGTTTCGAATTTAGAAACTTTTGTATTATAAAAGTAATTAGGATATGTTCCTGTAGAAAATTGTAAAAATCAGCAAAGTAGAAAAAAAAAGAGAATGACTCATATTCCACATATCCTTATACATATGTTACTTACTCCCAGCAGGGCGCGGTGGCTCACATCTGTAATCCCAGCACTTTTGGAGGCCGAGGCGGTAGATCACTTGAGGTCAGGAGTTCGAGACCAGCCTGGCCAACATGGTGAAACTCCATTTCTACTAAAAATATAAAAATTAGCCAGGTGTGGTGGCACAAGCCTGTAATCCCAGCTGCTTGGGAGGCTGGGGCAGGAGAATCGCTTGAACCCAGGAGGCAGAGGTTGCAGTGAGCCAAGATCATGCCAGCGCACTCTAGCCTGGGTGACAGAAAGAGACTCCATCTCAAAAAAAAAAAAAAAGTAACTTACTCCCAAGAGTTATAGAGTTGTTAGTTTTCTTATAAAGTTTTTAGTTTTCTTTTAGTCAGCTTATATAGATAATCTCTTAGTTGTATATGTTACTTGCATTAGTCTCTTTTTATAGCATTTTCCAAAGATAATATTTCCCTAAAGTCTTTTTTAGATTACTAAATTTGTCTCACCTGGTGGGTGTGCCATTATGTACTCACTCAAATCTTCTTCCTGATATTTTAATTATTTTCAGTTTGTACATACTTACATAGTTAGTCTGGCAATGTTTTTGTCATTATGTATTATTGTGAAGGACTAACTTTGATATTTCAAATATTGTACTGATTATATAAAGGGAGGTAATAATTTGTGCTCTCCTAGGACCAATGGAAATGTACAGTAATATAAGTAAATTTATTCCTGCAGCATCTCAAACATGTTCTGGAAATGAAATAAAATAATCAGTTAATCATTTTAGTCTTTTCATATTTATAATGGTAAGTAAAGACCATTAGTGAATGAAACACCTAAATATATTTGCACAACTAAGAAATTTCACACATATACCAAAGCTGTACATATATTTTAAACATGAAGATATTTTGGAAGATCAGGTCTAAGTTTTCTTTCTCCAAACAGGTATGTTTAAATTCTTTATAATTTTTTTCCATACAAGAGAAACTTTTTCATGGTACAAAGGATGAAGGTAAATTACAGTCCTATAGGCAGTCCTGTTAGAGTGACTGTTCTATACGTATTATTGAACATTTTAAATGTACCCTTCCCCTAATGGCCTTTTTTTATTTGCTTATTTTAATGTATTTAATCTGTGCCAAGAGAAAGCTATAAACCTTTTCTATTCTCTGAAATTTTACAATTAATGATGGTACCACTCAACTTTCTAACTCATTAGTACTAGTAGTAGTAGTAGTAGCAGTAGTAATTTTACAGGAAAATAAGGATGCATAGGAAAATAATGTGGGTCAGCAAGATGGTGGACTAGGAAGCTCCAGGCTCTTATTCCTCATGAAGACATAAAATTAATAAAAATATATGTGGATCAAAATATTCTTGGGAAAACCCTAGAAATCAGTTAAGAAGCTGCAGGATCCCAGCTAACATCAATATAAAAATGCATTTAAACAGTAGGAAACAGTAGGAAATGACCTGGCGTTTTGCCTGTATTTGCAGGCAAATACAGGCAGAGTGTATTCAGAGTGTAGTACACTGTGATTGGGTGGAAGCAACCTAACTCCCAGCTCCTCCCTTGATATGGAAAGAAAAGAGTGGAAAATGCATTTAACATTCTGGCTTGTATGGGGGCTACCTGAGAGACTGGCTTCTGTCTCACAAGACTCCGAGTACTGATGGATTGGTGGCATGGCTTGGATGCCACATTAGAAGACACTAAAAACAGCAGTAGTCTCCATGGCACGTTAGGGCTACAGTGGATTGGCAGTCTCACAGGGCCAAGAGGCAAGAGATTACAGGCAGAGTAACAAAGTAGAAATCCTAAGGCTTCTAAGAAGAAGCAGAAGTGAGATTCTTGCGGAAATCAAAACACTTAAAATCTGTCGTATATACTGGAATTAAATCACCCATACAGGCCCGGGAAGATGTCCCCAGAAAAGGTTCAAGAAGACTCAAGGCCTCTATGCTGGGCCTATTAGTAAAGGTCTTCCCTGCATGAAGGCAGCCTATAAAGGCTGGGAGAAATGACTGTTTTCTCAAACGCCCAAATTTCAGCAAATAAGCACAAGGCATACAAAGAAACAGAAAAATATGCCTCAATCAAAGGCACAAAATAAATCTCCCAAAAAAATAAAAGCCCTAGATCTTAGAGGTGGAGCAAGATGATGGAAAGCTCCACCAATCATCCCCCTAATAGGACACCAAGTTAACAACTATCTACACAGAAAAAAATCTTCATGAGAACCAAAAATCAGATGAGGACTCACAGCATGTAGATTTAACTTTATATCCCTGAAAGAGGCACTGAAGAGATAGGAAAAATAGTCCTGAATCACAATGCCACCCTTCCCCCACCCCCTGGCAGCAGCAGCGTGAGAGCCTCTCTGGGCACTGGAGGAGGGAGAATACAGCAACTGTGACGCATTGAGCTCAGTGCTGTCCCATTAGAGCAGAAAGGAAAATCGGACCAAACTCAGCTGACACCCACCAACAGAGGGAGCATTTAAACCAGCCCTAGCCCTAGGGGAATCACCAATCTCACTGAATGGAACTTGAGTGACTGCAAACCTTGTCACAGGGGGCTACAGCACATGTTGGGGTGTTAGGGGGAGACATGACATACTGAGACACAAATTATGGCAGCAAAGGGAGACGGCATCACCCTCACCCCAGGCTGCACAGATCACAGCTCCAAAAGAGACCCCTTTCTTCTACTAGAGGAGAGGAGAGGGAAGAGTTGGGAGGACTTTGTCTTGCATCTAGGATACCAGTTCAGTCACAGGAGAATAGGGCACTGGTCAGAGTCATGAGGCCTCTGTTCCGGGCCATAGCTCTCACATGACATTTCTAGACACACCCTGGCCTGGGGCAGAAGGGAATACACTGCCTTGAAGGAAAGGGCCCGGTCCTGATAGCATTCATCACCTGCTAACTGAAGAGCCCTTGGGCCCTGAAGGACCAGCAGTGATACCCAGGTACTACATTGAGGACCTTGGATGAGCCTCTAAGACTTGTTGGCTTCAGGTGAGACTCAGCACATTACCAGCTATGGTGGCTGCAGGGCAAATCTCCTTCTGCTTGAGAAAAGCAAAGGGTAAAGTAAAGGGGATTTTGTCTTACACATTAGATACCATCACAGGCACAGGGGGATGGAGCACCAAGTGGGCTCTTGGGGTCCAGAACCCCAGGACCTGGCTCTTGGGGTCCCCAAACCCAGGACCTGGCATTTCTGGATCTTTCCTGGGCCAGAAGGGAGCCCACTGTCTGAAGGGCGAGTCCTGGGCCAGGCAGCATTCACAGCAAGCTGATGGAAGAGCCCTTGGGCCTTAAGGGAACATTGGCAGTGGTCTGACAGTACTCCTTATGACCAGGGTTGGTGGGGGCTATGACAGGAGGCTCCTCTGCCATTGGAAAAGTTAGAAAAGAGTGGAAGGAACTGTGTCTTGTGGTCTGAGTGCCAGCTCACCCAGAATACAATAGAACACCAAGTAGACTTCTAAGGTTTTTAACTCTAGTCCCTCACTCCAGGACAGCACTTCTGGACCCACCCAGTGCCTGAGGGATCTCACCACCCTAAAAGGAAGAACATAGACCTAGCTGGCCTGCTGATTGTAGAGCCCCAGGGATTTTAGCAAACATATAGAGTAGCCAGGGAGTGGTTACAGAAGGCCTTGGGTGAGACCCAGTGATTTGCTTACTTCAGGTCTGACCCAGCACAGTCTTCATGGTGGTGGCCACATGGGTGCTTGTGTCATCCCATCCCCAGATTTAGGTGGTCAGAGGAGAGAGAGAGTCTATATGTTTGAGAGAAAGTGAGGGAAGAGAACAAGACTTTCTGCCGGGTAATCCAGAGAATTCTCCCAGATCTTTTCCAAGACCATCAAGTTGTACTTCTACAAGTCTGCAAAAACCACAGTGTTACTGGGCTTGGAGTGCCCCTAAAGCACATACAGTTTAGATCACAACACCCAAGGGCTTTTAAATATCTAGAAAGCCTTCCCAAGAAGGATGGCTACAAATAAACCCAGATAGCAAAGACTACAATAAATAACTAACTCTTCAATGCCCAGACACCAAAAACATCTACTAGCATCAAGACCATCCAGGAAAACATGACCTCACCAAAGGAACTAAAGGTACCAGGGACAAGTCCTGGAGAAACTGAAATATATGATCTTTCAGACAGAGAATTCAAAATAGCTGTGTTGAGGAAACTCAAAGAAATTCAAGATAACACAGAGAAGGAATTCAGAATTCTATCAGATAAATTTAACAAAGGATTACAATGCTTAAAAATATCAAGCAGAAATTCTGGAGCTGAAAAATGCAACTGACACTGAAGAATGCATCAGTCTCCTTTCATAGCAGAATTGATCAAGCAGAAGGAAGAATTAGTGAGCTGGAAAACAGGCAATTTGAAAATACACAGAGGAGACAAAAAAAGAATAAAAAACAATGAAGCACACCTACAGGATATGAAAAAAATAGCCTCAAAAGGGCAAAACTGACAGTTACTCACCTTAAAGAGAAGGCAGGAAAGAGATAGGGGTAGAAAGTTTATTGAGAGTAATAATAACAGCAAACTTTCCAAATATAGGAACAAATATCTATATTAAAGTATAAGAAGGTTGTAGTACACCAAGCAGATTTAAGAAGACATTTAAAGGGCATTTAATAATCAAACTCCCCAAAGTCAAGGATAACAAAAGGATCCTGAAAGTAGAAAAAAAAAAAATTAGGAAAACATAGCACACAATGAAGCTTGAATAAGTCTGGCAGCAGACTTTTGAGTGGAAACCTTACAGGCCAGGAGGGAGTGGCAGGACATATTTAAAGTGCTAAAGGAAAAACCTTTTACCCTAGAGTAGTATATTTGGTGATAATATACTTCGAGGAAAGTATATTTTCTTGAAGGAAAAATAAAAACTTTCCCAGACAAATAAAAGCTGAGGGATTTCATCAATACCATATCTGTCCTACAAGAAATGCTAAAGTGAGTACTTTAATCAGAAAGAAAAGGACATTAATGAGCAATTAATAAGAGCCTGAAGGTACAAAACTCACCGGTAATAGTAAATACATAAAAAAAACACAGAATATTATAACACTGTATGTATGGTGTGCAAACTACTTTCATTCTAACTAGAAAGACTAAGCAATGAACCAATAAAAAATAATAACTACATCAATTCTGAGCAAACTATGGCAAGGACAGAAAACCAAACGCCGCATGTTCTCACTCATAGGTGGGAATTGAACAATGAGAACACTTGGACACGGGGTGGGGAACATCACACACTGGGGCCTGTCATGGGGTGGGGAGAGGGGGGAGGGATAGCATTAGGAGATATACCTAATGTAAATGACGAGTTAATGAGTGCAGCACACCAACATGGCACATGTATACATACGTAACAAACCTGCATGTTGTGCACATGTACCCTAGAACAGAAAGTATAATAAAAAAATAATAACTACAATAACTTTTTAAGACATAGTCAGTACAAGTAGATATAAATATAAACAGCAAGCCATTAAAAAGCAGAGCCAAGAAGTTAAGGTATAGAGTTTTTATTAGTTTTCTTTTCACTTGTTTGTTTATGCAAATAGTGTTAAGTTGAGAATTTTGATAAGATTGAAGTAAATAAAATCAGAAATGAAAATGGAGACATTATAATGTATACTATAGAAATCAAAGGATCATTAGTGACTGCTATGAGCAACCACTAATATATGTCAATAAATTTGAAAATCTAGAAGAAATAGACAAATTCCCTAATACATACAACCTACCAAGATTGAACCAGGAAGAAATCCAAAACCTTAACAGACCAATAACAAGTAATGAGATCAAAGCTGTAATAAAATGTCTCCCAGTAAAGAAAAGCCTGGGACCTAAAAGCTTCACTGATGAATTCTACCAAACATTTAAAGAACTAATACTAACCCTACTCAAACTATTCAGAAAAATAGGAGAGGGGAGATACTTCCAAACTCATTCTATGTGGCTAATATTACCCTGATACCAAAACCAGACAAAGACACATCAAAAAAAGAAAACTACAGGCCAATATCTGTGATGAATATTGATGCAAAAACCCTTAACAAAATACTACCAAACCAAATCCAACAATACATGAGAAGAACATTCATCATGACTAAGTGGGCTAAGTGGCATTTATCCCTGGGATACAAAGACAGTTTAACACATGCAAATCAATCATTGTGATATATCATATGAACAGAATGAAGGATAAAAATCATGTGATATTTCACTTGATGCTAAAAAAAACTTTCGATAAAATTTAACATCACTTCATCATAAATACCATAAAAGAACTCAGGGCCGGATGCAGTGGCTCACGCCTGTAATCCCAACACTTTGGGAGGCCGAGGTGGGTGGATCACGAGGTCAGGAGTTCAAGACCAGACTGGCCAACATGGTGAAACCCTGTCTGTACTAAAAATACAAAAAAGTAGCCAGGCGTGGTGGTGGGTGCCTGTAATCCCAGCTACTCAGGAGGCTGAGGCAGAGAATTGCTTAAACCCGGGAGGCGGAGGTTGCAGTGAGCCGAGATCGCGCCACTATACTCCAGCCTGGGTGACAGAGTGAGACTCCATCTCAAACAAACAAACAAACAAACCTCAGGATAGAAGGAACATACCTCAACATAATAAAAGCCAAATATGACAGACCCACAGCTAGTATCATACTGAATAGGAAGACAATTGAAAGCCTTTCCCCTATGATCTGGAGTATTGCAAGAATGCTCATTGTCACCACTATTATTCAACATAATACTGGAAGTCCTAGGTAGAGCAATCAGACAAGAGAAAGATACAAAGAGTATCCAATTTGGAAAGGAAAAAGTCAAATTAACCTTGTTTGCATGTGATATAATCTTATATTTGGAAAAACCTAAAAACTCCACAAGAAAACTATTAGAACTGATAAATAAGTTCAGTAAAGTTACAGGATGCAAAGTCAATGTACAAAAAACAGTAGCATTCCTATATGCCAACAGCGAACAATGTGAAAAATAAATTTAAAAAGTAATCTCATTTATGATAAGCACACATACACATAAAATTAAATACCTAGGAATTAACCAAAGATGTGACAGATCTCTATAATGAAACTATACAACACTGATGAAAGAAATTGAAGAGGATACCAACATATGGAAAAATATTCCATATTTATGGATTGGGAGAATCAGTATTGTTAAAATGTCCATACTGCCCAAAGCAATCTACAGACTCAATGTAATCCAGATTCAATGATATGGTTTGGCTGTGTCCCAAATCTCACCTTGAATTGTAGTTCCCATAATCCCCATGTGTCATGGGAAGGACCAGGTAGAGATAATTGAATAACGGGGGTGGTTTCCCCCATTCTGATCTCGTGATGATGAGTTAGTTCTCTCAAGATCTGATGGTTTTATAAGGGGTTCCCCTTTTTCTGAGCACTAATTCACCTCCTTGCTGCTACCATGTGAAGAAGGACATGTTTGCTTCCCCTCGTACCATGATTATCAACTTCCTGAGGCCTCCCCAGACATGCTGAACTGTGATTCAATTAACATCTTTCCTTTATAAATTACCCAGTCTCGGGTATGTCTTTATTAGCAGCAGTGTGAGAACGGACTAAAATAGTAAATTCGTACTGCAGAGAGTGGGGTGCTGCTATAAAGATACATGGAAATGTGAAAATGACTTTGGAACTGGGTAACAGGCAGAGATTGGGACAGTTTGGAGGTCTCAGAAGAAGACAGGAAATTGTGGGAAAGTTTGGAACTTCCTAGAGACTTGGAGGTCTCAGAAGGCAGGAAGATGTGGGAAAGTTTGGAACATCCTAGAGACTCGTTGAAGGGCTTTGACCATAATGCTGATAGTGATATAGACGATGAAGTCCAGGCAGAGGTGGTCTCCGATGGAGATGGGGAACTTGTTGGGAACTGGAGTAGAGATCACTCTTGATATGCAAAGAGACTGGAAGCATATTTGCCCCTGCCCTAGAGATCTGTGAAACTTTGAACTTGAGAGAAATGATTTAGGGTATCTGGCAGAAGAAATAGTCCCTACTGGGGTACTGCCTAATGAAGCTGTGAGAAGAGGACTACCATCCTCCAGACCCCAGAATGGTAGATACACTGACAGCTTGCACCATGTGCCTGGAAAAGCTGCAGACACTCAGTGGAAGCCCATGACAGCTGCCGGCAGTGGGGCTGTACCCTGCAAAGTCACAGAGGCAGAGCTACCCAAGGCCGTGGGAGCCCATCTCTTGCATCAGCATGACCTGGATGTGAGACATATAGTCAAAGGAGATCCGTTTGGAACCATAAGGTTTAATGACTGTCCCATTGGATTTTGAACTTGCATAGAGCCTGTCGTCGCTCCTCTGTTTGGCCAATTTCTCCCATTTGGAATGGGTGTATTTACCCGATGCCTTTACTCCACTGTATCTAGGAAGTAACTAACTTGATTTTGATTTTACAGGCTCACAAGCCGGAGGGACTTGCCTTTTCTCAGATGAGACTTTTGACTTGGACTTTTGTGTTAATGCTAGAATGAGTTACAACTTTGGGAGACTTTTGTGAAGGCATGATTGGTTTTGAAAAGTGAGGACATGAGATTTGGGAGGGGCCAGGGAGAGAATTATATGGTTTGGCTGTGTCCTGACACAAATCTCATCTTGAATTTTAGCTCCCATAATCCTCATGTGTTGTAGGAGGGACCCAGTGGGAGGTAATTGATTCATGGGGTTGAGTTTTCCCACTCACTTGGGATACACGTGCACCAGAGTCCCTGCCCCTATCAAATCAGTGCCATATGATCAGAAAGAGCTCCCAAGCTAGCAGCTTCTCCCAAAAGATAGAGGGAGTTTTTCTGTGCATCCGGTGCCCTGACTTTCCTAACGGGGCTTCCCAGAGGACTGACTTCTGTCCTCCCAGTGTTAAATCTCAGACAGGTGTATCCAGCTTGGGGGAGAATGGAGATAGGAGCTTGGGCTTGGGCTTATAAACACAATAACTTCTTCCTCTCCTGAGTACAGAACAATCAGTCAAAAAGGTTCAACTCTTAGCTTTCCCCTGTAAAGAAAAAAAAAACATAGAACTATGTGTATAGTAGAATTCCAGTATTGCAGACCAGGAATGGTGCTTGCTTTATATAATCACAGAAAATCAAGAAAAATGAAGAATTAAGAGAAGATGCCTCAAACAAAAGGGTAAGATAAATCCCCAGAAACTAGCTCTAATGAAATGAAGTAATATGATTTACTTGACAGAGAATTCAAAATAACTTTCATAAGGATGTTCACTGAAGTCAAGAGAAGAATGCATGAACAAAGGGAGGATTTCAACAAAGATATAGAAAATTTATATGTAAGAAATATCAAACAGAAATTAGAAGGCTTACAAATATAATAATTAAACTGAAAAATTTACCAGATATGTTTAAGAGCAGACTATATCAAGAAGAAGAAAGAACTGGCAAATTTGAAGAAAAGTTATGAAATGATTCAGTCAGAGAAACAAAAGAAAAAAAAGCAAAAGAGTGAAGAAAGCTTTAGTGGCTTATGGAATACCAACAAGGGGACCAATATAAATATTATGGGGATCCCAGAGAGACAAGAGAAAGAACCAGAGATCTTATTCCATGAAATAATGGATGAAAACTTCATACATCTGAAGAAGGAAATGAACATCCAGATCCAAGAATCCCAAAAGTCATCAAATAAAAAATAAAAATAAAAATCGACACCAAAACACATTATAATCAACTTGTTAAAAGTCAAAGACTGAGAGAATTTTGAAAGCAGTGAGAGAAAAATGACTGGTTAGATACAATGGAAACTCCACAATACTATCAACAGATTTTTTTCAGCAGAAACTTTACAGTCCAGAAGGTAGAGGGACGATTTATTCAAAGTACAGTAAGAAAAAAACTGTCACCAAAATTACTATGCCCAACAAAATTGTCATTCAATAATAAAGGAAAGATAAAGAATTCCTCAGACAAACTAAAGCAGAGGGAATTCATCACAACTATACCTGTTTACAAAAAATGCAAAAAGGAGTTCTTTAAGCTTAAAGAGTGCTATACAGCAACACGATAGCATAAAAAAAATTTGCAACTTGTTGGTAAAGGTATATATATCTAGAAAAATGCAGAATATTATTTTTCTGTAATGGCAGTGGATAAATCACTTTTGATTCACATATAAAAGCTAAAAGAAAAAAACTATTAAAATAACTAACAAAATATGTTTAAAGGCACATAATATGAACAGATGCAAATTGTGACAACATAAAATGAGAGAAGGAGGAGTTAAAGTATTATTTTTTCATGTGATCAAAAGTAAGGTGTCATGGCTGTTACGATATCTTATGTAAGTACCAAAATAACCACAGAAAAAAACCCTACAGAACATAGAAAGGAATCAAAGCACATCAATTAAAAAAACCCAACAGAACACAGAGGAAGACACAAGAGAAAAAAAAGACAGACAATACAACTACAAGACTAAATGAAAACAACTAACAAAATGTAAATAATAAATCTTTTTCTATAAAAATTACTTTAAATATTTTCTAATCAAAAGACAAAGAGTAGTTGAATAGCTAAAAAAAACACAAAAAATCAGAATTAAGCTATATGCTGCCTCCATGAACCTCTCTTTAGGTGTTAGGACACACATAGGCTGAAAAATGAAGGCATAGAAAAAGATATTACCTCCAAATGAGATTGAAAAGAGAGTAGGGGTGACTATATTTATAGCAGATGAAATGGAGTTTAAGTCAAAACTGTCACAAGAGACAAAGAAGGATATTCCACAATGAAAAAGGGTTAATACATCAGGAAGATATAACAATTATATATGCACCCAACTTTAGAGCACATAAATATACAAAGAAAACATTAACAGAACTGGAGGAAGAGGTACACAGCAATAAAATCATAGTAGTAGACTTCAATACTTTACTTTCAATCCTGAATAGAACACTCAGACAGAAGATCAATAAGGAAACAGAACTTGACTAAGAACAGTAACAGTCAAATGGCCTTAAGGAAACAACAGAAAGACAAAAGACAACCTATGAAATGAGAGACTATATTTGCAAACCTTACATCTAAGAAGGGTTTAATATCCAAAGATATTTGAAGAAATGATGCAGCTTAATAACAAAAGAGAGTAATCCAATTTAAATATGGGCTAAGGACTTGAACAGACATTTCTCCAAAAAAGACATACAAATGGACACAGGTTATGTAAAGCTGGTTGCTGTCACTAACATACAGAAAGTAGGTAGGAGGCTACCAGGGGCTGGGGAGAGGGCCAAGAAATGGAAAACTATTGCTTACCAGAAAAATGCAAATCAAAGCCACAATGAGATATTACTTCATACCTAGCTGGGTGGCTATTTTTTTTTATGACAATTTAATGGTGTCCTCATGAAATGCGTTGGAAAATACTTCCTTTTCTACTTCCTGAAAATGTTTATGTAAGACAGATATTATTTCTTCCTTAAATATACAGACAAATTGATAAAGTCATTTGGATATAGAATTCTTTGTTTCTTTTTGTGTGTTTTGGTAATTTGTTTTCAAAAAATATTTCACTTTTTAAAACTATTTTTTATTGTGGTACATATAAAACATAACACCATTTTAAGCACTTTAAGTGTACAGTTCACAGGCTTAATTACATTCACAATGTTATGCAAACATCACCACATTTATTTCTCAAATTTTGCATTATCCCAAGCAACAATTTCCTATTTACTGCCCCTCTCCCCAGTCTCTGCCAGCCTCTAACTAGCTTTCTGTCTGTATGAATTTGCTTACTTCCTATAAGTGGAATCAAACAATATTTGCCCTTTTTACCTGGCTTATTTCATTCAGTATAAGGTTCATTCATGTATTAGAACTTTGTTATTTTTATGGTGAAATAATATTCCACAAAGCAAGATGTATACGACACATCTTGTTTATCTGTTGATCTACTGATGGAAGCTTAGGTTGTTTCCACCATTTGGCTATTGTGAATAATGCTTCTATAAAACATTGGCAGACAAGTAACTGTTTTATTTTATTTGTTATATTTGTTTGTATAAAATTGTTTATAATATTCCCTCCTTATGTGACTTTTTTCTTTATTCTTTATCCTTCTAATTATATTAGATTTACTTGCTCTTTTTTTCCAACTACTTAAAGTGAAAATTTACATCATTTATTCCAAAGATTCTTCATTTCTTATTGGGGAACCTGCCCCAATAGGCACGTAGGTTCTTTTCTGTTTTCCTTAAGCATCGGCCGGCTTGCAAAATAAAGGGACAGAGTACAAAAGAGGGAAATTTTAAAGCTGGGCGTCTGGGGGAGACATCACATGTCGGTAGGTTCCGTGATGCCCCACAAGCCACAAAAACCAGCAAGTTTTTATTAGGGAGTTTCAAAAGGGGAGGGAGTGTGCGAATAGGGCGTGGGTCACAGAGATCACGTACTTTACAAGGTAATAGAATATCACAAGGCAAAAGGAGGCAGGGAAAGATCACAAGACCACAGGACTGGGGCAAAATTAAAATTGCTGATGAAGTTTTGGGCACCATTGTCATTGATAACATCTTATCAGGAGACAGGGTTTTGAGAGCAACCGGTCTGACCAAAATTTATTAGGCGGGAATTTCCTCTTCCTAATAAGCCTGGGAGCAGTATGGGAGACTGGGGTCTATTTCACCCCTACGGTCTACAGACCATAAAAGATGCTCACGCCCAGGGGGGCCATCTATAGACCTATACCCCCAGGCGCGTATTCTCTTTCCCAGGGATGTTCCTTGCTGAGAAAAAGAATTCAGCGATATTTCTTCCATTTGCTTTTGAAAGAAGAGAAATATGGCTCTGTTCCGCCCGGCTCACCAGCGGTGAGAGTTTAAGGTTATCTCTCTTGTTCCCTAAACATTGCTGTTATCCTGTTCTTTTTTCAAGGTGCCCAGATTTCATATTGTTCAAACACACATGCTCTACAATTTGTGCAGTTAATGCAATTATCACAGGGTTCTGAGGTGACATACATCCTCCTCGGCTTAGGAGATGATAAGATTAAGAGATTAAAGTAAAGACAGGTCTAGGAAATCACAAAGGGTATTGATTGCGGAAGTGATAAGTTTCCATGAAATCTTCACAATTTATGTTTAGAGATTGCAGTAAAGACAGGCATGAGAAATTATAAAAGTATTAATTTGGGGAACTAATACATGTCCATGAAATCTTCACAATCCATGTTCTTCTGCCATGGCTTCAATTGGTCCCTCCATTTGGGGTCCCTGACTTCCTGCAACATCTTCTAACCTGCACAACTAAAGCTATAAAGTTCTCTAATCACTGTTTAGCTATATCTCACAAATTATGCTGTTTTGATTACATTTTACTTCAAGTATTTTCCAATTTCTTTGTGATTTCTTTTGAATAGGTTTTATTTAGAAGTATTTAATTTCCTAATATCTTTATTTTGTTTTGATTTCTAATTCTGTACTATTGTTACTAGATTACATATTTGTATGATTTCAATCCCTTCAAATATACGGATGTAATTTTATAGCCTTTGTATGTTCTTTCTTGATGAATGTTCCAAGAGCACTTGAAAAAATGAATTCTGCCGTAGACAAAATGTTTGTATAAATGTCAATTAGGTCAAATTGGTTGACAGTGATAGCTGGTCTTGTAGATCCTCAATGATACTTCTGTCTACTTTTTTTTATCAGTTAATAAGACAGGAATGTTAAAGCTTACCACTGTAAGTGTGTATATTTGTCTATTTCTCCTTTTTGTTGTCAATTTTTGAACATTTAATTTGAAGTTTTGTTATTAGGTGCATACATTTTTACCATTATTTTTCTTTATTATTAAAAAACTAAACTTTTATCATTATGTTATATCCATCATTTCCCTGGTGCTATTCTTTTTGCTGAACTCCACTTTGGTATTAACACAGGCATTTCCACTTTTGTAGAATTAGTGCTTGCATGGTATATCTTTTCTATACTTTTGCTTTTAAACTTTATATGCCTGTATACTAAAAGTGTTTTTCTTGCATGATACGTTGTTTAGACTTGGTTTTTCCCCAGTGTGGTAACCTCTGCCTTTTACTTCAGGTGTTCAGAATATTGTCCAATAGAACTTTCTATGATAATAGAATTGTTCTATATCTTCACTGTCTTAAACCACAGCCATAAGCCACATGCATCTATTGAGCACTTGAAATGTGGCTTGAGCAACTTAGAAACGGACGTTTTGTATTATTTAACTTTAATTAACTTAAACAGCTTGTATATTTAACATAATTATTGGTATGGTAGAATTCAAATCTACCATCTTGCTATTTATTTCTGTCCTATGTCTTCTTTGTTTCTCCTTCTATCTTATAAATGCGTGATTATTTTTAGTATCCCTTTTCATCTACTCTGTTGCCTTGTAACGATGTCTTTTGTGTTATATGTTTGCAGTGATAGTACTATGGTTAAAAATAGTACCTTTAACATAGTAACCAATCTGTAAATAATGTGATACCTTCTCATGTATTTACCTGACAATTTAGTTTCATTATCTCATATTATGCCTGCTTTTCTGTATGCATTTTACTTCTACATGTATTATAAACCACACAATTTATTGTTTTTATTTTAAAACTCTAAATTATATTTTATTTTTTAAAGTGAAAATATTTATGATTATCTACATATTTACCAGTTTTGGTGCTCCTAATTACCTGTGTATATCCAAAATGTCTTATTTTTATTCAGCCTCAATAACTTGCTTCAGCAGATATTGTAATGCAATTCCACTTGGTGTAAATTTATCCAGGTTTTATTTCATTTATTGTCTGAAGATGTCTTTATTTTGCCTTTATTGTTGAAGGATGATTTTTGCTGAACATAGAACTCTAGGCTGACAATTTTTTAAAATATTTGTTTAAAATTTAAAAGTTTTTTAAATACCATTTCATTGTTTCCTGGTTTTTGTTTGCTTGTTTTTTGTTTTTGCATTGATTAAGAGTCTGGGATCAAGTCTTATTTTTGTGCCTTTGTGGTTGCATTTAAGGCTGTAGTTGTATCAAATTTTGAAAGTATCAAGTCATTATTTCTTCAAATATTTTTCGCTTTCTTTCATTTTGGGGACTTTAATTAAACATTTGTTAGACTGTTTTATATTTTTCAATAGGTGTTTGCAGTCTTGTTTAGTTTTTAAAGTGGTTTTTATCCCTGTGTATCTCTCTCTCTCTTTGTCTCTCTCTCTCTCTCTACCTACCCACCTATCTATTTATATCCACTTGTTTAATTTTTGCTATGTCTTCAAGTTTATCAAACATTTTTATCAGTATCTAATAACCTGTTAAGCATATTGAGGATTTTTCAATTTCCTTATTGTATTTTTCTTGTTTATAAGTAATATTTTATTCATATTCATAAATTCCGCCTGTCTTGTTTTTTTGGCTAAAATATTTTTTGTTTGTAATTCCTATGTTAGAGTCCTTTTCACTTGATTCTGTCTTCTCTATCATATTTGGTTATTTCTATAGTCTTATATTTCTTCTACCTATAGATAATACTTACCTGCTTTTCAAATTCTAATGCATTTTAATTGGATTCTGGTTAGTTCGTCTATCACATTTTTGACTAAGTGGTTTTACCTTTCTTTAAAAAATTTTGAAGTTTATTTTGATAGTCAAATTATTTTTAGAGCAGCTTAGTCCTTTAGGAGCTTCTTTTTAAAACTTTTAAGGGTTATTCTGGACCAGGTATATTCAAAATATAGATTAATCTCATTGCTGAGGCATCGTGCTCCTGGTTTTTCTACTGAATGCCTTGAGTGTCCATCGCCATTTCTAGCAGGTTGTAACCTGAACATCTCCATTATAGCAGGTTGTAACCTGAACATCCTCTAGCTGTGGGTGAGCTCTGGTAATCGTTTCGCTGTAACACAGAATATATCTTTTCCTGGCTGCAAGGTATTTACTCTATATGTGAAGAAATTAATGATCAGCAGTAAACTTAAGTGGCACTCTACGCAGATTTTTGGATGTCTTTCTCAGCATAGTTGCCTTCTCTCCAATACTCTGCCCTAAAACAGTCAGCTCCAGGCCCCATCAAAATGCAACTTTTGTCTCCATAATTCAGCAAAACTTTCATGGTATACTCTATACTCTGATGCTAAAAGTACCTCTACATAAAACCTCAGGTGATTTATAAACTTCTTAGTTTTCTTTAATTTTCTCAGTGATGATTATAGTCCTGCACTGCCTGTTGTCTAATGTATAAAATCAACTGTTTCTTACATTGTTTCAAGTGGTTTTACTACTTGTTTATACTAAGGGTAAAGTTTGATACCAGTTATTCCAATAGGCTGCCTGTGATTTTACAGCTTTTCTTGCATATTCTCATTATAAAAATTTTAGAAGAGCAGACTCCTTAATCTTTTTGTCTCCTACTGGAAGTAGAAATCAGTACTACTAATATTTATTAAACTCTCAAAAATATAAAGGTTTCTATCATATTATATGTTTTATTCCAGTTGGGATTGTACCACTCTGCTGTAAGGGTGGGTAGTGGTTAGCTTGCATGTCTCTCACTGAAAGCTATTTAATTCTCCAGTTCCATGTGTACCAAACCATCACATGAAACTTAGGGAATTCTATAGTGGTTGGTATTGAGCCTTGATCAAATACAAAACACTGTGGAGATAAGACTGCCAAGAAAGTCTAAAACACATGCAGTCTTCTAAGTAGTAATAGCAAAGAACATAATAGTCATTCTTTCATAGTTTTATTGCTGCATTTGTCATGTTGAGACATAATCTAATCTTTGGAGTCAATATTCAGTTAGGCTATTCCCCATGAAAAGATCAGAGATAGAATGACACAATATAATGTGCAGTATTACAAGGAATAAAAAATTATCCCACTGTAACATGTCTTTCCTAGGCTATTTTGAAGTGTATGCCCTCAATTTACATCAGTGTCACAGAATGTATTCTAGGGGATAATTCTTTCTTCTTACTTAGAAGTAGTTCACTAAAATAATTCTATAGTAACGCATACTTTTTTTATTTAAGACCCTCAAAATGATTTAAGAGGACTTTGACTGAGTTTTCCTTTATTAAAAAAGCAATGCTGAGTTGGGAAATTAAATAAAATATGTAGAGGGACATTTATTCAGTAGTTTGTGATTATTTCAGACTTGCAAATAACCATCAAAATGGTCTAGCTTTTCTGAGTATCTTTGTAACACAGAGATCACTTTTTTGCATTCGTGTGGATGATTTTGAGCAATTTGCCTACCTTCTAAGAAAGAACAATTGATAAAGAGAAAATAAGGAGTAATTATTAAAATAGAGGTTTTAAGGGAACCAAGTGAGGTAAGGTAGCTAGTTGGTTCTAAAATATTTTATATTGCTTAATTTCTTCTTCTTGCATAACAACTCTCATATATCCAATACCTTATAGCAAGTTAACTGTATTTTAGTTATACTTTGGTTGGATGAGCATAGTTCTAAGGACAAGTTAATTAACTCATTTTTATAAGCCTTTCTTTCCGTTGTTCTCAGAGGACCTCAAAAAGATAATTAAGCATTCTCTAAGGCATTTTTACTGTCTTTGTTACCATTGATTGCTAACAAGGCAGCAGAAAAAAATTCCCCTTTTTGCAGGTTAACAGAGTAGTTTTTCAAAGGCTTTGTTATGTTTGAGTATGATAATATCAATTACTACAGGAATGATGCTTTTCAGACCAAAGCAGAAGGTAGAGAAAACACAGAGATGTCATTTATTTCATTTTGCTATCGTTCAATCTATCTGTCAATAGGCCTATATACATGAAATTAAGCATTTTCTTACCATTCATATTTCAGAATTCACAAATTCAAATGCCATACTTCTTTACTCTAAGTTTTATGTCTCAATCAATTTAGCACAAATCAATTCAATATAACCCCAGGCATATAAAATATGGTTGTCACAGGTTAAAAAAATTATTTTAAATTATATGTAAGCTATATTTAACTCCAAGAGCAGACTGTTTGATGCATTTATGTCCATTCATAATTCTGTTTCAAGTGGTTATACTAATAAATTTTATAAAAATGTTGGCTTATTCAGAAAAAAACTTTTCATAATTGGTAACTCTAAAAACATTTAGAGAAAGTAGAATGTGTTCCTTTGATCTACACCCAAACCAAATGAAGGACAGACATTTCCATTCCTGATTTTTAAAATTTAAACTGGAAATCCATATACTTGTACACAAAATTCATTCATTTACCAGACAATTGTCTGGAGTAATCTGTCTCTCCCTGGGAAATTTTCATTAAGTGACAATTGGAAAAAATCTTTAACTCTGCCTTTGAAATCTATGCATAGGAAGTAGAAAACATTACTTCTAGCCTGGCATAGAAAAGTAAGGCAAACAACTAGACAGCCACTCCCCGTAAGGTCAATGTAAGCTATATGCAATTGCAACAGTGGGTGAATCATCTGCTTCACACCTCATGCTTTTTGCTCAACTGCCCTTCCATTTGAAAGGCCCTTGTCAATCTATCAGCACTGCACCACACCTGCCTGGTAAGCACATTCATTATTCAAGACTGAGTTTAAGCTCACCTCGTTTATTATATCCCTACTGAACATTCTGTAATCTCAGTTCAACTGACAATTTTTCATGAACAGACACTTCTCAAAAGAAGACATTTATGCAGCGAAAAAACACATGAAAAAATGCTCACCATCACTGGCCGTCAGAGAAATGCAAATCAAAACCACAATGAGATACCATCTCACACCAGTTAGAATGGCAATCATTAAAAAGTCAGGAAACAACAGGTGCTGGAGAGGATGTGGAGAAATAGGAACACTTTTACACTGTTGGTGGGACTGTAAACTAGTTCAACCATGTGGAAGTCAGTGTGGTGATACCTCAGGGATCTAGAACTAGAAATACCATTTGACCCAGCCATCCCATTACTGGATATATACCCAAAGGACTATAAATCATGCTGCTATAAAGACACATGCACACGTATGTTTATTGTGGCATTATTCACAATAGCAAAGACTTGGAACCAACCCAAATGTCCAACAATGATAGACTGGATGAAGAAAATGTGGCACATATACACCATGGAATACTATGCAGCCATAAAAAATGATGAGTTCATGTCCTTTGTAGGGACATGGATGAAACTGGAAATCATCATTCTCAGTAAACTATCACAAGAACAAAAAACCAAACACTGCATATTCTCACTTGTAGGTGGGAATTGAACAATGAAAACACATGGACACAGGAAGGGGAACATCACACACCGGGGACTGTTGTGGGGTGGGGGGAGGGGGGAGGGATAGCATTAGGAGATATACCTAATGCTAAATGACGAGTTAATGGATGCAGCACACCAGCATGGCACATGTATACATATGTAACTAACCTGCACATTGTGCACATGTACCCTAAAACTTAAAGTATAATTTAAAAAAAAAACTTTTTGACCTGCGTATATCTTTGACTAGTGACGTAAGTTCATTATTTTCTACTTATATAAATAAAAACTTCCTAGATAAATAATATAAAATTCCCACTCATCACCCGTTTTTTCTGCAGACATGTAACAGAGCAGAAGAGTAGACATTCTGGGGCTGGAACAGCTTAGTTTTTTGATGTGTTTTTCTTCTAATTGTGGTAAGAACACTTAACATGTGCTGTATCTTCTTAACATATTTTTACGTGTACAATACAGTGTTAAATATATTCACAGTGCTATACAGAAGATTGATGGAATTTATTTATCTTTCATAACTGAAACTTTATACTCATTAAATAGCAACTCCCCATTTTCCCCTCTCCTTAGCCCCTGACAACCACAAATCTATTCTCTGTTTCTAGGAGTTTATCTTTTTTTTTTAAATATAAATGGAATTATACAGTATTTGTTCTTTGATTGATTTATTTCACTTAGCATAATGTTCTCCAGGTTCATACGTATTGTCACATGTGGCATGATTTCCCTCCTTTTTAGGCAGAATAATATTCCATTATAGTATGTAACACATTTTCTTTATTCATTTATCTGTTAATGGACGTTTAAATTGTTTTTATATATTGGCTATTGTAAATAATGCTGTAATGAACATGAGAATGAATATATCTCTTTGAGATCATGATTTCAGTTCTTTCAGATACATTTTCAGAAGCGACATTGCTGGATCATATGGTCATTTCATTTTTAATTTTTTGAGAAATCATTAAAATGTTCTCTATAACAGCTGCACCATTTTACATTTCCACCAATAGTGTAAAAAGTTTTAATGTCTGAACCAACTTTGTTCGAGTCTCAGCTTTATCACTTACTAGTTGCAAAACATATAAGTTATAATGTAATTAACTTCACTCCATCTCATTTTCCCATTTGAAAACCGAGGGTAATAGTAGCTATGTTATAAGGTAATTGTAAACAATAAATTGTATAAATATAAAACACATTGTAACATTCAACATATTAGCTATGAAACAGAGAAATTCAGAAGATCTACATCCACAGGCAAATTCAGAGAGGGAGAAAGACATCTACGAAGAGAAAGTCCTTTGGATGCTTTGGCAGTTGCCTCAAAAAATTAAATTCTATTTCAAAGCAGGTGGGGCAATGTTACCCAAACTGACCGCTTTTGCAAAGAGCAAAGACCTGGGGCATCGGACTTTTTCCTTGAACCACTGAAGCATAATGTATTTAATGTTAAGCTAAGTAATTGGTGTTTGAGAGGGTGCCAGGGAACAGATCCCTTTATACATATTGTTAAATTAACTTAAATTTGGCCCAAAGCTGCTTGTGTACATAACTGTACCCTAATTTAAGAGTATATTCTTGTAACAAAGAACCAAGGCTCAGCCAATCACAGTAGCCAAGCTTCAGTCAATCACATGCTGCCAACTGGTCAGACTGTGTCCACATACGGCAAATGCCTCATCATACCATGCCCCAGTGAGGCAAATGCTAACCATGCTGTTTTTATTTGTCACTTCCTTTTTCTGTCTATTAATACCGCCTCGCCACATTGCTAGGTGGAGCTCTATGAGCGTCTGCTGATTCAGGATGCTGCCCAATTCATGAATCCTTTTATTGTTCAAATAAACTCTGTTAAAATTAATGTGTTTACAGGAAGGGGAACATCACACACTGGGGCCTGTTGTGGGGTGTGGGGAGGGGGGAGGGAAAACATTAAGAGATATACCCAATGTAAATGATGAGTTAATGGGTGCAGCACACCAACATGGCACATGTATACATAGGTAACAAACTTGCATGTTGTGCACATGTACCCTAGAACTTAAAGTATAATAAAACAGAATTAATGTGTTTAAAGTTTATCTTTTAGCAACACTAATAGGAGTAGAAATTGGTAAATATTTCGCGTGCAAGTATGGCAATATGTGTATCCTTGAATACATAACATTTTTGAATGTCACAAATATCACTTAAGATTTGTATACATTTTACTAAGAAATTATGCTTTTAGAACTATTTTGCAATAAAATAATCAGTTGTATATGCAGATATATATAGAATACCAGAGTTTTATGTGTAAAGAAGTAAAACTGTAGATACATTCAATGACAGAGTTAATATGTAATTTTCCCAACAACTAGGTTATTTTTTTGATAGATGAGAATATTACATAATCAATAAAGTTATATCACAGAATAATTTATAATACCATAGAAGGATGTTCATAAACTATTACAGAAGTCATATTTTATATTTATTTTATATCCATGAAGTAGAGAAGATGTTAAATTTAATCTACTTATTTATAAGTTTACACATATACATGCACACACATCTCAAATAGGTCTGAACAGATCTGTACTAAAAACCACTATTGACAATGGTTATTAGTGGATAGTGTCATTATGTTTATCTATATTTTCTCAAATTTTTACAATAAATTTTTTTGACTTTTTTGAGGGAAAAAACACTTGGTATGTGACCAGTGCTTCCTTTCTTTTCAATAATGCTGCATACGTCAGGATCCTAATACTTTTAAAGAGGCCCACATTATTTATCCTCAATCTTCATTAGGGCAGTGATCCTGGCACTGCCAAGGAGAAAATTTAACCCTTCTGTGCAACTTTTTTATATAAACCCTTTGTGTGGTAAAAGTCAAGGATCCCGAGGGAGGTGGTCTTGCAAGAATAGTCACCTGTCCTTTTGCAAATACTGCTCTGGCTAAGTGGATGCCAGGTCAATTTGCACAGGCACAAACAAATTGACAACGGCCTTCATAATGCCAGAGAGCTGGAACAAAGGTATAATTTGAAACCAAGATGATCTTTGGCCACCTGGATGCTTTGTGTTATGACCTTTAACCCTCTGTGATAAGTTTGCTAGCCATTCAGGCAAGGAGAACGAACATGCTAAGTGGATCATGTGCCATGTGTTAATGATCATACGTACAGCCAAATATGGATTGCTTTAAAATTATTGAATTCTGAATAGAAACAAAAGAGAATATCAGCATTTTTTTCTTGTGTAGGAAGGGAAACTTCCTGCTCTAAAGTCTCACATGTATCACTACAGATAAATAAAACCCAACATATTCACCTGAGGGTGTAATAAAATTTGCCCTTTGATGTTTATCCTGTAGTTTCTAATTCTGTAGAACAAAGAAAAATCACTGAACAAAGTAACATTATGGCAGATTTTATTAAAAATTTCACTGTAAATTATATTAATTATAATATAGAAATACAAGTGATGAATACACTCTTTTGCTGCTCCTTTAGTCAGGTGCTTTATACGATATTCATTCATTCATCCTATGGGCATATATTGAGTATCTACTAAGGTGGTGCCATTATCAACACAGAAGTGACCCTTACTCTCAAAATCAGACTAATGATGGGGAGAAAAATTAAACAATAATCATCCTTAATTAATTCCCATTGTGGTCAAAGATGTAAAGGATGAGTTCAAGAGATAAGGGAAGACTTTGCTGAAGAAGTAATACTAAAACTGCAAACTATAGGATATCGGGTGAAGTGGTGATGAAGAACAGAAGAACATTCTAGGTAACAAATACAGCACATGGTGCATTGAAAGCCAGGTATTATTTCCAGTTTACAGGGAAACAAAAAACAACAGAATAACTTGAGGATTTAAGTAGAACACCTAAGTAAGTCCATAACATGCAAATGGGAAAGCCAGAATTTAAACGTGGATCTACTTGACATCAAAATTCTTTTTTTAAAACTTCTCTGCAATAATATATTTGCTTTGATCTGAAAAAGAAAGATTCCTGAATATCTCTTTTCAGTCCTTTTCACTCAATTAGTGCCTTAAATACTGTTTTTTAAATATATGCAGGGCTCTTTTTCTTTTATTTTCTTTATCTTTAATTTAGTGGTTGTTTAAAAACTGGGATAATATGAATGCTTTATTGTTTAAACTTTTAATCCAAAAGATACATATTTAGATGTCAATATAGGAAAACTACATCGCCAAAAGCTACCCAAACATTGTAGAAATTGAAATAATTTTTTCACAAGATTTAACTATGCCTAAATTATATAGGCTGAGACCGAAGAATCGCTTGAACCTGGGAGGCAGAGGTTGCAGTGAGCCAAGATAGCGCCACTGCACTCTAGCCTGGGCGACAGAAGAAGATTCCGTTTCAAAAATAAATAAATAAACAAACAAATAAATAAATAAATAATGCAGTATTCCATTTTCAGTAATCAGGGAGACATATGTTCTATATTATGGAAATATTTAATGCAAATAGTCTTAGGTGGAAGACACAAAGGTTTTTTTCAGAAATCATTTTTCAGTCCAAGGTTTCATTATATTGGCTCTTGACAAAACATTAAAATGAGACTCAAAAAACATGTTGATGTATTTTTCATCAAAGAAAGTCTCCCCCAAAACCAAGGCTTATTAATAAATGTGACATCAGATTATATGTCCTTGATTATAATTTCACAGCATTCTATTCATCTATATAAGTATTACTAAAACCATTCTCAGTAATTGTCTAAAAATTCTCATCATACTGAATGGGCAAAAGCTGGAAGCATTCCCTTTGAAAACTGGCACAAGATAACGATGCTCTCTCTCACCACTACTATTCAACATAGTGTTGGAAGTTCTGGCGAGGGCAATCAGGCAGGAGAAGGAAATAAAGGGTATTCAATTAGGAAAAGAGGAAGTCAAATTGTCCCTGTTTGCAGATGACATGATTGTATATCTAGAAAACCCCATCATCTCAGCCCAAAATCTCCTCAAGCTGATAGGCAACTTCAGCAAAGTCTCAGGATACAAAATCAATTTGCAAAAATCACAAGCATTCTTATACACCAATAACAGACAAACAGCCAAATCATGAGTGAACTCCCATTCACAATTGCTTCAAAGAGAATAAAATACCTAGGAATCCAACTTACAAGGGACGTGAAGGACCTCTTCAAGGAGAACTACAAACCACTGCTCAATGAAATAAAAGAGAATACAAACAAATGGAAGAACATTCCATGTTCATGGGTAGGAAGAATCAATATTGTGAAAATGGCCATACTGCCCAAGGTAATTTATAGATTCAATGCCATCACCATCAAGCTACCAATGACTTTCTTCACTTTATAAAATTCTCTGTTAAAATAACTGCTGTAATACCAGTCTCCTGACTGGATGCTGACTAATTTATAAATTTTTATTGAGAGTGGTCCAGGAAATGGTTTCTCAAAGATTGGGCTTGGGTATTGGCTTCATCATGTCTCAGAGCTTAAGCACAATCCCAGCTCCTTGCCAAAGGGAAATGGGATGCCATTAGTTATGATGATGCAGAATGATGAGTGATCACCTGTAGTTAATTTCGAGGGAGTGCCTTCTCAAGTAGAGGTCTTGAGGACTATAGGGTTTCTGTGATTAGTCTTATTATAGAAATGTTGATGATAAAAATAGTGTCATGAAATCAGTTTTAAGCTGGTAAATATATAACAACTAATTACTTTTTTAAAAAATGAAACATTATTTGTAGGCATGGCCAATTTCCTTGGTCTAAAGATTCCCACCATGGCCAATATCAAGCTATGAATGTGATGCCACTGAACGTGGAGATGAGAAGGGATGCTTGTATCATTTTCTGCTAACTGGTATGAGCCAGTTCCAACACATGGCTGCATGAGATGGATTTTTCTGACTATACTGGATTCTTTCCAAGAAAATGGCAAACTCAACTGTGCAACCTCTTATATAATGACCAGAAAAGCACAGAGCTTCTTTAGTAGCCCAAGAAGAATCTCTTATTTATGAAGCCACAGGGATAATATTTCTGATAAACAAATACAGACTTTAATGGTGAAAGTTGCAGAGCTACAACACAAGTTGGATTGAAAGTATTGTCAAATTTTTTATCTGAAAGTGAAGATATCATTGGGAAAGTGTGAGACCCTAAGATTTGGAATGGGGACATCTGGGTAGACTCAAATGAAGCTGAGACTTCTTGGTCACTCTAATAAGTACTCTTTAGCCAGTGAAAACAACCTTCCCTCCTGTTTTTCTGAGAAAATTAGCCTCCCTTTGTTTGAATACCTTGCCTTGAAGGAAATGACCATGAATATGTATCTCCTTGGATATTTTTGCCTTTCTTCTTCGAACATGGCAGTGGTGTGACTGAAGGAGATGATTTTTCTCTTTAGAGGGAGGAATGCTTCACACATCAGCTCTCAAAGTGCGTTTCTAGGGACAGCAGTGTCTGTATCTCCAGAAAACTTGTTAGAAATGCAAATTCTTGGGTTTCAGCCTGAGCCTATTGAATCAAAAACTCTTGAGGATGGGATCAGCAATTTATCTGCCAACCTTTCCAATTGATTCTCATTCATGACAAAGTTTAAAAACTACTGCTTAAATTTTACCTTGAGCAACTTTTGGCTTCATTTTTCTTGATTAGGAAAAATGTCTTCAGCATGAATTTTTTAAAAATCTTTAAAATTTAATGTATTTTTGAAAAATTATATAAAGCTCTGCCTACTAAGATCTCAGATACACAGTTCATATGTTATAGGCAAATACAATCTTTAGTAGGATACACCATTCCTCTTTTTTGTTATGTTTTACATTATTAAAAGTATAAGTAATAAAATTATTTACATATTTGCCATGTCAAGTCAACATGTAGTTTGGGGTATCTTGTATGTACCCACTTAAGTACTAGGCATTAGGAGACATGGAATGAGGATAAGCATACCTTCCCTAAGAAAGACATCAAAATGACCTTTATTATTTGTGGTGACTAAGATAAATCTTTTCTAGTTGAACTCTTATGAGTCCCATTGATTAAAGATCTTGCAATCTTATGGAGGAAATGAGGCTTATAAAGTAGAAACAATTACTAATTAGTACAAACTAATTTATAGTCAAGTGACATCTTGTATAATATAAATTATGAATGCTTCATTTGTTAGAATAGAGGAATTAGTGTGCATTAACAGAATAGGAAGGCATCATTGGAAATACTTGAATTAAGCCTTAAACCTCAGTGAAATTGTGGTAGATAGAAGTAAAATGATGAAGGGGTTGGCTAAGGAAGAGCATATAAGTATCATGGCATAGAGGTGGAGATGAGCATACGCAGAGGGCAAAAATTATGGGTCTTTAGAGTACTTGAAGACATAGATTAATTAAATAAGTTTAATTATACCAAATATTAACATAACCTGAGCATACTTATATTAGCAATGTAATTTGTGTTAAAACCGTTTGGCCCATAACTCATAGAGAATTTGCCAATGTGACCTGAAGTGAATGGACAAAGGCTACTTAACCTGAGTCTGATGAACAGCACTGGAAAGCCAGGGCAATGGAGCAAGTGGAGAAAGTATTAGGATTTTAGTGGATAAATGTACCAGTTGATCCTTGAATTGACACAGAAATGATAAATCTAAGGCATGAGAATAAATTTAGGAAAGAAGGAAATAGTGTGGCAAAATCATATACTGCTGAAACTAGACAAAATACATTAATGTATGATCCATCCATATTTTGTTGCCTTTTGTCCGTCATTGAGTACACTGGCCTTCCCTACTCATTTTTTTTCTCTTACTTACGAAATTCATTCTTTTGAATTTTGTGTTGCAAACTGAAAATGAGAGAGGACACTGGAAGAAAAGAGATGGGTAGAACTGGACTGGGGAAGAAACTTTGGAGGAGGTAGATATAAGATGTGAGGTATAAGAGATTTATGTGAAAAAGAAAGGAAAGATAGTTAAGTATTGATGTGAACTATGTCTATATTCATTACAAGTGAAAACCAGAAAGAATACCTGAGCTACTTTTTTTTTTTTTTTGAGATGAAGTCTCACTGTGTTGCCCAGGCTGGAGTGCAATGGCATGATCTCAGCTCACTACAACCTTCACCTCCCGGTATCAAGCGATTATCCTGCCTCAGCCTCCCAAGTAGCTGGGATTACAGGCGTGTACCACCATGTCTGGCTAATTTTTTGTATTTTAGTAGAGATGGGGTTTCACCATATTGGCCAGGCTGGTCTTGAACTACTGACCTCAAGTGATCCACCCACCTTGGCCTCCCAAAGTGCTGGGATTACAGGCATGAGCCACCTTACCTGGACTTCCTGAGCTATTTTGTAGTTGTTTGCAGTTGTTCGTCTCTGTCTTCTTTGCCATAACCCTGCTCTGAGACTGGATCGCATGACTCATTTGAGTTATAAAGTGAATAGTCTAGCTTTTACTGTGATATTTGCTACAAAAATGCATCTCTTAAGTCTATCGTGAGTTCAAAGACTAATCAATGTCACTGTTTAGCTTTTGCATACCCCTTATCTCTGAAGAGGATTCAGATCCTACACACCTTCCAAAGACATGGGATAGTAGCCACCTACTGCATTCCTAATCATCCTACTGTAGAAATGTCTCTAAACTGAGAAGAGAAAGGGAATGAGGATAGGCAGAAATGTCCCTCATCCACCTGAGACCGATCTAGAACAGCCTCTAGATAAGACTCTCTACTGTGACTTATCTCATTCTGACAGAGACCCTGAAATAAAACACGGTCAATCCAATTAGCTCTTATATTACTGTTATTTCATTGGAAGTACAGGTATGATTCTTCGAGAGGAGAAAATATTTTTCTTTATGGAATTCCTCCAAAGATCACCAGTAATTTTCTCTGACTGGGTAATTATAACAACAACAACAGCAGCAACAACTGTTTATTGAGTGCCTACTATATGCCAGGCATTGATCTAAGTGCTTTGAGGGTTTTACATGTAAAAAAAAAAACAAAAAAAAAAAACAAAAAAAACACGAGAAGCGTTGTACTAAAATCTTCACTAACCCCAGATAGTGAACAGCATAGGAAGATTTATTTCCAGTCTAATGCAGATTCCGTGCTCTAAACAAAATAATAAATGTTTATTGCTGAATAATGCATTTTAAGAGATTCTCATTCAAAAAAGTTACAAAAAAGTCATTCAGAGAATATGCTTATCATCAGAAAGTTTTCAGAAAAGAAAATACTACTTTCCTTGGTAAATATTGTCTAATATTTGTAATATTATTACAAATTAAGGATTATTTTATCTATCTAATCCAGAGCTTCTCAACCATGGAAGACTTTGCCCCTGGGGACATCTGCCAATGTTGAGACTGCTGGTTGTCAAAATGAAGAGTGCTACTAGTATCTAGTAGATTGAGGCCAGTCATGCTGCTAAACATCCTACAAAGCATAAGACAGTCCCTACAACAAAGAATTATGCAGATCAAAATATCTATATTCTGAGGTTGAGAAACCATGATGTGATCTAAAATTCTTCTTTGAATCACTGTTAAAGGGATACAATAAAATCATCTTTAATAAATACTTATTAATTTTTCTTTTTCTTTCTCCTTCTGCATTCAAACTATCAGGTGGCTCTAGGACTCTTGTTTTCAAATCAGATCCTGTATCCTAACAATTATCACTCTAAGTTTTAGGTCAAGCCATCATCATTTCTGCTGCTATTCTTGTTCCTCCTAGATTTTATTAGTTGAAGTGTAATTTTTCCAAAGCCTAAATAAGGATAGGAACCTCCCCTGCTCCAGATCCTCAAGTTTCCTTTTGGATTTAAAATCAAATTCAACCGCAAACCATAGCATGCAGTATGTCACACGATTTGGTTCCTGACTAAGCTCAGTTCTTATTAGCCATAATGTTCCATTTTTTTTCACTATTTTCTGGGCACGCTGGTCTTTCATTTTCCCATGGATATGCTAAGTTCACCCCATCTTGGGGCTTTGCACTTGAGTTTCCTCTCACTAGAATGCTCTTTCTTCACAGTTTGGCATGGTTTCCCCTTTTCATTATATAGGACCCAACTTGGAGGAAATTTCCTCCAATAATCCTTATTCCTAACCCATGATTTATTTTCTTTGTAGTTTTCACCACTTTCTGAAATTGCCTTTTGTCTTTAGGCCTCAATTGACTATTAATTACAAGTGTGTAAGCCTTGGGGGGAAGAAGCTTTGCCTTACCTTGCTTTTGCATTTCCCATCTCTAGAACAATGTCTGACATGTAATAGATGATCCATGATATTTGTTGAATAGTGAGTGAGTGGTTGACAGAATGAATGAAATTTACAGGCTAGAGTTTTCTTTTCTATTGGTATGGATTCATTAAGGTAGGCATAGTATCTGTCTTCCATCTGTAGCCTGTGGTCACTTTCTCCTCAGGGAAATAATGTAAAATGACACTCAAAGAACAGCAAGAAATTCCACCAGCAGAGTATGAGTAAGAGTTTTCTCGAAAGGTGGATTATGGAATGACTAGACCCAGAATTGAGAGGGAGCTGAGTCTGTTGGAGACACAGAAAGAGGGGCAGCATTGCTGTGTAAAGAGAAGCATGGACCAGAGTGGAGGCTGGAAGGCAGAAAAAGCTGATCTTTGTTAAAAGGATAGACTTTATCATGAGAGACTGGAGGGGTCTGGAAGAGTGTTAAGTAGGTAATGCTCTCTGTTACACAGTGATCAAAACATGGAAACTGAAGTAACCCAGGCTACAACTAAGCCACATCTACACAACAGTGAGGTGACGACTGGGGTAAATAAAAGGATTGCTGATGAATGGAGGATTCCTGCTACAGTTTTTAATCCAACAGTTAGGACCCACAATGAATGAATTATGCAATGGCTCAGTGCTAGTCAAAGAAGCAAATCCTGGGTCAAATGACACTATCTCTTCTACAAGATATTGAGCATTTCACAAATTTCAGAAGACATTTTTTTTTCCACTAGCGAGACTACTTCAGTTGTGAACTCTTTCATAATTATCCCTTTGAAATAAATCGATTTAATTTCTTCTCTTCTATTCAGGTGCAGATATGCTAAATTATGCTTCATGAAAGGTAAAGTAGTCAGATTCAATCAAACCATTCATTCATAACAGCCAGGGCTCTTAGTAATTACTTTTTATCTCAGATCGTCGTAATTTGCCTTCCATTTACATAAGAAAATCATTTTGTATTATGCTACCAATATCTCAGAAGAACAATTTAAAACATCAGTATTGAGTAATTCTTGTTTATTTGTTTAGCCAAGTTTATATATGTTCTACTATGTGCAAGATGCCCTTGCCACAGACAAATTAAGCAGGAAGATCATGATTATATGCCAAACACAAAACTAAATATGACGATCGCTATTAAGAAGTTCAGACAGTTCAGGGCCCAGTGTAAAGTTTTTTGGGAATGTGTAATCAGATTTGACCACCTTCACAAAAGTATTCATCAAACAACTCAAATAATTTTATTCTAATTTTTGAATTTGTAGACAATAATGAATGAAAAATTATTTGCCTATGTTATACAAATTGGCTTAAATTTAGTCCATAAGTTCCTACAACTGTAATTGCTTTATAATAAGAAACTGAGTCTTAAATTTTCTTTATATTCTTTGCTGCTAGCACAGTGCTGGGCACAGAGTAGATGCAAAATGTGTTATTTGTTAAAGGGAACATAGTGAGAATAACTGTCCTTTTTTTCTCCTGCAAATTATTTGGCCATGAGATTTGCCTGTGGGGAAATATATTTAAATGTCTATGAAATGTCATATTGAAAACTGATTCCACATTAATTGTGTCCTTACTCTAGACAGCAACATTTGGTACTCAAGTAATCAAGTCTACTGTGATTGTTCCCCTTGCATATGTACACTATTCAGTACTTTTCATCACAGAAACACCTGTGATTCCCCAGTGATTAGCCTGTGAAAAACTGTGAATGTCTTGTTTGTTTATTTACAGTCAAATCTTGTTCCACCAATCAATTTTACTGACATTGATATGTGAACAATTTAAGGCATATTGTTATAAATATTAAAATATGTGAAAGTAGGATAAATATAAAATATGCGAAAGTAGGATGAGTTTGTTTTGCATTAATGAAGCCTTCATGCAAACTATTTCCTATTGTCTAATTAGTGATGCAGAAATGTAAATATCATTCTCCAAGGAATCATGAACTTGAATACCTAGCAATGTCAGCATTGCAATGCAAATTGCTGATGTAAAAAAATTGTTTTTAACTTTTGTTGAAAATACATACTTACATTCTTAAACATCAAAGTAAGATTTAGATTTTAGCTGAAAGATATGTGAAAAATAAATCAGATTAAAAAAGAATAAAATATATTTAAAATTTCCAAAATTCCAAACCCAGCAAAAAACTCATGTGTTTTTTTGATTATTTTCCCAAATAATTGAATAAAATTTAGTTATTTTAAACTATACTTAAATGATTATATTATGGGGATATTATCAAGAAAATAGCCATGATATCTATTTAACATTTATTAGATTTTCATAATATGATATATTGCATAATATTTATATTTAAGATTAAATAACTAAATTACTTATGCTTGTTACTGAGTTTCATAAAGGGATTTAGAGAAATAATCAGTTGCCAAGCCCAGTTTTTCTCAGGGCACAGGGTACATGTGCAAAATAATTCATTTATGTAAAAATGTACATAAGACAGTGATACATCTCATGATTTCAGTAAATAACAATATTTTAGATACTCTTTTTAATTTGATAGCACAATATTAGATCCATAAGAATATTCTTGCTGTATTTTTTAAGCTTTCATTTATAAAGAAAATAGGACTAGAAAGACAACCATCTGTAATTTTAAAAAATCAATACTTTTGCTGAGCATTTTGGTTAAAGTTTCTTGTTGTTGTTAATCATCTACATTTCTTTTTTTTTTATTTTCAATGTGCATTAAATTCTTATATCTATTTCTATTATTCCTTTCTTTGCCCCTTATATACTAAAAACTTTCTTGCTGGATTATAGTATTACTTTCCATGGAAGTTCCACTTGGGTTTCAGTGTTGACAGGATGACCTATTCTACTCTGGGGCTCCATGTCCCAACTCTGGACTAATCACACAATTTCCTTCTCCATACTTGAGGAAAGCCTATGCCTCTGCAGAACAGTGCCTCTATGAATTTATTTTTCTAGTCTTTAAATGGAACACCAGTATTCCCCGGCAATTTTCTTATACTTCCGAGCCCATTCTCTCTCCCCATTCCTAGAGTAATTATTCAAATCACTGTCAACAAATACCTGATTCATAGAAAAAAATATAGATCCTGTCATGAAGAAACTATCCCAATTGACTACTGCCAACTGGCCTTAATTGTGATTTGTTCTAAATCTTTTACTTTTAGTAGAAGGGAAGAATCTATTAATCTTTCATGTCATATCTTTAAGGCTAATTCTTCCATCTCTGCTCAGGGTCCAATGTCCTCCTAGCTCCTCAGCAACCTGTCCATCATTTATCCTTCTCTGTCTTTCCTAGTTATGGGTCATATTATTTTGTGCTCTTCACACGTCTAGTATTTTTTAATTCTGTACTTAAACTTGAGAATGCTACATTGTTAGATTTTTGGTCTTCCTTAAAAGACTTTTGGATTTTGCTTTGACCACACTACTTTTGGGTATCCTAGAATCATTAAAGCCTTGTATTTTTTACAATTTTATTAGTGTGGATCAGAGCCAGCTTCTTGGGTATGCAACCAGATTTCTAGTTGTTAACGGAGAGAAAACACGGCCAGTATCAGTTACTTCACCGTGACCATAAGTGGAAGCTTTGTCCTTGTTTATCACTGTTTTTGTTTATAAATATGCTAAGGTGTCTCCCATATTAAAAACACATCGCATTTCCTACTTACCCAAACATTGGCCACCCAGTCCAATAAACCCAAGGGTTTAAATATCAGTGAGATAAATACTACAACCCAGTAACAATTTCTTATTATCCACTTTGATAATATTAACACCAAGTTTTCTTGCCTCTACTACCCCAAAATGTTTCTATTTTACTTGCTTTCTATCTCAAATAAACACCAAGTCATTACTGCTTCTCATCTCAGAATGGCAGTAACCTCCAAATTGGCCTTGCTGGTGTCAAGGACAATTTCTTGACACCAAGGTCAAGGCTCCATTTATCACAAACTAGACAGCAATCCTTTAATAGATTAGACTAGATTACATCAAGCCTCTGGTTAACACATTCCAGTGGCTTCCTATTGTACTTAAAATAAATCCAATCTCAGCCCTACACAATCTAATTCCAGCCACCTCCCTGACTGCCTCCATTTATTTCCTCTGTATTCAGAACACTCAGGTCACACTGGATGCCTCTGTGCTCTTCAAATATGAGGCTCTTCTAGCCTTAGGCTTTTCTCTTGGCTTGGAGGGTAATTCCTTCAATTTCCCATGACATCCTACTAGCATTTTGTATTAGTCCATTCTCACACTACTAATAAAGACATACCTGGGACAAGGTAATTTATAAAGAAAAGAGGTTTAATTGACTCATAGTTCAGCATGGCTGGGGAAGCCTCAGGACACTTACAATCATTGCATAAGGTGAAGCAAACATTTCCTTCAAATGTCTGTAGGAAGGAGAAATGCTGAGCAAAGGAGGGAAAAGCCTCTTATAAAACTATCAGATAAGCTGGGCACAGTGGCTCACACCTGTGATCCCAGCACTTTGGGAAACCGAGGAAGGTGAATCACTTGAGGTCAGGATATCAAGACCAGCCTGGCAAACAAGGTGAAACCTTGTCTGTACTAAAAATATAAAAATTAGCCAGGTGTGGTGGTGCATGCCTGTAGTCCCAGCTACTTGGGAGACTGAGGCAGGAGAATCACTTGAACCTGGGAGGGGGAGGTTTCAGTGAACAGATATCATGCCATTGCACTCTAGCCTTGGCGACAGAGTGAGACTCCATCTCAAAAAAACAAAACAAAAAAAACCCCACCAGCTCTTGTGAGAACTCACCATAGCAAGAACAGCATGAGGGTAACCACACCACGATTAAATTACCTCCCACCAAGTCCCTCCCATGACATGTAGGGACTATGGGAACTACAATTCAAGATGAAATTTGGGTCGGAACACAGCCAAACCATATCACATTTAAAACATTTGAATGAATACATGTTTTAATTTAAAAAACCATAGATAAATTGAAGAATCTTAACTAACAATGTTATGAAAATTCTGAATTTAGACAAATCTAGATATGAATCCATGCTTAGCTACTTTCCAGACTAAAATTTACTTTACTCATTGGAGTTTCAGTTTCCTCATCTATAAAATTTGGATCATAATCTCTGCTTTACAGACATAATGTATTAGTCCACTTCATACTGCTATGAAGAAATACCTTAGACTGGGTAATTCATAAAGAAAATGAGGTTTAATGGACTCACAGTTCCACATGGCAGGGAAGGCCTCACAATCATGGTGGAAGGCAAAGGAAGAGCAAGGCATATCTTACATGGTGGCAGGCAAGAGAGCATGTGCAGGGGAACTGCCCTTTATAAAACCATCAAATATCATGAGACTTATTCACTATTATGAGAACAGTATGAGAAAACTTAACCCCATGATTCAATTACCTCCCACTAGGTCCCTGCTACAACACATGAGGATTATGGGAGCTAAAGTTTAAGATGATACTTGGGTCAGGACACAGCCAAACCATATCATTCTGTCTCTGGCCCTCCCAAATCTCATGTCCTTACATTTCAAAACCAATCATGCCTTCCCAACAGTCCCCCAAAGTCTTAACTCATTTCAGTATTAACTGAACAGTCCACACTCCAAAGTCTCATCTGAGACAAGGAAATTCCCTTCTGCCTATGAGTCTGTAAAATCAAAAGTAAGTTAGTTACTTCAAAGTTACGATGGGTGTGCAGGCATTGGGTAAATACACCCATTTTGAATGGGAGAAATTGGCCAAAATGAAGGGGCAACAGGCCACATGCAAGTCTGAAATCCAGTGGGGCAATCATTAAAACTTAAAGCTCCAAAATGATCCACTTTGACTCCATGCCTCACATCCAGCTTGTACTAACGCAAGAGGGGGGTTCCCATGGTCTTGGGCTGCTCTGTGGCTTTGCAGGATACAGCCCCACTCCTGGCTACCTTCATGGGCTGGCTTTGAGTGTTTGCAGCTTTTCCAGGTGCACGGTGCAAGCTATTGATGGATCTACCATTCTGGGGTCTAGAGGATGGTGGCCCTCTTCTCACAGCTCCTCTAGGCAGTGCCCCAGTAGGGATTCTGTGTGGAGGCTCCCACCCCACATTTCCCTTCCACACTGCCCTAGCAGAGGTTCTCTATGAGGGCCCCTCCTCTGTAGCACACCTCTGCCTGGACATCTGTGTATTTCTATACAGCCTTTGAAATCTAGGTGGACATCCCCAAACCTTAATTTTTGACTTCTGTGCACCTGTAGGCCCAACACTACATGTAAGCCACCAAGGCTTGGGGGTTGCTCCCTCTGAAGCAATGGCCTGACCTGTATGTTGGCCCATTTTAGCCATGGCTAGGATGCAAGGCACCAATTCCTGAGACTGCACAAAACAGCAAGATGTTGGACCCGGCCCATAAAAAAATTTTTTCCTTTTTGGCCTCTAGGCCTGTGATGAGAAGGGCTTCTGTGAAGACCTCTGACATGCCCCAGAGACATTTTTCCCGTTGACTGGGCAATTAACATTCAGCTCCTTGATACTTACGCAAATTGCTGCAGCTGGCTTGAATTTCTCCCCAGAAAATGGGTTTTTCTTTTCTATTGCATCATCAGGCTGCAAATTTTCCAAACTTTTATGCTCTGCTTTCCTTTTAAACATAAGTTCCAATTCCAAACCATATCTTTGTGAATGAATAAAACTGAATGCTTTTAAGATCACCCAAGTCACATCTTGAACACTTTGCTGCTAGAAATTTCTTCCTCCAGATACCCTAAATCATTTATCTCCATAGGCTGGGTGCTGTGGCTCCCACCTGTAATCCCAACAGTTTGGGAGGCCGAGGACAGTGGATCACCTAAGGTCGGGTGTTCAAGACCAGCCTGACCAACATGGAGAAACCCTGTCTCTACTAAAAAAAAAAAACCAAAATACAAAATTAGCTGGGCATGGTGGCACATGCCTGTAATCGCAGCTACTTGGGAGGCTGAGGCAGGAGAATCGCTTGAAGCTGGGAGGCGGAGGTTGCAGTGAACCGAGATAGTGCCATTGCATTCCAGCCTGGGCAACAAGAGCTAAACTCCATCTCAAAAAAAAAAATCACTTCTCTTAAGTTCAATGTTCCACAGATCTCTAGGGCAGGGGCAAAATGCCACCAGTCTCTTTGCTAAAGCATAGCAAGAATCACCTTTGCTCCAATTCCCAATGAGTTACTCATCTCCATCTGAGATTACCTCAGCCTGGATTTTTTGGTCAGAACCATTCAACAAGTTTCTAGGAAGCTCCAAATTTTTCCATATCTTCCTGTCTTTTTGTGAGCCCTTCAAACTGTTCCAACCTCTGCCTGTTACCCAGTTCCAAAGTTGCTTCCACATTTTGGGGTATCTTAATAGCAATACCCCATTCTACTGGTACTAATTTACTGTATTAGTTCATTTTCTTACTACTATGAAGAAATACCTGAGACAGGGTAATTTATAAAGAAAACGAGGTTTAATGGAGTCATAGTTCCACATGACTGTGGAGGCCTCACAATCATGGCAGAAGGCAAAGGAGGAGCAAAGTCATGTCTTACATGGTAGCAGGCAAGAGAGCATGTGCAGAGGAACTGCCCTTTGTAAAACCATTGGATCTCATAAGACTTATTAACTATCATGAGAACAGCATGGGAAAACCCACCCCTATGATTCAATTATGTCTCCCTGGGTCCCTCCCATGATGTATGAGGATTATGGGAGGTAAAATTCAAGATGAGATTTGAGTGAAGACACAGCTAAATCATATCACATAATATATAAGGGACACATCATTGAAGGCTTAAAGCATAGTAAGTACTTAATGAGTTGTAGCTATTAATATAATCAAATGGGAACAAAAGGAAACAAATGATTATATATATAGTACATATACATACATGTATATGTGCTGTGGCTATTTACATGCAAATATATGCTGTTTGAGTTTTAGTTGTCAACAGATTACTTTTTTGAAACGCTGTAACCTTGAGGTCTCTTCTTATGTAAGCATTCCTCATCTCATGATCATGCTATTAATTCTCTGTCCAGTTAGCTTTGGTCTGTCATTTTCCTATATTAGAAAGAATGTAGGCAGTAGACAGATTAGCTTATTTTTCCACTAGATCTTAGTCCTGTTTATTATTTTTTAAATGTATATATTAATTCATATAATAGTCTATGCTTAACTGACAACGCTTATATTTTAAATACACAAAGTGCAGCCAAATTAGATTCAGGGTAACTTTGTTGAAAAGCAATACCTCCAAGCTCTGGCTTCCTCAGGCTCTTTGTTCAGTGACTAAAATAGATCTGAAGGTAGAACTGAGAGAATCTGAACATGAGCCCTCTCTTCAGGCATGACAGGCATGGCAACCTGAGCATCCAAGTGGTCATCTCTGGAGAAGGGATTATGACACCTTTCCCATCCTTATAATTAGACCTCCTGAGTATGACTCTTAAAATGACAAAATAAATTTGAGCAATGGCCCATAGAGGTACTTTGTTTTTTTTTTTTTACTTCGGTGGGCATCAGTAAATTTTGGCCAAAAGTACAAAGATGGCAAACATGGCATTCCACAAAAATACAAACCAAATGTAAGCAAGCTGATTATCTTGAAATTTTAACTTTTTAAAAGAGAACTGATGATTTAGTTGTTCCCACCCCTTGCGGATTTCTCATAATTAAAATTAGGTTTAAAACTGAGGCTAATCCCTTCACAGGAGTAGATAATATAAAATCTTAAAAATGTAAATTTAGTTTTTAATCTGTAAAATAGGCCTTAAATGCAATATCAGATAAAATTTTAAGCATCAATTTTAATAGCTTAGGAATTATGCTTTTCTTGGAAGAAAGATTTCTGAATCCCCAAAATGCTAAATGCATGAAAAAATAAGAACAAATGTTTGAGAAGAATGCATAATGATATAAGAAAGGAGTTTGAGATTAGGACCTTATGACTGACTCCTTATAAGAAAGGAGTTTGAGATTAGGACCTTATGACATGTCACTCCCACTGAAAGAGACCAAAATTTTGAGTAGAGAAACATAATTTGAACAGATCTTTGTAGAGAAAACACTGAGAGTGGATGGAGAAGTGATGTAGTCACTGAAGCTGAAGAGGGAGAAAACTGGGAACTCTGCATAGGATACAAAAATGCTGGGGCTGGTTCCTAGTCCTGAATGGCTCCTGGGGAAGGGGTGAGTGAAGGGACCGTGGGACAGCCTACTCTTGCCACAGACTTCTGGGATCCTAGCTACACGGGACCCCACATCTATCATGGACATTTGGTCTGGCAGGGGATCTGCCTGAAGAGTAGGTTTCAGCCAGCTTGGAGTTGGGGAACTTTATGTAGGTGTCAGCTCTGCAAAGTGCAGCCACAGGTGTCAATCCCCCAGGGATCCCCATCTCCCTCCAGGGAGCTCCTTCAGGAAGCTCTAGGTCCTCCAGAAAGCTCTAGCCCCAGATCACTGCTGGGGCAGGAGAAAGTGAGGCCAACTTTCATGTGGAACCATGTCTGTTCTGCAGGCCCTACTGCCTGACTGCTTCTCCCAGGGCCCCTGCCTGGCCAACCCACAGGAGTGTGTACATAGCACAGCCTCTGCTGCCCAGCCTTGGTGCTTTAGTCCATCTGGGTACGTTTCCAGCAGCCTGGAGGCACTTTGGATTCCCTAGTGCACCTGGAACCTGACCCCACATGTCTGGAAGATGAAGCTGAAGTGGCCTCATTGTCTGGGGTGACACCCGAAGTTCTGGTCTCACAGCTGTGGAGATCAAGGGTGCAGACACACACGAAGGATGAAGTTAGAGAAGAAATTTAATAGGCAAAAGAAAGAGAATAACTTTCTGCTACAGAGAGGGGTCCTGGAAAAAATAGGTTGCTAATCCATGGTGAAATGCAGGGGATTTTATAGATGAGCTAGTGGGGAGGTGCTGTCTGATCTACATAGGGCATGAAAAAATGGTTAGGACCAGGTGTGCCATCTGCATAGGGCATGAATCTCTGGCAGCCCCCAACCCCAATCTTTTATTATGCAGGTGGGTTTTCAGCCTGAGGTACGCCATGTTGGTCATTTATTTCTTACTGTACACATGTTAACAAAACAAAAAAGAGAATGTGGAGGCCCCATGATGGACATGCCTGGCCCCAGGTAGTCCATTTTTTGGTGCAGCTGCCAGCATCCCTTTGAGCAAGCTTCCAGCTTCCTTATCTGTTTGTGGTTCGATCTTTCAGGCTTCTCTTTGATAGAAAAGAAGTAATTTCTACTGCTGCTGCTTTTTGTTAGAGGGAAGTTCTGCCAATGACCCTATTCCCCTCACTACCTGCCTAAATAATTTCTTTTTATCTCCTGTATCATTCCCCCCCTCAGGAGTGGAAACCCTAACTGCTGTTAGGGGGTGTTGAACAATGACTCTTCTAAATACTTCCTGCTGGAGAGGGGGCATTGTGTGGAGAACAGCAACTAGGTTTCCTCCTGGGGTCAATCTAAGGGTCCTCAGAAGAACGACATATCCATGTGTGCTTGAATCTGCAGCACCATTTGGACTTTAATAGCTTCTAGGTAAGAGGAAACAATTCAAGTTATTGTATTGAGTATACAAGGTCCAAATATTAGTAGAAAACACATGAGCAAAAGGGGGACTAATAAAGGAGCTAACCAGTACTGTAAAGAAGACCGGAATCCATTAAGGAGGGATTGTAGCCACCTGGGGCTAGAGGCATGGTGCCTCACGCCTGTAATCCCAGAACTTTGGGAGGCCAAGGCAGGTGGATCACTTGAGGTCAGGAGTTCAAGACCAGCCTGGCCAACATGGTGAAACACCATCTCTACTAAAAATACAAAAATTAACCAGATGTGGTGGCAGGCACCTATAATCCCAGCTGCTCGGGAGGCTGAGACAGCAGAATTGCTTGAACCCAGGAGGTGGAGGTTGCAGTGAGCCAACATTGCACCACTGCACTCCAGCCTGGGTGACAGAGTGAGACTCTGTCTCAAAAAAAAAAAAAAAAAAGTGCACATGTATCCTGTACTTCACACTTCAGCCATAAGGTAATCTAGGGCCTGTCTATTTTGTGCTACTATTGAGGCTAAAGAGTCTATAGATTACTGTTGTGCTTCTATGGCTCCTACCATTGCCTTCCACCCTTGTTGCATCATAATGGAAATATTAAGTACTGATCTTTCAAGGAAAAGAATATGAGCAAACCAGAAAAGGCCTCTGGCTATAGATCCCCTTTCCAGGGCTTTTCTAAGATAGGATTGTCATGTGCATGTCTTCCCCAGTCTTCTCTTTCAGTTAAATCTCCATATGAGGGCATGGAACTAATAGATCTTTGTTCAGTGTATCTGAGATAGTGCACTCTCTAGAAAAGAGCCTAAGTTAGGGATGTCACCAGGTGATGCTGCCATGTTAGTGGAATTTTAAAATAATACATCTGGGACCACTGCTACTATAGTGTAGGTTCCCTTCCAGTGACCAGGGAGGATTAAGTATAGCCAAAATCCACAAAGGAAATACAGCCCTGTCCCTCAAAGGGACAGTTCTAAGTTGTTACTTGCGAAAAACACAGATAAATCTTTCTCATCTCTTAGAAGCTTTCTATTTTTGTATATAATAGGAGCATCTTTGGGATAGGGATATCCATACTCAGATAGTCACTCACGAAGCCGTTTGGAATTTTACATGCTAAATGAGAAGGACCCATATGACAAATGGAGTTTTGAAAGATTAGAGACACAATATGTCCTGGCCAATATCTCAGATAATTCTTGTGGCAGGGGATGACAGCCCGGACATCACCTGTTTGCCTACAAATTTGCAGGCCACTAGTATTAGCAAACGTCATACAGGGGTTTGGAATTACATGAAGGGACATGCTTGGGGAAGCTTATGTGTTATTTTCTACATCATAGTACCATGTGTCAAGGCAGTTACCCAGAGCCTACCATTCCCATTGGGACTTCCAAAGCAGGAAGAAAGGCCAGATTCTAAAAGCCACCACATAGGGCTTCCAATTTTCTTAGATCTTCCCTATAGCGTTTTTTTTCTCCAAACTTCTGAGCTTTCAGCGATTACATGTGTGGTGTTACAGTATTTGGGATCTCCCAGGTATGGTCCTTTTTCCCCTGCTTTTAAAGCAGAGGGAGGAATTTGCTATTGCCTGGTCAACTTTTCCTAATACAAAGATATGAAGCTTATCTTTGGGGGAATAGATTTCTGGCACCAGGGGTGAAGTGTTTTCCTAGGAGGAGTTAGTTAACCAGTTGAAAGTTCTCCCATACCATGTTCCATTTATGCCTGACTAGTTGTTTAATGGTTAAAGATAAAGTTAATAAAGGGGTTCCTAAGACAATAAGTTCCAGGTCATCAAGAGCTTACTTAGTGTTATTGAACTAAACAAACTGCTCAGGACAGACCCAGCAATTAGTTCTGCCGTATAAATGTGCCACGGCTGATACTGTAGGAGCTAAAGGGTGTGATGTATTACCAAACCCAATAAAAAGTCCTAGCAGACTCAGTGATAGACTTTTATGTTTACTTTTTGTCTGTAACTATTAAAGCCACAGCTGATCCTAGAGTCCCAGGCCTGAGGCATGCAGCTTATGAGTGCTGAGACAACATCTGTTGCTGGCACTCAAGGGGGGAAGAAGCCCACATTCTCAGAGTACTGAGAAGGGTAAGACATGCATGTTCATGGGCTGGTACAAGAGCAGGGTGTGCCTCTTTCCACAGGGCTGGTCCAGAAAGGGTGTGGCCTATCTCCCTGCCAAGGCCTCTGCTTGAGGGAGCCCCATGGCCTGTAACACCTAATAAAAGAAATGCGGGAACAGTGTCAGGAATCAGAAGGGGGTCCTTCAAGGCCCAGGAAAGGACTTGGTGAAGAGATCTCTCTCCCCACTGCATCACAGAGCACATGCTACTATGAGGAAATACAAAAGAGCCACGTGGCTAAGAGCGTATCTACTGGCCATTACTCTTAGTCTCCATCTACTGGACCACAGCTCAAACTACAATATCAAAAATATTTTGCTAATACACCCTCCAATGAAACCAAGGGCAATAATTCAGCCACAAATAAAGACCATGTACAGAGCCTTGGCCCTTTGAAAACATCCAGAAAGAAAGCCAACTGACTATACTCAACTTACACTACAGTTAAAGGAACACTGACCCTCCCGGATGAGAAAAAATGAGCAATTCAAAAGAGAACTCTGGCAATTCAAAAAGACAAAGTATCTCCTACCTCCAAGTGAGTCCATTAGCTCCCCAGCAATGATTTTTAACAAGTCTGAAATGACAGACATAAAATTTAGAATCTGGATGACAAGGAAGTTCATTGAGATTGAGGTGAAAGTTGAAACCCAATATAAGGAATCCAAGGAATACAGTAAAACAAAGAGCTGAAAGATGAAATCGTCATTTTAAGTAAGAACGAACTGAACTTCTACAGCTTAAAAATTCACTGCAAGTATTTCATAATACAATCTAAATATTAACAGGATAATAAACAAGGACAGAATCTTAGAGCTTGAAGACCAGTGCTTTGAATCAACTCAGATAAAAATAAAGAAAAAAATGATTTTAAAAAATGACCAAAACCTCACATAATTAAAGGATTATTGTATAGAGACTATATCTATGATTCATTGGCATTTCTGAGAGAGGAGGAGGGGAAATAAAAAATTTGGAAAATATATATGAGGATATAGTCCATGAAAATTTCCCTGATTTTGCTAGAGAGGTTGACACGCAAATTCAAGAAATACAGAGAACCTCCACTAGATACTAAACAAAATGACTGTCTCCAAGGCACGTAGTCATAAGATTCACCAAGGTCAACACAAAATAAAAAAAAAAAAATCTTAAAGGCAGTAGAGAAAAGCATCAGGTCACATACACAGGAAACTCCATCAGGCTAGCAGCAGAACTCTCAACAGAAATCTTACAAGCCAGAAGAGACTGGGGGCCTATTTTCAGCCTACATAAAAAAAAAAAGAAAAGAAATTACAACCAAGAATTTTATGTTTCACCAGTCCAAGTTTCCTAAGTGATGGAGAAATAAATTCCTTCTCAGACAAGCAAATGCTGAGGGAATTCATTTCAACTAGACCAACCTTAGAAGAAATCCCTAACCCTTTTCTGGTTAAGAAAAAACAACAACAAAAAAATGTGAAGCTCACTGCCACTGCTCATTTAATTTTACATAAGCATGCTCTTTGAGGCTGAAGCAAATTTGACTGATTTTCAATGTGAAAATACAATATAAAAACTGTTCTTGGAGTTATTTCTAAACAGAACTAACATCAGAATCATCTGAATCATCAGAATCATCTACTTCAGAAAAAATCAGATTCATCGAATACATCTTTGGTCAATGACTGTTCAAGAACAATGTTAACATCATATGTAGGAATGTTACATTTTCTAGGATCTGACATTTCCAGCATTTGGAATTTACTATATGTTGTAAATGGAAATACCACTACTAAAAACAGAATGCTATAAATAGGATGATGTATTTTGTTTCCAAAGACAATATACTAAAATGATGCAAAAATGGTAATAAAAGTGAGAGATCTTTTGGCAAAGTTATCTCAGGGTAAACGCTGTGGCTGCAAGTGCCACCAGTGAGTATTTTTGGTGCATTTGGGAACAAAGTTAAAGTAGTGGGGTAAACATGGAATTAAAAGAATAACACCTACTACCACAAAAACACATTTAAGCACATAGCTCACAGACACTATAAAGCAACAGTGTCTGTGATAAATAATCATTTCTACATATCAACCAGCTAACAACACAATGAGAGAATCAAAATCTGACATATGAATGCTAACCCTGAATGTAAATGGGCTAAATGCCCAACTTAAAAGACATTAGTGACGATCTGGATAAAAAGACAAGACCCAACCATCTTCTCTCTTCAAGAGACCCATTTCACATGTAACAATATCAAAAGGCTCAAAGTAAAAGGATGGGGAAAGATGTACCGTGCAAACAAAAAACAGCAAGAGTCACTATTCTTATATCAGATAAAAACAAACTTTAAACCAATAACAATTATGAAGAACAAAAAGGGCATTACATAATGATAAATGGTGCAATCCAACAAAATGACTTACTTATTCTAAGCATACACACACCCAACATTGGAACACCCACATTCATGAAACAAGTTCTTCTTACTGTAAGAAAAGAATTAGACAGTCACACAATAATAGTAGGAGACTTCAACACCCCATTGACAGTCTTAGACAGATCATTAAGGCAGAAAACTAACAAAGAAACTCTGGACTTAACCTCAACACTTGACTAATTGCACCTAATAGACATCTACTGAACACTCCACCCAACATCCACAGAATATACATTCCTTTCATCTGCACACAGAATATATTCTAAGATCAACCACATACTCAGTCATAAATCAATCTCAACAAATTTAAAAAAATTGAAATCATGTCAACCACACTCAGACCACAATGCAATAAAAATGGATATCAGTATCAAGAAGATATCTCAAAATTACAAATATACATGAAAATTAAGTTGATCCTGATTAACTCCTGGATAAACCCCCAAATTGAGGAGAATTCAAAAAATACTTTGAAATTAATGAAAATAGGACACAACTTACCCAAATCTCTGGAATGCAGCTAAAGCAGTGTTAAAAGGAAAGTTTATAGCACTAAATGTCTTCATCAGGAAAATAGAAAGATCTCTAATTAACAACAAACATTATATCTAAAGGAGCTAGAAAGAAAAGAATAAACCAACCCCAAAGCTAGCAAAAGAAAAGAAATAACTAAAATTAGAGAAGAAATTGAGACACAAAAATCCATAAAAAGGATATGTGAAACCAATAATTTTTTTTGAAAGAATAAATAAGATCGATAGACCACTAGCTAGATTAACAAAGGAAAATAAAACACCCAGGAGATCCAAATAAGAGCAATAAAAAATGACAAAGGTGACATTCCAACTGATTCCATATAACTACAAGAGATCATCAGAGACTACTATGAACAACTCTATGCACACAACTTAAAAAATCTAGAGGAAATGGATAAATGTCTGGAAACAGAAAATCTTCCAAGATTGAATCAGGAAGAGATTGAAACTCCCAATAGACCAATATCAAATTCAGAAATTGAATCAGTAATAATAATAATAATAAACTTACCAAGCAAAAAAGCCCTGGAATAGACGGATTCACAGCAAAATTCTACCAGATGCACAAAGAGGAACTGGTATCAATTCTACTGAAACCATTCTGAACACTTGGGGATGTGGGGCTTCTCCCTTTCTATGAAGCCAGCATTAGCCTGATACCAAAATCTGGCAGAGACACAATTAAAAAAGAAAACTTCAGGCTGATATCCCTGATTAATGTAGACACAAAAATCTTCAACAAAATACTAGTAAACTGAATTCAGCAGCACACCATAATTACCAAGCCTACATGATCAAGTAGGCTTTATTCCTGGGATGCAAAGATGATTCAACATATGCAAATCAATAAATATGATCTACCATACAAACATGATTAAAAACAAAAATCTTATGATCATCTCAATAGATGCAGAAAAAGCATTCAATAAAATATACCATCCTTTGATGATAAAAATCCTCAAAAGACTAGGTAGGCATCAAAGAAACATACCTCAAGATAATAAGAGCTGTCTATGACAAACCCACAGCCAACATCATACTGAATGGGCAAAAAGGCAAGAGTGCTTACTGTCACCACTCCTATTCAACATAGTACTGGAAGTCTTTGCCAGAGTAATCAGGCAAGACAAAGAAATTAAAGGAATCCAAACAGGAAAAGAAGAAGCCAAACTACCTATCTTTATTGATGGTATGATTCTATACCTAGAAAACACAAAACACTTCACCAAAAGGTTCTTACAACTGATAAATGAATTTAGTAAAGTCTCAGGATGCAAAAACAACGTTCAAAAATCAGTAGCATTTCTATATACCATTAACATCCAGGATCAAGGCTGAGTCAAATCAAGAACACAATCCCATTTACAACAGACACAAAGAAAATGAAATACTGAGGAATACATCTAACCAAGGAGGTGAAAGATCTCTACAAAGAGAACTACAAAATGCTGCTGAAAGAAATCATAGACAACACAAATAAATGGGGAAAAAAATCCATGCTCATGGATTAGAAGAAGCAATATTGTAGAAACAGCTATACTCCCAAAGGAATTTACAGATTTATTGCTATTCCTGTGTAACTACCAATGTCATTCTTCATGGAATTAGGAAAAAACTATTCTAAAGTTCATATGAGACCAAAAAGAACCCAAAATAACTTAACAATTCTAAGCAAGAAGAACAAAGTCAAAGATATCACACTGTCTGACTTCAAACTATACTATAAATCTGCAATAACCAAAACAGCAGGGTACTGGTACAAAAACAGACACATACACCAATGAAACAGAATAGAAAACTCAGAAATGGAGCTGCACACCTACAATCATCTGCTCTTCAACAAAACCAACAAAAAACAAGCAGTGAGGAAATGACTCCCTATTCAATAAATACTTCTTGGATAATTGGCTAGCCATAAGAAGAAGGAAACTGGACCCCTACCTTTCACCACATACAAAAATTAACTCAAGGATTAAAGATTTAAATGTAAAACCACAAACTATAAAAATCCTAGAAGAAAACCTAGGAAATGCCCTTCCTAATTGACCTTGGCAAATAATTTTTGGATAAGTCCCCGAAAGCAATTGCAACAAAAACCAAAATTGACAACTGGGACCTAATTAAACTGAACAGCTTTTGCAGAGAAAAAAGAAACTACCAACAGAGTAAACAGACAACCTATAGACCAGGAGAAGCTATTTACAAACTGTCCATCTGACAATGGTTTAACATCCAGAATCTATAAGGAACTTAAATTAACAAGAGAAAAACAAATAACTCCATTAAAGATGGGCAAAGGACATGAATAGATACTTCTCTAAAGAAGACATACAAGTGGCCAATCAACTCATGAAAAATATACTCATCATCACTAATCATCAGAAAGATGCAAATCAAAATTATGATGAGATACTATCTCATACCAGTCAGAATGGCTGCTGTTAAAATGTCAAAAAATAACAGATGTTGGCAAGGTTTTGGAGAAAAGAGAACACTTGTATGCTGTTGGTGGAATGTAATTTAGTTCAGTCCTCGTAGAAAGCAGGTTTTAGAATTTTCAAAGAACTATAAATATAACTACCAGTTGATCCAGCAGTGGTATACCCAAAAGAAAATAAATCATTCTACCATAAAGACACATGCACTCTATGTTCATTGTGGTGCTATTCATAGTAGCAAAGACAAGGAGTCAACTTAGGTGCCCATCAATGGTGGATTGGCCATTGGAAAGAAAATATAATACATATACTTCATGTAATATTATGCAGCCATATAAAAGAATACAATCATATTCTATATAACAACATGGATGCAGTTGGAGGCCATAATACTAAGCAAATTAATGAAGGAACAGAAAACCAAATACCACATATTCTCACTTATAAATGAAAGCTAAACATTGAGCAGAACTGGACATACACATGGGAACAATAGACACTGAAGACTACTAGAGAGGAGAGGAAGGAAGTCGGGTGTGTTTTGTCAAGCTACCTACTGGACACTATGCTCACTACCTGGGTGATAGGATCTGTACCCCAAACCTCAGCATAATACAATATTCTCATGTAACAAACCTGTACATGTACCCCCTGTATCTAAAATAAAAGTTGAAAAAATTTTTAGAAAGGATGAATTTCTTGCCATCTTTGTACTTTTAGTTTCTTCAGAGAAGATGAAATTCCATGGGAGGGAGGAATTTAGTTCAGGAGGACAAAAGTAATCTGCTTTCTTCTTCCTCCAGTCAATGCCCCAATGGGAGGAGGTGAGAATAAAAGATCCCTTCAACATTTTTTAAAGGTGGAAGACAGTCTAAAAGTACATGGGACCTGGGTCCCATTTCCTTAGTGACATCAAGTTGCAGCAGAGGCTGCAGTAACAAATATACAAAAAAAAAGTGGCTAGCCACGGGGAGGCAAACAGGGAAAATACCAGTTCCTGGAATCCTCTGTGTCGGTGGAAAGTAGAGTGCCTAAGAAATTCTCCCATGACTCTACAAAGGATTTGGGTGTGGCACTGACCTACTGAATTGTCTTCAGCAATAGTCTCAACAAAGAAAAGATCAGTACATGCAAAGTATGCCTTTGGGCAGTGATTCTTAATGCATGTTCCCTGAACAGCAGAATCGGCATAAGCTGGTATCATGTAAGAAAGGGAGATAGATTCTCAGACCCTGTTCCAGACCTACTGAATCAGAAACTCTAGGAGTGGACCCAGCAGTCTCTGTTCTAATAAGCCCTCCAGGGAAATTTGCTGCAGATTTAAGTTTGAGGACCACTGCTGGTGGATGCCTGCAGAGGACAGAGGGATTGCCAGGATATGTAGACCAGGAACAAAACATACTCTGAAGAACAGTGGGAAGGTGGGGTGGGTGGCAAAGTTTTTAATTTGTGGAGTTTAAAAACTTCATTGAGAAATTACTGAATTTGATAAAGTTAATCTGTGATTGACTACATTAGGATGAAACTAAATTAAGATGACTAGGTTAAGATTAATGGCCTCACTTTGTTGACAGTGAAAGGTATCTGAGTTACACTGAGTTACCAATGGCGTGTCTGCACACATCTGCAGTAACTTCAATTCTTGCCTCCTCAGAAGAAAGAATTCGACTGAGGGGCATAAAGCAGAAGAAGAAACCACGGCAAGTTTCAGAATAGGAGTGGAAGTTTATTTAAAAAGGCTTTAGAACAAGAAAGAAAGTAAGGTGCGCTTGCAAGAGACCCAAGGGGGCACATGAAGGTTAATCCTATTCCTAGGGCATTATAAGCTCACCTTTTTCCCGTGATTCTTCCCTTAGGGTGGGCTTCCTGCATGTGCAGTGCCCTCTTTACCCTTGGGAACTGAGCCTGTGCAGTGTGTTTAGGAAGTTGTACATACGCCCATCTGAGGCTGTCTTCCTTTTTTCCCACAGAGTGTACCCGGAAGGTCACGCTTTGCCATTTTGACTCTGAATGCACATGACCCGGAAGTTTCTTCTCCCTGGCAATTGTATTCAGTTAACACTTTTATGTTAACAGCTGTGGATTATCAGGAGACTCTCTCCCTGGCTTTAGAGAGGTAGTGTGGTAATTGCTGAACCATCCCTGATATTCTTAGTGGTTTGAGGGAGAGCTGTCTCCTGCCCTGCTCATGACTAACTACCTGTAACAACTTTATAGATAAAGAAACTGGAAAGTTTGGTGACTTGTCTAGTATTATAAGCCATTAAGATCGAGCAGCACCATTAAATAACTTTTTAATGGCAAACTGAGAAGAAATTATTAACATAGAAAAATTATGGTATTTTGTTTTGCAGAATCAGGGAAATAAATATTAGTGATAGTAATAGGAGTGATAATGAACTACCATAGCCTGGGAGATGTTTTTTGTATTGCACAGTCATACAGGGCAGAACAGTCTGAAACGTGAAGGCACCTGGCTGAATACGCTTATATGGAAGCCAAGTGCTTTTTCATGACCTGTGAGGACCTCCTGAACTGACTGGAGGACTTGGCTTGTGACATACTAGATAGTCTTAAAGTCACCTGTAATGAGCATAGTGTATGACCTCAACCTGAAGTTTAAGCCCCACAAACAGCCTTTCAAAAGGATAAACTATTCAGAAACTATTGTGTGGCTAAAAGACCACAATATAAAGAAAGAACATGGAACTTTTTATGAATTTGGAGAAGATATCCCAGAAGCCCCTGAGAGAGTGAAGACAGACACCATTAATGAACTAATCTTTCTGTGTCAATTTCCTTTGGAGATCAAGTCCTTCTATATAAAGCAATGTCCTGAGGATTCCCATCTTACTGAATCTGTTGACTTGTTGATGTCCAATCTTGGTGAGATTGTCGGAGGCTCAATACATACCTGCGATGGTGAAGAAATGCTAGTAGGTTATGGAATGAAAGAGATTGACCCCACTCCCCATTACTGGTATATAGATCAGAGAAAATAAAGTTCATGTCCTCATGGAGGATATGGCTTGTGTCACACCTGAGGTGTACGCTTATACTCTTGATGTGTCCAGTGCTGCAAGCCATAACCAATTCCTCCTGAAGCATGAAGGAAAGAATATGATTCATGAAAGAAATAGGCTCCCCCTTTAAAAAAACAAGAACAAAAAAGCCAGAATCTTCCTTTTTTGTTGTTTCATTGGTGTATAACTGTTTCTGTTTTCTCTTTCTGTTTTTTATTTTTACTACCACAAAAAGTAGCCCAGATCAGTTGAACATGAAGTGACATGAGATTGTCATCTTAACAAAATACCCATTACAAAATTTGGGAAAATATGTGGCATGTAACTCTGTAGTTACAGATAAATTTCGTCATTTTACCCAATTATAAGTCATATATACCATATAAATATTTCAATAGTTTTAAATTATCATCTAAGACATTCCAGTAACTTAATATTTCTGTTCTTTTAAGTATAACTGGAATTCTTTAATTCATTTTATTGCATCAATGAGTTTAAACAAACATCTTTGGGGGAATTGGCAATATGGTGTGAAAATCCGCTAGTACTAGAATACAGTATAATTCAGCAGTAGATACTGGAATCTAATGAATATAGTCTTTTGTGTCAATTATTAATCTTTTCTAAGTCTGTATAGGTGCTTACACTTCTGAGACATACAAATTGATATGGAATAATTTGTGAAAATGGAATTGCCTTAAAGAATTTGAAGTAAGAGCACAATTCTGGGAGTGGAGTTCTTAGATGATTCACAACATTCCTCTTAGAATTAATTTAAGGTAAAGAGGCAGACTGATCTTCTTTCTTTCCTGACTACTCCTAAATAATTAAGAATAAATAAGTTCCAAAGGAATTTGCAGCTGGAATCTTTATAACAACTCTAAGTGGCTGTTTGAGTTGCCCCCACCATGTCCTTAGTTCTAATCTGTGCTACCTTATTACATCACAGAATGCTTATTGAATGGCTTCATTTCAGAGTTAATTTCTCCCCTAAATGCATATCATGTATTCTTAATAGGCTGTATTACCAGCAATCAATATATAAATATACATAAAATATTTTTTGAGGAACTTCCAGACCACTTTCCAAAGTGGCTGCACCATTGTGTTTACCCACTAGCAGTGTATGAAGGTAACAGTTTATCCACATCCTTGCCAACACTTGTTATTATCTGTCTTTTTTATTATGGCCACCCTAGTGGGTGTGATACGATATCTCCTTGGGGTTTTGATAGCATTTTCTGATGGCCAATGATGTTGACCATCCTTTCATATGCTTATTGCTCCTTTGTATATTTTCTTCATAGAAATGTCTATTCCAATCCTTTGCCCATTTTAAATTAATTTAATTGTATTTTCATGATTGAGTTGTAAGAGTTCTTTTATATTCTATAGAAGTCCCTTATCAAATTTATTATTTGCAAATATTTTCTTCTATTTTATGGATTGTCTTTTTACTTTCTTAATGATATTCTTTGAAGTACAAAGGTTTTTAATTTCAATAAAGTTAAATTTATCAATCTTCTTTTTTTCACATACGCTTTGATATCATATCTAAGAAGTCATTGCCTACTTTGAGATCATGAAAATTTAATCTTGTGTTTTATCCTAATAAATTTATAGTTTTAGTTCTTACATTTCAGGTCATGATCCATTTGGAGTTAATTTTTGTGTATGGTGTAAAGTAGGGCTCCAAAGTCATTCTTTTGTGCATGGATATCCACTTGTTCCACCACTATGTGTTTATAAACTATTCTTTTCTCTCGCTGAATTGCCTTGGTCCCTTTGTTGAAATTCAACTGGACATAAATGTTACAGTTTATTTCTTCACTCTCAATTTTATTCCACCTATGTATGTTTCTTTTTATAAGAGGACCACACTGTCTTGATTAGGATAGCTTTGTAGTAAGTTTCTAAATCAGAAAGTGCAAGTCCTCCAACTTTGTTCTTCTTTTTCAAAATTACTTTGGCTAATCTGAGTCCTTTCCATTTCCATGTAAATTTTAGGATAAACTTGTAAATTTTCCCACAAAAGCTAATTGGGCTTTTCATAGAAATTGCATTGAATCTGTACATTAACTAGAGGAGAATTGCCATTCTATCAATATTAAGCCTTATTTTGACCCAAGAACATGTTTTTCCATTTATGTAATTTTTAATTTTTTTGCACAAAATACAGTTTTTGGAAAATATGGTTTACAATATTTTTGTTAAATTCCTATTTAAGTATTTTATTCTTTCAAATGCTATTGTAACTGAAATTATTCCTTAGTTCATTTTCTAACTCTTCATTGCCAGTATATAGAAACAACTGATTTTGTATGTTGATGTTGTTTCCTGCAACCTAGCTGAACTTTTTTTTTCTGTTTCTGTGAAGAATGTCATTGGTATGTTGATAGAGATTGCATTGAATCTGGAGATTGCTGTGGGTATTATAAACATTTTAACAATATTAATGCCTCCAATCAATGAGCATGGGATATCTTTTTTCGTTTGTTTGTTTTGTTTTGTCTTCAATTTCTTTCATCGGTATTGTATATTTTTTCTTGTAGAGATCTTTTACTTCTTTGGTTAAATTTATTCCTAGGATTCTTTTTTTTTTTTTTTTGTAGCCCTTGTAAATGGGATTCTTTTCTTGAATTCTTTTTCAGATTGATTGCTGTTAGCATATAAAAATGTTACTGAGTTTTAATGTTGATTTTGTATCCTGCAACTTTACTGAATTTGTTTATAAATTGTAAGAGATTTTTGGTGGAGTTTAGGTTTTTCCCAATATAGCATGTTGTCTTCTGCAAACAAGGCTAACTTGACTTTTACTTTCCAATTTGGATGTTGATGTGGGTTGGCTCTGTGTCCTCACCCAAATCTCATGTTGAATTGTAAACCTCAGTGTGGGAGGTGGCCCTGGTGGGAGGTGATTTGATCATGGGGGCGGACTTCCCCCTTGCTGTTCTTGTGATAGTGAGTGAGTTCTGGGGAGATCTAGTTGTTTAAAAGCACTTCCCCCTTTACTCTCTTCCTCCTGGTCTGGCCATGTGAAGGCATGTCTGCTTGCCCTTTGCCTTCTCTCATGAGTTTAAGTTTCCTGAGGCCTTGCCGGCTTTCTTCCTGTACAACTTACAGAACTGAATTAGTTAAACCTCTTTTCCTTATAAATTACCCAGTCTCAGGTATGTGTTTATAGCAGTGTGGGAATGGACTAATACAGATGTTCTTTATTTCTTTCTCTTACCTACTTGCTCTGGTTAGGAATTCCAGTACTATGTTGAAAAGAAGTAGTGAAAGTGTACATTCTTGTATTGTTCCAGGTCTTAATAGAAATGCTCTGTGTATACATTATAATATTAGCTGTGGGTTTGTCCTATATGGCCTTGATTATGTTGAGGTATGATTCTTCTATGACCAATTTGTTGAGAGGTTTTATAATGAATGGATGCTGAAGTTAATGTTTTTTCAGCATTTATTGAAATGATAATATGGTTTTGTGCTTGATTCTGTTGATGTGAGGTATCATATTTACTGATATGGATGTGTTGAATCCATTCTTGCATCCCTCGGATGAATCCCACTTGATCATGGTAAATGATCTTTTAGTATGTTCTTGAATTCAGTTTCCTAGTATTTTGTTCATCAGAGATATTGGCCTGTGGTTTCTTTTTTGTTGTGTCCTCGTCTTGTTTTGCTATCTGGCAAATCCTGGACTCTTAGAATGGGTTCAGAAGTACTTCGTCTTCAATTTTTTGAAATAGTTTGAGTAGAATTGCTATTAGTTCTTCCTTAAGTGTTTGGTAGAATTCAGCAGTGAATTCATCAGGTCCTGGACTTTTCTTCATGGGCGACTTTACTAATACTTTAATCTGGTTACTTGTTATTAGTTTACTAATAACTTTACTAATACTTTAATCTGGTTACTCTGTTCACGTTTTCTAGTCCTTCATTGTTCAATCTTAGGAGATTGTGTGTTTCCAGGAATTTATCCATTTCTTCTAGGTTTTCCAATTTATTGATGTATACTTGTTCACAGTCTCTAATGATCCCTTGTATTTCTATAGTATCAGTTGTGTTTTCTTTTTCATTCCTGATTTTATTAATTTGAGTTTCCTATTTTATTTCTTAATTAGTATAGCTAAAATTTGTCAATGTTATCTTTTCAAAGAAACCAACGATTAGTTACTTTGATCTTTTGTATCTGTTTTTCATCACAATTTCTTTTATTTCTGTTCTGACCTTTATTATTTTTTGCCTTCTATTAGTTAGGGGTTTGGTTCTTGTTTTAGTTATTCCTTGAGGTGCATCATTAGATTGTTTATCAGAAGTCTTTCTATTTTTATAACATAGGCATTTATTGCTAAAAACTTCCCTCTTAATACTGCTGTTCTGGTATGTTGTGTTTTCATTTTCATTGTTTCAAGAAAATTTTTAAGTTTCTTTTTAATTGACCCATTGGTCATTAAAAACATTTTTTAAAATTTCCATGTATTTGCACAGTTTCCAAAGTTTCTTTTGTTATTAAATTCTAGTTTTATTCTGGTGTGGTCAGAAAATATACTTGATATAATTTTTACTGCTTTGAATTTGTTGAGACTTGTTTTGTGATCTAAAATACGGCCTGCCCTGGAGAATGCTCCATATATTGATGAGAAAAATATATATTATGCAGCAGTTCAATGAAATAATGTTCTATACATTTCTTTTAGGTCAATTTGATTTACAGTAGTTTAACTCTGATGTTTATTTGTTGATTTTGTGCCTGGATGATCTGTCCATTGCTAAAAGTAGGGTCTCCTACTATTATTGTATTGCAGTCTCTCTCTCCTCTTTTAGGTCTATTAATGTTTGCTTTATATACTTGTGAGCTCTAGTGTTGAGTGTATAGATATTTATAAATGTTATATCCTTTTACCGGATTGACCCATTTATCATTATATAGTAACCTTCTTTACTCATTTTTACAGTCTTTGATTTGTAGTCTGTTTTTTCTCATATAAGTGTAGCAACTTCTGCTCTATTTTGGTTTCCAGTTGTGTAGGATATCTTTTTCCATCCCTTCACTTTAAGTCTATGTGTGTCCTTATAAATGAAGCAGATTTATTATAGGCAGCATATACTTGGGATTTGTTTTTAAATCCATTCAGTCACTTTGTGTCTTTTAATTAGGGAACTTAGTCCATTTACTTTCAATGATCCTACTGTTAAGCAAGGGCTTACTACTGCTATTTTGCTGCTTGTTTTCTTGTTATTTTGGAGACTCCTCTCTTTCTTCCTTTCTTATTGTCTTTCTTTGTGGTTAGTGATTTTCTCTGATAGTATGTTTAAGTTTTTTTTTTTAATTTTTAGTGTATCTCTTACAATTTTTATCTTGTGGTTATCATCATGCTTATGAAAAACATCCTGTAATTATAATAACTTATTTAAATGGATACCAACTTAACATTGACTGCAACAAAGAAGAAACCAACCAACAACAAAAAAATCTATACACATTAAATCCTTTCTCCCCCGTATTTTAAATTTTTAATGTCACAAATTTGATTTTTCATTGCTTCTCTTAACTAATTGATAACATTATTTTTAATAGTTTTGTCTTTTAGTTTTCTTAGTAAAGATATAAGTGGTTTACATGCCATGATTCCAATATTAGTGTAACAGTAACATTATTGTCCTTTTCTTTCAGTTTGAAGAACTTTTAGCATTATTATAAAATTGGTCTAGTAGCAATAAATACCCTCAGCTTTTGTTTGACTCTGAAAGCCTTTAATCTCTTCATTTCAGAAAAGTAGCTTTGCTGGGTACAGTTTTCATGGTTGACAGGGTTTTCTTTCAGCACTATATCTTCTCACTTGCTCCTGGACTACAAGATTTCTTCTGAGAAGTCTCCTGTTATTTGCTTCTTTTCTCTCACTGCTTTCAGGATCCTCTCTTTGTTTTTGACTGTTGAGAGTTTAATCATGTCTTTGACTATTCTTATTTATGTGGTATCTGATTGGTGACCACTGACCTTCCTGTGCCTAGATATTTGTATCTTTCACCAGGTTAGAAAAGGTTTCTTTTTTGTTTCTTTGAATAAACTTTCTACTAAATCATCTTTCTCAGTTCTCTCTTTAACTGCAGTAACTCAAATATTTGTTTGTTTGATGTCCAATAGATCTTGCAATCTTTATTCATTTCTTTTCTTTCTTTTTTCACCTCTGATTGTGTATTTTCAAACAGTCTGTTGCAAAGTTCACAGGTTCTTCCTTCTTTTTGATAAATTCTCCTGTTGATTCTCTTGATGAGGTCATATTTCCCTGAATGTTCTCAATGCTTGTGGGTGTTTGACTATGCCTGCACATTAAGGGGTTGGGTATTTATTTTAGTCTTTGCAGTCTGGCTTTCTGTATGCCTATTTTTCTGTAGAGGACCTTTCAGGGATTTAAATCAAACTGACTGTTTTCTCCTTGAGCCTATGACCACTGCAGCCATCTCGTTATGAGAGGATGCTCTAAATCCATGCTTGCCGTAGGTCTCACATAGATTCCATGCTGGCCCAGATGTATCTGGGAAAGATAAAAGCAGTTTACTGAGGCTTTGTGGGAAAACTGGCCAGGGACATGAGTCCAGAAGACTGTCCTGGTGGGTCAGATCAGTGTGATTCTCAGCATGTCTCTGCAGGGGTACATTGGGCTCCTGTCTATGGCAAGAAGGGCTGGGTTTGAAACTGTTGTAGTGAGAATGGAGTTGAATCTGCTGTAAATGGAAGCTGGTGGGCCCATTTATCCTATGTGGAACTTGTTGAGCTTCTTGAATATGAGAATTATTGTTTTTCATCAGATCTGGGAAACTTTCATCCATTATTTCATTGAATATATTTTTCCTTTGTCTTTTTCTTCTCTTTGTTGTATTCTCATTTCATGTCTGTTGGTGTGCTTAATGGCATTTCACATTCTTCTAAGTCTCTGCTCATTTTTATTCATTTTTTTCTCTAGATTGAATAATGACCATTAATCTATCTCCAAATTTACTGCTTCTTTCTCTTGAAAATTCAAATCTACCATTGAGCCTCTCTAGAGAATGTTTTATTTTAGGTATTGTGTTTTTCTACTCTAAACTTTTCATTTGATTTTTAAAAAATAATGTCTATCTCATTATTTATATTCTTTTTTTGATGATACATTGTCACTATATCTTCCCTTACTTCTTTATTCATAGTTTCCCTTAGTGCTTGGAAAATACTTTTAGTGGCTGCTTTAAAGCAACTTTGTGAAGCCCAACATCTAGGTCTTTTCACAGGCAGTTTTTGGTGACTGACTTGTTTTCCCCTGTATATTATTAGTTCATTTTTCTTTTCATCTGCATTCCCCTAATTTTTTAATGATAATTTAACATTTTTGATATTATATTATATTATAGCAACTCTGAATCCTGATTTCGTTTCTGAGCTTATTATTATTGTTTGCTTATTTATTTGTTTTGTTGTTTGCCTTGACTATTTTAGCAAAGTCTATTTTCTGCACAGCAGAAAGCCCCTCATGTTGCTCTTCAGAGGGTGCAGCCGTGGAACTGCACAAAGCCACTCCAGAATGAGAGTGGTTTTAGCAGGGCTCTATCTTCCTCATCACTGTTAAGCCATTTTTTTTTTCTGTTAGTTTCATACCAAGATTTTATGTTACACTAATGGATGGATGATTTCTCTATTGTTTTAGACAATGCACTTAGGGGCATAAATTGTTCCACAGTGTGATGTTTGGGCACTTTTTCAGGAATAGATTTTGCATTTTATCCTTATTCCAAAAGGGTTCCTTTTATCTTTTCTTCTGGTTGTCTTTGGTAAACTAGTTGACTTTCAATGTAGCTTGTTTTCTAATGGATTATCAATCTCCTCTTAATTTCTTACCTTCAAAATAGCCATTGCATTTGAGAGAGATACTAGATTTAAAATTTTTTACACTCTGTTGTAAATGAAGTAAATACTTTTAAGAAGAGTTTTGGAGCCTCTGTTATAAGGCCTGCCTTTTCCCCTGAGCAATATCTTTTTGAGGCCAGTGCTCCTTAGTTGGGGATTGGACAGTGGCCCCCTTTCCTTAGAGTAGAATCCTTGCATTATAAGCAGGGCACTGGGTGAGGGAAGTACACTCTGGTCTTTGCATTTTGCCTTTCCTGATAGTGCTACCTAAGCCCTATAAGTGAGCTGGGGTGGAGGTGATTGGGACCCACTATTCTTGGATTGCCATACCTGGAATAAAGCCCTAGTCAAATGTATGAGGAATGGATGAGAAAAGGTGTCCCTACTTCTCAGCTACACTCACCTGGAATTAAATGTCTTCAATCCAGAGCTAGGGGAGGATAAGAAATCCTGGCAGCTGCCCTCCCTGCAGAAATACTCGATCTTATGACTGGGAGCTTGGAGAGAGGGAGCACTGTTATCTTGGCACTGCTTGTAGTAGAGCTCCCATCACAATGAGGGGAATTGTGGGGACGGAGAATTTGGGACATAGTTCAAGTGCTACAGATACAATTCTTACTAAAATTAAGTAGAATTTCCTGAAAAAATATTTCTTCACTGCTGTATGTTCTTAAGATAATTTGCAGAGACTTTAAATGTGGTTTTTAAAATAATTTTCACCAGTATTTTGTTTCACTAGGGTGCAAGTCTATGAAGTTGTTTATGCCACCATTTCAGAAGTCAAAGCACCACTATTTGTTTTACAACTTCTTTCTGCAAAGCACTGTACCACCTTCTGAATGTAATATGTAGTTGAATAAAAAAATTATTCCCATATTCAATAATGTAATGGAAGAGGCAGGAGCATCCACAATTAGATACTCTGCAAGGCACACATGGTAAGTGCTAGAACAGAGGTGCAAAAATGTTGTCATTGCTTACAGTAAAAGCTCCATTGTGTTTAAAGCAGCCTAAAAAGGTTTCTCAGAAAAGCAGCACTTGTAATGGCTTTGACAGACAAAGGGGGAGAAAAATGCAAGAGGTAGGGAAGGTCAAGATCCTCAAGAAGAATGGTAAGAAATCCACTGTTTGCGGTAGAGGATCCAAGCTACATTTTCTTTCATAGGTTAACATTTTCTCATACAAAACAATTTAGTTACTTTGGAATCCAGGTTGATACTTACTTTTCAAGCAATCAGCTGTGATTGTTTACAGAGCAAATGTGGATTATAAGTAAGCACAGCAGGACAGTTTAGAATAATTCCCACTCAAGGTACATGAAAAAAAATTTTAAGCAGCTTCTAGTATTAATATTTCTCTAAAGATTTAGCTTTACAGTTTAAAAATAATCAAACGATTCTGAAGCTCTAAAGCTGTTAAAAACACTGAAGTTTTATCATGCACATTTTTTCCCTCTACCCCTTCCAGCTTTAACACATCTTAATTAATGCTTAGTTTGGCTGTCACCAGCATCAATAATGTTTAGGCAACTGAATCCCAGGAAGAAGGTTGCAACCTGTGCCTCTTCTAGGTTATAATCTTACCTCATTTTTTAGTTACTTTATCACCCATGTCTGTCCGTTTTTCTTTTTACCTCTTGTCTATGAACATCTCTTTAAATTAAACAAATTAGAGAGTAAAAGATGAAGTGAATCTGCACATGAGTTGTTAGACTTTAGATCATTTGACCCACTCTTTGCTCAATATTGACATTTAAGATGGAGGTTCAGCAGTTCTGCTAAGCTGAAGACTATGAGAACCAACATAGTTCTAGAAAGTAATTGCAAAAACAGCTATGATCACCAGATTTTTTAAAAAGGGCTTTTTTAAGCAATCAACAAAGAAACTGCTAGATCCTCTGTACCCTTGCCAAGAATCAGAGGACTGAATGTATTGGGTGTAGTTGCATTTAGTATACTGACATTTCCCAGAAGAGAATCAGCAAATTTCAGCTTCAAAACCAAGTCGTTTCATCTTTGAATATTAGTAATGCTGAGGTTGAGAAAAAGCAGTAAAAATGAAAATAAAGTTTGAAATAAATTCTTGAGAAACAACAGAATGAGGAAAGAGTTATGCACAATGTTGAAAATGCCCAAGTAGGTCATACCAAGTAGTAATGGTAAACAGAGATCCTTGTTATACAAGGGCACATAGCAGAGACAACTGAGAATCTACAGTAATACATGAGTTGAGTCGGAGACAGAGCCATCCTTGTGTGGGTATACTACAACTGAGCAGTGGCTCTATTATTGCAGATGATTTGTGGGATTTCCTCTGCATGTGTGTGTGGTTATGTTGTTAAAAGGTGGAGGGTGTCCAGGTTCTTGACGTCTTGAACAAAGAATGGGACAAGATGCACAAAGCAAGGAAGGAATGAAGGGATTTATTGAAAATGCAAGTACACTCCACAGTGTGGAAGCAGGCCAAAGCATAGGGGTTCAAAAGCCTCATTACAGAATTTTTGGGAGTTTAAATACCCTCTACCTGGGGGATGCCCTATGTAAATGAAGAGGATGAAATAAAGTTACAAAGTCATTTACTCAGCCTATACCCTATGGAGAGGATTTTTCCTGTCATAGCTGAAGTATAATCGGCCTTATGTTCTCTGCCTCCAGACCCTATTTTCATGCCTCAATGTGATAGCAAGAACAGTCTGTTAAAAAAGAAATCCCCAAAGCAAACAAACACCAAAATATGTTGAATGACTTTCCTTCTCTACATCTTGCTTCCTCCAGTCTCTTGACTGTTGGCTCACTCAGTCAGAGGATGAATGATCCACATTCACTTTCTCTGTGGTAGTTGGGTGGAGAGGACTTCAGCTGTCACGAGAAATGTCACTATGATCTTGGCTAAAATGACTAAACTCAAGGGTAAGAAAACAGCCCAGGCAACATGGCATCGTGACCCACCAATTCTTCCATTTCTATTGTGTTAAATATCATATAACAATTATGTAGCTTTGTTATACTCCTCGAACGAATTCCTGAGAAGCAGTTTTTATTAAAGAGAGTGCTTTTTATTGTGTTCTACATGCCCTAGAGTTTTGAGCTTAAACCACACCAACTGGATTTATCTATTTGTTTATTAGTAACCTAAATAATGTTATGACAAATGGGATTGGGAAACATTTTAATTTTTAATATCTTAACTAACCTGCACAACGTGCACATGTACCCTAGAACTTAAAGTATAATAAAAAAAGATACTAATATCTTAATAATAAGGAATGTTTTGCTTAAAAACATTTTAGAAAGACTAATATAGTGGTTAAAAGCCTGATTTGGACCTAGAGTTAACTAGATTAGAATCCTGACTCTACCACTTTCTACTGGAGTATACTTGGGCAACCCAAACTAACTCAGCTTTAAATTAATCATCTAAAAAACAAAGATAATAATATTTCACCAGCTTGTTTTAAGAATAAAAGGAGATGATGAAAATAAAACTCACTATAATGTCTGACACATCGTCTGCACCCAATGGCAGTTGTTACTGTCATTATTCTTTTATAGAACAGAAAAATCCAGAAAGTCCTGTAATCTCTCAATTTTTTAGGGTTTCTCATCATGACCTTTGTACCTGGCTTTATCACAAGCAGAGTCCATTGAGAACAGATCCCTGGCCAAAAAACCAGGTCAAAACTGAGGAGATCTAGGTAACACCTAGGTATTTTTGTAGGGGAAAATGGGTTATTAGTAATTATGGGGGAAGAGAGGGAGATAGTTCAGAATAAAGCTTCAGGCAGGCAAAGAGAATCATTTCAACAAAGCTATAAATCAATGTTAATGGATACATTTGGTTTCATAAATTATAAATGATTTGAACTCTTCATAGTTATGTTAAAAGTAATTTTGACTAATTTACATACTTTTGCATATAATCAAATTCTATAACAACATTGAAAGATAAATATTATTAACCGCCACACTTGAAACATGAAGATACTGAGGACAAAAATGATTCTGGACTGTAACCAAGATTAGAAGCCAGAAAGTGGCAGAGCCCAGATTAGAACCCAGATCCGTTTGACTCTACAATCCTACTCTTTGTATTTTTTCCTAGCCTTGGTTTCATAGCAAATACTGAACTCCTAGAGGATGGGAGCAATGGTGTTCCTATGTACCTTTGTAACTATTAGCTGTGGGATTTTGCTGCACTTCCCCCCACCCCCTGCCCCACTCCCACCCAGTGCTACTTCCCTGAGGTCAGTTCTGGGAAGTTGCATTGGTGACCATGAGTAGACAGGCACTGACCACTGATTGCAATAGCACTTGCTTTGGCTTGGCTTTGGGCCTGGGGAGGAGGAGAGTGTATTCTTTTCCTAGGGCTGCCTTAATGAAGTTCCACAGACTGGTTGGGTTAAACCAATGGCAATTTTTTCAACTCATGGTTCTGGAGACTAGAAGTTCAAGATGGAGATGTTAGCTGGACCATGCTTCCTCTAAACCCTGTAAGGAAATGCTCCCTTGCCTCATGCTTGCTTCTGATTTTTTGCTTCCAACCTTGGCCTTCCTGGGCCAGTAGGTGCACCACTTCAATCTCAACCTTTGTTCTCCACATGGCATTCTACCATGTCCCTGTCTTCACATAGCTGTCTTCTTATGAAGACACCAGTCATATTGAATTGCTGGCCCATCCTACTCAAGGATGACCTCATTTTAGCTAGCTACATCTGCAATGATCAATTTCCAAATAATGTCACATTTTAAGGTTTAGAGGATTAGGACATCAACATATTTTTTTCCAGGGGACACAATTCAACTCATAGCAGAGAGAATCTTGCTTCTCTCATTTATATTTTATAAAATTTGATTTGTTCTATAGTCAGGACTCTTATTGAGAACTTTATCAGAAATATTATCTTTATAGAATACAACAGAATTCCAGAGTCAAGGAAATAAAATGTTTATATTTAAATCACCCTTGTAGAATATACCTGTTGGTTTCTTCCTACGAATCATTGAGTATATTGGTAACAGGATGAACAATTAATCAAAGTTAAGTGTACCAAATAGACTGAGGCATAGTGGAAGTCAAGCCATGACCCTCCCATGTCTCTATGCCATTGGCACAGAGGTGTGGTTTCCTTATAGTTAGATCATTGCCATGCTCATTTTTCCCAGGAAAGTTTCTCAGCCTTATCCCTTCTCAGTAGAGCAATAGTCAGTCTTTGAGACAACATGAAAATGTTAGAGATCAGGTCTGAGCTGCATTCGAGTCTCATTTTGCTATCAAACATTCAGGAAATAGCCCACAGCCTACAGGCAAAGCAGGTGACCAGCAAGAACAGTTGGCATGAATAAGTGTCACAACAGCCACCTGCAAAGCCGTGCTGCCCCGGGCATAGCAGCTGTAAAAATTGCAGTAATAAAATGGATCAAGCAGAAATCTACCTCAGCTGCAGCTGCTGTAAAGGAAGTTGACTGGGATGACTCTGGAACTTGGACCCCAAACAGAAAACAGCTGTTCCCACAAGAGGCGCTTGAAATGGCTGTTAATTCCATACCACCTAGAAAATTAATGGGAACACAAAGAAATCACCCATGGCAGATAAAGGTCAAAGAGCTTTCTGATCGTAAGGACGGCTACAAAATGAAGCAAAGGAGGAAGCTATTTATAGAATGATAAATTAAGACCACCACTACCACAACAAATCAGTCTTAAAGACCCTCTTTGATGTCAACTCTAAGCATTTTCTGATGGAAACGCCGAGAATGATCTCTCTGCATATGGCACGAAAGAATCTAAAGGGGCTTAGAGAAGAGGATGAGTTTTGTGTTTAGAGCAGTGCTACGGAATGTTAGTGCAACTATTATCAACTAACATTTTCCTCTGAAAGTCCGACAGTGAAATATTTCTACATATAGGTCTTATCTGAACCTCCTTCCACAAAGTGCAGATCTCTGGGCCCTTTGTGTCTCAAGAATCTGGTCAGGCTCGGTGGGAAGTGGGTGTAGGAGAAGGGGATCAGTCCTCCACAGACTGTGCTTACATGGAACCCAGAGGGTGTGACCCACATAGTAGGTTCATGGGGAAGAATTTTCCATAAAAATCAGGCAGATTATCCAACCAATTTATTTGTCAGAGAAGGAGGATCCTGGCATGAAGCAAAAGTACAGCTCGTAGGAAAATGGATGAGAGCAAGTGGATTCTAAGCAGAGTAAAGTCTGGAATGCTGAGGGATGCCCTGCCCCTGAGAAAGAAGCTTACTATTCAAGAATCTTAAGCCTCAGGCAGGGCAGCTGAAAATGAGCCAGACTAAACCTGGATTGGAACCTTATCTTTGTGTGTGTGTACTATGTTACCTAAGCAGCCCAAATTCTCCCATCTTTTGTTTGTCTGGCCCATGATTAGCCCTTCAAGCATGGCAGAATGAAATGAAAAAGAGGGAAGAGAGCCAGCCTCACTCCTTTGTGAGTGACAATGACTACCAAGTTGTCTTCAGTTCAACCACCAGGGCTTGCAACAGTAAAATCTCATAGCAACTCAAATATCATCTTTTTGTGTTCATATAAAAGGCCGAGGAATTGTGCAGTTAGTTGGCATTAAAAAAAACCATGTGGACAGTTTTTCAACGCTGATTACAATAACTTAAATGACTTTCTGTTTTCATAGTACTTAACTGAGGAAAGCACAAAATTTTCGGAATCCTTTGTGAGTTCTTGCAGTATTTTCCTGAGGCAGGTGGAGAATAAATACCTTCACTGCAGGTGCTCAGATGATCTATTATAAGGAATTACACTGAGAAGCACCCAGCCCATGTCTTGATCTACACGAGCACTGCCCTGCACTGATGCTGAGTGGTCCTAAGTGGATGTCCATTGCCTATGAAACAGTAACTGCCTTTTCCACAGCCTTTCAGAATATCTGCCAGTGCTAACCAAACAAATGCTGGTGTAATTAGACAGTCCTAAAGTAAATGCTTAATAGAAGCATGGCATTCTCATCTGATTACTTCACTGCTGCCGAGAAAAAGGACGTAATTTAACATTAAGGCTATAATTAGCAAATAGTGCTCTTTTGCTAGGATAAACAAAATCCCTTGCATTTTGACAATAACTTTCATTCAGAATTTAAAATAAAATAAGCTAACTACTCATAACCCTACTTTGAACACACTAACCCAGTCAATATCATTTAAGTTGCATTCAAAAAGTAAATTCAAATCACTACTTTTCAAGAGTTGATTTTACTGGGAGCTGTTACTTTGTTAAAAATTTGGTTTTAGTAACATGGGAATCCTTATTAGTAACACAGGGATCTTCATTAGTAACATGAAAATTTTCATTCCCCTTTATTTTTATTTTCAGTTTCTTGGTTTATTTTTAGTGGTTGCAGAGTATATGTCTGTGTATTAGAAAGTTTGTCGATTTTATAGTTCACATTAAGATAGCAAAGGTATAAATGGTACAAACAGTCTCAATAGGCATCTTCTTCTGGTTCCTTCTATTAAGAAGAAAAGGTACCCAGTGGCTCCATTTTTTATGTTCCAAGTAAAGGGAGTCCATTAATCCAGTCTGGATTCTCAATGTCTTAGGGCACTTAGTCCTGGGCTGCTGTCGTACAGGTTTCTATTGGTGACAAGGGAAGCTGATAGCCCTTATATAGTGCCACAGATTAGGAGCTGAGCAGAAGCTGTCATTTTGTTCTACAGTGCTTGGCAATGACAAGTTCCCAGCATGACCATGAGAGTGAGTGCCTAAGATACAGTGGGTGGAAAAGGTCCCGTGGAGAGCAGACCAGGCAACTGAGAGTCCAGTGTGTGGGAAGGATCAGCCACATGTATACTGAAGTTGCCAAGAATCAAAGCAGAAGGGAGTCTCCTGATTCGTAAAAGGAATGTATCTTAGACTACCTGTACTGCTGTAGAAAAATATCCAAGACTAAATAATTTATAAAGAAAGTCATTTTCACAGTTCTGGAGGCTGGAAGTCCAAGATCAAAAAATCGTGCCTTGTTACTGCATCCTCCAGCAGGAAGGAATGCCGTTTTCTCAGGCAATGGAAGGGATGAAAGGGCAAGAAAGCCCAACTCCCTGTATCCAGCCATTTTACAGCAGCATTAATCCATTCTTGAGGGTGAAGTCCTCTTGACTTAAACACCTCCCAAAAGGCCCCAACTCTCAACACTGTTGCATTGAGGATTGTTTCCAACACATTAAGTTTGGGGGACATATTCAGACCACAGCAGAATGATGAGAACCAGGAACTGGAACTGACAGAAATGAATGAAAAACAAAAAAAGAAGTTACAAAGAGATTGATTGGCTATATGAGATTTAAATCTTGCAAAGCCTTTAGAAGAAAGAGAAGGATCAAAACTCTTAAGGTTATTAAAAAGAAGAAAAATCAGAGAAATCATGACAGCCAGGAGGAGCCTAAAGAGATATGACAACTAAATGTAATGTGATAACCTGGATGGGACCCTGGAACAGAAAAAGGACAGTGGGTAGCATCTAAGGAAATCTGAATGAACTATGATCTTCAGTTAATAATAATTTATCAGTGTTGGTTCGTTAAGTCATTGCCACTTAGGAATGTACGATGTCAGTAGTAGAAGAAACTGGGTGTGAGGAATCTGGGGATTCTTTCTGCCAGTTTCTCAATTATTCTGTACATATAAAAATGAAGTCTTTTAAAAAACAAATTAACTAAAATGAAGGATTCAATGAACATGTTAAGAGCCGACTAGATAGCGTTGACAAAAAAATCAGTGAGAAATCAAAATATCAAGACAGATCAGAAGATAATGAGAATAAAGGATAAGGAGACAAAAAGATCTAAAATAAGAATAAGGAGACAAAAAGATCTAAAATAAAGTTAAGGAGACAAAAAGATCTAAAATAAAGAAGAGGTTAACAAGCTAACAGGCAGGGTGAGAAAGTCTAAACACGAGCTTCTGCAGAAGAGAAAAAAATGAATGAGGCAGAAGTAATATTACAAAAGGTAATGGCTTAGAATGTTCCAGAAATGATGAAAGAACTCAATCCTTACATTCAAAATCCCAGTGAAGCCCGAGCAGTTTAAATAAAAAGAAATACATACTAAGACTCTTAGTGAAACTGTAGAAAACCAAAGAAGATAATCAAAGTGACAGCCTTTAGACTAACAAGTAGCTTCTCTAAGGCATCCACAGCAGTTGAAAGAAAAAAGAAGAATATCTCTGACGTGCTAAAAGAAAAAAAAAAAAGGTGACTGCTAACCTTGAATTCAATGTGCAGAGAAATTACCTCTCAAGAATCAAGGCAAAGGGGGCAGTTTTTTCAGGTAAACAAAGATCAAAAGTGTTTGCTACTTTAGGTCCTGTTCACTTTTCATTGGTTAAATTGTATAATTAAATGAGGATGTGTGAGAAATTACCACCCATAAATCTCTAGAGTCTTTGATGGTTTTCCTACCCCCTACAGTATCCCCTAACAAGAGAGATACAGAGATGCATGCTGTGCTGCTGTTTGGTAGATAGGGAGCTCCAGGAACCTCCCACTGGCTCTGTACACCTTTGGTCTTAATCTGTCAGCAGAGACAACAATGTAGAGATGCTGCCTTCCCCTAAAGATGTTAATTCCAAATATGCATTCAGGGGCTGTAAAAACAACCATAAAATGGGATTGAAGCCCTTTAGCTTTTCCAGAAGGCTAATGTGAAAAGTCCAGTTTTCTCCTGATGCCCATAAGACCCAAATAAGATTGGTGGTATGCAGCAGTGTTTGGGGGTTCCAGGAATTAGATGAATTAGGTGAGACATGGTGCCTGATAGCTCTTAAATGATTTGATATTTTTATTCCATTGAAGAATTACCCTAGTAGGTGGCTTTAGGGTCCTTTGAGTATGGCTAGGAAAAGCTTCACAGGTCATCATACATAGTGGATACATTGCAAGGTTCATTCTTCAGCCTACCCTGCCTTCCTTTTTTCAAGTTCTTGGATTTAACTATTTCGGGACTGGGAATTGAGACAGAACTGAAACCATTTATTATGGTGGCTCAAGAGAGACTTTCATTCCCCAGACCTGAAATTTATTTTTTAGTTTTGATTTGCTTCCAGGAAACTAATGCTCAATTGACTCATGGATTTGACTTGACATTTGTTACTCTGGAGTATGGAACATTTCTTAATTTTTATGGCAGAAGCATTGCAATGTCCCAAAGTCTCACCATAAATAGGAACTTGATTTTAGAGAAGCACAAGTGGGAATTTACTTAACTAATATAGTTGCCTCATTCCACAGAGTGCTATATTCCTCCCCAGGTTTACTGATGGGAATTGTTACTACCAACTGCCTTATTTTTTGCCTGGAACAAATTCCAGCTTTCTCTTATTTAACTAATGGGCTTTTTCACCTGTGCTGTTGTTAACCTCAGTCAGTTAGGGTTTATAAATGCAAGCAACAGAAATGAATATTAATAGTAAGGGAAATTTATCAGAACATTATTAGATGAGTTCATAAAGTAATTAGGTTACTAGACCCCATTTTTGGAAAACGTGTTGGAATCAAGGAGCTCTGGAGAGCTAGGCAGAAGGGATGACAGGCGTCTGCAAGAACAGAGTGTCTGAGTCCACCATAGTTTGCAGTGTAAGAGTTAGCATTCACTCAGAAATTATCATTATCTTTGTCACCCATGATGTTTCTTTAATCCCATCAAACTTCTAAACAGAGCAAAATTAGCTTTTACATACAGCATACATTACTGGCAGTTGCTCCATCAAAATTTTTGCAGTCTTATTCCAAGTTTATTTTGACAACATCTTTGAAGGTACTTTTGCATTCAAATGTTTCGATCAGTACACTAACAGACAAAAGAACAAACATTTATGAAACTAAGAATTGTGTTATTTTAAAACCAGCAATAATTAGGCTACCTCTAATCATGACCTTTTAAAATCAGCTTATAAATATCCCCAAAGTAAGAAATTGAGTGGTAATTGGAACATGAACTACTTAAACTTCTGTTAAAAAAATTAACTGCAGGTTATATCTCATTAAAAGTACATCAGAATGCCCTGGGGACAATTTTCTGGCTTAGGAAGCAAATGTCTTTATTAATTTTATAATAGGAAGCAAAGTTGAGTTATCTAATACCTAAAGCTTGACAATCACCACTGGAAAAGCTTTTACAAACTGACTGAGTTCAGGATCAAAAGAAGTGAAAAACTTTGTAAATAAGAAAAAAAATTAAGAGTGCGGATTTGAGGAATTAAAACAAGGATAATGTGTAAGGACAAAGGAGACCAGAAGAACAGGACACCCCAGATCTTAAGAGTAAGCAAATAATTCACAATTCCTCTTTTCTTTGTCTGCCAAGGACGTATCCACATTGTGGATAAAAAGTAATCCCCTAGCTGATAACTTCACAAGGTGAAATACTCCATGCAAAACTTCAGAGGCTTCTACTATAAAAAACAGTTTCTTCCTACTGAAAAAAGAGTGAAACACTTGAGTGGCTTGTATTATAAGAGCTATATTTAGGAATGTCTTGTAAACGGATAGATAATTACAAGAGGTTGTTTTGGTTGATTGAAGAACAGTCAGACAACTCTAAATTTGGACTGAGTTAATAAAGAATAATTTTTTTCCCCAAGCTCTTTCTGTGGTACCATTTATTTGAGTAACTTGAATTTGACTGACAATTTCAGAACAGATAAGAAGTATATCCATGTCTTAGTGGCAGCAGTGCTCAGGGGATGGTGACGACAGGAATTAACAGGTAAAATTAAGGCCGCATGTGGTGGCTCATACCTGTTAATCTCGGGGATTTGGGGGTCCAAGGCAGGAGGATTGCTTGAGGCCAGGGGATTGAGACCAGCCTGGGCAACAGAGCAAGACCCCATCCATAGGAAAAAAAAAAAAAAACTTAGCCAGGCATGGGAGGCTAAGGCCAGAGGATGATTTGAGCCCAGGAGTTCCAGGCTGCAATGAGCCAAGATCAAGCCACTGCACTCCAGCCTGGGTGACAGAATGAGATGTAGACTCAAAAAAAAAAAAAAATTTTTTTTTTCAAAGCCCAAATTGTCTTCCCACAGTTGTAAAACTGGCTTATGGCCAATGGAGAAGGTGAAAAACTGAAGCACAGCTTTGTAAACAAATTCAGACTAATTCTATGATCCTAAAAGCTGTCAGCCTCAGATTTTCATTCTAAGAAATAAAGGTGTTAAATAATCTGTGAACACCCTTTGGATTCATGTGTCTGTGCTTGCAGTTTAACTGACTAAAAATGAATTATCTCATTATGAAAAAATATTGTTACATATTTTGTTTTACCCATTTTTTTTGGTCTAATATTGTCGAACTTCATAATTATTTTCTGTTAACACTAGAGGTCAGGCTAAGAATAGTCCTGTTTTGTATATTATGAACCACATAAGATATTATAAATACTTTAGATATTTTGACTTTTTTAAGAGTTTTTGAATTTCCATTATAATTGTTACATTACTCATTCACACTTCGTCAACAATAAAGGTAATAAAAGTTTTTTTCTAAACACTAAGAAAACTAAAAATATGAAAAGTATGCATTGGATGTGTGTGCTAATATCACAAATAAAAATTCAACAGATTTTTTAAGTAAATCAACAACTTAAATTTTCTTCACCTAAATATATCATTATTATATACATTTTCCTAACCTTAGCCATTTATTTTTCTTTTACTTTTTCATATTTTCCCCCTGCAGAATTACAAGCACTATGACAAAAGTAACAATTTACCACAACCTTGAAATAACCTTGAAAATCAAACAAAAGCAAAAATAAAGATGCAAAATTAATAGCATCACTTTAAGCTTAAGGCTCTAGGAAGCCTTTTGAACTTGCCAGGAGTTTAGGTGAACCGTATACATTACCAATCTCACATCCAAATGCACACAAAAATAGACTTAATACTATTTTACAGAGAATTAGTAAATTCTTTCATGTCACACTTGGTAATCTAAAGTAAAGTAGGGAAAAGTATGAAAATGTGATTAAAACTCGGAAGAGAAGGTAATAAAACATTAAGCTAGGGCTTATGGGCCATATGAGGTAGAAGTGGTCTCTACACAAATATAAACAGATAAAATACACTCTTTGCATTTCAGAAATAGAGAACTTCTAGCCATTCGGGAGAAAAACAAATAAATGCATCGTGTGTGTGTGTTTGCGCATGTGTGTGTGTCCCATTTATTCATTTAGTTCACACGTGCCTATATATTCGCAACCAAGTCTTTTTCTTTAGGCAGTGTAAGATATGCATGTAAAACTTAAAGAAATTTTTACCCCCTAAAACAGGAGGTTCTTCAAGAAATTACTATATCTTCAAAGAACCAATGTTATCAACCATCTCCCTAAAAGAAAGTCTTTGCCTGAAGAATCACTAGATACAAAGTCAAGATACCTTGCGGAGGACAGGGGCGATTTTCCTAATAAGGTTGTTGTGTTGAGATAAATGCGCTGAGCTGCAGTTAGAGGATGGGCTTTCCTGATGAATCATTTCCAGCATGCCCCTGACCAGGCGCTTTGTGAAGCCCTCTGTGCTCTCTTAGCACTCAGGGGCTGGCCAGCCTGGCATCCACACTGTTTGGATCAATTGATTGAATCAATTGATCTTTTTTTTTTTTATTGTTTCCGCAATCCCCTAAATTCCCCATCAGTGTTTCGTTTTCTCCAGAGCATCTTTCCACACCAGACACGTGGATACCTTTTCATCTACGGAAAATGAAGGATCCTCACAGGTAGAGCTTGGAGGTGAAGGGCTAAGAACAGGTCAGATATTCCCATACAATTTCTGTTTCTGCCGAGTGAATAGGGAAAACCACGACATTCACTTTCCCTGCCATTCCAGGTGCACGTACTTAAACCAAAGATGCTACAACAGGGTAAACTGCTAGTGGGCAACATAAAAACACCAACGATATTTTTGAAATTTTCTTTTCTCATTTTTTAGAGAGAGAGTCTCACTCTGTAGCCCAGCTGAAGTGCAATGGCGTCATTAAAGCTCACCTTTGAACTCCTGGGATCAAGTGATCCTCCCTCCACCACAGCCTCCTGAGTAGCTAGGACCACATGTGTGCACCACCACACCTAATTTTTGTTTGTTTGTTTTTGTGTAGAGACGAAGTCTCACTTTGTGGTTCAGGCTGGTATCAAACTCCTGGCCTCAAGCAATCCTCCTGCCTCAGCCTCCCAAAGGGCTGGGATTATAGGTGTGAGCCATTGTGCTCCTGACTGAAATTTTCTGTTTCCATTGGAAAAGCAGAACATGCTAATGTATAATAATTTGGGAACTGGAGAAAAGGCGAAAGGCAAAAAGTCACCTAATATATTACTGTCAACAATTCTATTTTTCAATTTATTTTTCAAACCTAGTTGTTTTCTTTCCAATAGAGATGTAATCCTGGTTTAAAAAATTGCATTCTGATATTGTATATTCTTTGTAAACACCTTAAATTACGGCATATTCATCCTCCAACTTTATTTTCTATGAGTTAAATTTACTCAGTTTTAAAAGTTTTTTTTTCATTTTTTTATTTTTTTTTATTATTATCCTTTAAGTTCTAGGGTACATGTGCACAACGTGAAGGTTTGTTACATATGTATATATGTGCCATGTTGGTGTGCTGCACCCATTAACTCGTTATTTACTTTAGGTATATCTCCTAATGCTATCCCTCACCCCTCCCCCACCCCACAACAGGCCCCGGTGTGCGATGTTTGCCATCCTGTGTCCAAGTGTCCTCATTGTTCAATTCTCACCTATGCGTGAGAATATGAGATGTTTGTTTTTTTTGTCCTTGTGATAGTTTGCTGAGAATGATAGTTTCCAGCTTCATCCATGTCCCTACAAAGGACATGAACTCATCATTTTTAATGGCTGCATAGTATTCCATGGTGTATATGTGCCACATTTTCTTAATCCAGTCTATCATTGTTGAACATTTGGGTTGGTTCCAAGTCTTTGCTATTGTGAATAGTGCCGCAATAAACATATGTGTGCATATGTCTTTATAGCAGCATGATTTACAATCCTTTGGGTATATACCCAGTAATGGGATTGCTGGGTCAAATGGTATTTCTAGTTCTAGATCCCTGAGGAATCCCCACACTAACTTCCACAATGGTTGAACTAGTTTACAGTCCCACCAACAGTGTAAAAGTGTTCCTATTACTCCACATACTCTCCAGCATCTGTTGTTTCCTGACTTTTTAATGATCGCCATTCTAACTGGTGTGAGATGGTATCTCATTGTGGTTTTGATTTGCATTCCTCTGATGGCCAGTGATGATGAGCATTTTTTCATGTGTCTGTTGGCTGCATAAATGTCTTCTTTTGAGAAGTGCCTGTTCATATCCTTCGCCCACTTGTTGATGGGGTTGTTTGTTTTTTTCTTGTAAATTTGTCTGAGTTCTTTGTAGATTCTGGATATTAGCCCTTTGTCAGATGAGTAGATTGCAAAAATTTTCTCCTATTCTGTAGGTTGCCTGTTCACTCTGATGGTAGTTTCTTTTGCTGTGCAGAAGCTCTTTAGTTTAATTAGATCCCATTTGTCAATTTTGGCTTTTGTTGCCATTGCTTTTGATGTTTTAGACATGAAGTCCTTGCCCATGCCTATGTCCTGAATGGTATTGCCTAGGTTTTCTTCTAGGGTTTTTATGGTTTTGTTAGTTTTTTCAACATTTTATTTTGTCCCTTTACTTCAAACACATGAAAGAATTACAAGAATGGTACAAAAAACTATTGTACACCACTTATCAAGATTTCTTACCAAGCTTCACCATTTGTTACGTTTTGTCCCATATGATTTATCATTCACTCAATGTCTCTTCTCCCTTTCCCTCCCTGTTTCACTCCTTCTCTCCTATTCTTGTGTTTCTCCAGCATCTGACCAATAAATTGGGTTGTGAAACCTTTAATTTTTGCCAGTTCCAGAGCTGAGTAATAGATCCAGGGTAGTTATATTTTATTTTTCATATTATAAGTGAAAGTGAACATATGTGTTAAGATCATTTTAAATATTTTCTTTGTAAATTCTTTATCTTTTTGTTCATATATAGAAATATGAGAAATTTTTTTCTCTTCCCCCAGTTTTAAATATTCCTTGTATTATTAATATTGGTTCTTTATCTGCTATGTGTACTGCAAAGTATTTTCTTTCAATTTGTAAATTGTCTTTTAACTTTGCTTATGGTGATCTGGCCATATAAAAGTACTCTATTATTTGTTTTATTTGATTAAATTTATAGATTATTCTTTTATTATCCTTATATTTTTCAGTGTTATTTAGAACATTTTTTTCTACACTCAAATTATACAGGTACTTATTCTTTTATAATTAATAATTTTAGGGGCAGATACTTTGAAAATATGTACAATTCAGTTACTCAACAAATTTTAGGTCTATCTATTTACATCAATATAAAATCATAGTTTCCTATTTTAATAAGTGGGCTGAAATATGCTACTATCATTAGTTATGTGATGCTTATATTGTAGTACACTGGCTTTTGTGCCCTTTTGACATATCCCCATTATTATTTGAGTGCTTTTATGCTTTCTGGTACACACACACAAATGCTGTATGTCCCAGCCTTGGATTCAGTCACTTCTTCGAAGAGCCCTGATTGCTTTAGGTGGAGAATGTTCTCTTCTGTCTGGATGTCATCCTCATTCCAGCAGCTTCAACTACTGACTCTGGGCCACCATGGCTGCCTTCGCTTTGTAGAATAGTCATCTGCCTTGTTCTGCCCCACTAAAGAGCTTGCAGTGAATCAGTCTGGAAGCAAAAAAAGAGACAAGGGAAGAAGAGGAAAGAAAAAAGAAAAAGAAAGTGAAAAAAGATAGTTCATTTATTTTCACACTTTACGTTTTATTGCTATAATGGTTTAAACATATTAGTTTTCTTCTGAGAATTGCTTTGAATATATATAATATGTAGTCTATTTTTATCATTATTTTAAGATATTTTGTATTTTAGTTTGAATTATCTTCATTCATGGAGATTATTTCAAGGGTTTTAAAAATAGTTTTTCTTTTCTATGTACATTTTTTAAGCGAAAGTAAATTACAGAGGTGTCAGTATTTTCTATTTTATTGCATTGCAGTCAGAAAGTATTATTCATAATACCTCTATATTATCCAGCTACAGATGTTTTCTTATGGCTCAGGAAATCATTCATGGAATTTATGATCAATATTTAATATTCCATGTGCACTGGAAATAAAGGTGCATCTTCTGTTAAGTAGATGTACAGTTTGTTTTATACTTATGCAATGTACCTTATCTTATTGATTATGTTATTTAGGTCTTCTACATCCTTATTTTTTTAAACACTCAGTCTGTCATACTGTAAATGATATTCAGGTCTTCTCTTATTACTGTCTTTCTATCTGTTTCTTCTTTCATCTTTTTTCATCTCCTTTAATTTCCTGTAGTTTCTCCTCTGTAAAGGTAGCAATGTAAAATATTATTTGGTGTGTAGATAGTCATAGTTGTTAGTTCTATTAGGAATTGTGGTTTTTATGATAAAAAGTGTCTTTCTCATACTTAATTTTTTGTTTGTTTATTTGACTTGACTTTGCCTAACAGGATCACGAATCCTCCTTTCTTGTTGTTTGCATTTGACTGGTATATCCTTGAGCTTTCCTATTTTTTTAGATATCTTATGTCCAGAATTATAGCTTAGTATTTCTTTGTTAGCAAAACTCAAAGTTTTCTTTTAATAATTGAGTTAAGGCAATTCACATTTATTGAAATGACTAATATAACCCATTTTATATTTCTTATAACTTTATATAATTATAATTGTATAATTGTTGTATTATATTATATTTATTTTGTCTCCTGCATTAGTTGGGTTTACTTTGTTCTTTTACATTTTAAATTAAATTTGGTATTTAGAATAGTTTGTATTTTCTTCTAGTGGTTACTTTTTTACTTATTACTTTCTAATGTTTTCAGTATCTTGCTTTTTTATCTAAACATTTACTATTAGGTTTGTTGATTTTTAATAGTATCTTCTGACTCCTGCCTATTGCCTGTATAAAAATCAGTGAGCTTATTCCATGTTCCTCTTTTGCTTTTTTCCATTATTTTAGTGCATTATTTTTACTTTATCAAAATACATAACACTCGTTCACCATTATTCCACCTTCTTCCCCACTTTAGCCATAATCTTAGTTCTACACTTCAATAAATAAGTGCTCATCATGATGTCTTTTGCTGATGATTCCCCCCCTGTCATCTCTTGGTTTTAAAGCTCTGATAGATTCTTCAAAAAGAACTGTGAGCACTGTACAACCTGGGTTCTTGAATGTTTACAATCATTTTTTTCACAGCCTTGATACCTAAATAGTAGTTTTGCTGAATGTAAAATATTTGATTCACTTTTTTTCCATGAAAATGCTGCTATATTATTGTTTTGCTTTTTATGTTGCTTTAAAGAAATCTGATTATCTTGTCCTTTTAAATTACTGATCTTTTTGCCTATAAGTCAAAAGGATTTGCCTGGTAAGGATTTTTTAAATCATTACAGTCTTACAGATTTATTAACATACTTCTTGGGGCTGGCCATTGCTAAAGTCTAACCTTGCCAGTTCTCTCCCCTTTGAGGGTATCCCATGTCAAAACACACCTCACCAAGGCCAGTGAGGGCAAGAAATTCAAAACTTCATTACTCATTCAGGGAAACTTAAAGTAAAGGAGTCCCCTTGATGTCATTTGATGTCAAGACCAAGGGAGAGAAATGGAGGTCCTGGATGGGTACACACACACACACGCACACACACACATCCTGGGAATTTATAAATAATGCCAAAGTAGATTAATTCTAGAAGTGATGCTAGTGTGTGAGAAAACAGATACCAAAGCTTAGCAGTAGTAAATAGGGTAAGATGGTCTTTGGTTCTCTCTCCAGTAGGTGTTAACGATTTTGCCAAATGTCATTTGCTGTGACTTATTCCTTCCAACTTTATTTTTGCACAGACATTTCAAGAAAAGTGCTCAGGAACCTATTAGGTGTCTTCCATATTTAAAAAGAGTCTCGGCCAGGCGCGGTGGCTCACGCCTGTAATCCCAGCACTTTGGGAGGGCTGAGGCAGGCGGATCATGAGGTCAGGAGATTGAGACCATCCTGGCTAACATGGTGAAACCACGTCTTTACTAAAAATACAAAAAAATTATCCGGGTGTGGTGGCAGGTGCCTGTAGTCCCAGCTACTTGGGAGGCTGAGGCAGGAGAATGGCGTGAACCTGGGAGGTGGAGCTTGCAGTGAGCAGAGATCACGCCACTGCATTCCAGCCTGGGCGACAGAGCAAAACTCGGTCTCAAAAGAAAAAAAAAAAAAAAGAGTCTTTATTTTATTTCCAGGAATGTTTATATTAAAAAATTCCATACTAGTTTTGCTTTATTATTGTTTTTTGTTGTCAGAGACTTCATATTATATGACTTTTTGCTATTAGCCTGCTTTCTACTTATTTAGCTACTTTCCTTCTCACCCTTTTATTTCTTATTATATCTCATTTTCACTCTCTTGGTAATTTCCTACCTTTCTCCAATGTCCCTTATTAAGTTTTTGTTCAAGCATATTCTCCCTTGGGTTCCTAATAATTTAGTCATTCATGCTGATGAAATTTTGTCTTCTCTCTCCCTCTCCCTGTTCCTCATCCCCTCTCATTCCCTTATCTGCTTCCTCCTGCTCCTTCTTGGAATTCAATCAACTTTCATTTCATTTCTTCCTTAATATATGAACTTCTTATTCTTGTTATATATATCCACAATTGCTTATCTGAGACTATTTAATTTAGTCTGAAATATTGTGTTAGACTCTTCTGTTTTGTGGTTGGTTTCTTGAGAGATAATTTTCATCAGGTAAAATGTCTGCTTCTCACTCTGTTTTTCTTTTGTAGTAACTGTGTAGATGAAGACTGTTTACATTTATGCAATTTGTGGACAGAATGCCAGCAGGTTGAGTTACAAGTTTCCTGTATCAAGAGCATCTTCTTAGGTCAGTGTTGGCAAATGCACATCTTTACGAGATCAGACGAGATCGGGCGGGCGTTCAGGGTGGAGTGGCCGTAGACTGCACATCTTTAATTATTGCCCTTGTTTAGTGTGTTTATTTGGTTAGTGTGAGAAGAGACTAAATGCCCTGGATTTTATTTTATTTTTTTTCTAGCAGGATCACAATATTTTCCCTTTTGCTTCTTTTCCCCTTCTCCTTCCATTCTCCAAAGGATGCCTCTCCCTTTATTGTACTCTTATTCTTTGAAAGCATTGCCTCTCAATTCAGTCACCACGCATCCCACACACTATTATATCCCTTTTCTGCAGCCAGTGCACTGATTTACCAGAAATACTTTCCAGTATTTTCACACTTACAGTGGACGTTTCCTCTCTGGGGGTGATTTTAAGTCAGTCGTAGGCCCTTTCTTCTCTCATTCCATCTTCCTCAGCAGTGTTTCCAGCATCCACCCCCAGCCCCACCTTTATACAAAATTTGAGAGATGGCTCTGCTGAAAATCGGCAATTTTTTTTGTACTTACAGTGAATTTGAAGTTTGTAGTATTTTCCGAATTCTAGTTATGCTATTTGCCTGATTTTATGTTATATTGAGAAAAAGATACTACAAAGGAATGGCCAGTGGGGATAATGTAGTGTCACAAAGCTAAGGGGAAAATTTTTTCGAGAATAAGGAAAAGATCAATACGTCAAGTGCTGCTGGGAGGTTGATTAAGTTGAAGGCTGAAAGCTAACCATTGGTTCAGGCAGCCTTGAAAAGTCTCACTGTTGAAAAGCCAGCACAAAGGGCCTATTGACATGGGATCTACAAAGAAAACAGTGTGAGAAAGTGGATACAGTAAATGGAGCAAGTACAGAACACTCATTTAAGAAGGCTTATTATAAAAGGTCATATGCACATGTGGTAGTTAGAGGGCACTGTGGGGTCAAGTGTTTTTTTTTTCACTTTTAATTTAAGCATACACACTTTTAAAAGTGCACATATTTTAAATATAGCTCTTGATGAATTTTCAGAAACTCAACAGCCTGAAGATCAAAGAAAAGAGCATTACTACATTCCAAGAAGCCCCCAGTGCTCCATGCACTCAAAAATTACCCCCAAAAGGGCAACCCCTATACTACAGTCCAACACTAGAGGGTTAGGTAATCTTTTCTTTCTGGTTTCCTTTGCTGCGTATTATTTTCTGAGAGAATTATTCATTTTGTTACGAGTAGTTATAGGTTTTTCATCCTAACTGCTATTTAATTTTCTATTGTCTGGATATATGTACTATAATTTATTTATCCATTATAGTGTTGAAGGGAATTTGAAAAGTTCACAATTTTGGATGATTATGCATAGTGCCACTATGTGCTATTAATAATTTCTTAGTTACTAGTCATATATTTTCTAGTAAATGGATTTTGGTGACTTATGTATGAATTTCCATGGGGCTTATACCTGGGAATCAAATTGCTAGGTCATAGAAAAGACATATATTAAGAAACTATGGCCAAGGTATTCTAAATTTTTTTATTGAAGCACTTTATAAGCATTTCAGTTGCTATTTTTGCTAAAACTTAGTTGCATTTTCATTTCATTTTATCAATTTTGATATGTTGTTATTTGCATTTCCTGATGGCCAATGAGATCATATGTTTATTGGCCAATTGGACCAGATGTAGTATCTTATAAAATGTGTCAATTGCCAGCTTTTCTTTTTGGTTAGCTCTCTTATCCCTACTGATTTTTAGGGTTTGTAAACATTCTGGTTATAAGTGATTTACTGGATGAAGTATATTTTGAGATGTGAAAAAATATTGAAGTATGTTTTATACTAATAACAGTAATTTGGTGATTCAAGATACAGAGAGAAGAACTGCAGGAGAGAAACCCTTGAGTTAACAATAGTGGATGGGACCCAGGATAGTAGTAGCTGACCACTGAAGCTCTATAATATTTAAACTTTTGTTATAGCTAAATGTTTCTGATATTTACTATTATAAATGTGATGAGTATTTTAACTCGGTAAAATTTTACCCATATATTGGGTGATTTTCAGTTTCTAAATATAGGAAATATTGATTAAAGAATAAAAAAACTAAGGCTTTTGGTGCAAATACATAGGTAAAGCATTTTGTGCTGTGTGCACTGGCTTTCTGTTATAAAGACATTGCTACCAAGGCATGTTATTAATTCTTAGAATATTGCTGTTGTACATTTAACTTTTACTTTTTAGTCTGTTTTTCTCCTTCAAGTCTTTGACTAAATCCATTTTGCATTATCTTATCTAATTATATTGTTGTATCTTTTAAACTTTTAACACTTTTGTTGAATGTCCTAAGTATATTTCAACCATTTGAACATTTTTTGTTTAATTTTTTACATTTTACTTTTTGGGTTTATTTTTAGCAAGTTCTAGTTTGTCTGAATTTTTACATTTCTCTTTTTTCTTGTTTATTTTAATTATAGTCTTTATATTGTATTTTTATTTTTGCTAAATATACTTTTAGTTTTTCTTGACTAGCAGAAAATATGTTAGGAGTAACTATTTAAATAACTCATACCCTAGTTCTAATAGTTTTAATCCTTTATTTGGCCTTCATAGATCTTTGGCCCTTTCTATGTCTTTTTGTAGCAAAATAGATAATGCAAAAATCCATGGTCTTTGCCTGTGTAATTATGAATCAAAATACAGGTCATGCAATAGTTGGCAGTTTAACAAAAGAGAGAGGTTGGCTGATAATTCTGTTGATGAAAGGTACCTCTCTCCTGGATAAATTTAATCAAACAGTAAGTGTTTGAAAGATACTTGGGATCTCTTTGATATTCCTATATGCTAAGGCAACATTGACTAGGGCAGGGGTTATATAATTTTGGAATAAAGACAGTTTACTCTTCTGGAGATTACCTGATAAACAAAAAACAACCCTTATAAAAGCAACATGATCTTGTCTGTTATTTTAGAGCAAAAATAATACTGGCCTCATCTCTTACTTTAACCCTCAGTTGTACTAAAACAAGGGTGGACTCCTTAACAGTGTTGCTCATGACTTTAGAAGAACTTTTTGATTTTTTTAAACAAGGCTTGTGTATTTGCAGCCCACCCTAGTGGGCCCATGCATGTAATCCCAACACTTTGGGCGGCTGAGATGGGAGGATCATTTGAGCTCAGGAGTTTGAGACCAGCCTGGGCAACATGGTGAAATCCCATCTCTACAAAAAATTCAAACAAAAAGTAGCTAGGGATGGTGATGTGCACCTGTAGTCCCGGCTACTCAAGGGGCTGAGGTGGGAGAATCTCTTGAGCCCAGAAGGTTGAGGTCGAGACCGCAGTGAGCCGAGATTGCAGCCCTGCACTCTAGCGTGGGCAACAGAATGAGACCCTGTCTCAAAAAAATAAATAAATAAATTTTTTGAAAAAGGGCTCCTTTCAATTTTAGCCAAGGAATATGGAGATAGGTCCTAGTGACCTAACATAGTTTATCACTTTTTTCTCAGTTTTAGTCCAAGATTTCCAGCTTCCTTCCTCATTACAGAATATTTTTTTCACCCTGCCTCACAATATAATTACCCTTCCAAATCCCCCCTTTCTGAAGAATTATAGATGCTTAGTTTTCTACATTGCTCATTATCAGTCACCCAAAGGTGGGAGCTGCATATGATTATTCTTCTCAGCTGATTTACTTCTCTGTTTGCATGCATCTCCTCATAAAATCTAGTCTAGGAGCTGGAGGACTTTTCCACCAGAAAAAAAAAAAAAGTTAAACACGAGATGTAACCTGCGTTAGGCCTGCTGTATCCAGTGAGCAGTGATGTCTGTCAAGCCATGGCTGTATACCTTCACTTTCCACATCTCCCTGAGGCAAGTAATAGGTTATTTCTATACTGAAAAGACTGCCAGACTATACTTTCCAGCGGCAAACGTAATTACAAACAATTTAGATCTTTTAACTCCCCTCTTTGTCTCTAGTATTTTATCCTTCTAAGATGCCTAGATTATAAAAAAAAAAAAAACACTAAACGTCCTTTTTTTTTTTTTAGAAGATTCATATCTGTTTAATGTATATAAAGCCAAGGAAAGGACAGTCCCGAACTCAGAAGAAAAATATTCTGCGCAATTCATATGGTGGGGTTGAGGGGAAAGGGACAAAGCTGTAGAACTTACACCTGAACATGCACAAAAAATAACTTACACAGCAACCCCCACCCTCAAGGATGATGCAGGTCTGCCCAGCCCCCGGGGCTCGGTGGCACACTGCAGACATGGCACTGCGGGAGCCAACCAATGTGGGCCCCAGGTGCAGGTAGGAGTCAGGAGGCCATCAGTCCGGAGGGGTGGGCGGCTATTAGGAGGCCTTGAAGCGGTTGCTGCCAGAGCACGAGCTCAGCAGCTTGTCCACCAAGGTGCGGGCGTAGCGGAGCTGGCTGGCCAGCTCCTTGCAGCCGCCTTACTCCTCCAGGAGACTCAGGCGGTTAGGTGCGGAAGTTCCGGTTCTCGTCGATGTAGGTGACGGCTGCCATCAGTGGGCACAAGGTGAGCTTGGTGTGATCCTGGAAGAAGTTGATCTGCACGCTGCCGTTGCTGAGGTGCAGGATGATGGCGCTGCGGGTGTGGAACCGGGTCCACAGGTAGGGCAGCCGGGCGAGCTCATCGCCTTCGCGCGGCGTGATGTTGGCACCTGCCTTCAGCAAGTGCTCGCTCAAGTAATTGCGGAAATATTTAAGGAGTGTGATCTTCTTCATCATGGAATGGGGATGGGAACTCACGGTGAGGTAGGACTCGGTGCCATCACACTTTATGTACTGCAGGCTGTTACAATCATTGAAGAACACCTCCAGGCTGTTACCACACAGCTGATACCCAGGGCCGTACTTGTCTGAATAGTCCACCCACTTGCTGACCCAGAAGATGGAGATGCAGGCAGGATCCTCAGCCTCCTCTTGCCTGACCAGCCTTCCCTCCGAGGGCTTGGAGGCATTGACGCTGTGCAGCTGCAGCAGCATATCACTGAGGTGGCAGTCGACCACCTCACGCGTCTCTCAAACGGCTGGTTCTTCTTTTTCCCGGGGACGCTCAGGCAGGGAGTTCTCCAAGTGTTTATTGAGGACCGTGAGGGGCTTTCTGTTGCTGGGGTTCAGGCTGCTGGGAGCGATGGAAAACCTCGGTGGAATCGTGAGGCAGGTGATGGGGAGACGGGCTGGGACGTCATATTCGACTTTGGTTGCCAGTCCCAAATCCCCTATTTTCACCTCCAGATACTCATTCAGGAAAAAGTCGCCCAGCTTGAGGTCTCGGTGAATAACTCGGTTTCAGTGCAGGTACTGGCAGCCAAGCACAATTTGCCGCAGACTACATAGTGTCGGGCCTCAGGCTCAGGGCTTTCCTCCTCTTGTGCAGCTCCAGGAGAGAACTCCGGCGGCAGAGCTCCAACACCACAAACACAAAGTCGTTGTCCTCGAAAAAACCATGGAATCCTACGACGTGCTGCTGGGCGAGGCTGCGGTGAATGGACATTCCCATGGACATCTCCTTCTGGAGCGGCATGAGCAGCAGCGACTTAGGCACAATCTTGCCCGCGAACACAACCTTGTTGTCCGCGTCTGAGAACTCTTGGCAAAGCACTTGGCAAAGCCGCCCTTGCCCAAGAAGCCTCCCCGCACATAGCGCTGCCGGCTGTGTGGGTCCACTAGGACCTCCGGGATCTCTTTCGCCAGTGGAGCAGCCGCCAGAGCTCCGAGAGCTGTAACTCCGGGGACCCCGGCTTTCCCAGGGACGGCCGGTGCCCGTGTCACTTCCCCACAGTCACCGCTGCAGTCATGCAGAATTCCTAAACCCACTTTCTTTAAGGCTTTTGGCTCTTTCCTTTCTGGTTATAATGGAAACAATATAAGGGACCTGGCCATGACAAGCCTAATTAATAGCAGGCAGTGGTGAGAAGTGGAAGTTCATCACGTCCTCTTTATTTCCACTCACAGGCTCAGGTAAACATTTCATAGGTTTCACATTTAGATTCTGACATCCGTAAGTTAGAAATAGCATGCCTTAGCATTTACAGACCTCTTGCCAAAATTGTCAACTAACTTGTTTTTACAAGGAAAACTTTTTATCCCTGATATCATCTACATCCTAAAAACTGGCATAATTATTTCTCATGACAACACCCGGCTTAGTAAAGACATTGTTAAAGTCAGGATTTCAGGATTGGTCTGTCTAAACTTGGAGAACTGTCTTCCCTGGGCTGCTCATTTCCTGATAATTTGTGACTCCAGGAGAAACATGTCTGACCAAATTGGGTTTAATCAATGAATTCAAAAGAAGAAGCCACCAATCAAAATCTAAAACACAAAGATTAATTTTTGCTTACTCAGTGAGGGAAAATGGTGATTGCAGGATGCAATGTCTTTGAATAAAGCAAACTGCTGATCTTCTACAGGGTTTGGACAAGTGAGATTGATGGCCACACAGAAGCAAGACTGTTAGGGATGTGTCGACCTTTAACTGTGGAGAGTTAGTTATTTAGGTGTAGATGTTGCACATTAGCTGACTCCCAGAAGTATGGATCTATCACAAAATGCTAGGCATCCAGAAGTGTTATTACTGATGTGAGGTTGTCATTGGTCAGTTAGAATTGTTTCACACCAGATCTGGTAGTTGCTTGTTACTACAGCTAAAGAATAATCAGTGTTTTTTTTCTAGATAATTAAAATGTTTTGCTCTCATTGAATATTTTACATACTACTTAGTACTAGCATTATACATGCCAATGTTTCATCTAATTGACTATATTTTAGTACTTTGAGGGATGTTGTCTTATGACATTTTATCCCCATTTCCTATAGCATCCTGCATAATAAGTTATAATCACAAGCCCCAGTGGGGTAAGACATACTACATGGCCTAACTCTTCAGGAATTTAGCAGCAGTGCTGCCAGAAGAAAGAGGTACAGGATCCTTTTAACAGGTTCAAAGAAAATGGATGGGAAAATAAAAAACACAGAGGTGGCTAGTTACATCACACATAAAATCTAGTATACAGTAAACATATGGAAGGCTAGGACAGAAGTCAAAAGTGGAACCTAAAAACACTCTTCTATAGACCCTTCTTTGCTTCTATGGCTCCTCAAACCTGCCTTCATCTGGGATCTCATCTGCACGTTCACATCTGGTCCAACTCCCTTTGCCAAAACTGACCTTCTTAATTTTTCTCTGCCCCACCAACCTCTCCCCAGGTCAGCAGCACTGCAACATTATTTACATCTAAAACCTGATCTTTTCCAGAACACAGGCCTCTTCTTCCTCTCCATGAGTCACACTAGGATTGAACACTGTGAACCTACAATTATAGCCCTTGAGTTTCTGCAGACCTTGCCCTTTCATTAATGTTAACTTAAAATATTAGGGATCTGCCAAGGTTCCAGACGCACCTGTGGTTCAGAGACTCATCTTAAGATTCTACACTCTCTCTGGAGGCTCACCTTGAGCTCCAGAAATAAAGCTAAAACTGCGGAGACTTCATGAATATCTGAGAATACCTAGTTGTGTGCTCAGAGACCAGCCCCTCAGACCAAATAATCTTTCCTCAGGTCTTCAACTCTAGGAACACTAGAGGGTCCCAGGTTTTCTTTCATCATGCTACTTCTATATTTTTTGAGCATCCTTTTATAGCCAATGCAAGCCCTCACAAGATATAGCTAACTTGTGTGTATTGAAAATATTGACTAATTCGAGGAGGATACCTTGTTTTGGTGTTAGGATACATTACTACAAAACATAATGTATAGTGCTCTGTAACTATGTGAGCATTGCTATAGTGAATATCTATTATAAATTTAATAGGGAGTAAGTTTGTCAAAGAAATATAATCATTGGTTAATGTCCAATTGAAAACAAATGGAGGGAAGGTATAGTAGCTATTGTCAAATATTTATATTCAATATGAAATATGTAAAGATGACATTAATAATGTGGTTTTAGACTAGAGTATAAGAAGGGAGTGTAAATTTTTCTTAGGGCTTACTTACACTTTGTGAAAGATGATGAGTAATGAAAAACCAAACCTAAAGTTAACTGGAGCAATAAAACATTACCAGTTACACATTACCGGCCCCTGGGATTTCCCTCAGGAATTGTAAGCATTAGGAACACACGAGAAAGCCAGGACTGCAGTACCTTTCCAGCACTCAACACAATGAATATCTATTTCTTGGATGAATAAAAGAGTGAATGATTTGAAGAGATTTCAAGACATATTTCATTTTGACAATGAAAGAAGAAAAATAAGGCAAACTGGGCATAATGCAGAAGTTAGTATCAGGGAAGTTTTAAACTTGGAAGAATTAATAGGGAAAGGTTCCTTTCGTACATGTATTTAATGAAGCTGAGAAGATCAGTAAAAAATAGAGAGTTGGAGTCACTGCAGCTCTATAATTTTAAGAGTTTATAGACAAAACACAGTTGTTTGGGAAATATGGATAAGGGTCTTTCAGCTAACAGTTGGTAGCATTTAGGGAAAAGAAATATGGTTGAAACAATGGTTTGTGCATATAAGGTCATGCAGAAAATTCAGAATATTTTTGTTTACTTTTACTAACATCTCCAGTTAATTACTGGGCTCTTATTAACCCACAACTTTATAATGGAACTAAGCCCAATATAAGACTGTAATGGTTAAGATGAAAAACAGTTCTAAGGATTTTGGCTATAGAGATGGTGAGCAAGAAAGTAAATGGCTGCAAGAGAAACTACAGTGATAATGTCAGAAAAAGGTGTAGTGAGATGGGCTCTCCTGTCCATTGATTGTGGAAGCAAAAATTGTTAAAATTTTTCTGCCAAGATAATTTGCAGAACAAATTAGTTATTAATGCCATTTGACCTGGTAATTCCATTTCTCGGCATCAATTCTAAAGATAAATTTAGACAAGAATTCAAGTAAAAATAATATGAAAGAATGACAAAATATTTATCTTGATATAAAAGTTCAAAAATAGAAGTAAATTAAATATATTATGTTAGATCAACAGAATGAATTACTATACTCCTACTGACTTACATTTTTGAAATAATTTTGGTAAAGACAATGACAATAATGTGAAGCTAAGAAAAAATATGTGTACTATATTTTTTATATGTGCACTAATATGCAAACACATTCATACAAACATACATACCTACATAATAAAGCCAAATATATATATCATCATGTTAACACTGCTTGTTTCTGTGGAGATAAATGTTATCTTCTTTTTTTCTTATTGTTTTCTAAGTTCTCTAAAATAAGTTTAATTCTGTGTTACAATTTCAGGAAAGGAAGCATCAGGATTGAATGATAGCCTGAGGGAAAAAGGAACAGACAATGATATGTCCTAGGGTTGGGCCTTCCTAAGAACTGACTAAATTTCTCTTTCTGGAGATGAAACATAGTTTCTACTCTCTGATATGACTGTTGGTATTTACTAAGATTAAAAAGGATAATATATTAGCATATCCCACAAGTCACTAAACAAATGTTTTAACATCCCTAGAGATAGCACAATTAATGCAGATTGGAAGATGATTAAATAATATTATCATCCAAAGTAACAGAAAAAAATGAATACACAGAAGTATTAGTTGATGAAAGTACTTTGTAAATATGATTTGAATGTGGAACACAGGGGGAAAGAAGCTATGCAGCCTCTGATCCCAGCCAAGCATGGTACCAGGTATTTTGCATGAATCAGAGAATGTTCATTTTGCTGGTAACAGGCAAAGGTTTTCATAACTGAACCAGAATTGAGACTCTGAAAGTCAGTATGTACAGAGAGGTAACAGTGTCCTCTAGCAATTGTCTTTAGACTTGGCATAGTTAAAGGACACTTAACCTGATGACCAATTACATCCCCTAATTTTCATGACAGACAAAAAAATGAGCCTTACCTTCCATTGGGGTTCCGATAGGTACAGACAAAATTGTGGAGAGAGGGGAGGGTACTGGAAGTCAATAATCACATGTGTTCAGTGACAATCTCGATGTCAGGGTCCAACAATTGTATTGTTCTTCACGAATGCAAGGGACATTCAAGGGCCCCAAAAGTGGCATTAATTATTTAATGTGTTAGTTGAAGAAATAACTGCATTACCCACACTGTTGATGGCAAACAATAACATTATGTGGAAAAATCATGGAACTAGAAGACTGTAAGTCACAAAATCATTCAGTCAAGGTGTACATTGAATGTGAAGGTGTTTTAAGGCATGTTAACACATTTATTATACTTATTACTTAACATATTCACAAACAGAATATATGATAAAAATATATATCTTTTGAGGGAGGTGGTTCAAGATGGCTGACTAGATGCAGCTTGTATGCACCTCCTCCACAGAGAAGAACCAAAATAGCACATATATATTCACACTTCAAATAGATCATCTAAGCCAGAACACTGCAGTCCAATAGAGAAGCAATGGGAAGTAAATAAGAAGAGGGAAGGTAGGCAGCCTGCTTGGCTGGGATTGGCTGAGAACTGAGAAAAGCGCCCAGATGCTAGGAAAGGGCAGGTAAGAATCCCCCAGAGCTCCACATTCCCATCGCAAACTTTCACAATCCTAGCTATTGGAAAACCCCTCAATCCATGCAGGCCTCAACACTAACACAGAGAGTTGCCCAGAGACTGCACAGAGGAACTACTCCAGAGAGGTAATTCATGCTGAGTCCCACAGACTTCCAAACCCTGACCAGCAGCAGCCTTTTGCCATTCTGAAAGTTAAGCCCCCCAAAATGAAATCCTATCCTGGGGCTGATGCTACTGTTGCTGCCCCAGACCAAGGAGGGGGAGACAAGGCTGGGCACCTTCTTACACTGCAAGGACAAATGCCCCCACAGCTGCAGCCTTCAATGGTAACAAACCACAATCCCCACAGCTAACCACCTACACAGCTCTCCTCGAGAATGGCTCCACCCTCCCCAATCTCAGGCCTGCAGCTGGTGTTATTCCAAGAGCCCAAACTATAAAAGTCTGTGTCCTGCCCTAGAGCCAGGGCTGTTGCTGCTTTTGCCACTGCTTGACCAAGGAGAAAGAGGGGAGGCTGGGCATTTACACATGCCGTGAGGACACATCACACCGTCACTGCTGTGGGCTGCTATGGGACCAAAGGGCAAGGAAACCACGCATCACACAGCTACCTCCCTACATTGTCCTCACTGAGAATAACCTCACTCCACCTGGTGGAAAACCCACAGTGTTGCTGCCACTGCCTACTGCTGAGCATTTTGCCCGTCTCCTGGGGACCACTCTGCCTCTGCCTATCTCTGCCAGCACCTGAATACACTACCAGGGTGCAAGAGGACAAGTCTGCTGGCCTGTCCCATTTCCCTAGTACTTGTGCACCCAGGGGCCTAGAAATTGCCCAGCCCAGTCCACCACCAATTGCATCTAAATACTCCCCCCAGGGTCTGGGTTCAGGCCAACAAAACCTGCTGATAACACACAGCTGGCACTCATCCACATGCACCTCCAGCAAGAAAAGGTGAATGGCCCACTAAACTTGTTGCAGCTACCACAAACACCAACAGAACCTCTTGGGTGCCAGTAGGTTACTCCACCACCACTACTGCCATTGTTCATATCAAATCCACTGCTAAGGGACCCAAGAACCCTCCAACATGCCTGGACCACCACGGACATTACTGACATCTGAGTAAGTCACCTGAAGCCCCAAGAATCAGGTTGCTTGAACTCACTGACATTGGTGCCAGCATATGCCACACTGGAGCCCAAGGACAAGCATACTCAACCCAATGCTATTACCAGTAGGGCCTGAAGACTGGCTCACTTGGCATTATAATCCCCAATAAAACTTTACCACAGCTTCTACTAATAACTGCACCCTAAGCTACTAGAAAAATCACAGATATCACTGATGCTCTTTACAGCTAAATAAATCATATAGAGAGAACACTACTGCATGAATCCAAAATCAAAGCAAAATGCCCTACCCAACCAAATATATGTTTATTCCAAAATATATATATATATATATTCTGAAAAAGTCCTCTCCTATGAAAGAAAATTTTAAAATTTAGAAGAAACAACTGTTACGCAAGATGCATGGATATCAATGAAAAGACACAGGAAACATGAAAAAGCAAGGAAGTATGATACATCCAAAGGAACAATTATTCTTCAGCAATAGATCCTAATCAAAATGGACTTTATAAAATCCCAGATAAAGATTTTAAAGAAGCTCAGAGAGACGCAAGAGAATTGTGTAAAAAATATAGAGAAATTAGAAAACAATTAAGAATATGAATTAGAAATTTACCAAAGACACAGACATGTAAAAGATGACCAAACGGAAATTCTGGAACTGAAAAATTCATCAAATTAATTACAAAATACACCTGAAAGCTCCAACAATAGACTAGATCAAACATAAGAAAGAATCTCAGAATTTGAAGACAGAACTTGTCAAATAACATAGTCAGACAAAAGTTCAAGAAAAAGTCTATAAAATAATAAGCAAAGCCTTTGTAAAATTTGGGACAACATTATAATTTTCAATGTCTCTAAGAGCAAAAGGAGAACAAAAGCATCGGAAAACCTGCTTAACAAAATAATTAATAAACTCAAATAGGCATGTAACACAATGAATATTGCTGAATGAATGGATATAATTAAGAACTTTTAGCAAGTGTCAGAAAGCCTCTGAGAGAAGTCTGAATCACAAGACAAGGGCCATCACTCTAGAATCTGAACTCCCACAAAGCTACCTAACCTATTCCCCAAATTCATCCAGGACCATGACCACCTGAAAGTTCTTATGAAAATGAATACACCCATAAATTGTATGTCTCAATACTCGTTACTCACATGGTTAGCCAGAAACCTAAGTCCTCAGCTATTTGGTTATGTGAATCATAAACACGTAAATGTTCCTTGATACCTTGGGGTCATTGTATCCTCTCACCAAAGATCTATCTTTATTCCTAATATCAAAAATTCTATGTTTTATTCAGTCATTACTTCCCTTGATGTAAATATACACATTCCACTCAGGCTTCTCAATTCTTTCTAATTCCATTTCTTAGGGAGACATGCCAATTATCTCTTGCTGCGAAACTAATTATCTCAAAATATAGTGACTTGAAATGAACAGCATTTTATTACATCGCATGATTGTGTTGATTAGAACTTGGGCAGGCCTGGCTGGGTGGTTTTCTCCCTTTGACATTGACTGACATTGTTCACATAACTTCACTCTCATGCCTTGTACTTGGAGAGTGACATCTGGAAGACTGGCTGCAGCTGGGCTCCTTAGTTCAAATTCTCCTTTCCTTCCCCATGTATTCTTAGGTCTTCTCCATGTGGTGTCTTAACCTGGGAAATCAGATTTTTAAATGGTAGCTCAGAGCTTTAAGAGATAAAGGCAGAGGCTTCTAATCTTAAAATCTAGCCCTGCCACTGCCATAATGTCACTCTCACTCCATCCCACCATGCCATGTGCTCGGAGGACTCTCAGTCCAATGGGAAGGAAAATAAATCCAACCACCCAATGGGAGAAATGTCAGAGAATTTGTTGACATCATTACTCTGCTACCAACTTTCCTACAGCCACAAACTATTTATATTTATCCCACATGGAAAATGTGTTCATTTCCTCCATGATACCCAAAGTCTCATTCGACTTTCATATCATCACAAAGTCCAGAATCTTGTTATCTAAATCAGGACCATGTTATGAATCTCCTCAAGAGGGGTTCCAGTCAACTAAAGAGACAAATCATCTACACTCCCCTACACCAAACATAAAATGTGAAACTGAGGTAGGGCAACCTTCGAAATGTGGGAAAATAAGAGCCACAAAACAGACTTCTTCATAGCAGCTCTGAATCCAGCCAGTTACATGTTGACAGTTCCTTGATCAGGGCCCTGCCCTGGTTCCTGAAAAATATTCTCAGTTGTATTTGTATTCACTCTGTGGATTTGAGTCATCCTTCCTTTCCTATTAAGAAATGCATCAGTTTTGCAGTTGAGTAGCCTTCTCAGCCTACTTCCTGCCTATGGAAGGTTAAGAGAATAAATACTATTTGTTTTTCATTTTGTACTGTGCATGTCTATTTTAGGTCAAGCTGATAGTCTTTCAGCTAGAGTATAAATCTAAAAATTTGTAGTTATCTAATATGTCAAATTCTATTTCATTCCATTAGACAAAAGCCACACTCATATTACTTCACAAGACAGAAACTTACCTGACTTAAGCATTTTGTATCTTGGAAAAAGAAATTCTTAATATTCTTTAAAATACTATTGCTTAACCAAAAGAATCTGTAAGGCATACCCTTATATATTTCTGTGGTATTTAACAAGGGGCCTTACAGCCTCATTTTGACTTCGATCTTTTCCAGAGTTCTAGACTTACTGCCTTGGGCTTAACTTTTGCTCTAAGGACATTTCTGACTTTCAGAATATTTTGCTGGCTAGAAAGACTTTCCTGTGCATTCTATATGTCCTCCAAGTTACGTTAAAAAATGAGGCAGTCCCTACATTTCTTCTTATATTGTATTATAAACTAGACTATTTTACCATAGGTAGAATAGTCAATATTTCAGCATTCTGTCTTGAAATCTCCTTAGCTAGATCATTGAGTTCATTAGTTAGGTACAATTTTGTATTTCCTATGTTACTTCTAGCCATAAGGATTGCCAAACTTTATGATACTACATGACTAGGGTCCCCTTTTCTTCAGTTGTTTTAACAATGTTCTCTTCGTTGTCTTTCAAGTATTCACCAATGATGTCCCCAAACTCTTCTAGCTTTCCCTAACAGTCTCCTTGAGGCCATTCTAGCATCTGCCACCAGTTTCAGATTTTTGTATTGAAATACTTCATTTCTGGTCACAAGTACTCTTTTTGTTATCTATTGCTTTGTAACAAAGTACCCAAACTTAGTGGCTTGAAATAGCAAATATTTACTTAACTCACACAATTTTGTGGATCAGGAATTTGGCAGGGCTCAGATGCATGATTCTTCTGTGCTATATGTCATCAACTGGGTCACTTAGTGGTGTATATCTAATGGGGAGACATATCTGGAGGGTCCAAGTTAGCTTCATTTACTTTGCAGGGGATGTTGTAAACATTAGACTTAATTGCGCCCCTTTTCCTCTTCATGTAGCCTCAGAGCCCTTCCCTCCCTGACCCTCCTGCACCCTCTCCTACCCACCATAATTTTACTTGAAGGGTAGTCTGTTGGATCAGGATTTTACTTGAAGGGTAGTCTGTTGGAAAGGTAGCTTGTTGGATTTTCCTGAAAGGTACCTGTTGCATCAGGAGTTAAAGGGAAAAGGCAAAAACTAATCTTTTTTTTTTTTTTTTTCCCTAAGAATTGGCTCTCATTGGGAGATATTTACTTCTACTACATGCTATGGTCAGTCACAGATCAGGCCAGATACAAACGGAGAGAAAATAGGCCCCACACTTGATGGAAGGGGTGTTATCTTATTCTTCCTTCAATGTTTATTTGCATAATCTGAGGTCTCAGTATAAATCAGACATACAAATTATTGGGAGGCTTGCACCCAAGGTACTAGTAGCTCTAATTTTGGAAGTTTGCATATCCAACTTAAAAGCCTTTTTAAAAAATACAGTTAGGCACTGTATAAGGGTATGTTGGTCAACAACAGACCTCATATATGACAGTTGTCCCATACAATTATAATGTAGCTAAAAAACTCTTAACACCTAGTGATGTTGTAGCTGTTGTAACATCATAGCACAGGGCATTACTCACATGTTTGTGCTGATGCTGGTGTAAACAAACCTATTGCACCGCCAGTCTTACAAAGGCATAGCACACACAATTATGCATAGTACATAATACTTGATTATGATCATAAACAACTATGTTACTGGTTTATGTCTTTATTCTACTGTACTTTTTATCATTGTTTTAGAGTGTACTCCTTCTACTTATAAAAAAAAAAAAGTGAACTGTAAAACAGCCTCAGAGAAGTCCTCCACAAGGTATCCAGAAGCAAATATTATTATCATAAGAGATGACAGCTCCACGCATGTCATTGCCGCTGAACACCTTCCACTAAGATACGGAGGTGGGAGACAGTGTTACTGATGATCCTGACCCTGCATAGGCCTAGGCTAATGTGTGTGTTTGTGTCTTTGGTCTTAACAGAGTTTAAAAAGTAAAAAAATAAAAATAGGCCAGGTGCAGTGGCTCATGCCTGTAATCCCAGCACTTTGGGAGGCCGAGGCGGGCAGATCATCCGAGGTCAGGAGTTCGAGACCAGCCTGGCCAACATGGTGTAACCCTGTCTCTACTAAAAATACAAAAATTTGCCGGACACACTGGTGTGCTCCTGTAATCCCAGCTACTCGGGAGGCTGCGACAGGAGAATCGCTTGAACCCGGGAGGCAGAGGTTGCAGTAAGCCGAGATTGTGCCACTGCACTCCAGCCTGGGTGACAGAGCGAGACTCCGTCTCAAAAATAAACAAATAAGGCTGGGCGCGGTGGCTCATGCCTGTAATCCCAGCACTTTGGGAGGCCGAGGCAGGCGGATCACGAAGTCAGGAGATCAAGACCATCCTGGCTAACACGGTGAAACCCCTTCTCTACTAAAAATACAAAAAATTAGCCGGATGTGGTGGTGGGCACTTGTAGTCCCAGCTACTAGGGAGGCTGAGGCAGGAGAATGGTGTGAACCTGGGAGGCAGAGCTTGCAGTGATCTGAGATCGCGCCACTGCACTCCAGCCTGGGAGACAGAGCAAGACGCCATCTCAAAAAAAAATAAATAAATAAAATAAATAAATAAATAAAATAAAATAAATTTAGATAAAAAATAAGGATATAAAAAATAAAATATTTTTATACAGATGTACAATATATCTGTTTTAAAATGTGCTATAATAAAAAGGTCAAAAAGTTTAAAAAACTAAAAAGTTTATAAAATGCAAAATAATAGTAAGTTAAGGTTAATTTATTATTGAAGAAAAACATCTTAAATAATTTTAGTGTACAGTGTTTATAAAATCTACAGTAGTGTACAGTAATGTCCTAGGCCTTCATATTCACTCGCCACTCACTCACTGGCTCACCTAAAATTCAGTAACTTGCAGTCCTGCAGGCTCCATTCATGATAAATTCTTTATACAAGTGTACCTTTTAAAAATCTTTTATACCACATTTGTACTGTACATTTACTATGTTTAGATGTTTAAATACACAAATACTGTTTTGTTACAATTGTGTACCTTATTCAGTACAGTAACATGCTGTACAGATTTGTAGCTTAGGAGCAATAGGCTTTACAATCTAGCCTAGGTGTGTAGCAAGCTACACTATCTGGGTTTGTGTAAGTATACTCTGTGATGTTCACAGAATGATAAAATCATCTAACGATGCATTTTTTTCAGAATGTATCCCTGTCTGTCATTAACGAGTATATGACTGTACAGTTTTGTGCTGTCTCATGCTCCTCCACTCTCCAAAATCAGTTCATCTCTTTCTCATATACAGCCTATTTCTTTCTTTTCTTCTTCTAACTTGACCCAACCTACTTAGGAAAATCTGTGGGTTTGTCCCTGTTTTCTCTTTTTCTTCCTTTCTCTTTTATCTGTATGCTAAACAACATACTCTGCTTCATACTCATCCATGTCCTTATTGTTTCTAGAGCCCATACTCCAGCCTCATCTCATGCAACTTTCCCCTTTGCTCGCTGAATTTCTGCCACACCGTCTTGCACTTTGCAGGTTTTTCTTGCCTAAAATATGTGTGAACATTTCCAACAATCCTCTGTTGTGGTTATCTGGACAATATGTCCTTCCTAGTGAATTGTAAGTTCCATGTATACAAAGGCCTTGTCTGTTTCATTACTATTATTTGCCAGCAGCCAACACAGTTACTGATACACATTTGATGTTCAGAAATTATTTATTCAATAACTAATTAGAAATGTGAATACAATCAAAGTTGAGTGAAAAATTAGGAATAGAGATGTATCTATCCACAAAAAAGAGAAACATGTTAAAATGAAATTATAACTAGTTCCCAGTGTCACACTAACTATTAAAGCCTGTCAAAATGCCCAGAAATCGTTTGAGGCATTTCTATATAAATGTTCTTCTACCTCCTCCAACCCTGATATTTGAAATGAAGACATGCAACACATAAAATCTATTTCCAGTTAATTCATGTTTAATGTTTAAGGTTAAAGCAGCATTATTTTCCTTCATTGGGTTAAATAGCCTTTTGGAGGCTAAACAGACAATAAATCAACATTGCTCATCAAAAAAAAATGCATTTTTGTTTTTCAAATTCCCAGTTTTGGAACACAACCACACTAAGTGGAGACCTGCTGAAATAATCTATGAGTATAGAAAAATAAATAGATTATGTGCCATTTTCCAACAGCATGGTACAATTTTTGACAGCCATTTGTATCTTCAGATTCTTTTTTACTATGAATTCAGAGACAGCATTCTGGAAGATTTCTAACCTATCTCCTGTTTATTGAATGTACACAACAAATGAATGTGAGTATTTTGGGAGGATTTTCTCCATTCTCATTGCATGAGTTTTCAGTGTTACATTAAAAACTGTAGTTCCTCAACCCATAAGACCTACAACCTTCACAATCAGTGAAACTCTGTAAATATCTTCTAAGGCAGCAGTATTGGTTTAGTATACTATAAATGCTTATCATTGCCTCTAGAATATTTTGTTTTCTCTCTTCACAAAGTAATAAGATAATTTTTCTTAACACATATTACCGATTTTAAAGTATGAATCTTAGAATGTGAGCCCTGAAAAAGACCTTGAGAAGTCTTCTAGTCCACATCCTTGTATCCATATAGGTCGACTACAGCCCACCCTGGATAATGTTCATTGATCCCATATTTAAATACTTCAGCAAGAAGAGGGTTCTTTTTGTTTTTGTCTGTGGTAGGTTTAATAACCCATAATAACCCATAAAGCTCTTAGGAAATTTTTCCTTATATCTACCCTAAATTACCAATGGCACACGGATTTAGATTTGAATCTTAAGTAACTAGAATAAATTACCTCTGCTATGGAAATAGATACCCGCTCTGAATTTGAAAAACTGTAGTCTCTGTGAAATAAACTGAAAATATTACTTCTCAGGGATGGAGTACGTGATTTTCAATCAAGTGTCCCAACTCCACAAAGTGCTTGTGCTATAGTAAGCTAAATGACTAAATGGTCTTGGAAATGGTCTTGGTGCAGCCCTTCAAGACACTTGTGAGCAGTGTAAACACCAGAGCCAAAACAGAATGCAAGAGATGAACCATGACAAGAAATCAGACAAAATTATGGTCAAGAGCCATCTGGGTGATGGGTTATGCACACACATAGGCATCCCACACACATCTCAGCAAACACTATGTTTAAGAAGATGAGGACAAGCTGAGCCAAGGTTCCTGTGCATATCAGTGCTTCATGAACTACAAGGGGACTTCACCAACAGAGACTCTTTTCTAGGATTTTATTCTGACAATACCACTGTATTATTTGTGACTACACAACTTACTTATCTACAGGTGAAAATCTTTCTTTTTACTCATCCTCTAAGTTCATTTTGCCTAATATTTGACCTTGACATCTGATGACACGTGATGGTGGAAGGTCAAGGGTTTATGTGAACAGTCAGCATACTCTAGGAATGGAAAAAGGTGAAAGTCAAAAAATAAGTAAGTAGAGTTGGCAAGTTATTCAAGTTCTTATTAGTAGTGTCACTTCAGGTAGATTATTTAAGCTTTTTAAAGCTAAGTTCCTTCAACAGTAAAATAGATGTAACCGTATCTACATCATGAGTTTGTATAAGGATTAAGTGGGTGCCGTTATTCATGAGAAAAGCTTCATACTCTTAATTATTGTTTCTGACAGTTAATGTATGAAAGCATGAACATGCTAATATTAAAGAAGCTTCATTTATTTTTAATTCAGTAAGCATTTGCCTATCATCTACCTAAGTATAAGATCTAGGTTCAGACTTGTTGGTGAAATCAAGAATGAATTAGAGAAAAATCTTAAATTCAATCTGTGAAAAAGAGATGTGAGGCTTATCTATCAAAATGTAGGTACTCAATAAATATTTGTCAGTATTGTCAACCAACATTTCCCCTTGTACAAAATGAAAAAAGTTATTATAATGCAATATATAGCAATATTGGAGAAAAGTCAAGCTAAAGGGTCATATAGTTCAAATGGGGGAAACAGGCTAAAAAAATGTCCAGATACGTAGATAACATAGATCAGGAAGGGTTACAGGGAATTTTGAAAGTGTATGTGGTTTGTGGTCCAGGAAAAATATCTTTTGCACCATATGCCTTCTGAATTTTGTCTTCTGAATATTATGCGTTATTAGCAGTTCTCAAGAATCCATAGAAATATATTATTTTTCCAGTTTAGCTGTCCTAAAAAGAGAAGGACACTGTCTTACTACATTTAAGGATCTTTACAGATAAGTAATAGAATGGGACATCAGTCTCCAAAGAGGATAATTTCACCATTCTGTTTGAGGACATGTCCTCACCCATGCTAAAGGTTATGTTTGCTCCTGTCTGGTTTTCCATGTGATTCTCCCTCTTTTCTCTGCTTGCAATCTTCCCACTCTACTGGCTTATTCTGTGTAGTTCAAGCCTCTAGCAATAAGGGAATAAAATCCTTAAATCTTTCATCTTTATTACATTCTTTCACATCACAACCAAGCTGCTTTAAAAAGCATGTTGTGAGACTTTCTGTTTTTGGTCTAGCCTGTAAATAGTTTGGAAGTCACTATTCCATCCTAACAATAAGTAAAAAGATGAACAAATGGAAAACTCAACAACTCTTCTTAGATCTGAGAGAGAAGTGAGGCCACAGGGCAAGGTGGTATCTCAAAAACTGGAAAGAGAGATAGACAGGTGGATATAAAGAATCACAATTCACTGGAGCAGAAAGCCATGAGCAGCAACCTCCATAGGGAACCAGAGTCAGATGAGGAAAACCTGAATTGTAATTGAGAAACTGATGAAGGCTCAGACTAGACACATTTGAGAGACGCAGACTCCAGTGGGACCCAGTCATTGGGGGCCCCCACATTTTTGTGCATTTTTTCCTTCAAGAGCTCTGCCAACTTCTCACAGAGAAAACTGGAGAAAAATTCCCTCAGACTTTCAGCTGAAGGAGGGAGAAAATAACCACTTTGAAATATACCAGAGCATTCCGTGTCTGTTCTATTTAACCAGATATTTTGCCAGAGCTTAACCTATTGGAATTTTTGTCAGAGCCTTGCCAGTCTTGAAGAGGGGAAATACCAAACTCCAGCCCCACCTAGCTATCCTGTGAAACCTAGGAGAGTAGGAAAAAATAAATAAAAAGCATTTGTCAATATTGTCAACCAACATTTCCAGCCCCATGTGGCCATCCTGTAAAACCTAAAAGAGATTCCCTGCCTAAAGGAACTTCACAGAGCAGGGCACAGAATTATTAAAATACTGAGACATAATCATAGGACTATAGGATGCTTCCTCTCCCTGGACACCTTACTAATACATGAGTAAAGGCCTATTTAACATAGTTTCTTTACCCAGTACATCATGTCTGCCTTTCAACCACAATGACAAATTATAAGACATACTAAAAGCCAAAACCACAATTTGAAGAGACAGAGTAAATACCAGAACCAGACTCAAATACAGCAGTGATGTTGTAATTATCAGACCATAAATTTAAAACAACTATAATTAATGCGCTAAGCGGTCTAATAGAAAAAACAGACAACATGCAAGAACAGATGGACAATGTAAGCAGAAAGATGGAAATTCTGAGCCAATCAAAAAGAAACGCTAAAGTTCAAAAACGCTGTAACAGAAATGAGGAATGTCTTTGATGGGTTCCTTAGTAAACTTGACATGGCTGAGGAAAGGAATCACTGAGCTTGAGGATATGTCAATAGAAACTACCAAAACTGAAAAACAAAGTGAAAAAGACTAACAAAAAACTGGAACAGAATATCCAAAACTTGTGACACGATGACAAAAGGAATAACTTACATGTAATAGGAATACCAGAAGTAGATAGATGAAAGAGAGAAAGAAACAGAAGAAATATTTAAAGCAGGAATTACTGACAATTTCTCAAAATTAATGTTGGACACCAAAGTACAGATCAAGGAACCTCAGAGAACACCAGGAAGGATGAATGTCAAAAATACTACACTTAGACATATCATAAACTGCAAAAAAAAGAAGGTAAATAAATCATGTTAAAAGACATCAGAGGAAAAAAATACCTATACAGGAACAAAGATAAAAATTATACCTGACTTCTAAGAAAGGAGTAGAGTGAAATATTAACAGCATTGAGGAAAAAAACCCAACAACCTAGAATTCTATACCCTGCAAAATTATTCTTCAAAAATGAAGAAGAAATAAAGTCTGTCTCAGATAAACAAAAATTAAGTGAATTTGTTGGCAGGAAACCTGCCTTGCAAAAATGTTAAAAGATCTTCAGAGTTAAAGATAATTATATAGGTCAGAAACTGTGATCTGCATAAGGAGAGGAAAAACACTGGAAAATGAATAAGTGAAGGAAAAATAAAAACCTTTACTTTTCTTATTCTTAATTGATCTAACATATAAAAATTTGTTTAAAATAATAATATCAATATATCCAATTATGCATTTCTATGTGAATATAATTATATGTATGCTTGTGTATAAACGGAAAGAATACCAGAAATGATACAAGGCCCAGAAGGGAGAAATTAAGAATATTTTGTTATTTTAAGGTATTTGCCCTACCGATGATATTTCTACCAGCATCCTGTTTAATATTCTATCATTTTCTAACAGGATATAAGCTTTATTTATCATAAGTCTCACTTCTTCTATACCCTCACCAGCAGCACATTTAAAGTCCATATCTCTAGCAACAACGTCTTTATGATTATTTAGATGATTACTATAACAACACCCCACTTATGGTACCCAAGTTCGTGTTAATTTCCCATTCCTGCTGCAAAATGTTACTATAAATTTAGTGGCTTAAAAATCACGTTTATTTTCTTATAATTGCAGAAGTCTGAAGATCAAAAACAGTTTCACTGGACCAAAGTCAATATATCGTCAAGGTTAGCTCTTCCAGAGGCTGTATAGAGGATTGGTTTCTTGTTTCTTCCACTTACAGAGGCTGCAGCATTCATTGGCCCCTGGGTATATCATTTCAATCTCCACTTCCATCATCACATTGCCTTATGATTGCTAAATCAATCATATGTTAGCATAAATGTATTGATTTCTCTTTGCTAGGGACCCTAAGCAAAAGCAACCATTGTTATTTGAAAAGCCAAGGAGAAATCAGAAATGAAAGCAAAACAAAAGAAAACCTGGATTACTCTTCCTTATATGCTTCATGGTTACTCTTTTCTCAAAGTTTGGGGGATTAAAGGAGTAGTGTTAAAAAGGCCAAAGTTCCTAATACAAATTCAAGTGTGCAAGAGTAATAACTTTGTTGAGCCGCGTGCTAGCCTAGAATTCAGTCTGGTTTTCTAAGGTTTTGGCTTAAAATGTAAATAAGGACAGAACCTGTATAAGCTTTGTCCTGTAAATTTAATTCTTTTTATTACATAAAAATTTATAGTATGAGAATGTTTACTCCATGAACTGAGATGGTTCTTGCTTGTCACTTAAATATTGTGGTCTTAACCATATTTCTTTGTAATAGTGCATTAGGAACAGGCATTAGAAAACAGTAGGAAAAATTGAAGACTATTTGTCAGCAAACTGTGACGTAGATGAAGAAACATGACTAAACTTGTGAATGGTGGAGAAACCTGGGGAAGGGATGACTTACTGATTTGTTGGAGTGTGGCTTCAGAGTGCTAATGAAGATTATAATAGAATATAATGTTCACAATATTAGATTTCTGAAGGGATAAGAAAGAAATGTCCAGAGGAAAAAAGGTCAAAATCTGAAGAAGTGATGACTTAATAGAATGTCAAGCATTCTTTTCTGTGAGATGTGATATTTTAGTATCATTAGGATGAAGTGAGGAAATATAAACATGAGAGTCTATAGTAGAAAGAGGGAAACAAAATAACAGGTTATATGGTTTTTTGTGCTAACTTATATGTGCATTACAAGTGAATTCTAAAGGAAGGATAAGGAGGAGGAGGAGTAGGAAAAGAAGTAGGAGGAGGAGGAAGGAGGAAGAACAAAGAGAAGAATAGAAGAAGAAAAAGAGCAGAAAGACAGCAGTAGCAGCAGTTCCAGCATAGACAAGAACAAGAGCAAGAATAAGAATAGGAAAGTCCTGATAAAAAGCTGAGTTGCTTTATGTGGCTCTGGAGAAATTGAACAGATTACAGCTCTTAAGGCAGGAGACCTCCTGTCACAGTTAACACTCCAGCAAAAACTGAGAAGTATCAGATTTTGGCAATGGCTACCCCTAGAGGCAAGGCTTCCTGCCAATAAAGATCAACACTTGCAGAGAGCTTAATGTCTGCTAAGGACTACAGTAGGTGCTATAAATTTATTAATTAATTTAATAGTTATAAAAAGCCCATGAGATAGGTGAAATTATTACCCATATTTTACCAATTAGGAAATTCAGGAACAAAGAGGTTAAATAATTTACCCAAGTTAGTCAGTGCCCGAGCTGGGATTTAAACTGAGGCAATAAGAGAGGCCTGACATGAGCAACATGAAAAAGTAGGAGTTCCGAGCCTTCATCTCCCAACAAAAAGCAATAATTAGACATTTTTCATGAAGAAAATAGCTCTGGGAGAGTGCAAGAGTCCAGTTACAAAGCTACAGCAACACAGTAGTGCAAAGAGAGAGAAAGGAAGAGAGACTATTAACCACACAGAAGGGTAGGAAGAACAGTTTCATTCTGCCTTCATCATCCCATCCCTCAGGCCTATACAGCTCAGTGTCCAGAGGAATTTCCTCAGCCCATGAGTTCCCTTCATAGAGGAAATGAAAGGCAGAGTGAATGACCAGCTTCACTAGTTTTTGGAGCACTGCCCATGTGACCAAAATTATTTCACCCCACCCACTGGAGAGATCAGCATAACCAAGGTATCTAGAGATGGCTAGGAGCAAAGAAGGAAGAAGCTGTCAGTATCATCCACACAGTGGGAGCCACTGCAGTCCACCGTGTCCTGCTCCTCAGAGAACCCCCACAGCCTTCACTAATGAGGACCTCAACAGCCATCATGAATGCCTTACTGTTTTTGCTGCAAGGACCCTACAGTTTTTCACATTCACAGACCACAGCTGCCCAGACTCCTAAACCATCCTGCCAGAAACATTCTATCCTGTGCCACCACAGGTGTTCCAGCTTCAGAACCCAGTTTAGCCACCACATGTATGTCTGAAACCAGCTCCAGCCCCTGCAACCAGTGTTTCCCTCCTCCCCATTGTTCATGCACCCATGGTTGACCACTTGCATGTAGCCAATGCCAGCCCCACTGACAGTCCCCTCTTCCACACTCATGCACATTGCCAGCCCTGACACCCACAACTGGGCATGCACAGACAGACAAACCCAAAGCCTGCCAACAGCCCCCACCACTGTGCATACAGACACAGCTGGTCGCTGCAGCTGCTTGCATGCAGGCTGACCGCTTGGCCCTTGCAGGTGTTCATGCACACATGATCAGTCCCAACCCCCATCAATGCCAGACCCTACCACCAAGCATATGCATACCACTGACATAAGCCTGAGATGCCACCTGCCTTAGTCCCTTCCCACCAAAAGAAGATCACTGCTAAACTGAAAAGCACCTCCAAGGACCCAAACAACCCTCACAGCCAACACAGACATTTGTAGCTCTCACCCCATCGGCTGTGGAGTTGCTGCTGTTGCAGACTGACCCCAGTTGCCTGATCCACGAGAAACTGCGTCCTACTGCCACTTTTGGTGTCCCATGATAGTATACCCAGTGTTACTACACATTTGAATGTGCCCCCTCAACAACACCCACGGAACTACACCCTACCTCCGTCAATGCTGAAGGTATTGCTGAAGGTCGTTTCTTACTGAAGGAGTCCATAAAGTCCTAAGCAAGTCTACAAGGATTACAAAGACTCAGGGAAATATGACACCACCAAAGGAACAAAATAAACTTCCAGCAACTGACCCGAAATAAATAAATATCCGTAATTTGCCTGAAAAAAATTCAAAATATGTATGCTATAGAAGCTCAGTGAGCTACAAGAGAACACAGATACACAATTGAACAAAATCAGAAAAATAATATAAAAACAAAATGAGACCAATAAACAAAAGTTAGAAAACATAAAAAAAAGAACCAAATAGAATTTATGGAGCTGAAGAATATGATAACAGAAAAAAAAATACAACAGAAAGTGTATTAGTTAGGGTTCTCCAGAGGAACAGAACTAACAGGAGATGTATGTGTGTGTGTTTGTGTGCATGTGTTTGTGTGTGTGTATGTATGAGTTCATTATGGAGGACTGGGTCAACATAATTTCAAAACAAAGTACTGATACAGTTCCAACGAGTGGAGGTACACCAGGGCTCTTGTCTTGTGTGAATTGAATAAAACGACATGGACACACATGGAGTGGCTTTAAGGAGCAGAGGGTTTAATAGGCAAAAAAGAAGGGAGAAGAAAGAAGGAAGAAGCTCCCATGTACAGAGACAGACCGGAGGTGGGGGGTGGTGGCTCCAAAGCCAAGAGAGGAGACCCCTAGTGTGGTGGATACCAGCCAGTTTTATGTGAAGGTTGGAGGAAAGGGTGTCTGATTTGCTTAGGGCTCAGGGGATTGGTTTGACCAGGCATGTCATTCACATAGCCCTCAGAAAAAACTGGCCCTCCTACCCTAGCCTTTTAATATGCAAAGGCAAGATACCATGACGTTCTACACATGTGGAGATATGTGTGGGTGGCATGTTGCCAGGCACTTATGGGGTCAAGGGCAAGAGGGCAATGGTGGGAATCACCATGTTGTGTGGACCCAATTTCTAATGACCTGCATTTGCATATCAAAGGTTGCTGGCCCAGCTCAAAGAGCCAGGGCTGCTTTAAAAGAGAAAAAATCTCTGGAGCTGAAAAACTTCTGGAGCTGCTTTAAAAGATAAAAAAAATTTCCAAGGACTCCTTTTCCTCTCTATCTGACTGAAATAATTTTTAAATAACTCCTACCACAGTACCACTTAGTCTATCTGCAAGCAGGGGAAAGAAAGAATTTTCTGACACAACTACAAAAACAAAATACCACGTTAGGCTGTCTACAAGCAGGGGAAAGAGAGAAGCCAGTAGCGTGGCTCAGTTCAAGTCCAAAAGCCTCAAAACCAGAGAAGCCAACAGTGCAACCCTCAGTCAGAGGCCAAAGGCCCATGAACCCTTGGGAGGCAGCTGGTGCAAGTCTCAAAGTTCAAAGGTGGAAGAACCAGGAGTTTGATGTCCAAGGACAGGAGGAGAGGAAGTCAAGCATCCAGCACAGCATGGGAAGAGAGAGAGCAAGCTGACTCAGGAAGCAAGCTACCTGTCCTCCTTCTTCCACATGCTTTGTTCTAGCTGCTCTAACAACCAGTTGGATGATGATCACCCAACACTGAGGTGGGTCTTTCTTTCCCAGTCCTTTGATTCAAATGTCAGTCTCCTCTGGCAATACCCTCAAGACACACCCAGGAACAATGCTTTATCAGCCTTCTAGGCATCCCTCAATCCAGTCAACTTGACACCTAATATTAACCACCACAGACAGCTACAGTAGCAAACTCAATCAAGCAGAAGAAATAATTCTCAGCACACTCAAAAACAAATTTGAAATTACATAGTCTGAGGAGATCAGAGAAAATACATTTTAAAACAGTGCAGAAAATCCACCAAATTTATGAGACATCATTAAGAAAAATCAATATACAAACTACAGGCATCCAGGATCCAGGAGGAGAAGTGAGAATGAAAGGAGCAATAAACTTATTTTTTTAAAAAGAGGGAGAGAGGATTAAGATGGCATATAGGAGGCAGGACTAGCTTGCAGCTCCCACTTGGACGGGCAGAGCGGCATGTGGTAACTTACATTGTGAACTTTTGCTCCAAGAATTACCACAGGAACGACCAGGAAAGCCAAGATAATCCACGGACCCTTTGAAGGAACTGAATCACCGCTGCAGGCTCCCTGAGATGCCAAAAACCTGAGAGTCTGATTGCTTTCTGCTTGCTTTCTCAGCAGGGAGGCTAGTGGTCTGGGGCAAGTCCTCACCCCTGGTCACTGGGGGCCTGGAAATAGACTCAGTGTGGTGTTGGGGGATCGGGCATGGTGGGAATGAGACTGGCCTTTAAGACTGCGGGCTGTGTGGGTGTGGAGTGAGTCCTGTGACTGCCAGCTTTCTCTCACTTCCCTAGTGACCTGTATGACTCAGCAGAGGCAGCCACAATCCTTCTGGAAATATAACTCCATTGGACTGGGAACCACACCCCTATCCCCACAGCAGTGACAGCAAGCCCTGCCCAAGGAGAGGCTGAGCTCAGACACACCTATATCTGCCCCCAACCACTCACCTTTCTCTACCAGCCCTGGTAGTGGAAGATAAAAGTTATAATCACTTGGGAGCTCCGTGGCCCTGCCCACTACCTGAGAAACCTGAATACTTAACCAGGTGTCCCTAGGGCAAGTTTACATCTTCCTTATAGGGGCTGCAGCTGATGCACTCTTGAAAGCACCACATCCTGCCTGGAGGCCAACCAACACAAAACCAGAGCAATAAAGAAAAACACAACCAAGGACCCTCACAGAGTACACTTCACTTCCCTGCTACCTCCACTGGAGCAGGTGCTGATATCTATCTACAGCTGCAAGACCTGAAGATGGATCACATCACAGGACTCTTTGCAGACACTCCCCGGTACCAGCCCGGAGCCCAGTAGCTCTACTGGGTGGTTAGACCCAGAAGAGCAAACACAATCACTACGGTTCAGCCCTCAGGAAGCCTCATTCCTAGGGGAAGAGGGAGAACACCACAAGGGAGCCCCCGGTGGGACAGAAGAATCTGAACAGCAGCTTTGAATCCCAGATCTTCACTCTGACATACTCTACCCAATAGAAAAGAAACCAGAAAAACAATTCTGGCAATATGACAGAATAAAGTTCTTTAACACGCTCAAAAGATCAACTAGCTCACCAGCAATGGATCCAAACCAAAATGGAATTTCTGAATTGCCAGAAAAAGAATTCAGAAGTCGATTATCAAGCTAATCAAGGAGGCACCAGAGAAAGGTGAATTCTAACTTAAAGAAATAATAAAAAAAAACATGATACAGGATATGAAAGGAAAATTCTTCAGTGAAATAGATAGCATAAATAAAAAACAATTACAACTTCTGAAAATCAAGGTCACATTTACAGAAATGCAACATGCACTGGAAAGTCTCAGCAATAAAATAGAAAAAGCAGAAGAAAGAACTTCAGAGCTCAAAGGCAAGGCTTTCAAATTGACCCAATCTGTCACAAAGAAGAATTTTTAAAAATGAACAAAACCTCCAAGAAGTTTGAGACTATGTTAAACATCCAAACCTAAGAATAATTAGTGCTCCTGAGAAAGAAGAAAAATCTAAAAGTTTGAAAGACATATCTGAGGAATTAATCAAAGAAAATTTCCCGTCTTACTAGAGATCTAGACATCCAAATACAAGAAGCTCAAAGAACATGCAGGAAATTCATTGAAAAAAAAGATTATTCCCTGCACACACAGTCACTGGGTTATCTAAAGTCAAGATGAAGGAAAAAATCTTAAGAGCTGTGAGGCAAAAGCATCAGGTAACCTATAAAGGAAAACCTATCAGATTAACAGCAGATTTCTCAGCAAAAGCCCTACAAGCTAGATTAACAGTAGATTTCTCAGCAGAACCCTGTGAGTTAAGGAGGTTATTTTTAGCCTCCTTAAACAAAACCATTATCAGCCAAGAATTTTGTATCAGCAAAACGAAGCTTCATAAATGGAGGAAAGATACAGTCTTTCCCAAACAAATGCTGAGAGAATTCACCACTACCAAGACAGCACTACAAGAACTGCTAAAAGGAGCTTTAAATCCTGAAACAAATCCTCAAAATACACCAAAATAGAATGTCCTTAAAACATAAATCTCACAGGACCTATATAACAATAACACAATAAAAACAACAACAAGCTATTTCAGGCAACAAATAGCATGATGAATAGAATAGTATCTCTCATCTCAACACTAACATTAAAAGATACAGAATGGCAGAATGGATAAGAATTCACCAACCAAGTTTCTGTTGTCTTCAGGAGACTTGCCTAACACATACGGACTCACATAAACTGAATGTAAAGGGGTGGAAAAAGACATTTCATGCAAAAGACACAAAAAAGCAAGCATAAGTAGCTATTCTTATATCAGACAAAACAAAGCTTTAAAGCAACAGCAGTTAAAAAAGACAGAGGCATTATATAATGATAAAAGGACTAGTCAAAAAAGAAAATATCACAATTCTAAATAAATATGCACCTAACACTGGAACTCCCAAATTTACAAAACAATTACTACTAAACCTGAGAAATGAAATAGACAACACAATAATAGTTGTGGAATTTAATACTCCACTGACAGCACCAGACAGATCATCAAGACAGAAAGTCAACAAAGAAACAATGGACTTAAACTATACAACAAATGGGCTTAACAGATATTTACAGAACATTCTGCCCAACAACTACAGAATGTACATTCTATTCATCAGCACATGGAATATTCTCCAAAACAGACCATACAGTAGGACACAAAAAAAGTCTTAGTAAATTTTTAAAAATTGAAATTATATCAAGTACTCACTCAGACCACAGTGGAACAAAATTGTAAATCAACTCCAGAAGGACCCCTCTAAGCCATGCAAATACATGGAAATTAAATAACCTGCTCCTGAATGATCATTGGGTCAACAATGAAATCAAAATTGAAATTTAAAAAATTACTCGAACTGAGCAATAATAGTGACACAACCTATCAAAACTTCTGGGATACAGCAAAAGCAGTGCTAAGAGGAAAGCTCATAGCCTTAGATGTCTACATCAAAAAGTCTGAAAGAGCACAAATAGACAATCAAAGGTCACACCTCGTGGAACTCAAGATGGAAGAATAATCCAAACCCAAAGCCAGCAGAAGAAAAGAAATAACATAGATCAGAGCAGAACTAAATGAAATTGAAACAACAACAACAAAAATGTACAAAAAATAAATCAAACAAAATCTGGTTCTCGAAAAGATAAATAAAATTGATAGACTATTAGCAAGATTAACCAAGGAAAGAAGAGAGAAGATCTAAATAAGCTCAATTACAAATGAAATGTGAGACATTACAACTGATACCACAGAAATACAGAAGATTATTCAAGGCTACTATGAACCCTTTTAAGGGCACAAACTGGAAAACCTAGAGGAGATGGATAAATTCCTGGAAATATACAACCCTCTTAAATTAAACCAGGAAGATACAGAATCCTTGAACTGACCAATAACAAGCAGAGATACTGAAATGGTAATTGAAAAATTTGCCAACAATAAAAAATCTAGGACCAGACAGATTCACAGCTAGATTCTATCCATTGACAATCTTATTGACACTATTCCAAAAGATAAAGAGGGAATCCTCCCTAAATCATTCTATGAAGCCAGTATCACCCTAATACCAAAACCAGGGAAGGACATAACAACAACAAAAAACTACAGACCAATATCCCTGATGAACATAGATATAAAAATCCACAACAAAATACTAGCAAATGGAATCCAATAGTATATTAAAAAGATAATCCACCATGATCAAGTCGGTTTCATACCAGGGATACAGGGATAGTTTAACATAAGTAAGTCAATAAATGTGATACACCACATAAACAGAATTAAAAACAAAAATCACATGATCATCTCCATAGATGCAGAAAAGGCATTTGACAAAATCCAGCATCTCTTTATGATTAAAACCCTCAGCAAAATCAGCATAGAAGGGACATATCTTGAAGTAATCAAAGCCATCTAAAACAACCCTATAGCCAACATGATACTGAATGAGAAGTTGAAAGCATTCCCTCTGAGAAATGGAACAAGGAAAGGATGCCCACTTTCACCACTTCTATTCAATGAAGTACTAGAAGTCCTAGCCAGAGCAATCAGATAAGAGAAAGAAATCAAGGGCATCTAAATCACACTAAAGAAAAAGTCAAACTGTCCCTGTTTGCTAATGATATGATCATATATCTAGAAACCCTAAAGACTCATCCAAAAGGCTCCTAAAACTGGTAAATGAATTCAGCAAAGTTTCAAGGTGCAAAATTTAGGTACACAAATCAGTAGCTCTGCTATACACCAGCAGCAACCAAGCTGAGAATCAAATCAAGAACTCAACCCCTTTCACTATAGCTGCAACAAATAAAATAAAATAAAATACTTAGGTATATACCTAATGAAGGATGTCAAAGACCTCTACAAGGAAAACTACAAAACAGTCCTGAAAGAAATCACAGATGACACAAACAAATGGAAACACATCCCATGCTCATGAATGGTCAGAATCAATATCATGTATATGACCATGCTGCCAAAAACAATCTACAAATTCAATACAGTTCCCGTCAAAATACCATCATCATTCTTCACACTAGAAAAACAATCCTCTACTTCATATGGAACCATAAAAGAGCTTGCATAGCCAAAGCAAGACTAAGCAAAAAGAACAAATCTGGGGGCATCACATTACCAAACTTCAAGCTATCCTACAAGGCCATAGTCACCAAAACAGCATCGTACTAGTATAAAAATAGGCATATAGACCAATGGAACAGAATAGAGAACCCACGAATGAAGCCAAATACTTACAGCCAACTGATCTTTGACAAAATAAACAAAAACATAAAGTGGCAAAACGACACCCTATTCAACAAATGGTGCTGGGATAATTGGCAAGCCACAGCTAGAAGAATGAAACTGGATCCTCATCTCTTAACTTATTAAAAAAATCAACTCAAAATGAATCAAAGACTTAAATCTGAGGCCTAAAACCATAAAGATTCTGGAAGATAACATCAGAAAAACCCTCTAGACATTGGCTTAGGCAAAGACTTCATGACCAAGTACCCAAAAGCAAATGCAACAAAACAAAAAAAGGTAAATAGATAGAACTTAATTAAACTAGAAAGCTTCTGCACAGCAAAAGAAATAATCACCAGCGTTAACAGGTATACTACAGAGTGGGAGAAAATCTTCACAGTCTATACATCCAACAAAGGCCTAATATCCAGAATCTACAAAGAACTCAAACAAATCAGCAAGAGTGAAACAAACAATCCCATCAAAAAGTGGGCTAAGGACATGAATAGACAGTTCTCAAAAGAAGATATACAAATGGCTAACAAGCATATAGAAAAATGCTTGACATCACTAATTATTAGGGAAATGCAACTCCAAACCCACAATGTGTTACCACCTCACTCCTGCAAGAATGGCAGTAATCAAAAAAAATCAAAAAGTAATAGATGTTGGCAGGGATGTGGTAAAAGGGGAACACTTTTACACTGTTGGTGGGAATGTAAACTAGTACAATCACTATGGAAAACAGTGTGAAGATTCTTTAAAGAACTAAAAGTAGATTTATTGTTTGATCCAGCAATGCCACTACTAGGTATCTACCAAGAGAAAAAGAAGTCATTATATGAAAAAAATACTTGCACACACACATGTTTATAGCAGCACAATTTGCAACTGCAAAACTATGGAACCAGCCCAAATGCCTATCAATCAAAGAGTACCTAAAGAAAATGTGGTACATATATACCATAGATTACTATTCGGCCATAAAAAGGAATGAAATAATGGCATTTGTAGCAACCTAGATGGAACTGGAGACTATTATTCTAAGTGAAGTAACTCAGGAATGGAAAACCAAACATGTGTTCTCACTCATATGTGGGAGCTAAGCTATGAGGACACAAAGGCAGAAATAAGAGTGATACATTTGACTTTGGGGACTCAGGGGAAAGGGTTGGGGGTGGTGAGGGATAAAAGACTACATATCGGGTACAGTGTACACTGCTCGAGTAATAGGTGCACCAAAATCTCAGATATCAACACTAAAGAACTTGTTCATGTAACCAAATATCACTTGTTCCCCAAAAACCTATTGAAATAAAAAAATTAAAAATTAATAACTGAAGATTTACCAAATCTGAGCAGAGAAATAAACATCCAGACTCAAAAAGTCCATAAAACCTCAACTAGATTGAGCATACAAAGGTTTATATCAAGACCCATTTTAATTGAACTATGAAAAGTCTGAGAAAAGGAGACAATTTCAAAAGTAGCAAGAGAAAATGACTTATCATATACACAGCAAATTCACAAGACTATCAGCAGATTTCTCGATAGAAATCTTGCAGGCCAGGAAAGTGTGAAATGATATATTCAAAGTATTAGAGGAAAAAGATTGCTAAACAATAGTATTGTACCCTGCAAAGCTATTTTTTAATAGCTGATCTTTAAAAATGAAGGGGAGACAGATTCTTTCCGAGACAGAGGGACTTTGTCACTGCTTAACCTATCTTACAAAAAATGCTTAAGGAAGGCCTTCAAGCAATGTAAAAGCATATGAAGATAGAAATCTCACAGGCAAAGTAATACACAATCAAATACAGAATAATAAACACTGTAATGGTGGTGTCTAAAATACTTACAACACGCAAGATAAAGGTTTGGTTAAATTATTAAAAATAACTATACTAAAATTTGATAATGAATTTAGAATATAAATTTGATAAATAATTCACAATGAATGAAATCAGAGTAATCTCTGACTTGAACATGTAGTGTGAATGGGGCAGGTAAGAGTGCAGAGTTTTTTTTAATACAATTTAAGTTGTTATCAACTGAAATAAAGGTTTATAACTACAAGAAAGCTTATGTAAGCCTTAAACCCACAAAGAAAAACCTATAGCAGATACACAAAAGATGAAGTGAAAGTAATCAATCCAAACCACTACAAAAAAATCATCAAATAATAGAAGACAGTAAGAGACAAAAAGAGAAACAAAAGAGCTGCAAAAGAGACAGAAAACAATAAAATGGCAATAGTGAGACATCAATAATCACTTTATATGTAAATGAACTAAACTCTTCCATCAAAAGGCATAGTGTACTTGACTGGATATTATTTTATTTTATATTTTTACATTGTAGATTCAGGAGGTAAAGTGCCGGTTTGTTACATGAGTATATTGCATGATGCTAAAGTTTGGGCTTCTAATCATCCTGTCACCCCAGTGGCTAATATATTACCTGATAAGCATTTTTTAAACTCTTGCTCATCCCTCCCTCTCCCCTTAAAGAATCCCTAGTGTCTACTGTCTCTATCTTTGTGTCTGTGTGTTCTCAATTTTCTCACTTATAAGTGAGAAAATGAAGTAATTGGCTTCTTGTTTCTGTGTAAATTCACTTAGGATAATGGCCTCCAGCCATACCCATGTTGTTGCAAAGGACATAGATTCACTCTTTTTTCATGGCTGCATAGTGTTCCATAATGTGGATGTATCACATTTTCTTTATCCAGTCTACCATTGGTGAGCATCTGGGTTGATTTCATGTCTTTGCTGCTGTGAGTAGTTCTGCAATAAACATACAAGTGCAAGTGTCTTTTTGGTAGAACTATTTATTTTCCTTTGAGTAGATACCAAATAATGGGATTGCTGGATTGATGGTAATTCTATTTTTAGTTGTTTGAGAAATCTCCACATTACTTTCCACGTGGCTGAACAAATTTGCATTCCTATCAACAGTGTATAAGCATTCCCTTTTATTCACAACCTCGCCAAAATCAGTTATTTTTTGACTTTTTAATAATAGCCATTCCGACTGGTATGAGATGGTATCTCATTGTGGTTTTGATTTGCACCTCTGGGGTGATTAGTGATGTAGAGCATCTTTTCATATATGTGTTGGTCACTTGTATGTCTTTTTTTGAGAAGTGTCTGTTCGTGTCCATTGTCCACTTTTTAATGGTGTTATTTGTTGTATTTTCTTGTTGATTTAAGTACCTTACAGATTCTGGGTATTAAACCTTGGCCAAATGCATACTTTGCAAATACTTTCTCCCATTATGTAGGATGTCTGTTTACTTTGTTGACAGTTTCTTTTGCTTGCAGAAACTTTTCAGTATAATTAAGTCCCATTTGTCTACTTTTAATTTGTTACATTTGCTTTTTGAGCCTTCTTCATAAATCATTTTCCTAGATTAATGTCTAGAAGAGTATTTCCTAGGCTTTCTTCTAGGATTTTTATAGTTTAAGAACTTACATTTAAGTCTTTAAACCATCTTCAGTTAATTTTTGTACACAGTGAGAGGTAGGTGTACAGTTTCATTCTTCTGCATATGGATAGCCAGTTTTCCCAGTACCATTTATTGAACAGGGTATCACTTCCCCATTATTTTTGTGGACTTTGTCAAAGATCAGTCGGTTATAGGTGAGCAGCTTTATTTCAGAGATCTCCATTCTGTTCCATCGGTCTACATGTTTATTTTTGTACTAGTACCTGCTATTTCGGTTACTGTGACCATGTAGTATAGTTTGAGCTTGGTGAGATGTGATGCCTCAAACTATTCTTTTTGCTTAGAATTGTTTTGGCCATTATGACTCTTTTTTAGTTCCATATGAATTTTAGAATATTTTTCTAATTCTGTAAAAAATGACATTGATAATTTGATAGGAATAGCATTAAATCTGTAGATTGTTTTGGACAGCCTGACCATTTAATTGATATTGATTATTCCAATCCATAAGCATGAAATGCTTTTCCATTTATTTGTGTCATCTATGATTTATTTTAGCAGTGTTTTGTAGTTTTCCTCATAGAATTCTCTCACCTCCTTAGTTAGATGTATTCCTAAGGATTTTATTTTTCTGCGTGGCTATTGTAAATGGATTGCATTCTTGATTTGGTTATCAGCTTGAACATTCTTGGAGTATAGAAATGCTACTGATTTTTGCATGTTGAATTCATATCCTAAGACTTGGCTGAAGTATTTTAACAGATCTAGAAGTCTTTTGGCAGGATCTTTATGGTTTTCTAGGTATAAAATTGTATCATCAGTGAAGACAGATAATTTAACTTCCACTTTTTCTATTTGGATGTTTTGCATTTCTTTCTCTTGCCTGATTGCTCTGGCAAGAACTATGTTGAATAGAAGTGGTGAGAGTGGACATCTTTGTCTTGTTCCAGGTTTTAGAAAGAATGCTTATAACTTGTTCAGTACAATGTTGGTTCTTGGTCTGTTATAAATACCTCTCATTATTTTGAGGTATGTTCCTTCAATACCAAGTTTATTGAGAGATTTTATCATGAAGGGATGCTGGATTTTATCAAAATCTTTTCCTGTGGCTTTTGAGATCATCATGTGGTTTTTTCATTCTGCTTATGGTTGTAAATCACATTTACTGATTTGTATATGTTGTACCCCACTTTAATCCTGGCAATAAAACCTACTTGATAATGGTGAATTAGCTTTGTGATGTGCTGCGGGATTTGGTTTGCTAGTATTTTATGGAGGATTTTTCATCTATGTTCATCAGGGATATTGGCCTGTAGCTTACTTTTTTGTTGTGTTTTTGCAAGATTTTGGTATCAGGATAATACCAGTTTCATGGAATGAGTTAGGGAAGACTCCCTTTTCCTCAATTTTTTGGAATAAATGTATTATGATTGGTATTAGCACGTTTTTATATGTCTGGCAGAATTTGACTACGAATCCATCTAGTCCAGGGACTTTTTGGATTGGTAGGGTTTTTTGTTTTCCTTACGGATTCATTTTCATTATTTATTATTAGTCTGTTCAATATTTCTGTTTCTTCCTGGTTCAATCTTTGAAGGTAGTGCTTTCCAGGAATTTATGCATTTCCTTTAGGTTTTCTAGTTTGTGTGTATAGAGATGTTCATAACAGTCCCTGAGGACCTTTTGCATTTCTGTGGGATCAGAAATAAACTCTTGTCATTTCTGATTGTGCTTATTTGGATCTTCTTTTTTTTTTTTTTCTCTCTGTTAACTTACCTAGTGGTCTATCAATGTTTTTGATGAAATGAAAGAACTTTTCATTTCATTGATCTTTTGCCTGTTTTTGGGGGGGCCTAAATTTCACTTCATTCTTCTCTGATTGTAGTTATTTCTTTTCTTTTGTTAATTTTGGGTTTAGTTTCTCTTGTTTTTCTAGTTCCTTCATGTGCGAGGTTAGGTTGTTTATTTGCAAACTTTCTATCTTCTTGATGTAGGCATTTAGTGCTATAAACTTCCCTCTTAACAGTGTTATTGCTGTATCCCAGAGGTTTTTGTGTGTTCTTTCTCTATTTTCATTTGCTTCAAAGATTGTTTTGATTTCTGCCTTAATTTTGTTGCTTACCCAAAAGTAAGCTGTAAGTTGTTTAGTTTCAATTAACTTGTGTGGTTTTGAGAGTTCCTCTTTGTATTGATTTCTATTTTTATTTCACTGTGGTTCATGAAGATGCTTGGTATAATTTATATTTGAATGTATTGAGACTTGATTTATGACTGAGCATGTGGTCAATCTTAGTCAATCTTAGGGTATGTTTCATGTGCAGATGAGAAGAAAGTATATTCCATGGTTGTTGCAAGGAGTATTCTGTAGATTTCTATTATGTCGAATTGCTCCATGTCAAATTTAAGTCCAGAATTTATTCCCAAAGTGCTGGTATTACAGACATGAGCCACCATGCTCGGTCCCTATTTTCAATAATGAATAGAACATCCAGACAGAAAATCAATAAGAAAACAGCAGCCATGAGCAACAATAGACCAAATGTACTTAACAGAAAAATGCAGAACTTTCCACCCAACAGCAGAATGCATATTCTTCTCAAGTTCACCTGAAACCTTCTCCAGAACAGATCACATGTCAGGTGACAAAACAAGTCTTAGCAAATATAAGAATATTAAAATAATACCAACTGTCTTCTCAGAGCACAACGTAATAAAACAATAGATCAAAAATAGAAAGCAAACAAGAAAATTTGCAAATATATGGAAACCAACTGACACTCTCTTGAACAATCATTGAGTAAAAGAGAACATCAAGAGAATATTTTTAAAATACCTTGATACAAACAAAAATGCAAATAAAATCATCAGAATTTATGGAATGTTGTGAAAACATTAAGAGTTTATAGCACTGAAGACCAACTTTTTTTAAAAAGAAAGATCTGTATAAATCAATACAATTTTACAACTGAAAGAACTAAAATAAACACAAAGTCAGCAAAAAAAAAAAGGAAATAATGCTGACTATAACAAAAGTACGCAAGGTAGGGAGTAGAAAAACAAACAGAAAAAAAAAAACCAAAAATGTTTTTTTAAAGATAAATGAAATTGAGCAACACTTATCTAAGATAAAAAGGGAGAACACTCAAATAAACAAGATCAAAAATTGAAGAGTAAACATTGCAATGCATAACACAGAAATAAAAAAGATCACAGGGGATTATCATGAACAATTATATGCCAACAAATTGGATAACCTGGAAGACTTGGATAAATTCCTAGAAACATATAATTTACCAAGACTAATTCAAGAAGAAATAGAAAACCTGCACAAACCATTAACAAAAATATTAAATCTGCTCTTAAAAACTCTTCAACAAAGAATAGCACAGTATCAGGTGGCTTCATGGGAAAAGTCTACCAAACATCCAAAGAATGAATATCGACCGCTTTTATACCCTTCCAAAAGATAGAGAAACAAACACCGTCAAATTCATTTTGTGTGGCTTGATTCCAAAGCCAGGAAAAGGAAATGCAAGAAAAGAAAACTACAAACCATATCGCTGAACAAAGCTGGAGCCATCACACTATCTGTTCTCAAAATGTGTTACATAGTTATAGTAATCAAAATATCATGTTACTGGCACAATAAAGACATATAGACCAATGGACAGAATAGAGGACCAAGAAATAAAACCACACATTTACAGTTAACTGATCTTTGGCACAGGTGTCAAGAACACACAATGGGGAAAGGACAATCTCTTTAACAAATGGTGTTGGGACAACTGGATATACGCGTGCAGAAGAATGAAATTAGACCCTTATTTCACCACATATTTCACAAAAATCAACTCAAAATGCTTAAAATACTTTTGTCTTATACTTGAAACTAAAACTTCTGGAAGAAAACATGAAAAAAAACCATCTTGGCATTGGTCTTGGCAATAACTTTCTGGATATTACATGAAAAGCACAGGCAGCAAAAGCAAAAAAAGGCAAATGAGATTACGTCAAACTAAAAGTCTCCTGCATAGCAAAGGGAACGATCAACAAAACCACAAGGCAATATTAAGAATGGGAAAACTATTTCCAACCCATATAACTGATAAGAAGTTAATACCCAAAATATATAAAGGACTTATGCAATTCAGTACCAACAGAAAAACTCAATTAAAAAATAGTCAAAAAGACTTACATAAACACTTTTCAAAAGAATATATTCAGATGGTCAAAAAGTATATGAAAAGTTACTCAAAATCTCTAAACATTAGGGAAATACAAACCAAACGAAAATTGACACATCACCTCACACGTGTTAGAATGTCTGTTACCCAAAAGACAAAAGATATCAAGCGTTAGGATGTGGAGAAAAGGCATCCTTGTATACTGTTGGTAGAAATGTAAATTGATATAGCCATTATGGCAAAGAGTATACATGTTCCTTAAAAAATCAAAAACTATCACATGACCCAGTAATCCTACTACTGGGTATACATCCAAATAAGTTGAAAACAGAATCTTTGCCATGTTAATTGTAGCAGTATTCATAACAGCCAAGATATCTGGCATATTATTTAGCCTTCAAAAGGAAGAAAATTCTGCCATAGGTGCAGCTGGAGGCCATTACACTAAGCAAAATAAGTAACACAGAGAAAGTGAAATACTGCATGATGTCACATACATGTGGAATCTAAAATAGTCAAACTTACAGAAGCAGAAAGAGTAGAACGGTTGTTTGCAGGGGACTGAAGGGAGGAAGATATGGGGTAATGTTGGTCGAAGGATATGAATCTTCATTTATGCAAGATGAATAATTTCTGGAGATCTAATGTACACTGTGATAAAGATATTAAAAACAGTATATTGCAAACTTGAAATTTCCTGAAAAGATAAATTAAGTCTTCTCACCATACATACATAAGTGGTAAATATGTAGAGGCAATAAATATGTTAATTAGCTGGAATTTACAATGTATGTGTATATTAAAACATCAAATTGTACACCTTAAATACATAAAATGTTGTCAATAGTCTCTCAATAAACCTGTTAAAAATAATATGAATTTGATTGTGCTGATGGTTACACAACTCTGTGGATATACCAAAATCTATTGAACCTGTACACTTTATATAGGTGAATTGTTTGTTTGTGAATTTTATCTCAATAAAGCTTTTTACCACAAAAAAAAATAAATTTTTTAAAAAAGGCAATCATGTTCCAGAATCCACGTTCTGTTTGCTTTTCAGAAACCATGTTTTTGATTATTATCCTGCACTGCCTCTCATGCTAATTTAGAATAGGGAGTATTTTTCTGGCAAGGCATGGTGGCTTACACTTGTAATCCCATCACTTTGGGAGGCCCAGGCGGGCAGATCACTTGAGGCCAGCTATTCGAGACCAGCCTGGCCAACATGGTGAAACCCTGTCTCTACTAAAACTACAAAAACATTAGCTGGGCATGGTGGCGCATGCCTGTAATCCCAGCTGCTGGGGATGCTGAGGCACAAGAATGGCTTGAACACAGACTGAGGTTGCAGTGATCTGAGATCGCACCGCTGCCCTCAAGCCTGGGTGACACAGCAAGACTCTGTCTCAAAAATAAGAAAAACAAAACAAAACAGAAGAGTGGGAGCGTTTTTCAGTGAAAATCCTAATTAGTACATATGTTAATTGTCTTGATTTAGCCATTTCACAATATATACATATTTCAACGTATCATCTTGTACACAATAAATATATACAGTTTTCATTAATTTAAAACAGTTAATATAAAATAAAACAAAATAAGATTTTACGTTTTTTTTTTTTTAAAAAAATACTAATTAGTATATGCTTAGGTCACTGAGCTGACATCTGGCCCACCAGTCAGGGTGGAGACAAATCAGTGTATCCCATTTATAGGTACAGTCATCAGAGCTGATCAAATTCAGTGAAAAAAGAAAACAAAACAGGAATCTTGAGTCCTTTTGAACCAGATATTTAAAGTTTTAGTTTTCTAAATCAAGAAATATAATATTTTTTAGGAGTAGTACCTTTAATATCTGATATGAGCAGTATCACACAAGGAGAAAATAGTAAATTACAACTAGCAAATCACCACTGATAAAAGAGAATAAAATTGTACCATGTCAGGCTTAAAGAATATAAACACGGTTGCCGTGAACATTATGAATACAGTTAGGTGTGAGATAGCTACTGCATTTTTATTCTTATTGTCATGGCTGTGGGACAGGAGTAAGAAGAATTCTCCATTGTCAGGCATGTACCTGATCCCCTAATCCTGGAGACAAAAATCTGTGCTGGCCATGATGCCCACAGTGAGTGCTGCCCAGTATGACTGTGCAGTGGCAGTATCAGGTGTGGATTCCTCAGTGGGGTCCCTGCCAGGGTGGCTATGCTCAGAATTCAGTAAGTGTGCTGGGCTTCTTGGTTAAGTATTGATGGTGGAAAAGTGTGTTTGTTTAAAGCTTAGGCAATATTTCGATATCACAGCCCGTCGTTTTCCTTATGTATTAAAAGAACCACCAGGTGATAAGCTGCTCTTCTTTGAAGCCTTTCATAACAACTTTTTCACCTTTTGCCTGTGTATCACCTTTTCCTGCCTAATAAATCACCTCAAAACTTAGTGTTTTAAAACACCTAAAATTTATTTATTAATAGCTCACAATTCTGTAACTTCGCTGGGTGGTTCTTTGGCTGGCCTGGCATATGCTCATTCATGTGCCTCTATCTAGTTGGCTTCCAGATCAGCTCAGGGTTGGTTGCTCAAGGGGGCCTCACCTGGGGTGGCTGCTTCAGGCTCCAAGGGTCTCTCATCATCTCCGGACTAGGCTGGATTGTTCCTATGGTCTCAGAAGGGCTCCAAGAGTTGCCTCTGAATAATGAAATCTTCCAGGTCTTCTGGCCTGGTCCCCAACTTCTATTGTTACTGGAAGATTGCAAAGAGGCCATAGCTTCTCTAAAGAGGACCCGGAAGCGGAAAGCCACCATTCCTGGTCGCTACCCCTGGGATTCCCTTATCTGACCTAACCTGCTCGGAGGACCCAGCCTCGCCTAAGCACGACCCTGCGCGTGCGCACGCAGTAGCACAGCCTCGCCCATGACCACCTCCCTGCCCGCTGCAGCGCCCAAAAGGGAATGCTTGTGCTCATGAAAAATAAAATCTAAGTTTCAGTGAGGTTGGAATTTGTTAAGTGCGATTGTTTCAAAAATGTAGAGGAGAAGTTCTCCACAATAGATCTTCCCTGAAGTTATGGTCTCTTTATAATGACATGTTGAAAATTAACATCTATTGAAAAAAATGTATGAAGGAAAACATGAGGAATTTGTTTACATCCGAGGTAAGCATAATAAATACAATCATAAAAGCCATTGATGAGAAATGACAACAGAGGCCCCTCCCCAGGTCCGCTCTGCCCTGCTAGCGCTCCCGGGGACTGATTGTCCCTCTACCAGCAGTAGAGACTTAGGGTTATTAATGGATGACAGATAATTTCATTGGCTTTCTGCTTACTGAAACCTCTAATCTGATTTTAACTCTGAATTTAAAAATAAAGAAGTAAGACTCCTTAGTTCCCCCAACTTCTCCTCATCCTGTCAAAATCCTCTGGCTTTTGGAGGAAATTCACTATCCTGTGCTTTTAGAAGGTACATTTAAATTTTGAACGCGTGGTATAGCACAAGCACCCACCAATCACCACAGAGGCTGGCTGTGGAGCCAAGCATCCATCCTTTGGGTCATGGGGAGGGCGCAGGAAAGGTGCCAGGGCTCCAGGGAATAAATAGGCTGGGGAAAGGGAGGAGTGGAGAGGCAGTTTTTGGATGGCTTGGCATAATGACCACTTTCTCATTGGAAAACAATATTTTAATATTTTAACACCAGTATGGCTCTACCAGTATGAATCAGTTAAGTATCAAGACTTTGTGAGTTCCGTAAGAGCAGAGACTGTTTTATTTTTCATTAAACATCACAGTTCCTCAAGCCTTTATCTGCAATTCTGAAATCTAAAAACTTGAAGAAAACAAAATTGTCTCTATAACTTCTCTGGCTGCAAAACTGGTTCATTTTGACTTGACACCATTTATAAACTTTATTATTCCTAAGTGAATAGTCATGATTTTCACTGCTGACACATTAATGTGTTTGATTATAGGATACTGCTCAGGGTGCCCCCTGGGGGGTACTTTGTAATAGAAGATGCATGCACTGTTTTATTTTCCTAAAATTTGAAAACAATTGGATTCAGAAGCACATATGCTCCCAAAGGTTTTGATAAAGGCTTGTGTACAGATACTACCCAGCTTGGTGTGTGCTCTGAGGCAGAGTGGGTAGTCAACAAATTCTATGTTGTTTAGTGAAACTGCCTATGTAGGTTTAAATTTTGATTGATTAGATGAAATGGCAAAAGGAATGAAAAAAACAGTTTCTGCCCAGATTCAGTTTTGTATACTTTTTTTTTTTTTTTTTTTTGAGACAGAGTCTAGCTCTGTCGCCCAGGGTGAAGGGCATGTAGTGGCACAACCTTGGCTCACTGCAACCTCCACTTTCTGGGTTCAAGCAATTCTCCTGCCTCAGCCTCCCAAGTAGCTGGGATTACAGGCATGCACCACTATGCCTGGCTAATTTTTGTATTTTTAGTAGAGACGGAGTTTAGCCATGTTGGTCAGGCTGGTCTCGAACTCCTGACCTCAAGTGATCTGTACAACTTGGCCTCCCAAAGTGCTGGGATTACAGGCATGAGCCACTGTGCCTGACCTGTACACCTTTTTTAATCTATAACGGAGCCAATACTATTCATGGATTTACATTATTCCATTGTTTTCTCCACACATACAAAAAATAATGTTTTCTTATCATTTACAGACAGACCATGTCCAAATATAGGTCCTAAGCAACATGCCCATGTGACTAATTCTGCACTTTTATAATCTCTTAAGGTTATATGTGGAGACACACATGGAAAATAGTCATAATCTTATTTATACATTAGTAATAAGTTTTAAAGGAAGATCAATGTCAATTTATGAAACAATGTACTTCATTTTGCCTGGAAATGTTATCAGTGTTCAAAATTACTCTGATGTCACTTTGTGAATAGTCAAATTGGCTTTTATACACTTGAAGTGATTAAAAATATATAAAATGTAGCCCTTAAAAGTATCAGAAATTGTCTCATTGGAATAATGTGAAAGAAATATCATTAAAGATTGAAGAGATATGAGAAGTCCCAATATTCTGAAATACAGATTCACGTGAATATTTCTGCAAGATGAGTTAACGTGAACCCACTGGAAAACCATCAAGTTTTATCAGTAAAGGATTCTCATCAAATCACAATCACACAGCATGGATAGGAAACGTCATAAAGCCCAGAATCATAAAATGATGGGAAAGGAAAAGGAAGCGAAACCAGATAAACTTGAAGTCTAGGAATAATGAAAGTAGAATGAGGAGGGGAGATGTTCCCTCCAGATGGGATGGCGGTGGATGTGGGGAAGGGAATGCCACACACACTCAAAAGGCTTGGAAACCCTGGGCAGTGACAGAACTGAGTGCGGGCCCGAAACACTATCTGGACTGTGTGAAGAATCCATTCCGAAGGAAAGACACAGGACGCAGGTAAATCAACTGTAAGATCACTGCAATAAATCAGCTTAGGCATGATGAGACACTGAACCAGAGAAGTGATGGCGAGGATGAAAAAATATAGTGAGGAGAGACTGGATAATACACTAAATTTCTTACTTGCCCTTTGACTTAAATCTTAGATCAAGCTAATGAGTTACTAAGCCTAGGTTGATGAGCTAGAAGTTGATAGATCTTGCTTCTTTCAGCATATTTCTACATTTTTATAAAGAAAGTTTACTTAAGATTAATGAGTACATGCAAGGCAATGGTTAGAGAAGTTTTGTGAATGTTTCACGAGGAACTGAAGACATATAGCAGCCTCTGCACAATTGTCATAATCTGATGTATTTTGCCATTGCTTTCTGTCACCTTCATGTGAAAAAGCATAAAGGAAAGACATACAGACCTGTCCTTGGTGAGGTCTGACAATGGGCAATGGTAATGTTCCTTTTGTTCAAAGCATAATTCTTCTTCATGATAAACTCAGAGGTAATAGAAACTACATCGAGAAGGGGGTAACTACAATTATATGAAGTTCCTTTTTGCTGTGCTTTAACAAATAAAAGATATCATTTCATAAAAATCACTTGAATTGCACCATAATCCAATAGGATATTAAGCATTTCTTTGAGGATAAAATCCTAGGATTATTAATCTATATAAAACCAAATTCTTCAGCCTTGAGGAAAGTAGAAGAAATTTCCCAAAGGAATTTCTACTTTTCTCTAACCCTAAAAAAAGAACCAATTCAAATTTTTATCAGTTAACTTTTAAATAAGATAATACATGTGCTTTTAAAAATAAAACACCCCTTCTATTAGGTTTATTTATGTTTTCTGCCTCTTCTAGGAGTTAGTTCTTAGAGTTTTTCTGACTTGAACAATTTTATAAAGTATCAAGAACTGAATAAAGTAACCACCCACACATTCACCTTAAAATTCTTCCATTATTTGCAACATATTTCCTTTATGTTGATATTGAGCAGTGTTGCTCAGTTACACTTTATAGTGAACCTTGCAAATATTATAGCTAAGCTGTTTGCCATTACTGATGATGTAAAAATGAAAACTATTATTTCTTGATGTATATTTTGTCAAAAAACAAGTTTGCATATTTGATTATTGAGTGAGTGTATTGCATACAGTAGTATGGGAGCTAGCTTGTTCTGTGACTTTGGGTACTTCTCTATACCTAGGCTTCAATTTCCTCATCAGTAAAATTAAGAATGAGTAAGAATGATCTCTGTAATCTGGATATGCAATACATATTCTAAGAAAATGAATTTTTCTGCCATTGTTAAAATATCAATATTTCATATCAACTCTATTAAGGAATACTTGTGTATCCATTTGTAACATTTTATAATATATTATAGGTGACTAATAAGTATGTTTTCAAGAGTAAAGTATTCTGTTAATTTTTTTGGAGCTTGTCTTCAATAAACTGCCTATGTGCTATTACTGTTATCCTCCTGGACAAGGACAAATTTAGGAAGAAAACTTAAAAACAAAATACCATGAGAACACATGGACACAGGAAGGGGAACATCACACACCAGGGCATGTTGTGGGGTGGGGGGAGGGGGGAGGGATAGCATTAGGAGATATACCTAATGTTAAATGATGAGTTAATGGGTACAGCACACCGACATGGCACATGTATACATATGTAACAAACCTGCATGTTGTGCATATGTACCTTAAAACTTAAAGTATAATTAAAAAAATCAAGAAACAGCCTTTACAACTGAATAATCCAGCATCACAGATATGGGTATTTCCTAATAAACTAACAGATGATTCTGGAAATGCAGGTAGATTTTTCTGTTAGGTCTCTTTTAGAGCAATTTCCTCTGAGCCTTTTGATTCAATGACAAAAATGAGCGCTGAAGATTTCCTTGTCAATATTGAATCATGAAGTTCTGACCACTGGGAAACACTTCTAGAGAAGCTTATTCAACAAAGACAGAGTTGAGCAAAGAACTTAGGAAAAAGATCTTTATATGTTCTCTAGTTACAGTGCCTTTACTCATTTGGAGGTGGTAGAATTTATATGAGTCATTGAAATGAGTCTTTTTAAAAATTTAATTTAGTTTAATTTTACATTCCGGGATGCATGTGCAGGATCTTCAGGTTTGTTACATAGATAAACATATGCCATGGTGGTTTGCTGCACCTATCAACCCATCACCTAGGTATTAAGCCCCGCATGCATTAACTATTTATCCTGATGCTCTCCTTCCCACTGTGGCCCAGCTTGTGTTGTTCTCCTCCCTGTGTCCATGTGTTCTCATTGTTCAGCTCCCACTTATAAGTGAGAACATGCAGTGTTTTGTTTTCTCTTAATATCTACTCTTAATCCTTTTACATGAAAGAAACTTGTAAGTTATGAGTGCAGTAAATGAACATATTTACTGCACTGTACTGTTCCAGTTTCAGACGAGATAGTCTTGTCATGCTATCAGCTACCATTTTCCACAAGACACTTGTTTCCCCTTGACATAAGGGTCCCACTTCATGCTTCCTGAAGCATTGCAATCTTTTCAAAATTTAAACATCTTTGTGAGGTCCCTGAATCTTATACCTTTTTGACTTTTTTAAGGAATAATATTCTATATTGGTTGTAGAACTGCCTTTCTTCTGTGTTGGTGTCAATTAAATTGAATTTAATGAGCATCCCCTCTAAATCCAGTGTTGTGTTAGGTTTTCTAAAAGACTGAAAAGAAAAAAAAATGTGAGGCTGAGTCTTGGGCATAGTCCCTCCTCAGCTTCCTTCCCCTCACCTGAGTTCAAAGATTCCCTCACAGTGTATCTCCTTTCTTGCCCCAACTGTCAAGCCATTTCATGTTTGCAGAAAGAATATCAATAATTGAAAAAGGAACCTGACCTCACCATTAAACTGTTCTCCTCAAACATTAGATTCGGTTTTCTGAACACAATGGCTGGGTTTCTGCACACTTCTCCAAATACATATGTCACTAGTAATCACAGGCCAGGACTTGAGCAGAAGTGATACCACGTGCTTCCGTGGTCTTTGAATCAAAACACTCACCACCTCCTTCCCAGGATGGCTAATTACGCTTAGGTAATTAGACTTCATCTGCCTGGTAAACTACTAAGTACATAAATTGCTTGGCATAAACTTTTCCTTTGCCTTTACCCCTCTGTGTGGTGCAGTTTCTGCCAGAAAAGCTTCTGCCAGATCAGTGCTCCTCTCAGTTTGGATAGTTTTTGCCATTTTTAGAATCCAACATAAGTATCATTCCCCCTGATTCCAACCACCAACTTGTTTGACCCATTGAATTGATTTGAGTCAGAGAAACCACTATTTTATATTGCTTCTGAGATTGGAGTTTATCTTTCCAATGATCCCTGGAATCATACTTTGAATACTACACATTGAGCCATCTGATGGTTCTCGATGGGGATTCATAACCTTAGAGTTTTCATTAACACGGGAGAACAAAAAAATTTTTAAGCAAAACTGAAACCAAATCCCACCAACCAGAGCTGATTTCTGGGATGGTAGAATGAGAATATGAGTTTCTTATCTTCCAAACATTATCTTCCTTTACAAATCAGTTTGCCCACCCAACAAATTTCACCCTTTAATAACATTATTATTCTTCCAGATTTTCAACTTCAAAGTCCTCTTTTTCTTTTCTTATATTGCATCTACTTACTCTCTAATATCTAATTTTCTTGGCTTGCCATTTTCCACTGCATAATTGTATTATGTGGCTTCCCTCATTTTACATGTCACATATCATCTGAACTCTATGTTTTCTGCTTTAATCCATCTTGTATACCATTGCCAGTCTTTATTAAGCATTACTTTAATAATATCAATTTTCTATTCAAAATTTTCCAGTGGCTTCATATTTTCATAGATAATTAAGATTAACCTTGTTTTAGATATTGTGATTTTGACCATGAATTCTGTCTTACTTCACACTTATTCAAAATATACCTTCTTATCCCTGTCAAAGTTGGCTTCTTTGCTATCTCGTGAACATGTTAAAACCATTCCCATTTTTGTCTCCACAGAAGTGGATGGCAAACTTAAATTGGATATTAGATCGATTTTAATAAAGGAATATTTTTGTTTATACAAAAGTACGGACAGAAGTAGGGAAACTACCAAAGAGAGTATAATTCCCTATGGTTAATATCACTGCAGACTGTTAAAGCAGAGGGGCCAGGAGATTAAGCAGATACTAGGAACTGCAAGAGGAGATTGGTGTTGATAGTATGACCAGGAAAGTCCTGATGATCGGTGAAAGATCACAGCCAAGGTCAGGCCCACAGGGAGAGTCCAGGAGAATCATTACCCTAAAATCTCCTTTCTCCTTCCTCTGATATCACAATAGGGGTATCATTTGGCAAAGCCCATTAAAGACTGATGGTATAGAAACATGTTGAAGACTAAAAAGCCTGTCACCGAGGGGTGTGAAGAAAAGGTGAGAATGATTTTGTAGTTTAAAAAAAAAAAGATATCCAACATATTTACTTAATTTTTCTTGAATTTATTTTATCTTTATATCTTTGCACTTCCAACTCATCTTATTCTTATCTTTGTATTTGCATACAATAAACACACTCTTTTTAGTATACAGGTTTATGAGTTTTAACAAGTGCATAGAGTAGTGCAACTACTATCAAAATTAAGATACAGAACATATCCATTACCTCCCAAAAATTTCCTCATGCAGTTCTTTGCAGTGACCTCTTCCGTTCCTCTAACCTGGCATCCAGTGCTATATTCTCACTTCAATGGAGTATTCTGTCTTCCGGAACCTCATGTGAATGAAATCATATGACCGCAAAAGGCAGTATATAGCATTTAAGTATGGCTTCTTTCACTTATCAAAGTGTACTTGAGATTCATTCATGTTCTTGAGTATATCAATAGTTCATTTGCTTTTGATTGTAAAGAAATATTTTATTCTATGAATGCACCATATTTTTAAAAAATCCATTCACCAGTTGAAGGACATATGAGGTATTTCCCATTTGGAGTGATTATAAATAAAGCTGCTATAAACTTTTACATACAGACTTTGTGGTGTGAAGCTCACCTAAGAGTAAGATTGTTTGCTCATAGAGTAAGTGTTGTTTTACTGTACAAAGTGACTTAACATTTTGCATTCCCTCCTATGAGCAATGTGTGAGAGTTTCACTTGCTCTATATCCTCATCCCATGCTTGATATTGTCATTTTGTTTTGTTTTTGCTTTGCTTTGTTTTGCTTCAGCCATTCTAGTATCTGTAAAGAGCTATCTCATCATGATTTTCATTTACGATTAGTGACTAATGATGTTCAGCCTGTTTTCACGTGCATGTTTTGCCATCTTCTTTGTATCTCATCTCTCCATATATCTTCTTTGCACACCCACCTGCTTAAAATTTTGTCCATTTTTTTATTAGATTGCTTCTTTTCTTTTTGTATTGTCAGTTCTTCATATACTCGGAGAAAAGGTCCCTTGTCACATGTTATTTACAAATGTTTTCTCCTGGTCTGAAACTTGCCTTTTCATTCTTTTAATAATGACTTTTCAAGATTAAAAGAGTAAATGTTTACACAAAAAGAACTAATCATTAAAATAAAATATATTTAAAACAAAAGGCAAGGGACAATATTTTATAATATTATTTAAATACTAAATGAAATGCACAGTTTTCTAGACAGAAAATATAATTCATCAAAATTGGCCTCAGTAGAAGGTTAGAACAACTACCATAGAAGAAATAGGGAAGCGGTAAGCCTACTGGTTTTGAGAGGGAATTCTGACAAACTTTTAAAGACTGTATAATCCCAATGTGGCTTAAATTATTTGAAAACATAGTAAAAGAGAAAACAAAATTAAATTCCGTTTTAAAATTTGCTTCAAAATAATGCAGGGGGAGCAGGTGTAGGAAGTACAAATCAGACAAAATTGGTCTTGAGTTAAGAAATATTAAAGCTACCTGGCTAAGTGTGGTGGCTCACGCCTTTAATCCCAGTACTTTGGGAGGCTGAAGCAGGCAAATCAACTGAGGTCAGGAGTTCCAGACCAGCCTGGCCAACAGGGTGAAACCCCATTTCCACTAAAAACAAACAAACAAACAAACAAAAAAAGAAAAAGAAAAGAGAAACAGAAATATCAAAACCACATGATAGGAACACAAAGGTTAATTATACTCTTCTCTGTAGTTTATAATGTGTGAAATGTTGCACAGATATAGTTTTTAGTAAATCAAACCACAAACACACAAACAACATAAAACATTTATGAATAGAAATGAAAAAATGACACAGCAATAACTTTCATAAATCTATAGGAAATAAAAATTTTAAATAGAATCCCACCATTAATAAGAGATATGGACAAAATATTACAAGCTAAGACAAGTAATTGAAACAAAAAATTAATAAGTGAGACTAGAATAAATCTCACTGCTTCATTTAAAAAATAATTAAAACAACATTTTCTGATGATGATACATTAAACTAGAATTATTTTTTAAAGAGGGTGAGAAGTCATTACAACCAGAATTTAAAAACTTCTTTAAGAACATCTTTGTATTAAAAGGAATAAACAAATCAAAATTAAAGAATTTCTTTTAGAAATAATCACAACTCTACCAAAAATGTTTTATGGAATACAATTAAAACAGTGTTCAGAGAAAAATTTGTGGTTCTTAATGCAAATAGCAATTAAAACTGGGAAGGGGAGATAAATCAACTAAGCATCGTTTAATAAAGAAAGAAAATAACAACTAAATAAATATAAGGAAAGCAGAAAAACAAAATAATAAGGATAACACCAGAAAATAGTAAATTAGAAAACAGGAAAATTAATATCTTTTTAAAAGTTGGTTTTTTGATGAAATAAAAAAAAACAAACCCAATAGCTAACAAAACCAAAAAAAAAAAAAGGGAAAAAACATAAGCACAAATACACAAAATTAAAATTATAGAGAAAATAACTTTTGAAGTTACAAGAATTTTTAAAATTTTCTTAGATGACTTTATACAGTTCTTTGGAAGTCAAGTTGAAAACTTAAATGAGAAAAGTAAATTTCTAGTTAAAATTTGCCAAAACAATCCTGGGAAGAAGAGAAAGTTTGAATTTGAATACCCATAGAAGAAATAGAGAACAATATGAAAATGCTATACTCCCAAAAAGGCCCTCATTCAGATGTTTTCATACAGACTGATTTTAAATCTTCAAAGAACAATAATGTTATGCTATTTAAATTATTCCAAGGCTTATAAAATAAGAAAAACGTTCAAATTAATTTCATAAAAGGGCATTAACATTGATCCTCAAACCTGGCAATGATTGCAACAATTACAACCACACAAATGACTGACTTACAAACTAATCTCTTATAGATATTGATGAAAAGTTATAAACAAATCATTAGCAAATAGAATTCAGCAGTGCATTTGTTAAAAATGCATTACAATAAGTTACACTTATCCCAGAAGACTAAAGACAAATCAAAATCAATATCTTAATTAACAGGAAACATCTTTCTCAGTTATTAAAACCATGAAAAAGGCAAGAATGACTATAATATCCACTACTACTTAATATTATACTGGAGGAATTAGCCAATACTTCAGACAAGATTAATGATTTGAGGCATAAAAATGAAAAAGACGGAAAAAAATTGTTTTTATGTTTAGGTTATATGACAGTATACCTTGAAACCAGAGGCAACCATTGAAAAAAATTAATACAAACAAGAGAATCAGTAATTTAGCATATTACAAAAGTTAAAATACAAAAATCAATAGCCCCTTTATGACCCAAAATAACCAAGTTTAAAATATATTGGAAGAGAAAACAACACTTATTATAGAAACAGCAAGAACAAATATCCATTAATATTTTTAACAAATACATGGAAAATGTAAATGAGAAAAAATCTAAAATATCATTGAAAGACTGAGAAAGTAGGTTCTGTCACATGGAGAGACCTTGGATAGAAAAACTATCCTTGGATAGAAAAACTTTCTTGGATAGAAAAACTCAATTAAAAGATTCCACTACTTCCCATGTTAAGGTATACATTTAATGTAATACCAACACAATCTAACATTTTATTTTATTTTCTTCATCTGGAGCTACACACAGTAATTTTAAAATTAATATTCCAATAAAAAGGGACTGTCTGGAAAACCCTGAAAAGTATGAACAATTGAGTTGAAAAGAGTATATACATTTGTGTATATATGTATTTGCATATATGTAAAAATTTAAAAATAACCAGTATATATAATAACCACATATGATATGTATTATATTATAACATATATTAAATTCTATATGTATCAATAGTATGTGTTATACATTATATTATTTAATATATGCTGAACATTTGTATTTTATGTTTTATATATAATATGCATATTACAAAGCCAATAATACTAATAAAACAGAATAAAATACAAAGACTACTAAAGTATATATGGAAAACATTTATATAATGAAGATGTAATCTCAAATATCTGAGAAAAAGATGGAATTTTTAATCATAGTGTTGGAACACTTAAATGGCAACTTAGTACAAATTTATTTGAAAATGGTACTTCATGCAACCCACTTCAATAAATGAAAAATGGAGATCCAAATGTAAAAATTAAAACATGTAAGTATTAGAAAAAATGAGTGAATTATTTTATAACATGAGAGTGGAGAATGTTTTTCCAACTAACATTCAAAAATCCAAGTAATGAGAACAATGATTAAATTAGATAATGTTATTGTTAAATTGCATGGCAAAATAACAAGTGATGGAAAAAGACAAATGACAAACTGGCAAAAAAATACTTGCAACTAATATCACACATAGATGTGTTGAGTCTCTAATGGAGTCAACAATGTTAAAAATCAAGGAAAGACATAGCTTCTAGAAAGGCAATGTGAGAAGTTCCACAGACCTACAGCCTAGCAAGACAACAATAACTGGTGAAAATATTAATTTTTAAAAAATTAAAGTCTTTGCAAATTGTGCTAAGGGCATACAGAAAATACAGAAACTTTTTTTTTTTTTTCCAAGAAAATTTACTCCACTTTGTTTAGAGCACAGTCTCTGACACTTGACCAGGACCTGCCCCCTCCCTCCCTAGCCAACTTGCAACAAAAAACTCCAGTCCAGTTGGGATGGGTGTGGCCACAGGACCAAGTCTAGGACAATGTTATCTTCCCCAGGAGGATCAGGCTGCCAGGATTTCTTACTGTCCCCCAGCTCCATTTCGTAAAGGCTGAATTTAGGCAGGTGAGTGAACCCAAGTGTCAGGGCTTTCTTCCTCCATCTGGCCCCACTCATAGGGCAGAGCCTCTATTCTAGTCAGGGCTCCCAAGAATACTGGGTCCTAATCATCTTCATCTTGGGATCCTCATAACACAGAGGTTTCAGGCTGTGAGAGACAAGCTGAAATGACCTGTGTCTGCTGCCTTCACCCAGCTACTCCTCATCAATCAGCAGTGTCGCTCTGAAAGAAGTGGACCACCAGTCCTTTATTTTATTTTTTTTTTAATTTTCAATTTTTTTTTTTTAGATGGAGTTTTGCTCTTGTTGCGCAGGCTGAAGTGCAGTGGCGAAAGTACTGGAGGGGTTGGCTTAGCCCTTTCTCTCCTTTCTGTCTTGTGAGGACATAGCATTTATCTCCTCCAGGGGACAAAGCAACAAGTCACCATCTAGGAAGAAACTGGGCCCTTATCAGACACCACACTTGCCAGCCCCTTGATCTTGGACTTTCCAGCCTCTGGAACTATGAGAAATAAATTTCTGTTCTTCATAAATTAAAAAAAAAAAAAAAAAGAAGGGGACCACCATCCCACCCCCAGCTCAAGAGCAGCAGCTCAGAGATTTTGCTCTGGTCACAAGAACAGAGCTCTGTAGCTTTTATCAAGGAAACTGACTTCATTTAAAATTGAGTATAGGGCTCTTCAAGTCTAAGGTTACTGTTAAAAAACAATGAAGAATTTTGTAGAAAGTTATTAAAAGGAAGCTGGTAGCTCCATGAGAACAGCAAGCTAAACTGAAGGCCAGCTATTTTACCAGAAAGAACTAAAGAAAGAGACAGATTTTTAAATGCCTCCAAGGGGTCAGAGCAAAACTAAAAAAATATGCCTGTAAATGCTATCAGACCTCGGAGAAATGTGTGCCCTAGGGCATTGTTGAAAATACAGCAATTAGTCAGCTATTAGTGCAGCCTAACAGCTATAGGTGATACCATCAGAAGTAGACAGCTAAATAGAAAGATCAGAGAAAGTGACCCCCAAAAAAAAAAAATCATGCTAATACTACTGTAATCCCTGGAAACTGTGCATGCCCAAGGCTGCACCCTCTGAGTGATATCAGGGGCTTTCAATGTGAGCTGAGCAGTAGTATTTCCTGCTGTAAGGTAACAATTATGAGGAGGACGTCAAGAGGATCTGCAGAAACCCTGGTCCTGGCATTGGAGCATTGTTGAAGCAAAGCCAATAGTCACCTATATGCAGACTTCTTGATATGTGAGGAAAAAAATCCCAACTTGGATATGCTCTTATAAATCAGATGCCATGCATCTTGCTTGTGCAACCATGATGATGAAGAATAAAATGTGCAGGGTTTTGTTTTTCCAAACTTCATAGGACTCAGTTCCTAAATCACCTGTGGTGAAAGGGAAGATGGTAATGGAGTTTTAAAATGTAGATCCCTGGGCTTTGCTCTAAGACTTCTGATTTGGTGGTCCAAGGTGAGGTTCAGAAATCTGTATTTTTAATAAGAATCTCAGGAATTTGGGGGGTAAAAAAAGATACTTGGCTGGCAGTGTTTAGTTTCAAAAATTATGAGAATTTACATACCTTAATACAATTATCTTCCAAACTTCTTAGTTTTCATTAGATTCCTGTGTTGAGAAACTTTATTCAGTTATTTGGGGGCATAAATATGCCCAGAATTTCAAGAGTTACCTTTATGTGAAAAGATAAATTAAAATAATTTAATTAACAAATTCATTGTAACCACATTTATATTTCATTGTAATTTATAAACAATGACTCCCTTATATTCTGCAATGAGCACTCTAAGTAAGAAGTCATTCAACTCGGTAGCATAATTAAAGAGTGGTACCTTAATTTCGTATTACTGTGGACACACAATGAGGTATTTATTCTATTCCTTGCTCTCACCTTTCAATCTACTGCTTCTAGTTTATACCTCCTTTTTTGTCTGTTCACGATAAGAATTAGTAAATACTCTATTTGTGTTCTCTGCAATTTCAATGGCATGTTAAGTGTAACAAAAACATCCTTTACTCCCAAGAGCTTAAATCCAAAGCTTCCCATTAAGAGAATGGTTGACTTCATTTGCTTCTGGGATACAGCAAGAAAGAATGTAGAGGGAAAATATAACTTTTTGGATGACACATCAGTCCGGTTTGAATCCTTCAAACTTAAACAGCCAAAAGAAATGTTCCTAAACTAAAGAACTATGAAGTACTAATTTTGGATTTTTGACTGCCAGATTATCAAATAAGTCACTTTTAATCTATTTTAGTCCATTTAGAAAGATGAGGGCAATATCACATACTTCAAGGCATGGCTGTGGAATATATGAAAGTGTGGGTAAATAATTTGTGACTGAAAACTGCTAAGGATTATTTTAAGGGCTGTGCCTCAGAGCGCATCTGTCTGCACTGCCTGTGCCCCACTTGGGGTTGGGGAGGTCTGCAAAGGCGAGTCATTCCATTTAGCTTCTTCATGACTCATTGATCTAAGCTTTTAGACACTGCTTGAACTTCACATTTCTTAGAAGTGGTTAGAGCGAGTAGCAGACTGCTCACGGGGGACAATTTGGAATGCCCCTAAAGCAATATTAATGATGACATGCATTAGATATGTAGGGGAATCTGAAAGGTGAAAAATTATGGACCTATACGGTATATTACCTCCAATGCTTCCAATTTTGCTCTGGGGTGGATTTTCTCTAAAAATATGTTATCCGAGTGACTGTTAAAAATTCCAATAGCAATAACTTGTCTGGCTGTGACTGTGAGTTTTCAGCATCTCTGCCAAGTTTTATGGTGAAGATTCTGCAAAGCAGTAGAAATCTGAAATCTGGCACATACCCCAGACTCATACTGCTCAGGGGCTCTAAATAATAAATGTTCTTTATCCAATGTTCATTCCAGGTACCCTTCCAGCAGGAGTGAGCACCTTTGTTATAAAGCAGAAAAAAAGTGAAGATTTTGGAGACAGTTTGTGTGTTTTATTTTAGTTTCATCTGAAAATGCAGCCTGAGAAGGGGTTTCAGGGTAGGTAGCTTATCTGAGATACAATCTCAGGATGCAGAAGTCAGAAAGGGAGGGAGACAGAAAGACCACAGGAAGAAAAAACAATATATGTGTGTCTTATTGCTTCTACTGCTAAAGGCAATTGGGCTCAGTTCATCTAGAACCTCTGAGAAATGAACAGAACACTTCCCAGAAACAGCCTCATGAAAATCAAGAGGCTGAAACCGTTATCCACTGACATCTATCTCACATAGGTTGAAGGTCACTGTTAAGGGTATTAGCTTCAGGCTGTTCCTACACGTGGGCCAAGCAAGTTCTGCAGGCATCTCTGAAAGCCCTGGAGCACAATGCGTTGATTCAGGCTATGCTTGGTGAGGTACAGCAAGGTGAGTCAGACCTTGTATGCCACTGTCTACTGCAGGTGAGACTAAAAATGAGATAAGCCAACTGGCATCTACTACAATCCAGCCCATCACTCTGTTCAGATTGTCTCATGTCTCTCATGGAGTCCATTCTGTCACTGCATTTTCAAGGTGGTGACTGGCTACAATTTCTTTCAAAAAGCTTTATATAGGCAGGTTCAATAAATAAGAAATGGTCCTCCTTGCTGCAATTGGTATCAAGATCATAACTGAAATCTATCACTTTCTTTTCAACCATCCATTCTAAATTTCTCTCACTCACCCAGTACTCCTGCAGAACTAAGTTGCTTGCCTGGTAGCATGTCTCATATCTTCAAGCCTGAGGGATCTGTCCTGGTTACCTTGCCATTTTTAAGCCATGGTTGCTACAATTGTCCATCCACAGTTTTCACCAGGCATAGAAACACAAAGGAACAACCCAGTGGATCCTGAAATTGTAGACATACTCTCCTCTTCGCTCCTGATGGCAATCAAAATGATGCTCAAAAATACATCCCATTTTTGTGCTGAAATAAGGAGTCCAAAATAAACAATCAGAGCTCCAGTTTGAGGGGAAATGTCCTTTCCCTGATGTCTTTTCCCTTGCCACTACTCCCTCTACTCCCAGCACACACCTTTAATCCAGTGGGCCTAAGATCTGTATTATACGTATTCTGAAGATGTGTTGCCGGCAGTGATGGGGTGGGAGGCAATTCTGTTGGTATCTTTGTTGAATGCAGACATCTAATAATACCTATCCCAGGTCCCAAGGTGCCATTATTTCTTCCAAAGGCCCTTACCTTTAGCAAAGGATGCCTCTCAGAGTTATACATTCAGTCTTCATAGAGCCTTCACCCTTGTAACACAATCCTGGGTACATTTTTAGCATATTTTGCCCTGTGGCTGCTGGTGATACTTGATTGTTGCCATGGAGTCCTTCTGGCTATCAGAAAATGCCCTGTGTTGATAGTTGAGAGGAATCAGGAAGCAGAGAAATTGAGACAAGATGGAAAGCCAATATATTAAGAGTGTATTATGTAGAATACTATTGCAGGCAGTAGTAGCTCAGTTCCTCCAGGACTTCTAAGAATCATAGAAAATGCTCCCAGAATTATCCAGTGAATCTCTTCCCCTGATAGAGGTGCTAAATTTTTTGTAATTCCAGGCTGTGCAGGAGCACAGGCTGAAATGTGATCTGGCTAAGTTAGATGAGGTCTTGTGAGAGAATGGAAAAAGACGCAAGGTACTTTAGTAGGTGGGATGCTGGCAGTACAAAGCAGGCTGAGCTTTACTGGAACTGTCCCCTACAATTAAAATTGAGATCAGAAGTATGTGGTCAATGTTATTGTGAAAAGAGCATGTAATGTGTGAGCTGTGATGCCCTTCACCTGACTTAAGCCCTCCCCCTCCCCATGTTGAACACTATCCTGCTAGTCACTCTGCTCAAACACCACCCCATGAATGAGGTATCTGTGGAGGTGCTCAGAGAGCAGCCAGAGACCCACAGCATATTCTCCTGTACTTTCATGTACTGGCCTGCAGATAACACTGATTGCATGTAAAAAAAAAAAAAAGGAAAAAAAATACCTGATGATTGCAGATCTTATTGGAAACTTAGACCAGAAAGAGTAGAGAGGGGACCCTCCTCCTGCACCACTCCTCACAGTGCATATCTAAATCTGGCTGTACAGAACTTGATATTCTTCTCCAAAGACAGGAGGCAAGAAGCTGTGTTAAGCACTGGGCTTGGGGGATGACAGACCAGAGTTTAGATCCTGGGCCTTAACTTACTATGCATTCTTTGTCAAGTTAGGCAAAGTGTCCAATTTTTGACTGTCTCATCCTTAACAGGAGAATATCATCTCTCTTCACAGGCTTGTCAGAAGGATACTCTGCTGGTTTTATGTATTTCTATACATTACATACAATAGGCAATGTGCTTTATACATTGCCTGGTGCATAGGAAATGCTCTGTAAGTATCCCTGTGGATGAGAGCTTTTAGCCAGCTGGGAATTTGCCATCTTCTCTATCTTCCCAGAATGCACCTCTGCCATGCATCCTTCACAGCCTCTGAATTGTCCTTGAATGTGCTTAGTCAAAGTTAATTGCCCAGTGATATTTGTGGACCAAATATAGTCTTATGTAAGACACTGCCAGATACCTTGAGAAAATACAATGTCTTCTGCATTTCTCTTCATGTATCAGTCTAGGAACCCTGTTGAAGAAGAGTCACTTAAATCTTACATGGCTTACAATTAGAAGATACATGATATACCTTTCTAACTTTTCCCAAACATTTTGGTAAATCTCTTTCAACTCTTCCATAGATAAAATCTATAGTTAGTAGAATCAGACTGGTGGCCATCTATAATTTTTGGATATAAAGCTCATGCTGTTTCAGATCTTCAAAGAACCCTGTCCAAGACAGGATTGATGTGCAAGAGATTTATTGAGGACATGCCACAGAGCATAAGGGGTGGGGGAAGTGGGAGAAAAGAGCCTTCAGACTGTGATGCATGTGTGGTCTCTATGAGAGGAAGAGGAAAAGGAAGGTGAGGGTAGGAAGGGCTTCAGACTATAGTGCATATCTGAGATAGTCTCACCAAGCTGACAGTGTTACTGAAACACCAGGGGTTTGGTCTAGGTCCCACTGCCTGCCTCACAGAAAGCCAATCGCTGAGACAATGAGTATTGCCAGAGGAGAAGATTTTAATTGGGTGCTGCAGCTGAGGAGATGGGAGATCAGTCTCAAATCCATCTCCCTGACCTAGTAAAATTAGGGGTTTATATGTTAGAGAAGAAATGTAATCATGTGTGGGAAAACAGGAATTAGGGAAAGATAAGAGAAAGTTGGTTAACAGGATGCAGATGGTCAGTTAGGGAATCATGAAGGGTGAGGAATCTGGTGTCTCATTGCCCTGGCGCAATGATCTGATAAATCTCGGTTCTTTGATCCTGTCTGGGAGGCCTGATGGTTGATTTCCTGAGAAAGGAACTCAAATAAAACAAATTTAATTTTCTCAAGTTTCAAGACTGGGAGGGTCAATTTCTATGGTTATTCAAAAGAAACCGTAAACATCAGTTCTATGGAAACTCCTGTTTCAATAAGTGATCTCCAAGGAGAGACTGCTGTTAGCAGTTCCAGGTCAGGCATGTGTGGCCTGGTCCGATAGCCCTGCCATGCTCAGTCACTGATGGGAGCAGCAGGGGGAAGCAGGCCTCAGCATGGGGACTGCAAGGGACTCAGAAGTGCAGCAGCTGGGGGCTGTTAGTCCCCACAGGAGGGTGTCCTGCCAGAGACAGAGGTGGAGCACCTCCGTGGCTACAAACCTATCTCTCCACTTCAAAGCACCACTATCCCACTTTAAATCTGTAAGCATATATAATTTCTGGCCCCAATTCTGTGACTAGCTTGGGGTATAAATTGGCAAGGTGAGAATATGTGAATTAATTAATTTATTTATTAATTAATTTATTTTTTCTTGAGACAGAGTCTCACTCTGTTGCCCAGGCTGGAGTGCAGTTTCAGGATCTCTGCTTACTGCAACCTCCGCCTCCTGTGTTCAAGCGATTCTCTTGTCTCAGCTTCCTGAGTAGCTGAGACTACAGGTGTGCGCCACCACACCTGGCTAATTTTTGTATTTTTTGAGTAGAGACAAGGTTTCACTATGTTGGCTGGTCTCAAACTCCCACCTCAAGTCATCTCCCTACCTTGGCCTCCCAAAGTGCTGGGATTACAGGCGTGAGCCACCACGCCTGGCTCAATTCATTTAAAGCTAAGTGTGTAAACTTATACATATAGATACCATGTAAAGCCTCTAATGCTCTCAGTAACACATAATCTGCAAGATAGTTTGGAGTCAGATGGCAAGAGATAGTTTTCTGTTATTCAGCACTCATTATCTTGCCCATGCATGACATTTGGCTCAGCCCATTCAGTCCTGCCCTGTCCCAGATGTGTAGAATTTTAAATGAAGAGTTAGCTAGGTTTTGGTTGTGCCGAATGTTGATCTTTTCTGAGTAGTTGATTGCAGATTTTTGCTGCATCATTGGGCACTGGCATTTACCCAACTCCAGGTATTTCAGGCAATACCTTTGATGGATCCAGAGCTTTCTTTCTCATTCAGTGACTCGCTCCTTCACTTTTCCACCCCTTGCACATTTCTTGCTAAGGGATGCTCATGTTCACTGCAGTTGGCAGGTTGAAAGCAGGGCTTCAGACTGCTCTTTTAACAGAAAGCTTTGTCTTTGTCCTGTGGTTTATCAAACAGCTTCACAGGCACTTTAATGAGTTTGCCAAGCTCATCTTTTGTCTCTATTGATGAGCATTGGGCTGCATTATTATTTTTTTTTCCAGGAGGGAGTCTTTCTCTGTCTACAGATCAATTTGGACTTGACGTTTAAAGCTAAGACTTCCTTCCATTTCTGAGAGGTTTTGTTGATATCAGTTTGTACACCCTGTCAGTTCCAATGCTATTTAGTATCTTTTCTAATTTAGCCTTAGGAGCATTGCAGAAAATATAAACAACCTGGCTCTGCTGGGACTTCTGACACCCCAGTGTTAGTCAGTTGCAATTTATCTGTTCTGTTGATAACCAAGAAGCCAGACAGGTTTTATCTTTTCAACATCCTACGCCATGGCAAATTGAATGCCATGAGTTTTCTCTTCCAGGTGGAGTGAAATAGTTAACTAGGTCAATTTTTGGTGTGGGGAGACACAAATGTCTCTTGATTTTTTTCTCCCCAAAGAGATCTGAGAGTGGCAGGTTTGATCTGACAGGGGAAGCAAGTGCTCAGTGTCGGAGAGTTGCTCTGGATAACTCTTCACTGCTTCCCAAAAGATGAGGTACAGATATTAGAATATCACCTTAATATAGGCAGCCACATTCTCATAGATTATGTCACCTGTTCAGTCTGAAAAGTGTACTTCCTCCTTTGACCATACCTTCCTAAGAAAAATAATTACTTAGGACAGCAAATGCTTCACAAATAGCAGTTCCTTATTTATCAAATCACTTTTGTGAGGCAAAATAAATAAATAAATAAAAGCATAAAGGTATAATTCAGACAAGTTCTGAAGTGGTAATTTGAAGCAATCATTGATGTCTTTCTATTTCCATATTTTGATGATTCTACCTAACATTGCTTTTCACCTTTCTTTTTATATATGCTCATTTTTAATTAGGCACCAATTGTCTGGCATACAGAATCACAGAGAAGTGTGTCACTGACAAAAATACATGGCTAATAGGTCACACATAGCGGAGTACCTTCCATTATATGTACGTTTTTCTTCTGCTGGCTTTTATTCCACTGACTTATGACAAGAATAAAGAGCTTTTTTTTCCCCCTTTGCATACATTTTTGTTTCATTCTATTGCATATTCTGCCTGCTTTTCCTGGGGACAATGTCTGCTATTTTATACCTTTGTTTCTTGCCTTCCTTCAGTGTGGCCATCTAGCATAGTGCTATGTTTCAGGATGGGAGAAAACACAAAGGCATCAGCCTCCTCTCTTTGACCTTGAGGTCTGATATTAAAGGGGGCTTCTTGTGCTATGTCCCCACATGACAAAGAGAATGCTATGAATGCCTCGAAACCACTTTCGGCTCAATTCCATTAAGTGAAAATTTATGGAAAGTAGTTCCATAGAGTTATGGGGACACACTTTTTATGATTATTATTATTGATTGCAATCGGTTTCAGTCCCACTTTAAACCTGGTATCCAGGGTCCATGGTGGAGATGGAGAAGGTTCCTGTGACCTTGGCCTCAACTATTTGGTTTTCTGTCATTTATCCTTAACGTATGAGCTGCAGAAAGTCTGTTCTAACTATTTTATGTGCACTAAAGTAAATTTTATTTTCTTATGATAGTTTACTTCATCAAAGTTTTAATTTTTTAGGATTAATCTTCCTTAAATGGCAGTCTCTATGCACTACAGTTTAAACTGGGAATAGGTTTTAATGGCATATACAGAATTCTGACATCATGGGTGCTGGCTAGGACAAAGAGATTCAGGGAAAGAATTTTCACACTGGGAGCTTTAATGAAAACGTTCCAGAAGAAAAAAGAGAATAATCAGAATAAATTATGAGTGTTTATTCTTTATTCTGTCTTGCAGCTTGATATAGAGAACATGTTTTAGATCAAAAACAAACATTGCAGTAATACTTTGGAGAAGGCAAATATTCTATGAATGTAATCATTTGCAATAGATTAAACACTGAATTGTAACAATCAGTAAATAATCATCGATGCCCTGTAATATCCCCAAAGAGGAAAATTAGTGTAACTAAGTTTTCCTAGTGGACACTGTTGACAATAGTTGTGTACCAGGGGCTGCTAAGGGCCTATCAGCTGTGATTGCTGAGAGTGGAAGAACAGAGGTAGTAGTAGCAGAACAGGAAGTGAGTGTGGGGTGGACAGAGTTGTCTATATCTGCAACAACTTTAGGGGAAGTCAACAGAGTTGATAAGTAGACAAGTTGGTACCTACACTTGGTGACCTGTCTCAGTGTGGTCAGTCCTGGAGGGGTGGTGGTGGAAAACGGCATCATGGCTGGTCTGGTGAAGTTCTCAAAGGAGCCAAAATGGGGAAATCATCTCTCTTGACTCCATTGTCTATGCTGGTGATGGCCTGGAACCTGAAAGTCTACTGTGATTCTGGGAGTAAGTCAGCTCAATTCACAAGATTTCTTACGTGACTTCTTTTGCAGTTAGTCTTGGACAGAAGGGGATAGCTGTGACATCAACAGGATAAAGAGAGAGCTTTATACCCTGAAGCTCCTGTCTCTCTATCCACTCCCACATAACGTACATGTGCTGAATCTCTGTGTCACTGGCTGTGCACAATTCTGCTCCTGCTTTTCTCAGTCATCAATGGAACATGTAAGAGGACATTACAAGGTTTCGTACTGGCAAAGAAAAGCAGAGTCGGGCAGTGGTGGAGAGAAACGGCTGTGACCCTGAAAATTAAGGGCAGACCACTCTTTACCCAGACTTCTGGCCTTGAATGAGTCCTTCAGTGCAGGTGTGAGAAGTTTAAAAGGTGATCTAGAAAATACTAAATATACAATAAAATGTTCTCCAGAAACATCCAGAAATTCAACGACAAGAAATGCAAAAGTGAATTTTATTTTAATATGAGGATTCTTCAACTATCTTTTTCATTTTATTGAACTGAGATACCAGGCATTGTGATGACCCTATGAAATATAGGGATAGAGAAGTCACGGTTCCATCCCCCTAGGAGTATACAGTTAATTGGATTGGAGAAGAGACATACAAACAAATAAACATCCTTTGGGTATTTCATGCTGTAAGAGAGGTAGAGAATTAGGGGAACCCAAGAAGAGAGGGGTCACATTCCCTTAAGGATCAGGAACGGGTATCTGGAAGAAGAGATCCTTGTTTAATCACCAAAGACTTTACCTTTTAACCAGTTGTATTGATGTTGATGTTATAGTGAGCTATATCCATGATAAAAGGATTTATGTTTTTAGTGAGGATATATTTCCAGGAAAAGTCAGGCACTTTGAAAAGGTTTTTGAAGAAAGAGTTTCACAAGCTAAAGGACTTCAGAAATTATGAAGTATGGTGGTCATGCTGGGTGATCAGTAAAAGGCTTAAAAATTCTATATTCTCATTGAACATAAAGCCTAGGAAATTATAGATCTTTAATTGCAGATCATTTTCTTAGATTTTACTCTAACCCTGTAGGAAATATTCAGCTTAATGAAGAAAAAATGAAGTGATTATCCCCATCTCCACACAACAGTTTCGTTCACATCATGTTATAAAATCTGATAACATGTGAATGTTTTAAAAAGAGAGAGAAAGAAAGAGTGAAAAAGAAGCAGAAATAGTCAATTATATGATAATAAAAAATGTTAGCAAATATAGTCTTGATCATCGAGTCCCCAGTAATGTCAAAGTTATCTGCTATTGACCTTATAATTTTTAGAATGTATAATACAGTGTCATACAGAATATGATGCTGCTTTTTATTAGGTGATTTATAAAAACTAAGCTCCTTACATTATGATCCCCTCTGACACATACACGGTAAGGTGGTGAGCTTTTCTAATTCCATCTTCTAGGAAAGTGCTTTGTGAATGCAGGGGCCAGGGTGAGATGTTTGGCCACACAAAGAACACACAATTTTTCACCAGCTGGATTGAGAGACGATGAACAGCCTGGCTAAGCAACTTCATTTAATTCTTTTCCTTTCATCTGTCTGTAGCACAATAAAGGAAATTAAAATCAGTGATTGATTGTGTTTGAGTGCATTATCATCAAGACTGAATACATAATGCACCAAATGAGAAGCTATTTAATCACTTTTTTTGTTACTATATATCTAACTCAGTATATCATGAGCCAAGGAACTGACATTTATTTTATTCAGAAGAAGAAAATAAATTCATTTATTTTATTTGAGTGTTTATCCTGTGTTAATAGAACATTCTATTTTCCTTGAAAATTTTACATTAAAAAACATATAAAAATCTTTATTAAATGGAAATCATTATCATTTAACCTTTTTGAAAACACTACTGTTTTAGATGTTTCCCTTAACTGTTGGTTATTAGTTTATTTTAGTTCCTAGAAATCTTCAGTGTGAATGCTGACATTTCAAATATACCAGGAAATTATTTTTCTTCATTGGAAAGGGCTTAGAAAGCCTATTCCTTTTACTGAATCAGATTATCTTATTGCATTAATTTTATTTGGGAATAAGCTTGAAAGTTCTAAAATATGAAAAAAAAAAGTGATCCAAACCCTTCTAATTATCAAATTTCCTTGCAAGGATAAGCTTACGCCCTGGAAGAATTGGCTTACATTTTGCATTAAATTGGTTAATTACTCATGTGGTCATAAAGACATTTGATCTAAATGGGTTATGGTACTGGCAGTGAATAAAATGAGCTGGTGTTATACAGCACTGGGCACACAACACAAGATAATCTGGAGGAAAATTTGAGATTATTTTTTAAAATGGTCTTCTCCATACTCCCTTTAAAGTATCTGTGACTTGCTAACTGAAACAATATTCATGTATTTAGTTAAATGTTTATGAAATGATAAACTTCTCAGTTTAAAGTCTTGATGAAGTGGGTTATGGTCATTCATGAAAGCTGGGGATGTCCTGGTGTAGAAGCATCTCCTAGAATTCGTACTCATGGCTTTTCCAACTTTCCACCTTAACAGCTTTGTTTGAAAACAGTCTCCTTAACAGGGCTAGAATTGTGTTTTTTGTCAGTTCTCAAGTATGTTACAGTTTCCCAAATTAAAGAAGAATAGAAGGTTAGGATTTAAAATCTGCCTCTACCCTTGATATGGTTTGGCTCTGTCCGCATCCAAATCTCATGTTGAATTGTAATCCCCAATGTTGAGGGAGGAATGTAGTGGGAGATGATTGGATCATGGGGTCACATTTTCCCTTTGCTGTTCTTATGATAGTGAATTCTCAAAAGATCTGGTTGTTTAAAAGTGTGTAGCACTTACCCCTTTGCACTCTCTCTCTCTCCTGCTCCACCATGGTAAGATGTGCTTGCTTCTCCTTCACCCTTCCACCATAATTGTAAGTTTCCTGAGGCCTCTCAACCATGCTTCCTGTACAGCCTGTGGAACTGTGAGTCAATTAAACCTCTTTTCTTCATAAATTACCCAGTCTCAGGTAGTTCTTTATAGCAGTGTGAAAATGGATGAATACAGCCCTAAGCTCACTTTGTTACCCCTAGGCAAGTCAGCTAATCTGCCTGGATTTCAGTTTTCCTATTGATAGAATTGGATTAACAGCTCTTCATTCCCTATGCAACTTCAGCCCTGTAGTGGTGTGTTGAAGCAAATATTGTTCCATTGCTGGTGGAGTACCTATAATTGAAGGCTGATAATCCCACTTTGATAGTTCAAGTTCATAGGTTAGGGTAATTAACTTGATCAGAATGCCAGATGAGGCATCCTTGTTTGTCCAAGACTTTGCATAGAGGAGGCTAAGCACAGCCATTAGAGTGTACACAGCAATACAGATATATCACCTTGATTTGTGAATATATAGGTATTTTAGCATCAAGTCATTTTTTATAGTGAAATGTCAACAAGTGGACTCTAACTAATTTAGATCCTGTGTTGATCTTATCTAAGGAGAGAAACCTGTGGCTTCAGCTAAAAAGCTCAGTTAGATAAATCACTGTGTAAATGTATCTCCTTTATAGAAAAATTGATACAGCCCTGGGAACCTTGTATCTGCTTTCTTTTAGCTCTTCTAAGGTGAAGACTGGGTGCCAATAAAAGATATGGAAGACTATAAGAAGAAACTCCAAACAAGTGTCAAATAAGATTAACGTTTTCTCCTGACTGACCACTGGTTTGTTTGGTATGCACATATGATTTAGGAAGGCAAAGCCTGGGTTTATATATAAAAAATATTTAAGACCCCCAAAATCTGATCATGTTAATTTCTATATATTGCAAATTATATGGAAACTGTATATTCTGATGTTAAGATAAGCATTTAGAACATAGAAAATATAAAAATAAAAAATTTCCCGACATTAAATTTTTTAGTCATTCCTTACTCCTAATTTTTCTTTATTAAAACATTCAGAGTAATAAGTACCGCATTTGCCTCAGAAACTTTTAAATAAGAAATAAACTTACAGATATAACAGAAGCTTCTATTTCAACCCAATTCCCCAAATCCTAAAGATTATGTTCATTCACATTTGTATATAACCACAGTTTGTGTTATGATATGTGCTTTTAGAGTTCCCATAAATTATATCATATTTTACATATATTTTTGCATTTGCTATTTTCACTCAACATTGTTTTCCAGATTTATCCATGTTGATCCATACAAATTCAGAAAATTAATTTTAACCAATGTGTAGTTTTACATCATATGCACATACCCATGATTCACTTTTCCATTTTTCTAGTAATGAACTTTAAGATTATTTCCAATTTTTGGCTATTACCAATAATAATTCAACAAATGTCTTTGGACGTATCTCTTCTGGAAATGTATGTGGATTTCTCTTTGAAAAGGTTTACCATGTGAAATTTCTAGTGTTTTATATATATATATATATATACATACACACACACATATATATATACACACACACACATATATATATTACATATTTTCAACTTTACTATATATTTCCAAAAAACTATCCAAAGTGGAAGATTTAAACCCCCCTTAGCAGTATATAAATTCATGGTTCCTAAAGCCCTTGGCATAGTTTTGTGTTCTTAAAGAAAAGAGCATAAAGTCTTATTGCTGTTAAATTGTATCTTACTCTTTTAAAGTGTATTTTCATAATAATTCACTATTCATTTTATCATCTGTTGTGAATATTGTGTCATAGTTCTTAATCATTTTTTCTACTGAATTATTTATTTTGTATCATTAATTTGTAGAAATCCTCTTTATATTTTTCAATTATATATTTTGTAAATATTTTACCCAATTTTCTGGCTTGCATTTAAACTTTAGGATGCCTATAATTTTTCATTTTAATACCATCTAATTTATTATTCTCTTTTTTTATTCTTCATATGTTCTGGCATTTGATTAATAGGCCATTTGTTGCCCAACGTCATTAGTTTTCTATATATACTTTAAAATATCTAAACATTTAATATTCATAAATAATTTCACAAATAGTTTAAGATTTGAGTCTTCAGCCTAAATAGATATAGGTTTTTGTGATATAGTGCAATATACAGATTTTTACTTATATATGGGTAGTCACTTATTCTGACGTCATTTATTGAATAGTATAATTTTTCTACTGGCTTGTAGTATCATATCTTTCATCACAAGTCCAATGTATTCAGCATATCTATGGATACATTTCTTGATGTTCCATTTTCTTCCAATTGGTTTCAGTGTATCGCTGAGCCAAAGCAAATCATTTTAATTATTATAATTAAAATACATTTAAATATTGATAGGGTATTATTCTTCAAAATAATTTTGGTTCTTCCTTTACTGATTATTTTAATATGACTTTTCCAATCAAGTTCTAAAAAATTACTGGTGGTATATTTATTGGAATAACTGTAAATGTATATATTGGTATATTTGTGATTGTAAGCCTTTCCATGCATGAATATGGTATACCTATGTTTTGTTTAGGTACTCTGTTATGTCATTCTATAAAATTAAATAAAAGATCATGTCTATGTTTTCTGAATTCTTAGGTACATTAATGTTTTATGTTATCATGAATGTGATATTACAATATTTTTAATAGATTGCTACTGTTTCTAAGAATTTCATGTTTCTTTTTGCTTTGCCTTCATATCTAAAAACCTTGCTGATTTGATTAGTGCATCCACAAATTTTCTTTGATTTTCTATGGGTAATTAAAAAATCTCCACACAATGAGATTGAAGTAAAAAATAGTGATTATGCTTCAACATTACATATGGAGGTGTTGATGGTTTTGTTATAGATAAACTTACCAGGTTAAGAAATTTGTCTGCCTTTCCTAGTTTGATATAAGGATTTTAATATCAATGAATATTGTATTTTATCATCTTATTTTTTCCTACATCTTCTGAGGTAATCCTATGTTTTCCCTCTTTCGATTTCCTAATGTGGTGAATGGCATTAAAATATCTTCTATTGTTAAAACATTCTCGCGATGCTGTATAAAACCAATGCCATTATTTTGTATTACTGATGGATTTTTGAAAAATATATAGGTATACTTAGTTTTCTAAGGAGAATAGAATTTCTAATAGTTTTTAAAGATTTTGCATCTATGTTCTTAAGGACATTGGTGTATCATTTCTATACCATCTGGCTATGAGAGGAGCCGACTGAAAATCACACTGCTAGGGAGGGGAGAGGTGACTCTTTTTCTGTTTCTGGTGTTTGTAGCCATCTCCAGGGGTAGTTGCAGTAATAATAATGCTGCAATGCCAACAGTACTGGAAAGGATAACAATAGTGATTTCAGCAGCTGTAGTATGGAGGGATCCCCATGATAGAGCAATGAAAATAACTCTGGAAGCAATGACAATATCAGCTCTGGCTGTAGCAGCTGAGATGTGAGTTCTCATGGTAGCAGCTTCAAGGACACTAGTAATGGTCCAATGGCCCCCAGACCTAGAAGTGCACATTTCTTCAGCACCTGCTCCAGGCGCTGAACTTTGACAGTTGACGCCTTGGATCATCTGCCCCTGATCTCTAGTCAACAGTTTTACTTGCCCAACACAAAAGAAGCAGAAATTTATTGAGTTACTTATTTTTTAACAACCTGATCCTTTCATCTTTTGCTACACATACTCTTGTAATTGATCTCTCCCTGAATTGTTTTCTGTTTAAAATATCTAGAATGTTTCCTGCTTCTTGACTTGACTCTTACTAATATTGTATAGACACTAGAAATGGTTCTCAAAATAGATCTTTACAGATGAGAATCTGGAAGTGATTTGCTGACCTGTTTCACTTTGAATGAAATCCTGACCTTCTTGTTGGTAGAAGACAGAAACCTGGTCATCTGTACTGTACGGTGGTATCATGATTACTTAAATCATCAAATATGGTTATTGGGAATGATGTGTGTTTTAAAGTGATATATGAGAGATAAAATGGCTATTGTAGTTGACTGTTGCAGTTATAATATTGTCAACAAGGTCTGTAAGAGTACAACGGAGAGCAGGTAGAAAATGGACATTGTTTAAAGACCAAAACAACCACACTATTTTGCTAATTCCTTTCAGCGAAAGCCTAGAATATATATGAGGCATAAATGTACATGGTGTTTGACTAAGGCATGCAGAATATAATCTTGACATAGGCTAACTTTATCAACATGGTTACATACAGATTCTGAAGTTAAAGTCTTAGCCCAAGAAGTTAGAAGGGGTGTTCAACTTTGTCTAACAGAAACTGTGAATCCACACTGGCCTGCTTATTTTGAGGTTGTGTTGCCAGAACTTTCCTAGCATAATAAAGAGAGATGCATACAAAGGCACAGGAATAGTAGAAGGTTGGGGTAAAAATATCAGGTATGATCCACATGCCAAGCCATCCCCCACTCTGTCCCACAAGAAGGCCCAAAAAATATTTTTCTAAGAAATTAAGAATTCATTTACTGGGGGTGGGGGGTCAGCACTGGAATGCTCAAAAAGTGCTGTGATGGCTGAATTTTGTGGGTTTGGGGAGATTGTGGGTTCTTTGATTTCAAGGGGAATGATGTGATCCTAGAGATGCAAAGAACAAGTGACAGTGGAGGCACTGTTTTTTGTGACTGCACTAGAGACAAGGAAGACACAACTATAATAATGAGTAGCAGGAATGGAGCGGCCAACAGAATATCTGACTATTAGAGATCTTTGATGAAGGCTAATTGATTCTCAGGGAGTGAGCTAGATCAGTGACAAATATTTGTCTTTATATAACTGGGTAATGTGGAGGGATTCTAATAAAGGCACTACTTACAGCACAGTAGGAAAGATATAAAGAAACAAAGAAACCAGAAAGAAGAGTGTAAGTAGTAAGAGGCAAAGCAGTCACCTAACTAGAGACAGTGCCAGCTTGCCAAGAAGGCACCAGACAGGAGCTGTGACCTTCAGCAAAGGGAAACAGTCTGCCTGTGCTGACCCTGCAGGGCAGAAGTGGGGGATAAACACACTCTTCTCTCTCCTATCTTCTGCCACCTCCTCCATTAGCTGAACCCCAATAAAAGCATGAGGGTAAGAGAGATACCTGAAGTATCCAATTCAGGTCAGCCTCCTGAGGAACAAAGCAGAATGTAGAAAAAGTAAAGAGGGGGTCTAGGGAATAAAACAGAGATATGCACCAGAGCATAATGATGTGTCCAGGAAAGAAGAATATACAAATACTTTTGAAATTACTAGACACTAAACCTGAGATGACCTAATACAGGTAAATCTCACTTTATGGTAATGTATTCCAAGAAATGCATCATTAGGTGATTTTGTGTCTGTATGGACACCATAGAGTGTACTTATACAAACCTAGATATTGTAGCTTACAGCATACCTAGACAACATACCTAGGCTATATTGTATAGCCTATTGCTCCTAGGCTACACACCTGTGTAGCATGTCACAGTGCTGAAAATAGTAGGCCAGTGGTCCCCAACACCCAAGCCATGGACCAGCACCTGTCTGTGTCCTGTTAGGAACTGGGTGCAAAGCAGGAGATGAGTGGCTGACCAGCCGAGCATTACCACCTGAGTTCTGCCTCCTGTCTGATCAGCAACAGCATTAGATACTCATGGGGGCGCGAACCCTACTGTGAACTGCACATGCGAGGGATGTAGGTTGCACGCTCCTTGTGAGACTCTAACTGATGCCTGATGATCTGAGGTGGAACAGTTTCATCCCCACGTTATGGAAAAATTATCTTTCACAAAACCAGTCACTGGTGTCAAAAAGGTTGGGGACCACTGCTGTGGGCAATTATATCACAATAGTAGTATCGGAACATAGGAAAGGTACAGTAAAAATATAGTAGGTTGGGAGGCTGATGCGGGCAGATCACCTGAAGTCAGGAGTTCGAAACCAGCCTGACCAACATGGAGAAACACTGTCTCTACTAAAAAAACAAAATTAGCTGGGCGTGGTGGTGTGTGCCTGTAATTCCAGCTACTCGGGAGGCTGAGGCAGGAGAATAACTGGAACCCGGGAGGAAGAGGTTGCAGTGAGCCGAGATTGGACCTTTGCACTTCAGCCCGGGCAAAAAAATGAAACTCTGTTTCAAAAACAAAATCATACCTATATATATCTATAGATATATATGATATATGATATATATATCTATATATGACAGATATATATAGATATGATATCTAGCATATATAGATATATCTAGATACACATGTTTATCTAGATATATGATCTAGATATATCTATATATGATATAGATATCACAGATATCTATATATGATAGATATCACAGATATCTATATATGATAGATATCACAGATATCTATATATGATAGATATCACAGATATCTATATATGATAGATATCACAGATATCTATATATGATAGATATCACAGATATCTATATATGATAGATATCACAGATATCTATATATGATAGATATCACAGATATCTATATATGATAGATATCACAGATATCTATATATGATAGATATCACAGAGTATATATGATAGATATCACAGATATCTATATATGATAGATATCACAGATATCTATATATGATAGATATCACAGATATCTATATATGATAGATATCACAGGTATCTATATATGATAGATATCACAGGTATCTATATATGATAGATATCACAGATATCTATATATGATAGATATCACAGATATCTATATATGATAGATATCACAGATATCTATATATGATAGATATCACAGATATCTATATATGATAGATATCACAGATATCTATATATGATAGATATCACAGATATCTATATATGATAGATATCACATAGATATCATAGATATCTATCGACGATAGATATCATAGATATCCATAGACACCTATATATGACAGATATCATATACATATCATAGATATCTATACATGATAGATATCATATAGATATCATAGATATATATACATGATAGATATCATAGATATCTATACATGATAGATATCATATAGATATCTATACATGATAGATATCATATAGATATCTATACATGATAGATATCATATAGATATCTATACATGATAGATATCATATAGATATCTATACATGATAGATATCATATAGATATCTATACATGATAGATATCATATAGATATCTATACATGATAGATATCATATAGATATCTATACATGATAGATATCATATAGATATCTATACATGATAGATATCATATAGATATCTATACATGATAGATATATAGATATAGACATCTATACATGATAGATATCATATAGATATCATAGACATCTATACATGATAGATATCATATAGATATCATAGACATCTATACATGATAGATATCATATAGATATCATAGACATCTATACATGATAGATATCATATAGATATCATAGATACCTATACATGATAGATATCATAGATACCTATACATGATAGATATCATAGATATCTATACATGATAGATATCATAGATATCTATACATGATAGATATCATAGATATCTATACATGATAGATATCATAGATATCTATACATGATAGATATCATATAGATATCATAGATATCTATACATGATAGATATATAGATATCATAGATATCTATACATGATAGATATATAGATATCATAGATATCTATACATGATAGATATCATAGATATCTATACATGATAGATATCATATAGATATCATAGATATCTATACATGATAGATATCATATAGATATCATAGATATCTATACATGATAGATATCATATAGATATCATAGATATCTATACATGATAGATATCATATAGATGTCATAGATATCTATACATGATAGATATCATATAGATGTCATAGATATCTACATATGATAGACATCATAGATATCTATATATGATAGACATCATAGATATCTATATATGATAGACATCATAGATATCTATATATGATAGATATCATAGATATCTATATATGATAGACACCATATAGATATCATAGATATCTATATATGATAGACATCATATAGATATCATAGATATCTATATATGATAGACATCATATAGATATCATGGATATCTATATATGATAGACATCATATAGATATCATGGATATCTATATATGATAGACATCATGGATATCTATATATGATAGACATCATGGATATCTATATATGATATACATCATAGATATCTATATATGATAGACATCATAGATATCTATATATGATAGACATCATACAGATATCATAGATATCTATATATGATAGACATCATACAGATATCATAGATATCTATATATGATAGACATCATACAGATATCATAGATATCTATATATGATAGACATCATACAGATATCATAGATATCTATATATGATAGACATCATACAGATATCATAGATATCTATATATGATAGACATCATACAGATATCATAGATATCTATATATGATAGACATCATACAGATATCATAGATATCTATATATGATAGACATCATATAGATATCATAGATATCTATATATGATAGACATCATAGATATCTATATATGATAGACATCATAGATATCTATATATGATAGACATCATATAGATAACATAGATATCTATATGATAGACATCATATATAGATATATATATCATATTGATAGATGTCACATATAGATATACATATCATATTGATAGATGTCACATATAGATATACATATCATATTGATAGATATCACATATAGATATACATATCATATTGATAGATATCACATATAGATATACATATCATATTGATAGATATCACATATAGATATATATATCATATTGATAGATATCACATATAGATATATATGATAGATATCACATATAGATATATATATGATAGATATCACATATAGATATATATATGATAGATATCACATACAGATATATATGATAGATATCACACATAGATACATATGATACATATCATATACATGATATATATCTATCATATATATCTATATATAGACATATATGATATATATGATATCTATCATATCATATATATGATAAATATATGATAGATGTCTGTCATACATAGATAGACATATATAGATAGTCATATATAGATAGATATCATATATATCTCATATATAGATATGTATATGATACATGATATATAGAAATATGTGATATATAGATATATGTGATATATAGATATATGTGATATATATCTATATATCTATATGTGATACATATCTATATATCTATATGTCATATATAGATTTATATGGATATATATCTATGTATCATATATAGCTACATAGGATATAGATATATATATGATATATACGTATGTATGATATATAGATATATAGGATACATAGGTATATATGATATATGGATAGATAGGATACGTAGGTATATATCCTATCTATGGATAGATAGGATACGTAGGTATATATCCTATCTATGGATAGATAGGATACGTAGGTATATATCCTATCTATGGATAGATAGGATACGTAGGTATATATCCTATCTATGGATAGATAGGATACGTAGGTATATATCCTATATCATATATGGATATTTATGATATATAGATATATCATATATATGGATATATATGATATATATAGATATATCATATATATGTGGATATATATGATATATAGATATATCATATATATATGGATATATATGATATATAGATATATCATATATATATGGATATATATGATATATCTAGATATATAATATATATATGGATATATATGATATATAGATATATAATATATATGGATATATATGATACATATAGATATATAATATATATGGATATATATGATATATAGATATATAATATATATGGATATTTATGATATATAGATATATAATATATAGATATATCTGATATATAGAGATATATAATATTTATATGATATATATGATATATAGATATATAATATATATGGATATATATGATATATATAGATATATAATATATATGGATATATATGATATATATAGATATATAATATATATGGATATATATATATAAAAAACAAAAGTAAAAAAAAAAGCAGTACACCAGTATAGGATACTTACCACTAATGGAGTTTGCAGGACTGGCAGTTGCTCTGATGAGTCAGTGAGTGCACGGTGAGTGAATGTGAAGGCCTAGGATATTACTGTACATGACTGTGGACTTTATACACACTGTACTCTTAGGCTACACTAAATGTACTTAAAATTTTTCTTTCTTTAACAAGTTTATCTTAGCTTATCATAACTTTATCTTATAAACGTTTTAATTTTTTAAACTTTTTGATTCTTTCGTAATGACACATCTTAAAACACAAACAGATTGAACAGCTGTACAGAAATTCTTTATATCCTTATTCTATGAGCTTTTTTTTTATATTTTAAATTTTTTTTGTTAAAAACTAAGATACAAACACACACACTAGCTTAGCCCTATAAGGGTCAGGATAATCAATATCACTGTCTTCCATCTCCACATCTTGTCCCAGTGAAAGGTCCTCAGGGTCTTCAGGGACAATAACATGCATGCAGCTGTCGTCTCCTATGATAACAATGCTTTCTTCTGGAATAACTCCTGAAAGACCTGCCTGAGGCCGTTTTATAGTTAATTTTTTTTAATGAGTAGAAGTACTACACTCTAAAATATGAATAAAATGTGTAGTATGGTAAAATACTGTTGATCCTTGAATAATGCAAGGTTTAGGAAGACCAGCCCCTGTGCAGTTGAAAATTCATATATAACTTTTGGCTACCCCAAACTTAACTACTAATAGCCTATTCTTAACTACAAGTTTTACTGATGAAATAAACAGTCAATTAAGGCGTACTTTGTTAATTATATACTGTATTCTTACAATAAAGTAAGAGAAAAGAAAATTTTATTAAGAAAATCATAAGGAGGAGAAAATATGTTTGCTATTCATTAAGTGGAAGTGGATCATCATAAAGGTCTTCATCCGCGTCTTCATGTTGAGCAGCCTGAGGAGGAGTAAGAAGAAGAGGAATTGGTCTTGTTGTCTCAGGGGTGAGAGAAACAGAAGGAAATTTGCATATAAGTGGACTCATGCATTTCAAATCTATGCTGTTCAAGGATCAACTGTACATCAACTAGTTACGTAGTCATTTATTATCATTATCAGGTATGACATACAGTACATAAGTATATGTGCTAACCTTTAATGCCACTGACAAATGTAGTGGGTTTGCTTATACCAGCATCACCACAAACACATGAGTAATGCATTGTGCTATAATGTTATCATGGCTACAGTGTTACTAGGTGGTAGGAATATTTCAGCTCTGTTATCTTAAGCAACCACCTTTGTATGCAGTCTAGCATTTCCCAAAAAACCATTATGTGACACATGACCATACTGGGGGCTTTTAGTGTCCCCTGTGCCCTGGATCCTTCTATTCAAAATGTGAACTCATGCATGGTTTAAAATTTGTGATGTTGTGCAGCGGATACATGGGGAATTGATATATTATTCTCTTTACTTTTGAATAGTTTGATGTTTTTAAAAATAAAAAGTCAGAAGAGTTTAGGTTTTTGGGGGTCAAATGATAATGAAATTTTTACCGGATTGTCTCACAGTTGGCTCAGTGATCCTCTGGGTCCATTCGATAGCTAAACAGACATGCTTGGAACCTGACAAATTTCCCACATTGGTTCACTTACCTACCTGGTGTACTCATGGTTTTACGAGAAGCGGACCCTGGTTCATGAGTAGCTGCTAATAGTTTGGCTAGATGATCAGGGAATTGAAAGGAAGAATATTAAAAGATGGATGATGAGAGGATGACTTCTTAAAATAGACACAAAGTATGAAAATACTTGTATCCCAAGAAAATTCTCATTAGAGGGAATCCACTGAAGAGGAGTAATCATATGCATAAAATGACATGTTGTATAATAAATGTTAGTCACCTGACACTTGTTCAATGGGCTCATGGACAAATGCACATGACATTAAGAATAGAATGTATTTATGACTTTACATAATCAAATTGTATCTGGACCAATGTAGAACAACTCTAAGGCTAATATGACAACCTTCCCTCAGGGGATACCCAGTCAACTTGAAGATTGATGACATTGAGACGCATCCCTTAGGGAATTTGTCCTCATTGAAGTAGATACTTATTTCGGGTACAAATTCACCTTTTACATTTGTAATTATTCTGCTGGTACTACCATGCATGAACTTATATAATTTGTTATTTACCATCATGATATCCCATACAATATTGTTTTTGACTAAGGAACTCATTTTGCTGCCAAAAAAGACATGTGGTAATAGGCTTACGTTTATGCAATTCATTGGATTTACAACAATTGGATTCTTCACCTAGAAGAATCTGAAATGATAGAATGGAATCATGTAACTCAGTTAATGCTCCCAGCTGGTAAACAACACACCGTAAGGTTGGGATGTTGTCCTACAGTGTGTGGTATAAACTTTGAATCAGTGACCAATGTGTAATTTCTCTTACAACAAAAACACATGAATCTGAAAATCAAGGGGAGGGAGCTCCCTGCACTATTATGCCTAATTTGCACTTGCAGACTTTCTCTTCCCTTTTGTGAAACTTTGGATTCTCCCCGTTTAGAGATATTAATTCCCAAGGGAGGAAACTTCTTTAGATGACAGGTTTCATTAAGTGGAAGTTGAAATACCACTTGGGCATATTTAGTTCTTCTTGAAACTAAAGGTAAAGAAAACAGTAAATCTATTGACACGTAATTGATCTAGAGATAACCAAGGTGAAATTGGGTTTCTCTATTCAATAGGGGCAGGAAGGACTATGTATGGAACACAGGATTATCTCATTAATTCCATGTGTAAGTAGTATATGAAAGAAACAAGCAATTGTAGTGCTGTTCACTGTGCAAAAGTATCCCTTCTTCCTAACGCGGGAGGACTGCTTTTGCAAATACGTCTGTGCTATTTTTCGCTGGTCCTGACTCTTCTGTTCTTGGAAACAAACTCAGTCCATGGCAGATACCACTACTACCTGAATTTCTTTATTAGTCCTGTTGCAAAAAGGAAATTTTGTATTAGCACCTCAGGGGATTTCTTTAATTTTGCAAAAGTATATCATCCTAATTTAATATTTTTAAATTAAGATCTGGTAATGAGCATCCTCGCTCTGCTTCCTATCACACCCAGCTTACTCACAACTGCTTCAGGTGGCCTCCTCATATTTTTAGGCTCAGAATTATGGCTGACCTCTGGTTTAATCAAACATAATTTACTTTGGTTTCTCATTTTCTTTATTGCTTCTATCTTCAAATTAGAAATCCTAGAATTTATTAAATTTATTTTTATGTTTATTTTTGAAACAGCATTCTTCTCTGTCACCCAGGCTGGAGTACAGTGGCACGATGACTGTTCATTGCAGCCTTGACCTCCTGGGCTCAAGTGATTCTCCTGCCTCAGTCTCCTGAATAGCTGGGACTACTGGCTTGCACCACCACACCCAGCAAATTCTTTTGTATTTTCTGTAGAGATGGGGTCTCCCTGTGTTGCGCAGACTGGTCTCAAACTCCTGGGCTCAAGCCATCTACCTGCCTTGGCCTCCCAAAATACTGGGACTACATGTGTGAGTCACCACGCCCAGTCTAGTTAATTAGATTCAAATTGATGTTAGCACTGGTATCCTTTTTTTATTTTCCAATTGTTTTATGATGTATAAAAGAATGAAAAATTGCTTGAATTACCTATAGAATAAAAGAGAAAATAAATGTTTGTACTCAGTGGCAGCATTCTAAAATGAAAATGGGTTGGGCTTTACTATCACCAGATCTTGGTTTCAATTACTTTTATTCTATTTATTAGATGTTTGATATTTAATAAGTTATTTATTCACCATTGGACTTCCTCTTTTTATCTGGGATTCTTGGAGGGTTTCATTAGGATAAAAGTATTTGGAAGAGAAATGTCTGGTATATGAGTCACTTGAATGTTAGTTCCCTTCCTTGTTTAAAGGAGTACGAGTTAACTCTTATTTACAAAAGGAGAAAAGAGGGAGAAGGAGGAGGTGAAATGTTTTTATGGACACCAGCTTGGTAAATCTAGATATTAATATTACTAACTGATATTCATGACACCATATTATATTAGAATATCCTAGAGGCTGACTAAAAGTCTTATGGTAGAAGAACAAAAACAAACTATAAAACATAAAAATTCAAGATCATTCTCTAGAATGCTAATTATGAAACAGAGGTGGCTAAATAATTGCTCCAAAGATAAATATGACTCATTGGTTTTGCTGACCCACACAGTGCTTTAATTTCTTAAATTAATTAAATTGTGGAAAAAATGGAAGTTACCACATAAAAATCCAATTTTCAGCCTTCTCTTGATAAACTCCAGAGTTTCAGTTCCCATACAAAGCAACAATTAGCTGAAGCTGAGTATTGGCCACTTGTTTTAATCAACACTCTCCTCTCCATTCACAACATCCCCACCCAGCCTGCTGCCCCTGATCACATCTCCTGCCTGGCCATGAATGCATTTCTATTTGCCACGCCTACTGTAAATGGTCAGTGAGCACAGCAGAATTTCAGGAACATTATTTATTTTCTTTACTTCCCTAAACAAGATATATTTCAAAAGTTATGTAAAGATAATAGGCTTAAATTTGAATAGTCATATTTAGAGCCACCTGTAGCTATTGCATGACAAATAAGTTGATCAAATAAATATAGTACTAAAACTGTTTGTTTGGAAACTTATGGAATAGCAGATTTTTTTTTTAAAAGCTTCAAGTAGAAGATGACATTATTTGTGCCAGATTCTCAAGTCTTCGTAGCTTCAGATATATTTTTCTATGTATATGAATCCTTTGAAGGCGATCAGGGCTGACTGCCGAGGACTCTTTGTGCAATCCAATCAGGCTAATTTCAATTTTAAGTGCAAGAGACAGGCATGCTTTTCATTGCCTCCTTTGTGAAGCTGTGATGGATTGGCTAGGGTTGAGTTAGTAAGATTTCTAACTGCTTAGAAATTTGGCAAATGCTTAGAACAAATGCTGTCTTAAGCAGACTGTTAACTAATAAATAGACCTCAAGTCTGAAAATCTCCCACTTGCTGGTTTATTTTAAGAGTAGGGAAAAGCCCCACTAAAACACAGAATACATTTTCACTTTGCAGTTTTGTCTGAAAAGCTACCAATATTTACATTCCCACATGATTCAAATAAGAAGTGAAAGTAAGGAATCCCTGTCTGTAATAACATACAGACTTGTAAGAACAAGAACTGGTAAGAAAAAGTAAAAGTTTCTTAAAATATATTGTCTGAACATACTCCCATTTTCACCTCATCTATTTAAAATTACTTTACAGAAATCTCCTTTTAAAAATATGTATGGAATACAATGACATAAACTACTAAACAATTTAGGTTATTTTAGTTAACTAATAATGAAATACAATTATTTTTAAATGATTATCATATGTGTGTTCATGTGTGTGTAAATATAAATATATCAAATCATAATTTGAAAATAAGCATTAGCTATATGAGATTTAGGAAAAACTGAAATGTTTCCTAATAATATTCTTTAGTTTACTTTTTATCACTTGTATTCTCCAAAAAGAAAAAGAAAAGTATAAAGTAAAAAATAATGAACAAAAATAAAAAATATGTAAACAAATTTAATATCAATTTTCAATTAGAATAAAGAAGATTTTAAAAGTTGTTCTAATAAAAATAACACCTATCTGTTACTGCACATTATCCATGAGTGTGGGGCACATCTAACTGCTTTACGTTAATTTATTCATTTAATTTTCGTAACACTTACATGTTTTAAATACCTTTAGCATCATCCTCTTTTTACAAAGAAGGACCTGGAAGTAACGTAAGTTTCTCAAAGCCATCAAGTAAATCCCTGGTAGATCAAGATTCCAGGCCAAGAAATCTGGGTCTGGAGTTTTTATCACTACATGTTGTTGGCTTTCGTTTGCCAGGTATATATGTTTATGTTTGGATTTATAATTAGACTTTGCTAATGCTTTCTCCATTAGACAGGACATGAGCCATATTATTTGGGGGCTCAGGGCACATTAATTCTGTCTAATTTTGTCTAATTCAGTTTCCCCATGCCACCTTCAGTGTGTTTGAAGTGTTCTGGAGACGGGAGTGTTGTTGGAAATTTACTCTTGCCAGAAAAAATAGTAGGAGATGAAGATAAATGGTAAAGGACTTTGTAAATCCTGCTTAGGACCTCACGCCACACCTGGATCACAGCTCACCAAGCTGGAATACAGGGCTTGCCAAAAATCTTTCTGGATGCTATGGGCCATTTATTATGCCTCAAAGGGGGAAGTCTTGGATAGACCAGACTCTGATAACACCTGAGACTTTCAGTCAATTCTAGCATTAAATGACATTTATATCAAATGTAGGAAACCTTTCCTAGGCTAGTAAATTCCTTCTATTCTTCTCTTGGGAATCACTGGGCCCAGTCTCAAAGTCAGGCCTCTCTGGTGACTTCTGTGGCTCCGCTCCTCCACCTCTGCACTCATCCTCACCTACAGGTTCATCTTTCTCCTCACCCCTTACATTGTGCCCAGTGGAATTAAGCGTTACCTTGAACAAGTTCTTCACACATTTTTATCATCCTTCCATATGCTAGAACTACCAAGAGGAAAAAGATGTCCTGGAAAGCAGGAGATGCTATTTTTATTTTTCTAGTGTTTTTTCCTATTCTGAACCCAGAGCCATCTATGCTGTGTATTTCCCAATGTTTACTGTTCCACTGTTAAACAAAAATGTACTGAAGCCCAGGGCATCCAGCTGTAGTACACCTGTCTGCCCACCTCTATGTGATATTCAGTTTCTGGGTCACTCTTCTGCATTTAGGAAGAATTTGGAGGCCTGGTTCATAGATTTATCCCCCATCCCAATTCCTGACATTTTTAAAGGAAGCAGAATTATTTGACCATTTGATTTCTAATGATTTTCACTTTCATTCAGTTTAAGCCACTCCCTCCCAATGATTGCAACCTGGACGTTTGCATCAGCCAGAACCATGCATCTGTGAAATCTCAAACTCCTATAGGCCACTCTTCAAATCTAGTGCCTGCTAGAAATCAACTTTGTCTATTAGACTATAGACTAGCCTTCCTCAGATTTTGATAGTGACCTTTATGTGTCATTTTATGCTGCCACCACATACCTCCTTTCTGAGCATCTCCTCCTATTGTCTCCCTGACTCCATTTATCGAGGATGGTTGATTTTTGTTTCCTATATAGATGACAGCAGGCAGAGATGGGGTTTCATAAGGCAAGCACTAATAGAATTTGCACACCAGAGGATAACTACTCAATAAATTTACTGATAGAAAAATGTCCTATGATGGAGTCTTTATTAAGCTTATATGTGAGCAAAAACAGATGAAACCCTAGGGTTCTACTCTAGTTAGACTAAATGTTTATTCAAAGATAGGTTTATTTTGGCTTAATAGCCAACTGAACATGAAGAAACAATTGAATTGTCTATATAATTCAATGTAATCTCTTTGTATGCCCACCTGAAAGAAGCTTAACCCTGACCTAAGGTTTCTGTGTCTTAATGCAGTTTTCTGGGTATGTCATATGAATTATATAGCATGTTGTTATAATGCATATGGAAACACATACATACAGTCTAGTTTCACTAGTCATGGTAGTTATGTTCTAGAAAATCAATGGTTACCTCACGGCTTGCATAAAATATCTTGCAGTTATAACTTTTTATTTTAAGTCAGCTTCATAGCATACAAAAACTTTACAATGTTACTCTCCTCTGTAGCTTTATATTCTTATAGTCTGAGTTTAGTTCTTTATATATGGCACATACATTAACAATTTTTTGTGGTTATTGCTATTCTTAATAGTTTTGTCTTTTAACTTTTATATTAAGGTGGTACAAGATAAGGGTGCCCACCCTTGCCACTTCAATTCAGCATAGTACTAAAAGCCCTACTCAGAAAACTTAGCAATAAAAAGACATAAAACACATCCACTTCAGAAAGGAAAAAGTAAAATTATCTCTGCTTGAAAATCACATAAACATATATGCAAGAAACCCTAAAGACTCAACAATAAAAAGACTATTAGAACAAATAAACAAATTTAGTAAAGTTGCAGGACACAAAAATTAACATAAAATAATTAATGTTTCTTTGTACAAACAACAAGCCATCCAAAAATAAAGTTAAGAAAATAATCCTATTTAAAATTGCAATGAAAGAAAAATAAAGACTTAGGAATAAACTTAAAGAAGCGAAAGCCTTGTGTGGTAAAAATTATAAAATATTGATGAAATAAATCAAAGAAGACAAAGATAAATAGAACTATATCTGTGTTCCTGGATTGTTGAAATTATTATTAGACTTATTGTTGAAATGTCTGTACTACCCAAAGTTATTTACAGATTCAATGTAATCCCTATCAAAATCCTGATGGGATTCTTTAGAGAAATGGAAAAAAAAATCTCAAAATTCATACAGAACCACAAAATCCTAAGTAACCAAAGAAATCTCGAGCAAGAAGAATAAAGCTGTAGGCATCACACATCCTGATTCCAAAGTGGATTATAAAGCTATTGTAATCAAAACAGAGTGATACTGGCATAAAAATACATGTATAGAACAATGGAATAGGATAGAAAACACAGAAATAAATACTGTCAACTGATTTTCAAAAAACAGTGCCAAGAATACACAATAGGGCAAAGATAATCTCTTCAATAAATGGTATTGGGAAAACTGGATACTCACATGCAGAAGAATGAAATTGTATCCTAATACAAAAAAGTGGATTAAAGACTTAAATGTTAACACCTGAAGCCAAATAACCACGGGAAGAAATCAAGGGGAAAGAGCTTCTTAATATCCGTCTGGGCAATAATTCTTTGCCTATAATCCCAAAAGCACAGGCAACAAAAGCAAAAGCAAAAATAGTCAAGTGAGGTTTGCATTGAATTAAAAACCTTCTGCACAGTGATGGAAATAATCAACAGAGTGAAAAGTTAACCTATGGAATGGGAGAAAATATTTGCAAACAATAATTCTGATAAAGGGCTAATATCCAACACATATAAGAAACTCATACAAGTTGAAGGCCAAAAATTTAATAACCCTATTAAATAATGGACAAAGAACCTCAGTAGAGATTTCTCAAAAGAAGACATAAGATAGGCAACAGATATATGAAAAAGTGCTCAACATCATGAATCATCAGGAAAATTTTTATATGGTACATACTTTAACAAATTGTAGTGGTTATTGCTATTCTTAATAGTTTTTCAATAGCAGATCCAAGCTATTATTAGTTATCACATCACATCCTTTAGAATGCCTATAATCAAAAAAGACAAAAGATAACAAGCATAAGTGAGGATATGGGAAAAAAAGGGAACCCTTGTACTCTGTTAGTGGGAATGTAAATTGGTACAGACATTATAGAAAACATGGAGGTTCCTCAAAAAATTAAAAATAAAACTACAATATTATTCAGCAATTCCACTACAAGGTGTATATCAAAAGGAAATGACATCGATATCTGCACTTCCATGTTCAAGGCAGTATTAATACAACAGCCAAGATAGTAAAATACATGTTCATAAATAAATGAATGTATAAAGAAAATGTAAATACAATGAAATAGCTTTAAAAAAAGAAGAAAATCCTACCTTTTGGAAAACATGGATAAACCAGAAGGGCATTATGCTCAGTGAAATAAGACTGGTACAGAAAGCCAAATATTGCATGATCTCACTTATAAGCAGAATTTAAATAACTAAAATCTATAGAAGCCAATAGTAAAATAGTGATTTCCAGTATCTGGGAAAAGGGGGAAAATGGGAACATGTTGGTCAGAACATGTTGCATGGAGTATTTACTTAAGCAAGGTGAATATGTTCGGGAGAGCTAAGGTACAACATGATAACTATAGTTAACAATACTGTGCAGTCTACTTGAAGCATGCTGGGAAGGAATATCTTAAGTGTTTTCACCAACAAAAGAGAAAAGAAGGAAGGAAGGAAGGAAGGAAGGAAATGGTAACTATATGTGGTATTGGATATTTTAATTAGCTTGATTGCAGCAATCATTTTATAATGTATAAGTATTTCAAGACATCAATTTGTAAACCCAAAATATACACAAATTTTATTTGTTAATTAATAAAAAGGCAGAGCAGGTGGCTGGCAAGATGGCCAAATAGGAACAGCTCCAGTTGGCAGCTCCCAGAGAGACCAACGGAGAAGGTCTCTCTCTGCATTTTCAACTGAGGTACCTGGTTCATCTCATTGGAACTAGTTAGACAGTGGGTACAGACCACAGAGGGCGAACCGAAGCAGGGTGGGGCATTGTCTCACCTGGGAAGCACAAGGAATTGGGGAACCCTCTCCCCTAGCCAAGGGAAACCTTGAGAGAATGTGTTATGAGAAATGATGCATTCCAGCCCAGATACTACACTTTTTCACAATCTTCACAACCTGCAGACCATGAGATTCCCTTGGGTGCCTATGCCACCAGGGCCCTGGGTTTTAAGTACGAAACTGGGCAGCTGCTTGGGCAGACACAGAGCTAGCTACAGGAGTTATTTTTCATACCCCAGTGGCACCTGGAATGCCAGCGAGACAGAACCATACACTCCCCTGGAAAGGGGCTGAAGCCAGGGAATAAGGTGATCCAGCTCAGTGCACCCCACCCACAAGGAGCCCAGCAAGTGAGATCCACTGGCTTGAAATTCTCCCTTCCAGTGCAGCAGTCAGAAGTCAACCTGGGACTGTAAAGCTTGGTGGTGGGAGGGGTGTCCAACATTACTAAGGCTTGAATGGTGGTTTTACCCTCACAGTGTAAACAAAGCCCCCAGGAAGTTTGAACTGAGTGGAGCCCACCACAGCTAGGCAAAGCTGCTGTAGCCAGACTGCCTCTCTAGATTCCTCCTCTCTGGGCAGGGCACTTCTAAAAGAAAGGCAGCAGCCCCAGTCAGGGGCTTATAGATAAAACTCCCATCGCCCTGGGACAGAGCACCTGGGGGAAGGAGTGACTGTGAGTGTAACTTCAGCCAACTAAAACATTCCTGTCTGCTGGCCCTGAAGAGTGCTATGGATCTCCCAGCACAGAGCTCCAGCTCAGCTAAGGGACAGACTGCCTCCTCAAGTGGTTCACTGACCCCCATGCCTCCTGACTGACAGACACCTCCCAGCAGGGGTCAACAGACACCTAATACAGGAGAGCTCTGGCAGGCATCTTGCGGGTGCCCCTGTGGGATGAAACTTCCAGAGGAATGAACAGGCAGCAATCTTTGCTGTTCTATATCCTGTGCTGGTGATACCCAGGCAAACAGGGTCTGGAGTAGACCTACTGCAAACTCCAGCAGACCTACAACAGAAGGGCCTGACTTTTAGAAGGAAAACTAACAAACTGAAAGGAATAGCATTAGCATCAACAAAAATAACACCCACACAGATACCCCATCTGAAAGACACCAACATCAAAGACCGAAGGTAGATAAATCCATGAATATAAGGAAAAAACAGCACAAAAGATTGAAAATTACAAAAACCAGAATGCCTCTTCTCCTCCAAAGGATCAAAACACCTCGCCAGCAAGAGAACAAAACTGGGTGGAGAATGAGTTTGACAAATTGACAGAAGTAGGCTTCAGAAGGTGGTTAATAAGAAACTCCTCCGAGCTAAAGGAGCATGTTCTAACCTAATGCAAGAAAGCTAAGAACCTAGATAAAAGGCAAGAGGAAATGCTAACTAGAATAACCAGTTTAGAGAAGAACATAAATGACCTGATGGAGCTGAAAAACACAGCATGAGAACTTTGTGAACCATACACAAGTATCAATAGCCGAATCAATCAAGCAGAAGAAAGGATAGCAGAGATTGAAGATCAACTTAAGGAACGAAATCAAGAAGACAAGATTAGAGAAAAAAGAATGAAAAGGAACAAACAAAGCCTCCAAGAAATATGGGACTATATGAAAAGACCAAATATACATTTGATTGATGTACCTGAAAGTCACAGGGAGAATGGAACCAAGTGGGAAAACACTCCTCAGGATATTATCCAGGAGAACTTCCCCAATCTAGCAAGACAGGCCAACATTCAAAATCAGGAAGTACAGAGAACACCACAAAGATACTCCTCGAGAACAGCAACTCTAAGACACATAATCATCAGATTCACCAAGGTTGAAATGAAGGAAAAAATGTTCAGGGGAGCCAGAGAGAAAGGTAGGGATACCCACAAAGGGAATCCCATCAGACTAACATCAGATATCTCTGCAGAAATTCTACAAGCCAGAAGAGAGTGGAGGCCAATATTCAACATTCTTAAGAAAAAGAATTTTCAACCCAGAATTTCATATCATCCAGCCAAACTAAGCCTCATAAGCGAAGGAGAAATAAAGTCATTTACAGACAAGCAAATGTTGAGAGATTTTGTCACCACCAGGCCTGCCTTACAAGAGCTCCTGAAGGAAGCACTAAATATGGAACAGAAAAACTGGTACCAGCCACTGCAAAAACATATCAAATTTTAAAAACCCTCGACACTATGAAGAAACTGCATCAACTAATGGGCAAAATAACCAGCTAGCATCATAATGACAGAATCAAATTCACACGTATTATTATTAACCTTAAATGTAAATGGGCTGGCAAATTGGATAAAGAGTCAGGACCTTTGGTGTGCTGTGTTCAGGAGACCCATCTCACATGCAAAGATACGCACAAAATAAAGTAATGAAAGAATTACTCAAAATAAAGTGATGAAGTAATATTTACCAAGCAAATGGAAAGCAAAAAAAAAAAAAAAAAAAAGCAGGGGTTGCAAACCTAGTCTCTGATAAAACAGACTTTAAACCAACAAAGATCAAAAAAAGACAAAGAAGGGCATTACATAATGGTAAAGAGATCAATGCAACAAGAAGAGCTAACCATCCTAAATATATATGCGCCCAATACAGCAGCACCCAGATTCATAAAGCAAGTTCTTAGAGACTTATAAATAGACTTAGACTCCCACACAATAATAGTGGGAGACTTTAACACCCCACTGTCAATATTAGACAGATCAACAACACAGAAAATTAACGAGGATATTCAGGACTTGAACTCAACTCTGGATCAAGTGGACCTAATAGACATCTACAGAACTCTCCACCCCAAATCAACAGAATATACATTCTTCTCAGCACCACATCACACTTATTCTAAAACTGACCACATAATTGGAAGTACAACACTCGTCAGCGAATGCAAAAGACTGGAAATCTTAACAAACAGTCTCTCAGACCAAGATGGATTAAAAACTTAAAAAAAAATAGAACTCAGGATTAAGAAACTCACTCAAAACTGCATAACTGCATGGAAACCAAACAACCTGTTCCTGAATGACTACTGGGTAAATAACAAAATTAAGGTAGAAATAAAGAAGGTGTTTGAAACCAATGAGAACAAAGACACAATGTACCAGAATCTCTGAGACACAGCTAAAGGAGTGTTTAGAGGAAAATTTGTAGCACTAAATGCCCACAGGAAAAGACAGGAATGATCTAAATTTGACAATCTAACATCACAATTAAAAGAACTGGAGAAGCAAGAGCAAACAAATTCAAAATCTAACAGAAGACAAGAAATGACTGAGATCAGAGCAGAACTGAAGGAGATAGAGACATGAAGTACCCTTCAAAAAATCAATGAATCCAGGAGCTGGGTTTTTGAAAAGATTAACAAAATAGATAGACCACTAGCAATACTAATAAAGAAGAAAAGAGAGAAGAATGAAATAGACACAATAAAAAATGATAAAGGGGATATCACCACTGATCCCACAGACATACAAACTACCATCAGAGAATACTATAAACACCTCTACGCAAATAAACAAAGAAATCTAGAAGCAATGAATAAATTCCTGGACACATACATGCTCCTAAGACTAAACCAGGTGGAAGTCGAATCCCTGAATAGATTAATAGCAAGTTCTGAAATTGAGACAGTTACTAATAGTCTACCAACAAAAACAAGCCCAGGACCAGAGGAATTCACAGCTGAATTCTACCACAGGTACAAAGAAGAGCTGGTACCAATCCGTCTTACTATTCCAAACAATAGAAATGGAGGGACTCCTCCCTAAGTCATTTTGTGAGAGTAGCATCATTCTGATAGAAAAACCTGGCAGAGACACAACAGAAAAAGAAAATTTCAGGCCAATATCCCTGATGAACATTGATGCAAAAATCCTCAATAAAATATTGGCAAAGCGAATCCAGCAGCACATAAAAAAACTTATCCACTATGAACAAGTCGACTTCATCCCTAGGATGCAAAGCTGGTTTAACATACACAAATCAATAAACGTAGTCCATCACATAAACAGTATCAATGACAAAAACCACATGATTATCTCAATAGATGCAGAAAAGGCCTTTGATAAAATTAAACATTCCTTTATGCTAAAAACTCTCGATAAACTAGGTATTGATGGAATCTATCTCAAAATAATATGGGCTATTTATGACAAACCCACAGCCACATCATACTGAACTGGCAAAAGCTAGAAGCATTCCCTTCGAAAACCATCACAAGACAAGCATCCCCTCTCTCACCACTCCTATTCAACATAATATTGGAAGTTCTGGCCAGGGCAATCAGGCAAGAGAAAGAAATAAAGGGTATTCAAATAGGAAGAAAGGAAGTCAAATGTCTCTGTTTGCAAATGACATGATTGTATATTTAGAAAACCCCATTGTCTCAGCCCAAAATCTACTTCAGCTGATAAGCAACTTCAGCAATGTCTCAGGATACAAAATCAATGTGGGAAAATCACCAGCATTCCTCTACACAAATAAGAGACAGACAGCCAAATCATGAGTGAACTCCCATTCACAATTGCTACAAAGAGAATAAAATGCCTAGGAATACAACTTACAAGGGATGTGAAGGACCTCTTCAAGGAGAACTACAAAGCACTGCTCAAAGAAATAAGAGAGGACATAAACAAATGGAAGGACTTTCCATGATCATGGATAGGAAGAATCAATATCATGAAAATGGCCATACTGCCCAAAGTAATTCATAGATTAAACATTATCCCTATCAAGTTCCATTAACTTTCATCACAGAATTAGAAAAAACTACTGCAAATTTCATATGCAACCAAAAAAGAGCCCATATAGCCAAGACAATCCTAAGCAAAAAGAACAAAGCTTGAGGCATCAGGCTACCTGACTTCAATCTATACTACAATGTTACAGGAACCAAAACAGCATGGTACTGGTACCAAAATAGATATATAGAATGATGGAACAGAACAGAGCGCTCAGAAACAAGGCCACACATCTACAACCATCTGATCTTTGACAAACCTGATAAAAAGAAGAAATGGGGAAAGGATTCCCTATTTAATAAATGGTGTTGGGAGAACTGGCTAGCCATATGCAGACAACTGAAACTGGACCCCTTTTTTACACCTTATACAAAAGTTAACACAAGATGGATTAAAAACTTAAACATAAGACCTAGAACCATAAAAACCCTAGTAGAAAACCTAGACAATACCATTCAGGACATGGGCATGGGCAAGGATTTCATGACAAACACCAAAACCAATGGCAACAAAAGCAAAAATTGACAAATAGGATCTAATTAAACTAAAGAGCTTCTGCACAGTGAAAGAAGCTATCACCAGAGTAAACAGGAAGCCTACAGAATGGGAGAAAATTTTTGCAATCTATCTGTCTGACAAAGGGCTAATATCCAGAATGTACAAGGAACTTAAACAAATTTATGAGAAAAAAAAACAACCCCATCAAAAAGTGGGCAAAGGATATGAAAAGACACTTCTCAAAAGAAGACATTTATGCCACCAGCAAACATGAAAAAAATCTCGTCATCATTGGCCGTTAGAGAAATGCAAATCAAAACCACAATGAGATACCATCTCACGCTAGTTAGAATGGTGACCATTAAAAAGTCAGGAAACAACAGATGCTGGAGAGGATGTGGATAAATAGGAATGATTTTACACTGTTGGTGGGAGAGTAAATTAGTTCAACCATTGCAGAAGACAGTGTGGTGATTCCTCAAGCATCTAGAACCAGAAATACCATTTGACCCAGCAATTCCATTGCTTGGTATATACCCTAAGGATTATAAATCATTCTATTATAAAGACACATGCACACGCATGTTTACTGAAGCACTGTTCACAATAGCAAAGCCTTAGAACTAACCCAAATGCTCATCAATGATAGACTGAATGAAGAAAATGTGGCACATATACACCGTGGAATACTATGCAGCCATAGAAAAGGATGAGTTCATGTCCTTTGCAGGGACATGGATGAAGCTGGAAACCATCATTCTCAGCAAACTAACACAGGAACAGAAAACCAAACTCCGCGTGTTCTCACTCATAAGTGGGAGTTGAACAATGAGAACACATGGACACAGTGATGGGAACATCACACACCTGGGCCTCTCAGGGGCTAGGGGACTAGAAGCAGGATAGCATTAGGAGAAATACCTAATGTACTTGTTGGGTTGATGGGTGCAGCAAACCACTGTGGCACGTGTATACCTATATAACAAACTTGCACGTTCTGCACATGGTTCCCAAAACTTAAATTATAATAATTAAAAAAAGTACTGTGATGGTTGATATTATTAAGTAATTTTGAAAATTAGAAGTGCCATTCAAGGCCAAATAGTATAGATTTGCTTTGCATTTACTAGATCACAAATGTGCCCTCAGTAAGGCTGTAGTCTCACCTGAATAATGCACAGTTCACTAAGGGAGAACACATTTCATTAGACAATGTCCTATGGAAAACCTGTGTGTTTTCCATAGCATGCATATACTGAACAATGGTAAGGAATTGATACATTTTGAAAACAGTTGTAGACCTAGCTCATTTTTTACTTAAAGTCAGTTTTAATTGTATCACGTAAATAGTAAAAGGCACAGAAATCCAACTTTTACCTAAAAATAACCCTGAGTACCTGCATACAGATTCTCCAGTGTATAGCCAAATCACTGGTGTTGGGACAAAATGGGAAATACATGGCAGTAATTTTACCAAGCAGCATGTCCAGTCTAGAAAAAGCATCCAACAGGGGTTTATAGATGCCCTTAATATCACACGCATATCTCTTGCCCTTACTATCTCAGTGCACAGAGGTTTAGCTTCCTCCTGCCAGCGCCTGTGTTTCTCCTTTAGGGCAGGCTGGAGATCTGAGGAACTAAAATCTCCCAGGAACAATTCTCAACTTCTGACTTGTCAAGAGCTGTTATGTAAATACCTCTGCACCCTTGTCCTTCAGAGAAGATGGCTCTGGGGTGCATATTCTGTACCATTTCCAAAGTTCCCCAGATTTGGTGGAATACCGTGGTATTTTGTTTCATAATCCAACTTTTATTGGCCCTCCCTCTTCCGGCTTTACTTTCTCACTCATCTACTGTGGTTTCAGGGATCATCTTCCAAATAAACTGCTTGCATTTTAATTCTTGTCTCAAGGGTCTGCTTCCCTAAAACCTCATGCTTAAACATGGCTGCACTCTCCTAATCTGTTCATTCTTGGCACCAGGATCTTGAATAAATAATCAATGGGATTCAACCCCATTTTTTTATATATGAAAAGAATTTGAAGGAGTCTTTGAATCCTGATTTTATAAATATAGGAGCAAGATTAGAAGATAATGACTGAACCCACAACATAGGGTCAAGCATCAGAGATTCGACACAGTGGGAGTGCAGATGTGTTTCCATTCTCTACTTACTGAAGTAACTAGAAGTATTACCTCTGTTTTGGTCAATTCTGTGTTTCTCTTCTGGTATTGATGGGTTCTACCAAGCCTGCTTCTGGGTTTCCTCTGTCATTGTTTTCCATGAAGATCCCCAATGAAGTAATCTTGCCCTTGTGTCAAGACCCTTATTATAATTATATGCCAAATATTCCAAGCCTCTGCTTGTGTGTGGCCAAAATCCATATTCACTACAAAGTTAATATCTTGTGTGTTAAGAAAAGGTATCCTCTGAAAAGGGCTTTCTCTTACCTGCCTCTCACCAGTCCCTATTATCCCTTGTATGGGCTTATTTCTCTATTTGCTAGAGTTCAGCTCTTCTATGAGTCATCATTTTGGAAAGGAAAAGGGAGCCTTTATGTCTCTACTTTCTTTGGCAGGAAGAATAACTTCCAGGTCATATCTTACTTTAAAAAGGAAGCAGAAACATATACCTTGTCTTACTTGTCATGGCTTCAACTCAGAGGTTTTATTGTTATACTATTTAATTCCAGTCATGTAACGACTTACTGATTCATGTGCTGGGTTTTTTCCTTTAGGTCTCACTGGCTAACAGACACTTCCAAGGTTGAAAGGTACAGGGTAAGCTCACCTCAGCTGCAGTTAAACATGAACCTTTGAGGGGCACACATCCAAACACATTAGGAATAAAAAAGCTGCCAGAAGAACATCTTCATTGTTCTTCTGCCATACGTGCATACTATAAATGATTGTGCTTCACACACAGTCTCTGCAGCATGAACCAGCCCTTAAGCTGGGCATGATTACATGTTCATATTAATGCCTTGCCGAGGTTTATATTTCTAGGGTGCTACTCTATCTTTTAATCCACTTGGTTTCTAGAATAACCCCCCAAAGTATCTAGAAGAAATGACTAACACAGCTAGTCAATGACTGACATCTCTTTTTCCTGCCTCATAGCCATTACTTACCATCAGCAAAACATATGGATACTATATTGATTAAGGCAAGTAATATTAGCTGCTATAACAAACATCCTAAATTTTAGTGACTTAACACAATAAAACTTTATCTCTGACTCATGCAAACATTCCTAGTTGGGGAAGACTTTCCACATGATCATCCAGTGTCTCTGTGTCTTCCCTTTGTTGCTTCACTCTCCTAGCTTTCACCTGATTGAGGAGAAAGAGGGAGACAATGGAGGTTTGCATGTGGAAAGTTTCTAAAGGCCAGATGTGAAAGATAATATATTAATTATGTCCTCATTCTTGTGCCATAATCAGCCACATGGCCATACCTGACTAGAAGCTAGACTTGGAAATGTTACCAAACTCTGAGACTAAGATGGAAAAGAAGCAAGATTTGGAGAACATATGGCACTCTCTGCCAAATATATTATGCTGCTTCTAAACTCCTCATTTTGTCCTGTGATCTCCTCTGCCTAGACTACTCCCACCAATTCATGCCCTTCCCAGCTCTAGAAAATGTTCACCTGTCATGATCACTGAGCTCAGATATTGCCTTATCTGGGAGACCTTTCCTGATACGCTCATCCTCATTCTCAATTTGTATTAGGTGCCCCTTTTCTTGTTCCCTTTCCATTCTTAACTATCCTCTATTGTTAAATCACATGAGTTGTGTTAACAGTTTCTAATTTTGGACAGTGCATATTAGTGACTAACTACATATTGGTTAAGCTACTGAAAGAATGGAGCCCATCATTTCTCTTACTATGACATGTTCTCTAGCGGTACCAAGATGGCAATCCTCCAACAGGTGCAGGATTAGCTTCATAAGAATTACCCACGGCTCATCCCTGTAATCCCAGCACTTCGGGAGGCCAAGATGAGAGGATGGCTTGGCACCAAAGATTTGAGACTAGTCTGGGTGAAAAAGCAAGATCTTGTCTCTTAAAAAAAGAAAAGACAGCACTTTGGGAGGCCGAGGCGGGTGGATCACGAGGTCAGGAGATCGAGACCATCCTGGCTAACACGGTGAAACCCCGTCTCTACTAAAAATACTAAAAATTAGCCGGGCGTGGTGGCGGGCGCCTGTAGTCCCAGCTACTCGGGAGGCTGAGGCAGGAGAATGGCGTGAACCCAGGAGGCGGAGCTTGCAGTGAGCCGAGATCGCGCCACTGCACTCCAGCCTGGGCGACAGAGCGAGACTCCGCCTCAAAAAAAAAAAAAAAAAAAAAAAAAAAAAAAAAAAAAAGAAAAGAAAAGAAGGCTCACCTGTGGAGTTTGTTATACCCAGTCCCTTAGCATCAATCTCCAATTGATCATTCCTCCTCCCTTGCCCCACGGAGCAGGGGATACTTCTGGACTTCACTGAACTTGAATCTGGTCATGTGACTCATTTTGAGTAATAAAATGTGTCTGGAAGCTAGGGTGGGTCAGTTCCAAACAGGGACTTTAAGGGCCATGACATGTTTTCATTCATCTTCTTATGCTCCTGCCATAGTCATAAAAAGTGCAGACTCCGTGTAGCTGCTGTTCCTTTTGTCTGTGCTCTAGAAAGAGAGTCCTGGGGCAGACTTGAACCCAAGCCCAGCCCAGATCAGACCAGCTGTCTTAGTCTATCTGGGCTGCTATAACAAACTACTGTAGACAAAGTAGCTTATTAACAACAGAAATTTATTTCTCACAGTTCTGGAGGCCAAGAAGTTGAAGATTAAGGCATTGGAAGATTCTGTGTCTGGTGAGGTCCTGCTCCTCAAAGACAGCAACTTCCACCTGTGTGTTTGCATAGCAGAAGGGGCTAGCTAGCTGTCCAGGGTCACCTGTATAAGGACACCAATCCCACTTATGAGAGTTCTACCCTGGTGACCTAATCATCTCCTCAAAACGCCACCTTCTAACCTCAGTGACTAGGTTTTAACATATGAATTTCGGGGGGACATAAACATTCAGATCATAGTACCATTCCCTCTGAGCCACAACCAAATTCACAGCAGTGGATAAAATAAATATCCGTAAGCCACTGAGATTTTCAGCAGTGTCTTACACAGCGTAACGGAAGCAGGGTAAGGCCTAGAAACCTGCACATTAAAAACACTTCAGCCACCCACATTTGGAAACTACTGTACACATTAGACTCTTCATTAACAGGAGAAAACCTAACATTTAAGTGGATGGAACAGGATATCTACAAAGACTTTATCAGCCATCTTCCCAGACACATGGCAGGGTGTTGAATCCCAGCATTTCCCGACTGGTATTGGAACATGAGCTCAGCCACAGTGGGGTTTTGGGGAAGCAAAGGGGCCCTGGGTATGTGTACTGCTGTTCCCTTCCAACCTCGACGTGGGCAACAATGATGACTGAGCCTACGCAGGATATATGTTGTTGTAGTTTTTTCTTTCAGCTTTGAATTCATCATTTTATCACAGTATTAAAATGGGCAGGATAACCAAATCTTGTATGATCACTTATGTCTGTCTTGCTAATCATTAACTACATCATTTAAAGGCAACACAGTTATGTTCTGCATGTAGTGTGTAGCAATAAGAGCTATACTGTTGACTGTGAATGGCGTAATTACTATTTCATATGTCTGCAAGGTTGTTTGGGTTTTTTCCCTACATGGCTGACATGTAAAATGTTATTATTGGCCATTTTTTTTCCCAAGATGCTCTAGTGATTTTTTTCATCCCTCTTTTAGCCCCACTAATATCGTCACATTATACTTCTCCAGTGGCATGTGTTCTCTGTTTATAATGACAAGTGACGATTTGCAATAGGAACAAAAGTACCTGGTTCTTTGAAAGCTGTTCCTATGTGCTATGGTATAACAAATAACGAAGGAATTTGACTTTTGCTATTTCTTCAGTGGAGTAGAGAAGGTGTGGGGAACAGAAATATGTTTAACTCTATAAATACGATGGCTTATTTCCTTGTATCATATCAAAGAAAGGGGAAATAGTCATAAGAACCCTGAGAAATTTGTCACATCCATGAATCACATTCAGTAGGAAGATTAGAATTTTTATTTCTTTTTTTTTTTAACTAGTTGACGTTAACATTCATTTCAACTACAGCGTTATAAACCCAAAGGACAGGCATATTATACAGAAATCCACCAGGGCTCCTCTCAAGTTGGTCACAGCTACAGTCCTGGCTTATTCTTTGTGCCTGCCAAGCTCCTTGCACAGTCTCTGACACATATAGGAAATGTAATAAATGTTTGTTAATGCACAGTGGTGGGAAAGGAAGATTTATGGTGAGCCAAAATGAGAATCACTGAAGATGCCAATCCAAAAAGCTGTGCATGTGGTTAAAAAAACAAATTGCTTCCAAAAACTTTTACCATTTGTCCCTGTCCAAGGAGGTCTCATGCTCACACCCATTGCCTGAAGCATTTGGGGTGCCCACGAAGATAAGTCATCAGCGTGTCACCTCTTCACACTCTGGCTGACCCTATGCTGACACAAGTGATTCAGAAGATTTTTGTCTGCTGTTATCTTTTGTATAGACACCACAGAATTTTTTATAGTTTCATCAATATTTTTAACAAATCATATTTTCAATTTTTTCTTTAATAGACAGACATAAATATGATCTAGTTTTAAATTCATATGCCCATATCTCATGTTAGAAAACAGCACTCTTTATCGAAATTGAGGCAGTTTATGTAAAATGACTAAGTTGCTAAGTATTTGTAAGCAAACTGAGAAGCTTTTTTTTTTTTAAAGAACAGTGCAGAAAAAATCAGAGTCTCCCTATCATAACCAATATAAAATCTGCTATTAATCTGTGTAGGTTGAATTTACTCTGCAGAAAACTGGAGTATATTTTCTGGGCTTAACTTATCACAGGAATTCAGGCAATATTTTCTCTCATTAGTATTGTGTCTGTCATAGGATAATAATAAAGGTAAATAGAACAAATATTGTATAGCACATAACAAGCATTTCATTCATAAACATCATTAGGTACTCAAAAACAGGAAATTCAGATGGTTTAATCCTTATATCAGAAAGCACAGGATTAATACTAACTTTGATCATAAATGACAAAGCAAAGCTCTGGGTTCTTCAAGTAAGATTCTAACTACAAGTTTGACCTTAGTGTTAATGTCTTTATCTTTTAATGCCTGGTGCAGAAGCATGGCTAATGATGACCAGCAGCTCCACCAGAATATATTTATTCCTAAAAATTTTGGTTAAAGAGGTTCTGGGTTTTTCTCCCTTATGCAAAGTTACCAGATTGTTCTCAGCCCTGGTGGCCTTTTGGATGACCCAGGGATAAAAGTTTCACCAGAGAGGGCCTGGTTGAATTTTGACTTCCCTACAGGAAGTTAGAGATCACATTGTTTTTGCACCTTGTTTGGGACCAAAGGCCCTTCACAAGGTGGCTTCAGGACACTTACTCACATATAACTACCACCATTTGCTAATATAAAACACCAAAAGCTAGTGTAAATCTGGCTTCCTGTCTTTCTATGCTCCTTTCTGTAGTGGAAATGATGTGGTCTGAGGGGAAGGACTATGGGCTTTGGAAAGAAACATATCTGAGTTTGAGGTGCCTTTTCTGCTGGTCATGAGAGTGGGCCCCCTGAATCATAGCTGTGATCATCTTCAGATCCTATTCCTTCTTAAAGCTGTTGCTGTTCCTTTTTAATCTCTCTGTAGCACTTGGCACCACAGACCACGCCTTTCTTGGCTGGTCTCTTCTCCTACCTATCTGAGCATTATTTTCCAGTATTATCCAATGCAGTTTTACTAAAAATAATACAATGACAAAAGAAGGCCCCACATTTATTGAGACTCTACAATAAACCAAGCACTGTAGAAGAAGGTTGGTATACATGACATAAAACCTTGCCTCTGCCCTTAGTTAGCTTACTGTCTGCAGGAGAAACAAGATTATTTAAAAATAATTGCAAATCTCATAATATGTAAGGAATAGTTGTAGTAGTACTAGTTAGTAGTAAAGACAATTAGAAAACAAGATTTTTTTTTTATTTCAATAGGTTATTGGGGAACAGGTGGTATTTGTTTACATGAATAAGTTCTTTAGTGGTGATTTCTGAGATTTTGGTGCACCCATCACCTGAGCAGTGTACACTTTACCCAATATGTAGTCTTTATCCCTCACCCCCTCATCCATTCCCCCGAGTCCCCAAAGTCCATTGTATCATTCTTATGCCTTTGTGTCCTCATAGCTTAGCTCCTATTTGTGAGTGAGAACATATGATGTTTGGTTTTCAATTCCCAAGTTACTTCACTTAGAAAAACTGTCTCCAATTCTGTCCAGGTTCCTGCAAATGCCATTACTTCACTCCTTTTTATGGCTGAGTAGTTTTCTGTGGTATATATGTATATATAATATATACATATATGTATATATAATATAATATACACATATACGTATATATAATATAATATATACATATACGTATATGTGTATATTATATACACACATATATAATATATACATATACGTATGTATTATATATAATACATACGTATATGTATATATAATATAATATATATGTATATGTATATATAATATAATACATACGTATATGTATATATAATATAATACATACGTATATGTATATATAATATAATACATACGTATATGTATATATAATATAATACATACGTATATGTATATATAATATAATATATACGTATATGTATATATAATATAATATATACGTATATGTGTATATAATATAATATATACGTATATGTGTATATTATATACACACATATATAATATATACATATACGTATGTATTATATATAATATATACGTATATGTATATATAATATAATATATACGTATATGTATACATAATATAATATATACATATATATACATGCATATATCACACAGAAAACTAGATTATTAAAGTTCTTAAATGCCTGCATGAGTAGCTTCAGCTTTATTCTGCAGGTCAGTTCTATTTAAACTTTTTAAAATTCATCATTGTAAGTAAAAAAAAAAATTGAGGCTGCACCAGTGAACACACACACACACACACACACAAAATATATATGTAGTCAATGATTACTATTCTCAGAACACATATTACCAAATTCACCTATTAGCTAAAATTTATTTGTAACCTTCAAATCAATACTCACAACATATTATAGTCATTCATTGTCATGTGCAAAGCATGAAAAAAAATTGAGGCAGATATTCTTAGCTGAAGTCAAACAAGGTGATGCTCTGCCTTTTTAAAAAATTTATTATTTGGTTTATACAGTAGATTATTATTGAATTTATTATTTATATTTCCACAAAAAAAACCCAGGTGCAGGAGAATTTTTCATTTCACAGGAGGAAATAACAAGTAGCATATTAGACCGTTAAAAGACTAGAAGGAGAGGAAATACTTCCCAACCTTTTTTTATATATATATACTTTAAGTTCTGAGATATGTGTGCAGAAACTGCAGGTTTGTAACATAGGTATACACGTCCCATGGTGGTTTGCTGCACCCATAAACCCATCATCTACATTAGGTATTTCTCCTAACGCTATCCATACCCTAGCCCCCCACACCCTGACAGGCCCTGGTATGTAATGTTCCCCTCCCTGTGTCCATGTGTTCTCATTGTTCAACTCCCACTTATGAGTGAGAACATGCGGTGTTTGGTTTTCTGTTCCTGTGTTAGTTTGCTGAGAAGGATGGTTTCCAGCTTCATCCATGTCCCTGCAAAAAACATGAACTCATCCTTTTTTATGGCTGAATAATATTCCACAGTGTATATGTGCCACATTTTCTTTATTCAGTCTATCATTGAAGGGCATTTGGGTTGGTTCCAAGTCTTTGCTATTGTGAACAGTGCTGCAATAAACACATGTGTGCATGTGTCTTCATAGTAGAATGACTTATAATCCTTTGGGTATATATCCAGTAATGGCATTGCTAGGTCAAATGGTATTTCCGGTTCTAGATCCTTGAGGAATCACCACACTGTCTTTCACAATGGTTGAACTAATTTACTCTACCAACAACTGTGTAAAAGCATTCCTATTTTTCTGCATCCTCAACAGCATCTGTTGTTTCCTGACTTTTTAATGATTACCATTCTAACTGACATGAGATGATATCTCATTGTGCTTTTGCATTTCTCTAATGACTAGCGATGATGAGCTTTTTTTCATGTTTGTTGGCCACATAAATGTCTTCTTTTGAGAAGTGTCTGTTCATATCTTTTGCCCAGTTTTTGATGAGGTTGTTTGGATTTTTCTTGTAAATTTGTTTAAGTTCTTTGTAGATTCTGGGTATTAGCCCTTTGTCAGATGGATAGATTGCAAAAATTTTCTCCCATTCTCTAGGCTGTTTGTTCACTCTGATGATAGTTTCTTTTGCTGTGCAGAAGCTCTTTAGTTTAATTAGATCCTATTTGTCAATTTTGGCTTTTGTTGCCATTGGCTTTTATGTTGTAGTCATGAAGTCTTTGCCCATGCCTATGTCCTGAATGGTATTGCCTAGGTTTTCTTCTAGGGTTTTTATGGTTTTAGGTCTTACATTTAAGTCTTTAATCCATCTTGGGTTAATTTTTGTATAAGGTGTAAGGAAGGGGTCCAGTTTCAGTTTTCTGCATATGGCTAGCCAGTTTTCCCAACACCATTTATTAAATAGGGAATCCTTTCCCCATTGCTTGTTTTGTCAGGTTTGTCAAAGATCAGATGGTTGTAGATGTGTGGTGTTATTTCTGAGCCCTCTGTTCTGTTCCATTGGTATATATATATTTACACTATTCCAAACAACAGAAAAACCATTTATTAAATAGGGAATCCTATTTATGCCATATGTATAAATACACATATATATATATACACACACACATATATATATATATATATACACATATCTGTTTTCATACCAGTACCATGCTGTTTTGATTACTGTAGCCTTGTAGTATAGATTGAAGTGAGGTAGCGTGATGCCTCCAGCTTTGTTCTTTTGGCTTAGGATTGTCTTGGCTATACAGGCTCCTTTTTCATTCCATATGAAATTTAAAGTAGTTTTTTCTAATTCTGTGAAGAAAGTCAATGGGAGATTGATGAGGATAGCAATAAATCTATAAGTTACTTTGGGGAGTATGGCCATTTTCATGATATTGATTCTTCCTATCCATGATCACGGAATGTTTTTCCATTTGTTTATGTCCTCTCTTATTTCGTTGAGCAGTGGTTTGTAGTTCTCCTTGAAGAGGTCCTTCACATCCTTTGTAAGTTGTATTCCTAGGCATTTTATTCTCTTTGTAGCAATTGTGAATGAAAGTTCACTCATGATTTGGCTCTCTGTTTATTATTTGTGGAGAAGAATGCTTGTGATTTTTGCACACTCATTTTGTATCCTGAGACTTTGCAAAAGTTGCTTATCAGCTTAAGGAAACTTTGGGATGAGACAATGGGGTTTTCTAAATATATGGTCATGTCATCTGCAAATCGAGACAATTGACTTCCTCTCTTCCTATTTGAATACCCTTTTTTTTTGCTTTCTCTTGCCTGATTAACCTTGCCAGAACTTCCAATACTATGTTCAATAGGAGTGGTGGGAGAAGGCATCCTTGCCTTGTGCCAGTTTTCAAAGGGAATGCTTCCAGCTTTTGCCAGTTGAGTATGATATTGGCTGTGGGTTTGTCATAAACAGCTCTTATTATTTTGAGAAAGGTTCCATCAATACCTAGTTTAGCAAGAGTTTTTAGTATGAAAGGGTGTTGAATTTTATCGAAGGCCTTTTCTGCATCTATTGAGATAATCATGTGGTATTTGTCATTGGTACTGTTTATGTGATGGATTATGCCTTTTGATTTGCATATGTTGAACCAGACTTGCATCCTGGGAATGAAGCCAACTTGAACATGGTGGTCAAGCTTTTTAATGTGACGCTGGATTCGATTTGTCAGTATTTTATTGAGGATTTTCACATCGATGTTCATCAGGGATACTGGCCTAAAATTTTCTTTTTTTGCTGTTTCTCTGCCAGGTTTTGGTATCAGGATGATGCTGGTCTCATAAAATTAGTTAGGGAGTAGTCCTTCTTTTTCTGTTGTTTGGAATAGTTTCAGAAGGAATGGTACCAGATCCTCTTTGTACCTGTGGTAGAACTGAGCTGTGAATCTGTCTGGTCCTGGGCTTTTTTTGTTGGTAGGCTATTAGTTACGGTCTCAATTTCAGAACTTATTATTGGTCTATTCAGGGATTTGACTTCTTCCTGTTTTAGTCTTGGGAGGATGTATGTGTCCAGGAATTTATCCGTTTCTTCAAGATTTTCTAGTTTATTTGTGTAGGGGTGTTTATAGTATTCTCTGATGGTAGTTTGTATGTCTGTAGGATCAGTGGTGATATTACCTTTATTATTTTTTATTGTGTCTATTTGATTCATCTATCTTTTCTTCTTTATTAGGCTGGGTAGCAGTCTATTTTGTTAATCTTTTCAAAAAACCAGCACCTGGATTCACTGATTTTTTGAAGGGTTTTTCATGTCTCTGGCTGCCCTTAACATTTTTGCTTTCATTTCATCCTTGGTGAATCTGAAGATTATGTGTCTTGGGGTTGCTCTTCTCCAGGAGTATCTTTGTGGTGTACTCTGTATTTCCTGAATTTGAATGTTGGCCTGTCTTGCTAGGTTGGGAAAGTTCTCCTGGATAATATCCTGAGGAGTGTTTTCCCACTTGGTTCCATTCTCCCGTCACTTTCACTTACACCAATCAGATGTACATTTGGTGTTTTCATATAGTCCCATATTTCTTGGAGGCTTTGTTGGTTCCTTTTCATTCTTTTTTCTCTAATCTTGCCTTCGTGATTTAGTTCCTTAAGATGATCTTCAATCTCTGACATCCTTTCTTCCACTTGAACTATTCAGCTATTGATTCTTGTGTAAGATTCACGAAGTTCTCAGGCTGTGTTTTTCAGCTCCATCAGGGCATTTACGTTCTCCTCTAAGCCGGTTATTCTAGTTAGCAATTCCTCTAACATTTTATCAAAGTTTTTCGCTTCCTTGCATTGGGTTAAAACATGCTCCTTTAGCTCGGAGGAGTTTGTTATTATCAACCTTCTGAAGCCTACTTCTGTAAATTCGTCTAACTCATTCTTTGTCCAGTTTTATTCCCTTGCTGGCAAGGAGTTTTCATCCTCTGGAGGAGAAGAGAGGTTCCTGTTTTTGTAATTTTCAGCCCTTTGTGCTGTTTTTTCTTTATCTTCAAGGAGGTATCTACCTTTGATCTTTGATGTTGGTGAAATTTGGATGGGGTTTCTGTGTGTATGTCATTTTTGTTGATGTTGATGCTATTCCTTTCCATTTGTTGGTTTTCCTTTTAAAAGTCAGGCCCGTCTGCTGCAGGTCTGCTGTAATTTGCTGGAGGTCCACTCCAGACCCTGTTTGCCTGGGTATCACCAGCGGAGGCTGCAGAACAGCAAAGATTGCTGCCTGTTCCTTCCTCTGGAAGCTTTGTCCCAGAGGGGCACCTGCCAGATGCCAGCTGGAGCTCTCCTATATGAAGTGTTTATTGAACACTGCTGGGAGGTGTCTCCCAGTCAGGAGGCATGGGGGTCAGGGACCCACTTAAGAAGGCAGTCTATCCCTTAGCAGAGCTTGAACGCTGTGCTGGGAAATCCACTGCTCTTTTCAGAGCTGGCAGGCAGGAGTGTTTAAGTCGGCTGAAGCTGTGCCCACAGCCGTCCCTTCCCCCAGGTGCTGTGTCCCAGGGAGTTTTATCTATAAGCCCCTGACTGGGGCTGCTGCCTTTCTTTCAGAGATGCCCTGGCTAGAAATGAAGAATCTAGACAGGCAGTCTGGCTACAGCAGCTTTGAGGAGCTGAGTTGGGCTCCATCCAGTTCGAACTTCCCGGGGGGGCTTTGTTTACACTGTGAGGGAAAAACCATCTATTCAAGTCTCAGTAATGGTGGACGCCCCTCCCCTCACCAAACTCCAGAGTCCCAGGTGGACTTCAGACTGCTGTGATGGCAGTGAGAATTTAAAGCCAGTGGTTTCTTAGCTTGCTGGGCTCCACGGGAGTGGCATCCGCTGAGCTGGACCACTTGGCTCCCTGGCTTCAGCCCCCTTTTCTGGAGAGCGAATGGTTCTGTCTTGCTGGCATTCCACGCACCACTGGGTTATGAAAAAAAACTCCTGCAGCTAGCTCTATGTCTGCCCAGAGGGCCACTCAGTTTTATGCTTGAAACCCTGGGTCCTGGTGGCATAGGCACCTGAGGGAATCTCCTGGTCTGCTGGTTGTGAAGACCATCAGAAAGGCGTAGTATCTGGGCCAGAGTGCACTGCTCCTCAGGGCACAGTCCCTCATGGCTTCCCTTGGCTAGGGGAGGAAGTTCCCTGACCCCTTGAGCTTCTCAGGTGAGGCAATGCCCCACCCTGCTTCGGATGGCCTTCCATGAGCTGCACCTACGTCTAACCAGTCCCAATGAGATGAGTCGGGTACCTCAGTTGGAAATGCAGAAATCTGTGTTGATCTCGCTGGGAGCTGCAGACCGGAGCTGTTCCTATTTAGTCATCTTGTCAGCCACCCCTCTCATCACAGTACTTTTAACAGCTGACTACTTATTCACTTTTCCTTGCTACCAATTTCATTTTCTAATTTTCTCCTTTGAGAACACAGAGGGAAACTATTTGGTTTTACCAAATAGTTTAATGGTTGTTTAAAAATCCTGTCAATTTCTTGAATAAAAATGTACAGGAAAAAGTAGAGTCATGTTCATATTGAGATGTAAGCTTGTCTTAGTGATTAAAAAATACAAATTGTATATTTATGTATCTTGGTGTAAGTATTTGGTGATTTTATATGAATATTAATATATCATGAACAACTAAGAAAAATCTATCATTCATGTTTCTGAAAAATAGTTCATTCCATATTAGCCTGAGTTAATGTATTTTGTGTTAGGTTTTACGTTTCTGATGGGCAATCTGTTCAGTACTTCATATGCTTGCTGTATATGCATCACACATTTGTATAAGATTATTTCTTATTTTTAACTAGAAATAATCCTAGATGTACAGAAAAGTTGCAAAAGTAATGCACAGAGATCCCATTACCTTTCACTCACCTTTCTTAATGGAAACCTTTTACAGAAACATAATGCAATAACATAGAGTTGAGTCTTGAGCCAGACAGGTGTGAGAAAATCTACTCCAAAAGTTCGTTATATTATATTAATAGTCTTTCTGCTTATGTTATAGCAGTGCCTCCTTCGTTTGAAAACGGGAGGTAATGGAGGCAGTATTCTCTATACTTTGGAGTGCTTAATGTAATCTAATAAATACACACATGCATGCTTACAGAAAACGTTCAGGGTGGCATCAGGATTTGCAGAGACTGTATTTGTGTTTTCTTTTCATTTCAATCATGTTACCCTCGCTCTTACTTTGTTACTGTCAATTGTTGGGGCTCTAGCCTACGAGGACTTGTCTGATCTGAGCTCCTGAAATCTTGAAAGCAGGGAGTAGCTGAGTTTTTAATGGTTGTAATGAATTGTTTGAATCTCTGATATGAGGACTCTGACACATGGCTCCCAAGATACACAGTATGCATGTTCGTTGCAGAGAAATCCCCAGTGGTTGCCAATACTCCGCAATAAATTAAGCAGTGAGGAATTCTTGAACTTGCCAGTGTTGGTTGGGCTGCTCACTGCATGACATTAAAAAAACACTAAATGGGCCAGGCGCGGTGGCTCACGCCTGTAATCCCTGCACTTTGGGAGGCTAAGGCGGGTGGATCACTGCAGGTCAGGAGTTCGAGACCAGCCTGGCCAACATGGTGAAACCCTGTCTCTACTAAAAATACAAAAGTTAGGTGGGAGTGGTGGTGGGTGCCTGTAATCGCAGCTACTCAGGAGACTGAGGCAGGAGAATTGCTTGGACCTGGGAGGCGGAGGTTGGAGTGAGCTGAGATCGCACCATTGCACTCCAGCCTGGGCGAAAAGAGTGAAACTCTGTCAAAAAAAAAAAAAAAAAAAAAAAAGTAAAAAAAGAAAAACACTAAATGTGTATCTTTGCAATACTAATTATCATAACCAGATCAGTGTTTTTAGGCCATTGATGGAGTTAATGTTAATTGAGGCTTATTATTAACCAAAACAGAAATGGAAAAAAGGTGCTTGGCTATATCTTTCCAATTGCAGAACTAATTATAAGTAACATTTATTCAATCAAAATATACCAAAGAACTTTTCTTATCCTTTCTCCTTCGGTTTCTCCCACTCCACAAGCTTTCCAGTGACCTTAGAAACACCCCCACACCATATGTCCATCTCTAATTTCTTTCTTATCTCCCGAAAAACAGCCATCTCCGGGGCATTTTTAAATGTTTATATGTAAAGTGCTTAAAATATCAAGAAATATCTATCTTTTTATAAAGTAAGAAAATATAAAAAATATAACTTATCATTTTTCCCTCGTGCATACCCCCAACATTCATACATTCAATGCTATGCATAATAAGTGAACCAATTCTAGCAAGAAGGATGGTCTCAACAGCCACGCAATGGCATACTTATGTTCTGCAGCCCTTCGCAGGCATGCTTCAAACTAGCCATACATGTGTGTCCACATTTTGCTCCAGTGTAAACCTTATCTTCGCTCCACTTGAGCTGGCATACTGCTTTGAAATGTCTGTCAGATAATCATGAAGTGAAGCCAGTTGTAGGAGAAGGTGTAGAGAATTATAATTTGCTTGCTCCATGAAGGCCCCAAGGAGGTGCTCACAATTAAGCAGGCATCAGAGGAAACACATATATTTACTAATACATTGAAGAACTTTTCACAATGGAGGTAGAATGCTTAATCAGGCAATAAACTATTCAACTCAATGAACATGCAGAACTGGGAGGTTTACACAAAGAAACAAAAAACAGTGCAATAATTACGGAGTAATTTTAATTCAAAAGAATCTTAATTTAAGGAGAAACTTAAAGCTGGCGCCCCATATCCAGTATTTGAAACTGAACCCCCAAAAGTTGGGAATCTGGAAATCTGCACTTCTAGATCTGGCCTCTGGATGTGCTGTCTCCCCCAAGTTATCTGTTAGTTTGGACAACTACGACTCACTCCTCCTTTAAGGGAGATGGGACTGAAGTTTCTCAAAAGGAATTTCACCAAGAGATAAAAACATAGAAGAGATAGACATGAGACAAAAACAAAACAAAACAAACACACAGACTCAAATGGCATTAAGGAGTGTGTGTGTATACATATGTTTAATACTCACTACATACTATATATGTGCACATATACATATATGTTCAACATGATGTGTGAAGTATTATGCTAAAAATGTACACATATTGTTCTTCATGCAACAAATATTGAATTTAACTACTGTTATAAGCACTGGGGAAACAGCTTTGTATTTGAGTTGGGGAGACAGGAAATCATACAGTAAGCAAACAATCAGTTTGAAGAAAAATAGAGTGACTGGAGTATTCTTTTAGAAGGCCTGTTAAGTAAAGGCCTCCATGGGATGTGACATGAGGCTGAGACCTGCATAAGCTAAGGCTGTAAACTCCACAGAGACAGGCAAGGGGCAAATGCTAAGGCTTAGCCCTCTGGGGCAAGTCATTTTTATCACACCCACTTTATGTATGGGGAAAACAGGGCTCACAGGGGAGGAAAATGGCTTCTCTGAGATTCTATGGCCAAGAAGCAGCATGAACAGCCATATAGCTGATGGGCTGTTCTACTTAGATTATTTCCTCTCCAGTTGGTTTTACCCAACTCCTGTCCAGGCCTCATCCTTTCCATTGCTCTGTCATTTTTTAGTCTCATTTCCTCTCCCCAAGAGACTGGTAATTCCTCTTTTAAACCTTCTCTAACTCTCACAGGAAGAAAACTTAATGACAGCAGTCGGCACTAACCTCTTTCAGAGGGAGTGCTACTTTATGCCTGCATCTGCTCTCCCTTCCCACCTGTAAGTCCTTGAGGGGAAGAGAGGGAGTGGTATCATTTACCTTTGCAGAGCAGGCAACTAGCACAGCCCTTTGCATAGAAGCAATTAAGAAGTGAACTTGTAAGAAGTATTTGAGGGAAGGATGGAGAAAAGAAGGAAAAAAGGAAGGGAGAAAGATTTTTAGTTCTGGATGTAATACAATTTAGAAAATGAGAATAAGAGATTGCAGAGAGAAACGAAGGTAGCTTCACACAATTTCTAGACTTCTTATTAGTATTGTGTTATCTTTGTTTCTTATTTAAATGCATTTAGTACAAATGCATTTTTCAATGTCTTAAATTACACAAGGAAGAAACTCCAATTTGAGGCTATCAGTAAAGGCGGCAATGGGAAAGGGAGAGGTACAAGGGACCCTCCTGGTCTCCTAAAATCATACCACATGGGTGGTACTAACTCTGAATGTTAGATCAATGTACATTATTACACCTGCTTATGAGGGAACAGTTAGCTTCCCTGTGGGTAACTGTCATTTGTGTCCCAAGTTTCAGAGGCAGCACAGGGAATATGTAAATCCAGGAGCTCTAGAGTCAAATTCCCTGGCTTTGCATTCCTCTTCCTGGTTTAGCAGCCAGGGGAGCCCCTCCTCCTGTTTCCCTATCTTTTCAATGATGATGCTCACAGCACCCACCCCAATGAGGTTGCAGTGATGATTACATGAGTGAACACACATAAAGTACTTAGATGGGTGTATGGCACCTGGCAAGGACCCAGTGCAGGTTAGCTGCTAATATGGTACTTCCTAAATAAATAAAATCATGACAAAGTATACTGGGGTAAACATATGTAATTTGGAGAGAAGGAAGTGTCAGTATTTTTATTACCATCATTCATCACAGTCTCTGGAGATGAAAAGGTTACAACAATTTCTGGAAGTTATAGATAGAAGACTTGTTCATGTCCTCTCACTTTTCAGCTGCTTCCTACAGCTTTTAGAGGGGTCAATGGCCTGAGATGTTCTGCAATGTCCTTTTCTACATGCTAAACTACTTATTTGTCAGTGTTCATTTTTTTCTATTGTTTTCATCCATCAAGAATGATGACGAGTATGTGGATTGTGCATAAAGGCAGCGTGCTCACATGATCCTTGATCACTGATGTCTTAAAGCTTGAATTAAAAAAGGAGGAGGAGTTCTGACTGGACTTCTCCCGTCTCCATCATAATATCAGAGGTGGAATGTAAGCAATGAATGTTCTTGACCCTTTTAATAACCCAAATCCTGAGGTTATTCATGTGTCCCTACTAGAATTTCAAAGATGTGCAGACTTCCTTGGGAATGATAACCGTCTTAAATTATAAACATAGATCCTGAAGAAACGTTTCAGAAAGGATAAAAATAAAAACAGGACTGCTTTTAACGCCTGAACTAACGGCTTGAGCAGTTTCCATGTCTGGAGTGGAAGTATTAAAAACGCAAAGATGTCTTGCCTTTTCTTACCAACCTACTGCCAAGAACCCAGGAGGGCAGCAGTGGGCTAGAAACAGGGTTTCTGTACCAAATTCTGAAAACAGCCTTTTCTGAGATAATTGGCCTGCAGGCTTGTTCCCTGTTCTGGTGTGCTTTTGAGCTCCTTGCGTAGTTCCACCAGGTACAACAAATGCGCCCATAAAATCTGTCTTTGAGCCCTGATGAAATTTCATCCTCTGCAGAACGCCTCCGCTCTGTTTTATTAAGTGGGAGAGAGCAGGAGAGTTTCCACAGGATTCAGAGAGAGTTTGTCCGTATCTTAACTATCCGAGATCTTCTTACCAAATCCTTCTCAATTTATTTCTGTGAAGATATATTTATACCTATTCCGGAAACCTTCTCCATTTCTAGAAAAAGCTACGCATCTTCTTCTTCCTCGACTTCTCTTTTCTCCCTCCCGGTGAGGATTTCAAAGGATCTGTGAGATAAGAACCTTAAGCCAGGTCTCCCCGCGGCGTCCTGGCTAGTCCCGGCGCCCTGGGCGGGTGCATCGCTCAGCCGCAGCGCCCCTTGCCAACCAACTCTGTCCAACTTTCCCTTTCAGACTCCAGCAGGGGCGCCCTCCAGGCAACCGGCTGTGGCGGGCAAAAGCAAGCTCGGATGGGAGACCCCCGAGCTGCGTGCCCAGCGCCGGCTGAACAGACTTGCCCGCGCAGCGCCCGCGGGCCCCCTCGCATCCGGGCAGGTTCCGGAGCTGGGCCTTGCGCTCCGCGGCGCCCGCCCACCTTGGGTGTCTCGCGTCCCGGCCCTTCCTCCCCCGAACCCAAGCTAACCCAACCCCCATCCTCGCCACCTCTGGGGCAGCTCAGCTAAGCCGTGTCCCCTCCCTTGCAAACGCGTCCGACCACCCTCCCAACTCCCAGCACAACCCTCAGCACAACCCTCAGCAAGAAAGCCCAGCTGGGTCTACCCAGTTACACCGGTCAACGAGGGTCTCCATCGCCGCCGGCCGCCCTAATTCACGCTCATTCATATTCATTCTCTTTTCTCTCTGTCCCTCTTCCTTTCTCCCCAAAGACTCCTTACTAGACAGGCCGATCCTCCCCAGCGGCACTCCCTTTCATTCTTCCCTTCTCACCACACACACACACACACACACACACACACACACACACACACACCCGGACCCAGACAGCCCACTCCACTTTCCAGACGCCCACCTCCTACGTACTCCCCTCCCCTAAACAGACATTCACCCACTCGCCATCTGTAGCCTCCTTCCAACCCCCCGCCCCGCCCGCCTGGCTCCCCCTCCCCAAGAAACAGACCTGCACAGTGGGACGCAGGGACCCCCGCCAGACGCTCGGGTCGTGCGCGCCGCACTGACCTCGGCCCGCCCCGCCGAGAAACTAACAAAGGCGGGCGCGAGCCCCGAGCCCAGGAGCCGCGAGCGGCGGCCGCGGGGCCGAGGAGCCTGGGCTGGGCCGGGCGGGGACTACTCCGGAGTCAGGAGGCAGCAGCGGCGGAGGACGAGGATCCCTGGCAGTCAGCGCCGCTCGGACGCTGCCGGCACCATGGGCTGCTGCACCGGACGCTGCTCGCTCATCTGCCTCTGCGCGCTGCAGTTGGTGAGTGCCCCGAGCGCCCCTGCCCCAGGACAGGTCCCTGCTCCAGGACCGGCCTCTCCGACTCCCTCTGCGGTTCCGCAGCTCCAGGCAAGGGGCGAACGGGTGAACAGGGCGCTCCGCCCGGCTCCCACCCTCCCCACCGCCTGGCTGGGCTTGCACTGCTCTCCAGCCGCGGGCACTCGCCGGGTCGCCCCTGCCCTGCAGGAGGGCGCGGTCTCACCCCCGGTCCCGTGCGCTGGGGTTCGCCGCGCTCGCGCTGGGGTTCGCCGCGCTCCCGCCGGGCGTCGCCACGCGGTCCAGGGGCCAGGCGCCGGGGGAGTGAGCGATTTTCCCGCCCCTTGATCCGACACCTGGCTTTAGCACCCTCCGCGTTCGTGCTGAAGTTACAGGGGGACTTGGCGGGCTCTTTCTTCTTAGGATGATTTCCAGGAATGTTGCTTAATTACACTGTGTGGGAATGCCCAGGTTCTGAGGAGACAGAAGCTGCCTCAACTCTGTTAGTGAAGAGTGAGGTGGTTCTTAACCTTAAGCAGGTTGAAAAGTGATGGTTAAGGAGTCTGGGACCTCCAGGAAGGAGATCAGGCTGTGTGCTTCAGCCCCTGCCCTTCCAGTTCCGCTTTGGGTTTTGTTGAAATGTTGCATGTTCAGGCGGCGACAGACTGACAGCTGTCATCAAGGAGAGAACAGAGTGAACCGGCTCCATTGGCGCGGTGCCTTGCAGAGGGAGTGTGTGTAATGGGAAGTTAGAAACTAGAGTGGGGAAAAAAGGCCCTTTCAGAGCAGAGCAAATGCTCTTCTTAATCCCTTTGGATCCTGGACTGGCTCTGTGGTCTATTCCATGGTCACTTGAGGTCAAGGCCACAGACCTTTTGAGTCAGACTTTTGTGTGTGAGAGATTAATAGACATCTCCCTTGCGTTATACTTCAGACAGATTCTGAGTGCTCTGCCAAGCTTTCTTCGAAGCATTGTATTTGTTTTCGAGTCACAAATATAAATCTAGTATATTTTGACAAGTGAGAGGAAAAAGCTTGCAATGAACTTTACTTAGTAATGTCATCCCTTGCAAGACTTATTAACTGAGGGATAAAATCGTGCTTTTTAGTAGTTAGTCCTTGTTTACATGAAGGCTTTAGAATGTTTTCACTTTTCTCTTGCCTCAGTGTTCCAGTCTCCCATGAAAACCTCACTTTGGATGTGCCCTTCATTGTTCACATAATGCATGCATAATTTATGTATTCGTAGGTTTGAAATCAGTGACTTTTTAAGCCTATTGGATAGTGCCTTCTGTCTTGTGAAATACTTGAATCAAACATATTTTATAGTTTCTTGAAAAAATTTTTAAAAATTTAAAACAATATGAATGTTTTCTTTCACTAAGAAAAGAAGGCAGGAGCTTGATTTGTATTTTGGTTTTCAGAAATGGACATGGTTTATAAGTTGGAAAAACTGACTAAACATTGAGTCAACCCTTGATTCAATGTAAGATTATAGATAGGCATGCTGGATTGCATAATCTATAATGCCTAATTTCTATTTTACATGGAAATAACAAGTAAGGTTTTTATGTAGCAGATTTATCAATGCAATTATGATTTTCTTAACAGGCATTGTGATGATAATGTTTTTGAGATTTCATCCATCAGCCAAGCATGCCCCTTCTTTCCACTTTCTTAGTTGATACAAATGCAACTTATTTGTCAAAGCTTATCTTAAAATTCCATTTTTTAATGAAGTCTTCCTTGGTGCTCCAGGTAAAAGCCCTTATATTCCTATAATCTCATAGCACTTCGCTTTTTCCTCTGTTATAAAACATTTGATACACTCTTAAATAATTTTAAGTTATTTACACATATTTCTCACCACTAGACTGTAAGCAACTTGAGGGTAGGGACCATAGTGTTAGTGATCTTTACAAACTCTGCAAGTTCTTAGAGCTCATATTAGGAGCTGAAACATATTTGCTGAATTTTTGATTATACATAACATTTGCAATCCATACAGGGCTTTGACATAAACATTTCTTTTGACTTTTAAAACTATCCTGTGAGGTAGATACTCATTTCATTTGTTTGCAGGTGAGGAAGTTGATATTCATAGAGTTAAACAGTTTTTCCATAATCAATAGTTTTTGGATGGTAGAAATATTGGGGAGATGGTAAGCATTTAACAACTGGATTGTAAACAAAACAAAACATATGTATATATTACATTATAATAGCCTACAAGATAATCTTCTTTATGTAAAAGATGTGTAGCTCTCTGTTGACAAATGATAGCAATAGTAAAATATGTAATAGTCTTTAGTGTGAATTCCATACAGCCATTCAATTTTGGCAGAATCTTTTTGCTGAGTTTGAAAAACTCTTGGTTTTATAAATCTGACATGAATGCTGGTGAATATTTTTGTATGCTTTAAGAAAAAAGAGGAAAGTGAAAATTTGAAGAAAATATTCGAACTTTACTTCATCAATTACATGAAAAGATTCTTGGCTGAATTGGATAATAGTTTTTAAATACTTAAAAATTATTTCCTCAGTTTCTTTCATAGCTACTGACAATGTAATGTCTATAGACATGACACACTTTTAGGTTTAATATGCATTATTTAAAATATTTCTCCATTATTTAAAAAGCCTAGACAATCAACAAAACAGTAAGCAACCACTGATTTGTGGGGTTTGCCAAATTCTTTGGTGTAAATACTCCCATCACGACCAATGTCAAGTATACTTTATATAGCATTTCCGTCATATACATAAGATAGGCCTAACCTCAAAAGCATTGGTAAAGTAAAACACAGCAAAATAATTAGGAAGGAATAACTGTTAACTATTCAGTACCTTGGTTTTTAGTAGGATTTCTTTAAATTTAAGTTTGCATAATTTAATTTTTAATAATGGCTGTATTTAACAACTGGCTCACAAAATTCCTAAAAATCTAACAAAACCAATTCTAACTCTGAGCCCGTATAAGCCTGCTTCAGCATATCATAGGGTAGGGATCCCTGTTTCCTAGATCTGGTGCACTTTCTACTGAAACCAACTGTTTTTTTTGCTCTTTTATGTTTTTTTCTGCTTCCACCAACTGTCAGACAATGGAGATTATGAGGCAGTGAACTAGTGAGGGTATTGAAAGGGGACGGCGTTGGGAGAACACATCTGCTGAAGACAATCTACATGCTCATGACTAAGGCTTAACTGGGAGGTCATCACATAGATGGTACATTAGTTCCTCCTAAAAGTTAAAGAAACAAATAAAAGCTTTTCATTATCTTATTCCCATTTTGTCTGAACTACTGTCTGGAGTGGGAAAATAAAAACTCAAATTGGGAAATTTACTTGGAGAAAACATATCCTTTTCAAGCTAGTATCTGTGGATGATTTTCAGTTTGCAAAATCTCAGTCATTTTCTACTTTTTTCACTCCACTGCTCTGGCTGTCTTTCATCATTAGTTTTTCTCCAGGCTTCTGCCCTCAAGATGTTTGCCTCATGGTTTTCATTTGTGATCCTCCTGATTTTCCTAGATGAAATTAAAGAGAAAGTGAAAAGTATGAATACAGGCCCATCAAAAACGATGTGAAATAATTTTTTTTAAAGAAGTGATTCATTACTGTGTCACTGATTCATCTAGTCATCCAAGAGCCTTTAGTACATTTTTTTTGTAAGGATACTTTCAGTTTTTCTTGTTTTATAATACTGTATATACTTATCATTAGATATGTGTAATTTATACATAAAAAAAACACTTGATCATGTGCTTTTAGCACATTCTTTTCAGGTACCACATTTAAATAAACCTTAATTGCATGGTTTCAAAGTCTGACATGCCACATCTCATTTCAGAGCCATTTTCTGAGAGTAGCCTCAGTGAAGCACTGAACTAATTTTGGCAGGCATTGTTCCCACAGAGCTTTAGACATCTTCCCAACCTCACAGAGATTGGACTCTGGCATGTTCAATGTAACTTTGGCATGTTCAACACATCTTCGTCTCAGGATGTTATTATTACCCATGGGCATTCATTGCACCTTTCATCACTTCAAGGTGAAAGTCTTATTACTATTAGACCTAGGAATAAGGGAAACAAAACTCAAAACTCTCACCGGACATATCTGTGGTACCAGAAACCCTACAAGATTTAGAGAAAATAGGCAGCTTCTAACTCATAGATGTATATTTTTTATCGTAGAGAACATCTGACTGGGTACAGTGGCTTATGCCTGTAATCCTAGCACTTTGGGAAGCCAAGGTAGGAGGATTGCTTGAGTCCAGGAGTTCCAGATCAGTCTGGGCAACATAGCGAAACCTCTTCTCTACAAAAATTTTAGCCAGGTGTGGTGACTTGTGCCTCTAGCCCCAGCTACTTGGGAAGCTGAGGTGGGAGGATTGCTTGAGCCCAGGAGATCGAGACTGCAGTGTACTATGATGCCACCACTCACTCCAACATGGGAGACAGAGTGACACTCTCTATCTAAAAAGAAAGAAATACATAAGTAAATAAATAAATAAATAAATAGAGAACATTCTCTCAAATTAAAGAAAATCAGCATTTTTTTCTCACAGTGGAAACGAAGTTTAGTTAACTTCCTTTCCATACCGCATTCAAACCATCTGTGAGCAAAGCACCTATGACACTAGAATGCTGAGATAAATGTGTTAAGAGGTGTCTGTAGGGGGGTGGTGAAGCTGTGGTAACATGTTTTTAACTAAGCTCTATGAAAGGTGCAGCTCACCTGTCATAGATATTGGACAGCGAATGCTGAAATATATTTCTTTTACTATGTATTTATACTGATACTTTGGCTTTGACATGGTTTTAATAGTTCTTTTCTTCTCCTCTGCAATATAATTATTAATCATTTTGTTTCCATTCTCTTTCTTTATTTCAATACCATGGTCCATGTTATGAAACTTAAAGTTAGTGAAACTTAAAGGTTAGTGAAATTCAAATTTTGGCTACTAATGAGACTTGAGTTATACTGTGACTGGTATTGAAACCATTCTGCGTTGGCCAATGCTGAAGTGTTACATCGTGAGTAACAAAATGAATTGTTGTGCTTGGGTATCCTGTGTGTGTGTGTGTGTGTGTGTGTAGGTCTAGCAGATGTGTTTGGATACATAAGGGTTCTGTTTTAGATACTTTAAGATTCTGAGACTTGAGACCAAGTAGCTGTCAGGTACATGAGTGTGGAACCTAGAGGGCAAGCCTGGACTGCATATTTAGAATTAAGAATCATGAACAATATTGGTATTTAAAAAGCCCTGGATGAGATCACCCTGGGAGAGAGAGTACATAGTTGAGACTAGAACCGAAAATAGGACTTAATACAAGGTGAGTAGAGAACAAGGAGCCAGCAAAGGATACAGAAGAAGAGGTTGGAAAGAATCAACTTACTTTAAAAATAGGGCTGACATTTCAAGATAAAAGTAAAACAAAACACAAAAAACATAGAGCTGGAATCACTGGTAATAAAAAGGGTATATGCCAATAAATGATTATTATCAAATTATATCTTTTGATTTTTTTTCTGAGAGGTTAAGAGCAAAACTATCATTTTAATAAAAATACATGAATTGTCATACTTTTGTATTCTGTCCTAGGAAGCCAGGTCTGTGAAAACAAAGTCAACATAAGAAGTGATTTTCATGGCATGTAAATCATGGTACAGCAAGAGAGTCATTTTATTTAATGAGAATTAATTAACAAATAATTTTATTAAATGTTTAGTAAAGTACTAAGCAGTCATTTAAATTAGCGTTAACATTAATACAGTTAACATGGATTAATTGTAATAAATGACATAGACCCTTCAGTTAACAGAGCATTTTGTTTTTATGAATAATGAGTAAATAACAGAACACTCTGACAGCAAACTGCTGAGAAGAGTGTTATGGGAAGAATTTCATCCTCTAAAAAGATACATTGAAGTCCTAACTCCCCATACCTCAGAATGTGATTTTATTTGGAAATGTGGTTTTTATAGAGGTTATTAAGCTAAAATGAAGCCATTAATTTCTTATGACTGTTGGCATTAAAACCAGGAAATTTGACACAAAGACAGAAAAGCACAGAGAAAAGACGCTGGGAAGACAGAGAGATAAAAATCACTCATTAAAAATAAAAATAAAAATCAGAATGGAAAACACGCAGTTGGGACGCTTTGGGGAAAAGATGACAGACAAGATGTTACTGAGCTAGAGAGACAGTAGACCTTCCCTTTTTTCCAAGGTGCCACATGAAGACTGAGGATTGGAGTGAGCCAGGGATTGTTGGCAAACCCATGGAAGCCAGGGAGAGGCAAGGAGGGAGTCCCCTACAGGCTTCAGAGGGAGTAGGCCCAGCTGACACCCGGATTTTGGATTTCTAGCCTCCAGAACTATGAGATAAGTTGCTCCTCTTGTTTTAAGCCACTTGGTTGTGATACAAGGAAACCCTAGGAACTTAATACAGAAAGAGAGCTAGTCTGGAGTATGTTTTAAGGTAGAACAAACCTAGGTTTAATTAAAACCACTTAAATGGTGAAAGAAATGCTTATGTTCAATGTGCATATGGATTTGGACTTATGGGTGGCAGAAGGTTGAGACCATGTCATGGCAGGAATAATTAGAGTCAAAGGGTTAAGTTCTTAGGCCAGCAGAGGCAACAGGCCAGGCCTGAGGACTCCTGGACAGTGCTGCCCTCATGGGAGTCTTTGGATCAGCAGTATCAGAATCACCCGGGGGAGCTTCTGAACAACAGTGGCTCAGGCTCACCAGGATCTACTGGATAGAAATATTTTGGAGAAGGGCTCGAGAGTCTCAAATTATTGAAAGCTCCTTGCATGATTCTGAGGTAGATCAAGGTTTGGGAACGTTTACTCAAATGAAGATTTCCCTGGGTCAGAAGAACTTGAAGAGAAAAGACTAAGGATACTTCTTAAGTCTATTAGGAGCAAACCCAATTTCTGAAGGTCAGTTGAGAGCAGAGTTAGCTGAGTTGCCACTCTAAATGTCCTTAGTTTTTAAGATTTTAGGACGGATACTGGGTGTGGTGCCTCATGCCTATAATCCAGCACTGTGGGAGGCTGAGGTGGGAGGATCACTTGAGGCCAGGAGTTTGGGACCTGCCAGGGCAACAAAGTGGGGACCTGCCAGGGCAACAAAGTGAGACCCTGTCTCTACAAAAAAAATAATTAAAAAAAATAACCAAACAGTAAGATGAATACTTGTAGTCCTGCCTCCTTGGAGACTGAGGTGGAAGGATTGCTTGACCTCAGGAGGTGAAGGCTGCAATGAGCTATGATCGTGCCACTGCATTCCAGCCTGGGTGACAGAACAAGACTCTGTCTCTAAATAAATAAACAAACAAATAAGTAAATAAAGTTTTAGAAGAGTTGCTTCTCTTATGGTAACTTAATGTCTATGATAGCATGGAACCATCCTAACAGGCTCTTCAAGGGCTGTGGTCTGTATCAGAGGGAGTGTCGTGTTTCCCATCCTGAATAGGTCAGTCACTGAGACTGCCTGTCCTCTGCACATATAGCATCCCTGGTGTATCTGCAGTAGGCTCTCTGCTCTTTTAGGTCATAGGCTGGGTCAGGTTCAGAGCCTGGTCTGGAGAGGGAGTCCAGATAGAAGCCCCAGGAGGAAGTGGATGAGGTGCCCCCTCACAGCCCCTTTTGACATTGCATCTATTTCTTTAGTCCAGGACAGTAAAGATCACTTTGCTTTTATAAAAGTGCCTCAGGGCTCATACTGCATGGTTTCAAGGTTTACTTGAAGTAAATGGTTTCAACATTCCTTCTAGAGGACACACTAAAATGGTTTTAGACCATATTTGTGAGGCTGACGAATGTTCCTGTTTCTCTGCTTTACAAACCAAATTTCTTATTTTTATTTTTAATTGGCAAATAATAGTAGTATATACTTATGAGGTAATTTGATGTTTTGATATATGCATAAAATGTGGAATAAAAAAACAAGCTAATTAACACATTCATCACCTCACGTATCATTTTTTTGTGGCAAGACATTTGAAATTTACTCCCTTGGCAATTTTGAAATATACAATACAGTATTATTAATTATAGTCACTATGCTGTGTAATAGATCTCAAACTAGAGTCCTTATGTTTGTAACCCTGATCAGCATTGGTTTGAATATGTCCTTCTAATAAGTATTCATAAGAAAGTTCTGCAATTCTCATGACTTAAGCCTCCCTGACATATAACTATGAAATTTATAGCATCCATCAGACCTTTTCTCTCTTAAGCTTCAGTTACTTATTTCACCTTTTGTTTTATTAACTAATACTTCATATTCTTTAGGTTGAAACCTAATTTGTTTTTAATTCTTTAGGTTGAAACCTCCTTTCCCAAATTCCCCCTTTAGCGTGCTTGCCCTGCCAAGAGATGTATCGAATTCATTTTCTACAATGCCTGATTAATCTTCCTTAAGTGGAAACTTCATCCTGTCACTCCTCTTCAAAAAAAAATAATATCTCTGTAAGCTGCCATTTAATGCCTTACCAAAATAGAATTACTTCCTACTTCTCCAGGTCTGCATCCTCAGTTCCATAGGGACAGATTTCTATTTCATGAACAACACATATTCATACCCTTGAACATATGTAGTTCAGGCTTCTTGAAGCAAATTTCAAGGTTGTAAAACTAAGAAAATGGAGATGAACAAAATTCACTGAAATAGAAAGAAGTATTTATATATACCTGTAGTTTTTATTCTTTATAAAATAATCAATTGCTTTTGTTTTTTTCAAATTATATTCTCCATTTTAATCAAATCATTTTCATTCTGGTTACTTACATATAGATTTTTGTTTTGCCTAGTCCTTTTTTTTTTCCTTAGGAGAATAATCTATATCATAAGATTTTGGGAAATAAATTGTTTTCTATCCCCAGAACATCAATAGTCTTTGCTTTTAAAACATGAACTACTTATTTTATTTTATTTTATTTTATTTTTTTACCTTTCTCTCACAAATTGTACCTGTGTTGTAGCAATGTATGTTTTCAGTCTCTAGGATTGGAACAGTTATCCGGATTATATAAGAAAGGAATTTCAAATATTGTATGCTTAAAAAATGAGCCAATAGTACTTAATATTTTGGCATTAGGACAAGATACACATTAATAAAAACATTGCATGGTTTCTTTGCAGAAGTTTTGATGAGTGATCAGGAAAATGAACAAATCTACATGTGTGTACTTGAACTATTTCCTTAGGCATTTGTTTTCATCAGGTGAAGATGAAATGCCTCTTGCTTAAAGAATCAGATTGGCTGGGCATAGTGTCTCAGACCTGTAATCCCCAAACTTTGAGAGGCTGAGGTGGGAGGATCCCTTGAGCCCAGGAGTTCCAGACCAGCCCTGGAAAGACAGGGAGACCCCCCTCTCCAAAAAAAGGAAACAAAAATAAAATATAGATGGTTGTGGTGGGCTGTGCCTGTAGTCCCAGCTACTTGAGAGGCTGAGGTGGGAGGAGGATCAGTTGAGCCCAGGAGTTCGAGGCTGCAGTGGGCCTTAATGGGGCCACTGCACTCTGGCCTTGGGGACAGAGTGAGACACTGTCTAAAAAAGAAAAAAAGAAAAAAAGAATAAGGTTTACAAGCACTTAATACAAATCATTCATTAAAAATAAAATAAAAATCAGAATGGAAAACACAAAATTGGGATGCTTTGGGAAAAAGATGACAGACAAGATGTTACTGAGCTAGAGAGACATAGACCTTCCCTTTTTTCCAAGACCCCAGTATCTGGATGAAACCAAAATAGTGTGAGGAAGAAAACTGGAGCAAACAGCAGATCAGCAACATTGAAGAATCCAGGAGACAAGTAGAGTGTATTTGGCCCAAGGCCTTAGTATTAGTTTGTGCACTCTGTACACTGCACAAAGGTGTTCATGTGTTACACAGAAATTCAGCACTTTCTCTGCTTGCATGAAGGGTATGGTGGGCATAGTGCTGGAGTATTGGTGCCTTTTGGCTTTACATGTTGAGAGTTGGCTGATTAATAACATTGTGCAGATGATATGCAATGGGAGAATAAATATATTACTTATTTTTAAAATAAAGCTGATTAATGTGGAAGTTAAGATTTATAGTATTTTGGACAACAATGAGAAGTTAAAAAGAAAACCACAAATTATTCTTTATTGCTTATTTTGATTTTCTTATAATACTTTCTATGTTGCACTTTAAAGTAACATTAATTTTGAAAAAGAGGAGAGATTTTCCAATTAGTGGATGCTTTGAGGTCAATTTTAGGAAGACTATTTGGCAAATACTTGATAAGGTTATATTTGGTATAGCTTCTTTCTTAGGTGCATCAAAAATTCATGCTTTTAATCCCCATTAAAACTAATTAGTGTTAATGTGTGTGAACATGCATCTACAGCAGAATAGAATATTAGACTAAAATACTTCATCAATGATTAGTATTCCAAATGCCAGTTAAATGGTAGTACAAGCAAATGACATATAGCACAAACTATCTAATTTACATTTTTAATGTGATATGTTTTGCAAAGATATTGAAATAAAATGGAAGATAGGCTATGAATGCCCTGTAATGGAACATTCTTACCTTAGGTCTTGATAGAGTATAGGAGAATAGATATTTTAAGATGAGCATAGTTATAAACAAAAAAAAATCAGATGAAGGTGTTGACTTAAGTTGGAGAATGTGAAACACTTGAACTGGTAGGTTGCTGTTCTGTTTGACACTGTTAAGAGCATCTGCAGTTCATTGAACTGGAGGAGAAACATTTATCCATTGGTAAAGGGAGATGAAGGTGAAGGTGGGTGGGCGGCAGGAGTTGGAGTACTGACAAGGGCTCTAATTGCAAGAATTAGATAGCTTATTGTTAAGGGAAGCAAGATCTTGGCAGTGTTAATGATATTATTCATTTTTTAGATTTTTTTCTTTCATTTTTTGCATAGGGTAGCATTCTTTAGAATGCTCTGTTCCTTTATTAACAAGAAGTATTGAAACAGGATTTTAGTGATCAGTTTCTCGTAAGAGATATGAGCTCAACAGGGGTGACGATAAGTCATAAATATATTTCTGAAAGTTTCTATTCCAGTAATTAGAGACACAGTAATAATTTGGTATTGATTAATATCTAGTATAATAAGAGTTTGCATGTGGGAAGCCATAGGCTACAGATGTTGATTGGTTAAATTGGTTAATTAAGGTACAAACAGGAATGCTCTGCACTCAAGTTATATTTCCTGTGCTGGTAACTAGCTGTAAATGATCATAATTAAGACAATGGGAGATATAAATTGTTGTTAATGATAATTCTTTATCAAATTTGTATTTAAAATATAAATTCTTGATGAAGTTCTTTCAAATTATAGTTTATGAAAAGTAACATTTCTTAGCTTCAAGAGGTCCTCAAGAAATCATCTAGAGCCATTGTTCGCTCCAAAGCAGTTATGTGTGTGATGCTTCAATACTGAAGCCTCTCCTGTTGAATCTTAAATGTCTCTGAGAATGTAAAACTTGCTTTGATTTCCATTCTGTCTTCTATTCATTTGCTTTATATCTGGATGGTGAACGGCAGATGGAGGCAATCATGGGCTGGAGCTGACTCGTACCAACTGGGGATAGCTTCCTGATGGGTTTCCAGGAATCATGTGAGCCAGTTGTTAAATACAGCTTTATTAAACATTAACTATATAAACATAATTAAATTATATTAAAAACAAAAGTATACATATTTAAAAGTCAACACTTTCTAATGATTTTATTGCAATATACTGTTATCTCTGCTCTGGGGGTTATTTTACATCTACACGGTACGTATTTTACATACAGTTTTTATGGTGGAAATTCTGTATAACAGAGGATTATCTATTGAATATCTCTTCCCAATTGTACATCCAGTGACATCATATTGGTAGCTAAAAATTTTTTATGAAGTGTTTATATCATAGAAATATCCTCCTTAAGCTCCCCAGGCCAGTTGTTAAATTATTTACTAGCATATCACCAGGCAGGGGCTTTCTTCATAAGGCCAGTTTTTTTCCTTGTACCAAATTGGAACTGATTCATAAGCTTTTAATGCAACTAATGAATGCATGTATAGAAAGTATATTTTATAACCTAAGTGTTTTATTTATTGCTTTGAATACATCTGTAAAATTGTTTAAACATAATAGAGAAGTTTTTATTTTCAAAAAATTACAATATTAAATCCTTTGGTTTTAATAATAGTTTTTGGATCTCCCTAAAGTGTTCATGCACATTGCATAACTGATTTGTTGGTAACTGATCTGTGGCTAAATGATTCAGAACTGATAGTGGGTTATAGGTTGCGCTTCTAGGTGAGTGACTAGAATCTAGAATCTCTCACTATGAGGGAAAGTTATTTCTGCTTAATGAGTGTTGATTAGTTCCCATGAGGAAAGGTGGACTTACTCCAACACCCAGTTCTTCCACCTGTTGGCATTATTGGTCCTAATTAGCTTCTTCCACAAGGATGTCAAGTAATCAATGGTGAAATGATTGAAATACCTTTTGACACCCACATCTGGTTCTTCCAGGCTGGGATAATCTGCATTTTCCATTGTCCCCACATTGAAATACTAAATATTCTATCTTGAAGAAGGCTTCAGGAAGGTGATTTATTTGTGAGCACACCAAAACTTATTTAGCTCATAAAATTTCTTTTCTAATTATTTTAAAAAGCAATCATTGTTACAATGCGGAACAAAATCCTCTTGTACTTCAAATTCCATTGTATCATTCTTATTTTCGTGAGGCAGATATTAATATATTCTCATTCACAGATGAGAAAACTGAAATGTGGGAAAATTAAGGAGTATGTTGAAATTATATGTTATGCTATTGCTTAAAGCATGAGAAATGTAGAAATGCAGATAACAAAACTGTGTGTGTGTGATCTTAGATTAGATCTTAGATTTTGGTATTGTGACTGCATTAAAAAAGAGAGTCACTCTTCTGGGCTTAGGTCAAACCTGTTGTGAAGAGTAATTATTTAAGCAAGCAATTTCTTTACATGAAATGTGATTTTAAAAATGTAATCCAGATGACTTGAGTAGTAAGAAGAGACACTAACTCTGGGACACAGCTTTTTCTTTTGTTTTGTTTTGCCATTTCTGTTGGTAGAAGGTAGCTTTCCCTCATTATTGACATCTATTTTTGGAATCCCTCAGGAGGAATCCCAATTTATCCTGAGACAAAAGAATGAAATGCAAGCTTTCTGCAGACCAAGTATTTTGCAATTTTTGCATGCTCTATTTTCTTCAGCTGATGAACCACTTCTGACAAAGCTTTCTCACTGTCCGGATATAATCTGCTAATACCACTGGGACCTACACTCACAAGTATCTTCTTTCTCCATAAAAGTTTAAGCCACTAATTCTTTTTGATGTCTGTTGGGAAACTCTTCTTTGGCCTTGTAGTATTGTGATTGCCAAAGATTTGCATGTGGTAGCCAGACCACTGACAGAGTGTCTTGAATGCAGGGCCAATTAGAGGGAAGTATTAGATGAAGCCACTGAACCATTAGGAGGCTTGCAAAGATCCCCTAACAGTCTTTTCATCTACAAGAGAGCTGTGGTTGGAAATACACAGATGGAGTTGTCCTTAGGGATGTGCTCTTCCCGCAGGTGGTTCTGTTGAAGCATTTCACAAGTAGAAAACAACGTTTTGTAATATTTCACAGAGCCTACGTCATACAGAGGCACATTGGTCATCTATTATTAATATGTTTGGCTCAACCAAAAGTGTCTTTATACACACTTTTTAACTCCTTCCCTACTAATGATACATTTATTAGAGGGCAGAGGTTTTGATTACAGATATAAGTAATATGATTTTTATAGCTCAGTTTTTCTTTCAACACAACACAAAGTAAAGCATATTAATTGTCTTAGTATATTTTCCTTATTGATGAAAAACTGGTTTGGTATTTGCAAAACTCTGCATGAATTCTAATTCCAAATTCTTGATTTTTGTCCCACTATATTTAGGAAATAATATTGTTTTCACATTTAGAGGACCACATCAAGGCTAAAAAGATAATTGTATTTAAACATATTTTAAGATGTTTAAACTTTATATTTTTATATTTTTAGTTATCGTAAAATTTAATTTGTTTCCAAAATCCTGGTTAATTTTCATTCTACCAAATAGAGGTTTAAAATGCTCTTAGGAGAATAGTAGTCAAAGCTCTTCTAAAAACAGAAATGTACTTCTTTAGTCAATATGTAGTTTGCTTTATATTAAAGGAAGAGGTAATCTGGAATGTACATTTGGATTAAGTGTCAGCTGTAATGCCTATGTGCTTTTCATGGCCCAAAATGAAAGGAAAAACACTGGAGAACTGTTATCCCACAGGCATCAGAATTACGCTGATGGGCCATCAGCTGCTCTGCAGCCAAGCATTTCTCCAAGGTGCTCCAGTGAGTACTGCAGGCTGACCTCATGGATATATGGGTGAAGAATCACAACTAGATGACAGGACTAGTATTCTAGGAGCAATATTTAATGTGACATAACTTAATCCAAGTTGGTATATGATTATGATAGTAGCCAAAAATCAGATGATATTAGAAATAGGTGGCCCAGATTGAAATAGATGTGACTGAAAACATAGTGTAGTAAACCACTGCAAATTTAATAATTTTCATCTGTAGACCTAAGGAATAAAATCATGGAATATTTTTGGACTTATTTTCCATTCAAGTATAGAGGAAATGGTGTTTTGGGCAGGACCATATTACGTATTTATATATGAACTTCGATACATGCAATGATGCCAATTTACAAGAAAGTCCTGAGTACGAAGATCTAAACAGTAATAAACTACAGACAAAAGATGAATCAGAAATGTAATATTTTCTTAAGCTGTAAATATTGGAATGCCTAAATATAGGCTAATTGCTAAATATATGTAGCAATCCACTGAACATTGGTCAGATATATTTAAACAAAGGAATATGATAGTTTCATATTTCTAATAGTGAAGTATTTTTGAAACTATACAGTCAAACTTAAAGAGGAAGCTAATTTGGAAATAGTCCAGAAGGAAAAATGAGGGAATTCATATTGCTTAGCCTAATGGTGGATTATTCGCCTCCTAAGGAGCTGTCTCAGAATGTTGAAAGGAATATATTCCCCGCTGGCCACCTGCTTCTGCCCTGTTTTCTCCATTCCTGGTGTTATTGTCCCACTTCGCATGTTCTGACCAACCCCAATTCTTGAGCCAATATTGACAGAGTCAAAACAGTGTGTATATTATCTTCAGCTCTTCAGTTGGTATCCATTAAAACATTAATTAAATCAAATACTTAAACTTCTCTTTTTTAGAAGTGGGAAGAATAACAAGGTAACGATATTGTAAGTGGCTGACTAGAGAAACTTGGGCACCTTCCTTATTACTCCTTCCCCACTTGGTTCTCAAGCTTCCTTAGTGGTTCCCAAGGCTTGGTACCTGCTAACTGGTGATTCTACCCTATGTTATTGGTCTGGGCCTATGGATATAATAAGATGCAGTTGGAGTTTACTTGGCACCGAAGTTAGCTATAGCTGCTGCTTATGCTCTGTGTCAAGCTCTTACTACTGAGAAAGATACAAGCACAGAGGCTTCTATTCCAATTTTTATGATACAGCATCCTCACCCTGCAGACCCCAGCTGCAGCTTGATCTGTCCAGCTGTCCATTGTGATGGTAAAATTATAACATCACAGTGCATTTGCCACAGCTCCTGGGACTGTAGCCTGGCTGTGTCACACCATGAATCTTTCTCACTAGCCACATGTTTTGTGAGTGTGACACTCTTATGAAGACTCTTAGAGGTCACCTGGAGCAATGTTTTATGATCTGGCCTTTTCCACCCATATGGCTGAGAAAGGAGCCTTGTGATATTTCCAACATAGCCACTTTCTTGACCTAAGAAAAGAGTGATATCAGAAGCATACAGCTTATGGCAGCACATCATGGATGAAACAGGTACATAAAAGGTGCCATTACAGAAAAGGAGTTTGGCATTAATTTTAAGTCAGTGTATAAGTGATGTATTCTTAACTGTCTACTGCCCAAATCATTATTTAAAATTGCTACCTCGGGCTTGAGAGTACACGCATCCTTCTTTCTACTACTTCTTTGCTTTTCTCTTCATCGTAAAGCCATGAAAGTGACTATTCTATAATTAATCTCTTCTACAAACTGCCAGGCATAATCAAATTCTGTAAACACTTTTGTCTGAACAAGATGTGTTGTGATGCTTATGGAAGAATATTTGTGAAATTATTTCTTTGAAGATCTGTAGAATAGAGTAGATTGGGGAAACTTTTGTCCAAAAAGGTAGATACAGCCATTATTGGAGGCAAAGAAATAAACTGAGCAGCTTTCAGTAAACATCTGTAGACACGTAATTGGTACATGGCATTGGCAAAACAAACATTTTTAATATTTATACATTTTAACATAAATTTAAAATAATGTAACTTTATTTAAACATGAAAGTAAATCTATTTTATATTTTATTTGTGTCTTCAAGCCTATTCCCTTCTTTATTCACACTTAAATTTTTAACACTCTGAAGTAGAATCGCTGGAAAGCTCTGCCTGGTGAAATCTTTTTGGCTGTATTTTTATAGTACACATTTTTATACAAAGATGTGGCATTAACACTGTAACCGGGTGACTTCAGATTTTTGGACACAAGGAAATTTAAAACAGTTCAAAACTTTTAACCTTTGTGTGTGGCGTCTTTACAGTTTAGTTTGAGATTTTTAAGTATCTGAAAGTTAGTGGCCTCAATATGGTGTGATTCCTGCATTTATCATATAAGGCCACAGTGCCAATGAACAGTACCCTGGGGAACTATTTTTCAGAGTTTTCCATGGCCCACAAAACTGATTTAAATTGAGTTCTCCTTTGCTTTAAAGGGAATTTGCTCTCTTCACCCTACTTCTCTCCTTACTGTGTCCCTCTGTTCACTCTTCTCTGTCCTATCTTTGGGTCCTAGAAAGTCTCTTGGACTCCTCAGAGGGGATAAATAAGGGAACACCAAGCAAGGAGCCCTGGACCCCCTCTCCTGGCCTTACTCCATAGGAAATGAAGGCTCAGAGGATTTTGAGTGAAATAATTAAGATTCTATGTTTTATAAAACACTGGAGTCTAAATAAGACTTAATTTGGGAAAGGAGTTATACTACTGAAAACAATCATAAAACCACTACTTTAGAGTGTGACATGAAATAGTTCGAGATTTATGTAACCTTGGTAGGAATTACCATATTAAAATAAATTAAGATTTCTCTCTTCATATGCATGCCTTCTTATTAAATGATGTCAAACCCCTTTTAGTAATATACACATATATGAAAGAAAAACGATTATTTTAAATAGATATTATCAAAATTTCAAACATATTCGAGGGAAACGTAGCATGAGTTAGTTTTACATACTATGTAATTTAAAGGAAGTCTTGAGAAATTGTAACATATGTCTCATGTAATAGTTGTAGTTGGCTCCATCTGAGTCAGGAGGCGGGACTCGACTCTGGAGGTGGGGCTCAGACACCAGACAAGGTTGAGGACTAGCTAAAACAGGGAAGAGGGAGAAGCGCCTCTCCCTAAGACAAGCCCACCAGTGTGCCAGGTCAGTTTACTGCTGCCATGGCAACACCCGGAAGTTACTGCCCCTTTCTGTGGCAGTGACCCGACAACTCAAAGGTTACCACCCCTTTTCTAGAAATGTCTGCACAATCCACCCTTTAATTTGTATATAATTAAAAGCAGGTATAAATATGGCTGCAGAACTGCCTTTGAGCTGCTCCTCTGGGCACACTGCCTATGGGGTAACCCTGCTCTGCAAGGAGCAGGACCTCTGCTGCTGCTGTGCATTGCCACTTCAGTAAATGTTGCTAAGACCACTGGCTTGCCCTTGAATTATTCCCTGGGTGAACCCAAAACCTCCCAGGCTAAGCCCCAGTTATGGGGCGCATCTGCCCTGCATCACATCCATCATTGCTGTAGTACAGTAATTACATTTCAAACATGTTTGCATGATATCATATTACTTTCAAAAACATAATTCTGGTTTCTGAGTTATAACAAAATATAAATAGAATTCTCTTATTGTGTTCCACAGTGACAATTTTGGAGCATGTAGATATGATTCAGAATTGAAGCAATAGAACAAATCATTCAATTTGATTTTCCTGCAAAACATTTTTCCTTATAAAGAAAACTTGCCAGTTTGTTTCCTTTTTAATAGATTACTAAGTCAGTGAAACATGGTAAAATTTCAGTGTTTTTAGGTTAAATATCCGCAGTTTCTTATGTTTCCCTTAATTATTTGTTATGATTCTCTTGGCAGATAACATGTGACATTAATACATTTAATATTATAAGGTGGTTGTCTTCTCTACACTATTATTTCATGCTAATGTTCCACATTGCTTTACTTTTTAGTTAACCTTTTACTATTCATATATATTTTTCTTCTATTTGAAGGATAGAAAGGGTCCTGCCTTACTTGCTTTTGTATTCCCCACAGTGCTTGTGTCCTGATATACACCTAACAGTTGTTCAATAGGTATTCGCTGACTTCTTGGTAAATGAGTTATTATGTTTCCTACACCATCAGGATGATTTTTGTCATAGGAAGCAGAGAATTCAGGAAAAAATTGCTTAAACTTGTGCTACTGCAAGTATGTCCCATAGATTGTTGGTCAGAATACAAACTGTTTATTTCTGATCTGCAAGTAGCCAAGTAATTAAGAGCATGCATTTAGAAACATTTATAGCAACTTTAATGTATAATGACATCCAGTGGCTGGTCATTTATTCTAGGAATTTGTTTTTATTGTATTTTACAATAGTTTTTGTCCTCAACTGATTGAAAATTTTAAAAAATCTAATTTCTTAACTACAGGGTGTTTAAGAAGCACAGGTTTAGACAATGGGTATTTATTAATAACAAATCTCATATAGTAAGAAATCAAGGAAGAAATAGTTGCTGGGTTGGGATTCAATAATGTTCAACAGTGGTAGGGCTCCCATTTGATGTTTCTCAGGTTCCCTTGGTCTTCCAGCTTAGCTACAGTATGCCGTCAGCAGTTACAAGCCTCATGCTTCCACATGAAAATACTCAACTGGAGAAGGAAAAGGACAGATGCAGAACAGCCTCTTCTCTCTCACAGCTCTCTTTTTGTCTGGAGAGAAAGACTGTCCATATCTAGAAGACTGTTCATACTTCTTTCCATATCTAATTGACCAGAATTGGGTCCCTGTCTTCACCTGGATCAATCCCTGTAAAATGGTCATGGCTTAGTCCAGTGTGATCTATCCTCTGGGTGGGACACCTAGCTGCGTGACCAGAGTCAGGGATCTCTCAGCAAGAAGGACTGGAGAATGGCTGTTCTGCAAATTTCTCCAAAGACCTAAAATTATCAGAAATTGACATCACCACTGACAGTGTTTCAATAAGTGGGAAGGTATAAAAATAGCTCAAGTTTTATGCAATACCTGTTATGTTAGGTATTGTGCATAACTCTTCATATTTTGTAAAGCTTCCCTCCACACAGTCAGTATTATCCCTCTTTTATAGATAGGGAAAAGGAGACATCAGTTAAGTGTTTCACCCAAGGTCACATTGCTGGCTGATAAACAGAGCTGAGATTCCAACCTAACACCATGAATGTCTACACCCAGGTTCTCTCTACTGCTACAAAGGCTATTTTTGTATGGTTCTGGTTGGGTAGCCTGTATATGCATAATACTACAAATCTGGGAAGGCCTGACCAGGGATACTGGCTTGAGAAAAGGGCTCTCTAAACAGGCAACATAAACTCTCTTAACATTTCTAAGTACAGTTATTGCATTTCTGGTACGTGGGACTTTTTCCTTTAGCTCACTAAAATGTGACCCTCTCTGTTGCTGTCTGAAATACATCTTCCTGTACAACATCTGTCCCTGTCATTGCTGTTCCAGATGTCACAGGACCCTGCTGTTGTCTTGAGTTTGGCTGTAATGTGTGGGAGATGTATTCTTTGTAATTCTGGAACCTAGAAGAACATTGCTCAATAAAACCCCTGTGCATGGTGGATAAGTATTGCTTGCAACTTTACTAATACTTTATGGCCATGCTATATATCAATAGCACTGTGCCTTAGCTAGGCTTTCCTGGGCTATCAAAAACCATTTTTAACCCCAGAGAGTGCCAAACAACCAACTTTCAAACACTTCTTTGCAACACAGCTCTTTGATAAGCTGAAAATTGCCCAGTTTATGGAATTCTTTCTTGATCTTATACTTCCTCATATTCCAATTCCCTAGAAAATTGCTTTTGAGAAAGAGTAGACAGTATATCTCTGGAGTAGTCCATTATTTTTTTTACTCCACTGCTGAGCTAGGTATACAATCCTATTTATCTTTGACTATCTTCCTTTCTGTGGGTGCTAGTCTATTCTAGCTAATACAGGGTGCATAGCAAATTTTAAAAGGCTATGAAAATAAGCTTGGGGACACTTGCCTTCAATGTTCAAATACGTAGATTTTATTATCACATTTCTGAAAATGTATTACTTATTAAACTATGTGTATCCACCTTAAGGTATGTTTTTCTTTTCACAGTCCTATATTGTTAATTATACTCAATTGTGAGTTACTTTAGGTCAGCAACTTTGACTTGTGTGGCATTTGATAATGCTCATTAATGTTGCTGACACTGTCTTTGGATGGAAAACCTCAGCATGTATATAATGCATAATTTCACCAGATTCACTGTTTTATAGGAAGCCATAAAAACAAAACATGGGGTATAATAAGTCTATCTATAGTCTAAAAATTTCCATGTACTTTCCTTTAAGGATAAAAAAGTAATTTATGTTAAAGTACGAACAATGAAAACAATTTACTTAATTTATCTTTCTTTAGCTAATACGGAGGTCCTTATTATTATTATTATTATTATTATTATTATTTTATTTTTCCATTGTTTTGTAACTCAGATCACAGAGTTTTGTTTGTTTGTTCTGAGAGAGGGTCTCACTCTGTCAGCACTGGAGTGCAATGGTATGATCACAGCTCACTGCAGCCTCGAACTCCTGGGCTCAAGTGATCCTCCCACCTCAGTCTCCTGAGTAGCTGGTATCACAGGCATGTGTGACCACACCCAACAAAGTTTTAAAATTTTCTTGTAGAGATAGGGTCTTGCCATGTTGCCCAGGCTGGTCATGAACTCCTTGGCTCAAGCAGTCATCCTTCCTTGGCCTCTCAAAGTGCTGGGATTACAGTCATGAGCCCCTGGGCCCAGCCCATATTATAGGCTTTGTACTTTCAGATCATATGCAATGTGTTTTTTTAATTAAATTTTAAACTATAAATTTAAAAATTATAGTTGTATATATTTATGAAGAAAAAAGTTATAATTTATGAGAACTATGTGGAATAATTAAATCGAATTAATGCATATATCACCTCAAATATATATTTTTTGTGACGAAAACATTTTTACTCTCAGCAATTTTGAAATGTATAATACATTATTATTTACTGTGTTCACCACGTTGTGCAACATATCACAAAGAAAAAAACCTTATCCTGCCTTTCTAATTGGCTTTATACTCTTTGACAATCATCTCCCCATTACTCCTGCCAATCTCCAACCCATGGTAGCCAGCATTTCACTCTGTGATTCTTTGAGTTCAATTATTGTAGATTCCACATGTAAGTGCGAGCATGTGGCATTTGTGTTTCTGTGCCTAGCTCATTTCACTTAGCATAATGCCTTCCAGCGAAAAACAAGAGCAATATTGAAGGGTTGGCTCAATTGAAGTTTAGCATGTCTTGTGAAATAATTTTTCTTCCTGTTCATTTGAAAAGTTATGAAAATATTAAAAATTGGTACTAAAAACATAACATATTTTTAAATGTCACTCATAAGAACATACATATTCATCACATTTCTCAGTATAAACCAAGAAACATAAGAAAAAAACATCCAAAATACATTTTAACGTCTTTACAGGCTGCTTTAGTTTTAGTTAGAAATAATATAGAGAGTCAAAGACTCAAATTATAAATCTAAGTGGCTCTGCATTCTGCCAAGATTGGAATGCAGCATGGATGAAATTTACTGTGACCCAAACTTTCAACAAAATAGTTCATGACAACAAGGTAGGACCACAAATGAGGTTTTTTATTCCAATAAATCTTTGACTTATCTGTTCTTACTGTTGTCTTTAAGCACAAGATTTGTAGGTGGCCACCAAACTGGGAATTTTAGAAAAGAAAGTTTTACATGGAACTGACTCCAGCTGGGAATTGAGAACTGTTTGGTATTTTGTCTGGGAGGAAGTATCAAGGTGTACCTAAGAGCTGAGGTATATCTGAAATGGTAGTATCAGGAAGTTTGCAGGGTTAGTATGAAATGAAATGAAAATTTCAATTGTACTATATCCCAACCAATAATATAATGTCTTCCTTACATAATGAGCATAATGCTAGAGTTTCACATAGTAAAGAGTACCAACAATAAATAGACCCATGTTAGCTGTTTTAATTTTTTCAGGATATGAAGGGTTTCATTGGTGTGATAGCACTAGAGAGGATTTAGGATTTTTTCCCCATTTTAAAAAAAATTATGTTTTAGAGATCATCTACTACAGTCACTTTTGTCAGTGAAGAGAGAATTGATTTCAGCTCTAGTGATTCTTCAAAGAACATTCTAGAATGCTGAAATATTTTGGTTCCTCAGCTTTATTATCCACAACACTTAGGGAAACTCCACAGAGATGTGTTATGAGCTGGAAGCCACTTGCCTCCATGTTGCGGTGAGGGGCAGGATTGCTGGGTGGAAGCGTTGTGCTATTTACGTAGCTCAGCTGAACAGTTCACAGAGATGTGGCTATTATAGAGGCAGTAACGTTAACCTACAAAAAATATCTGCCCTCCAACCAGCCTCAGATGAAACAGTAGAATCATAGATTCTACCAGGAAAACTGCTCAATTGTTTGTTGTACAAGTGGATTGTTGTACAAATGAATAAATGAGGGAATGAGTGGATAGAATTTTGTAATGAAATTGTGGTTCCTAGATTCAAGTTATTCAATAATTTTCCTCTGGAATTCATACAGCAGATCATCCCAACTTGATTCTTAACCCAGGGCAGCATTGTACTTTTCTACTCGCCTAGGACATTTAAGCCTGTGTGGAGACAAGTAGGTTATCATAGTTTTGGGAGTATGGGGGATATGAGTGTTGTGGTTACTTAGTTCCCAAAGCACTGAAATGCTAATGCCAGTGATGAACAGGAAGTCCTGTGCAACGAGGAATTCTTGCCTACGATAATAAATAATATCCCCAATGAGAAGCAGTGAGTCTCCCTCTGGGTTCTCCGACTGGAAGGTTAAAGACAAAAGTCCTCATTTCTCAAGTAATTGGCGACTTTGTTGGACATTTAACATTCAAAAAAGACTTCTTATACTTCGCCAAAACATTGCAAATTGTACTCAGTACCAGCTTTGTCCTTCAAAGAATAGAGACCTGCCAGCTTCTACTAAGGTTATTCTTACAACTCATTTACCCATGTTGCCCATCTGGTTACTTTCTTGAGGGCGCTATCCAGGTTGTCTCTGTCCCTGTCAAGGTGGGGCATTCAGAACTCCATCCAATCCTCTAACTATGGCCTGCCAAGTGGTATAAATAACATGTACAGCCCTAGCCGTCATAACTACTATTTTTTCCTTAGTTCTGCAAACTAAGATGGCATTAATTTTTTTTTAATTTTTGTTAGCTTATTATCAACTAAAACTTCAGATCTTCACATAAACTGTTGTCAGTCTGAGCATACATCATTCTGAGCTAGGGATTAGCAAGCTTTCTTGGTTAAGGGCCAGATAGCAAATACTTTAGATACCAAAGGTCATTCAGTCTCCATCACAACTGCTCAATTCCACAGCTGTAGCATGTAGCCATGGACAATACAGAAATCACTGGGGTTGTGTTTCAATTAAACTTTATTTGTAGAAACAGATAGTAGGATATATTTGGCTCTTGGGCCATAGTTTGCTGATCCTTGTTCTATGCTTAAATAAATACTAGATTAAAATAGAAATTTAGTGCTTTTTAATTATGTCTGTTCATATTATTTTGTTGATTTCAGCCAATCATTCCAACCAGCTGAGAACCTCTTGAATTCTAATTGTGGGAGTTCTGTTATTTAATTTAATTTAAAAAATTATGCTGCTTTTCAACTTTGTATCACCTAACACATGACTTCTTTCCTTTTATGTATTAATAGTTCTTCTCCATTCCAAAACAAAAACAATACCTGAATAGAAAAAAGCCTTAAAAAGGCCCTATACCATATACTAGTTTTTCAGTTTAAGATGGTCAGTGATACAATTGATAAACATGTTTTAGTTACTGTAATGATAAAACTACACCATTCTTCTATCATGCAGCAGACAGTTCTTTCTGTTCTTTATATGAAGTACTGGCACTTGTCTGCATTTCCTTCCCAAAATCAAGATGCATGTCTATGACAAGTTCTTGTTGTGCCACAGTGTTAATACCAACAAATCTAACGTTGGTCAAGTATAACAGGCTTTTAGGAAATCATCTGTTTACTTATGTATTTTTGCAGTCAGCTTAGATGAGATGTGAATTTTATCAGCCCAGCCCTGTACCCTCTTTTGAGATGTTTACCCAAATGGGGCTTTCATTCCATTGTAGCGTGAATATGTAAACACCTTACTATGGTTCTGAAATCATAGTTATGAGTCCATTAGCACCCTAATGGGAAGGAAGGAGTTAACTGTGATATGTAAATCCCCTCTTCCCTTCCTGAAGACAGTCTGGGCCAGGTGCTGACCTCCACCAGGCCTCCAGTAAACATTCCAAGATTTAGTAACAGAAAGATGACCTAGGAGGTTCAAATATAAGAATGTTTTTATTTGGGTATTCTTTTTCTATCTCTATTACTTACTATAACTAAACCTGGAATTCGTGGGTTTATTTGATGCATATAGCTGGAGAGTGGAAGTTAGTCCAATGAGCTCTTTATCTGCATGAGAAATAACTGAGAAGCCTTAAACTTATTATTATTTGTTTTCTGAGATAGCTTGCACCACACACATAATGAGCATTCATCTGTTATTCTGGAACCAAACTGCGTCCCATTTGAAAAAAGCAATTTTTTGGAGACTGTGAGAGACAGTTGAAGTCTTTTTTGTTACTGCCTGTGTTTCTGTTGTTACTATATGCTTCACTAATCTCCATTGAAGTTGGGTGTAGTCTATGATCTATGATTCCTGTGAGCCGGCTGTGATAATGTAACTCTTTGGGATTCTGCACTATGATAAAATGCAGATGGTCCTCAGACTTGAATGCATCTAAGGCATTGGGGAAGGTCCCTGGTTGCTTTACATTTTCTTGATTTTTTTTTTCTATTTAAACAAAGCAGTTTAATAAATTTCTAATACATTTTCTTGCCCCAAACTGCCTGGAAATTCATTTTTTTTTTAAATTTAGTTATTATTATAGTTTAAGTTTTAGGGTACATGTGCACAATGTGCAGGTTTGTTACATATGTATACATGTGCCATGCTGGTGTGCTGCATCCATTAACTCGTCATTTAGCATTAGATATATCTCCTAATGCTATACCTCGCCCCTCCCCCCACCCCACAACAGTCCCCAGAGTGTGATGTTCCCTTTCCTGTGTCCATGTGTTCTCATTGTTCAGTTCCCACCTATGAGTGAGAACATGCAGTGTTTGGTTTTTTGTCCTTGCGATAGTTTGCTGAGAATGATGGTTTCCAGTTTCATCCATGTCCCTACGAAGGACATGAACTTATCATTTTTATGGCTGCATAGTATTCCATGGTATATATGTGCCACATTTTCTTAATCCAGTCTATCATTGTTGGACATTTGGGTTGGTTCCAAGTCTTTGCTATTGTGAATAGTGCCGCAATAAACATACGTGTGCATGTGTTTTTATAGCAGCATGATTTATAATCCTTTGGGTATATACCCAGTAATGGGATGGCTGGGTCAAATGGTATTTCTAGTTCTAGATCCCTGAGGAATCGCCACACTGACTTCCACAATGGTTGAACTAGTTTACAGTCTCACCAACAGTGTAAAAGTGTTCCTATTTCTCCACATCCTCTCCAGCACCTGTTGTTTCCTGACTTTTTAATGATTGCCATTCTAACTGGTGTGAGATGGTATCTCATTGTGGTTTTGATTTGCATTTCTCTGATGGCCAGTGATGATGAGCATTTCTTGATTTCTTAAGTTAAATTTCCTTTTAAGGTATTTGTTATTTGATGTTCCATTTTGATTAGAAAAAGTGGAGAAAGAAATTTTGTAATTCTGAATTTTCTCTGTTATTTCCCCCACATTATGAGCCTATTAAGCTGATTGCTTCCATATTGATAGACTTACTTCAAATTCTTTTTTGTAATCATAAAAGTTCTTCCTTTTCTAGTTTAAAGACCAGCTTTTATGACCAACTAAGAATAAATTTAAGTGTGTGAAACATAGCTAAATGTTTTTAGGTTAAAGGAGTAGAAGAATCCTATGAAATTTACATTTAAAAGCTTATTTAGTTTAGTGCAATGAATCACATTTGGCATATTACAATTTTTAAATGCTAATATTATATATATCAGCAAATTATTTGTATATTACCATAATGTGAGTCTTTAAATTATTTTGATATTGAAATGGAGATAATATATTGAATAGTATCGACTCTTCTAAATTTGATGCTTACCGTTTATTTTCTTCTTGGAATATCCCATGCATTTTTAGATGCTTAAGAAATAAACTTATTGAGGCTGTAACAGCTATGTAGAAACTCAGGGTATCTTTTTTTGGTTTAATAATACCCAAAAGGTTGGAAATGTACAAAAAATATTAAATCTGAGAGCATGGTAAGTTATTGTATCGGTCTACTATGTCAGTTCTGATTTTGACTTTTTTCTTTTTTCTTTTATTTTTTGAGACAGAGTCTCCCTCTGTCACCCAGGCTGGAGTGCAGTGGTGCTATCTCAGCTCACTGCAACCTCCGCCTCCTGGGCTCATGCAATTCTCTTGCCTCAGCCTCCTTAGTAGCTGGAATTACAGGCCTGTGTCACCACACCCAGCTAATTTTTATATTTTTAGTAGAGATGGGATTTCACCATATTGGCTAGACTTGTGACTAACTCATTACCTCAAGTGATCCGCCTGCCTTGGCCTCCCAAATTGCTGGGATTACAGGAGTAAGCCACCGCGCCCAGCCTGATTTTGACTTTTTTCATTAGCAATGGAGGAGAAGTATTTCAGAGTAGTGACAAGGCACTCCATTGCTTGATGGCAGCACTGGATATAAGAAAAGAAATCTAGATATAGATCAATTATTGTGCTGCTGATGATCTCAAGCTCTATACTAATGAGCAGTTATGAAAATGAGAGATGATGTTCTATTAAGTACACACATGCTTCATGTGGATTTTGAATGTACCTACATATTTGGTTTTGTCTGTTAAAATCACTTTAAAATTAGGTTGGGCAAATTTCCCAATTTATTAATTTATCTATCTTTTTCAAGATAGAAAAAAGTAATGTTCAAGAGAGTGTTATGAAAGGTTAAATGTAAAGGCCAGGAATTTGTAATTACTAGCAGTCATGCTTTTCTAAATTAATGAGAAGATAATTGTCAATACATTTTTTGGTAGGAATAGTTTTGTTTAAGTCAAACATTGCATTAAAATAATTATTTGGACTCTTTTCAGAATACAACTATGATTTCTCTGTTTCATTTTCAGTGGTGAATAAAATGCATGTTTTCATTATTTTTCTATATTTAATTTTTCCTAGAACTCTATACTTTTACCATATAAGATTCTAAACTTTTGACCTTTGAATTCTGTAAGTTTTTGGCATTATAATTTTAATTAATTATTAATAATAGTTAAATTTTATTGATCACTGGGTTTCAAATTTAATAGTGATGCATATGGAAAGCGTTTTTCAGAAAATGTTTAAAAACTATTTTTGAAAGTCCAGGGTAAATACTATTGAAATTAATAAAAATTTGTTATTACAGAACAAGCATATTTCAGCTACATTTTTAATGAATCTGTCAAAAGAGTTATTGGGTAGGAAATTATATAAGTAGGATACATTTTTTCCTAGGGTATTTTTTTGTAATCTGCATGATTACTGTTTTGTAATTGAACAGAAAGCAGTTTGTATTTTTAAGCATCTGGCTTTTTTCATTATTAAACTTAGACCTAGGTAGAATTGTGGGGATGTGTAGGGGTGTAGGTGGACGGGATTTACTGATAGCTACTAATGACTGTCTCCCACTCCTAATCCCTCTGAATTGCCCAGTGTTGCAAACCCTCCTTCTGTGGGCTTTGGTGGTGACTGACGTCTCATGCGTAAGAAAGGTGAGTCATTATCCTTTATACGACATAGCTTGTGTGGTATGAAAATTTATCATCTTCTCTGAAACTGTCTAATATATAGTCACCTCTAAAGTAATTCACTTAAGCTAAGCTATTTTTCTAGTAAGAAATCCTAAAAAGGGGGATTTAAAATTTCTCTTGTGAAAAAGGTTAAGGTAAGTTCAGATGGATTTTGGATATGGCCTTGAATAAAGTTCGCTTTACTTACTTTTAAAATCCACTTTTAATTTTCTGAGGACTTCTGCTTCTGGCAAGGATGAAGTTGGTGGTTTTGAATCTACTCTTTTGAGGGTAATAGCTATATCACTGGATAAAATAGATGAGGCAGTAGTTTTCAGGCACTGCACAACAGGTAATGTGGGACTATGATCTTGAGATAAAGGAGACTTTACCTTTAAGGTGTTTTTCCAGTGTAGAGCAAGAACCTGGAGCCTAACCGGAGTACAGCAGTCTTGCTAACATGACAAGACAGGTATTGGAGATCAGCACGGAGACATGCAGAGCAAGTAAGAGAAAGCTACATAGAGAGGAACAAGGCGTTGATGTGGTTCTGTCTCAAGACATTGCCTATGGCCTGGGCCGCCACACATGCCTGGATTGAGACTCTGTGGAGCCTCTCCTAGAAAAGCTGCTGCAGGATGGAGAGCTGAAGAGACTCAGGTCATGTAGACTGAAGAGGCCTCCCTGAGAAGTCCTAAGGCAGTTAGTACCATAAGGGTTATGCCAAGGAGTAAGTCATCATACCCTAGAATAAGGGTCACATGATAGAACTAAGGAATGAAGCAAAGTAGACCCACTGTACAAAGCATAAAACCATGCCTGACAGGACCCAGAGATCCTACTGCTGGTTTTTTTTTTTTTTATACTTTAAGTTCTGGGGTACATGTGCACAACATGCAGGTTTGTTACATATGTATACATGTGCCATGCTGGTGTGCTGCACCCATTAACTCGTCATTTACATTAGGTATATCTCCTAATGCTATCCCTCCCCACTCCCCCGATCCCATGACAGGCTCCGGTGTGTGATGTTCCCCTTCCTATGTCCAAGTGTTCTCATTGTTCAATTCCCACCTATGAGTGAGAACATGCGGTGTTTGGTTTTTTGTCCCTGTGATAGTTTGCTAAGAATGATAGTTTCCAGCTTCATCCATGTCCCTATAAAGGACATGAACTCATCCTTTTTTATGGCTGCATAGTATTCCATGGTGTATATGTGCCACATTTTCTTAATCCAGTCTATCACTGATGGACATTTAGGTTGGTTCCAAGTCTTTTCTATTGTGAATAGTGCTGCAATAAACATACGTGTGCATGTGTCTTTATAGCAGCATGATTTATAATCCTTTGGGTATATACCCAGTAATGGGATGGCTGGGTCAAATGGTATTTCTAGTTCTAGATCCTTAAGGAATCACCACACTGTCTTCCACCATGGTTGAACTAGTTTACAGTCCCACCAACAGTGTAAAAGCTTTCCTATTTCTCCACATCCTCCCCAGCACCTGTTGTTTTCTGACTTTTTAATGATTGCCATTCTAACTGGTGTGAGATTGTGTCTCATAGTGGTTTTGATTTGCATTTCTCTGATGACCAGTGATGATGAGCCTTTTTTCATGTGTCTGTTGGCTGCATAAATGTCTTCTTTTGAGAAGTGTCTGTTCATATCCTTCACCTACTTTTGATGGGGTTATTTTTTCTTATAAATTTGTTTAAGTTCTTTGTAGATTCTGGATATTAGCCCTTTTTCAGATGAGTAGATTGCAAAAATTTTCTCCCATTCTGTAGGTTGCCTGTTCACTCTGATGGTAGTTTCTTTTGCTGTGCAGAAGCTCTTTAGTTTAAATAGATTCCATTCGTCAATTTTGGATTTTTGTTGCCATTGCTTTTGGTGTTTTAGATGTGAAGTTCTTGCCCATGCGTATGTCCTGAATGGTATTGCCTAGGCTTTCTTCTAGGGTTTTTATGGTTTTAGGTCTAACATTTAAGTCTTTAATCCATCTTGAATTAATTTTTGTAAAAGATGTAAGGAAGGCATCCAGTTTCAGCTTTCTACATATGGCTAGCCAGTTTTCCCAGCACCATTTATTAAATAGGGAATCCTTTCCCCATTTCTTGTTTTTGTCAGGTTTGTCAAAGATCAGATGGCTGTAGATAAGTGGTATTATTTCTGAGAGCTGTGTTCTGTTCCATTGGCCTATATCTCTGTTTTGGTACTAGTACCATGCTGTTTTGGTTACTGTAGGCTTGTAGTACAGTTTGAAGTCAGGTAGCATGATGCCTCCAGCTTTGTTCTTTTGGCTTAGGATTGTCTTGGCAATGTGGGCTCTTTTTTGGTTCCATATGAACTTTAAAGTAGTTTTTTCCAATTTTGTGAAGAAAGTCATTGGTAGCTTGATGAGGATGGCATTGAATCTATAAATTACCTTGGGCAGTATGGCCATTTTCACGATATTGATTCTTCCTATCCATGAGCATGGAATGTTCTTCCATTTGTTTGTGTCCTCTTTTATTTCATGGAGCAGTGGTTTGTAGTTCTCCTTGAAGAGGTCCTTCATGTCCCTTGTAGGTTGGATTCCTAGGTATTTTATTCTCTTTGAAGCAATTGTGAATGGGAGTTAACTCACGATTTGGCTCTCTGTCTGCTATTGGAGTATAAGAATGCTTGTGATTTTTGCATGTTGATTTTGTATCCTGAGACTTTGCTGAAGTTGCTTATCAGCTTAAGGAGATTTTGGGCTAAGATGATGGAGTTTTCTAAATATACAATCATGTCATCTGCAAGCAGGGACAATTTGACTTCCTCTTTTCCTAATTGCATATCCTTTATTTCTTTCTCCTGCCTGATTGCCCTGGCCAGAACGTCCAACATTATATTGAATAGGAGTGGTGAGAGACGGCATCCCTATCTTGTGCCAGTTTTCAAAGGGAATGCTTCCAGTTTTTGCCCATTCAGTATGATATTGGCTGTGGGTTTGTCATAAATAGCTGTTATTATTTTGAGATACGTCCCAGTGATACCTGATTTATTGGGAGTTTTTAGCATGAAGGGCTATTGAATTTTGTCAAAGGCCTTTTCTGCATCTATTGAGATAATCATGTGATTCTTGCCTTTGGTTCCATTTATATGCTGGATTACATTTATTGATTTGCATACGTTGAACCAGCCTTGCATCCCAGGGATAAAGCCAACTTGATCGTGGTGGATAAGCTTTTTGATGTGCTGCTGGATTCGGTTTGCCAGTATTTTATTGAGGATTTTTGCATCGATGTTCATCAGGGATATTGGTCTAAAATTCTCTTTTTTGTTGTGCCTCTGCCAGGCTTTGGTATCAGGATGATGCTGGCCTCATAAAATGAGTTAGGGAGGATTCCCTCTTTTTCTATTGATTGGAATAGTTTCAAAAGGAATGGTACCAGCTCCTCCTTGTACCTCTGGTAGAATTCGGCTGTGAATCCATCTGGTCCTGGACTTTTTTTGGTTGGTAGGCTATTAATTGTTGCCTCAATTTGAGAACTTGTTATTGGTCTATTCAGGGATTCAACTTCTTCCTGGTTTAGTCTTGGGAGGGTGTATGTGCCCAGGAATTTATCAATTTCTTCTAGATTTTCTAGTGTATTTGCATACAGGTGTTTATAGTATTCTCTGATGGTTTTTGTAGTTCTGTGGGATTGATGGTAATATCCCCCTTTATCATTTTTTATTGCATCTATTTGATTCTTCTCTCTTTTCTTCTTTGTTAGTCTTGCTAGCAGTCTATCAATTTTGTTGATCTTTTCAAAAAACCAGCTCCTGGATTCATGGATTTTTTGAAGGTTTTTTTGTGTCTCTATCTCCTTCAGTTCTGCTCCGATCTTAGTTATTTCTTGACTTCTGCTAGCTTTTGAATGTGTTTGCTTTTGCTTCTCTAGTTCTTTTAGTTGTGATGTTAGGGTGTCAATTTTAGATCTTTCCTGCTTTCTCTTGTGGGCATTTAGTGCTATAAATTTCCCTCTACACACTGCTTTAAATGTTTCCCGAGATTCTGGTGTGTTGTGTCTTTGTTCTCATTGGTTTCAAAGAACATCTTTATTTCTAGCTTCATTTCGTCATGTACCCAGTAGTCATTCAGGAGCAGGTTGTTCAGTTTCCATGTAGTTGAGTGGTTTTGAATGGGTTTCTTAATCCTGAGTTCTAGTTTATGGTGGTTGTTTAGATATATTAAGCATGTATTTATATACATATATGTAAACTTATGCATGTATGTCATCTGGATATATTACAGTGTGAGTTCACATTTTCTTTTATGTTGAGCAAATATTCAAATTGAATACCGGAAGCCCAGGCATTTTATGAGTTCTGGTGACAAATATCACAGGAAGGACAAAAACAATTTTTTTTTAAAAAAAGCATGCTTGTTCCTCTCACATCTCATGTCCTTTCACTTCACCTAAATTCTCTGTCCTCCCTCAAGTTATCTTTTTTTTTTTTAATTTTCTCCATGTTTTATTTTCCTCCTGGATCTCTCTCGAGACATCTGTAACCAACAGAAATTAGATGCACAAATCCTTTTTGTTCCAGGGGGGCTTTGCAAACAGTTTACTCTCAAGCCGATCCCAGACCCTGGGTTTCTCATGTGGTCTTCAGACTACCCATATTACAATAGAAAACCCACTTGGGAAATTGGAGCTGACAAGTCTTGAGCTGGTTATCCCACTAATTTCCATCCCGGCACCATTTACTAAAAGTGATACAGGTGGGTGGAAATAAGGTGAGGCCTGCTTCTCAGAAGTAACCAAAGATGCCTGCACACCTCTGTGTGTCACTCGGCCTATTCTTCCCGGGATGGCGAAAGTAGTCAGGTGTGGGGCCTGGGCTTGTAGGGATACCCAAAAATTTTCTTGGGAAGTAACCTCAGTTTATTAGAGTTTCTTATCTCAATTCAGAGTATAGATTTTTGAATGCGTTTGCTGACAGATTGACCTGGACTGTGTTTTCCCCTTATTCAGGGAGCGATCGATCTTTATCAAAAGGATTTGTTGACTGATGGGCTTTCACAGTTCTAATGTGCTGTTTGATACTTTTAAAAGACATATGCTCGTTTGTATAATGAAATTACCTGATAAAACAGGGAATGAAGCTCAGGTTTTCTGAAGCATCTTAGCTCTTGACTGCTTTGGTGACTGCCAGGGAATTTTGTTTGTATTTGCCTGTGATGGAAACCTTACAACCTTAGTGAAATTGTTTTCGAATATTCAAGTTTCTAGACCATATACTGTGCTTCTAGGCCTAAGGGCCTGAACTAAACCAAGATTGTGTTTCCCTCAGGTAAGTACTTCCAGACACTCTATCCTCTCTGTCTTTACAACCCTCTTCTCCTCATTACTGTACTATGTAAAACTAAATGCGCATTATAGTCCACATAAAAAGCCATTTCTGTAGCATCTTGTCATCGGTTCATGGTCGTGCTCTGAAGCCGTGTTGAGTTCTGAACTCAGAGCTTAACAGCAATGGCTCAAGTGCACCACACCGTATTATTTACTCAGATGGGGTTAATTGTTAAATAAAAGAATGGGCCCTTTCAGTTCACTTTTTTGCAATCTCTCTCACACTGATTATGGAAGACAGGGAAGACTATGATAAATATCAAACTTTCTAATCAGAAACGAGTCCAGTTGTATTTGAAATCTTGAACTTAATCCAGAATTAGGAAATGTCCTTAAGTTATCTTTTGCTTTCTTGAGACCATCTGCTCTTACGTGGCTGTTTTTTTTTTTTTTTTTTTTTTTTTTGAGTTTTCTAAATACATTTGTGTCAATCCTGATCACAAACCCATTTTTCAGTTCCTTGAAGTGGTTGTGGAGACAGGACTGTTCCACAGAACAAAACATTAGTCAAGGGTCATGGATAACAAGCAAATTACACAAATAGAAAATTTAAATTGGATCCCTGGTTTGGTCCACAGATCAAAGTTCTTTCACAGGATCCCTTACTGGAAAATTCTCCAGTACCTGGATTAACCCAAAGTTATTATTTTAAATCATATATATGTCATCATATTTTCTAACTAATTATTGAAGTTATATAGCATATTTTTTCTAACTGATTATTGAAGTAGGATTTTAAATTATCTTATATATTTCATCTTTGATTTAACAGTGTTTCAGGAGATTCCCTTAATTTAAAAAACAATATAATTTTATAACTGCAAATAATGACAACTTTTCTTCCATCTTCTTTGCACAGTATGTCACAGCATTTCTGTTTGTCCTATAATGGTCCCAAAAGCCATTTTAGGTGATGCATGGACAAATATTTTATTTTAGAAATTTTGTATCTTGTATACTTTCAAAAAATTTACAGTAAAAAACATATGAAAGGTTTTTTATTTCTTTGGGAATACTTGAAAAATTAATGTATTGATTTAAAGAGAAATCATACAACAGGCATCACAAAAGCATCAAAAATTATGAAAGTGACGTGTAAAAATTCTTGTGCATGGAAAAACTGAAATGCCTTCCTACCTGCTCATTATGAACTCTTCTTCCACTTTTCCTTTTTGAAACCTGTGATCACATAGCCGAGAATGTCACGTGCATATATTCTCCCTAGGAAAATGGGAGTCCCAGAAGGGGTATCAGAGAAAAGTTTGCCAGGGTGAGGTGGGCCAACAGGCATTGGTGCTGTCTGGCTCACAAAAGTATATTTGTGAAACTCTGGGGAGCTGTCAATTTTCTGGTTGTTGTAACCTCCGTGACTGGAACTTACGGGGAGACAGTGGTGGCTTTCTGTCTTTTTCCACTTTTTTTGGTGCTGTCCTTGCTGTGCTGGTTAAAAGGGTAGACTGTGCCCAGGCGCGGTGGCTTACGTCTGTAATCCCAGTACTTTGGGAGGTCGAGGGCAGATCACCTGAGGTCGGGAGTTTGAGACCAGCCTGACTAACATGGAGAAACCCCGTCTCTACGAAAAATACAAAATTAGCTGGGCATGGTGGTACATGCCTGTAATCTCAGCTACTTGGGAAGCTGAGGCAGGAGAATCGCTTGAACCTTGAGGTGGAGGTTGCACTGAGCCAAGATCGCGCCATTTCACTTCAGCCTGGGCAACAACAGCAAAACTCTGTCTCAAATAAATAAATAAATAAATAAATAAATAAATAAATAAATAAATAAATAAAATGTAGACTGTGTGGTGCTTAGTTTCAGGAAGTACAGCTCATTCAAGATCCAGCAGTAACCAAGAACTCTGGGTAGAAAAACAGGAAGAAAGGGATAAAACATGAATGTGGTGTAAATAAGATGCAAAAAAAACCTCTGAAAACTGGAGAATCTCACCTATGTAATTACCTAAATGCAAGTGAACAAGAATTCCTGGGTAACTGTGGTTCAGATTTCCTCAAGGGCATCTGAGTTCAGTGGTTCAAACATGCATCTGTGAGTAAGTTGGTGGGGAAAATTGACCTCTTAGTTTTTAGATTCTCTTTAGTGAAAAATAGCAAAGCAGTTTTTTAAGGTGTGGGTTCAGGAATATACTAGAACGACTCTGTAATTTCATCTCAAATATATTGCTATTTTTAGAAACTAAAGGGGTACTATCCTGGGGCTCTTCAATACTTATCATAAAACCAATCCTTTAATCTTACTCCTGGTGTATCCCACGCTTCACAGATGCTAGTGTCCCCCAAATCTAGGTTTCACTAGAAAAGAAAACGTCACTGTAAAATGGAGAATGTATGTGTTCTAAACTATTGATCTGAAGTTGCCAGCTATAAAATCTTGGCAATATAATGCTTCTATTGGGTTGTATATTTCATGATGATGAAAAGTTGAAAGAATACATAAATATATACTGTGCTTACCTACAGAAATAGCATCTGCTTTATGGGGGGAAATTCTAGCTTTGTTGTATCTCATTATCAGGAGCTGTGGTATTCTTTTAAGGAGTCCTTGGAATGAGAGCTGAAGAGGCTGAACCAAAAGTCAGCTGTGGCTAGAGCAGATTATGTGGAGGAACTCTTTAGAGAGTCCCCGAACCCAGCCCTGGGTTTCATTGTGTGTTCCGATCTCTCCTCTTCTGCTCCCAGTGGGGCTCTGAGTTAGACTTCAGGTTTTCCTCAGAGTGACTCTCAGAGCTCTCTGTGTGAGCATAGCTGGTATTGGTCCCCCTGCCATCTGATGTCACCACGTGAATTTAGGATGAAGCCTGATGCCCAAGGGCCTTCAAACTCCACTCTGTCCAATCCCTTTTTCCTTGAACTTGGCAGATTAGGGTGACCCAGTCATACAAAAATATCTGAACCAGACAGCTTGAAAGCAATGGCAGTTTTTCTTCACTTAATATTTTACATAATTTATCAACTCAATTTTCTATACTTGAATATTGGTGGAAAAAAGGAAATGCTGAATTGGATGCAGCTATTCTAGACAATTGAATCTGTGTATTATGCATGTGGGCGTATTTATGTATGATGCACCTTCTTCCATTTACTGTACTTGCAGTGGCTTACATATTTTTATGTGCAAGATATTTATTTATATCTGCATCCAAATGTCTAGCCAAGTACTACGTATATTGTAGGCACTCAGTAAATGTTTGTTCAATCAAAATGACTTTAAAATAGAGTAACGATGATTTAAAGGAAGGAAGTGATCATTCCAGATATCTGAATACAACGGAATATTATCATTGGGCCATTCATTTGACTGTAAGCTTCTTAATTTCAGGACACTAACCCCTTTGTAATAAATTGTGCAGGATTTAGTTTCTCACAAAACAGTGCATAACAACCTTACCTTGAAAGAAAAGGAATACAAAATTTATCTTAGCAGGCTATACATAAAGAAGTGGTGAAATATAGTGGTTAGCATCCTTGACTCTTTTGTATTTATATAAAAGAAGATACAGTAATTTTTTTTAAATGAACAGTGCTCATATGCCTACTCTCAAAGCTAGAAGGAACAATACTGAACCATAATTTAATGAAGGAATTCTCTGTGGAAGAGAGATAATGTTGTCTAGGAATCCTCTGTTTATAGTGTAATTTAATACAATAGGACTTGAATAATTTAAATGAATAGGTTTCTATTAAACCATCACTTTCAAATAGTATTCTTGGCCAGTTTCCAGAACCAATCAGTTTGTGATTCCTTAACAAGTGTGTATACCATGGCAAGTCACTGCTACTGATTAAATAAAGAATCCGTACTTTCAAGTACTGACATGAAGAGGCAAAGGTGACCTTCAGTGGTGGGTGGCTTGGGAGCCTGACTTGTGTTCTTTGCCTGGACAGAAGCCAGTTCATTTCAGCATAAGATTGAGCTGCAGGGGAGTCTTTGGGGAGCAAATGGAAGTGTGTTAATGGCATTTGTCTGTACTTTGAATATAGATACTTGGAAGTATGTTTGTCTTATTGTTTTCCTTCATTTTAGAAAATTTATTTTGGACTATTTCTACACTCTTTGCAGATCTTTGAGGAAAACATCTTATATGAAAGGCTGAAAGGGTAGCTTCAGTGTATTTCAACTGGGGCATGGAAATCCCTGGATTATTCCCTCATACTACTATCTGCATGGCTCAGACAACAGGACATTCCTTTATATCCATGCCCTGATTTTTGCAGACCAAATCAGGGCATGGATATAAAGGAATGCCCCTCTTGTCTGAGACTTGCAGATTACAGTAGCCGTTTGGCTCATAAGCGGTTGTGATAATGTAAGTGTTAGATTAGTCTCTGGTTCTGATTTTTAGAAGGTTTAAGTTCTAGTGTCCAGCAAAAATGCATCAGTGAAGCTGACAGGTGCGTAAGGCAAACATCATGATGATATTAGACTCAGCGTGATTTCATGCATTAATATGGAGTTTAGGTTACGCTGACCTCACATCCTGGTTTGAATCCTGATTCATTGAGCAGCAATGTGAACTAGGGAAACACAACAATCTCTGAGCTTCAGTTTTGTAGTTTTGTAGTCTATTAAAATGGAAATAAATATTAACACATATCTTTGAGGCTTATTTATATAGTCATAGTATATAGGTTTCTATTTCTCAGCTTTTTGGGGGGAATTCTTGAATTCTTGCATATAAAATAAGATCTCTTTATTTAACAACAGAAAATCCTGATTGTTGGATTCTATTAGCACCTCTGTTTGGTTAGAAAACCTACTAAATGTAAAATAAAATTTCTCTTAGGAGTTTTTTTTATGTTCATTTATCAAGATTTGATCTATTAAAATTTTAGCCTATTAAAATATTCTGGTGAGTCTCATAGCCTACAGAAAAAGTGCACATTCTTAACATGGTCCTTCCACATTCTGATTCTAACCTGGCTATTCTTTGTGTCCTTCTGGTCATCTCCCTCTACTGTGATCTTCCTGCAGACTCCTTTGGGAAGCACAGGCATCTCATGCCCTCTGGTCGTGCTCTAATCACATTGACTTGCTTAGCCTCCGCTTAACCTGTATGTTCTAGCACTTCCTCGTTTCCACGTGTTTTCTCACCTAATGACCTCTTTCTCTTCTTTCTACCTTCACCTGACAATAGCCTATGAAGGCTTTTATTCTCAGTTTATATAGCTCCTCTTCAATAAAACCTCCTAACCCTCCGAGTAAAATAAGCCTCTCCATTTGCCTTGTGCTTCTACAGTGCCTTTGGTAGAATCACATTCTGCCTTTGGGTCTATATACGTGTCCTGCGTGTTGGACTGTGGGCTTCATGAGAACAGTGTTTTCATCAGCGTTTACCTTACATAGGCTAGTTCCTTTCTTTTTATTTTTTTTAATTATACTTTAAGTTCTAGGGTACATGTGTACAACATGCATGTTTGTTACAAATGTATACATGTGCCATGTTGGTGTGCTGCACCCGTTAACTCATTATTTACATTAGGTATATCTCCTAATGCTATCCCTCCTCCCTCCACCTACCTGACGACAGGCCCTGGTGTGTGATGTTCCCCACCCTGTGTCCAAATGTTCTCATTGTTCTATTCCCACCTATGAGTGAGAACACGTGGTGTTTGGTTTTCTGTCCTTGTGGTAGTTTGCTGAGAATGATGGTTTCCAGCTTCACCCATGTCCCCATAAAGGACATAAACTCAGCCTTTTTTATGGGTGCATAGTATTCCATGGTGTATATGTGCCACATTTTCTTAATCCAATCTATCATTGATGGACATTTGGGATGGTTCCAAGTCTTTGCTATTGTGAATAGTGCCACAATAAACATACGTGTGCATGTGTCTTTATAGCAGCATGATTTATAATCATTCGGGCATATACCCAGTAATTGGATGGCTGGGTCAAATGGTATTTCTAGTTCTAGATCCCTGAGGAATCACCACAGCGATTTCCACAATGGTTGAACTAGTTTACAGTCCCACCAACAGTGTAAAAGCTTTGCTATTTCTCCATATCCTCCCCAGCATCTGTTGTTTCCTGACTTTTTAATGATCGCCGTTCTAACTGGTGTGAGATGGTATCACATTGTGGTTTTGATTTGCACTTCTCTGATGGCCAGTGATGATGAACATTTTTTTATGTATCTGGTGGCTGCATAAATGTCTTCTTTTGAGAAGTGTCTGTTCATATCCTTTGCCCACTTTTTGATGGGGTTGTTTGATTTTTTCTTGCAAATTTGTTTAAGTTCTTTGTGGATTCTGGATATTAGCCCTTTGTCAGATGGGTAGATTGCAAAAATTTTCTCCCATTCTGTAGGTTGCCTGTTCACTCTGATGGTAGTTTCTTTTGCTGTGCAGAAGCTCTTTAATTTAAATAGATCCCATTTGTCAATTTTGGCTTTTGTTGCCTGTGCTTTTGGTGTTTTAGTCATGAAGTCCTTGCCCATGTGTATGTCCTGAATGGTATTGCCTAGGCTTTCTTCTAGGGTTTTTATGGTTTTAGGTCTAACATTTAAGTCTTTAATCCATCTTGAATTAATTTTTGTATAAGATACAAGGAAGTGATCCAGTTTCAGCTTTCTACAGATGGCTAGCCAGTTTTCCCAGCACCATTTATTAAATAGGGAATCCTTTCCCCATTTCTTGTTTTTGTCAGGTTTGTCAAAGATCAGATAGGTGCAGATGTGTGGTATTATTTCTGGGGGCTCTATTCTGTTCCATTGGTCTATATCTCTGTTTTGGTACCAGTACCATGCTGTTTTGGTTACTGTAGGCTTGCAGTATAGTTTGAAGTCAGGTAGCATGATGCCTCCAGCTTTGTTCTTTTGCTTAGGATTGTCTTGGCAATGTGGGCTATTTTTGGTTCCATATGAACTTTAAAGTAGTTTTTTCCAGTTCTGTGAAGAAAGTCATTGGTAGCTTGATGAGGATGGCATTGAATCTATAAATTACCTTGGGCAGTATGGCCATTTTCACAATATTGATTCTTCCTATCCTTGAGCATGGAATGTTCTTCCATTTGTTTGTGTCTTTTTTTATTTCGTTGAGCAGTGGTTTATAGTTCCCCTTGAAGAGGTCCTTCACATCCCTTGTAATTTGGATTCCTAGGTATTTTATTCTCTTTGAAGCGATTGTGAATGGGAGTTCACTCATGATTTGGCTCTCTGTTTGTCTGTTATTGGTGTATAAGAATGCCTGTGATTTTTGCACATTGATTTTGTATCCTGAGACTTTGCGGAAGTTGCTTATCAGCTTAAGGAAATTTTGGGCTGAGACAATGGGGTTTTCTAAATATACAATCATGTCATCTGCAAGCAGGGACAATTTGACTTCCTCCTTTCCTAATTGCATATCCTTCATTTCTTTCTCCTGCCTGATTGCCCTGTCCAGAACTTCCAACATTATGTTGAATAGGAGTGGTGAGAGAGGGCATCCCTGTCTTGTGCCAGTTTTCAAAGGGAATGCTTCCAGTTTTTGCCCATTCAGTATGATGTTGGCTGTGGGTTTGTCATAAATAGCTCCTATTGTTTTGAGATACGTCCCATCAGTACCTAGATTATTGAGAGTTTTTAGCATGAAGGGTTATTGAATTTTGTCAAAGGCCTTTTCTGCATCTATTGAGATAATCATGTTTTTGTCTTTGGTTCTGTTTATATGCTGGATTACGTTTATTGATTTGCATATGTGGAACCAGCCTTGCATCCCAGGGATAAAGCCAACTTGATCGTGGTGGATAAGCTTTTTAATGTGCTGCTGGATTCAGTTTGCCAGTATTTTATTGAGGATTTTTGCATCATGTTCATCAGGGATATTGGTCTAAAATTCTCTTTTTTTGTTGTGTCTCTGTCAGGCTTTGGTATCAGGATGATATTGGCCTCGTAAAATGAATTAGGGATGATTCTGCTTTTTCTATTGATTGGAATAATTTCAGAAGGAATGGTGCCAGCTCCTCTTTGTACCTCTGGTAGAATTCGGCTGTGAATCCATCTGGTCCTGGACTTTTTTTGGTTGGTAGGCTATTAATTATTGCCTCAATTTCAGAACCTGGTATTGGTCTATTCAGGGATTCAACTTCTTCCTGTTTTAGTCTTGGGAGGGTGTATGTGCCCAGGAATTTATCAATTTCTTCTAGATTTTCTAGTTCATTTGCATAGAGGTGTTTGTAGTATTCTGTGATGGTAGTTTGCGTTTCTGTGGGATCAGTGGTGATATCCCCCTTATCATTTTTTATTGCATCTATTTGATTCTTCTCTCTTTTCTTCTTTATTAGTCTTGCTAGTAGTCTATCAATTTTGTTGATCTTCTCAAAAAACCAGCTCCTGGATTCATTGATTTTTCGAAGGGTTTTTGTGTCTCTATCTCCTTCAATTCTGCTCCGATCTTAGTTATTTCTTGACTTCTGCTAGCTTTTGAATGTGTTTGCTCTTGCTTCTCTAGTTCTTTCAATTGTGATGTTAGGGTGTCAATTTTAGATCTTTCCTGCTTTCTCATGTGGGCATTTAGTGCTATAAATTTCCCTCTATAGACTGCTTTGAATGTGTCCCAGAGTTTCTGGTATGTTGTGTCTTTGTTTTCATTGGTTTCAAAGAACGTCTTTATTTCTGGCTTCATTTCATTATGCACCCAGTAGTCATGCAGGAGCAGGTTGTTCAGTTTCCATGTAGTTTAGATGTTTTGTGTGAATTTCTTAAATCTGAGTTCTAGTTGATTGCACTGTGGTCTGAGAGACAGTTTGTTATAATTTCTGTTCTTTTACATTTGCTGAGGAGTGCTTTACTTCGAACTATGTGGTCAATTTTGGAATAAGTGCAGTGTGGTGCTGAGAAGAATGTATATTCTGTTGATTTGGGGTGGAGAGTTCTGTAGATGTCTATTAGGTCTGCGTGGTGCAGAGCTGAGTTCAATTCCTGGATATCTTTTTTACATTCTGTCTCGTTGATCTGTCTAATGTTGACCGTGGGATGTGAAAGTCCCCCATTATTATTGTGTGGGAGTCTATGTCTCTTTGTAGATCTCTAAGGACGTGCTTTATGAATCTGGGAGCTCCTGTATTGGGTGCATATATATTTAGGATAGTTAGCTCTTCTTGTTGAATTGATACCTTTACCATTATGTAATTGCCTTCTTTGTCTCTTTTGATCTCTGTCGGTTTAAAGTCTGTTTTATCAGAGACTAGGATTACAACCCCTGCTTTTTTTTTTGTTTTCCGTTCGCTTGGTAGATCTTCCTCCATCCCTTTATTTTGAGCCTACATGTATCTCTGCATGTGAGATGGGTCTCCTGAATGCAGCACACTGATGGGTCTTGACTCTTTATCCAATTTGCCAGTCTGTGTCTTTTAATTGGAGCATTAAGCCCATTTACATTTAAGGTTAATATTGTTATGTGTGAATTTGATCCTGTCATTATGATGTTAGCTGGTTATTTTGCTCGTTAGTTGATGTGGTTTCTTCCTAGCCTCGATGGTCTTTACAATTTTGCATGTTTTTGCAGTGGCTGGTACCAGTTGTTCCTTTCCATGTTTAGTGCTTCCTTGAGGAGCTCTTGTAAGGCAGGCCTGATGGTGACAGAATCTCTCAGCATTTGTTTGTCTGTAAAGGATTTTATTTCTCCTTCACTTATGAAGCTTAGTTTGGCTGGATATGAAATTCTGGGTTGAAAATTGAAAATTCTTTTCTTTAAGAATGTTGAATATTGGCCCCTACTCTTTTCTGGCTTGTAAAGTTTCTGCGGAGAGATCCACCATTAGTCTGATGGGCTTCCCTTTGTGGGTAACTCAACCTTTCCCTCTGGCTGCTCTTAACATTTTTTTCCTTTGTTTCAACTTTGGTGAATCTGACAATTATGTGTCTTGGAGTTGCTCTTCTTGAGTATCTTTGTGGTGTTCTCTGTATTTCCTGAATTTGAATGTTGGCCTGCCTCACTAGGTTGGGGAAGTTGTGGATAATATCCTGAAGAGTGTTTTCCAACTTGGTTCCATTCTCCCCAACACTTTCAGGCACAGCAATCAGACGTAGATTTGGTCCTTTCACATAGTCCCATATTTCTTGGAGGCTTTGTTCATTTCTTTTTACTCTTTTTTCTTTAAACTTCTCTTCCCACTTCATTTCATTCATTTGATCTTCGGTCATTGATACCCTTTCTTCCACTTGATCAAATTGGCTACTAAAGCTTGTACATGCATCGTGTAGTTCTGATGCCATGGTTTTCAGCTCCATCAGGTCATTTAAGGACTTCTCTACGCTGTTTATTCTAGTTAGCCATTCGTCTAATCTTTTTTCAAGGTTTTTAGCTTCTTTTCGATGGGTTCGAATATCCTCCTTTAGCTCGGAGAAGTTTATTATTACCGATTGTCTGAAGCCTTCTTCTCTCAACTTGTCAGTCATTCTCCGTCCAGCTTTGTTCCGTTGCTGGTGAGGAGCTGCGTTCCTTTGGAGGAGAAGAGGCGCTCTGATTTTTAGAATTCTCAGCTTTTCTGCTATGGTTTCTCTCTGTCTTTGCTGTTTTATCTACCTTTGGTCTTTGATGATGGTGACATACAGATGGGGTTTTGGAGTGAATGCCCTTTCTGTTTGTTAGTTTTCCTTCTAACCATCAGGACCCTCAGCTGCAGGTCTGTTGGAGTTTGGTGGAGGTCCACTCCGGACCCTGTTTGCCTGGGTATCACCAGCGGAGGCTGCAGAACAGCAAATATTGCAGAATGGCAAATGTTGCTGTCTGATCCTTCTTCTGGAAGCTTCATCTCAGAGTGACACCCAGCTGTATGAGGTGTCAGTCAGCCCATATTGGGAGGTGTCTCCCAGTTAGGCTACTCGGGGGTCAGGGACCCATTTCAGGAGGCAGTCTGTCTGTTCTCAGATATCAAACTCCGTGCTGGGAGAAGCACTACTCTCTTCAAAGCTGTCAGATAGGGAAGTTTAAGTCTGCAGAAGTTTCTGCTGCCTTTTGTTCAGCTGTGCCCTGCCCCCAGAGGTGGAGTCTACAGAGGCAGGCAGGCCTCTTTGAGCTGAGGTGGGCTCCACCCAGTTGGAGCTTCCAGGCTACTTTGTTTACCTACTCAAGCCTCAGCAATGGCAGACACTCCTCCCCCAGCCTCGCTGCAGCCTTGCAGTTCCATCTCAGACTGCTGTGCTAGTAGTGAGCGAGGCTCCGTGAGGGTGGGACCCTTCGAGTCAGGCACGGGATGTAATCTCCTGGCATGCCGTTTGCTAAGGCCATTGGAAAAGAGCAGTATTAGGGTGGGAGTGTTCTGATTTTCCAGGTACTGTCTGTCACGGCTTCTCTTTGGTAGGAAGGAATTCCCCAACCCCTTGTGCTTCCTGGGTGAGGCGTTGCTTTGCCCTTCTCCATGGGCTGCACCCACTGTCTGACAAGCCCCAGTGAGATGAACCCAGTACCTCAGTTGGAAATGCAGAAATCACCCATCTTCTGCATCGCTTATGCTGGGAGCTGCAGACTGGAGCTGTTCCTATTTGGCCATCTTCAGTCTAGTTCCTTTCTGAGAGTAGGCACTCGAAAATATGTATTGACATGAATTGATTTGAAAAACTTTGATGGAGAGTATCTTTCCCTCATATTCAGTATTTTTTTTGACTACACAAAAAGGATTATAATAAAATTATAAACATTGAACACCCTGCTCCATAGAGATTTGCTAACAGATGTGTTCTTTTTACTCTTAAATACTCTTATTTTTTGAGACAGAGCCTTACTCTATCACCCAGGCAGGTGTGCAGTGACAAGATCATGGTTCACTTTCAGACTCAACCTCCCAATTTCAGCTATTTTCCCACCTTAGCCTGGGGACCACAAGCACATGTCACCATGCCTGGTAAATTTTTGTATTTTAATTTTTTTGGTAGAGATGGGGTCTCCCTATGTTTCCCAGGCTGGTCTCCAACTGGTGGGCTCTAGCAATTCTCCCACCTCAGCCTCCCAAAGTACTGGGAATATAAGTGTGAGTCACTGCACCTGGCCTCCTGTCGAAATTGAGTCAAAGTAATTACCTACATAGTTCAAATTCTAGAGAGGACTCAACACTTCTATCCTTCCCAGAAACATACAAACACACATCTCTCAGGTCCTTTTTATATTCTGGGGCATGTTCCAGTGTTTGTGTCATGTTGTTGGGGTAACCTTTTACATGGATACTTGGATCATTTTTTCTTCTGTAAATCTATGTGGCACCTGTCCCTGACACTTTGGAGGGTATAACAAATCAAGGAGTACTTTGAAAGGAGGCACAACCTTAAATAGAATAGTTTCTTTCTTTGGATTTGTTTTGGTGTACCTCATCTCATTACCAATGTGTCAGCCATTGCAGACCAAATCAACATGTGGATATAAGGGAATGTGCCCTTGTCTGAGACATGCAGATTATAGTAGACCTCTGGTTCATAGGAGGTTGTGGCAGTATAAGTGTTAGATTAGTTTCTGACTCTAATTTTTGTAAGGTTTCAGCTCTAGTGTCCAGCAAAAATGCATCAGTGAAGGTGATAGGTGTGTCAGGCAAACATCCTAATGATATTAGACTCAGCGTGATTTCATGCAACGACTTGGAGTTTGGGTTACTCTGACCTCACATCATGGTTTGAATCCTGATTCACTGAGCAGCAGTGTGAACTAGAGCAACACAACAATTTTTGAGCTTCAGTTTTGTAGTCTATAAAAATGGAAATAAATATTAATGTATTTTTGAGGCTTATTTATATATATGTAGTATAGCGGTTTCTATTTCACAGCTTTTTTGGGGGAATTCTTGAATTCTTGCATATAAAATAAGATCACTTTATCTAACAAAAAGAGAAAATCCTGTTTGTTGGATTCTATTAGCTCCCCTCTTCGGGTAGAAAATCTGCTAAACATAAAATAAAATTTCTCATAAGTGTTTTTTTATGTTCATTTGTCAACATTTAATTAATTAATTATATTTGTTTGTTTGTGTATTCAAGAATGTTTATTGAGAAGCTACTTTAGACCAGCAAATTCTATGTGCTGGGGATATAGCAATGAACAAGACAGACAAATCTGTGCCTTCATAAAATTACATTTCTAATAACCTCACACCTTATGTAAATGTTCTGCTTTAGCCAAGACCAACTTGCACATCAGCAAATAAAGCTAGTCCATATTTTTGTTTGACCTGTAAGACTGTATTGAATTATTTCAAAAATCACTGCTGGCTTTGACTAGAGCAAATGCACCCTTAGTATTTGCTGTGATCTGTGTAATTCCACGTGGACCTAAAACTCTTTTTGTGTTTGGAGAAGAGTTGTTAAGGAGACACAAGGATAAAACAGGACTCCTTCATAGGGAAATTAAAGAAGTGGATGCTGGAATGTTTGCTGCTATTTCCTGCTGGGATATAGTTAAAGGTGAGGAAGAGTGAAAAGTAGGAGGAGGCTGAATAACTTTCTGAGGCAGTCATGAGAACCAGACTGCTGGAAAAAGCTTGACTAGCTAAATTGAATGTGTTAGTGTAGACTCTCTGTAATCATTTCATCATGACCTACCACTAATTTGTGTGGGAGTTGAATGTGATAGGAACCTAAGATGCTATGCCAATAAACAGTTATAAGAAATTCTGTGTGCCTTATGTTTGAAAATCTTTGAACACACCATCTCCTATTCAAGGCTGGTTGTAGCATATTAAGTGTAACTTTTTTTTAAAAAAAGAGATTTTACAGTTATTGTAATTAACATCTTCAACAGAGCAAGAAAAGACAGGATGTATTTCAAGTGATTGAAACCTTGAATTTTCACAGTTTAGTGTGAGAGACACTATGTTAGACTTGTAAATTTAGCAGATCTATATTGACAGGAAAAAAATAAATATGCTTCTTTGGTGTCCATCTACATGGCAACAGCTCCAGGATTCCTATCTCTAGCACAGACTTTCTGCTGTGTTGCAGATCCCTGCAGCCAGTTTCTTCTTCTTCATTGGCCTCCCTAATGTAAGAATTCCAATATGTAGCCCTTGGTCTCCTCCTCCCTCTCATGCTTCTCAGTGGCTTTGCCTATTTTTCTACTTCTGGTGCTTGTCTCCACCCATTTGCTCATTATAGAGACCCAAGACACTCACATTCTTTCTCATTGTTCTTTCCTGAGCCATGACCAAGTCGTTCAGGTTCTATCTCCAAATAGCTCTGCAATGCATTTGCTTTTCTCTGCCACCATGTTTTGCTAGATCACTGCAATCACCTGCTAAATAGACTGCTTGGCCTTCTTTTATTCTTCACATGTCAGCCATAAGGATCTTTCACTGGATCCCTTCCTCACACCTTATACAAAAATTAATTCAAGATGGATTAAAGACTTAAATGTTAGACCTAAAACCATAAAAACCCTAGAAGAAAACCTAGGCATTACCATTCAGGACATAGGCATGGGCAAGCACTTCATGTCTAAAACACCAAAAGCAACGGCAACAAAAACCAAAATTGACAAATGGGATCTAATTAAACTAAAGAGCTTCTGCACAACAAAAGAAACTACCATCAGAGTGAACAGGCAACCTATAAAATGGGAGAAAATTTTCGCAACCTACTCATCTGACAAAGGGCTAATATCCAGAGTCTACAATGAACTCAAACAAATTTACAAGAAAAAAACAAACAACCCCATCAAAAAGTGGGTGAATGACATGAACAGACACTTCTCAAAAGAAGACATTTATGCAGCGAAAAAACACATGAAAAAATGCTCACCATCACTGGCCATCAGAGAAATGCAAATCAAAACCACAATGAGATACCGTCTCACACCAGTTAGAATGGCAATCATTAAAAAGTCAGGAAACAACAGGTGCTGGAGAGGATGTGGAGAAATAGAAACACTTTTACACTGTTGGTGGGAATGTAAACTAGTTCAACCATTGTGGAAGTCAGTGTGGCGATTCCTCAGGGATCTAGAACTAGAAATACCATTTGACCCAGCCATCCCATTACTGGGTATATACCCAAAGGACTATAAATCATGCTCCTATAAAGACACATGCACACGTATGTTTATTGCGGCTCTATTCACAATAGCAAAGACTTGGAACCAAGCCAAATGTCCAACAATGATAGACTGGGTTAAGAAAATGTGGCACATATACACCATGGAATACTATGCAGCCATAAAAAATGATGAGTTCATGTCCTTTGTAGGGACATGGATGAAATTGGAAATCATCATTCTCAGTAAACTATCGCAAGAACAAAAAACCAAACACCGCATATTCTCACTCATAGGTGGGAATTGAACAATGAGAACACATGGACACAGGAAGGGGAACATCACACTCTGGGGACTGTTGTGGGGTGGGGAGAGGGGAAGGGATAGCATTAGGAGATATATCTAATGCTAAATGACGAGTTAATGGGTGCAGCACACCAGCATGGTGCATGTATACATATGTAACATATCTGCATGTTGTGCACATGTACCCTAAAACTTAAAGTATAATAATAATAAGATAAAGGATCTTTCAAAGAATACCTCTGATCTGATTCTGGCATGCCCCAGTATCAACCCTACCAACTACTTCCCACCACAATTAAGACGGTAAGCCCCAGTATCAACCCTACCAACTACTTCCCACCACAATTAAGACGGTAAGCCCCAGTCCACAGCAGAGACTCTTCTGATCTCCACTTCCCTCCCTGGCATGAGCTCCCTTTGTCCACTGCACTGCACTGCAGCCACACTGGCCTTTTTTTCTGTGCTCCTAAGTCCCATGTTCTTTCTATCAGGAGCTTTCCCAAGTGCTACTCCTCCTCGGTAAGCCATGTGTGTATCACCTTTCTTGTCTTCTCTTTGGGATCAGTGTAAGGTAAGGGCACTTTTTAAAAAGAATCTTTCCAACCTAAATCTGTTCCTCCAGCTATATATCTTGTTTTTGTTTTTGTGGCATTTATCATAACCAGTAGCTAGCTATTAACATATATATTAATAAATGTATGCCAATAATACATATATTAATAATTGTATTAAGTATTAATCAGTAATATTAATATATTAATAGCCATACATTAATGATGTATAATTATGAGTGTGCTTTATGTCTTCCCCAAGACAATGCAAGATCCCTATCGCTTGACAGTTTCCTATCACAATACAGCAGGTACTTCACAAATATTTGCTGCATGAATAAATGAATAAATGAAAAGTTTAGAGATGAGAAGATAATGTTTTCCCTGTATGTCTAAGACATAGCTTTTTCATGTTAAATAAGCCCATGCTTCTCATGAAGTTAACCAACTTAATGTTAGTACAATGTTGTGTACTTGTAAACAGAAAAAACAATTTGTTGTTCTATCATTTTTTGCACTTTTATAAAAATTTATTTAAAATTATGGCTAAACACTGTGCAAAGAAGAGAAAAACCTCCTCTCCCCCACACCAATTTATTATCCTCCCTGTTTCAGTGGAGCAGTGGATTTGATGTGATAGGTGCTCAGATGAAAGCACTGTCATGGGTCTGTTTCACAGTAATGGAAGCCACAGTGGCTTGGTTGAGTGGCCCATGTCAGAAATTTGGCCTTGATGATGGGATTGGAAACGCTTCTTCCCTGTTCACACAGGTTGGCCTCCCAGGGCGACCAAGAGGTCTATAATTTTGCTGTAGTGAGTGCTCCTCAGATTGAGAACTCAGGATTGAAAGCACAATGGTTAGCTCAAATGAATTTTATTTTATCATTACCTTTTTTTATATGAAGTCAAGATTTATATTCAAACTAGTTTTAGAGAAATACACATTTGATTGTAAATTTAGGACTTGATGTTGACTCAGAAAAAAAGGAACACCTCTCTGTGTATTACCCCAAATTTTTCTGCTTCCTATTTTTATGGCAATGTTCATATATGGTCTACTAAAATAGGTATTTATTTTAGTTACGCTTAGAAATAAGAGACAGTTTTAACAATATGTGAACACACAAAGGCTTTATTTTTATTGCTTTTGTCACCTTTTCTTAGAGAAAAAGAACACAGTATTTTGTTACCAGTTTCCTGGCATAGTTTTAGTTTAAAAATTGTCTTTTAAAAATTGATATGCTGCTTTAAATTGTAGTGTGGATCAGTACATTTTAAATAAGAAATTTGGAGAGTAGTAGTGTTGTATTTAAAATCATGATCAGAACAAGAATCATTTCTGTTTCATTGGTAAAACTTGAATGGCTAAAGGATTTTCACGTCCTATAGTAGCTGTAACAGATCGATACTGTTAACTGGATGCAACATTTGTATCCTTAGCTGCATACAGGTTTGTATGCATGGTGGTGGTGGTTGGTGTGCATGTGAGTCAGTGGGGGTGGGGGAACACTTCTAAGAGGTGGCCACAGGATAACAATGAAAAAATATGTTCACAATCATCTGAAACCTAATCATATTTTTTAATTCAACGTAGGAAAGAACCTCTTTGGAACAGATGTATAAACAATATTAAATTAAACGAGAACAAACAAATGAGATTATAATCCTGCTGTTATTTCACTTAACTTTATCTGGGTAACATAATTAAATAAAGGTAGATCTAGATCATAATGAGTTTATCTACTCAAAGGGAAAAACAGAGACTTCTGTGAAAAGTTTAATTTCTAAATATAAAAAGTAAAAATCACAGTCAATTTTAACCTTTTATTATCACCTTCAAAATATATTTTTCTAGCAATTAAAAAGTAAATCAAAGTCTGTGAGATAAAAATATCTCAGAAAGGATAAGTAAAAGGAGCTTTAAAAGTATCTTATTTGGCCAAAATAATTCCTTATTATAATTGTTAGAATTTATCTTACATTTTTGCATTTGATGTCAAATGAAAAAATGGAAAAACACAATTTTCATATAAATTATTGAAAAGGTTTGGAGAAGTCACAGTCAGCTGCAGCAAACATTTTCTTTTGTGGAGCAGTGAGTGTGTGATGGTGTTGGGAGCACACTGAGTGTTTTAGCTCCATTGAGTTATTTACATGTTCTTAAATGTGTGCCTTTCTTTTCTCCTTAGCCAGACTTCGAATCTCCTTTAATGTAGAAATCATTACGAAGTACAAATTAGAGTGAAAAACACAGTGCAGTATAAGAAAACAAAATATACATTATAATAATAGTAAACTTGGCAGAAATTGTATAGAACTATGAACAGAAGACTATCAAATCTTCTAAAGAATAAAGACTTTACTACATGAAGAGACTGCGCATTGCTCTATTTTGGATATATTAAATGTAGTAAAAGTATGAAATTTTTGCAGTCGAATTCATAAGTTTAATAAAATTAAATCAAATTCAAAGAGGAAATTCTATAAATTCAAAGAAATCATTCTAATATTCACTTGGAGTAAATAGTGTATTTTTAATCATAAAATTGAAATGTTATTTAAGGGAAACATCTCTATAGCTAGTGTTAAAAGAAAAACTTTAGAAAAATTAAATTGTCTGGAATTTAATGGAGCAAAGAAGTATTTGCCAATTGGACAGCCCCCAAAACAGAATAGGTTCAGAGAGGCTCTAGCATTGCCTCATGATTGAAGATTTATGAACAGAAGAAGGAAAATTACCTATAGAAAATAGAAGTAAGATACAAAACAACTGGACTGGTTACTTGGCATTTATCTCATTTGAACACTGTTTGAACAGTTGGGCACCTGTGATTGGCCCAAACCCAGTGATTGGCTTAAGAGTAGATTATAGCCCATTACATATTCAGTTAGGTTACAATTCACTATGTATGAAAAAGACTTCTGAACTTAAAATATGTAAGGAGGCAGCTTTAGACTAAACTTAATTTAACAGTAGCATTGATATATTAAAAAGTGAATTAATTTTCAAAACAGCATTTTGTAGGTTTGGTACACAAATAGGTTTCTGAAATAGAACCGTTTTCCCAGAAATATTTTCTTGTATAATTCTAAATATAATTAGTTTTTCCAATTTGAATCAGCCTTTCAAAGAAGCATATACAAAAGCAATAAATATAAATGTGGCTGTTACCATGCTGCTAACCAAAGTTGAAAAAAGCCAGGGATGCCAATAGAAACTTAAACGTTCTATTTCATCTTGGAAAGCCTTACTCCATGCTATCTTACCACCTGTACCATTTGGAAATTCTTGGTTTTCAGCGGTGGCCACCACAGACTTTCCTAAAAGTAGCCTGAATGCCATTCTTTAATTAATCTGAGTGTTCTCACTTCCCTAATTATTCTACAAGGCTTCCAAGATGAATAAAAACATGTTCATCTAGAACTGCCTCCTTCCATGTTCAGAATTCTCAAATGAAGCTATTCATGGAGTCATGACTTGGCAGTGTTTTCTATTTCAGGTTCGGCAAATGGGTAAACCAGGGCATTGATGTGGGTTACCTACTCATTAGGAAGAAAGCACTTCTGTATACTTGCTCATTAATCTCTTCTACTTCCCTAAACCACATGAATAAAAGACATTCTTTCTTCTTACCTCAGCTGGGTTCCGCACTTCTTTTGCAGTCCTTTTCATCAAAGAGAGCTCTACAGGTCAATATTTCAAAGACTAGACATCGTTTCTAGCTCCTATAGAGAAAAATAGTTAAAGTTTATTACACAGAGGCTCTTTTCCCCTTAGCTCCTTTTTGAAAGATGTATCAATAACAAAGACAGCATAAACATTATTTTAAAATATCATTTTAGCTAAGCTTATACTTTGTTATAGTCACAGACTATCCCAAGTAAGTGACCATGAGGGATGTCAATATACTTGTTGGACTCTTGATAGTGAATTCTGGCTTTTGTTGTAGTGCCAGGACATAAAAGGTGCTCAATGGGTATTCACTGCATATAGATAAAATCCTATCCCCTACATTGTTTCAGAGGTGAAAAAGCTGTCAACTGATCTCCAGAGAAAATGTTACAGTTTATTTTCTTCTTAGTAAACAAAAGCATAAGGGAAAAATAGAATGATAGGGCTTGATCTGATCATAACAAAGTATTATTTAGGGCATCTTTGTTAAAAGATTCACAGTTTGTTTTCTCATGCTCCCTGGGATTTCTTTACAGTGGTAACATTATATAGAGGTTTGGGCTGTTAACTCCTCCCAGATTGTGTCACCTAGGAACACAGTGGCCTCTTGACACATTCACATTGCAAATCACTTGAGCTGCATACCTGAGTTCTACTTCAGGGGATGAGTATATAAGGAGAAGAAAGTTTAGTTCCCTGGTCATTGTTGTGGACCCTGGGATAACGAAAAACAAGGTATAACATTCAAATCAGTAGGGACAATTGGGAAAATGTGTTCTCCAGCAGTTGATTTACTGTGTTTTTTAAAAACAGTGGTGCTCTTTGGTCACTGAATTGGTGACAATTAAAATGAAATGTGTGAAGTTGTTGAATGAGCCCTAGATAAACCTGATAGCCCTGGAATGATCCACAGTGTGAGCAAATTTCCGCATTCTAATTTCCTGAGGTTGTCACATGGCTCTTGAAAAACAGCCAATGACTGAGGATCCAATTTCTAGTCCACTCATTTCCTATCTCATGTATTTTTAATAAGATCTTTCCTCCAAAAAGTTGTTTGCTAACAGTGAACTGCACTTCAGAGTACCCAAATGAAGTTTATCTGAACCAGATGATGCTAATTGCAGGATAGATTGTCTTAAAATGAGGACTCCTTTTGGAATTGTAGGTTAATGTGGTGAAGGGATTCACACACATAATTTAGAAGCTATGAGATCTTATACTTGCGTTTTCAAAGAATAGCATTGACAGACAATCCACTTTATTGCTTTATCTATCAAGTTGGATATGATACATTTTAGTTAGGAATCAGCTTATTTTTTGAGAGTTTTAATTTGAAAAAAATCAGATAACTTCAAATTCCAAGTCAAATTGTTGAGAGTGTATAATTTTAAAAAGTACATATTGAAAACATTGCCTGATGCATAAAAGAAATACAGCCTCTAAAATTCATAACCTAATGTCTTATTTTTAATACTGTAAGATTATTTATCAATACCTAGAATGAAAATAGCCATTTAAATTGTGAAGGTTGTTACAGTTCTATAAGTTTAATTTCTAAGGAAGTATTTGATAATCTTCTACATCTAATTTCGATTTTGAAAAACATGGTTAGTACTGTCTTTTAAAGAAGTTGCCAGGAGCAGGGAAGTAGGAAAATGGAACAAGATTTCACCTTCTTCCTAATCAGCCACAAGATCCGGGGTAAACCTGTTTTTATATTTAAATTGAAATAAGATGGGCATAGCCATCAGCATATATACATCCTAAGGGATGGTGTAAAAATGAGTTGCTGAGAAGATATGTGTCTGTCTAAATCCATAGAGATTTGGCCCTACCTTTAAGCAGATTGTCCATTAGGAAGAGAACTGGTGCAAGAAATTTTCAGTGCTCTCTCAGCCCCAATCTAAGCACAGAGAAATGTAGTATAGCTTGGTGGAAGTGTTTTTTGTGGAGCTCCAATTCACGTCTTTTCTTATATGGTCCACTAAGAAGCTGTTTTCTAATGCATAATTTAGTCTTCTGAGCTGAGTTGCTTAGGACAAAGTAGTCATCTACATGCTTTTTTCCCCCTTTTAGTATGATTTGTAATCAGCACAAAATTATTATAGACATTTTGGGGGAACAGTGTGATATTTCGATACATGAAACAATGTGTAAATGGTCAAATCAGGGTATTTAGCACATCTATCACCTCAAACATTTATCATTTCTTTGTATGTGTATTTGTTAAAATGTAAATATGCAAACATAATGAAGAAAGAATGGGGAATTGAAAGCCAGCAGGTATGAAGTACTAGTCTCAACCTGTTACTAACTGACCTTGTCTTCTGGGGTAATTACTTAAACACTCCTGACCTGATATTCTATGATTTAATCATTTCCCACCACTGACTGGCTTAGAAAATCTTCTGATGGAACTCGACCAGAGTGACAGCATCCTGCTGTGGTTGTGTCCTTGGTGTGTGGACATTTGGCATGACGTTCATAGGCCAGCAGAAGCTACTCCATACTCAAGTGGAAAATCGATTTTGGGTGGACCAAATCTTGCATTATAAAGGCTCAGTTGTACTGGAAAGTGTCAGAGATGTGAGGCAAAAATGTAACGAAATCTCAGTTCTAGGCCTCATTAGCTATGTGACCTTGGTCAGTCAGATACTGATGTGTAAAATGAGAATAATTATCAGCTGGTTTAAAGATCAGAAGGAGGGTCTGTAAAGGAAATAGTACATTGCCTGGCACAGAATAGCTTATCTTTAAGCAATGGTTATTCTTAGTGTGTGGTTACATTTATCATAGCATGTTACTCACCATTCATTATATAATACTTAAAGGATTTTTTTTTTTTGTCTTTCAACCCTCGGTAGCACATCCATTTTTATTGCTTCTTTAGTTGTTGATAGCTATTTTGAACACAGGTATTTCTATGAAATACAACTTTAAAGCTCCAATGGTTACAGATCATTCAACAGAAATTGGGTTTTAAAGGGAGAAATCGAATTTGAGTTAGGGAATTCCATAACGCATACAGATATAATTTTGACAAGGTCCTACTGCAAAAATTGCAACAACCTTAACAACTCATCTTGATGCTGAACAATATGGTCATGGTCGTTAGTTAGGATACACATGGACCAATGTACTTCATTAAGTGCCTGCTGACTATTGCTTCTCATTGACAAATGCATTCCTAGAGAATCGCTATTTTTAAAACTCAAGTTTCACCTTTCTTTCTAGAAATTATGGAAGCTATCTATACTCTTTCCCTGCATGTCCTTTAAAATATCTGTCCAGGATGCTGTAAATCTCTTTGGAGGTCTAAACACCATGGTGTCTCCAGGCCCTCCCTCTGGGCCACAAGCACTAAAGTGTGATGATGGATGGAAAAGAATGGAAGGTTGGTCTCGCTGGCCTTCTCCTTCTGGGTCCTAAGCATTTGTGGTCATTGGGTATGTGTCGTTAGGACTGAGGATCTTGACTCATTCTCATTCGTCAAAATAGCAAATGAGGAGTTTGGCCTGTGAGTCCTGAGCTTACTGCTTCTGCTGTTCAATGTTCCAAGCCATTTCCCCATGTGCTAGGGGGGTACTGTTGGCCAGCATTCAGTGGGGCACAAAATAACATAGTGCAGGCATGGGGATGCCTCCTGACCTACTGCTTTCAGTGTATTCCATTTTCTTGAACTATTAATGTTTCTCTAGGAATTTTTGTCTATAATAAATTATTTTGTTTGCACATCATTTTCAAGTATTAGTTGTACACCATTTGTGTTAATAGAGTTAGTTTATACCTGCCATTAATTCACTTCTGCTTGTACTTTATCTTAGTATTTACTTCCTCTTTAAGTGCAGACTTTTGTTTTCACACTTTTTTGTATTAAATTTTACTATTTGAGGAGAGAACCAAATTTTATCCTTGCTTGTCAAGAAGTTCTTGAAAGGAGGACTCTCTTGCTTTTTACTGTACATGGTGGGGGAAGGGGAGGTGGGCAGTAATTAGATATCTCCCAAGAATTAAGAAATAATGACAATGAAACATTTCAGAAAGATAAACTATTAAAGCAGAATGCAATAATTATAAGGAGGGCAGTGAAAATCTTAATGAGATAGTTTTTCCCAGTGCGAGCCCTACCTGACTGACTGTATTCGTAAATTAAAGAAAGGATGTGTCAATGCCTAAAAGGCTTTGAAGGCTTTGTGTGTGTGTGTGTGTGTGTGTGTGTGGTGTGTGTGTGTTTAGTTTATGTGTGGGGGAGGAGGGAGCAAAGTGTGGTGTCAGTCAGCAATAGAACATAAGAAGAGTCAGAAGGTCAAATTTTGACAGTGATCATTCAACATCTGATGGTTTTAGTGGAATCACAGGTTTTGCCAAAGAGCCAGGTAATAGGATTCCATGTTCAGGATGAATGACCACTGAGCAGATGTGTACCTCAAGCCATCTTAGCCTAATGCCATTACCCTTTGAAATGATATAACAAACTTCCTGGTTCTGATCTCGGTGCTCACCAAGAAAAATTAACCTTAATATTTGACACCCACTGCAGATGTGTCCATAGGGAAAAGCATACTGGCCATGACCTTACAAGTTCTGCAACAGTTTTATTTCTCAGTATACACTGGAAGAATCAGGAAATATTCTCATTCTGTTACTTGGATTTTTATGAGTTTGAATAATTTGAATCCCCTTCTGAGAATGATTCACTGCTGGAATGTGGCCAAATTTCTGAGGCAACAGAGCTGAGGGGCCTGCCCTGGTGAATCTCCTGCACCCCATGAGTCCTTGGGTAGCTAAGCAGCTGGTATCTCCTGGTGACACTGACCACCCCATATGTGACTCCATTTTAAATATCCTACTTAATTGTTTAGCAAAACACAGCTTTTTGTCCCCTTATAGTTTAATTCATTCTCTTCTAGCAAAAAAAAAAAAAAAAAAATTCTGAAAGTCAATGGAAATCAAGCCAAAATTCTATATAAACCCTGTTCCCCTTGTCTCTCCTTCTTTCCTCTCCCCTCCTCTCTCTCTCCTTCTCTTTATCCCCTCCTCTGTCCCTATCTCTATGCCCTTTTATATATTTAATTTTCTTCTTTCCTTCTTTCCACTTGTCTTTTTTGAGCACCATGTGCGTCAGACACTTTACTAAGTACTAGGAAAAGAAAAACCTTCTGATTTTGTAGGAAGAAAGAGAGACACAAATCTGCAGAAAGTTGAAATATTTTTCATCTGTGGCATGAATTCAGTTTAACTCCACATGTATGTTTTGTGCCTCTCTTGTGCACAATCACTGTTTTGGGTTTTGGAAAGATTAAAATGCATAAGGCTTGGCCTCAAGTTGTTTGTATCTACAAAGTTATATTAAATGTTTAGAAAATGTAAACAAATAATGCTCTAAGCGCAACATGAGAAATATTATGTGAATTGCATGAACCTTTTTGAGACAAGAAGAGATAGCACTTCTAGCTGAAGTATTTTTGGTAAAGTGAGTGGTATCAGGTTGTGTAGTATGACTGTTTTCACTATATTAAGGTTGGATAGAGAGTTAAGCTAGGCGACTGAAGCCAAAGTAGTCTTGTGGGGAAGATGGACTAAGGCAAATAGAGCTGGTCAGAAGTGATTGAGATGCTAAGGCTTAGAGATGCTGTTTCCTCAAACTCAGGACACTACAGTGAAATGGGTCAGGAGAACATAGCATTAAGTCAAGAGCTGTGAGTGCAGGAAGAAAAGACAGGGCGGACTTGGGTGGATAATTAGGTTAAAGCTGAAGCCAAAAGCACTTTCCTCAGATAGCTAATTACTATGAAAATATTTAAATAAAATGATACATTTTAATTACTTTTTCTTGAGGATAACTCTGTGTTGTTTAGTCAGCTGTACCTCAAAGGCTTGTTCATATGACTGCATCCTCTGCCACTCCTCCCTCCTCACTTGTATGACTGGGGATGATTGGGTGCCTTCTGCTTTTGGTGTTTTTGAGGAGTGATGTGTATGTCATTCAAGCTAATGCATAAAGTAAGTGTAGTTATTAAGACAGCTGATGGGGGACTAGTGAGAGCCTTAATTCAATTTAAGGAATTGACACTTAATTTATATGGTGATGTGAGGACTTTGAAATTTTATCAGTGAAGGCCATGATCAAGAGCTGTATTTTAGAAGATTATGTTACCAAAAGCAAGTCTGGATACAGGAGAAAATTTATGGGCATATTGCATCATCTTGGGAAAAGATATAAGGATGGCCAACTAGAGTAGTTGCATTCTGCATGGAAGGTCACCTTCATGGGTCATGGTGGAGGTAAAATTAACAGAAGTTGGTAATGAATTAACTGTGGGAAACAATGGGATGCAAGAGTCATGACATTCAAAGAGCTTGAATCCAGGTGACAAGCCAGCTACTGTAGAAAGGAAGGTACCATTAGCAGAGGTAGAGAAGAGAGCAGGTGCAGAAAGAGAAACTAAATTCAGAAATAGAAATTTCCGAACTGCAGAACAACCTTGCATTTTACAGCTGAAGGGCTGCCTGTACAACTCATTGACCAACGGGAGATCTACCTTCATAATAAAATATATATTCTTTTGCCTCTCTCTTGGAAAAGTGAGTCATTTACTCAACCATGTGTTGATATTTAAAGGACTTGTTATTTGCTAATGGTTGTTTTGAAAATCAGTGAGATTCAGACTAGATAGAAATGTCCTGTGTTGTATTTAAAGAAAATAAAACCATAATTTTAAGACTGAAAATATCTATCCATTATGATACCATGCTCAAGCCATATACTAAAAGGTGTTTTGTTTTATAAAATGGTGCTCATTTGCATTTTAAGTCTGAATTTTTCAAAATAATATTTGTACACCTGTTATATGTCCAAATTAAGACAAATTTGTTTAATTATGATTAAAGGAATTGCAAGTGTAACATTAAAAAAAGATTTAAATTGCCAAAATAAAATTTTATTTGAATTTCTAAATCACATATGACTATAAAAAGCATCCTGTGTTTACTGAGAAGGAAGTGTCCTGCCTGAATACTTCCTATTTTGATAATGCACATACAAGTCACATTCAGAAAGACTAGAAAGCAAGGAGCTACAGATCTAGCTAAATTGTAATTTATTGTGGAAGATACAATCAGCACTCACCTAGGTCAGGGCATGCATCATGAAGCTGATAGTTAACAGGTTCTAAGTTATATTTCAAAGGAAAAATAATAGACTTGGTTGCAACATTAATGCAAATTATGGCTCTGTACTCTCCCAAATCATTGGCTTTGTTACCTCCAGAGAATTCAGCTGTGGGATTTCAGACCCAGCTAGTGTGTGTTTCTATGATTTTCAGTTGAATCTTGACAAGTATGATTATTCAGATTTTTTGTACTGTCTGAAATAGAAATATTTTCTGCATCATAATTTAGCAGGAAAGTAGGAAGGACTCTTAGATCTTTGAAGCAGCCATGATAGCTTATAGTGAAACTTTTGACATACCAGTATATCTCCAAAAGTTCTAGGCAAATGTGTAAGCAACATACCCTGAAATAGATGAGATGGAATATCCCTGAAACTCATCTATTTCTCACAATTCTGCTTGGAACTATATATCTCACATTCATCCTCAACTATAAATTAATTGCATAAACCCTGATACATATAGAAAAATTCTAAAGTTATTATGTCATAAAATAGAATGGTTAATGACACAGTGTAACCCTAGTGACCTAGTAGTGTAACTGGTTTGTTGCTGTCATAAAATAAAATAGTCTATCATCTATTTTCAACTGCTTCCTTTATATTGATCTTATGAAATGCTTCAGTGTGAGAGACAATAACATGCTGAAATGGGAGGAAAACTTTAAGTGAAACTTCAGTTGAAAAAAAATATTGGACTTGAAGGCTTAAAGAAGATGATAAATGGCATTGAAGTTATTACTATAGAAGTGAAAGCCAAATTTTGCCTGTTTTTTGAAAGTATTGAAACACTGGGAAGAATCTTTCAAAGGCAAGTTTGGTTAGGAAGATAACTAAAGACAGGAAAGGTAACTGTGTTTAAAGTCTTACAAAGCAAATTGCAAATATTAATTCTAATATTGTCAAAAAGAACCATTTTATATTAACTTGAGCATGATTAGAAAGTATTTAGAAAGTAATGTGTATGTTACTTTCCTTAACGTAAATGTTCCTACCCTACAGTTGCTGCTAGGATACATGGGACTTTTTCCTTGATTTCTTTTTAATATTATTCATTAGTTTGCAAACTGATTAGTCCATAAGATTCGAAAGTGTAAATAAAGTAAAAGTGGATGGTGCCCCATTGTTTGAAGTGTCTGATCAGGTACTGAATAAGTAGAGGAGTTGGTTCCATTTGCACATCCTCGGGGGTTGTACAGTCATGTCTGCCCAGCCCGAGAGTGTGTACTCATCTGAAATGGAACTAGCTGGTTATATAAGACCCTGAATCAACCAGAGAGGTGACTCCTCTGCTGCAGATTCTGCTGAGAGGCTGAGAGTACATGTGGGTGGACAAGGATGACACTAGGATCACTCCAAAGATTAAAAATATTCCTCTTCAGACTTGGAGAACCTCAGGTTTCAATCCAGGATTATAATCAAGGCCACCTGACAAGCAGACTGAGTCAGGAACAAATAGTGCCGTACAATTTCTAGACAACAGAGAGGTTATCTCTTCCCTCAAATTCATGTCACTACTGAGTTATACCTGAAATCTCATTCCTGGAGGAATCATTGTTTAGATGCAGGCTTTGAAAACTGATTTTTAAAAACAAACAAAGCCAAAAAATAAAACCAAAAAACAAAAAAATGGAAAAGTGAAAAATCCAACATTTGATTGTTTTCTGACATTTTATGTCTTCCATTTAATATAGATCTAATTAAATGTATATATATTTTGGTAAGGAGATAGGACACAGCAGAGACGGGTACTGGGTAACTGTGGAGAGAGGGAAGGAAAGGGTCAAAGAAACCAGCTGTGTGTGCATTGAGCTAGGTGCTTCCAAAAGACATGGCCTCAGTTAGTCCTCACAAAAGGCGGGCATTATGGGACCTATTTATATGGTCCAGAAACTGGGGCCTATGGATTTAAGTAGTTTGACTAAGTTCATTCTGATAATCAGCAATAGATCTTAATATATCCAACTAATGCCTGTCTGACTCGAAACTCCACCATCATTTCGGTGCCTGAGACTGCATGCAACTGGGAGGTCAAGTAGGACAGAGCCCTGGACTCCATGAGCCCCTCTGGGTGACTTAGGCTAATGGGGCATTTTTTTAACTGGATCAAGTCTGTGTGAGATTCTTGGTGCCAATGAGCTTTTAAGCTGAGTGGTTTTCATCTCCACATGTACGTGCCACCTGGGGTACACGAAGACTGCGTGGGGTGCTCCTGTGTGTGAAGACTTTGGGAGGATGAGTTTCAGATCCTCAATTTCCATAAAATCCATCTGCCTGAAATACTTGAAGTGAGCTCCCTTTCCCACATCTGAACTCTAAATTCTATTCTCCCACTCTGCAAAGTAAAAGGCTAACTCTCACCCGCCCCTCATTTTACCGTGGGATGTTTGGAGGGGTAAAACCACTGCAGCACCAAAGAAAGGAAACTTTCAAAATACTGATGCTAGTATCGAGAGTGAATGATTTGCAGTTACAGAAAATAAAAATCTTAATTACAGGTAAATTGTTTCTAAAAAGTATGATCAAGTGAGAAAAAATTTTCAGAAAAAAAAAATAAAGGAGAATGTTCTATGGGGGAAGTAAAATGTCAACATGACTTCAAAGAGAAAAAGGAACTACATAAGATTTCTGACTTTTGAAGACTTCCTTCATGTCTTTTTGAAATAGATGATATTGATTAATTCAATGGATACTTTTAAAAGAGTTATGTAGCAGTTTTATTTTAAAATGTAATTAATTAGAGGACAATGGAAATAACACCTTTTGTGACTGCTTATTCTTTTGGATGTCAGTCACATAAAAATGAGGGTTTGGAAGAAAATATTAGGCTCATAAGCAAAAAATATTGATGAGCACTGTCAATTCTGGCTGCCCTTGGATTGCATGAGCCACTTCACTGGCATCTTTTCTATCACCAGGCTAGACAAGATCAACTTTGGGAAAAGAGAGACAGGCAAATATGCAACCTCCTCAGCATGACTTTTACTTACACAATTTAAAAGGTGTGGTGGGGCCAGGTGCGATGGCTCACGTCTGTAATCCTAACACTTTGGAAAACTGAGTCAGGAAGATCTCTTGAGCCCAGGAGTTTGAGACCAGCGTGGGCAACATAGTGAAACCCTATTGCTACAAAAAATACAAAATTAGCTGGGCATGGTGGTGTGCACCTGTGGTCCCAGCTACCTGGGAGGTTGAGGTGGGAGGATCACCTGAGCCTGGGGAGACAGAGGCTCTAGTGAGCCATAATCATGCCACTGTGGTACAGCCTGAAGCCTGGGTGACAGAGTGAACCTTGTCTCAAAAAGAAAAAAAAAATGCTGTGATGGGGATGTGGGAGATATTCTGAGTTTACAATTGCAAGGCTTATGGTCCCCAAGAAACCCCTAGAAGAAAACAGAGAGCTCGAAGTTGAATATTTAAACTTCCTTCTAATTAATTGTAATATGTGTTTCCACCTACAGTTTTCAGGAGAGAATAGTTGACAGTTGGCATAAGCAGGAATGTAAGAAAAAAAAACTCAGGTGAATAGTGAGACAACATGGAAACCTATTGAGTTTAAACTATCAATTCCTATCCCCCATTCTATTACCAAGTATTGTTCCCAGAAAAGAAAAAAGAACCACTTCTTTTTTTCTCTGTCTCTATTAAAAACTAATTGTGAATGTATGCCTTTAATACATAAAATTGTTGTAAAGCACTAATTTATGTAAACTCTCTCACCCTGTTTTTGATCAAATAGATAATCAAGAATTTCCTTTAGGAAATCGTTCTGCAGATTGAATGAAGTGAGGTTATTGCTCTAAGTCATTTAAACAATGAAAGTTGTGTCTTTGAAATACTAATACATTCATTCTTCTTTCAGAATCCTATTTAGAATTCTGTTTTTTCTTCTTCCAATTTTTTCTGAAAGCTGAAAAAAGAACAATAATGCAATTATGCATGTATTGATGTACAACTGGCACATAAACTTCACCAGGATGTAAGTTGGAATGTTTTCTTAGAAGAGCAAGTACTCAGGGCATAAATGTCAGCAATTTTGAAAAAGCTATTACTAATTATAAGGAGCTCAAGGGGAAATAGTTGATATTCCCTATGGAAATAATAGATGCAAAGGGATGAATGCAAAACAGGTTTGATTCTATTTTGGGAAATATAAAAATATTTCACTTACAGTTCCAAAAGACATATAAGAGTCCTTTCAAAAACTGTGTTATAAGAATTTCAGCACCATTTTTCAAAGAAGACAAACAGCACAACTGTTCACAAGGCACTAAGTTCACATTCAGGCCAAATATATTTATGACCTGAATATTCCATACTCATTCATACATCTATTTATTCATTCACAAAACATTTACTGTAAACCTACTATGTACAAAACACTGGAGACATTGCTATAAAGATAAAGCCCATTTAGGCACAGAGAGGAACACAAAAGTACTCTCAATTAAAGAGAAATAAAATAAAATGTATAATGCATTTTTATCATTATTTCTCCTGATAATCATCTCTTTATGTTAGACGGATTATAAACATCCTACAGTGGGTGAATCTACCTTCTGAATAACTATCTCTCAAGTTTCCTCCCAGGCACTCAGAATAAGATCATATGTTTAGGGAAAATTTTAAATATTCCATAATGTAACACAATATTGAATTAAATGTATAACATGGAGCTGGATGAAAACTTTTAGATTGTTAAGTTGCTAGGCAAATTTTAGCTCTTTTAACATTTAAAACCACCCCAGAAAATGCTCCTGGTGTATTAAACTGTCATTCTGCTGACATAATCCAGAGTCATATCTGGCTACAGTTACAGCCTGTGTAACCTGGAGTGCCATTGTCCAAAATTCTGGTCAGGCCAGATTTTGCCCACCTGAACTGAACAAGTTAAAAGTCCTCCTTCTTGCTGTGGAAATAGCCTGAGGTTTGCGATGAAACCGGACTTACTTCCTTGATTCTAGTGTATTCCTTGTAGAGTAAGCTTGATTCTATTGACAGGAAGCTGATCTTTCCTTGTGAAAAGGACTCTGCTTTCAAATATTTCCTGGCTCCAATTTGAGTGTTAGCCTGTACCACACACTTCTCCCTGCTTGGCAGAAGTAGATTCTAAGCATTAGGTCCCTCGCTTGTCAAGCTAGGTTTTGGAACTTTCTTTGACAGTCTTTAGTTGAGGAGAATCCTATGCATTTGAGATGCCCTTGTGGTGTTTATGTCTTTCTGAATAACATGTTTGCCGCCAATAATCAAAACACAGCTTACCTTGCAGCAGATTTTTAAAACATACACTTTGTGATGTATTTAATACTAGCCAACTATTATATGATGGGTATCTATAATCATAAACACTGAACCTAATATTCTACTGTGAAGAAAAACTGATTCAGGAGTTTAAATCTTGAGAGCTCTGATTGTGGAAGTTGCAGGTGAGATGATTTGTCCAGTGTGCATATTTCCACCAGCTGTGCTCAGCTTATAGGACTTTACTGGGGATATAATAGCCTGATGTTTGGTATAAATAGATTGCAAAGGAAGACTTAATAGATTTTTTAAGACAGAGCCATCATGCAGGACACATCTCTTGTTTTTCTAACAAGGATAGCAAATCCATTTTAGCACATTATCTAAGTTACAGCTATGGGTTAATTGTACATTATAGTTATTTGAAAAAGCGACTACAAAGGAAAATCTTGTCTAAAATGGAATTCATAGAAGGCTCTTATATAGCAACTTTCCAGAGTTCAACTACAAGCACAAATTGTAATGTAAACATAATGCCCTGTGAAATATTATTTTAGCCCATGCCATGGCCCACTTGTTTAGTGTCTTTATTTTAATTTCCAGGGTACCCCTGGGATTCGTCAGGACTTGTTGCAAATGAAAAAGAAGGATGATCTTTAATACTGCTGGGGTCCCTCAATAGTTCATAGTATTTCATGGAAGTTGATTTTGCAAGAGAAATCTTTTTGAAAAGTTGACTATCTTGGAAGTTGAAATGAGAGGGTAACCCAGCTTCAATACCTAAAATGTAAATGAGAGAAGCAGTTATTATTAGCTTTGGCAAAAGCAGAAATCAGGGATGTGGCCATCTTGATCTAGTGCACCAATGTAGTGTACATCTTTCTGCCTTAGAGGCTGGTGTCCAGTTAAAAAAATGAGTTGTTTTACCTGAAATGCAGTAACTTTTTGCGAAAGAAGCAGCAGTTTTGAAAGCCAATTGATATATTTTTTATCGAATTTATCTCTGGTCCAAGTGCTCAAGTGGTGTTTGTGGAGGGAGAGTAGAAGTATGTTATCACTTATTCTCAATAACTTTTGCAGCAATGTGCCTGCACAAAACAATTTTCTTCATGGCTTGATATGGTTTGGCTGTGTCCCCACCCAAATCTCATCTTTAATTGTAGTTGCCATAATCCCACATTGTGGGAGAAACCTGGTGGGAGTAATTGAATCATGGGGGCGGTTACCCCCTTGTTGCTGTTCTCATGAGAGTGAGTGAGTTTTCACGAGATCTGATGGTTTTATAAGGGACTTTTCCCCCTTTTTCTGCACTTCTCCTTGCTGCCACCATGTGAAGAAAGACACATTTGCTTCCTCGTCCACAAGGATTGTAAGTTTCCTGAGGCCCCCCCAGCCCTACAGAACTGTGGGTCAATTTAACCTCTGTCCTTTATAAGTTACCAAGTTTCGGGTATGTCTTTATTGGCAGCATGAAAACGGACTAATACAGTAACGAAGGAAATGCTCATTGTAGCATTTTAGATTTTCTTTTATTATACTTTAAGTTTTAGGGTACATGTGCACAACGTGCAGGTTAGTTACATATATATACTTGTGCCATGTTAGTGTGCTGCACCCATTAACTCTTCATTTAACATTAGGTATATCTCCTAATGCTATCCCTCCCACCTCCCCCCACCCCACAACAGTCCCCGCTCTGTGATGTTCCCCTTCCTGTGTCCATGTGTTCTCATTGTTCAATTCCCACCTATGAGTGAGAACATGCGGGGTTTGGTTTTTTGTCCTTGTGATAGTTTGCTGAGAATGATGGTTTCCAGCTTCATCCCTGTCTCTACAAAGGATATGAACTCATCATTTTTTATGGCTGCATAGTATTCCATGGTGTATATGTGCCACATTTTTTTAATCCATTCTATCATTGTTGGACATTTGGGTTGGTTCCAAGTCTTTGCTATTGTGAATATTGCCACAATAAACATATGTGTGCGTATGTCTTTATAGCAGCATGATTTATAATCCTTTGGGTATATACCCAGTAATGGGATGGCTGGGTCAAATGGTATTTCTAGTTCTAGATCCTGAGGAATCGCCACACTGACTTCCACAATGGTTGAACTAGATTGCAGTCTAACCAACAGTGTAAGTGTTCTTATTTCTCCACATCCTCTCCAGCACCAGTTGTTTCCTGACTTTTTAATGATCGCCATTCTAACTGGTGTGAAATGGTATCTCATTGTGGTTTCGATTTGCATTTCTCTGATGGCCAGTGATGATGAGCATTTTTTCATGTGTCTTTTGGCTGCATAAATGTCTTCTTTTTTGAGAAGTGTCTGTTCATATCCTTCACCCACTTTTTGATGGGTTGTTGGTTATTTTCTTGTAAATTTGTTTGATTTCATTGTAGATTCTGGATATTAGCCCTTTGTCAGATGAGTGGATTGCAAAAATTTTCTCCCATTCTGTAGGTTGCCTGTTCACTCTTATAGTAGTTTCTTTTGCTGTGCAGAAGCTCTTTAGTTTAATTAGATCCCATTTGTAAATTTTGACTTTTGTTGCCATTGCTTTTGATGTTTTAGACATGAAGTCCTTGCCCATGCCTATATCCTGAATGGTATTGCCTAGGTTTTCTTCTAGGGTTTTTATGGATTTAGGTCTAACATTTAAGTCTTTAATCCATCTTGAATTAATTTTTGTATAAGGTGTAAGGAAGGGATCCAGTTTCAGCTTTCTACATATGGCTAGCCAGTTTTCCCAGCACCATTTATTAAATAGGGAATCCTTTCCCCATTTCTTGTTTTTGTCAGGTTTGTCAAAGATCAGATGGCTGTAGATATGTGGCATTATTTCTGAGGGCTCTGTTCTGTTCCATTTGTCTATATCTCTGTTTTGGTACCAGCACCATGCTGTTTTGGTTACTGTAGCCTTGTAACATAGTTTGAAGTCAGGTAGTGTGAATGCCTCCAGCTTTGTTCTTTTGGCTTAGGATTGACATGGCAATGTGGGCTCTTTTTTGGTTCCATATGAACTTTAAAGTGGTTTTTTCCAATTCTGTGAAGAAAGTCATTGGTAGCTTGATGGGGATGGCATTGAATCTATAAATTACCTTGGGCAGTATGGCCATTTTCACGATATTGATTCTTCCTACCCATGAGCATGGAATATTCTTCCATTTGTTTGTATCCTCTTTTATTTCATTGAGCAGTGGTTTGTAGTTCTCCTTGAAGAGGTCCTTCACGTCTCTTATAAGTTGGATTCCTAGGTGTTTTATTCTCTTTGAAGCAATTGTGAATGGGAATTCACTCATGATTTCCCTCTCTGTTTGTCTGTTATTGGTGTATAAGAACGCTTGTGATTTTTTGCAACATTGATTTTGTATCCTGTGACTTTGCTGAAGTTGCCTATCAGCTTAAGGAGATTTTGGGCTGAGAAGATGGGGTTTTCTAGATATACAATCATGTCATCTACAAACAGAGACAATTTGACTTCCTCTTTTCCTAATTGAATACCCTTTACTTCCTTCTCCTGCCTGATTGCCCTGGCCAGAACGTCCAGCACGTCCTATGTTGTCCAACGTCCTATGTTGAATAGGAGTGGTGAGAGGGCATCCCTGTCTTATGCCAGCTTTCAAAGGGAATGCTTCCAGTTTTTGCCCATTCAGTATGATATTGGCTGTGGGTTTGTCATAGATACCTCTTATTATTTTGAGATACATCCCATCAATACCTAATTTATTGAGAGTTTTTAGCATGAAGGTTGTTGAAGTTTGTCAAAGGCCTTTTCTTCATCTATTGAGATAATCATGTGGTTTTTGTCATTGGTTCTGTTTATATGCTGTATTATGTTTATTGATTTTCGTATGTTGAACCAGACTTGCATCCCAGGGATGAAGCCCACTTGATCATGGTGGATAAGCTTTTTGATGTGCTGCTGGATTCGGTTTGCCAGTATTTTATTGAGGATTTTTGCATCGATATTCGTCAGGTATATTGGTCTAAAATTCTCTTTTTTTGTTTTGTCTCTGCCAGGCTTTGGTATCAGGATGATGCTGGCCTCATAAAATGAGTTAGGGAGGATTCCCTCTTTTTCTATTGATTGGAATAGTTTCAGAAGGAATGGTAACAGCTCCTCCTTGTACCTCTGGTAGAATTCGGCTGTGAATCCATCTGGTCCTGGACTTTTTTTGGTTGGTAAGCTATTAATTATTGCCACAATTTCAGAGCCTGTTATTAGTCTATTCAGAGATTCAACTTCTTCCTGGTTTAGTCTTGGGAGGGTGTATGTGTCAAGGAGTTTATCCGTTTCTTCTAGATTTTCTAGTTTATTTGTGTAGAGATGTTTATAGTATTCTCTGATGGTAGTTTCTATTTCTGTGGGATCCGTGGTGATATCCCCTTTATCATTTTTTATTGCGTCTATTTTATTCTTCTCTTTTCTTCTTTATTAGTCTTGCTAGTGGTCTGTCAATTTTGTTGATCTTTTCAAAAAACCAGCTGCTGGATTCATTGATTTTTTGAAGGGTTTTTTGTGTCTCTATTTTCTTCATTTCTGCTCTGATCTTAGTTATTTCTTGACTTCTGGTAGCTTTTGAATGTGTTTGCTCTTGTTTCTCTAGTTCTTTTAATTGTGATGTTAGGGTGTCAATTTTAGATCTTTCCTGCTTTCTCTTGTGGGCATTTAGTGCTATAAATTTCCCTCTACACACTGCTTTATATGTGTCCCAGAGATTCTGGTTGGTTGTGTCTTTGTTCTCGTTGGTTTCAAAGAACATCTTTATTTCTGCCTTCATTTCGTTATGTACCCAGTAGTCATTCAGGAGCAGTTTGTTCAGTTTCCATGTAGTTGAGTGGTTTTGAGTGAGTTTCTTAATCCTGAGTTCTAGTTTGATTGCACTGTGGTCTGAGAGACAATTTATTATAATTTCTGTTCTTTCACATTTGCTGAGGAGTGCTTTACTTCCAACTATGTGGTCAATTTTGGAATAAGTGCAGTGTGATGCTGAGAAGAATGTATATTCTGTTGATTTGGGGTGGAGAGTTCTGTAGATGCCTATTAGGTCCGCTTGGTGCTGAGCTGAGTTCAATTGCTGGATATCCTTGTTAACTTTCTGTCTTGTTGATCTGTCTAATGTTGACAGTGGGGTGTTAAAGTCTCCCATTATTATTGTGTGATAGTTAAGTCTCTTTGTAGGTCTCTAAGGACTTGCTTTATGAATCTGGGTGCTCCTGTATTGGGTGCATATGTATTTAGGATAGTTAGCTCTTCTTGTTCAATTGATCCCTTTACCATTATGTAATGGCCTTCTTTGTCTCTTTTGATCTTTGTTGATTTAAAGTCTGTTTTATCAGAGACTAGGATTGCAAGCCCTGCCTTTTTTTGTTTTCCATTTGCTTGGTAGATCTTCCTCCATCCCTTTATTTTGAACCTATGTGTGTCTCTGCATGTGAGATGGGTTTCCTGAATACAGTGCACTGATGGGGCTTGACTCTTTATCCAATTTGCCAGTCTGTGTCATCTGATTGGAGCATTTAGCCCATTTACATTTAAGGATAATATTGTTATGTGTGAATTTGAGCCTGTCATTATGATGTTAGCTGGTTATTTTGCTCGTTAGTTGATACAGTTTCTTCCTAGCCTCGATGGTCTTTACAATTTTGCATGTTTTTGCAGTGGCTGGTACCAGTTGTTCCTTTCCATGTTTAGTGCTTCCTTGAGGAGCTCTTTTAGGGCAGGCCTGGTGGTGACAAAATCTCTCAGCATTTGCTTGTCTGTAAATTATTTTATTTCTCCTTCACTTATGAAGCTTAGTTTGGCTGGATATGAAATTCTGGGTTGAAAATCCTTTTCCTTAAGAATGTTGAATATTGGCCCCCACTCTCTTCTGGCTTGTGGAGTTTCTGCCAAGAGATCCACTGTTAGTCTGATGGGCTTCCCTTTGTGGGTAACCCGACCTTTCTCTCTGTTTGCCCTTAACATTTTTTCCTTCATTTCAACTTTCGTGAATCTGACAATTATGTGTCTTGGAATTGCTCTTCTCGAGGAGTATCCTTGTGGCATTCTCTGTGTTTCCTGAATTTGAATGTTGGCCTGCCTTGCTAGATTGGGGAAGTTCTCCCGGATAATATCCTGCAGAGTGTTTTCCAACTTGTTTCCCTTCTCCCTGTCACTTTCAGGTACACCAATCAGATGTAGATTTGGTCTTTTTACATAGTCCCATATTTCTTAGAGGCTTTGTTCATTTCTTTTTATTCTTTTTTCTCTAAATTTCTCTTCTCACTTCATTTCATTTATTTGATCTTCCATCACTGATACACTTTTTTCCAGTTGATCAAATCAGCTACTGAGGCTTGTGCATTTGTCACATACTTCTCATGCCATGGTTTCAAGCTCCATCAGGTCCTTTAAGGACTTCTCTGCATTGGTTATTCTAGTTAGCCATTCGTCTAATTTTTTTTCAAAGTTTTTAACTTCTTTGCCATGGGTTCGAACTTCCTCCTTTAGCTCAGAGAAGTTTGATCATCTGAAGCCTTCTCCCAACTCGTCAAAGTCACTCTCCGTCCAGCTTTGTTCCATTGCTGGTGAGGAGCTACGTTCCTTTGCAGGAGGAAAGGTGCTCTGATTTTTAGTTTCCAGCTTTTCTGCTCTGTTTTTTCCCCATCTTTGTGGTTTATCTACCTTTGGTCTTTGATGATGGTGACGTACAGATGGAGTTTTGGTGTAGATGTCCTTTCTGTTTGTTAGTTTTCCTTCTAACAGTCAGGACCTTCAGCTGTAGGTCTGTTGGATTTTGCTGGAGGTCCACTCCAGACCCTGTTTGCCTGGGTATCAGCAGTGGAGGCTGCAGAACAGCGGATATTGGTGAACAGCAAATGTTGCTGCCTGATTGTTCCTCTGTAAGTTTTGTCTCAGAGGAGTACCTGGCCGTGTGAGGTGTCAGTCTGCCCCTACTGGGGGGTGCCTCCCAGTTAGGCTACTCAGGGATCAGGGACCCACTTGAGGAGGCAGTCTGTGCATTCTCAGATCTCCAGATGCGTGCTGGGAGAACCACTACTCTCTTCAAAGCTATCAGACAGGGACATTTAAGTCTGTAGAGATTTCTGCTGCGTTTTGTTTGGTTATGCCCTGCCCCCAGAGGTGGAGTCTACAGAGGCAGGCAGACCTCCTTGAGCTGCGGTGGGCTCTACCGAGTTCCAGCTTCCAGGCCACTTTGTTTACCTACTCAAGCCTTGGCAATGGCCGGCACCCCTCCCCCAGCCTCGCTGCCGCCTTGCAGTTGGATCTCAGACTGCGTGCTAGAAATGAGTGAGGCTCTGTGGGCGTAGGACCCTCTGAGCCAGGCACGGGTTATAATCTCCTGGTGTGCCGTTTGCTAAGACCATTGGAAAAGTGCAGTATTAGGGTGGGAGTGACCCGATTTTGCAGGTGCCATCTGTCACCCCTTTCTTTGACTAGGAAAGGGAATTCCATGACCCCTTGTGTTTCCTGGGTGAGGCGATGCCTTGCCCTGCTTCGGCTCACACTCGGTGCGCTGCACCCACTGTCCTGCACCCACTTTCCGACACTCCCCAGTGAGATGAACCCAGTACCTCAGTTGGAAATGTAGAAATCACCCGTCTTCTGTGTCGCTCACGCTGGGAGCTGTAGACTGGAGCTGTTGCTATTCAGCCATCTTGGCTCCACCCCAGAATTCTGGATTTTTGGATTTGGGAGGTTAAACTGGTAAGTATATAATGCAGTATTCCAAAATAAAATATAGTTTAAAATCCAAAATGCTTCTGGTTCCAAGCATTTCAGATAAGGGATACTCAACCTGTATTGGAAAACCATGTTAAATGGGCATCTGCATACAGTTGCTAAATAAATACTATGTGAGGGACCTATTCTAAGTTGTAAAGATCTTGTAAAAGTGAAAAAGGAAGTTACTTAAGCTATTTAAATTGGATCATGCTACAGATGGGGACAAAACATTTGCTGACAAACAAACAAAAACACTCCAAAACGTAACTGATAAAGGGCTAGTATCCAACATATATGATGACTTTGAAAACTCAACAATGGGGAAAAGATGTGAACAGGTTTCTCACCAGAGAAGATGCACAGATTGCTAATAAACATAGGAAAATATGCTCCATATCATATGTCATCCACATCATAACTCATCAGGATAATGAAAATTAAAACAAAGAGATATCATTGTATGCTTATTATAATGGCTAAATTCAAAACACTGACAGCATCCAGTGCTGGAGAAAATATGGGACAGCAGGAACTCTCATCCATTGCTGGTGGGAATGCAAAATGGTAGAGGCATTTTGGAAGACAGTTTGGCAGTTTCTTATAAATCTAAACATGCTCTTATCTTATGACTCAGCAATTACATGCCTTGGTATTTACCCCAATTACATGAAAACTTATAGTCACACAATAACCTACACCCAAATGTCTACAACAGCTTTGCTCATAATTGCCAAAACTTAGAAGCAGCAAAGATGTCCTTTACAGAGATACTCTCTAAAAGAAAATGATATTTATTCAGGAGTAATATTACAATGGGATTATGCATGCCATAGTTAACTATGTGTGTAGTCAAAAATATTGAGGCAAGGGAAAGTTTTTAAAGACAAAATGAGGCGGATTACATAAGTTATTTTGAATCAATTATCCTTGGAAACAAGAATAAATAACAAGAATGCTGTGAGTCCAAGGTTGGACAGGCTGTTGCTGAACAGGTGTCCTCACAGAAGTATTTTCTGTGTAAAGCTGTAGTGGCCTTTGTGTAAAGTTGTGGATTTTGCCATCTTTTGTGATAGTTCTTATTGTCAGGGATATGTGCATGAGAACCCTCCCCCAGTGGCTTTCCCTCTCTCCATTTGTCAATGCTTGACACAAATGCCTCCATTTAGACTCTGAAAACTTTCACACCTTCAGTAGGTGAATGAATCAACTGCGATACATCCAGACAATGAAATATTATTGACCAATACAAAGATATGAATTATCAAGCCATAAAAAGACATGGTGAAACCTTAAGAGCATATTGCTAAATTAAGCTAATCTGAAAAGGCTACAAACTGAATAATTCCAAATATATGACATTCTGGAAAAGACAAATTAGGGGCACAATAAAACGATTAGTGGTTTTAAGGGATTTTGGGGGACAGAGGGAGGGAGAGAGGGAAGGACGAATAGCTGAAGCACAACAGATTTTTAGCACAATGAAATGATTCTGTATGATATTGTAATGATGGGCACTTACCTTTGTCAGAACCCATAGAATGCCCACCAAGAATGAACCCTAATATAAACTATGGATTTTAATTAACAATAATGTATCAATATAGACTCAACAATTGTAATAAATGTACCACAATGTTGCTAAATCTTAATAAGAGTGTAATCTGAGGATCCAGGGTAGGTGAAGGGAGAGGATATATAGGAACTCTGTACTTTCTGGTCATATTTCTGTAAATGTAAAACTTATTTAAAAAGCGTATTGAAAAAAGAAAGAACATAAATCTTTATTAAATAGGCACTGCAGGGTCCCTAAATAGAAACTTTTTAATAATGATTACGACCTAAAAATATGTTTATATAATAAAATTACATTAATAAAATAATTTTATTACATAGTCTAGTTCTCTCACACTAATTTCAACTGACCTTTCTACCAATAATTCAAAACCAAGATTGATTTGATTTTAAGGCACAAACAATGGATTGAATTAATAAGATGCATATTAGAAATGGGTTGTTTTATCAATTCTTATGTAATGCATATTTTGTCAGGAAATATTCATTACAAGAGAGAGCTAAAACATGAGGCACCAGTCTTTTGAAATTCTCTTAAGTTAAACAAAAATTGCCAGGAAAAGCAGAAAGAACTATATTCCAGAAAAGTTAACAGAACAAGGTACATTTAAACCATTTTAACTGTTCACTAGTAAGAGCAATGGGATCTTTGAAGAATAAGTAGTTAATAAGTCACAGTATCCTACCCATGAGAATGAAATGTAACTTTCTATTTTGCTGATGGTTCAAAATAGCAAGTTGGCTATTCTCTCTCTCTTGGCCGCAAGCTTGAAAATCTTGGACATTTGTGTTTTTACTACTTAGAAAAAGAAAGATGCAATATAAAGAGAATGTCATCCTGCAGTGTTTCTTCTTCCCAAAGCCAATAATTATTTTCAAATACATTTTTATTTCAATACTTTTTGGGGTACATGTGGTTTGGGAGTACATGGATAAGTTATTTAGTGGTGATTTCTGAGATTTTTGTGCACCTGTCACCCAAACCATGTACACTGTACCCAATAGGTAGTCTTTTATCCCTTACCCAGCTCCCAACCTTCACCCTGAGTCCCCAAAGTCCATTATATCATTCTTATGCCTTTGCATCCTCATAGCTTAACTTTCATGTAGAAGTAATAGCACACAATATTTGGTTTACCATTCCTGAATTACTTCACTTAGAGTAATGTCCTCCAGCTCCATCCACATTGCTACAAGAGACATTATTTCATTCCTTTTTATAGCTGAGTAGTATTCCATGGTGTATATGTATCACATTTGCTTTAATCATTCATTGGTTAGATGGGCACTTAGGTTGGTTCCATAGTTTTGCAATTGTGAATTGTGCTGCTATAAACATGCATGTCCATGTGTCCTTTACGTGTAATGGCTTCTTTTCCTTTAGGTAGATACCTAGCAGTGGGATTGCTGGATTGAATGGTATTTCTACTTTTAGTTCTTTAAGGAATCTCCAAACTGTTTTCCATAGTGTTTGTACTAGTTTACATTCCCACATGCAGTGTAAAAATGTTCCCTTTTCTCCACATCCATGCCAACATCTGTTGTTTTTTGACTTTTTAATTATGGTCATTCTTACAGGAATAAGGTGGTATCTTATGATGGTTTCTATTTGCATTTAATTTGCATTTTGCATTTTTTTGTTTGTTTGAAATTCAAGTAACTTTAATAATTGGTGATGTTTAGCAATTTTTTGTGTTTGTTGGCTGTTTGTATATCTTTTTTTGAGAATTGTCTATTCATGTCCTTTGTCTGTATTTTGAAGGGATTATTTGTTTGAGTTTCCTGTAGATTCTGGATATTAGTCTTCTGTGGGATGCGTGGTTTGCAAAAATTCTTTCCCACTCTGTGGGTAGTCTGTTTACTCTATTGATTATTTATATTGCTGTGAAATAGCTTTTTAGTTTAATTAGTTTAATTAGCTCACATTTATTAGTTTTATTAATTTTGTTACATTTATTATTAATTTTGTTATATTTATTTTTGTTACATTTATTGAAATAAAGATAAAAATGTATTTAAAAATAATCATTGGCTTTGGAAAGAAGAAACACTGCAGGATGACATTCTTTTTATATTGCATCTTTTTTTTCTAAGTCAGTCAAAGACACAAATATCCAAGAATGGTAAGGCTATTCGATGAGGAAAAGTCAGTCCTCAAAAAGTGGTGCTGGGTAACTGGATATCTACATGGTAATGAATGAATCTGGACCCTTACTGTACATTTGTTACTTATAATTTTGTTACATTCGTTACATTTTGCCTTACTGGACATTTGTTACTTATGATTTTGTTACATTTCTAGAAAAGTTTTTCCGATGTTATCTTCTAGAATGTTTATGATTTAAGGTCTTAGATTTAAGTCTTTGATCCATCTTGATTGATTTCTGTATAAGCTGAGAGATGAGGATCCAGTTTCATTCTTCTATATGTGCAAAGCTCACTATTAAATTATTATTTAATAATTATTAATTATTAAAATATGTAGAATATAATGGGTATTTTCAACTTCCCTATGAAAATAAATTCAGATGAAGTTGGTTCAAAAAACTAAATGTATGTACCTTTTATATCTTGAGAAATATCACTGGCACATTATTCATACTGTCAGTGGGCATTTCAGTTTCCACCTTTTGGCTATTGTGAACAACGCTGCCATGAACATGAGTATACAAATATCTGTTTGAGTCACACTTTCAATTCTTTTGGGTATAAACTCAGAAGTGGAATTGCTGGGTCATATGGTAATTCTATGTTTATTTCTTTTTTGAGGAACTGCAATACTGATTTACACAGTGTCCTGCATCATTTTACATTGCCACCGACAGGGAATAAAGATTCTAATTTGTTCACATCCTTGCCAACACTTGCTATTTTCTGTTTTTGTTTTGTTTTGTTTTGTTTTTTGATAGTAGCCAACCTAATGGTGGTATCTCATTATGGTTTTGATTTGCATTTTCCTAATGATTAGTGATGGTAAAAAATCTTTTCATGTGCTTATTGGCCATTCGTATATCTTTTGTGGAGAAATGTTGTTTTAAGTCCTTTGCCAACTTTTGAAACAGATTTTTTGTTGTTGCTGTTGAGTTTAGGAGTTCTCTACATATTTTGGGTATTAACCTCTCATCAGATATATGATTTGTAAATACTTTGTCCCATTCCATGGATTGCCTTTATACTCTGTTAATATAGTTCTTTGATACACAAAAGCTTTAAGTTTTCATGAAGTGCAATTTGTTTGTTTTTTCTTTTGTTGCGTGTGTCTTTAGTGTCATATTCAAGAAGTAATTTCCAAATCTGATGTTGTGAAGATTTTGCTCTATGTTTTCTTCTAAGAATTTCATAGATTAGCTGTAACATTTAGGTCTTTGATCTGCTTTTAGCTAATTTTTGTATATGGCATTAAGTAAGGGTCCAGATTCATTCATTACCATGTGGATATCCAGTTCCCCAGCACCATTTTTTGAGGACTGGCCTTTCCCCATTGAATAGCCTTACCACTCTTTTCAAAAATGTTTGACCACATATATGAAAAATTCCATTGATCTTTACATCTGCTTTTATGCCAAATGCACTGTTTTGATTACCATAGCTTTGTAGTAAGTTTTGAAATCAGGAAATGTAAATCCTCTAGCTTTGTTCTTTTTTTATTGCGATTGTTTTGGCTACTTCATGCCCCTGAGATTCCATATGAATTTTAATCTCTATTTCTATAAAAAAGTCATTGGAATTTTGATAGGAATTGCATTGAATCTATAGATCATTTGCGGGGGGGGGGGATTGTTGACATTTTAATATTGTCTTCCAATTCATGAACATGGGATCTCTTTCCATTTACTTATATCTTTTAAAATTATTTTTAGCAATGTTTTAGAGTTTTCATTGCAGAGGAATCTTTTAAAAATGTAACTATTTTAAAGCCATTCATGGGGCTTTTTCTTACTGGTTTGATCCAACTTTGCATTGCATACTGATCCATATATCATGTCAACTTATTCCATTTATAGACTGAAAAATGTATATCAATTTTGTACCTGTGGGCTAAAACTTCATTAGAACAGTTAAATGACATTTAATGTACTACAGCTGGAAAACAATGCCAGTGCACAAATCTATTACTATAATAATGTGGTTTTGAATTACATTTCACACAGCTCAGTATTATCTTCTACCAAATTTACAAGTCCAATGAAAGGTAATATAGTTCAATATACATTAACAATTATGGTTATTGTTTTTTTACTTAACAGACCTGCTATTTCAGGTATTGTTTTCATTTACCTTTTAATCAGCTTAAACGTTGTAAAATACCTATAATGAGAGGGGTTGTATTACAAGCAAAGCATGAGAAACTGTGGGTAGCAAAATTTGTTTGGTTAGTTTTTTTTCTAGTTGTAAAGAGATGATGTTGATATTATCTCATAGAGATTTCCTGTTTTCTCAGTCTTCTGGGAAGAAAGAACCATATGCCACTAAACCAATCCTCATTGCACCAGATGTCTTATGTAAAGGAACACCTTAACATCTCAGAGATTATACATTTTTAGGAATCAAATATGTTAAAAGGATTAAAAAAGATATTTTACATCTCTACATTCTTCAGAGTAATTAGCCCAGAACTTTGCATAAATGTGTTTACTTTGTATTCATTTCTTTATTTAGTAATTCATTCTCAAATATTTGTTTAGTACCTTGTATGGGCTAATTGCACTGCTGTGCATTGGTGGCTGTGGGATTCAGCCTTCAAGATACCACCCAATGATCCCTGTCTCCTGCTACACACCCTTGGGCTACGTTGCACCAGGGTTGGTCTGTGGGATCCATAGAATATTGCAGAATTGATGGTATGTGACTTCCAAGATAGGTAGTAAAAGATCGACTTCCATCTTTTGCATTACCTCTTTTGGGTCACCCTCTCTGGGGAATCCATGTCATCAGCAGCTTTGTGAAGTGTCCCAGGAGGTGAGGATCTAAAGCCTTCTGCCAACAGCCATGGAAGTGAGCTGAGAAGTATATCTTCTCAGCCCAGTCAAGTTTCAAGTTACTGCAGACCCTGCTGACACTCTAATTGCAGCCTCATCAGTGGCCTTGAGCCAGCACCACCAAGAATAGCTGCTCTAGAATTCCAAACTCTCAGAAACTGTGAGAAAATAAGTGTTTACTCTTTTACCCTGAAAAATTTGAAAGAATTTTCTATACAGCAATCATTAATTAATACAGAGATACATGCATGAACAAGTCTTTTCTTAATTTCAATTTTTATCATGGATTAAAGGGTACATGTGCAGGTTTGTTACATGGATAAATTGTGTGATGCTGAGGTGTGGGGTACCAATGATCCCATCACCCAGTCCGGAAGAATCGTACCCAACAGGAGTTTCTTCAGCTTACATTCCGCTCCTTTTCTCCTCCAGTGATCCCCAGTGTTTATCATTCCCATCTTAGCAATCATGTGTAGTCAATGTTTAGTTTCCACTTATAAGTGAGAACATGTGGCAGTTGGTTTTCTGTTCCTGTATTAGTCGCTTAGGATAATAGCCTCCAGCTCCATCAGTGGTACTGCAAAGGGCATGATTTTGTTCTTTTTTATGGCTGCATGGTATTCCATGGTGTATATGTACCATATTTTCTTTATCTAGTCCACTGTTGATGGACACTTAGGTTGATTTCATGTCCTTACTATTGTTAATAGCACTGCAGTGAACATACAGGTGCCTGTGTCTTTATGAGATAATGAATTATTTTCCTTTGAGTATATACCCAGTCATGGGATTGCTGGGTCAAATAGTAGTACTATTTTAAGTGGATGAACAATTCTTGTCCTGCCTTCAAGGAGCTTCTAGCTCAGTGAAACTGGTGAACTGTTGATTTACCACTAAACCAAGGGTAGGTACCACGACAGCACCTAGATGCAGCACCTATCTCAGTCTTGGTGACAAGAACAGCCAAATGAATGAATGATTCTTAATTTGTGGCTCCAAGAATGAGGACGAGGAAGTAGCAAGAGAAAAGCATGGACGACTCCAGATAGAAGAGAAAGGGTGAGCCAAGGTTGAGGTTAGGGAGAGGTGAGTACAGTAGTTTCCAGGCCCTGGTTTCATGTGGGCAACAGGGGTGATGAATAATGAGGATGGGGAGGTGAGCTGGGAACAGATGAGGAAGGAAGGTATATATCACAGGAAGGAGTTAGAGGAGAGCCACTGAAGATTTTTAAGCACAAACATGACTACCATTCAGAGTATAAGCCAGGGTAAGTAGGAAACAAGGAGGCACTGGCTGCAGAAACAGGAAAAGGTCCTGGGAGTCTAAGAGAGGGTAGTGGCAGTAGGAAAGAGAGGGAGTTGAGTTTGAGGCATGTTAAGAGGTTAGAATCAACAGATTTGAGGCTGAAATACATAATTTGGCATTTTTTTCTTTTAATTTACCCCACTAAGACCCCTGGACACTTAACCTATACCTGCCCCTCCTCTAGTACGGCCATCTTGGTGATTGACACCACAGATGACTCAGTCGCTCCAGATGGCAACCTGGACATGACTGGAAATACCTCCCTTTCCCTTGTAACTGTATCCAGTTACTAACCTAATTTTACATGTCTAATGCCCAAGATCTTTCTAATTAGAGTGTCCCTTCCCTTCTTTCCCCACCTGAGTAGTGTTAAGTAAACCCTTGCCACCTCTTCCCTCAATTTTTATAATGGTTCCTAACAGTTTCACTCCTAGCCATACCTTCTTTGCATGAATTCTCTGTATCCCTACCAGGCCCATTCAAAACACTCATATGAGTGTTCACCCACCCTGCTTAGACACATTCACTGGTTCTTCTGCCACTGTGGACACAGTCCACATGCTTTGGCTTGGATGCAAATCTTTTTTCTCTAATCTCTAGACTTCTCTCTCTCTCTCTCTCTCTCTCTCTCTCTCTATATATATATATATATATATATGTATGTATCTCCCTTCCTCCCTCCTCTTCTACCTCCTCCTCCTCTCTCTCTCTCTCTCCCTATATATATATATATATATGTATATATGTATGTATATCCCTTCCTCCCTCCTCTTCCACCCCCTCTTCCTCCCCCCCAAAGCCCTATTGTACAGCCATATTAAACTACTGGGGTCACTTATGTACATTTAAACCCTTTCTTTTCTCTATATGGATCTTCACTTCCTCCTGTCCCCAGCTAACTCCTACATGTTAGGAGTTAGAACTCATACATGTTAAGACCCAACTGTGTGTTGCCTCTTCTTGGATACATAAGCTGCCACCTGATGCCTATCTCCCCTAGCTCTCACCTCACTATATTCAATTTGTGATTTGCATCCAGTCTCTCCCACAAGTTTCCAAACTCCTTGAAGGCAGGGACCACACCTCATGTGCCTGGCACCGTCAGCGTAGTGTCTTGCATAAAATAGACACTCCACAAATGTGAAAGGCTAGAACTGAGCACTGCATTCAAACATTCTGCTTAGTGTCCTGAACAATACAGTCCAAACAGGAAAGTACTGAACATTAAGAACCTTCTTATCTTCTTTAAGAGTTAGAAAAGCTTGAATAATTCTTTCTTATCTGGTATAGGAAAATTTTTGATTTTTTTATATTAGATACACTGGAAAGTGAACTATCAAGCATGAAGAGACAAACATCTACTATTTGAACTTTTGACAACTAATTTATAGCTCCAGGACCAATAGGTTATTACATATATTGTCCTTGTTTGTGCAAGATCAATCAAATACCGCTTTGTATTAATACTTTTAAAAAGATTAAAATTCTGTTTTTTTCATGTTTAACTCTGTCTTCAGATATGAGTCACCTAATGTCTTCTTTGAGAGGAGATTACTTTGAAGTCTGGGGGACATCCCCAGCTAGAAGACCTGGGCAGAAATATGCTCGGATGATCATGATCTGAATTCAAAGGGAACAATTAAGGAATTATTTCCATTTTGATTCTAATAGCAAGCTTTTCTACTTGTTGCCCTTCAACCTGTCTGCATGCCAGCTGAAACTTCAATAGAGCCTCATGACAGAGCTGTTAAAAGACTTTGAAAAAGGAACGTGTGAAATCATAAATGCTTCAGAAATAAGAGAATGTTTCTCAGTCCATTACATTCTTAACCTCTTGTTTCTGCTTAACGGACTTTGTTAAAGGTCAGTGAGAATGTTTTAACAGCAAATGCTTGAGACTTCCAAGAACATATTGTTTCCATTCTAGATACCCATTGCTAATAAAGAACTGGTTTGGTATATTCTGTACTTATATTTTCAGTAAAAATAAAAAGTCATCATCAGAAAGACTTGAGCATAAATCTAAATTTCAAATCTTTGAATTAGGATATATTCAAAAATTTGTAATTTGGTGTTACTTTTCCAATTAGGAAAATGAATAACATAACATCTTTATAATGCATTACAGTTTATGATGAAAATTTCTGTATGCTTTTCTCATTTTTCACTATAGTGGTTGAGTGACATGGATAATAATGTAATTTCATTTTAGATATGAGGAGACTGCAGTCCGAGAAGGTTAGGTTGCTTAACTAACCCTGCTAACCTGTGAATGAGCTGTGATGTGATCCTAGATTTGCAATCAGAAACTGACAAACTTCTGTTCTCTATTGAATGCTTCTGTTTTTGTTTTTATTTGTTTCTAAGAAGTTTTCAACCAGGCACTGTGGCTCACACTTACAGTCTCAGCACTTCCATCAAGAAGCCAAGATAGGCAGATCACTTGAGCCCAGGAGTTCAAGACCAGCCTGGGCACCATGCCGAAACCCCATCTCTACAAAAAATACAAAACTTAGCTAGGCATTTTTGCATGGCCTGTAGTCCCAGCTACTTGGGAGAATGAGGTTGCGGCGACAGTGAGTTGTGTTTGTGCCACTGCACTCTAGCCTGGCAGACAGAATGAGACTCTGTGTCAAAAACAAAACCAACAAAAAACAGTTGTTTTTCCAGCACAATTCATGAGATTGTTTTTTAAAATGCACAAACTAGTACTTTAAAAGATATTTTTGATTTTCCATTACACAAGTACAGAAATGTGTAATTTCTTTGTCAACTTTTCCCTTAAGAAATTAATTTTTTTCATTGTCTGAAAGAGATGGAGTTACCTGTCTCTAAAGGATATTTTCCTCAAGTACCCACAGGTAATTTTGAATTTGTGGTTCATGTCACCTTTTTATGACTCCAGAAGTTAAATGATTCTTGGCTGTACATCAAAAGATGATTATGTAGTTATTATTTATTTTTGTAGCTCAGATGAACCTGGTACTAGCTTCATTATAGTGCTTGTCCCATCGGCCAAATGAACACAATCTGGAAATATGACATGCATTTTTAATAGTAATAAGGCAATAATTCTGCATTTTGTGTAGGTGTACCAGGGGCTACTTAAGTGAGGTTTAATGTCAATTAAGAAACACTGCAGTGCCCTTACTGGAATCTTGTAATAGTCACATTTCTCTCGTTGTTTTATGAAGTCAGGTGTAAACAATCACTTTAGAGGGGGACTTACTAAGTATGGACCTGTGCATCATTTTTCTTAGCTATATATATGAACGTATAGTAAACATAAGCAGCACAAACTTTTCTTCTGTTTCTAGAGTGACAGGCATTCTGTAGTATTGATAGTATATAAATAGACATCATTAAATGCTTTACCCATGGCTTTGGGCCCTAGTATCATTATCTGAAAGCATTTAGAATGAGTAACTAAAAGCCAAGAAAATTTACAAGTCGCATTTTGGAGAATAATTACAGTTATCCATCACCAAACTGCTGGCAAGTAATGGCATTGCCTCATTGGATTTTATCCCTTTTTATGACTCTGGCTGTTCCTCAGGTGTAAGGTCTATAAGCCATCAAGTGGATTGGAAGGGCCAGGAAGACCAGAGGCCCAGAATGACTTCAAGAAACAGCATATAAAAGAGTATTGGCACAATATGGAGAACCAGCTGAAATATTTGGAATTTGTATGTGCTGAGCCGTGTGAAGATTGCTACTCAGTATTAATCATATTCCAAAAGATAGGTTATCATTAGCATTTATAAAAACATGTAAGTTCTACTCTGTGCTACCTGATGTAGGAGACTTTATTAGTTACTCATGGCTGCAGGAACAAGGTCCACAAATCAAGTTGCTTAAAACAACAGATATTTATTCACTTACAGTTCTTGGAGCTAGAAATCCAGAATCAAGATGTCGGCAGAGCCATACTCTAGGGAAAGATTCCTTCTCTGTTTCTGGTGGTTGTCAGTAATCCTTGGCATTCCTTGGCTTGTAGATGCATCACTCCAATCTCTACCTCTATCTTTACATGGCCTTTACCTGGTAAGACTAGGTCCAAACTTCCCACACTATATAAGGACACCAGTCCTTGCATTAGAACCTCCCATAATCCAGTAAGACTTTACCTTAACTTGGTTGCATCTGCAAAGACCCTTTGTCCAATTCAACAAAGACCATACATTTCCTAACTCAATGGCTTTGGAAGTTAGTGATATTGAAAATATAAATGTGTATTTTTAGAACCAGTATGAAACATGTGTTTATTATCTATTGCTACATAACAAATCACCCCAAAACTTAGTGCCTTTAAACAACAGCCATTTTGTTATATATCAGGATTTTGTGGGTCAAAATTTGGATGGGGTTTGGCTGGGCAATTCTCCATGTGGCATCCCTGGTGGTATCCAGTTAATGGCTTGGCTGGAGAGTGAAAAATGGTTTTGTTCACAGCTAGAAGGCTGGCCTTGGCTTAATCTCTCTCATTCTCCCTGTGTGCTCAGGACCTTTCCACACACTCCCTCTAGCAGAGTAACTATATATCTTAAATGACAGTTCAAGGTTTTAAGAGTAAGTAATTAAAGAGACAGGAACTGAAAACTGCTTGTCATTAATAAGGGACAGGCCCCCAAACTGGCACAGCATAGCTTCCATAATACTGTTTGTCATTATAGTCAGAGCATACCCTCAGATTTAAGGGGAGAGGTGAAACTCTCTGTGGAAAGACTATTGTTCACCTTTTGGCCACAGATAGCTTACATTTCTCCCATCTTTGAAAATCTCATGCCAGCAGGGCACAGTGGCTCAAGCCTGTAATTCCAGCATTTTGGGAGACTGAGGCAGATGGATCACTTGAGGTCAGACCAGCCTGGCCAAAATGGTGAAACTCCATCTTTATTAAAAATACAAAAATTAGCTGGGTGTGGTGACTCATGCCTGTTATTACAGCTACTTGGGAGGCTGAGATGAGAGAACTGCTTGAACTCGGGAGGTGGAGGTTGCAGTGAGCCAAGATCATTGTGCCACTGCACTCCAGCCTGGGTGATGGAGTAAGTGAGACTCTGTCTCAAAAAAAAAAAAAAAAGAAAGAAAGAAAGAAAGAAAAGAAAATCTTATTCCATCAGAGCTCTGCCTTGAATTCAAGAAGCCGCTGGTAAAATCAGGTCTATGTAGAGATGAGATTCTTTGTGTATATTTTCTCTCCATCTGAAGACCTGTAGACCATAGGAGCAAATTTTGTGCCCTCCCCACAACATATAATGGTCAGAGAGGAGTAGATTCTCCTCTTTAAAAAAGAAAATGGGAAACATGTTCCACAGTAATTCTAAAATCCAACCAGATGCAGGTCACTAGATCCTTAACTAGGCTCTAGTCCTGTTTCCTGGAAACTATTGCCCTGGCTCTCCGTTCTCTCTTGAATCCATCCTCCTTTTCCATAAAAACTTTATGGGACCCCTGTGTATCAAATAATGATCCAATCCATCAAAGAAAAGCCATGTACACATTTGGTTCTGACATAGTCCTTTTTTGCTGGAACTTAGGGCATTCTGGGGAAATGAAAAGAAGCCTTCTTTCTAGTTGAAAGGGTTCATCAGGCATCCTTAAAATTCATAGAGACATATATTATGATTTCTATAAGTCCAATTAGGCTTACCTTCAGATATTTCTGAGAGGTCAACAAAGGAACATCCATGAGCTTTATTTTCCTAAAGCCATGTTGTACAAGTAGCAGCAGCCTGGATTTAATCTTTGCCCTGAGGTCATTTGTAACTGTGCAAGTCTATTGCTGGGAGAGCCTGGGAATGAGAAACAATTTTACCTTCATATTCAGCATGTTCTGGTCCTTTTTTCCTCTGAATCTTGCTTAGAAACAGAAAATTTCTTCTTTGGCTTATCCCTTTCCATGTTTTACCATAGGCAGCTAGGAACCAGTTGGCGCTTTCTCCATTTTGCCTGTTCATCTTTCTTGCCAGACTTTTGTGGAAGTCCATTAAGTTTCTTATCACGTGCAACATTAATGCCAAACTTTCTGCCAGTACAGAAAAAGTATCACATATTTTCTGGCCTCCAGTAACATATTTTCATTGTCTCTAAAGGCTTCACCAACAGTCTTTTCAAGGCCCTTGGGGCTTTTGCTAACAGTCTCCTTGAAGTCCTCTTCTTTCCACTAACAGTCTCCATGAGGCCCTTTTAGCTTCTGTCCACTGCTTGATTCCAAAGCTGTCCACACATGTGACAGGTTTTGTACAGCAACACCACACCCCCAGGTAATGCATTTTGTCCCGGTTTTCTACTGTTCTGTAAAAATTGACCCTAAAACAAGTGGCTTGAAACAAGCACCATTTTATTATACCTTATGACTTTTGTAGACTAAAAAACAGCCTGAGCTTGACTGAGAGGTCCTTCTGCTCCATGTGATGCCACTTGTAGTCATTCAGAGGTGGCTGGGATGGTCCAGAACCGAAGTCAGCAAAGTTTTTTGGTGAAGGGCCAGAAGGAATGTATTTTAGGCTTTGTGGGCTGTACTGTTTGTCAAAGCTACTCAGCCTGACCACTGAATGACAAAGTCATGTGGGTGCTCAGTCTGCTAGTACCTGGTCTAGAGAACCCAAGAAGGCTCACACATTTCATTTACTTTCATGCAGGTGGCTAGAGAGTGGGCTCAGCCCATCTTCTCTCCCTCCCTCGGTAGTTGCAGGGTGTCTCTGCATGGTTTCTCCAGCAAAACAGTCCACTTTCTCACATGGACGCTTAGGCCCCAAGAATCAGTGGTCCAACAAACAGAAAGTGAAAGCTGCCAGCCTCATGAGGTGTAGGCCTAGAAATGCACAACATATCATTTCTGCCATTTTCACTGGTCAATGCAATCATAGATCCCTTCCTCCCATATTGAAAAGGAAGAGAGATAAATCCTTACTGGATATTTTGCCTGGAAAGGGTATCAGATAACTTGTGGCCATTCAACACAATGATCACCTTAGTTCACTGATGAATAAGACATTTCTCTACCTTCGAGGAGCTTACATTATAATTGGAAACAGATATGAAAACAATTATCTGGAGCATAGGACAGAATGAAGTATATCAAGGGCAGGAAAAAAAACATATAGGCACTCCTATAAGGAGTGTCATGAATTTGAATATATGCCTGTGTTTTACAAGTAGTTGCTAGCCCTTGTTTCTGTCTATTTTACTGTCAAGTATAGTACATATATATATACATATATATATATGTGATTTGTATCCAGAATATGCATACACAACACACATAACAGACACACACTCTCACACACATATATATGTGTGTACACATATACAAACAACACTCACACATGCACAGCACGTGCACACACCAACTCACACATGGACTTTCAAACACGTAACTGAAACAAGTTTCTTCACATAGCGGTTACTGTAAGTCTCGGCAATGTACTTGGTTATATTCCTTTCTTTCTATTATATTTAATTTTTAGAAATTCTGATCATTGTCCACTGAATTAATTTCACAACTGCAGTTTATTTCATAAACTGAAGTGTGAAAAACAACTGGTCAAGAAGATGCAGAAGTCAACAAGCCTTGTGAGTCGCTGTTGCACAATAAGTTATTGTTAAAATTTATTCTTTACAGGAAGATCTGGGAATTGATTTAACAAGGGGATAGGAAAAAACTTTTCACAAATTTCTTTCTCAGTGGCTTCTTTGATAGAATATATGTCCAGTATATTTTGATATATGTTATTTATTATCTGCCAATGATGTGTCTGTTTATTTTGAGCTGTTTTGGTAACACATTAGTTTGAAGTAGCCATAAAACCTTTTAAACTTTGATAGGTTGTGAAAATACCATTAGGTCCTCATAGAAGTTATCATATTTCATGATGTGAAAAATTTATAATTTTTCTCATTTGTTTAGAAACTATATTCATGTTGATGATTTGAAAAAGAAAAAAATGGGAAATGATTATAAAATAAATTATACTATACCATTAATATACAATTATAAAATATAGAGTCATTCTTTAGTTTTCCAGTAAATGAGTATTTACTTAGTTTTGAAATGCAACAGTGAACGGGACAACACAAATCTTCCATTATGGAACTTATGTTCTGCAAGGTCAAATAGAAGAAAACAAGTCAACAGCCAAATGAAATAATTGTGAGTTGTGATGAATGCCATGAAAGGATTAAACATGAGCTGAAATAGAAAATTTTAAGGTCAGTTCTTGTATTAGGGTTCTCTAGAGGGACAGAACTAATAGGATAGATATATGTATATATATAGAGAGAGGGGAGTTTATTAAGTATTAACTCACGTGATCACAAGATCCCACAATAGGCTGTCTGCAAGCTGAGGAGCAAAGAAAGCCAGTCCGAGTCCCAAAGCTGAAGAACTTGGAGTCCAATATTCCAGGGCAGGAAGGGTTCAGCAAGGGAGAAAGATGTAGGCTGGGAGACTAGGCCAGTCTAGTCTTTTAATGTTTTACTGCCTGCTTTATATTCTAGCCAGGCTGGTAGCTGACTAGATGGTGCTCAGCCAAATTAAGGGTGGATCTGCCTTCCCCAGCCCACTGACTCAAATGTTAATCTCTTTTGGCAACACCCTCATAGACACACCCAGGATCAATCCTTTGCATCCTTCAATCCAATCAAGTTCATACTCAGTATTAACCATCACAGCTCTTGACACAGGGTGGTCAGAGAGAGGCTCTCTGCTCTGAGTAGTTGGCATTAAGAAGAATCTAAAGAATAAGAAGGAGCTGCCTGTGATTAGACCACTAGGAAGAATGTTCCAGATGGTGGGTAAAACATAATGCAGAAGTTCTGGGGTCAGGATAAGGTTGCTTCGTTTGGGCAACTGAAACCCCAGAATGAGTGATACCTAGGGAGTGAGTTAAGTGAGAGATTGTCTGAGATGAGAGAGAAAGGTAGACAGGAACTGATCTCACAGGGCCTACTAGGCCATAGTAAGGCGTTTAGAGTTTCTTTCTTTCCTTAGCCAGATAGGAAGCTATTCAAGTGTCTTTGCAGGAGAGGGCAAGGTCTAATTTATATTTTAAGAAGCTCAGTCTGACTGCTGCTTGGAGATTGAACCAGAGTGGAACAAAAGTGGAAGTGGGGTGTACACTGGGCTTATTCCTTTTGAACGTCCGGGGATAAAAGTTCAGCTTCTACACTGACTATTTCCTATGGAATTTTTGGTTCTTGTAAGTTAAATTGAACATAGAAATATGGAGACACCTTAAATTTAAATTAAAAAGGCAAGGGTTCTGTTTAGTTTTGTCTAAACTATCCTGTAAATAGCAATTTGCAAAATGAGATTCATCTTTTTCTTTAAAAACTTGTAGATTCCTTTAAATTTAATTCTGATTTCCCCTTGAAAATGGTAATAATTCCTAAGAGGTGTCAGAAATCACCATGTGTTTATTTACATGCTCTGTACCCCAAGTTAAAAAGTAATGTGCATATTTTTCTAAAGAAAGGATTTTATAATGTAAGAACGGTGAGCTGATTGTTAAAGAAAAAAAATCTAACATTTGCTGAAATGGTAAGGAAGACTTTATTCGGGACTATTGTGATAGGTGTCAAAACTATCAGAATTGAGGAGAGAAATGGGTCTCAACTGCAAATACATGCAAGGACAAATAGGGATTTATATCATTAGGACAAATACGTTTAATACCTTTTCCTCACCCATCACAAGGGTCTAGCTGACACTGATATGGGAAAAGACAGATTAATAAGAAAAGAGTATAACAAATTTATTTAACAAAGTTTTATGTTACATAGAAGCCTGCAGGAAAACTGTATTTTTATGTTTTTTAATGTATTTTTTATGTTTAGCTTTGATGAAGAATAGTCATGTAGAAATATAATTGGACAAAAAGCATATGATGTAATGATATAAACCTAAGGCAGGGGAAGGCAGCCAGGACTATTTATTCCAATTCTTCTTGGCCTCTCTTTTTAGAATTTTTTCCTCCTGGGTATGGGGCAGGTCACCTATCAAATGAGGGTCTTCAAGGGAGAAAGGAGGTCAGAGAGTGACATTTCTAGGTTTTATGGCTTGCTTTGGGGGAGAGGAGTTCTAGTTTCTATTACCTGCTTTGGGGAAAAGGAATTCTAGTTTTTATGGCCTGCTTTGTGGGTGAAATAGGAGAAGGAGAAAGGAGGGCAGAAGAAGGTCAGAGAGAACTTCCTGCTTTTGAGGCCCTGCCAATCCCTTTCAGAAGTTCAAAGTCCTCAGCCTGCCAAAGCACTGTACTTTGGAGTATCATGCTCTGAGCTGCAGTAATGGCTAAAAAGCAGGTTTGGACGTGATAGTGGATGGAAAATTCAGAAACCAGGACATCAAGGGTAGGGGGAATCTTGCTAAACTGACATAATAGGATTCCTGCTGAGGGCAGGCTAGGGTGATCAGATATTAAGGATGGGAGGATTCCCTGTAAACTTAGGAGCATTCTTGCTGAAACTGGGCTACACAGGCTTCCCACAGATGGTGGTTTGCTTGGAGGCAAGGTTGAGGCATTGTCAGGAAGAGGGCTTAGGGGAGCCTAATGAAAGTTTGGTCAAGGAAAGCGTCTTGTCATCTTCATTCATTCTTCAAAACAGACCTGAGATACAGCTGCTACAAAACAAGACAGATTAATGGTTGTATTTTATGTGCTGCCCATTAAAGTACTTACATTTTTATTTTTCCAGAAATTTTAACTACATACTTTGGTGTTATTAGATTACCCTTGGAAACACTCAGCTACAGCAAGTGTTTTGTGCTGTTTATTTTAGAATTCATGGGACAGCTCACTTTCTAGCCATTAATTTGAGCTTTCAAAGACAAGTTACACAAGTGACAATCGGGAATTTGATCTATTTGTGTATATAATTATGAGTTCAACAGGCATTGTTTTCAGGTACTGTGATAGACCCTTTCTCTTACTTAAAGTATGTGATTTGGTTCAAAAGACATTTGTGATGTTAATTTTATAAAAAATCAGGAGGGTGATATGAGTTCCCATACTGTTGGCATCTGAGCTTGGATGACATGTTAACAATAACAGTTAGTCTAGATGAAATTCATTCTAGAAATAATACACCTTGTGAGTTAGAAGCAACCTTGAAGTGCATGTAATCAAAATCCCCTATTTTACTGACTGAGAGGCAAGAGAGGTCACATTGCTACTTGGTGACTCTTTCTGTCAAGTTAGAGCATCAAAAGCAATTTACTTGAACTACAGTGGATTAACTCTCCAAAGAAATTACCTTTGTTCAAATATGATTCAATAAAATGCCTTTAACCTTTATCCAGAGCTGCTGCATTTTTCCAGGATGAAGAGTCAAACCTGATGTCTTTTTGTATGAAGATCCACAGGAAAAAAATTCTTTTGCAATTTAATGCCAGAAAAAAAAACAAAACAAGCAGAAACTACATCTCTTGTGAATAATTGGCAGGCTTTCTTTTGACAACATGAGACCCATGAGGTTCATTGTGTTTCTCTTTTTCACTTTGTGTCCAGGGCCTGCGGAGTTAGATGACAAAGGCTAAGGAAATTTTCTCCCTTTTTACTCTATGCTGTTTCTTGTTTCCCATTTAACTTTTCTCTGTGCTTTTGTATGTAAATTTTTATTGCAAGCCACCCCACAAATGCTTTTTGAAAGCTAATAAACTATAAATTATTCAGGAATAAATGTTAAGTGACAAAGGCAAAACTCTAATCCAGATCTTCTATCTCCCAGTGTAAATTTCAATCCATTCTATCATGATTGGAAAGGCATTAATATCTCTGACAATTCCTTTCTCAATAGAAAAAAATGTTTCCAATGTTTGTGCAAAAGGGAGATATAAAAGAGGTGTCTTATTCCCTCTATAACTTTGGCTCAAATTTTAAAACTTAAGAATTGCACCTCTCAACCACTGAACCAAAAAAAAAAAGAGATAGAAAATAAAATAAAAGGAAAAGAAGAAAAGAAAATCTTTCTTTTTGTTTGGTTGCTTTGGAAATTTGGAAGTATATTATTTTTTTGGCACTCAGAGCTGTGCAGAGTCCTGATGGAAATGTCTATATATTCACAGTGAAGCTTGGAACAGGCTTGGATATCCTTTTGAATACAGATTATATGTACAAAGACCAATGCAATAGAAACCTTTTAAATCAAGCTTTTCCTCTGTAACAAAAGTGTCTAGTCCCTTGATTCCTGAATCCATTAATGCCCTTTGAGTGTCACCCAGTTACATACTGCTGGGCATCAGGTTGCCTTTCCAGTGTGGAAGCCTGAGACTCCTGCACAAAGGAACTCTTAGAGCTCTTGATGTTTCTCATCTTGTGACACTGAATTACAGGGCTTCTCTTTTATTGAAGTGCTGACTGGAAGAAGGGTTATCACAGCAGCCCCAGCCAGCGTGGCACAGCTGCCCACACTCTTTGTAATGTTCTTTGAAAAGAATATATTAATAATGTCCAAAGTTGGGTCAGGCTGTCAGTCACAGAAAGAATTACTCTTGAGAGGTTAAGATTCACTTTCTTAGAATCAAGTGGGAGTCATGGTAGATATTAGAAGAATGGAGCAAAGCACACTTTAATATAACTATCAATGTGCCAACAATAGACATTTGGGGGAGAAACTGGGAATATCATACTTACAGGAAGCATGTCTGATGAGAACTCAGAGAGTGGAAAATACAAGTATGGGATATTATTTTGGATTTCTAGCTATTACATATCATCTTTCCTTTTTCATCATTATTATTATTGCAGACTAAAACCAAATATTATTATTTATTAATCCTTCAGAAATCACTTTGGAGCCTGCATAAGAGTACATACTCCAGAGTCTGACTGACCATGTTCAAATCCTGGTTTTGTGACATAGCTCCTGGGCTACCCTGGGCAATTTACCTAAACTGGCTTTGCCCTACCTTTTATGCAAAATGGGGGTAATAATAGTGCCTACTATATAGGGTTGTTGTGAGGATTAATCGAGTTAATATTTGTAATATTTATAAGTTGCCTAGAATTCTGCCTGGCATAGAGTCAGCCTTATCTGAGTTGTCATTATTATTTTTACAAATTTATCCTATCTACTCAGGTGACAAATTATTTTTATTTCAACATTATTCTCTCATTTATATACATAAAACTACTATAAATTTTACTCTTCTATAGTCAATTGAACATCTTATTTAACAAACATTTAAACAAGTGTTTAAAAATGTATTCTTTGCTGGACACAGTGGCACACACCTGGAATCTCAGCACTTTGGGAGGCTAAGGCAGGAGGATTCCTCTAGGCCAGGAGTTTGAGACCAGCCTGGGCAACACAGCAAGATCCCATGCCTTCAAAAAATTTTTTTAATTAACTGGGCATGGTGACACATGCCTGTAGTCCCAGCTACTCAGGAGCCTAAGGTGGGAGAATTTCTTGAGTCCAGGAGTTTGAGGCTACAGTAAGCTCTGATTGCGCCACTGCACTCCAGGATGCATGACAGATCAAGTCTCTATCCTTAAAAAAAAAGTATACTTAGTGTTCTGTTTATAGAAACTTTTGAATTTGAAAGTGAGTATAAAATTGCTGTAGTATAGAGATCACATTTTGATTCTTTATGGATGAATAAGGTTGTTATATGGTCAATGTATAATTAGTATCCAAGTGATACTTAACATTTTAAAAGTTAATGTTATTAACATTAGAGAATTATGCAAATAGAAGACAAGAAAGCAAACTGGAAAAGGCATTTCATCTTGACATGAAAGTTTGGATTGGTCGTTGAGATTCAGGAATCCCTTTGACAGCCAGGCTGGGGGGTGGAGGGTTATTGTGGCTTCTGGGGCAACACAGTGCTGGAGCTGGACCTTGATGGACTCATCTGAAACGCAAATAAAGAAATCACTTCTTTAAAATAAGTTTAAAAGAACATTAAATGTCAGGTAGCCCAACCTCTATGACTTCTATTTAGAACAGTTGATGTAAATGGGAAATATAATGTACATAAGTGCATTATGTAATTATGTACATATATTATACATAAGTGCATAGTGTATACTACATTTCCAGATGTCTACGTTTTGAATTATTGTTATCACAACAATATTCATGTATGTGATATTTCAAAGCTCTATATACAGGGAGGAGAGTGATTAAAAGCATTTTAAAATGTGAACACTAGATTACCCTTATTTAGCTAGATAGCTTAATATTTTTACGTAGGTATTCAATAGAAAATGGTACATTATATTTTCTCTCCTCCCTACAATAGTGTATGCAGAAAAGCATACTACAACAGTGTATGTAGAAAAGCATACTACAACACGGTATGTAGAAAAGCATACCCTATTGCTTTTCTTTGAGTTGGCAGTGGGAAGGGTGAACTGTGTGATTTAGCAAGTACTTTATACTTCTAATTGCTGTTTTTTATCCTGCAACCCAGTTGCCTATAGATATTGACTGCTGTCAGTACTCCAGTTTGCTACACACTAGTAAGCCACTGATAAAACTAAGAAATTTAGAGTCTTTTGTAGTTCCATATGAATTTTAAATTTTTTTCTTTCTGTTTCTGTGAAGAATGTCATGGGTATTTTGATAGGGATTGCATTAAATTGGTAGATAACTTTGAGTAGCATGGAAATTTTAACCATATTAATTTTTCCAGTACAACCCAATATATTTTTATTTATTTGTGTCTTTCTCATTTTCTTTCATCAGTGTTTTATGGTATTCATTGTAGAGATCTTTTACCTCTTCGATTAAGTTTATTCCTAGTTATTTTATTTTATTTTTTGGTAGCTATTGGAAATGGGATTGCTTTCTTGATTTCATTTTCAGATATTTTGCTATTGGTGTATAGAAACTCTACTCGTTATTATTTGTTGACTTTGTATCCTGGAACTTTACCACATTTATTTATTAATTAAAACGGTTTTTTGGTGGTGGCCATGGTGACACAGCCACCAAAATATGTATGTGTGGGTATATACACACACACGCACACACACACACATATATACGCACATATACACACATATATGTATATATACGCACATATACACACATATATGTATATATACGCATATATACACACATATATGTATATATACGCATATATACACACATATATGTATATATACGCATATATACACACATATATGTATATATACGCATATATACACACATATATGTATGTATACGCATATATACACACATATATGTATGTATACACATATATACACACATATATGTATACACATATATACACACATATGTATATATACACATATACACACATATGTATATATACACATATATACACACATATATGTATATATACACATATATACACATATATGTATATATACACATATGTATATATACACATCTATGTATATCTACACATATATACACATATGTATATACACACATATATGTATATATACACATATATACACATATATACACATATGTATATATACACATATATGTATATATACACATAGATACATATATGTATATATACACGTATATACACACATATATACACACATATATGTATATATACACATATATACACATATATACACACATATATGTATATATACACATATACACACATATGTATATATACACATATATACACACATATGTGTATATATACACATATATACACACATATGTGTATATACACACATATATACACACATATGTGTATATACACACATATATACACATATGTGTATATACACATATATACACATATATACACACATATATGTATGTATACACATATATACACATATATGTATGTATACACATATATACACATATATGTATATATACACATATATGTATATATACACATATATACACATATATGTATATATACACATATATACACATATATGTATATATACACATATATACACATATATGTATATATACACATATGTACACACATATATGTATATATACACATATGTACACACATATATGTGTATATACACATATGTACACACATATATGTGTATATACACATATGTACACACATATATGTGTATATATACACATATGTATACACATATATGTGTATATACACATATGTATACACATATATGTGTATATACACATATATGTATGTATACACATATATGTGTATATATACACATATATGTATGTATACACATATATACACATATATGTATATATACACATATATACACATATGCATATATACACATATATACACATATATGTATATATACACATATACACATATGCATATATACACATACACATACGCATATATACACATATATACACATACGCATATATACACATATATACACATACGCATATATACACATATATACACATACGTATATATACACATATATGTATATATACACATACGTATATATACACATATATGTATATATACACATACGTATATATACACATATATGTATATATACACATATGTATACACATATATGTATATATACACATAGATACATATATGTATATATACACACATATATACACATATATACACACATATATGTATATATACACATATACACACATATATGTGTATATACACATATATACACACACATGTGTATGTACACATATATACACACACATGTGTATGTACACATATATACACACACATGTGTAGGTACACATATATACACACACACACGTGTGTAGGTACACATACACACACACACGTTTATACGTACACATACACACACACACGTTTATACGTACACATACACACACACACGTTTATACGTACACATACACACACACGTTTATACGTACACATACACACACACGTTTATACGTACACATACACACACACGTTTATACGTACACATACACACACACGTTTATACGTACACATACACACACACGTTTATACGTACACATACACACACACGTTTATACGTACACATACACACACACGTTTATACGTACACATACACACACACGTTTATACGTACACATACACACACACGTTTATACGTACACATACACACACACGTTTATACGTACACATACACACACACGTTTATACGTACACATATACACACACATATACGTATACGTACACACATGTACACACATGTACACACATGTACACACATGTACACACATGTACACACATGTACACACATGTACACACATGTACACACATGTACACATATGTATATGTACACATATGTACACATATGTATATGTACACATATGTACACATTTATTTATGTATACACAGATGTACGCATTTATGTATGTATACACAGATGTACGCATTTATGTATGTATACACAGATGTACGCATTTATGTATGTATACACAGATGTACGCATTTATGTATGTATACACAGATGTACGCATTTATGTATGTATACACAGATGTACGCATTTATGTATGTATACACAGATGTACGCATTTATGTATGTATACACAGATGTACGCATTTATGTATGTATACACAGATGTACGCATTTATGTATATATACATATATATACATATGTATACCTGGAATATATATGCCAGACTATATATAATCAGGTCATCTGCAAACAGGGACCGCTTGACTTCTTTCTTTCCAAATTGGGATATCCTATACTTTACTTCTTTTGCCTAATTTTTCAGCTGGAACTTCCATTACTATGTTGAAGAAAAATAAAACAGTATGTGTGTGTGTGTATATGTGTATGTTTTCCTGCATACATACACAGTGGAATACCATTCAGCCAGAAAACAGAATGAAATCCTGTCATTTGCGGCAACACAGATGAAACTGGAGAACATTATGTAAGTGAAGCAAGCCAGGCACAGAAAGACAAACATCATATAACCTCACTCTTGTGTGGAGTATAAAGAAGTTGATCACATAGAAGTAGACAGTAGAATAGTTGTTACCAGAGGCAGGGGAGGAGAGAGTGGAGAGGAAGGTGGGGAGAGGTTAGTAAACACGTGAAACGTTATGGTTAGCCAGGAAGAATAAGTTCAGGTGTTCTATTACCCCGTAGGGTCAATGTAACTAAAGTAACATATATTTCAAGATAGCTGAAAAAGAGGATTTTGAATGCTATTCCCACAAGGAAATGATAAATATTTAAAGTGATTGATGTGTCAATTACCCTTATTTGAACATTTTACTGTGTATTCATGTATTGAAACATCACACTGTAACCTATAAATGTGTACACTTATGATGCCAATTATAAGTAAAAGAAAATTTTTTAAAAATCTAGGAAATTTGGAATTGTGAACTGTACCATATTAGCCAACAAATTATATGATTTCAATGATTTGTAGACCTTATGCAACTATTAAACTAGCAAATCCTATTTTTTGCATTAAAATGATCTTGGAAATAATTTATCACATGTATATTTTAAGAGCTTTGAGATCATATACATGCAGAAGAAATGAGCCCAGTGTGAAGGGGCTGACTGGCCCTCCTATATTTTGAAGGTCTGGAAATGGCACGACATGGATATTACTGAGTCTACCAAAGCCTTTACTTTCAGACATCATGGGAGTTGTGTTCTAGGTGCCACTAGAAAGGTTGACCTGAGTCCGGTTATTCTACATTAGTAATTCACCACAGAACCATCAGGGTTACTGCAAACTATAAGACTTAGATTGAATTTTCTGAGATTTATGGAAAAGACAGGGTACAATAATTTAGTGACTATCACAAGGTACTTGGAATGGGTACAATAACTGCTCAGTAGCCTACTCGAGGAGCAAATGAATGACATAACATCCCCACTTTACCTTTCATTTATTATGGCCAATCTGAAAATCCTAATGACAAGCGACATTTTAAACAGGAGAACTGAGGACATTTAGAATAGTGAATAAAGGTTTGGTGGCATACATGTCTGAAGAGCCAACACAAAGATCTTCCTGTGGACAGATAGTTACAAGTGATGCTTTCCCATACAAACTGTAAGTTGGTTCTGGAGGGTGTAGTAGTAACAGGATTTTAATGTGAAGGCATCTACTGTAAGTTCAGTTTACTAAAAGCAGAGAGTCCTTGGCTTATCTATGTGCTGCATAACTTAAAATTACACTTCTATGAATGAAGATAGGAGCTTTTCATGAATTTATTATATCCAAAGAGAACAATGTATTGGTGCTTGTGGGAACCTTGGGAGCTCGTCATGCTATCAACATAAAAGTTGCAGTAGAGAGAAAAAGGAGTTGTTGGGCATCTCCAGACATGAGTCTTGCCTTTAAAGAAAAAGATATCAGAATATCTTAAAATAAAAAGATTTATTTCCATGTTCAAAGATTCTAAAGAGATTAAGAATTGATAGAAGAGTTTCAAAGGCGTATCTTGACTATACAATTACAAATTACCTTAAGGAAGATCAAAAAGTAGACATTTCCATGGAAATAGTAGGTTTTTAATAAATCCAACTTTTGAAAGGAAAACACATAAAAATATCAAAGGAAAATGCATAACTAAGCAAGGATTAAAAATATGAATAAACATGTAAGAATAATGCCAGACAAAGTGTAGGATGGGATGATTTTTTGAAAAAATGTTAAAAAATTTAAGAAGTATTTTTGCAAGGCTAGTTAGAGCAAAACTAACAAGGAAGATATGATAGGCTCATTCTGGAGTAGATAAGTATGAGGTTGCAAAATGACAATGGGAAAGCAAGAGCTACTCATTCTTCATTTCTTCCATTCTATCCTAGCCAAAGAATACACTTTCAGTTCAAGGAAGAGATTCTTCATTAATCAGATAGGGGATCAGAGAGTGAGAAAACACATAGCATTTAAATAAATCAAGTCTCAGAAGAATTGTCAGGCCTTAAATGAACTTGAAGATATTATTTTAGACTAACTATCGGTATTTTTTATTGTTTTTATTTTTTTTTATTGTTTTATTTATTATCAGTATTTTATTGTTCATAAATATGCTAGGCTGCCATCGATAAGCAGCCTTGATCCTAATTTCCAACATTTAGGAAAAGGTGAATTTAAGCAGCTATCAATTATTATGTGTATTAGTCTCCAGCAAAGGACTAATAAATAGAGGACATAAGAAATACTTGGAAAAGAATATAGTGATCACTAGAAAGCCTCATGAGTTCACTAAGAATAAATCATTCAACTTAAACTATTTGGTCTGTTTTGAAGGAATACTAATCCAGGAAGCATGTTTATATTTGTAGATGACATAATTTTTTAGGCATTGTAGATAAATTTAAAAAGTTACCAAATTTGAAAAGAAAATTCTGTTGGCTTGCATGATGGAAAAGACAGACAAGATGATATACTTTGTTAGAAATCAACCTCCAAAGCATGGAATAGGAAAATACATGTGTAACAATATTAAGGTAAAAATAGGCAGAGGTTTCAGTTGCTCACAGTTTGTATGAGACCCAGTTGTGTTTTCTGGCTTCTAAAGTATCTAACACAAATCTTAGGCTGCTCTATGGGACTATCTAGCTGCGATTAGCAGAAGCTCTCCACTGAGCGGTTCTCATCTGGAGTATTTGGCTTACTCTGGGCTGTGAATTTTAAGATGAACCCTAATAAACAAGAATGTCCTCACCTGAGATGAGTGAAAACTATGTTGTATAAGAAACTATTGAAACCATTGGAGATACTGGTTTGGAAGGAATCTCACGTGATGACTATTTTTAAATATAAGAAAAATAATGTCATTTACACATTTCTCATCCAAAATATTGAACTAAGAAATACGAGCCAAAGCTTGCCTGTCCTACTCAACAAAGGCAAGTAATGTCTTGCTCGTGCCTGACTTTCAGAAAATTCCTCTGTGTTTTCAGATTTTCATTTTAGGTTAGCAGAAATGATGGTCCCTTCTGCTTAAGTGGCTGTGTAACCCTTGAGCAGGTCATTACACAAACATACCCTGACCTGGAATATGCAATCCTATTATTAATAGTTATCATTTAAAAATAATGCCATATGGACAAAGGAAAAGCCTGAGTATTTCATGAGCCTCATTAGTTCTCGGGACTATTGCACATCATCATGCATCTTCTGCCATACTTAATTGTGCAACGAAATTTGTGGCAGAGTTGCTTGGAGGGTCCAGGTGTTTTCATGTGGAAGTGCAGCAAGGGGATTCTTTAATATTTAATCCCTCTAGGGAGGATTAGAGCAAGCTGCCTTGTTTTAGAGGGACTGGGAGTCTGGCATGCTGAAATTAGAGGCGGGAATTGATTCAGGAAAGTTTAAGCCTGGGTTGAAGCAAAAACCTAACTATACAGGTAAAGGTTAGAACTAGATATAGGTGTTAGAGATGACAGATTGTGATTTGTTCAACTATTAGTAATTTGTATACATTTAGTGAATAAAGCTGGCTTTAAATAGAAGGTTTAGGTAAAGTTGAAGAAAATATAAAACTTTAGGAAAAGTGTAATTGGAGAAGCAGAGGTTGAAATTTGCTGTGGGTACAGACAGTAAAGCATATGCATGTGGTACAGGCCTGGGTCCCAGCACACACAGAACACTAGTCGGGGTCCGTCTGGAAAGAATAAGCAGGCCAGGCTCAGTAGCTAGGCTATTAAAGTCCCTGAAATCCTTGTTAGGATGAGTTGAAGGGAAAGTAGCCTCTCAGGCTTGTGCCAACCAGAAGACAAAGTTTGAATTCTTCCCAGTCTCAAAGAGTGAAGGTAGATACATCAGACCTTCTCCAGGTGAAGCCTTATTTCATCTCTTCCTCCAGCTCCTCCCAGGACCTGAAGAGACACATCTACAACTTTCTTACTCCTTTCAGGTTTGGATTTGTGTTCTAGCAAGGGGTCCACTTGTCTTGACAAATTACTGTTTATGTTTAATTTCATGTGATCCAAGATATGTTGCCTTATGAAACTCTTGTGCATAGCTGATGGGAATGTAAAATGGTGCAGCCACTGTGAAAAGCTGTATGGCAGTTCTTCAAAACATTTGACAGAATTACAGTGTGATCCGACAATTCCATTTACAGGTTATATATGCAAAAGAGTTGGGACTCAAACAGATATTTGCACAACCAAGTGCATAGCAGCATTATTCACAATAGCCAAAAGGTGGAAATCATCCAAAAGTCCATTGAAAGACAAATGGATCAACAAAATGTGGTACACACCTAACAAGGGAATATTATCCACCCTTAAAAAGGAATGTAATTTCAATACATGCAACAACATGCATGAACCTTGAAAACATTATACTAAATGAAATAAGCCAGACACAAAAAGACAAACAGCATATGATTCGAGTTATATGAGGTACCTACAGTAATCAAATTGGTAGAGACAAAAAGAGTGGTGGTTACTGGGGGCTTGGGGACAGGGGCGAATGGGAAGTTATTGTTAATGGATAGAGTTACAGCGTGGGACGATGATGAAAAGCTCTGGGGACCAACGGTGGTGATGGCTGCAGAACAATGTGAATGTGCTTAATGGCACTGAAATGTACACTAATAAATGGTTAAAGTGGTAAATTTTATGTTATGTATATTTTAATCACAAAAAATTAAAATATATTGCCTTAGAGAGTAATGAGCTTTTTAATTTTTATTTATTTATTTATTTGAGACAGAGTCTGGCTCTGTTGCCTAGGATGGAGGGCAGTGGTGCAACCTTGGCTCACAGCAACCTCTGCCTCCCGGGTTCAAGCGATTCTCATGCCTCAGCTTCCAGAGTAGCTGTGGTTACAGGCACTGCCACCATGCCTGGCTAATTTTTATATTTTTAATAGATATAGGGTTTCACCATGTTGAACAGGCTGGTCTCGAACTCAAGTGATCCACCCACTTCGGCCTCCCAAAGTGCTGGGATTACAGGCATGAGCCACCGTGCCCAGCCAGTAATGAGCTTTTCACCACTGACAGTGATCAAGCAGAGCAATCAAACAGAAGTATATAAAAACAGATATAAAATAAAAATGTAAATAGGATATATAATAAATGTATAAATATATAATATATATTAACATATATACTATAAAAAGTTATGTAAATGTTAGAATAGATAATATAGTCATCCCTCAGTGTTCCCTGGGGATTGATTCCAGGATGTCTGCAGATATCAAAATCTGAGGGTGCTAAATTTCTTGTATAAAATGGGAGAGTATTTGTAAATAGCCTCCTCACATTCTCTCACATACTGTTTAATCATCTCTAGGTTATTTATAATACCTAACACAATATAAATGCTATGACAAGTTGTTACATATATTTGTATTTGTATTATTTTTATTGTTGTATTATAATTGTTTACTCTTACTTTTCCTCTGAATATTTTTGATCTTCATTTGGTTGAATTCGCAGATGTGGAACCTGTAGATATGGAGGCCTGACTGTTTATATTATAATATATAAAATAAATATACATATAAATATATAAACATTTAAATACACAACATATATCATATATAATAAGAATACATATGTATATTTGTGGTTATTTGTCTTTAAAGCATCTTGCAGTTTGTGCAAATTGGGCAAGTTATAACTTCACTACACCTCAGGTATTTTATTTATGAAATATAAATCAGTTCCTACATTGAAAAGATGTTATAACAACCAAATAGCATCATAATATGAAATTGACCAGTTTTTGTGGTTTATCAAATGTCCATTAAATGTTAATTTCTATTGGACTGAACATAATGAAAATTACCTTTCAGTTTTCTGGAATTTATGATTGTAAGAGGAGGTAGCATCACCAAAAAGTAATGACAGATTGATTTTGAGATGCTATGCAGGCATCCTGGGCAACTGTGGAAGAAGAAGCAGGTTTACAGAAGTTATATTCCAGGATAGAGACAGAGGTGTTCCTCCTGGTCAGGGTCCCCATGTGTATGGATGAACACTATGGATGAGGCTCGTGGGCTGGTCAAACACCAACTATGAACTGGCAACACTAACCAGGCAGGGAAATGGGTTGAAGCTAAAGGATCAGCTACAAATTGGAGAGAGGACATATTAGGAAGAGACAGTTATGTTATTAGCCCAAATTAGACTTAGGAGAGCAGGAAGGGATGTTTACGGAAATCAGGCAAGGAAGAGGACAGAGGTGCTGAGACACTTCTGTCGACCTGACTCCTTCCCATTGCTGAGCTTCAGTTCAGGCTTAGCCCTCCTCGCCTGTGACCTTTCATCCCTCAGCACTCTGATCAATATCTCCTTGCTGAAGCTCCTGAGAGAAGTGACAACTCTCTTCTGCATCTGACACACCTTTCTCTCGTAGCACATGGACCATTTTATTCACTCATGCTGATTCCAATATTAGACTTGAAGTGCTTTGAAAGAAGAAGCAACATTTTCTTTGCCTCCTTGGGAGTTATGGAGCCAATGAATCAAATAAAAACATGCACAGACAAGAAGGCTCTGCAATGCATGAGCCAGTCAGAGGCTCTGGAGGATTCTTTGAGGGAAAAGAAGCTGAGCATCATCTTCTAAAATAGCCTTCTCCCCGCAACATTAAAGATAACTGGCATTTGATCTACATCTTGGAGAGTCAGATAGAAAAGGTTGCTTTTTATCTCTTGAAATTACTTTATCTCACATTGTTTGAACCTTAACTGAACTGCTAACCACCATGAGGACACTGTACATCATGTTATAATTACAGGTGAGCATGCCTGTCTCCCGTCTTCATGGCAAATTCTCCAGGTCCACAGAGAGACCGTTCATCTTTGTGGAACACCCACTACTTTCTTACCTAGGCAGTGATTGGAAGAAATATTATAGGTACCACATTAGTATTTTGGAGTGAATGAATTAATGATATAAATTCTCAGGACATTCAGGCAGACTGATAACTTCAGGGGTCTGTACTAATAGGAAGAACAAGAGTCCATCTGCCTTCTTGTTACTTGATCAATAATAAAATCAAACCAACAGTCTGCACTCCCAGATGTTGTGTAGGCTGTGTCTTTAAGTTAAAAAACTACAAAGCCTCAGTGTGCCGCCCAGTGCCTAGTAGGCCTGTGCCATCAGTGTAGAAGACTGTGCTATAGAGATCTGTGATAAGGGTTAGTCATGCAGTGGTACATATACCCAGGTGAACCTTGGCCTGTTTTACTAAAAAATAAAAAAATAAGTCAACTCTAAGACAGGTTTAGTTTAAGTGTAGTTTAATAGTTCCTATGTACATTCTTAGTAAGAAATATTAGCCCAGGGATTTTAATGCAATTAGAACTTAAATTCTATTTCTGCAAAGAAATGAGTTTTTATTAACTTTACTGATGTGAAATGATTTCAGAAATCCCCAGGCTGCCAACCCTGAAATTTGGTCCATAGCCTCGATTCTCCTCACTTTGCATACTTGTATTTATTCATTCATTATTCATCTATTCATTCATTAAGCTATTAGTCACAAATATTTGTTAATGTATGAATGGTATATTATCTGTTTTTTAAGGAAATTAAAACTATGAGATATAGCACTAGATTATAGTCTCGCCTATTTCACTGGGCATTTTAGGAAGGCAGTAATTGATAATGTGTCATTAATTTTTATGTGATAATGTCTATTGCAGTTCCTGGCACATAGTAGGAACTCCATAAATACTTATTAATAAATAAATAAATTTCCTACCCTTATAGAGAATTTTTTGTCAAATGTGAGTAACTAATTTTTCTTATCCCATATGGAGAATAACTTTTTTGTGACTAATATTATTGGGATTGAAACAGACACAAAGACAAAATTTATAATATAAAATAGATAAATTGATTTAAGATTTCACAGGCATGATGTTAATGAACATTTCAGATGCTGGGAGAAATTTCAAAACTAAAGCTACATTTTAATGGCTCCTTAAAAGAAGCGAGTGTGCATAAGGGATTTGTGAGGAGAAGGGTTGATTATAGCTCAATCTGAGATGTTTAAGAGTGGATCTTTAACTGAATAGAAGAGATTGTGTTTTGAAAATGGAAAGCATACAGGTTATTTTTGTTTTAGGAAGGAGACACCATGAATATCTCAAAGCTTTAGAGAAGTGAAATTCTTTTAGAAAAACAACATTGTGATTAAACAATAAAAACAAAATATAAGCACCATTCTTGCCATGGTTTTTGTTATTTCTAATACAAATTATATGTAATCATCAAGCTGGAAAGGGCACTAAAGATCTTTTAGCCTACCTTCTTTTTTTAGATGAGTAAACTGGAGAATATAGAGATTTTTCAAGAGCTGGGAAGGGTCTGAGATTTTAGGCTATTTGCAAACTAACTACTTAGCTTGTCACGGATTCATGAATGTTGGTAGAAAATGCAAGACTCCTGGATAAGAGGTGAAAGACAGTTTCTTTTTTCTTTCTTTCTTTTTTCTTTTTTGAGACGGAGTCTCTGTCATGCAGGCTGGAGTGCAGTGGTGCGATCTCGGCTCACTGCAACCTCTGGTTCCCAGGTTCAAGTGATTCTCCTGCCTCAGCCTCCTGAGTAGCTGGGACTACAGGCATGTGCCACTGTGCCCAGCTAATTCTTGTATTTTTAGTAGCGAAGGGTTTCATCATGTTGGCCAGGCTGGTCTTGAACTCCTGACCTCAGGTGATCCACCTGCCTCGGCCTTCCAAAGTTCTGGGATTACAGACGTGAGCCACCGCGCCAGGCCGACAGTTTCTTATACACGGAATGACAATAACCAATGTATCAGCATCTGTTCATCCAATTCTTAAGCCCCATTTCCCACAGGGGACATAAAGAAGGCTCCCTGATACATGTACAGGCAGAGCTGCATGGCAGGAGAGCCCTGCACTTAGGACCCAGGACCTTTTCCAACGTGTAGAAGGCAAGTCGGCCCTTTCTCCTGGAGGGAGATTTATCTTTATTACACTAGAGAGTAAGCAAGCTATCCCTTTTCTCTAGAGGGTGATACTGCCTCTATCTTCTCAGGCTGTTTGCTTTCCAAACACGTTCAAAAACTTTATCCAGAACACAGGGCAGTCAGCACTTCACTGTAAAGATGCACAGAAATGTGAGAGATTCATAGAGAATTATTTTTCAGCAGGGATGAGTCACTTGTAGAAGACCACAGTTGTCTTCAAGCTGAGGGTTCTTTTCACATCATTATGCCGTTTCCCCATAAATACCTGAAGCCACATCAGCATTTTCATGATGCGTAGATTCCTATTTTCTGGAAATTTGTTTTTTCCATTGGAGAGGCAAACTTTGAAACCTTCATAATAAGATTCACGAAGTCAAGACAGTTTATGCTGTTTCTAAATATCCGGGTTGTTTTACTGCCTCCCTTGCTTCTGGGATCAGCATCGGCATCCCAGTTTTACCTTGGATAGAATGTGGCCCGGCATTGCTTAGGCTGATGGAGGCAGTGGAGGTAGTTAAGAAGGAGATGGAACCAAATGTCCAGTAAGTCTGAATACAAGGTAACTCAGCATCACAGATGATTTTCCTATTTTCTCAATTTTTCTAATATTTGTCACCAGTCTAAATGTACAAAGTCTTAGGGATGTAGATGAAATTCTGTGGCTTACTTACAACACTTAATTTATGACTTTAATTACCCATACATACTTCAATCACATATGCAATTATATGGTATGTTAGTGAAATTGCTCTTTCTCCCATCTCCTGAAAAAGTGTTACTCAAATTCTACACATGCATTTGCGACATTTAGAGCCATTTTGGGGCCATCTGACGTGGTTTTCCAGGACCATCATTTCTACATTCATATTAAGTTTATTTTTAATACAGCAGCTGTTGTTTCTGTGCATAAATTTTATCTTAAATATAAATATATTAGAAAGCTTTGTTTTTACATCTGTGTTGTGAATATTTCATGATCTCTAAAAATTAACAATATAGTTTGTGGCTTTTAAAGACAATATTTAAAAACCTTGTGAATAATAACTTCCAACGGTGGCAGGTATAAGGGCATAACCCTAGGTAGTAATCCTAAATCCAGGTCACATTTCTTTGCCCCACTTTCTATCAACTCATTTAACTGAGCTCCAGAGCATCTCAACTAGAATTAGCTTAGAGCATTTCAAGATAATGCAGCTTCTTCAAAAGAAAGGGTCCTGGACCATAAGTAACTTCCTAAGAACTTGAATATAGAAAAATTCCCTCTTTACTAAGAGATGATCCTCACCTCATTATGCATGTGATATTAGCTTACCTTAACTAAGTAATTTACAATTCTAATCCCATTTTTTTCTCATCAAAATAGGAAAAATGTATATATTGCTGGTGTCTGAGAGTAGTTATGAGTGTTAGATAAAATAATGAGTATGAAAATCTACAAACCATAACTTACATGTGTTTATGTATTTGTTTATGATGTTCCTCCCCTGTCATTCTCTATCTTGATTGTTGGCACCCATATCCACCCAGGCACCTAAATTTCAAACCTGGGAAGAGTCTTTGATTTACTCCCCCTATAAACCATTATCAAGTCCTGCCAAATTTTTACCTTAGTATATCCTCGTCTTTATGGTCCTCTTATCCTAACTACTGCCTTGTTCTGGCTTTAATTCATTGTGTCTTGGCAGGCTCTATGATCACCTGAGAGCCTCTTTTTCACACAGCCTTCAGAGTAATCGACATAAAGGTGAATCAAATTGTGTCACTCTTAAAATTAAAATCTTCCAGTGGTTGACATTTGCCTAAACACACCCAAAGTGCATTCAGTAATTCCAAGTTCTATAAAGAAATCTCCTCTTAATAAGTAATTCCAGGCCAGGCACAGTGGCTCATGCCTGTAATCCCAGCATTTTGGGAGGCCGAGGCAGGTGGATTGCTTGAGCCCAGGAGTTCGAGACCAGCCTAGGCAACATGGCGAAACCATCTCTACAAAAATTAGCTGGGCATGATGGCTCTCACCTGTAGTCCCAGCTACTTAGGAGGCTGAGGTGGGAGAATTGCTTGAGACTGGCAGGTTGAGGCTGCAGTAAACTGAAATCATGCCACTATACTCCAGCCTGGGCAACAGAGTGAGACCCTATCTCAAAAACAAAAAACAAACAAACAAACAAAAAAAGCATTCCAGGACCAGGTGCAGTGGCTCACACCTATAATCCCAATGATTTGGGAAACTGAGGCCGGGAGTTTGAGAACAGCCTGGGCAACATATTGGGACCCTGTCCCCTGTCTCTACAAAAAGTAAAATAAAAAGATTAGCCAGATGTGGTGGTGTATACCTGTAATCGTAGCTACTTGGCAGGCTGAGGCAGGAGGACTACTTGAGCCCAAGAGTTTGAGGCTACAGAGAGAAGGTGCCAGCACACTCCAGCCTGGGCAACAGAGCAAGATTCTTCCTGTCTCCACAAGGAAGAAAAGCATTCCATAATAGAAATAATTAGAAATTCTGTGTAATCGAAATTTTTATTGCTGAAAAACTCTTATTTGTATAGTAAGGCCTTATAGGAGTCCTAGAATAAAGGCATCTCTTTGTTTCCCCAAATAATGTGATATTCCTAAATGAAATTTTTTTGTTTGGCAAAACATCTGTTATTGCTCTGAGAAAGGCACACATCAAAACGCAAGCCCATAAAATAAAGCCCAAACTTCTAAACATGGTCCAGAGGCTTCCTTTCATGACCTCGACCTGCCGGTTTCTCTCTCTGCCTTTGACCTCTCCTGAGCCCCCAACCCCAAGTGCTCGTAACTGTTAGCAGAGTTTGCAAGAAAAAGAGAGATATGTTGGATGTCCTCCAAAATTGAGGTGTAGTCTACACTCTTAAAATTGTAGTAAGTTGTAATATTTATTAGTTATAATTTATATTTAAAATTGTTTTTAGATGATAACATATCACCTTATCTTTCTCTTTGACACATGTAGATGTCATCAGGCTATTTGTTCTTTGGAGGTAGCACATACATTTTAAAGGACTAAATTCAACACCAAGATTGAAATTTTGGTTGATATTTTAAGAGTCAGTATATTGGCATACCATACAGATTCATATCATGGAGATAACAGATGGGAAAGCGGCATAAGGTATGCCTAATTCATCAAACCTAGGTAGTGTTCATATCTCAGGCATGCATATGGAGGAAAGGCCTGAATTATGTCACTGATAGTTTTACCAAGAAGTACTTACATTTATGAGATTGAGAGTTGAAGCTAATTAATGATCTTATGCCTTTTTTTTTTTTAGTACTCAAAAGATCCAAAGTTAGTAGTTTGATAATTAGGCTGTACTTCATTTTCAGACAGAAATTAGACATGATTAGGAATGCTGAAACACTGGGCAGGTCAGTTGCTCATCATTATTAAAGCCATTTAATGCATTTTAATGGTGGTTGATAAGGTACAAAATGCTACGTAAGCCAAATGAAAAACTTTTATTCCATGATATGTTAAGCGTAGATATAAATGAGTTCCCATTTGCATTTTTTATGCATTAGTTCAAAAAATTAAACATTTCTTTCTTATATGTGAGTGATAGAATGTGTAATTTGTAAGAGATGGGCACTGCTGAAGCCAGCACCTCTTCACACTGTGCACCTCAGGATTCTCAGACACAAATTGTTATGTAATAGAAAATTAAGGAAAAGATCTCTTCAGCATTTGTGTGGCTGAAGAATCGTGCTTTAAGCTCTAAGACCAATTGCTTGTGTAAGTGGCTCACATTTATTAATAATATAAAATGATAATCTATGTCTATTGTCTTATTTATGCTAGGCTTACAGACTTTGTTAATTTATAGAGGTAAACAAACAACAAAAGAGATAGTGCATAGTATAGTTTCTGGTGAATATTCTATTTTGTTAGCCGTGTTTTGAAAATATTCTATGGCCGGGCGCGGTGGCTCACGCCTGTAATCCCAGCACTTTGGGAGGCCAAGGTGGGCGGATCACGAGGTCAGGAAATTGAGACCATCCTGGCTAACACGGTGAAACCCTGTCTCTACTAAAAAAAAATACAAAAAATTAGCTGGGCGTGGTGGCGGGCTCCTGTATTCCCAGCTACTTGGAGGCTGAGGCAGGAGAATAGTGTGAACCCGGGAGGCGGAGCTTGCAGTGAGCGGAGATGTGCCACTGCACTCCAGCCTTGGCGACAGAGCGAGACTCCGTATCAAAATATATATATTACTAGTTCCCATCTACTTTAGAGCAATTCTTATATTTTAAAATTATTTTTCATAAATAACTTAGTGTTGGGATTTGAGGATACCAATAAATACCATCCTTTTTACTTACCTGGTTTAGAAACCATTGAGACACAGTTACAGACAGATGGAGATCAAAATATTCCTTTTTTTAATTGATAAGGAGCTATTGGAGCTTGTAGCTTATATGTGATGTCAGGTCAAGTGGATCTACTAACACGTTCTGATACACAGGCTAACCTGAGGATCAGTACTTGGGAGGGAGGTTTGAACCTTCAGAGCAGAGAGACTTCCTCAGGATCGCTGCCTCGCTTCGGTCCAAGGGAAGAGGACAGATAGAGACCATATCTCCCATGCTCCACTCACATGAGAGGACCAATGGCTGTCATCCACCAACAGATAGCTCATTCCACTACTATGAAGAGTACTAAGAATTAGACAAGAGCCAGAAGAGGTCTTTTGTTGGAAACCAGAGTAATAGCAGCAAGCACCTTTTATGCTTCCTAAACCTCCTGATGTGGACAACACATGTAGTTTATGGTAGGGCTACACACACAGCACACTAATTGATGATGCCACTGCCTTGTATTGTCTTAAGGTAGGCAATGGGAAACATAGTATGTCTTTATTCTATTTCTTGTGTAAAAAGTAGATGGAAATGGATGGGAACATCCTTGGTTGAGGGGACAGAGGTTGATTTCAAGGCTCTTATTACATAAACGGTAAAAGAGGAGAGGTCCTGGTGTTAAGCTCATCAGTGTCCAGCAACCTCAGCCACAATGTGTGTCTCTGACCTACTCAGGGCTGTCCACATCAGAAAACTGGAGCATAAGACAGTCTCTCTCCAAATGCTCTTGTCTTGGAGGTGTTCCCAGGCTTCACTCCATGCAGCCACCCAAAGGGAGAGACTGCCAGGAAGGCGGGGAGGAGGCATCTGTCCTGATTATTGAGTCACCGGGTAGCTATTAGTGGTCATCCCTGGTTCTTCCTGTGACTGTGTGCACATTGCATGGGATCTCCACGTGGATGGGCTGGTTACTGATTGAGACTCCTAAGAAGATTGTGTCTAAATACCTGATTATGTCATATCAAAGCAAATGGTATCAGGATATAACCAGGAAGGTTTGTTAAAGGTAAAATCACTGTTTCATAACAGCTGTTGAAGGCATAAGAAAGCCAAAATAGTTGATAAATCTCATGGTGATTCTGGACAAGCAAGGATCTTCACTGTCCTCTTAATGAAGTGTAATGCAAGTAGCTAACATGTTTAGAATGTGCCAGGCAGTGTTCTAATAGCCTAACATGAATTAATGAATTTAAAGTAAATTAATTCATTTTAAGTCTCAGAAAAGCCCATTTGGGATGATTACTACTATTATTCTGTTGTTTTGAGGTGGACAGTTCTGTAGATACCTATCAGGTCTGCTTGATTCAGAGCTGAGTTTAGGTCCTGAATATCTTTGTTAATTTTCTGTCTCAGTGATCTGACTAATATTGTCAGTGGGGTGTTAAAGTCTCCCACTATTATTGTGTGGGAGTCTGAGTCTCTTTAACAATCGCTAAGAACTTGCTTTATGAATCTGGGTGCCCCTGTATTGGGTGCATATATATTTAGGGTAGTTAGCTCTCTTGTTGAATTGAACCCTTTACCATTATGTAATGCCCTTCTTTGTCTTTTTTGATCTTTGTTGCTTTAAAGCCTGTTTTGTCAGAAACTAGGTTTTGTTTTATCTTCCTATTATGAAAGAGGGAATGAGGTTCTTAGAGGGCTAAATAGCCTACTGACATTCCCCAGCTAAAAAAAAAAAAAAAAATGGCAGAAGGACAAGAGCCCATCTCTACAGCTGGAGCACCAAACCCCCGCATCACACTGCTTATCACCAATGCAGTAGAATCACTGATGATTCGTACTAAGCTGAGTCCAATTCTAGAAAAAAATCTGTGACTTGTGTTTGTTTATTTAGTTTTAAAGGAAATACAACTAATACCATTTGTTAAAAGCAATTTTTAGTGTTGGATTTGATTTCAGCAACATTTTAGCAAATGCTCATTTCTATATGACCTGATCTTATGTTTATGGATCATTTGTTTTGCTTTGCCTTTGATGTTTATATTTGAAGTGCTACCAAGTTTATTTAGTTGTTTACTTCTTTGTGTGTTTGTATTTCCTTCCTTCCACTAATAGCGTAAGCTCTGTGAAAGAAGTGCTCAGCAATAGTAGGAATTTTTTAAGTATTTGTAGAATGATTAAAAGAATGAATGAATGAAGTTAAAAAGTTAATTGTTTATTTAGCTTATAGTGACCTGGTATCTTTATAAACATAGTCTACATAGTCTTAAATGGAGAACTACTGTTAAAACTCAATTGCTTTAGAAAGATGAGACAAATGAATTATTTAAAATCCTTGCAGGTCTATGATTTTGTTAAACGAAATGTACTTAATGACTCATATTCTTTATATAAGTGTGCGGTTAATGATTCAAATTTTTAACACAAGTATGTACTTATTTATTTTTAATTGATGTAAAATGAAATGATCAGTGAAGAGTTGTGTTTAAAAATAAAGTTTTCCCTACATTTCCCAACAGCTTTAATAATAAGCAGTCTCATGCTTGTTTGTTTTTTCCTCCAGACTTTGTATATATGACTTCCTCTCCCTATAATGCTCAATGCATTCCCCTTCATCTTATTAGCTCCTTTTTATCGTTTAGATATTAGCTTCCACATCTTTTCCTCCAGGAAACATTTCTAGGCCCTTCAAGTTGGGCCAAGTGTACATTCTGTGCTACCTCTCTGGCTGCCTTCATAATGCAGTGTAGCTTACTGGTCTTACTGGATGGTTTCCCCAAACCCATATTGTTCTCGATGTTAAGACTCTCTTTAGCACCTAGTACAGGAGCTGACAGAGAAAAACATAAATATTGAATGAGTTGAGTGAATAAATGAATGATCATCAATGACTAAGAAAGTGGGGATGCTATAAAAATTATTCTCAAGTAACTGTAAATGAGTCTGTAAAACAGAATAGGAGCCCCAGGCAGGAATCAGAGGGACACATTTAGACTGCCCTGCATAACTCAAATGGTCATAATGGTTTCTGGCTTTTTGAAAGCTGGGCATGTATCTATCAGCTCATGCCACGTAATTTCCAACCTTCTATGCCAATCCCAGAAGCAAGGAGAATGAACATAAAACCAGGGAAAATGAATAAGAAACACTTGGTGAGGAAATAGCAGCTGCAGGAAGGGCACAGTGAGCCAAATGTAAGGACAGTTTCCCAGGTGGGTGGAGAAACCCATGAGACACTGGAAACTGTAAGAGAAGCAGGCAAGAGAAACTGCAGAACCCAAGAGAAACTGCACAGTACACCAACAGCAGCAAAAGTGAAGGACACCACAAGGTAGTGATACCACAAGGATAAAGGAATAGTGGAGGAGAGCAAGAAAGTATTGTTAAAAGAAAAACTTCAGCTGAATTAAATTCAAAGGACTTTAATTGAGCAATGAAGGATTCAAAAATCAGGCAGCCCCCAGAATCACAGCAGATTCAGAGAGACTCCAAGGGTGCCTCATGGTCAGAACAAATTTATAGACAAAGAAAGTAAAGTGAGATATAGAAATCGGAAGTGAGGTACAGAAACAGCTGGATTGGTTATAGCTCGGGTTTGCCTTATTTGAACGCAGTTTGAACACTCAACAGTGTGTGACTGGTTGAAATATGGCTGCTGGGATTGGCCAAGACTCCCGAGATTAAGGTAATGTTACAGGCGTACACTCCTAAATTAGGTTTTCAGTCTTGTCTACCTATTAAGTTAGGTTGCAGTTCATCCACAAGGACTCAAATATAGAAGTATGGAGTTCTCAGTCCATACTTAAGTTTGCTGTAACAGCATGACTAGTATTATGTGCAGAGGGCAATACAGCTCTAAGAGAAACAGTTATAATTGAGCTCTGTTCTGCTGCAGTCAATAGAAGTTTCCTCTGACACATACTTGGTAACGCTGTTACCCTTCGTTTGCCTTCGTGTATACCTAAGACATCTTCCAGGACTTTTGATTCTCTTGATAATGAGTCAGCATGATGATGGGCCAGGGTCTTGTAAGGATAGCTCACTTTTTGGAATGGATCTTCCTCTAGCTTTGTTATTCTCAGCTCAGATTTCATCCTGCCTGAGCCCTTATAGTAGAACAGTAGGCAGCTACCTAACAACGTCTGAGACCCTGGACATTCCGCCTTTCTCCTCAACACACAGTTCTTTAATGCTACCCTGATAGCTGTTTTCTTCAAGGACTTAGGTGAAGCTGCAGACTGTCTCATCAAATGAATGTGTCATCAGCTCTCTGACAACATATTGTAGAGTGCTTCTCAAATGTTAATGATCATTATTGGGGTCGATAAAATATATTATTCAAAAATTACAATACAAAAAAAGTATGTTACAAGTGCCTTAAATTGTCAGAGAAAGGAGAAATAACTTATACTTGGAGTGACTAAACAAAAACTCCAAGGGGATTAGATGAAAATTATTTTGTTTCTGTCCAATAAGCTACCCCTTGAGCAATCTAACATTTATCATAAATTCTGTTGGTGAATCTGCTATCTCAGTGACTAGCTCTATTTGAAAGAAAAAGATAGTTTCTATTTTCAAGCGGAAAAATATGAATTACTTGTCTAAAGTATTAATAGAAAGATGTTTAATCAGTTCTTAATATCTTTCTATTGTGCAATACAGATGAGAAATAATTTCAAAAACGATGTGGAAGGATGCAGTGTGCCATGCTAAGGTGAAATGGTTACCCAGAAGACATCTCTTATTTGGGGTTCCTTCTCTGTATAGAGGCTTATGTGAGCTTAAATTTTTTTCATGTATGCTTTTCTTTAAAGCCCGTCAGAGTATAAGAAAAACTGAATGTCTGTTAGCCATATTAATGAGTGAATGAATGGTTTCCTGTATGTGTTCTGTTGTAGGTCCATTAAATGAAAGCACGGAAACAAATTAGGGCTTTACTTAATGTGTATATTAATTGGCTCAAGCCTATTAACATACAAAAAGTTAATTAGCAAGTCAGGACTCGTAGTAATGTCTTAAAGGTGGTTGTAAAACTTATGTAAAAGACTTTTTCTCCAAACCATTCCACTTCTCTAACTTGGAAAGTTTATGTAATTATGAAATCTGATCCTAAAGGATGTAGCAAAACCAGTGGTCTTTCTTACTAAATTTGTTGGCCCTGCACCTAGCCTCCAACATTTTTGTAATGGTGCTTCTCTTTCATGGAGCTTCAAAAGTCATTACAAGAAATTCTACTCCTTTGTTCTTCCCTTTTTAATAATTAAAAAAATCATCCGGCCGGGCTCGGTGGCTCAAGCCTGTAATCCCAGCACTTTGGGAGGCCGACGCGGGTGGATCACAAGGTCAGGAGATCGACATTCTGGCTAACACCGTGACACCCCATCTCTACTAAAAACACAAAAAATTAGCGGAGCGCGGTGGCAGGTGCCTATAGTACCAGCTACTCCTAGGCTGAGGCAGGAGAATGGCGTGAACCTGGGAGGCGGAGCTTGCAGATCGCGCCACTGCACTCCAGCCTGTGTGACAGAGCGAGACTCCACCACAAAAAAAAAAAAAAAAAAAAAAAAAAATCATCTATGGGATATTTTACTTCCATAGTACACTTAAGTTTTTCTTGCCTCAATCAATTAAAATATACATTTGTTAAAAACCTTTATTTGCAGAGTAACTGTCCAAGCTGCCCTTTAGGATGAATCAGTAGAGCTTAAAGATGATTTGTTACAATATTAAATCTAACAAGCAACTGATTTGTAATTTTCTAAAGATATTACGGGGTGAAGAATCAAAATGGACAGCATCTAGAAATCTGTCAAAATCTAGATGCCTTCTTATTACAACTTACTTCATTTTAATATTGGGAAGTTAGCTTAACTTCAAAAGATTTTGTCTCATAATACTCTATTATTATTAGTTTGATAAATTTCAAGTATATAGAAAAGTATAGAGCAAATATCCCAAATACCTGTGTGTCTTTTGCCAGTTTCATTCACTCCTGTCTTCCACATTGCAGCATTTGGTGTTTATTTTTTCCAATAATCTCTTAGTGTTTCACTCTATAGTTATAGACTCATAAACAATATGGTATTGTTTTGCATATTTAAGCTTTACTTAAATATTAGTACATAAAATTTAAATATGTGCAGTATAACACCATTATTGCTTTTTCTGCTGAGCATAATGTTTTTGATATTTATCCATATTGTTGTATGTAGTGCTAGTTCATTTACTTTAACTTCTATGTTGTATTCTACATAGAGGAATGAACATTTATGTTGTTTCTAATTTTTATTCTTATAAACTCTTGCCATTTATGCATATCATCTTGTACACATGCTACAAGAATTTCTCTAAGCTTATCGGTGTGCAATTGCTAAATCATGGCATTTGTGCAGATCTTCAACTTCACTAAGTCTGAAGCTTTCAGTTTGCACTTATCCCTGCAGGACATAGACTGCATATTGCACTGATATCAATCAGTTCTTTCTCACTATAAAATTTTTTTTTTAATCTTTTGAGTGTGAAGTGATATCCAGTTATTGACTTAATTTGCATTTGTCTGATTAGTGTGAGCTTGAGCATTTTTGCTTATTTGCTTTATGTATTTTTAAAAAATTTTAAGGGTAATACTGGCCTCCTAAAGTAAATTTGGAAGTATTCCCCCTGCTCGAATTTTTCAAAGTTTAGGAAGAATTGGTATTCATTCATCTTTAAATGTTTCATAGAATTCAGCGCTGATGCCATCTGGTGCTGTGCTTTTCTTTGATGTAAAGTTCTAAATTACTTATTCAATCTCCTTACTCACTATTGGTCTTTTCAGACTTTCTATCTGTTCCTAATTTAATCTCAGTAGGTTGTATGTTTCTAGGAATTTATTGTTTTAAGTCATCTAGTTTGTTGGAGTATAATTCTTTACAGCAGTCTCTTGTGATTCTGTTTCCTTTTTTTTTTTTTATTGAGGTGGAGTCTCACTCTGTCGCCCAGGCTGGAGTGCAGTGGTGTGATTTCGGCTCACCACAACCTCTGCCTCCAGGGTTCAAGCAATTCTCATGCCTCAGCCTCTCGAGTAGCTGGGATTACAGGCGTGCACCACCGTAGTTGATTAATTTTTGTATTTTTAGTAGAGACACGGTTTCACTATGTTGGCAGGGCTGGTCTCGAACTCCTGACCTCAAGTGATCAGCTGCCTCAGAGCCTCCCAAAGTGCTGGGATTAAAGGCATGAGCCACTACGCCCAGCCGCTTCTTTCTATTTCTGTGGTATGTTTTAATGTCTCCTTTTTCATGTCTGAGCCTTCTTTTTATTCTAGTTAACCTCACTAAAGTATTGTCAATTGTCAATTTCATTTTTATTTTCAAAAAACAACTCCAGTTCATTGATCTTTTCTATTATTTCTCTAGTTTCTCTTTATCTCTGCTCTGATCTTTATTTTTTCTTTCCTCGTACTAACTTTGGATCGAGTTTGTTCTTTTTCTTGTTCCTTGAGGTGTAACACTTGGTTGTTTGAGATTTTTCTTCTTTTTTTAATGTAGGCATTTATAGCTACAAACTGCCCTCTTTGAACTGCTTCTGTTGTAGCCTATAAGTTTTGGTGTGTAATATTTCCACTTTTGTTTGACTCAAGATATTTTTTGATTTTTCCTTTCAATTTATTTTTTGACTCTTGGTTATTTAGGAGCATGTTGTTTCATTTCCACATATTTGTTAATTTTTCAGATTTCCTCCTGTTATTGATTCTCATCTTGATAGCATTGTGGTCAGAAAAGATAGTTGATATTATTTCAGTCTTCTTAAATTTGTTAAGACATGTTTTATATCTTAACATATGATTTATCCTGGAGAATATTTCAAGTGTGCTTCAGAACAATGTGTATTCTGCTACTATTGAATAGAATGTTCTGTGTGTATCTGTTAGCATTACCATAATAACAAATAATGCTAGCTTACCCTGATACCAAAGCCAGGCAAAGACAGTGTAAGAAAAAAAAAATAGGCTGATGTCCCTGATGAACATAGATGCAAAAATTCTCAACAAAATACTAGCAAACCAAATTCAAAAGCACATTAAAAACACCATACATCATAATCAAATGTGATTTATTTTGGGGCTGCAAGGATGGTTCAATATGTGCAAATCAATTAAACATTATGCATTACATTAATAGAACAAAGGACAGAAACCAAATAAACGTGATCAATAGATGGAGAAAAATGTTATAACAAAATTCAACATTCATTTATGATAAAAACTCTCAACAAATTAGATATGATTTAGTATGTAAGGATTGCACCTTACCACAATAAATGTGCAATTTTATATGTGATAAGCCTACAGCTAATATTTATGCTCAATGGTGAAAAACTGCATGTTTTCTTTTTAAGTTGATGCACAAGGCAAGGATACCCGCTCTCAACACTACTATTCAGCATAATAACCGGAAGTCCTAATCAGAGCAGTTAGGCAAGAGAAAGAAATAAAAGACCTCCAAATTGGAAGGAAAGAAGTTAAATTGTCCTTGTTTGCAAATGTCACAATCTTATATATAGAAAACCTACAGACTTTGAGAACTAGTAAATGAATTCAGTAAAGTTAGAGGATATGAAGTCAGCATACAAAAGTCAGTAGTGTCTCTACACTAATGAGGAACTATCATAAAAAGAAATTAAGAAAACAATCCCATTAAAAACAGCTACAAAAAATAAAATACTTAGGAATAAATTTAACCAAGGAGGTAAAAGACCTGTACACTGAAAGCTCAGCAACACTATGAAAGAACTTGATGACACAAATAAATGGAAAGATATCTTATGTCCATACATTGGAAGAATTAATATTTTTTAAATGTTCATACTCCCCCCAAGGAAATCTACAAATTCACTACAATTTCTGTCAAAATCCCAATGATATTCTGTATATAAATAGAAAGAACACTCCTAAAATTCATATGGAACCACAAAATACCCCAAAGACAAAAAAGAACAAAGCTTGAAATATCATAGTACTTGATCTCAAAATCTATTATGAAGCTATAGTAATACAAAAAGAATGGTATTTCACAATAACATATACAACAGTAGACAGAATAGAGGGCCAAGACATAAATTCATGCATTTACAGTCAACTGATTTTTGACAAATGTGTTGAGAACACACACAGAAAGGATCATCTTTTTAATAAATGGTGTTGGAACACCTCAATATCCACATGCACGTGAAAGTTGTCAGAATCAAAATGAAGGCACTGGTATTAAAAACCACCACAAATACAGCTGGGGAAGGGCATGAAGGGGGGCTTCTCCGGAACAAATGCCTGATAACAAGAACTATCATAAAAGATTCTGCAAAAAATACCTTGTGCAAAAGGCCATCACAACCTTACACACACACATAAGTCTTGCGGACATCTGCCTATCATCTGTTTGTCCAAACTCAGACTGGTATCATACTTGTTATTAATACATGTAGTCAAGGATAATTATCTCAAAACTATTATTTAATTATTCTCATTTTTTCTTTAAAAACTTTTTCTTGTTTTTTTTTTTTAACTTCCCTGAATATGCATGTGGCTTACTATGGCACATGTATTCCCATTGCAATGCCTATTCTAGGAAGAATATTATTTTCTTTTAGAGAGTCTCCCTTGCAGTTTGTTATTTATTGACAAAATGGTGTCAGAAGTTAAACCAAAGTGAGCTCACCTAGGTTCAATAGGTGGCTCCTGGAATCATGTAAGGTAGCAATTGAGCCCTTTGCACTCTTCATTTCCATGAGTCACCTTTTCTGTGCTGGTAAATCTCCTCTCAGATTCTTTTACTTCTTCCTTTGGTGAGTTCTTTTTAACTTTATTCAAGATCTGATTTGGCTATAAATAAGGCTGCCCTAAATAAAGGACCTTGTATCCGTCTTAAGACTATGAAAGTTTTTTCTGTTGTTTTTGTGGCAAGCCCTTTCTGGTATAAAGACAAATGTCCTTCTGGTTAAGTACTCTGGTTTTTACAGAATTTACATTGTGTCTATGAGGGTGTCTTTTTTGGTGAATTCACTTTTGATTCTGCATAACAGGTTTAATATTTTTTTGATCTGCATACCTGGGTTAAAATGTTTGTGAGTATTCTGATTTTGGTTTCATTTTGGTTATGCATGTCTGTAAATGATTTGACTCCTTTTCCCTTGCATATTTCTGAACATTTCCAAGAGGAAAAATAAACATTCTAAATGGTGGACGTGGAATGGCCAACAGAGCAGTCATACTACCATCTACAACACCTGTTCAAATTACTGACATTCCCTGAGAGAATTTATAGGAATGTCTTTGCTCTTGAGAGAATAATGAGAAATGGAATTGGATTCTTAAATATTAAGGCATATCAAAACTTTCTGTGACTCCTGATGGCTACATAGATTTTCCTCATGCATGTTTTCAAATCCATAACCATCAGGGGGATTATTTGAACTCCCCCCAAGTCTGTTTTTTTTTTTTTTAAGAGAATTGTAACTATACAGTTAACAGATAGAGCCTTCCAGGTTCTGCCTATCTCACTGTTTCTTTGCCTGCCTACTTTGAATCTGCTGACTTTTCTGCTGGTGTTGAGATAAACTTACTGCTTATGGCATTCCAGTCAAGATAGAAAAAAAAAGTCTTAAAGAACTTTGAGATTAATGCCTTACAAAGTACAGTAGTTCCATGGCAACCAACACCTAGATTTCTTTTTGAGATGTTAATTTTGGCTTGCCTAACAATTCCTTAGTGTGATGAAGCAGTTAGTTGAAGAGTTGATAGTTTAAAATAAAAGAGCTATTTAAATGTTTATAAAAGTTACCAAATCAACAGTGTCAAATTATTGAACTCAGAGAAATAGTATAAAGTATCTCTGTCAGCATTAAAATTGCTGTATCTGTCACACAAGGTCTAGAAATTGCTGAAGAAAAAAATAATAACTTAAAAAAATGTATAATTTCTTCCTGGCCACATTGGCTACAAACCAGACCAGCAAACAAAAGAATAATCTATTAGTAGTTCAAGGATGCTTGGACAGTTGTTTTTCTTATATGATTCAGCCAGTCCTACCCGAAGTGTAAACATTTAAAAATTTAACCCCTTAAACTTGCTTGAAGCTGAAAAAAGAAAACGGGGGAGAACAAAAGACAAAAAGCATTAAGAAATCAAACTGCTGTGGAAATTGCACACATGTATATATACACATCTATGCACACACACATACACAAACACATGATCATATATGTATTCCTCTAGTAATTTGTACTGAAGCACCTTGACCATATTATTTTCATAATTTGGCTGTTATAAACGGAAAAATATCCTTTTCACTAGTAATTGGCCTAGTATCTGTTCAATATTATTAAGGAATTTTTATCAAGAATGAAACAGCTAGCACTACCTATTGTATTAAAATTGAAAAACATTATTATTAAATTTTTAAAATTGTAAAACATTCTGTACATCTCAACTATGGGCAAGAATGTAGTGTTAGAAAATCATTTTCTATGACTGGACTTGGAGCAGACCCAGAAGAAATGCAGCAGGAATTCTACAAAGTCCAGCTACCTTAGACGTGGAATTGCTTCTTTTGAAATTTAAAACCAATGAAAGTAGATGCACCAATCAAGTCTATATGAGCCTTCAGTTGTAAATGTGTTTCATTTCAAGACTGTCTGTAGTAAATCTTAGAGAACATTTTTAAACATAAGCAGATAAACGTGGTATATCGTGAGTCATAGAGTAACTTAACTTACCCTTCTGTTGCTTTATTTTATTAATGATTACTGGGTTGATGTCTTTCCATGTCATCTTATCCTCAAAGTCTGTGAAAATTATGCTCCTGTTTTCTGTTTAATACCCCTGAAAAGCCAAGTTCAGACAACATATTTTGTTGTTGTTTTAAAGGCAGCCTGTTTTCTTATCTCTCTCTCTCCATCTTTTCACTTTTCTTAGTCTATCTTTTTTTAAACAATTTTTTTTCTTAATCCTTTCAAGAACCATCTACATAGATTATGTTTAGGTGTTTTTGGAATACAATGAAACTAGTTTTTATATGCATAGTAAGAACTTTTTAAACCTTCTTGATTAAAAGACTTAGTTCCATTTTAAAAATTGTGATTCTACTTCAGTTATTGTTTCTTCCTCTGAGACAATGCATTGGTTACCTGTTTTCTACCCTCCAGACTTATGGTCCCCTTGTTTCACTGTCTTTAGCTTTCTGCTGAATTCTGGGAGAACTTTCCGTGTATCCAGTTCCTTGATTTTATGTTCTGCAATATAAATTCTGCAATGTAAATTTTTGCCTTTCAATATGGATTTTAATTCTGGGTTTCTGTTTTGTAATAATTTCATTTAATAAACTTGAATTCATTCTTTATTTCACATACCTCCATTTATTTAATACACTTTAAAATAATTATTTAATGCACTAATAAATAATTTGTACTTAATATACTTTAATGCATACTTTATTTCACATACCCCCATTTTATTGTATGTTGCTGTTTTTAGTTTCAGACTATTCTGCTTTCTGTGAACAGTGAGAATGCTAAGGAAGTTTCTAAAACTTTCTTTCAGTTCCCATGGTAAATTATTTTCAGTGCTCAGCCCCGCCTTTATTTCTTACAGACAAGGCTCCATTTACCTTCTTTGCCGAAGGATTATCAAAATGCCACTCCTTTTCTGTTTTGCTTTTTTTTCTATTTACTATACTTGATGATAGAAACCTGTTTCAGAGACATATCTTAGTCCTGGTTTAAACAATGAAAACATAATGGTTTTAATACTGGTTAGATATTGTGAAATAGAGAAAGCCAAACTGATTAACTTGGAGATCAGTCAGATTTTAACAAGGAATTTATAAAGACTGAAACATGAATCTTTTGCCTTTATGTATAGGGCATTTACTTAAAAAAAGAAAAAAAATGTTTTAGGTCACACACACATATATTCTTTAAGTAATATTTAGTGTTTAGGTAGATACTGAAGATTATTAATCTTCAGTCTTATTTCTCTAAAAAGACTTAAAATGTCATAAATAGATGCAACTTGTTTTCTCTTAATTTTGTAAGATGAGTAGAAAGTTAAGTCATTATTTTCTCTAAATTTTGGTACTGATATATTTCCTTTTCATGTTTCTGAGAAAATATATGGTATTCTTCTTGAATGAGGAGAAAACTGCCAGCTAAGTGAATACCTTTAGACATTTATCCATTTATCTGGTTGTGGAGATTCGCATCATATATTTTGTGTCATAATTAAGTAGTTGAAACAATAGATGTTATTTAACTACGGGAATACTTCCTTATAGTTTTGATAGCTATAATTTAAATTGTATATACTTGTCTATGTGCCACATTCATTCTAAAATTGTATTGTTCTCAATTCATTTTTATTTTATGTTTCCTTGTTGTTTTATGAAGACAGCAAGCAATTAGAATCTCATAAAATCAAAACTTCATGAAGTATTTACAAAAGAGAACACACATAGAGGCACAGATAGACCACTTTTTATAAGAGTCTCTATCAAGTATGAGCTATAGTTCATATTTTATTAAATTCAACTTGCATAAAGACATTTTTAAAGCAATAGCTAGGGTTACTTTGACCATGGCACAATGACAAAATTTTCAACAGCAAGGGGACACTGAAAGGAAATCTAGTTCCATCTGTTCTCTGTGAAAGGAGCAAATCCCACATGCTTGCCTAGACATAAAGGTAAAAACAAACATATTTTCATTTAACAGCACCTGATTTTCTTAAAATTGTGTAATAATAGGTTCAAACATGTTCCATTATTAGGAACATGTGCACTTATTTGAAGAAATACAACTTTTAAATGTGGAAGTGATGGTAACATTTGAAAGAAGTGTGTACCTTCAAGTTTACAATAACAGGAGAACGCAATAAAAACAATTATCAGAAGCTTTTCTTAAAATCCAGAGTAAAGATAAATATAATCCACATGCCAGGAGCTCTAAATGGAAACATAGGTTAACTGTGATCTACAAATGGAAAATTTGAACACATAATTGTAAATAAAGGAAAAAAGGACACATAAAAATGTGGTTTCATAACCCAAATGTCCTTCAATGTTGGAATGGATAGAGAGTGATATGTCTACACAATGAAATACTATTCATCAAAATACAAGAATGAACTTCTGATATTTAGAGCAACATGGATGAATCTCAAAGGCATGTGCTAAGTAACAGAAGCTAGACCCAAAAAACTACATGGTATATGATTCCTTTTATATGCTATTCTGGAAAGGCAAAACTATAGGAAAAGTGCTTGCCAGGAATTAATGAGGAGGGGCTGACTACAAAGGAGCGCAGAGGAATTTGGGAAATTAATGGAAATGTTCCTTATCTTGATTGTGGTAGAGGTAATCGGACTGTATGCATTTATTACAACTTGCAAAACTATCCACTAAAATGAGTGAATTTTACTATTATGTTAATTATGCCTTAATTTTTTAATGGAAAATATATGTCTTCAAAGGGAATTCAAAATAACAAAAGGACAGTACAAAAATGAAAAGAGTATACTAATATGTTATATTTGTAATCTGGGTGTAAAAACAAATATTGAGTTAAGAGTGTTTATGTGTGTGCCTGTGAGTAATCATTTCAACAACTGTTCCTAATAAATTAGATTGAGGAATATTGAATAAATCCTGGAACTTAAATTTCCTTCTACTTTTAGTTCATCTAAACCCAAGAAAGATAAATTTATGGGAACTAAAATATGGTTGTAAGAAAAATATGAGAAACTGGGAGTAGACTGCTCACATGAGGCCTCCATGAAGGAAAGTTGATTGAGTATTGATAGGATTTGGTTTTGACATGAACCAGTCAGAACATTCTGGTGGAATTTCTGATAAGTGAAAATATAGGCCCTATATCTCAGAAACTGCTAAAGTGGAATTCTCATCTATGCTGTAGTGCCGCCAATGTTTGTCTCCAAAGTGTTTGCCTTCCCAAAGTGGTTTAGCTGCAATTTAATTTGAGTACAAATGGAAATTTTTAGATGAATATAGACAACTCATGGTGCTATACTGCTCTTTATTTATCCCTAAGGAACTGTTGGAACCTATTAGACTTAAGAAATTACTGTTGTAGTTCTCGGCACAAGAAAAAATACTGTGTCTTCTAAAATTGCAAAGGGAGAATTTATGTGTTTTCTTTCTTCCACTCCCATTTTTGTGCATGTATTATTTTTTTCTCACAAATCTTTCAATAAACAGGCAAAAAAATGTACCTTTATGTAAGTTTCAAGTGACTATTGGGATTCTAAGTACTTAAATATTTTTGTTAGTGATGTGTGACCTAAAAGTCCTCTTGAATATAAGTCCATTGAATAATTCTGGAGATTGGCTAAACTGTAGTACAGTATTTCATATAATTTTTATCTTTACTTAGATTATTTACCTTCACTTTATTTACAATTAAGAAAATCAAAATAGCAGAAAAGCTGATACAGAAGAATACAAAGCTAACCACGACCTCTTGCTTTATCTCTGCCTTTACATCTTTCACCTTTTGATTTTAAAATAAACCTTTTAACAGTCCCTTCTCTGTCTTTTTGCAGGCATTTTTAAAACTTATATTTTCTATTGTTGGTTTTCCTTTAGAAAAGAGAGAACATTCTTACACCTACCAGCAGGACAAGCAAATTCTGCAAAGCAACTTTGCAAAACACTTTTAACAATTGTAGAATTTGTATATTTCCTTTGACTCAGGATGTCTACTTCTAGAAAGTTAACTTGAGAAAATAGTCTTGGGTTATTCAAAAATATCACTAGAAAGAGAGGCATTATGTAGCTATTTAAGGTAGTTAAGTGCCAGGATCTGTGTGAAGTGCTACATTTCATCCCAAATATTATCCCTTTTTGGTTCAGATAAATAGAGGTTACTCTAAAAGACTGCCAAATTTTAGACACATTTCTTACAATAAAAAACATTTTATGTTGATAGCTGTACCATCAAATGAATAAAATATGTGTTATAAAATCTTCCTGGCCAGGTTTACTTTTAAGATTTCTAGGCTGAAATTCTACTAACTTTATTTGAAATAGCTGTATGATTTCATAATTGTTAAGAGAGTTCTTAGAGAAAACATCAGAAATCTTGACTACACACCAATATTTTTGGATACCTTTATTCTCACTGAGAGAGGAGAGATTATACTGATCTGTTTTGCTCTTATGCCTTATTTATACTCTGCCAGTTTGGAAATTTAGAACCCTTCCAAACCAAGGCTTTTTGGAGTTATTTCAGATTTACAGTTTAGGTCCCATGAAGATTTTTATAGTTGAAATAATGGATCATTTGATGTAAGGTTGCAAGGTAAGCAAAGCAAGTCAAACACTTACTTAAAAGAAGATTAAAGTTACACATCTATTGCACTGAAGAAAATGAGTTGCCATTAATTGCAGCAGTCCATCAATGAATGTACTTTATTATCACAAATGTGTGCACTGTCACTTCAATAAGCTGTAGACTGAATCCCAATACTCTCTGTAGAAATTATACTTCTTGGCCGGGTGCGGTGGCCCATGCCTGTAATCCTAGCACTTTGCGTGGCTGAGGCACGCAGATTTCCTGAGCTCAGGTGTTTGAAACCAACCTGGGCAACATGGTGAAACCCCGTCTCTACTAAAATACAAAAAAATAGCCAGGCATGGTGGCAGGTGCCTGTAGTCCCAGCTACTTGGGAGGCTGAGGCAGGAAAATTGCTTGAACCTGGGAGGCAGAGGTTGCACTGAGCCAAGATCTCGCCACTACACTCCAGCCTGGGTGACAGAGAGAGACTCCATCTCCAAAAAAAAAAAAAAAAAAAAAAAAAAAAAAAAAAAAAAAAAGAGAAGACAGAAGAAAAAAGAAAGAAAGAAAGAGAAAGAGAAATTATACTTCTTGACTTCAGAAAGACAATTAAAATACAACTCTCAAAATGAGAAGGGTTTTAGTGGCCATCTCTGGAGTTAAGTCATGTTCAGCTAGTGCTATTCACTCAAAATTCCATTTAAAGTATTTTCTTTACTAGACCGTAGTAGACTTCTGCAGAGACTAAGAATATTCATAAGTACTGGCAATTGCAGCCTAACTCTAGTTAGCATAAATTGGCAAATGAAGTTCAAATTATGCATTGGCTTCTGCAGGAGTGATGCAGTACATCAGTTACCTGAGAATTCAGGAGTCCAGGCTAAGGAAAATGGTTTGTTAGCTTTAATCAGAATAAGAAGTATTTTCCCTCCTAAGAAGGTTGCTTCTAGGTTTCAACTGTGAGTGTGAACCATGAAATGAGAGCTTCTTGGTGGCAAATTGTACATTGATACAGTCAATTCTCATGGTTTACTTAAAAGCTTCACATTGTTTAACTATTAAAGAAAATCTTGGCAAATTAAACAGTTCTAGCAGGGTTAGGGGAGGATTGAAGGATTGAAGTAAATCTGACAAAGCCCAAATCAATAGAAATTCAAACAAATGTGTGTTAAAATTGGCTATTTTAACCAAACTTTAGTCTGTAATGTTATAGCATATTATCTACCTAGTCCATTTATTTGGAACAAAGTGGATCTTTTGAACATATGTTACTGAAATTGGGAAAAGATAATCACAACTAAATCCTGTATGCACATAAAAAGAGCTGCACAACTTTGTGGCAACATTTGCACAATTTTTGCTTCTTTCTTTGTGTGTTGTCAATCGTTAATTATTTCATTTTCAGGACTTCTTATGTGTAAATGCTCTGTTCCCCTACACCAAATTAAATAATCCACACTACTTTAATGAAAATGAATTATTTGAAACAAATTGATTTTTCTCAATATTGAATTCAAAGTCAACCTTACACATTTTGAATTAACCAGACCAGCTTTTTCACTCTCCAGCCTCTGGATCATAAGCATGCCATTTAAACTCAGAGATTTAAATCTGTCACCTATTAAATGGGACCGATGTCATCAGGCCTATATTCTTCACATAGTGTGAAGATCAATTATATAAGGTCCATGAACCCTATGAAGTACAGCTCAAATGCTGTGTATCAATATTGATAAGCACTGCAGGTTTTTCCTTTGAAAACATGTTTGAAACCCACTGATAGCACACCCTGGAAATGAGTAAATCTGAACCACAGGCCATGACAATCATTCAAGGTGGTGTGCTGGAGGGAGAGCTCAGACCTGAGAGTCAGAGAGATCTGATTAGACATAGTTTAGGCTACTTAGTATCCATGAGCCCATATTTTATATATTTAGCCGTTCTGAACTTCAATTGATTTTTTGATTCATAAGTGTAAATACTAGTATTATATTTAGGACTGTCAAATGTTAACTCTACTACCTAAATTACCAATTGGAGAGACAGAAGATGACATTTCATAAGGTATATTCATATGCTCACAACACACCCTACTGCCTGGACAGATTATACGGGATAAAAGAAAACCAGTTACAGAAAGAATCTTTAATGATATTAAAATGCTTAATTTACATGTACTCCTAAAACTCTAATTGAATATATATGTTTAACAATAAATTCTAAGGATTTGTTTTTGACAAAATTTCAGTCCACAGACTTTGATGCTGCTGTTCTGAGTCATTTTTGTTTGCAGCAGTTTCAACATGTTCTTACCTTTATATTATACTTGCTCTTGTTCACTTAAGGAGTTCTTACTTGGATTTCTTACTTTCTGTCAGGCACTATGTTAGGTGCTGGGAAGACAAAGAGAAGAAGAGATGCAATCTCTCTCCTAATGGTGCTCATATGCAGTCACTAATGAAAATTGTTCCAATAAAATGTAAAATGTTGAACTGCAATTGTATTAGGAGTGAGGAGCACTACGCTGAGCTATGAAAACTTTCCTACCACAGAGAGTTCCCCCAGACACAGGGAGCTTCTCTGACTTTATTCCTGAATCTATGTGCTCTATGTTTGCAGATCCTTCACGCATGGGAAACACTATGGTATATGAATGGGATTTTAATGACTAACACCTAATATGGAATTTAAAATATAGTACTCTCTGCAGAAAGGCTTTCCCTGATGACCTAAATGTTCTAGCTTCTTTCCTTGCCTTAATCTTGAATTTAATTCTTTTCATGAAATGGGCCCAGGCCTTACTTGTACATCTCCATCTATTCTGACACCAGCTTATCATCTAAATGCTGTCTCTAGTCTGCTAGTCTTTTCAAGTACTAAAATTCCCACCTTTGAAAAACAGTTTTTCTGTGATAGGGACTCCCAAGTGAGTCCTTCTTCTTAGTCTACAGGTGCTTGCATCTGTCTGGGACCACTCTGCATCTTGGCCTGTCTACCTTGCTCTCTGTGACATTGTACCATTTTCTCTAGGTACTGATCTCAGTTCCAACTCAAGTTTCCTAATATAAAGCTGTAATAACTGCCTCTCAATCTTCTCCTATATTCAAATGTTCAGCCTAGGGATTATATCATGGGGATTAAAAATGCAAATATATTTACACTCTATTATTTAGGTAAAAGGGAGTTGTTTAGGCCATTCTAGGATAATTTAAATAGTAAATATAAAAATAACTTTTCTCTAGATATTGGTAAATTTACATATAATCATATTCTCTTATCTAGAATCAACCCTCCATGGAAGATAATTAAGTCACAATAGCTACTTTTATACCGACTTTATATATATTTTGATTTTTCTATATACAACACAAAATAACCCTGTAGAAAGACCTACATTGTATGCAGATAAAGCATTCTAAACTTTTTTCATGAAGTTCAAGAAGTTCAGTGAAAAACTTTAGTATATAAACATTAAGTTTTGATGAGAAGGTTAATGTAATGGAAAATTAACAATAGACTAAAAGCACATTTTACTGCCTCATTCGCATTTAATTAGAACTGGGTTTTCATTTCTGCTATGAAAAAAATGTTGATTGCTCAAAAATATGCACTCTTCTTTTAAAAAAATTCTTCCCTCTTTGTTTCTTTGTATTTACTACACACACACAGAGATGCATAGTTTCATATACATAAACACAGCTTTTTCCTCTACTCTTTCTTCAAATAAAAGCTCCAAAATTCTCTTATTTATTAAGAGCTTATTTAGGCTCTTAAATAATTAAAGTCTTATTTTTCTTTTAAATGGTTTGATTCTCAGAACCATTTTGAGTGTAAGAGCAAAGGTGAAGTTTCAGTCATTTTCAAGTATATGAATAGCATTAATGCACTAACACACTGTTATTGCCTTTGTGGAGTAGAAAATAATGAAATAATGGGCTCTAACTGTAGCATAGTGATATGGTTTGGATTTCTGTCCCCAACCAAATTTCATCTTGAATTATAATCCTGTAATTCCCACAAGTTGTGGGAAGGACCTGGTGAGAGGTAATTAAAACATGGGGGTGGTTCCCCCCATGCTGTTCTCATGATAGTGAGTGAGTTCTCATGAGATCTGATGGTTTTGTGAGTCTGTCATTTCCCCTGCTTGCACTTATTCTCTCTCCTGCCACCCTGTGGAGAGCTGCTTTCCGCCATGGTTGTAAGTTTCTTGAGACCTTCCCAGCTATGCAAAACTATGAGTCAATTAAACCTCTTTTCTTTATAAATTACCCTGTTTTGGGTATTGCTTCATAGTGATGTGAGAATGGACTAATACAGTAAATTGATATCAGAAATGGGGTGTTGCTATAAAGATACTCAAAATGTGGAAGTGACTTTGGAACTGAGTAACAGGCAGAGGTTGAAACAGTTTAGAGGGCTCAGAAGAAGACAGGAAAATGTAGAAAAGTTGGGAACATTTTAGAGACTTGTTGAATTGCTTTGACCAAAATGCTGATAGTGATATGAGAAATGAAGTCCAGGCTGAGGTGGTCTCAGTTGGAGATGAGGACCTTGTTGGGAACTGGAGTAAAGGTCACTCTTGCTATGCAAAGAGACTGGCAGCATTTTGCCTCTGCCCGAGAGCTCTGTGGAGCCTTGAACTTGAGAGAGATGATTTAGCATATCTGACAGAAGAAATTTCTAAGCAGTAAAGCATTCAAGAGGTGACAGATCATAAAAGTTTGAAAAATTTTCAGCCTGACAATGCAGTAGAAAAGACAAACCCATTTTCTAGGGAGAAATTCAAGCCAGCTGCAGAAATTTGCATAAGTAATAAGGAGCCAAATGCTAATACCAAGACAAGGGGAAAATGTCTCCAGAGCATGTCAGAGAGCTTTGCAGCATCACTTCCCATCACAGGCCTGGAGGCCTAGGAGGGAAAAATGATTTCCTGGGCCAGATCCAGGGCACCCCTGCTGTGTGCAGTCTTGGGACTTAGTGCCCTGTGTCCCAGTATAGTCTAAAAGGGGCCAAGGTACAGCTCAGGCTATTGCTTCAGGGAGTGCAAGCTCCAAGCCTTGACACCTTCCACGTGGTGTTGGTCCTGTGGGTACACAGAAGACAAGAATTGAGGTTGGGGAACCTCCACCTAGATTTCAGAGGAGGTATGGAAATGTGTGGATATCCAGGCAGAAGTCTGCTGCAGGGATGGAGCCCTCATGGAGAACCTCTGCTAGTGCCATGCAGAAGGGAAATGTGAGTTCAGAGCCCCCACACAAAGTCCCACTGGGGCACTGCATAGTGGAACTCTGAGAAGAGGGCCATCATCCTCCAGAGCCCAGAATGGTAGATCTACCAACATTTTGCACCTTGTGCCTGGAAAAGCCCCAGACACTCAATGCCAGCCTGTGAAAGCAGCCTGGATGGGGGCTGTACCACACAAAGCCACAGGGATGGAGCTTCTCAAGGCTGTGGGAACCCACCTTTTGCATCAGTGTGACATGGTTGTGAGACTTCGAGTCAAAGGAGATAAGTTTGGAAATTTAAGGTTTAATGACAACTCTGTTGGATTTTGGACTTACATGGGGCCTTTAGCCCCTTTGTTTTGTCCAATTTCTCCCACTTGTAGTGGGTGTATTTATCCAATACCTGTACCCCAATTGTATCTAGGAAGTTACTAACTTGCTTTTGATTTTACAGGCTTATAGGCAGAAGGGACTTGCCTTGTCTCAGATGAGACTTTGGACTTGGACTTTTGAGTTAATACTGGAATGAGTTAAGACTTCTGGGGACTGTTGAAAGGACATGATTTTGTTTTGATATGTGAGGACATGAGATTTGGGAGGAGCCAGGGGTGGAATGATATGGTTTGGCTTAGTGTCCCCACTCAAATCTCATCTTGAATTGTAATCTCATAGTCCCCATGTGTTGTGGGAGACCCAGTGAGAGGTAATTAAACCATGAGGGCATTTTCCACCATGCTGTTCTCATAAGAGTGAGTGAGTTCTCACAAGATCTGATGGTTTTATGAGTCTGGCATTTTCCCTGCTTGTACTCATTCTCTCTTCTGCCATCCTGTAAAGAGGTGCCTTCTGCTATGACTGTAAGTTTCCTGAGGCCTCCCAAGCTATGCAGAACTGTGAATCAATTCAACCTATTTTCTTTGTAAATTACCCAATCTCTGGTATTTCTTCATAGCAGCATGAGAACAGACTAATACACATAGGAAAAAGGAGCCTTCATTTTTTTTCAGGACAGACCTTCCACTAGGGACTCCTACATAGTTTACCTCCTCAAACTGACTATAAATAATAGGCGTTCTTCACATTTTCATATTACAGATGAGGATACAGAGGCTCAGGCAGGGCTCAGCAGGTGACAGAGCTGGTATATGAGTCAAAATAAATGTCCCTGTCATGATATCTCATGTCTGAGGCAATTCAATGTATTTAAGGAAAAGTGCCTTGCAATTAAGGTTGTTAAATAGTAAAATGGATTGGTAAAGGGGTTGGTAACTAGTACTTTAACATGTATTGTATGTTAACATTGTTAACATGTATTTGTTTGAAATAGCTTAGGCAGACTTCTGCCTAAAGAATGAAATATAGACAATGTAGCCTTTACTACAAGTTAGGATCCCTGTTATGAGAAGATTTTTAAATTAATAAATAGTTTGCATTTTCAAAGGATAAATGAACTCATTCTTATGTCTCATTAGGATAACTCAGACAACCACTTGGACCTCTAGAATCTTTTGCTATAAGTCTAGTTGTCTCTGTCCCTCGTGGAATGTCACTCTTGTATACATAATGGGCTTTTTCATCTCTTTCTCCTATCAGATGCCAATGGGAAGAAAGACTAAAACATTTCAGTGTTTTTCTGGCTCATTAGATAATCCAGCAGGTGCATGCCCAACTTTCCAGCACTAGTCTTAAGCAATCAAGGCCCTAACCACCCCAGGTACTGAGCATATGCCTGTGTCAGAGCTTTGGCAGAAATGACAGTAAACAAGGCTGACTGTCTCCTGTGCTGGTCCTAGGAATGCCTTGTTGCAGGAAAGTGGTAGAAAAGGTTGTCTAAAGTTTGTTAGATAAGCAAGCTCCCATGTCAACCTTCGAGTTTGCAAATTTGAGTAATTACTGTTTAATATTCAAGTGCAAATAAAACAAAGGAAAAGCTCTCAAATTACTTTAAAATGTTATAAAAGCTTTGGTTTGGCAATCTACAGCTCATACTGAAAATGTGGGTACTTAAAGCAGATCACAACAGGTGAATTCAATCAAACATTCATGTGTGAAATACAAGCTCAGTTGTAAGCCATTCTGAAGAACTATTATGCCAATAAAGAGAAAATGGTAATGGATTTTTTTTCCCTGTGAAGCACAAATGGGGACTTTATAATTTACTTCTTATGGGTTCTATTGAGAAAACCCATTGTGATGTACTTTTGAGTATCCCTGCTTTAAAACATCAATTACTTAGTTTTCCAATTAAAAACATAAATTAACTATGCTTTATTTCATATTACATTTTCCAGAATCATAAAAGTGAATAAAGTATTATTTCCATACTTTCCAAGGCTCTTTATCATTTCTGAATATGTGGATTATTAATCAGTTTGCTTTTTCCTTCCCTTGTCATTGATAAGTTCTGTAGTTAAAATTTTTACCTATTTTTTCTTTGTATGAAGACGTTTTAAAAGACTGAGAATCAGTTTTCTTCACCATTCATCAAGACATTTTTATCCTTTCAATGAAATTCAAGCTAAAATTTTACTCTTAGCCTAAATCGTTGATTATGCATTTAAATCTTCTTTATAAAGGGATGTCCTTTACTATATTCTTCTCTACCCTCGAAAGTCAAGCTTCTTATCCTTTAGGTTTAGAATGTACTGTTTGACTAGACGGTACTTTTGATATACATATATATATATACATACACACACATATACATATATATATTAGAACAAGGAAATTAGGTGGTGTTTAGCCATATAAAGCCATATATCTTTTCCCAAAGCCTGCCCCATAGTAGGTAATATGGCCAGTTTTCTGAATAGTTTCATTGAATAGACTCACTCCAGTCTAGGACTCTGATAGATGGAGTGGAGAGACTTTGATCTACAGACAAGACTAGAACTCAGTTCTCCTAACTACTAGCTTAACGTTCTTTCCAATACATGATAGTTGGTTAATATCAATGACTGTATAACTCTCAGTAAGTTTTTCCCTAGGCATGAATATCTTCTTAATATTTTTACCAACCTGCATGTATGGGCTACTTTTTCCTTTTTCTAACTTCTGGTTAAATTCCATCAATTCTAAGTTTAAAAGTTCTTTGGTTGGAGGAGTCAGAGTGCTGGAGAATCCTCCTTGCTCCTTCTACTAAAGTAATGCCCTCTGTCTTTAGGGACTGCACAGCATTCAGATGTGGGCTAGCATGTTGTTTTAGTACAGCCCATCCTTGAGCAACCCAGGGATTAGGGAAACTGACACCATGCACAGTTGAAAATCCAAGTATAAATTTTGACTCTTCAAAATCTTAACTACTTATATCCTACTGTTGACTGGAAGGCTTATGGTTAACATAAACAGTCAATTAACAAATTTACATGTTGTATAGTATAATATACAATTATTTTGTATACAGTAAAGTAAGTTAGAGAAAACAAAATGTTATTAAGAAAATCATAAAGAAGAGAAAATATGTTTACTATTCATTAAGTGGGTCATAATAAAGGTCTTCATCCTTGTCATCTTCACATTGAGTGAGCTGAGGAAGAGGAGGCAAAGTAAGGGTTGGTCTTGCTGTCTCAGAGGTGGCAGAGGTGGAAGAGGTGAAGGAAGTGGAGCTAGAGGCAGGCATAATTTTACAGAAATTGGTATAATTTTACAGAAATACATGATAATTTCTGTCTAACTTTTTGCTTTTCCATTTCTCTAAGTATGTTTCTATATTATACCAACCTTTCTTCCACCACTTTCTTTAGTCCAGTAACCATATAAAAGAAAGGTTCAAGTCATAAATGAAGTAAAAGCAATCTTTAATTATTGGAACCCTTCTTCCAATTTGTCTAATGTCAATTCGTTTTCTGGCACTGCTTCTTCTATGTCTTCTTCCTCATTTTCTGGCACTGGTTTGGAAGCTCTTATCTTCATCAAGTTGTCTTCTCCTCTGGTGTGGTGGCTGTTAGCTCTTTAATTTCTCCAATATCTATATTTTGAAACCCTTCACCCTCCACCTTTGTGCCATATCCAAAATTTCTTTCACAGTTTCCTTGATTGGCTCTGTCAGAAATCCTGTGAAGTCATGTGCAACATCTGGACACAGCTTTTTCTACAATAACGATGGCCACTTTAATGGTGTAATCTTCACAGACTTTCACGATGTTCTTTCAGGGTTCTCTTCCATAGTGTTGACAATCCTTTCCATAGTGTACCATATTTAATGAGCCTCAAAGGTCCTTATAATCCTCTGGTCTAGAGGCTGAATTGGAGACATTGTGTTTGGGGGGAAGTAGACCACTTCGATGACTTTGATATTGAACTCAAAGGGTTTTGGGCAGCCAGGGACATTACTCAATACCAAAAGAACTTTAAAAGGCAGTCCCCTACTGGCAAAGTACTTCCTCACTTCAGGGACAAAGCACTGATGGAACCAATCCAGAAAAATGATTCTCATTGTTTAGGCCTTTTTGTATGACCAAAAGACTGGAAGCTGGTGTTTATCTTTCCCTTGAAGGCTTGGAGTTAACAGCTTTATAGATAAGGGGAGTCCTGGTCACCAACCCAATTGCATTTGCAAACAAGTGGAGTAGCCTTTTCCTTCCTGCATTAGATCCTGGTGCTCACTGTTATTCCCTACTAATAAATGCTCTTTGTGGCTTTTGTTTCCAGAATAGGGCACTTTTGTCTGCATTAAAAACCTGTTCAGGCAGATCTTTCTCCTCAATGATTATCTTAATGGCATCTTGAAACTCATCTGCTGCCTTTTGGTTGGAAGAACATGCTTCTCCTGTTATCTTGACAGTTTTTTAAGCCAAGTGCTTTTCTAAAATTATCAAACCATTCTTTTCTGGCATTAAATTCTCCAACTTTCGGTCCTTCACCATCCTTTTGCTTTAAGTTGTCATCTAATGACTGTTCTTTTTCTCAAATCATTTACAGTCTATAGGTATGACTTTCTTATAGCAATCCTGCACCTACATAAATGCTAAGTTTTCAATACAAGAGAATATGTATTTTGCAAAAAGCACAAGGTTTTTTCACCTGCTGGTTTAGCTACAGTGACAATTTCATGAATTTTCTTTTTTTTTTTTTTTCCCACAGTAGACCTTGGGCTGGATTTATTTATCTTGAAATGGTGGGCAACCTCATCTGCAATCCTGAATCTATGGTACATATCAAGCAATTCAACTTTTTCTTGTAATTTTGTAACTTTTCTCTGCTTCTTGGAAGGACTTTCAGCATCACCCATGGCACTTTGTATGGATTCCATGGTGCTATTCAAGGTTTACAGTGTTGCAGTAAATATGATGAAAAATATGCAAAACTATGGGACATCACTTTTTACTGTGATACACTATTTGCTGAGGAGATGAACTTCTCATGTGAAGATGATTAGCATCACATGGCATTTTAAGCAGATACTCAGAACACTTGATAGCAATAAGAGGTGGCCATGAATTTATTGCAGTAGTGCAGTAGTTAATATAGTTAACGTTATGCAGTTATGATTTAACATTGCATGTTTACATTTGTGTACATTTCTCTTGACTTTGAATGATGCCATCTATGGCCCATAAATGTTTGTCTGCTTAAGTTTCAATAAATATTAAATTTTCATAAAATATTCATACACATTTTATAACAGTAATAGACAAATATCTAAATATATGCATTCACAGCATAACTAACTTTTTCTTATTTTTTTCAATATTTCTAGGCTGCAATTTTCTCCTGTGAATTTTTTGCAAATTATTGCAAATCTCAAAAATAATTTTAAATAAATTTATTGGAAAAAATATGCATATAGGGGGACCCAGGCAGATCAAGCCCATATTGTTCAAGAGTCAGTTGTATTTTGAGCATGATCCAAAGATTGTCTTCAGACACTTTTCTTGATTCTAAGAATTTGGTATAGGCAAGGAAACTGACATAATATAAGCAGTGTTCACTTAAAAATTACAGTCAAATATGCAAAGACTCTAGAATTCCATAAAGCTTTAGAGTTCAGGGACTGCAGTTCCTGAAGGATGACCTCAGAGGTAATGAGTAGGATTACTGTGGGACCTCCTAAATCAAGTATAATTCAAAGATGTATAAGATATCATTGTAGTTTGTTGTAAAAAATTTATTAGATATTATCATTGTAATTACTACACAGAACTCCTGTTTGATAGTGTTTTGTATGTAATAAGTGCCTAGTAGATATCTGCTGAATTTATTCATTTTGGGACCCTCCATTTGTTGAAAGTCTCATCACCCACAGGACATGAGGATCTTTTAGAGAAACAGACAACACAATGTAAATTTAGAATCAGGAGTGCGAGTCCCCCGAGTTTCCCAGAGGAATAAGTACTCTCCAAAGAGTGCCTCCCTAATGGAGGTCATCATTGTCATTATCATAATCCTCTGCACTATCATCATTTCCCTTTATTGAGTATTTACTTATGCCAGGCCCTCTACAAACATTATCCCATTGAACTCTTATCATAACCCTGGAGGGTACAACTCAACTCCATCACAGATGAAGATTTGGAAGCCTAAGGTGGGTATTGTTCTCTCCATTTTACATATTATGAACTGAAACTCGGAGAAATGATGATTACTTAAATAACTCAAATAGTAAAATGCAGATCCAGTATTTAAATAATCCAGATCATTCCACCTTTAAATCCACCAAATCACACAGTTTCATAGTTAACATGGGGAAGAGGGGAAAAGGGAAGTATTTTTAAATTTCATTTTCATTTATATTCAAGAAAATTTACTCATTTTGGTTACAGTTCTATAAATTTTGGCAAATGCATAACGTCATATAGCATGACCACAATCAATATACGGGATAGTTCTATGATGGGCACCCTGAAATTTCCTCATATTGTCCATCTATATAGTCAAACCATTTCACATCTCTAACTCCTTGGAACTACTGATGTGTTCTTTGTTCCTGTACTTTTGCCTTTTCCAGAATGGTGTATAAATGGCATCTACAGTATGCAGTGTTTTGGTCTGGCTTCTTTCACTTATCAGAAAAAAATCTGAGATTCATAGGTTACTGTGTGCATCAGTATGTGTGAAATGCATCTGTACAAGCACCATAGTTTGTTCATCCATTCAACACTTTAGGATTATTTTGCTCCTAGAACTAGTGGTCAGCAGGCTGTCAGCCAGGGAGCCTCAGTTTTCCTCTACGTTGCCTCTCCAACAGCAGCATGGGCTCCTCCACATGATGGTCTCAGTGTTCTCAAAGCGCTGGGTACAAAAGTGCTTGTGTACTGAGACTTCTCCTCTCTTGCTTGCGGGTATGTTTACTTACATCTAATTTGTTGCTATATATGGGCCAAAGAGAGTCACTTGGACAACCCCCAGAATTATGACTCCAATTTTTGAAAGCATGTGTGAGAAAGTCACATTGCAAGTTGTGTGAAATCAGGTAAATGGCTTATTACTCTCTTCAAATCTCAGTTGGCTGTTCTGTGAAGTAGTTATAATAACACTCACCTCTTAGGATTGTTTTCAAAACTAAAAAATGTTTAAAAATGAAAAGCTCCTAATAAAATATGGTCTTTTCATAAATAGTAACTATGATTATCCTTGGAGTATCTGGAAAGAACAGTGTTAGGCAAAAAACACTAAATTACACAGAACGTGAAGAACATGACTCTCTCCTATAGGAATACTAGTTCCTTATTGTTCTACGATCTCAATGTATGATTGCAAGTTAATTATTTGATTTATTTCTAATTTTTAAAATAAATTACAAAATGAGCAATAAAAATAATGAATACATGAAGGAATTTTAATATGACAAATCTTGCTTTACAACCTAATAAGGTTATTAGGGATAAAGTTAAAAGCATTATTAAAATACACATTATTATTAGAATGGGTGACATGGTAACGCAGCAGGATATGGTTCAATGCCTGTTGGTCTTAGAAGACCAGACTTTGAGCACCAGCTTTGCCATGTAATCTATGGCCATGAGCAAGTTATCTTACCTTTCTAAGTCTCAGTTCTCTGATCTGTAAAATGTGGCTTATACAGCTGATGCAACTGACCCCCATGTTATTGTGAGGACCCAGTGAAATAGTATACTTGGTGTTTCCAAATTGATATATGAGAGAGAGAGAGAGAAATGATAACACTTTGTAATAGATTATACTTCTTAAAGAATTGGGATAAACATGAAAGGTCATAGTGACTATACTACAGTGTTTTATTAATTTATAGGATCATCTTTTCGGATAGTCACAAATACTACCCAGGCCAGGCCAGGCAGTTGACATAATTGAATAAGTGTCATACAGCAGGAAATGGTATACCCTGTAGTAAATAAGGGAGTTTTTGTCCCATTAAAATCAGGGAATCATCAACCACTGCTTAGTTTAATGAAATGAATCTTGCCACATGGGAGCGTGGGCCACATGGTGAAAGGGCCCATGTGGTTTTTCAGTAAAACTGGAATATTAGAGTTTCGGATGGAGTTGTTATCTCAAACACAGAGCTAATAAAATAAAAATGTAGCAAAAAAAAAAATACATGGTAGATTCAGCATGCAGGCTGCCGTTTTTGACCTCTGATTAAGTCACTGTCAGCTGCTTTCTGCATGTAAACACCCATCCACATTGAACGGCCATGTGAAGCAAGCTCAGCAGTTCATCTTACCTTGAGCATTGATGCTTACATTCAGAAAGGACCCATTATATTATGGAAGATACATAAGACATATGAAAGAATAGATCATGTGTGTTCATCATCACCTTAGTTTCTGTTAAGTAGGATCCTACTCCCAATTTGGAGGAGAAAGGTGCAGTAACTTTTCCACTGTGATAACATTCCCCCAAGTTGGTACATATTTTGGTGATGCCTCTAGTGCTTTGAGAAAGTCACTTAACCACGTTCCTTATCTTTAAAATGAAGGCAGTAGATTAGATTAAATCTACAGTGATTTTCACCTGTAATATTCCATGAGTCTACAGTCAGATTGGTAGTAAATAAAATTTCAAACATACTTTTCAACGTGCTTTTCTGGCTTATCTTGAAAAAGAAAAGCAAAAAACTCTGCTTATGGCTTCTTGTTATCTTAGCAAATATCCTGCAACAAAATATTTTCCTTTTATATGAATTTTTAAAAATTCATTTTCAAACATCTTCCCATAGGCCATGGTGGTTTTAGCCATGGGTAAATTTCACTCATATGCCTTACTATGTAATGACATTGTGGAGTGTAACTGGCTTTTTAACACCGTTCAATAATTTTCCAAACTGTTTTATTTTAAATAGTTACAGGCCACCATTTACTAATTTGGTGCTAAAAAATTTAAAATATCTGCTTCATGTGAATCAACATTTACATTCCAAATATTAGTGTGAAAATCCACCTGTTATCTGAAAGGCCTTAGTTTTTAGAAATGTATTTGGAACCCCAAAATTGTTCTTCTTTTTCAGATTATGTTTATATCTGATTATTCCTAACATATAAAACCTGTTAGATTGCCTTGTCTTTGTTCATCTAAAATTTAGCTACCCCCAAGCTAGTAGTTGAAGATTATATTTGAAGCACGGATTTATTTCATGATTTGAAAAACAAAGCTAAGGAAAGAATTGTTTGAAATTCTTGGTCATTGCCTATTCAGGCCCTAGCAAAGGTAATATGTGGTAACAAATGGGGATGGGCAGGACTGCCAAGCATATGTGGATTAACTAAAATTCACATTTAATTGGCTACTTTTATCAAACCCTGGCCGTGATATTGAACACCAAGTGCTACTTTAGACACTTGACAATCATGATCTAAAACAACCATGTTTAAATGGTTTTTTAAAACACCCATCAAAGTTGCATTATCCTAATGTTAAAATTAAGACATCAGACTGAGATTACATACCTTTCTAATTACCATGTCTCCAAACTGGGATTTCAGCCGGCTCTGGTTGCTGTCGGGTCTCTGGGATTTCCATTCTGCCATGCGTGCTGTTGAGTGTAAGGTGCACCATTGGCCTCCAGGGTTTTAGTGTTTCCATTTGTAATAAAATCTCTAGTTGACCAACAACTCTGTGGTTAAATAAGCAATTGGGTCATCAGCTTTATTAATGGGCCAGCCCAGTGCCTCACAGACCCAAATACAGGCCCCATCTGTGGTAAAAATGTAAAGAAGACCAGAGCAAGCCCTCCAGGGAGCAGCCCATATTGAGCTCACCTGCTTTTCTGTGGGTAGAGAAACTGAAGGGCAGCCAGCCTGTCTGCGTGGAGGTCCTGGAGAGGGAAGGGAGAGCTGCTGCATGGAAACTAGAAAGGCAGCCTGAATAGAACTTCATCTACAGGAAAATAAGAGCTGCAATGTCATAACATGTACTTTATCTAATTTTACTTTTATTAGATAAATAATATTTTTGTATATCTATGGGCTAAAATTTGGTGTTTCAATACATGTATACATGGTGGAATGATCAAATCAGGTTAATTAGCATATTCATCACCTCAAATATCTATCATTTATTTGTGGTGAGAAAATTTAAAACTTAGTCTTTTAGCTGTTTTGAAATGGAAAGGATTGGAAGAGCAAAGGAGGTGCTGGAAGACATGACTTTTATATTCAGGCCAAAGTAGGAAATGAAAAGAGAGAAAGGTGTCTGTGTCTGGCCATCTCAGGGCAGCCTCTGTCACATCAAGCTGAGGGAATTCTTCTCTGGGCTTCCTGCTTTTTAGGGTACAGAAAAGGTTTAATACCACTGAATAATTATCCCATTGCTCTTTCTGACATCTAACAATAAATATATTTGCAGAAAGGGAAAACTGAGTAAGTTTGTGGATCTATGTTACCTATCTGGGTATAGGAGTACATACAGGTGGTTATGAAGGATGGATGATTCAATGTTTCTGCACTCCAAAAAATGCAGAGTAACTGTTTATTATGTGGCTTCCTGATACAGTTTGGTAGAGAATGCAATTAAGTGTCCAGGCCTTCTGGGTGTCATTTAGGGCTCAGTAGCAGTAGTGCCTTATCTTAGATAATTAATGTTGTTTTATCTAGTTTTTGTTGTTGTTGATGTTCTTTGCTCTTTGTTTGTGTTTGAGAGTAATGGACATTCAGTCCAAACTGAACAGAGAGCGTACTTTGCCTTTATAGCCTCTTCAGGGACAGACAGTCTTGGGAACAAGTCACCTGTGTAGATATATGTAACTTTTTCTTTCTTTTTTTTAAATTTAACTTTTAAGTTCAGGGGTATATGTGTTGGCATCCCTGTTATATTGGTAACTTGTGATATAGGTAAACTTGTGCCATGGGGTTTTTTGTGCAATTATTTTGTCACCCAGGTTTTAGGTCTAGTACCCATTAGTTATTCTTCCTGATCCTTTCCTTTATCCCACTCCCCACCCTCCAATAGGCCCCAGTGTGTGTTATTCCCCTCTATGTGTCCATTTCTTCTCATCATTTAGCTCCCATTTATAAGTGAGAATCTGTGTTCTTTGGCTTTTTGTTCCTGCATTAATTTGCTAAGGATAATGTCTGCCAGCTCCAGCCATGTTCCTGCAAAGGACATGAGCTTGTTCTTTTTTTAGGGCTGCATAGTATTCCATGGTGTATATGTACAACATTTTCTTTATCCAGTCTATCACTAAAGGGCATTTAGATTGATTTCATGTTTGGCTATTGTGAATAGTGCTGCAATGAATATAAACATGCTTGTGTCTTCATAATAGAATGATTTATATTCCTTTGGGTAATACCCACTAATGGGATTGCTGGGTTGAATGGTGTTTCTGCCTCTAGGTCTTTGAGGCATCACTACACTGTGTTCCACAATGGTTGAACTAATTTACACTCTCACAAACAGAGTAAAAGCATTCCTTTTTCTCCACAACCTCATCAGCATCTATTGTTTTGTGACTTTTTAATAATAGCTATTCTGACTGGTGTGAGATGGTATCTCATTGTGGTTTGGATTTGCATTTCTCTAATGATCAGTGATGTTGAGCTTTTTTTCATATGATTGTCGGCCACATGTATGTTTTCTTTTGAAAAGCGTCTGTTCACGTCCATTTACCCACTTTTCAATTGGACTGTTTGCTTTTCTTCTTGTAAATTTGTTAAGTTTCTTACAGATGCTGGATATTAGAACTTTGTCAGATGCATAGTTCGCAAAATTTTTCTCCCATTCTGTAGGTTGCCTGTTTACTCTGTTGATAGTTCTCTTTGCTGTGCAGAAGCGCTTTGGTTTAATTAGATCCTGTTTGTCAATTTTTAATTTTGTTGCAATTGCTTTTTGTGTCTTCCTCATGAAATCTTTGCCCGTTCATATGTCCAGAATGTTGTCTTCCAGAAATTGAAACTAGATTTCTTCCTTATACCATATGCAAAAAATAACTTAAGATGGATTAGATACTTAAATGTAAAACCCAAAACTATGTGTACCTTATCTTTGGTATCCTGGGAATTTTTCTGAATTGTTTTGTATAGCCAAGTCTCCCTTGCAGCCTTAGTGGTCAAAGGGCTGCTTTTATTTGAAACAGTCCTTTAGAAGAGATATAAATGAACTGGTACTAATTTAGCTGAGAAAAACAAAGATCCAATCCCAGCTGTGAAATAAGGTCAAAGTCATAAGACAACATTACATAAAACGATGAGCATTTAATATTACACTGGGAAATAGAAAAATAGATAAAAGATGAGAACTAGAGAAAAAGGCAGCATTTAAATAGGGACAAGTAATATGGGCACAATGGAGGAAGAAGAGAAAAGATACATAGAAATGGAATAAAATAGGAAAGTTATGAGATTCTCTGGATAAGAAATGAAAAGCATATGTAATATTATTTTAAAATAGATTTTAGTGAAAATAAAGGCAATGATATAAGTAAGGACAAATGGCAGTTTTTGAAATATAATTTGCAGATCACAATGGATAATAAGAAACGTTATCTAAATTTTTGAAACCTCTCATTGTTTAATGCATTATGAAGATGAATGTGTGTGAATGTGTGGGTGTGTGTATGCGTGTGTGGGTGTGTGTGAAAAATATTAGACTCATTTAGGAAATATACAGAGCATCAAAAATGTCACACACATCTTGTTATGTTTCATGAAATAATATTGGTACCTGGCTCATTCTGTCTCAACTGGAATAATTTATCTTTGGTGTATTAATCTCTGACCCTCTCTCAATGACGACAACAACAGCAATGACAACAACAAGGAAACATTCACTAGACAACATAAGAAAGTTCTAATTAAAGCCCTAAAAAGTATTTAGTACAAGAAACACAATTGATAAACTATCAGAGCTGCCAAATATTTCAACATTTTAATAGAATAAGACTATGAAAAAAATGTATAGGAAAACTCCATGCTTTTGAAATTGTTATTACTGGTCATTTTAATCTGAGTAGGAGTTAAGTGTATTGGCAATCACTTGGCTTCACAATAATTTAAAACCAAATAAACATGTAACAAAGGGAAATATAGTTATTATATCATCATAAAGAGCATTTTGGTAACTATAAACTTTAAAAAATGTGTATGATTTGAAGGAGACTCTTGTAGTGGAGTGAAGCTCACTTTTATTGCCAATTTGTAAGTTTACGAACATAATTTAGATAAGTTTTATTATTAGTAGCAATGAGAAGTTGAAATATTGAAATTTTGCTGTATTTTATATATATTTTATTTTTATATTTTGGCTGTATTAACTTCAAAAAGTTATCTCGCTTACCTGGCCACTTCATTATGCAAAGAAAAGCATAAATGTATTATATTCATTGAACCATTAAATGGGAGCCTAGCAAAGCAATTAAAATTAATAGGTCATTCCGGAACACGATAGATATAGTATGAAAAAAAGAAAACCTGTGTTGATTAGCTGTCAAAGTATTGCATCTGTTTGTCAAGATGAACAGAGAAGCAACTATTTTTAGTAACTGTCTTTCCATTTTTATCATCATAATTCATATGGTCTTGTCATTTTTTAAAACTGCAGATTAGAATTTTTTAAATATTTCAACTACCCTCTTCAAAAATACTACAAATAAAATATATGACTTAGAGATAAGGAAAATTAATTTTATATTCAGCATTCTCAGTCTCCTGGACTGTAACAGCAGCACAAATCTTCATGTTGACAATGTGCAGAAGTGTTGGTTTATTGGCATGAAAGTTTAAGTGAAAGGTTAAGAAAGATTAACACGGTGCAGGACTCTAAATTTCAGTGGAATCGCTGGTCATACTTAGTGGAAAATGTAAATGAAACATTATTAGTTTATGAAGAGACACCAGAGTATTGCATACCCATGATTTTTCTTAAAGAACTAAAGTGTTTACATTTGTAATATAATATTCCATGGTTGGTATTGAGGAAATTGATAAAGATTTCTCCCAGATTTTCTTCTAAAAGCTTTATAGTTTTACCTCTTATATTTAAGTTGATAATCAGATTTGTATACTTTTTGTGTATGGTATAAGGAAAGGGTCAAAGTTTTTTTTCTATATTTATATTCATTTATTCTAAATCCATTTATTGAAAACACAATCTTCATTTCATTGAATTTCCTTGGTATCTGTTGAAAACCCATCTACAATGTAATAATTGTGGGTATATTTCTGGACTCAAAATTCCTTTTAGTTGATCTTTATGTCAATCCTTATGCCAATCTCGTACTCCTTAGAGTGCTTTTATTGTAAATCTTAAATACCAGCTAATTTGATTCATCTGATTTTGTTTTTTCTTAAAAAAATTTTTAAGCTTTTCTAGACTATTTGCCTTTGCTTACAAATATTAACATTGGCTTGTCAAATTCTTATTTAGAGACTGCTAGGATTTTGATTCTGAATGTATTCAATTTATAGTCAATTCTGGAAGAATTGACCTCTTAAAAATGGTGAATTTTCAAATTAATAAAAAAGTATATATTTCCATTTAGATAAGCCTTAACTTTTTAAAGCAATGCTTTAGAGTTTTCAGTTCACAGACATTGCACATCTTTTTGTTAAATTTATTTGTAAGAGTTTTTCTTTTTATGGTATATGCTGTAGTTAATTAAAATTTGATTTTATTGTCAGGTTGTTCATTTCTGGTGTATAAAATAAAATTGATTTTTGCATGTTAGTTTATATCTTAAGAATGTGTTAGACTCATTAGCTTTAGGAAGCTTTATATTAGGTTCTTTAAGATTTTCTACATACACCATGTCATACGCAAATAAATGCACTATTGTTACTTCCATTCTAACATGTGCCTTTCATTTATTTCTTTTTTGTCTTGCTATACTTGCAGCGGTGAGAGTGGACATTCTTTGCCTTTTTCCCAATTTCAGGAGAAAACATTCTGTTTTTCATCATTAAATATGAAGTTAGTTTTACATTTTTCATAGATAGGCTTTATCAGGTTAAATACGTTTTCGTCCATTTCTCATTGCATTTTTTTTTAAATCATGAATGGTGCTGAATCTTGTTAAATGTTTTTTCTTCCTCTACTAAGATAATCTTACAGTTTCTCTCTTTATTACATTTAGGTAATATGCTTAGATATGTTACATTTATATAATACTACATTTGTTAACCTTCGGATGTTAAACCAACTGTGTATACATGGGAAAAATTACATTTGTTCTTGGTGAGTTATTGTATTTTTTTCTTGACTGTAATTGGTATTTTTTTTTATTTAAAAGTAAACTTTAATGTCAAAATGCAAACCTGGGGAGGGCATAAAGATCACACACAAGGCTGCCACTTCACACTTGGAGGGTTGCACAGTGGCCAGTCCAAGGCGCTCCTCACTTCCCAGACAATGTGGTGGCCAGGCAGTGGCACTCCTCACTTCCCAGACAGTGCGGTGGCCAGACAGAGGTGCTCCTCACTTCCCAGACCTGGCGGCGGCGGGGCAGAGGCGCTCCTCACTTCCCAGACGGTGGGGCCGCCATGGAGAGGGGCTCATCACTTCCCAGACGGGGCGGCGGCTGGACAGAGGCGCTCATCACTTCTCAGATGGTGAGGAGGCCGGGCAGAGGCGCTCCTCACTTCCCAGACGGTGGGGCGACGGTACAGAGGTGCTCCTCACTTCCCAGACGGGGCGGCGATGGGGCAGAGGCGGTCCTCACTTTCCAGTTGGTGCAGCGGACGGGCAGCAGCGCCCCTCACTTCCCAGACCAAGGGAGGTGCGGGGAGAGGTGGCCAGGCAGAGGCACTCCTCACTTCCCAGACATTGCGTGGGGCCGGGCGGAGGCCCCCCTCACTTCCCAGACGGTGGGGCGGCCGGGCAGAGGTGACCCTCACTTCCCAGACCGAGGGAGGTGGTGGTGGGGGGTGGCCCGGCAGAAGCGCTCTTCACTTCCCAGGTGGTGCGGGGACCAGGCGGAGGCACGCTATTTGGTAATATCTTTAAGGATTCATGAAAAAAAGTCTATGAAACAAACAAATTGAGAATTGTCCCATTGTACAGATTTAAAATTATTTTAAGCAAGAGACTTTTCTTTATCTCTAAATATCTAAATATCAGAGTATTTTTTGTAGATGCTTATGTAAATTCTGGAACATTGTTTTCAATTTTAATAAAGATATTTATCCAAAGTTCCACACACATCCACATATCCACACACAGACATATATATCCTGATATCTATCTTCATTAGCAACATATCTTAATTGTTTTCAATTTTAATAAAGATATTTATCCAAAGTTCCACACACATCCACATATCCACACACAGACATATATATCCTGATATCTATCTTCATTAGCAACATATCTTAATTACACATATATCTTAATTTGATAGATATCTTAAGCTTCTCTGAAGTGATAAGTAGATATAGATCTCAGATATACATATTAGAAGATAGAAATACTTGAGCAATTGATCAATAGAGGTTCTGCTTTTTAAATTAAAAAAGTAGTTGCATAGCTATTTTTAAATGTTAATTATTCTTTCAAAGAAACTGATGAATTTTCCTGTTAAAAAATTGTAAAATGTATTTAAATCACCCATATAGTGAGTCTTAAGTCTCCAGATTTATTACTTTATGAGCTACCAGAATTATAGAAACGTGGCAATTTATTTTGAAGAAAAAGGAGGGTTTTAAAAATGTACTACCACATTATTTTAATAGCACACTATACAGACATCAGTACTTACAGGGAAAACCTTAATAATCCTTTAGTGTAATGTTTAGTGTTAATTATCTCTCTCTCACACACACACATGCACACACACACTTTCTTAGAGCTGCTTTATTTTTATCCTCAGAAGACCCTTATGCACAAAGGTGATTGTTTCCACTATAGAAGCTTCACTTGTGTGATTATTTCCCTTTTAGAATCTTAGGCAGTTCAGTTTAGAGAAGTCCCCTCAAAAGCCCCCTTCTTATTTGGCTAGGCCACAACCCGGTGCCTAAGCCTATTCTCTCCTTAGTGTATCAGTGCTCTTCAGGAAAATTATACAATGAAAAGCTTAGGCTTTTCTTACAAAGGCAGTTTATACTGGAATGTAAATTAATTTACAGAATTAATTCTCAGATATTCCTTGTATTAAAAGGACAAGGTATTTCCTGGGCACTCCATAGCTTAAGATACCAATGTGTTTATCATAGTATTTTTATTTCACTTTTTGCTTAAACAATTGTGGCTCTTAATTTATAGTAGAATAAATTTGATGTGTGTGTTAACTTTCTACTAATTAATAACCTGATAATTTTAGCCCTACTTACCCTGTCTATTCTGCTAAACCAAATTACAAAATTTACAGTTTACTCCTATGACAAGTTCTTCATTATTTTGCCCCTGTAACTATTCTTGTGTTAATCACTATTAGGAAAATGTCCCCTACCTATCACTTCAGAGAAGCTTCTTATTGTGGCTTTGTTTCCCAGGTACCAGGTTATAACGACTTACTTTGGTATTTGTTATACCAAGTGATTGTGATGTCTGAACTTCCTTGACCTCAGTTTATCATCAGAGGGAAAAAGGACAAAAGCCCTTGAGCAGGCAGTGATATACATACAGTTTTTAACAATTTATTGTGCACAACAGATGTAAACTAAATATTATTTAGGATATTGGGATATGTGGGGTGTTCTTTGGGGTGTTCTAGAAGAATCATCTTAAAACTCTCCCAGCACAAAAGTGGTGTGTCTGTTATCAGTGGTGCCATCACAGATCTTTAAGGTTTTAAGGTTTAACAGGAAAGCCACTGGCTTCAGTGCTCAAAGGACCACTGATCCTTGCTACCACTCTGATATTTAATTAGAGGAGAAAATAAACTTTATCATCCCATTTGTGCCTTTTATTATCTTTTTCCTTAAAAAAAAAAGCACAACAAACCAAAGCTTCTAAAATTCACCTTTTTTTTTTTTGGTGGAACAAAGATGTGATAGTATTAGAGTTGTTTATTTTGTTTAAATTAAAGGATTTCTATCTTGAAGTATGTACTTTGTTTTCCTCAGGAGCACAAACCACACTACAGGCAATAACTCACTTAGATCTTTCAAATTCTGCAGAGAGTTGTAGGTGATAAGTAGTATATACAATTTACAGGGAGGACAATTGAAATAGAGGTTGCCTCTAATTGCTCAGAATCAGAAATCACAACTATAATGGAATTCAGAATGGAATCTGGGTCTCTTGACTCCCAATTAGTTCTCTATCCACTAGATCACACTCCCTACTCTTCAATCCTTGGAAAATAGATGATAAATTTTACATAAGGCTAACTCTGAATTACCTACAGTTTGTAATGAGCACCTACAGATGCTGGTTTACATTCACATCATTGCCCTGGAGTCGGTGCTATGGCATCTGCCAGAAACCTGTGGATCAGCTATCTTGTGCTACTGTGGCAAAGCCAGGAAGAAAGGCAAGCAGGAGGAGAGCAAAGGGAGCAGAAGGAGTTTGGATGTGGGAAACACAGAACTTATAAAAATCAGGGGAACATTAATAGTTGTGGAGTTGGATGTCAAGACTATGCCGCCATCAATGTTTGTGCAGATGGAGACAAATTGAGATGGAATTCCATCCTTATACATCATTTTCCACATACAAACATGGACACTAACTTAACATAAGGGTAAACCTGGTGGGAGAGGGGTGCAGGCACCATGTCTGGCCACGAAGCTGGCAAGAAGCTCCCCAAACAGCCCAAGAAGCAGGCTGAGGAGATGAACGAGGAGATAACATTTTCAAGCAGAAGCAGAAAGAGGAGCAGAAGAAACTCAAGAAACTAAAAGGAAAGGCTGCAGGGAAGGGCCCCCTGGGCACAGGTGGAATTAAGAAATCTGGTAAAAAGCAAGCTGTTTCTTGTGCTGGAGGCCATGGTGACCCTGGATTCCATCCCTACTTAAACATCTGAATTTCCTGCTGTAACATCCTTTGCCACCTATAGTTAGAATGAAGTGTCATCTTAGAGCCTGCTGCACATTTAAGAATAAACTTTTGTAAAAATAAATAAAATAAAAATAAAAGCAAATCTAAACCACAAAATAAGCAAGTAACATTAAAAGCTAGAGCTTTGGCAGTTCTGCAAGAACTTCCATTGCATAGGCAGATTTCATGTAAGCTGTTGAATCTCTGGTATCAATGGTATGACATGACTGAAAGTACATGGTAGTAATTTAAAAGTTTCCAAGTGAGAATGGTGACAAAACAAACACGTTACAAGGCTCAATAGGGAGATTATTCACATAGGTAGTATTTGGACATGGTGTCTTGCAGCAATAAACTGTAGTGTGTTCACTGTTAGCAGAGTGAACTGTTACTGTCCTGTTTTAGTTATGATTGTCTTTATTTTGATTACTCAGAAATTTCTAATATATCTTCTTGAAGATCAGAGTGGGTTGTGATGTTAAATATAAGAAATTATAGGCCGGGAGCATTGGCTCATGCCTGTAATCCCAGCACTTTGGGAGACCAAGGCAGGCAGATCACGAGGTCAGGAGATCGAGACCATCCTGGCTCGAATGGTGAAACCGTGTCTCTACTAAAAATACAAAAAATTAGCTGGGCGTGGTGGCACACGCCTGAAATTCCAGCCACTCTGGAGGCTGAGGCAGGAGAATCGCTTGAACCCGGAAGGCAGAGGTTGCAGTGAGCCGAGATCATGCCACTGCACTCCCGCCTGGGCGACAGAGCGAGACTCCTTCTCAAAAAACAAAAAAAATATTGTCAAAATTTATATGGGATAAAACTACTCAACTTTTTTTGTTTCTATTATCTGGAGATATTTACATCATTTTTTTCAGAAGATAAACTTAAGGCATGAAATACATGTTCAGGGCCGGGCATGGTAGCTCATGCTTGTAATCTCAGCACTTTGGGAGGCCGAGGCAGGTGGATCGCTTGAGATCAGGAGTTCAAGACCAGCCTGGCCAACATGGTGAAACCCCATCTCTACTAAAAATACAAAAATTAGCAGAGAGTGGTGGTGGGTGCCTGTAATCCCAGCTACTTAGGAGGCTGAGGCAAGAGAGTTGCTTGAACCTGGTGGGTGGAGGTTGCGTGAGCCAAGATCGCGCCACTGCTCTCCAGCCCAGGTGTAAGAGGCAGCCTCTGTCTCAAAAGAAAAGAGAGAGAGAGAGAGAGAGAGAGAGAAATACATATTCAGTGCTGAGATTTGCTTAAACAAGCAACAATTGTATAAAAGAAGAAAGAATGGAGAGTGTGGTAAATATTGAACATATAAATGACTATGTGATCTCTCAAAGGAGCTTTTGGTACAATTCCTGATGACCAGAATATATGAATCTCATTAACTACACCTTAGAATGGTGCCTGGTGCATAGTCAGCTCTCAGTAAGCATCTGCCTAAATGAAAGACATAGAAAAGCCAGCTTTCAGTAAGTTCCAGGATGCAAGAGCAGTGAGGAAATGGAGAGAGTCATTATGGAAACATCAGCTAACATGCTTGAAGTAAGGAGGAAACATGAATCGTCTCACAAGATGTGCAAGCTTCTTCACAGAGTTAAAAACTGAGACAATGGTCTAATATAGGGGAGACAGTGTGGATGACACAGGAGAGAGAGGGACAGTATATAAGACAAGGCTCCTGAACATAGAAGGGCTAGGACTTCCAGCAGAAGTACAGAGTTTGGCTTACATGAGAGGAGGAACATTTTTTTGTTTTGTTTTGTTTATTCAGTAGTGAAGGGAAAACAAGAGATCACAATTCAGGCTGGTCGGTTGTGAGAGTTCCTGTGTGGTAGATGCTATATTTTCTTTTTTTTTTTTTTTTTTTTTTTTTTTTGAGACAGAGTCTCACTCTGTCACCCAGACTGGAGTGCAGTGGTGTGATCTCAGCTCTCAGCAACCTCTGCCTCCTGGGTTCAAGTGATTCTCCTGCCTCAGCCACCCACCCCCCAGTAGCTGGGATTACAGGCCCGCACCACCATGCCCAGCTAATTTTTGTATTTTTAGTAGAGACGGGGTTTCTCCATGCTGGCCAGCCTGGTCTCGAACTCCTGATCTCAAGTGATCCACCTGCCTCGGCCTCCCAGATTTCTGGCATTACAGGCATGAGTCATGACACCTGGTCAAATGCTATATTTTCTAGAAATTGGATGTTTTTTTAAGATTGACTAGAAGTATGAACCATAGGGGTGTAGAGGAAGCATTGACAAGGGGAGTGTCCTAGCAATTGTTGTAGGACAGGTCTTGTGCTCATGAAATCCCTCAGCTTTTTTTTGTCTGGGAAAGTCTTCATCTCTCCTTCATCTTTGAAGGATAGTTTCACTGGATATACTATTCTACAATAAAAGTTAACAGTTTTTTTTTCTTTTGACACTTTACATATGTCTTGCCACTGTCTCCTGTCCCGTAAGGGTTCCACTGAGAAGTCGGCTGCCACATGTATTGGAGCTCCATTGTATATTATTTGTTTTATTTCTCTTGTCACTTTTAGAATCCTTTCTTTATCCTTGGCCTTTGGCAGTTTCATTATTAAATGTCTTCAGATAGACTTACTTAGGATAAATGTGCTTCATGTTCTGTAACCTTCTTGTACTTGGATATTGATATCTTTCTCTAGGTTTGGGAAATTCTCTGTTATTATTCTTTTGATTAAACTTTCTACCTGTCTCTCTCTCTCTCTCTCTCTCTCTCTCTCTCTCTCTCTCTATCCTCTTTAAGGCCAAGAACTCTTAGATTTTCCCTTTTGAAGCTATTTTCCAGATCTTGCTTGCATGCATTATTCTCATTTATTCTTTCTTTTGTCTTCTCTGTCTGTGTATTTTCACATAGCCTCTCTTCAAATTCACTAATTCTTCTGCTTGATCAATGCTGCTGTTACAAGACTCTTATGCACCCTGCAGTGAGTCAATTGCATTTTTTTAACTCAGAGTTTCTGTTTGATTCTTTTAAATTATTTCAATCTTTGTTAAATTTATCTCATAGGATTCAGAATTCCTTCTCTGTGTCATCATGAATTTTGTTGAGTTTCCTCAAAACAACTATTTTGAATTTTCTGTCTGTAAGGTCACATATCTCTCTCTCCGTAATGTTTCACTGGTGACTTATTTAGTTCATTTGGTGCATGCATGTTTTACTGGATTGTCTTGATGCTTATGGATGTTTATCATTATCGAGGCATTGAAGAGTTAGGCATTTATGGTAGTATTTGCAGTCTGTGCCCATTCTTCTTGGGAAGGCTCTGCAGGTATCCAAAGGGACTTGGGTGTTTTTGTCTAAGTTTTTGGTTACTGCAGCCATATCTGCATTAAGAGGAACCCCATGCCTAGTAACTCAAAGGATCTTGATGACTCCTAGAAGTACTGCCTTTGTGGTCTTGGATAAAACCTGGAAGAATTCACTGGATTATCAGGCAGAGACTCTTGTTCCTTCCCATTACTTTCTCCCAAATAAACAGAGTCTTTCTGTCTGAACTGAGCTTCTAGGGCTGGGAAGGGGGGTGACACCATCATGGGGACTGCACCAAGTTAGGCCCAAAGCCAGCACAACACTGGGTCTCACCCAAGGTCCACGATAACCACTGCCTGGCTATTGCCTATGTTAACTCAAGTTTCTAGAGTTCTAGAATCAACTGGTGGCGAAACCATCCAGGCTTTTGTCTCAACCTTCAGGGCTTCAAGTGTCCCCTGATCACAGTTAGGTCCAGAGATGCTGTCTGGCAGCCAGTCCCTAGAGTCACAAACCTTAGGTATCAACCTGGTGCTCTTTTTTATTGTGGTTCAGCTGACACCAAGGCAACAAGAAAACGTCTTTCCCACTTTTCCCTTCACTTTCCACATGCAGAGGTTTTGCTCCCCATGGTCACCACCACCCAAGCCTGTGGTGAGTAATGTCTGGTTACCACCAATGTTTATTCAAGCCCCAAGGGCTTTTCAGTCAGCTGGTGGTAAACGCTTCCAGGCCTGGAACTCTCTTTTCAGAGCAGTGGACTCCTCTTTGACTCAGGGCAAGTCAAGAAATGCTCTCTAAGAGCCAAGACCTGGAATTGGGAACCTCAAGAGCCCACTTGGTGCTTGATATGGTTTGGCTGTGTCCCCACCCAAATCTCATTTTGAATTGTACTTTCCATAATCCCCACATGTCATGGGAGGGACCTGGTGGGAAGTAATTGAATCATCGGGGTGGTTTCCTCCATGCCATTCTCATGATAGTGAGTAAGTTCTCACAAGATCTGAGGGTTTTATAAGAGGCTTTTCCCTTTGAACTTGGATCTCATTCTTCTCCATCCCGCCGCCCTGTGAAGAAGGATTTGTTTGCTTCCCCTTCTGCCATGATTATAAGTTTCCTGAGGCTTCCTCAGCCCTGCAGAACTGTAAGTGAATTTAACCTCTTTCCTTTGTAAATTACCCAATCTTGAGTATGTCCTTATAGCAGCGTGGGAACAGACTAATACAGTAAATTGGTACTGCAAAAAGTGGGGCGCTGCTGTAAAGATAACCAAAAATGTGGAAGCAACTTTGGAACTGGGTAACAGGCAGAGGTTGGAACAGTTTGGAGGGCTCAGAAGAAAATAGGAAAATGTGGGAAAGTTGGGAACTTCCTAGAGACTTAGTGGGCTCAGAAGACAGGAAGATGTGGGAAACTTTGGAACTTCCTAGAGACTTGTGGAATGTTTGACCAAAATGCTGATAGTGATATGGACAATGAAGACCAGGCTGAGGTGGTCTCAGATGGAGATGAGAAACTTGTTGGGAACTGGAGTAAAAGTCACTCTTGCTCTTCAAAGAGACTGGCAGCATTTTGCCCCTGCCCTAAATATTTGTGCAACTTTGAACTTGAGAGAGATTATTTAGGGTATCTGGTGGAAGAAATTTCTAAGCAGCAAAACATTCAAGAGGAAGCACAGCATAAAAGTTTGGAAATTTTGCAGCCTGACAATTTGATAGAAAAGAAAAACTCATTTTCTGGGGAGAAATACAAGCCAGCTACAGAAATCTGCATAAGTAACAAGGAGCCAAACGTTAATAGCCAAGACAATGGGGAAAATGTCTCCAGGGCATGTCAGAGACCTTCATGGCAGCCCCTTTCATCACAGGCCCAGAGGCCTAAAAGGAAAAAATGGGACAGATCCAGGGCTCCCCTGCTGTTTAACCTCAGGACTTGGAGCCCTTCATCCCAGCCACTCCAGCCATGGCTGAAAGAGGTCAAGTTACAGCTCAGGCCATTGTTTCAGAGGGTGCAAGCCCCAAGCCTTGGCAGCTACCATGCGGTATTGGTCCTGAGGGTGCACAGAAGACAAGAATTGAGGTTTGGGAACCTCCGCCTAGATTTCAGAGAATGTATGGAAATGCCTGGATGTCAGGCAGAAGTCTGCTGCAGGGGTGAAGCCCTCATGGAGAACCTCTGCTAGGAAAGTGTGGAAGGGAAATGTGGGGTCAGAGCCCCCACACAAAGTCCTCACTGGGGCACTGCCTGGTGTAGCTGTGAGAAGAAGGCCACTGTCTTCCAGACCCCAGAATGGTAGATCCACTGACAGCTTGCACCATGTGCCTGGAAAAGTAACAGGCACTCAATGCCAGCCCATGAAAGCAGCTGGGAGGGGGACTGTACCTGTAAAGCCACAGGGGCAGAGCTGCCCAAGGCCATGGGAGCCCACCTCTTGCAACAGCATGCCCGGGATGTGAGACATAAAGTCAAAGGAGATAAGTTTGTAACTTTAAGGTTTAATGACTGTACTGTTTTGGACTCACATGGGGCCCGTAGCCCCTTTGTTTTGGCCAATTTATCACATTTAGAATAGGTGTATTTACCCAATGCCTGTAACCTCATTGTATCTAGGAAGTAACTAACTTGCTTTTGATTTTCCAGGCTCAAATGCAGAAGGAACTTGCCTTGTCTCCAGTGAGATTTTGGACTTTGACTTTTGAGTTAATGCTGGAGTAAGAGTTTGGATAACTTTTGGAAGGGCATGATTGTGTTTTGAAATGTGAGGACATGAGATTTTGGAGGGGCCAGGGGAGGACTGATATGGTTTTGCTGTGTCTGCACCCAAAGCTCGTCTTGAATTGTAGATCCAATAATACCAACATGTCCTTGGATGGAGCCGGTAGGAGGTATTTGAATCACTGGGGTGGTTTCCCCCATGCTATTCTCATGATAATGAGTAAGTTTTCATAAGATCTGGTGGCTTATGCATTTGCTTGGCTCTCATTCTTCTCCTTCCTGTCATCATGAAAAGAAGGAAAGGACACGTTTGCTTCTTCCTTCACCATGATTTTAAGTTTCATGGAGCCTCCCCTGCCCTGCAGAACCATAAGTCAATTAAACCTCTTTCCTTTATATATTACCCAATCTCAGGCATGTCCTTATAGCAGTGTGAGTATGGATTAATACAGTGCTGTACCCTACTGTGCCTGAGCTCTTACCTATGCTGTAAGACAAAATACTCTGTACTTTTCCCTGTCCTTTCCTCAATCAGAAGTAGTTTCTTCCCATGGCCACCATAGCTGAGAATGTGTTAGGTCACACCGAAAGCAAGCACATCTCTGGGTCTCACCTATGGCCCATGGTGAGCACTGCTTGGGTATCACTGCGGATTATTCAGGGCCCAAGGACTCTTTAATCAGCAGGTGATGAATCCTGCTGCAACCGAGTCCTTCCTTTCAAGGAAGAGGGTTTCCTCCCACCCTAGTGTATGTTTGGAAATGTCACCTGGAAGCTAGGGCCTGGAATAGGGGCCTCAGTACTCTGCCTGGTACCATATCCTACTGTGGCTGAGCTAATACCCAAGTTGGAATACAAAGTCCTCTTTACTTTTCCCTCTCCTCTCCTCAAGCAGAGGGAAAGAGCCTCTCCTGGAGCTGCAAGCTGAGTTTCCTGGCATTGGGCTAAGGGTGGCACAAGCACTCCTTTGGCCACCCCTGCTGGCGTCTCACTGGGTTGCATCCCCACCAAATTCACTGGCTCTGAGCCCAGCACAGTACCAAGACTTGACCAGGAATTGCAGCCTTTGTGGCTTAAGCCACTTTTCAAAGTTATGTAGGACCACAGAGTACTTTATTAGCCTGTGGTGGTGGAGCTGCAAGAACTCAGGTTCTAACCACTGGGATTAGGAATTTTCCTCTAGCTAGGGCTGGCATAATTGCTCCCTCTGCAGATGCTGGCTGAGTTCTGCCTGGTGTTACTTTCCACTGTGACAGAGAAACACTGAGTTCCAATTCAGAGTCCCATAATCACTGCTCTCTCCGTGCCCTAAGCACATAGATTCTCCATGTGGCAGTGCTGCTGCTGGGTGGTAGTGGTGTGGGGGTGGTGTGGTTGCCTTTCCTACCCTCTTCAGTGCCTCTTTCAGTGATGTGAGCTAAAACCAGGTACTGTAATTGCTCACCTGATTATTGGTTCTTATGAAGGTGCTTTTTTATGTGAATAGTTGTCCAATTTGGTGTTCCCATGGAGATGATCATCAGTGGATGTTTCTATTTGGCCACCTTGCTCTGCCTCGACATTCAAGTGTTCTTCATGAGCCATTCTCATTTTAGAAGCTCACTAATTTCTCTTTTCTTTTAATTAACAAACTATTAATAATTTACACCATACAAGTTATTACTTGGCTGTAAATCATTTTTAAACCAGTATCCAATTATTTGAAATTTATGAGTCTCCTTTCTCCAATAAGAATATAAGTTCTTTGATCAATATGGCTCACTACAGTAAAACCAAGGATAATTTATCTTACTCACCATAATGTTTAATGAAGTATTGTTCCAAATTTTTTCCAAAGAGAAGTCACTCCTTATACTTAGTGTCTATCCTCAGTGCCTAACACGTGGCTGAGTACATACAAGGTATTCAATAAATGCTTGTTGAACTGATATGGGCAACTATTAAATACTTAGTTCATGCATATAATTTCATTGCTTATGCTTTCAATGTCTTAAAATGGAGAAGGCCTCACCTCACCTGAATTTGTCTGCTGTAAAATATGAACTATGTATGTGAGCTCTTAAGAGAGAGCTTACATAAATTTAAGAAATATGTAAAAGTTAGATCATGCCCAAGATTTGTTTTTCAAACATAAGAAAATAAAATACATCACTGAAGGTATAAGTCTTTTATGAGTCTTTTCTTTCTCATAAAAATAAAAGTAAGATACTTTAGTCACTTTTATTTTAAAACAATATACATTTATATTTGGAAGCTGTTGCTTTCTGGGCTATAAAATTTGCTTTATCACTGGACCTGAGAAAGACCTGTAATAATAATGTTAAAATGTTTTATTTCAAAACATCATATTTATATACATTGAGATACCATTTATGTCATTTTAATTTAGACCTCAAAATATATTTTAATGAATCTGCTGACTTATATGAAGTCTTTATGCACTCTAAATACTTAAGAATATTCCTCTATTAGGTGTTCCTGTCTCTAACTCTGCATCTGAAAAGGGGACTTGAATTTTTCTCAAATTCTTATGTGATCATGGCAAATAAATTAAAATAGACAACTCTGTTGCTCCATATGTAACTTTCTACAAACTCTTTCATGAAAAATATTCATTTAGAATAAGTTTCAAGCAATGTTTCAATTTGTTTCAGTTGTAAACAGATATTTTCCTGTATCATTATCAAATTAGCCACAATGCTGATACTGTCATCACTGGCTGAATTAGAATGTTTGTAACAATATAGACATTTGAATGTAAAACATTTGCAATAATTTTTCTATTTAGGATTCTTTTACTGGACATTTAGGTATTAATTTCAATTGACTTTCCAAATATTACATGCTTACTGGAGAAAAAAGGAAGTAGGTATTAACAAAGAAAAAAACTCATAAATCAACCATTCAGAGATAAGCATATTAATATTTTAATAGATTTTTCCGATATTTTATGTGTATATATACAGCTATATGTATATATATATATATATACACACATAAAAATTATATGTATATGTGTGTATATATATATATACTTGCATGCTTTTTTTCTATCTTTTAGGATCATGGTATATAGAGAGTTTTAAAAAATTAACATTGCATTGAATTTATTATCTGACAAGACTAGATAGTTGTTTTTTTTTTTTTTTTTTTTTTTGAGACGGAGTCTCGCTGTGTCACCGGGCTGGAGTGCAGTGGCATGATGTCCGCTCACTGCAACCTCCGCCTCCCAAGTTCAAGCGATTCTCCTGCCTCAGTCTGTGGAGTAGCTGGGACTACAAGGCACGCACCACCACACCCAGCTAACTTTTGTAATTTTTGTAATTTTGCAATTTTGTTAATTTTGTAATTTTATAAATTTTGTATTTTTAGTTGAGTCGGGGTTTCACCGTGTGAGCCAGATGGTCTCGATCTCTTGATCTCATGATCCACCCACCTCACCTCCCAAAGTGCTGGGATTACAGGTGTGAGCCCCCGTGCCCAGCCTGACTAGATAGTTTTCAAAAATATAATGTTTAGGGTCATGCCTGTAATTGCATTGGTTTAGGATGATGACGTGGGAGGATGGTTTGAGGACAGGAGTTAGAGACCAGCCTAGACAACACAGAGAGACCACGTCTCTACAACATACATATATTTGGTCTATGTGGTGGCACGTGTCCCTAATAGCTACCAGGAGGCTGAGACGAGAGGATCACTTGAGGCCAGGAGTTGGAGGCTGCAATGAGTTATGCTCGCACAGTTATCCAGCACTCTAGGCTGGGTAACAGTGAGACCTTGTCTCTAAATACATATATGTTACAGAGTGAGACCCCATAGGATCGCACTGTATTATAGTCTATATATTTACCCATCTGCTTCATTTATTTTCACCACCTATTTTAGATATTATTGTTTCCCATTTTCCTTTTATGTAATAAACTTTGAACACAAAATTTTGAATACAGCTCTACTTATTCATCACATTACTTACCACAGTAGATTTTAAGTGGAATCATAATCTCCTAAGAATCTTGATCAACACTTTCAAAATATATTTTTAAAGGCTGTGAAAATTTATACATCCATCTAGGGCCAATAGTTGTATTTCTGTATATATGTGAATATATACAGCCCGCCCTTGGAGTTGTGCAGTATACAGCCCACAAAACTGAACTGGTGATTTTACTCTCACCTGTAGAGTACGACTGTACCCATCTCACTATCACTAATATTAAATGTAATAAATTTAAAATTATTAATAGTATGAAAGGTTAAAAATAAACATGTTTCTTATTGAGCACTAAAGTTCAATTGCATTTAGCAGAGATCTTTAAAAACTGTTGTAAACATTATAGACATTTATTTTTTTCTCACTTAGTGGTTTAGAGGAAGTAGAGGTGATTCATGTCTGGCAGTAGCTTTTTCCACAATGTTTTTCAAAGATCTCTGTGGCTGTGAACTTTTTGCTCTCACCCACCTGGTCTAAGTTAGTACACCACTGCTATTACCATGTCCAAACAGCATTATGGAGGAAAGTGAAAAAGTGAAGGGAAGTAGAATTTCCTTTCTATTTAAGGGAACAATGCAGTTTTCTTTATAAAAAAAATTCTAACTTTGCTTTAAAAACTTCTGTTCATATCCATTAGTCACAAATTAGTCACTTAGACAAATCTAATTGTTAGAGAAACTGGGAGATGTAGTGTTTATTTTGAGTTTGTCAAGACCCAGCTGAAAACTAGGAACTAAATATTGGGGAAAAAATAGAAAAATGGTTTTGAAGAATTATTACTCTCTGCAATACAGAGAATCTTACATTTGCAATATATTTGATCACTGGTGAGATTGACATTTTTTCATGCATTTATATAATTTCTTATATCAATTACACATTAGTGCTCTGTGCTATTTTTGTCACAGAAGTGTTTTTTGGAAAGGGCTTTCTGTATAGTATTTATATTAACTTTCTTTTGTTGTTTTTGAGATGGAGTTTCGCTCTTGTTGCCCAGGCTGGAATGCAGTGGAGCAATCTCAGCTCACTGCAACCTCCACCTCCCAGGTTAAAGCAGTTCTCCTTCCTCAGCCTCCCAAGTAGCTGGGATTACAGGCATACATCACCACACCCAGCTAATTTTGTATTTTTAGTGGACACGGGGTTTCACCATGTTGGTCAGGCTGGTCTCAAACTTCTGACCTCCGGTGCTCCTCCAACCTTGGCCTCCCAAAGTGCTGGGATAATAGTCGTGAACCACTGTGCCTGGCGTATATTATCTGTTATACTCATTTTAAGTATTATTCTTATACTACTTTTTATTTATTGGAATTTTACAGGCCTATGATCACATTTCTATTATCATTATACTTAGAAAGTTTTTCCATTCCCCAAGATGTTAATATTTATTAATATTTCATTATAGGATTAAGTAAATTTAGATTTTATTTAAAATGTTATTTTATCTTTAGGGTTTTTGTTTGTTTTTGTTGTTTGTTAAGGCTAAGAAGAAAAATATCCAACTTCAGAGTTTTTTAAAATACTTACTTTTCTTTACTAATTTTTAAAATTATTTATTTAACACTAAGTAAAAATTCAGAAGATTTTATATTGTACTCATACAGTTTAGCACTTTTTTTTTGGTTCACTACCTTATAGTCCTGGCTCACTTATTATTAAATATTCAAAAATTGTACACACATTATTTTAAAAAGAATAAGGTTATCCTCAATATTTAGCAACTTTTTAAAATGTTTACTGAGTTTTTATTTTTTTCAACTATTTTTAAGATACAGGGAGCACATGTTCAGGTTTGTTACATGGGTACATTGCACTCAGGTAGTGAGCATAGTACCCAATAGGTAATTTTGGGACCCCCTCCTCCTCCCTCCCTTCCCCCTCTGTAGTCTGCATTGTCTATTGTTTCCATGTTCATGTCCGTGTGTGTTCAATGTTTAGGTCCCACTTATAAGTGAGAATGTGTGGTATTTGGCTTTTTGTCCCTGCATTAATTTCTGACCCTGGTTAGGATAATGGCCTCCAGTGCCACACATGCTGCTGCAAATGACACGATTTATTATTTTTTGTGGCTGTGTAGTATTCCATGGTGTGTATATGTAACATTTTCTTTATCCCGTCTACCACTGATGGGCACTTAGGTTGATTCCATGTATTTGCTATTGTGAATAACAAGGCAATGAACATGTAAGTATATGTGTCTTTTTGGTATAATGATCCATTTTCCTTTATGTATATACCCAGTAATGGGATGGCTGGGTTAAGCTCTAAAATTGTATAACTGAATGAAATTGAGACGTAAGAATTGATACAAAAGATGAGTGAAACCAGGAATTGGTACTTTGGAAAAAAACAAACAAGATAAGATTGATAAACCACTAGCTAGATTAACAAATAAAAAAAAGATAAGATCCAAATAAGTGCAATCAGAAATGATAAGAATGATATTGTAACTGATCCCCACAGAAATATAAAAGATCCTCAGAGTATACTATGAACAACTCTATGCACATAAATTACAAGATCTAGAGAAAATGATGAATTCCTGAAAACACATAATGTCCCAAGACTGAAGAAGGAAGAGATTAAAACCATGAATAGACCAATATCAAGCTCTGAAATTGAGTCAGAAAAAAACCAAAACAGCAACAACAAAAAAATCAGTGAACATGCCAACCAAAAAGAGGCAGTGGACGAGATTAATTCACAGTTGAAATCTACCAGACATGCAAAGAAGAGCTGGTGCCAATCCTACTGAAAATATTCCAAAAAATGGAGGCAGAGGGGCTCCTTCCTACGTCATTCTATGAAGCTAGCATCAGCCTAACTCCAAAATATGTCAGAGACACAATAACAACAATAACAACAAAAGCTTTAGGCCAATATCCCTGGTGAGCATAGATATAAAAATCTTCAACAAAATACTAGCAAACCAAATCCCGCAACATATCAAAAAATTTAACACACCATGATCAATTAGGCTTTATTCCTGGGATGCAAGGCTGGTTTAACATACAGAAATCAATAAATGTAATTTACAATATAAACAGAATTAAAAGCAAAAACATGAGATCCTTTCAATAGATGGAGAAACAGCTTTTGATAAAATCCAACATCCCTTCATGATAAAAAGCCTCAACAAATTAGGCATTTAAGGAACATACCTCAAAATGGTAAGAGCAACCTATCACAAACCTACAGCCAACATCATATTGAATGGGCAAAAGCTGGAACCATTCATTACTCTTGAGAACTTGGAACAAGAAAAAGATGCCCACTGTCACCACTCTTATTCAACATAGTACTGGAAGTCCTAATCAGAGCAACCAGACAAGAAAAAGAAATTAAAGGCATCGAAATAGGAAAAGAAGATGTCAAACTATCTCTCTTCCCTGATGATATGATTTTATATCTGGAAAACCCTTAAGATGATGTCAAGAGACTACTAGAACTGATAAACAATTTTACTAAGGATTCAAGTTACAAGACAGTGTACAATAATCAGTAGCATTTCTATACATCAATAATGTCCTGGCTAAGAGTCAAATAAAGAACACAATTCCCACCTCTACAATAGCAACAAAGAAAATGAAATACCTAAGAATACAGCTAACCAAAGGGGTGAAATATTTCTACAAGGAGAAGTACAAAACACTGCTGAAGGAAATCAGAGATGACATAAACAAATGGAAAAACATTCCAGGCTATGGATTAAAAGAATTAATATAGTTAAAATGGCCATATTGCCCAAAACAATTTACAGATTCAATGCTATTACTAAAAAACTACCAAAGTCATTCTTCGCAAAATAAGAAGGAAAAAAATAAAAGCTATTCTAGAATTCATGTGGAACCAAAAAAGAGTACAAATAGTTAAAGCAATACTAAACATAAAGAACAAGGCCAAAGGCATCACACTACACAAATTCAAACTATACTATAAAGATATAGTAATCAAAGTAGCATGGTACTGGTACAAAAGGAGACACATGGACTAGTGGACCAGAATAGAAAATGCAGAAATAAAGCTACACATTTACAACCATCTGATCTTCAATAATGCTGACAAACAAAAACAAATGAACAACAACAACAAAAAAAAAAACAGTGGGGAAAGGTCTTCCTATTCAATAAGTGGTGCTAAGATAACCGGCTAGTTATATGCAGAAGATTGAAGCTGGATCCCTACCTTTCACTATATACAAAAATTAACTCAAAATGGATCAAATATTTAAATGTAAGACCTCAAACTATAAAAATTCCAGAAGAAAATCTTTAAACAGACAATCTACAGGATGGGAGAAAATATTCCCAAACTATGTATCCAACAAAAGTCTACTATCCAGAATCTATAAGGAACTTAAATCAATAAGCAAAAAACAAATAACCTTGGCTGGGTGCAGTGGCTCACAACTGTAATCCCAGCACTTTGGGAGGCAGAGGCGGGCGGAACATTTGAGGTCAGGAGTTTGACATGGTGAAACCCTGTCTCTACTAAAAATACAAAAATTAGCCAAGCATAGTGGTGGGTGCCTGTAGCCCCAGCTACTCGGGAGGCTGAGGTAGGAGAATTGCTTGAACCCAGGAGGTGAAGGTTGCAGTGAGCTGAGATCGCACCACTGCGCTGCAGCCTGGGTGACAGACTGAGACTCCTTCAAAAAAAAAAAAAAAAAAAAAAACAGCAAAACATAACAACAACAAAATAACCTCATGAAAACATGGGGAAAGAACATGAACAGAAACTTCTCTAAAGAAGACATACAAGTGGCTACCAAACATATGAAAGATGCTCATGATCAGTAATCATCAGAGAAATACAAATTAAAACCACAGTGAGGTACCATATCACACCAGTCAAATTCAATGCCATCCCCATCAAGCTACCAATGACTTTCTTCACAGAATTGGAAAAAACTACTTTAAAGTTCACATGGAACCAAAAAAGAGCCCGCATCACCAAGTCAAACCTAAGCCAAAAGAACAAAGCTGGAGGCATCACACTACCTGACTTCAAACTATACTACAAGGCTACAGTAACCAAAACAGCATGGTACTGGTACCAAAACAGAGATATAGATCAATGGAACAGAACAGAGCCCTCAGAAATAACGCCGCATATCTACAACTATCTGCTCTTTGACAAACCTGAGAAAAACAAGCAATGGGGAAAGGATTCCCTATTTAATAAATGGTGCTGGGAAAACTGGCTAGCCATATGTAGAAAGCTGAAACTGGATCCCTTCCTTACACCTTATACAAAAATCAATTCAAGATGGATTAAAGACTTAAATGTTAGACCTAAAACCATAAAAACCCTAGAAGAAAACCTAGGCATTGCCATTCAGGACATAGGCATGGGCAAGGACTTCATGTCCAAAACACCAAAAGCAATGGCAACAAAAGCCAAAATTGACAAATGGGATCTAATTAAACTAAAGAGCTTCTGCACAGCAAAAGAAACTACCATCAGAGTGAACAGGCAACCTACAAAATGGGAGAAAATTTTCGCAACCTACTCATCTGACAAAGGGCTAATATCCAGAATCTACAATGAACTTAAACAAATTTACAAGAAAAAAACAAACAACCCCATCAAAAAGTGGGCGAAGGACATGAACAGACACTTCTCAAAATAAGACATTTATGCAGCCAAAAAACACATGAAAAAATGCTCATCATCACTGGCCATCAGAGAAATGCAAATCAAAACCACAATGAGATACCATCTCACACCAGTTAGAATGGCAATCATTAAAAAGTCAGGAAACAACAGGTGCTGGAGATGATGTGGAGAAATAGGAACACTTTTACACTGTTGGTGGGACTGTAAACTAGTTCAAGCATTGTGGAAGTCAGTGTGGCAATTCCTCAGGGATCTAGAACTAGAAATACCATTTGACCCAGCCATCCCATTACTGGGTATATACCCAAAGGACTATAAATCATGCTGCTATAAAGACACATGCACACGTATGTTTATTGCGGCATTATTCCCAATAGCAAAGACTTGGAACCAACCCAAATGTTGAACAATGATAGACTGGATTAAGAAAATGTGGCACATATACACCATGGAATACTATGCAGCCATAAAAAATGATGAGTTCATGTCCTTTGTAGGGACATGGATGAAATTGGAAATCATCATTCTCAGTAAACTATCGCAAGAACAAAAAACCAAACACCGCATATTCTCACTCATAGGTGGGAATTGAACAATGAGATCACATGGACACAGGAAGGGGAATATCACACTCTGGGGACTGTGGTGGGGTCGGGGGTAGGGGGGAGGGATAGCATTGGGAGATATACCTAATGCTAGATGACGAGTTAGTGGGTGCAGCGCACCAGCATGGCACATGTATACATATGTAACTAACCTGCACAATGTGCACATGTACCCTAAAACTTAAAGTATAATAATAATAAAAAAAGGTCAAAACCGACAGATGCTGGCCAGGCTGTAGATAAAAGGGAGCACTTATACACTGCTGGTGGGAATGTAAATTTGTTCAGCCATTGTGGAAAGCAGTTTGGAGATTTTTCTTAGAGTTTAACATCTCTTTAAGGACTATCAGTTCTGTTTTGTTGCTTTCTCCAGGGCTGGTGTTCAGTAAGCACACATGTCTGGAGTGTGGTATATTCTACCAGGATACATTCTGAATATTTGGGACAACTGCCACAGCACTTGTTAAATATTTTTGACTATCACCCTTGGGTTTATTCATTGGTTTTTGCCTGAGCCTCACGTTATGTAATTTTTCTACCTTATTATGTTGAATTATTAAGTGTTTTTCATATGTAGAGGGTATTCAAAGTTCAATATATTTTAAGGCATTATTTACAACTTTGGTTTCCCAATTCCATTTTAATCAAGAGCTAAATAAATAGAGGCTAATGTCAAAACTCGGTGATTTAAATATCTAAACACATTCAAGGAAAAAACTAAAGTATAAAATTCAAATCACGTTTTGACTAAGCTTATTTTCTTCATAAAGAAAATGTTCAGCTGTCTCAGAATAAATGTACATTTTAATAAATAAAAGATATCGTAATATAGGAATGTCTTTATATTACTTTAGCATACTTTAAACCAACACCAAAATAGGAGATGATATAACTTATGATTTATTGAGTTATAACTTCTTATTCTAATAAATTCCAAAATATTTAATTTTATTGCCATATGCTTTCACAGAAAGCCTTATGTGATTTTGTTTTTTTAAACTGTTTCTCATTAATATTAGACATAATAGGAACTTATTTATACTATTAGACATAGATAATAAATTACTGATTAGTAATTGAATAAATCAGCAATGACCAAAATCTGAAGTAAATGTTGATAAAGCTTGGGAATATCTTTTTGTACTTCTGTGTGCATACATATGTCTTTGATTTGGGACTTTTTGTAAAATTAAGCCACCTGAATACTATTCAGGATGAGTAAAGACATTTTCTATTTATCTACCTTATGCCTGCATTCCAGCCTTCAGTACAGACTATATTTACCATAGATCGCTTTATTTTAAGCTGTATAATAAGATTTTCTTTAAAATGTGTTATTTCTGTTTCAATGGGATTTTCTGTATACTGTGTAAATAAAAGGAGCTGCATTATAAATGAAGCAAATACAATGTATGGTTGTCAAGACACTTGAGGATTTGATTAAGTTTTCAAATATTTTGCCATTTACATTGAGGAATGGGAAGTGTGGAAAAAAATCAACGATACTGTTCTTTTGATGCTTTGTTTTAGTATATAATCACCTCTTAATAAAATGTGTTGTGTGACAGTTAGCAACAATTCTGCTGTTCGTGGCATTAATGCCAAAGATTTGATAAGAGGAGTTGCAGGAGTGTGAAAAATGAGTCAACTTTTCTAGATATTTTCTATAAATTGGATCCAATAAATTACAATAAATATGTCTTCAACTGGTCTTATAAAGCTTTTATCTGAGTTGGGTATAGGTAAAAAGAACAGTATCTCGTGAAATCTCTGATTGTTCCTTTTGTTTCAGGGTCTTAGTCAGCAGTCAGTATTTAACTATGATACATGAAATGTTATTTCTTTTAGGTTAGAGGTAATAAGAAAAATCAAGAAATATTAGGAAACATGTTATATACAGTAGTAATTTATCATTAATAATTTGTAAATATTATCAGAGTGGAAATTCAGAGACTGACAAGGGCATTTACCCAGCACACTTTCAAGTCAGTCATTCACTGTGTAGGATTAGGATCATGTGTTTTGAAACTCACGTATTTTGAGTTGAATCTCAGGCAATTATCAGACTGATCTAGATGTCATCTTACTCTTCTGTGAATTGGGAATTAATTAGAAATATTATATATATACACTATATTATATTACATAATTTTATACTATATATACTATATTACATATAATATATATTATATATTATATAGTATATACTATATATACAATATATAATATATATTATGTATTATATACTATAGTATATTATATAATATATACTATAGTATATTATAATATAATATAATATATTATAATATATTATAATATATATTATAATATACTATAGTATATATTATATTATTTTATATACTATATATAATATAGTATATATTATTTTATATGCTATATATAATATAGTATATTATATATAATAAATATAATATACTATAGTATATATACTATAGTATATTATATTTATTATATATAATATTTTATATATATCTACTTAATAGGCTTGTAAAGCTTGAGATGATAAATGATGATGATGATGATGAGAGAGAGAGATCAGAAAAGTCTGGATTATAATAATTGCTAAATAAATAGTAATTCTTCATTATTATTAGCATCATCATCGTCATCAATTGTCTACATAGTTGTCAAGAAGCTGAGCATCTTGGCTTGCCATATTTTTATTTTCTAAAATAATAAAGTGATTAATGATACATTAAAAGCTAATATTAACTGCATATAGACTCCACTCTTTCAACACCTTCATTTTTTAATTACAGGTTACATATTACGGATGATTTAAGGTTCAGTTTTGCATTAAAGCACTTGTTGATATGTATGCATATCCTACAAGGACATGTTGAATATAATCTACATTTATAAACTATAGAAACTACTTCTTCCTTTTGCAGGTACAGATGATTCATTATAATCATTTTATTAAGAATTATTATTATTATTATTATTATTATTAATTTTGAGACAGAGTCTTGCTCTGTCGCCCAGGCTGGAGTGCAGTGGCGCCATCTCCGCTCACAGGAAGCTCTGCCTCCCAGGTTCACGCCATTGTCCTGCCTCAGCCTCCTGAGTAGCTGGGACTACAGGTGCCTGCCACCATGCCCAGCTATTTTTTTCTATTTTTAGTAGAGATGGGGTTTCACCATGTTAGCCAGATGGTCTCGATCTCCTGACCTCGTGATCCTCCTGCCTCGGCCTCCCAAAGTGCTGGGATTACAGGCGTGAGCCACCACGCCTGGCCTAAGAATTATTTCTTTTCATACTCCTGAATAATGAGTCCCGTTTTCTCTGCACCCTCACTGCCATGTCTAAGGTCTTGATCTTAGCCTTTCTGGGAAAATTTGGGGGCTCATAAAGACATCTGCTCCACTCTTTGCCTTCCAGCCATCTACCATCTACAATTCATACTCATTAAGGATTCAATAGCTGTATTCAGTCAATATGTTTCTTCCTCTAAAATAATGGCATTTTAGTTTCTTATAGTTTTGTGAGGGTGAAGAAGCCCTAGATGTTTTCTCTTGCATTATTTTCTTCCCTTGCCTTGGCTTTCCCTTTTTATTCTCCTTCAAAAAAGTTTTCATTTTTCTCTAGATGGTCTCCTAATGTGTCTCCTTTCAGACACATTTGTTAGAATGATCTTAACCTGTTCTCCCAGACAGCAGAGCTTAACAAAAAAGACCAATGGCTATTTGTTGAATTTTGAATTTTAATTTTTGTGGGTACATAGTAGGTATACATATTTATGGGGTACATGAGCTGTTTTGATACAGGCATGTAATGCATAATAATCACATCATGTAAAGTGAGATATCCATCCCCTCAAGTATTTATCCTTTGTGTTACAAAAAATCAATTATACTTTATTAGTTATTTTAAAATGTAAAATTAAATTATTATTGGCCAGGCATGGTAGCTCACGCCTGTAATCCCAGCACTTTGTGAGACTGGGGCGGGCAGATCTCTTGAGGTCAGGGGTTTGAGGCTAGCCTGGCCAACATGGTGAAACCCCGTCTCTACTAAAAATACAAAATTAGCTGAGCATGGTGGCGCACCAGTAATCCCAGCTACTTGGGAGGCTGAGGCAGGAGAATCGCTTGAACCCGGGAGGCGGAGGCTGCAGTGAGCTGAGATCACACCACTGCACTCAGTCTGGGTGACAGAGCAAAACTCCATCTAAAATAAATAAATATATATATATATATGACTATAGTCACCCTGTTGTACCATCAAATACTAGATCTTATTCATTCTTTCTATTTTTTCACATCCATTAACCTTCCCCACCTACATCTCCATCCTCCTGACTACCCTTGCCAGCCTCTGATAACCATCATTCTGCTCTCTATCTCCATGAGTTCAATTGTTTTGATTTTTTAGATCCCACAAGTAAGTGAGAATGCAATGTTTTTCTTTCTGTGCCTGGGTTATTTTACTTAGCATAATGACTTCCCATTCCATCCATGTTGTTGCAGATAAGAGGATTTCATTCTTTTTTTAGGGATGAATAGTACTCCATTATGTATAAGTACCATACTTTCTTTATCCATTCACCTGTTGATGGACACAAGTTGCTTCCAAATCTTGAATATTGTTTTATTTTATTTTATTTATTTTTTTTTTTTTGAGACGGAGTCTCGCTCTGTCGCCCAGGCTGGAGTGCAGTGGCGCAATCTCGGCTCACTGCAAGCTCCGCCTCGCGGGCTCACGCCATTCTCCTGTCTCAGCCTCGCGAGTAGCCGGGACTACAGGCGCCTGCCACCACGTCTGGCTAATTTTTTTTTTTTTTTTGTATTTTTAGTAGAGACGGGGTTTCACCGTGTTAGCCAGGATGGTCTCGATCTCCTGACCTTGTGATCCGCCCGCCTCGGCCTCCCAAAGTGCTGGGATTACAGGCGTGAGCCACCGCGCCCGGCCCAAATCTTGAATATTGTAAACAGTGCTGCAACAAACATTGGAGTGTAGATATCTCTTCTATATACTGATTTCCTTTCTTTTCGGTATATACCCAGCATTGAGCTTGCTGGAACATACGATAGCTCTATTTTTAGTTTTTTGGGGAACCTCTAAACTGTTCTCCATAGTAGTTGAACTAATTTATCTTCCTACCAACAGTATACAAGAGTTCTCTTTTTTCCACATTCTCACCAGCATTTTTTATTGCCTGTTTATTGGATAAAGCCATTTTAAATGGGGAGAGATAATATCTCATTGTAGTTTTGATTTAAATTTCTTTGACGATCAATGATGCTGAGCATCTTTTTATATGCCTGTTTGCCATTTATTTGTCTTTTTTTTGAGAAATTTCTATTAAAACCTTTTGCTCATTTTTAATCAGATTGTTAGATTTTTCCTGTAGAACTGCTTAGATTCCTTGTATATTCTGCTTATTAATCCCTTGTCAGATGGGTAATTTGCAGGATGTTGTTTTATTAAGGAATACAATCAAAAAAGAGAGGATGAAGAACAGTGGAGTGAAGGGGAGAAGTGAGAAACCAATGAGATCAAATTCTATTTTGAGTATGATATTTTGGTATCTCCTTAAATTTTTCATCCAAAGCAAGTGCTTCACACCTCACTCACCTCTCCCCAGTTACAGCCCTGATTGAGGTGCATTATCAGTCCAGCTGCTAACAAGTGCAAGTGGGTTGTCTGATTCAGGAACTCTGTTCCCTAAGAAGTGTAGACTGAGTCTTGGAATCACCCATAAGTGGGGAGTAAAGGGTACCTGTATGAAGATGGTCAAAAATCATAGAGCTATCATAAGAGGCAAGTGAATCTAAGATGTGAAATGGTGACTAAGATATGTAAAATTAGCTCCTCACACAACTCAGCTACTTGAGTGTCCACCATTATATCCAGCTCTCATAAAAAAGATAGGAAAAAAAATTGTCCTTACTTCTTCTCTGATAGAGATGAAGTAAATCAATTATTTTCAGAGAAGTTCCTTTAAGGTAATAGCCAGCTGCACCCTCTGAAAAGTTAATGCAAGTGGGCTAGGAGATAGACTATTGCTCCCATGGCTGTAGCTGGTCCTTTCTACCTTGCGATCTCCCCTTTCTACCACCCAGTCTAGATTCCCTTCACACTTAGCAATTCTTTGACTGGTCTGAGTGGCTTCTCTCATGGAGTGATGCAAATCTTTGTTTCAGAGTTGTCTAAATTATTACATTTTTCAGTGTTCTGGGGACGTGGTTACTACATTCTCAATTTTGCTTTCAAAACTAGAGGTAGAAGCATCAAGTATTGTCGCTTTGAATCCCTTGAGTATTACTTGTCTCTGCCCCCATTGTTAAGCAGCAACCCTGACTCTTTATGGTAATCATGGAGGTTAGCCTCCTCTAGTACTGCAACTGCTTTATTTGCTCATAGATCCGCTGGCATGAAAAGTACTGTATGAACCAGGGAAGGTTGTAGCTTCAAGTTTAATTGGACCCTTAATATGTTCTCTAGCAGAAGCATTTCTCTCCTGGGATACAGGATCTATAGCCCTACATAGCCAAAAGTTGCAGAGATGGGAAGCATGACTCTACAAGTGGGTCACTGAGTGATGGTAAAAGGAGCCAGTCTTACTTCTATCTTTTGGTTTCAAGACACAAGTAGTCTAACTAAAGGGACGTAGGACTATATACTGGCCATTGATTCAATGCATGTACTGCATTCTGGAAGTCAACACCTTGACCCCACAGAGTACTCATTTTAAGCTTATACTTTAACTGAGATTGTAGCAGGCAATTTCATCTGTCTCTTAGGCTGACTGCATGTGGGTGATTGGGTACCTGAATTCCATGTACATGTAATTATTGGTACACTTCCTTTGCCATAAATTATGTCTTTTCCAGTGAAGCAATGCTATGTGCAATATCACATTGATAGTTAAGGTATATCTTTGCAAAGTCATGCTACATGGTCTCTCCCACCCAGGAAAGAACTCTGGAAGAAGGGATTACTTTCGATAGGGAGAAATCACAGCTCTCCAGGTTGTAAAAGTTCTGATGTAACTTACCTGCCAGTAAATGGCCAGATGGTATTCTCAAGTAATGCTGTCATAGAGAGGGCTCAATGTAAGTTTTTGCTGCTAATAGGTTGTACATTCAGTAGTGACAAATAGATAAATCTTGTAGAGAAGGAGTCTGTGTTACTAAGTGTACTTATGAAATTTCTGTCTGCCATCATGGCTGCTCTATTCATGGTTTCATTATACCAGTCCTGAGATAATCAAGAAGAAATGCTGGCTGCCATTCATAGGAAGAGTCTTCCTATTTCCTGGTGGTTTGGAGCTCTGACTTTGGGAGAAATTCTCCAATGGATATTAATATGTGATGCAAAGATTAAAATGTTTTGCATCTGTTCCCATAGGTCCAACCACAAAGGCCGTCTCGAGGTGCCCATCCTTGTTTTTTCAATCTTATTCCTTTGAAGCCCATGTTCAATTAATGAAGCCATTTCCCACCACCCAATAATTTATGCATATCTATAGTGAAGGACACTTCTATATAAAATAGGTGACCAAATTTACAGCCCACAACCATGTCACCTGAGAGCATTTCCCTTTCCTACTATGTTTTAGGAGGGGAGCTGTCATGTGTCAGCAGTCAACTTTTAGCTAGCACCAACATATCATCAATGAGCCAGGCCAGAGTTCTCTTTTCCCTATCATTTTGTTGTAGGAAATCTCTTATGAGTCACATGTGTGAGAAGAGGGTAAATAAAGTAGGCATTATGAAATTTACCTGTTCATGTAATTTACTAATGCTTTCTGGACCTACTCAGGCCCAGATCTAAATATATAATTTCACCAAACAATGGACTACTGCTATTCTCACTTAAACTCATGCCTCAGCAGATCTGATTGTACTCAACTTAAAGGGTGATTCCAATTACATAGTCAATTAGTATTCTACAGCCAAGCATTCATTTTTTAAAATGTAATTGGTATTTCCGTGTTACACATTTTTAAGTACCAGAATAATGAGTCCTAGGGTTCACCAAGATTCTTTTTGGTGAAAATTTTGTATTCCTTTCTGGATCCATGGCTGTAAGCATATCAACAAAACATAAGATACAGAAGTAACAGAAAATATGGAGTTTATGTAGCCTTTTAAAAATAAGTGTGACTAGTTTTATAAGTTTAGGCTTTGTGACATTGTGTGAAACTACTCAAATAGCCATCTAAATAAAAGGATGTGTTTTGGATTAAGTTTGAAGATTTATATTAAGATTAACCAAATTTCAAGAAGAAATAAATAATCTGTGTATTATAAAAATAGAATGAAAATAAGAATTAGATCATTTTCAGATAAATTTACACAAATCATAAATTAGTTTAAAAATTTTTAGAAAATTTAATTGTAGTATGATTCTTAACAAAATTTTGCTAAAATATGGTTTTGGGTAATAACGACTTTTTATAGAATAGAGCCCAGAGATTAAATGGCTATACTACACAGAAATGGCATAAACACCAAAAGGAAAACTTTAAAAAATTTACTTCATGAGATGACTATATCGGGTCTTAAACATGGCAGATAATCCACTCATCATTCTTAGACATGCAGCCTACCACACAACTTTGGCAAAGAAACACCGCACAAGGTTGAGGATTATAAACCAGAGCAGCCAGGTGCCCAGAAGGTCAGTCCTTACCATGAGGTGGATATTTCTTCTATCCTTCTTAGTTCCTCCCAGCTACTTGGCCCTAAGCAGAAAGCATCAGCTCTCCTGTGCCTGTTGGTACTAACCTCTGGCTATAGCCCAGCCAGGCAGGTGTTGCAGATAGAAGAGTGTGCCATTGCTGCAGGATCGACTGTCCCAGAATCTTTGTCCCTACTTCAGTGGGGTAGTGAGCAAAATGTCTTTCAGGAAGTCTGTGCCAACTTTTACTCCTGTTGACAGTTCCTGAGAACACCTGTCTTAACTGTTTCCTCCCTGACACAGCTTGCCTTAATTCAAGTCTAAGTGTGTATGTCCTTTGGCAGTGCAGGAGAGGATCTAATCTCCACGGGTTTGCTTTTTGAGGAAGTAGCCTATTTTGGGAATACACACACGATCTCCCTGGGGTGGAACTCATTTTTCTGTATTAGCTGAAAATGCTGTGGGAGGAGGATTTGGCTGCAGTTGGAGTCTCTCTCTCTCTCTTTCTCTCTCTCTCTCTCTCTCTCTCTCTGTATATATATATATATATATATATATATATATATATATATATATACCTTTCTATGGCTGTGAATGTACTCCCCACAGGAAACCAGGCTGTAGCTCCTCCCCATTTAGAAGCAAATGTGCATTAAATGCTTGTAGCATGCTTTATATTGATACAATATATTTTTGTGTATCATGAGGTTTTATAAGAACCTCATAATATAGGTCCTGTTGTCCCATTTTTTATATATTGGGGAAAATTGAGTAATAGATGAAACAATGTGGAGCTATGATGTCATATAGTCAGTATGTGGTGGGAAGCTGGGATTCAAACTCAAGCCTCCAGGGCTCTGACTCCTCATCACTGCACACAGTGGCTCAGAGAACCATCATGGTGAACAGGAATCTGCATTAACAGCTGCTGTTAGAGCAGGTTTTTAGGAATATTGCTAGTTGCCTAGTCAAGAGTATGATAATATTCTCATTCTGGTCTCATGCAGAAAATAAACTAAAATATGTCAAGTTATTTTGTTTGGGGTAAAATAACTTTTTTATTTTATGACAATTAGTAAAGTTAGGTATTCTGTTTACTTTGAATGCTGAGTGAAATACATTCTTAAATATTTAAGGAAATAAAAGATGATCTTAAAAGGCCTATTATGGTGAGAATTATTTCTTAATTTGATGCTGCCTTTCCTAGAAAAACAATGTGGTTTGAATAAACAACATTTTAATTCATTTTTAAGATTAGGAGTCTTTCTCTTGTTATGGCAATAAAATGCTCTAACAGAATTGGAATGTGAAAAATTTTGAATGCTATGCCATGTAAATAGTCTCTAATAACTTTGAGAAGAGTTTAAGAAAAAATTATCAGCTTTTCAGTTTTGATTAACATATCAGTGAAGTCTTATCTTTTTAACTCGGTTTTAAGTATTCTACACTGGTGATGTAGAAAATTGCAAATGGCAGATAAATAGCACTTGTCCCATCATCTCCATCTGGCACTCATATGAGACATTACTAATCAATCATATGCTCTTTCCCATTGAAACTGAATGTTATGTCAGAAATTTTTCAAGACAGGGCTTTCACTAGCCACTCGTAGTTGACTAGAGTTAGTATAGGTGTTTACTGTATTCCATCTCTGACTTATTTTCCATCTCTGACTTAAACAATCCACTATTATCTCTACCATAGCTAAAAAGGAAATATTTGTTGGTTACTTACTGTTTTATATTCTGTGCTAAACAATGGAAATAGAATAATTTAAAAATTAAGATAGTTTTTAAATTCGTGGTAGGCTGTCATAAGAAACAATCCCTTAACTCAATGACTTCACCAAATAAGTTTGTCACTTATGCAAAGTGCATTGCAGATATCACTGGTTGGGTGACTCCATGGGGCAACTGTCCTCCAAGGAGAGATCCAAGAACTCTGGTTCCTTCTAACAGTGGTTTTTCCATTTTCAATGTTGCTGGGAAAAACCATAGCACATTTAACCACAATGTCGGCCTGGAAGTGACACAAATCACTTTTATTTATATTCACTGGCCAGAAAAAGTCGCACCACCTCAACTAAATGTGAAGAAACTGGGAAATGTAGCCACTGACTGGACTTCCTTTTCCTAAATGAAACTGTGGAAGGAAGGATAACCTGAATATTTTAATAGGCAATTAGTCATCTCTGAAAGAAATAGTCATAGTCCTTTACTCATCAGATTTACCACCTAATAAACTCTTTATTTCCAAACCGTGCTGTTTCTCAAGTTCTTCATCTCCAGCAGCATGTGCCCTATAAAATCTGTGGTCATCTCTATGTATATATAACATTCATATTATATATATATATTATTTATACATATATTCATCTATTCACACCAACATATACATACACACACACTGCCTAAATTTGAAACTGTCCATCATTCTCAAATTAACACAAATTTTTGCACTTCTCTTTTCTATTATTGGCATTCTTATTTTTTTACAGCTTTACTAATATAGAGCTATTTTTGGCTTCTTCACAAGCTCTTAACCAGGTCTATCCAATCTTTAAATAAAAATTAAGATTATTTTTCAGCTGTGATTTTTAAATACTTTTTCTCAATTCTCCTGAATCTACTTCAATCTGAAATTATCATGGCCCCTTCTCTAAAGGGGATTTCTCATTTCCAACTAACTAATACCTTTTTTATTACTGGCACATTTAGCTCCCCATGACTAATTCTAACATATCTTATACTAAAAACATTCTTTATTTATTTAATGAATGCCAACATTTTATCTTGTAAAGACATGCAGCAGCATGATGCATTTCATGTATTTTTACTTAGCTGAACACTGGCTTTGTGGGAGTAGTTATCCAGCTGTTTGTGGTCTGTTTTTTGTATGAACACATCACTCTTTATTTCCTCTGTGTGAATTTTGAAGGCTGAAGCAAAGGATTCTTCACCCAAAAATCACATTCTTTATCAACACCTCCCAGGCTCTTCACAATCAATGCTGGAATAACTGGATATCCACATACAAAAGAATGAAATTGGACCATTATCTTACACCATGTACAAAAATGAACTCAATTTGAATGAAAGACTTGAAGATAAGACCTGAAACTGTAAAACCACTAGAAGAAAATTTAGAGGAAAGCTCCATAACATTAGTCTAGGCAAAAATTTCTTGGATATGACACCAAAATCACAGGCAACAAAAGCAAATATAGACAAATGGGACTACATTAAACAAAAGAAAACATTTAACAGAGTAAAAAGGAAACCTACACAATGGAGGAAAATATATGTAAACCATACATCTAAAAAGCAGTTAATATAAAAAATCTACAAGGATCTCATACAACTCAATAGCAAAAAAAAACAGATAACCCACTTAAAAAGTGTATGAAGGGCTTGAATAGACATTTTTCCAAAGACTTACAAATGGCTGTCAGGGACACGAAAAAATGCTCAACACCAGTAATCATCAGGGAAATGCAAACCAAAACTAAAACAAAAAATATTATCTCACACCTGTTCAGATGGCTGTTATCAAAAATCCCAAAAACATAACAAGTATTGAAAAGACAATTTAGAACCCTTGTACACTATTGATGGGAGTATAAAGTAATGTAGCCACTAGTAAAACAGTATGCAGTGTCCTTAGAAAATTAAATATAGAAATATGATATGATCCAGCAATACCACTTCTGTGTACTTATCCAAAAGAACTGAAATTGGAATCTTGAAGACATATTTGCACTCTATTAGTTGCATTTACAGTAGTCAAAATATGGAAACAATCTAAATGTCCACTGACAGATGAATAGATACAGAAACTATGATGTGTACATACAATGAATTATTATTCAACCTTAAAAAAGAAGCAAATCCTGCCATATCTGACAACATGGATCAACCTTGAGGACATTATGTTAAGGGAAATAAGCCAGATACAGAAGGACAAATACTCCATGATTCCACTTATATGAGGTTATATCAAAGTCATAAAAACAGAGAGTAGAATAATGATTTCCAGGGTCTGAATGGGAGGAGAAATGGGGAGTTGCTATTCAACAGGTATAAAGTTTCGGTTAGGCAAGATTAACTTTTAGAGATCTATTGTTCAACATTGTGTCTATAGTTAAAAATATGCACCATACACTTAAAAATTTGTTGAGGATATGTCTCATATTATGTACTCTTATCACAATTTTAAAACAAGGAAAAGCCTCCCAGGGAGGGAAGAATTATTCAATACTTTCATTGTCTAATATGATAAATGTGAGCTACATGCATTGGAGTAAACAAGATACATTATTAAAATTAATTTTATGTCTTTTTTAATGTACCTGCTACAAAACTCAAAGTTACATGATATTTACATTATGTATCTGTTGCACAACACCACACTGGAGGAGATCTTTTGCAAGTATGAATAAATACACTTAATCTTATAGACTTTGGGTTAAATAAGGGTCTTGTGGAATTAAATTTGCTGTTATTTGACTTGTAGTCAGCTAAAGGAATGTATTCTATTTTCTCTATTTTTAGTTGTAGTTCCTGATGGGTTTAATAATGAAAACAAACTTGTATATATGCTGAGAGAGTAGTTAATTTGGCTAGAAAAATTATTTTTTAAAGAATGATAAATTGATGCAGTGGGTATCTTAGAATGAATGCTTTCTTCAAAATACAAGCATTGACATTCAGTGTGACCTTTAGTGTCTTGCATGCTTCATTTAGTAGCTTGTTTTGCTCTAGTATCCTCTGCACGTTCCATGTCTGTCTTACTTGTATGATGTTATCTTAAAATCTGTTATCCTTTACAGTTAAATAAACTATGGAGTCCAATATTTTAATTTTATCAGATGTTAGGATATTTCTTCAGAATAGAACATACATTTAACATCCTGTCTACTTTAATGGATTTGATTGATTGAATGGTTGTATTCAAAAGTTTGTCACACTCTTCAAACATTTATTTATATTATAATGAGCAATTATCAAGTGCATTTTGGTGAGACTGGAAATGTCAAGTCAATAGCGGTTCAAGTCTTTGGGAGTCTATATTAAAAATCTTGGCATTGAGAAAGGATAATGAGAACAAGAAAATCTACCATTGGTGACAACAGTGACTTAATTACCTTAGTTTTCAATTTCATAAGGATAAGAGGAATGCATGAAAAATTTGACAATGGGTATTTTAAAGAAGTCTTTCTTTCCTGATGTGAGCCTTACCAGAAAATCACTCCACTAATCATTAAAGTAAGGTGTAATTTTTTAAAAGCTAGTTACTTCAGAATATGAATATAGAATAAGAATCTGCTTCTTCAAAGGCCAAACAGCATCATCTTAAACTACTGGAGTATTTATGAAAACTCAGTAGTGGCTGGTAACAATTTCTATGGTGGTGGACACATTTAACTTTAAAGTAGCCATTTGCCTGTGGGGATGTTACCCTTTGAAAACATTTTCCTTGCAGTGCAGAATTTCTGATTAGCCATTTAACCTTGGAAGACCATGTATCTGCAGTGCTTTCCCAAACTTGCTCCATTTTCCTCTTGATTCCTTGTGTATAATTGGGTGGAGCATATTTCATTAATTAAGAGTTTTAGTAAAAAAAAGGCTGAAGTGAATATATAGTGGAGACATTGCATAGGAGCAATGCTGAAGTTTCTGACTTTAGTTTTCCTTTTTTTTTCCCCCCAGTTCGTTTGTTGAGTTGTTTTGTTCTTTATTAGATTTATCCATGTCAAGTTGTTATGTCAGAAGTGCCTGGCTAGCAGGAAGAAATTATGTGCTACCCACATCAGCTAGCTTGGCCACTATGTGGATAAGGTGGAAACATGGGTAATATCACACTGGATCCTTGGTAAGCACCTGTAGATCACAGGACACTCCCATGCTGGGGACTGTTGTATAAGGTGATACCCATAGAGCAGCACCTTCATGTTTGAGCTAGTGGCAGTGTTACTGTCAATCAAAGCCTGTCAGAGGGAGCTCAAGATGGCCAATGGGCCCATTTCTCAATCCAGAGAAAGCTACAAATACAGGCTTTTGATATTGTCTGTAAAAGAGATTACTTTCTTGTCAAAATTACTAACAGGTTAACTATAAATTTAAATATATCACAATTTTTGGAAACCTGTTTTATTATGGCATTGAAACAGAATATTACAAGAGACTCAAAAACTGGAAGTATTCTGGACTTCTCCATGTGTTTATGAGGCCTTGCTATTCACCAGTGAAAGAGTAGCTGAGATCCTCTGCTGAGCAAAAGCTTCCGAGGCTATGATGTGGACTCAGATCCTGGGTCCCCTACTGTCTGACTGTGGTCATCTGTCAGGTTCAGTTTCCTCACCTGAAGTGTAGTTAACTACACTTTAAAAAATGTTCTGAGAGAAAATTGAGATAATGTGTATTAGCTTACTGGGAAGTATTAGGTACAAAATAACCATAAGCTAATAATATCACTAACAGACATGATTTATTAGTAAATCTTCTACTCATAGAGCATGTCTCTGTGTACAAAGCTTGCTACCTTAGGTTCTTCCTACAAGTGTCATGTTTTCTGTGGCATTTTCGAGAATAAATTATATTTTTATAATTTTTAAATTTGTTTTTAATTTTTATGCATACATAGAAGTTGTACACATTATAGGGTACATGTGTTATTTTTCTATAAGCATACCATGTGTAATGATCAAATCTGGGTAATTGGAATATTTCATAACCTGAAACAATTATCATGTCTTTGTACTGGAAACATTACATATTTTCTCTTCTAGCTATGTTAAAATATACAATAAATTATGTTAACCATAGTTTCCCTATTGTGCTACTGAACATTAGATTTTATTTCTTCTATCTAACTGTATTTTTGAACCCATTAACCAACCTGTTTTCACCCCCCACTTGCCACTACCCTTCCCAGCCTCTGTCAACCACCATTCTATTAACTATCTCCAGGAGATTATTTTTTTTAGCTTCTACATGTGCATAAGAAAATGCAATATTTGTCTTTCTGTGGCTGGCTTATTTCATTAGAATAACGTCCTACAGTTTCATCCATGTTGCTGCGAATTATAGTATTTCAATCTTTTTTTACAGCTGAATGATATTCCAATGTGTATATATGCCGTGTTTTCTTTATTCATTCATTGAAGGGCACATAAGTTGATTCCATGTCTTGACTATTGTGAATGGTTCTTCAGTAAACATGAGAGTGCAGGTGTCTCTTCAATATATTGATTTCCTTTCTTTTGAATACATACCCAGCAGTGAGATTGCTAGCTCATATGGTAGTTCTACTTTTAGTTTTTTGAAAAACCTCCATATGAGTTTTCACAGTGACTGACTGCAGTAATTTGTATAATCTCCAACAGTGTTCAAGTGTTCCCCTTTCTCAGCATCTTCACCAGCATTTATCATCTTTTTGCCTTTTTGATAATAGTCATTCTAACTCGGGTGAGATAATATCTCATTTTGGTTTTGATTTGCAGTCCCCTGGTGACTAGTGATGTTGAGCATTTTTTCAGATACCAGGTTGTCATTTACATGTCTTCTTTTGAGAAATGTCCATTTAGCACTTTTGCTCATTTTAAAATCATGTTATTTGTTTATTTGTTATTGAGTTGTTTGGTTATTAATACCCTTTCAGATATTTTTGCAAATATCTTCACCTCTTCTGTGGGTTGTCTCTTCACTTATTAATTGTTTCCTTTGCTGTAGAGAAGCTTTTTAGCTTGATGAAATCTTGTTTGTCAACTTTTACTTTGGTTGCCTGTGCTTTTGAGGTCTTACAGAAAAAAATATTTGCCCAAATTAATGATCTGGAGCATTTGTTCAATGTTTTCTTCTAGTAGTTTCATAGTTTCCATTCTTAGATTTGAGTCTTTAATCCATGTTGATTTGATTTTTGTAATATGGTGAGACATAGGGGTCTAGCTTCACTCTTCTGCATATGGATATCCAGTTTTTCCAGCTTATTTATTGAAGAGACTGCCTTTTCCCCATTGTATGTTCTTGGTTACTTGGTGGAAAATTAGCTGGCTGTAAATGTCTAATTGCTCTGGCTAGGACATCGAGTACTATGTTGAATAAAAGTAGTGAAAGTGGGCATACTTGTCTCCTTCCATTCACAGTGACGCTTGCTATAGGTTTGTCATATATGGCCTTTATTGTTTTGAGGTATATTTCTTCTACACCCACTTTGTTGAGAGTTTTTATCATGAAGTGTGTTGAATTTTATCAAGTGCTCTTTCTAGAATTTATTGAATGTTCATATGGTTTTTGTACTTGATTCTATTAATGTGATTTATTACAGTACTTATATCTGTATATTGAACCATCCTTGGATCCCTGAGATGAATCCCACCTGATCATGAAGAATGATCTTTTTGATAGGTTATTGACTTCAGTTTGCTGAGGATTTGCTTCAGTTTGCTGAGGATTTTTGCATCAATGTTCATCACTGATATTGGCCTATAGTTTTATTTGTCTAGTTTTGATATTAAGGTAATGGTGGTCTTGTAGAATTAGTTTGGAAGTTTTCCTCCATCCCTATTGTTTTGGCATGGTTTGAGTAGAATTAGTATTATTTGAGAATCTACTTTCTGCCACTTTTGTCTAATAGTGCACCACCGTGGAGCTAGAAGCATTAATGTTTCACATCAGCACAGTTACTACATCTAGGATACTCCAGTCTTTGTGCACTGAAGCTGCACTAGCAACTGTAACCTATTTTTTAATAAATTTTTTATTGTGATAAATATATACATAACATAGAATTTACTATTATAATCATTTTAAGTGTATTGTTTAGTGTTATTAAATTCATTTATAATGTTGTGCAGCCACCATCACCACCATCCGTCTCCATAACTCTTTCTATCTTGTAAAACTGAAACAGTATACCCATTGAACATTAACTTTCCATTCTCCCAACCTTTATCCCCTGGAAACAACTTTCACTTTCTCTGTGATTTTCATTATGATTTTTACTACTGTAAGTACCTCATATAAGTGAATCATACAGTATTTGCCTCTTTGTGACTTGCTTATTTCACATAACATGATCTCAAAGCTCATCCATGCTGTAGCATGTATCAGAATTTCTTCCCCCTTTTAAGGCTGAATAATATCCCATTTTATAGGTACATTGTATTTTGCTTATACATTCATCCATTGATGGACACTTGGGTTGCTTTCATATTGTAGTTATTGTGAATAATACTGCTGTGATATTATTCATAGCAATATTATTTATATATACGCTCTGAGATACATACATATATAGTGGTGTGTGTGTGTGTGTGTGTGTGTGTGTATGGGTGTGTATTTGAGACCCTGCTTTCAATATTTTGGATATATATCCAGAAGTGGAATTGCTGGATTTTATGATACTATCATTTTTAATGTTTTGATGAACGGCAATACTGTTTTCCACAGTGGCTGTACCATTTGCATTCTCACCAGTAGTGCATAAGGGTTCTAATTTATTCACATTCTCATGCCTTCATTTTTCACACATTCTTAAAGGAAGTCAAAATAAGAACTTTGCATTTAAGGGTAGACATTTCTCTGAAGTGAGGGGGTAGATGTTAAAATTTACTTTAATTGGGAATATGAGAACAGGGCTATAAATGGGTTATGAAAATCAACCCAGATGATTAAAATACAATGCAGTGATGTGAGTAAGTTCTACTCTTTGTGGTATGAGTAGTATGTATGAAGATTGTGGTCTCCACATAAAGGGAGCTGTTTTTAGAAACAGGCAGCTTGGAAAGCATCATGGAGATGGAAATTCACATAGAAGTTCAATCATTAGTAAGCTTCTTTTAGACCCTGAAAAAGCAGGAAAGTATTATAGGCATAGGGTCCAAAATAAGTACAGATGGGATGAATCTAGTTTACCAAGAAATGGCAAAGCATTTGGACTTAGGAGAAAGTTTGTTAGAAAGAAAGGGAGAGAAAGCACTTATAGCATTTTACAAATATGTTTACAGTTTTGTATTTTATATTAATATTACTTGGAAACCATTTTTCCTTTTATTAGGTAAATGATTTTTGTCACATCCAAAGATAGTCCGAATCAAAGATTTATATCTTGTTGGATTTCTTTAATTCTAGTCATTAGTCAGGCTGCATTCTTTTAAAGTAGATGTTCTAAAATTATAAAAACTAAATTCTCTGCATGTATTTAACAAAGAACTCTCATTTAACAAAGATCCTAACAAAGACCCAAGATGAACATCATGATTCTTTCACTTATATTTCTACTTTTTTAGTTAAATATAGCTTGTTTTTACAATAAACATATATAGCAATTTTTTTCTGTTAGCCATTTTTTTCTTATTTGCCCAAAGTTCTGGCTGAACCCATTTGTGCTAATTTGACTAAGGTATATGACCAATAGTAAACCAATATTATATTTGAAATCATAAATGTGGAAATAGGAATGATGTGGAAATTCATGTAAAAGCTTTTTTTGATGAATAGAATTAAACTTTAACAAAATGAACCAAATAACATCTTTGTGTTTGTTCTTGCCCAAGGCTTGTATCTGAAAAGCGTTATTGCTGTAGCAATTGATTTTCTTGTATTTTAAAATAGCAAAGGATTTTTAAAAATGTTTTTAGGTAACCTGAAAAAAAGAAGGTGATTTATTTTCTGCTAAGTCTTGTTACCAGTCGATAGTAACATGAACTGTAAAAGTTCCTTAGAGAATGCTTAATTATCTTTTGAGATGCTCTCAGGAGAACTGAAGAGAAGCTTATAAAAAGGAAAAAAAAAAAGCTTTTTCTAAGAACTGTTTTCACCGAATTAAACTATAACTGATTTGTGGTTAGCCCATGTCATAAGCCTTTAGGTTTTGTAGGAAATAAGGGAGAATCATTCTTAGCAAAAGAAATAAAATACACAATAGGAAATTAATGGAGAACCAAACAGTTGACTATGTGGATTTATCCTCAAAATGTTTCTAATTTGATCATTCCTTTTTATAATCTCTCAATTTGCTTCTCCTTAAAAAATAGAAAAATCACTCAAAATAATCTATAAAAATGCACAAAAAGGTCTCTGATGTTATGAAAATACTAAAGGAAAATAGAATCATTATGATGATTCTTCACAAGTCTGAAATCATCAGAGACTAAAGAATCCCTGCAGAAGTGATTTTATTTAATTTCCCAGCTGAATACTGCCTTTCCAGTGGAGAAAATCTTCTCCTAAGAACTCTTTTATAATTTGGAGGAACTTCAAGAAATGAGGATGCATCTCTTTCAGCCAAAATTATTTGTTTACAACTTGAGAATAATTTTAATGAATTACTTCTGCATTAGCAGAGAGGATTGTAGAATGGTTTAGGTTTGTGACTCAGAAAACCATCTGTGATATTGATGTGACTTAAGGGTTTATGCATCAAATTAATCTGTGACAAAAACTGTACAATAGCATGATATTTGATGTCTGTCATAATATTGCACATTATTTCATGTTGTCTTTGATCTTTCCTGAGCCTGTGTCAGGGAAATCACTATCTAAGGTGTAATGTTCTATCGAAGAGATGCATCCCAGTCTGAACCCCTTAGCCTGGATCATGGAAATTAAATTTTGAATATAGATTTCATATTTGCTTCAAACATTTACTTATTTCTCAACCTGAACATGAAGTAATGAGTTGAAGAACAGGAGACTGTTTTTTTCCCTTGGTATTGGACACTTCATTGAGATCACTATGCATTTCACACTACCTTATTCCTATTGATCCCAAAGCAGGGCTTTCGTATTTGATCAGTGCTCAGTAGTATTCACTACACCGAAGCCCTATGTCCCTACCAGCCATTTGGTATGTCTGAACCAAGGAAGTGAATCTGTGTCATTCCAAGGCACATGAGAGCCACACTTGAAGTAGTTTGTTGTCCTCTCAACCCCAAAAGGGATAATCTTTAATTAATTATTTTGGCAAAGCATTTTATGTTTGTAAATGTTTAATAAATGTCCTGGCACTTTTAAAAATGATTTAAATATTTTTGCCACTTTTTGATTCAAATAAAACTGTAATAATTTCAGTTCAATGCAACTGAAAATATAGTGTCATTAAAGGATATTTCCTGCTAAATTCCAAATCTCAGGTTTGCGAGCCATCTCTGGGCAGAAGCATCAATTCTTACTAAGTTTATTACCTCAAGTTATTATCAATCTTGTGGTAGTAGGTGGGGAACAAAAATGATCAGCTCACAGAATTTGGTTAAGAAAGGAAAAAAACAAAAACAATGCAAATGACAGGTAGTTACAGATATTAGTAAAATAAAAATACAATCTGAAGTATCAATTTCTTAAATTAATAGAAAAAAATACAAGCAAAGTTACAACAGTTATTATTATGCCAGATATGGGATCTGGGTAAGTTATTTGCATTTTATAGTGATTTCTTAAGCCTCATGTCCACTGAGACGGTTTTACAAAGCTCTATTAGAAATAGAAATTTAGATATCTATTACACTTTATCAGACGGTGGGATTTTTCCCTAAGCAAGTTCTATGTCCAGATTATTATAGGTTGATGCAAGAGTAATTGAGGTTTTTGCCGTTGCTTTTAACAGCAAAAACCTCAATTAATTTGCACCAACCTAATAATTTAAATTTTATTTGACATTAAATTTAGTTATTTAAATTAATTGGATTAAGAGGAGTTGGAAACTTCCCTGGAATAAATATCTATAGCTACCCCTTTCTGTGGTTTTTAGAACTAAGTCCATAGCTAAGGAATCTGAAAGTCAGGCAAGGGCATGTAATAGATACCTTAACATCTTGTCAGCCTTTTGTTCCTTTGATTTTCAGCCTTCAATCCATCCATCCACCATATCTTTATTAAGCATTCACTAAGAGCAGCAGTCAGCTGAGTCCTGGGCACACAGATATGAGCATGGCAGATAAACCGTTTTTCCTCATGGAGCTTGTAGTCTGTGTGAACCTGATGCTGAGCATGCCAAAGAGAAAACGACAAGCTCCAGGGAAGGAAGGCACATAAAACAAATAATTACAGCCTGAGAGAAGTAGTCTGATGGAGACTTGTATTGACATTGCAGAGGAAGAGCACCACTCTTCTTAAGACTGTCCATGAAGTTGTCCTTCAGGAGGTAGCATTTGAGCTGAGTCACAAAGTTGAGCAGCATTTAGACCCTGCTGCCATCACTAAGTGATGAAAGTCTCAACCTCATTTCTCCTTCATTCAACAGTTATGAGGAGCTTAGAGTAATCAGGGAACAATTCCTGGATGCAGTGGCATTGCGGGAGGCAGAAATATGATTGCAAGGCTTTTCAGCCCTGAGAAGGCCCTGCGAGGCAGGAGGATCGTTTTCTTTGAACTCAGGAGGACTGGATTCCGGATGTTATCAGACCAGCGTTTATCTTAAGATAAATCAGGATGTAAGGAACCCAATAATGTATGATTTTAGGGAAATTTTAGGAAAAGACTACTTTTTCTCTTCCAAGTATCTGTCCCTTCCTCTGACACAGGGAATTAAACAAATTACATCATGATCAAGACATTCCTTCTAATAAAGTCTTCAAACTTTACCTAAAGGAGATGCCACTGTATTAATGCTAGGATTTTCCCAAATGTCTTTTGAAAGGCACACATCCTGGATATGTTTGTGATTTGAAAAAAATGGTTTCATAATAATTAAATCTGGGAAGCACTGCAATCTATAGACCTCTCCTGAAAATTAACTATGCACTTGTAAATTAAGGAGCATACGAATCCTGTGGTTAAAAAATGAGTTAAATGACCTTCGAACACCTCTCCCCCTTGAGTTTTTGCAGAACATCTATTATGCTGAAAGAGCTTTGAGGCACATCAATCATTTTTAAACAGCAAGATAAGCTCCCTTTCCTGAGCTGGAGGACACTGAGCTCTAACTGGTGGATGGAGGGATGGAAGATCAGACAGGGAGAAACAGAGGAGGACAGGAGAAGAGGGTGGAAATAAGGAGGAGATTTTGGATAAGTGGACAATTTTCTGGTCAGCGCTGACACCTCTAGCTGACTGAGAGATGACACTTCATGTCCTCAAATGCTTCCCCCTGTTTTGCTGTCATTTGTGGCCACATTCAGCTACTGAAAGTGTGAGGACTTTAAAGGGTCTCAGGGCTAGATGTTCTGATGGTTTAAGGCACTTCCTCCTGGGGGCCTAATAACCAGTTTCTGACTCATAGCAGCATCAGATTCTGACACCTGAAGGTTATGGACACAATAAAATCTCTCCAGCATGAGCTTCCGTGTACTCTTACCAAAAACCACATGCTGACAGAATTAGTATGTGGGGCCAGGGGGACTGAATTGCTGGGCAATAGGTCATATTAAAAATAAAAAGATGTAATATACTTAAGTAGATATACGAAAACAAGAAACAATTTCAACCCTTTTCAAAATTCAATCCTTTGCCATCTCTTTACAAACAAACGAAGGGAAGTTGTTGCTAAAAAATCACTATGCTAATTTTTAGTCACATTCATGCCTGTGAGCACATATAAGGAGTTCCAAGATAAATTTTACCTTCTTTAGCCTCGTTAAAATGCTTAGAAATTAATATGTATTGTTATCCAAGATTATGAAGTGATATATGTTCTTTGGAAATATAAAAAATTAAGATATAAAATACAAAAGTTATTATAAATAACATTTTGATGTACATTATTTCAGTTTGTTCCCCAAGATGTACATCTAAGTGTTCATAAGTTTTTTAAACCTCATGTCTACTTCAGTATACCTAATCTATTTTGTAGACAAAATCTGTTTTGTAGATTTTCTTCATTCAAAAATGTAAAGACAACATTTCTTTAGCCATTAAATATTCTACACAGTATGCCTTTATATGAGTATACAATTCTTTAACACAATTAATTGTACTCTATTTCATTCCCAATGTTTTCATATTCTGACTTTTAAATCTTTTTGTTTGCCTTTGATATTTTTACTCAAAATAAATCCCTAAAGGCACATTGCCATGTCACAGTATGTGAACATTTTTAAAACTATAACAAGTTGTCAAACTGCTCTCAAATATTATATATCTTACAGGTCTCTCAGGGGCTAGGTGGAAGAGGCAGTATTTCTCTATTCTCACTAATAAATGAGGATTTTAAAGTGCCAACAATAGTTCTTTAAATAAGTCTTCTTCCACTTGTATTTTACCGCAAATATTACTGACTGTTTTCTAATTAAGGTAACCAGGTGAAGCCTTTCTTGGTCCTGTGTGGGGCTGAAATCAGGGCTGAGAATTATACATGAAGCTATTTTTTAAGAAAACTCTAAACTCTACAGACATCTTTTATTTATTTAATACTGCTTAACATTGCAACTTTGAATGAGACAGAATAAAGCTATCACATTTTTTCTTGTCAGTTTAAGTGGTTATAAAACAGCTGTGATCACCAGCTTAATGAATGTAGAAATTTTACATTAACTGTGGATAGATATCCATCTTCATCTTCTTTTTATTAGTTATTAAGTACATAATAAAGTAATATGTAAACACATAGAAATTAGAGACCTTCTTCTTTTTCAGAAAGCCTAGTTTTGCTCACTTAATTAAGAGTTGTTATTTGACGACAATTTTTTAAAAAATAATGATGTTATAAATGTCAAATAGCTTTTTATGCATTACAGAATCAGACATTCACTTTGTTGTGGAGTCAATGTGATGTCCTAGGTTAAGGAAGAGGTGCATTTTTCATGTTTCTCAAAAGTACTGGACTTCGCACAAATAAAAGTAAGAAATTAAAATCCATACAAAGTGAAAAACTGTAACTGTAATGTGTGGGACACACCAAAAAGAGGGTGGCATATTAAAATGAAATAAAAATTATTCATATTTAAGTCTAAAGAAAATGCGCCAAAGTCAATGAAAGATTGTTTAGATTCTTCAGCACATTGTTTTCCTAATCACATTGTTTAATTACCTGAGGTTAAAATATAGACGAATGCATTAGCAAGGAGAGATGCAATGATTAAAGATTGGTACTATTAGTTGTGAGATTTTCAAGGACATCCTTATGGACAGAGGTAGAATAGATTTTTTTTTGACACAGAGAGGCTAAAAGCATATGAAAAGTCCTGAGACCATTAGTGACCTATAATATCTCAAAGAATAACCACTGAAACAAGAAAATAGGTACAACTAGCTTATCTGAATCTACCTTAAGAAATCATCATAAAATATCTCCCAAATAGAAACGTAAGGCTTTATCACAAATAGTTAACATAAACTTTAACACGGATAGTTAAATGAAGTAAAATTAAGTTTTTCCAAATAAATTTCCCAGGTTTACAGACAGCACAGTATTTAGATGTCTTATTTACACAATGCCTCCATTTTAGCTGCAGATGTGGACATCCTCAAAGGTTAGCTGAAGACTGGTCAGTGCTATTCTGTCATTTCCAGGAATGACTTATAGATGCTGAGGCATAAGTCCTCCTGTCTTGCCATGCAAGGAAAGGGCTATGAAATTTTAAGTTATGGGTGCTACGGAGAGCAATAAAAACAACATTTTAGAATTATTCAGGTAATGCTTAGGACCTGTGAACTTAGAAATATATGATGGCAAAAATAATTGCCACGGTGAGCATTTACACATGAAAAAAAATCACTTTAATACCCAAATAGAGAAATTGGGTAAATATATGATGATCCTTCTTCCCAATGGAATCAACACAGTTAATTAGACTGAAATTTAAAGAGAATTTGTGATAGCTTGGGAAACTGCTATTAAAGGAGCAGTCAACGATGGAAAAATTAAAAATAATTTTAAAATTTTCTTATTTCTAAAACAGCTGAAAGAAAATATAGCAGAGGTTTAACGTTATTTGATTTGCTGTTCATGAACCCTGTGTGTTATTCTTACTTTCCCACATTTATGATTTTGCAAATTTTCTCTCATAAACCTATATTAATTATTTCCATAATACAACCCACCCTTATTTTAAACTGTACTGTGGGTCCCATGAGCAATGCACAGAGCGGGGCAGCTGTGCAGCTTCCAAGAGAAGGGGCTGCGCAGCTTCCAAGAGAAGGGGCTGCGCCTGGTTCCACACTCCTCTTCTGGGCTGCTTTGCTATCCCAGCTGCCCTCTCGTCCCTTCCTATCAGCCTCTTGTCTGTGCTGCTTTCTGCAAGTTTTACATTTTTCTTTGTAAATTTTTCACAGGTAAAGGACCTATCTGTATTTGAAGGAGAGAATAAAATCAATCTTTGCTTTCTCTTTGTTTATATTTTGTGTGAGAAATTGGTATGCTAAAATCAAATGCCACCTGTATTCACAAATAGGGTGACATTTGTGTTGTGCCTGATTACACTGTGAGCCCCACTCACCCTCTCTGTGGCTCCTGGGGGCATTTGTGAGTGCATCTGTCACCTGGAATCACCTCAGGTTCCCTACCATGTTACCTCTCTCCTGCTCTGGCTCCCACTCGTAAGGGACATCAATAAGGCCAGTGTCATGAATAGCCACTATTTTTTTTTTCTTTGAGAAGGAGTCTCAGTCTGTCATCCAGGCTGGAGTGCAGTGGCACAATCTCAGTTCACTGCAACCTACACCTCCTGGGTTCAAGAGATTCTCCTGCCTCAGCCTCTCAAGTAGCTGGGACTACAGGTGTGTGCCACCATGCCCAGCCAATTTTTGTACTTTTTGGTGGAGATGGGGTTTCACCATGTTGCCCAGGCTGGTCTTGAACTCCTGATCTCAAGTGATCTGCCTGTCTTGGCCTCCCAGAGTGTTGGGATTACAGGTGTGAGCCACTGCGCCTGGCCAGGAACAGCCACTATTAAAATGCCAATGTTCATTCTCAAGAGCTCAGATATCCTCACAGGGGCTGATTGATGCCCAGGTGCAGGAGCAATGCTGGTGTTGGGAAACTGGAAGAGGCCACTGTGGCTAGACCATAGAAAGTAAGTAGAGCATGACACAACTTTAGACTGGAGAGTCAGGTGGGGCAAATTAGGCAAGACCTCCTAGGCCAAGCTAAAGATGTTAGGCTTTATCCAAGGATCACCAGATAGCTCTTGAAATATTTTAAGCAGGAAAGAGTGATATGATCTGATGTGAAAAGTAAATGATGATGCTGGATATGGTCCACATTGGCACAACTGGTGAGAGATGAACAAGGGTATGAGCCTGAGTCCTCGGGATTAGGAAATAAGGAATCTGTCCACAACTACAGGGAAGACTCTGGTAAGTGCAACTTACAGTTTACAAATTTTAAGAGAGGTGCCACATTTGAAGAGACTGTTAGGACAATTACTATGCAGCTCCAGTTTCTCTGCTAGTATAATTTTGATCCCAGCCAACCCATGCTTTTCTGTCTTAAAAAGACCAAATTTAGCAGGTGTTTGAGCCTGGAAGCAAGAAAGCAAGTTAAAAATACCAACATCATTTTGGCTAAGGAATAGATTTCCTTTAAGTGTCTCTGCAGTTAAGCATTCATCCTGAGTAAAAAAATGTATCCAGCACACAGATTGTTCCCTCTCATGTTACTTTCTATGTCAGACTTAGCAATCTCAACACTCTATCCAATCTAATTCAGAATCATTAACATTTGTACTTAGCCACATGGATTCAAATGCTGAATGTTTGGAACATTTACAGACAGATGTTATCAAAGATGTTCTCTTTTCACAGTTTCCTCTGTTAATTTGCATAGAACAACCATTGCCACTGAACATGAGGTGCAGTCAACAGAGAAGCAATTTTTTTTGTTGTTGTTTGCTTGCTGTTGGGTTCTGGGCATGTGCTTGTATTGGGGAAGTGTTGTACTTTACTGCATTCAAATAAGTATTACTTCAATTATGGTTTGTTGTTGCTGTGTTTATAGATTTACTTTAATCGGTTAGGAAGCAGATATTAATATGAGGAGAATGTGGTTTCCTATAGATGCTGATTTTAATAGAAAGACATTCAGGACCCACTTTTTCATTGAATTCTGCCTTTCTTTTTAGCCAAAATTGGGTCCTTTGCTTTTACTAAAAGGTGAGTTTTATTTATTCCTTTTTGCAATTCCAAGGTTGGGTAGTTTTGAATTAGGAAAACATCATTACCTCTAACATTGATTTGTCAGAGTCTTCTTATTTACCTTTCATACTGAACACTAAAAGGACCTAGAAAATAAATACCAAAGTCCAACCCAAACTAAAGGTGCCCTTCATGTGTGAATTTTATGACTTCTCTGCTCTTGTTCATAAATTATTACCAATCAAAGGATTCTTGTCCAAGCTTCACTGGGGATGAAAAGCTGGTCAAGATTCAGACAAAATTTGCTGCTGAAATGAGAGCCTTTTTGTTAGTAGATATGGAAAGAATCAATTTAACCAATATATTAGCAAGTATGTCACTTTTCCTCAGTCTTAGAAAATAAAAGTTCCCTCCTCTTGTCATAGGTCATCATGTCTAACTCTGCTCTTCATCAGATCTTTCCCATTTCCTTCATTGCCATTATACGTCCTTCATCTTGAAACACTGGCTAGTGTCCCTGCGACCTGTGTACATGTTGATTCTCAAGTTTTTGTTACCAAAAAACCCAAATCTCTTGCTCTTCATTAACTCTCTAACGACCATACTCACTCCCCTCCTTCCTTCTTTTTCTTCTTCTTCTTTATTTTTTTTTTCTTCAAGAGAGAGCTAACAACTGTGAAATACAGATGTCAATGAAAGACCTTGGCATGCAGTGTTCCAGAAAGATTAATGTAGCCATGGGCTGCCAGAGGCAAGTAGATCTGTTTTCTGGCTATTGCAAGAGTTTATTCAGCGCAGGGTGATGAATGTCTGCACAAAACTGCTGTTCCAAATATCCTAATTTGTTTCGACTGCCATGTTTTTTTCAAATTTTATCCTCAAAATCATCCTCAATGCGGAACCTGTCTTGTGCTGCCATGTTACCCGCCTCCATTTTGAAGGCTTCATCTGGTGCTACTTAATCAACATTCACCTTGGTTTTTTGTTTTATTTGTTTGCTATCCTATTTCTACTTTGTTTTACCTCTTGCTTTTCATGACATCTATAGTTTTGAATATAAATATTCTCCAGGAATATTAGGTCTTATTGATTCAAAGGGCTAAGCTTTTTATTATTTTTAAAGAAGTAGGAGATAATATTACTGATTTTAAGAGATAATATGCTATTTTTACTACTATAGCTGTGGGATTTTGTTTTATTTTATTTTGTTTTTTGGTATGCCTTCATATCTGATAAGATCAGCTGTTTTTCCCAAGTCTTCATTATAGATGTCTTTGAAAAGAATTAACATCTTTACAATGTTGAATTGTCTATCAGGGAAAAGAGTGTAACTTTATTTCTTCAAGTTTTTATATCTGTAAGTGGAATTACTAGAGCTTGAAAATCTAAAATATTCTCTATAATGTCTTGTGCATTGTTTACACAACTATTATTGTAATTCCTAAATATTTTATCTTGTGAGTTTTAATATTATCTTATTTTTAATTTTATTTTTTACTTGATTATGCCTGGTATAGGTAAATTTTTGAAAATTAATCTCATATCAAACAACTTCACAGAACTACCTTATAATTTTTAAGAATGTGCCTGTTAACTACATTAGATTTGCTTTGTAGATGAACATATATTGGTAATTAATAATTTTTTATCTATTCCTATTATTTTATTTTCTTATTACATTTTCTAGGATCTTTAGTACTATATAGAAAAAAATCAAATCTAATTAAAAACATCGATAAGAAACATCTTTATCTCATCCCCCCTTTAAAAAATATGTACCAAATCACCCCATTGTGTTTGTGTGGGGTTTTTATAAATTCTGTTTATCAAGTTAAGGGATTTCTCTGTACTTTTAAGTTTCCCAGACTTAGATTATCAGACTGAATTTCATCCCCCTTTTTTTGCATTTGGGAAAATCATATACATTTGTCTATTATTTTGTTAATTTGATGACTTGTATTGATAGATGTTCTGGTATTAAATCATTATATTCTCTATTGAGCATGATATATTTTTGTAAATTGTTGAGATATAAAAGCTAATTTAATTAATCTGGATTTTTTTCACACCTGAGAAATGCCTATACAATTTTCTGTTTTTAGTTATCCAGTTTAGCTTATCTGTTCGTTGAAAGCTTGCTAGAATTCTTTGTAAAACTATCAGAGCCTTGTACTATTTTGGTGGAAAGGAATATATTTAATTTATATTTCAATTTTTAATAGTCATTGTCTATTCATTAGGCTAATATTACTAGTTTTGGCATTTTATATTTTTCTAGAAATGTATTCTGTTTTAGATTTCTAAATTTATTGGCATATGGATGCACAAAACAGTAGTTTATTACTATAGCATTAATACCTGGAGATATTTCCCTTTTAAATTCTATAATATATTTATTTGTTCTATTGCCCTCCCATAGACACTGAAAAATAAGTATTAACAGAGGTTATCTAACTTTTAGTATTTTCAAATAATCAATTTTTGGTTTCCTCATCTTTTTGATTGGTTAATGTTTCTTTTTTATTTCACTGATTGCTGCCTTTAATTTTTTTATTTTCTTTTTATTTTTGGCTCTATTATAGTATTTTTTATGTTTTTTATAATATCTAACTTGTTTTCACTTCCTCTTGTGGTCTGATAGATCCATTGAAAGCTGTAATTTTTCCATAAATTTCTTGATTGAGCTATGCCCTCAATTGTTGATATATAGGTTTTTAATTGTCATTTAGCTCTAAATTGTTCCTTATTCCCCCATACCATTACCATTTTGACCCAAGTTCATCTGGTCATAAGTGTTTTAGGATACAAATATGTCCATTTTTAACTATTTTCTTCATTGATCTAATTATTTTTCACTTGATCAATGAAAAATATATCATACATTATATGTGTGATATTGATGTTTTGAAGTTTATTGAGGCTTCCTTTGAGAGTTCATTCAGCATTGACTTTTGTGTATATTCTATGTGTACTTAACATGTCTTTTCTCCTTGTCTGATATAAAATTAGGCATATATCTATTAAGTTTATGAGCCATCTTATTCAAAAGTTCTAGAATTTTTCTTATTCTTTTTTCTTTATCAGTTTCTAAGTTTTCTCTTTTAAAATCCCAGTCACAATTGTTCATGCACAATTGTTTATGAATCTATTTTTCCTATAGATGTGATGATTTCTGCTTTTTTGTATTTCAAGTATAGACAGACTCATACCTGTTTATGATTATTATGGCCTTTTCACTTATTATCTTTCTTAGTATTATATATTGTCCTTCATTGCTGCTTTCAATTTACTTGTTGTCCTACTTTGTATTTTAACTGGTATTTTATTTATTTTATTTTATTTTTTGAGACAAAGTCTCACTCTGTCACCCAGGCTGGAGTACAGTGGCACAATCTCGGCTCACTGCAATGTCCACCTTCTGGGTTCAAGCGATTCTCCTGCCTCAGCCTCCCGAGTAGCTGGGAGTAGAGGTGCGAGCCACCATGCCAGGCTAATTTCATATTTTTAGTTCATAAAGGGTTTCACCATCTTGGCCAGGCTAGTCTTGAACTCCTGGCCTCAAGCGATCCACCCGCCTCAGCCTCCCAAAGTGCTGGGATTTATTGGGGTGCGTGAGTCACCATGCCCAGCCTTGACTGGTATTTTAACTGCCACCACAATTGTCAATTAGTTATTATTATTTTCTTATTTTATAATTTTTCTCTTCTCTTTCTTTTTGATTTTTTCTGCATCTTTTTGCCACTAATATGTATATCTCATAGGTAATATTTTAGAACAATTTCTAAAAATTCATTCTTACAGAAATAATTTTTTGTTGTAAACTATGCTCCAAGCAGTCTTGTAAGCACTTTGCCTATATCATCTCATTTCATTTATATAAAGCTCTAACAGGCATTACTGTTAACGTTACTTTATATATAAAAAACAGCCAGTGGAATTTTAAATAGCTTGCCTAAAGATAAACAGTTAATGGTTCCAATACTTGAACCTGAGCCTATACTCTTTACCACTATGACGTGCTGCCTTCTAATAAATTTATAATGCCTTTTTATTGATATGTAATACATGTACATATTTTTGGGATACAAGTGATAATTTGATAAATTTATATAATATATAATACGTGAAGGACAAATCAGGGTAATTGAGATATCCATCACTTAAAATTTTATCTTTTCTTTATGCTAGTAACCTTCAAATCATTATCTTCTAGCTATTTTGAAAAGTACAATTGATTAATATTAGCTATAGTCACCATACTGATCTATTGAACACTAGATCTTATTTCTTCTTCCTAACTGTGTATTTGTATCCACTAATCAACATCTCTTTATCCCTCCTCCCCACCTCTTGTAACAACCAATCTACTCTCTATCTCCATGAAATCCACTTTTTTAGCTTCCACCTGTGACTGAGAACATGCAGTATTCATCTGTGTTTCTCTTAATAAAGTCACTCCCAGCTCTATCCATGTTGCTAAAAATGATAGGATTTCAATATTTTGTATGTCTTAGTAATATTCCATTAGGTATATATACACCACATTTTCTTTATCCATTAATGGACAATTACCTTGATTCCATATTTTGGCTATTGTAAATAGTGCCAATCATGGGAGTGCAGGTATCTCTTCAATATATTTATTTCCTTTCTCTCAAATATACACCCAGTAACTAAATTGCTGAATCATGTGATAGTTCTATTTTCAGTTTATGAAAAACCTCCATACACTTTTCCTTAGTGGCTGTACTAATTTATATAACCCCCACAATGTACTAGTGTTCTGCCTTCTCCACATTCTTACCAGCATCCATTATTCCCTGTCTTTTCTGATAAAACCCATTCTAACCGTGGTGAGATGATATCTCATTGGAGTTTGGATTTGCATTTTTCTTTTCTTCTTTTTTTTTGACAGAGTCTCACTCTGTCACCAGGCTGGAGTGCAGTCGCACTATCTTGGCTCACTGCAACCTCTGCCTCCTAGGTTCAAGTGATCCTCCTGCCTCAGCCTCCCAAGTAGCTAGGACTACAGGCATGCACCACCATGCCCAGGTAATTTTTGTATTTTTAGTAGAGACGGGGTTTCACCATGTTGGCCAGGATGGTCTCAATCTCTTGACCTTGTGATCCGCGCACCTCAGCCTCCCAAAGTGCTGGGATTACAGGCATGAGCCACCACGCCCAACCTTGACTTGCATTTTTCTGATGGTGAATGATTTTGAGTCTTTTCCATATACCTGTTGGCCATCTATGTGTCTTTTTTTTTTTTTTTGGTTGAGAAATATCTATTCAGATCTTTTGCCCATTTTAAAATCAATTGTTTTGGTTTTTGCTGTTCAGTTGTTTGAGCTCCTTATATTATACCCATTTTTCTTATAAGGAAATTGAGCCTCAGGTTAAATAAAATTGCCCACACAATAAATGCTGGGGCTGGACTTTGAACCTAATCAATTTGGTTCTTGAGTGTACACTCCCAACTATTTTCTGTTTACTCCTTATATTATACAGTTATACAGAAGTGAGAAGGTGAAATACAAGTTGGGGAGGCACCAAGACATCAAAGGGATGAAGCACAAGATGCAAGTTCAGAATACAGTAGTAGAGATGGTGAGAGTTTCATTCTGTATTGGTCCTCTCTGTCCTCACTCCTTGTCCTCCTCTCCTTAGGCATTCTGGTTTTCTATATGGTTTTCTCATACCCCATCAAAAATCTACCTTCAAAATAGGAGCAGCAAAATCCATTCATACTGAAGTCTGGGGACTGGGAGTTAGTTATTTCTTCTGGGTCTAATGGTAAGAGAACACATTAGAGGAAAATTTTAGATTCCAGAGTATTTCAGGCATATAGAGATTATGTTTGTTAAGCACGAAACTCATAGATTACAAAATAATACATTTAAAGAGGTGAGTAAAGAAAATGCCATGGTAGTTTAGAGTGGCAAGAAGTGATGGTGTTATGAAGTCATAGCAATTGCTAACTTGTTATAGACACTAACGATTAAATATCCTGAAACATCTTCTGTTCTAACTTGAGTGAAAATGCCCATGTATTCACTTGCCAATTTTAGGATTCAACCTGAAGCCAAATAAGAAACTAAGAAATCCCTTTTAATAGTTGATGGGTCAGCTAATTGAAGTTTATGTGAAGTGGTTGTAGAGTCTTCCTCAATAATACCATAAAGAAGAGATCTTAGCATATGATCAGACACGGTTATAACACTGAAGGCAGAGTTAGTGTTGTTAAAATTCCATATGATATATAGCATTAATATCTTGACATATGGCTGGCTTTTATTAGTTTTCAATAAAAATAGCAATAAATAATTTAAATATATGTCAAAATTAATTATTAAGCCTTGTGTAATGAGTGCCCTTTTTAAAACACACATTTTTATTGTGGCAAAATATGCATAACATACAATTTACCATTTTAACCATTTTTAAGTGTACACTCCATTGGCACTAAATACATTCACATTATTGTTCCATCATTGTCTCTAACCTCCAGAACTTTTTCATCATTCCAAACTGAAACTCTATGTCCATTAAACAGTAACTCCATATTCCCCCAGAACCCTACCAACCTTGGTAACCATCATTCTACTTTCTATCTGTATGGATTTGACTACTTCAGGTACCTCATATAGGTGGAATCCTACAATATTTGTCCTCTTGTGCCTGGCATATTTTATTCAGCATGATATCTTCAAGGTTGTAGAATGTGTCAGAATTTCCTTCATTTTCAGGGCTAAGTCATATTCTGCTGTATGTATATGTATCACTTTTGGTACTCCATTCACATGTTGATGGACATCTAAGTTGTTTCCACTTTTTGGCTATTGTGACTAATGCTGTTATAAACATTGGTGTGCAAAGCTTTCATGTATATCTATATATGATTTGAGTACCTAAAACAAAATCTTTTAGATAAGACAAACTAATAAGACATTAGAAATCTAATACTTGGTGTTAACTGGGATGCCATACCTGGTGAAATTTTTGAATCATTTGGAAGTATCCGTTATAGAGTGACCACATAATTTATCATCCAAACCAGGATAGTCTTGACAATAAAAATAATATGACTAATATTTACCTAGACAAAATCGGCACAAAACAGAACTATCCCAGGCAAACCAGGTCATGTGGCCACCTTATCCCTTTGAAAGGCAGTTTAATAAATAGAATCTTTTGTTTCCAGGTACTGGAATCTGTCATTTGAAAATATTGTATTTAATTTCACTGGAAATTGTGGTCAAATTTTCAGATTAGGAAGTGTATTAGTAGTTTTAAACCTCTGGGATTCCATTTAGTGAGATGAAGTCAAACCCGTCTATGTCCCTTAAGTTAACCACTTAATACTGTCCTTTGATATTATTTAAAGAAATGGTAATTATTAACAGAGGTGGCACCAAGTGATAGGTCTAGGTGAACCCATTGTTTTCTATTGCTAGCACTTTTGTCAGTAATTATCTCAGATTCTCCATGAGAAGAGAATAATTGGACACAATAAAAATGAATTTTGTACTTTGGGTTCTTTTCTTTCTCTGACGTAGGTCCAACCAACCAATGCATATAGTTAATCACTTCTAAAGGGAGTTAATTTTGTCTGGATCTCAAGACTTTTCCCTTCGTTCATCAGAAGCAGAAATTCAGACATTCTGGCAGCCCACTGATCCTGGTAGCAAATTTGATCCCCCCTTCCTTGGATATCCAAAGTCTAGGGGGACACTGATTATATCTACGTAATTAGTACTTCAAGGCCAAATGGAAATAGAAGAACCAAGCCCCAACAATTTTATTTCTTTGATAAATTATCAAGATAGGTGGGAAACTGTTTAGATAAGTGGGATGTTTGAAATCTAAAACCTTTATCTGAGTACTTGATTAACACTTTGTTTGTTGGGGGAATAGAGAGTATTAGGTGTAACTGCGCCAAAGGAAAGGAAATCACCTTGATAAATCAACATAAGGGAGAAAGCTAGGTTGGATTTAAGTAGCCATTCAGTTAATAATTAGGTATAATTTATAATGAACAAATTGATTGTTTTATATATTATAGTTCACTCTCTTTGCTCTGACATATGCCACATTTATGTCTCAGATGAGTTTTTTTGAAAAAATAGATCCCTTTGTTATAGAACCCCATACAGAAACAAATTAGTGTTTCTGCAGAGGAGCATATCAGAATTCTCACAAGGAGGACAGAGACTACAAAGAGCTTCTTTTCAGGTTAGGCCAGATTTTGCAGACAAATAAGGGAGTACCAATATTATGGGAAACTTTTAGTTTTCAGTAATTTTAGATTTCAGATATGTAGATGAGAGATTGAAGGCCTATGATGATATTTATTTTTAGATTTATAAAGATAATATATAAAAATAATAGTAACATATTGTAGAGCTTCTAGAAAATCAAAAAAAAAAGATAAAAAGAAAAATCACCTGCCTTTCAGAGAATGCTTTCTAGCTGTTTGGATCTCTCTTTTTAACATAATTGAGATTGTACAATACATGTAGTCTCACAGTTTGCTTTATTCTGTTAACATCAGATATTCTAAAGGGTACTTTTGAAACAAACTCATTAGAAAAACTGACAGAAAGACAGCAGACCTAGAAGAGGCAGCTCTGCTAGTCAATAATGGAAGATGTGGAAGGCTATTGCTACAAGAATTTCTGAGCTTTTTGTAAAGAGTCATTGAGCTTAAGTCTAGATCAAATTTTAAAGTTATAAAGCATATGATGTTGTATGGAATTTTTAAGTGCAGAAAATTCTTAAGCACCATTTTAATCAGGCTTCCCAGCTTTTTTCCTTCTTTGATGGTATTGCTAATGAGAACAAAGTTCTTAATTTGAGGTTATATTGTCTTATCCAATGTCTATTGAAGGAAAAAATGTTATTTTAGGATTCCCAAGCTATGTTGTTTGCCTTTCTTTTTTTGTAGGTCTTATACTTGCTAACTCAAAGATTTACTATGAGAAAAAGTGTGTAATGTGATCTCTGAAAGAAACACTAAGTGTTTAAAATGCAACAGAAATCTCAAAATCCCTTTTTTAATGTAGTATTAGACAGCTTCATTGAAGTGAAAAATAACTGGCCTTTAGAAGCAGTGTTTTAAAAATTATGGTTTCCAGTATTTTCCACGATTGCACACTGTGGCATCATGGAAATTCCATGATTTCTTGAGATTCTAAGTGAATGAAAAGAAGCCGGTTTAGTGGCTAAGCTTACTTTATGTGTAGTCTATTAAATCGTGTCTAACTTCCTGGTCCATCCACCTGCTGCATTCCATTCTATATCTATATTAGACTGGAAACATTAACAAATGGTGAAAGCATAAAATATGTAAAGTGCATGAAGCACTCAGGACTGTCAAAATTATTTCTTTCATATATATGTCACCATGCTGGCTTTTAGGAAAAATATAGCTAAATATAAGTGTAATTGTTTCTTCCTTATGTTTCATTGAGTTCTATCATAAAACTAACAATCAACTTTGAAATGTACTTAAAGTTCTACTTCTTTTTCTTTCTTTTATAGCCTTTGGTTCATGTATACCTGATTGAGAGAGGTGTAATTTTTCAGAACGTATAAGTTTAAGTATTAAAATACTAAAAGTTATGTTTATGATTTAGAAAAAGAACAATCCATAAGCGTATTTTTCCCCTTTACTTCTTGATGAGTTTTTGTCTCATTGAGTCATCAGAAAACATTGTGTTTATTGGAATTTCATACATTACACTTCGGCATGGGCCGGAAGGAAAGCTACCACATATGGTCCTTCATTCCTGGGATTGCGATCAGTCAACCATGGTTATAAATGGCTTTGGTTGTAGAGAATCTTAGTGAAAAGGTAAACACGTATGCATAATGTCTAAAATTAGAACCACAAGAGGAAGCAAAATAATGACCAAGGCATTTTGGTTTTATCAATAGTATTGCAGTCTTTAGTTTAAACAAAAATATTTTCTGCTATTATGATTAACTAAGCTAAAGAAAGTTATAGCTTTTGCTAAAAACATACATAAGGATATTGGCAAGAGCACAGGAAATAAACAAAATCCATCTAGATTTATCAAAATTATGTGAGAATGATGTTTGACAAGGATGTCTGGATTAAACTGAAGCCCAATCTCCAACATTTAAAGCATGTAGCTAGTTATTTTTTATTTTTATTAACATTTACATTGTTGAAAAAATGTTTATTAATGTGGAGTGAGGATAGGATCCCTTGTTAAGGGATGGGTAAGATAGAAAGGTAGGAGACATTCAAAAAGTATGGTTTTCTCAAACCCAGAAGAGTTGGGAAAACAAGTACTGGAATTCTTCCTCCAATTACACTTCAAACCTGCTAAAAATTCGACAGGTGAATAGTTGCCTCAGATCTGCTTACCCAGAGCAAACGCCACTTAATCCAATATGATGATAATAATAATTACATAATTGCTATGTGCCAGGCACTGCTTTATCCACTTTAAATAGTGACTCATTTTGTCTTTAAAACAGCTCATTGAGGGAGTGCTGTTACTATCTTCACTCTACAGATGAAGAACAGAGGTTCAGAAAATTTCACTGGCCTGTTCAAATCACACAGCCAGTTGACTACAGAATCAACAGATGAAGCCCAGGCAGTGTAGCTCCAGAATTATGGCTCCTAATCTCTGTTGTGTAGTCTGAGATTCTCATGTAATATACACCATAGCTCAGGATCAGAATGTAGAAACTGGATCCCTGCAGAAGGAAAAAGTGATGAAATTCATAAATAAAGGATCTTGAAAGAATGTCTTATGTTATTGTGGTATGATATATTTTGAACACACTTCACTATGAGCTTGTGAAAGAGGAAGGTAAGACATGGCTAATCCACTTTGTAAGTGAGGAACGGATACAGTGTGCAGTGAAAGGTAGAGTGATTTTTCCCAAAAGGTCATACAGGTAGTACTTATGCAATGTGGAGCAGATTAATTATGTTTTAACATTAATTTTTTTAAATATTGAATAGAGCTATAATTATCTTTTTTATTATATCAGTTTGGATCACATTTCTTTGGAGAATAGGCAGCTATCACCCATGACTATGGTTATAGTAATTTTAAAGCAGTATATTCTTATAAAATACAATTAACCAAAAATCAAGTGCTCATCATTGAATCGCCTTCTCTTCTCTTCTCTTTTCTCTTCTCTTTTCTCTTCTTTTCTCTCTCTTCTCTTCTCTTCTCCTCTTCTATTCTCTCCCCTTCCCTCCCCTCCCCTCCCCTCCCCTCCCCTCTCCTTCTCTCCCCTCCTCTCCTGTCCTCTCCTGTTCTCTTCGTCGTATCACCTTTCTCTTTTAGGTACTGCAAAGTCTGTGAATTCAGATAGCCTTTTGTCAAATGTCGTTGTCAGATAATGATAGTAATCTAGATGAGTTTTTATAATCTTTGGCACCATCTTCATAAAGTACATAAATCAGGAGAACGTATAAGCACCACGTGAGCAATCTCTTTCCAAACTCATGCTCTTTGCTGGACCTGTAATGGTAGGATCTATGCTAAAAACTAGCATTAAAACATTTTGTAGAAGCCTAAGACCTAAATGTTTCAAATATTTAAAATATATTACTTAAAATCGTTCACAGTCAAGTATCTTGAGGCTTTTATGTTTTTTGATTAGTCTCTTAATTATCAAAGAGTTTTCTTGATTTGCATACTTTATGGAGATGTTGATGGAAAACTACTCTAAACACAATTTTAAAATATTCAGATTTGTATAATATTAAAGCTCAAAGAGCCTAGGAAGCTTCAGAAATGACCTCTTATTTGGTAGGCCAAAATATGTCTGAGATCAGAAAAACTCAAGGAATCATACATGAAAGATTCCACAGCTGCTTTCAGAACATTACCTTTATATGTAGACTGCTTGCTGCTTTATTTATTTTCCAGGATATATCAATAGGTAGTTGTAAATGTTTGAACATTGCAATGTCATGAACCCAGTAGAATAATGCAGGTTCAGATATGGCATGACTTGCTCAGAGTGGCTTAGCCAATAGGTACCAAACTGCACTGAAATCCAGTGTTGTGGACTTCACTTCATAACAATATGCTACTTCAATTTATATATTAAAACAAAAGTGTCCAAGTTTCCCTTTAAAACTAGAATTTACTGGCTGGGTGCAGTGGCTCACACCTGTAATCCCAGCACTTTGGGAGGCTGAAGTGGGTGGATCACCTGAGGTCAGGAGTTTGAGACCAGCGTGGCCAACATAGCGAAACCACATCTCTACTAAAAATACAAAAATTAGGTGGGCGTGGTGGCACGCACCTGTAATCCCAGCTACTCAGGAGGCTGAGGCAGGAGAATCACTTGAATCTGGGAGGCGGAGGATGCAGTGAGCTGAGATTGTGCCACTGCACTCCAGCCTGGGTGACAGAGTGAGACTCTGTCTCAAAAATAAATAAATAAATAAATAAACAAACAAATAAACAAATAGAATTTACTTTTATTTTGTGGTGGCTTGAGCAAAAGTCATTTCCAATATGAGGTTTAAATATTGAAGGTGTTCTCTGGAACACAGTAATTATGAGAAGGAGTTCAGAAATGAAACTTACAAAAATATATTTTGAGGAAAAACAAAATAAAAGAGTCTTGATTCCTAATCATTTTGTAATTTATCCCTTATCATTACTCTTGATTTCTTAATTCCTTATTGAAAGTGGTATATGGCTTATTTTTAAAGTAGTATACTGATTTTAAAATACACTTTTTTGAAAAATCACTTAAATATTTTAGAAAATTTCTTATGCCAAGTGGGGTACTCCAAAAGTAAAAAATCTATATTTCTGAAAACTGTTAGCTTTCATTAGTATTTGGCAGTCTAAGAGGGTGTCTTTTGTAAGTATACATCGCTCGGCATAATGGATTCTTGATAAGGTAGACCCAAATTAAGTTTGGGTAAATCAGAAAAAAGAAATTCTCACAAATACCCACATTGAGTTATAGAAAATGAAATATTTACAAACTGAATAAATATCACTTATGTGTTTGTTTTACTTGTAGTCTTATTGAGTATTTTAAGTTTTCTTTAAAATAAGTTAAGCAATTATTTAAAAAGATGTATATAAACCTTTAGTTCCACTTGCCTATTTGACTAAGAAAAAATTTAATATCATACTTTTTTTGAGGTACCATACGCTAAAATTCAATCTGAATGTAAAATTTTTTAAAGAAAGAATCAACCTGCTTCTGAGTGACTTCTGGGTAAACAATGACATTAAGGCAGAAATCAATAAATTCTTTGAAACTAACATGAGAAAAAGATACAACATATCAAAATATCTGGGACATAGCCAAAGCAGTGTTGAGTGGGGAGTTTATACCACTAAATATCCACATCAAAAAGTTAGAAAGATCTCAAATTAACCTAACACCACAATTAGAGGAACTAGATAACCAAGAGTAAACCAGCCCCAGGTCTAACAGAAGACAAGAAAATAATCAAAACTTGAGCTGAAGTGAAGGAAGTTGAGGTATGAAAACCATACGAAAGATCAGTGAATTCATGAGCTGGCTATTTGGAAGAATTAATAAGATAGGTAGACCACTAGCTAGGCTAATAAAGAAAAAAAGAGAAAGTTTAAATAAACACAATCAGAGATGACAAAGGGGGCATTACCACCGACCCCACAGAAATACAGAAAACCCTCAGAGACTGTTATAAGCACCGATATGCACATAAGCTAGAAAACATAGAAGAAATTGATAAATTCCTGGAAACATATAACTTCTCAATATTGAACCAGGAAGAGATTGAATCTCTGAACAGACCAATAACAAGTTCTGAAATGGAATAAAAATTAAAAAGCCTACCAACCAGAAAAAAACCAGGATCAGACAGATGCATAGCTGAATTCCACCTTCCTTGTATAAGGAAGAACTGGTATCATTCCTATTGAAACTATTCCAAAGAATTTTCTAAAACTTGATTATAAACATTTAGAAATTAAGACTTCATAGATTATCTAATCTCTACCTTTATTTTGTAGATGGGGAAACTGAGGTTCACATATGGCATGACTTGCTCAGAGTCACTTAGCCAATAGGTTCCAAACTGCACTGAAATCCAGTGTTGTGGACTTCACTCCATAACAATATGCTACTTCAATTTATATATTAAACCAAAAGGGTCCAATCTTTCAGCTTCCATGGGCCACACTGGGAGAAGAATTGTCTTGGGCCACACATAAAATACACCAACACTAACAATAGCTGATGTGCAAAAAAAAAAAAAAAAATCTGAAAATCTCATAATGTTTTAAGAAAGTTTTTGAATTTGCGTTGGGCCACATTCAAAGTTGTCCTGGGCCACATGCAGTCTGTGGGCCATGGGTTGGATTGGACAAGCTTGTATTATACTGTCTTAGGGTTTTCACAAAGATTCAGAGAAATTCACAACTCCTGCCCTATAATTTTTATTACCAACTATACAGTGGGGTAAAAACTATAAATTGAACTGTCATTCATGCCCACATGAATTAGTGAAGACTTTCTGCAACTTAATTAAAACACTTCCACTTTCTCAGCATCATTATATCTAGAATCATGAGTAACATAGCAATTCAGCATTCCTGACATTGAATATTAAGTGTAATGATTAAAGAGAACAAACCATGAGCTTTCTCATATTGTGTTGAAATTTTTCTTTTCAATTGGTCCTTGTATATAAACACAGATACACCAAGAGGGAAAAATAGTCAAATACTATTGAATAAATAAAACAAATTCCATGAAAATATCAAATTGAGATGTTGAATTAGAATGAAATAAGAATTTGAGGTTGGCAGCAACAGTTTGTCCAACTTTTTCTGTCCTGAAAGCGCCTTGTATAGTGATCTTGGCTTGCTGAATATCATTGTGATACAATTCAAGTGAAGTTGGCACATGCCAACTCAGGTGGAATCCTAAGGCCCCTCTCATGTCTTGAGATGCACCATTGTCTAATTCTTCATGCTCAGGAAAATACAGCAAAAGCACACACAGAAAGATGAGTCCTGTGTCTTGGTAGGATAAAGTCAGAGAAGAGGTAGAGAAAATTCTGGGGGATGTCCCTAGAGAATATGATCATACATTAAGTAATCTTTACATTGATTTAATCTTTACACTGATTGCTAGCTCTGTTCTACGAAAAGACACTTGCATTCATTTGTCTGTCAAAGTACTATTCACATAGAATCAACCAAGGCACACATCAGTGGTGGATTGGATAAAGAAAGTGCGGTTCATGTACTCCATGGACTACTATGCAGTCATCAAAAAGAACAAAATCATGTCCTTTGCAGCAATATGGTTGCAGCTGGAGGCCATTACCCTAAGTGAATTAACGCAGGAACAGGAAACCAAATACTGCATGTTCTCATTTATAAGTGGGAGCTAAAACTGTGTACTCATGGAAATAAAGATGGCAATGATAGATACTAGGGACTACAAGAGGTGGTAGGGAGGAAGTGGGGAGGGCATGGGCTGAAATGCTAACTAAGTACTATGCTCACTACCTGGGTGATGGGATCAATTGGACCCCAAACCTCAGCGTTATGCAATATATGCATGTAATACACTTGTACTTGTACTCCCTGAACCTACAATGAACGTAGTTTCAATCTCACAGTGAACTATGTTTGAAAATGTTCAAGAAAATATCAAAGTGTCCTTCCATTGAAAGGAATAACTAGCACACACACAAAAATAAAATTGCAAGCTTGTTAGCCTCAAATAAATTAACTGGCAGATTTCATTTTGTCTGTTCTTCATTGTTTGAATATACAGTAATCCCCCTTATCTTTGGGGGATATGTTCCAAGTCCCCCAGTGGATACATGAAACCACAGATAGTACTCAACCCTATATATACTATGTTTTTCCTGTGGGAAAGCAGACATGGCTACTATGTGGAAAACGGATAAGTGGTCTGTGCAGATTAAATATGCTGGACAAAAGGATGATTCATGTCTCCAGTTGGCACAAAGCTAGATGGCACAAAATTTCATCATGTTACTCAGAACAACACACAATTTAAAACTTATGAATTGTTTATTTCTGGAATTTTTCATTTAATATTTTTGGGTCACAGTTGGCCACGGGTAACTAAAACCACAGAAAGCAAAACTGTGGATAAGCAGGAACTACAGTACTAGAAGTCTTAAGAAAAGGAAACTGGCCAGGCACGGGGGCTCAAGCCTGTAATCCCAGCACTTTGGGAGGCCGAGGTGGGCGGATCACGAGGTCAGGAGATCGAGACCATCTGGCTAACATGGTGAAACCCCATCTCTACTAAAAATACAAAAATTAGCCAGGCGTGGTGGCGGGCACCTGTAGTCCCAGCTAGCTACTTGGGAGGCTGAGGCAGGAGAATGGCATGAACCTGTGAGGTGGAGCTTGTAGTGAGCCGAGATGGTGCCACTGCACTCCAGCTTGGGCGACAGAGCGAGACTCCGTCTTAAAAAAAAAAAAAAAGGAAATCTTTCTTGATCTCTGAGAGGGCCCTTTTCCTGATATGTATCTGAAGTCGGCATTCAGTCATTGAATCATAGGTTTGCCTTGGCCTTTTCCCCAACACAGTTTGTACTTTCACCTGGAGCAGCAAGATGTAGATATAGGACCCAGCTGTTGCTGTGAACTGATTATACAAGTTTCCACTTATCTCAGCCTTAGTATGAATATTTCGCACTCTGCGATGTGATTTTGGAGTTATTGCAATCTTAACCAAATTTTAAAAATCATGGCTTAGATCAGGTGATAAATAATCCTAATGCACCCAGCCTTCATTAGAACGATTCCTGGAGTTTTGCATATAGTTCTAGGCACTACTTTATAAGAATGTAATTGAAAAGTGCTCATGACCTTTCTCGTTGTACCATTCATCTCATTTTAAATTATCATGCTTAAAGTGTTTGCCTTTCTTAGCAGACTTTAATCTCCATGAATGAAAGTGCTGGGTTTTTCATTCATCTGCATATCTCCAGTGCCTGGCATGTAGTAAGTGCTTAAGTAATATTTATTGAATGAATAAAGATGGAAACTAAAATAATGAAAGTTAGGGAAACTGTGTACACAGGAAGTGGCTGAATCGGGGATGTTTCTGGAGAAAGGACTGCCTTAGGTGGGGGATATAAAAGTCATCTTCAAATATTTGAAAGGACCATGAATGGAAGAGGGATTTTTTAATTTAATGTTATTCCAGGGAGAAATATAAAGATCTGTTACTGGGTTAAACTACTGGTAAGTGTTTTGGTTCAGGAGAACTTAAAAATAAATTAGAGTGTTCACACATGAGCAAAGCCCTTGCAAAGTATCAAGCTCTCTGTCACCAGTAGTGTTCACAGAGAGATGAGATAAACATTGCAGTGATGGGTGATAGAGCAAATTCTTTCATCTGTTGGAGGGTAAGCATGCTGCCTTTGAAGTCCTCTCCAACTATGGCTGCTTTGATATAATTGAGCACTTGATGATTTCCACTTGCTGCTTGTAAATGTTATTTTTTGTCGTTTAAAGATGCTTCCTAATTTCATTTGAAAATCCATTTCCTTATTTTTCTAGCTGTGAGTTCTTTTTCCTAGGCAGACAATGATTGATTAAAAAAAAATTGAATGAAGTGTGATTTAAGTACAGTTTACCATTGATTTAAATTTACACAAATAATTCCTATTACATTTTTAATGTATTAAATTAAGCATATGTGGATAATAAAAAATAACTTGGATTTGCCATATATTATAAATTGCTTTTTCTTACCACAGACGTTAGCATCTGCTTGTACTTAATTTTTATTCAGGGGGAACTTATTTAAGTCTTTTTCAGGTGGATAAAACAGGCATGTGGCCAAGATTACTTAAACCACTACACTGTAATTATCTCACTATTGATTACTTACTGATTTTCTGTCTCTTTTATTTGGATTCTATGCATAGGTAGGCCCTCGACGGGACTGGTTAGTGTATAATCCAGCTTTGTCTGGTCTTCAAATGCTATAGTTTTACATGCAACAAAAATAACAGCATCATAATAGACAGCTCAAAGCATATTATCACCTTTCTAAGTATCTGCATGTCTAACTCTGTCAAGATTAATCTCTCTCTGTTCCCCAGCTGCTTAGTTGCTGCTGCTTCTGAAACAGGCCTGGTCTTAAATCTCAACCCTATGACTTCATTGCTTACTCCTAGAGCCATCTCAACAAAAATTTATTTGCCAAACCTAAGGAGTAAGGAAAGCTATAAAAAAAAAAGTTATATAAGATGGACCATGTGTAAATAATCACGTTAAGCAGATAATGTTTACAAGAAAGGGGTAAGGCATTTTAAGAATAAAATCACATCAAAACCTATTTGTCCATGGGAACCAGACTGGAGAGTAATGTGTGTTTGGGTTTGGAGGTGATAGACCCAACCCTATGACAACAGTGAATAAAGGTTATTGGTAATTTAGTACCAGACCTTGAGTCATCTGTCACTGTGAAGGCCTGAAAGAATGCATGTCCTACAAGTCATCTTGATTAGAAAAAGCAGCTGAGGCAGACACTTTTCTAAAAGTTTGCCTTTGTAGAACAAAATGCATTTGTCAAATGAAAGGTCTTTCTCATGTTCTTAAAACATTGTCCACCCACTCAATAAATAAGGACTGGAAAACCTTCACCAAAATTCAAGAAACATTTAATGAATGTCTGTGATGTATGAGATAACTTCCCAATATCTAAAGTTTATCATCAGAATTCATTGCACCTCTGCAGAAGGTATTCAGAGAAGGAAAGGGCATATGTGGCTGATTGGTCCAAGGTGCCCCTTCTGGGCTGTGGGGATGAGTCTATTTTGGAACAGGTCAATACAAGTAAAATCGAAATTCTTTAGAATTCTTTATCTTTCCTGTGAGATTTTCAGACTCTCTGTAGCAGTAAACATTCAAACATCATGACTGATAGGATGAAAGATTAGATTTTATGCCCTTGTGACAGGAGAAAAAGGTAGAGTTTATGTGTGTGTTGTCAGAGAAAAAAAAAAAAAAACAGCCTAGCAAGTTTGGGCTATTAGACCCTAGACTGGCAGGCCTCTGTCCTCAGCAGTGCTTGATCATGAGGCATCTTGATCTGATCTAGGCCAGGCTTCCAGTTTAGATCAGGGCCTCAGCTAATATTTGGAATGGAAATTCAGCCTGGCTTGGCAACTTTGATTGACTGTGGCCTCGGAGATCGAGGACATTCCCAGAAGTCTAGGTCAGCTGAGCAACAGGGAGTGTTCATGATAATTAAAGGCTGTCAGCCTTGTCAGGGCTGCTGAAATTTCAGCAGAGGCTTTAGATAAGGATAATCATTGTTTACTAGGCCAAGTGAACAACGATCACTACTCCCCTACAGACATTTATTACGTACTCAGTACATGTCTATGGAGTGCCTGCTACTTTCTAGGCTCTATTCTAAGCACTGTGGATGCAGCAGTAAACATGCTTGCTTTTATGCAGTTTACATTTTGGTAGAAGAAGCCAAACAATGAAAAAATATGTAATGTCAAGAGATGATAAATGCAATGATGGAAAACAAAGCAGAGTACAGAGTGACTTCGTAAGGGAAATGTTACTTTAGATAAGGTCAAGAAAAGTTTCTATGATAAATTGATATAAGATCAGAAATCTAATGGGAAAATGGAGTATGCAATACATAGATCGGAGAAGAAAGCATTCCAGCAATATGCAAAGATAAAGTGTGCTCAGAGCAAGCAGGCCAGGATACTGAAGGGGAGTAAAGAGTAAACAGAGAGAATACAGTAAGAAATGAGTCCAGAGAGGGAGGTGAAGAAAATATCATGTGGGAATTTTAGGTCATGCTAAGAACTTAGTGTTTCCTTTGACAGAGATGAGAAGTCATTGAAGGATTGTGAACAAGGGAAGTAACATGACATGACTTTATATGCTATTGTGAGAATAGACTGTAATGTGGTACAATTCAAAACAGACCAGTTAGGAGGCTCTTATAATAGAATGGTTAAGAGAATGCGGTGGGACGCCAGTGAAACGGTGGAGTAAGGGCCTCTAAAAATTCTCTCCTCCATCAAAGCAATAAGAAAACTGGCAGCCAGGTGCGGTGGCTCATTCCTATAATCCCAGAAATTTGGGAGGCCGAGGCAGGTGGATCATCTGAGGTCAGGAGTTCCAGACCAGCCTGGCTAACATGGCGAAACCCCGTCTCTACTAAAAATACAAAAATTAGCCGGGTGTGGTGGCAGGTGCCTGTAATCCCAGCTACTTGGGAGGCTGAGGCAGGAGAATCACTTGAACCCAGGAGGCTGGGTTGCCGTGAGCTGAGATCACACCATTGCACTCCAGCCTGGGTGACAAGAGTAAAATTCCATCTCAAAAAAAAAAAAAAAGAAAAGAAAACTGGCAAAATGGTCAGAATAAACTTGTTTAGAAGTCTAGAAATTAAGTAAAGTCTTATAGAAATCAGGGTGAACTTATTCAAGAAAAACAGCTGAATGTTGGTAAGAACAATGAGCTTTGTAATATTTAATTCACTTGAGTCCCATTCCCTGCTCTCCAGATCTACAACAGTATTGATAAAGAAGAGCTCACATTCTCACTGCAGCCTGGCAAGCATCAGAGAGGGAAGAATGGAGCTAGAGCTTACTCAAGTCCTCACTCCCACAGAACTGTCAGTATTTGACCTGTCTTTTTTACTCGATAGACCTCACTTGCACAACTCTCTGTACTTGACATTACTCAGAGCTACCAAGTGAGAAAAGCCTTTGCTCAGAGGATTGTGTGTTAAAACAATTAGAGGGAAGTATTTTAATTTTGTGTCTGCCTAGATGGATGGATAACAATTGTGGCAATCAATAGAATAACCAGAAAGCTTTAAAGGAAAATCTTGGGAATGAATTGTCCATAGGAGCTTAAAAGCTTTGAGATATTTCTGAGAACCTGGAAGGACATACACAGGTATAAGGCTGAGTACCTGTCCAGGGCTGTGCCTGCTCAGGGAAAACCTGAGAGGCCCTAAACACTCACCTTTCGTCAATCTTGAGGCTCTGCAGAAACAGGAAGTGAAGTCTAATGCAGAGTTGCAGATGCCTTGATGATTGCTGAAAGTATGTCTCAACACACACATAGAGTCCCTCAGCAAAGACAGAAGATTGGTTAGGAATGAATAGATGACCACTGAGTTACTCTACTAAGTTAACAAAGCAGAGACTTCAGTGGCTGCATACAGCAAAGAATGTGTACTTTACAGGATTATTCCAGAATAGTCATCAAACACAACTACAGCAAGAAATAACTGCAAACCCTGGGTAAGACTGTAAGTGCATTCCCAGAGTTGTCACATCACCATGTTCAAAATATCCAGTTCTTAAATACCACGACATTCAAAGGCACAAAAAAAATTGGCCTATTCAAAGGGGAAAAAGCAATCAATAGCAACTTTTCTAGAGAATCCTAGATGTTGAACTTACTAGACAATGACTTTAAATCAGGTATTTAAAATATGCTCAAATAACTAAAGAAAATATTGTCTGAAGAACTAAAGTGTAAGAATGATATCTTGCCAAATAGAGAATATCAAGAGATGGAAACTATTATAAAAATAGAAATTCTGAAGTTGAAAAGTATAATAACCTAAAAGAAAAATTCACAAGATCAGAGTTGAGCCAATAGAAGAAAGAATCACCAGCCAACTTGAAAATGGGTCAATTGAGGTTATTCAGTGAGAGTAACAGAAATAAAAAAGTACGAAGAAAACTGAGCAGAGCCTCAGATGCCTGTGGGAAATTGTCAAGCAGACCTTGCTGCTCACACTCATAAATGTGATCTTCCAAAAGAGAATAGAGAGACAAAGAAGCAAGAAGAATAACTGAGGAAATAATGGCAGAACACTTTCTAAATTTGCTTAAAAACATTAATCTTCACATCCAAGAAGTTCAGTGAACTCCAAGTAGAATGAATTCAAAGAAAATTATAACGGACACATTATAATTAAACTATCAAAAGGCAAAGACCAAGAAAGAATTTTGAAAGGAGCAAAATAAAGATGGCTTCTCACAGACAAAGAGCATGGGCAGGTGGTTCATTATGAAAGAAGAGAGGCAGAGTCCATGGGCACAGGCACAGATGGGATGGCAGTTTTGGTGGTGGGAACATGTGGAAATCCTTTCTCTTCTAATGCTTCCATTTTTTCAAAGAAGTTAGGCATAAGACCACCAACTCAGAACTGGAGGAAGAGCAGGAGAGGAAGAATGGAGGCATAAAGATCACTAGCAATTTTTTTGCAAGGTCAAGCAGTACTGAAGTCAAACCAATGATATAATTCACAATGCACCGATTGTTCATTGCTATTAGCAATGCATGGAATGTGGGAGCTTCATCCTTGAACTAATTATTTGTTGACTGACACTGAACTTTTTACATTAATTTAAATGCTTAAATCTTAAAACGTCAGTACTCTGGGCAAAGTCCCTGCTGTCCACCCTACTTGGCAGGAAGATTAAACCTCTGCTAAATTATACTTTTACGTTCTCTGAATAACCCCTGTATACCTTTCCCTGGGCTGCATTTTTTGCCTGTATGTTGCCTGAGGTCACAATCTGGGAACCATGAGGCAACTTGGACTAGGAGACACATATATATTTACCTGTACAACATCTTTACAAAAGAAAAAGGATCATTGGCAATATTCAATAATGAAGAGACTTTTAGATGAAAATCTGTGTTTCTGGTTCCTGGGGTCTGAGGAAAATCTGACACAGTGAACCAGGCTGAGAGCAACTGGCTGGAGCTAGGCAGCAACCGGCCTCTTTTCAGGGATCTGCACTTCACATATGGGCTTTGCAAACCTTGGTGCAGTCCATTTTCACTTCATAGAATGAGTGAACTTCTCTCCTGTTACTGAATGCCCAAAACATTCCAGTCATTCCCATAAAGACTGCTTTCTCCCAGCTATTTGTGTTCCCAAAGTTCCTACCACATTTTGTAGGTTCAAATGTTATAGCACTTCTCATCTTCTATCTTTATGAACTTATTTGTTCTACCTTTTTGTCTCTCCTTTTAGATTTTTAAGCTGTTTAGAGGGAGGGTTGGCATTTTAATCCATTTTTACAATTTCACTCACAGCTAATAAATGTTTCTGTATAAACAGGATCAACAAAATGTGCAATGAATAATAAGTTTGGTCCATTATAATTCAGTTTAAGAGACTATAGTAAATTTTGAATCTATTTTAGGCACAGTAGAATGCTTATTAGCAATTAATATTGATGTTACCTCAGAAAATGTTGAAAATCTATTCAATTCACCTTGGAATGCACAGGTACTTAGCAGACAAACAAAATCCCTAGTATGTTCTACACTATCATATTATAACAATGCTTTTTAAGTCTTGTCATGGAAGCTAGCAGGCATATTCTAAAATGTTGAATGCAAATTTGTTATCAAAACTCATGCCCTTGGACTGTATTCTGTGGCATCTAAATCTATATACAGCATGGAAAGCTATACCAACTATTGGTGGTTTGTTTATTCTCCTTGCCACTAAAGCTGAATCTTTGTCCCTAAATGCTGTCATTTTATATGCAATTTTTCTTCTGCTTTGTGTGTATTTGTTGTATATATCGTAGTCTTCTCTCACCCATGGGAAATATGTTCTAAAATCCCCAGTGGCTACCTGAAACTGTATATAACACCAGACTCTCTCTATATTATGTCTATAGTATATCTGTGATAAAGTTTAATTTATAAATTTGGTAGAGTAAAAGATTAACAATAAATAAAGTAGAACAATTTTAACAATATCCTGTAATTAGTTATATAAATATTGTCTCTATGAAAATACTGTAATAAAGACTGTAGCTGACCACAGGTAACTGAAACTGTGGAAGGTGAAACTACAGAAAGAAAAACTGCAGATGAGGGGGAATACTGTACCACAGATACACACAAAACTGGGGATATTCCTAGGACATAAAGAGGACTTTCATGGGAAACCTAGTGAAATCCACATAAGTGATTTAGTGAATCACAATGCACCACTGTTGCCTTCTTTAGTTCAACAAATGTACCTTGATATTGTTAAGATGTTAACAATGGAGGAAACTGGGTGAGGGGTATGTGGGAATTCTCCATACTGTCTGTGCAACCTCCCTGTAGCTCTACAAATATTACAAATAAGGTTTCTCTAAAAATCAATAAATAAAAGTTGGTGCAATGTTTGGAAAGTATTCTCAAATTAAAACTCAGAAAGCTGGTGCCATCTGACAACTCTCCTGAGTTTGGGAGGTCCTGTTGCTGATAACAGCATGTTTCATCAAATAATTATCAATGTCTAATCTTCCTACATATAAGTATACTTAAATGTATATATTTGGATTCACACAGAAGCAAGTTAGAAAAGAAGTCACTGATATTTAATTCATAAAGTAACATTTAAAAAATCAGTTGCTATGTGGGCCGTCTTTTTGTTCAGTGACATTTTATTGCCTGATAGAAGTGTAGTGCTAAAGAGTATCTATCTTAAGTGCCAGTTAGAATGTTCTATTTGAAGATAGTAGCAGATATATCCTAATGATATTTTAAATCTTCTAATATAAGAAAAGTCTCCCGTGATGGGTCAGGAAGATCCTCAAGTGTAACAGTTTTTGAAAAGCAAAATAGTTGTTTATTGTCAACTGAACTTTCCAGTTTTTTAGTCCTGACTCTGAAAAGTGTTAAAAGTAGAATCTTTCTTGATACTATTGACATTTCACATGCCTAAATGTATCATTCAATTATTTGCACTTTGTAAGAAAGATATACCTGTGAGTTATGCATCCTAGAGATATTTCATAATGAAACTTACCATTTGTTTGCAAAAATAACTGGGAGTATTATTTATAGGTGAAGATAGAATTGGCATTTCAATGTACTGAGCTTAGCATGTAGAAGGAGTTTTCTTATGCTATATCCTAAGTGACATTTTGCCTATTTGGAAAACATTTTAAAGACAGATTAAATATCGCATTTCCAACTCTCAAATGGAAAGGTATCACTTTACAGCTTTATTATTTTCAAATATTCAAGCTCAAACAGTTTTATAGATTAAAGAGATTGCTTAACTCAATAAAATCCAGAATTCTAAGTTTACATCTTTCTTAAATTATCATTATTGTATACATTGCAAGTAACATAACATCATCAGATTTATACTAGAATTGTAAGATGCAAATGTATAATTACTAGAATTTAACCTCTCCAAAATGATGTAATTCAACCTGATTATCCTGGCTACATAAATGCAAGCTAATTGGCAATGAAACATTTAAATAAAACAAGAATGTTAACACAACAACAACTGCAGAATAAACAAACTTTTCAAGAGGGGAAAAAACAGGGGACTAATTATATCTGCAACAAAAAATCATAAATGCCTACTATTTTAAAGTATTTTCCCATCCATTCAGACTTTAGCTGTGGCCAGGACGGTTTCAATATGTGTTTTGACCTCTACGTACATTGATAGTCATTTTCCTATATTAATTTCTTCATTCAGTAAACCATCCAATGTCTCCTTCATTCAGTAAACATTTATTCTTGGATAGCTGTGAGTTGATCAATGTGAAGGTGTTGGAGATGAAGGAGAAGAAGCAGTTCCTGCTGTTGGTCTAATTACTTGTTTAAATAAAACTAATTCAAATATAAGAGATACTTTCATTTTAGGGCATGGTAGCTCCCGCCTATAATCCTAGCACTTTGAGAGGCTGAGGCAGGTGGATCACTTGAGGTCAAGAGTTCAGGACCAGCCTGGCCAACATGGTGAAACCCCATTTCTACTAAAAATACAAAAATTAGCCAGGTGTGGTGGCACACACCTGTAATCCCAGCTACTTGGGAGGCTAAGGCAGGAGAATCTCTTGAACCTAGGAGGCAGAGGTTTAGTGAGCCAAGATCGCGCACCACTGCGCTCCAGCCTGGGGCAACAGAGCGAGAGTCCATCTAAAAAGAAAAAAGAAAGAAAAAAAAGTTTTGAGAGACACAATAGCAAGGTAATTTCCAGGGTTTCTAGATTGGGTAAATCTCAGAGCACAGTGAAAACAGGAGCTTTAAACAAATTGGAAGAGAACCTTAATGAAAGTTCAAGTTAATAATGTATTATTATTATTATTGAAGGTTTTTGGACAGAGGAAATTTGAAAAAGCAAGTCAAGTTAATTGTTTTCCTCAAGTAATAGTTTAATATAGATATGAAAATTATTTTGTATGACCTATTACTAATGCAGTAATATCTACCTTTCTTTCCAATGACCAATTTTTCTCCAAAATATGTGATTTACGTTTCCTTAATTTCATTAAAGATCAGTGTTCTCATCTCTAAGATAGTAATATGTAGATACTTAGTACTCAGATGTCAAACAACTGAACTGAGAAAGTTCCAAAATAAATGTCTGTGCAAATGAGCCATATGCACCTGGGTTAAAGGACAATGACAAAGTCTTAGCCAGTCCTGCGGTTTCCAGCTCATACCCTGACACAAGAAAGGGCAAGGAGAGTTGTGTTTAATAGTATATTCTTCAATTAAATGTCACTTTTCTTCAGTGTGTACTCTGGGTGAGCACACTAAAATCATGTTTTGCTGCAATGTCATCACACCAAGTTGCTGACTTTCTTGTTGCCATAGCACATGGTACAAAGATGAATTCTGCCATAGGATAAACTTAGGTCTTAAAAGCCTCGTATCATGGAGTATAATGCATATTCTTCTTTTGCAATCCATAGTTCTAACATCTCTATTTCTCCCTTTTATATTATTAGCAATCACTCATATCACATGTGGATGAGAGTTAAATAAATTGAAAAGGCATTACTACTGCTCTTAAAAAAAAAGAGAGATACTCTCATTTTAAAAGGTTAATCAGATCACACATTTGCTTGCTTAAATTTCTCAAATATCTTTCCATTGGGCTTAAATTTGAATCCATGGCCTAACAATGGGCTACAGTGCTCTATAGGACCTGCCTCCGACCTCTCACCTCACTTCTTTTCCTGCTCTCCAGCTCTACCGTACAGCAAGCACAGGAGCTTCATTTTTATTTCTCAGAGGTACTTGACTAATTCCTGCCTCAGGACCTTTGCACTTGCTCTTGCTGCTTCTGCCTAGAATGTTGCTTCTTGCCTCCTCATTCCCAAGTCCTAACCAAGTCAGAGATTCTGATTAGTGCTTTCCTCATACTATTTCATTGCATTTCTTAAAAGCTGCATCACCACAAAGAGATTACATACTTCTTTAGAAAAGAAAAATTGGAGAAATCCTAAGAATTTTGTGGCAATGAAATCACAGTCATGATCAGCAACCTTATGAAAACAAAGGTACAACACCTGTAAACTCCTATAGCTAATTTAAATTATCAGAAATCTCATAAATTAGTGCTCCTTTTTGATCAGTGTAAAAATACTTGACACAAAAATATAATTGGCTCTGTCATAAATATATCTGAAGTCAATATGTAAGCTATAACAAAGCATCACACTTTTCATTAACTAATTTTTTACTGTTTAGAATTTACAAGGCTTTGGAGGAAGATAATTTGGAACTTCCAGGTCTCCTTTAAAATCATATAAAATAGGTTGTGTTTATGTCCTTTTCTCTCAGTGAATAATTTTTACATTAAAGAGAGTAACCATGATGCTCAATAAATAAAATAAAAATAAATAAAATATTATTTCATTGAAAAGAGTTTTTATTTTATTTATTTATTTATTTTTGAGACAGGGTTTCACTTTGTCACCCAGACTGGAGTGCAGTGGCACGAGCTCATCTCACTGCAGCCTTGACCTTCTTATCTCAAGCAATCATCCTCCCACCTCAGCCTCTCAAGCAGCTGGGACTACAATTGCACACCACCATGCCTGGCTAATAGTTTTTGCATTTTTTGTTAGAGAGGGGGTTTCACCATGTTGCCCAGGCTGGTCTTGAATTCCTGAGCTCCAGTGATCCACCCGCCTCAGAGTTTTTATTTTTAATTGTGTTTAACCAGCACATTTTTCCTTCATTTTTTTCTTACATAAGTTCAGCCACAAGTAATTATTATTTGACCAGAATCCTGATTCTAAGAAGTAGTCATGAGACTTAAGAAATATCATTTTATTTACTTGTTTATTTAACACCTGATATTTTGTCTAAATGTATCTAATGCAACAATAATGTTAATCGAATATAAATATAAACAGAAATTAGGATCATGAAAATAGGAAGGAAAATACACTAACCAGGAAAGGTGAAATTTTAGGCAGAAAGTGATTCAGCCTCAGTAGATCTCAGTTTTATCATTTAATCTAGATCAAGGAAGATAAGTACGTCCTCCCTTGTGTGCCAAACCAGTTTTGTTGGAAGAGGAGGTTGCACTGTGTTAAGAAGTGTCTTGAGGCCAGGTAAGAGCTCACCAGGGAGCAATGAAGAGATGTTTTCTTGAGGTCCACCAAGCCCACAGAATTTGGAAATGGCAGCACATTTGCTGTGCATTGGCAATGCCTGGACAAGATTACAGTTGCCAGTCATTGTCTAAAGTTTCTTCATTGTTGTTCTACAATTTCTCACTGTTCAGTGAAAGCCATTTGCCAAAAGTGAAAAATATTCCAAATTTAGTATTTATTTATTCCAATTTTCTTGTAATTTAATTTTAATAAATGCATTATGAGTGTATGGCCACCACTTTTCTTTCCTAATGTCCTTATAATTTGAGTTCTGCTTAATGTCATGTTTGTGTTTCTGGATAAGATTTCTGGAAGTAATTGGCATCATCAGAATGAATTTGTCATCCCCCGTCTTAATTCCGAACTCTTTGCAAGCTTCTCAAAATTGGATCAACTAATTCTGAGTAATGCAACCCTAATCCCAGCACCTAGTAGACATCTACTAGGTTGGATACCTGCATTCTTCCCAATAATCAAATTTATTCTTGTCTAACCCAACATTCTGTTACTTTTCAATCCCTGAATGCCTAGGACTTCTCCACCCTCCCCTGGCCTGTCACCTGTGTTGGCCTGGACCATAAGTCTTTATTATTTCCTGAAATATGCTACTGATTCCTTCTGAGACTTCACACCTCCGAGCCTAGAACCCCATTCTAAAATAGTATCAATGGATTAGAGTTTAGTGTCATGCCTTCTGATTTCTTATCAACTCCAATTCCCTAGGAGTAGATTCTAATCTTGAATAATAATGGCAATACTAGAAAACATATTTTGAACACAGACTCTAGGCTGTTAGGCAATACCTGGGATTATCTCATCCTTAAAAAACAATGTATGAAACAGTTATTCATCTTATGCGTGAGAGCATAGGAAAGTTAAGTAGCTTGCCCAAAGTCACAAAGCAGGTCAACGATACAGTTGAATATGAACCAAGTTATCTGAATATGAACGTGAGCTCTCTACTCTACTGCCCCACTGGTTTTACTAACATTCTGCTCTTGCTGGACAGGTTGCAGGCAGAGTGCAGACACAGAGAAGACCTGCCTTGTCAAGACTGGCGCCCAATAAGACCTCTAGATTGGGCCCTTCCCCTTTCATCTCCCTTTACTATTTTTATGACTTTATTTTTAAATGTGTACAAAGAGCTTTGCTTGGTACTGAGGATAGTAACTCACAAGGCAGGCATGGTCCCTTCCATCCACCTTAGGCTTTTAGAGGAAAGAAACCTTCATCACCTAATTTTACAAAGAATTGCACATCCGGAGTAGTGATAAGCTCTACTAAGAAAGATTGCAGTGTACAGTAAAAGCCTACAACAGGATGACCTAACCTATTCTGGCAGGTCAGGGAATTGCTGCATCTCTCATCAACTCCATTGTATGGCTCAATACTTATTGTGTGGTTCACACATCACTTCTCTTCCAGGTTAAACTACAACAGAGTGTCTTCAGCAGAATTCTAGCTTTGAGTTGCACAGATGCTGGTATGCTTTGCAGCTCTCCCAATTCGCCGCAGCCTCTTCTTTACTAATAGAGGTTTTACTAAATATATTTATTAACATATTTCAAGCTACCATTACCTTATCAGACCTCTGCTCTCCTGAAATACTGAGCAATATTGTTTTATTGATTGGGTAGCTACTGATGGTAGCAATATGCAAGCGTGCATTATTCTCATATGACTACAGCTTTAATAGTCTGGAGGTAATATTGAAAGTAATTTACTGTCGTCTATAGATGGCAGTTCTAGTGCTGTGGTACTTAGGGCTGCCAATTTGGAAATTCCAGTATGCATACAAATGAGTTATTGGAAGTCTTTTTAGAACTAACTTGATAAAACAAAAGGGCAAGAAAGCCCACCACTGACCTGATAGCCATCCACAAATATAGTAATTGGGAACAATTTCTTTGGAATGAATGACAGATACCTTTTCCATTATCTTAAGTTTTCTAGTAGAATCAATGACAGGGACTGAAGGAGTTTGTGGACATGTTGACTTAATTTAATGTCTAAATCCTGAATCTTTTTGCTAACTGCAGATGCAGGATTTAGACACTAAATTAAGTCAACATTTTCACAAACTCATGGATTGCAGAATTCTCCTGCATTGCAGTGTTCATCACATGAGCTGAAGGCAGAGCAGAGATTTAGACAATGAAAATACTGAAACATTGTTTTTCCCCCACCAGTGATAACGTTAAGATGTTTCGTATATCAAATTATTCAATATTTTATATTATCAAGGGAACAATATTAAATAGAAGCAAGCAGAAAGCCTACTCTCTCACATACAAAAAATATTATTTTATATTCTTTGCTTCCTTTGGCCTAAATGCAGTTAAAAAAAAAACAACTTAGGTTCTATAAATATGTGTAGATCTTATTGATTCATTTTAACTGCTAGATAGCATTGATAGCATCCCACTGAATGAATAAATCACATTTATGTAAACATTGTACAACAGAGGGACAATTAGGATGTTTTCGTTTTTTAAAAAAACTAGAACACACAGACATTCAGTGAAAAATTCTGTACATAGTTCCTGTGCTTATCTAGTTTCTCTCAGATAGACACCCATAAAAAGTGGGGGAAAACCAACTTGTGAAAAAAATGTGCAGTAGGATTTCAATTATCTAAATCTTTAAAACTCACAAACATTGTTTATGGATGAATTTTTTCATAGTGTAGAAGTTCATAAACATGCACGAAAATGATCCACACCATTTTCAACAGAGTGGATAGTCCTGGGGAGGGCGGGTTAAGGGATGAGAGTAGCACTTTAGCAATATCTGTAATAATTTACTTCTCTAAAAAAAAAAATTATCTGGAGCAAATTGCAATACATTAACATCTGTTTGATCCTGGTGGTGATAATTACATAGATGTTGTATTTTTCCTATACTCTCAAATATGCTTGAAATGTTTTGTAAGTTCTGTGAAAACGAAGTTTTACGAAAAGTTGTCAATGTTATTTAAAAAAAGAAAAATCTTGTGTGTACCATAAGAACATTAGAATTACTGATACAATGCCTTATATGCAAACACTCAGCTGTCTCTTGTTGGAGGAAGTATATATGAGTTAGAAAACCAGCTGTGAAAAAATATCAAATTTCAGCTAGTAATAGGGTTCACATAACTATGAAACTAAATGGCACTTTCTACTTCAGCTCACTGGGGGCCGGGCGCGGTGACTCACGTCTATAATCCCAGAACTTGGGGAGGCCAAGGAGGGAGGATCGAAGTTTGAGATCAGCCTGGGCAACACAGGAAGACCTCACCTCCACAAAAATTAAAGAAAAAAAATAGCTGGGTGTGCTGGAGCGTGCCTGTAGTCCCAGGTACTCAGAAGGCTGAGATGGAACAATTGCTTGAGCCCAAGAGGTCAAGACTGTGGTGAGCTATGATTGTGCCAGTGCACTCCAGCTTGCTCCAGCCTGGGTGTCAGAGCAAGGCAAGACCCTGTCTCAAACCAAGAAACAAACAAACAGCCTGTGCCCAGCCTGGGTGTCAGAGCAAGGCAAGACTCTGTCTCAAAAAAAAAAAAAAAAAAAAGTCTTCAGCTCACTGAACTCACTGGGGTGAAAGGGAGCTGGAGAAAGTATCTAAAAATCTCAGGAGTTCAGGGAGCTGACCCAAGTGCAACCCAACAAGGACAAGCCAGCCTCAGTCCTGGGTGAGCTGAACTCAGTTACAGATAAGATTCAACCCTTGAGTGGGAAGGAAGGAATGGGGCCTTTAAATCCACATGAAATAAAAACTGACTCAGGAATAGGCTACAAGGAAAACCAGAGCAGAAGATCCTAGAAGCAAGGAAGGTGAAACTGAGTGGGGAAGCTGTGCAGGCAGTCCATGCAGGGGGAGTCAGCAAGCCAGGGTTTGAGTGATGGGCAAGATACCAATCTTTCTGAGACTCAGTTTATTTATCTCAAAACAAGGGTAACACTATCTGGAGGATATTCTTATGAGAATTAAATGAAATAACATATGAAAGTACTTGGCACCTCAATAAAGGTTAGTATCACCTCCACTTAGTAGGGTACATGCTTTCAGGGGTAGGTCAGGAAGAGGAGACAGAGAAGCAGCCGGCAGGCTTTAGCTGAAGTTATCTCAAGCACTGTCTCAGAAGGGATCCAAGAAAAATGCCATTGATGCTGCCACTCTCCACACCTGTCGGTGGGATCCAGGGAAGAATAAGTCCATTCAGAGACTGAAAAGAGTTGCAAATGAATGAAGAAGGAACATATTAGATTATGCATGCATCTCTCAAATTGGTCAAGATGCGGCAGCCACTTGACTCAGTTACACATGCTTAGGAAAAGCTTAGCGGTCTGACCACAACACTACGCACCAAGGATCCTCATTCATCTTCCAGACACTGATCCGCAGTGCAGGCAAGGTGCTCAAGGGGGAGACTTGAGTTTCTGCTGCATGAGCTGCACCAACACAAACTCTTCTGTCCCTGCTGTCTGCTCTGCGAGGCTGTCTTGTGCTTTAAATCGTTCACTGCAATGTACATTTCCAGTGGTCGATTTTGAAGGCAACTAAGTGTCTTTAATATAGGCATTCTCTATCTACTGCTATGTTTGCTCACTGCTGCTGTTTAATTCTCCTTTTATTCAAATTAAATACCTTGCAGTCATTCAGAAACTGTGCCTTCTGTTGCCACATCTTCCTGCTGTCAGAGCAGTCAATTAGCTCTTTGCAGGTCTTAGCTTCTGAAGAACTTGAAAGGATGATTTGTAATTGTGCACTGAAGTACAGCAAGTTGCTTCAAATAAACATGGTTAAAAGTCTATTGCTTGAGATTTGTCAATTTTTACACGATCATTTATCATTTTCATTTATTTGGCAGCAATAGAAAAATCTTATTCGTTTCACTTTCCTGAAAGTAGAGCCATCATCATTTCTTATACTTGAACAAAGGAAGACTGTAAAAACCTGAGGAAAAACATAAAAAGGAAAATGGGACCTTACTGAAGCAAAAACCCCTATAAAATCTGAAAAGGACTTCTCTATGGAAGACCTATACCATAAAATTGATTCTTATTGCTACTGTTACCTTTAAAGGGGTCAAAAATGGGAGCTTATAAAGAATCTTTCTTATTCATCTTTGCCAGCAGAATGAAGTCCATTCTTCTTAGATTGGCATTCAGAACCCTTAGGGATTTTGAACTTGACAAATTTCTCTGATCGTTTCTCCTGGTACTTGTCTGCATATACATTATGTGGCAATTTTTGAACATCTCAGTCTTTCCTTAATAGCCTACCTCAATTTTTACTTTCTTCCTGAGTCCTTTCCCTACACTACTAATGGTCTCTCTTTCCCAGGGATACATTTAGCAAATAAATATACAAAATGCTCAGTTTCAATTTGAATTTCAGATAGGTAAGAAATAATTTTAATATGTCTATCTCGTGCAATATTTAGGATATACTTCTACTAAATATGGATTATTTTTATATCTGAAATTTTCCTACCAGTGTCACTGTTTTGTATCGAGCAACCTTACTTCCTTCTCTGAACTCTTGAGAGACTTGTTGTCCTCATGACTTACTTGTCACCTGGCATTTCCAACCTAATGTTGTTGTGGTCTTCAGTCAGATTTTAAGCTCCTTGGAAATGTAGTGGAATCCCACTTTCAATTAGGATACAGAAAGGTGTAAAAGATCTTCATTCATGTGATCAAACCCCAGAAATCACCAAGCAGACATAGAAACAAAAAATATATACTTTTCCTTAAAGACGTTGAAGCACAGTGGGCGCAAAGAAATCTTATGTGAACTAAGCACCAGAGGGACAAACTGTTGGAGATGAGACCAGTTCCTAAGACAGGGAGCACAGGGAAGCCACCTGCTAGAGAAGGGCAGTCTTTGCTGTGTCAAACAGAAACCTGCAAACGCTGGACAAATCTGTGTGCTGGCAGGTCACTTTTGAATCTGAAGGAGCCTACTAATTGCCTTTCATAGAATTTTACTGAATAAGCAGAGAATGGGAGCTGGATTGGCAAACGTACAAAGACCACATGGTCTTATAGCCAGAAAAAAAGACCAGTTCTTAGAGAGGAATAATAATAAATTTAAGAAACAATGACAGCATGAAGATAGAACAAAACCTTTTAAGTGCTAAAACACAACAACTAAACAATATCATCAATCTAAAATGTTGTATACTCTAAAAATATGTTTCAAAAATTAAGGTTAAATATAAACATTTTCAGATAAACAAAACATGAGAGAAATTGTTGCCAACAGATCCAAATCATCAAAAATGCTAAAAAGAGTTTTGTAAGCTAAAGAGATGAAGTGCCAGATGGAAATCCAGATCTAATAAGGAATAAAGAACCCCAATAATGGCAAATGAAAGGGTAAATATAAAAGGTTATTTTCTCTTCTAAATTTTTAAAAAGTCAATTAAAATTTCTTACAGTATGTGAGAGATATACGAAATATTAATTTAAGGTAGATCATGATAAGTTAAGCATACATATTGTAATTCTCAGAGCAATGACTATAAAATAATTTTAAAAGTCATAGCTAAAAAGCCAGTAGAGAGATACTAAAGCCTACTCATTTATATCCCCTCCTCCCTCCCAAAACTGCAAACTGGAAAGTAAAAACAAAGAAACAAAGAACAGAAGGGATAAAAAAAGAATAGACAATGTGTTCCACTCATAGAACCTCAGCTCTCCTCTGTGAAATAACATAGTTTTCATGATGTTCGTGATGAGAATAAAGTGAAACAAAAGAAGAAAATTATTTGGAAACATATCTGACACATGTTAAGTCTTCATGATATTAATTATTACTATCTCTATCTTTGCTATAAATGACTTTAATATTATGAATGAATGAGAAAGCCACGACACTTCCATCCCAGCCCTGCTCTTCGTTGGCCCTTCTGTGAGACTTGGCTAGAAGGCTGCGCCTCCATGGTCATTTCCGTTCCAGACTTTTTTTCAGCAGCTTCATTAAAATATAGTTTACATGCCATATAGTTCACCCAATTAAAGAGTATGATTCAATGGTTTTTAGTATATTTACAGAGTTTTGCAGCCATCACATAACCTAATTTTAGAATGTTTCATCATCCCTAAAGAAAGCTTGTACCAATTAGGATCCCAGAATCCACCCTCAACTGACTGAACCTCTGCTAGTAGACTACAGATATCTGCACTGTAACAAGAACCTACAAGTGATTCTGGAGAATACTAAAGTTTAATAGCTCCAAAGGCACATGTTTGTGATGGGCTCCCAGGTGTGATGCAGCCTAGGGGCCCTTGGAAACTCATGTTGATATAAAATAAAAAATTCTTGCTAAGGAATATGAACAAACATGTTATCTAACTAATATGAAGCACAGCGGAGAGTAGTGGTTAAGAACAAGTACTGTGGCAGGATGGGGTCAGATTACAGCTCTCTTCTTGAACTTGGGCAAGTTACTCAAACTCATGCAGCCTCCACTTCTGTGAAATAACACAATTTTCATGAGATTCATAATGAGAATAAAGTGAAACAAAATAAGGAAATTTGAAAAAATACATGGCACATATCAAGTCCCCCAGATGTCAGTAATTACTATCATCACTCTAGTTAATATAGTTAATAGCTAGGGATTTCAGATGAGGGTTGTACTAGGATGAATTTGGAGCATTCTGCTGCTCAGTTCTAAGACAAAGTAAGAAGGCTTAAGTTTTATGACCATGGCATATATTTCAAGGGAATGTAGTGACTAAAAAATAGATATATAAAAGCACAGAGGGAAGTGACAAGATAGCACATTGTTCATCTTATTCAGATAGAATTTAGAAGAGTTGAGCCCTCACATTTTTGAAACTGTTATTGTGGAAGCATTGACTATAGCCATGTTTTGTTTGCTGTTAAAGAATTGTAGACCCATGCACATGTTAGACAGTTAGTATCTTTTTGTTTCTATGGTGATTTTTTGTAGTTTTTTTTTTTCATTTGTTTGTTTTGTTTTGTTTTGAGAATGGAGTCTCGCTCTTTCACCAGGCTGGAGTGTGGTGGCACAATCTGGGCTCACTGTAACCTCCACCTCCTAGGTTCAAGCGATTCTCCTGCCTCAGCCTCCTGAGTAGCTGGGACTACAGGCACTTGCCACCATGCCCACCTAATTTTTGTATTTTTAATAGAGACAGGGTTTCACCATGTTGGCCAGGGTGGTCTCGATGTCCTGACCTTGTGATCCTCCCGCCTCTGCCTCCCAAAGTGCTGGGATTACAGGTGTGAGCTACCATACCCGGCCTCTATAGTAATTTAAAAGTCATTGTGCCCTGCCTCATATACAGCTTTTTTGAGTAACTTACTATTATTTTTAACTTCTATTGGCTTGTCCCTGTCTCTTGCTTTTATGTAAAATTCCTGTGGCCCCTTTAAATTGTCAGCAGAAAGAGATAAAGTGGCTTGTGACACCAAGACAGGGGAAATGAAAGGCAAGGAAGAATGCTGTGACTTCAGGGTGGAAAGAGATGCGGTTTGACTACAAATGTATAGTCAGCTTTGATTGAGGGAAACATAGGAAGATACAGGAGCAATCAGAGGAAACTATTACAGATCTCCTGGGCAGAGGAAAAAGTCAGGGCAGGAAATGTTCCTGCAGAGAGATGGGGAGGAAACAGCTGGTGAAATGTTAGCATATCAATCATGTGTGGAAACACACATGGAGCTGAGCCAGGTGGGAGTGCAGGCTCCTTGCGGGAATGAGGGCAAGGATGGGCTCAGATTTACATAATTCACACACCCGCAAACGTACGCATGCACACACACACAAGCGCGTGTTTTTTGGAGCCCTTTGCCAAAGACAGTGACAACGGTACATCTATTTTGCACTGGCAGTAAAAAAAATGTGAAACTGGTGAATTGGATGAATGAGTACTGTGGGCTTTCCCTGTGTGAGCCAGGGCTCAGGCAATGAGGGAAAGAGCAATGCAGGCTTTATTTTCATTGACTTCGTGGCTCTCCGAGGGCATGTTCTCTCCTCCCTGCCTCAGAGTCCGGGAAACTATTCCTTCACAGGATGGTTGCTTATGGCCATTCCTTTTATATGTGCATATATGGAGCTTCCTTGGGTGACAGAAATAGTATTGCTAGGAGATGAGGTTGCTTGCTTCATTTTGTGGAGAAGGCTGCTGTGAGGTGTGTATTTCAGGACCCAGAAAGTACCACAGAGAAGGAAAATGGAATGGAGTAACTCAGCAGTAAAATAGAAGTTCTAGTCGTGATTCCATCAAGATGTAATCAACAAGGCAAGAACCCTGTGGGCACAGGCCAGAAGCTGGGGATAAGAGGACTGACATTCTGGGACCCAGAGAAGAAAAGCAGGACTGCCTAAAACAGTGAGGGGATTAGAGCAATATTTAAAAAGTATGTAGTTTCCAGAGCCAGCCTTGAACCTGGCAAACAAACTAACATCTGTGAGCTAAAATCAATACATATATAACAGAATTATTTTTATGTGAATAGAGGTATTTATTCCCAGAAAAGGCAAGCTCACTTCTGTCTGTTCTTAAAAGGGCACTAATCCCATCAGAAGGTCTCCCCACTAATGACCTAATAACTTCCCAAAGCCTCATCTCCAAAAACCATCACATTGGAGATTAGGGTTTCAACATATGCATTTTGGAGGGGCACAAACGTGTAATTGATAGGAGTTATTATTATTATTATTATTACCATGTTACTGATGAGGAAACTGACACATAGTTAATCAACTGGTAACTAGTAGAGCCGGGTATCCAGCTAGTTAGTAGTCGCTGCAGTATTTAAATCAGGGTGACACAGGTCCAGAATCTATGCATGCTTTTAACCATTAGACTATTATGCCACTATACAAAGCCAAGGTCACGGGCTCCAATGGCCACTGCCAAAATGATTGTCTGTTACCTTGGAAGAAAGTAAAGTCATGCATTGCACAGTAACTCTGTGGATGGCCCCATAAAATATATAATTCACAGAAGAACTGAAGGTATAAGTTTTGAAGTCCTTCATATCCAGCTTCCTGTCCTGACTCTACCAACACTAAGTCATGCAATCATGCACTTACCAGAGTCTGCAGCATGAAGATAAGTGTTACTGTTTGTGGTATCATCATTATCATTATTAATAATCTTTATTATCAATATAAATAAAGTAATACTTTTTCCTTTGTGCTTCTTAACCTGATAGTCCTTTAAAATCATCTGGAGAGGTTTTAAAAAATATTTATTTCCTGAGCCATACACTAAACCAAATAAACCAGATGATCAGGGATGGAGTCAGGGTTAGGGGGTTGCTGACCCGTATTTTTCTAAAACTTTCCACACAATTCTAAGTTACAGACAGTAATAAAAATTGCATTGGTCACCTAATACTCATAGAACTTTCAAGGTAGTGTGCTGGGTATGACGTTTTGCTGGATACCAAGGAGGTTTTCGCAAGGAGGTTCTCGTAAGACACAGCACCCTGCCCTGTAGAGCTCTCAGCATAAAACTTTATGGCATTCACCTGGGGAGTAGGCAGGGCCTCCACTCCTTTATCTTCCAATCCACTGTTTCTGCTTCTCACTGTGTGTCTAGTGTCGCCTGCAGGTGCTAGCCTCATGAGGCCATAAAATGCAGTGTTGCACTTGATATGTCACTCAGAATCCTTGTTCACCAAACCTGAGGACTTTGAGGATTTATTCCTGGACATGAGTGTTTCAGTGGGAAATGCCTTAAATCTTTATAGATCAATTGTGTTATTATTATCACTATTATCAGAACTGTAGTTTATTAAGCACCTCTTATATCCTAGGTTCTCTGACAGGTACTCTACCTACATTATCTCATTTGGCCCCCTAAGCAACCCAGCAAGAATGGAGCTATTATCCAAATTCGGCAAGTGAAGGAACTGACGTGAGCAAATCAAGTTGCCCCAAATCACATGCCTTCTACATGGTGAAGCCTGAATTTGAACCCAGATCTGAGTTCCAAAGGCCCTGTTCCCTCCACTGGGTTCGTATTGTCATGGCTAAGACTGCCCAGCTCTCGCTAGAACTGTTAGCAGCTTCTTGCTAGATCTGGATTCATCCCAGGTTGTCCTCAGTCTTGAAAATAAAAGATCAGTTTTGGTTTCTGAGGGCAGAGGGGTGTCATATAGGGACTAAGAAGCTTCTAGAAACACTGGATGTGCCCAACAGGAACCTTTCAAAGGTCAGAGAGGAGAAAAAAGGTATCTATGGCCTCTGTGATCCTGAGGATCACGGCTGTCAGGAGAAGAGATGAGGAATGTCCCAGCCCTCAGGGTCCCAGAGTAAATGTCCAGAAGTAAATAAACCTTAGATATGTTATTTTACAAGCTCCAATAGTTGCAAGGTTGGTCAGGATATTTCTGCTCCCCTCCTTTCCCAGAGAAATTGTAGACAATAAGGAAACAAGTGAGAAAGGTAAAAGAATAGGAAAAAATGAGAAAAATCCCAGCGTTTCCCCAGAACATTTTGGAATTTAGCTTGATTTTATTTTGAATCAAAGATGTTTTTAAAGGAACACTTTGTTTTTATATAGCATCTCTTTTCTCAAAAATTTAAATTGGAATTCAGTCACTGCATAGCCACTATGCTTTACATTAGGACTTCAGTACTTCTTCATCTTATAACTGAAGGTTTGTATTCTTTGACCAATATTTCCCCCCTTTCCCCATCTCCCAGACCCTAATAAGCATTGTGCTACTTTCCATTACTATGAATTTGACTTATTTTAGCTGCCACATATACCTGAGATCATCTGAGTAGATCTCACACGTTCTCACCACACACAAAAAAATGATAGCTGTGTGAGGCTATGTTAATTAGTGCAATGTGGTAATTATTTAAGAATGCATACATATATCAGAACATCATATTTTATATCCTAAATATATACAATTTTTATCTGTCAATCATACTTTAATAAAGCTGGGGGGAAAATCACTCCATAGCTTGCCATGTTACAGTATTTTCAGGATAAGGTCAGGGGGAAAGTAATGACATAACTAACTTGGCTAGTTAGGAAGGAAGCAATGTTTGGATAAAAAAAAAAAAAAGGAATAGAGAAGAAAAATGATTTCCAAGAGTCCTAACAGGAGAGAAAAAGCCCGACCAAGACATTTTCAAAATGTCCCTAGGAGAGGGAAGCTTCAGGGCTGATTGAAAAAAAGGCCCTAGATTTCTATTTAAATGGCAGTCCTGAGTTGTACCCAGAAAATCATTTCCTGTATAACTTTGGGTCTTTCTTTAAAGCTAGAAACCAAATCCAAGGACTCATGGAGTCAATTGAATAATGATGAGCAGTAGGTCCCACGTGGGACCTGGGGGTGGGGCATGCATTTTCTCAGTGTCTTAGGGCACAGAAAGCGGAGAGACAAAATTGAGAAGTGATCAGAATGGAGTCATTCTTCAGGGATCTGAGAAGAGGTAGGAGAGGGCAACCTGACCGGGAAGTAACTGGAATCCCAAAAAAGTATAAACAGCCTCACCTTCCCGAACTGCCAGTGACTATAAGATAAGATAGCCGAGTAGTTATTTAAAAACTCAACATCTCATGCTTCTCATATTTATAATCATCGTATCATTGTCATTTCATGTTTATTGATTGCATTTGTCACATGTAATTCTAAATCCTCCCCGATCTAGATAGTCAGATTCTTGAGTTTTAATTTCCTGTAACCTGGAGGAGGTTAGTAAGTGTTCAAAGTATCCTTTGTATCATTCCTCATCTCATACTTAATGCTCCAGCAACAGTAATAACTTGTAATTCCTGGTGTATCCCTCACCACCTCTGACCTGCACACTCCACCCTCTTCATCCTCCATTTGTCTAGCCATCTTGCATTCATCCTGGAGGGCACTTCTCAGGTGGCACTTCCTCTGAGAAGCCTCGAGCTGGATTATGTATCCCTCTCATATGGACATAGATGTTCCTGTGCATAACTCTATCATTGGACTTACCATGTCATACATTAACTATCTATTTATTTGTGTTATCCTGACTAGACCTGTGAGCTGCTTGAGGGCTGGGCCTGGGTCTTGCTCATCTTTAAATCCCCACCAGCTAGCACAGAGGCAGGCCCATAGTACCATTTGGTAAAAGTCTGTTGACGTGATAACCAATTAAATTAAAAAAGGATGAAATTGATAGGAAACCTTTACAAAAGGTCACCTAGAAATCGACAGCAATAACCAAGACTTAAAAATAATTTCCCCTTCTCTTTATGACTTGGCAGAACACAAGACAAGGGGTTCACTAATCAAAGAAATCATCGTATGCTTTGAGATACAATTAAATGTCAGGTGTGATAAAGTCCTATATTGGATAGAAAATTCCTAACTGTGAACAGGTTAGACTCCATTCAGTTGAAAATCTAATTTATTTGAACCTCAGAGTGTGTTTACCGAATGAATCTGTGCTGTGAATGGTGGTTAGGTGGCCACAGTAGCTCACCAGCCCACAAAACCCAATGCAGCCCATAATGCAGCTGAGCTTCTCTCCCCTGTGAATACCTCTCTGCTGTTTCTCTGCACTCAAACATATCATGGGCCCTGAGGCCTTGTCGAGATTCTCCCATCTCCCTATCGTCACTTCTAGGAAGATACTTTCCATTCCTACACATAGTCTGCCTTTCACTGTTGGTTATAGTTTTCTAGCCTCCTCTTTTATTCCCTCTCACACACATCTTTGCTTTCTTTATTTTTTAATTCTAAGGTTAATTTTTATTTCACACAAAAAGGCCGGCAAAACAATATAAAACACGTTTAAAGGATAATACTGAGTAAGCTTTAAGTGTAGCTTGAGTCTGCAAAAGCGGTGAGTCCGAAGGGAGAGGGAAGGCCATCTTGCTCCTGGGCTGCATTGAAGGAAAGAATAAAGGGGACAGCAAGGGACTTGCAATCCCAGACTGGTGCCGGCTAATATCTTACTTCCACCAATTTCAATCATGCAAAAGGTCAGATTGTGCTCAGGGAGAGCTGTGGTGGGGCTGCCACCCTGAGGAGTTGAAGAGTGAGCTCAGTGACACACTGGGATGGAGCTTGGTGACAGATGAGCTTGGAATTTCAAAGGGATAGTCTGGCTTAGCTTTGCCTGCAATGACCAGCAAGTCTTCCAAAATGGATTCAGGGAAGAGTGCCAGCCTTTGTCCTCAGGAGCCTTTCTGGTGAGAGATTCATCACACCCAGCATGCAAAGTGGCCCTGGTTGGCAGGCCCTCCCTTCGGGGTTACCGCAGACCTGCATTTGCAGGGGCCGGCCGTGCTAGAGTTCAATCATGCCCTGACATCAGGGTTTGCCCATTTCATCGATATTACTGGGGTAATATTAGCAGGAATTTTACTCCAGAGCTAGGCCTTGCCTTTTCATGGTTTTTTGTTGTTGTTTTTGGAGAAGGGAGTCAGGATAGGAGGGGTGTTGTTGTTTGCTTGTTTTTAAATTTTTCAAAAGGATGTTATAATCTGGAGGCAGGAGAATTTGAATTAACTCCCACACTGAGCAGTGCAGTACGGGAGAAGAAAACCCACCAGAGACACCAGAGCCGTCTCTTCTCCTTTGCAGAGGACATGGTCCTGGGGCTGGGGAAGCGAGTAAGAGAAAAATAAACTGAAGGTGAGAATGTGGGAATTGCAAGGGCAGGGGGAAGAAGGGGAAATACAACCTTCTCTATTTCTTTTTGTTTGTTTGTTTGTTTTTAGCCTTCTCGGCTAAACACAACTTGAAGATTTTGAATAAATTTGGGCAAGAAAAGAAGCACTGTTGTTTTGAAGCAGATTGCAGCAGTGATTTTTAAAACAAAGAAAGCAGAACTGGAGCATCTTTCATTTTTAATCCTTTAATTACAGTTTACTTGGACCACTGTTGATTGAGAAAACTGTAGAAAGTTAGTCACTACCACAAGCAAAAGGCAGGGGATAGATGTGTCCTTTCTCCACAGTCCTGCTTTGCAGCGTGTTGGAGCACACTGCGGAAGCTCTGCTCACACGTGGTGGAATGCACCCTGGCAGACTTTTGTCCACAGGTCGCTTTCCCCCTGTTTCCTTGTAAACTCTTCAGCATTTCATAGAGTATTATTCGGCTAGGTGAGCCAGGAGTGTCAGGCTGAGCAGATGCTCAGGCTGGGTAACCAATGCTGGACTGGAGTGTGTGGTCAGCCCTGGTTGCTGGCTTTCTCTTCTCAGTACTAATTTCCAGGCAGATGGACCTCCACTTCTAGTCGATGTTCGGGTGGTAGATCTTTGTTTTAAATCTGGTCTTTGGTGATTTGAATGGGTAATCTTCTCGTAGGTTCATTTTGATTCTGAAGGCCTCCTTATCCTATGGAGGTTGTCAGGGACAATAAGCCCTTGCCGAGTCAATAAATTAGCTTCTTCAACCTGGATGTTGCGGGAGGCTTTCATTCCGCATTTGCAGCTTCTTCAAGCTCCTCTACCAGCCTCCTGTTGGCTGCCCCCTTTCCCTAGCTGGAACCTAGGATCCAGCTTCTTAATCCTTCTTAAAATGGTCCCCTCCTCTCCATCCCTGTAAGTCAAGCTCCTGCATTACAACAGTACTCTCCTAATTGGTCTCACCACCTCAACACTAGCCCCCTGGATCTACCTTCTACCTTGCAGACACAGCCAGCAAACAGACCTGTTAGTAGACATGCCAGGTGAAGGGCTGACAGAGAAACACATGTTGACACGTCTTCAGCAGATACACAAGTCGGTAGGTGCTGCCCTCCTGTTTCAAGCTCTGTACTGGCTTCCTGTGCACTCAGGGTAAAGCCAGTCCTTCCCATAGTGGCATTCATGGCCCTCTCTGATGGGTTCCTCCTGTTTTCCTCACTGGACTCATCTCTTGTCACCTCTCATCTCCCTCGGGATGCTCTTAGCAGACTCTAGGCTCTTTCTATGTCTGTTTCACCCCAGTATTTCCCTCTTTCCAGGATGTCTCGCCCCCAGGCATCTTCCTACCCCAACACCCACCATGCCACTCATCCACTAGGTAAGTATCTACTCATTTTTCACAATCATTCAGCTTGAAGGTCTGCATCCCATGAAGGCTTTCCTCATTCACCATTAGTTGAACTACTTCTGCTTTCTGCTCTGTGGGGTTTGGGGCCTGTGCAGATCTTGGTTATGAATAGCCCTTTTGTTGTGATTTTTAATAGAGAGGGAGCATTACATCTTGGTTTGGAGCATCTGCTCAGAGCTGAATTTTCTGGGTTCATATCTCAAATCTTCGTTTACAAACTTTCCAATCCAGGACAGATTGCACTCATTATGGCACTAATATGGTGAATGGAATAAATGTACTCTAAGTTATCTTTCTGGATAAGCAGAAATCTATTCCTTTCCTTTTCATTCTGCATGGGATTTCTTCTCTGCTCAGATGTGAACAGAGATCCAAGGTGGGGAACCTGGGTCTTGGGCCATCACTTTCTGATTCTGATGTAGCCTCTGCTGCAGCACAAAGGGTCACATAGTGGTGTCTTCCATCACAGCAAGCCAGGAACAGACTTTGTTTGGGCAGCAACAGCAATGGTCCAGGGAGGGGCTCAGTCCAGGTGTAGGCCGGCATTCACTAGGCTGTGGACTTAGTGGCAGCAGCACCTCCCATCCAGCCAACAAATGCATTCCTGTACATAATTCTGTCATTGAATTTACCACATTATACATTAATTACTATTTCTGTTGATTCAACAGGAACTGCATAGTCCCTGACTGTCAGGAACAACAGAGCCCTGCCCCTCTCAGGGGCCAGAGAGAGGCATGGTCATAACTGCCGCAGGGTTGAGTCCTTTTCATGATGTATGCTAAATTCTGGTGCCTCCTGCTTGCTTTCTGCCCTCACAGCATCACAATGAGGACAAAAGCCCAAGGGAGAAAGATTGGTGACTGTGGCAGTGAGAATCCATGGGTCAACTGTGAGGTAAATGTTCTTAAGATCCATTCTCGAGAGGCTTTAGAAAGCTACGTGGTCTCTGTATATGTAATTTCAAGATAGATGTGTTTGATTATTTTTATTTGTTTTCACCACAATGAGTGGAAAAGAACATGTTTATGGCACTAATATGCTAAATCCTGTTAAAAAAACACCCATTTATTTGTTCCTTCAGTAGATGTTATTGTGTGCCCGACATGTTTGTGTAATCCCCTGTACTTGAAGGTCAGTAATAGAGCTTAAATTATACGTATCTGGGGTCAGCTTTATGCGGCTTTTTATTTTATGCCAAGAAGTTTGGACTTTATTCTCTAAGACTGTGGAGCAAAGAACACAACTGAATGCAACACAACTTTGTGACATGTAGATGATTCTGGCAGCAGTGCTGAGGACGGGGTGAAGGGAGAAGTGTTGGGAGCCAAGATCAGGTAAGAGGCTGTAGTTTTCTTTCAGGGAGAAGAGACTAAAATCTAAACCGGGCAATGATCCTGGGAAAAGAGAAGAGGGAATGGATTTGAGAGCATTTCTGGAGGTCAACTTGAGAGGGTGAACAACAGATCAGATATGAACCCTGCAGGAAAGTGTTTTAGCTTGAGTGAGCAGAAGATTGACAGTGCATAAACTGATTTTTGAAATAGGGATGGGGCAGGGCTGAGTGATGACAACAAGTACATATTAATTAGAAAATAGTTGTAGGCTTCTTAGTTGAATACAGGCAGTATAAATGAGAGTGTCAGTTTAGGAATAAGATCAGAGTTAGAGATAAAAGAAAATGTGGGAAATTGCTGGTGTATGGTTAAAACTGTGAGAGAGAAATCAATCAAGACCAACAAAACAAAAAGAGAGAACACTGAGGACAGAGTCCTAGGGACACCAACATTTTAGAGGCAAAATAAAATGAGTCGGCAAAGGAGATTGAGAAAGTCTGATGAGTGGAGAATCTGTTGAGACTGATAGAGTGGACGTTCTAAGTGAAGAGAGTTCAATAAGGCAGGCCGGTATCAGAGTTGAGAAGGAAGGGACCCTTAGGATGTTGGTGTCTGTTTAGCTCAAAGAAGAACGATCTTATAAGTTAATTTATTTTAATTTATTGCATGCTTAGCTCAGACTCACAGGATTTCTTTCTTTTTCAAAAAAAATTTCTTTGTGTAACTTTTTTCATCAGAATGTTAGGTGGTCTAAAAGTTAATATATTAGATATTTGAAATATTTTCCTTTGGTAATTCAAAATATTGCTTGGATGTAAGTTTTATGTCCGGTGTAGCTAACTACAAGCTGAGTGGGGCATCTCTTGCACTTGTATCTGACATTTGACTTGGTATCCTTGACCTAAGGCAATGTGAAAAAGTAATAACCTTTATTACAGTTTTACTAACACACAGAGAAAACTTCCGACACACACCCTGGATTGGAAAAGTGAGGAAGACATTATTAATCATCGCTGGGCAGTTCTCCTGCCATTCTTAATACCATTTGCAATTGTCTTAAGGCTCAGTAAATGGCAACTGGCAACAACTTCATTCTGCATCCTTTTTCTGAGGAAAGACTGCAAAGTGGAAGAATGAAGGAAGTGTGAGGGGGTGGCATTTAAAATATGGTTGGAGCAGTTTGGGAAGTGTTCTTGCTGCTGTTTAGATATCTGATGGTCCAGTGAAGTGGAAGCAAGCACGCCCACAAAAACACTCATCTCATGCAGACCCTCCCTGAATCTCATAAGGACTGACAGCTTTGACACCATTACCTTCTCTTTCTTTCAATGGGGCCATGCACTGAAATGCCAGATTCGTGGACCATGCTAGAGCAGAGAGTTCACTATAATCAAAATAAAGGCCCGGACATTTAAAATATCACAAAGGTGCTAATTTTTCTCAGGGCATTGAGGACTGCTGGCTCCCCGTTTACCCAGGCACTCACTGGCAATGGTCACTGATGAGCTTGAGATTGTAAAGCAGATTTTCTGACACACTAAATTCTGTTTCCAAAATGGCATGGGTTGTGCTAAGAAACTGAGAGGATTTTTGCTTTCTTTGTAATCAGCAGAAGCTCAGAATTATGAGATTCACTCACTGGATAAAGGACTGCACTTTTCATGGATGGCAGTAGTTGGAACCTTAAATAAATATTACCCATGGAGAGAAAGAGATAAGGGCAATATGGACAATGTCATTCTTGGGCTGATTTCTAAAATGAAAATTCACTCTTCTTTTTATTTTTAAAAGTTAAGACAGCATTGCATGTTGTAATTCCAGCAGTGATCTTATCATGAAGAGACATGGTTGAATTTCCACGTTGTCTCAATAGCTGGTTTACTGCCTTAATGTTACTTTCTTTTAAAATTGTATTTTTTTCAAGTTTTGAATATCTGCACTGTAAAATATAATCACAAAATTGTTGAAAATTCAACAATTTATGGCTAGGTAGAAGGGAATGAGTTGAAAGCTACTAATAGTAGTGTAATTCAATCCCATTATCACCACACATCTTGCAAACATATCACTTTATCCTAATATGTGTCCATTGTCATTCTTTCTAACAGCTGCATTTAGACTAGTTTCATTGCCAGCTACAAATTACAAGTGCAAGTAGAGTTTGGGGTAGTATACCAGGAAAATGACAAAGAGTAAATCTTCTGAGGAGTCTGGATGTTATCAATAAATGTGAGAACTTTGAGTGAGTTTTGTAGCTTATTAGATTTCTAGAAAGGTAACTGGACCACCGGGCAGATTTATTGGTCCATTTCATTGTTGGTAATGTTTTACCTTAAAATCTAATTTTTAATTTAATGAATTAGACATTGCATCTTTAAACTGAAGTTTTATAAAGTTGGAGATCACTCTTGCTGAACAGAATTCAGTGCTGCAATAAATTTGGCTATAACCCAATCAAGTCTTAACTCAACCTCTTCCTATTCCAAAGACACCACCTCCTTCCCTGATTTTGCTGGTTCACCCACAGAGAACATCTCAGTTTTCTGGAAACATCCCAGGCTCTGCTTTACCTCAGTGTCGCCATACATAATGTTCTATGTGTTTTGAAGGCATTCCTTCTTTCCTCTGCTAATTCTGGCCTATCCATCAAGGATCTCCATGACTTCATAGCACCACTGTGCCTCTTTATTATTACACTTGCCTCATCATTTTATGTAACTGTTCATTGCCCCATCCCTAATAGGCAGCAAGCTCTTTGACAGCTAAAATCCTTTCTTTTTCATCTTCATATCCCTATTGCCTAGCTGAATGGGTAGCACATCCTCTCAATAAATATTTATTGAGAATGAATGAATACATGAGCAAATGATGAAGGTATATTGTTAGTTAATGTGAGTCCTGTTGCCCTTTTCAGTCCATAAAAGACTTGTGGTAAAAGTTATCAGCGTATAGGTCTCTTACTAGCCTAGAATTAGTAGAATATTATCAGTAGGAGATAACGACATCTGAATAGGCTGCTACTAACAGAAAAATAAACCATATTTTATTGTGAGCAAAACAAAATTTTTGCAAAGCTTGAGATGCTAAGGAATAACTATGTGTAGGCCTGTATTAATCAGAGGGGTAGTTAGCTTCCAGGACTACAAACTATTGGTTCAACTGTTGCTCTGCCACTTAGCACCTGTGTATCCTTAACCTCCCTGGTAATTATAACTTCCACCTATTCATATTTTATATATTCTAGCAAAATGGCAGGCATGCTAAGTGTTCAATAAATGCTAGCTATTATTATTCCATTTATCATAGGACAATCATCTATTTGTTTAATTTGAAATTTTAAAATTAATGACACATTAGTCTAAGTATATATAGATCTTGGCTCACTGCAAGCTCTGCCTCCTGGGTTCATGCCATTCTCCTGCCTCAGCCTCCCAAGTAGCTGGGACTACAGGCGCCCGCCACCACACCTGGCTAATTTTTTTTTTTTTTTTAGTAGAGATGGAGTTTCACCATGTTAGCCAGGATGTTCTCGATCTCCTGACCTCGTGATCTGCCCGCCTCGGCCTCCCAAAGTGCTGGGATTACAGGCGTGAGCCACCACGCCCAGCTGTCTAAGTCTTAAAATGCAATCATAGCCATTAAATAAAATGCAATCATAGCCATTAAATACAAATATATATTCTCAATTTTTAAAAATTGTGTATAGCCTTACATTATAGACATGTGCTAACCTCAATTATCTGTTATATCTTATATAGGAACATGTCTCAGAATGAACAGAAACTCTAAGGGTCTCTGAAGGTCTTTGCAGTCTTAAACTTCTCTATGCCTTGTTTTTAATATCTGGGTAACCAAGATTTTTTAAAAATAAAATTCCACTATAGATAGGTTTTAAGGAGTAACATTTTTAAATGATGACAAAACAGCATATTTAAAAGAGTTGTGTTTGCATTTTATTTTAATTGTGTTCTTCATTCCTAACAAGTATCAATGAGGAAATCAATAACCAAGTACTTAATATACTGAGTTTAATATAACTCATAAGAGTTGTCTGAAACTAAACTTTCTTGACATGCAAACTTAAGTTCTAATATCATCCCTTTATGAATATTATCCTGTGCATTTTGTGGATACGTGGAGCAGTGACCTTCACCAAGGTGTGCTGACAAGACTAGGTCATGACACCAAAGGTCTGGCTTCCAGTTCAACTTCACTGTTTTCTTATGTGTGATTCTAGATAAATTTAAGGTATCTGAGCTTCAGCTTTTTCTTTTATAAATAAGCCCTTATTCAATTTTCTTAGGGTTTTAACTATCAGATGTTAAATAAATTAAAACATGGAAAGTACTACAGTAAAGGTAATTTATTTACATTAAAAGTAGTAATAATAACTATGATAGTCTTTCTGGTGTGTCAACTTGGCAGTGTACATTTCATCCATATTCAAATACTAATCTAGCAGTTTCTGTAGAGGTTTTCTGTAGATGCGATTAAAGTTCATAACCAGTTGACTTTAATGTGGCCAAGCCTGATTCAATCAGTTGGAAGGCTGTACAAGTTGGGCTGAGACTTCCCTGAAAGAAGAAATTCCATTTGTGCCCATGCCCATGGGTCCTAACCTGCCCTTCTTGATGGCCTGCCTTACAAAGTTCAGACGGTTTAGCTGGCCCTGCAATTGTGTAAACAAATCCCATGCAATAAATCTCTTAATATATATGTCCTGGTTCTGCTTTTTGGTTCATACAGTAGCAATTTACATGGCTACCTTCTTTGTGAAGAAGGAATGTTAGAAAATACAGACACTAATAAGAGATGAAGCAATCACATTATGGAACTCAAGGATTCTGGTTAATAGAAATCTTCCTCAGAAAGTCTGGTAGAGAGGAAAGCTATGGGAAATAGTAAGTCCTCATTCAGAAATGCAGGAATATATGTTTACTTACAAGAAAACAGAAATTCATGAATGTTTATGTGTGTCTCATAAAGTGTAAGATTGATTCATGGGTACCAAATGATGACCCAGCCCATCACGATGCCATCCCAGTGCTGGCATCATGGAAAAGGCAGCATGTCCCTTCATACAGGAAAGAACAAGGGCTTTGAAATAAAACAGACGTAGAATCATTGCTGGTTGCCTGAAGTTGGACAGGTTATTTAACCTTGCTGAAGCTCCGTTACATTAACTTTAATGTAAATATGAAATAATAATAGTTCTCCAAATTCATGTATAGCACCAAACAAACACTCGATAAGTAGTGCCTAATGTTCCCTTGAAACATGGATTCTCAACTCCAGGCCCTTGCTTATTTTCTGATCATCTTAGTAAGAACCAATACTGATTCACAAGCATCTTCAGTAGTGGTAAATGTTTACTGTTTATGAGCATTCACATATTTCCTACCTATTGTGTCATATGGAAGGAGAAATAGTAAATGCCCAGAAAAACTATCACATCAAACTTCCCAAGTTGTGTAGAAATATGTATTATAAATCTCAATGTGCTTCTTCCTAAGAAATGGACCTCTAATCACCTCCACTGGCAATGTGTGGTTTTCTCTACATCATTATTAGACACATCAAATTACAGATACACTACAAATAGATCCTATAGGCCAGTGGTCAGATAGTGTTCTGGCCTTTATCTCCATGTTGTCTCCATTGTTATTTTGCCTAGATTACTTGTTGATTCCTACCTATTCATAAGTTAGATGTATTAGAAGTAACTGAGTGTCAGAGCTTCCCTTGCCCTCTCAAACTAGCCCCCACACGTGAATCATCTTTTGAAAGACTTTGCTATCCTTTTCTTCTAGACTTTTCTCCTTTCATTATTTCTTAATAGAGGCAAACACAAATAGTAACCTCTGAGGGGTTAATGACAAAGCCAGAGATTAGCAATTCACTGTAGCCTGAATAAAATTTTAAAAGCGTTACAAATTATGTAAATAGATGCGGAAAAGAAGGTGTCTTGCTGTGGGAGGGTGAAGACGATGGAAATAATTCCAGCTTGGACATTAAGTCTTAATTAAGTAGCTGTAGGAAATAAAAGTCTAGGTTAAAGAGAATTACTCAGTAATGTCAGCCTATCTATCCTTCATGACTAAGGGAGAGTATTGAGAATGGGGAAAGGAGGACTGAGAATGGAACCCCGGGGAGTATCAAGCTGTGAGAAGAAAAAGAGAAGCCCATAAAGACACCAAAAGAAGAGATGAAAAAATGTGACTGTTTTAAAGAGGGTGTGGTCAGTAATGTCAGTTGTTCCTGAGAGGATAAGTCAAGAAAAATGGGGACTAAAATTATCCATCACATTTATCAATTGAGGAATCACCAATAACCTTACTGAGAACAGTTTCCTTAGAGTTGTGAGTATAGAAGCTGGAATGCAATCCCTTGAGACAAAAATGACAGGTGAAGTGGGGACATAGCAAATTGTAGAAAACGTTTTCAAGAAATTTAGTTAAGAAGGAAAGAATGAAGAAAGAGCCGGGTCAGGGATTTTAGTAGAGCTTAGTGATCCACGATTGTGTTCAATGGAAAATGTGGCACAGTTTCTTTTCTCCACAAGTGTAGAGTGCAGTATTTATTTACTAGGTATAATGTTGGAATTTGGGAACACTTGATCTTGGTAATACACCTGAATTATCTGTGAAACTTTGTAAATATAGATGCCCAAGCCCCACCTCAATTCTACTGAACCAACATTTCTGGGGCGCAGTGAGTCTTCTTTGGTCCTAATTTTCTTCTTATCTTACTGGATACTATATCTGTTGCCTATGTCCTACCTTATTGAATTGTTTTCTTCTTTATGTCAGCACTGACATACTAAATGCAAGGTGGTACCCAACTCTGTCTGCAATTGCTAAAATAATGGTCTGAACACATATCTGTCAACTATTATTCTATTATAGTAGTTAATTCAAATGTTCTTACTTGTTACTTCGCAAATTGTGGAAATGTCAGCAATACAATTTTCTACCAATTTTGAAATTACGCTATTTTTGCAGCTTCATGTGAATAACAGAAAAACACTATCAGCAGTTTAATTGATAGCAGTTTGTCTTTTTTAAACTTTCATTTTAAGTTCAGTAATGAGATTGCTCGGTCCAGTGGTAGTTCTGTTTTCAGCTCTTTGAAGAATTGTCACATTTCTTTCCACAATGGTTGAACCAATTTACACTCCCACCAACAGTAAGTAAGTGTTCCCTTTTCTCTGCAATTTGTTTGAGTTCCTTATAGATGCTGAATCTTAGACCTTTGTCAGATGCGTTGTTTGTAAAAATCTCCCATTCTGCAAGTTGTCTGTGATGGGTTCTTAAGTATTTTTAATTTAATTAAACTTAAACTCTTAAGTTGAATTAGATCCCATTTGTTAATGCTTGCTTTTGTTGGGATTGCTTCTTGTGTCTTTGTCATGAAGTCTTTGCTAGTTCCTATGTCAGAATGGTATTGCCTAGGTTATCTTCCAGGATTTTTATAGTTTTTGGTTTTACATTTAAGTCTTTTATCTACCTTGAGGAAGGGGTTCAATTTCAATCTTCTGCACATGGCTAGCCAGTTATCCCAGAACCATTTATTGAATAGGGACTCCTTTCCTCATTGCTTGTTTTTGTCACCTTTGTCAAAAATCAGATGGTTCTAGGTATTTGGGCTTATATTTGGGCTCTCTATTCTGCTCCACTTGTCTATGTGTCTGTTTTTATACCAGTACCATGTTGTTTTGGTTACTATAGCCCTGTAATATAATTTGAAGTCAATTAATGTGATGCCTCCAGCTTTGTTCTTTTTGGTTAGAATTGCCTTGGTTATTCAGACTTTCTTTCGGTTCCATATGAATTTTTAAAATTTTTTTCTAGTTCTGTGAAGAATGTCATCAGTAATTTGATAGAATAGCATTGAATCTGTAAATGGCTTTGAGCAGTATGGCCATTTTAGTGATACTGATTCTTCCTATCCATGAGCATGGAATGTTTTTTCATTTGTTTGTGTCATCTCCATCTCTGAGTTCTTTGATCAGTGTTTTGTAATTCTCAATGTTGAGATCTTTCGCCTCTGTTGTTAGCTGTACTCCTAGGTATTTTATTCTGTTTGTGGCAGTTGTGAATTGGATTGATTTCTGATTTGGCTCTTGGCTTGTCTGTTGGTGTATAGGAATGCTAGTGATTTTTGAACATTGATTTTGTATCCTGACACTTTGCTGAAGTTGTTTTTTAGATGAAGGAGCTTTTGGGTCGAGACTCTAGGGTTTTCTGAATAGAATCATGTTGTCTGCCAACAGGATAATTTGACTTCCTCTTTTCCTCTTTTCCTATTTTCCTATGCCCTTTATTTCTTTCTCTTGCCTGATTGCTCTGGCCACGACTTGAATAGGAGTGATTAGAAAGGGCATCTTTGTCTTGTGCTGGTTTTCAAGGGAAATGTTTCTAGCTTTTTCCAATTCATTATGGTGCTTGCTGTGGGTTTGTCATAGATGGCTATTATTTTGAGGTATGTTCCTTCAATAACTCGTTTATTGAGATTTTTTAACATGAAACGATGTTGAATTTTATGGAAAGCCTTTTCTGTATCTATTGAGATAATCATGTGGTTTTTGTCTTTAGTTCTGTTTATGTGATGAATCACATTTACTGATTTGCATATGTTGAACCAACCTTGCATCCCAGGGACAAAACCTACTTGATCATGGTGGATTATCTTTTTGATGTGCTGCGGGATTTGGTCTGCAAATATTTTGAGGATTTTTGCATCAATGTTCATCAAGAATATTGCCCTGAAGTTTTCTTTATTTGTTGTGTCTCTGCCAGGTTTTGGTTTCAGGATGATGCTGGCCTCACAGAATGAGTTGAGGAGGAGTCACTCTCCTCAATATTTTGGAATAGTTTCAGAAGGAATGCTACCAGCTTTTCCTTGTACATCTGGTAGAACTTGGCTGTGAGTTTCTCTGGGCCTGGGCTTTTTTTGATTGGTGTTGGTTACTGATTCAATTTTGGAGCTCATTCTTGGTTCAGGGAATCGATTTCTTTCTGGTTCAGTCTTAGGAGGGTGTTATGTGTCCAGGAATTTATCCACTTCTTCTTGGTTTTCTAGTTTGTAAGCCTAGAAGTGTTCATAGTAGTCTCTGATGGTTGTTTGTATTTTTATAGGGTCAGTGGTAATGTCCCCTTTGTGATTTCTAATTGTATTTATTTGGATCTTCTTTCTTTTCTTTTCATTAGTCTAGCTAGCACCCTATCAATCTTATTAGCTTTTTCAAAAAAATGACTCCTGGATTTGCTGATCTTTTGAATTTTTTTGTGGTAGCAATTTGGGAGGTAAAGAACAATGTCTGTTTTAAAGGTTACTTGGAAATCACTCCCTCCATTATCAGATGCCCTTTATTGCATGGTTATTTCCTGTCTCTTACTATCCATCTTCATATCTAGCTGCAGCAGCTGTAGTTCACACTCTTTGCTTGCCATACTGCAGTTTTGCTATAACTATGTCATGACCAATTACATGTAGTTTATATGAATTCCGATAAAATAGTTTTTGAATTAAAAATTAAAAATAGATTTAAATGAGGAATTGAAAGTACTAGAATAAGAGTATTGATAAATAGTCAGAAAAAATGGTCAATATGCCAACAAAAGGAAAGAAAATCTATAGACAAGAGCTGGAAATAAATTGATAAATGAGTGCAGAATATGAATGAAGTGTTTAAAATGCCATCATGTTTGAGAATTACACAATCCATTTTGCACACATCTCTTCAGTGCAAAATTGGCTTTTTATCAAGAAATTTTTTTTGGTTAAAGTGTTATGAAGAATACAAAAGTAGACCTGCTGTCTGCTCTTGGGGAACAATGAGACAGAGAGTATATATATGTATTATATAAATATAATATAAATTTTATGTTCTTATGGGAACAGAGGATTCAAAAATAAAGATTTTTAATAAATAAAACAGAATAAACCTAGAGTATAGATAGTTGATTGAAAAGCATAGATTTTTAAACTATCATTTACTGACTTATCTCAGTCTGTGCTAAGCCATTTATCCACATTACCTAATTTAATATTTCAACAACTCTCTGAACTGAGTCCTAACTTTTGGATAGGAGAACTGATATTCACAGGGGTTAGGTAACTTTCCCAAAGTCAGAGAGCTAACAAGTTAATTCATGAGTTGACTTCCAAGCTCTTTCTTTCCCACTGGAAAGCTCTTCAGTGATTGAGCCCCAGCTATGCTGACTCCAGGCCAGTGCTTATGCCACAGCACAGTCACACCACAATTTGTCCCCACTGAATTGGTCTAAGCAAGGAATTTTGGCTACAGTAAATGTGCACTGAGTTTTGGGGCACATTTTATGTGTAGTTGTAATTTGTGGTTAGATACTTTTATTAAGATCATCATGCCCTATTAATTTAACATCTTTTAATGATGTGCATCATGGCCTATTAATTTAACAGTCTTTAATAATGTGCTTACTGTTTATAATATCTAAGCATAAAAGGAAAGGCAGAAAATTATAAATGCACACAAGAAGAAATAAGCTATCTTAAACTACATTATTAATGAGGTCCCTTTTATATCGCTTTCCAATCAGCATGAAAAACTGATGGAGCCAAGATTCTTACTGTGGCTTATGGGGAAAAGTTGCATGCTTTTATAACTCCCATGAGTTTCTGGTCTCCACCTTTAGTCTTATCTAAATGATGTTAAAAGTTCTGGGTATCCAGGCTCATCCAGTGTGTTCTTCCTGGATTATCAGAGACTGAGAGAGCACCTATGAAAGGAACAGTACTATAGGAAAAGCAATTCCATGGATCTCCATCTTCCTTATTGATTCTGGTTAACACATAAAACTGCTTCAAGAAGTTCAATATGAAGTCATCCTAGTGTCATTTGTTCAAAGCCTAGGCTCATCATCCATTTATTTATTTATTCATGCATGCATTTATTCAACAGAGTTCATGATTGAGATAATATAAAGAGTAGATTTCAATGGTGTCGGGGAATATGGGAAAGGTTCTGAAAGGCTATGAAGACCCGCTTTCAAAAAAACGGAGCTAAAACGTGTTGTATAACATGATTAGCGTAGATTAGACTAACTTTAGCTCCTCTTTCTGGTAGCAGAGGTTTCATTTCTTCTGTATTGTTTGTGTGATTAGTTTCTTAGCAGGAATTTTTAATTTCAGTATGTGGCCTCCAATTTTCCTGCCTCCTTACTGGTGCAGTGATTCCCTAGTGTCTTAATAACTACAGCGGCTATGCTTTGCTTAATGAGTGTGAGCTTTAGAGAATAATGTCATTTATGAACTCAATGAGTGTTCACAATTAAGAAGGCACTGAAGTTCAAGTTCTTTTTTTTTAAAAAAAAGACATTTTCCTAATGATACAGCTGCGATTGAAAGAGTTGATAATCTGGAAAAGACGTTGTTTCTTCTGTTTTACAGCTAAAGTTTTGCTCTTAGCTTGACAAATTTAAAAAGTATTTGATATATATTTTAATTGCTATTAGAAAAAAAATCAAAATGCACAATTTAATGGTTTTTAGTTATAAAAATACAGAATTTAAGGGAAAGAGAATGGAAATTATAGAAAATGAAATAAACATAGGATGTCTGTCTCAGTTGTAGACTTGAAAATAATAGTAGAAGATAGGATATATACTGTCTTATCAGTAGAAACAATGATACTTGAAGCAATGTCCTGTGGAACATGATGTATGTGGACAGTGATTTCTAAGTATAACCTATTTTTTTTATCAAGCCCATAGCAGAAGTCTTAGAGGCGTTTATAGCATTGAAAACAGTTTAATTTAGAATAAACTGTTTCTAAGTAGGAGGACAATGGCCTGCTTATTCCCTTCCTACCTACAAGTTTTTACTTGGTTCCGGGTGTATTTTCAATGGAGACACACCAGAGAATTTTATTCTATGTCAGAGGAGGCCAGTTACAGTTAAGAAAAGACCCTAAGTGTCTAGGAGTGATCCAAAACATCCCTGATCCAAAGTATGCTGAGTGCCAAATTTGAACCTGACACTGAAGCTCAGGAGTCCTGCGCTGTGCAGTTGGTACGTTGACTCTGAGGCCCTTGAAGTGACTCTCTGGGTTCTAAGCCACAGGGAATTAAGTTTATAAATTTCTGCAGCCTGAGTTTCCAGCATTGCCAGGTTGGGTTTATAAGCTACAAAAATCTTAGGATTAACATTAGTAAGCCTGATGGCACCTACCTCAGAAGTGATTGAGTGGTTAAGGGAAAGGTGGCTAACCTTCATGGATTCAAACCCTCTCTTGCTGCTTAGTTTCTTTCTTTCTTTTTTTACAAAGATGTCATATGTGCTCATGTGTTTACAAATGTACATTGATTATGTTTGTAGATCACCATCACATCACAGGTGAGGAAGACGGTAATCGTCAAACCTTTGGGTTGGATGAACTGAAAATAATATTTAGCCCAGATTGGTATATAACATATTGTAAAATGAGATCCCTGGTTGTTTTGTCAAACAAAGTGGCATGAAGATAGTGGACTGTGACACTTGTTGAACAGGGAAGAATTGGTCTGAAGAATGCTTTATTGTTTATAATATTTAGTTTCTGGTTTATTTTATTCAATGCAATTGCTCTTCTCCTCAGACCCCCTATTGAAATTTAAGGTTTTAAATTTGATTATTAAGACTACCTCTTAGCCACTTTCTCTTCACCTCATTCCCTATCTTTCAGCTCCACCCTCTCTGACACATTCAGCACCATATTGCTTCACCTTAGTTGTATTACCCTGTATAACTGCCTCCTCAGTTCTCACACTCTACCATCAAATGCACTCATGTTTTCGGCCTCTGCTTGGATCATAACTACTATAATCTCATTGGCTAAAGCAAATTGCATTGCCAAGTTCAAAGTCAATGAATGGTAAGGAACATTCTGCCTTTTTAGGGAAGACCTGAAAAGTTGCATGGCAGAGGTACTGAATATATGCTGAATACAGATTTGGGATCAAGAATCCAATCAACCAAGTGAGGATATATGTCTTTTTTCTTTCCATTCAGCCTGTATTGCTATATAGTAGGACTTGGGAAGCAAGTCCATCAGATAAGCAAGATAGCAGCTCAGACCCCATCAATCTCACAATGTAATGGGGAGGACTGACATGAAGCAACCAAATCACAAGCATGATAATTACTGTGATAAGATCTTTGCCATACAGTATTCCTTTTTGTTCCAAGATATCCTTCCCCCTTAAAACCATTTATTTATATCTAATAAGAGTATCAAGACTGACTCAAAGGTCACCTTCTGTGTAAGTTGATTCCAGCTATAATCCTTTCTAGTCCATATTCTCTCATTTTTATCAATTTAGATTCTTTGATGCTGTGAGGAGTTTCCTTGTTGATACAGAGTTCGATAGTAGTTGTCAGATTGTGCCATGTGATTGGTCTACACATAACTCAGATGGAGGTAATAGCGGAAGAGGACTAGGCGTAAACTGCTGTGAATGTGAAAAGGTACTTCCTGCCCATGCTAAGGCCTTGGTAAAAGCTAGCTGCAAGTGTCACACTCTGGAGATAGTAACTGTACTTTCTGTTCTTTTTGCTGCCTTTCTAGGATGGAATGCCATTGAATGATTCCCAAAACCAACTTTGCAGTACTCATGGTATCTGAAATTTATTAGAGAGGTGTTTCACTGAAAGTCTGGAGACAGTAACTGTATTTTCTGTTCTTTTTGATGCCTATCTAGGAGGGAATTCCACTGAATGATTCCCAAAACCAACTTTGCAATACTCATGGTATCTCAAATTTATTAGAGAAGTATTTCACCGAAGGTCTCTGAACAAAGTTAAATTTTATTTGTGTCAATTTAGAGGAAAATTATGTTTCATGTGGCACCATGGAAGGGAAATAAAGAGGCAAAGGAAACAGCATCATATCTCCTAAGGGTTGAAAGTCATTGTAAATAGGTGCTTTAATTAAGTTAGTTAGTGACAAGATTAGGACTTATATATCCCCTTTTATTTATTAACAGTTTAGGCAGCATATATTTTAAGGATTTGGCCATCCCACTAATAAAACCTTGAAACCAGAGATAAAAAAGTACTGCAAAAGAAAGCTGTGATCAGGTTTGTTTGTTTGTTTCTTTCTTTCTTTCCTTCTTTCCTTCTTCTCTCTTTCTTTTTTTTCTTTTTGTGTCCTTGTCACAACAACATTTTTTTAGTTCACCAATTATTCTTTCTTTTTATTATGTCTGGTCATGGTTGAAGCAACTTATAATGAAATAACTGATTGTTTATTTTAAGAGGAAGATCAGACCTAGCATTTTAAGGTTGACATCAACTACAGTGAACCTCTTCACTGAAATGGGTCTGAGCATGAGTACCGCTTGTCACTGGGCAAGATTGCAGGGGGTCCTATTCGCAGAATGCCAGAGATTTCTATCATCCTCAACCCCTCTATTTTGCATTCCAGCAACCTGAGACCCAGAGAAGTTAAATGTGCTGTTTCAGTGCCAGAATGAGCTAGTGGCAGAGCCTGGATTTATTTGAACCCAAATATTTTGTCTATAACCAGTGTTCCTTGAATCTTGTCAGCTTTCTTCAAGATTTCTTTTGGCAGTTGGAAGTTTTAGATAATGACACCATGTCTTCCATTACCAAGGAAAAACACTCAATGGGTTTAAGTACCAAGAAAAATATAGAACTTTATTCTTTAAAGAAAGAAATAAGAAGGAAGAAAGGAAAGAAAGAAAAAAGAAGGAAAGAAAGAAAGAAAAAGAAAGAAAGAAAAAGAAAGAAAAAGAAAGAAAGAAAAAGAAAGAAAGAAAGACAGAAAGAAAGAGGAAGAAAGAAAGAAAGAAAGAAAGAAAGAAAGAAAGAGTGAGGGAGGGAGGGAGGGAGGACAATTAGATGTGACCTCTGTGGTAGTACATAATGTGTGGGCCGACTGAAAAGAGCCACTCAGCAGTGGGGAAGAATTTCACCAAGGAGACAACACCTTAATGGGACCTTGAAGCATAGGCTGTATTTGACACCATTGTGGAGGGCAATGGGTTTGGGAAGGAAGGGACAAGGATACTGCCAGGATCAAGAGGGAGGTTGTCATGGAGAACCAGAGAAGGCAGAAGCCTCAAAGGCACCAAGAGGGGAATGATTCCAAAGCTTTTGTTGCTCTTATTTTGTTCCTCTTATAGAGTCAAACTATATTCTCTTGCCACTCTGTATGTCTATGTGATGATCCTGGCCCAGTGTTCACCTAGAGAGCTGCAGGGATGATGCACGCCATCATAATGGGGATTGCTAGGCCAAATGTCCTTGCCAACATTTCAGTTTCTCAAAAGAAAAAAATTGAGAAAATATCCATTATTCTTTGTTATGCTAATTATATTCACATAAACATATTCTTATACATGTTCCTTTTTTTCTAGTTATTCCATTTATGCTATTTATTTCCACTGGATAGAGCTGTGAATTTTGGAAAAGCAAAGATCATTTATAATGTAACCATATTATGTCTAAATCTCCTAATATTATTTGGTGAATACAATATGAAATTATATTGAATATATGAAAACATGGGAGATAAAGGAAGAAATCACACCCTCACTATCCATGAGTAGCTATTGGGGGCCCCATACTCACTGCCACCCTCATGACCTTATTAAATCCTCTAAGGTCTGTCTCCTCTCTTTTTTAAAATAATCACTTTTCTAGGAACAGAATAATCTAGGATGTAACATTGATTTCGTTCCTTTTGGGCTTTTTCTTCAGGGCTGGTTTTCTTCTGCTATGTTTCATTTGCTTTCTCAATTCCTCCTGAGTTACAAGGCTTTCTATTTTCTCATGTCTTTCTGGTCATCTCATTTCTGTTTGCAGCTGATTCCAAAGCTGTTGTTGCTCTTGTTGTTCCTCCTATGGAGTCAAAGTACATTCTACTCTCTCCAACCTCTGTGTCTAGTCATTACGAGAAATGTGCATTACCACTGTTGTGTATTCTGTATGACATAGGCTTGACCAAACAGCCTGCAATCTTCACAATTATTCTTCCTATGGTTCCCTAAATGTTTGCTTAGTGATTACTCAACTTAAAAGCTGAAATCTATTTTTGTAGCAAATATAAGCCACTGGGCTTACATTTCCTGTGTATAAGTATTCAAATCAGTGCTACTATATGCATGCAAAATAAAATCATAAGCTTCAGTGACCATCCTGGGTATTTACTAACAATATACCTATGCTAAGTGATGAGTCATGCCTGGGATAACACATTTTTCTCAGTAAATGCATTTTAAATACCAACAGAACCTAGATGGAGATTATGTTTAAGCAAAAAAAGATTTAAAGTGTTTCCAATTTTCTAGGTGTGCCAGAGAGCTGCCCACCATGTGGCAACTCATGCTGTCATAGCAGATGGTCATCAAAGGGGTAGCTTAGCACTTATGACTCATCCGTTGCACTGTTGCTATATAATCTGCCAAGACAATGAAGAAAAGTCTCTTTCTCATAAATTCATTCCTCCCTCTCTACTGCCTTCTTGTACTCAATCAAGCCCTCCTATTGACATATATATGTATATATTTTATTCTCCTTGCCCTTTCATCTTCTGTTCTATCTCTAGTCTTCCAGTCATTGCTAAATGTCATGAAGAATAGACTTCACATCTTCACTACTCCTTACCACTCAACTCCACTATCTTGTTTCTGCTTCTAACAGTACCTGCTAATTGACATGATGCTGCTCTTTCAGAGTCCCTAATGCAAAATCCAGCGGCCCCTTTCCCAGCCCTCACACTCATGTAATTTTCCAGAGTTAACCATTCATTCCTTCCCCTACTTAATTTCTATGACACTGCTCTTTTTATCTCTTCTTCTTCTCCTTCTTCCTCTCCTTCTCCTTCTTCTTCTCAGTATCTACTTCCGACCTTCTTTTTCTTAACCTGCACTTTAAATGTAGAATTCTTGGTATTCTCTGTCCCTATGTGTTCTCCCTGTATGATCTCAGACACTTCTCCAGCCATTATCTACCCTCAGATGATTTGAAATTTGTATTGTATATGCCAGTTATTTTCCTAGGCTCCACATTTACATATGTAGCAGCTTGATGGGCACAGATGTTCCTCTGGACTTCCAAATTCAATGTGTTCGAAGTGCAATTGGACTGTGAGGAAGTAACACAAGGGTATGGCCTTTGTCTTCAGATGGACCAGGGTTAGATCTCTGGCTCTTAGTTGCTACAGGACCTTGGAAAACATGCTTGAACTTCTTGTGCAGCTGTAAAATGAAAACTGCCAAACAGGTCCCCAACCCCTGGGCCACAGACTGGTACTGGTTTGGTCCATGACGTGTTGGGAACCTGGCTGCACAGCAGGAGGTGAGTGGTGGGCTAGCATTACCACCTGGAGCTCAGCCTCCTGTCACATCAGAAGTGGCACTGGATTCTTATCAGGGGAACCCACTCCCAATATTTCAACATAGGTTCTTTCTATTTTCCCTAAGTGTTTGTCAGTCTGAGAAATAAAGAGAAAGACCACAAAGAGAGGAATTTTATAGTTGGGCCACCAGGGGTGACATCACATATCGGTAGGTCCGTGATGCCCACCTGAGCCGCAAAACCAGCAAGTTTTTATTAGGGATTTCAAAAGGGGAGGGGGTGTATGAACAGGGAGTAGGTCACATGCTTCAAGGGGCAAAAGGCAGAGCAAAGATCACATGCTTCTGAGGAAACAGGACCAAGGCAAAATCAGAAACTCCTGATAAGGGTCTATGTTCAGCGGTGCACGTATTGTCTTGATAAACATCTTAACAGAAAACAGGGTTCGAGAGCAGAGAACTGGTCTGACCTCAAATTTACCAGGGCTGGGGTTTCCCAATCCTAGTAAGCCTGAGGGTACTGCAGGAGACCAGGGCGTATCTCAGTCCTTATCTCAACCGCATAGGACAGACACTCCCAGAGCAGCCATTTATAGACCTCCCCCCAGGAATGCAATTCTTTACCTAGGGTCTTAATATTATACTCCCTGGTAGGAAAAGAATTTAGCCATATCTCTTCTACTTGCGTGTCCATTTATAGGCTCTCTGCAAGAAGAAAAATATGGCTCTTTTAGCCCAACCCCGCAGGCAGTCAGACCTTATGGTTGTCTTCCCTTGTTCCCTAAAATCGCTGTTATTCTGTTCATTTTCAAGGTGCACTGATTTCATACTGTTCAAACACACGTTTTACAATCAATTTGTACAGTTAACATAATCATCACAGGGTCCTGAGGTGATGTACATCCTCAGTTTATGAAGATAACAGGATTAAGAGATTAAAGTAAGACAGATGCAAGAAATTATAAGAGTATTATTAGGGAAGTGATAAATATCCATGAAATCTTCACAATTTATATTCCTCTGCCACGGCGCCAGCTGGTCCCTCCATTCGGGGTCCCTGACTTCCCACAACAGATTCTCATAGGAGTGTGAACTGTATTGTGAGCTGCACATGCAAGGGATCTGGGTTGCTTGCTCCTTATGAGAATCTAATGCTTATTGAAGCTGAGGTGGAACAGTTTCATCCTGAAACTGTCCCCCCACCACCAGTCTGTGGAAAAATTGTCTTCCACAAAACCAGTCCATAGTGGTTGGGGACCACTGCTATAAAACCTACTTTGCAGAATAACTATGAATATAAAATATCTGAAACAAAACCTGGCAAATTGCTGTCCCTTAATGCATATGAGATATTATGCTATACTACGTTCTGTCCAATGACTCTTCCACCTATTGCATTCCTATTCCTTTAATCATATCATCATCCCATAATCATTTCCTCTTCCTTCTATCCCAATCCTCACATCTAATCACTGGTCATGTCATGTAGATTCTGTTTCTCTAGATTCCATAGAGTCCACCCTTAGCTGTCTATATTTTGCTCCTTATTTGTTCCTGAATTGTTGCAATAACAATCAAATTGATTTCTCTGTTTTCCATAAATGGAAAACCAAACCATTCATTATTTCATTATCAGAGTTTTGCTGTTTTCATTTTCAGGAAACACAGCAATACTCAGGTTATTCTTCTTAAAACCCTTCAGTAGCTCTGTGTTGCCTATAGCACGATGCTATAATTCCTTTAGCTGTCAATCTCCCTTACAGTGTTATAATTACTGTCTTTCCAGACTGTTCCCTCATTACTTCTCTTTCTGCTCTAGTAACACCAGAGTTCTCAATGTCCCTCAAACAAGCTATCCAGGTTAATGACTTTCTTTCAGTTTTGAATGCTCTTCTTCCCTGAATAAAATGCCAGTTACTTTAGCCAGGTCTTCCTTTTTGTTCCTATAACACTTACTTGAATCTCTGTTTTCATTCTGCATTTATTGTAGTTAATAAGCATTTTCTCCCCACAAGCTAAGTCCTTTGAAATCAGACTAGATAAAGGCAATAAAGGTAGTAAAAAAGAAATTCAAATGCTAAAGGAAGAACCAAGAAATGTAATTATGCGAACAATAAGGTCAATACAGCAATAAGGGCAATTACTGTGGCTATGCACAAAACTTCGCTGTGAAACATTTATCAGTTAAGATTTGGTCATTAATTCATTCACTTCACAAATAACTTTGGGGTGAATTCCTTGTGTTTAGCCCTAGGTATTGAAAAGCAACTAACAAGACTGTTCTGGCTCCTACTCAGAAAAAAATTATGGGAAAATGTTATATACTTCAAACAACCTTAGAGGAATATATACAACAGTTCATGATGAAAAGCAAAATTTCTCCTGGTACTAAAGTTTGAGAAAACTTTCTCATTAGGAACATAATGTAGAGGATATTGAGTGAAATAATGTATAAGTTTCTCAATAATAGTCTTATAATAAATATAGAAGCATGGTTTTATATGACTGTTAAGGTATAACATTGAAAATCATTTATATCCCCTGCTCTATAGAATACCTTTACATACTGGGGACTTGCTAAATAGTTGTTGAAATCAAGCACTATGATCTGACTTTGTTGATCTTTTTTCAAATACTGATAGATCCATATCCAGTAGTATCATTGGTATCTTAATCAAAATGGCTTTGTGAATTTATTTATTTGGCACCAAAGAATCTTTGTCTGATGGCCTATATGTATTAGTTTCCCATTGCTGCTACAACAAATTACCACACAACAGGTGGCTGAAAATAACCAAAGTTATCTTATAATTCTGTAGTTTAGAAGTCCCATATAGTTCTCAGTGGGCTAAAATCAAGACTCTGGCAGGGCTGGATTCTTTTATGGTGACTCAAAGGCAGAATCTGTTTCCCTTCCTTTTCTAGCCTCAAGAGGCAACCCATATTCCTTGACATATGGCACTCTTCCTCCATCTTTTAAGCCAATAGTGTTGCATCACTCTGATCATTACTACATACTCACATTTCCCTCTAACTGCAGCTGAAAAAGATTCCCTGCTTTAAAGGACTCATGTGATTATATTGGACACTTCTGGATAAATCAGGATAACCTCCCCATAACAAGATCCTTAGCTTAATCACATCTGCAAAGTCTTTTGTCATATAATATATTTACAGGTTTCAGGGATCCATATGAGAATATTGGGGGGGGACATTATTTCACCTGCCATATATCTTACTGTCATGTTCTAATTTATAATAGAGACTACGAATTCCAAAGTGCCATTTCAAAGAAGCAAATTGCAGGATGTAATTCTACACCCCTCCCGTAAAACAACAGCAACAAAGATTACATTTCCTTAGAATGCATGGGTACTTGCTATTTGTGCATGTGCAACTTAGAACATGTGCATTTTTATTTTTTCTGCTTTTTCTTTTTTCTTTCTTTCTTTTTTTTTTTTTTTTTTTTTGAGACAGAGTCTCGTTCTGTCACCCAGGCTGGAGTGCAGTGGTGTGATCTCAGCTCTCTGCAACCTCTGCCTCTCGGGTTCAAGCTATTCTTTTGTCTCAGCCTCCCAAGTAGCTGGGACTGCAGGCACACACCACTATGCCCTGCTGATTTTTGTATTTTTAGTAGAGACAGGGTTTCACCATATTGGCCAGGCTGGTCTCGAACTCCTGACCTCGTGATCTGCTCACCTCAGCCTCCCAAAGTGCTGGGATTACAGGCATGAGCCACCACACCCAGCCTTTTACTGCTTTTGTAAGGTTAGACTTTGGAATTAAAAGAGGGTGTCTGAGGTGACCATGTCAGAATTTGCTCCTTTACAGAGAACATTGGAGATCCCTCTTCCCCTCTTTCTTTCTAATGTTATGCATTTCTCGACACCTGATGTACAATTGATAATGGGTTAAAAGCATCTTTTCCATTTCTTTGACTAGAGCAAAATGAAGCCATAAAAATATCTACCAACCCTGGGAAGCTCTTGCATAAATGACTGGTGTTTATTGCTAATGTAAAATGTTTTTGATTGTGAACATGCTTCTATGTGATCTTCTGAATAAAGATAATTTTATACTGTATGAATAATTTCCCTTTGTTTTCCAAAGTGTTTGAGTGGTTAGAAAAAATATTTTTATTATATGTCTGTCAGTTTCACTATACAAAATTGAAACAATCTTGGAAGTTATGAGTACAACCAGATGGATGAAGATTTCCGATTCCAGTCTGGAATGTGAACAAAGCGTAAAATGCTGTTTGTGGATTATGAGTTATTTACTAGGACTTATCTTAGAACAACGTAATCAGTACCTCAGCAACTATCTAGTTCTGCACACAGCAGGCACTCATTAAGTGTTTATTATTTGAATAAGAGAATCATTTTATTTGTCTTCCCGTCAATAGTTGTTGAATTTTATTCTTCCCAGTCAGTGCCTTATACTACAATTGTTCATCCTGTACCTAAAATTAATACACACTCCCAAATTTGTTACATTGTTTTGGAGAATACATGACTCAGCCTTTTTGCCAAATGCTATACCTTTCCAGAAGCCTTATAATTATACTTTGTTAATTGCAAACCACAAAGCTGCCATCATTTCTTTCTCTCTCTCTTTGTAAAAAAAATGGTATCCCAGAATAGATAAAGAAGCCATGATTTATATGACTCTCTTTTCCTTTCTGTTACAAACTTGTTTCCCTCTCCCACAATAGGAAGAAATTGTTAGGCAGATTAAAAGCTTTTCCTTACGGAATCTGTAAAAGAAATGATGCTTGTACTCAGCTCCCCACTGCAAAGGCCACCAACAGAGTAAGGGATGGCAGAAAGGACACGGAAAAAGAGATGCAGGCTGAGATTGAATCCAGTGACCTTTGGAGAGATTCAGCTGGCTCATGCACCAGTGCTTGAAAGTTCTGTGTTTTAGTTTCACAGTATAAAAATGTGCTGAAAAACATCTTAGTATGTTGTCTTTCAAGCTCATCTGAGACAGATATCCGTCAAAGGTAGTGATTGGGCTTCCTAAGGGAAGGTGATATGTTATTCCTTGCAGGAAATAATTCTTTATATGTCCCGTTCCCTAGATAGCTATTGAAATTTGTGTGCCGGGCTGTGGAGAAAGTAGTTCTGTGAAAACCTGGAAAGAATCTGATTAGAGAGTGGTGAACCCTCCCTGCAAATGCAGAGGAAGCACAAGGAAGAGGAAGGCAATCCCTTCAGGTGGTGACCCCGAATCATTCCGGTCCAACCCTTCACAACCGAAGGACATTTTTTTTGCTTAGTTATGGCAGGTTCTCCATTTGCAACAATTTGCTTTAGACCCATTCTTGCCCCTCCCCCTCCACCTTGGACATCACTCTTTTAGACCTTCTTGTCACTTTACAGCTCACTCAAGCCAAGTCACAAACATTAGTTTTCGTTTGCTGCACATCACAAAAGTCCCATCCACCCTCAAGTTAGGATGTGGCTTCTGTGACAACCCTCAGAGCCACAAGCCAAGCCCCTCATTGTCCGGGGACCAGTTAGTCATGCCTACTTGGTTTGCCTACCTGGTTTGTTGGGAGAGCTTGATAAAATAATATGTTTGACATGCATGACCAGCTCCAAAGTGTTCTTCAAAGACGACAGAATCAATCTTCTGTAAAGATGGTGATTAGTCCCTCACTGTCTTCACCTCTCAGCCAGGCTTCTGTGTTCATGTGAGTTTTATTACGGATTTTCTTTCAGAATGGTGATAATTTAGCATGACATTTTTAATACATATTTTTAAGTTACAATTTATTGAAGTGTAACATAAATACAGAAACATACACCAATTTCAAGTGTGTGGTGGAATGAATTTTCACGAAGTCAGGGTACCCATATAACAAACATCCAGATCAGGAAATAGGACATTACCATCGTCAGTGCCCTGATGCAAAACTCATGCCCCTCACAATTCAACAGGTTTCTGAAACAGTGTCTTTTGGGAATCCAGTGACTTCTCTACGTAGTCATCTATGGTTTCCCCAGTATGCATGGCTCTGTATATCTTTAGTGAGAAGGTCACTTTCTCTGCAAGGTGTAGCCTACAGCCTTTTTGGGGAAGCAAAAATAACTACAACAAGTGAAGGACATTTAAAGGATTGAACTCCAATGTGTGCAAAATCAGCATGAACTCTACATGTGATGACTAAGGCATTGATCATAGAGAGTAGGAGATAATCATGTGGGGTAGGGAGGGGGTCCCAAGCAAAGCTTTGTCAGAAGCTGGGAAAGGTATTATAGAGACATTTCTTCTTCTTATACCTCACCTCACCCTATACTTTGCACCCCAGATCCTGTTTTGCTGTCTTATATTAACTTTGACCACCCGCCACACCCATCTATCCAGGAAGAGTTCCATCCGGCGAGATATGCAGCCCTAGTTCTTTTCCTCCTTTATCCACTACCTTTGCTTATTGCTGAGCTTCCCCTGTCTGCTCCTTTCCTTTACTGTCAATGGTGCATGTCTCCGACTTAATAAAAACAGCCTTGGGTTTTGTATTTCTAATCTATGGGCTATTAATGAAATGCAGCAGTGGTTTCATCCTTATCTCTAAACACCATGAGCATCCAAGTGCCAAGTGTATATTGTGATCACTAAATTGCCATGAGACACGGGCCCACAATTCCAGGAATGTGCCATTTGCCATAAAGCTATATCTGAAATTGCTATTAACTCTTTCCTATGACTTTGGTTCTTCTACTAGGAATTTTCTTTCTTATCGTAACTCTCCTAAATATTATATTATCCATAGTTCTCTATTACTAGCCTCATTTATATTGAGACTTTTTAGACATTTCATTAAGTCACTCACTCCATGAAGACCGTTTACGGCAAAGCACCTATTATAGGCAAAGCATTCTATCAGGTGCAGGGAAATAATAATAATTAGCATGTGGATCTTGCTTTTGAAAAAATTACCAAGGGACATAGGACATGTGCATAAATATGTATATTTTAAGTGACCAAACGGATTGACAGATAATGATATGGATGGCTGAGAGATGAGAAGTGAGGAGTAATTCCTTAGGACTGGGTGGATGAAAGAAAACCTCATGAAGGAAGTGACATTTTAAGAGGGCCTTAAAAGTTGGGTTGATTTTGGAATATATGATGATTTGGTAATCTTGGTGGTGGAATCAGGGTGAATAAGAGAAAAATGAAGACCAAATTGAGTTTGTATAAAGAACAGTGAATAGTTAGGTATTGTATCTGTTAGACATGCTTGCAGGTGAAAGGAACATCAACATCAAAAACAATAAATGCTACCAAACTAGCTCAAACTGAAAGGGCATTAAGGGTGTATTTTGAAAAAATCCTGGAGGTATTTTGTCCCAGACTGACCACCACCTTCATTCTTTGTTCAGGGCCAGCTTTGTCATCAAGGGCTAGCCTTCTCCTCGTCTTCCACTCCATCATTCTTAGCACATCGGCTCTTGATGTCAGCTTACCATGACAACTCACGGCAGTGCAGAAGCACATGTTCATCTCTAGGTCAATCGCTGGGAAGGTGATGGGCTTGTTACGATTTTCTGGGATTAACTGTATTCAGAGCCCTTATGAAAATAGGGTTTGTTAACAAAAGGAAAGATGAGAAAGAAGAGGAAGAGGAGGAAGAGAAAGGAGGAAGGAAGCAGAAGGTGGAAGTGAATAAGAATAAAAAGAAAAGATTGAGGAGGAGGTGGAAGAGGAGTAAGGAGAAAATGGCTTAAAACTTGAGTTTTAGGGGCACAGTGAGATCATTTTGGCTACAAAGTGGGATCATATTATGGGTAAACTGATAAATCCCATGGTCAGCTTTCAGTCTTTTTCCTTGACCTCTTCTTTCACCTGTTGGACTCTGTTGACTCACCTTCCCCCTCTGTCCTGCTTTTTCCTGTGTTTACTTCCTAAGCTCTGGCTGCTCCTTTTCAAGGTCGTTTGCTGGTGTCTGCCCTCTGTTTCCCACATAAGTGGCAGTGCTCCCAGGTTTCTGTCCAGGTCCTCTCTTCTCAGTCCTCCTGAGGAAACCCACATAAAGTCAACAACTTTATACACATTGCTCTCAAACCTCCAGCACAAATCTTTAACTGCTCTTTCTGCCTTGGATCTGCCTCCCCACACCCTCCCCATGTAGCTTAGCCTCTGTGGCTTCCCTCAAGCTTTCCGCACACCCTGGAATTCCACACACTTTCTTTGGTGTTGTCCAACAAATCACTTCTCATTCAAGAGGAATTTATTTCAGGTTGCTTCTCTGCAGTCTAGTTCCTACCGCCTTCTGCGGGGTTCCCTGTGCCCTCCCCCACCTCTTCAGTGCCTCTCTTCGTGCTCACTTCACTGTACTTAGTCACTGATTCAGGGACCAGCAACTCTCTAGGTCACTGCAAGACCATTGCAGCCTGCCCGCTGCAGGCCGCTCTCAGATGCTACCCAGATTCCTGGAATAGTCTTCTTATCAACCTCCTTGCAGCCCTCCGGCTGTTCTCCAAATTCTGCTTTATGTGGTAGCAAAATGATCTTTTCTAAACAATAGTGGTGTGATGACTATCCTCTGCCCAAAATCTTTCCAAGAGTTCCCGATATTCTCAGGAGAAAGACAAAGGCCCTGACATTTCATACAGAGCCCTACAAGGGGCCTCCCCTCTTCCACCTTGATGTGCATTTGTCTCCCTCTTGCTTTCTCTACCACAGTTCCACCAGCCTTCTTTCATTTACTCCAAAGTGGCATGCCATCTACCTTCCTCCACAGGATCTTTACAAATGCTTTTCTTTGCCTGGAATGTCTATCTTCTCCACCTTCATCACACTAGCTGCTACTCATCTATCTGATTGCAGCTCAAGAGGTACTGCCTTGGGAAAGCCTTTCTTAACATTTGGATCCCTGACTTCATGGAGCCTTGTCTCACTCATTCATGGTGCTTGTCATTATTTATGAGCATGGAATTGTTTTTGTGATTGTTTGATTAATATCTGTTTCCCTCTCTAAATAGTCATCTCTGTAAGAGCAGCAGCTGGGGCTCTTTTGCTGATGTTTTTATTCCCACTATCTTGTATGATACTTGGCATGTCATACACACTTAATAAATACAGTGCTTTTAGGAAAATGAACTTTCTCTTTTATACCATGAAATTCTGGGAAACCGAGACAAGCCTGGTTTAATGCTATATTCCGAGGACCTTGAAGAGTTTTTATATATGAAGATTGCTAAAATTATTGATAAATGATTGATTTAAGAAGGCATTGTGGATATCAGGCTAATTAATTTGTGATTATTGATGGAAGACTGTGTGTTTTGTAGGCGTTTATTGCCCTAACCAGCTAATCCCAGATACCCTCACCCAGTATTTCTCTATAATGTTCCTAATCCATTCTTTCTGCCCCAGTTTTCTCTTTTAAATGGTCAGTGAGGGCCTGGAAACATGTTCTCACTTCTGATCAGACCAAGGAAGCAGAACTTCTCTAATATGTGACCATGGTTTCCCTGGTTTTGAGGGATTTGATGTTCTAAGATGCCTCTGTCTTGCCAACTTTGTAGTCTGTTCTGTTTCAGTCTATTATTTATTGTGGTTTTTTAATTCTCCAAGCTGCCTCTCTTAATCTCAAATTCCACTATTCTACTTGCTCAGTCCTTTCATCTAGAAGTGACATTGGGGAAGGAGGTACATTGAACACTTTCATGGACCCAGGTCCCAAATGGCAATGTGTACTTAGCAGTGAACAAACTGTGTTAGTACTGAAGCTGCTGCCACAAAGAAAACTGTGTCTTTCACCTGCAGGGTCTATTTATGTGACCACATATTTAAGCTCAGGTAAATCTTCAGTATCCTCTCATCCTGCCTTTCCTTTCTGATTAGGAAATCTTTTATTTATCATGGTTTTCATTTTCTCTGAACAGATGGTGCATTACCAACAAGTAACAAATGACTATCCTCCCAACAAGTATTTAGAAACAAATAAAATTAACCACAAGAAATATGGCAGCAGGGTGAGTAAGAAGCTCACAAAGTAAATGAGTTTATCGCATTATTTGCTTCCCTACTGGCATCATGAGATCCACTTTTGAAAAATATATATAAAATAGTCAAAGAAACTGATTTAGACAGATCAGTTAACCTCATATATATTTCCTCCAAACACAATTATTGGGAAAAATAACTAATCTTTTCTTGTCAAAGCATTTGCTTTCCTAGAAGACAGCAGAGTTCTCTTTAGCCTCATGTAAGGAAATAGTGTAATGCATTGTGATAAACAGATGCCTCACACCTTTCTAGGAAAGAAAAATGTTGAGGCCTTTGACTGCAACTAGATGGACTGAAGCTAAATGCAACTATCTCCATCAGCAAAATAGACCCAGTTGCTGCTCTCACAGAGATTGCAGTTTAGAGGGGGAGATAGATATTAATCAAACAATCACAAAAACATGGTCATAAATATAAGCACAATGAATGAGTGAGAAAAGCTCCATGAAGTCATGAATTTGAATGATAAGAAAGGCCTCCTCCAGGAAGTGATTCTTGAGCTGCAATCAGATAGATGAGTAGGCGTTAGTGTGGTAAAGGTAGACGACAAACATTCCAGGCAAAGGAAAGAGGATTTGTGGCCGGGCACAGTTGCTGACCTGTAATCTCAGCACTTTGGGAGGCTGAAGTGGACAGATACTTGAGCCAAGGAGTTTGAGATTAGCCTGGAGAAGATGGAGAAATCCCATCTCTACAAAAAAAGATACAAAAATTAGCTAGGTGTGGTGGCGCACACATGTAGTCCCAGCTATTAGGGAGGCTGAGGTGGGAGGATTGTTTGACCCCAAGAGGTCAAGGCTGCAGTTGCCACTGCACTCCAGCCTGGGCAACAGAGTGAAACCTGTCTCAAAAAAAAAAAAAAAAAAAAAAGCATAAAAGCATTTGTAAAGATCCGGTGGAGGAAGTAGATGACATGGAACTTAGGAGCAGATGAAAGAAGGTCAGTTGAGTTGTGGCACAGAAAGCAAGAAGGAGACAAATGTGCATCGGTGTGGAAGAGAGCGGCCCCTTGTAGGGCTCGATGTGAAATGTTAGGGCCTTCCAAAAGTTCCTGTTATTCTTTCTCCTAAGACTAACAGGAATCCTTGGACAGGTGCTTTCAGCAGAGAATTCCCAGCTTACTCTCATTGTTTGAAAAAGCTCATTTTGCAACTAAAGGCATTATGTCTTCAAAGCTGCATTCTATGACATCCACTCATGCTCAGCATCAGAGTATGCACTCAGACATTCTAGATGTGAGCTATAGATACTCGTTTTTTTAATGTTTTTAGATAATGCCACCAATTCTGATTCTCTGAAATATTTCAACCTATGAGATGTGCTTTAAAACATACATGCTTTGGATGAAAATGCCATAAAATAGAAATGTGATATACCCTATAAATAGATGAAATTATATATAAGAACATCTTAGGAAGAGGGTAAAATTAAATCAGTAACTGAAACAGTAATTGTAAAATATTGCTATATTTCCTCACTTTTCACAGATACTTCACTGATAAAAAGGGGAACAAAATATGAGATTGTTAGTCACATGATTTCCTTACCATGAACAACAGTTACACACTTAAATGTAGGCTGATAGTAGTTCAATCAGAGTCCACACTTCTTTGAGAAGTTCATGTTCTGCATGAGTTAGTCATAGCAAAGTGAATAAGTAATTCATGTGTTACTACTCCCCACCCTTCCTAGATGGATGTAGTGTAAAGGATGTTAATACACCTAAAAGCAAAAGATGGATATTCTAACTTCAGGGATGAGTGTGGAGCTAGGCGGCCTGTTCCACCGATCTCTCTTTCCTTCTCTCCTGAATCGTCAACATTCAAAGTTGCAGTGGCATCTCACATCTTTGAAAACAATTCCACCTTGATCTCACTTTCCCTTCAGCTTTCAGGTCCTTCCACCCCAAAAGTATCTATAATGATATATGAGTGATATGTGATTAAGTATTGATATAATCATAATCCTTAGTTTGGGAATTAATTTTCATTTTCTCCCCCAGTCCTCCCTGACCACCACTCCCTTGTCCCTGTCCACTTCTAAAGGCTCCACCATCATAATCAAGAATATCTCCTTGACTGTAATACATCATGACAATATTGTTTTGTCTGGGTATGTTTTCACAAAAACAAAATTATGCTACATTTTAAGAAAAGAAAATTGTGCTAAAGAGTCATTCTGACCTTAATTTTTTTCTATTCAACACTTTTAAAACTATTCAAGTTTCTACATGTATTGTTTTAAAATTTATTTTTTAGTTAGCAAATAAAAAGTATATATATTTATTGTGTGCAACATTATGTGATATATATGTGTATATTTTAATGTATTTGTGATGCCTACTTGCAGTTCCATAGCATAAACCTTTCACATTTTCTCCTCCTTTCCTAAATCGCCTCTATCTCTCCCATGCCACAAACAACACTGTGGTGAGTATCATTATGCACACCCTCTATTTTCTTTTCTTAACTTTTATTTTAGGTTCGGGGGATACATGTGCAGTCTACATGGGTAAACTGTGTGTCACTGGAGTTTGTTGTACAACTTCCCTTACTCAAAAGAGAGAAATGTATTTAGTATATACATCCAGGAGTGGAGCTGTTATATCCTAGGTGTGTGATTAATCAATTGCACCATGGATTGCTTTCCAGAAACGCTACATTAATTTACACTCTCAACAAGAATCCACTAGGGTTTCTGTTTCCCAACATCTTTCTGACACTTGGTATTATTTGGGCTCTCTAATTTTTGCCAGTCTGATGGAAGAAAACCCTTGTTTTAACTTGCATTTATTTGATTGCTAGTGAGGCTGAATATTTGTTCATATACTTGTTAATCATTTGGATTTCACTATAAATTATATATTTAAATTACTTGCTTATTTTTCTATTGTGTTTCCTGTCTTCTTGATTTGGGGGTATTTCCTTAGATTTTTAAGATATTACTCCTTGTTGATTGTAAATCTTTCCCAGTCTGTGATCTGTCTGTCAACTTTGTCTAAGGTATTCTCTGTTGAACAAAAAGCCCCATTTTTTTTAAAGAAAGGAAGTAAAGTACACTTGGAAGAGAGCCAAGCTGGCAACTTAGGAGATTCAAGTGCTAAAGATCCCACATTTAGATGTATGGTTTGTATATTTAGCAGTCTCAATGTTTTCTATATATTCTTCTATTAACCTTGTAGTTCCACCTTTCACATTTAAGTTTCCCCTCTGTATGGTATGAGGTAAGGATTCAAGGTTGTTGATTTTTCTTTAATTGGTAGTTTTCTCCCAATACCTTCTGCTAAACAGTCTAACATTTCACCATTGATTAATGGTGCCAGCACTATCATATATTAAGTTAACCCTGTCATGTAGTATTTTATGAGTTCTCTGTGTTACACCAGCAGCATGCATCTATTTATTAGCAGGACCTTAATATGTGTGTTCACATATGGTAAAGCAAAATCCTTGCTTTTGCTCTTTGTCAAAATAACCTTAGTTTGTTTTACTTGTGTCACTTTCAAGTAAGTTTTCCAAAGTTCTCAAAATTGTTGTTTGGTATTGCATCAAATTTATATGTAAACTTGAGGAAAATTAAGATCTTTAAAGTGTGAAATAATCCCACCCATGAACAAAACTTATCTCTCATTTTACTTAAATATCTTTTAAGACCTTTAACAGAGTTTTTAAAATGTGCTCTGTACAAATTTTATGGATTCTTGGCTAAGTTATTCCCTAGAAATTTACTAATTTTGTTGCTGTTGTAAATCTACATCAGTAGTCTGTAGCTTTCTTTATGAGATTCTCCCTGTAGATATACCAAACTGCCAATTTGATATTTTCATTTTGAACATCTCTCATTACCTAAAACTTCACATGTACCCAAATGTGCATTTGATCTCCACCCCGCTTCCAGAATGTTCCCCCTTCAGTCTTCTACAATTTTAATAATAGCTACCACTTTCAGCTCCTTCCAGACATCCGATTATAAATCTTTTACTGATTTCCTACCTAAACTATTCTCTTTTTCACCATTTCATTTGACGCCTCATTAAGTTTTACTTTAAAGTTAAAGTTGTTTATAAAAGCAGTCTTTTCAAAATTAGCACATAAATATTTATTGAATAAATGTATAAATTATCATTTTTTTTCTCTGATTGCAGAGGTTGGTGATGACTTTTAGGTCATGGCAGCAATATTTTTCTTGCATAAGCATAAAATATAATGCTGTTGACACAAGTACTGTTTTTAAAATAAACTTGCCCTTAAAATGCAGTGGGTATTAATAAGAATAGTATAAAATATGCTGTTATAACAAATATCACCAAACTCTGAAAGTTTATTTCTTACTAAGCAAAGTCTGCTGTGGGTATAGGTAACTCTCTAGGGCAATTGTTCTTCATCCCAGTTTTGGTAGTGATACAAGTGCATGGAATCTTCACCATCCTGTAAAAACATTATCTGGAACTCAGTCTTGTTCATTGACTTTGAAGACAAAGAGAATACCGTATGATTTTTCATCGGCAATGAGAAGCTTTAGATCGAAGTGACACGTTTCACTTCCACTCATAGACCATTATCTGGAACTGCACCTAACTACAAAGAGGCAGGGAAGTTTAATCCCCCCAAGAAGAATGGGATGTGGAAGGGCACCAGTAGTTTCCACCCCACAACGTGTATGATCAAGAAAGGAAAAGCAAATCTGCTCACCCATAACACAAAATCCTTCACGTTTCCTTCCAGCATTAGCATATTGTGTTGTGGACATTTTGTTATGTCAGGACCATCGATTTTAAGTTCTTCTTAGGTAATATGGTCTACAGTTTGTTCGGAATGGTTCTAGTTCTCATGTTTGCTTTTTAGAATTTTACTAGAAAGGAGAACGATCCTGGAGAAACTATATCTATATCTAACTAGAGCTATACCTGTATCTATATCTATCTATATATCTATATATCTCTCTCTATATATAGATATATATATATAGATATATATATATATAGATATATATATATAGATATATATATCTTCCATTTCAAATGGCCTGGGAATCATACAGAATGAGCTGCCCTGACTATGGTCATATTCAGCCAAGGGAGTTAATTGTGAGGGAAATGTTGGAGACTCATGTGTAACTCAGCACCTTAAGATGCTCATTTGGGCCAGGCACAGTGGCTCACGCCTGTAATCCCAGCGCTTTGGAAGGCCAAGGTGGGAGGATCACTTGAGGTCAGGAGTTTGAACCAGCCTGGCCAACACTGTGAAGCTTCATCTCTACTAAAAATACAAAAATTAGCCAGGCATGGTGGTTTGCACCTGGAATCCCAGCTACGTGGGAGGCTGAGGCACGAGAATTGCTTGAACCCAAGAGGCAGAGGTTGCAGTGAGCTAATATTGCGCCACTGCACTCCAGGCTGAGCAAGATTCCATCTCAAAAAACAAACAAACAAGAAAAGATATCCAGTTGATTCCATCAATCATTGAATTTATGTCTGATTTTGGGCTATTTAGTTAATCTCTCTGTGTATCCATTTTCACATTGCCAAGTATTAATAGTAATAGTGCCTCCTCCTTGGGGTGTTGGAATATCAAATAGGATAATGCATGTGAACCGTTTCCATGCTCCCCATCACATAGTAAATGCTAAATAATCAGGAGTATTGAGAATATATGATTTCATCATGATTTAAACATTTGGTCCTAATTTTTGGCATCAAGTACACTAGGCATCAAAAGATTTTAAAAATTGTTTTTTCCTAAAAACACATAAAATTGTTTTTAAAACTATGATTTTTCAAAGTTAAAAGGTGAGACAAAAAAATGAACCTTGAAATAGTTTGTCTGTGTATTTGAGGTGTTCACAAATAATCTCAGCTGTTGCTAAGACAGCATAAGGAAACAAATTTTTTTGTGACCTGGATTCTAGCTCAGATTTCTGCTAACTAGCTTCAGGATTTAGAAGTGGCGTTAATGCCTGGGTCCCAGTTTTGTTGGTTCTACTATGAAGGGATTTACTAGGCAATCTCTCAGAGTCATTTTAGCACTCGAATTCTAATACTGAATAGCTTTCACAATGTGTGAAGTGGATATATTTTCCCTAAGGGTAAAATAAATGCTCCAAAATATTTCATGTAGATCTTTGTACCAAATTTATACATAGTAAAAAACAGGACACAAAAAAGAAGTTGGAGACACAGTTCCTGCTTTCAGTGAGCTTCTAATACCAGTGATTAAATTCCTGGCAGTGTTAGCATATTACCAACAGATGAAGTAACCAGAGACTTGTATTTCAAAAGGTCAAGGAAAAGATGGAAGGAGGGTTGACTTGATAAAATTCTCATGTTGATTCATTAGAATCTCTGGAAGCAGAAATCTCATGTCTTCTGTTTTCATCCTTCTGGGTGCTACCCTGTTTATACGGGCCAAATTCACTTTCCATGACTCTTAAAATGGTGCTGTCATTAGTAAATGTCACATCAGAGAAAACTTCTGGTTTAGTGCATATTTTACTTTCTTAGAAGCTCAGAATCTATGAACATATATTCAATATGAATGCCTACAATCACAGGGATTACACATATAGCATCTTTTGGTATCATTAAAAGACACCTGAAGGAGATTCAAAGAAGAAATAAAAAATGGCTTTTAACTTAAAGTGATAGAATTGAATGCTGATCCCAAGAAATTCAGCCTTCTGTGGGCATCTGCATGATCATTCTGCATGATCGCTTCTCCTGGACAAAGTTGGTTCTGACAAGAGGCCTTTTCTCAACACTAATCCATGAGTTAACATATAAAAACATCATTTTCAAGGTATAACACTGCTCTTATATTCACAGCCAGTTGCATTCAAAATAGCTTTCTAAGTTTTCTGATTGCTGGGGCATCTGAGCTCTCTGAATGTAGCCTTAGAGTACAAGACTCAAGCCATATCTCACATGTAGTTCAGCACAGCCCTGTGCAGACTGGCCAGATCAGAGGCCTTCCTGGACCAGCCAGGCCTCCTGAGGACTAGGAATGTGTCCTGATGGACTCGCAAAATTCCTTTTTCAGTATTTTCCTTTTTTTGCAGACTTTGCTTCGTATCTCTCATACACAAAATCTGAAACAAACAAGACAATCCAACAAACAAACAAACAAAAACCTTAAAATTAACTTTTTTTGTATACATTAGATGTATGTCACCCACCTTAGATTTGTAGCAAGCTGGAGTTCTGGGACTATGTAGATATCCTTAAAATCCTCTTCCTTTGGCTACTTCTCAGCATGACCTTGTGGTGCACTATTTAAAATCCCACAGTTCTGACTTCCTTCTTTTCCTCTTTCAACCTTTTAATACTGTGTCAGATTTATGATACTTAGGGAAGTATAATAAAAGATTTTCCACCGATTAAAGGATTCTTTTCAGGATTTTGATTTAGTTACATAACAAATAGTAAAAACATAAAGTAAAATTAATTTTTATAATATATTTTATCTAACCCAAGGTATTCCAAATATTATCATTTCCATAGGTAATCAATATAAAAAGATTAATAACATAAATTCTTCTTGTCATGTTAAGTGTTTGAAATCCTCTGTATTTTACCCTGAAACACATCTTAAACTGGGTGCTAAATTTTTATTGGCAGTACTTGAACACTACTTATATGTCATAAGATTTAATTTGAAAAAGTGGATTCACAAGCTCAAGTTGTTTCAAACATAATTAAAGTATTTGAAACACTGAAATAACTACAGGTTTAATATCTAAATTAAATAAAATTTGAAGTTTGGTTTCTCAGTCACACTGGCCTCATTTCGAGTATACAGGTGGCTAGTGGCTCCCATCTTAGACAGCCAAAGGCCTTTTATTTTACTCAGATTTGGTGAGACTGTATTGGAAAACAATATATAGGTCTGGACTTAAAAGCTAAGAAGAAATAGAAGTAACTTTGAGAGACAAGCGAAATGTCACTAAAATTATTTTAAATACTTTTAAATTTTGGGAAAATATGATTCACCAGGAAGTAGCCGACTTCTGCTTGTGTGGAAAGAATGCATGGCATAAGAATCGTTAGAGGGGCCCTTCTCCATCTCAGATGACAGCTAGACACAGATAAATGGATTTCAGCTCTAATGGGAGAGATTGTTTAGCTGTAAGAAAAAATTTCTCTCTATTCAGAATAGAAAGTCATGAGAACTGTGTCCCTGGAGCACATTGAAATTAGGGCAAATGTGCCTCTGTCTGGGATGATTTAGTTGCAGCCCTTCCTGAAGGATAGGGATTGCACCAATCGTCTCTCAAGATCTCTTCCTGCTGTGACGCTCTGATTCTAGGAAAACCCATGGGTAGAAAGGCCACACTGCCAGCTGTTTCCAAATGTCGTTTTTGCAAGGACAGTTAATCTTTGTGATTACATGACTAGTGCTATAGAGTTTTCAAACTTTTTTTCTTTTCCCTTGTCTGGGAATGTGTTGAAAACTGAGCAAGCACTTAGCTATGAATGCTGGGAAGCTGTGAATTGGTGGAAGAGGCCTTTCTATGGCTGTGTTTTCAATGGGCAGTAAATCCCATGTGTATTTCAGAGGGGCACACACATGTTCCTCCTATTTAAATGGTTTTCAGAAAAATGCTGAGATCAAGGACACATTCACATTCAGGTAAATGTAGAGGGTGGGCCCACGGCTCCCACTGGCAAATAATCTTGAATTGCTTTAGTTGCTGGTAATGTAGCTGAATCATGGACAAAAAGAGCATCTTGGATCTGGACCTGGATTGCAGCATCTGGCTCTCTACAATATCGTTTCCCATTTACTTCTGAAGATTCATTAATGCAGAGAACTGAGGGGCTCTCAATTCAAGAAAGAATGATCCTAGAAACTGGCAAACATCTCTGGCTAATGTCATCAAATATCTTTTTTCCTGGATAAGATTTAGTTAAGTTTCCCCCTAAATTGTTTTATTTCTTAGTCAAGGGAAGTCTGAATTCTTAAATGCTATAATTGCTTTTAAAACATTAGGAATGAGGGACTAGAAGCTATCAGTGTGTTAGTTGAGATTTGCCATGAATTTTCTGGACCAGACAGTGGTGGCAATGTCAGCTAAATTGCCTGGCTACCCCAGTCCTCTCACGAAGGTGAGAGTGAACAGTCTGCAAAGAGCCTAAAAAGGCACCAGTCTATGATTTTCTCTGAGGTTAGATCTCATCATATTCACATATAAAACATGTATTAAATATAGTCATATACTGCATAATGACATTTTGGTCAACGGCAGGCCACATATACAAATGATGGTCCTATAAGATTATAATGGAGCTGAAAAATTCCTATCGCCTAATGATACTGTAGCCATCATGACATCATGGCACAACGCATTACTCATGTGTTTGTGGTGATGCTGGCGTAAACAAACCTACTGTACAGCCAGTTATATGAAAGTATAGCTCTACAATTATGTACAGCAAAAATACTTGATAATGATACTACATGACTATGTTGCTAGTTTATTTACTATACTATACTTTTTATCCCTATTTTAGAGTGTACTTCTCTAATTATTAAAAAAAAAGTAAGTGTAAAACAGCCTCAGGCAGGTCCTTCAGGAGGTACCCAGAAGAAGGCCTTGTTTTCATAGGAGATGACAGCTCCATGTGTGTCATTGACCCTGAAGACCTTCCAGTGGGACAGGATGTGGAGATGGAAGACAGTGACACTGATGATCCTGACCCTGTGTAGGCCTAGGCTAATGGGTGTGTTCTTGTCTTAATTTTTAATAAAAAAGTTTAAAAAGTTAAAAAGAGTTAAAATAGAAAAAGCTTATAAAATAAATATAGGAAATATAATATTTCATTTTAATAATTATAAAATAAGAGAAGATATTCTTTTACAGCTGTAAAGTGCATTTGTATTTTAAGCTAAGTGTTATTGCAAAAGTCAAAAAGTTTTTAAAATTAAAAAGTTTATAAAGTGAAAACATTACAGTAAGCTAAGGTTAACTTATTACTGAAGAAAGAAAAGTACTGTTTAAAATAAACTTAGTGTACCCTAAGTGTACAGCATTTATAGTCTACAGTAGTGTGCAGTAATGTCCTAGGCCTTCACATTCACTCACCACTCACTCACTGACTTACCCAGAGCAACGTCTAGTCCTGCAAGCTCCACTCATGATAAATGTTCTATACAGGTGTGCCATTTTTTCTTTTATACTGTATTTTTACTGTACCTTTTCCGTTTATATACACAAATACTCATAATTTCATTACAATTCCTAGAGTATTCAGTAAAATAACATGCTGTACAGATTTGTGTCCTAGGAGCAGCAGACTATACTGTATACTCTAGATGTGCAGCAGGCTATACCATCTAGGTTTGTGTAAGTACACTCTGTGATGTCCTTACAGCGAAACTGTCTAGTAACACATTTCTCAGAACATATCTCATTGTTAAACAAAGCATGATTTTATTGTGCTTGAGAGAGCTGAGGAACGCTTGACCTTGGGCCATAATAACACAGTGAGCAAGTTTCTCAATATTGACCATGTTTCTCAATATTCTTTAATGACTTACCTAAATAAATACAAAACTTTAAAGCAATTCAGTCAAAAGTGAATGACTAGGCAAACTTGTAAAAGCGAGTAATTAAATAACCCACTGGGTTTCACTGTTGTATACCAGAAATCAACATGTTTAGGACTGGAATATGTTTTTAGGAGCAGGAGAAGGAAAATGGTTAGGTCTACACTATAGGGCGCACAGCATGGGACACTGTGGGGCCCTCCAAGATACCTCAGTGGGGCATCTCTGGATTTCTTATGACCATGAAGACACCAGGGCTCTGAATATTGAAAGAGGACAAGGGAGTAACGAACCCATAGCAAGTGTGTATCGCGGGTACAGGTACGTCAGCTCTCCTTTGGAGTGTACAGTGGAGCAAGGGTAAGAAGCACTGAGTTCTGACTGTGATACCAGTAGCACTACCTGGAGCCAGGTTCTTCCAAGCCTCAGGAAGAGGAGGATGAGTTAGAAATACAGCTGTCTTATCCAGCATTATTATTTTACAGATATTTAGCATAGCCAAAAGGAATTCTTACTGTGTTGCTTTGGTCCTCAAGGATGATGATGATCTAGTCTTATATTAACAATAATTAATTTTATATAATATTTTCTATAATGTAGAGCTGAAGACAAGACTCTTTATGTTAATGGCATTGATAAAACCACTACTCTAGAATCCTGGTCATGCATGTGTATGAAAAACAAGGAAAGATGGAAAAAAGAAGTAAAAAGTTCACCAGGCTAAGTCCACCCCCCACAATAGCAAATATACCTTGGCCAAGAAAGATTTTAAGGCAAGTAATTGTTTTTAAGAATAACAAACAGGCTATATCTCTGATTTGTCTAAGGATTCATGTTGTCATCTCCAAAGTTTTCCACTACAGAGATTTATGCTGTCATTGGATCTAATTATGAATTAATGATTGATTCATTTAGGGAGTAACTCGACCAAATGGCAGTGAATTGAAAAATGAGCAGACCCTGAAGGAACACACTGGCAGTAATAACTAATTCTGTCTGCTGATGGCAATCAGCATAGGTCACTTAGAAAATAGCCCTGGATGGAACCAATTACTCACCTTCAATCCACAGTGAGTGGTTTCCTCAGCCTTGCACTACTGACATCAATTAACCCTCATGGCATTCTTCAATTATTTGAAATCTCTAGGCACACCCATCCTTCTGAGGTAGCTACTTACAACATTTCAAGTTTGTTTTGCTTTCTTTGCAAAGGTTTTAAGCGGAACAGCTGTGATATTTTCCCTCTTTATTCTTAAAAGCACTCTGCTCATCCACGTTGGTTACTTGTTTACTTTGTACTCACTACTGAGTACATCTTGACATTTTATAAATGAATACAGGTCTATAGAGAATTCTTGAGGTACTCCGGTTTAATAGCTACACTAGTTTGATGCTCTATATGGTCATATTAAAGATGTATTAATTGCACATCAAGATTGATTTTGCTGCAGGGTCCATGAGAAAAATACCACACAAAACCATCTATTGTTCTGTCAACTCTCTTTGAAGAGGCTACTGTGGTAGGGGTTGGTATGGAGAGACCCTTGAAGGGTAAATGATTTCATATAAATTTCTTCAATTAGCAACAGCTTTATAATTCCTGCTGCGAGCCGTCAACTACACTCAGATTAGTTTTAATGGGGAAACTGTGTACCAGGAATCCTGCCACAGAACCCCCTAAGGAGAGCTGATTACATTTTTTTCAAATGCTTACACAAGGATGCATACTTAAAAGTGAATTGTAACCTTTTCAAAACTGACATTTCAAAAGAAACAAATATTGAGTAGTGGGAGGAGGAGGAGGCAGTAGAAGAGGCAATTTCATAAGTGAAGGAAAGGATATCAGAAGGAGTTCTTGCTTTTGGTAAATATACAAAGGCATTGCATGCAGCAACCACCTCTTTCTCTTCTGTTTTGTACACCAGCTTCTTGCTTTCCTTGTCCATATGTTCTCATTATTTAGCTCCCACTTACCAGTGAAAACATGCGGTATTTGGTTTTTTGTTCCTGTGTTAGTTTGCTAAGGATAATGGCCTCCAGCTCAATCCATGTCCCTGCAAAAGAATATAAATCATTCTATCATAAAGGCACATGCAGGTGTCTACTTCTTAATTCAGTCCTTGCCCCTCGGTCGAGCACTGAGGTTCCACCCATGGTTGCACCCTTGGTTAATCTGGGCATACTCAGCTTATAAGACCTTCACGCTGGGAGTCAATGGTAACTGAAAAACAACTCCCAACTTCGTTACATGAAAGCTGAGGCCAGTTGGTCTGGTGTGGCTACAAAATCTGTGGTAAAACTTTTATAGGTGTTTGTAAGATTGTTGTTAGTGGTTTTCCTATCTAAAGTTTCAAAAATTGAAGTTAAGTATTCAAGGGCTATTTTATAGAACCATGATTACATGGTCTTTTCTGTGATTCAGAGAATTACAGAATACAAGTTACAACACGGTTTTTTAAAAAACATCACATTCCCGTTTAGTGCTCGTATTTTTGGGTCATACCCAGGTTTATGGGAGCGGATCCCATCTGGAAGATTGTATCTGGTACATTTATGAGAAGCATTGATAATTTACAGTGGAGCAGAGGAGACAACCTGCACAATCAAAGGCCTGGAAACTATGGAATGAGAGAAGGGCTGAAGGAACAAGAATTAGAATTAGAAAGGGAAGAGCTGGGAGGAACATTAATAACAATGACATAACACAGTAAACAGTAGAAATGTAAATATTTCAAGGGTTATTACAAAGAACAACAACAACAACTAAAAAAAACCTTTGGATTTGACAGAAAACCAGAGTTCAGCTGAAAGACATAAATCAGTACCTTCTAACTTAGAAATCTCCCAAAATGGAGTCCCCTATAGCAAAATTTCCATTATGGCATGAAATTGACTACTGCCTAGTCAAGGATATTTTGGACTCGATTTCCGCCTCAGAGTAGAGGTCGAACTAGATTGCCTATGGATATTATACATCTATTTACTTAAAGGACAACATTTTAAATAGTAGATTACTAGTTTGATTTATTTGTTATATTTGACACATGCCTCTCAGAAACCACATCAGTTTCCAATATTATCATCTAGGAGTGTTTATTTAGCATCAGAAGAAAGCTGAAAATCTTACTAGATGGAGAAAAAAAACACCATGGTTCTGTGTAAATACAGAATTACAGAACATTAGATCTAAAATGGACTTCATTGCAGAAGTGACAGATGACTACCCAGAGAGTTTTCAGCCCTTCCTACGGATACTTGGTTAGTAATGGGTGGAGCACTGTCCCCTGATCATCTCTCCACTTCACAGTTCTTTCCACCCATTTGGTTAAGGCTTAGCCCGCAGCGATCAGCTCAGCAGTAACAACAAAAGTCTCTGACGCCACCTTCCTGCATCTACCCACTACTCACCTTATCCCTGACTTGCACCCGCTAAATAAGCAGCCTCAGGAATCCAGCCTGAGGCTCAGCACTAATCCCCAGTTTTTGCTCCACCCCACCATAGCTTCTGTCTTTTCCGCATATTCTCACGTCAGCATCTATAAGAGGAAAACCTCAGTCTTTATGGTCTCTAGACTGGAATCCCATCATAGTCCCCAAACCAGAGAGAGAGGAGCTCATGACAGACTGCGTGTCAATCCCATCCAACCAGCCTCCCATCCTCAGCTGAGATGTACACCAGAATTTCCCAACTCAGTCTCAGCCAAACGACTCAACACTTCAAATAACTGGCCCTTCTATTGAAGCTTTCTAAATGGAGCAGACAAATCAGATTGACCATTGCTGTGAGGTTTACTGTTTCTTCTATTGTTGAAAATAAAAAATAAGTTATGTGACTCCAGAGGCTACCAGATATTTATTTAACATTAAATGGAATTTGAGGCTAACCAAACCTTCTTCCTTAGTCAGGACAACAGACCAGATAACCTCATAAACCATATCTTTATAAAATAATAATGGATATAGGGCATGCATTTGAAACAGCAAGGTAACTTTTTTAAATTTGTGACTGTTTCAAAAGTTTAAGGACACACATTCCAATATAATTAGAGAATTTACTACCATTATGAGTTAATTCACTGACCCTCAGTTTACGTTCCTATATTTAAAATATAAAGAATGTTTGCCCTTTAATAACACTATGGACTAGTTAAGAAGCAATGTTTTAGAAAATGTATTATTATATGTATCTCTCCAATCCAATCAGGACCCAGTAATCAACATTAATCAGAAGTGTTCATGCTTTATGTACAAAACTGTTTCAGAAATGTCAAGAGTGAAATAAATCCTAAAGATTCTTCCTAGGTCTGACTTGTGACTTAATAATATCAATATGAAATTGGTTGCTTATGAAGGAATTAGTACTTTTTTTTGGTGTATGTGTGTGTGTGTGTGTGACAGAGAGAGAGAGAGACAGGGAGACAGAAAGAGAGAGACAAAGAGAGAAAGAGAGATAGAGATTTTGTGAGGAAAATTATTTAGTTCTTTCTTGTCCATTAAATCTATTTGTGTGATTTTATAAAAATAAGAAACAACTTGAAGAATGCTAAAGAGAAGATAAACACTATCCCTGATTCCCACACTTCCAGTCCAGTTCAGGCGGTGATGAGGCTGTGTCAGCATGGGTGGCCCCCAATTCATGGTTTCTCTCTACTCTCCTGACATATATATATATATACTTGGACGTAAAGATAGGAACAATAGGCACTGGGGAGTACAAGAAGAGGGAGGGACAAAGTGGGGCAAGAGTTGAAAGCCTACCTATTTGGTATTGTGATAATATATATATTATATATAATTATATATTATATATATAATATATATAATATATATTATATATATAATATATTATATATATAATATATATGATATATATTTTATATATAATATATTATATATATAATATATATGATATATATTTTATATATATATATATGACTTTTGTTGTAGAATAAATGTAACACAAAATGTTTCTATAAGGACTTAAAAATGCCAGTTTGTCACTGTGGTGGGCTTTGTGGTTCCTTCTGACAAGCATCGAATCTATTCCACTACTTTCTCCCTCTGAGTAGAATTCATGTTATTTGCCCAGCGTTGGCATTTGTCATTGTCCCTAGTAATCTTCTCTCCATGTTCTTCTCTCTCTAAGAAGCTCATAGCTCTTAGAGCTATAGGTAGACATCTTGTAACCAGGAGGGCAGTTAGCCTCTGTTAAAAGCAGAGTTCAGAGGTGAAAAGAAGCACATCCATGGTGACCCATCTTAGCCAGCAGACACTATATTCCCTGAAACCTGACCTTTATAACTTTTTACTTATTGGGCCAATATATTCCATGTTGTGTATGCCGGTATGATGTGGTTTTCTGTTATTTGCAATCACAAGCTTGCTCCCTGGCATAGTAATTATTCAGAATACCTGGGAAAGGGTGAGAAACTGAGTAATATATTGAGTGCCTACACTTTATATTATTTTATCCCACTAAGTGATAGATACCATTTTCCTAATTTTATACATAAGAAAAATGAGGTATATAGAAGCTATGTAACTTGAATGAAGCCATAGGGGTAGAAGCAGAATTATAATCAGGACTCTCTGAAACCAAGGCCCCTTTTCATTCTGCTAGACAAGCAGCTCTCAACCTTTTTCTTCTTTATCATCCATAGCAGATGAGGTACAGGTACAGAACACACTCGCATGGGCATATGTAGAGCTGAATGTAATCCTGTCCTCTTCCCATAATTCAACCTGTTTATCTGCTACTCAAGAAAGCAAATCAGGATGCAAGGCGTAGTGGCATTTCTTGCAGGATAACTTGACATTTCTTTAATTTAAAAGGCAAAAAGTTACTCTTACACCACTGAGGCTGTCTGTAGTTTTACTTCAAATTATTTTTGACAAATCTCACTGACACATTGCTCCCTTCTGCTTTTCATTATGCTTGTTATTGAATGAATGTTTTTTTCCTCCTCTGCTCCACTCAACAACAAAAAATTCAGACATTGAAATCCTAACAACGAACGTGATAGTGCTAAGGGAGCAGGCCTTTGGAAGGTGATTGGGACATGAGGGTGGAGCCCTCCTGAATGGGATTAGTGCCTTGTAAAAGATATCCAGAGAGCTAGGGTGCCCCTTCCCCCTTCCACCATATGAGCTTACAGTGAGAAGGTGGGAGGACAACCATCTGAGAGGCAAGCAGCAGGCCCTCACCAGACACTGAATCTGTCAGTGCCATGATCTTGGACAGCTCAGCCTCCAGAACATGAGAAATAAATATTTGTTTTTCATAAGCTACCCAGTACATGGTATTCTGTTACAGAAGCCAAACAGACTAAGGCAATACTAAGTGGATGTGCTTTCTTGTACTTTCAGAGCATGCTGAAGAGCCAAGAAGTTTTTACCCATGAAGAAAATGAGCACTCGAGGTCAGAGGTGTCAAGCTGAGCTCTTGTTATCTTTGTATAAAAAGGAAAATCTCCACAATATATTTGGTAGCAGTACTAGAGGCTTCCCCTACCAGTTCTGGCACCATCCAGTCGAGATTTCTCCTGGCTCGGCTATCTGCCCAGCTCTGTTGACTTTGCACTGACTCAATTTGGTTACTCTAAATGTACACACCCAATTCAAAAAAGTTTGAGACACCTTACAATAAGGTCATAGAACTTGTAATTATAATAGAAACAAAGGGGACAACAGTATAAAGTTAGGAGCCAAGCAGTCAACTAAGGAGGAGGATGATTAGATTCCTGGAAGAGAATCCAGGACACAGGTTGACTTTGAAATGTGACTCAAACACCAGATTCATTTTTTTTTTCTGCCTCATAGTTTCAAAATCTTTAGCAAGATGATGTAATAAATATATTTCCTACACGACTTCAATTACCTGGGTTGGCAAACCAGAACTTAATCACAACTCATAGTCAAGTAACTTTTAAAAGTTAGGTCTTTATCCTGTGACCCTGGGAACTGATATCTTGGCAGTTGCCTGGGGAATCATGTGAAATCACACCCAGACACAGTGATACTCACTGGCTCTGCTGCTGTTGGTTCTTGGATATGTGGGATTACTTTTGAAAGCAACACAGAAAATTCCTTGTTTTCCTCTGCAAATAAATTCCCCTAAGAGGTAAGAACAGGTGGACAATATTGCATTGAGTCATTTTTCTCTACTCTGCATTTCCTGGTACATATGTATGTATGTATTTATTTATTATTTATCTATTTATTTATTTTGAGACGGAGTTTTGATCTTGTTGCCCAAGCCAGAGTGCAATGGCATGATCTCAGCTCACTGCAACCTCCGCCTCCCAGATTCAAGAGACTCTCCTGCCTCAGCCTCCCAAGTAGCTGGGATTACATGTGTGTGCCACCACACCTGGCTAATTTTTTGTATTTTTAGTAGAAATGGGATTTCACCATGTTAGCCTAGCCCGGCTGGTCTTGAACTCCCGACCTCAGGTCATCTGCCCGCCTCGGCCCCCCAACGTGCTGGAATTATGGGCGTGAACCACCGTGCCTGGCCCACTTCCTGGTTTTCAGATTTGGCTTCAACTCACTCCCTATGAGTAGTCTGTTCACATTAAAAAGCAACCACACTCCAGGAATCCTGGTTTGCATAATGTTCATATGTTTTCTCTCTCTCTGCCCACATCGACCTTTCCACAGATGGTGTAGTTTAGAGAGTCACAGTCGGGGGCCTGAGACAAAAAATGCTTCAGCTTAAAAACCATGTGTGCTGTCTCTGTGGGACACATCAGCAAATACTCCTGGCCACATCTACAGCTCACCAAAGACCCAATGGTACCTCTCATGTCGTTTTAGTACATCATGGATATTTAGTGATTATCAACATTAAGAGTCTCATGTTCTTTCCTTTCCTTTCTATCTGTTGTGAAAACCCCACACTCTACTAAATCTTTACCTAACATGTCTCATAGGTTGAAATTAACTTGCTTATCCCTAAAACATCACATAAATTCTGCCTATATTTCCTTAGCCATTCCCTTTATTCTTAGTTTAAAACTTCAATAATAGTGGTTTCTCCCTGCCTGTATTCTCAGTAGAAAGCCACACTGGGTGTCACTTTTTCTTTTTTAAAAACTCACAATTGCAGCACTCTCATCTTGCATTTTAAGGAGCTAATCACATGTCAGTTTTCCCAACCAGACTGAGCTCTTCAAGGGCAGGGACATGCTTTCTTTTGCATCCCCAGCCGACTGTCTGGTGCAGAGTAGACGGTGCATACATTTTTTCTGACTAAAACCATGAAGGAATGAATCAACCCATAGTGTCATTTAAGATGAATGACCCAGAGATGGTCTGAAGTAACTAACTGGGCACTCACTCAGGGAAAGGGAAATCACTGGATTATCTGTACTGTTTAGCAGCCACACCACCACCTCCTCCCCAGGCATGAATGCCAGCTTTCAGCTGTGCAAAATCATGCTCTCTCCTAGGGAGTAGGAAATCTAGATCATGCCCATGTGCCCAGCTTCCTGCCAAGTGTTATCATGACTGCCCAGCTCCCTCAGATGACAGTAATAAAGAAAGGACTTAATACACCTTACTCCAGCATGTCTGGGAAATCATGCTGTCATTTATAATCTCTTTGGAAGCACCCAACAGATGCATTCTTTTGACTAACTTTGACGTCTGTTCTTGGGTTAAGGCTCCTAGTCTGATGCTTTCTTTCTTGAACATGCTCATTTTAGTCAGGGGCTCTATTAAACTATTGTTTGTCAGTGTTGTCCAATAGAAATGAGATGACCGTTGAAAGTGTACCATGCCATCACACTGATAAGGACTGTTATCTGAAGGTCAAGGACAGCCTCATGGTACCAGGGTAGTGGACATCAAAACCTGGCAGAGAAAAGCCACTCATCTATGCCAGGGCTATCATCTGCTTTCACTGCCTATCCCCTGCCCAGTCCCCTAAAGCTTCGCACCTTCATGATCCAATACCACATATAACGTCTATACTTGTTCTGAAGCCCCCAGGGAAGAAAACTGCATTCTAATGAATGTGTGCTTTGTTAACTACAGCATAATAAACATGATGCTATAATTATCCATGTTTTCATAGAGCTGGGAAGCTAATCTCTTTAAGAATTAGTGTCCCTGGCAGACAGGCTCAGCATTTTGCAATTGTTTTGTGATAATGCATGGCTTCATAGTGGGTTTGTTGGTCTCAGCATTTTAGCAATATCTGGATGAACACCATATTGAGCACATTTTTATATGTGAGTCTGATTAGCAGTGAGTGTTGTTAAAATCTCATTGTTATCCCGCTCTGCTTCCAATTCCATTCTATGAAAAGGCTTATTACTGGAACCTGAGACTGAAGCTTTCCCCAGCAGCTTCTGGATTCTCCCCCTCACTCTAGGTTAAGTTTACGCATGGATCGAGTAGTGAGATTTGAGTGACTAGGAATGAAAACGTCCACTCCACATCCCATGTTGTTGCTGGGCTTGGCACTGTACATTCCAGGACTAATGAGTCAATATTTTGGACCTAGTACATATTTTCTTCTAGAATATTCTTTATTCATTCATTCAACAAGTCTTGGAATGTCTGCTCTGTGTCACTCTTTAGACACTTAGATACTATTTTCAGAGAAACAAAATGCTCTGACATTCTAGTAGTGTGGGGGAGACAACAGAAATAAATCAGATACATACATAAAATATACAATAGTGGAATAATGATATATGCTTATGTGATAAGGAAAAGAAAACAGGAAATGAAGGAGTTTGGGGAGGAAACTGTAAGTTACAGTTTGATTAGGAAAGGCCTCATTGAAAATGTGACTTTGAGTAAGCACTCTGTTAATGAGTATCTCGAGGGGACACATGTAAAAAGATGGAATTTTAACCAGTAATAACTAGAGCTATTAACAGTCGATACCTTCTGGGGGGATAATCTTATAGAATGGCCCAGCTGCAGTGGAACAAACTGTAGAACATAGATTGAGGCTCTGTATGGTGACACCAAAAAGGAAGTCTCCTAAATGTATAGTTTCGCCTGAAGCGGGCTTAGCCCCATGGCTGGGCAGGGCCTTATGTGCTCATCTTCTCACCCTACCTCCTAAACCAGGGCTTCAGGATGCTTGGACCAGGAGAATCATCCTCTGAAGAACATGAATTACATTTGGGAGACTGAGTTCTCTCTACTTGGAAGGCCCAGGAAAGATTTCCCCTTTTTTCTGCTGCTTTCTTCCTTAGTAGATCTTTTAAAAGTTTCTTAAATTTGTAAAATTGCTCTCCCTTTTCCTTGAATCTTTAGTCATTAGCTGTATACAGAGAAAAAGTCCCATGTATAAATTGGTCGTTTATGTTATATTCACAGGAATGGGAATTAAGCCTGAATTTTTAAAATGTTTTTTCAGACCCTGAGTAAATATTAGTAGAACTCATCTACCATGAAATTATGGAAAACAAAATTGTGATAATACTTATTCTGCAATATCATCCAGACTTGCAAGTTGCTAGACATGAAAGAAATACCGCAAACTGGAACTGGAATATGAGGGAGAATGTGGGGTCCATAGAGGGCACTGCAAGTCCCTTTCTGTGATTGTCTCCGGCTGACTTCAGACGCAACATTACCATGGCAACTTCGTGAAAACAAGGAGGGTAGGCTGAGCTCTTCCCAGCTACTGAATTTTCTGAGTCTCTCTCTATTGTCTGATGATCTTCCTGCCTGAGATCTCCCACTTTTTATTAAGCACCACGGGCATGAGATGAGAGCTCTGCCCCCGGCTAGGCTTGTTCCCATACGTATGTTCCAGTGAGCGTGCACAGGAAGCCCGGGTCTGAGTTAAACAGCGACCACACGTGGGAAAAGTTGAGTTTCTTCCTTTGAAGGTTAATGACAACCAAGCTAGGTTAAATGAAACACCTGTCTGGAAGAAACACTGACAACAGGCATGCTCATAAATAGAACAGGTCACCCGCTGAGCTGACTCTAGTGCAACCTTCTCTCGCAGTGCTGATATTGCCGAACCAGGAAATCATACCTACCAGCACGTCATTTGTTAGTTAGAAAGGATGTCATTTTGAACATCATTAAATGTATTTTTTTCACCCCCCCAAAACCAACGTAAGATGAATGTCACCTGTGAACTGTAAAACGCATCAGCTGTTTCTTATTGAAAACATAACACAGCGGTTTTCATACTTCAGCATGCAGCCAAAGGGCCTCAATGGCTCGCTAAATCAGAGTACTGGGCCCCACCCCCAGACTTTCCTTCTGTAAATCTGGAGTAAAGCCTGGGTATCTGTACTAACAGAATTAGAAGAATTTGAATTTGTTGATGCTGCTGCTTCTGGGCTAAATTCTAGAACCACTGGTCTAGCAGAGACCTCTACTTCTCCATATGGCTGCCCCTGCCTGCCAGGGAAGTGCTTCTTTCTTCATGGTAAAAATGTAAAAACATTGCATTTATTGTTTTTTTTTCATATAGTTTCTGATTTTCTGAAAGCTCCACAGAATGGTCCCAAAGAAAGTGTTCATGAGCAGCTTCCTGTGAAACACAACTAGACAAATAACACTCTATCCATTGCAGATGTATAATTGGAATTCAAATTGATTTGTGTGCATGCTTTTTTATGAGCATTATTTATAAACTTGGAATTGGAGTGTCTTTATGGAGTCATTACTACCATTCAGTTCAACACTAAGTGATTCTTCTTTGCATCCAAAATTGGTAGAGCTAGCAGATGAGCACTGAGTTGAATTCATACACTATTTGTCTCATTGAAGCACTGACAGCACATGCCACAGTCCACGTGCTGTTTCAGTTATGCTCATATTCATGTTATGTTTGGAAAACTCTCTCTGTGTTTTCTATTCTCACACTAAAGCAATCATCAATACAGAAGAAGACTTCTGTGACCATATGTATGGGGTGTTTTTCCCCACACACCAAGCAGTGAACACCAGCGGGGTGTCCTCTAATTCAATTCTGATGTTATCTACCTGGAGACAGTGTCAGATCTCACAGGTTGAGGGCTCAGTCCCTAAGACTGCCCTGCCTTCCACTCACCCCGCTACCAGTCCCAAGTTTGAGCCTCCAGAACTTCTGACCACCAGGCTTCAAGTTGGGATTCCCATGATCTTTTCTTTAGGCTCATCAATTTTCTGGAGTGGCTCACAGAACTCAGGGAAACATTTACTTACATTTGCTGATTTACTATAAAATATATTGCAAAGGATCAAGATGAGGAGATTTATACGGTGAGGTATGGGGGAAAGGACATGGAGCTTCCATACCCTCCCTGGGTGCCCTACCCTCCAGCAGCCTCCAGGTATTCAGCTCCCTGGAAGCTCTTGGAACTCTGTCCTCTTGGGTTTTTATGGAAGCCTCATGACTTCAGCATTCCTACTTCCAGAGAATAGGGTGGGATCCTCTAATGAGAGAGTCTTAAGACCCACAATCAGAAAGTCCTGGGAAGATTAGAGTCCTACTTTGGGCAGGTAAAAGGAGGGCCAGACATCAGTGGCCTGCCTCTGAGTCCTAATACACCCTACACTGTAACAAAAGACTGTAACAAGGGCTACGGGAGTTATGAGCCAGGAACCATGGATGAACACCAACATATATCCTAACACCACACATGTCATATATGTATATACATAAGTACAGAAACACACACATATATGTGACTATATATATGAATCTTAGGACATGTATAGACATGCATGAAAAATTTCAAAGAAATGACTCTAAGTATTTTTGGAGCATTAATTATAAGTGAAGCCATTTGGAACATGAATAAAGAATGCTTATAGCATCTTTAAGATTAAAATTCATTTTAAAATAAATTTATTATAATAATTACTTCAAAAAGCAATGCGGGCAAGCTCCAAGATGACAGATCTCTAGCTGAAGATGGATGACAAGCTGCTTTCTCTATTAGGCCTGCAAAACAAATATTTTTAAGTCCTAAACATATAGAACAGTTATGGAATACCTATGATGTGCATGTTAGCCATTAGTTTAACAATAATGTTAACATATGTCCTTTCAAGAGGAGATAGGACCTTATCAAGTGGATTTATTGAATTACATTTGCTCTAATATATTGTCTGTAGAAACTGAATAAGGAAGGAGTTCAGCAGAACAGCAGCAAGCATTTCCTGAATGTTCCAAGTGGTGGCTGTGGGGACACATCTAGTAAGACCTGAGGAAAACATGACAAACAGGGACAGGTTTTGAGACCATGAGGCTGTCTCTGGAAGAACCTATAAAATCCTTTTGAAGTATTTGCTGTTTTTTCTTGTCGCCTGAATTAAATTTTTTTTGACAAGTGAAGCAGTTAGAGTTCAGACGGGTTACTTGCCCATATTCTCTTAAATTATATTGGAATACTGGCAATAAACTTTAGTTCACTTCTCCCAAACTGAAATACATTTTTATATACAATCTAAACAGTTCTTAGCCTGCATTCCAGCAATCTACGAGGCACTCATGGGGAGAGAATAATGAGCTGTGGACTTGGCTCCATATCACTGAGAACCTCTGCTCTCCCATCAGGAGAAAAAAGACGGCCACAGTTGTTGAAACTCAGGGAGCAGGGACATGCAGACATGGCAACATACACTGAAATGTTGGATTTTTGCATCAAGCACTATAGCACTTCAGGAAAAAGAGAGAAAAGACAACCAGTTACCTTATGTCTTTACTTTGGGATACATTCTGGGTAGAGGCATATTTTGAATAAGGACAAGGTACTAACAATATCTTGGCAATTAAACTTAGGAAGAATTCACTATGTAATTGGTTGTTGTTTCATCAAGCAGGGCCTACTCTAGAATTTCTATATTGGTGTGGCTCAGGAACAACAGTGTAGTTAGAAGGAAGAGGTTAAGGACTCTTTGAAGCTCATTTGCTAAATAAAGGAACTGATTTTACTTAGGGAATACCAATAAGGCTTAAAATATGCCTTTATTTAAATTTCACATAATATTCTTTCTACTTAAGCAGTTCTTTCTTCATGCGGGCTGGAAGAGGAAGCCAATATAAGTTATTGGGGATCTAAAGCATTTTACACTGCTGCAAGGTGCCCAGCAAGTTTTAAAGGTTTCATAAGTGATGTTGGTTTCTGTTAGGAGAAAATTCTTCCCCAGTCTTACTTCTGAAGAATCAGGAAGAGTCTCCTTTTTTTATTTTGACTATATTACTCCAAGCCACTTCTCCCTAACTGCATTTTGTTATATCTAGTAATGCTTTATTGCCCCCTTTTGTTTATTCAACAACTCTCAATTAGCAATTTTTGAGCACTAATGTGTAGTTGCAGAAATAGCAGTTATGAATTCTTTAAGAATCTTAGAAAATAAATCCTATTTGACAACATGCAAGAACCTCATCACATGTAAAATGGAGCTGGTGACTCAAAGTTGGCATACTTTCTGAGCCACTTTGGTCAGGTTGCTTTTGGAAGATACTGCTGCTCAACACTGGATTTGCAGAATCTGGTGCAGGAGAATATTTACTTTCTTCCACAACCTCAGATAAACGAAGTTGAATGACAGTGCTGCATCATTTGTGTGCCTGACCTCACAGTGGATGGCAACTGTGATTATCCCCAGAGTCTGGGGTCCATGCCAGGAGCTGCTTCCCCTGACAGAAAGCAGGTGTTTGAACACAGGGAAAGAGAAAGGAAAACAGAGCCCTGAGGAGCTTTGAAAAATTCTAGATCTGGCTTGATCTCTTTACAAGTACTTTGGAAAGGTAGTTCTTATGATGAGGTAGCTTGTTTGTTGTTGTTGTTTTTGTTGTTGTTGAGACAGGGCCCCACTGTTTCCCAGGCTGGAGTGCAGTGGTGCAATCTTGGCTCACTGCAGCATTGACCTCTCAGGCTCAAGGAATCCTCCCACCTCACACTCCTGAGTAGCAAGCACCATAGGCACCCACCACTACACATGGCTAATTTATTGTATTTTTGGCAGAAATGGGTTTCACCAAGTTGCCTAGGCTGTTCTCGAGCTCCTGAGCTCAAGCAATTCCCCCACCTCGGCCTCCCAAAGTGTTGGGATTACAGGCATGAGCCACCACTCGCAGCCATAAAGTAGCTTTATAGTTTTCCTTAACTTTTCCCCCCTCCAAAGTAAACCTTAAACAGACTTCCAAAAGAAAGTGGTTTTAAAGTGTCTATTGCCATAAATTTCACATGGAATAATTTCAGCCACATAATCAATTCTTGTGGGATTTCATGTTATAAGAGGATTTTCTACTAGTAACAAATTTCAGATATTCCATATCACTAAATATGATTTCAGCCTCTGTGGTCTCAGGCGAATTTGCTGTTGGTCTCCGTGTTCTTGTTTTGTCAGTATGTTCCTATACATTACATAGCACTTTTTCTACAACGAGTTTTTCCTACTACCTTGAATCCTAGTAGATGTCTACTTTTTCTAATTTTGAGAAATTGAACATATGCGAGTTCATTTAAGCAAGTAATGAAATATATAATGCCATTGCTTACCACTTTATCCCCTTACCTTATTTCATTTCACTTTGTATCATTTTACATATTAAATAATTGCCTGTTTGTTTATCTGCTCCCACTATCCTTTAAGCACCTAGAAAAGTGCCCAACTCAGGAGGGTCATTCAGTGAATGTTTGGCAAATGAATACTTGATATTGGAAGGGCATCCAGTTCTCTGAACTTTGAATCCTGATACACTATCTACCAACTCCTGTGTCTGTGTCCTGAAACGTGTTTATCATTCTCACATTGGTGCTGGAACTATCTGAAATGATATCCATTCCTTTTGAGCTTGAATGCAAAATTAGCAACATTATTTTACAAATGTGACACCAGGAAGAATTAATTTCTTGAAAGATAACTCAGTAGAAATGATTTCATCATTAAAGGGAAAGTTATCAGAATTGCAAAATGCAAACATCCAAAACAATGAAGGGAAACTAAAGGCTTTACCTGAAACATCCAAAAAGTCCATTGTAAAACTGACAGAAAACAAGTGTAGGGATTTATTTCAGCTTTACTGCAGTATGAAATTGGCCATTTGTTATAGACTCTTCCTATAAATCACCAAAATTAGAGGTATATGGTGTGCAGATCTTTAAAAAGATTCAGAGTTTCTGCTGATCAATCACACAAAGACATCAAATAACACCTACACTGCACCCGGGTGGTGTTTTTGTTTGTTTGTTTGTTTGTTTGTTTGTTTTGTTTTTGAGACGGTCTTGCTCTGTCATCCAGGCTGGAGTGCAGTGGTGCAATCATGGCTCACCACATCCTCGATCTCCTGAGCTCAAGCGATCCTCCCACCTCAGCCACCCGGGTGGCTGGGACTACAGGTGTGCACAACCACACCTGGCTAATTTTAGTAGAGACAAGGTATCACTGTGTTGCCCAGGCTGGTCTCTATCTCTGGGCTCAAGTGATCTTCCCACTTCAGCATCTGAAAGTGTTGGGATTCAGGCATGAGCCACTTTACCTAGCCAGGTGCTTTTTTTAAGTAAGCATTCTAAAGTGTGTCAGTCAATCACTTTCAAACAAAAGGCAATAAATGATCTATGCATTGCTTCACTTTGTGTTAATAAATATTGTGTCAGCCTTACATCACGGAGAACTGTAACACTCTTGGTGACTATTATGGTATTTTATTGCTTTTATTTTTATCAAAGTTAGATACATCAACATAATTTAACAATCATTTAGTTCAACAATCATATAAAAAACATCATTTTCTTCTCTGTCTCCCATTCCTAATTTCTGCTCTCAAAAGGAAACAATTTACAACTCTTCTTATTGTTTATTTTGTCATTTACCTCCAAATCACTCAAAAATGTGCTTTAGCTGCTTTCTCTTTTTTAGCTTTATACAATTCACTAGTAAATTTTCACCTTGAAAGAGATTTAACATTTTTCGCTATCCCCTACCAGTTTCAAACCCTCCCACTCGTAATTAACCTCCTACTACCTACCCAGTATAAGTAAATCACAATTTTTGATGGATCAGTTTTCAGCGTTTACATAACTATGTAAGAACTATTCATAAGTGAGCCATGTAGTGTACTACATTTCCATTCTTATAGTCATATCTTTTCATTTATTTGTTTTCTACCTTTTTGTCTCCAATTAACCTCCAACTCTACTCCATAGTATAAATCGGTCAATATGTTCAAACACATTGGCTCTTCTATAAATTTTATCTTCTTGGAGAAATGTTTCTCAGAACCCTCTGGCTTAAAATGGAGAGTTTAGAGTAGCCTCTCTAGGCCTATTCTTCAGCTGTCATCCGAAGAGCTCCCTCAATCATCATTTTGAGGGTGTGTGATGTGCATGTGTGTGTGTGTTGTCTTTTTTTTAATAAATAATCTCCTATTGTCTAGATCCCATGTCTTTTGCATTTTTGGTTCACTCTTTATTATGATAAAGTGTTTCCTTCAGTCTTGAAAAAAAAGGGTGAAAGAAGTATGTTTTGTTTTTTCTTAGAATCTATGTGTCCAAAATTGTTTTATTCCATCCTATCATTCAAATGGGAGTTTGGCTATAAACAAAACTGTAATTTCAAAATTGTTTTCCCCTCATATTTTTAAGACACTAGTTTGTTCATGAGCTTCCAGTGTTGGATTAAAAAGTCCAGAGCCAACCAGGCTCAGTGGCTAATGCTTTTAATCCCAGAACTTTGGGAGGCTGAGGTGGGGGGGATCACTTGAGGTCAGGAGTTCAAGACCAGCCTGGCCAACATGGTGAAACCCAGTCTCAACTAAAAATACAAGAAAAAAAAAATAGCCAGGTGTGGTGGCACATGCCTGTAGTCCCAGCTACTCAGGAGGCTGAGGCAGGAGAACTGCTAGAACCTGGGAGGGGGGAGGATGTAGTGAGTCAAGATCTCACCACTGTACTCCAGCCTGGGTTACAGAGCAAGACTCTGTCTCAGAAAACAAACAAATAAAAAATAAATAAATAATACAATTAAAAAAAGAAGTCCAATGCTATTCTGATTTCAAACTATCTGTAGAACATCTCCCTTCCTGGCCCAAGTTAATAGAATCCTGTTTTTGTATCCACTGTTCTGAAATGTCCTAACGATGTAGCTTTTTGGAGTAATTTTCATTCATTTTTCTGGATGCTTGTTTGTGAGGAGAAGGGTCTTTTATCTGAAAACTTTTTCTTGTGCTCTAAGAAAGTCTATTAAATTATTTTGTTTTCTGTTCTTTCCTTAAAAACTTCCATGATTTTGATATTGCACCACTCATCTTTTTTCTATTATCCATTTTTTTGCTTTTAATTCTATTTTCTCAAATTTATTTTATTTTTTTCATCTATTATCTTTTAAATTTCAAGCTCTTTTTTATGCATTTCTGATGTTTCTCATAGCATTATATCTTTGCTTTATAAAGGTAATCTCTTATTTTTCTAAAAATATAAATGACACATTTGAAGTTGTTCTTAATTATTGTTGAACTTTTTTCTCCCTGCAAATCTTTCTTCTTTGTTGCTTTTTAAACTTTTAAAATGTCTTTTATGTTAAAGTTGTGTTTTGATCCCTAACTGCTGACATTTAAGAGTGAGTTAATAAAAAACTCCATTCATGTGAGTGGGGCTTGCTGCCTGTGGACCTCACTGTAAATCTGGCTAGATTGCTTCACTGAGAAGACTCAAATGACAGTACTCGTAAGTCTTTTCTCCTGGTCTGGTCAAATCCCTCAGAGAGGCTCTTTCCCCTGAGAGTAAAAACACAAATCCCAGTGTTCTGGAACCACATCTGGGAAGAGAGCTGAGAAGTGGCAGTTTTTAATACTAAATTCATAGATTTTTGTGTAACCCTCTAGCTTTCATTATGGAAGCTTTACTCCCAATTAGCTTTGGTTGCCTACTCTAAATTCTTTCTGGATCACCATATCTAGAGGGTAAGTGTTCCTTCTTCTGCCAGAATTAAGAAGGGACAGTCATTCTGCTGCATGGAGTGAAAAGGGGTTTCTCAGGTCTAACTGTTCTTTTTTTTTTTTTTTGGATAAAACAACATGATATATGTGAACTTTATTTGCGTAACTATGAAATATTAAACAAATGCCAGATTAATCAACATATAAGAACAAAGTATACTCAGAATTTAGAAGACAAAACTAAACATGAATCTAGAAAGGGTAAGCATATAATGGATGACATCTCTATCTATAACAGTCATCCACCATAAAAAGACCATTTGAGTTCCTCTATCCCAAGTCCAACAAGGTAATTAGGTATTTCAGAAAAAAAAGTGACTAATTTGTAATTACTCATGCAATATTTAAACCACATGTTAAAAACGGGATACATGTTAAAACATGTTAAACATGTTAAAAATTGGATAGTGTCTACCCATGTACCTACAATCAAACATAAGAAAGAGTCCTCCATGCAGTTAAATGTTCCTTATATGTCATTGCATGATTGCCCTTGTTCTGGCTTTGCTATTTGTTTTTCCCACATGCATATATATCTAAGCAATGTGTAGTAATTTGCATGTTGTTAAACAAGCAAGTATTAATGCAGTACACTGGCTACCTAAAAAGGCAGAAGCTAGTTTCAGAGTTGCCATGGCTCTTGTATTTCTGATCTCAGAAGCACATAATGAGACACTGAAGTGGTGGAAAGAGGTGCCATGTAAGTATCTATACTCATAATTGCAAGCTTGCTTGGTTGCTAAATAACATTTAGAATGAATGTTTCTCTCAACATTCAGTCTGTTTGCGACATAACCCATACTTGAAGGGGTGATCTTTTCAACAAAAGGTATATATTAAAAGATTCAGGCAAATCATCTGGTTGTCTGAGACTGATGGTGTTGCTGCCTCAGAGTTCCACACTCATATTATTTTTTGGATCAGTTTTTCACCTGCTGGCTTCTTCTAGCATTTCAGGCTACTAGCCTTCCCTTGGTCCATCTAGCTCATAGATGCCCTATAGAGAATTTAGAAATCATTTATTTCCCTTCCATGCCCACTTCAGAAGTAACATGCAAAGGAATCATATAAACTTCATTCTAGTAAATTATGTATTCAGTGTCTATATAAATAGTGGGTCAGAGGCAGAACAGATGATGTTGCTCAATAGCTTCAGTGTGACACCTTTGAGGGTCCCATAGAAGACGCTATAAATCACTTTGCAGAATACCTTTGGAATTAGTGGAAACATAGATGCCAACACATCCTCTGAATTGTCTGTCACATTGGCCTAGAGTGTAATAGTTCATGGGTACCGTACTCTTAGCACCCAGAGCCAATGCTAACCTTTTATCTGCTTTATATGAGTTCATTAATTATTGGGTACTTTGGCAAAATCTTTGCCAATGTGTAACATTTTTAGTACATAAGAAACTGAAAATCTCAGATTGATTTTCTGAATGTAATTCTCTTCCACTGTTGGCATACCATTTTAGATGTTTGGTAAAATATAACTGTTATGCTTCTTCTCCCAAGGGTTTGTAAGGTTGTTATATTATGTCTTATTTTTATTTTTTTATCAGTGCAAAAAGTAAAACTTACATAAAATTTTTAACTGGAGTAAAATAAGAGAAATGTCAAAAACATTATCTAGAGTCCCATTAATCAAAGGGAATTGCTGTTAATTTTGTGTAGCTGTATTTATTTATTTATTTTGAGACAAGTTATCACTCTATTACCCAGGCTGGAGTACAGTGGTGCAATTATAGCTCACTGCGACCTCTGCCTCTGGGGCTCAAGAGATCCTCCCACCTCAGCCTCCCAAGTAGCCGGAGCTACAGGTGCACACCACCACATCTGGCTAATTTTTAGTATGTTTTGTACAGACATAGTCTCACCATGTTGCCCAGGCTGGTTTCAAATCCCTGGGCTCAAGCAATCCTCCTGCCTCAGACTCCCAAAGTGCTGGGATTACAGGTGTGAGCCACTGAATCCAGCCTTGTGTATTTTTTTCAACTTATTTTATCTTCTTTCTATGAGAATAGAAACAAAATTAAACATGCTATTTTTGAAAGATAATTTTTGTGATTGGAATAATACATGTTTACTATAGAAAATTTGAAAAATACACAACTATATAAGACATTTAAACCCAGAATTTTACTGCTCAGATACAAACACTTTAAAACTTTAAATTTACATATTTCTTTAAGGCCTCATTTTTCATTTTTAATCAAAAAAGTAGTAAATGCTTATTTTAAAAACTATAGATAACACAGATTTATATAGCATAAATAATTTAGATTCCCCTTTCAGCCCTATTATCCCCTAAAGTTCTTCAAGTATAGCCTCTTTAAAGTTTGTTTTATATTTTCCCAGATATCCTTCTAAGTGTTTACAATATTTGTATAAAGTACAAACAATCCTTGAACAACATGGGGCACTGATTCCCCTTGCAGTTAAAAATTTGCGTATAACTTTTGACTCTCCTAAAACATATTAAGTAATTACTAATAACCTATTGTTGATGGAAGCCTTAACAATGAAATAGTCATTTAACACATATTTTGTACATTATATGTATTATATATTGTATTGTTACAATAAAATAAACTGGAGAAAAGAAAATATTATTAAGAAAATCATAAGGAAGATAAAATATAATTGCTGTTTACTAAGTGGAAGTGGATCATCATAAAGTTCTTCAGCCTCATAGGCTGAGGAGGAGGAAGAAGAGGAGGAGTTGGTCTGGCTGTCTTGGGGACTGAGTTGAAAGGAAATTCACATAAAATTGAACCCATGCAGCTCAAACCCATGTTGATTAAGGGTCAGCTATACATATTTCCTAAGATCCAAAAATACAATGTCTATTATACACACTAACCTAAATGTATGTATGCACCAAACTTTAAAGTTACTGACATAAATACAATTATAGCATACATCCTATTCCACAACTTGCCTTTTAAATTTGGTCATTTTAAATGAGCACCTCTTCCACTGGGCATGGTGGCTCATGCCTGTAATCCCAACATTTTGGGAGGCTTGAGGTTGGTGGATCATTTGAGGCCAGGAGTTCAAGACCAGCCCAGTCAACATGGCAAAACCCCATCTCTACTAAAAATACAAAAATTAGCAGGGTGTGTCCCAGCTACTCAGGAGGCTGAGGCAGGAGAATTACTTGAACCTGGGAGGTGGAGGTTGCAGTGAGCTGAGATCATACCATTGCACTCTAGCCTGAGCAACAGAGCAAGACTGTCTAAATAAATAAATAATGAAATAAATAAATAAATCAGCACACCTTCTATCTCACTGCATATAAATTGATCTCATTCTTTCTAAAGACTGCATGGAATTGATGTGCAATAATTTATGTAAAAACTCTCCAATTGACAGACACTTGTCAATTGTTTCCAGAATTATTTTCCATTGTTTACTGTTACACAAAACACTGCTGTGTGTATCTGTGTACATAAACCATTTTGCATAGGTATGTAAAAATTTTTCAATCAAATAGATTCCTAGAAATAGAATTATTCAATCAAAAAATATACAAATGTTAATGGAAGGTCCAATTGCTTTCCAAAAAGGCAGTGTAAGTCACAAAAATGTATAAACATGCCCGTTTCTTCAAACTCTTACTAATACTGAATATTGTTAATCTTTAAACATTTACCAATCTGAGAAGTACAAAAATACTGGTTTTTATTTTAATGTACATTTCTGTGAGTTTGAGCATTTATCCAAACACGATCTTTTGCAAGTAGACTGACTGCTTGCTGCTGGTTGTCTGACATTCTGGATAGCAGATGAAAAGCTACATTCCCCAGCATGCATTGCTTCCAGGGCTTGTCTTATTCTTACCTTTGTCTACGATAGGTTAATGCGTTCCTTGTGTGCTCGTATCAGAATCTGAGGAAAAGAGTCAAGAGACTTTCACTACACCATCCATACTACAATCTCATTCATTTCCTAGGCATGATATTAGAGTGGATATAAGAAAAATAACCTATGGGGGCAAAGCTAATGCAGTACACTGGCTACCAAAAAAAAGCAGAAGCCAGTTTCAGAGTTGCTATGGCTGTTGCATTTCTGATCTCAGGAGCACATAATGAGATGTTGAAGTGGTAGGAAGAGGTGGCATGTAAGTAGCTACACTCATAATTGCAAGCTTGCTTGTTTCTAAATAACAAAGCACAAGTAGGCACCCATTGTGCTTTTTGGTCCAGTTATAGCTGTAATTACTTCTCCCAGGTTCTTCAAATGGCCTATTGCTTGTGTATTACTCTGGTGAATTTTCACTGTTTTGGTGTCTTCATCATTACCACTGTTTGGATTTGGAAAGGCCATGTAATGAGTATAAACCAGACACTATTTCAAACCAGAAGTTTCTGGAATGCCTCTGGATAAATTATGCTCTATGATTTCACTTCTATTTAAACATAACCTTTAAAAATATTGGAAAGTGTAAGAAAAGGAAATAAAATTGTAGATGTTTAGGGCTTGCCTTACACTTAGCATGCTGTCCCTGGGATTCTGACAGAGGGTGCCAAGAAAGCAGCACAGCTTTAAATATTGAATGATGGGATTCGTGCCAAGGTAGCATATGGTTTTATGTGAACAATGAATATTCTATTATCTCATGTGTGATGCCAGGGAGGAAAGTGGATTTGTGGAGACCTGGTGCAGCTGAGCCTACACAGGAGACAATCCTTTTCATTACTGCTGTCTATCTATGGTCTAAAGATGGATTGAAAGACTCACTTGAGGAGGGCAGACAAGGGTGAAGTTGTTAATGAGTTACAACTGTGACCAAAAAAGACATCAGCAATTGCTATGATCAAATAAATTTTAATGACTTGAGAGTGTCTCTAGTGATCTGTATTTTATGTGAGCTGCCTGGATTTTCTTACATTAGCATCATGATGATTTCAACCCTGTCCTTAGAGAGATCTCCACTGGTACATGTCTCTCTTAACTCCTTCTCAGTTACTAACATAGGACCACATCTGCTCTGCAAATCTCAGACATTCAATTTTCTTCTATATGAGTTTGCCAAAAGCAAAGATAACTAGATGAAGCCTTGTGTAAAAAGGACTATCATTAATAATAGTAAAAATAAGGTTCTTGCTTATGGTGTTTTAAGTTGACTGTCAGGGCTACATCTTGTTTATTTATTTCTGATCAAACTGAAAAACTCAGAGGCCAGTAATCTGATGGTGAGTGAGGAGGTTAGAAATCTATATTATAGGGCTTCAGTGATTTCAAAAAGTGCCATTGTTTGAATCTGCTTTAAAATACTTGTAGAATTTCAAGGCCACTATTTAAAATGGCTTCTGCCCACCAGCTCAGTGATGGTCTTAACATGATAGATTTGCTCCTCCAACTTCCAGCAGTATTTAGATATCAAGTGTTGGGGTCAGCTGTTACTGGGCTTCAAGCTGTGAGGAGAGCCTGGGTTGACTATTCCCCATTGCCATATTGATTGGCACACAACGTGGCATGCTATGGAGATGAAGCCATCCTCTAAGACAGTGCTGCTCGAATTTGAATGTACGTAACATCACCTGGGGACCACATTAAAAAGCAGAGTCAGATGTTGTACTTCTTGATGAGACACAGGATTCTGCATTTCTCTCAAGCTCCCAGGTGATACTGATGTGGATGCTGCTGGTTCACAGCCCATACTTTGAGTACACATGGCCTTATGTTTTAAATCTTGTAATTCTAGCTGAAGGTACAAACGCAACCTCTGTTGGCTTCTAATCTCTTGCCTTGTTCATCTCATAGAACCTGTCCACTCTTATGCCCTCCTGGACTCTTACCTGCACACAAGTGAACAGAAATTCAATTTCTACTGTGACAAAAAGGTGATCTATATTTCTTCTGAAAATACGTTCATTCCTCACAACTTCAACTAGCTAGAGTTGAACTTTAATAAATGAACTGAAAATATATTCAGTATTTTAATGTTTGAAACATACTTAACATTTTACTGAACAAGAGATATAATACTTGGAGCATTTGTTAAGAATGGTAGTGTTGATGAAATGGTGATCAAATATATTTTAGATTCCAAGCTATTACTTCTCTGTCAGGACTCAGTCTGCCCCTGTCCAGGGGCCTGGGGCTATAGCCCTTACAGAGCCACGGCTCCCCCTGTGTCGGGGGTCATTACGCTGCACTGACAGCCGGCTCTGATGCTTTCCATTCTGTCCAGGCACCACAGAGTCCTGGGCACCTTTAAGTGCTCAATGAATGTTAGTGGAAAAAAAATCCTTATTGGAACAAATAAAGCAAATTATGGCACGTCAAACCAGTGGAGTAAAATGTCAGAAAATAAAAATTGTGAAAGTTCTAACATGGAAATTTTATATTTTGTTAAGTAAAAAAGAGCTGGATATAATAGTGTATTTTTTATGTTTACAATTATAGGTATGTATGTACATAGTTTATAAAAATATATATAATAGTATATATATATACAATTGTAAACATGGAAAATATATATGATGAACAAATAAAATGAAACATTGAAAAATGAAAACATAGGCTAGTCATGGAACTGATTATTATTTAACTTCTTTATAAAATTATTCCTTTTTCATATTACAGTTTTCAGTAAGTTACAGGTAAAGAAGAAGCTATGATAAGTAATATTTTAGCATCATTAGGTATCATTCTTACTTCCCTCCACATGCTTAATCTTTCAAAAGCCTGCTCTGACTCTCTAGAGAAATTGAAGCAAATTTTGAAAACATTTAATTAACTGTAAGAGTGAATAAATTTTTTCTAGATTATGTTCATGCTCTCCTTTTACTGTGAACGCTATAGTATTTCCTAAAATTTGCTGAAACTCACAGGGTCCTTAAGAAAGAGCTTTTGCCTATACATTTTAATATTTTCTCACCCAGGCACTCAGTAAAATGAGTAATAGCCTGTCAGTAATTCACCTTATTAAACGAAGTATAGCAAAACGCTCACATCTTTAAATCCAATTGTTTTCTCTGCTGCACTTCTTTTTTTGGGGGGTCGGAGGGGGGCCTGTTCCACATAGTTAGGTTATTTTTGTTTAATTTAAAATTGTTTTTTCCTTGTCATACTGTGTAAAATTTAGCCTCAATAAGAAGTATGGCCTTTCATCTTTCTGCCTAAAACTGAAAAATTTGAAAAGGTTTTCCCATAAAACCAGCTAGTGGCTGATAGGATCACTTTAAATTTTGCATTTTTACCTGAGAAGTAAAGAAATAGTCTGCCTAGAAATTTGACAACAGGAGTCCTTGTAGGAATAGTTTGGCTAATGGCAGTAGATAAATCTCTTTTTCTTACACTAGCCTATTGATCCTTCTCTTATCCAAGTGGACATTCTTTCTCCCGTTCTTTTCCCTGCCAGTTTTTCTCTCTTCTCTATCTCCTACTCTTTTTCTCTCTTAAATAATCTGCCTTGCTAGATAAAAGTTTTAGAATTGATTTTTATTCCAAAGTTACTAAGGTGATATTTACATATTCAAATGCATGCACGTGCATACCTGAACGTGTATGCTGTGCCATTATTTTACACTTTGAGAAGCCCAATACTCATGAAAAGAAAAACTGAGTCTCCCTTTGCTCACCTTGTACCTCTAGGGCCTACTAGATCACTGGACATGGGTAGCTATTTGTATGTTTATTCAAAAAATGGCTATGTGGATTAAAGTATGAATGGATCCTATTAGTGAGATAAAAACTAGTTATGGAGACCAAGTTATTAGAAACTCTTACAATTATAATACATGGGTCCACATTTGACTGCCCTTTTGCTAGCACTGTCAATCATGTAGCTATGTTAAGAAACATTTCTCTTTCTCTTTTGCTTTGCTATTTGCCATCAAACTATGGCCTTTAAAAGGTGTTTACCTTTTTATTTTCATGCCTGCTCCCTTTTTTTCCTTTGATAAATATGACAACACTTAGAAGCTTTAATTCCATCTTCTTTGAACTAGGACAGCACTTGGTCTATGATTCTCATATGTCATTCTGCTTTATCATTTGGAGACTTATCACCCTTACTAGATTTTAAGTTCTTTTAGGAATGTAATGATTTCTATGGGATTGTGAGCGTGTGTGCGTGTGTGTGGTGGGGGAAGGAGTTGTTGTTTTCAGTTGTTGTTTCTCTAAATCTTTAACAGAGACCTATAGGTTCCTAGAAAATCACTGACATTGGCTGAATTGAACTTGGAATTTGAGACATTCTCTATGAACAATGAGACGCAGTTACATTAAACAGTGTTTATCCAAAAATGGAGAGTAGAAATGAGTTTAAAAGAGTAAAGTTCTCAAGGAAAACTCTCTAAAGCAAAAACGCAGATTGGATTTACATGCAAATAAAAAGCCTTGAGTGTATTTAATGTGCTCCAATAAAATTAGAGGTGCTACAAATTTTAAGGAATTTTATAGATTCTTGAAACAGAATCTCCTTTGTTATAGGAAACGGGAAGAAGAGTGAGTATGTACAAGAAGAAGAGTTCAGATATGTTTTTGTCTGGCACAAGGAGAATAATACAAATTCCTAGTATATTTCTAAATCCCGACTCTGGTGTCCTAGAAGCACTTTGGAACTATTGATATCTGCCAAGAGGCCCTGAGATCACCTCTGCCACTCTCTTCCTCATCTCTGCCACTGCACTGCAGTTTTTGTATGGCTGAATTCTTTGCCTGTCTCCTCAACATGACGGCTTTGCATGGGTCTTGGCATCACACTTAGGCCTTGAAGCAGAGTAGAGAGCTAAACACATAAAGTATTGCTTATACAAGTCACAGAGTGAATAATAATACGAAGAGAGAAAACTTCCATCAGGTGGTTATTCTGGAATGCAAGAATACAATTTCTATAGCTACATTAATTTTTTTTAATGGTGCTTCTCCTAAGTAGAGAAGAGGGAATGAAGAGGAACAGCGGAAAGGAAAGAGTAAAAGTGGAGTCTCTAGTCTCCTGTACTTCATTCTTAGGATCTACTTCTGTAATCTGAACAGTCATACGGCAGTAGAGTTTTTGTTTTGTTTTTGGTCTTGATTTTTAGAACTAGCTGGTTTAGTTTGAAACATCAGTGCAATTGAACATGACGAGGAGGGAAATTCAAGGAGTTGTAGGAATTATGCCTACCAGTGCCTTAGTAATTATTTTAACAGAGAAACATAAGAAAGAATCTTTAAAATGGGGAGAAATTGATATTGTATTGTTTGTATGTTTGGTGCTGGAATAGGGCTCGCCCCTGACTTACAAACTTTTGACTTAGCCCACAGAGGTCAGAGAGGACAAAACACTATGCTGTTTGAACAGTTGTTTTGAGACTGTTGGAAAATGAGTTTGTAATGAGTCCCATTCACAGAAAGCAGAGGTATATCATTATAAAAACCAACCAGTCACTTTGTTGGTAGTTTTAGCAAAAGAATTTTAGATGCAGGACTCAGGTGGGAAATATGCAAAACATCTTATTCTTGGAATATTGGTAGACAAACCTTCATAGCAGAGATATTTCTGGCCATCTACATTTTACTTATCCTGCTTCTTTGGCTTGATTAATTGCTCTTGAAAACACTTGCTATACTTTTACTCAGGTAGAAAACTTTTCTCTTTGATCACATTTCTTGGCAAATGTTTTTGATCAAATTTCATGGAAAATATTAAAGACATTAAAAATGTGGGCCTTTCCATTATGTTCTTTATGCCTTGATCCAGGATATAATTCATTTACTAGACACATAACTATTGAATTTCACATCTTCCGTATATTGCGGTGCAACACATATAATTGTTGTGAAAGTTGAAAGTGAAGACCTCACTGATTATTGTTTGAGCTACATTTACATATCATGATCAGTTGTAATGTTTCTTGTTTTATTTTCTAAGTATGGTTCTCATTTCTCATTTATTTTAAGAAAATTTATTCTGATTAACTTGGTTAAAAGAAAAATAGTACTCGCTTCCATATCGTCACTGAAAAAATGCTAGTTCATAATTTTGCCAAGCTACTCACAGTGAGTCTGATAATCCCTCGATGGAGAGTTTGATGATTTATTTGCACTGTTGATCTGTCATAATGCAAAACTTCCAAATTCTTCTTAGTTAAACCATAAAGAGAAAGAAAGTCCAATCTCAATGAACAATCTATTCACATTTCCTGTTGTTATGGATGTCAGTATTTAATGAGTGAAGGAGCATCCAGTTCTTATTAAACTGTATCCTGAATGGTACTGCATGGAACAAATGAAAAATGAAACATGCCATTTCTGAGACTGATGCCAGTTTTCCTGCTTCTCTTTTGTCTGGTTTGATATGTTGAAATCTCAGTTAATGCTCTTGACAAGTATGTACACTTTCAGTTGCCAGCCAGGTCTTAACTTTCACAAAAGAACTGCTGGAGAAGTTCCGGCCCTGAGAAAGCTGCTGAGATAAAAGCCACCTTTCATTAAAAAACGCCACTTCTCCCCTGTGTGTGGTGTGCCCTAATGTGCAGCAACACAATCACTACAAGGTGATTCTGAAAGCAGAGGTAGAAAGAGAAAATTGCTGGATCCATGGTTGGCAGCACAGGGTTACATGAAGTTGGCCATACAATTGCAATCATGCTGGTAAGTCAATATGGGTTGCCATGGAGAGATGGCTATAAGAAGAAAAACAGATGGTGGTAGTTGTGGTGGAGACAAAGAAATAAAAGCCCCACATCTCCTTCCAAGTAAAAGTTACATAGAATTCAGCAATTTGGGGAAGAATGACATTGTGTATGCTTGGAAAGTTTATATTGCTATTTTTATCACTTTAGTGCAGAAATGTATTATTAAAATCATCACATTATTCACCTACTTAATTCCCAGCTCTGGACTCACCCCTTCCACTTGGCTTGCCAAACCATTCTCCTTATTTCATTCAACTCGTGCCAATACCCACTTTATTTACTAAATCTATTATGATTTAAAGCAAGATTGCCCACTAAATATTTGCACTACAAATTCTCTCAAAAAGTTTGTCTTTTCTTTCTCTGAAGAAAAATGAATGTCATTTAATACAGATTTATTGTGCAGCCACAATATGCAAACCATTGTTACATTCCTTATTTATATGCTATGCTATAAAAGTAGCTGATCCAGGCCTTGGATTATTAAAGCCTTGCATCTTACACTACAAATAGTTTTTCCCTCTAATGTTTACACGATGAAAATGAGCATGTTGTATTTTTATACTGAACACTTTTTTTTTTTATTTTTGAGATAGAATCTCGCTCTGTCACTCAGGCTGGAGTACAGTGGCGCGATCTCGGCTCACTGCCACCTCTGCCTCCTGGGTTCAAGCGATTCTCTTGCCTCAGCCTCCCGAATAGCTGGGATTACAGGCACCCACCAACACACCCGGCTAATTTTTGTATTTTCTACTGGAGACAGGGTTCACTATGTTGGCCAGGCTGGTCTTGAACATCTGACCTCAAGTGATCTGCTCGCCTCAGCCTCCCAAAGTGCTGGGATTACAGGTGTGAGCCACCACACCTGGCCCTGAACACATTCTTATCCATAAGTTTCTAAAAATGTACACTTTAATGATGGAAACTCAGACTTTAATCACTATTATAGGAGAGGATCTCTACTTTTACTTGTTCCAGTATTTAGCATTAGGAAACAATATCTCTTGATGGAAAACTAGATGCATGCCATTTCCCACTTCACCTCAACATACAGAGATGACTTGTGTTAGTAGTTTCCTAATAAAGCACATCAGTGAAATTTTGCTACCTTGAAAAAATAGATACTTTTCTTTCTAATTCCATAGAGGGACATGTAATAGAGGCAATCTCTTACTTGAGATTAGAAACATCTTTGGAAGACTTATGGCCTCATGATAGAATAATTTTTCTGTACCTCACTACTGTTAAAAACAACTGTAAACATCAGATTTTTATTTTTAGAAAGTTTTACCTACATCAGTGAGCTAACAAGAAACTAAGTAGTTCTGAACTTGAGCTTCAGTTTCCAAGATTCAAAGAATGGGAAAGAAGAGACAAATCCTAAAGGAATACTCAAGCTAGGAGTCTAATAGAAGAATCTTTTAATGAAGCAGGAACCCCAAACAACTACAACTTCAAAATAAATTTGAACTAGACCTAACCCATCCCCAGAAGATAAATCAAATTGTCTGCCTCCAGTCTTGGTTTGAAGTGGAGAAACAGAAAAATTTCTCCTGAATATTCACGAAAATAAGTTATTCTTCACATGGATTTGTAAACTAAATTCACATCACTTGAATAATTAATAAAACATATAAGCAATAATTTATTTTAAATGGTACTAGGCTATTGGTACCTCAAGGCATCAGGTGAACAGAGATGAAAATCCAAAAACAAATAAAATTCCTACCTGAAATTATTTAAATTCAAAATAAATCACAAAATTTCCCAAAGATATGCTTAACAATAATCCTGGTGTTGCACATTAGATTTCCAGACTTACTCATCCTACATAACTGCCACTTTGAACCCTTTGACTTATATCTCCCCACACTCCACTTCCACCCCTGATAACCATCACTCACTCTCTGTTTGTATGTATGTGGCTTTTTTTAATTCTAAATATAAGTGAGATTATGCAGTATTTTTCTTTTCCTGTTTGGCTCTTTTCACTTGGCATAATGCCCTCCAGGTTCATCTATGCTGTCACAAATGGCAGAATCTATACACACACACACACACACACACACAACACACACATGCCTAGCTATGTGAGAAGATGGATATGTCATTTTGCTTGACTGTAGTAATTATTTCACTGTGAATATGTATGCCACAATGTCATGTTGTATACCTTAAATATATGCAATATAAAAACTCCCAAAGATAAAATTTCAAAGAACTAAATTCACAATAAAAAATTCAGAATACATAAAGAACAAAGGTATCATACTTGTGAGTTGATAGAAAAAACAAATAGCTGAATTAAATCCACAAATATATTTGACATAGAATATGAAATAAGTATAAGGTAATATGCTTAAAAAATGAAAGAGTTTTGAAATGAAGAAGGAGTAAAATGACTGAGCATATTTGAATAAGAAACAAAACAGAATTAACAGAACTAAGATATAGTATAAAATAATATTAATAATGTCAATAGTATAGTATACATTAGAAAATACCTATTTGGGGAATTATGGTGTTCTAATGTGATTATATTGTCTTTGGAAGAAGTAAAAGATAATGATTAACTTCAAACATTGATAACATATATGTATGCTACCTTTTGTAGGGTAACTAAAAACAGTAAATAACTCATATATATTTGAAACAAATAAAGGGAAAAATGAAAATGGAAAAATCTGATCAACTCAAAAGAAGGACATAAAGTAGAAAAAAGGAGCCTAGAAATTATTAATAAAATCGAAACTAGGATAATAGAAACACAACTAAATATATCACAACTCAATAAATGTAATTATACAAAAGAGTTGACTTAAAAGACAAAGATTCTCAGGTGAGACTGAAAAATAAGTCCAGCTATATAATATATAGGAATATAGAAAGTATGCAATTGAAAGTATGAAAAAGTGGTATTAATCAAATACTAAAGCAAAGCAAGGTGATATAGCTATGCCAGATATAATAGAATTTAAGGCAAAAAACCATTATAATGGATAAATATTATAATAAAATATTAAATTTGTCAAAAAGTATAGCCATTTTGAACTTATATTAATCTAAAAAGTGGCATCAAATATATAAAGTAAAAATCTTAAGAGCTAAAAGATAACGTAAAAACCCACCATCCTATCGGACTATTTTAGCACACATGGTTTAGTGCTTGAGAGATCAACTAAAGTGAAAGTATGTAAAAGATATATTTATATTTAACTTAAAAGTTGCAAAATATACTTTTAAATTTTTTTTTATTTCGGTAGGTTATTGAGGAACAGTTCGTGTTTGGTTACATGAGTAAGTTCTTAGTGGCGATTTGTGAGATTTTGGTGCACCCATCACCTGAGCAGTATACACTGTACCTCATTCCCTTCCCATCCTTTCCCTAAAGTCCACTGTGTCATTCTTATGCCTCTACATCCTCATAGCTTAGCTCCCACTTATGAGTGAGAACATATGATGTTTGGTTTTCCATTCCTGAGTTACTTCACTTAGAGCAATAGTCTCCAATCTCATCCAGGTTGCTGTGAATGCCATTAATTCATTCATTTTTATGGCTGAGTAGTATTCCATCATGTATATATACCACAGTTTCTTTATTCACTTGTTGGTTGATGGGCATTTGGGTTGGTTCTACATTGTTGCAGTTGTGAATTGTGCTGCTATAAACATGCATGTACAAGTATCTTTTGCATATGATGAATTATTTTCCTTTAGGTAGATACCCTGTAATGGGATTGCTGGATCAAATAGCAGTTCTACTTTTAGCTCTTAAAAAAAGATGTTCACACTGTTTTCCAAAGTGGTTGTACTAGTTTACATTCCCACCAGCAGTGTAGAAGTGTTCCCTGTTTACCACATCCACGCCAACATCTACTGATTTTTGATTTTTTGATTATGGCCATTCTAGCAGGAGTAAGGTGGTATTGCATTGTGGTTTTGTTTTGCATTTCCCTGATCATTAGTGATGTTGAGCAGTTTTCATATGTTTGTGGACCATTTGTATATCTTCTTGTGTGGATTGTCTATTCATGTTCTTAGCCTGCTTTTTGATGGAATTGTTTGTTTATTTCTTGCTATTTTGTTTGAGTTCGTTGTACATTCTGGATATTAGTCCTTTGTTGGATGTATAAATTGTGAATATTTTCTCCCACAGTGTGGGTTGTCTATTTGCTCTGCTGACTGTTCCTTTTGCTGTGCAAAAGCTCTTTAGTTTAATTAAGTCCCAGCTATTTTTCTTTGTTTTTATTGCATTTGCTTTTGAGTTCTTGGTTGTGAAATCCTTGCCTAAGTCAATGTCTAGAAGGGTTTTTCCAATGCTATCTTCCAGAATTTTTATAGTTTCAGGTCTTAGGTTTAAGTCCTTGACCCATCTTGAGTTGATTTTTGTGTAAGGTGAGAGAGGAGGATCCAGTTTCATTCTCTTCCATGTGGCTTGCCATTCATCCCAGCACCATTTGTTGAATAGGGTGTCCTTTCCCCACTTTATGTTGTTGTTTGCTTTGTCAAAGGTCATTTGGCTTTAAGTATTTGGGTTTGTTTCTGGGTTCTCTATTCTGTTTCATTGGTCTATGTGCCTGTTTTTATACCACTACCATGCTGTTTCAGTGACTATGGCCTTACAGTATAGCTTGAAATCAGGTAATGTGATGCTTCCAGATTTGTTCTTTTTGGTTAGTCTTGCTTTGTCTGTGAGGGCTCTTTTTTGGTTCCATATGAATTTTAGGATTTCTTTTTCTAGTTATGTGAAGAATGATGGTAGTATTTTGATGGGAATTGCATTGAATTTGTAGATTTCTTTTGGCAGTACAGCCATTTTCACAATATTGAGTCTACCCATCCATGGGCAAAAATGCACATTTTAAAAGTCAGTTATAGAACAATTATGAAAATTGCTAACATTATGATTCATAAGACAAGTCTCAACAAACATATTACTGGTGGTATCCTTTTGATTAATTTTCTGTATAGTTTTTTTGTTTTCAAATTCATTGATTTCTCCTTATCTCTACCATTTCCTTTCTCCTGCACACTTGGGTTTATTTTGTTCTTTTTCTAGGTTTTTCAGGTGGGAGCCTAGATTACTGTTTTGAACTTTTTCTTTTTCTAATATATGCATTAATTTTATCCTTTAAATTTCCCTCTAAACATGTTTAAGCTGTGTCCCACAAACATTGGCATGTTGTGTTTTTGCTTTCATACAGTTCCAGGTGTTTTTCTTCCTATAGAGACTTTTTATTTGAAGATAGCTAAATTAGAAGTGTGTTGTTTAGTTTCAAAGTTTGAGAGAGTTTCTTGTGTTTCTGCTATTAATTTCCAGTTTGAGTCCATTTTGGTCAAAGAACAAACTGCCAGTTTCAATTCTTTTTAATTTGTTGAAATTTGATTATGCCTCCAAATATGGTCTATCTGATATATTTTATAGAAATTGAAAAGAATATGTTTTCTACTGCTTCTGGGTAACAGAAGCAATGGGATCTAGTTGTTTGATTATATTGGTAATTTTCTTTGTGCTGTAGTATACTTTTTTTTATATTAATATAGCCACTTTGGCTGTCCTTTGATTGAGGTTTCCATAATACACTCATTTTTAGCCTTTGAATTTTAACCTGCCTATATAATTTATTTGAAGTGAGTTTTTTGTAGATAACATACAGACGTGTTTTTAATCTACTCTGACAATTGTTTTATTGATTTATTTAGGCCATTTATATTTCATGTGATTCTCAACATATTAAGACGAAAGCCTAACATTTTAGTTTTCACTTTCTGTTTTTTCTCATTTGTAAAATTTCTCTCCTTTCTTTCCCTGCCTTCCTTTAGGTTACTTGGACATTTTTTAGATTGCCATTTTAATATATCTATAGTGATTTTGAGTGTATCTCCATGCATAGCTTTTTTAGTGGTTTCTCTCATGGTGACATACATATAAGAGTCTTTCAGTGTTATTGTTTTACCATTTCAGGGGTAGTATAAATACCTTACGTTTCTTTACATCTCTTTGCTTCCTCATTTTTATAATATAATTGTTTTAAATATTTTCTCCACATATATTTGGAACCACAACAGATGGTATTATCAATTTTGCTTCCACCGTAACATATAATTTAGAAAGCTCAAGAGGAGAAAGAAAACCTACTGTATTTACCCACATCTGTAATTCTTTCTGCTGTCCTGTTGCTTCAAAATTTCTTATTTGATCATTTTATTTCTATTTTGAGAACTCTCTTTAGCCTTTACTTCAGGGTAAGTCTGCTGGCAACAAATTTTGTCAAGAACAAGTTTTTCTTTATCTGAGACTCTCCTGATTTCTGCTCATTCCTAAAGGTTATTTTTGCAGAATATAGGATACTTGGTAAACAGTTTTATGTTTTTAGCAAGGATTTGAGAAATATTTTGCTTTTCATTCTGGCTTTTGTAATTTCTACAATAAATATTTTGTCACTCATATTGTTTCTTCTCCAAGTAAGCTATTGTCTTTGGCTGCTATCAATATAAATTTATCTGTGTTTAAATTTCTGAAGTTTAATTACGATATAGCTTGCCATGAATTTATTTGGGTTTATTCTTGTCAAGGTTTACTCATCTTCTTGCATCTGTAGGTTTATTTCTCTTGCTAAATTTGGGGAGTTTTCAGCCATTATTTCCTGAAGTATTTTTTAGCCTTACCCTGTCTCCTCTCTTTCCAGTATTCCAGTGACTTAAATGTCAGATATTTTGTTATAATACCACAGGACTTTCAGTCTGTTCATTTTTTTCAGCCTGTTTTCTGTATATTATTCATATGCATAATTTTTATTATTTCATTTTCCAGTTCACTGAATCTTTTTTCTTTTCTTTTTTTTTTTTTTTTTTTTTGAGACGAAGTTTCTCTCTTGTCACCCAGGCTGTAGTGCAATGGCGTCATCTCAGCTCACTACAACCTCCGCCTTGTGGGTTCAAGCAATTCTCCTGTCTCAGCCTCCCAAGTAGCTGAGATTACAGGCACCCACCACCACGCCTGGCTAATTTTTGTATTTTTTAGTAGAGATGGGGTTTCACCATGGTGGCCAGGCTGACCCTGAACTCCTGACCTCAGGTAATACACCCGTCTCGGCCTCCCAAAGTGCTGGGATTACAGGGGTGAGCCATCACGGAATCTTTTCTCTCTCCTCTCCTTTCTGTTGTAGATCCTATCTACTGAGCTTTTAATTTCATTTATCATATTTTCAAGTTCTACAATTTTTTATTCTTCTTTATATCTCCCATTTCTTAGCTGAGACTTTTTATTTTTTGTTGAAGATCTTTAATCTCCCATTTGTTTCAAGCCAGTTTGTATGTGGTGTTTGACTAGAGTATAATGGTTATTGTCTAAAAGTTTTCTCTCTTGCTAGGCTGCCCTTTTCCTGCTCCTTTGGCTAAAGAGAGAAGGATATGGAGGCGAGGGGCTTTTTTGTTTGCACTCATTGACATTTCTGACTTACCAATTTTACCTCTTCCAAATGTGAGTTATATGCAGCAAAAAGAAAACCCAGGGAAATCATCACCTCATCATTCCTCAGGTAGCTGGATGTTTTGCCATCTTCTCTCCACTTTTTAGAGTTATTTTGTGTTTATTGTATACATGATGGTTAAAGTTTTTGGATGTACTTAGCAAGAGGACTATAGAAAAGCATGTCTACTACATCTTCCTGCAGGTGGAAGTCTTCTCTGTATTTTGTTGAGTTCATTCCTATAAACTTGCTACTGCAGATTTAAAAATCCATGAATGAGGCACAAATAAAAAGTTGTCTGTATACCACTTTATAAACGCCACATGTGTTTAATAAAATATTTAAGCAATGTAGGAATTACTCTAAAGCTTCGGGGAGAGGCCATACTGTGGTGTAAAAATCTGAAGGAGGTCCTCACGTTGGTTCCAATAATCACTAGTTGTGTTTCTTCATTGTGGTAGGTGTTTCTTTAAATCTCTGTAAAATTAGGGCAAAAATACTCACTTCATAGAGTTTATAAATTAGGATTAATGAGATACTGTACGTAATGCCAACCACAAAATAATGATGGGCAAATACTAACACTTCTTCCCCTAACTTTATCAGAAATGGAAATAGATTTGTAAAAACATGAGTCTTTATTTTACTTTAAAATATGGGGCTTGTTGAAACATAGGTCATAGCATTGTAAATATGTGTTTCTGTAATGTTAACGCTTTCAGCTAAAGTAAGGAATAGTGATTAATTACATTTATTGCCTATAAAAATCATCAGAAAAGTCATTATTCCTATAAAGAAACTTACAAATATGGATTCTTCCTGGAAGCAAGAATGAGGGTGTGGCTGAGATGAAAGCTCAGGGTGTTGACAGTGTATCTCCATATGACCACCTGCATCAGAGGTCAAGGACTTAACACTTAGATCCCTGTCACTAGCAGAGAAGCCAGGAGACAGCACATTTGATAGCTTCTGTTTTATTTAGCCTCTTTATACACGTATATTCTTTAAAAACCTTGAAAATGGTGGCTAATCAAACTTTCAGACTTTCCTGGTCCTTCAAGAAACATTCCAATGTCCACAGAGTATGAGAGCATGATGAAAAGAAATGAGTGTCCCTTGAGAGTTGTTTAAAAGAGTTTGTCCCTTGAGATGTTGAAGAGTAAAAACACCCACATAAAGTTGACGAAGACCATTTCACCAGGTTAGGTCACAGCTTTTCATTAATGATAAATGTGAAGAAGAAAAAAATAAAATGCAAGGTTACAGCAGAAATACTTCTATCTTTTTCTGGCGTTTTCGTTAGTTCTACAACCAAGGACACATTCTACTGTCAGTGGTTTACTGCAACTGTCAGTGGTTTACCTTTCCCAGGATATGAACAGAAATAGAGTTACTCAAGAAGCTGCTACGTAATTAATTTAGGGTAGCAGAAAAAAGGCAAAAAGAAAGACAAATAGTTGATGGTGTTAACCTACTTTAACACCATCAACTGTGTGTTACTTAAGCGTTTCTTGTACATGTTGATTTTCAAATGAGAGTCACTTATCTATAGCATAAGTACTTTCACATGTACAAGGGTTTTTTTTTCTATATATTATTTTCTAAAGAGGAAACATTTAATTTCATTTCCAAATGAAATATCTAGTTCTTGCTGAAAATGTGTACTTTAAAGAGACTTTTTAAAAGAAGAACTGCTTGCAGGTGGTCTCTGTCACAAGTAAACATGAGAAAAGGTTCTTAGAGAAACTTTTGGCCCGTAACCCTATCTCCTGTCGTCTCATGCTGGGTTGCCATTTACGTAAAACCACTGTGGGAGTCTTAAATGCCATGGTAGCTGTGTTCCTGCCAGCTTGTTTGTGGGATTGTGTGGGTCACCTATCCTAGGGGTTCAACTTTAGTGCTCTCAGGTTCATTATGGCTCCACTGGAGGGTTGAAATTCAATCTACAATCACTGTTCTGTAACAAATTGGCAAGTTGGGCTTTTGCTAAAATAGCTGCCTTATTCCTGGCTTGAGCTATTTGTGGACTATAACTGCATTTTTTTAAGGGTGCCTTTTGCATGGGAGTTAGAAGGAAGAGGAGTTAGGTTTTGGGACAATTTTTGGCAGAGGAAGGATACTTAGAAGCTGAATCCAATGATGAAGTCGCACTCTTTGAGATCAAGCAATATCCTTGAGCAATATTGACAGATTGTTTCCTTTTGACTATTTTTTGTGACATTCTTACCTAAAGCATTATTGAGTTAGTATAAGAGAAGGAATGAGAGTATTCACTCCCTAAATTTTTATGGCATGATTTATTTTATATCTATATCAGTGTCTTTAGTGCTGCTTGAAAACAAGTATAAAAACCCTTCCCTTGGCAAGAACCTGTTAGTAAAATGTAAGATTATTTTTTAAATGTGTACCACCAAAGGAAATATTTCAAAAGTTTACTTAGTTATGAGAACCTCATTTCCCAGAGTAAAGCACCATAGCTTGAAACTCTTTATATTTAGTTAAGCTAACTGGGTTGATATAAGAGAAGCAGTGATTAAAATAATCTCTCACAGTGAATAACCCAAAAGTTATTTTTAGCAGGCTTTAGGTTTCTCTACAGGATGTTTTGTACCCAATCTGCAGCTATTGTTTGAGTTATTCTAATTATATTTGGTTTAATGTACATTAAGAAAACACTTGACTTCTCCATGCACACACTGACAGACGGGGAGGAGAGAGCTTCCAAACCTAGTATTGAGCTCTGCAGGGAATTTCAAAACTCCTTGCTTTGAGTTACTTAAGTGCACAACCGTCAGGCAAACCATACACACTAGGTTTTAATTTGCCTTAAATCAAAGGACAGAGAAAGCCCACAATTGGACTCTGTAACCTGATGCTGTGTAAGACCTTCCATAGGGATTCAAACACATTAGCTTCAAAACGGTGATTTTCTTCCCTGCTTTCAATGATTGTAACAATATCCATCCAACAAGTTCTCTTGGTCAGTGTGAAGACTTAAGCAGAATTGACCTACTTTGTTCTTCACTTCACACAAATGATTGTCCTTTAGATACTAATTTTAAAAATATTAACACAAGGTCCCTCCTCTAAATCCCTTTGGCCACAGTTTGAGTTCACATCCATGCCATCTCCACCTGCTCACTGCAATACCTTCTGTCTTGCTCCCTACCCTCAGCCAGAGTCCCATCCTCACCCCCACTGCCTCCCCACTCTCATTACAGAGCAAGATCAAAACAGCTCCAAACCTGACCAGGTGTTTTTAAAGAATGCTGTTTATGAAACTTCTTTAAGCAAGAAATAAATCCTTTAATGGTTTCCCAGTACCTGCAAGGTAAATTCCGAAGTCTTTAACCATGTGCATCTTGCTTTTCTTTTCTCCTTGTGAGGCACATTCCACCATATGTGTTCTACACTGGAGTTATACAAACTCCAATTCTTGGCCTGCCCATTTTTAGGTTGGAAAATCAATTCAGTAGGTCTAGGCTAGCATTATATAATCAAATATAATAAAATAGAACAGAACAGAGCAGGTTATGGCACACATAATAAAGTTAACCATTGCTTCTTGATGTTTTGTTTCAGTATGTATGTGGTAGAAGATGTAAAATGTATTACCTATTGTGGGTGGACACACAAACACACACACACACGGAGAAAATCTGTTTTTAACACAGATAATTTGAGTTTGTTGGCTAAAATATTTAGAAAATTTAGAATAGCAATAATGTTTAAATAACCAATATTTCACTATTCAGAGGTAACTTAGATATATGGATTTAATATTGTATGTTTCCATACACACAGCTGTACACATACATGATTTATATGCATAGCTACACAAGCATTTCATACACTTGGAAAATCTCAAAATATTTGTTGATTCAATGAATAAATATAAATTTCATGTTATTAACTAAAATCCCATTATACATACACATGATTTTTTCCTACATAAAGTATTGTGATCAGATTTTTATATCAATACATCTTGGATATACACTATTTTATGGGCATGTAGTATTTTATTTTTTTGATATATCAACATGTACTTTTATTATCGTATAATATCGGACATTTCATTTCCAAGCTCTCCCTTTATAAACATCATTTTCATATCATTATATAAGACCAAACATGTCCATATGTATGTATGTACCAATATATATGTATGTGCATATGTATACATGGGCATACGTGTGTGCGTGTGTGTGTGTGTGTGTGACAGACAGAGAGCACCAGGCATGGATTTAAATGCCTTACACATATTAACTCATTTCATTACCAAAACAACAACTAAAGTTTCTATTATTTTCCTGATTTTGCAGAGGGGAAACCAAGGCACAGAGTTTAAGGATGTTGCTCAGGATCACATTTCAGTACAAATGGCAGAGCCAGCATTTGAAACAAAATGGTCTGGCCCAACAGTCTGAATATCTCCTACTACATAATGTTGCTTCTACAACTTGTGCAATTAAGAAAAAGACTTGAAAGTGGATTTAAATTTGGTGAAACTAAAATTGAATATAGATGCTACTTCACTTATGTTGGGGTTATGTCCTGATAAACCCATTGTAAATTGAATATATTGAAAGTCAAAAATGCATTTAATACACCGAACCGAACCTACTGTGTGGTATAACTTATCCTAGCCTCCCTTAAATGTGCTCACATTAGACACTTAAATTACCCTACAATTAGGCAAAATAACCTAAGACAAAGTTTATTTTATAATAAAGTATTGAATATCTTGTAATTTATTGAATGTCTATACTATAAATGAAAAACATAATGGTTGTATAGGTACTCAAAGTACACTTTCTATGAATGCTTGTTGCTTTTGCCCACTGTAAAGTCAAAAAATCCCAAGTCAATCCATCATCCTTGTAAGGCAGAGGCTATCTCCGTTTTTAAGGCATTTATTTCAGAGGCACATCAGATACTGCACGGCTTATGGAAATGCTTTGTTCTACCTTTAGCTTTCATTGTTCTGCCCCCACCTTTTTCTTCTGGAATACCTTTGACCATGGCTTGAGAATAGTGTTCAACAGCAGCCTCTTTGTAAAGGTGCCTTGAATATGCTTGTCTTCTCAGGCAGAGGTTAAACACCTTTATTCTGTGTTCCTTTGGCTCTTTGGACACCCATTTACTATAGCATATATAATATTTTATTATAATTATTTGCTTTATGCCTGTCTTCTCCACCAGAGTAAGAACTAACTCCTCCAACCAAGAATTCTGCCATTCACCTTTGTACTCCTAGTGCTTACCTCATAATTGTTAAATGGTAGTTGTTGAATAAATGAATGAGTGAACAAAAGAAAGAAAAAAATTAATTAATGGCTTTATATTTATAAAACCGAATCTAAAAGGAAATAGTGAATGATATTCTAATGGTTGGAGCAGAAGTATTTTTAAAAATGTTTTATGTTTGCATCACAATCTTTCCACATTACTTTAATCATATATGTAAAATCTTTCTCTCCATCTAGTCATCTGTTATCATTTGGTTTTTATAATCCCTGCCACCACAAAACATACCATACTCTGGACTCCAGAGACACCAGCTCCAACTTTTTTTTCAGTTGATTCATCTTTAAAGAGTCAGAGTATCTTGAATTTGATGAATGTCAGTAGAGCGGCTTGAAAATAAAAATCACTGCATAAGTGCTGAATGTTACTATTGATCATTAAGTATCACTAGACATAACTCAAATGATTTTCCTTATTATAGACATGAAAGTTATTTTTCTAGGCAAAGAAAAGGAACTTATTCATAATATTTTAATCTCAAATGGGGCATTAGTAGTATATAGGATATATATACTCTAGGATATATACTGGAAATCTTTATCTTTTCCTTTCTGTTACGCTTTGTGGATATAGCTTTATAAGTACTTCTGTAGAGTTAAGGCTATGTTTCTTTATATCAAAATTCTTATACCTATATTACAAATTTTGAATTATAATGCTACTTCAATGAATTTTTCTGGAATGAAAACTTCCAGTGGATTCAGGATGGTGTGGGAGAAGTCCTGGTCACCTAAGTAATAGGGTTGGTCCTAGAAGGAGTGGAACAGACAGTAACATTAGCTCAGATGTGGTTTTGTGGGGTTGGGAGAAGAAAAATAGAGACTCAAGATTCTTCTTAGACTGGTCAGGGCCGGGCTGAGATGTGCATACATGCCCACTAGCAGGCAGGGTACCATTAACAAGGGAACTCCGAATTGACAGAGCAAGAAGAAATGGTGTGGTAGGCAGAATATTGGTCCCAAAGATGTCCATGTCCGAATCACTGGAATGTGTTGAAATTTTACTTTACATGACAAAGGAGAATGCACGTCACAGATGAAATTAAGTATTTAGCTGTTCTGGAAATTGAAAGTTTTCCTAAATTATCCAAAAGGGCTCAATGTAATTATAAAGGTCTTTATAAGTGAAAGAAGGAGACAGGTGAGAAGGAACAGAATGATGGTAGCATGAGGACTCAGCCCACTGTGGCTGGCTTTGAAGATAGTGGAAGAGGGTCACCCATCAAGAGATGTGGGGAAATTCTACAAGCTGGAAAAGTTAAAAAAAGGAAGTCTCCCCTACGGCCTCCAGAAGGAATGCAGCCCTTCTGATTCCTTGATTTTAGCCCATTGAGACCTGTTTCAGATTCTGGACTACAAAAGATAATAAAGTAATATAATATTATAAAGTAAAAAGATTATAAAGTAATAAAGTAATATAAGTTTTGGTAATTTGCTAGAACACTGAAATAGCAACAGGAAATAAATACACTACTTTTTCTACTTATTGAATGCCATCTATGTTTTTGACGTGTGTATCAAATTAAAGATTACTGTTACCTGCTTTTGATAAATTGAAGGTTGACTAAGATAGCACAGCTAATAAGTTTCTGAAAAGTGCAACTTTCCTTTTGTAAACACTTGAGGAAGAAATTGCCACACCTAGATATGGGTGGGGTGGAGAAGAAAGAGGACTAAATCATGAAACACAGCATCATGCATCCTATATTTCTTCCTACATTTTATGATAAAGCTTATTTCTGAATTTAAACTCATTAAACAGTATGCATTGTGACTGCATGATTTCAGAGTGGTATGGTCAGAGCATAAATACACTAAGTCCCAGCTCTGAGGTTAATTAGTTGATCATTCTGAGTATCTTCCTGTATCTAATAGGGATAGCATCAGATTAGATTAATAAATATAAAAAATTGAAGTAACAAATATTGTCATATCCATAGTATTACTGTTTTGTAGGCTTTAGAATATTTCTTTAATATATTTGCCTTTTTCGACACATTGAAAATTTTGCGAAATCGTTTTCACTCTGCCAGTTGATATTCTGAGTCAGTGCACAAGAAAAACAAAAGACTTTCCTGAGTGAATTTGTGATACACAGATGTCCTTCACATGCACTTTTTCAGTTCATCAACTTCCATAAATCTGTCTATTTGCAATGTAATATTCATTCCTCTTTTAACAGAAAACTTTCCTTAAGATGTGATCCACAGTTCCTTATCTCTTAAAATAAAATAGACTTGCCGCACAACACGTAGCTGTTTTCTGAGATCCCATATTGTTTGCCTGGCAAAGTAGTTTACATCTTTATTATTGAATTTTAAGGATAGAAAATCCCCATTTCACTTCTTGAGATATAGGGACTAAAACACATATAAAACAGAATTCAAGTAGCCTTTTCAAATATTCTGGAGACAATTTTTTCACCTAGAAGAGCTAGTTCAAGGAACAACCTAGACAATCACACTTGACATTAAGGAAAGTACTCTACCTCTGAGCATGTGCAATTCCACCTCACCTAGCTACATAAGCACTAATGATCATTCAGGCCACCAGGGATGGTACTAAAAACCAAGTAACAGGAAAAGGAGGTGATATATCAGACTACAACTCTCTGTTGGTTGAACTGCATCACAAGCATTACAAATATAGAATTCCTGGATCCATCTCAAAGTCTATGTTCATCTTAAGGCTTATTCACCTGCCTGTAGACACATGGAAACTTCTCCAGAGTAGCTCTGTCTAGCATAGTGGCAAGTCTCCAGGTTATTAGGACTCTGTGGTATTACATGATGAAGTAGGATCATGATACAAATGCTATTGAGCTTTTTTTCAGAGCCCTGAAAAGAATACTCTGAAATTACAGTTTAAAATATAAAACTGTACTTGGCCTAACCCATGCTGATGTACATAGAAGTTGGGCTTCATCAACCTCAAGCATGAAAAGTCCCTTGGGAGTTGAATAGATGGGAGAGTTTAGAGCTAAGAATGTGTTAGTGGAGTTGAGGCATATGTGAACTTTCCAGACATAAAAAAGACTACTTCAGGCTGGGCACAGTGGCTCATGCCTGTAATCCCAGCACTTTGGGAGGCTGAGGTGGGCAGATTATTTGAGGCCAGGACTTTGAGAACAGACTGGCCATCATGGTGAAACTCCTGGTCTACTAAAAATACAAAAATTAGCCAGGCATGGTGACTCATGCCTGTATTCCCAGCTACTTGGGAGGCTGAGGCAGGAGAATCACTTAAACCTTGGAGGCAGAGGTTGCAGTGAGTCAAGATTGCAACACTGTACTCCAGTCTGGGCAGTAGAGTGAGACTGTCTGAAAAAAAAAAAAAAAAAAAGCCTACTTCAGTAACCCAAGACTTATTTGAAATGGCCTAGGAAATACCAATTTAGCTAATAAGAATGATATTTAGAGCTTATAAATCACACTTTAAGGAAAGAGTTGATTCTTCATGATTATGAAATATTTATCACATGAATTCCTAGGCTAGAGACTACACACAAAAGAGTAGCAGTCATACAATACACTTTAATTTATTTTGTGAAACTATCGTTTGATCAAATGCTTTCTTATGATTCTGCCAATATGTGTGACCCTGTTTTAATCTTTTTCATTGTGTCTACCTTTAGTGAACAGTGGAAAAGTCCAAGTGGAATGAGAGTAAAAGGCAGCTCACTTTCCTTATTGTGAAGTTGAATCTCCAGGGGTACTCGCTCCACAAGAATGAGCCTTCTTTCTTAGCTCTTCTTTGGGCAGATGCTTATCCTATAGACCGGTTTGGTCAGATACCAAGGAATATATTTAGTCACCTGAAGTTTTCATAGCTCTTTAGTTTTATATGTAAATTAATGTTTACAATTAAGAATAAGTGTTACGAACAATTATGAAGAATGCCACATGAAGCATTAATCATCATACATGGGTGTATTAATCCATTTTCACACTGCTGACAAAGACATACTCGAGACAGGGCAATTTACAAAGGAAAGAGGTTTATTGGACTTACAGTTCCACATGGTTGGGAGGCCTCACAATCATGGCTGAAGGTGAAAGGCACATCTCGCATGGCAGCAGACAAGAGAAGAGAGCTTGGGGGGGGGATCCTCCCATTTTTAAAACTATCAGATATCCTGAGGCTTATTCACTATTACGAGAACAGCACAAGAAAGACTCGCCCCTGTGATTCAATCATCTCCCACCAGGTCCCTCCCATAATATATGGGAATTATGGGAGCTGCAAGATGAGATTTGGGCGGGGACACAGAGCCAAACCATATCATTTCACCTCTGGTCCCTCCAAATCTCATCACATCTTAAAACCAATCATGCCTTTCCAACAGGCAGCTCAAAGTGAGCTGCCTTTTACTCTCATTCCACTTGGATTTTTCCACTGTTCTCTAAAGGTAGACACAATGAAAAAGATTAAAACAGGGTCACACATATTGGCAGAATCATAAGAAAGCATTTGATCAAACGATAGTTTCACAAAACAAATTAAAGTGTATTGTATGACTGCTACTCTCTTGTGTGTAGTCTCTAGCCTATGAATTCATGTGATAAATATTTCATAAACATGAAGAATCAATTCTTTCCTTAAAGTGTGATTTAAAAGCTCTAAATATATTCTTATTAGCTAAATTGGTATTTCCTAGGCCATTTCAAATAAGTCTTGGGTTATTGAAATAGGCTTATTTTTTTTTTTTTTCAGACAGTCTCACTCTACTGCCCAGACTGGAGTACAGTGTTGCAATCTTGACTCAATGCAACCTCTGCCTCCCAGGTTTAAGTGATTCTCCTGCCTCAGCCTCCCAAGTAGCTGGGACTACAGGCAAGAGCCACCATGCCTGGCTAATTTTTGTATTTTTAGTAGACCAGGAGTTTCACCATGATGGCCAGTCATGAGGTTGGTTGCCGTGGTCTTGGACAGCTCCACCTCTGTGGCTTTGCAGGGTACAGCCTCCCTCCCAGCTGCTTTCGTGGGCTAATGTTGAGTGTCTGCAGCTTTTCCAGGCACACAGTGCAAGCTGTCAGTGGATCTACCATTCTGGGGTCTGGAGGATGGTGACCCTCTTCTCACAACTCCATTAGGCAGTACCCCAGTGCAGACTCTGCATGGGAGCGCCAACCCCACATTTCCCTTCCACGCTGCCCTAGCAGAGGATCTCCATGAGGGCCCCGCCACTGCAGCAATCTTCTGCTGGGCATCCAGGCATTTCCATGAATCTTCTGAAATCCAGACAGAGGTTCCCAAACCCCATTTCTTAGACTTCTGTGCACCCACAGGCTCAACCCCACATGGAAGCTGTCAAGGCTTGGGGCTTGCACCCTCTGAAGCCTTGTCCTGAGCTGTATGTTGGCTCCTTACACCATAGCTGAAACATCTGGGACATAGGGCACCAAATCCCTAGGCTGCACACAGCGTAGGAACCCTGGGCCGGCCCATGAAACCACTTTTTCTTCTTAGGCCTCCAGGCCTGTGATTGGAGGGACTGCCATGAAGACCTCTGACATGCCCTGGAGACATTTTCCCCATTGTCTTGGGGATTAACATTGGGCTTCTCTTTACTTAGGCAAATTTCTGTAGCTGGCTTGAATTTCACCTCAGAAAATGGGATTTTCTTTTCTATTGCCTCGTCAGGCTGCAAATTTTCCAAACTTCTATGCTCTGTTTCCCTTCAAAACTGAATGCCTTTAACAGCACCCAAGTCACCTCTTGAATGCTTTGCTGCTTAGAAATTTCTTCCATCAGATACCCTAAATCATCTCTCTCAAGTTCAAGGGGACAAAATGCTGCCAGTCTCTTTGCTTAAACATAACAAGAGTCACCTTTGCTCCAGTTCTCAACAAGTTCCACATCTCCTTCTGAGACCACCTTAGCCTGGACCTTGTTGTTCAAATCACTATCAGTATTTTTGTCAAAGCCATTCAACAAGTCTCTAGGAAATTCCAAACTTTCCTACATCTTTTTGTGTTCTTTTGAGCCCTCCAAACTGTTCCAACCTCTGCCTGTTACCTAGTTTCAAAGTTGCTTCCACATGTTCGGGTATATTTTCAGCAACACCTCACTCTACTGGTACTAATTTACTGTATTAGTCTGTTTCCACACTGCTGATAAAGACATATGTGAGACTGGGCAATTTACAAAGGAAAGAGGTTTATTGGATTTATAGTTCCACATGGCTGGGGAGGCCTCACAATCACGGCAGGAGGTGAATGACACATTTCATTTGATGGCAGACAAGGGAAGAGAGCTTGTGCAGGGAATCTCCCCTTTTTAAAACCATTAGATCTCATGAGACTTATTCACTATCATGAGAAAAGCACAGGAAAGACCTGTCCCCATGATTCAATCATCTCCCACTAGGTTCCTCCAACAACGTGGGAATTATGGGAGCTACAAGATGAGATTTGGGTATGGACACAGAGTCAAACCACATCAATGTGTCAATAAGAAACATTGTATTTTAGAGGCACTCCCATTTGTCTCTATATACATTGCTTGAGGATGAAATAAGCAAGCAGGGACATTTCTTGCGTTACTGGGAGTATAGGTCGTTAATGTGGGGCATGGCTAATGATTCATAGACTTGCAGGAAATGTTATTTTCACCTTGGAGCCTCATAAGAAAACACCTGACTCTGCAGGAAGAATTTTAAAACATGCCCCTTCCTCCTTGCCATGACATACAAAATATAGACACATAACATTCAGCCCATTCCAACCTCTCTTAGATATACTTCATATGGTCAAATAACAGTAATATTTTATTCAATAACCATACTGAAGACATTGAAGTTTTTTACAATTTGATTCTTAAAGGTATAATCTAATTAAACAGTTATAATGACTGTGAAATATTTTTCATGCAGCACCTAGCATGAGCTAGGGTTTCATTCCTCAATTGCAACTACAATGTTTCCTGTGCTGTGCCACTCAGCAAGGCTATTTCAATGGTTTCTTCAATTTACATGAAAATCATGCCTCATTTTAATTTTTTGGTATTTTTGAACCATGCTTTCATTATGTATATGATTTGGCTTCTTTTCCTTCTTACTTCCCTCCTCTCCTCCTTCTTTCTTTCCTGCCTTCTTTTCTTCCTTTTTATTAAGATCCTGATTGCCTTTACTTTGTAACTTTTTAATAAAAGATGTTTATTTTCATCCTATTCTTTATGGTGTACAGATTCTTAACTACTTTAGCTTTCTTTTAGAAATAATTCCACTGTTCTTTTTTTAAGTATCTAAGATTTTCAAGTTTTATTTTATTTTGTTCATTCTTTTTAAGCTTTTAATTTTTAATTTTGTGGGTACATAGTAGGTGTATAGACTTATGGGGTACATGCGATTTTATGATAAAGGCTTGCAATGTGTGCTAATCACATCAAGATAAATGGGGTATCCATCATCTCAAGCATTCATTCTTGGTGTTACAAACAATCTAATTATACTTTTTTAGCTATTTTAAAATGTACAATTAAATTATTACTTATAGTCACCCTGTTGTATTATCAAATACTAGACCTTGTTCATACTTTCTATTTTTGTGGTACTCATTAACCTCTCCACTTCCTCCAACCCCTACTACCCTTCTCAGCCTCCGGTAGCTATCATTCTGCTCTCTGTCTCCATGAGTTCAATTGTTTTTATGTTTAGCTCCACAAGTGAGTGAGAACATGTGAAGTTTGTCTTTCTGTGCCTGGCTTATTTCACTTAACATAATGACCTCTAGTTCTGTCCATGCTCTGGCAAATGACAGGATACAAATGACAGGATCTTATTCTTTTTATGGTTAAATAGTACTCCATTGTGTATATGTGCCACATTTTCTTTATCCTTTCATCTGTTAATGGACAGAGGTTGCTTCCAAATCTTGGCTATTGTGAATAGTGCTGCAATAAACATGGGAGTACAGATATCACTTTGATATACTGATTTCCTTTCTTTTGGGTATAAACCTGTAAGTGAGATTGCTGGATCATATGGTAGCTCTATTTTTAGTTTTTTGAATTTATTTTATTTAGTTTATTTTAACAAAAATAACAAAATTGGAGGAATCACATTACCTGACTTCAAATTATACTACAGAGCTATAGTAACTGAAACAGTGTGGCACTGGCATAAAAACAGACACATAGATTAATGGAACAGCATAGAGAACCCAGAAATAAATTCAAACCATTCTCCATAGTGGTTGTAATGATTTACATTTCCACCAACAGTGTACAGGGTTTCCCTTTTCTCTACACCCTTGCCAGCATTTGCTATTGCCTGTTTTTTGGATATAAGCCATTTTAACTGAGGTGAGATCATATCTTATTGTAGTTTTGGTTTGCAGTTCTCTGATGATCAGTAATGTTGACCACCTTTTCATATACCCGTTGGCCATTTATATGTCTTCTTTCAAGAAGTAACTCAAAAACCATATGATCATTTCAATTAATGCTGAAAAGTCATTTGATAAAATTCAACATCCCTTCAGGATAAAAACCTTTAAAAAAAACTGGGTGTAGAAGGAATTACCTCAACAAATAAAAGCCATATACAACGGACCCACAGCTAGTATCATACTGAATAGGGAGAAACTGAAAGTGTTTCCTCTAAAACCTGGAACTCAACAAGCATGCCCACTTTCATTACTGTTATTCAGCATAGTACCAGAAGTACTAACTAGAGCAATCAGATAAGAGAAGGAAATAAAAGGCATCAAATTGGGAAGGAAGAAGTCAAATTAGCCTTGTTTGCAGATGATATGATTTTATATTTGGGAAAACCTAAAGACTCCACCAAAAATATAAGAACTGACAAACAAATTTAGTAAAGTTGCAGGATACAATATCAACATACAAAAATCAGTAGCATTTCTGTATGCCAACAGCAAACAATCTAAAAAAGAAACCCAGAAAGTAATCCCATTTATAATAGCTACAAATAAAATTAAATGCCTAGGAATTAACCAAAAATGTGAAAGATCTCTGCAATAAAAACTATAAAACATTGATGAAAGAAATTTTAAGAGGACACCAAAAAATGGAAAGATATTCCATGTTTATGGATTGAAAGAATCAATATTGTTAAAATGTCTACACTACCCAAGGCAATCCACAGATCTGAGGTGCTCTCTACCAAAATACCAATGACATGCTTCACAGAAATAGAAAAAACAATCTTAAAATTTATATGTAGTCACAAAACACCCAGAATATCCAAAGCTATCCTTAAAAAAAATAACAAAATTGGAGGAATCACATTACCTGACTTCAAATTGTACTACAGAGCTATAGTAACTGAAACAGCATGGCACTGGCATAAAAACAGACACATAGATTAATGGAACAGCACAGAGAACCCAGAAATAAACTTATATATCTAAAGTGAACTAATTTTTGACAAAGATGCTAAAACCACAAATTGGGGAAAGGACAATCTTTTCAATAAATGGGTCTGGGAAAACTGAGTATCCATATGCAGAAGAATGAAACTGGACTCATATCTCTTGCCATATACAAACATTAAATCAAAATAGATTTAAGGCCTAAATCTAAGACCTCAAACTATAAAACTACTAGAAGACAACACTAGGGAAACTCTCCAGGTCCTTGGACTGGGCAGATTTCTTTAGGAATATCCCACAAGCACAGGCAACCAAACCAAAAATTGATAAATGGGATCATATCGAGTTAAAAAGCTTCTGCACAGCATAGGGAACAATCAACAAAGTGGAGGGACAACTCTCAGAATGGGAGAAAAAAATTGCAAACTACCCATCTGACAAAGGGTTAATAAATCAGAATATATAAGGAACTCAAACATCTCTATTAAAAAATCTAATAATCTGATCAAAAAATGAGCAAAAGATGCATTTTTCTTTAGGTCTGCTGATTTCACCTTCTCTGGAGCATCTTACTGCCTTTAGATTTTCTTTATTTCTCTACATTTTTTAAAACTCAAGTTCTGTAAAGGTCTCATTCATTCTCTTCGCTTGGGCATCTCTGCAGAGATCCTCTTTCAGTCCTCTATCCTTCTGCCCTCATCTGGACTGAATGCTTTCTATTTATGCTACATTACAATTTAGTGACTTCCTTCCACTGCTTTTCTGAATCGCAACCACTGTTTTCTAGGTGCCATATTCAGTGGTGTGCAGGTAAAAGTTTAACATAGGTTCTCGAAATATGCATATAAACAAATTCTAATTTTCAGCATTTTCTGATTTCCATTTTGCAAATATTCCCATCATGGCAGACATCAAGTTCCCAACTTAAGTTCACTGACCATAGAATGGGGAAGGGATGCCTCCTGCCCCCTCAACCAAGGCTAGCATCTCCCCAACACCACAGATTAGAGCCATTTTAACAGAGATATTTCTAAAGAACATTCATCCATTTTCTGACTTAACAAAGCAACTTGGATATAATTTCATCTTATTTGGAGTCTCTGGGTCATTATTATAAATATTACAGTCAAGGGCAAAAAGTGGTGTCTCTAGAGATTATGACATTTAGAGAGAAAATATTAGCCAGTAAACAAAATGGCTAAATAACTAAAATGGAAGTTAGATAGAATAATTAGGTAAAAAATACAATGGTGCTTTGTTTATTTTTGAAGCCTTGTTGTTGTTAGTTACCTTTTCAAATTTATAATACTCAAATCTAGTTTTCACAGTTTGTTTAGTTGTTACAGCTGCCCTTCTCTGTATTCTCGATATGCTCCCTTCTCTGTTTCTCATGGCTTTTTATTTGTGCTCTTATTTCTTCCCACCTTAATTCATTTTTTTAAGTTCTCAGGGAATAAATATTAATAAATAGAGAGAGTGCCTTGAATATAAAATGCGTATTTTCTCATAAGTGGCATTAATTTGGCTTCCCTTTCATTACCTGTGTTTTCTTTAATATCATAAAAGAGAATGTTATCCATGCATCTACTGACAGAAAAGAAAATGAGTTTTTCTCTTTGAAAGTTCACCTTAAAGCTTTTTGTCATGCGCAACTGCTTTAAAATAGCGTGGGTTTTTTTTGTTTTGTTTTGTTTTTGTTTTTTTGTTTTGTTTTGTTTTTCTGAATGAATGGCCTGCAGCTGCTCTTCAGGGTTTCCCTTTTTTTTTTTTTTTTTTAGTATTTTAGTTATGTTTGGACATTTAAAAAATACATATTTGTATCACTGATGGGCCTATAAATAAAATGCTGCATAGAAAAGTTCCCAGGAACTAATTTTTAGAGAAAGGTTCCTGGGGACTAATTAGAGTCACAAGCAGAGACAAGCAGGAGGTTGAAAACACTGTGTTGCTTCTTACCTTGCTCTGATATTTTGCGTTTTAGCCATGTCTGAACATTTATGGATTCAAGAGATGAATCCTGAATGTATCCTGAATCATATCACTCCATGATCAGGAAATACCCGTGAAATGAATGTGGATCTCTTGTGGTTTTCTTTAGGCGTTCGCTCTCTTCTCTTTTCCTCCACCGCTTGCTGAAGGCAAATCTTAACCAAGGTAAATTCAGCTTACTGGATAGAGGACATTTCTTTATGTCCAAGGAAATTAAAGCTATTCAAGCATACACCTGCCACATAACTAGAAAAATACCCAGGGAGCCATTTTCATTTCAAAGCTGCAGTTTCCAGTGCCATCAGTATGGCTAATCACTGGATCATTTTATTAGAATTACTATTTTATCAATACAAAACTAGAAAAATGCCTGAAATGTATAATGATTCGTGTCCAAATGCAGCAGGTGATATTGTAAAATTTTTCGATGTAGAATACAAGAAATACTGTTAGAACATAATAATGGCATTTTTGGTATTCACTGGACCATATGAAATGCATCTGTTTCATCATAAATTGTTGTGTATATATTGACACATTTTATAATTGTTTTAAAATGTAGATGTATGTAATACAAATATAATAAACTCTGGCATGTCTAAAATTGTAACTACCTCATAATTTCTGTTTGGTATTCTAAAAGGATGCTATCTAATCCAAGATAAATTTTCTTGTAGGTATATGATCTCAATAAAATGTGATTCAAAGGGGTTAACTCTAGTTTTAGATCAGAGTCTTGAGCCCAGAGTAAGTAAATGAGTAAGCTTCGTTTTGAACAGGTGGTTAGTCATTATCACCATCGGCAATCTAAGGAAAGGAAAAGAAAGAGACAAGATTTGGCTAACGTATATTTCAGACAAGAAAGCAGGGATAGGTAGAAGGTTTTTTTTGTTTTTTGTTTTTTTCCAAAATGATACTAGTTCTAGTGTCACAAGCCTGGAGTTCTTTGTTTTTGATCCAATTATGTTATACTAAGCCAATCATTTTATTAAAAATAATGATATGAAATAAGCCAATCACAGAAAGACAAAGTTCACATGTTCTCCCACTTATTTGTGGGAGCAAAAATTTAAAACAATTGAACTCATGGAGATAGAGAGTAGAATGATGGTTACCAGAGGCTGGGAAGGGGAGCGAGGAAAAGATAAAATGAGGATGGTTAATAAATGCAAAAATAGAGGTAGATAGAATGAATAAGATCCGGTATTTGATAGCACAACGGGGTGACTATAGTCAACAATAATTTATCACATATTTTAAAACAATTAAAAGAGTGGAATTGGAATGTTCCTAACAAAAAGAAAAGAGGAATGTTTGAGGTGATGGATACTCTAATTACCCTGCTGTGATTATTACATATGTATGCCTATATTAAGACATCACATGTACCCCATAAATATATATACCTATGATGTACCCCTAATAATTAAACATAATTTTTAATATAAAAATAATAATGATGAGCTTAAAACATAAAAAATCTGTCTGGATTTTCTACTGTAGAAAATGATTTAAGAGGTGTATCTCTAACTCTCCAGATAGATTTAAAATCTAATTATACTTGAAGTTATAACGCTCAAAACTATCTTTGTATATTTTGAGAGAAGGTGCATAAAACAGCACATGAAATAAGAATGAAAATTCTAATGATAACGGTGACAAAAAATGTGATTGAAGTTGAATATGCAGACTCCTCCAGCCGTGAGATAAAGATTAAAATAGTATGATGATGCTTCGATTCAATGCTAATGAGCTTTCTTTTTTTGTTGTAGGTCTCAGCATTAGAGAGGCAGATCTTTGACTTCCTTGGTTTCCAGTGGGCGCCTATTCTTGGAAATTTTCTACACATAATAGTTGTCATATTGGGTTTGTTTGGGACCATTCAGTACAGACCTCGATACATAATGGTGGTAAGTCTTATTTTTATCATTTCGCTTCATATAAACAATTCAAAATTTCTATAAGAATATAAATAAAATATTTCTAAGTGGCCCCTTCTGATATAATGTGGCATTGCTTTTCTAGCCCTCAAATGTTAAATTTTGTTAAGAAGTGATTATCTGTGGAAAATACAAAATAATGAATGTTGTACAGTCAGATCAAAACATGCTCAAAAGTGTATGATGACATGGTGTCACTCACAGTGTAACTGAATTCAAGTTTTACAAGGAAATTCAAAATAGTGGTTGGATAAAGTAGGAGGTCTGCTTGTAGTCTTGGTAATAGAATAGTTAGATGCAATGTACATTAACCATTAATTTATCATAACTTTCAGTGACATTTGTCACTAACTCCAAAAAACAAATCTATCTAGCATAATTGTTTAATCACTGAAAACAATAATGTATTTTAATTTTAATTGATTTAGGACATTACAAGTGCATGTATGGATGGATATTTGGTACACATCCCTAACATTTCATACAGATTGATATTGAATATTTCTCTGTTTGTCAAGATGAATTTGAAACATATATCCAAAACTTGGTCAGCACACACTCCATTATAGGACAGTTTAATGAGGTGTATGCTGTGACCCACAATCTAATGGAAGTTATTCACAGTAATTAGTTGTCTTTTCTATAACATAAAAGAGTTCATTACTGTAGGCTACCATGTGAGAAGGTTGTGAGAAATAATAAGCATATGTACGTATTGTAAGTTGGAGTAACATACTTTAAAATGTTCATTAAGCCTGAATAAATATACAGTGTTCAGTAGAAGTACTAGATATTTTCTTGGGATACACTGACATTGCCTCACTAGAAGAAAATCATAGACTTAAAAACATGCCATCTTTCCATTTTGACATAATCTAATTCCACCTGTGGAAAATAATAAAGTTATAATCTTTCTCTGTTAATCCATTCTCTATTTTGATTTTTAAACTTGGCTTTTTTATTTCTTTCACCATTTCACAGAGATATAGGTAACTGAATAGACTGCATTCAAATGGCCTTGGGAGCATTTGATAGCTCTCAATTTGCTGCCAGGGTTAAACAATTTCTGCTTTACTTTCCTTCTCTTAGAAATAGCCTCAACCAGGTACGGTGGCTCACATCTGTAGTCCCAGCACTTTGGGAGGCTGAGGCAGGAGGATTGCTTGAGCTCAGGAGTTCAAGAGCAGCTAGGGTTTTTTTTTTTTTTATAGAAATCCCGTGTCTACAAAAAAATACAAAAAGTAGCCAGACATTGGGGGGCCTGTGGTCCCAGCTACTTGGGGGGCCGAGGCAGGAGGATCGCTTGAACCCAGGAGATCAAAGCTGCAGTAAGCCATGATCATGCCACTCCACTCCAGCCTGGGCAACAGAGAGAAACCTTGCCTCAAAAAAATAATAAAATAAAATAAAATAAAATGAAATAAAATGAAATAAAATAAAATAAAATAAAATGAAATAAAATGAAATAAAATAAAATAAAATAATAAATAAAATATAAAAAGATAAAAAAATAAAATAAAATAAAAGTAGCCTCTGCTAAGTAACTACACAATCTCCTAGAAGGGGGTTTCATGGAGTTGGACTTGAGGCCTAAGATGCTTTCATAACATGCATAATCAAGCTATTATCGAATTCTAAATGTGTTCTAGTTTGTTACTATGAATATAGAGCAGTTTTACTCATTACAGACATTTTGTTTTATGATATTGGTGTTCTGCTGCGAAACAAAATGCCTGGTGGCTTTGAAACCATAGACGGCTTCCAGAGAATGAAGCTGTAGGTAAATACCAGTGACATTTAGTCCTGGTGATTTTGCCCTCTAAATGTTAACCGTATGCACTATTCACACAACTGCTGCCTTGGTTGAGGCTTATGCCTTCTCTCTTCTATAGATAGACTTTGCCTCTTATTTTCTACCTTTCTCCCTTCCAATTTGCTCTTTGTACTTTTCTTAAATTACTGGCTTAAAACCACCACTGGGTCCTTAGCTGGATAAGATCTAAGAATATTCTTGCCTGATGTACTTGACCAAACTCATGTCTAACCATTCTTCCTTTTTCCCTTCCTTTGTCCCCCGCCTCCCTCCCTCCCTCCGTCCCTTCTTTCCTTCCTTCCTGCCTCCCTCCCTCCCTTCCTTTCTCCCACCTATCCTCCCTCCCTTCCTTCTATCCTCTCTCCCTCCCTTCCTTCTTTCCTTCCTTCCCTCTTTCCTTTTTTCCTTCCTCCCTCCCACCCATCCTCACTCCCTTCCTTCTACCCTTCCTCCCTCCCTTCCTTCTTTTCTTCCTTCCCTCTTTCCTTTTTTCCTTCTTCCCTCCCACCCAACCTCACTCCCTTCTTTCCTCCCTCCTCTCCTCCCTCCCTCTCTCCCTCCCTCCTTCCGTCTTTCCTTCCTTCTTTCCTTTTTTCCTTCCTTCCTTCCTTCCTTCCTTCCTTCTTTCCTTCTTCTTTCCCTTCCTCTCCCCATCCTCTTTCCTTTACTCACTTCTTTCTTTTCTAACTTTCTTTCTCCCTTTTTTCTTTTACTTATTAATTCAAAACATATTTATTGAGCTTCTACCCTGTGTTTGGCATTGTGTTAGGTGTGGACTATACTGGTGAGCAAAAACAGACAGACACATTCTCTGTCTTCCTGGGTGCTTACCTTACAGTGCAATGAAGAGAGCTGTGCCTTTATCAAACAATTGTCCACATAAATGTTAAATTGCAACTGCGATAAGTGATACGAAGGAGCACTCTAGCCATGAGATGTCTAATGGGGTATCTGCCTGTAGCAGGGCAATGGGGTTAGGCACCCTGCAGGGAGCTGAGAGCTGAGGTCTGCTCTCAGTATGAGAGTGAGTCACGAGTATGAGACAAGTATGAGACAAGTATGAGAGTGAGTCCACAAGGGAAGAAGGGAGTGAAGGGGGGTCTGGGCCGGAGGCACCACAAGGCCCATAGAAGGGGGACTATCAGAGCAGTTCTGATTTACTCATTAAGCATCTATTGAGGACCTATACTGTGCTAAGTTTGGAAAAATAGGAAAGACTTCAAATGTCAGAGGCCCTGCTCTGCAGGCACTAACCATGTAAGGAGTGAGGAGGTGCAGGTTCCGGGGCTCTCTAGAGGTGAGTAAATGGCAGTGAAGAGGAATGAGATCATCAGTGGGGCAAGGCCTGGGGGAAGGCCTGAGCCAGGTGTGGAGACCCAGGAGGGCTGAGAGTCTGTGCACCTCAGTGTCATGGGTCTCCTGCTGCACCTGCCTCACCAGCCTCATGCTCTGGTAGCCTTGCCTGGTGTTTGTGTCCCTGTCTAGCAATATTTCCTCAGTCTCTCATGGATACCTTCTTCCATACACGTTAATGGTGAATCACTCTCTGCTCCTTCACCTCTAGAGTGTCTTGAGTATGTTTTATAATTTGTTCATGTTTATGTCTTCTAGGCAAAGTGTTCTTTGAGAGCATAGAATGTAATTAGTGCTCAGTACATACTTATTGATTATTTTTCCTATCTAGCGTCCTACTAGTTCACAGAGTCCACCCGTGATGAAACTGCTGTCACTTCTCTGCTGGTACTTTTTCCTTTGCTTCCCTCTCTCCCTCCTCCCTCCTGTGTGTAGAGGAAGGCAGTTTTAGGTCTTTCAGAATCTTCAAAGGAAAGCATCAACAAGACCAACAATCCATGTTTTTGCTCATCTTGATAGTCTCTTTTTGTGGGTTATGCCAACCAATTCTCTCTCATTTTATTTGCTATCTTATTCAGGATCCTCTCTCAGGAAGGGAAGAGAAAGAAAGCAACAAATTGGTGTGAAAGCTGTCCATGCATGTTATTAGGTTTCATTCTCATAAATATCCTACAGGGCATGTATTAGCTTCTCTGATTTCCCAGATGAGAAAAGAGGTCAGAAAGATTGAGTGACTAGCCCAAGGAGCACAGGTGGTAGTGGGCAGCAGAATTGGGTGTGTACCGGCCTGTGATTGTTAGGTTCAAGGAGCTGCTAGAGCATTATCTGTGCTTTGCTTTCACTGGCAGATTCCAGATGATAATGTTACCATTGTCAGTATAAGTTGTGATATAGGAAACAGTCTTGGCCTACCTCCCAGTCAGATATTGTTACCTTTATGAAGCTCCAGATTACCTCTTATTCTAATATGGGTATAAATTATCTATTTGATAAAAGTACCTAAAGAATCATTAATCTATGAGTATGGGAAATCTGTTCACAAAAATTGCCTTTTAAAAAAGAGCATGTTGTTATTTGGGAAGGTTTTTTTTTTAATTCATTTTTGAGTTGTTGTCATAAATTCTTTGGTTTGAAGCTACAACTGGTGGCCTAGAATTAATTCTGATATTTAAAAAAACTGAAAATGAATGTGGCATATGTCCCATTAGAGGCAGCGGCTTTTCAATGGCAGTGAGAAGAGTTCTGGAGCAGAAATCCATACTGACTTTTCACTGTGAGGGGAAAGAGCGTTTTCATTGCAAGAGATTTTCTCTCAAAATTGCTTCTTCTATTTTTAGTATTGGCTTCCTTTATTGGCCAAACCACCACACAGATAGGTCAATTAAATTTAATCCATTTCAAAATAACAAACACTTTGGAGCACCAGGTATGTGCTAAGTGCTCACGCAGAGATTAATAAAATATGTATGTTCACTGAGACAATTTAATAGAGCTCTAGTTTTACAAAAACACAGATAATTTACTGCCATTTTGGACAAGAGACAGGGTTCATCACAGTTGAGTTGAAGTAATTGATCACCTTTATGAAAATGTTTTGGGTAAAGGACCATGAGGCTCAAGCTCACCAGTGACTAGTTTTTCTAAACTCTTAGAGTCTAAATCAAAGCTTATGAAAATTGTTTCTTTATCTACTTCTCCAGCACCTCCTGCATTCCCCATTTGCCTACCTCGTTCCAGCCACGCTGAATGATTTGTGTTTTCCAAAGACCACATGCTGCTTTTGCCTCTTCAGTTTGCACATACTGCTCCTTCTGCCTGGAATGCCTTAATCTCTCTATCCTCTTGGAAAACCTTTAATAATCCTCAATTAAATGGTCACCTTTTACAGGCCTTGCCTGACCACTGAATGCAAGGGAAAGTACCTCTTCCCTTCTGCTACTGTAAATCCTGGTAACTTTCTACCCCAGCACCCTACCCGGCTGTCATCATTGCTTCGCTACCTGTCTTGCCCCATTCAACAATGCGTACTCCTGGAAGGCAGAACTGTGCCCATCTATTGCTGTATTCTAAGCCTATTCCTGTATTCTAGGCCAATTCCTGTATGTACAGACCATTAGATATGCTTAATACTTGATTGGGCAAACAATAAATGAATCAAAGGTTATTGGATGAAAGGATTTTACAAGATGGAATGGACAGGGACTTTTTTAAAATCTCAGAACATGACAGCAATGTACTGCCTTGCTTATCTCAGCCTGAACTTGGTTGAGGGAATTAATTATATGATAAAATAGTATGTGCTGTGCTACCTGCACCTACCATTAGCTGACTTACTCCTCAAGACTTATTTTCTTCTAAGATGTAGTGTTGCGAGCTCCTGCCACTATAATTGAGGAGGCCTCTCAGCAAAGACTATTAGAAAAACCTCCCCAAATCACAGAATCAAAGATCAATAATTCCCTTCCAGGTACCATCACACTATTAAGGTACAATTTACTATTTCTGTATTTATTTTTAGAATACAAAAACAACTTTGCCACATAGTACTCCTTTACTCATGAAAGTATTTTGGCTAAGGTGCAAGGTGGAATGTGTACATTAGGGCAGCCATTCCCAGCCTTTTTGACACCAGGAACTCATTTCATGGAAGACAATTTTTCCAGAGGTTGGGCGAGTTGGTTTTGGGATGAAAATGTTCCACCTCAGATCATCAGGCATTAGTTAGATTCTCATAAGTAGCCGCAGCCTAGATGTCTCGCATGGGTAGTTCACAATAGGGCTTGTGTTCCTCTGAGAATCTAATGCCACGCTGATCTGACAGGAGGCAGAGCTCAGGCAGTACTAGTCTGTGGCCTGGAGATTGGGAACCCCTGCTTTAGGGGAATACCGTGTTCTGTCTTGCGTTTTGAATGGGCATTATGTGCTTCTTTGGCTATAGACAGTATGAAGCAGTGAAATCATATTTACCCATCACAAAGCATTGTTGTAGAATCAGTTATTTCCTATCTGTTTACTCCTCGGTCAAATATGTTTTATTCTACTTGTAAATTTAAAAATAAGATTTTTGTCCTAGAATTACTTAAATCTTCGTTATTTCATGGGTGATAATTTAATCAAGCAGGTTTTAACTCACATGCAGATGAATTAGCAAATTTGTTTAACATTTTTTTGAAATAAGATTAACCTTGAAATTAAAATTAGCTCAAAACTGCCTTTAAAAATTTGTAAAGCGTCAAGTGAATTTGAAAAGTCCACAATTTAGTTATCTGGACTTTTATGCAAATGCTCATGTGCAAAGGACAACTCATTTTAATCTGAATTGTTATATAGCAAAATTTTTCTGCTATGTCAGCATAAATCCCATTCCAGAGTCACTGCTCAACATGAAGTTGAGTGTTAGGTTTTGATTCAATTGGTAAATGTCAAACCTAAATTCCTCTTCACCAGTTATTGGCTGTGAAGCCTTGGGATGTTTGTTTGCTTTCCTTTTGCCATAGTTACCTCATTTGAAAAACCTGACCCATATATCATTTTAAATAATTATATAATGTATGTGACTTGCTTACTATAGCCTAACACAGAGTAAATGTTGGACAAATGTTTGAGATGTTCATATGTCTTTTTTTCCCCTTTACTCTACTAAAAAATGTTACAACAATGACTGAGCAAGAAACTTACTCTACATTTTTATTTTAAGTCTAGCATATTGTATATGATATTATAGCAAATTTATGTGTATATGAAAGAATGAATGAATGGTCTTTCTCGTAATTAGAAAATAAGCTCAGAAAGTAAAAATAATTCATATTATAAACTAATTGCTTGATGGGGAAGAAATAGACTGGAAGATGTCCAAAGTTTATTTCCATTAAAAAATGCTGAAATATCCTTGTAAAACTAGGATATATTTAGGAAGCCACATAGAATGCATAAACATTCTTTTTTCATTATTATAGGTCTTGTCTATGTGGATCTGGATTTAAAATGTATATACTAAACATAAGCAAAGTAGAAGAGAGATGGAGAGATTATGCAGAGTGATTTTTTTCTTATATTGAAAAGCTTTCTTTACTACAAGTATATTTAATACACCTAAATACATGATGTAAGCCTGCTTTATAATAACCAAAGGGTATTTGTTTAAAAATAGAGAGTCTTATTTTTTAAGTTATTGCTTCAGTTGAATTATAAATGAAATAACCCACTTCAAAAAGAAGATAGGGAAGGTAGGCAGTCTCTTTGGCCATTGGTTATCCCAATGCTTCCTGCCTAGCTAAATTTCTATGGCCATATTTGTATCTCTAGCTATCTCTCTCCTTTTATACTCATGATCAGATTTGTGTCTCAAGTGCACATTAAGGTATACTTCATACCTTATAACAATTCAAAAATCAAAAATATATATTTTCTTTGTTCTCAGCAAAGAAACACAAATTTATTAGAAGAAACTTGTAATGTAAATGTACTAGAAGATATTATGCAATATTGCTAAAACAAACAACACAAGAATTCCATATTATGCATGTCACACTAATTGTAAAATACTAAAGATACTGTCATTCTAAAATAAATTGCCAATTATAGAACATATATGAATAAAAATTTGAGGTAAACTGGTAATTTGGTGAATTGGTCATTTGACAAATTGCTTAATTTGGTAACTGGTTATCTTGCCGTGAATCTATAATCCTTTTACTAAAATCTTTTAAAACAAAGCCTACCCTGTATGCTTAAGCATCCCAGCTCTGAAATCAAACTATCAGGTGTCAAATCCTAACTCTGACACTAAATAGGTGATTAAATGATTATCCCTCTACCTCGGTTTTAGTGTGATGATTGAATGACATGATATATGTAAAGCACTTACCACAATACCAGGAACACAGAAAGCACCAGGATAATAACCCTTTTATTGTCAAAAATGTAGGAACTGACAGTTGAGGTTTACATAGCCTGGTAATTTTGCCTTTGCAAGTTCAGAAGTAGCATCAAGATTACAACTTGTGAGAGATCCTGAATATACTTCAGTCACCAAGTTTGTGCTATGATCTTTAAATAGATGTGTTTTATTATGCATTTATTATTAACTATGAATTGATTCACTAAAAAATACCTGTGTATTTAGGAATTAGTCCCAATAATTAAGTCCTATCATATGGTTTTGTAATTAATTTAGTTTATTGCCTTACTTTAATATTGCTTTGTTTTATGTTCTTTTCCTAATCTTTTTCAATGGCTTTTTTCTCTTGACTTAGAGGTTAGCATTGCTCCCTCATTTCAATATACTTATAATTAGATTTATTTAGAATGGAAGATATCAAACACTAGATGCCATCTTGCTAGCAAGAGCTTCAAAACTTACTGAAAGTTTAAAATTTACTAAGTCCACTCTTACCAGAAGACTTTATGAACAGAATATATTACAGCATCAGCAATACCTGCATATACCAAAAATCTCACTATATATTTTTACTTATCTTAACTTTTTAACATGTTTTCCAACTAAATTTCCAGTGATTTTTGAGCTTTAACTCATTATTATAATTGTATTATCTTAAAAATGAAAGCAAACCTCCTTTCAGAAAAACAAATATATGATGGAACATTAAATGTAACCAATTATAGGACTATACTACTATATGAGATTATTTTAAAAATTCATAAATGACAGAATACAAAATATAAATTGAATTTAATAAATAGTTAAAAGCTTCTGATAAAGTTTCTATTAGTAACATACCTATATTACACAGAGTCTAAATTTTATAATTCTATTATTTGGCACAGCATAGAATAAGCTAAATAAATGATTTCAGTATTTATTTTAATTTAGAAACAGTATGCAATGATTGTAATCACTGATAGAAAACAATAATTAAATTAATAAGTCTACTTAAGACATTAAGAATTCATTCATTTTTGTGATAAAATAAAACGAATAGGCAAACTGTTGTATTTGATATGTTATTTGTGTTCTACAGTAAGTACTATCCTCAGTCATCCTAGCTGGTCTGTACGTCACTTTTCTGGGCCTCAATTTCTTTGTCTGCATAAGAAAGTGACTGGATGAGAGGAGCCATAGTCCAATCATTGATTCTCCATTGATGAGTCTCTCGATCTAGGGCTACCTTAATTAAGACTGACTAATACTCTGGGAGAAGGTATTTCCTAATACATAATATCTTAATAAAATCAATTAATCAGTAAGACCAGTAGGTTTAAAATTTGTTGGCTGGATATGACTGGAAGATATGAAAATCTGTTATTCATTTCCTCATTCTTAATCCTATTTATTAATTTCTCTGCTTTAAAATATTTTATATGGTTATATTTTTATTATATGATCATATTAGAGGCACACATTCTACTAATAAAATAGTCCAACAAATGAAAGTTTGTTAATTTTGTACTCCACGCATGTTTTTTTCAAACATGGTCTTCTTTCAGTCCTAGGTTTCAATAAATATTCCTTAAAATGTGACAGTTTTATACTGTAACTTAAAGATGATAGAGAGCTCACAGAAGATTTGCATAGTTGTGTTCCCTAGAAAAGATAATACTCAGAAAACAGAAATCAAATCAACACTTTGGTTCAACTTGTACCTGGAAGCCAGCAAAGCACTTTAAAAGTAAATCTAACTTTGTTGGTGTCTACTGAAAGCAGTAGAAATTATTGAATTTTTAATTTCTGGAAAGCTTAGGGGACCACATAGAGAGCACTCTTTTCTGAGCGCTCCGTCAGTTTCTTCCCAGAAGACAGACTTATTGACATTTTTATTATTGATTTATTTGATATACATGCCTTTCATCTCCACATTTTTCTTCTCTTTCTCCCTCCCCCATTTCTATCTAGTATACAGTGTGGACTGCCCTCTGGGTCACCTGGAATGTGTTCATTATCTGCTTTTATTTGGAAGTAGGTGGACTCTCAAAGGTGAGTTTATCATGCTTTTAAAGTACACTTTAAAATGAGTACACTTCTAAGTATTGTGACTACATACATATATAGGTATATTGTGTGTGTGTGTGTGTGTGTGTGTGTGTGTGTGTGTGTATGTGTGTGTATAGAATGATAAAATACTATTCAAAGAAGACTTTAGGTACCACTTAGGAAAGAATGATCTTAGGAGTGTGTTAATATAATGGAACTTCAAAACAACTGCCTTCTGGTTTAGTTTGTTATACTGAAGTGGGACTGAACTTACAGTGTATCCTCATGTCCATTTTAAAAAGACATAATATCATAGTGACTGCAGGCCTAAATATTAAGTAGAAAATGGTTTTGAACATGCTTGTGTTTAAAGTAGGAAAAGAGATTGATGAAGATGTTAATGTAACAGACATGAATGGCAAGTTTCTATCTTTGCTGGAATATTAATTCTGGAAAAAATTGACCAAGAACAAAACTCTTACATTAAATGTTTACTAAGAAGTAAATGCATCAGCGTGGTGATTCCTATTTTGAAATTTTAATCACACAGAAGACAGTTGTCTTAATGCAGCAATGATACACATGTTATTTCTGCCTGTCTAGAACTGTCAGCAAAGCACATGATTTTATTATGCCTCCTTCAAAAATGTCTCACCACCCAAATGTAAGAACAACTTAAGTTTCTAGTTGTGTTTCTTAAACAGTTTTTGTGTGAACCAGCACAATTTTCACTATAGAGAAGAAACTTAACAGTATTACAAAAAGTATAAGAAAGCTGTCATATTTTAAAACTTCTCATTATCAAATATATTTATACTAACTTATTCTACTGCTTTATAACAGTCTCAAATTTTCTAAGTAATGCACCTGTGGCTTAGATTTTAGAAAATGTGTCTTGAGCAGCAAGGATACTTTAAGAATTCTTAGGTGCCATTGAAGTCCTTGTGATAACAAAACATGTTTGATTCAGCCAAGCAGCAAAAATCCCTGAAGGATTTTTCCAGAGCCTCCAGAGGTGGTTACTCTTTCTTCTCCACTATAATAACTGTAATTAGAACTTGTCACCATTTTCTCACATTGGCAACTGTATTCAGGAACCAGAAGCAATGTTTCCAATATTGAGTTCAGTATATTTGGACTAACATCTCACTTAAATAATTGTGCTAGCGATTGTAGTTCACCACTAATTTCTAAGATATAAAAAAGTAATTAAATTAATGCCCAGTTATATTGTATAAATGCAGATTATGAAGTAATTTTCAAATGCAAATCTTATGAATAAAATAATTGCAAATAATATATTAAGCACAACATTTTCAACTCACTGCATTTTGTATCTTGCGATTTGAATGGTCATTTTAATCATATTTTTTATTTCACTGGGTAGAAATTATTTTTTCTTCTATATACACTAATTTGGGATAAATTAGACCAGAGAAATTTGTCCTATGGAATTGGCTTCATAGTATTTTGAAAGAAGGCTGAATTTTGAATCATAAGTCTTGAGTCCAAATCTGGTCTTCAACACTTATTAACTGTGAACTCTGAGGCAAATCATTTGGCTCCATGGAGTCTCTATGAAAAATAATAAGACCAGATTTCCCAATAATAATAGTAGTCAGTGTTTATTATACACATGATATGTGGTAACTCAGGTAAGCTTTGAAACAAATCTGTGAAGTAGTAAAACAAATAAGTAAGTATCAGCAGTCATTTTTTTCATATAACTCTGATTTCCCACTGCTGCTCAAGGTTATTTTTGTGAATTTTTGTAACTGCTTTTCTAATATCCATGTGCATGTCTAAAAGTTTTTATCTCATTTCTTTGGGGACAAGGTTGAAAACATGGACATAGTAGTCCTGGTTACTCATTTTGTTACCTATTTAAATGCCATTAAGCAGTCAACCAAGTATTCTAGGTCATTAAAAAGATAGATGACTCCAAAAGGAGCATCCTAAAGATTTTCTGTTGGTCTCCTATTTACTGCCTCAAAGACTGGTAACATCTCCCTTGTTAGCCACAGTTTAGCCTCAATTCCAGTCTATGGGAAATCTATTTTTGAAAATAAAGCAAAGTTAAGGACCCTTGACAAACACAAATACCAGCCACTTTTCCAGGTTCGTTCCATTGTGTAGGAAACTCGTCGTCCATATGAGTTGGTTTATATACTAACTTTCTAGATTCTCCATCTCCTGCTAGTTCATGAAGGTACTTCTTGGAATTATCCATTCGGATAGATTAATAGAAACCTCCCTATACTGTCAATTTGGTCCAAAATATACATTCTGGGATAGTGAATCTTTCTTTAAAAATGGGATCCAGAGTGATTTCCACAACCTCCCTGTGGATTGGGGTGTTATTACAATGACAGACATGGCCTATGAATAGCACATTTGTACGCTAAGGTGTTCTTTTGCTGACAATTTGCATTCATGGAGTGACAGCAGTCCTGTCTTACCTGAAAGATAGTGAGCTGTCTCATGGGCAGGAGAGCCTGGAAACTGAGATTCTTACAATGCTGGGCAGGCTGACAGTGCTGCATACTCTTGTGTTTTAAAAAGATCATTTTAATTTCTAGTAAGGTAAATACTGATAGATGTAATCCACATAAGCAAAAGCTGTTTAGGATCTTCATTAACATTTAAGAGTATAGAAAGAAACTGAGGCCAAAAAGCTTGAGAACAACTCCCATAGAGTAACCAATATAACTAAATAACTAATTAACTAACTAAATAAAAATAATGCAAACAGTAAGAAACCAAAGCAGATGTTACAAATAAAAAACAAATAATGATATGGTAGATTAAAACACAACCATGTCAACGACTATATGAAACGTAAATAGACCAAGCACTCCAGTTAAAGACAGAGATTAGAACAATTGATTTTTAAAATGACAATAGTTAACGTTATTTATATGAAATACACGTTAAACATAAATACATACATATATTTAAATTAAAAAGATGGAAAATATATGCTATGTAAACGATAATCAGAAGAAAACCTCTGTGGTCATATTAATGTCAGAAAAAAAGTAGACTTCAAATAAAGAGTATGAATAGAGATAAACAGATGTTTTACAATGATAACAGGGTCAATGTATTAAATAGACAAAATAATTCAAAACTACACCAAATAACTGAATTTTAGAATACATGAGGTAAAAACTGGCAATATTAAAGGGGGAAATTGACAAATCCATTAACATAGGGGGAGAGTTTAATACTCCTTTCTTGCTTATTGAGAGAAAAAGTAGACACAATTCAGTACAAAATAAAATATTTGAACAACACTATCAAACAACGTGTCTGTCATATAGAGGATATTACCTTAAAATTACAAGATATATTTTCTCTTCATGTGCATATGAACAATGACCAAGATGGCATTCTGGGCCATAAGCAAGTCTCAGTAAATGTTGAATGACTGAAACAATACAGATAATATTCTCCCACCACAAATACAAGAGTAATTTATAATTGTTAATAATTCACAAATCAAAGAAGAAATTTAGAGGAAAATTGAAAAATAAAAGTACAATATTAAAGTACATAATTAAAAAAAAATCTTCTTTGTGGATGAATTCCTATCAGTGTTTAGAGGAAGAAATGTACATTTAAGTTGCTTATTAGAAAAAAAGAAAAGTTAAAAATCAGTGATATACACTTCCATCTTAAGAAGAGCAATTTGACTAATATCTCATAGTTGGTTCTTTGAAAAGATTAATAAACTAACAAACATGTAGTAAGGTTGATCCAAAAAAGAAGAAACAATACAAATTATCAATTCATTAAAGAAAGAAGTGACATAACTACAGATTCAACAGAAATTAAAAGATTAATAGAAAAAAATTAAACAATCAAAAATATTGATAGCCATGAATTTATAATTTAAAATATTTCTACAAAAAAATCAAAACAGAAACAACTGGTATGCAATTGGTTAAGGAAACAGAATTTTCTGTTTAAAAATTTTGGGGTTAGTAGAAAAATGTCACCTTGCTAGAGGGAGTAACTTTCTGCAAGCCTCTCAGGTAAAAACTTAGAACAAAAGGCAATAGTTAAAGTTTAGTCTTCACTTCCCCCAAATCTGAGCTCTGTGTACTAGCAGATCTGTTAGGTGGGGATCCTCAGTGGGGGTCTGTTCAGATGTTGTCTTTAGTTTCTATAGGGAAAGCAAACATCCCTGGAGCTTTAACTTCCTTGGCTATTGTTAAGGCCACTATTACCTTCTTGTTTAGCAAGTTACTTAATTACCTCTGGGGCTAGCCAGATGCTTGGAATTTCTGTTCAAAAAAACTTTGGGGTTTTCCTTTATTTCCCTGCTTGGAGTTTTGCAGGACTTCAAAAAAAAGGTCAGGGTGGAGGTCCTTGCTCAGGATCAATCTATCAAACATAAGAAATACATAATGCTAATCTTACTCAAACTCCTACAGAAAATAGAGGAGGAGGGACCATTTCACAACTAATTTGGTGAGCTAACGTAATCCTGATACCACCTTATAGACAAGAATTAAATTGACATCTATACTTTAGCAATCCTTGGCCATCTCTCCAGGAAATTCCTCATTAGCCATTCTGCCAAGAGGGACTCCACACGGTGGTGAATTGTTTGTCACCACCTGATCTTCCCTTCTCTTCACTCCCAGGCTCTTTGCTAAGAACAAAATTCTTGCTCCTTTATAGGTCAAATCAAATCAGCTCTACCTTTTTGTTTCCCTCACTAATCCAAGCTACTTTCCTTATCTACAAAGGCCCAACCAAATGTTTTCCTTAAAAATGAGCTCTCTGTCCTGCAGATGAGAAATGTCACTCTGTCACATGGCAGAAGCATCTATAGTCAGATTGTATTTAAAGACTGTTTTTTAATTCCCCATTACATTTCTCTACATTTTGAAGTGGTAGTTATTATCAGTCTTAATAGTTTGTTCTACTGGAAATAGACAATGACTTTAGATTTTGTTTTCTTTCTTTCCTTTCCTTCCTTCCTTCCTTCCTTCCTCCCTCCCTCCCTTCCTCCCTTCCTCCCTTCCTTTCTTCCCTCCCTTCCTTCCTTCTTTCCTTTCCTTTCCTTTCGCTTCTTCTTTTTTGTCAACAGGGTAAGGGTTCTTTTTGGTTAGAGTTCTTTTCTCATAATAAAAAATATAAATTACATATATAAGTTGCAGAAACTAGAAAGACAAGAAGAAACACCATTTTTGCTTCAAACATTTGAAGACCACTGCCATGAATATTTTGATTCCAGTTTATTCTCATTCTGCTGTGTTTCCATGGTTTTTCTCTTCTGTTTTTCTTATTATTGTTGAGATAATACTATAGAGAAAATTGACATACTGACTTTTTAAAAATTGGACTTAATGAAAAACATTTTTATGTTGTTACTAAAGTCATGGTTAATATTTTTAAATTTTGTTTAATATTACATCAATCATGAATAGTTTTTTTTTTCTGCTCTTTCTTTAACAGGAGATGTTAAAGCCTTCTGATACATTTTGCTGAATTTCTTCTCCAAAAAGTATACCATTAGCTGTAAAATATGAGTATCTAGAGTGTCATTAGCACAAGTTAATCTGTTTCACCATTTGGGGTTTTTTGGGGCTATTTTCTTTTTTTTTTTTTTTTTTTTTTTTGCAGTTGCAAGATTTAATAGAGTGAAATAGAGTGAAAACAGAGCTCCCATATAAAGGGAGGGGACCCAAGGGGGGTTGCCATTGCCAGCTCCAATACCTGGGTTTATATCCTGATCCTTGTCCCTCCCACTGTGCTCTCAGGCAATAGATGATTGGCTATTTCTTTACCTCCTGTTTTTGCCTAATTAGCATTTTAGTGAGCTCTCTGATTGGTCAGGTGTGAGCTAAGTTGCAAGCCCCGTTTTTAAAGGTGGATGTGGTCACCTTCCCAGCTAGGCTTAGGGATTCTTAGTTAGCCTAGGAAATCCAGCTATTCTTGTCTCTCAGTCCCGCCTCTCAACAGGAAAACCCAAGTGCTGCTGGGGACGTTGGCCGACAACAACTCTAACTGCTTCCTGTTGAATTGGGGTGTAGTAGGGGTTGTGCTGTTGAGATTTCCTCGGGAGGGGTGCCTTTGATGTCATTAACATCGGAGCATGGGCTAGCAGGCCTGTCCAGGGGTCTGCGGTAGCTCTTAGTCATGGACTGCATCTGGAGCTCCATTTGAAGAATGATTTGTAGTTTTACAGCTTCGACTCTGAAAGAGACAAACTTAACAAGGAGTTTAAAGATACAAGATTTGAAATGTATGGCCTGCAGTGCAGGGGATTACTTGTTTGGCACACTTTACAGGCCCTGACTATTTGCTTGATAGTTTTGAAAAGGCCTGATCCAGTAAATAATAATTTGGCCATCTGATGGGTACTATCAATGCCTAAGTGAAAGGTTTGGTGAAGGGTTTTAAGTAATTTCCATTGGTTAGCTGCAAGCAAAAGTATTTTTTCTTCTTCGGTGACTAGCCATTCTGAGGGGAGGAAACTATGTCTTCGTGAGGTTCCTCATTCTATTTCTTCTTCTGAGTACTGGGGCTTTGTTTCCTGGAGGGGATTACTCCATACTAGGGTTCCTTCTATAAGCATTTCTAATGGAGGGTCCTGCCTTGCAGCTCTTTTGGCTTCAATATCCGCTGGGCAGTTCCTTTCTGTTTCCCTTTCCTTTCCTTTCTGGTGACCCTCGCAGTGTAAGACCTTTTTAGGTTTCTGTACAGCTAATAGTAATCTCCTAATGGCTTCCTGATGTTTGACAGGTGTTACCTCGGAAGTTAGGAATTCCCTTTCTCTCCATATTGCTGCATGGGCATGGAGGACTATGTAAGCATACTTAGAGTCTGTATATATATTTACCCTTTTCTCTACCCCTAATTCTAGTGCCCAAGTGAGGGCTATTAGTTCTGCCAGCTGAGCACTAGTTCCTAGAGTGAGGGGATCACTTTCAAGTATTCCATTATGACCGACCACTGCATACCCCACTTTTCAAAGTCCTTTTTCTACAAAGGAGCTTCCATCAGTATACAAGTTGAGGTCTGGATCAGTCAAGGGAACCTCTAAAAGATCCCCTCAAACAGCATAGGTTTGAGCAATTACTTGTTGACAGTTATGTTCTATCTTTTATTCATTGTCTGCAAGAAATGTGACTGGGTTAAGAGTTGCACAAGTGCGCAGTCACAGCACTGGCCCTTCAAGTAATAGAGCCTGATATTTAAGTAAATGGTTGTCTGACAGCCACAAGTCTTCTTTAGCAGTGAGTATGCCGTTCACATCATGAGATGTCCACACAGTAAAATCTCTTCCCTGTATTATTTTAACTGCTTCTGATACTAAGACTGCTACTGCTTCCACTACCCATAAACAATGAGACCAACCCTTTGCCACTACATCAGTTTCCTTACTCAGGTATGCCACGGGTTGCAAGCTGGTCCCTCGGACCTGTGAAAGGACTCCTAGAGCTATTCCTGTTTCTTCTGTGACATATAAAGAAAAGTCTTGCCCCGTTGGCAAGCTTACCACTGGGGCTTGGGTTAGGGCCTTCTTTAGGGCCTGGAAAGCCACTTCTGCTTCACGTGTCCATCTTACTAAATGGGTATCGGCTTTCTGAGTTTCCTTAATTAGTGTGTATAATAGCCTGGCTATTTCGCTTTTCATGGTGAAAAGAAAATTCTTATTTCTTTGTTTAAAGAATAATTTTTTTATTTCTTCAGAGTTGAATATCTCCTAATGTGTTTGATAGTCGGCTTTTATTTTCACTTTTTGTTAATAGGGTTTGTCTTTTTGTGTTTTAGTAAATGTTTTTAGGCTTTAGTCTCTATGGTACATAATTTTGTTCTATTTTTCAAGGTGAAAATCTGAATAGGTATTTTTTACCAATAACTGACCAATGGCAAAAACAATATTTACTTAGTAGGCTTTTCACTGGTTTTGCTTTTTTATGATATAATACATTTCTATAAGGTCTATTTCTAGAATATCATCATTTTTGGCACATACTACTTTATATTAGTTTGTATATACTTTATAATAGGAATTATCTCTCTGCAATCAAGTCTTCCCAAGTCTATGACTTAACCTCAAACATTTGGTTTTACAGATGATTTTAGAATAAATCTGTTCAAATATATATAATGTATATTATATATCTCATTTTAGTTTTGTTTTTGTTCATTATGTTTAACTTTTAATTAATTTAGGAAAGATTGAGAAAAATTTATGTTAGAGAATTCAGGAGGAAAGTTTTGAGTAACAGAATCAATCACAGAGGATGTGAACTAAAAGTTCCAACATCAAACTCCTTATAAACTAGTCATCACAGATTGTGTTAATATTCTTGGGTATCACTTGACAAAAATTATTTTTGCAGTTTCCTTACTCCTTAGTTTAGCAAGGTACGAGTTCTTGATCCATGACCAAGAAGTATAAGGCATGCAGACACCGGAGAGTGAGTAAGGCAGAGTAGGATTCATTAAGCAACAGAAAAGCTCTCAACAGCAAGAGGGGAACCGAGAGTGGATTGCCAGAAATGGGGCTGAGTTTGGGTCTTTCATGTGGCAGAAACAAGGTAGTCTTCTCTGTGTTCTGCCTTAATGAGAGAGGTAAAGCTGCCCCCTGTGGGTGTTGCATCTGTGTATGCCTAAGGTTGGCCAGAGTGACTCCATGTTGATTATTACTCATGAGTGCCTAAGTGAAACCCATAGAGGGAGGGTGGGGACAAAACTCCAATGTTAATGATATTACAGTTGGCTCTAGGTCAAGTTAAGGACATTTAGTGGATTTATTTTGCCTTCACCTAAGTTGGGACAGTCCCTTCTGAGCAGACATCCTGGTATAAGAGGAAGTTCTTAAGCACATTTCCACCCTGCTACATAGGGGCAGTGCGGATGCATTCCCGCGGGTTCTGTCTCTCTCCTTAGACCCTCCCTCTGTGTCTGCCTAGCCAGCCTCTAACTGCCTCCTCTCTCTAATTCGTGTCCCTTCTAATTCATGTAGAAGGGACACTGTGTTGGAGGGACAACAGAGGTCAGAGAAGCAGGAGGCAGGAGGACTGGGTTTGGAACAGCTAGGAGCTTAGGTAGACACTGGAGGCTCAGAGGAATGACTGTCTTGTCAGAAAGGCACAGCTGAGATGCAAACAGGATCCAGCTGTTGTCCACCTGCTGACTATTTAAATTACTAGGGTGTGATGGAGGGTGTAATGATCCCAGCTGGATCAACATCTGCCTCTTTGCCACAGGAAGACAGGGTTCAAGATTAGAGGTCTCACTGATTCCATAAGCTGGGAAAAAACTAATTTCAATACAAAACAAAATGGGGTAGTCTCAAGAAAAGAGAGACAACCATGGCCACCACAGAGCATGTCTTAATCATTCTTATCAACTAGTAATGTATATTCTCATGGGCATAAACAATTATGCCTCTTGCGTATTACGGGAGTCTTGATCACAGCCTCCAGATATTCCCTTTCCTTTTGTCTCATCTGCCAGCCTGCCCTGCAGCAGGCATTTGTTACTGCAGGCTTGAGTGTTTTAGTTCTCCCCATGCCTTTCAGCACTTGAAGGTAATGGATGCCTTGTTTTAAGGAATGTGTATATGTATGGTAGGGTGGGGAATGACTGTGGGTAGGTAACTAAAAGTGTCTGTCTATACTTGGGTAATCTCCTGAAGCCTCAATTTCCTGTTCTGCAAAATGAAGAAAGCCACAACAATAATCGCACTGGGTTGTTGAAAGAATTAAATAATACCTATGCAGGGCTTAGAAATGATCTTGGCATATTGTGAGGTTTCAGTAAATGGTGGTTCTCATTATTACCTTCAACATCATCATCTTTATTATTATTGGAGAAATTAACAGACATCACAATCCTCATCCTGAAAACCTTTGGGATGTATTTATTACTATGCAAGAGCTGTAAAAGGGAAGAATTGTAGGACTGAGTGACTCGTTTAAAAATATGAAAGAGTCCCTTGTGATAGGACCCCAGATCTGCATTTTAACTTCACAGCTGTAACAGTATTAATTAAATCATTTCCTTCAACATGTAAATAGCTTTTTGATATACATCTGCAGCCAGATTCTCCTGGTGTCCCTACCACTTCCCCGAGGAGTACTTTAAGTATCTTTGGAAGTCTCCAAGGCTGTTTTTCTTGCCACACTTTAAGATCATCAAGGGCACAATTAATAAGTTATTGCTGCTTGTTTGGAAGTTACAAGACTTGAAATAATTTTTTCCTCCTGAGGAATACATTTGGAATTAAATATGAAAACCCATCTAATTTCTACACTTAAAGATAAAGAACCCAAGTTTTAATACTTTTATTCCAAAGAAATTAGTCCAATCTGTCTTAATGGCATCTTTCAATTATTTTACATTTAAAATAATTTAAAAATTTCTAGGTACATTTTACCTAGAAAATTTAGGTTAATATTTCTCCTAATTGACTTATCTTGAAAGGTTTGGTACTTACATATTAGTAGTCTTAGAGAATTTTCAATGTGTCACATTTTCATAGAATTCTGAACCTGTACAACTGTGCATAAGCATAACTTTGACATAAAAATGAATGAAAGACATTCTACAAGGACTTATTTTATATTAATCATGAGCTTTGATCAGGGGCCTTCTAAAATCTTATAGGCAGGGGACAGGGGAGGAAAATGGACTAACTCTTACTGGTTTCCTACATAGCACAGGGGCTTTCCATCAGTTTTTTTCCATTTTATCCCTACCTCAGAAGTAGACATTAGTATCTTTATTTTATAAATGAGGAACCTCAGCCAAGAGAGGCTAACTTGCTCAAGGCACATAGCAGTAAACTGAGATGTCAGGTCTTAATGCTTCCTTCCGAAGGTCACTTCATTTCCCATTATAGCAAGTTGCTTCCTACACAGAAGGAAAACCCACCTGCATTTGTTTCTCTATGACATGTTTTAACAGCTATGCTTTTTCTAACTTGTGGGCATTTTGATTCTTGGAGAAATTTAAGCCATTTCCTCAGAAGGCAATAATAGCACCTTATTGTCCTCTTTTGACTTAAATTGACACCATCATTCACGAGGGTCCTCTTTTTAAATCTTTAGTTGAATAGTTCACCTGAGCAGCCAGGCAGCATCAGTGAAATCGTTCTTCCTCTTCAAGGCTCATTCTTATTACTTACCCTGAATTGTTCCTTTGCACTTACTGGGAAAATTCTTTTTCTTGATCAAGATTCATTTTCCTTCAAGGTTGGATTCTTCTATCAACTTTAGCTTTTGGGCAGGCAATTTCCAGTAAAATATTTTAGACAGTTAATTCAGAGTTCAGTACATGAACAATTGCAGAGGAAACAGAACTCTCAGTTTCCCTCAGCTGCTTACAATCTATCCATTGTCTTTTATAAACATTCAAATATTTTTGCATCTCATAGAGTTCTTTTTCTGATGGTAGTTTGAAATTAAATCAAGGATATATAGCATCTTTCCTTTTTTATTTAAACAAATACAACCTACTGAATCTAGTAAAGAGTTTTTAAGTCATATTTATATTTTCTTTTTGATATCTTCCTACCTGGACATTTTTCAAAATGAATCCTAAAATGTGATGTTTAAAGAGGAATGGAGGTAGGGTATAGAATATCTATATTCAGAAATAATGTATCTGACAAATTGTACAGAAATAGCATCCTAGAATCACAGCCAAACTATGCCCACTTCTGGAACTACAAGAATAATATCCTATGCACTATTCTGTATCCTGAAGTAAATGGGATATCTATCTATATCAATGGACACTTTGGGAAAGATACATATTCATTTCACTAGAATAACAAAATATTTCAGGTTCTGAACTAACATATTAGTAGGTATGTATCCTGCTGAGCTAAAGGAATATTTTTGTCTGTAATATTGACTGATGGTGGTGGTAGTGGCTGTGAGTATCTGCCCACTTATTAAGGATCTGTAAAGGAAGAATCATCACAATCTGCTTCCAGGTACTAAATCTAAATGAGAACAAAAGCCTGAAAATGTTTATTGTTATGTTTGGTTCCTGCACAATCTTTATCCAAAGAGACACAATTATATTCTTTTAAAAAATAGCAAGGCAATGTAAATATAGGTGTGAGTTTCCTATTCCAGAAATTTAAGCTACGTCTTTTCCTTTGGCATGAGCCTAAGTGAACATAACTTCTAAAAACACAGTCCTCAGCTTCTTTTTTATAGTGAGATAATTTGATTCCTCCTGTAGCTTTTCTACAATAAAGAAAATCACAAGCAAGGTTAAACTCAGTCTTATATTTTTCATAAATTTCATCAAATACAAATACCTCAAAAATCTTTATCCTAAAAAGCCAATTTGAAGCTACATTATAAGCCAACGACATATATAAAACACAATCTAAACTACCAAGTAATTGCCACAACCTGGGTAGTATTAAGAGTTTTTAATCAGAAATTTGTATTGTAATCTTATGCCTTTCCACAAGGGTTCAAATCATTTTTACCAAGGAGCAGATGAATATATTATTCTATCAACAGTAGCTGTATTTCTTATTATATGACTAGAATCACTTATTGAACAAAGCCTATGGAAATATAATTGAAACACTATCCAGAAATATGTTGTCTTTGCTCTTTGTATTTTATCTTTTCTTCTTCTAATGAAAATACACCTAAGATCAATATTTAAAGATAAACATTTTACCTTTGTATCTCGTTTATTGACTCAACTCATGGGATAATAATCATGAAATGGTTTTATTTCTTTGAATAAACTGCTTCCCCAATCTTCTGCCCCAAACCCTCTTTCTGTTTCATAAAACATTGTATACAGAGTCTATGACAACATTAGTCATAAAAAGCTTGTTTCATGTCTGATTCACATCTATTCTTTCCCCTTACCAAAGCTGACCTTGTTTTAGGCCTCGACCTCTCCCTGATCCCGACTCTACTCTGGGAGAAGAAACAGGAGGTAGTGGGTCTTCTTACATAACCAGCCTTAAGATTATGCTGGAGGGTTTGAAGGATCCTGATCTCATAATGATGTTTGTCTGTTCCAGCTACTGCTGGTGGCCTCTGCTGATGAATCTCCAAACATGGCAAATTCTTCCACTAACTTCAATAAGTCAATATTTATTTTTAATGAGTCTATAATTATTCTAATACATGAAAATTTGTTAACATTTCAGAACATTACATAACATTAAGCCATTCTGAGTAGACTCCAACTGCTGAGCTGAATTTTCATGTAAGCATCATTATCAAGAGAATTTTGGTGCTGTGAAGAAACCACACTTTTATAGCTTATATTCAAATGCTTTTCTGTGTTTTTGAAGACAATTTAAAACTACTGCTGCAGAATTTTTCATGCAGTCGATTGAAGATAAGATCATTGTAGAAGAACAATATGTAGAACCATTATTCTTATAAGTGACATTAAGATTTGGATTTTCTTGTGATGTTAATTTGCTTCGAATGCAAAATCTTAGTGTTGTGACATGTCAATTAAGAGTACAGTCTTGATGATGAAGAATTTCTGGTGACATTTGCAACAATTAACAAATTATGAAAGAGACCCTGATAAACACGTTTTGTGACATTTATTTAGTTTTTAAAACCAGAATAGCAGTGTGTACTACTGGATAGCCTTATAAAATAAAACTGCACCACATGGTGAGATTATGATTGATGAGTAGTAAGCTGAAGTGCCCTGCAGGAGCAGAGGAGCCTCAGATAACAATTACTCAATGCTACTCCCACGTATATTACAGAGGCAAAACTCAAGTCATTTAAATTCTTCGGATAAAATTTTTCCATGTAGACAGTTGAAGGAAAAAAATCACAGATAATATTAATCATTTCTAAACAGTTATTTTTGCACAGAGAAAGTTTGTCTCTGAGCCCCATGCTATAATGGCATGAGGAATTATAGTCTGAGGCTTCAGATTGAACTTAATTAGTGTCTTGCACACATATGGCCCTGGAAGCATCTGTGCATCTGATTTGTGCTTCCTCTGGTTGTGGTTGTCATTGCAACTTTGATATTGTACCAGCTACCTTAGCATAGGAGTCAGGATCCCTGACTCAGGAAGGATAAGTTTGAGAATGCAAGGTAGAGAGAATTCTGAGAAGATTAAATCAAATATATGAAGAAATATGTGAAAAATGATTGGTCAGATTAGTGTCAAAGCTGAGAGAGGTGGAAAGAGAGATAGGTTTTGTTTTATCTGCAGGAAGCCACTAACAGAATGACAGTTTCTGCAGAAACCCTTGTAACAAGATACCCTTTGGTATGAAGTTCCTAACAAGCCAGTGTCTGCCCCACAGCAGGGCTGCCTGGAATGTCTGCTGCAGCACAGAACTGCCCAAGGAAGAGAGTCAGGAAACAGGAGAGATTCCATCCTTCCATGTCCCATCTGAGGACTGACAGAGAGAAAATAGTGAGCAAGTTACTAGAGCGAAGATTGTCCAGAAGATGAGGCAGAACTGGCTGGTCCCAGTAGAGGCCACTGAATGGAGGCAACAAGGTGACAGAATTAAAAAAAGAGGAAGAATCCGAGTGTCTGATAATAAGAATGAGCTAGAATCGCCTTTGCCATTTGGAAGCCCTCAGCATTGATTCACCTTTGCCTGCTTTCTGATTCAGGAATAACAGTAGTACAGGAAAAATACAGTACACAGCTGTGCGTGTAGTAATTGTCGGTGTGCTTGCATGTTAAAATCAGTATATTGAAGCATCCAGCTGTCTATGCTCACTTAAAGGCTAGCTTTTGTCTGAAACTTTCATCCCACTACAGAAACCAGATGGAATATCTCACAATCAAATAACAGATGAAGCTGAAAAACAATAAAAGCATGTAACACATAATTCTACTTTATTCTTGTAGGAGCCACTTTAACTCAAGGCCCTGAGAACTTATTTATGGAACCCAAATATTAGTAACTCGTAATTTTCTAAAAGAATAGAAATTTAAAAGCATACATTTCTAGGATTAGAATTGGATGGGGAAGGACAAAAGTTAATTGAAATTTAGCAAACTTCAAAGAAAAAGAAAGAATATCCATTTGTTAAATTAATTTACAAATGGGAAGTATAGCTTTCTGTAAAAATCGTATCATTTTCCAAATTTTCTAAGTGTTCAACTATATTCATCAAATCATTCTTTCATTAAACAAATGATGGCAGAAGTTTCTGGTTATCGTCCATAATCTATTCCCCCTTCTTCTGGTCAAGAGTCTAGGAAAATCCTGCTCTCGTCACAGGTGGCAGGGCTAAAAAGCTCTATTTCTTTGTCTCTGTAGGTGTAGGTATGGTCATCTAAGTAAGTTCTGGCCATTGTGATACATGCAGAAGGATTGTGAGGAACTTCTGGAAGGGCTGCTGTAGAGCTAATGAATTAGAAGCAGACCCAAATTTCGTGACTTAAAGAATACAAATTTGTTCTTGCATTTCTACTGTGGGTCAGAAGTCTCATGTAGGTCTTAATGACACCTCAAAATCGAGGTGTGAGCAGGGGCTGTATTCCTTTTTGGAGGTTCTAGTGTGACCTTGAGGATGTCAACCATGCATTAGAATGGTAGAGCTGAAAACAAAATGAGCCTAATAACTCAACGGAGCTTTCAGACCAGCCCTGAGCTGCCCATGACCGGATTTGTTTTACATTAGAAAATGTGTTCAAGCCATTGTCTGAGGGTCTGAAATATGCAACTGAAAAGCGTGCCTATATCATTCTATAGTCTATTTTATCTAGTATTTACTCGGTTCAAAGCACTGTACCAGGAACTAGGGCTACATTCAGTTGTTGCCCCCATAAAGTATTTAGTATGCAGTCTGCCCTCTGAATCTACAGGTTCCACATCCATGCATTCAACCAACTGCAGATCAAAAATATTTGGAAGAAAGCAATAAAAAGTAACAATACAGAAATAAAAAATAATACCAAATTTAAAATATGGCGTAACTATTTACATAGTATTTACACTATATTAGGTATTACAAGTATTCCAGAGATTACAAAGTATATGGAGGGTGTGCACAGGTCATGTGCAAATGCTATATTATTTTATTTCAGGGACTTGAGCACCCTCAGATTTTGGTGTCTGCAGGGGGCCTGGAATCAATGCCCCGTGGATACTGAGGAACAATTGTAAGAGAAACAAATTTTCTATTAAATGAGTATTCACAATAAAATGTAGTGAGAATTATGATAATGGAAGGAAAACAAACTTTGGTATTTTAAAGCAGGGAACACAGTTTTCCTAAGGAAGAGGGAATTAAGAGCAAAGAACATTATAGCAAATAACATGCTGATCTTCACAGATATGCTGTAATTGACCTACCTTCAGTGAGAAAATTGCTTTGCGTTGCCACTCTTAAAAATTCCTTATAATAAATGTGCGTCGATCCACCATCTCCATCTTACCCTCTTTTCTCAGATTGTCCTTTGGCAAGCATATATTAAAGAGAGAACCTCCAAGGATTACATGGATCAGGACTAAGGTCACTACCCTTGAGAGCTGATCCTGCAGGGTCATGCTCTAAACAAGGGAGGTATCGAGTTACAGATTGTAACAATCAGTGGCCTGAAAATATCTGTTCAGGCACAGTTGGGGGAAAAATCCTAGTCTACTAGTGTTCCTTTTGAAGTTATCTGTAATTTTCCTGAGCATAAATAGACAAATGTGCTCCTCAACTCTAAGACCATTTCAGTGCACAACTGCACTATTTAGCTTAGAGTCAATACTGATTCAAAAAGTATTTCAAGGAAGGGTAAATACACTTCCTGCAAAATCCCCTTAAGAAAGTATGCTGCTGAAAAAAAAATGGCATAAAGAAGTCCTTTCAGAACAAGCACTATATCCCCACACTTATTTTAGCCACAGAAATTCAATTTGGTTGAGTTGTCTGGGGACTTGATTTGACCCTGCTTCCAGAACAATGTGCAATGGCTTGACAGAATCATTTTTAAATGGGCCATCTGATGTTTCAGTTTGTAGATATAATTCACCATTTATTTTTGTCCTGTAATTATAGAATTAATGAAGAAAACACTTCCTCTGTGTATTTGAAATATTAAGGGCATCAAGTCATTTTAAGTATTAGTTTGAGAAGATACTCTGTCCTGCTTCAAGGCAGCATAGGACATCAGAAGCAGTGATTGTGTAGTGAGCTGTGCTCATTAACTGAGATACTGAGACAGTGGGTGTAGTTATTTCCTACATACAATTAATGCTGCATGCCAAGAGCATTATACTAATTTTGGTTCAGTATAAAATGCAGGCAGGCTACTGATCCCTGAAATCAATGACTGTCAGAAGAGCCTAGACGTTGGGCATTGGGTGATCACATGAATAATTGAAGACTGATTTGTTAACCATGCAGAAATGAAGTTAGCCATACAGGGAGACACCTTATCAATTGCCAGCAATTTGCTGTGTTTTTTGAAAACCACAGGCAGCAATTTACAGAAAAGATTAGGCCAGTTATTGTACACATGTGACATATTCTTGATTCAAGATGTCAATCTGGAAAGCTGTAAACTGACACCTGGATTTTGGAATGAGGTTATAAAGTTTATGAAGAACTGATTTTCCCAGAGACCGTCTATATTTCTGCTGTGGAAGATCCCTGAATGCACACCCCCTGCTGGGGCCAACTATGTGTGTACAAATGGGCACTGTCATGGAAGGCTGATGCACCTTCTCTTGGGACCATTCAGCACCTTTGCATCACTCAGTGCTTGAATGCACTTGGTGTTCATGACAGTATGGTGATGAGCTTTTATTTCTTGGAGAAAAAAATGTTGTCTATATATTTCTTCTCCCTGTGCAATCCTGAGGGTTATAATCACTTTCATCCTGCACCAGGAATTTACATTTCAGTACTTCATAAGAAAATGATTAAAGGGAAATCCACTTTTTATTAGTGTAATTTCTTTCCACTTCTTTTTCCTATTGGTATTAAGTCAGTAACAATCATTTTTTTCATATTTGAATTTGTGAAAAGGTGAAATGAAGGTAGCCTTGGCCCCCAGAGAAATTTGAAACCAATATAGTATCCTGAAGGATGACTGCTATTGAAAGAATATTTATAAAATACTGCGTCTCATATTTAAACACCATGAAGTATAACCTATGAGTGATCATTTTCTGAATGTTACCAAAAATAGGCTTTTTGTATATGTTGAAATGTATTCTCAATATTTACATTAATTTATTAACTTTTCCAAGGATTCCTAGCAAGCATAATCTTGCAAATCCAATTTTGTTATTCCTAATCTGAAATCACATATGCCAATGTAACTATTTAAAAAAATTGAGTTAAACTTTTAATATGAGAAACAAATCAAGACTCCTTATGTGTGTCATTGTTAGCAATAAAATAAATCTAAAAACTAAGACATATACTTTCTTTTTTCTTCTTTTCACCCTTTCTGTATTTGCCCACCTGTCTGAGTCTATAAGCTCCTTTATAAAGTGATGGCAATTCTTGTATTTTGCTTTAATCATTCTTTCCCACACTTTTCTTTTTCTTAAAAGGAGAAAAACATTGATAAATTGGTTTTGGTTTCCTGTGTCATGTATTCAAGGTGAAACCTGAAGATGCTAAAAATTGATCATAAAAGCCAAAATTTGAACTGTTTAATAATAGAGATTAGTATTAGACCATAGCTCTGGTTTTGCCCAAATGTTTGTGGGGCTTTCTCAATTAGAGAAATCAATAAAATAAAAATGTACATGAATGGACTAATTTTAAAACTTTATGTTGAAAACTGGCACAGCTCTGAAGCGGCTCAGCAGTCTTCCCTCGCTTGGCCATCTATGGCAAACGATACTCTTGCCACTCTTGGCAAACATGCGTTATTTTACATGAGAGTTTGGGAAGCATAGATTTGGAATGGAAATGGAAATCACATTCAACTTTTCCAAGATACTCTCTTTTATGCAACAAGCAAGCATCTGCAATTATAGCATGTAAACTTTAACTTTCTTAAACTTTCTTATACAAGTCACAAATATTTTTATAATTATTACAGAAAGAAAGTTTTAAATTATTTATAGAGTCTTGGCTTTGGGGGGATCTAATCAATGAAATCATATAGTTTTATTGTCCATTCATTGTCTATAGCATTTTTAATATAAATTAAGATATACTTTCATAAGGGGAAATGTTCAATGATTTAGAAATTGCTATGCTATAGACAACAAAATCATGGTTTTCTGTGTTTGAGTGTTTGACTAAATGTCAGACTAGAATATAATAATGGTGGCAGTCTAACAGAATGTTTTCAACTTAGTAAGCTTTGACTTTTGTTGCAAACATCAGGAAATTAATCTCTAAGTCTAAATTGTGATAGGTTTACACTCTAAGGCTTCTTGCTGCTCAGGTCAGGCTATAATGATTTCGACTTGATCTATTTCTTTACCTTTAGAAACTCCCTACTTTATTTTTCACTAAATCATCAAAAACCTTGTGCCCTTTGTTACACCAAACATAGAGTTGGTTTATTATTAGTTTGCATTTATATTGTATTTTCCCTCAAGTAGCTTGAGGTGCTTTACAGAACATGACAGCAGTCATCAAAACACTTTGTCAGGTAAGTAAAGTGAGAAATAATGCTGTTATAAATGTGCTGAAGGCATTGTACTTGCTGGAAAATGTTTATTTTCTACATATTTTGTTAGATACAATCTTTTTAGTGATTTTGTTTAAAATGAGTTCCAACTCATTAACATTTTCTTTTCTTGGCTTTAGAATCAGACACATTTGTTCAACAAGTTTATTGGGCATCTGCTCTTTGCCAAGTATTCTTGTAGGGACTGAGAATATAACTGGGGGATAAAAAGAATTTGCTCTCACAGAGCTTTTATTCTGGGGAAAGAGACATAATATATAAATAAATAAATATACACTATAATTGCTTGTTGTGTTAAGTGCTATCAAGAGAAAAAAACAACAAAATAAAAGGAAATAAAAGGATAGAGAGTAACTTCATGAGAATGGAAGGAGTTGAGAGGCCTTGGTGGCAGAAGGGAGCACAAATATGGGGGAATGCCAAGTCTCCCAGATAGGAACATGTTTGGCATGCACAAAGAGCTGAAAGGATGCCGAGTCATGTTGCTAGCACGCCATGAGCCAATAGAGGAGAGCAGAAGAAAGAGCAATGGCAAGATCCTACAGGAACGTCGTGTAGGTCATGAAATGATTTGGATTTGGTCTCAGTATAATGGAAACCCATTGGATGCGACTGAGCATAGGGGACTGACGGGATCAGAAATTACTGTGTAGGGGACAAGAGTGAAAGTAAGATGACCCACAGAGATCATGGTGGTCCAGGTAAGAAACAAAGGTGGTGGCCAGGTGCAGTGGCTCATTCCTATAATCCCAGCACTTTGGGAGGCCGAGGCAGGTGGATCACCTGAGGGCAGGAGTTCGAGACCAGCCTGACCAACACGGCAAAACCCCATCTCTACTAAAAATATAAAATTAGCCGGGCATGGTGGCACATGCCTGTAATCCCAGCTACTTGGGAGGCTGAGGCAGGAGAATCATTTAAACCTGGGAGGCAGAAGTTGCAGTGAGCCAAGATCACACCATTGCACCCCAGCCTGGGCAATAAGAGCAAAACTCCGTCTCAGAAAAAAAAAAAAAAAAGTGCTTGGATGAGGGGGTGACAGTGGCTGAAGTGAGAATAATGAGTTTGAATTATCAGTTCAAATATCCAATTTCAAAGCAGAGTAGATAGTGATAGTAGATAGTAGTAGAGGTGGTGCATGAGACAGAGGTGTGTCACAGACAGGATCTTTAAATTCTGTCTCTGACACATGTGCTATTGTCTCAGAAACTCAAAGTTTTCTTACCAGTAAAAATGCAAAAATAATTACATCAGAGAAAACTGATGAACAGCTGAGAAAACTGAGACCCTTGTGCAGAGTACACTTTTGATGCTTTAAAAATGCATCCTGTCTCCCACTTCTCAACTAGCCTTTTTCTTTCTTACTTTCTATTCCCTATAACGTCTCACTGCTTATTTCTCTTTTCCTTGTGTTTCCTACTTTGTTGCATCATATATTGTCCTTGCCCTCCAAATGTCTTATTTCCAGATGCCAAGATTCTGTTCATTGTTCTCTTTGAATACAGAAGGGGTTGGTTGAAGTGAGCCCTACTACATTTTTTACTATGTTCTTACGTACATATAGTTTCATAGTAGAATCTTAGTTTCATAGTAGAATAGTGATTCTACTGTGCTCTTTTTTGGTTTCCATAAAACTCTTGGCATAATAGTTGATGTACTTCTAATAGATACATCTGAAATTTCAGTGGAGGAAAAAAGCTAAATATGGAATACTTGCTTCCACTATCAGCCAGATAGTCTTTAGCACTGAGAATTAAAAAGAAAATATTTTTGAAATTTAGAGTCAATTCTACCCAGTTATATATGTTCACCTTGAAATTCTTCTAATTTCTTTTTAAAAAAATGTTATGGGTATATAGTAGCTGTATATATTTATGGGGCACATTAGATGATTTGATACAGGCATGAAATATGAAATAAGCACAACATGAAAAATGAGGTATCTATCTCCTTAAGCATTTATGCTTTGAGTTAAAAAAATCCAATTACATGCTTTATTTAACAGTTAAATTATTGACTAGAGTCACCCTATTGTGCTATCAAGTACTAAGGTCTTAGTCATTCTTTTAAACTATTGTTTGTACTCATTAACCATCCCCACTTCCCCCCATCAGACTCCTGCTCTGGAAATCATCCTTCTACTTTCTATGTCCATATATTCAATTGTTTTGATTTTTAGATTCCATACAGTGATAACATGCAATGTTTGTCTTTCTGTGCCTGGCTTATTTCCCTTAACATGACGACCTCCAGTTCTACCCATGTTGTTGCAAATAACTGGATCTCATTCTTTTTTATGGCTGAATAGTACTCCATTGTGTATACATACCACGTTTTAAAATCTGTTCATCTGTTGATGGACACTTAGGTTGCTTCAAATCTTCCCACTTTTAAACAGTGGGGCAACAAACATAGGAGTGCAGATATCTCTTTGATATACTTATTTTCTTTCTTTTGGTTAAATACCTAAAAGTGAGACTGCTGGACCATATGGTAGCTCAATTTTTAGTTTTTTGAGGAACCTTTAAATTGTTCTCCATAATGGTTGTACTAATTTACATTCCCACCAACAGCATATGAGGGTTCCCTTTTCTTTACATCCTTGCCAGCATTTGTTATTACGTGTCTTTTGGAAATAAGCCATTTTACCTGTGGTGAGATGATATCTCATTTTAGCTTTGGTTTTCATTTCTCTGATGATCAGTGATGCTAAACACCTTTTTCATAAGCCTGTTTGCCATTTGTATGTCTTATTTGAGTAATGTCTATTCAAATATTTTGCCTATTTTTTGATCAGATTATTAGATTATTATTATAAATCTGTTTGAATTCCTTATATATTCTGGTGATTAATCCCATCAGATGGATAGTTTGCAAATGTTTTCTCCAGCTATTTTTATACTGGGACCTATCTCTCTCTTTAGCTCTAATAATATTTCCTTTCTATATCTGGGTGCTCTCACATTGGGTGCATATATATTTAAAATTGTTATAACCTCTTACTGAAATGATCCCTTCATCATTACATAGATACCCTCTTTGTCACTCCCTATAGTTTTTGTCTTGAAATCTATTTTGTCTGATATAAGTATAATGACTCCTGTTCTTTTTTGGTTTCCATTGGCATGGAATATCTATTTTCAGTCTTTGTGTGTCTTTATAGGTGATGTGTGTTTCTTGTAGGCAACAGATCAATGGGTCTTGTTGTTTTTTTTTTTAAATCCAGTAAGTCAGTCCACATCTTTTGATTAAAGAGTTTAGCCCATTTACATTCAATGTTATTATTGATAAGTAAGGACTTACTCTTGCCAATTTGTTATTTGCTTTTTGGTTGTTTTGTGGTCTCTTCTTCCTTCTTTCTTTTCTTCTTGTCTTCCTCTAGTGAAGGTAATTTTCTCTGGTGACATAATTTAATTATTTTTGTTTTAGTTTTTGTGTATCCATTGTATGTTTTTTGGTTTGAGGTTGCCATGAGGCTTGCAAATATTGTCTTATAATCCATTATTTTCACGTGATAACAACTTAATACTATTTGCATAAACAAACAAGCAAGCAAAAAGAAAGCTAATAAAAGTTCTATACCTTAACTTCCTATCCTTGCTTTTTAACTTTTTATTATTTCTATTTATATTTTATTGTAATTGCTATGTCTTGAAAAGTTGTTGTGGTTATTATTTTTGATTGGTTCACTATTTCGTCTTTCTACTTAGAATAAGAGTAGTTTACACACCACAGTTACAGTGTTATAGTATTCTGTGTTTTTCTGTGTACTTATTATTACCAGTGAGTTTTGTTCCTTCAGGTGATTATTTATTGCTCATTAATGTTCTTTTCTTTCTGATTGAAGTACTTTCTTTAGCCTTTCTTGTAGGACAGGCCTGGTATTTATGAAATCGCTCAGTTTTTGTTTGTCTGAGAAAATATTTATTTTTCCTTCATGTTTGAAGGATGTTTGCACTGGATATACTATTCTAGGACAAAAGTTATTTTCCTTCAGGGCTTTAAATATGTCCTGCCACTCTCTACTAGCCTGTAAAGTTTTCACTGAAAAGTCTGCTGCCAGATGTATTGGAGCTCCTTTGTATGTTATTCTTTTCTTTTCTCTTGCTGCTTTTATAATCCTTTCTTTATCCTTGATCTTTGGGAGTTTGATTATTAATTGCCTTAAAGTAGTCTTCTCTGGATAAATCTGCTTGGTGTTCTGTAACCTTGTACTTGGATATTGGTATCTTTCTCTATGTTTGGGACTTTCTCTGTTATTATCCTTTTGAGTAAACTTTCTACTCATGTCTCTTTCTCTACTTGCTCTTTAAGGCCAATGACTTAGATTTTCCCTTTTGAGGCCATTTTCTAGATTGTTTAGCCATGTTTTATTGTTTTTTATTCCTTTTTCTCTTCTGATTGTATATGTTCAATTAGGCTGTCTTCAAGCTCACTAATTATTACTTCTGCTTGATCAATTCTAATATTAAAGGAATCTGATGCATTCTTTGGTATGCCAATTGCATTTTTCATCTCCAGAGTTTCTGCTTTATTCTTTTTAATTATTTCAATCACTTTGTTAAATTTACTGACAGAATTCTGAATTCTTTTTATGCATTATCTTGAATTTCTTTGAGTTTCCTCAACACAGCTATTTTAAATTCTCTGTCTGAAAGGTCATACATCTCTATTTCTTCAGGATTGGTCCCTGGTGCATTATTTAGTTCATTTGGTGAGGTTATATTTTTCTGGATGGTGTTGATGCTAGTCGATGTTCTTCAGTGTCTGGCCGTTGAGGAGTTAGGTATTTATCACAGTCTTCATTGTCTGGGCTTATTTGTAGCCATTCTTCTTGGGGAGGCTTTCTAGATATTTGAAAGGACTTGGGTATTGTGATCTGAGCTGATGGCATCACAAGCCCAGTAACTCTGTGTTTCTTGCAGACTCATAGGAATACTGCCTTGATTATCCTGAATCAAATCTGGGAGAATTCTCAGGATTTTCAGATACTCTTGTTCTCATCCCTTACTTTCTCCAAAACATACAGAGTCTCTCTCTCTGCCCTGAGCCACCTAAATTTGGGAGTGGAGTGGCACAAGCACCCCTGTGGCCATCACTACTATGACTTTGCTGGGTCAGACCTGAAGCCAACACAGCACTGGGTCTCACTCAGGGCTTGCTGTAACCACTCCCTGGCTACTGCCTATGTTTACTCAAGGCTCTGAGGATCTACAATCAGCAGGTGGCAAAACCAACTAGGCCTGTGAGCTTCCCTTCAAGGTAACAAGCTCCCCCAGGCCCTGGATGAGTCCAGAAGTCCCATCTGAGAGTCAGGAACTAGAGTCAGAAAACTTACAAATCTACCTGGTGTTCTATTGTATTGTGGCTGAGCTGGCACTCAAACCACAAGATATAGTTCTTCCCACTCTTCTCTCCCCTTTCCAAAGGCAGAGGGGCTTCATGTCGTAGCCACTGCTACCACAGACCCATGGGGAGTATTGCCAGACTACCTCTAATGTTCCCTTAAAACCCAAGGTCTCTTAAATCAGCTTGTCATGAATGCTTCCTGGACTCACCCTTCAAGACAGTGAACTCCCCTCTGGCCCAGGGCAGGTCCAGAAATGCTATTTAGGAGTCAATTCCTGGAATCAGGCACACCAAGAGCCTGCTTGGTGCTCTGCACCCCTGAGGCTCTGCTGGTACCTAAGGTGCAAGACAAAGTCCCCTTTACTTTTCCCTCTGCTTTTCTCAAGCAGAAGGAGTTTCGCCCCATAGCCACCACAGCTGGTAGTGTGCTGAGTCTCACCTAAAGCCAGCAAGCCTCAGAGGCTCACCTGAGGCACTCAAGGTAGTACCTGGGTATTGCTGCTTGTTATTCAGGGCCCAACAGCTCTTCAGTTAGCAGGTGGTGAATGCTGCCAGGACTGGGTCCTTTCCTTCAAGGCAACAGGGTGTGCCTAGGAATGTTGTCTGGAAGGTAGGACCTCATGACTCTGCCCAATGCCCTATCCTGACGTGGCTGAGCTGGTTTCCTAGAAGCAAGACAAAGTCCTCCTGAATCTTGCCCCTCCTCTCCTCAAACAAAAGGAAGGGATCTCTTTTGGAGTGGCGAGCTGTGAAGTGTGGGGTTAGAGGAGGGGAGATGCCAGCACTCCTTTTGCTGCCCTAGCTGGTGTCTCAGTATGTCACATGCCCCCTCGGTCCACTGTCTCTGGGCCTAGTTCAGCACTAGAACTCACCTAAGAGTTGCAGTCCTTGTGGCCTAGACTGCATTTCAAGTTTACTTGTAGACACAGAGTGTAGTAGCCCTTAGCAGGGAGGTTTGCAGGCACTCAAATTCTGACCTGTGGCATCTGCAATTCCTCTCTGGCTAGGGCTGATTTAGATACCTTCATGGGCAGGCATCAGCTGGGTTTGGTCTGGTTTTCCTTTCTGCTCTAACAAGACAGCACTGAGTTCAATGACACAATTGCTGTGTTGTCACTCCCCCAGTGCCCAGAGCTGCTCTTAGCACCACACTGCTGCTGCTGCCAGGGATGGGGAAAGGGTGGCATCTGTGATTCTAGACTGTTTTTTTTAATCTCTTCAATGCCTCTTTCAGCAATATTAAGTTGAAGCCAGGTGCTATGATTGCTCACCTGATTTTTGATTCTTATGAAGGTGTTTTCTCTGTGTAGATAGTTGTTAACTTGGTGTTCTTGCTGAAGGGATGATCGGTGGAGTTTTCTATTCCACCATCTTACCCCAACTCTCCTGAAATTCTTCTAATTTAAATGAGAATAGGTTATGTGAAAATTCACATTTTTATTGTTGGGAAAATTCTAATTTTGTGGGTTTTTGCTTTTTTTTCTGACTGTAACCCATTCTCCAATACCAAATGGGGGTCCAACAACTCCCTTCAATTCTGACACTACCTAGAGCTAGCATAGACCCCACAGGTTAAGGGCTCAGTTCCACAAGACTACCCCTACATCTCATTCCAGCTACAAATGGGGTCTCCAGACTACTCACACTTCTGTCCAGCCAACTAAAAATTCAGGGGTTCTCTCGACCACTCCTCAGGTTTGATAACTCCCTAGGATGACTCACAGAGTCCTGGAAAGCACTTTGCTAAAGATTATTGGTTTATTACAAATGATACAACTCAGGAGCAGCCAAACAGAAGAAAGCCCAGGACAAGATACGAAGGTGAGGTTTCCATGCCCTCTTGCCAGTGTACCACGGGCAGCACTTTGATGTGTTTATGTGTTGATTTGTTCCAACCCAGAAGCTTCCCAAACCTCATAGTTCAAGAGGGATTTTTGTTTGTTTGTTTTTTGTTTTTTAAGCTTTATTACGTAGGCATGCTTGATTAAATCATCGCCCACTGGTGATTCATTCGGTCTCCAGTCCCCTTTCCCCTCCCACTTCAGGAGTGGGGCTGAAGGTTCCAACCCTCTAATCATGTGGTTTGTTCCTTTAGCAACCAGCTCCCATCTTGAAAAGATCCAACCTCACGGTCCTCAAAGGTCACCTCATTAAAATAAACTCGGCGATATAGTTTGGATGTCCTCTCCAAATCTCATGGTGAAATGTAATCCCCAATGTTGTAGTTGGGGCCTGCTGGGAGGTGTTTGGGTCATGAGGGATTTCTTATAAATGGTTTAGCACCATCACATTGGTGATGTCCTGATGATAGTGAATGATTTATTGGGAGATCTGGTTGTTTAAAAGTGTGTGGCACCTTCTCCCTCTCTCTCCCTTGTTTTTGCTCCTGGCATGTGATGCACCTGCTCCCACTTTTCTTTCTGTCATGAGTAAAAGCTCCCTGAGGCCTCCTCAGAAGCTGAGTAGATGCAAGTGCCATGCTTCTACAGCCTGCAGAACTGTGAGCCAATTAAACTTATTTTCTTTATAAATTACCGAGTCTCAGATATTTCTTTATAGCAATGCAAGAATGGCCTAACACACTCAGATAAGGTCAAAAGGAGCTCCTTATTAATGATAAAAGACACTCTCATTACCCAGGAAATCCCAAGGCTTAGAAGCTCTGCCAAGAATGGGCACAGATATGTACGTTTTTATTAGACCACACTAATCATGCAATCTTTAATTACTAACCCATTGAGAAAAGAGCTCTTGGAAGGACTCTGACACTAGGTGATAAAGTTAAACCAGAATGAGGAAGATACTGAATATAAGTGCAAAGAGCTTGAAGCCAAGTAAAAAGAAACAAAGGCAATAGCTTGAAGGATTGCTGGGTACCAGGCAAATTTACTCAGGGAGCTTGTTTCCTCCTAACATCAGTCTCCCAAAGAGTGCCCTTTCTCCTGTTGCATAGAAAGATGGAAGCCTATAGAAAGTAAATAATTCAATCCTGGTCAGCCAAATGATATCTGGAAAATGTTGTGCTTAATCCTGAGCTGCTCACTCCAAGATTAAGATTATAGTCATTATTGACAGCTGCCTCTGGTATGTAACAGAAACACCAAATGGAAAAAAAGAAAATGGGAAAGCATATTACTGTGTTCATACCTTCTTCTCCTCCCCCAGGAGAAGTGTTCTGTCTTATCTAGGCAGAGGAAAGGCTAAGACATGAGAGATTTATGACTAAACAATACTCTCTTTGAGTAGTTGACACCAGAACTACATAATACAAAGTGATAGGAAGACTTAGCATAGTAATTCTGTGAATTCAAGCATCAAAGACTGTAAACCAACATTCATATGGCTTTCGTCTGGAATTATTCGAAAGATTATATTCTCACGGTTCTGTCATTAGGATCTAAAATGTTGGCCGTTCCACGTGCTGCGTTCCTTGGTGATCTTTATCATGACATCTGCCAAGGGACCTTGCAGATCGTCATAGCTCAACTCACATTCCTCATTTAGTCCTTCATGGCACCATTCATCTAGTCTGCAGTTGAGGAAATCCTATTTCTCAGAAATTAAAATCTCTAGTGAAGACACACAAAATGAGTGGCTAAAGTGAGAGTCAAATTTAGAACTTCAGCACCCACATCCATGGATGTTTTCCGGGATGTGATTCAGGTTTGGGGTTGGAAGCACTTAATTGACTTATCAGGATCCAAAACTTCATGAGCCGATCCAGCAGGGAGTGAAGGGAGGAAGTGGAATCACAAAGCCGAGCCAGTTCAAAGTAGCTGTCTCATCCTGCTGTGTCTGAAAACTGCTGTAGTCCCTCATGATTGCTTCGCTCGCTCGTGGTGGACAATTAGTTGTGGTGGCTTTTTTTTTCTTTTCCCGTGTGTTTATCTGTTTTGCATTGCTTTCCCCTCCACTAAAAGAAACAAGAAGAAAGAAGAAAGAAAGAAAGAAGGCCGGGGGCTGTGGCTAACGCCTGTAATCCTAGCACTTTGGGAGGCCAAAGCAGGCAGATCACCTGAGGTCAGGAGTTCAAGACAAGCCTGGCCAACTTGGTGAAAACCTGTCTCTCCTAAAAATGCAAAAATTAGCCGGGCGTGGTGGTGGGCATCTATAATCCCAGCTACTCCAGAAGCTGAGGCAGGAGGATTGCTTGAACCCAGGAGGCAGAGGTTGCAGTGAACTGAGATCACGCCACGGCACCCCAGCCTGGGCGACAGAGTGAGACTCCGTCTCAAAAAAAACAAAAGAAAAGAAAAGAAAAGAAAAGAAAAGGGGAAATGGAAGGGGAAAGTGAAGAGAAAGAGAAGAGATACCTACAATTGTTTCCACCATGGTGCTGTTGGCTTAAGCATTCTAATTTGGTGGTGATGGTGTTCAGAGGCCTCAGATTCCAACTTGGAGAAATCGGATCCTAATGTAACCAGTGCAGTGTAACAGGTGATTTCGTGTAAAGATGCAATCACCTGCTTTCATCTGTGAAAACACTGTGGGGCTAGGACTACAAGCTCATTGGTACCTACCTTAGCTAAGTTGAACTTGACAATCCCATACTGGGTCACTTACCTTAAGAAGGGGCTGGCCTCTTCTGTTTTGAAATTCAGGAAAATGTGACCAGCATTTAATATCAACACAGACCTTAAGTCTGATAAGAAACATTTACAGTCTATTCTCTCTGAAGCCTGTTACCTGGAAGCTTCATCTGCATGATAAAACTTTGGTCTCCACAACCTCTAATCATAACCCAGACATTCCTTTCTATTGATAATAACTCTTTCAACCAATTGCCAATCAGAAAATTGTTAAATCTACCTACAACCTGGAAGCCCCAGCTTTAATTTGTCGCACCTTTCTGGACCCAACCAATGTATATCTTAAATGTATTTGATTGATGTCTCATGTCTCCCTAAAATGTATAAAACCAAGCTGTGCCCCTGACGACTTCAGGCATATGTTCTTACTGTCTCCTGAGGCCTGTGTCACAGGCCATGGTCACTGATATTTAACTCAGAATAAATCTCTTCAAATATTGTAAAAAAAAAAAAAAAAAAAAAGGCTGGAAGCATTCAAGCCTGAAACCACTAATGCATGTTGGTAAAACCACTGAACGAACATGCCTTTGGCTTTTAGGGTCTTCCTAACTGTTGACAAATCATTGAAATGCTAGTTAAGATGTCCAAAACAACAATCAACACCCTTGTAAAAGAAATTGAATTAATCGAGCACTATCCTTGAACAGAAAGAATATGCTATATACTGTAAGGGAGGAAAAATATCTTCCTTCTACTCATCTTAGGTGCATTGGCTGGGCCCCTGTAATGAAACACAGTTTAACGAGAGGAAACCACATAAATTTATCTCAAAAGAGTTTTACCTGACACAGAAGCCTTATAAGAAAATGAAGACCCAAAGAAACAGTTAAACCTGAGTGTTTTTATGATACGTTTGTTGAAGAGTGAAAAGCATAAAAGAATATGATAGGACACAGGGGTATGCTCTCATGGTAATAAACTGGGGAGACTTAGCAAGGCCAGTTCCTTTCAATCCTCTCTGTGTCCCTGTGTCTTCAGATGTAAGGATGCTTCTTTCCTCCAGGTATAGGGTGGGCACCTCTCAAATGAGGGTCTTATGATCTTCACAGGAGGCTCAGAAAGCCCTTCCTAGGTTTTATGACCTACTTAAAGTGATGGTCAGAACGTTCTCCGTGCACATTCTGTTTCTCAAATTCCCTCAGCTTAACAGATCCAATATGCCATATGCCATATGCCATATTTGGGGGTAGTGCGTCCTGAACCCCATCAGTACAGAAGTATATTAGCAATTTCCTCAACCAACAATTTAAGAGATGCAGGGGTAATTTCAAATATATGCTAATTTAGACCCAGACCTCCCCAAAAGAGGCAAGTGCATTTTGTCTTTAAGTATCAATTCTTTGAAACCTATTAGCCACTGTTTATGCTACATCTAACACAAAAAGAAAGGTAGTTTGGAAAGAACTCTACTTTTTTCCTAGAAATAAAAATACAGTTTTTTATTCGTCCCTCTCCAGCCTCCTACAACTTTCTTTATGTATCAGGTCTTTTTCTCAGCTAAGAAACATGTTAATGATCTTATTAACATATTGAACAATAACCCAGGAAAGGCTGACATTTCCCAAAGCTTTTGGTCAATTATCAAAGTAATGAAAGTTGCCAGTTATTCAAGCCAAGCCTATAAACGCCTGAAATTCACTTACTGTCTGAAAGGTCAGATAAATTAGAGGAAAATATAGGGCTGGCCTTGAAGAGTATGAATGTGGTGATCCTGAGTGCTCTTAAAAGTGGCTGAAACTAAGAGTCCTGGTATTAATTCTAGCTGACTTCCTGGTATTGATTAAGAAGTAATCGCAAGTGCTCATTTGTGGGTAAATTAAGAGACAAGTCCTTTACAGAAGGTCATTTACATGTCTTCTTTTTAATTAATATTACTGACTGGAAGATTTGCAGTTAAATTAGCCCATTAATTATAAAAGTTATCATTCTGGAGAGTAGGAAAGGATCATTTATTTAATATCAAATCCAGGTTTTCAATAAATTGCCATTTCTTCTGACACTCTACTAGGAAAAGTGTGAAGTTTTGATTTGTGAGTTGAATGGATGATCATGACCTCTGCAGTTCTGTTTTGTTGTTACTGATTTTATTAATAAATGTAATATAAAAATGTAATATTAAAAACTGAAAAATACATTTAATTGTTAGGAAGAAAGAAAAATCTATCTTTCTTTATTTTATTGCTCAAAGGTAAACCTAACATTTTAGTACTCCCATTTCTTAAGCTCAGCATAAATATAAATATATGCTTTCTTTAAACTTTTCATTACTTAAAATATAGTTGCATTTTTCACTTTTTCATGTAATAAAAGCATTTTCCTATGTCATAAATGTTATTTGAAAACCATGTCTTAATTAAACTTCACTTTGAGATTATTGTAAATTCACATGCAGTTGCATGAAATAATACAGAAGATCTTGTGTACCCTTTTTAATTTTACTCTTTTTAATTTTGATAAGATCCAATTTATTTTCTTTTTACTGGTAGTACTTTTGATGTCAAGTCTAAGAACTCCTTGCTAGCTCCAAATCCTGAAGATTTTCTCCTACTTTTTTCTGAAAGTTTTACAGATTTATGTTTTATATTTAAGTTTCTCCCAATGGTAACATCTTTCAAAGCATTGAACAGTCAAGATACAAAATATTTCCCTCCTGCAAGATCCTTCAACTTACCCTTTTATAACCACACATAATTTCTTGCCATTCCATTCTTAACCTCTGGAAACCAAAAATGTATCCTACATGTCTATAATTGTGGCATTTGAGGAATGTTATAGAAATGCAATTTTATAGCATATAGCCTTTAGGGATGAGCTCTTCTCATTCAGGATAACTCTCCATAATTCTTCTTACATGTATCAATAGATCACTCCTTTTTATTACTGAGTAGTATTCCATGGTAGATGTGCCATGGTTTGTTTAACCATTTACCAAAGGATATCTGGGTTCTTTCAAAATTTGGCCATTGTGAATGAAACTGCTATGAACATTTATGTACAGGTTTTGTGTGAACCCAAGTTTTTATTTCTCTGTGATAAATGCCCGAGTGTGTAATTGTTAGGTCATTTGGTAGTTGTGTGTTTAGTTCTATATAAAACTGCTAAACTATTTTCTAGAATGACTGTACCATTTTACATACCCACTATCAATGTATGAGTGATCTAGTTTCTCCACATTCTTCCCAGCATTGGTGTTATCACTATTATTATTTTAGCTGTTCTAATAGGTATGTAGTGATATTTCATTGTGGCTTTAATTCGCATTTCCTTAATGGCTAATGATGTTGAATATCTTTTCATGTGCTTATTTGCTGTTGGTAAAATGCTTCTTCTTGTCTTTTGCTCATTTTCTAATTGGATTATTTGGTTCTTTTACTGTGAAATTTTGAGATTTCATTAAATAATTTAAATACTAGTCTTTTGTCAGAGATATGTTTTGCAACTATTTTCTCCCAGTGTGTAGCTTGTTTTTTCATCCTCTTAACAGGGTCTGTCACAGAGAAAATCTTTTTAATTTTTATAAGATCCAATTTATTTTCTTTTTACTGGTAGTACTTTTGATGTCGAGTCTAAAACTCTTTGCTAGCTCTAAATCCTGAAGATTTTCTCCTACTTTTTTCTAAAAGTTTTACAGATTTATGTTTTATATTTAAGTCCATGATCCATTTTGAGTTAATTAATTAAATTGTATTTTTATTTCTCATATAAGATAAAATTAATATGTTCACAAGGGAAGAACTTTATGTGTGTGGTGTGTGTGTGAGTCTGTGTGTGTGTTAAATAAAAAATGTACTGATGAAATGAGGCCAGGAGAAAAGAGGCATGATTGAATATATTGAGTGAAAATAAACTACAGTCCATTTGAATCAGTTTCAAAGGAATCACAAACTCTCCTGGCTGCCTACATTTCTTTGGTGAGTTCTCCAAAGGTCTAGCCTAGTATGTACATTAATCACTTCACTACTCTCCCTTTATTCGTTTAAGCTGGAGAGGTCTTTGACCAACCAAGGAAAGATACTATAAACAACCTAAGATCAGGAAACCCTTCACTGGAAATAAAATTTATGTATATAACCACCATAGCATTTTCTTCCTAGGCAAATGTAAAATGATCTTAAATAAAACAGTATATGTGTATTTGTTTACAAGAATAATTCCTCTATCCCATCCTTATACCATTACTGTCATTTCTTTCACTTATACGTAAGTATATGCTTGTGTGGATGTATATGTTTGAATCTATTATTCTGAACACACTGTTATCTATTAGATCAATTAAGAATAATAAAAATAAAAGTTTTGTTTTACCCACTTATTCATCCTCTGATGCTCTTCTTTTCTTATGTAGGTACAAATTTCTGGCTTAAATGATTTTCCTTCTCTCTAAAGAACTACTTGAAAGGCAGGTCTGCTGGCCACAACTTCTCTGAATTTTTGTTTGTATAAGAAAGGTTTTATTTCTCCTCCACTTTTGAAGGATAATTTTGTTACCAGGAGGAGGTCCCAGTCTAGACCCCGAGAGAGGGATCTTTGGAGCTCACACAAAAAGAATACTGGGTGAGTCCATAAAGTAAAGTGAAAGCAAGTTTATTAAGAAAATGAAGGAATAAAAGAATGGCCACAGCAGCAGTGTGAGTTACTCAACTGATTATACTTATACTTATTTCTTGAGCATATTCTAAATGAAGGGTGGATTATTCATGAGTTTTCCAGGAAAGGGGTGGACAATTCCCAGAACTGAGGGTTCCTCCCCTTTTAGACCATATACAGTAACTTACTGATGTTGCCATGGCATTTGTAAACTGTCATGGTGCTGGTAGGAGTATCCTTTAGCATGAAAATACATTGTAATTATTGTATAATGACCAGTGAGGATGAACAGAGGTTACTTTCATCACCAATTTGGTTTTGATGAGTTTGGGCCAACTCCTTTACCACATGCTTTATTATCAGCAAGGTCTTTGTGACCTGTGTCTTGTGCCAACCTCCTATCTCATCTGTGAGTAAGAATGCCTAACCTCCTGCCAATGCAGCCCAGTAGGTCTCAGTCTTGTTTTACCCAACCCCTATTCAAGATGGAGTTGCTGTGGTTCAAACGCTTCTGAAAATTTCAGGGTTCTAGGTTGGTATTTTTTTTTTCTCTCTCAACACTTTAAATATCTAACTCTACTCTCTCTTTTTTACTTTCATGTTTTCTGAGAAGTCAGATGTAATTCTTTGCTCCTCTGCAGGGGAGCTTTCATTTCCTCTGGCTTTATTTAGGTTTTTTTTTTTAATCTTTGATTTTCTGTAGTTTGAATATGATATAACCAGTTGTAGGTTTTGTTTGTTTGTTTGACGTTTATCTGTTGAAGTTTTATGAGCTTCCTGTATCTGTGGTTTAGTGTCTTACATTAATTTTGGGGAAATTCACAGTCATTGTTGCTTCAAATATTGCTTCTGTTCCTTTCTCTTTTTCTGCTCCTCTGGTGTGCTCATTATGCAAATGTTATGGCTTTCTTAGTTGTCCCATGGTTCTTGAACATTCTGCTTTTTTTTTTTTTTTTTTCCATCTTTTCTCTCTTGCTTCTCAGTTTTGGAAGTTTCTGTTATCATATTCTCAAACTCAGAGATTATTTTCTCATCAGTATCCAGTCTACCAATGAGTCCATAAAAACATTTGTCATTTCTGTTAGTCTTTTTTATCGCTAGAAATTTTTTAAAACCTAGAATTTCCATTGCTCTTTTTATATTGTCTGTCTTTTCTTGCATGTTTTCTACTTCTTCCATTAAACCCTTAGCATATTCATCATTTAAAAAACTTCCTGGTCTGATAATTTCAACATTCCTGCCATATCTGACTCTGGCTATGATGCTTATTCAACCGCTTCAAACTGTATTTCTTGCCTTCTAGTATTTGTTATAACTTTTGGTTAAAAGATAGACATTATATACTGGGTAAAAGGAACAGTGGCCTTTAGTAATGTAGTGGTAAGGTGTAGGAGCAGGGAAAGATAATCATAGCTTCTTTTCGTAGCTGACTTTAAGTGTTATCATAAGTGCTGTCTCATTTAATTGTTAGAACAGTCCAAAAGATAGGCACCATTATCTACATGTAACAGATAAGGAAGCTAGAGTTTGCCTGAAGTCGTATGGCTAATTAATGGAGAAACCTAGACTCCTCCCACTCAGGTTTTTTTGACTCAAAATCTACTTAAGCACTGTGCTACATTGAGTTATGTAAAACCAGAAACTACATTTCTGATCCATTTAAGTTCTGTCTCCACTACTTACCAAGTTTGTGACCCAGGTAGGTTGCTTAACATCAAATTCCAGGTTTCTCATCTGCTAATGGGGACAATAATAGTCCCTGCCTCATCAGGTTGTGATAAACGTGACAATAACTCTGACAGAGAAATTAACTGTATGAATTACACTACAGGTAATACTTCAATTTGCATAAGGATTGAGAAGGGTACCTAATAGAAGGAGACAGGTGGCAAAGGAGTGAAAGAGTGAGAAGGAATTGGAAATTGCCATTTTCTCTTCCTGTTTCCTTTGTTGGGATTCTTTTTGAGCCATAACCACTGTTTTCCCACCATTCTTACTATCCACAGAGGAGACTTGGAGCAGGAAAGACAAATAATTATTGAACACTTACTACAGTGATGTCAAAAATTATTGTAAGCACTTTTCATGTGTTAACATGACATAATTGACAAAAAAAATCATATAAGTAAGAAAACTGAGGCGTCGAGGAAACTGAGACTTGCATAAAGACCATAGTTTATGAGTGCTATACTTCATGTGTGCTTTATTTTTGAAGAGGCTGGTGTTTGAGTTCTCTTGCCTCTGAGACATTTCTTGTTCAGTAATTTCTAAGCACTCTCTCCTCACTGGGATGAAGAGACCACCTGGAGATTCTTCTCATCACCAAAATAGGTAGGAAGGGTATCCACTGATTCTGCCATTAACATATCTCAGACAGGCCCTTCAGAACGATTCAACTCCCATTGATTTTCATAGAGAAAAGCCCCATTCAGATGGAAAGCAAAGGACTTATTTGTTCCTGACATAAACTGGTGTTTCATGCTGGGCTCAGTAAGTGCTGTGAGTGGGGAGGCTGAATTCAGATCAGTAAAGAATCCAGAGATCATTCTTACCAAGCAAACACATTGTGTGGCCCGCTGGGCACAGATACTAAAAAAGCATCAGAGGCATGAGGTCATGGTTGTTTTCAGACTATCCAGAAATTTATTCCAGAAGTCCTATTCAGCACTAAACTCTGCAGTATTTCCCAGGGTGGAGGAAGGAGACAACAGTGCATTATGACACATGTCTAAAGGCGGGGGCTTTGGGGACAGACTCCTGGGCTTTGCATCCCAGCTTCACCTGCTAACTCTCAGGCAAGTTACTTAGCTGTGCCTCAGTGTTTTCATCTATAAAAAGAACACAATAATAGCACTTTCTATCTTAGGGTGGTCATAAGTATTAAATGAGACAGCATATGTAAAGTGTGGAAAATAGTACCCAGCACACCTTAAACGAAACAGCAAAATAATAATTCACTTTTGCTGAATGCACCTTCCCATAGGGCCTCAGTGCTAATTTCAGACAGTAAGTCAGCCACTGTTGCCTCTATGTTGCCAAATTTAACAATTAAATCTGTTCAACATGTCAGTGAAATACAGGGGAATTTAGCAAGTTTTTAAAGGCATTTTCCAAATTGCTAATTGCATGATTTGCACATGCTACAGCTCAAAGGAATGGTGCACTGGTAGCCAGAGCTAGGAAAGAACTAAGGAAGAAAGTTATCTTCCTCAAGAAAAGCCTCCTGCCTCTTTCCCCCAATGCCTTGGGGCAACTGGGAGATATAATGGACAGAATACACAATTGTGAATGAGAAGTTCGGGGTTCAAGTTGTGGCTCTAGCACTTAATTGTGCCAGTTACTCTGTCTAAAATTTAATTTTTCTATTTGAGAAATACAGATAACAGCACCCACACAAGTAAATGTATTTAAATGTCTTTAAATGTCTTTTTAACAAATAGTGCCCTGTGCAAATGCTACCTATTATTTACTACACTGATGCAATCATTCAAATGCTTATGTCCTGGGAGGGTCTAAGCGCTTATTTACAGCCTGTTATAAATTACCTCACAATCAGGCTGCTTTCCTCATAGACCTGGCTGGGACCAGGGATGGTGGGTGATGGGAGAGCTTTCCCTCTGCTGTGGTAAGGGTAAAGAATAAGACTTCTTGGAACATGAGGTACTCTGGAGCTGGGATGGGAAAGGGTCCAGAGAGAAAGGTTGTAGAATTCTGTGAATTTCACATGCTTTGAAATGTGGCTGATGCAAGACCTGATAAAACTGTTCATCAAGATGACTGAGAGGATGATGGTGATTTCAGTAATTACAACTTACCTTTCACAACCCTTTTCAAGCTTAAAAACCTCCTTTTCTCTTGAAAAACTCATCATTTCCTAGTAAAATAGAGGACGAGAAATACACTTTTTGTCATCCTTAGATTGCTAGTTTCATGGTGGTTTGAAGGAAAGACCAATGTGGTAGGAGGCAGCAGGGTACTGGAGACAGAAGTAGACTGCTTCTACCCCTTACTGGCCATGTGCCCTTAAACAAGTTCCCGAATCCAACTGGGACATGGTTTCCTTATCCTTAAGAACAGCAGCACCCACTGCAAAGGCTGTGATCAAGATTAAACAAGATCCTTCATCCAACAGGCTTTCTTCCTGGCACTCAGTAAATGGAGTCCACTATCATCACAGCCACCCAGATCTGTCAAGGTATCTTGCCGTCGGAAGCACTATGGGAGATCTATAAATGCTGGTTACGTTCCATTCATGGTGACTTGGATTATTACACTGCTTCACAGAGGGGGAAGCTGAAGCCCACAAAGGTCAAAGGGCTTGAGGAAGCCTATAAAGCCATCTTGCACATCAGCTTTGGGAAACATCACGTAAGGCATGGGCCTGGAGAGGAAAGTGGGCCCACATCCAAGCTTATGTCAGTCAGATGCTAAAATGTCATTATCTCTACACTGAATTAAGTGCTTGTATATGTTAACTGCACAACAAAATGCATTATTGATGTACTAATGTTTTCCCGCTGGGTTTATCCGTGGTTTGCATAGCGAATTTTGCACAGCGAATTTTGCACATTTTGTCGTCACCTGTATTTGAAAATAGGATGTTTCTTGATGAATGATCCCATTATCTAATGAGTTTTATCATTGTTTTTTTCATTTCCAATCTAAATGTTTCATTTCTTGACTGTATAGTGTTACTTCTTATTATACAATGCTAAATCATTGTTAAGTAATTCTTCTAGCTTGTTTTGTTACTGTCTTCCAAATATTAATAAGCAGTTATCCTTTTTCTCAGTATTATTTATCTGTAATCTATACATGTGCAATATTCTTAATGTCTTTGCATAGCTCATGCTTTTAATCACTGTTATCAGTTTCATTTGTGTTCCAGTTTATCAAGAAGTTCCTATAGATTTCTCATGCGTAAGTAATGGTTTTAGACAACATCCTATTCAAGATGGTATTTTTTTACACCCATATATTGGTGTCTGTGTCTCTCCCAGGATAGCAACCTCTATGAGGGCAAAGACTGTCTTTTTTAAAATTTCTTCAATATTTTATTCTGAACACCTAGCATAGTGGCTGCAATGTAGTCATCCTTGATACATATTTGTTTAATGAATATTGAATATGTAACTGAAATTCATTTTCCTTTTATTAAAGCAAATAATTCACTAAGCTCTCAAATATCTATTTGTAAACATTTTCTCCCTCCTAACATTTTTGTGTGCTACCTAATTAATGTTAGACATAGCCCCAGGGGTTGGCAGTAGAGAAATGAATCAGGTCTTGCCTGTCCCTGATGGGAAGTAATCAGATAATTCTAGTAATGCTGGCAAATCACCTGGATAGGGTGACTCTGTGCCAGGCCTTGTTTAACACCTCACTTGTATGAATGTATTTCATCCTCACCACTACTCTTTTTTGCATGATTTTTTAATATTTCCTTATCTAATATGCACCATAACCCTAGTGAGTAAGGTAAGTTAATTAGCCACTCTATGGCTCAGTTTCTTCATCTGTCAAATGGAGTTTTATTTACTGAATACTTATATTTTGCATGCCTACTATGCCAGGCACTGTTGTAGGCAATAGTGATACAGCAGTGAACACAATGAACAATGCTCTTGCCTTCATGAAGTTATAATACATCCATAGCAGCACATACTTCATAAGACTTTGGGGAAGATTAAATGAGACGATGCTAGTAAAATCACCAAGAACAATATTGGCACATAGTAGGCACTCCATAAATGCTAGGCATTATTTTCATGCAAAGACATGCATAGAATAAGTAGACAAATGCATGCTTTCTGTTGATTCTGAGGGAATTTAAGGAAAGCAAATAGTTAATATAAAATCATCACTCTGAAAAATTAAAATTGTTGAACTATGATGAACCCAGGAATTTTGGGGTAACATATGCTTTTTTAGACTGGAAAATACAATCACAGTATTTTAAATTTGTTTCTTCTCATTAAGCATATGAATTTATAAACCTTATATATGGATCTGTATTCAAAGGTTTGATTCATTATGGATTTTTTAAAAGGTGCATACTAATCTTTCTAATGCAATTACTGTAGTCTCCACTTATCTGTGGTTTTACTTTCCATGGTTCCAGTTACCTGTGGTCAAATGTTGTGTGAAAATAGCTGAGTACAATAAGTATAATAAAATATGGAGAGAAAAAGAGAGAACCACATTCACATGACTTTTATTATAATATATTATAGTCGTTCTATTTTATTAGTAATATATTGTTAATCTCTTACTGTACCTAATTTATAAATTAAAATTTATCATACATATGTGTGTGTAGGAAAAACAGAGTACATATAGAGTTCAGTACTATTCTCTTTTTCTGGCATCCACTGCAGGTCGTGGAATGCATCCCCTGCAGATAAAGGGGGAGTACTGTACATTAGAAAATTGTTCGAGCAAGAAGTAGAGCCTGAACTATAAAAACATACGTAGGATGGAGCGCTTTCTTCCAACTGAACACAAATAATGCTCTGCAATAAAATGAGATATAAGCCATACAGCAGACAATTATAATGGGATTTAACCTAATTAGTATTGGAGAACTGAGAGTCTTCATTAAAAGTAGCACTTCATAATCACGTAATCAGGAAGCTTTGGTTCTTAAAGGCTGACAGGAGATCTGATCCTTAAAAAAAGTGTTTCTAAATTTTCCAAGTGTATTCAGCAAATCGCCAAAACGTGCTTGATTAAAACTGTGATGGGGTGTGTATCCACAACACCATGCATCCTCTACTCCAGTGCTTCCATCTTGATTGCTTTCCCCAAGTCACTCACTGGACTCTCACCACCCCCAAGTTCTGCAAACGTTGCTTGTTATTTCAAAAGCTGAATTAAATGCTATCAGTTGTGAACTTCCTCAGCTTACCTTCTCTTTCTGAGAGCACTCCCTCTGTCTGACTCAGAGAAATCTGCCTCCACCCAAAACCTTCAACTCCTTCTAGAAATCACATCTTTCTTCATCTGTTTTTCTCCCCCAACTGCTAGATCTTTCTTTTCATCGTATAAACAAGCCTCAAGCTTCTTTTTTAATATTAAGAGAAAAGCAACTTTCCTCCAGCTCTTATCCTGTATCTCTCTTCTATCAGCCAAGTTTCTGGAAAGAGAAATACGTTTTTACTGTTTCCATTTTCAAGTCTCCCACTTACTACCCAAAGAAAGGGACCCTTGCCATTCCAATGGAGCTGCTCTCTCAGTGGCCACTAATAACCACTTCATGTAAATTCAAGCCAACACCTCTCCACTGTCAGGTTCCTTCTTACTAGAACTTTCTGTAGCATTAGAAACTTTTGACCATACTACCATCAACTCTTTCGAAAACCCACATCTCCAGAGAGACATTGTTCCTGACTTCCACACCAGTGTTTCAAGCTATGCCTACTCTTCCTCGATGTCGCCTCTGTAATGTCTTAACATGTCAGAGATTAACCTTGCAATCCCCTCTCCACCCTGCCCCGTCTCTGATATTTCTCACCTTGGTGAGGGATGCTGTCCTTCACCCATCACCTAATCCAGAAACATGAAAAATCTTTCCATACCCTCCCTACTGTCTATATCCACAATGTCCTGATGTCAGAATAATTTTCCTGAGATGAAAATATGGTCATGCCATTTCTGTATTTGTCACTCTTCAGTGGCTTCTCACAGCTTTTGAAAGAAAAGCCAAAATATTTAGCAAGATACTCAGAGTCCCTCGTGAATTTGCCCTTGCTAAATTTTCACTTCTCATGTTAACCTTCTCCCACAAGTATTTCTCACTCCATCTGTTCCAAACTTATGTTAGCTTCCAGAGACTTCTGTTCTTTCACATCTCCAGAACAATCCTGCTCCCCCTAATACCTAATGAAATTCTTGTCTTCAAAACTCAATTTGAGTGCCACCTCTTCTGAAAATGTTTCTGCTAAAAATTTCTCTTCTCTTCGGAGCTCTCAGCCACCCTACTGCCATCTTAATATCTGTGCATTAGCTCATGCCTCGTTTGAAAGTCTCTTTGACTATGTTTTAAGTCACTTAAGGGTGCGTACAGTGTCTTATCGATGCTTTAATCATCAAGTCTATCACAATGTCTGATTCAGGTTAGGCACTGGATAATACATACATTAAAATTATAACACTATGTGCATAGCCCAGTGAACACTGAAATGACATGCACCAGTGCCCCTTGTGGTACATTCAGAAACACTGCAAGTGGGTCACACCCAAGCGAACCCTGATGCTTCCCTTCATGTGGTGGCCTCTCAGTGGCTATCTGCATTTCTCAGATATGACCGTCTTTCTTACAGGAAGGTGATCCCATAAATAAGAGCAACCACTTATATTGATTTAGTAGATTCCCACATCTATCTCCATATTTCTAACATAACATTTATATATTTTTAATATAATCTGCTAATATGAAATTTTTGTGTCTTCAAAAATTGAAGTGCTTATTAACCCTTTAGAGAACATAACTGAGAAATGCTGGACTAGAGTATAAAATGAAAATGTCAAGATACCTTTTACATATATTATTATAAACCTTGTATAGTTTTCTTCGTTCAAATCTGAGCAGAAAACAAAGTTTCTCTGGGTTTGAAGTAGAAAAGTTATTTGAATAGTAATCTTCTAAGATAGTTGATTTACAAATGTCTTTTTTTTTTCTTTGAGACAGAATCTTGCTCTGTCACTCAGGCTGGAGTGCAATGGCATGATCTCGGCTCACTGAAACCTCCACCTTCCAGGTTCAAGCGATTCTCCTTCCTCAGCCTCCCGAGGAGCTGGGATTACAGCCGTGTGCCACCATGCCTGGCTAATTTTTGTATTTTTAGTAGAGACGGGGTTTCACCATGTTGGGCAGGCTGGTCTCAAACTCCTGACCTCAGGTGATGCACCCCCCTCGGCCTCCCAAAGTGCTAGGATGACAGGTGTGTAAAAATGTCTTTAATTAAGAATTAAGTTTAAGTGTTCCTGAAGGATCATGCTTCTCACAGAGAGAGTACATTCACATGCTGATTTTTAGTAAATTTAATAAAAATATGCCCCTAAAATATTGTTTTCTGCCTAGGGGAAATGCCCCATCTCTATTTTATGCTGCAATGCTTGCCCTGGGAATGGAGGCAGAGTGGCACTTGGCTGCAGAGGCACAGCAGGGTGGATCCATGGTTCCTTGTTTTGGGTGTGTAGAGCCTGTGAAGTATGGGATTAGAGCAGGGCCTTGGGAGCCTAATACTCCTAACTACAATTCCTTATGCTGCCACCTAATAGCTGCGTGATTGAGAGTTACTGAATCTCTTTTAATCCTCAGTTTCTACATCTGTAAAATGGGGAAAAATTAATTCGCACCTCACATGACTCTTATGAACATTATCATTTTAGAATATTTTGAAAATGGGAAAATAAAACTAGTTTTGAAGATTCACCCTCACCTTATTTTCCATATGACTATTTCTTTTGCGTTGTTATTGATAACCCTGTCTGTCACTAACATAGGGTCCTTGAATGCTTACTATCTCAGTAATCTTCTGTTCTTGGATGGGGGATTCGTATATACATTTATGGTTCTGACTTACTTGTCAAGTCACATGTTTCTTGCATGTTTCTGCATTGGGCAGTAAAATACAATAGTAACAATAATAGTATTCACCATGCCAGGCCCCTGCATATGTTATTTCTCATCTGCATGACAGCCCCCACAGGGCAGGCATCAGTGGCTGCAGGAGAGCGGGGCACCACAGATAACAGAGAGAAATAGTGAGCTGGAGGGCAGTCTATGAAATGCCTGGTGAAGTCGTGCCCACAGCCTTTTGGGAACAAAGCTGCCAAAAGTCCAGCTCATCTTTGAGCACAGATGCCACGCTGTCTGTCATGGACCCCTCCAACTTCAGCCACCTTATTGAAGGCCAACGTGTCTGTCACACTGGCAGAACCCCACCTGTTAGAAACCCCTGAGGCCTTTGCTTAGCTTTTGGAGGGGGAAAGAATATGAAGAAGGCAGCCATTCCTACAAGAGGTGCCTGTCATTTCTGGTAACCTCCCCACTTCTCTGTCCCTTTGCATCTAAGAGAGTACAGCTGATGCGGGCAATAAGGGTAGGAGGGTTCAGTATTAACTTGTAGATTTTGGACTCTCCTTCCTCTCTCCAAAACACAAACAAAAAATAGGGTGAATGTAGGCATGTATGCTCAATTTAACTGAAACCAAGGAATAAGAAATGCAATTGAAACCAGCCCAATTGTCTCATAGAACATATATTTATGGTTTCTGTTGAATAAACATAGAAATTGACCCTCCCCATCTTAAAACTTGAGAAACTTACAAATGTCTTATCTGAGGTTTTTTTTTCCTCAGGAAACCAACAATCAGGCCTCCCACATAGATCAAGGAATTGAAACTTACCAGATCACTTCATCTGGACAATGAGATGCTAGACAACTTACCCATCATGAGTGCCTAAGCAACCACCTGCTATTGGTTTACCAGCTCCTCTTCCATATCCCTCCCTAATTCCTGTTTTCCTACACATGATTACATTTCTTTCCAGCTATACAAACTCTTAATTTTAGTACATTAGGGAGACGGATTTGAGACTGACCTCCCTTCTCCACAGCTGCAGCAGTCAATTAAAGGCTTCTTCCCTGGCAATACTTGTTCATCTCAGTGATTGGCTTTCTGTGCAGCAAGCAACAGGACCTAGACCAAACCCCTGGCATTGTGATTACATAATTACATAGACAACTGTTACTCTCAGAAAGTTTTGTCCACAAAGAGTAGTAGCTGCACTTCTCAGAGATGGGAAGAGGTGGGCCCTGGTGGGGCTCTGCAGGGACAGCAAGGAGAGGAGAGACAGAGATGGAAAGGAGCAAAGTCATGCTTGCATGGACTTGTGGTGAAAAGTCTCCAAAATTGCCTTTAAACAAAGAAGGGAAAGAGGAGGGTGAGTGAATGGAGTTACTTGTATGGGATAAACCAAACAAGAATGGACTTTATAACTGGCCTTGGAACAGCATGGTGAACGTGCAGAGAGAAGAGAAAAGAGGAAGAGAAGCAGGGAAAGTAGAAAGAAGGAGGAGAAAAAAGAAGACAGAAAGAAAACTTAGGATGCTGTTTTACATAGGAGGCTAAGCTCAGAGAAGGAAAAGATAAAAGCTCAACATTCATACCAGACAAGAGAGAACCTGGGGATTCTAATTTACCTAGGGGGTCGGGGGCATGGGTCAACCATGAGAAAGTGTGCATGAGGGAGGAAACAAACATCACCTCTGCACAGACCTTAGGCACTGGAGGGACTGTGACAGGGTATGGACTGCATCCGAAGAATAAATAAATCAAAGATCAAATAAACCAGGCAAACACAGGAAACACCTGAAAAATATTTTAAATGCTCTAAATACATGCCATGCTACGTGAGATAGTGTCTAGTTGTGAGTTCTCTCAATCATTATTTTACTCTGAGCTTTCCATAAATTGTAGTATGAAACATATATACATATGAAGAGATTCTGATGATAAAAGGCCTGATTTGTGAAAGTATCAGGTAACAATTGCAAAGTCAAATCCTGTGCTTCCTAAAGGAGGGTCTTCCCTTCCACCAGCTGGTGACCTTGGGAACTTCCTTCTGCACATCATGCCTGAATGGATTTATTGTTGGGAACTGCTTAGGAAAGTGCTATGGTCAGGAGATTTTTTTCCGCCCCAAAATTAGTATGTTGACAGCCTAACCCCAAGGTGATGGTATTAAGAGGTTGGACCTTTGGAAGGTGATTAGGATTAGTGTCCTTATAAAAGAGACTGTGAGAGAGCTCCCTTGCCCCTCCTGTCATGTGAAGATAGAGTGAGAAGGTGCTGTCTATGAATCAGGAAGCAGCCCTCACAAGACACCAAATCTGCATGAACCTTCGTCTTGGACTTTCCAACCTCCAGATATGTGAGAAATAAGTTTTGTTGTTTATAAGCCACTAGACCATGGTATTTTGTTGTAGCAGCCTAAATGGACTAAGACAGAAAGTTTTATCATATTCCCATATTGTTGTCTCTTAGTGATACTAATCAGTGACAGAATTTTAGCAGAAGCCTTACTATAATTTGGAAAAATCCAAGAGAAAATATCTGAGTGGTGACTTTGCCCTGTCTACACAGAATAGACCACTGCCCAAGCAGTCTGCATATACAAGTTCAGTCTGCACCAAGTTCAGAATGGAGCCGTGTGATAAGAAACTCAAATCAAAGTGATGGTGGCTGAAGATGATTCCAGCTGGCAATGAGAAAACATACAACTGATTTTATTCCTTCTTACAGTTTCAAAAATAGATTGAAGTTGAGAATTGTACTTTGAGAAGGCCAAGTTTCCAGCTCTTAATAACTAACTTATTTACTGTACTCATTTCACAGTCTGTGATGCAGCAATCCACAAAATATTCTATATCAGTCTCATGATGAATTATTAAATGAAGGGACATACTCATTTTTTGAGTTTCCAAAAATTATAGAAATAAGGTAGCCTGTGAAGACTTACACACACACATGCACACACATACACACATATATATACCCTTAAGCACACATGCTATCAATAGCTCTCATCAGAATTTTCCTAGTATACGTTATTAACAATGGTGTAAAATGGACAATAATGTTTCTCCTTGTACTTTCAAAAGATGAAATTTACAGTAGTAAAGAGCATATTTTAAAATACAAATCTCTGAACAATGTTGAGGTTGAAAATTCATGCCCATGGCAATGCCAAGGCAAAATAAAAGGTCTCGTAGAGAATAATCTTGTGTTTGAGTATTGTAAGTACCTCTAGGGGAGCATTTTAGTGGGCATACTTTCATTGATGAAACTTCTTTTTCTAGTCAGGAATTTCCTCACACATAGAGAACTGAATTAATTTTATACTGATATTGTAAACAACAAAAAATCATGTCACTGGTATACATTTTGCTATAAAACTTAGAAATTCCAATTAATCTTATGTTCATACTGTATAATAATAGTAATTAGTGATGTTAAATTGATATTTGAAAATGCCTAATAGTTACCTAAACTCATTTTATTGTGATTAACTCTATACTCTCTCGCTTATAATTGCTTGAAAGTTGAATTTTTGCTTCCTTGTAGTAAATGAGCTTTCTTATTTTATGTGAAAATTTTTTTCCATTTCACATGTATAACTACAGCTATCAGTTTTCTCTGAAAAGTGGGAATCCATTATTTTTTTTGGAAAGGTATGGTTTCAAGTTTATGACTCTGTTGACAAAACAATTTTTAAATAACAAAATCTAACAGCAGACATAATTAGGTATGAAACAAACATTTGCCTCTAATGGATAAAGCTCAGTGTCTCTCCCAAAGACTTTTCATACTTTCCATTTCCTGGCATCTTTGAAGAACATCCCTGAGGCTGCTCAGAGTTCCTAGTGACATCCCTTAATGCATGGATCAAGCAAGCCGTGGAGAAAACACAGCACCTGGGCAGTAGGATGCATATGCAAATGAATGAGCTTCCTATCTCTGCAAACCTTGCTGGACCAGGTGGTTTTGCTCTTTTCTGGCCCACTAGTAAACTGCAGTAAGGAGACACTAATCAGTTTACTGCTGAGAAATTGGAAGCTCTTTCAGCCTGAAGTGTCTTACACAGAAAAAAAATAATGAAGCCAAGCAATAATGCTCCCAGGGAATGTTCTCTTTATCTGTATTTAGTGTTCCATCACTAGGAATCCTTAGTCCTTTGTTGCTACTATTAGACGAGCCTAAATGGACTTCCAGGCTTACTTCATTTGACTCAAGGGGGTACTAGAATTCCTGGGCATTTGTCATTAATTCATTTGGGAGATTCAAATTGCACAGCGATGGTTCAAATAGTACAGCAGAAAGAAGCCTCCCAGGGCTTGGCTGGATGCCTCCAGTGTCTGGGGCCTGGGAGTGGGGTCCTTCTGTCCCACACATGAGAGTGAGGCCAACGAGGGGAGATGAGGAATAAGAACACACAGGAACATGTAAGGTCAGGTTCCACGAGGTGAGATATGCAACCTATTTTATGTTGACCCCTCTGCCTATAACACATTATAAACACCATTCTGGGAAGGCAGAGAAATGTACTTATGGCAGTTCTTCATTCGTTCCTAAAGGACTCGCCAGTTGATTCACTATCTCTGGGGGCTTTAATATTCTAAAGCTGTGGAACAGCTCACAGTGTATGAATAACATGTTCTGCCTTGTGGAAATATGTAAAATCTTGGAAATGTGACTTCCTCCAACTATGAGTGTTCCTAGTATGTTTGACTCCTGTTTAAAGACCTTGCAAAGACAGTGAATGATTGACTCATGCTAATAAGGTTTTCAAGCTCCTCAGGGAAACAAAAAATTAAGCAGTGATGGTAGGAGGAGGACTGATTTTGGATAAAAACCCATCTCCACTGTTTTTCTCACACTTGTCATTTTGAAAAAAACACTTTCTCCATTTTTCTTATTAATCCTCAACCTCATGGCAGGGTTTCCTAATCTGAGAAGTACATTCTACATATGTAGAACTTACAGGGACTAGTGTTGCAGAGCAGTACTTTGAAATGAGAGTCACAGAGAGGCAAACAAAGCTAGAGACAGGATATGGTATGTATCATCAACACTTGACTTACACCCACCATTCAAAATCTTCTGTATTATCTTGGCAACTTGTGATTGAAAGGTCTACATGCCCTTGGAGGAGTAGATTTAATGAGAAGAATAACTATTGCGTGGGTGCAGAACTGGAGTGTATCTTCGTCTCCTTTACCCCAAATGCCAAAAATGGCATCACTTATTAGTATTGCTGATGCTGTTTCTTTTTTTCAACACTACCCCAATTTAATACTTACAAAAAAAGCCAGCCCATTCCTACTGCTATTGACATTCCTACTGCTATTGATTTAACCCTGACCCCACAACCATATATATTCCTTCCCTAAACCCCAGTATAGCTTTTGTGTACCTCAGTCACCAGTATTCTGTAAGTGCAGTGGTAGATAGGTCTTGTAATCCCAAATGTTCACAAAAGAGACTAGGGGCTCAACGATCTCTGTGCTCCTCCCAAAGGCAATTCTGGCCTCATTGTTTGTTTTCTTAATGTAGTGTTCTAAACTAATTCAGACTCTTTTACACCTAGGCTTTTCTAGAAAATTGCCCCGAAGAAATTTGTAACTTTCTCTGCAAGTTTACTATCTCATCACTCTTCTTACATCTCAGAATTAGAAAAAAAATACTCAAAACCTCACACTATGCCCTTTGATTTAAAGTCAGGGAACTGAGTGAGATCACTGTAGGCTGAGGCAGACAGACACAGGAAAGCAGACAGAGAATAGAAGGGGACCAATATTTGAGCCCTGGGAACTCCAAAATATGGAGATTGCTTTGGGAAGAAGCTTCCAGTGAGATATAAGGAAAACCAAGAGAGTGTTGATATGGAGGCCAAGAGAAGAAAGTAATTCCAGAAGAGGGGTGGCCAACCATGTCAAATGCTACTAGAAGTTCCAATGAGATAAGGTTAGAAAATAGACCACCAGATTTGACAAAATGAAACCCATGTGGCTAGAGAGACAGAAAAGAAATGAAACTCACAGGGTTTGGAAGGAATCCCTCTCACCAAAGAGAGATGAGGACAAAATGAAAAAGGAATAACTTGCTTGGAAGAGTTGTACAGAAAAGAGCTGAAAAGTGAGGCAGTGCCCAGAAGATGTAGTTTACACGGAGTTTTTGGTTTCTTATTTGTATTATGTACAGACAATATTAAAGCATAATTGCCAAGTCGAGATTGTTGTTGAGAAAAAGAAATTGACCTTGCAAAAGAGAGGGGAAATCATAAAATCAAGATTTTTGAGTGGATTAGAAGTGATAAAAATAGACAAGTTGGTCATCAGCAGGAACAAGCAAAAAGAGAAAAGGGGGGAGGATGTGGGTGCAGACAGTATAAATTTGAGTTAGTTTAGTGATGAGAAGTGAAGTGGTTTTTTTCTGATTACTTCCCTTTTTATTAATAAAGAATGAGGGGGGCCACAACTGATGAGGAAAAGAGCTTTTGGACACTGAGGAGAGAAATATAAGTCAATAATCATCTTGGAGAATGGGAACACAGATGTACTAGGAAATTATAGTAGGATTTCTAAGCTTTACCAAATGTCCATTCAAACTTTGTAGTCATAAATTTAGCCCTTATCTCTAATTCGACGTTTAGCACTGCATCACATTATTACTAACCATTTTGCATGTGAAAATCATATTTTTCTCAATCATTTACAAGTTTCTCAAAGGTGGAATCCCAAGGTTGTACTAATTGGTATCTTCTCCAGGGCATACTTCCGTGACCTGGCAAGTAGGTGCCTGATATGGTTTGGCTTTGTATCCCCACCCAAACCTCATCTTGAATTGTAATCCCCACATGTCAAGGAAGAGACCTAGTGGGAGGTGATTGGATCACGGGGGCGGTTTCCCCCATGTTCTTCTCATGATAGTGAGTTCTCATGAGATCTGATGGTTTTATAAGGGGCTCTTCCCCCTTTGCTTTGCCCTCTCTCTCACCTGCCGCCATGTAAGACGTGTGTCTTCCCCTTCTGCCATGATTGTACATTTCCTGAGGCCTCCCCAGGCATGAGGAACTCTGAGTCAATTAAACCTCTTTTCTTATAAAGTGCCTAGTTTTGGGTAGTATCTCTATAACAGTGTGAGAATGAACTAATACAGTATCTCATAAACATTTGTGAACTTTCAGATTGAAGACTGAATTTACCATTGTGAATTAAATGCCTCAGGAAATGTTTCTAGCCCTTCTTTCCTCTGCCCTGAACCATATTAAAAGAGGTATTCATAGAAATCATTGCTCTTTTTCCTCTGCGCGCACCCAGCCTGGCAAACACGTCTGGCTTAGCCCTCATATTACTAAAGGGATCCGTGGGATTCCTCTGAGCACCCTAGAGGTGGGTCTAAATTCTCCATCTACTCAAATATGTCCTCTACTCATCGAATCTGGTCTAGGACCTGAAGAAGCACTGGTGTGAGGTGGCTGTTTCTAGTTTCTTAAATCGAAGCTGAAAACTAGGGCCAGTTCTATTCAGTCATGTTTTTGTGTCCACATTCTTTAACCCCAATAATGTCTAACCCTCAGCATTATGGTAGTAAAAGTCAGACACTGTGCCTGAGAAATAGAAAAGCCTCATTTAATTTTTTTTTTAGTCCCTTGCTTCTTAAAGTTGGTCCTAACACCAGCAGCACAAGTACTATCTTAGAGCTTATTAGAAATGCATCTTGGTTCTTGGGTTCATGGATACACTCCAGACCCACTGAATCAGAATCTACACTTTAACAAGATGCTCAGATGATCCTTACACCACCAAAATTTGATAAGCACTCTTCTAGATGATAAAAGAAGCTCCCAAATACAGTTATGTAATTGTGCTAACAGAAAGCTTTGAAAAATAAATGAAAATTTTAATAATTGCTTTGATTTTTGTTCATAAATAAAGACACACTGTATTGCTGTGTGTCTTGCTGGACCTAAGGAACAGAAGGATTTTTTGATAGCTGTCAGGAAAGCTGAACTCTGTTTAATGTAGGCTGACTCGTCCATGTGAATTGCAGCTAAAAAGTTAGCTATGAAATACCTTATCACAATAACAGAAATGCTCTCAGTAATCCATAAATTCTTTGTAGCACATTTGCTTTTTGTAGGTTTTTGATAAGTGGTTGGGAGGACAACCAGCAGTCAGAAAAACATCTGTATTCTTTAAGAGCCTGACTCTAGACAGACTCAAAATTCCTGGACACAGAGAAATGTTTCCTGGGCATTCAAATGCTACTTAGCAAGTTAAATAGCTCATTGACAAAGTGAGAGGCAAGATTAGGAAGGGGTTAGTTATCTGAGTAACCTATTCTTGAATATGGAAATCACATAATTATTTTCAAGAGAATGTGTGTGAGAACGAATAAATGAAAAAGTTAGATATAGCTTTTTTTCTGTGCTACAAATCTTATATGTTTATTGAAAGTCTTTTCTCTAAGACTATGATGCATTTGGCTAAGATTAATTTCAGAAATTTTACCTGTGTTTTTAATCTCATTTAGAAATGGATAGTAGCCATAAAAGAGGCCCTTATTGACTGCCCAGAGTGGTGGGTCACAAGGTAACATGTTCTGAGAATGCTGGGATGCACCCTGCCAAGAGATATATGGATGAAACAAATCAGACCATGGAACAGCACTGCACTCCTGGGAAAAATGCTTTTTAAAAAAATAAAGATAATACATGTTTTTTATTTAAAGTTTAGAAGTTGAGAAAATAACGACGACAGAAACAATGCTCCTACACCCATCTGTTCTGAGCTTACCACTTGAAACCCATTATTGAAATCGAAACCAGTTTGTCACTGGTAAGCTTGAGGTTCCAACATGTCACTATGTACAATGACATAGCAGAACTGTCATTGAAACCTCAGTCAGAATTTTGTATTTCTCAACAAAACGTATACCCATAGGATACTAATGGGCACAGTCCATTACAAAGACATAATATCATTTTCTATATTTATTATCATAACACATTCTCACACCTATAGAGTAGTTTGTATTTAATATTGTCTTTTAGGCTTCTGATTTTGACATTGGATGTTGGTGCTGACCTCTGACTGCCAGGTTCTCAAAGGACAGCCTCATTTTTACAATTTATTCCCCCTTTCTTGGTCTCTTGGTACAATGCTAAACAATATAATGCACAAAGCAAAAAAAGCAAATAACTGAATATACACCTTTTTGCTCTATCTGGTGAGGCAAATATACCCACTTAATTCACACCTTAATAATTTATTTTTAAAAATGTTAATCTCTTTTCTTTAGGAGCTTTTCCCTTGGCTTCTTTTCCTGCAGACAAAGTAGGTAGTTTACTTTGTCCAAAGTCATGTTAAGTACAAATGAAACAATGATGAGCTTTATGTAGGCAGATTCCTCCCTCCTTTTTATATATTACCATTTTTCTCAATTAGTTTATATGCTAACATATTGTAAACAGAAAGACTTGTTAGTAAATACAAAAAGAGGCATGCATTTTCTATAATAACAAGATTGAATAAAATAAAAAATTTCTTGGAACTATCTGAAATTTATACATTATTAAGCACAAAAGGGACACCTTCAGGTTTTTGTTCAGATCATAATTTTGGAGCATTTTTTGGTTCTAGAAATAAATGGAAATGACCAACGAATGTTAGTGCTAAAAGAATCCTTTGATAGCATCTTTTTTGGCCTCTGTTTAAGATAACTTGGCACCAGAATAATAAAATAATGTAACCACATTTATTCAATTAGAGTATAGTGGTTTAAATGCACAGTTGTATTTTTTTCACCTCCAGTATAGTAACATTATTCTACAAGTTAGATATGACTTTACAAATTTAATGTGCTAAGAATAAAAATAATGCACAATCAGCTGGGAAGTTAACACACTAAAACATAACTAAGAGGTGAAGAGTAACTTGTCCAGGAGTGATTTTCTGCAGGCTGGCCTCCCAAAGGAGGAGTTGGCAACATATAAGTCTCCAAGAAAATTGGCTAAAGCTGAATGTCCAAGGCAGTTAATCCTAGTTGAATACCGATGTGGAGAATTGGGCCCAAAACCCACTATATCATAGGAGCTGCAAGAGTCAAGCTTTGATCCTGCCCTCTGATCATGCTGGGAACAGAGCTGTTGGTTCCCTGATTGTGCAGCTTAATCCAAGGCCTGGATCCCCTCTCCACGTTCCCTATATCTGAAGGAACTGTGGATTCCCTGTCTCAGAACACGGGGGGCAATAGGGACCTGCACAACTGTTCCTCAAATAAACCCTGCTTCAGAAGGTCCATTGTGTGTGCTTTTGTTGCACAACATCCACCTGTGGAATTTTCCTATCCACATTCCAAACGTTACTAAGCATGCCTTTCTATCTCTTAAGAGCTTTTCTTGTTCTTATATATAAGTAGTTGGATCTCTTGTTGTTTTAGCTATATATAAGTGGTTGGAACTCTTGATGTTTTAATAAAGTAATTGTTGTGATGTAAAATTTCTTTCACTGAAATGCCAGATATCTTCCACTTGATTTTCACCCTTCTCTTTCCCCTAAATGCTCAGACTACATTTGCATGGATTCTATTAAAGGACACCCATGCTTTCTGGGTTCCAGTTAGTTTTGGTGAATAAAAAGACCCGGTAATGGATGGAAAAGAAAGAGGAAGATGAAGCCAGGGATTTTATTCTCCCGGCTTACTCTTTATGAAACCACTTCAGGCTGCTGGGGTCCCTTGACTTCATGCCATTGCTCCATGTGGTTCTTTCTGGCTAAACTCTCACTCAGTCCATTCAGCTTTAGGAGGGATGACATCCTCACTGCTCCTGCTGCTACTAGGCTCCTGCACCATTCTTTGTAGTTCCCGTAGGTCTTTTCATTGCCTTTACGATTATTCTCTTTGCAAACAAAGGTCTCCTCAAAATATCCTGACTTCAGTGTACCAACTTTTCTTTTTGGGACCCTGATAGATACAAATAAATTAGGTGCAACATCCTGATTAAGAAATATAGTTAGATCTTTTTTTGAAAGAAGGCTAATAGTGTTTTTTTTTAAGCCTTTCAAAATGACACTTTTAGATTACCCAAATAATAAATCTGTGTTTAATATGCCTACCCTTATATCTATCTCTACACCTATATCCACAATTTTCTGGAAATTCAGAACTACTACTTTTAGGGACTTTTTAAAGATTAAATGAATCGGATGTTCACATAATGAAGTCTGTGGAAAGGACAACTGTAGATTGGTTAGCTTTGATTGTGACTAAAAGGTTAAGTAGTGGCGGCTTATTGATTATAAATATTGACTGGCATTTTCTTTATTAATACTTTTGATTTTTGATGGTTCCTCAGAAATTAATATGTATTTGGAAGGTCTTTAATTTTCATCATCCACAGCACCTTGCACAGTGTTAAGCACAAAACAGATGAGTAATAACTGGTTGCTGATCAATTTGTTTGCATAATTAATTGCTTGTGCAGTTGTCTGCATTCTACTCTGTTGTTTTTTATGTAGGCAGGCCATCCATAGCTATATAATCTCTGGAAAATGTGAACTCTGTTGCATTTTTTCATTCAATAGATTAAAGGAACACCCAGAGGGAAATTATGTAGCAAATATTACTTGTTGGAAAGGTCTTTAACTTTGCTTGATTAGGTTATCTGTCACCTAAGTCAAATCACAGTGGTCTCTTGATGGTCTGATTCCAGCGCTAATTCAGAGCCAGCAGGGGAGGTGGAGCCAAAGAGTGTGAGAATAGAGCTTGGGTGGCTGTTAACAGCAGACCACTCTTCAATGGATTCAGATCACAGAGTTGAACAGCAGGAAAATAAGGATAGTTCTGGGGCAAAGCCAAATCTGCAGTTCTTTGAAGCTATTGCATGTTTATACTTTGGACAAAACCTTCCTTTTACCCCAAATTTTTATTCTATATTTTTGCAGTTTGTAAGTAGAGAAAAATCCTACCAGATACTACGTGAATGACAGAATTTATTTATGACTCTGTGATAAATGTAATGAAGTCATACTGCTTTTGGAAAGGGATAGATGTAGGGAGAATACTCAGTTTTGCTGAGGCTTAATTTAAATATTAATTAGGATAACTATCCTTAAAGTAATCAAGAAGTAAAAAGGCTGCCTGTACAACAACCACAAACATACAACTTTTAAATCCTTCCCCTTTTAAAATCAGATACAACCGTGGATTGAAGATTTTTTAAATTAATCAAGTGTATATGAAGTGACGGATTATGTGAAAGCTCAAAGGTCTTCTCTTAAGTAGAATTTTGGGAGGGATTTTGTAAAGGGCATCATTACTGCTGAGCACCAACTTTGTTTTGGGCATTTAAACATCTGTTGGGGCTTTCATCCTCAGCTACTGCTCTTATCAGTCCAATTTTGTGATGCAAATCATCTGAGGTTCAAACTTTCCCTTGTTTAGCCCACAAAGCAATTTTTAAGAAATTCAAATTTTCAATTGCTTAGCTCACAAAACAACTTTCAAAAACTATGTTCTGGTTAATTTAGGTACCCATTCATATGAAATTATATTCTGCTTTCCGAAAATAATACTGCTCTCAAAATGTGTTTTCTAGTTGATAATTAAACCTCAAAACTTATTACTTTGAAATACATACCAAAATCTTTGGAGATGGAGTTATTATATTGCAATGGCTATTATATATAATAACTATTATATATCATAGATGCAATGGCCTAAAAATCAAATGGCGTTTTCCCTCATTCTGGAAAAAACAAACAAACAAACAAAAAAACAGATGCAGATGTTCTGCTGCCTGGACATTTCTAGTCATGTGTCTTTCCGTGAAACAGTTTTATCCTCCCATACCAACCACAATTAAGAGGTTTAAATAAAATAAAACTAAGAAAGTGAATTTTTAGAGATGTAACCTACTCCTGCTAATAATGTAGGAGGCATTCATTTACATTCAAAACTGCAAAACAGAGCAGAGAGTTAGGTTTGGAATCTGTGCTTGTGGAGCCTTTTCATTTACTCACCCAACTCCAAATAAGTCATTTAAGATACTAAAGAGAACTAGTGCAGAAGATGATATGCTTAGACATAAAATACGTCCTTATTTGAACCTATAATATCCTGTTCTGAACATAAAACTCAAACGTAAAAGTTAATTTTTATGTTTCTAATGTTTATAATAAACCACTGTATTTATCCGCTTTGAACAGGCTTAGCTTTTGTATAAAGTTGATTTCTTTGCAAATCTATTCCATTAAACAATTTTCATTCATAATATGAGCCCGTATTACATTTTGTAACCCTAAAAATCACCATCAGCATCTTCTATTCAACAGATAATAAGCTGTAAACAGAGCAAAAACTATTACGGAAACCATGCATATAACACATAAAGTAACAGTATCAAATAAAATAAAAAATGATGACCAAAAATATTTTAAAGGTACAGTAGAACAGGCCAATCACAAAATAAAAACTCCAAGATAGACAATCATGGGAAGAAATGGTAGTGAATGTCAGCTCCAAGATGCATCAATGAATAAAAAGATGATTTGTGCCCCCAGCTCCCAGCACAAAGGCCCTGGCAAGCAACTTGGATGAGTTCTTAATTTACTCACTTGCTATGAAGTCAATTCTTAAAGACCGTGTGTGGATTTTTACACTCTGCATTTCACCAAATATTAGAATGTAAGACAGAAAGACAAACGTTGAGATTCATAATAGCAATAGCATTCACATTTACGTGTGGTAATTTCTTAGAACTATTCAATGAAAACTTCCACCTCGGAGCTGACATCTTAGAATTATTTTGATACCATCCCTTGCGATTCTGTGAGCAAAGTTGTTAAGAGTCTGCAAAGGCATAAATGCATACAGCGGTTGTCTAAAATTCTTGAGAGAAAATAGTAAGTGTTCTGGGACTCCATGCAGATGAAAAGCAAAGTGGCAGAACTACTTTTAAAGTTGTTCATCCATTAGGCTAATCTCTAAGCCAATCAGGTTCTGAGGAAAGCAATTATGAGCAAGGTGGACAGAGAACTTGCCTAAGACGGAAAGGAGAATTCAACAGTATCTCTGATTAAGTGCTTTAAGTGCTGTGAGAACAAATCTACAGGTGCAGTGTGGGTTTGGCAGGGATCTCTGACCTTAACTAGGAAAGGGGTGGGGATCCAGAAAGGCTTCCTGGACGAAGGAATATCCACGGGGAAACCTGAAGGATTAGCAGAAGTTAGCAAAGTGGAGAGGAGGGAGGACTGTTTTAAGGAGAGGAAATAGCTTACTCAGACTCAGAGGTGAGAAAGAACACGGATCCAAGAGAAAATAAAAATTAAATAGGGCTGAATGAAGCCTGAATCCCCTCGATTGCCGAAAGGCAAGAAGTGAGCCTGGAGATAAAGTTAGGGAATAAGGCATAAAATCTAAAATAAGTTTCATTAAAGCAGTTTTACTTGAGACAAGAGTCTTTGAGATTGATGTTTCAAAGAAACTGCTCCATGCAAAATGGACTGGAGGAATGCAGGTGAGGTAGGCGGATGGCTCAGATTGGTTATGGCAGTGGAGATGGAAAGAACTTGATGCAGGTGGGGTGGATTTAGAGGTAATATCGTCAAGGCCTATGAGAAACAGGATGTACAGAATGAGAAGTAGGAAAGAGTGAGGGACCAAAGTGATTCTTGGGTTTCTGATTTAGACAGCTGGGTGCATGGTGGTGCAGTCACTAAGAAAAACATCAAGGGAAGGGCAGTTTGAGATTAACAGATGGATACGTTTTGGGCAAAATGGGTTGGCAATACTTGTGAGCCTTCCAAGTACTATGTCCTGTAAGACATGAATCCGTATAGATCCGTGGATCTGGAGCTCCAGAGAGGAACCTGGGATAGAGATGGAGATCTGAGAGTCATGATATTACAATTGGCGATTGAATTCCACTGAGTGGGTGTTGTCTCTCCAGAAGAATGTGTGTCGGGAGAAATGACCTAGGGAGAACCCTACAGAGCACCATAAATGTGTGATGAGCAGAGAAAAATAGTCCTATGTCTTAGCCTATATTCCCTAAGAAGCAAGCTGGAAGCAAAGCTACATGCTAACCCCTTATAGGGGTTGCAGGAGGATACCATGGCAGGATAGAGGAAATAGAAAAATAGAAGTGAGGTAAGAAAGTCAAGAAAGTAAATACACAGGGGTATATCACCTAGTTAGCTTCACAGGAATCACAGCCTGGTCCTCAGTCACTGAGACACTTTCAGGAAAACCTTACCTTACAGAAGGAATCCCCTTAAAAAAAGGGTGAATGTACAGTTTGTCTTCCAGCCTCTTCCCTTTTCTTGCCTCTCATTGATCAACATTTGCCTCTTAGCCATTCTAGGGCTTAGTTAATCTAGGCAGCTCTTGGAGAAACCAGAGCCTCCATGGGTCCAGGCTGGTTGAGCGAAGGTGCTGGGGCTTCTTATGCCCTCCCCAAGATGAACCTGAGGGAGGCCTTGCCACAGGTCAGTCAGTAAGCTCTGGAAGAGGCTGAGACAGAGGGTGGTGTTGGGAGATGGAGCAATGGCATCCAGAGCTGGAATTTTGTAAGTGATGCAGTGATGTGAGCCTCAATGGATTCTCTTCAGCCAGGAATTAGAGCAAGCAGTTGATGATCTGAAACAATTTTGGATAATGTGTAAACTGGGTCTGGTATATCCTGTGAAGAAACCTGGGAAGGATTGGTAAGATAAGTGGGAGAAAACAATAATGCCGAAGATTGAAAGAAAAAAGCATGTTTCAAAAATGGATCATCAAATGTTTCTTTCAAATCCAATAAAATAAAAACTGTAATGTCTATTGTGGATTCCTGTGATTCTAGTAAGGTACTTTGATTTTCCTGTGGGAAACCATGCCTTGCCTATTCTTGGTTTATTTGGTTTGGGTTGAGTGAATTCCACCCAGTAATTCCCAGGGTCAGTAAATGGTCCAACTGCAAACAATTGTGAGTGACTCCTCTAAGCATAGGGGTGGCCTGAGCCAAACAGGCCAATGGGACTTCATGCCAGGGATTGTGCTGGAACAATTGGTAAAGAACTGAAGACTGAATATATTTAAATTTTGTGAATAATACCTTTTTCTTCTTAAGCCAAGTAGAGTTGTTTTTCTGTCATTTGTACCCGAAAGATGCCTAATTACTACAGAAGCAAAAAAATCCATTAGATATAATGACAAAGGTTATTGGAGCCCTCAGTAAGGATGGTGTCAGCTGAGTGGTGCTGGCAGAAGTTGGGGGCATTCTCACTGCCTCTTCATCTTCTTTCTTCAACTCTTAAAACACGGTTTTATCTACTTGTAAAAGGAGAGAGAAAAATGAACTAAATGTTTAGAGTGCTCTTGGGAGAAAGCAGAAAACAGTGTTGGCATCTCAGAGCCACCCTGTTCTGGGCCTCACCTGAGGAACAGGTGTGCTGCATTGGGCGGGGGCTGGGGGAAGGTTCCCCAGTGCTTCCAGAGTCCAAACAGACCCCATCTATTTTAAACAACTGCAAAGTCCCTGTGATAATAGATTTGCTCTTAATTTTCTATTTCTCCCAAGTACTTAATCCTGTGCCAGTGGGCTTTTATTAAATATAGATTCATTTGAGACTCCCCACCTACCGGAGCAAGGATCAGCCCACAAGAATTACTCCATCTGGAGTTCTACAGTTTCTTTCTGATGGCTGAAAAAAAAACTGCATTTTGATTCCAAGTTTGGTCCTTCTCTTCTGGTGACTATGAAGGCAGATATATTTATTATCAGTTCTGTGGGGTTCTTTGCTTCATCATAACTCTTTATTTGAACTTGTAATAAATCTGTCATCACAGTCTCAATTTATTTTCACAACATTTCTCTTATCAACCCTTCTTTCCTACTCAAATTATTTTCTAGAATTCAGGTGCTCACTACTTCTGCCTCGCAATAGAGTAACAATGCTCTAATTGGTCTTGGTGCCTATAGTCATTCTTTGCTCCAATCCATCATGAAGCAAATAATCCCCAAACTAATTAAATGTGCCAGCATCAGTTAAAGCAGGCAGTGAAAAAACACATTCCTAAATACTCCTAGAGAATTTAATTTATGTTTTCTAAGGACACATTGTCTGCCGTTATTAGTATTAGTTGTGTATGCTTCTGAGTTTTTATTTCTATTCTTCTCGATTGTACATTCTTTGAGGATGAGATGGGTTTTAGTGGATCTCATTTCATAAGTAAGGCAATAAAGATACATTTCCATAACTAATTATATACCAATATACAGCATGTAGATATTGAGTCCTACATTTCTGATTATCACCAGTTAAGGACCAAAGTATGACGTGGGAACATTGAGCTCTCAGGTAGACCACAGGCTCTTGTCAGATGCCTGCCATTGCTATGCTATTCTCATTATTTTATTGCATAGATAAGGATAGAAATAAAGGTCAGTCCTGGTGTCATATTTTTAAATATACATATAGAAAATATACGATTGGCATGAGCACCATTGAGAATATTCTAGAAAAATAATACTTAGCTATTTTATATTGGCTGAAATAATATTTTCTTTATGAGAAAAATATAAATTTCTATTGCAAGACTTTCTAACAAGAATTCTTTTGTTTTGTTTTTGCAGGATCTTAATTGAGCATTTCAAACTGTTTTAAAAATTCAGAGACTCTCTATAAGATGTGTATTTTTTAATAAACCTTCACTTGAGTATAATTTTTATTTCCCATCAGTACCTAAAAGAAAAAAAAAAACTTCTTTGAAAAGATAAAAGGATGCATTTGCAAGGTTATTTCCCTCCTAGGAAAAGTGCAATTTTTTACAGAACAATGCTGATACATTACATTTTCATTTTATTCAACTTATAGTTTAATTTTTATTCATATTTTATATTCATATTTGCATGATAAAAAGGTGCCACATTGTTCTTAGCACCTTATATTGTTTGATTGCTAACGAGAGACACCCAAAAAATCAAACAGGAATAAAAAGATTCAAGTCTCATACTGGAGCAATTTGCGTTACTCTCTAATCTTCATCTCATTAAATCTTATTGACAGATCATTGTCTTCCTAGTAGAAGGTCTGTGTCTTAGTCAATTCAAGCTGCTATAACAAAATACCAGAAACTGCATGGCATATAAACAACAGAAATTTATTTCCACTGTTTTAGAGGCTTGCAAGTCCCAGATAAAGGCAGCAGCACATTTGGTGTCTGGTGAGGGCCTACTTTTTGGTTCATAGATAGCTTTTTGTGATCTCACATGGTGATATGGTTTGGACATGTGTCCCTTCCAAATCTCATATTGAAATGTGATTCCCAATGTTGGAGGTGGGGGTCTGGTGGGAGGTGATTTGATCATGGGGTTGGATCCCTCATGAATGGTTTCACACCATCCCCTTGGTGATAAGCAAGTTCTCACTCAGTTCACATGGGTTCTGGTTGTTAAAGTCTAGGACCTCCCTCCTCCCTTGCTCCCCTTCTTGCTATGTGACATGCCTGTTCTCACTTCACCTTCTGCCATGACTATAAGCTTCCTGAGGCCCTCACCAGAAGCTAAGCAGATGCTGGTGCCATGCTTGTACAGCCTGCAGAACCGTGAGCCAGAAAAACCTCTTTTTCATTATAAATTATCCAGTCTCAGGTCATAGCAACACAAGAATGGCCTAACATACATGGCGAAAGGGGCAAGGAAGCTCTCTAGGGTCTCAAAATTTTAGAAGGTCACTAAACCCATAGGGGGTCCATCTCCCTGACCTAATCAGCTCCCAAGGCCCCACTTCCAAATGCCATCATCTTGGGGATTAGGTTTCAATGTATCAATTTTGAGAGGGCTTAAACTTTCAGACCACAGCAGTTTAAGAGAACTATTAGTTGGCAATTTTTATGGCAGATCCACAATGTCATTCAACACTTTATGTGATATTATCTCAATAACTTTTGGCCTTTAATATTAGAATAATCATTCAACTTTTAAGAGAATTTGGCATTTAGACCAATTAACAAACTATGCAAAGGCTCTCCCCACACTGGCTGGCTTGTGGCTTGGCTGAAGCACTGCCAGACATAGATGCGATTAATCATTTGTTCTCACAGTAAAGATAACAGTTTTTAGAATTATAAGAAAAGTTTCTCATTCCCATTGTTCTTTATTAGACATAAAGTCCATGTATTCTCCTTTTTAGTTAGATAATTAGCAAAAAAATATTTCTGAGGAGGTTTTAAAGAGGGAGATTATTTGGGGTAAACTGGGAATAGTCTGATATATACCAGCTTGCTGGTTGCTGGTCTGGATCACCCTGGCATATGATGTGGATGCTCAAGCTTTACGACTGTACTTTTTAGTGAAAATAATTTTTGCCAGAGCTCTTCTAAGAACTGTACCTGTAATCCTCCAAATAGCTCTTTGAGGTAAATAGGTAATACTTATTGTTCTTTTACAGAGGAGGAAACTGAGCCACGGACAAGTTATGAACTTGCTCATGGTCCCTCCACCAGTGTTAGAGCAAAGTCAAAACTCAGGTCTGATTCTGAAGCCATAGATCTGAACTACTATGCATTGATAACAAGAGCCTGAAAGAAACAGAACCAGGAAAGGGGGAATGTGATTTTCTTCTTTTGGGCACATTGAACCAAATTCTCTATTGCCATTATGAATTTGTGTTCAGGGCAATAACCCCACCTTGGTTTATTCGGAGTTACTGTGAGATTCTTCTCTGTGTTGGGTACTAGATTAGTCAGCTCAGGCTGCCATAACAAAGTACTATAGACTGGGTTGCTTAAGTAACAGAAATGTATTTTCCCAAAGGTCTGGAGGCTAGACTCTGAGATTAGGGTGCCAGCATGGACAGGTTCTGGTGAGGCCCCTCTTTCTGGCTTGCAGAGGGCCACCTTCTGTGTTCTTAAGTAGCAGAGAGAGAGAGAGAGAGAACCAGAGCAAGCTCTGTGGTTCCTCTTCTTATTAGGGTACTAATCCAATCATGAAGCCCCTACTGTCATGATCTCATCTAAAGCTAATTCTTTCCCAAAGGCCCCACCTCCAAATATCATCACATTATGATGGGCTTCAGTGTAGGAGTTTTGGGGGAGCAGAAGGGACACAGTTCAGTCCATAATAGGTACTCATCCAAGTATTATGGTAGAAAAGTTGAAAAAGATCCAGCTCTTCACTTCAAAGAAATAAAAATATAAGGGGATGCATAAGCAAGTTATTGCAACCTGATAGTTCAAAAATAAAGGTATATACAAGTGTCCTGAAAGGAACAAGGAGGATGCAATTAATTTTGTTTGGATCTTGGGAGCAGGATGGCATCAAAGCAGGGTCTACAGAGGAAGAGACTTTGCACAGAGTCTGGAATATGTGTGGTTGGCTCATGATGAAAAGGGGTCCATCAGCCCTACTGTTCCACTGTGGGAGGGTGGAGTTTGTTACCTGTACGATCTTATTTCAGAATTATTCTACAAAAACAAGAAACCTTGTGATGTTCTGGGTTAGGACTACATATAGTCACCCTAGAGAGAAACTCAAAATTGACAAGCATTTTCTATGGACTCAAGGGTTCTAACCATGGTTTTAATCCCTCATCCTTAATAATATAATTCAAGGGATTACAGATTTTTACAGAAAGCCCTTGAAATGAAGGATAGTGACCTAAACACAGCATAAATAAAACAAACTTAGAGGCAACAGAGATGGTAGAGAAACAAGAAAAGTCTAGGGGACTCCTATCACTAACATCCTAAGAGAAATAAGAGAATATTTTGTAACATCAGCAAAAGAATGAAGTGCTTAAAATAATGCAAAAAAAAACTACAACTGAGTTCATAAAAATTAAAAATATTATAGCAGAAATAAAGAATTCAATAAATGAGTTAATAAAATGTTTTTCTCATAAAGACTGGAAGGGAAAGAAAAGGCAAATAGAAAGGAAAAGATAAAAAAGTTAAAAGAATAGTTAAGAAAATCCAACGACTAAATAATAGGAGTTCTAGAAAAAGGCAAGCAGAAAATAATTCAAGAAGCTCTCCTAAGACAGGTCATAAGTTGTCACACTCAAAAGCTTCAATGGCTTAAACAAATCCACTGTCGGCACATCACTGTGAAATTTCAGAGCAGTTGGGACAAGAAGATGATACAAGCTTCTAAAGAAAAAAAATCCACTGGTCAACTACAGAAGATCAAAAATTAGAATGACTTTATTGACTTTATCTCTTAATGGTTCCACAGTAGCTAGAGGACAATGGTAGTGTCCCTAAAGTTGAACTTTATAAAGAAAATATTATTCGTTTAAAATATAGTCCAAACCATATTATCAATCACATGAAGATATACTAAAGACATTTTCAGGCAAACAAGATTTTCAAAAATTTACCACACATACACACACACATTCTCATGAAACACAGGAGGCTTTTTTCCATGAAACAAGGGAATGAATTAAAAACAAGGCAAACAAACAAAAAAGAGGAACTCATGAGAAACAGGAAACAGGAAATCTCAAATAAGAGAGAGGCCATGGGAATCCCCACAGTTATGGGGAAGGATGATAGCAGGATTATTGCTATAGGTAGATGTAGTCCAGGCTGGAACAAGGATGAAAGTGTGTGGTCAAAGACAGCCAAGGGCTTTCCTGTGAATTCAGATGTGACAAAAAGAAACTTATAAATGCAGCTGTTGGGGGTTGGTAGAGTTTATAAGAGTCTATATAAGGGGTAAACAGAGGAGCTTAAGGCTATGATGACCATCCAGCTGTTTGCAGACTCTTGGAGTGGGTGTGGAGGAGACCAAGATGGACCTGAGCTGAAGGAGGTCCAGAGGTTCCACTCCCTTTCTTCAACCAGAATGAGTCCACCTCTGTCTCATGCATATACTTTAAATATATGTGAATGAACCTTTAATAACAAAAATATTGACAGTCACTACTCTCTATTATAGGCTGTCATTAAAATACTTTAGATGGGAAAGTGATATAATTTGATTTTAATTTTAGAATATGACTTTGATTCCAGGATAGAGAATAGATAGAGGGAAGTAAGATTAGAAGAAAGGAGGCCATTTAGGAGGCTGTGGTAGTGCAAATAAGGTATTATAAGCTTCTGAATTTTAAATAGTCACTATAGGGATGAACAAAGGGAAGGACAATATATCCATATAAAAAACAGGTAGAATAAATATAGAACTGGTGAGGCAAAGTGAGAAAGAATGCAAATAACTTCCAAATTTCTAATTTAGACAACTATGTTGGTGATAGTCTATCTGCTAATATTCAAAGAAAATGTAGAAGAAAGAGCAGACTGGTAGAGGAAGATAAAGATGCCTATTTTGGGCATCCAGTAGGCAAAGTTTTGCAGGGAGGCGGATATACAGGTTTGGAATTCAGGAAGGGGATGATGATGTATATTTTGGTGTCCAAACAACAGGTGTTTGCAAACATGGGTAGATCACCTATGAAGAATATGTAATGAAGAACAAAGGGGCATAAAATTATGGTGGATCATGAGCAAATATAGGGTATGGGAAGTTACTAACACCGAAATACTTGGTCCCTAGGAAAGACTGTGTTAGAAATAAAATCAGCCCCATTTTCTTTGAATATCCAAATGAAATTAAACAAGAATCATCTCTGGCCAAACCTCATGGCCTTATCCCCCACAAAGACCAGAGTGATGGCTCCAGAGGCAGATCTCAAGGAGAAGGTGGAAGATGAGAGAAGTGCTGTGGCAGTGGCCTCGCCTTCATGGAAAGCTGCAGTACCTCTCAGGAGCCGATTTTGCTGCCATTTTGTGCCATGACTAATATTGATTCACTCTTCACACTCCCTGTTTTCCCATTTAGATAATCAGATTCAACAACTTGTTCTCATCTCAGCCTTGAAAATCAGGACATAGATTTTTATGCTTAAGAGTATTTTTGTGGCTTGCAGAATTTCAGCAGCTGTTACTTCATACATCAGGAAACATTAGCAAATTAAAGAAACAAAGTTTGCTGAGAATGTGTATACATACGTAACAAACCTGCATGTTGTGCACATGTACCCCAGAACCTAAAGTATAAAAATAAATAAATAAAATAAAAAATAAAAGAACAAAGAAAGAAAGAAAGAAAGGAAGGTAGGTAGGTGCATAGCATTAGAGAATCTTATTTGGAGTTCTGTGGCTTAGGCCAACTAGTCTTGTAAATTAGAGCTTCACTTTGTAGATGGTCTTTATATTTAAAAATCACATTTTCCAAAAACATACATTATTTTAGGTTTTGAATTTGCGAATTGCGATAAGAGTGCTTGTTTTATGGTTGGTTACTGTAAAATGTCTAGTCACAACCACTCCCCTGGTCCCCAAACAAAATAGAGTTCTCAGGCTTCCTATAAGCTCTTTTGTAACCTTGGCCCCACCAATTATTTTCTTATTTTAAAGAGAAACCTGTAATGGTGTCCTGAGGTTACCTCTAGCTGTTCAGGACTGATACACTTATGAACAAGGAAAGACAATGGAAGTGATTACTAAATCAACATGTTACCAAATAATTGAAGATTTAAAAAACATCTATCATGAGAAATGAATCATTTTTCAACAAAAGGGTATTCTTTGTGTTTTCTAAGCTAAAATATTAGAAATGTCAATTTCCAGTAGATGAGGCTATGTTACAGTTTATTCCATTTATAACCCTCATTGTTTTTGGCTATTTTGTTCAGGTTAGAAACAGTATTTAAACATTTCAATTGTTGTACTGTTTAAAATGGCTGCCTATATATGGAATTCTACCTTGCAAAGTAACTATCTGAGTATATCTGAAATTTGCCATCATTTATCAACTGCCCAAAATACGTTTTTCAATATTTCATAAGTATACAATAAAACTTCTTAAGATATCAGAATCCATTTTAGAAACTGAAATAATGTAGTATTACTAATATTCACTTTAATAGACTGGTTGGTTAATACTCTATGTTTAATTATAATTCATTTGGATCCACTTTACATATGCATTATTTAAAAAGCAAATCATATCCTATCATGTGCCCCTAGCCAATCTCAAGAGCAAGAGAACAGGACTTTCACAAATATGTAAGCAATCTTCTTTTTATCATCTTCTGTGTTCAAAGTTAATCCTGCAATTGTATTAATTTCCCCTATGAGTAGAAAGCTGAAAGAAAAAAAAGAATAAAACTTTGTGGTTTACATATTGCATTATCAATCTCTTAGTGTCAGAAAGGCTGGGTCTTTTTGTTGTTCATCATTCTATCTGTGGTACCCAAAATAGTCTCACGCATGCAGTGAGCTCTGAGTAAACACTTGTTGCATGATCGATGGTGCCAACTATTGGTGCATTCTGAAAAACATGCCATGGAGAAGGTATAGCAGAAAAAGCCTGCACCACGAAATAGGAACTCTGAAATCTATTCTGGTTTTTGCTCTTTTCCGAATGACCTTGGACAAGCTCGTGTCCCTTAGAGCCTGAAGTTCCTCATTTACACAATGGGAATGAAACTACCTGTCCTGTCCTTCGGCAGGCATTTAGTGGAGCAAATGGGGAGAGCTCTGTAAACATCCAAATAACCAAAAAGACAAAAGAAAACAGAATGGCTGAAGAGAGTGCAGATCTCTCGCTTTATCTCAGCAGTCCATGTGCCTCTGTGTTTACACTCAGCTTTTAATTATTTGCATTAATGAAGGGCAGCCGAGGCATAGATAATCCCAAGCACTTATGTTTGGCTTTGGAATTAAACTGAATGTGTTCTGTGTAACATTTTGCGAGTGTATTCTCACAAAGTCATGAAATCATGCTATAAAGATCCAGTTCTCTGACACTGTCTTTGGGGTAAACTTGTAACAATCTCTTAATCTCCCCGGGCATTAAGGATCCTTATTACACCCACAGCCCTCTGTCAGTTAAGAGGCGGGCATCATAAACACAGCACATTAGCCTTTGGCAAAATTTAATTTCGCGGTGAGGATTCGGTATAAGACTCTTTAGGAAACCGGAACAATCATTTTGTTTACTTGTTTGCTTTATCAGGCAGAAATTAGTTGAGGCTATCGTCGGGGAACTGAGGCAGTGGGTGTTCGTAGTTCTGATTTATCACTGCCTGGCATATTATATGTAAATGCAGTATACCCATTCATATATTATGATGGTTCACTTTTGAATAAATGAATATATCACTCCATGAAGATATTGAGTCATATTTTGAGTCTTTAAAATAAGTACAGTACTTGTAGCTTCCCTTCTACTTAGTGATTTATCATTGATGAAACATGGGTTTCTGAAATAGTGCTGAAATAATTTATTTGTTTTCTAGCCTATGCATTTGTTGATTTGATTAGTAATTTTATCCTCCCTCTGCAGCAGTTGGCTGGTAAAACTATTCCTTGTAACTTCAGAAAGTAAAGTATTACTCCTTCTTTTCCTTATGCCTCCAGGCTACTATAATTCCAACCTGTCCTACTTCGCTATGGACATATTTTTAAGTGTCAAAATGTTCTGCATATTTACACTGGAGTGTATATCTAGAACGCAGGAGTTATTCAAGGCCCTTAAAAATGCAGCAGTGATGAGGAGAAAAGAGTGACAAAAAGTGAGAGTGAGGCCCAGCCCACTGGAGAGGCATATCCCATAATCCGCTCATTCATATGGAAATTCGTTATTTTTCACCCTCCAGGTGCCCATTTTAGTCAGAAATCATTTGTATGGCTATGGAATCACTTCGTCACTGGGCTTGACTATGCCAAGGTCACAAAGTTAAATTAGTACCACAGTCGAGAGGTAACTCAAGGGCCATTTGTTCCACTTTGCTTGCTCTTCTCTACTAAGCTGGCCTCCAAGAGTCATTTACTCGAGTTTGTCTCTCCTGTCCCCAAAAGTGGTAGTGACCTGCTTTGTGACATCCCACCTTCATGCAGCCTCTGGCTCTAGCAATGGGAAGGTAGAGTGAACAGAACTGGGTTTAGAACCTCACTCTGGCACTTGCCAGTTCTATATCAGGGTTATTATATTTACCTCATAATTTTTTGTAAGGATTAAATGGGATGAGCCATGAGAAATACCTTAGAGCCTTACATATATTAAACTTTATTTTTAAGGAGCTTAATGTGACTGACTATGCCATTAATGTGACATAGCACCTCTGCTTTTGCTATCATTGTAACAACAAGGGCTTTATAAGGCAGAGGTGCTCCAGCATGGTCTGTTGCACTGGATGGAGATGGGGGCTGCTTCTTGATTGTTGTGTAATCTATTGCGTATATGCTGCTTTCTGGTTGAAGGGTGAGAACAGGTTTGACCAGGCACTTGGTTGCATCCTCTCTGGCTTGCTGATATTGTTTGGCTGTGTCCCCACCCAGGTCTCATCTTGAATTTTTATGTGTTGTGGGAGGGACCTAGTGGGAGGTAATTGAATCATGGAGACAGGTATTTTCCGTGCTGTTCTCCTGATAGTGAATAAGTCTCATGACATCTGATGGTTCTATAAAGGGGAGTTTCCCTACACAAGCACTGTCTTTGCCTGAGGCCATCCATGTAAGACATGACTTGCTCCTCCTTGCCTTCTGCCATGATTGTGAGGCCTCCCAAGCCATGTGCAATGTAAGTCCATTAAACCTCTTTCTTTTGTATATTGCCCAGTCTCAGGTATATCTTTATCAGTAGTGTGAAAATGGACTAATATACCTGGTGAATGCCTCAGGGGGAGGTCTGCCTGCTTATCTGACCTAGAGCCACTCCCAAGGTACCAACTTGGTTGGGGAGGCAACATGACTTCCTGGATTGAGCACTGGAGCAACAATCATGAGATCTGGGCTTCAGGCCACCAAGTTCCAGCACTAACGATGAGTGACCTTGGCAAACTACTTTCCATTTCTTCTTTCCATTAGAGGAAAATAATTGATCTTTTGGTCATACCTTACAAAGATGTTGTGAAGATGAATGTAGAATATCTGAAGGAGCATCAGAGGGAAACGCCAAAGAGTACATAATTAGTTTTACAATCTACAATTAAGTATATGGATAGAGAGGAGGTATCCATGTGTGATTTATACATTTAAAAACTAGGCTTGCTTTTTTTTTTCCTTTCTAACAGTAGTGAAGAGCCCAATTACACCTGGTGTTATATTAGTAGAGATGAAGACCCAGAAAACTTCATTGTATAAGAAGTTCTTAATGCATCAGGAGAATATGATACCAAAACTGTTAGTGAAATGATTAAAGGTAGAACAGACAGTACACCACTAAAGGCAAAAGGTGATAGGTTGTTCTTGATTCACAAAGAAAAGAAATCAAGTCAAAGGTAGTTAGAGATGAAAGATTCAGGGTCTTAACCCAGTTCTGGATGTGGGCATATTACAGGACAGTAGTAACCAGTCCACTAAATACTAAAACACACTGAGAAACCATCTCTTCAAGCCATCCTCTAAGTCCACATACCTCAGCCAAAGGAGATGTCTGGGAGACAGAATGTGAGCAGCTGCCAAGCTGCAACTCGAACCCATTCAGCCAGCCCAGGTGGGGACCATCCCTTGGGTCCCTTCAGGCATCAGGAGACTTCTCCTGCTTTTGTAGCCTTTCTCCACCTTATTCTTCTGTATAGCATCCACTGCAGAATGGCAGGGGTTGATACACGTGAAGTATTTTTACCACCTTTCTAGTGCTTTCCCAGATACTCAACACAAGTAATTTGAGTAAGCTAGAGCTCCAAAATTTAGAGTCAATAGAGAAACATACATTCTTCAGTTTTTTGAAAGCAGATTTGAAGCACGTATGCCATCCTTCCAGGCTGATTATCTTCACTTCTTGGGTCAGCACTCATGCCATGACCTGGCCTTTCCTGCTGTTTTCTCTCTTTCCACCCTTCACAATCGAGAGAAGGTCTCCTTGGGCCATCATGATCATGAGGTTGGTAATGCACTTTTCTGTCTGTGCCACAGGCCACCTGCTTGTTTCCTCCTCAAACTTCTCTTCTCACAGCTCACAGCTTCTTGACTTGCAAATTGATAAGTCACAGTTTTAACACACTGGGTTCATAAAGCAAATAAAGAGCACTTTTTAATTTTCTCTAGCTGATTGAATCTTTCTCATGAGCCTCTACTTCCCCGGGCTGGGGCCAAGAAGGTGGGGGAGATTTAAACTTAGCAGTCTTCCAGTTTATTTCAGTCCAGATCATCTCTACTGGGTAAGTAGTCTGTCGGTGTAGAGTTTCACTCTAACAGACCTGTTCCTCCCTCCCTCTCTCTTCCTCCTTCCCCACTTGGTTGCTGGCTATAAGGAAAGCTTCTCATTCTCCTGATGTCAGGATGGGGAAGGGTCCCATATCTCATATAAGGGCTTGGACTCGTGTCCGCTGCACTACCTCTTTGGTCCTTGCTGTCCTCTGGCTGGTATCTGCTGAAACCTGGTGGATTCAGCCTTAACTAAGGAGTCTTGCCTGTGTGCCTGTTACAGTCCTGCCTGTTGTAGCTCCAGGTGTGTTTGCTTAGCAAGGCCATGTTCCTGGGAGCCCAGCACCTTTTTTGGCTGAATGGAGCTCTCGCCAGTATATTCCACCCACCAAGGTCTCCAGCTCTCACTAGTAAATTTCACCCACCAAGGTCTCCAGGTCTTACTAGTATATTTCACCCACCAAGGTCACTATGTGACTCTGAGAGGCTTGTCCATCAGCCCTTAGATTCAAGGTCACTTAGCCCCCACCAAAAGGAGCCCCCTGAAAGCTCCTCAGCTTTTTATAATTGTCCCTTTTTCAATAGAGAACAGAAATTTCTGATCTCTTCTGTGCTGCAGGAGAGCCCAGGCAGGCTGAGGAGCACTAACCCCAGCACCATCAGGCCCAGACTGGCTGAGCTGCCTTGGGTACTCACTGAGGTCTCTGCAAAATGCAGCCCTGGCTCTCACCAGGCTGTCTAAATGGGAGTGGACAAAACCACCTCAACTCGGATTTTCTGTCAACATTCTCATCGTGTTCATGGCTCCTCTCTCAGTCAGGGATGAGGGTCACAGTGTCTTTCTGGCTTCTCTTGAAAGTGCATGTCTCCTAGAAATCCCAACCACCAATAATCCATCCATGACTGACTCCACAATTCTACTGTTTCTCTTCCCCTTTGTTTAGCAATTCTTGCTTATTACTTTTTTTACTAGAATCATCATATCCCCCTAACCTTCAGATATACATTGATCATTAGAATCTTTTGAATCATTCTTCCAACAAGTAGTTATTGAGGTGAGCTTTGTTCTTTGTAGTGGTAATTTTTAAAGTTAATAAAAGCTTCTACCTTTATAGCACATACAATCTAGTGAGTGACCCAAATTTGTTTTTATTTCCTTTTTTAAAAATTACTTAGTAGATTAGTTGGTTGATGTATTTAAGCAAAATTCTTTAGATACCAACTATGTACAAAACACTTTAAAAGACAATATGTGAATGTGTTTGGGAGATGATTCAGTGATGAGTAAACACTGTCCCTCTCTTAAAAAGCATATATCTATGACACAAGACATAAATAAGTGCTGTAATGGCTGTACCATTCAATTCCTATGAAGATGTAGAAGAAAGAACAATTCATTCTGACTTGAAATATTTCAGAAGAATTTGCAGAGAATACAGAATTTTATATGAACCTTTGAAATAATGCAAAAGGCCAAGACAAAGTTGAGTTATATTTTAGACTTGAGAAATAGAATTACAGACATGAATAAGGCAGGAAAGTGCATGGGAAGGCATAAGAAAGGGTATTAGGAGCAAGTGCCCTGTGCTGCCCAAAGCAGAGAGTGATTTGATGAGTGGAAGAAGAGATGAAGTTGAAAATGTCAGATATGAAGGCTTTGGATGTCATATTGAGTTTAGGCTTTCTTTAAACAGTGGTTCTTGAGAAGGAGAGTGGCATGATCTGGCCTGTTATTTAAAATACAGCTTAAGGAATAATGAGTTTGAAGCAGGAAAGATACTTATTTGTCTCTATTACTCTATTGCAGTAATTCAGGCAGTAATTATGAGAAGCTGAGATACAGAGGTAGGTGTCAAAATGAAAATGAGAGGTCAGGCATAAGAGACAGCAGTAGGTTCGATTGACAATATAGGATGCGATAGTTTAATAAGAAGCTGAATAAGATGTCCAGGAGTTTTCCACTAGGATGTTGGGGAGTTAGGTGACACTGGGGCAGGGAGAGATTATGAGACAATCTACTACATCCGAATACCCACTTTGTTTAATATCTTATACTGACAATTCTAGGGTTGTTCACCCTTTATCTCTGCACACAGGGATAGTGACATCAGAACTCACACTCCCACATCTTAATCTTAAACAGTGCTTTCTATATAACATCATCTCCCTACTTCTTTTCTGCTTTTTTCCAATAGGCTCACAAAACAGCCCAAGTGAATGTTGTGGGACAGTAATACAAAAGAATAAAGGATCTGTGAATGAGTCCAGTTAACCATGTAAAGCAACAGTGCGTGATGCCCAGATGATCCTCCATGAGTATTTGCTGATTGAATAAATTCAAACAATTCCAATGGATCTTAGGAGTTATATGGAGCTTCCTGCATAACCCTGAAGAGTATTGCACAGGATGAAAAAAAATTGATCTTGTTGGAGATATATTTTCCTTACTTATATTTTCACTATTTTTCATCATATATCTGGTCCCTACACCTGAGCCTGAATACCCTGTTTCCTCTGTTACAATGAGTGAAACATGCATGATCTTTCCCAAGGCCAACACCTCTATTTCCTGGTAGATCCCCTTTCTCCTAGCAGAAGCTTTTACCTGTAAGAATTGCACCTCTCACTTCTGAATCCACAGTTTTTCCTCTATACTAGATCACTTTGATTAAGTATCAAAGTATACTAGATCACTTTGATTAAGATGGAGCTATAAAAGCTCCCATCTTTTAATGAACAAACTTCCCAATCTGCTCCAGTTTGAGGTTCAGCCAGCACCCATTTCTCTGTGCCATAACAGGGTTTAGACCCACCATCTGAATTTCCTGTGATTCCATTTTCTCCTGAACCCACCCAAATCAAACCATCTAGCTCCCTGGCCTCTGAAATTGCCCTTGTCAAGATCTCCTCAACCTCAACTTTGTGGGAAGAGGGTACAATAATCAATTATCTGTCCTCATTCTCATCAGTCTCTTAATAACTTTTCATATAGTGGATTCCTCTCTCATTTTTGATACATTTTCCTTACTGAGCTTCTGTGAAGCCCTGGAATCCTGATATTACTGCAACGTCCCAGCCAGGCACTCTCAGCCTACTGTAATAAACCATTTCCCATTTCCCCTTTTCCTGTATTTTAAGTCATATTTTCTCAACCAGAGCTCCCCAGAACATGAGATTGTAATGCTGGAAGGATTCCACTCATGTTCTTCTTCCCCCTATGCATCTACAGTGTTTAGGTAACATACTTGGGATGGGACAAAGAGTCACTTAGGTCATTTTCTATGGTTCAGATGAAGAACTCCAGCCGAGAAAGAATGCTCTAAATGTTGATGTCACCTAAAATTCAGTCCTTGGCCCTTTTCTCATCTCTAAATATCCTTATGACTTAGATGAGCTTACGCTGACGACATCCAAAATCTCTATTTCCAACCTCAACTCTTCTTTTAATTCTAGAGACTTTTGAAATTTCTACTTGAACTTGTTCTACGATCTTGTGGCTCAAAATGTGTTACTAAAACCAACATTGTGAGTACCTAGGAAGTTACTGGAAATGCAGAAGCTCAAGCTCTACCCCAAAACTGAGTCAGAATCTCCATTTTAACAAGAACTCCAGGAAATTCACATGCACATGCACATAATAGGTTTAAGAAGCATTAAAGTAAAACATCTCAATCTTATTATCTCCTAAGCAGACTATTTATTCTTGTTTCTCTTTAATGTTCTAAGAGACTCTTGGTCAAATTTCCCTTCTATCAGTCTGAAGCCCTTTCATAGCTTACCGCTTATTTAGGCCTTATGTAAGACAAGTTGTAACTTTTGAGTAAAAGAGATTTACCATAAAAAAAAAGGAGCATACATAGTACATGCCCCTTCCAAGCTGCTGGGAGAGGTCCCACCAATGTGTTCACACTATCACCTGCTTTGCATAATTTGTCAAAATCATTTATGCAAATTAAGACCACTTTCTCTTATCCTTTCCATTACTGTCACACTTCTGGGTGACAAGATGGCACTGGAGTGAACGTGGGCATTTTGGTGATTGGGCCACAGGGAAATTAAGCTGAGAATGTATTAAGTTTTAGTTTAAAGGGGTATATTTATGAAGTTCATAGATCATTCTTCATATAGCCTTCCCAGTATAGGAATGGCTTCCAAGAATAGTCTGGTGGCTTCCTGTGCCCTCTCCCCCAGCATCCTGATACAGTGATGCAGGATCAGGGCTCACTATGATGCAAAGGTGTCTATGTGCCCAGCAATAAGTTTCCATGAGTAGGGGAGGAGGATAATGTTGGAAGGATATGGAGCTGGAAGCTAGTCTTTCAAACGTTTAACCATCAAACCACATGATTTTTTTCTATGGAAATTATGTGAAATGGAATTAATCAGAATTCGGCTGGGCACAATGGCTCACGCCTGTAATCCCACCAGTTTGGGAGGCTGAGGCAGGTGGGTCACGAGGTCAGGAGTTCAAGATTAGCCTGGCCAAGATGGTGAAACCCCATCTCTACTAAAAATACAAAAAGTAGCTGGGCGTGGTGGTGGGCGCCTGTAATCCCAACTACTCGGGAGGCTGAGGCAGAGAATTGCTTGGACCCAGAAGGCAGAGGTTGAAGTGAGCCAAGATCATGCCACTGCACTCCAGCCTGGGCGACAGAGCAAGACTCTCTCTGTCTCAAAATAATTAATTAATTAATTAATTAGAATTCTTGTGCTTGTATAAATTCTGTAACCATACACACAGTAAATATATGTGTGTGAGAAGACACATTTTATGCATTCCCACTATACATTTTTTCAAAGTTTGATCAACCATGCCAAAGTAAAAACAGAATTATCTTTATATCCAAATGATATGATTATCATCTTATTTTAAGACAATCAAAGTCTATGTAACCAAAAAAAGTATGAAAAAGCATTACAGAGAGATATCAGGCAGTGCATTTATGAAGGAAGATTATGTATGCATATTTTGTTATGTTTGTAGTTTTATCAGCTTTAAATACCTGTCATTTTGTGATTTTTTTCTCATACTAAAAAATTTCTCATTTTAATTTTTGTATGTATAATTATTTATCCCTTACCTTGAAGCCTCAAGTAACAAAGGACCTGGTTCTGTCCTGGGTTATTGTTCTAAAGGAAGTCCTAACACTATATTTATGTGCCTTTCTCAAAAAGATAATTTTTATATTATGGTGCCAAATAGAACTTTAATGCTACCAAGTTCCTACAAGGAATCCTTATCTAAAAATTGTTCCAGCTCCTTACCAAAGGAAAGGAGGCTTATTCATCAAACCCACTTCAAGTGAGGTGCTAGATTTGATTGAATGTCATCACTGCCAATCCTTTCTGTCCTCTGATGCACATGCCCAATTGCAACCTAAATTCCCTCTATCTCCCCAAAAGAGGATCCTGTAGGATATATAAAAAATTTAACTCCTATCAAAGGTCAAGTACTGTGTTGTTAGTGAGTAAGTAAAGAATAAAGTATTGAGTAGAAAATACAGAACAGCACACCGCTTTTCATGCCTTGAAGTGGGAATTGAACAATGAGAACACTTGGACACAAGAAAGGGGACATCACACACTCGGACCTGTTGTGGGGTGGGGGGAGGGGAGAGGGATAGCATTAGGAGATATACCAAATGTAAATGACGAGTTGATGGGTGCAGCACACCAACATGGCACATGTATACATATGTAACAAACCTGCACGTCGTGCACATGTACCCTAGATCTTAAAGTATAATTTAAAAATATATATATATATATAAAGAAATTCCCACACATTGCTTACATTAGCAGAACCAAAAATGAGGACCAACCCACAGATGTGATCGCCACACTTTATGCAGTAACTCAGATTAGGAGTCATTCTTATCCTTGTTATCTTATCTTCACATCCTATGCCCAGTTCATCCTCGATTCAAGACAACTCTACCTTCCAAATGTATCATGAAGCAGACCGTTACCACCATTCCTGTCTAAGCCATCCTCATTACTCACCTGTTGCATTAGCCTCCAGCTTCCATGCTCGCCACCCTGCTGGTGCTTTCCTCACCACATCCAGAGTGATCGTTCTAAAAAATAAATCAGATCAGGCCATCCTATCTAAAAATATCTGGGACTTTCCTTCAAGTTTAGCATGAACCTCAAACTCCATGCATGGCCTTTACCGCCTCACATGATATACCCTGCCTTTGCACCCCACCTCTCCAACTTGCCTCCTTTACAATCATCCACCCACACTTACTTTCAACGTGTTCCTCCAGGAAACTCAGCTATTCCTGTCTCAGGGTTTTACCACCAGGAAACAGCTATTCCTGCCTCAGGGTTTTACAGTTGCCATTCCTTCTGCCCTCACATCTCCTCTGTCTTCCCGTTCACAGAATCCAGATTTGGGCTCCAACATTCTCTTCTCCATTAGAAGATGCCCTTGAACACCCTATGTAAATCCAGGCCCCACCTCACACACACATACACACACACACATACACACACACACACACACATACACACACACACATACACACACACACACACACAGTCACATTGGCATTCTCTGCCTCCTTGGTGTACTTCATTGTTTTTCACAGCACTTGTGTCCATCACAAATTGCATTTCTTTTTCTCAATGCCCTTCCCACGAAACCATAAACTCCAATAAGGGCATGGACTTTGCTTTGCATCCCCAGTGCCTAGAACTGGGCCTAACATCAGTTCTGTACTCATTAAATATTTGTTGAGAAATTGAAAGGATCCTTAAAGGCTTTAAAACCTTTTGGTATTGTCTATGACATAATGATAAAAGCAACGATGGAATTTTTAGTAGAGAGTAAATTATTTTTTTGAATTTAGAACTTAGATTTTAACTATGAAAGGAAAATTCAAGACCAGTGCTGAAGCCTTCTCACTTTCTGCCCGGAGTTCTTTCCATTACACCATGCATGTTGTCTTCCTAAATGATACGTTACGTAAGAACATGCTTATTCAAGATTCCACACTGTGCAATCATCTATGATAACACGTCTAGAATAAAAATTACAAAATTAACACCACACCACCCTGACTATTGACATGCCTAAGCAACTTGCTTAAAAATAAACCTGTGAAAGGTGAAGGAAAGAGATATGTGTATACTTATTAATTAATTAATCAATTAATTATATATGTATTCCTTAATTTAAAAAATATTTTTTAAATTTTAATCAGTTCATAGTAAATTCATTCATTTTTTAAAGAGAATAGTCATTATAACTAATTGTCAAGTTTTCCTTCAATCTGCCTATAAATTCAGGATGGTGCCTCTTGATAGCAGTCATAACAATGACAAAGTAAATCAATAACACTTATTTTTGGATCTCAATCAATGCAACTAATTGTGTATCTAATCCTAGACTAACCATTTTCTGTTCCTTGGTAATCAGAAAGGTCTACCACTCAGATCTCCCTTCAAGATGTCCCTGGTCATCTATTATCAAGGAGTACTGTAAGCTGATCGTCTCATGCATGATTTGCCTCATCTTTTAAGGCAAAGCCTCACTCACTCCAGGGAGTCCCCAGCCAATGACTGAGCATGACTGGGATGTTAACATTAGCCACTTCTGCCCAACACAGAACTCCTCCAGTGGACAATTCCTGCTTTAGAGTTCCCTGTTCATTTGACCTAAACTTTATGAGATCTGCATTTCCATCTGAAGGCTTTTCGTCCTCAATTCTGCTTCCTTCCTCTTTTACCTTCACAGGCATTAACTCCTAATAAACCTCCCGCACTCCTAACTTTGCCTCAGCTTCCAAGAGGACCAAAACGACATCTTCACGGCACATGGTCTCAGGATCTCTTGAAACTGTGACCCAGGCCATGGTCACTCATATTTGGCTCAGAATAAACCTCTTAAAAATGACACATCTTCTAAATTATTTTATTCATCCATTTAGGGGAAAGGTATTTTATCAAATGACTTTTTACATAATGTGTAACCATGTTAGCGTGTATAATCATTACTACACAAAAAAAAATAGTACAAAAGACACTCATTGCCAAGTTATGTCAAAGACCTAAGTGGCTTCACAGTCTATCCACCTTTTTCTTCTGTTTGGCTTATTTGAATGACCGTGCTTTTGTATCCTTCCATCTGGGGCAGTGGCATGGTGAGGGCTGTGTTGTGATGGATGGGGTTGTCAGAAACCCACTGAGTATTTAGATACTGCATGAGTGCATTACATTTACAAATAGCTGCATGACAAGGAAGTGTGATTGCCTCCTCTTTTATGTTCTTCTGCATGTTAAGGAAACCAGCTACTGACTGGAGAGTCACTTGATTTTTAAAATGATATATTTTCCTTTCCTTTTCCTCCCACCAGTTTTGTGCTTCTTGATTATAGTGGAAGCAAACTCCCAATGTTTTTTTCCATGAAAGTTTTAGTCTAAGGATGAAATATATGTTTTTCAGCTAGTCTTAGATAATCCAGATTAGCAAAGACAACACAATTAGAATCAAGTCTATACCATAAACAACAACAAAAAACCATTGATGAGAAAAGACATAGAGAATGAATACTTATTATAAAAAACACTCTACCCCATTTCTTGCTCAAGGATTAAAGAAATCAGCCGTTCTCTCTTAAGAGGTCCATTTTTTATTATGTGTGTGTGGCTTCAGGGGCTCAATGTATTTAAATGAGAGAACAGGACAAGCATGGGAGTCCCCAGGCATTTTCCTCTACTTGCAATATAAAGAACATCTAATCATAGACATTTCCTTTAAGAAATTTTCTACTCAGTCCCCGTGTCTTGAAGAGGATAGGTGTTTTATCCTTGAGATATACCTTTCTTGACCAAATACTTTACACTTCTGACACAACGAAGAAAGCAGTTACCATACTGTTAACTCCTTTGGTATTCTCTATTTGGGGAGGCAGGGATGTAACTAAGGTTCTCTGGATTTATAAATACTGTAGTGGAAATGTGTGCTGCGTTGGTTGGTTAGAGAGTAGTTTCTTCCTAATAGGCTCCAGTTTGCTTTTGTAAATGGCCCTTTTCACCATTGCATGTGGTCCCCTTGGGAAGGCAGTTCAGGTGCTCACTAGAGAAGGTAAAAGAGACCAGGTTCTTTCCTTCCTGAGTAAGCAGGTGACCAAAAGGAATTCTCTTCTGAGACTTCAAAACAGGTAAGTAAAGCCTTGCCAGAGGCAATGGTGGCAGATTTCTTTTAAATCCCTGTGGTATGGGGGTCCAAAACAAGTTAAAGAATGGAAATGGATTTCTGTTTCCTATTTTTATGTACACATACAAGCACACACACACACACACAGACACACACACACACACACACACACGTATACACATGCAAAACCCAGTGAGGTATCCATTCCAGTCCTCAAAACTGGAACATTTACAGTGACTTGTGTGAAAAAATAGTGGCATGACAGAAGTTTTTATGTAAAAAAGAAGCTATATCCAGTGGCTTCCCATAAATTCCTATTGTTTTATTTAAGACTCTCAGCACTTTTGAAATGGTTTAGCATGCTGTCTTCATTCTCACATATTTGAAACTCTTAAGTCTGTGTGGGAGACAGGTCTCCCAGGATGAGACCAGATGAGAACAGGCCACCTCTTATCCTGCTTCCCTTGATGATTTGAGATTTTTTTTTTGAGAGCCTGCATGACAACGTTTTCCTTTGAAAAAACCTATTTATAGCCAAGAACATTCTGTTATATCCTTCAGGCGTTCTTGACAAACAATAGTTTCAGATTTAGATGCTTAAACATAAAAACTTAGTACCGAGATTGTATTGACTTGAGAATAGAGATAAGTAAGCACAATAAACATCCCTTCTTCATGACATCAGAAAGTTGCTTAAAGTGTTAGAATTATTTTAAAAGAATGAAAATATGATATTTTTTCTGGGTAATTTAATACAAGGAAGCTATGTACTTTATAATTTTATTACTTTCCTAGATTTTTATTTTTAAAATGAGGAAATAAAAATTAATGATAAGTGCCCTTTGTTTTCCAAGTAGTATAAAACTAAACTAAACTTAAATAATACAGAAGGATTTATTAGATTGGGGTGTGTGTATGCGCGTGTGTGTCACACATGAGTCAGGCTTCAGGCATAGTTTGATTCTTGGGACTAAACTATTACTGGGGTTCTGTCTCTGCCTCTTTAAATTTTTCTTGGTTTTTTTTCCTCCTTCCATGGTATGTTCTTTAGGATAGCTTCCCACATAATAGAAAAAAATGACTTCAGCAGTCCCAGTTGTGACTGTCATACCCACATATCATCTATAGGAAGTTAACTTACCTTTGTCCTCCAACTCCAAGAAGAAGACTTAGGATTCGGTCTGACTGGTCTGGATTAGCTCACATGCCCACCGGAAACCAATCACTGTAGCCAGAGTGCTGGGATGTGCTGATTGACTTGTGTAGGTCATGTGTCCCATCTCTGAAGCAATAATGGCCTCGCCTTCTCTAAAACCACATGAATCCCTAAAAGAAGCTATTGGGAAGTGGAAAATGCAGAAAAGTACACAGCTCAGGCAACCAACAAGTGTCCAGTCACCTCCATTGTATTTCCACTGTAAATTAGGAACAAGAACTACAGCTAGATGTGTGGTTCAAGGTTCACCCATGCCATCCATCACTTTGTGCAACAGCTTTGGTGTGTGAAGCAACAGAAAGAAGTCATATAATGGCCAGGGAAAACTATTCATTGTGGCTTGTCCCTGAATGTCTCAGAATGTTGGCCTCATGAGTGCCCTAGAAGTATTAGACCAAGAAACACTAATCCTCACTAACAGGACTTATGAGACTCTGATGTAGAACTCAAAAAGCCTGTTGATCCAATAAAATAAAAACATCCTTGTTTTCAAAGTGACTAGATACTTGCCAGCTATGAGAAAAGCCACATTATTATCAGAAGGATGTTTACTATACTTGGAACCAAAAGAGGCATGGTTAGTTTTAGATTTCAAATATTTATGGCATCAGGTCATTATAGTCAGATGTCCTCACCTTGTCTACAAGATGTGAGTGGATGAGTCCTTGATCAGTCACAGGCTTAGACAGGCACTGACCATGTTTGCCTCATTGTCTCCCCTATTCCTAGGCTTTATGGCTGCTAATACCTTTTCCTGAATGACTCTTTTATTCTCTAGATAAACTTAAACCTTAAATTAAGTCTTTTTGTCTAGGATTTACTCTATCTCTTTATATTCATAGTATGTGTCCATTTAAAGTTTAATTCTACACAGTCAATTTTATCCAAAAAATTTGATTTTTTCTCCTATATACCATGTAAATGTCATACTTTACAGGTTTTTATAGAATTAAATACTTTAATATATGTAAATGGAAGTAATACCTGTTGGGTATCTACTATAGCCAACTGGTTTACTGGTCATAACACATGCCCTATGTTATCTTATTTATACATTGCAATAGCCATGTGATTTTACAGAAAAAGATACTAATGTTCAAAAAAGTCTAGCAGCTTTCTCAAGGTCCAACGGTTAGTAAATGATGAGGTGGGATTCAACTCCATATTTGTCTGATTCCAGCGTCAGAGGTCTATGCATGTAATCACTATGGGGAAATATTAAGATCAAGTTTGTGTTTCTCACAATTCCTTATTAAACTGCTGAAAAGCAAAATTCTTCATGTCTAAAGACAATGGCAATTCTTAATTCATTATTTCAAATTTAATTGAAAAGTATTAATTTATTTTATTTTTTCTATGCATAGAGTAAACAAGTCCCTATAAAGCAGAATGTACAGTAATGACCAAGAAACCATCATGAAAACAGAAAAGAGAGAAGTGGTTCAAGAAAACCAAGGGTACAATCTTTATGACTTGCCAAACACGAAAAAGGAAGGGACCAAAGAGATGGAAGAGCTAAAGTAAATAGCAGAATATCTACCTAGGGTCTTGTCTCTCTTAGGTGACCTCCATAGTGTCGGGGAGCTAGCTATAGTCATGCATCACTTAATGACAGGGATACATCCTAAGAAATGTGTTGTTAGGCAATTTCATCATTATGCAGTCATTGAGTGTTCTTACACAAACCCAGATGGTAGTGCCTACTACATGCTTAGGCTATATGGTATAGTCTGTTTCTCCTAGGCTACAAACCTGTACAGTATGTTACTGTACTGAATACTATAGGCAGTTGTAACACAATGGTAAGTATTTGTGCATCTAAACATATTCAAACAGGAAAAGTACAGTAAAAATTTGGTTTTGTAATTTTATGAGACTGCCATTGTATATGCAGTCCATTGTTGACAGACGTCATTCTGCAGCATATGACTGTATTTGAATGTGTTGCTCTCTGGTTTAAAACCTAGAAATCACCTGTGAATTACCTCTGGCACTATAAAAAATAATTTCCAGGTTCTAGTGGAAGGATTAAATCAGTCTTTTGTTTGTTGGTGTGTTGGCAGGGAGGGGACTTATTTATTAAAAGCTCTCGATGTTACTTTGTTGTGAGGTTATGCAGCCAGGGCTAACTACTGGGGTAGAGAATAATGTCCACCCTACTTAGCAAACACACACAAATGCCTGCGATCTGAACCTCCTCCACCTATCGCTCTGGCCACATCCAGACATATGGAGGAACTCAAAATTCCCCAAATAAGTCAGACTCTTGTGGCCTGGGCCTTGGCTCATGCTGTCTGTAGACCTGGAATTCCTGCCTGCTGCCTGTCTGCCAGGTGAACTTATGCAAAAAACAGCTCAGCAGTCCTTGTTTATTTCATCAGAAGCAGATGTAACTGTTACCTTCTTTATAAGATCAATGCTATTTTTGCAAACATCCACCATCCCGTTCTTATTTGTCCATGTGTCAGACTCCCTCTACTAATGAAGCTCTTTGGGCCCAGCACTGCCACAATTTGCATTAATTAAATGAATGACTTCAAGTATCCTGCTTGGGGATGGGGGCGAGAGAATGGTATCACTGTTGTTAGAAACACTAAACGTAACAAATGGCAAGGAAGTGAATAATTAACTACTTAATTGCAATTAAAAGTTTCTGGTGCCTGGCTATAAATTTGCTTAACATGTGGAGGGGTAGATTTTGATTGGACATGATCAGCTAGTACCAGGTGGACAATCAGGCAGGGATGCCCAGCAAATCTCTGTAAATGGGGAGTGAGCTCAGTTGTAGAAGATATTCCAATGAGAGACTAGCTGGAAGGGAAGAGGCATTAGAATTGTGAAAATCCTTTAAAATTGTTACCTACTTTACAGAGAAGAACAGATGGTCTTGCTCTGCTGCGCCAATCACAAAACCGCCACGTAAGGATAATTAAAATGGGGGACAGGTCTGGCATCCAGTTCTTCACTCAACATTCTCCTCCCCAAATCTTAGACTAAATTGTAAGACACACAGGCGTCCACATGAAGCGTCTGCACAGGCTTCCTTCAAGTGCTGAGGAACAGTGTAGTCTTTGCTCAGCTTTTGTCTGGGAGCATGGAAGTTAATTATATTTTTTATGTTAATATTTTGGAGTTTCAGTATGATCCTCTGCGAAATGAGGTTATGAATATGTAACCTACCTATCTTAAAGGATTATTACATGCATTAATATATGCCAAAGAGCTTTGTAGACTGCAAAGTGATGTAAAAATTAGGAGTGATTTTTTCCCACTGTAGCAAGACCTTTATCCTGTGTCAATTCAATTACATTGCCAAATATCACTGATTTCTGCTCCTTTATTCATGATCTATACACCCATATTTATAAATCACTGATAGGTATTCACAAAAATAATTGAATAATTTATTGCAAATCAAAGTTAATGCTTTTTCTTATGGCCTTCTATTTAGACAGAGTATATGCATTTTTCTTCTGACTAAAGCTTGAGAAATTCATCCAAACTTTATGGTGGCCTGATTTATGCAGGCGATGGAAAGTAGCAAGAGTAGGGCAACCGTATTTAAACCACCCACACCAGTGGCATGCCAGACAGCTGTGGAAATTCCATGCTGGGCTTTGAGGGCCGGGGACTCTAAGATTCCAGTGTGGGCTGGGAAGGAAGAACACCTGAACAAGCAGCTATTGTTCCCCTCTCTTGCTCACTGACAGCTTCAAGGTACACTTTCAGGACCACCAGGCAATGGCATGCTGGTGGCAGAGGAGGTGACGCTGACCTCATAGGAAGTTCCTTATAAAAGCAGGTGGACATGTCATCTCAGGCTCATCAAATCTACCTGCCATCAGAGATAGACCACAGCCAGGCCAACCATGCCTTCTAGTATGGACCTTGTTATTTTGAGTTTGCTTTTAAATTAGAAAAGAGGGGATTTATTTGACATCGTTTTCTCTATTATCCTTTATATTTATTTAAAGTATCCACCCACAAACAATACTTTCCCTGCTATTCTGTTCCAATTATTCTCTGAAGAAGATTATAAGCAAAAGAGCAGCTTTTCCATAACATTCATAAATTGCCTCTTACATGATAGGCAATGAGCTAGATTTCTGCAGGAAGGATATTTCATTTAATGTTCACAAAAATCTTATGAGGTAGCTAGGTAACATTGATCCTCACCTTACAGAAGCTCAGAGAGACTAAGTAACTTGTGCCAAGATACATAGTTAGCAAGTGGAAAGACAGAAATTTATACCCAGATCCGTCTGACTCCAAAGAACACACCTGTTAGCTTAGAACAGGACAGATATTGAAAGTATACTATCGGCCAGGTGCAGTGGCTCATGCCTGTAATCCCAGCACTTTGGGAGGCCGAGGCAGGTGGATCACGAGGTTAGGAGGTCGAGACCATCCTGGCTAACACGGTGAAACCCCGTCTCTACTAAAAATACAAAAAAATTAGCTGGGTATGGTGGTGGGTGCCTGTAGTCCCAGCTACTCGGCAGGCTGAGGCAGTAGAATGGCGTGAACGTGGGAGGCGGAGCTCGCAGTGAGCGGAGATTGCGCCACTGCACTCCAGCCTCCACGACAGAGCAAGACTCCGTCTTAAAAACAAAAACAAAGTATACTATCTTATGGGTCAAATTAAATTACCAAAGGTTTAAAAGCTAAAAATATCTCTAACTTTGTGGTTAAGTTATATGAGTATGAGGTTTATGTATCCATAACCCAACTGTGGTGTAGTATATTAATAACAGTCTTTTTTTTTTTTTTTTTTGAGAAAGGGTCTTGCTCTGTCACCCAGGCTTGCATGCAGTGGCATGAACATGGCTCACTGTAGTCTCCGATTTCCAGGCTCCAGTGATCCTCTTACCTCTGCCTCCTGAGTAACTGGCATGACAGGTGTGCATCACCATGCCAAGCTAATTTTTTTTTAACATTTCTTCTAGAGACAGAGTCTTGTCATATTGCCCAGGCTGGCCTCAAATTCCTGGTCTCAAGCGATCCTCCCACTGCAGCTTCCCAAAGTGCTGGGATTACAGGCGTGAGCCACTGCACCGGCCCAATATAGAAATTTTTAAGTATGATGCACAAGTGCTGGGGTCTTGTATATTTTTTGGTTTGTTTTGAATTCTTTAAATATTCAATTGGTCTGATTTCCCAGGAAATAGACTCTGAAATGGACATTGTCTGGAGGACTACTGAGGTGCGTTCTCAGAAATAGCACCTGTAAGGAAGGTAGGGACGCAGGGTTAGCAGAGATCTGAGCGGTGATATATCAGGTTGGCAAAAACACCAATTACTTTTGTACCAACCTATGATTCACAGTAGATAATACCTTGTGCCATCCCCGGTGAACTCTTCAGCTGGCATTAACCTTCAGAGTAATTCATCAAGGCAAAGAGGCTGGGGCTTTGCACTCTCTTATAGAGTATTGGATGTGAGAAGGGGGCATAACTCAGGGATACACTACGTTCTTCCACAGAGGGCAATTCTTGGAAAAGGACTCCATTGAGAGCTATGTGGTGCAGTAGAGATAGCAAGAGTGCTTTGATCATGACAAGGCCATGGGAGGCTCATTGCAGCATGCACTGTAGTCCCCTGTGTCCTCAGGGTCCACTTGAATCATCTAATATGTTCACCTAATATGGAACCAGCTCCAGGATGCTGGATGGGCTCATTTCCTGGGGTAACTCATAAAAGGAAGGTCAGTGAGGTAAGCGGCAGGCTCCATGGCTGCACTGGTTCTGAGGCCACACCAAAAACTAATTATATGCCAATCTTAAATCCTCTCAATTCCGCTCTTCTAGTTGATTTACCTGGTAGAATGACCCACCTGTGCATCTCTGATATCTAGGACTCCTCCTTAGGCCATGGTGCTACACTTGAAGATGTACCCCTAACATTGGGCCTAACTACAAGACAGTATGTCCCCCTATCCCCTGGTCTAGCTAGGCTGGTCTCTGTTGTGGTTTGCATTTCTTTATTTGACTCGATTGCTAGTTTTACTCCCTTTCTGAGCCCAAACATACCAAGATTCAAATTCAGTGAGAAAGCTTAACACACTCAGTAATATTTCTGAAGTGTCTACCCTAGACTAGGTCCCTCACTGATGACCACACCATAATCTTTGGGACCTGTGAATATGTTACTTTGAGTGGCTAAAAAGACTTTGCAGATGTAATAAAGGTTAGGGACCCTAAAATAGGCAGATAGTGGAGTCATTTTTCTCTTCTCATTTCCTTTAATGCTTCATCTGTGCCTTTGCTAAGATGTTTATCACTTTCTACCTTGAATTATAGGCACTGAGGTATCAGTTACCTTCTCTAATAGGCTGTAAGAACCTTAAAGGAAGAATCTACTTCTGCCTTATTTGTACTGCAGTGAATTACACTGGGTAGACATTTTTAAAAAATTGTAGATTGAGCTTATGATATCATGCAATCTTCGAAATAGACGAGTAAGAGATTTGATACGGGCTGCTCAATTCCACCCAATACCGACATTTTGTTCTCTCCCACTCTTACTGGTTGCATAATAACCAAGTATCGAATAGCTTCTTAGATCATTACAATATTAATAAAGTTCATTAATTAAAATGGCCCAAGTCACCAAGATGAATATTTTATAGGCCAGTCATTTCAAACATATTAATACCATCATTATTATATATTGATGTTATATTGATAATATAACATCATTATATTATATCGTTACATTGATAATATATCATTATATTATATTGATAATATAATATAATGATATATTATATATTATCATTGAATAATTTATCAAAAATATCTAGAAAATAGTTAATCCATGCTATATAAATTTTTTTCTATTAACCTAGGTATATAGATTGTTGAAAACATTATTTTGAGTTAGTGTTGTGATTTGTCACATAACACATGAATACTAATTTAGCTAATAAGTGTGTCATGTATCTAGTGAATAAGGCTGGAACACAAACCAGACATTTTTGTAACATTCCATACCAAGTCGTAGCTCTTAAGAAATATGAAAAAAGGAGCAACAGTGCCTTGTGTTAAAGGATGAGTAACAGGCCAGAACCAGAGACCTTCCAGAAAGAGATAATTAGAGATCCCAGATTGGGATTGACAAGTTTGAAAGCCATGCTGTACAACCCAGACAGGTTGAGAACAGAGAAAATCATATATTCCAATATCCAGACTAATAGCCGCAAAGAGGTCATTTGTCAGAATTAAAGGGGCAGCAAAAAATGGCAGAAGAGTAGATATGAGGATTCACTAAAAATGGGAACCTTGGAAACTGAGGCCATTTCTGACAAGAATCATCATATGCTTCCCATACAGAAGTAAGCAAAGCCTGGGGGACACATCCAGAGTTTGTAGTGGGAGGTGAAAGGGTGCATCTAGCAGAGGTGAGAGACAATAGGACAGAAAAATGGCCAACTCTTTGCAGCACAGTAAGTAGATGGATCCTCCAAAGATGACCTCATCCTAATATTTGGGACTTGTGAACATGTTGCCTTGAATGGTGTATTAGTCCATTCTCGAACTGCTATAAATAAATAAATATCTGAGACTGGGTATTTATAAAGAAAAGAGATTTAATTGGCTCATGGTTCCATTCGTTGTACAGGAAGCATAGCAGCTTCTGCTTCTGGGGAAGTGTCAGGAAATTTGGAATCATGACAGAAGGTGAAGGGGAAGCAGACACATCTTACATGGCCAGAGCAGAAGGGAAAGAGAGAGAGCAAGGAGGTGCTACACACTTTTAAACAACCAGATCTCATGAGAACTCATTCACTATCATAAGAATAGCAGGGGGTGGTGTTAAACCATTCATGAGAAACAATCATGATCTAATCACCTCCCACCAGGCCCTACCTCCAACACAGGGGATTACAATTCAACATGATATTTGGGGTGGGGACACAGATCCAAACAATATCACATGGCAAAAAATAACTTCGCAGGTATAATAAAGTTCAGGGACCTTAAATAATAATCCTGGATTATCTAGGTGAGCTTTATCTAATCACATGATCCTTTAAAAGCAGAGAATGTCTTCAGCTGGGAGGAGAGATTGGCAAGATGCAGTTGAAGGGAAGGTCAGATAGATTGAAAGCATGAGAGGGACTTGCCCCATTGTTGCTGACTCTGAAGATGAAGAAGACCTAGAACCAGGGAATGCAAAATCCTCTAGAAGCTTAGAGTAACCCCTGGCTAACAGTCAGCAAGGAAACTTGGAACTCAGTCCTACAAGCACATGGAACTGAATTGTAGCACTAAATGAAATGAGCTTGGAGGTGGATTCTTCTCAAAGCCTCCAGGAGAAAAACACAGCCCTGCTGACATGCTGATTTTAGATTTGTGGAACTCTAAGCACAATTCCAGCCAAAACCATCTGTTTTCCTACCTGCAGAACTGTGAGATAGTAAATTTGTGTTGTTTTAAACCATTAAAATTATGTCAGTTGTTATAGCAGGCATAGAAAACTAATATAGATAGTAAAAGCCATCTTATAATTGACCCATTCATGACTTAAAAAGGATTTTGTCTATTAGTCTCTCTTTTACTTTGTTTTCCTGTTTAAAATATTAAAATGTCAAGATACTGGGAAATTTAGTATTATGCTGTTATCAGAAATGGGACAAAAGTGACTTCATTATTTCTTTGGACATACTCTGTAGAACCCTTACATTATATGATAGGATTTTCTAATGTCTTCTGCCCTAAAATTCAGTAAAGAAAAATGTAATGTGTGATTTGAAGGCTGGTGTGTGTGTGTGTGTGTGTGTGTGTGTGTGTGTGCATTTTAATGTCTCTTTACAAAAATGCTTCACCAAACTTTTATACTAAATCATTTTGAAAAATAATTATCCACTCAGTTATATAAATTTTCCTTGCTGATTTTTATTTAATTGTAACCAATTTTGCTTCCAATTATAGCAATTGGTATTGTACAGGAAAGTTATAAAGATAAGTAATTGTTTTTAGTGAATCGAGCAACCTCATATATATTTTTGAGATTTCCTTCCTATACTTTTATGAGACAGTAGCAACTGAACATAAACTTTTGTAATATGAAATTAAAATTAGAATTATTTCAATAAGGGAGAACAGCAATTCTGGTGACTATTTAGCCCCTTGATGTTGAATCATGCCATACCACACCTGAATCGTCCCACTTGATTAGAGCAACCATTCAAGATACTCAGTGCCAATCCTGTCTGAATAATCTGTACTTGCTCTGAATGTCCATTTAAAAAGTGGATAAAATGCTAATGCTTTAGAAATTGTGTTTGTAACTGCAGTGTTACTAAATGATGCCTTAGACTAGATGTATTTTGGAAAGAACTTTGGAAAGTGCTGAGATTATAGGCATGAGCCACCACGCCTGGCCACTATGGGTCAGTTTTTAATGATACTCGCTATTGCTTCACAATGCAGTTGGTACATGTCTTTATCAAGTTACCAGGAAAACAATACTAAGGAGTTACCAAAGGTCAAATTCTCATGCAGCAGGAAATGAGATATTATTAGCTCTTTATGTGCAAGGAGTAGCTAGTTTATTGAGAAATCATAATGTGTTAGGGTATAAAAATAAAACTATGTTATTATTTGTCAGTAAGTGCCCCAAAGTACTCTGTTGAATCTCATCTTTCACACTTGCTGGGTGAACTTCAATAATAGAATCATAGCTATAATCTTGAATTTCATTCATTTATTAAAACAGTCACTTAGAGTTCTTAAAACTCAGAGTCTCATAAGCATTTCATAACTCCTCTCTCCTTCTGCCCCACCCTCAGAAGATGGAATGAAAGGGGATTTGGTCTGGCTCTCACAAGCTTTTCCCTCACATGTATTGCCCACATGTTGGCAAAAATGAAAGAGATGAAGTAAAGCAGCTCTAGGAGGCCTCCCTGAATGAGGAGGCAGTTCCTGTCTGGATGGTCTCGCTGTTGACCTGGCTGGTGCATGGTTTGACAAAGATGGATGGGGTATTGTCAACTAGTCAAGGCTCATTCTTAGCTAGTCTCCCCAGTATTAGTGCTTCCATGTGAGATTTAGCCACATCTTCTGCCCAACTCCCACTGCAACCTTACCTTACATTCCTCTCAAATACAGACTGCAGCCAACAATCTCATCAGACATCCACTAACAACTTGAGGTCCACAGGCCTGTTCAGACTCCATCTTACATATTAGAAACTGGAAACCCAAGAATGTTCAAGTTGAAGGTGGCGTGAGACTCACCTTGACCTGGCAGAAGCCACCATGCCATCTCTCCCCAGTGTTTTCGTCCCTTACTCCACCAGCACAGAAATTCTGGTGTCAATGCAGATGTCCAGCTAGGGAAGAACTGTCACTTTCCTCTTCTTATAGGCACATCTAACTCTAATGAGTTATTCTTTTCACGGTTTCCTTTCTTAGATTTGGAAAAATAAAGTGCTCCCTTCCACACCCTAACAAAGTCTGTTCTCCTGACAAAGCAGTATCTCTTCCCTTTCCATGTCACCTTGTTAGTCTGAGTGTGTATGGGGAGTGAGAATATTGGGACGAGAAGGATGTAAAGCCAGTGCTGCTGAGACAGTACTTCTCTGCAAAATCGGATGGGGCATAGCTGGCTCAAAGCTGTCAGATCTATGAGAGAAGAATATAGGTCTACCTAACACCTCTGTTCTTAGATATAAATCAGGGTTATGGGCTGAATTTTGTAGCCCGAAAACTACTATGTTGAAGCCCTAATCTCCAGTAGTTCAGAATTTGACTGTATTTAGACACAACATCTTTAAAGAGGTAATTAAGCTAGAATGAGGTCATTGGGGTGGGCCCTAATCCACCATGATTGATGCCCTTATGAGAAAAGGAGATTATGACACAGACATGTGCAGAAGGAAGACCATATGAAGACAGCAGAAGAAGATGGCCAGCTACAAGACAAGTTGAGAGTTCTTCAGAAGAAACTAGCCCTGTCTACTCCTTGATTTTGGACTTCTAGCCTCCAAAATAGTGAGAAGATAAGTTTCTGTTGTTTAAGCCCCTGAGTCTGTGGCATTTGTTATGGAAGTCCTAAGAGACTCACATAGTCAGGAAGGCAAGAGCCTGCTGTACACATAACATCCCATGTTCAAATGCTCCAGAAGACAGTGTTGCCAAGTTGTTGTACAGGCTCTTACCTGCAGCAATGCTTTTCTGCCCAAGAAGGCTTAGGTTAACATTGGCGAGATTCATGACAAAATAGCAGGTAGGAAAGGGTTTTCATATTTTCTCTGGGGAATATATAGTTTAAACTTACCAGAGCTCAAGGGAGCAAACTGGATTCAAGAAGATTGGAACTTGGGTGAGATCTTCTGATTGGTCTCTATTATTATGTCACTTGGTTTAGAAAAAAATGATGTTAAAAGGGTTCAGTCCTCATTTTCAGTCACTGATTTGTAAACTATCCTCCCTTTTATTCAGTTTTACTATCTGTGTATTCCTCACAACTGAGGAAAGTGATTCTAATAAGCTATAATTTTTTACTTCTGAACCACTTGCTTGGTTCATTCATGTTGGAAAAGTAATCAATAACAATCAATTTAAATAAATCACGAGGACTTCCCTTATTCTTTCCTTTTAACAAAGCAAGTTCAGGAAAATTAATTCTTCTTTGCTTATTCTTTTAGTCAAGTAGGGAATTTTATTTTTTTGTAAGCTTCATTGCTATGGATAGTCACAGTGGCATTCAAATACTTGCCCCAAGAGGTTTAATTGGGATGTTAATAGAATCCATATAAAAGAAGTTACCTGCAAAAGTGTACATATGAACAGTTAAGTTTCTCTAGCAAGTATGGTGTGGAAAAATGACTCATTCTGACTGCGCAACTATTAAGTCTTTTGGATAAAGTGTTCTCAGATAAGTGGCAGATAATTTAGGTCAAGTATTTCTTGTCTATATGTCTAATCCCATCCCCTTCCTGTTTTCTCTCTCCAAAGCTTTCCTCATGAACTGACTCTATATTCGTATCCATAAAATTTTAATAATTAGTTACATTTTTTAAATTAAATAATGGTGATTATGGAAGCCATGGTCAGATGCCATTCAGATCTCCTTTCAAGAGAAATCTGCATTGAAGAAGTCAGTTAGTTGACAGCCTGCAGCTACCAGTCCTTCAGGACCTATCACGGCTTACTCTCCAAGGCCACGTTCTCCCCAGTCTGCTCCTAGCAAATCACTGATCACAGCAAGGGCACAAACCAGACTATTTCTGCCTAATGAGGTCTTCCTTTAGCAGACCATCTTGCATCAGTCTTTGTTCAGAGGTACAAGGTGATCCACACCCTTCAAACCCAACTCTCCTCCTTCCCTCTCTCCTGTCCAAGGTGTCAGACCTATATTGTGTATTGAAAACTCTCCCTGCCTATTCCTACTCTCCTGTGCCTTATCTTTCACCCATTTTCCCAATTTATTCTCTTGCATTTTTGGTGTCTGCTTCACAAAGGACTCTGCCCAGTGTGACAATCTCTGTACAGCCTGCAGAAAAAAAAGTGTTTTTAGAGAAAGAGATAGAGAGATACTCTTCACCACTACTTTTACTGCAGCAAACCATTACCTTCTGGGGGAAACAGAAAGGTGTAATTTAATATAAGATTCCAAATCTAGGTTTTTTAAAAACATTTAACACTAGAATAATTAATGGAAAATAGAAGACAGTCTCTCAAAATAAGCAAGTTAATCCCACTTTTTTCATTCAGAGTCCATCTTTTTATTGCCCACAACACTCTCAACTCAATTACATCTTACTTCAAACTAAAAACTAACATCCATTTTCAATAACTATACTTTAATGAACACATACCCATTACTTCTTGTGCCTTATATCTCCCTGTACACAAAGAACATTATAAATATATTAAGTAAACAACCACATGCATATGGGTTAATTACTTAGCACAAAAACTGCAAGATCCCTTAGAGATGTCATCTGTATGACAGGATTGGTGTTTACCCAAGGCTAACAGATATTTAGAATAGGAAGGTAACAAATGCAATTTAATCAGTGAAGAGCTCTAATTTACTTGTATCAAACAATATAATTACATAAGGCAACATAGCATAAAGTTTCCTATGATAATAATGATTATGAAAAGGAAGAGGAAGAGCACATAAGTTTTTACTGAGTGCATTTTACACAAATTTTCTAATTATTAACCAATTTAAAGTGCAAACTCCATCACATGATCACATTTGAATTGTTCAGGACACAAATTAAACTTTTCTCTTAGAGGAATATGTGTGTTTTCATTTCAACTAGCAAAAAACAGAAGAAAAACACAGGAATGTGAAGAGTTAAAAATGAAATGTTCAATCTGTTATTTGGTTAGTCTTCAGGCTTCAGAACAAATCTTCAAGTCCCCTATTACACTATTCTTGTCCCTTCAGGGACTGCTCTTTTTCCCAGCGTTGTGTCCAAGTTTGGGAGTGTCCTGAGGAGCCAAGGTGCCTGAGTGGGGATTGTCCCTTTCATCCTTGAGTAATCTGATGCTATCTCTGGCTGTGTCTGCCTAGATAATCCTTCCAGACAATGTTTTGCTGGGTCCTTCTATCTACTCAGGATTTTACCTGAAAACAGATGTGTTCTCTTGTATTCCCAAGCCCTTCAACCCCTCTTTCTGAAACAGTTCTACTTCCACATGGCTCTACCCAAAAATGAGTGTAAAAGCACTCCTTTCTCTGAAGCATCAAAAGCACTCTGCTGGCCATTAATTTTCCATATTTCATTCATCTAATTCTAATTCACCAGTCGACATTATCTTTTTCAAATTTGTCAGAAACCCCTGCTCTCTTTTGTGATCTTTCTCTCAAATATTTTGTCTGTGTCCCTAAGCTTTCAACTTCCCTTGAAGGTTTAGGCTTTTGGATTGGAAAGCCAAAAGATAGCAAGCTTTCTCTGATTGCTGTTCTGTAGATTCTTCTCCTGGGGCAACAAACACAATAGCAAACATCTGCTTTAAAAGGAAAAGAAAAAGGGGAAACTACCAAGAGAGGAAGAACCATATTATTCTTCCACTTCAGCATATGGCTAGACAGTAAATTAAAGTTTTAGAGTTGGGAGGAACATTAGAAGTTTCCAAATTCAACCTGTTTTCCTATCTTCTCTGTTATATGTTCCTGACAGATGGTCAAACAGACTCCATAATTTCAGTGACAAATAATTCAGTTCCTCATAAGAGAGTGCATTCCTTCAAGAATCATTAGACTTTTTAGAAAGTTCATTCTTATATTGAGTAGGCATCTGTTTCCATTATGGGTAACAGAAGCTGACGGGAATAATATTGGCCTTGGATCTAAACAGCCAGAGATGGTTCAGATAGTCTCTAGAAGCTTCAGTTTCTTTATCTACAAAATGGAGCAGATGATATCTATCTTTCAAAATTATTGGGAAGATTAAGTGAAATAAATATACATAAATACCTGGTATACTGTTTGTTGTAGTAGATGTTTGCTAAACATTAAATCTGTGCACCTTAAAACATCCAGTAACAGTCCAAACTCATTCATTCATTTATTCATACAATATTGATTGACCATTTATCTTATTCCAAATCCTGGAATAAACCCTGGTAGTATAGCAGAGAATAAAATGAATTTATACCTTGGCGTAAGGAAAGATAGTGTATCCAGTATAAACATTGAATTACTAATGTGAGAAGTTCTGTCAAATAAAAATTCTACTTAGTATAAAGAGAGCACATGCAACAGGAAACATTAAAAACATCTGTTTTCAATCTCACACACAGACACAGACAGACAGACAGACACACACACACACACACACACACACACACAAAACCATAACGTATTCTCTCCCCTTACAGAGTCTTTTTATATCAAGAATAAACACTCCAAAGTCTTTATCTATTCTTCAGATAGCATGGTTATTTGATGGCTTAATGTTTCCTATTACAATGTGGAATGTTGAAAAATCCTTTTTTATGTTAACTTTAAACTTAATAAAGAATTTATATTATTTTAAGTTCTTCATGTTATTTATGTCTCTTTCAACATATACAATAACAACTGTAAGTATGTATATTCTTTTTATAGTTTGCCCATTCTACGTGCTAATTTTTATTTGCTATTATATTTTCTTCTTCAATGTTGAGAAGGAAAATAAGTTTTAAGAGAAACTATAATTTATTTCCTTTTGGAAACTTATTTTTAAAATTCCTTATATCTAGATTGAGTTTCTAAGTTTCTCCTCATCACTAGACCTACTGCTGTTGTGATGTGACAAAAAGTGCTTGGGTATCATCCTTTATAAGGAGACATCTGAACTAAGTACCTATAGTCTCATGCTTACTCTGTCTAGCTGCCCTAGGCTCCTGCTCACAGAACACAGCCCCCAGAGACCAGGTCTCTCCCTCCTTCCGCACACTTCAGTATTTAAGCCATCAGTCTGATTTTATCTCACATTGTTCATTTTCTTCTGGTTTTAAGAAGAATTTGCACTTGGAGATTACTTGTGCATTTTGCATTTCAGGCCTGGAATTGACCACATCAGAAGCTCCCAAACAATGAATTTGCACTCTTTACCCATTAATATACATTTAACAACCAAAGTTGTACTGATATATCAGGTTTTAAAACCTCAGTAGACGATATGCTTGTTCCCGAAATACTCTTTCCCTTTCTTTGTAAAATAAATCTCCTTGGAGTTCACTGTGCCTTTATGTTAGAAGAATGCATTTTAAAGAATGTTCAGATAATCCTACTTAGCCCAGAATTCCTATCCCCTTACCTGAATTTCCTCTTCTTTATCTCTTTGACCATAGAATTCAATAAATTTGAATATTAATTTTGAGATTCAATCATCGAGTCAGATGAGTTTCCCAATAAAGAAATTGACAAAGTCTCAGTTGGACCTGAATGAGCCCTGAGAAAAATTACATTATATCTCAGTTTCCTCAGCTGTACCAAGGGAAGTTCACTGGCATTGGGCTCCTTGGCCACCGCACTGAAAATAAATAAATAAATATAAATAAATAAATAAATAAATAAAATTGCACATGTTAAGGAAAGGAAGTAAGAGGGAAAGAAGACTCCTTCGCCTTACTGAGTGTCTTTAAGTTCGGTTCCGTTCTTGACCCACCCCACCCATCTGAATTAGCTTGCTTCAGAAGAGCCAGTGGGACTGCGCACTAATCACAGGGTGTTTCCCAGGGGCTCATGCACCAGTCCCGGAGTTTTTCCCAGCAGGGCTGTGCACCAATCATAGCGCCTCACCCAGAAATGCCATGCACCATCATGAGGTTTCTCCCAACCGGGCCATGCACCAATTACAGGGCTTCTTACAACGGGGCCCCGTGCCCCTGGACCAGTCCTGACTACACACCTTCCCCAGCAGCTACCATGCCAGGGCCAGAGGGTAACGAGGCAGGCACTCGTCCTTGAAAAAAGGAAGAAATATCACCCTCCCTCTGTGAATACATGTGATTGTTCTCACTGTCTCCCTTGAAAGCTTTATTCTCGGAAGTACACGCTACTATGCTACGGCAGATGTACAATCTGGGAAGTTTTCCAAATTCATCACTGGAAAGCATGGAGTATTCAGCATGGAGTATTCAGCATTAGCGCCTCCGTGGAAGTTTCTGTCTCTGCCTCAGTCAGTCCGGCTGGCAGCACTGAAGAGTAGACGGTTGTCCAGAGGCTGGGTAGGTGGGAGCTGGAATCCTGTGACAGAGGCACTCCCAGCCAGCTTCTCAGTTTGCAGAGCTGTTAAGGTTTTCCCTGACAGCTGCACACATACCACATGAGCAAAACGGTCCACTGATGAGGCACCAGCTTGAGATTTTCTGAATAAGCTAACCTCCGGGAAAGTGTAAAGTCATGAGCTTCACCGCGCAGTATCTACAAGGAAAGGATGCAAGAGCAATTGTCATTCTCATTGCTTCCAGCACAGGTGGAAGGAGACACTGCGGATGGTAACTTCCTTTCCAATTTCCATTATGTGCCCTGATACTTTAGATCCTGAGCAGAAGCCAAGGAATAAATTATGAAAACAACGATTTGTTCCCCTAATATAATGCAGGTTCGTATCAGGGCTATAATCCCCGCCATCTAAAACACGGGATCAAGTTGTCCGACTCTCAGAGGCCATTAAAAACATTCACGTATTTTAGAGTTTTTCACAGTTTCAAGTACATAGTTCAGTGTTTGTCTTATGAGAAGTTCTTGAAGCTAAGTAGCAGCTGGCCTTCTTTATCTTGCACTACCCATTATCTCCTACATTGTAGAAGTGCTTTCAGCCCTGAAGCAGGTGTTATTGTAGAGAGGCGCACTGAAAGAAAGCTTGGAGGATCTTAAGTGCCTGTGCTCTAGAAGGTAACCCGAGAAAGAGGAGAGATGCAGGGACATTCCATTGTGTCTGATCCTGACGCTGTTCCAACTGTACGGCTTAGACGACAAGCAGAGCGGGGGATGTTGAGGCTGAGGGCTAGGGTGGCTTTCATCTGGGTGGACTTGCCTGAGTTAAAGGAAATGGAGGATTCTTGAATATTTTCAAGTAGATTTCCAGTCGTCTCAAGATTCAAGAATTTTAACATAACTACAATGTTGTTGCTATTGGTTTGTTGATTTTGTTTTTTAATCCAAGTGAGAAAAAAATTTGGAATATTTGCGAATGTTAAATTCTAAAATCGTTAATAAGGCCTATTAAGTCCTGCATGTTCTGGGTTCTGTCTTCCTCTGTCACCTCATCTCAGGCCACTCACCTGTACAAAAGGAAAGAAACTACTTTGTTTTCATTTTGTTTCTAACAAGATTTATCAAGGCAGGTTTCATGGAAGTGAGGAGGTATGAGCTGGCACATTGTGACAGTTAGCTATTTAATGTGGCTGCAAAACAAGCCACATTAAAACATAGTAGCCTAAAGTATCAATAATAGCCATTATTATTGCTCATGAATCTAAGAGCAAGCTAATAGGTCTTCTGGACTCTCTTTAAATTATTCATGTGTCCATGGCCAGCTTCAGGTTAGGCAGGCAGCTTTGCTGATCTTTGAGCATTTTTACATATTTGGAGATAGCACTGCTGTTAGCTGGCCTATAATGATCTTGGCTCTTCTCGGCAAAATCTTCCAGCAGGCCATCCTGGGCTTTTTGTCCGGTCATGGCAGGTTCTGAGAGAGAATGCAGGTTCTCAAGGCCACTTGAAGCCTAGTCTTGAGCTGGCAGACTTCACATTTCTCATTCTGTTGGCCAAAGAAAATGAAGAAGCCAGCCCAGATTCAGGAGCTGGAGAAATGCACTCAGTCTCTTGAAGGAAGGATCTTCAAAGTTGTATTGCAAAGGGCATAGATAAGGGTCCATTTTTACAATCAAATTACCACAAACTTCGAAGATAAGTAGAAGCACAACTGGCAAAGATAATGTGTAAATATGCATCCAGGTATAAGAAGCAATTTGAGAAAAGCACAACACAGGTTCTATAAAGGGCAAAGAGAATTGCTGCCAGAACAAAGATTTTGTGTGTGCAGGCCTAGAAGAACACTCAGGATTTATGAGAAAGAGGACTAGAAATAACACCTGGGAGGACCTTCCATTCCACACTAAAGAATCTATGATCAGTTGAAGCAACCAAGAATTATAGCAGTTCTCTTGTGCAGCATTGATCACTGATCCCCATTTCCTTATTCTGGAAACTGCCCCCTTCCGTGCATTCAATGATAACTACTCTCTGTTAGTGTACTTATTATTTCTCTAATGTTTATTCTTCACTGTATTAGTTCTCTGTCTCTGTCCTCTGTTAATTTGAGGCCACTCAACATTCTCTGCTTAGCCTTTTGTTGTTCAAAAATACCTCCTCAACGATTTCATCCACTTCATGAATTTTCACTAATGTCATTTGATGGCTGTCAGATCTATAGCCCTCCCAGATTCCGGAGAGCTGTGATCTTGTTTATATAACTGCATCCTGGACATACATCTGCTGTTCTAACTTAACTTGTTTCAAAGACAATCTCCTTATTTTGCCTTCTATGCTCCTCATTCTCCTGTGTATTCTCCTAGTTAAAGACCACTGTTATCCATTCAAATACACAAGTCAGGAAGTCAGGAAACACCTGAACATCCTCTCCCTCCCTCATTTCTTACATTGAGTCTGCAGGTCCTGAGTCAGTTATATTTCCTAATATGTTATCAGTATCTGAATGCTCTATTTATGAGCTGTGGCTGTGGCTCATTGGGTGCTTCAAATTGTGTAGGAAGGACAGAGATAATTTGCCTCACTTAATTTTAATTGGAAGATGGTTTTACTGATGTCTTAATGATATCTTGACCAAGTCATATATAAGTAAAAAATTATTTTTTGAAGCATTCCATAATTTGCTTCTAATAACCTAAGATTATACACCTCATTACAAGAGGCAGGTGTGTTATCCTGAAAGACTGGCAAAAGCATGCCTTTCAATGTAACTTTTGACCTTTTTATGCACTAGACCCAGAAATCTTGTTTTCATGTGACTTGCAGTCATATGGCATATAGCATTTCTCCATGGTCAGTGCAAAGGCTTAGCCCATCTACATCTTGGCACGATATGAATTGGGCTCTTCCTCCAAGTCTGACAACAATACACACAATGAACACTGAAATTTCATTAAGTTCTGCTCACCACCTTAAGCAAGGGTTATTTAAGCAGCTTTCTAAAAACAAAATCTTATGTGGAACCTCACACATAAAGCAAATAAAAGAAGAGCTTGCTTTGTTAAAGTATGGATAAAAGTACCCAAACTTTGCCCCTGGTCTCCATCCCAATCTTTCTAATCACCTCCTGCAAAGCCCTTGGAGCACTGTAACTAATCTTAAGGCTCTGAAAAATCCAACTAAAAATATCACGAACCTAGGGGAAACATGAGACCAATATACTCTAGGAAAAGAGCAAATGTCATTTATACAGAAGTACATCACGACTTGAGCTAAATCTGATCAATCCTAGACAACAAAAAAGAAAAAAGTTGCATTAATCATAAAAGATTGAATTCATATTTTTATTGATATATAATAATTATACATATTTTTGGAGGTACAAGTGATGTTTTGATATGTGTATAATATGATCAAATCAGGGTAATTGGAATATCCATTACTTCAAACATTTGCTTTTCCTTGTATTGGGAACATTCCAAATCTTCTAGCTATTTTGAGATATACAATAAATTATTGTTCACTATAGTCTTTCTACTATACTGTCAACTCCTGGAATTTATTCCTTCTATCCAGCTGTATTTTGGTCCCCATTAACCAAATTCTCTTCATTCACTCTCCCCACTACCCTTCCTAGCCTCTGGTAATTGCAGCACTATTCACAATAGCCAAGATATGGAATCAACTTCTGTCCATCAATGGATGAATAGACTTTTAAAAATATGGTATATACATACAATAGGATGTCATTCAGCCACAAAAAAAGACTGAAATCTTATGATTTGTAGCAACATAGATAGAACTAGAGATCATTGTGTTAAGTGAAATAAGCCATTCGTAGAAGACAAATACCACATCTTCTCAGTCATATGTGGGAGCCAAAATAATGGATCATATCAAAGTGGATTCAGAATCTTGACCAGACAAAGAAAGAGAGAGGACGTCTCCCTCAATTCCAGTAGAACCTCCTCTATGTCACAACTCTAGAGTGAGGCTTTTTCTCCCCAGTCTTCTGTCATTGCTTCCCTTACCTGGACTGCCCTGATCATATCTTACCTGGATTCTTGAACTAAACTACCTGGTTACCCTGCTGTTAGTTCCTGACCCATCCAGCAAATGAGTAGAACACTTTCCAAAGTCATCTCACTAAAACCAAATATTATCTCGTAGCTTTATTATCTGTGAAATATGGAGTAAAGTTCAAATTACACCACTTTCCCCAGAAAAAAAACCACCCTTGAGGAGTCCCTGACCAAACTCTCTGGTCAATCCTGCCTTTCTTAACTCACGTCCTAAACGCCAGTAATCCTGGGAAAAATTAGAGATCTTCAAACTTGCTGCATTTTATATCTCCATATCTCTGTAAATATTGTTCATTCTGCTTACGATTAGCTTTTCTCTAGTGTCTAACTAGTGCAAGCGCATCTATCCCTATGCAGATTTCATATTGCCTTCTCCTCTCTGAAGACTTTTCTAATCCTCTCACCTTAGCCTTGATCCCTCCTTCCTTGCCTTATCATGGCACTTTTCACATGCTCAAAATGTTTCACCAATCATACTGTATTACAATTATTTCATGACATGTCGTTGTGCCAAACTTAATTGCAATTTCTACAGGTGAAAGGGCCAAGTCTTCTTTACTTTCTCATCACCCACACCTAACACAGTACATGACATCAGGCAGTGGTTTAGTGACATTCAATGAATGAATTATGGAAGCAAAGCTTTAAGAAAATAAATATAGGAACAGCATGGAAAGTGAATCAGAGAGAAAGCCACGTGCACGGGATCAATTAAACGGGTATTGAGATAATCCTGGCTGGTGATAATAATAATGAGGTAAAAATAATAATGAGGCAGAAAATTGTCAATGCCTATGGAGCAAGGAATAATATTTGGTATCTCTGAAAACAGAATCTGCAATACGCAGCAAGAGTTTGAAAGGGCAGAAGGAGTAATTGACAATAAATCCAAAATTGAGGCCAGAGCCAAGAATGAATGATTTTAATAAAAAGCCTTGGGAAAGCAGGAGGGAAGCTGAATAACTCAGTTTTGGGAATAATAAACATGGATTCTATGCTGTGCACAATGCTAGCTATTGCTGACATGTTGCTTTTTTGTACTCTCCTCAGTTTTGAAAGCAGAACTCGGGGGAGAGTGAAGGCTCAGAATTGTCGACTGCGTGACATATGTCTAAGAGCACTGAGGGTAGTCATGGTCAAGGCTGTAATCTCTGCCATTTGCTCTTCTCTCACATTGGAGAGCATACAATAGTAAAATTTTTTAAATTAAGGGAGTATTTCCTGCACCTTAAAATGAATGGTCCCAAATGAAGGAATTTTTTTAAAGAAACACATATTTTATATATATGCACACACATATAGTGCACTTATTTCTGTATATATAAAATGCAAAAATAAATATACAAGTTTTTATATACACAAACATACAATGTATTGGGAAACTGAGCTTTTGATTTTTAATTTTTAATGGCCTCTGTTAATTTTCACTCAATCAGATATCTAATTTGATCACTGTATTTTCGTGTCTGAAGTATATTTTTCAAGGGAATCTATGTTAACGATACTGAACTGTTCTGTTAAACTTTTAAATTATTGTCAGGATTTTTTCCTTACAGGTCATTCATTGTAATGGAGTAAGAATGAATCCAAATCTGGATTAAAAGATTTTGGTGAATTGGGAGTGTTTTTTCGCCAGACTCAGAATTAATGACTTAATGCTCCCTGAAGATTTCTTATCTATAGGCAACATGCACCATCTTGCTGAGTTAAAATCCTAGTAAGGATTGGATTAATTCTCCATTTCTAATGAGAAGAGAATAATACCAACAATGATTCTAATTATATCTCGGACTTGAAGAGTTCATTCCTTCTTAGGAGCTAAAGGAAAGTCTGCATCTGTTACGTAATTTATGCATAAAGACAAAGTCATTTGACAAAGGTTACACTGTATGATTAGAATCCAATGTGATAGAAATTCTGCATTTTTGATTCTACATTTAGTTCTCTTTGCTTTAAGTTCCCAATTTAAAAAAAAAAAGAAACAATAAATTGTAACGTACAAAACGAATAATTCTAATTTGATGTGAGGAAGATATTTCTGAGAGACATTTGTGAGATTTGAGAGTGTGGATTAGAAGAAGCTGTGAAATTTTTTTACTAGAAGTGTTCTAACATAAAGCAGATTCATGTATTTCTGAGCTAGTTTGTGGGGATACTATCTGATTGAAGCAAGGTGAAATAAATTATTTATCAAGATTTCCTGTAGTCATAGAATTCAATGATTTCTCTTTGATATGCTCTGTTACATTTTTTCCTACTAAGACTCAAAAATACATATATAAATGCAAAATGACACTGTTAAATTGCTTCCTTTTTGCAGGGAATAAAAGGAAGAGACTTGGGCTGAATCTTTTCATGCTTGCCTCTCTACAGTTTATTTTCAAAACTGCAGCCGGCGTAATCCTTTAAAAACATAGGTCAGACCATTGCAGCCCCTAATCAACACTCTGCATGGCTCCCTATTTCACCTGGAGGAAGAGCCAAGTCTTTTCAACAGCCAACAGAGCCCTACATGATCTACAGAGCTATCTCTTCCCCACCTCCCCACTACCTCCCTAGCCTCATCCTCTGCCCTACTACTTGCCTACTCTGTTCCAGCCACGCTGGCTGCCTTGTGGTCCCTCTGCTGGGAGCACGCCTGCCTCAGGGCCTTTGCATGTGCTGTTTCCTCAGCCTGGGATTCTCTTCCATGAGTTATCCCTATGGCTTTCTGCCACCCTTTCTTCAAGTTTTTTCTCAAGTGTTACTTTCTCAATGAGACTATCCTCATTACCCCCTAATTAAAAATTCAAACTTCTTCCACCTCCAGTGAATTCTTTTTTTACATAGTATTTGTTACTTTCTCACATTCTTCATAACTTGCTTACTTATGTTTGTTTTTGTTGTCTCTCCCCTCCCCCCAACATCTAGAATCTCCCAACTTCTAGAACATATGCTCTTGATGGGCAAGGATCTTTGTCTATTTTAGTTGATGTTTGTTGATTAATTTCAAAATGGTGTCTGTCACATATTAGGTTCTTCATATGTTTTGTACAAATGAACTAATACTCATTAACTAAGATGAGCAATGATTACAAGTGACTAGTAGGTAGCTTTTATTTTGCAAAAGATGTAATTTCTATATAAGCATATTTTAGTCAGAGGAGTAAAAAGTTGCCATTCCTGAAAAATTACTCAAAGATATACTCTAGCAAATTGAAAGACAACTGAAAATAAGATGAAAAGGCAAAGTATAAAATAATTAAGGCTGAATATCAATACCAATAAAATATAGAACGAAATCTTGTTCATTTTGTTAACCTTTTTAAATATAATACACATTTCAAAAACAATTATTGAAAGAAAACATAATGTAATAAAATAATGTAATCATAAAGTGGATCTAAAAGTAACAGATTAAATCAGTACAAACTGGGAAATAGAAAAAAAGATATAAGGGACAAAGTAAAAATGGGGAGAATAAGTTCCCACTATTTACAAACAGCATCAATGGAATAAGCATTATTTTAGAGTAATGATGCCATGAGAAGAAAATGTTCAAGTACTTTTCTTAAACCTGACTTCCACATAACAGACCTTCAAATCCTTGAAGCGAGTTGTCATGTCCCACCCAGTGCTTAGTATGTGTGAAGCATGATAGACTTTGAACTGTCCCACATAGAACAGAAGTTCAAGTTCTTCTCTCATCTGAGTCCCCTATTCAAGCTCCTCCTGCAGATTGGATGCCAGAATCGGACAAAAACTTCAGCTGTGGTCCCTGCAACAGAAAGGAGAGCACACACACCCTCTCACTTGCTCTAGATATTTTGCTTTTATGAGTCACCTTAAGATCATGTTTTTGAGGCTACGTTAATGACTCTCATGGAGTTCTTACCCAATGTAATTCCTCAGAATTACGCTACGTATACTCTACTGTGTACAACCAAGTGTAGGACCTCATTCTTTTCTAACTAAATAAAAATTTGGTAGATTTTAGCTCGTGGCTATATCATGTCAGTGCAATTTTGATTCAGCATATTCATGAATCATAAAGTTAATTTCAACTACAAATTTGGGAGAGTATGTTATTTCTTTATTTAAGAAATATAAGTAATTGGGAAAATGCTGAAAAAGATAATGGAAAGGACGGAACCATGCAACAATCCACTAGAAACCTCCCTTGTGATTGACATCAATGCACTATTAAGCACTATTGAGGTAGCGATTGAGCTACTTAACTGTTTTTGAATTTCATATTTTTCTATATTAAGAATAAGAACAATTTAGGATATTCCCAATTTAAGAATGAGTCCTGGACAATTATTTCTTTAGGTTCTTCATCTGCTAACCCTATCATAGAAATAAATTCGGATATGCTGTTGTCATTAGAAACACGCTGGCTTTCTTGTGACCTTTCTTGGGATAGTTACACATTATCTCTTAATAATTTATTCTAAAACGTCTTTCAAAATTCATATCAATAGTTTGCATAATTTTTCTTCCTACTTTTTGAAAACTAGGAAATTAATTTGATATAGCTACACAAAAACTGTTCAAAAAACGTCAAACAAGTTCAAGGAAATTAGTATGACATGCTGCATTATTATAAAGCACACTGCTAGATTTCTCTGTAATTATACTTTTAATTCTAAATCAATTACTTTGAGAATCTATATTAAACTTTGAATGATGACCAATTAAAAACATCTTTAAATGGCATTGCCCTTCAAAATGGAATTAGTGCTAATGAAATAAACTGCTTTTGATATTGTGAAAATCTGATTACATGACTGTTTCTGTAGCTAAATGGACAAACTTGCATATAGAATGCTTCTAAATATCTGCTTCTCTTCCACCTACTTTTCTATCATTTAGCAGTGATGAGGAGGGAGAAAAGAAGAGGTCTCTTAGTTGAACTTAAGATCTTCAAAAGCCTTTCCATGGCTTATTCATGCTTGTCCTATCCTTTGGTGTTGTTATGGGAAGATATTTAAACTTGCTTGGGTGTTATTAACATTCCTGGAGTTATGATTAGTCTTGAACTGTAGCCTGTAGTGGAATTCCACAGAAGGGTAAAGTCATAGTATCTTATGTTATTCAAACTTATCTACTATGCAGAATGAAAAAATCAGTAACCAATGAATTATTACTTAGAATCTGCTGTTTTAAGAACAAGAATGTTAAAGAAAATTTGTACATTTAATTGCTTGGGAGGTCAAGGCAGGAGGATCACTTGAGTTCAAGACCAGCCTGGGCAATGTAGTAAGACTCAGTCTCTAAAAAATTTCTTTTTAAAATCTAGCTGGATGTGGTAGCACATGCCTGTAGTCCCAGATACTGGGTAAGCTAAAGTAGGCACTAGAGCCCAGGAGTTCAAGGCTGCAGTGAACTATGATTGCACCACTGCACTCCAGTCTGGGCAATAGAGCAAGACCCTGTCTCAAAAAAAAAATTAGTTGCTTGATGGTGATTTTAAAATTCAGAATGACTTTAGGTAGTTTAGGTTATGTCTCTATGATGTAAAAATGGTCAACTTAGAAAAATGTAAAGAGTAGGAAGAAATCTCTCAGACAATTTTGGAGGTTCAAATGTACTTGACAATTCAGAGAAGTTACACAGGGTAAAATAAAGAGGCAAAGAACCTGAAGACCACGCAGATTCCACATCTTGTGCTTAAACATTGGTGCTTTCGGTCAGGTTGTTACAACTCTCTGAATTGCAATTTCCTTAGCTAAAAAATGGAGAAATAATATTTTCCAGAATTGCCTCAGGATAATTTCATTCAAATGTGGAAGTGTCTTATGAACTATGAAATGCACTGCAGACTCCCAGAAATATAATCTCTTTTTCCATTCATCCCCTAATTCAATAACTATGGTCAATTTGGCAGACATGTATTATTTAAACCTTGAATCACCTATTAATCATCACCTTTGGCAAAGAAAATGGAGATGCAAAAGTAGGTTCTGTATAAAAAGCTTAAATACATGATCTGCAGCAAAGCTGTATTTACTCAGTTAAAAAAAGAGAAATTTATCTTAGAAGCCAGTTTTAAAATGATAATTAACTGTTTTGTGTTGTCTAGTTAACTGATTCTTCAACAAACATAGTTTGAAGAAGCTAGACCTTCTGTTTTATGCAAAATAAATTGTCATCAGACCATATTTTCTAAGCTGAAAAATATTGTATTTTTATACTATTGTCTTCCGTCCATTTAGTTTATGTACCTTAATTGCTTCATGGTGCTCTTGGCCAGAAACAAATTATTTCTAAATATTATGTTTGCATTTTGATCCTTTATCTTAGCTGTAAAATTATACATAGCTAGTCTTTTCTCTTATAAACCCATCTGTGGTTGCTGAAAAGTAAATTATTTTGTTGAAGGTCAGCATTAAATCCAGCCAGATTTACCTTTTATTAATCCCTGTTTGTTGCTTAGGGATTTTATCACTGTGCTAGAACCACTTTTTGGCCCCAGAATCTTTTCTCTCAATTTAATTCATAATGCCACTATAATGCAATAGATGTTAGGATTTGGCCATCTGGGCATTTTAAAACATGGCAGCAGACCAGTGGAGTCTCAGTTTGGTGTTGCATCTGATGTTCCCTCCTTACTACACATGACCAGCCATTTGTCAAAAATGCAGAGCCTGTGTCCAACAGTTTACTGTGGCCACATGGGCTTTAGTCACGCTTTGTAACTCTCAATTAGAAAAATCTCAAATTTAGTCATTACAAGTTTTATGGGTTGTGAGAGCACAAGGGGTCCTTAAAATGACCAGACAGCTGAAAGATGTGGCAGGCAGTGAAACACCAAGCAAGGAAGTATCCTCGCAGGCCAGTGACTAACGATCCCTCCTGCGCTCAGTTTATGTTGAAATTAAAGTAAAATCCTATTTTCAGTATTGAGTAAATGGGGTCGCTAGAGTGCTATGCAACAGAATTATATGTGAAAAAAAATGATGTGAAGTATACAATCACCTCAGCTATTCAAATTAGCTCTTTTCAGAAGGGGTCTCTGGAACCCTGTTTCCATCATTTGGCAATGAGCCAGAGGGAAAAACAAACATTTCCCAGGCTTCTCTCCCAACCGAGGAGCTGCACATTCTTCAAAATCTCAGATTTCACCTCTTATTTGAAGCCTCTCTTGCATGGCCATTTGGAACTGACATTTCTGCTGCAATTCCGAAGCGCGAACTCCCGGGGCTGAAGTCCGCCTGCTCTCCACTTAACCCCATATACTCAGAATGCGCAGTGCGGCATCTGTCCACTGGGGGCGTCTTTTTCCTCGAATTGCGCTAGGGCTCCCCAGCGGCTAACAGTAGCCACCTGCGCTTGTGTGCGCGTTATGTATCGTTTCCATCCTTCGTGGCTTGATTTAGTTCTTTATACTCTCGTTCTCATATCTGGATTATAGATCGTTCCCACAGTGTCTTCACACTTGACCTGCAACCAAAGGATGTTCAAAGTCGGGTAAATATATAGTATCAAATAAATTTCTGTAATTCTCAATTCTTCTACAGTGGCATATGCTCATTTGAAGAATTTGAGTATGTCGGCTGTGTATTATATTTGACATAAATATACAACTTCTAAACCAATATTTTTGGTATCATTCCACTCAGAAAGTATCCAGTTTAAGACAGGAGAATACGCAATTATAATGTTTAAAAAACTGAGATGGGGTCAAAGGCATTGGAAAAATATTTTAATATGGAGATTATGGACATTACAGAAGCATATGTTTGGTTATTACAATCTTGAAAGTTAGATTCTTATCTACGTTAGATTCTTATGCACATATTATAGAAAGACAAAATTTCTGTGGAAAATTTGTTTCCTGATCAAATTAATAATTATTGTACTTGTATTACCAAGGGTAAATACCAATGACTAAAGTAAACATCGTTTATGTGGTTTTCTACATGGTTTCAAATTTGAAATTTAGAGGCTGGAGACTAGCACTACATTTTAACCACTCTTGTAAATTATGTCACCAACATGCTATCCTTACTCACAGATCTATTTTTGAAAAATTCTAGATGGCTTGATTTTAATTTTATCTCAAATAGTTCTGTTGTTGTAGAGCCTACTTAGAAACATTTAAGGTTTAGTTTCCAGAACTTTGTTCTAGGAAACTTTGTTTGGTTTCACTTGGATTCCTAGATTAAATTTAAGATTCCTTCTGTAGAAATATTATGACCACATATACAACATGTCAATGTAAATGTCAGTGAAGCCATATAATAATAGAAGGATTAAAAATAAAACCCACAGGGAATTATGCTGCACTGAATCAAATTGTCGGCATTAATGATCGCCTCCATTTACACCCATATGTCATTCCTTTCATTCTGTAGCATCGTGGGAATGAGCACTATTAGAGTAATATATTCCAAAATAGCTCATTATGGGCGGGGGTTGGGAAAGAGAAATATTATTCCATATCATTACTAATAAATTTAATTACCTGTACCCTGCTAGCAGTACATACATTCATTACTTTAATATATTAAAAATATATTACCTAAAGCCACAGTTAACTAAGTAATAGCACTGCTTAATCTTATGATATTCACTGTTTTTGGTCATCTTTCACTAGATATTCTCTGAAGCAAATTCTCATTTTTGTTTTAACAATATTATTATCTAATTTAGATTTTTAAGATCAACAGAACATTTTAGCAAGATAATTATTAAAGCTAGGCTTCTACATATTTTCCTGTATGTACCATTAAATTATTATCCAACTCCCCACAAATTGCATAAAAAAATTTCAAAACATTTAGATATATCAGCTATTTAACCAATTTTATTCCAATTTAATTACTAATTACTTAGAAATTAATTGCCAATTTCATTTCTTGAGAACTCCCTCCTAAAATCTTTTGCGGTAATGCAATCTGGATTTGTTAAGCTATGTGCCCAGCTCTCATTCAGAAATCTCCCTGTGGAAACATCCTGGGGATTTCCTGTCTCCCTCTTGCTTGGTTTTCTCTCTCATTTAGTGGCGCACATCTTGGTGTGCACAGGAAGTACATTTGTTGAGACTTTTATGTTTAATGTATTTTTATTTAAGCTATGCACTTGATCTATTATTTGTCTAGGTGTAAAATGCTGGGCATAATATCATTTTTTCATTATATTCTTTCTATATTCTTTAGCACCCAGTATCACTGGTAAGAAAGTCAAAGCCAATTTATATCCTAATCTTTTGTTTATGACTCTTACCCTACCCTGAAGTTTGTAGCATTTGCTCTCTGTTCATATACTCTAAAATTTTTGGATGACTTTATTGGATATTGGTCCATTTTCATCCACTGTGCTGGTTAGTTACTCCATAGACTCTTTCAATATGTCAACTTATGATAATTGATTTGAGAAATGGTCTCAAAATATTTTATTGCTCATTCAGTTCCCTTCCTCTGTTCCAGGAACATCCATATTTGGTTACCCATCTTCCCTGGTTGAATGTTTAATTTTCTTATCTTTTCTTTCTTATTCTCATCTTTTAAAATAATGTATCTTCTAGAAGATTTTTTAACTGTATTTTCTAAACTTTCTAAATGAGATTTTAGTTTACATTACAATATGTTTCATACCTAAAAGATCTTTTTTTCTGCCTAAATTTTCCCTTTTGATAGTATTTTAATCCTGCTCCGTAGTTATAATATTTTATCTTGGCTTTCTGCAGATATGAACAATAGTCCTTTTTTCTAGAGAAGGAGCGCTATCTTCATCATTAGGGTGTCTGTTTCTTTCAAGTACTTTGTATGTTTCTTCCTGTTTGTTGTGGTCTCTGTTCCCCATTTTAGTGGCTTTACTCAAATGTCTAACAATTCTTAGTTGTAGGCTTATACGTAAAAGTTGGGATAGGAATTGCTCAAAAGCTCTTAATACATGCTGTGAGTCTTATTGCCAGTCTCCTTCATAGTAAGATGACAGATTTGGCTTGGCTCTCCAGCTGGTCAGATATCCCAAAGAGAGTCTTCTAGATTTCCACCTGGAACAAAAGCCAGGATTCCTCCTTGCAAGATTATAAACTTTTCTTAAAACTCTTATTTACATTTCAATGACATTTGAGGAAAGAACCAGAGCATATTTGTCCAACCATCATCTTGGCCAAGAATTCCCTTTTCTTTCTTGATAGTGTTGGCAGCTAGAACATAACTTGCAAAATTATGTAATAACTAAATAATTGTTGAGTGAATAAATGATTAATAGAAGGAATCTAAGAAGTTAAACAGGATTATCCTTACTACTTATTTGTGTTTTCTTTAGGAAGGGTTTTACTTTAAATCCAACGCCAAAGTGTCTGAAAGTCCTTAAGAACTTATTGAATGGCTCATTTGTTGCTGAGAACAATGATTTGGTTAAATGGAATGAAAGGCTTTAAGAATCTCCCATTTTTTTACTGGCAATACCTGGCACAACTCAGAACCATAAAACATCTTTTTTATAAAAGTTGATAGTACTGAAGGTACGTCATATTTGATATGGATATGAATGTTCTAAAAAGTTGCATAAATATGAGATTATGAACAATTTCTCTTTCACTTTATACTACTTTATTATTTTTCAACTAAATTATCACTAAGAATTTCAGAGTTTAGTCTTTCATATTTTGAGGAACTGAGAGAGTTTAATGAGGAGAAGACCAACTGAACAGAGACCCTGAATTATAGTTTGATTCGAGGGATTATGAGAGCCCTTTAGAGGCAACATTGGACCTAGCAATTGGCGCAGTCTGGGGAAGCGGGGCTCTTTACAGGCAAGACATCTCATGCTGGACATTTAGCCAGTCCTCTCTGGAAATTCATGACTTTTTTTGGAAACTTTTCTTAAATTGTTTGTTGATAATCTTTTCCCTTCCATATTTTGTGTCCTTTGCCTTTCGATGGGAATTTATATCCCTTAAATATTGGGTATTCTGGACTGTTCTTCTATTTCTTGACTTTTCTACTTTCTATTTGTTAATTGTTTTACTCTACTTTCAGAGAGGTTTCTTAAAATTTTGTCTTCTAATCTTTCTATTGAATTTTTCACCTGTGCACTTATGTTTCTGATATTGAATATATTTTGTTGTTGTTTGAGTTTTCTGCATTAAAGCAACCTGTTTATGGTTTCTGCATATTACAAATAGCTTTGTTTTGATTTTTCTCCCTCCATAGTGTTTCCTCCAAGTTGCTTTAGATCTTTTGTTGTTTGTTTGTTTTGATCTTTATGTCAAGAGCCTTTCCACAGGTTTTTCTCATCTTTGACTTTCTATGCATTCCTGTAAGTAAGGGATTTAAAGCCTGATTGCTCCTGATAAACACATGATGGGACTTCTCCACTCTGAGCTACATTGTAAGTTGACCTGTGTGAGTATTTTATTGAGGAATCCCAATAGTTTTTGTCTTTATCTTTTCTGCTGTAGAGTGGATCAAATTACTCAGGAAAGACTTCTAATTTCTATCTACAGGAAGGGATCTAGAAGCCAGCTGCAAGTAGAAGAAAGAGCTGGGGGTGTTTGCATTCAGTATTCAGTATGCATCTGATGATGAATCCCCATGTTGTCAGTATGGTACATACACAAAACTGTGTGTAGCATTCCCCAGCTGAAGATCTTACTTTCCCTTTCTAGTGAACACATCTCCAGATTTTTAGGGGAGGAGGGACATGCAGCAGTGAAACATCAGATATATATTTGGTTCTCAGACATATTCTACCTAAGCTGCCAGAGTTCAGAACCACTCCCTTCATCTTCATTCTAAAAGTAATGGATACTTTCAATGATTCTGCAAGTGTAAATTGGGTTTGTCCCTACCCTTCCCTACTGATGGCAGTTTCCATTCATTCGTTTATAGTTTCCAAAACTGTGCCCTTTACTGCTCCTGATTTCCCCATCCTTGTGGTTTATATTTTTAAGAATATACACCCCTTTACTATCATTCTTGTAAGTATGTCCCAGTAATCTATCTTAATGAAAGACTAAAATGGCATATTTTTAATATTTACTTATGTATTATTTTTGTTTTTCCATAAGTTATTGGGATACTGGTGGTATTTGGTTATATGAGTAAGTTCTTTAGTGGTGATTTGTGAGATTTTAGTGCACTTGTCACCCAAGCAGTATACGCTTCACCATATTTGTAGTCTTTCACCCGTTGCTTCCCTCCCACTCTTCCTCCCAAGTCCCCAAAGTTCATTGTATCATTTTTATGCCTTTGCATCCTCATAGCTTAGCTCCCACATATCAGTGAGAACATACGACATTTGAGTGTCCATTCCTGAGTTACTTCACTTAGAATAATAGTCTCCAATCTCATCCAGGTCACTGCAAATGCCATTAATTCATCCCTTTTTATGGCTGCATAGTATTCCATCATACATACACACACACACACACACACACACACACACACATATATATATAAAACACAGTCTCCTTATCCACTCATTGATTGATGAGCATTTTGGTTGGATCCACAATTTTGCAATTGTGAATTGTGCTGCTATAAATATGTGTGTGCAAGTATCTTTTTCGAATAATGACTTCTTTTCCTCTGTGTACATACCCAGTAGTGGGATTGTTGAATAAAATGGTGGTTCTACTTTTAGTTATTTAAGGAATCTCCACACTGTTTTCCATAGAGGCTGTACTAGTTTACATTCCCACCATCAGTGTAGCAATGTTTCCTGTTTGCCACACTCACACCAACATCTACTGTTTTTTGATTTTTTGATTATGGCCATTCTTGCAGGAGTAAGGTAGTATCACATTGTGGTTTTGATTTGCATTTCCTGATCATTAGTGATGTTGAGCATTTTTTCATATGTTTGTTGGCCACTTGTATATCTTTTGAGAATTGTCTATCCATGTCCTTAGCCCACTTTTTGATGGGATTCTTTGTTTTTTTCTTACTGCTTTGTTTGAGTTCGTTGTAGATTCTGGATATTGGTCCTTTCTCAGATGTATAGATTGTGAAGATTTTCTCCCACTCTTTGGGTTTTCTATTAACTCTGCCGACTGTTCCTTTTGCTATGCAAAAGATCTTTAGTTTAATTAAGTCCCAGCTATTTATCTTTGTTTTTGATGCGTTTGCTTTTGGGTCCTCCATCATGAAATCCTCGCCAAAGCCAATGTCTAGAAAGATTTTTCCAATGTTATCTCCTAGAATTTTTATAGTTTCAGGTCTTAGGTTTAAGTCCCTAATCCAGCTTGAGTTGATTTTTGTATAAGCTGAGAAATGAGGATTCAGTTTTATTTGCCTGTATGTGGCTAGCCAGTTATCCGAACACCATTTGTTGAAAAGGGTGTCCTTTCCCCACTTCATGTTTTTGTTTGTTTTGTCAAAGACCAGTTGGCTGTACGTATTTGGGTTTATTTATGGGTTCTCTATTCCGTTCCATTGGTCTATGTGCCTATTTTTATACTGGTACCACACTGTTTTGGTAACTATGGCCTTACAGTATAGTTTGAAATTAGGTAGTGTGATGCCTCCAGATTTGTTCTTTTTGCTTAGTCTTGCTTTGGCTATGCGGGCTCTTTTTTGGTACCATATGAAGTTTAGAACTGTTTTACCTAATTCTGTGAGGAATGCTGTGGTATTTTGATGGGAATTGCATTGAATTTGTATATTGCTTTTGTCAGTATGGCCACTTTCACAGCATTGATTCTACCCTTCCATGAGCATGGGATGTGTTTCCATTTGTTTATGTTGTCTATGATTTCTTTCAGCAGTGTTTTGTAGTTTTCCTCATAGAAGTCCATCAACCCCTTAGTTAGGTATATTCCTAATTATTTTATTTTTTTGCAGCTATTGTAAAAGTGTTGACTTCTTGATTTGAGTCTCCAGTTGGTCACTATTGATGTATAGAAGAGCTACTGATTTGTGTACATGAATCTTGTATCCGGAAACTATGCTGAATTCTTTTATCAGTTCTAGGAGCTTGCTGGAGGAGTCCTTAGGGTTTTCAAGGTAAATGATCATATCCTCAGCAAACAATGACAGTTTGACTTCCTCTTTACCAATTTGGATGCCTTTTATTTCTTTCTCTTCTCTGCTCTGGCTAGGACTTCCATTACTATGTTGAAGAGGAGTGGTGAGAGTGGACATCCTTGTCTTGTTCCAGTTCCCAGAGGGAATGCTTTCAACTTTTTCCCATTCAGTATTATGTTGTCTGTGGGTTTGCCATAGATGGCTTTTATTACATTAAGGTATGTCCCTTGTATGCAGATTTTGATGAGAGTTATAATCATAAAGGATGCTGGATTATGTCAAATGCTTCTTCTGCATCTATTGAGATGATCGTTTGATTTTTATTTTTAGTTCTGTTTACATGGTGTATCCTATTTATCAACTTGCATGTGTTAAACCATCCCTGCATCCCTGGTGTGAAACCCACTTGATCATGGTGGATTATCTTTTTGATATGTTGTTGGATTCAGTTAGCTAGTATTTTATTAAGGATTTTAGCATCATGTTCATCAAGGATATCAATCTGTAGTTTTCTTTTCTGGCTATGTCCTTTCCTAGATTCAGTATGAGGATGATGCTGGCTTCATAGAATGAATTAGGTAGGATTCCTTCTTTCTCCATCTTGTGGAATAGTGTTGAAAGGATTGGTTCAATTCTTCTTCGAATGGCTGGTAGAATTCAGCTGTGAATCCATCTGGTCCTGGACTTTCCTTTGCTGGTAATTTTTAAATTACCATTTCAATCTCGCTGCTTGTTATTTGTCTGTTCAGGGTATCCAATTCTTCCTGATTTAAGCTAGGAGGGTTGTATTTTTCCAGGAATTTATCCATCTCTTCTACGTTTTCTAGTTTATGTGTGTAAAGGTGTTCATAGTAGCCTTGAATTACCTTTTGTATTTCAGTGGTGTCAGTTGTAATATCCACCGTTTTGTTTCTTAGTGAGGTTATTTGGATTTTCTCTCTTCTTTTCTTGGTTTATCTTGTTAATGGTCTCTCAATTTTATTTATCCTTTCAAAGAACCAACATTTTGTTTTATTTATCTTTTGTATTTATTTTTTTTTCAATTTCATTTAGTTCTGCTCTGATCTTTGTTATTTCCTTTCTTCTGCTGGGTTTGGATTTGGTTTGCTCTTGTTTCTCTAGTTCCTTGATTTGTGACCTTGGAACGTTAGTTTTTGCTCTTTCATTCTTTTTGATGTAGGCATTTAGGGCTATGAACTTTCCTCTTAGCACCGCCTTTGCTGTATTCCAGAGTTTTTGATAGGTTGTGTCGTTGTTGTTCACTTGGAAGAATTTTTACATTTCTATCTTGATTTTGTTTTTGACCCAAAGCTCATTCAGGATCAGATTACTAAATTTCCATGTATTTGCATTGTTTTGAAGGTTCCTTTTAGAGTTGATTTCCAGTTTCATTCCACTGTGGTCTGAGAGAGTGCTTGTTATAATTTCCATTTTCTTAAATTTATTGAAGCTCATTTTATGGCCAATGATAAGGTCTATCTTGGAGATTGTTCCATGTGCTGTTGAATGGAATGTGTATTCTGTGGTTGTTGGATGGAATCTTCTGTATATATCTGTTAAGTCCTTTTGTTCCAAGGTGTAGTTTAAATCATTATTTATTTGTTGACTTTCTGTCTTGATGACCTGTCTAGTGCTGTCATGGAGTATGGAAATCCTTCACTATTATTTGTTGCTGTCTATCTCATTTCTTAGGTCTATTAGTAATTGTTTTACAAATTTGGGAACTCCAGTGTTAGGTGCATATATGTTTAGGGTTTTGATATTTTCCTGTTGGACAAGGCCTTTTACCATTATATAATGTCCCTCTTTTTCTCTCTTAACCACTATTGCTTTAAAGTTTGTTTTACCTAATATAAGAATAGCTACCCCTGCTCGCTTTTAGTGTCCATTTGCATGAAATGCCTTTTTCTACCCCTTTATTTTAAGTTTATGTGAGTCCTTATGTGTTACTTGAGTCTCCTTAAGGCACCAGATAGTTGGTTGGTGAGTTCTTATCCATTCTGTGGTTCTGTATCTTTTAAGTGGAGCATTTAGGACATTTACATTCAATGTTAGTATTAAAGTATGAGTTATTGTTGTATTCATCATGCTCTTCACTGCCTGTGTACTTTGTTTCTTTTTCTTTTTTGTTTTTGTTTTTAACTTGTATTTTTGTTTGATAGGCCCTGTGTGATTTATGCTTTAAAGAGGTTCTGTTTTGATGTGTTTCCTAGATTGGTTTCAAGATTTGTTCTTTTCAGCAATTCTTGTAGTGGTGGCTTGGTAATGGTAAATTCTTTCAGCATTTGTTTGTTTGAAAAGACTGTATCTTTCCTTCGTATAGGATGCTTAGTTTTGCTGGATAAAAAATTCTTGGCTGATAATTGTTTTGTTTGAGAAGGCTGAAGATAGGCCCCCAACCTCTTCTAGCTTGTAGGGTTCCTGCCGAGAAATCTGCAGTTAATCTGACAGGTTTTCCTTTATAGGTTACCTGGTGTTTCTGTCTCACATCTGTTAAGATTCTTTCTTTCATCTCAACTTTGGATAACCTGATGACAATGTGCTAGGCAAAGATCTTTTTGTAATGAATTTCCCAGTTGTTCTTTGTGCTTCTTGTATTTGGATGTCTAGGTCTCTAGAAAGGCTGGGGAGGTTTTCCTTGATTATTCCCCCGAATATGTTTTCCACGCTTTTAGAATTCTCTTTTTCCTCAGGAACACCGATTATTCTTAGGTTTGGTCATTTAACATAATCCCAGACTTCTTGGAAGCTTTGTTTGTATATTCTTATTTTTCTTTCTTTGTCTTTGTTGGATTGGGTTAATTGGAAGACCTTGTCTTTGAGCTCTGAATTTCTTTCTTCTATTTGTTCAGTTCTATTGCTGAGACTTTCCAGAGCATTTTGCAATTCTAAAAGTGCATCCAAAGTTTCCTAAATTGTTTATTGTTTTTTCTTTAAGCTATCTATTTCTTTGAATATTTCTCCCTTCACTTCTTGTATCATTTTTTGGATTTCCTTGCATTGGACTTCACCTTTCTCTGGTCCCTCCCTGATTAGCTTAATAACTAACCTCCTGAATTCTTTTTCAGGTAAATCATGAATTTCTTCTTGGTTTGGATCCATTGCTGGTGAACTAGTGTGATATTTTGGGAGCGTTAAATAGCCTTGTTTTTCATATTACCAGGGTTGGTTTTCTGGTCTCTTCTCATTTGGGTAGCCTCTGTAAGAGGGAAAGTCTAGGGCTGAAGGCTGTTCAGATTATTTTGTCCCACGGGGTGTTCCCTTGATGAAGTACTCTTCCCCTTTTCCTATGGATGAGGCTTCCTGTGAGCTGAAATGCAGTGATTGTTGTCTCTCTTCTGGGCCTAGCTACCCAGTAAGTCTACCCAGCTCTGGGCTGGTACTGGGGGTTGTCTGCACAAAGTCCTGTGATGTGAACTATCTATGGGTTTCTCAGCCATGGATACCAGTGCTTGTTCTGGTAGAGGTGGTGGGAGGTTCAGTGGACTCTGCGAGGGTTCTTAGTTTTGGTGGTTTAATGCTCTATTTTTGTGCTGGTTGGCCTCCTGCCAGGAGGTGGCACTTTCCAGAGAATATCAGCTATGGTAGTATGGGTAGGAACTGGCAGTGGGCGGGGCCCTAGAACTCCCAAGATTATATGCCCTTTGTCTTCTGCTACCAGGGTGGGTAGGGAAGGACCATCAGGTGGGGGTTGGGGTAGGTGTGTCTGAGTTCAGACTGTCCTTGGGCAGGTCTTGCTGTGGCTGCTGTGGAGGATGGGGGTAAGATTCACAGGTCACTGAAGTTGTGTACCTAGGTGGATTATGGCTGCCTCTGCTGAATCATGCAGGTTATCAGGGAAGTGGGGGAAAGCCAGCAATCACAGGCCTCACCCAGCTCCCACACAAACCAAAGAGCTGGTCTCACTCCCAGCGTGCACCACCCTGCCAACAGCCCTGAGTCTGTTTCCAGGCAGAGGGCTTGAAAACTTGCCCCAGACTACCCGCCTCTCAGCCTTGAAAGAAAAGGGCTTGGTTCTTCCCTGTGGAGTCTGCACACTGGGTTTGTGCCCTCCCCTGAGTTCTGGCCAGGAGGTTTCTCACCCCATTCAAATTATTACAAAGCTCAACTAGAGATTTCCTTCTCCCTGTGGGATTTTACTCCGTGCTTCCCTGGCCGCTCTCCTGACAGATCCCTGTGGTGCCAGGCAGGAATGGCCTGCTAGGGGACCCAGCCAGTTCCCAGGGCCTTTCTGCTGCTCCCTCTACCACTGTATTTCACTTGGCTCTCTAAACTGACTCAGCTCCAAGTAAAGTCGGAAACTTCTCCCACAAACAAAACTTCAGCTTCTCCAGTGGGAGTGTGTGTTCGGTAGAGGAGAGTTTCCCTTTCCTGTCTCCAGAGTGGGGGCACTCACAGTATTTGGGGTGTCTCCTGGGTCATGCAGGAGCAGTCTGCTTCCTTCAGAGGGTCTATGGGTCCTTTTGGGATTGCTTGCACCTGAGGTCTGAGTAAGGAGCAGGGAGACCTTGGGTGGTGCAGGGCTCCCACCAGGGTGCACACACACTTGGGGTCCGCTGTCAGCTTCTTGGTTTTTATTTTTGACTCTCATAGCATATGACAAAAGCTTGCACATAGTAGACACTTACCTGGTATTTGTAGGATTGAATAAATGAATATTTTAAACACATCCAAAACGTAGAACTACAGCATTTGCACATGCTACAGATTTATGCCTTTAACAAATTAATAAAATTAAATGTCTCTTTCCTCCTTCAGTAATGCAACATATAGATAACTTCATCAGTTTAAAAAATCTATATTGCAAAAACTTAACAATAATTTGAGTGAGCATTTTATCTATCCCTGTGTTCTTATCTATCCAACAAACACTTATGGAGCAACAACAATGTCACTAATAAACACCAAGATTAATGTTTGTGTTTTGTTATACAGCATGTCTATTATAAACTGGACATCATTCAATTAGTAAAAATGTCCCTTCAATAAATTTTTATATATTGAGACTTGTTATTTCCCAAATCAAGAACAGATTGAAGTAAACATTTATATGGTTTATGTGTCACTAAATAGAACTTTGATATATAGACTCGCACATTCTATTACTAAATTTAATAATGCAAATGGAGTTTTAGTTTATTGCTTCTGTATAAATTTCATTAGGTTTCTGAGGAAGCTATAAAGCTAATTGTAATGTATTTGGAATTTGGTTAGAAACAGGTTGCTTTTATTAATAGTTTTTTCAACCAGAATTATATAAAACCACTAGATTTTGATAGATCAGATTCAATTTATCCAGATAGTATATTTCCTTAAGGATGTAACATTAGAGATGTAACATAATTTTTGTATTGGATGTTTGATCGATAAAAGTTTATGGATCAGCAGGCAATACAATTTGCCATACCTCTCCATTTTTCATTTCAGAAATAAATCATTGCTTGTACAAGAGTATGACTTTTTTATGTTACAGTTTCATAGACTGTAATTGGTTCTGATTTATTTTAAAAAGTATAAGATTTATATTCAGATAAGTTTATTGAAGTGTAAATATTTAAAGGATGACAGCATTATTTTTAATGTATATGATATTTTTAAAAAGCAAAATAACATACTAGGGTACCTAACTCAAAAATAGAGGGGACTTCATTGAAATAAAAAAGAAAAAAAATATAGGAGACTGCTTTTCTTAGCTATAAATCTTTGTATTTATTTGATCTTTTATATCATATGTATGTTATTTATTAAAATTAAAAATTAATAGGAAATAAAGTAGCTAACACCTATTGAGCACTTTCTAAAAGCCAGAAAATCTGCTAAACACTTTATATGGGTTGTTCCATTTAATCCTCAAAATAGCCCTATACATTATTGTTCTTCACATTTTATAGATTAGAAAAATACCAAGGCTTAATATAAAAAATAAAAGAATAAGATAGTCATGTTAACAATAGTTAATATTTAATGAATACAAGCTATGTTTAGGGCACTGTTCTAAGTGTTTCATGTGTATTATACTATTTGAGCCTCACTACAAGTATGAAATAGGTGCAATTTTTCTTTTTTTACAAATGATCCAAAAATCACAAGGCCGAAATTCAAACACAACTACCTGCATTCACAGCTTGTGCTAAAATACGATGCTTGGATCACTTGCAAAACTTTGTGCTACAAGTATCAGAAACTCTGACACAAAATGCCTCCAACATTAAGGTCGTTAACAGTGCTGTTTGTTTAGTTAATTCTTGCACTGCTATAAAGACCTGAGACTGTGTAATTTTTAAAGAAAAGAGGTTGAATTAGCTCACAGTTCTGCAGGCTGTACAGATAGCATGGGTGGGGAGGCCTCAGGAGACTTTCAATCATGGTGAAAGGTAATGGGGAAGCAGGTACATTATCAAATGGCAGCAGAGGACAGAGAGAGAAGTAGGAGGTGCTATACACTTTTAAACAACCAAATCTCAGGAGAACTTACTATCACAAAAACAGCAAGAGGGAAGTCCAGCCCCATGATCCAGTAACCTCCCATGAAGACCCTCCTCCAACATTGGAGATTACAGTTCAATATGAGATTTGGGTGGGGACACAAATCGAAACCGTATCAAGGGCACATCACAAAGTCCAGAAGTAGGGCCAGTGTCCAGGTTGACTAATGTGATAATGTCATAAAAAACCTAGGTTCTTCCCATGTCTCTGTTTTACCATATCAGTTTAGCTTCTCTGCTCCTTGTGGGCTATCAATTAAAGCAAGCTATTTAAACTTATTGACCCTAAATATATTCAAATGTAACTGAGAATGATAGCCTTTCAGTGTTGGTTCAGGACTGGAAACAGGAAGACTGCATCATTTCCAAGGGTTCATATCTCAGTACCTCAGTTTCCTCATCTGCAAGGTCAGCATAATGATACTATCTACGCCATGGGTGTTGTGAGGATTAAGTTGAGATACATAAAGTGCTAAAAACTGTGTCTGTCACACTGTAAGTGCTACAAATACATTAGTTGTTGTCATTGTTACGTTATTGTGACAATATCAAGAAGAAATTATGGCACTGCCTTAGATGTGGATTTAATTAAATTGCTGCCTGGTGGGAGTTGGATTTCAAGCCAATTCCTGAAGAAGTCACCTAATGGGATAATAGGTTTACCCTTAGACCACCAGTTGGGACACTCTGGAGCTGAGGGTAGAGTCACCTTTTCTGAGGCACAAGGCCATTCAGGGATGGGGCATAAAAGGAACAGGGTGGCAACAACCTTTCCTGTCTGCTATGAAGATGACATAAAGGCACTTAGCACAGGGGTGTTTAGAGAACAGGGAGCAAGGCAGCATTCTTGGAGCAAGTTTGCCTTCCATCCCTGCCATGGAACTGCTATTTGCTTGAAATGCTTATTCCTCATTTAAAAAATGGAACATCACTCAAGGTTGTTTTGACTGAATGAGTGTAGATCCTGTTCCTCCTTTTCTACTTCCATGGTGTCTGTCCTGTAGCTGCACAGTCAATGAACCTCCCAATAAGAGGACACCCCTTTCCACAGCCCTTTTTTGGCAGTGATACACAAGACACCATGCTTTCCTGCCAGGCCCTACAAACAAGTGAAAATGATAATACATGTCATCCCGACTTTAGAGAATGGTTTTAAGAATCAAATATGATAATATATGTGAATAAATGTTCTTTAAACCTGTAAGACTGTATATAGCAGTGAAGGATAAGGGTTAATTTACACCTACAAGATTTCTGATCTATCTGCTAGGGTGCTTCATTAGCCTTTTCTGATAATGGATTCATGACAGTTGTACATTAGAAGCTATGTGGGTCATTAACCCATGACACTGACATCTTAGTTATAAAAGGGAGCAACTTTATAGAACACATATTAGCGAGAACATTAACAAAATGATCAGAATTTGATGTTTCCTAATGGGCCATTATATCCTTTTTGTTCTTTATTTTTAAAGTAGGTTAAAAAATACATGAATCTGTGGCAGAGAGATTAATATCATTCTAAAGAGCTGGCATCAGAACATTAATAGATATACAGTTTCTCCCTTTGACCTGGAAACTGGAATTCTGAGAAGAAAAAAAAAACAAACAAAACAAAACTTAGAGAATAACAGCTGTCAGGAATTATCTCTCAAGAAATCCAAACTGCCAGCCATGGTAGCTCACATCTATAATCCCAGCACTTATGAGATGAGGTGGGAGGATCACTTGAGGCCAGGAGTTCAAGACTAACCTGGGCAACATAGCAAGACCCTGTATCTTTAAAAAAAAATAAAACCCAACCAAAATTTACCTAAACATTAACATTTGTTACTGAAGATGTGCCTGATATCCTAAATTACCAAAGCAACTACATCAATGACTGAATTATCATAGTTTCAATTCTACCTTAAAAATTACTATGTGAAAGGGCTTTTGATCAAGAAGTAGCATCAATGTTATAGCAAACAAGGGCTTGATTAGAGCTGAAAAGAGTTTCATACCCAGAATGTAGAGTGTGAAGAGGTCACAATTCAGTAAGTAATGATGTGGCTTCTATTGCTGAATAGTCACAGTTATTTATAGAAAGAATATTCATTTTCTATTTAAAGTATACTTTAATATTTTGGAACTACTTCACTTATTTTCCTACAAGTATCAGGATGTTAACTATAACATATTAAGCTTCTCAAATTTGGAAGGTGACTTTTTTTATGTCTGCCTATGCTTTATGTGTTGCTTTCATCAATTAGTGACTTCTGCCTATAAGACTGGTATTGTAACACAGAAGACTTTGAATAAAACCAAAGTTGTGTGTCTTATTGTGTTTTATATACTTTATTGTAATTAAGGTTTTTTTTTACAGTAGCAAGTAATGAATAATCATTATCCAGCTAATTTGACCAAGTGCTAATTTTGAATTCTAAATTGGTCAAATTAATGTTTAAAAGTGTCCAGTATTAATATATGCACATATTGAGATTCTTATTAAACAAGTATTTAGTTTTATTATTTGTTATGTATGTCTGTTTCAGTATGACTATAGAAAATAAACCTTATGAATAGATTTTTTATCTTTTTAATTTACTAGACAATAATTCCCAAAAAATCTTTGTGATGGTGAATCAGATGGCAAAAATTATAGGTGTAAGAATAAAGTATATGGCTTTTTGAGAACATGACTGCCTTTAGGTTATTTCTTAGCATCCTTAACCATAGGTAAATTACTTGGTTAGTATGGTGTATTAGTCCGTTCTCACACTGCTGATAAAGACATACCTGAGACTGGGCAATTTACAAAAGAAAGAGGTTTAATCGGACTTACAGTTCCATGTGGCTAGGGAAATTCTCACAATCATGGTGGAGGGTGAAAGGCACTTCTTACATGGTGGTGGCAAGAGAGAATGAGGAAGCAAAAGTGGAAACCCCTAATAAACCTGTCAGATCTCATGAGACTTATTCACCATCACGAGAATAGCATGAGAAAGACGAGCCCCCATGATTCAATTACCTCCCACTGGGTCCCTCCCACAACACGTGGGAATTCTGGGAGATACAATTCAAGTTGAGATTTGGGTGGGGGCACAGCCAAACCATATCATATGGCATACTACTTATAAAACAACCTTATCAATAAAGGCTGAGATAAACAGAAGGATTATTTATTATATAACTGTGAAGTTAACTGTACATATTTAACAGTATGTAATTCCCCAGTACTTTGTTTCCAGAATCAAATCTAAGGGACACCAGGTTAATTGACTAAATTCCAAGAATTACAGTCAAATCATTATTTGTTGATGATTTTTTAAAATACATTTCAATTCACCTTGCTAATTCATGTATCATTTTTCCTTAATTTATTAAACTAATTTATCTGTGTAAACACAGTATTATTTATATGAATATTGTTCTTTTTAACACATCATTGAATATATTCAATTGTGGTAAAACCATTTTTTCAAAGTAGCTTAGCAGAACACAGACTAGGAGGCAACCAATTCTTGATTCCAATGTCAATTTTCATTGCCTGTCATCTAAAGCAAATTTATATCTATTTTTAACCATTTTCTTTGCTATATTCCTTTACTTTTTTGTTTATAATGTACTTCCTCACTCTAAGATATTCATTTCGGTTTTCTCTAATTCTTTTATAGTTTACATTTTATGTTTAACTCTTTAATATATGTGGAATTGATCATTTTATTTTAAAGTATACAAGTTGTTTTATTTAAGACCAAATAATTCATTCAATAAATATTTATTACCTGCTCATTATATATCTGACCCTGCGGTAAGCATCGCACATAAATAGATGATTTCATGCTAGCTCTTGAGAGATGTAAAATTAGCGGGCAACACAGGCTACGAAAAGATAAATTACACTACGGTGTGGAAAGGTCCAAAGAGTAAGAGGGAGACATATTGTTGTGCCAATGGTAGTTTCTCCGTTGATTAGGGTTCTGTTTCTTGGTGCACTGGGATGCTGAGTTCATAGTAAACTCTCTTTACAAAGCAGGGCTCACATTAGTGGATAAAAGCAGGTGTGCGGTTGACTATGGCCTGGCTCAGGACTGCTGACCAAAGCTTAACAAGAGCAATAGACAAATGTCACTGGGGAAGCACTGTTGCTGCCACTCTCATCTCATAAGTCCAAAAAGAGTAGAGTATTGTGATTATTTCCCAGGGAGATATTAGGCATAGAATGGTCCTCATAATTTTTGTCACCCATTACTTCATTAAAAATCTGGGAACCATAAGAAACTAATCTACCAAAAATGGACGCTTTTCTTGATGCTAAGGTTGTGTTGACCAGAACCCTGGTTATATTCTCTTGGGAACTAGCCTCAACATTTTAACCCACCATAAAAAGCTTTGAAAAGTTCTGACGTGATCTAGTCCTATAAATCATTGTCCTGTAATTAGCTGAGATTTTGTTTGGCTTTTTCCTCTGAGCATATGTCTTTGTTCTGAATTGATTTCCAGCAAATAATCCATTTGTCTTATACTTTGCCTGACAGATAAGTCATAACTATCACCAACACTAACGCCGTAAATTGGTTAACATTTCCTGTAATCTTCTGTATACATTTATACATTTCTTTCTTTCTTTTTTTTTTTTTTTTTTTTTTTTTTTGAAACGGAGTCTTGCTCTGTCATCCAGGCTGGAGTGCAGCGGCGCGATCTCGGTTCACTGCAAGCTCCGCCTTCCGGGTTCACGCCATTCTCCTGCCTCAGCCTCCCGAGTAGCTGGGACTACAGGCTCTCGCTACCACGCCTGGCTAATTTTTTTGTATTTTCAGTAGAGACGAGGTTTCACCGTGTTAGACAGGATGGTCTTGAACTCCTGGCCTTGTGATCCACCCGCCTCCGCCTCCCAAAGTGCTGGAATTACAGGCGTGAGCCACTGCGCTGGGCCGACATTTCTATCAGATGCAAGAATTATCACAATTCAGATATAGACACTAAACAAAAGCCTTCATTTTATGTAGGATTATGTCAAAATGAAGTATTTATAAAAATAAGAAGCTATAATTCATACATCCCAAGTTAGAACATTTTTTAATATTGAGAATAATTATATAAATAGTCCAGAATGCCTTCAGTAATAATTCCTGATATTTTATGATGATTACCTTAACACATTTATACATTTACATTAAATTACAGAAACATATTCATTTCTAAATGTTAATAAATAAATATGCATTGTGTGTGGTACATTCTATTACAACTCTCTGAATTTCAGAGCAGAATTCATGGTCATGAGTAAAATAAATGCCCAAACAATACCATGAATTATTAAATATCTGTCAAAATTCCCAATGGAATTATGATTTCATAATTTGAATTCTGTTTTTTGTTAATTGTTTATAATGCATGGATCCGACCCATGGATTCCAGGTTTATTGAATGTTGTAAAATTCTCTTTTCTCCTGTGCCCAGACAGTCAGTCTTTCTGACTAAGCTAACAATGGCAATATTTATTCCCTTTTTCCTCCTTGAAAACTTTTTTCTATAGCATATTCTCCAAAGGCAATGATGACTGACTCAAGCCATCAAGTTATATGGCCTCTTACTGCAAATTGGTTCCATTTGTTGGAGGGCTCCAGAAGAAGCTACTATTTTGATCCTGAACAAAGGAGAGGAGTTGAGAATAAGAGGGAAATTGTTCTTCAAGTTAACTTGCACATTAACTTGTTCATAGAAGAGGTGGCTGATATGTTTTCAGCACCCTTTCACTTAACTGTACTTTGGAGTTTTTGCAATTACAGTCCAGACTTACTTGAACTACATGTGGTCGATATTATGCATCTGCCACATCGCTTACTTCATGGGTCTTTATAGAGAGCCACGTAAGAGCATATACTGACCTCTGAGATAGTGTGAAACAGTGGAGAGGCAATAGCTAGGAAAATCTTTGCCCTTATAAAATTTATGTCACACATGCTACTCTATTCATTACTTTTTACATAGCCCCGTCTGTCCAGGAGTAAAATATCCCTGTAGCAGAGTCACATATAGAAGCCGGAAATTTAAAATATGACTTTCCCCAAATACAGCCAAATATACCAGATAGCATAATACTTTGCTGAAGACTGCCTCAATTCTAAAATATAAGAAAACTATGAGAGTTTTAAATTGAAATTTTTGTAACTTGCCTAAGGTATTATCATACTGCTACTTTGTGCTTGGCCTGAAATTAGAGAATGTTAAGCAGGTAAATGAAAATTAAACTCCTCAAGGATATATAAAGAGTGCAAATTCTACTATTTCAATTCTCCTTTGATTCAAGTTTAAAATTCAGGCAACAGCTTACTATGCAAACTGAGATGCTTTTTTTCCTCTTAACGATGAGACTATGATTAGAACACCAGCCAAACTGTGCTTCTTAAGTCTCACTCACTGGGTCTGTGGTACAACTGCTGGCTTTGTGCACTATAAGTCCTTCTTCAGACAAATGTTGCCTTAGAGTAGAGAACAATGACTGTAAATTGCCTTTGTATTGTAGATATGAGCAAGAAAAAAAATATGCATTCATTCTTAGAGATCTTGATAACCTAGTGAGATTTTTCAATTTATAATGATCTCTATGTGGGAAGATTATTACATTCATAAGGAGGAAACCTACATCATTTGAAGACTCCTTGTGTGTTATTTAAAGGTGAAATAGGGCAGAACATAGACAATGGTTGTGGCTTCAACTGTTGTCACTTCAGACACCTTGAAACATGTAGCCATAATAATCTACTCATCGTCTCTTGAATATTCCACCTGGCAAGTGTCCCTGTGGGTATAATCCTAACTTATGATAGAAGAGTTGTTTCATGGCTAGAGACAGGTCTGTGAAAGGGAAGAGCTTTTCCACTTTGGATAAGAATATTTGTATTCATCTAGGTGTTTATGGAAAGCATAGCTAAGTCTAATTTTGGGGAGAAAAGAAGGATGTTTTAAGATTAGCCACTATCAGTAAGGAGAACAACCAGAAATTGACCAGTGCCTCATAGAAGAAATGGTCTCCCCATGATCTGAAAATTTAAAAGAATGTAAATATTGTTTGGAAAATTTCAAATTCAACTTTAATTAAAGAAAAGCTAAAAGTGCCTTGCTTCATTTAAGGAAATTAAAGTTGTTGAGATTAATCTTTGCCAGTAACAATAAAATCATTCATTTTCTAATGAATTAAGTAGTGGCTTGGAAGCCCTCTGGGCTCCTTAAAACACTACGAAAGATACCTCCATGATGCAGCCATGAATTTAAAAATTTTGAAGAATGAAATAACCCTCATTATCATTCCTCCCAACAAATTAAATAGGAATACTACAAAATGATGTTCATGATTTAGATAAGTGCTTTGTGGCCATTGGCCCTTATACACTCATGAACTATCTGGTTAGTAATAATTTTGTTTAGGTGAGAGGCATACAGCTAATGTTGGCATGAAGAATCTGCAAGATTGGTATGATTACTTACCATCAAATCAAGGAGTCCATGGAGACGTGAAGAGAGACAATATTCTTAAAATAAATGTAGCTACAGTGGGCAGATGTGGGAGTTTCATCTCAGTTCATCCCCTCCCCCCATAGCAAAGTGAATAGCATCCCTCCTTCCCACATAGACACATCAAAATACGTATGGAACCCTCATGACTCTAATGGAGAGTCAGGCAACAAGAATGGGCTAACAAACATCTCATGGCTACAGTGAAAATCCACCCAGGGAGTTGTATTTGAATCATTGTCTCTGAAACTTCCAGATCACAAGAGGCTGTCTCCTACAGCCATCCAAGATGGTTAGTCAACAACTTGAGATTGGTGGTGACAAATAAGAACCTGCTAGAGAGGTTTTTACCATCTTCAACTTTGCAATTAATCAGAACTGTTTCCAGCCTTGGTAATTATTTCAGCAAAGGAAGCAATTAAGAAAAATGTCTTATTTTGCAGAGGATTCAAAACCACATCAGCTGCTGCATCCATAGGTCAAAAATAACAATTCTGTTCTATTTATTCAGCTATGCTTCAAAAATGGAATAACTAAAATAATTATATGGTTTTTAAAAAATCCTATCACATTAAAACAACATTTATTATTTTTCTGAAAAAGGAATCTTTTTCTACCTAAGTTGAAAAATAAGCATATATTCTTCCCAGGTGGTAAATTTAACAAAAAACACACACAAAAAAAATTGTTTTGTGTAAATTAGGTAAAATGTGTGCATACATGCATATGCATGCATGATTTATAAGTACACCAAACTATAAATGTAACACATTAGTACCAGCATGAATCACAAAGGTAGCACAATTTTATAGTCTTAAAATCCTAATTAGCATAAAAGGGAAAACATCGTAATCAAATAACTATTGATTAACACAAAGCCGGATGTGTTGAATGGGCTTAGTAATTAACTAAGGAAACTGCAGGTGTTTAAAACTCATAGATTACTAATGAAATGTATACTTATTTTTTAAAAAATTACCTGTAGCTGAATCTTATTATATTATATTCAGAATATATATATATTCTTATTATATATATTCTTGTATATTCAGATACAGCAATAACACACAATACTCATAGATGTAAACTATACTGTCACAAAGAATACTTAAAGCATCCCTTATTAAATGTCTTAGGTGTTCAAACTCTTTGAAGCTTTTGCAAGGCTGTTTTCACAAGGATATATCTGATTCTGCCTATGGATCTGACACACTTTAAAAGTAGACAAAGCAGTATAAAGGAAAACATGGATAATGAATGACCAACTAAGAAATAATCATAGATAAGAGAAGAGGAGCATGACATTTAAAAGAAAATGCTTTCTAGCAAACTTCAGATTTTTTCTAACTTCTTACTGTGTTTTCTCTGCATTCCATCAAGATGGTCCAGCAGTAAAAGTAGACTTCTTCACATCACTTTGTGTTATAGGACTAATGATTTCTTGAGTTATTGGTAGGAAACTGGAAGCTTTTATTTGGTCCCTTCCAACAGAACCAAATGGCACGGACAAGCTAACCGAAGGAATGAAATTAGGTTGTTTTTAAGCACGGTTCATTTCCTTTTAGTATTGTATACTGTCTCAATTATTTCGATTATACATAAGAAAGTATGCTTATCCTCCCTATACTTATTTATTATTTTTGTTTTTAAATTTTTTATTTTTAATGTTTGTGGGTACGTAGTAGGTGCATGTTTACAAGGTGTATGAGATATTTTGATACAGGCATACAATGTACAATACTTCAGAGTAAATGAGATATCCATCACCTCAACCATTTATCTTTGCTTTGTGTTATCATCCAATTATTCCGTATTAGTTACTTTTAAATGTACAAAAACTATTGTTGACTGTAGTAACCCTGTTGTGCTATCAAATAATAGTTCTTATTCATTGTATCTAACTATATTTTGGTAACCATTTACCATCCCCACTACACCCTACTACCCATCCCAGCCTCTGATAACTATCATTCTACTCTATATCCTAATGAATTCCATAGTTTTAATTTTTACCACCCACAAATAAGTGAGAATATGTGAAATTTGTCTTTTTGTGCCTGGCTTATTTTTTTAACATAATGACTTCCAGTTCCATTCATGTTGCTGCAAATGACAGGATCTCATTCTTTGTTATGGCCAAATAGTTCTCAATTGTGTATACATACCACATTCCCTTTATTCATTCTTTTGTTGATGGACACTTGTTGCCCCAAAATCTTGGCTATTGTGAAGAGTGCTGCAATAAACATAGGAGTGCAGATATCTCTTTGATATACCGATGTCCTTTCTTTCGGGTTTACACCCACCAATGGGGTTGCTGGATCACATGATAGCTTTTTTTTTTTCAGTTTCTTTAGGAACCTCTGAACTGTTCTCCACAGTGGTTGTGATAATTTACATTTCCACCAACAGGGTACAAGGGTTTCTGTTTCTCCACACCCTCACCAGCATTTGTTATTGCCTGTCTTTTGGATATAAGCCATTTTAACTGGAGTGAGGTGATATCTCATTGTAGTTTTGATTTGCATTTCTCTGATGATCAGTGATGTTGAGCACCTCTTAATGTATCTGTTTCCTATTTGTGTCTTCTTTTGAAAAAATATCTATTCAGATCTTTTGCCTATTTTTAAATCAGATTATTAGATTTTTTCCAATAGAGCTGTTTGAGCTCTTTATACATTCTGGCTATTAATCAGATAGATAATTTGCAAATATTTTCACCCTTTGTGAGGGTTGTCTCTTAACTGTTGATTGTTTCATTTGCTGGGCAGAAGCTTTTTAACTTGATATGATCCCAATTGCCCATTTTTGCCTTGGTTGCCTGTGCTTGTAGGGTATTACTCAAGAAATCTTTGCCCACCCAAACATCCTAAAGGGTTTCCCCAAAGTTTTCTTTTAGTAGTTTCATAGTTTGAGGTCTTAGATTTAACTCTTTAAGCCATTTTGATCTGATTTTTGTATATGCAGACAGATAGGAGAGTTTCATTCTGCTTTCCCAACACAATTTGTTGAAGAGACTATTCTTTCCCCAATATATGTTCTTTGCACCTTTGTCAAAAATGAGTTACCTGTAGATGTACGGATTTATTTCTGGGTTCTTTATTTTATTTCAGTGGTCCATGTGTCTGCCTATACCACTCTGTTTTGGTTACCATGGCTCTGCAGTATAATTTTAAGTCTGGTAATGTGATTCCTTCCATTTTGCTCTTTCTGTTCAGGATAGCTTTGGCTATTCTGTGTATTTTGTGGTTTCATATACATTTTAGGATTTTTTTTTCTATCTATGTGAAGAATGTCATTGATATTTAATAAGGATTGCATTGAATATGTAGATTGCTTTGGGTAGCATGTACACTTTAACAACATTGATTCTTCCAATGCATGAACATGACATATCTTTTCATTGTTTGTGTGATCTCTTCAGCTTCTTTCAATGTTTTATAATTTTTATTGTATAGATGTTTCACTTCTTCGGTTAAATTAATCTTAGGTATTTATTTTATTTGGGGCTACTGTAAATGGAATACTTTCTTGATTTCTTTTTCAGTTTATTTGCTGTTGGCATATAGAAATGCTACTGATTTTGTATGCTAATTTTATATTCTACAACTTTACTGAATTTGTTTATCAGTTGGAGTCTTTAGGTTTTTTCTAACATAAGATTATATCAATTGAAAGCAAGGATAACTTTTTCCTTACCAATTTGGATGTCCTTTATTTCCTTCTCTTTTCCTATTACTCTAGCTAGTTCAGTGGTGAAAGTGTGCATCCTTGTTGTATTCCAGATCTTACAAGAAAGGCTTTCCATTTATCTTCATTTAGTATAATACTAGCTGTGAGTCTGTATTATACAGCTTTTCTTAATGTTGAAGTATGTTTCTTCTTTACCCAATTTTTAGAGGATTCTTATCATGGAAGGGTGTAGAATTTTATCAAATGATTTCTCAGCATCAATTGAAATGATCACATGGTTCTTATCCTTCATTCTGTTAATATGATGTATTGCATTGTTTGGTTTGCGTATATTGAACTATTCTTGCATCCCTTTATTTAATCTTTACATCCTTATATTTATTATATTTATAATCCCATGTTTATGAAGGAAATTCAATCAATAATTAATACCCTTCATAAACAGACAGCATCAGGCCCAGATGAGTTCACAGGTGAATTCTACTAGACATTTAAAGAAGAAATTATGCCATTGTTCTATGACCTCTTTTAGAAGATAGAAGCAGTGAGGTTACTCCCTAAATCATACTCTAAGACCAGCATTACTGTAATACCAAAACCAGAGAAGAAAATGACAAGAACAGGAAACTACCAGCCAATATCTCTCATGAATACATATGCAAAAATCATTAACAAAATATTAGCAAATTGGATCCAACAATGTGCAAAAAGAATTACATACCACACCAAGTGGGATTTATTGCATGTATATGAAGATGATTTAGTGTTAAAAAATCAATTAATGTAATTGACCACATCAGCAGGCTAAAGAAGAAAAATTACATGGTCATGTCAATAGATGCAGAAAAAGCATTTGACAAAATCCAATATGCAGTCTGGTAAAAATGGTCAGCAAATTAGGAATAGAGGGGGATTTCCTAAATTTAATAAAAACATGTACAAAAACTCTATTGCTAACATCATGCTTAATAATGCAAAACTAGAATCTTTCCCACTAAGATCAGGAACAAGGCAAGAATGTCCCAGCTCACCACTCTTTTTTACCATCACACTGGATGTTCTCACTAAGGCAGTAAGACAACAAAAGGAAACAAAAGATATAATGATTGGAAAGGAAGAAATAAAACTTTGTTCACAGATGCCATGGTCATCTATGTAGAAGATCAACAAAAACAACAATAACAAACTCCTAGAACTAATAAACAATTATAACAAGGTTGCAGGATAGAAGGTTAATATATAAAAGCTAATCACTTTCCTATATACTAGAAATGAGTAAGTGGCATTTGAAGTTAAAAACACAATACCATTTGCAGTAGCACCTCCAAAATGAACTATATAGGTATAAATTTAACAAAATGTGTATAAGACCTTTATGAGGAAAACTACAAAATTCTGATGAAAGAAATCCAAGAAATAAATAATGGAGAGATATTTCATGTTCATGGGTAAGAAGGCTCAATATTGTCAAGATGTCAGTCTTTCCCAACTTAGTCTATATATTCAACAAAATCTTAATTGAAATCCAAAGTTGTTCTGTGGATATCAATAAACTGTTTCTTTTTTTTTTTTACTTAAAAAATCTGTTTTATTGAGGTGTAATTTATATACTATAAAAAGTACCCATGTAAGTGTACGGTTGGATGAGTTTTTCTTTTCACTGACATAATCTTTGCAAAAGTTGGATAAGTTTTGCAAAAATATAAGTTTTGTAACTATATTATATGGGTCTATATTTGGCCTTTGAATTGATAAAGGCAATATAATGGAAGCCAAGATAGTTTTTTCACCAAATGGTACTATAACAACTGGGCAACCACTTGCAAAATAACAATAATCTAGACATAGACCTCATACTCTTCAAAAGAAATAACTCAAAATGGATCACATACACAAATGTAAAATGCAAAACTATATACTCCTAGATCATCAGAGAAAGTCCAGATGATCTTGAGTTTGGCAATGACATTTTAGATATAACATCAAAAGCACAATACATAAAAGAATGAATTGATTAAAGTATAATAATAAAAAAATAATAATCATAAAAAAAAGAATGAATTGAAAATCCGGACTTCAATTAAATTAAAAACTCCATGGCCGGGTGCGGTGGCTCACACCTGTAATCCCAGCACTTTGGGAGGCCGAGGTGGGCGGATCACCTGAGGTCGGGAGTTCCAGACCAGCCTGACCAACATGGAGAAACCCAGTCTCTACTAAAAAATACAAAATTAGCCAGGCATGGTGGCACAAGCCTGTAATCCCAGCTACTCAAGAGGCTGAGGCAGGAGAATCGCTTGAACCCAGGAGGCGGAGTTTGCCTTGAGCGGAGATCGCGCCATTGCACTCCAGCCTGGGCGACAAGAACGAAACTTTGTCTGAAAAAACAAAAAACAAAACAAAACAAAACAAAAAATACTCCTGGCCGGGCGCAGTGGCTCATGCCTGTAATCCCAGCACTTTGGGAGGCTGAGGCGGTCGGATCACGAGGTCAGGAGATAGAGACCAGCCTGGCTAACACGGCGAAACCCCGTTTCTACTAAAAATAGAAAAAATTAGCCGGGCGTGATGGCGGGCGCCTGTAGTCCCAGCTACTCAGGAGGCTGAGGCAGGAGAATGGCGTGAACCCGGAAGGCGGAGCTTGCAGTGAGCCGAGATCATGCCACTGCACTCCAGCTTGGGCGACAGAGCGAGACTCTGTCTCAAACAAAACAAAAAACAAAACAAAACAAACAAACAAACCAAAAAAAAAAAAACAAAAACAAATCCGCCTGCTCTGCAAAAGACATTGTCAAGAGAATAAGACAGGCCACAGACTGGGAGAAAATATTTGCTAAATAAATATTTGATAAAAGACTGTTGTCCAACATACACGATGTACTCTGAACAATAAAAAAGAAACGATTTATTTAGAAAGAAGCCTAAGACCTGGACAGACTCCTCAACAAGGAAGATATGTAGATGGAAAAAAGCACATGATAATATGCTCCACGTAACAGTTCATCACAGAAATACAAATTAAAACAACAACGTGATGCCACTACATACCTATTAGAATGGCCAAATCCAGAACACCAACACCACCAAATGCTGGGTAGGATATGGACCAACAGAAAGTCTAATTCAATACTGGGTGTAATGCAAAATGGTACAGCTACTTTGGAAGACAGTTTGGTAGTTTCTTTAAAAACTACACGTACTCTTACTATATGATCTAGCAATTGTGCTCCTTGGTATTAACACTTGTGTCCACATAAAAACCTGCACCTAGATGTTTATTACAGCAGCTTTATCCATAATTATATAATAGACATATGATATGCTATATATATATAGTATCTTTATTCAACTTTTAAACTTTGTATAACTGAAGTAACACGGTATTTATTTTTTCTATAAGTTGTTTGTGTCAACGTTATGTTTCAGAGATTACCCTTTTTAATGTCTATGTAGGCCTACTGAATTTATTTCCACTTCACATAGCATGGATTGCATTCATACAAATTCATTAATTTTTGATAGACATTTAGATGGCTTCCAATCTAAATGTGAAAATAAACTACTGCTATGAACACTGTTACATGTGTACACAGGTGGATGTGTGACAAAGCAAGGATAAATGCGGAGAGTTAAATTGCAGAATCATAACATATGCTCATTTTAAACTGCTAAATGCTGCCATATTGTTCTGTTTAAGATTGGCCGTTGTCCTGCATATGAGTGAACAACATGCCACGTTTGGACAATAACAAATAATACCAAGTTTGATCACTTACCACAGCATTGCTAATTTTATCGGATTTTTAAAGGACCCACTTTGTACTTTATTGATCTTTTCTATTATATTTTTTATTTTTAATTATTTTCTGCTCTTACATGTACCTCTAATATCCTTATTGTTGTCTTTTAAGATAGTTTTCATCTTCTAACACAAAATATAATTTATTTCTTATTATATTTATATTCTGAATTGCTCTACTAGAATTTAGCTCCACTAGAGCATAAATTCTTGCCTGTTCTGTTCATATATTAATTGCAAACCCCAGAACAGTGTAGGCACAAATATTTGTTAATTAAATGTAAATATGTTAATCTTTAATTCTAACAACTTTAGTCTTGTTAGTCTTTAAAAATTTTTAAACTGGGTGCTCAGCTCATTAATTTCAGCCTTTCTTCTTTTCTATTATAAATATTAAATGCTATATATTTTTCCTAAATGTCATTTAATGAATTATTTCTATAAGTATTACTTGCCATGAAAAAGAAATCTGTATTATGTACTTTGGTGCTATATGAATTAACCATTTACGTAATTATTTTAAAAACTGCTCACTAATCTTTGTAAGAATTAAAGAATTTCATTTGAATTTGCGAGATCGTGTTTTTAAAAAATTTCTTCCGTTCTTTTTATATTTATTGCCTCACATGTTCAATAATGAAGACTTTTACCTCATCGACTCAGTTATCTTGATATACAATTTCTTACTGCAAAAACAAAATAAATTCTTCTTTCCCTTTAATTACTCATTTTTCAAGTAAGGTGTTGTTTTAATAGCTGTTTTAACTATTAACAATTGAGATTTTCTGCCTTTATTTTTAAGTATTATGGAATCATAGATTTTCACTGATTCAGTGTGTTTTAGTAGGCTTCAATCATTCCTTTTGATGCTCAAATTATTACAACTTTGGGCAATGATAGAGCCTTCATAGTGGCTCCTACATCCTTTCAATGTGACTCAAGACTTTGTAAAAGTTTTCAGGCTTTCAAGCACAAAAATATACCCTACACTCCCCTTGTTTGTTCCTTGCACCTAACCTAGATTGGGCATTTCTCCGGGGAAGAGCCCTGGCGCTTTTTAGTGAGGAATGGTATCAAACAGCAAAACTGAAGTGCTCATTGCTCTGCTAGAGCAACATTGTTTCCGAGACATTTCAGTGGACAGGGATCACAAGACACACACACACACACACACACACACACACACACACACACACACACCCTTCCTTCTATACAATTATTTTTAATCATGAGTGCAATTTGATATTTTCAGTTTAATTTCAATAATACGGTATTTACGTTTATTTTCTTTGATCTTATAACAGTCTTTTCTCTTACACTGAAAATCTTTATTAAATCATTGATGTGATTACTTATTGTTTTAACCCTCAATACAAGGAAAATGATTTTAAAATACCAAACTGATATAAATACACTAGTAAATGCTGTTTCGGTACCCTGTTTTCATCCCCTTGACAAAGCCAATGTGACCTCTCATCAGATCCTGTAGTGATTGGCTGCTGATGTCTCCAGGGGAACCCTTCCTGCCTAGGAAGTTAGCTCCTGCTCCCATCCCTGACAGCAGGCCACAGCTGACTGACTGACATAATAGTACAAAAAGTTAGCCCCCGAAACCGCAAAAGCCAGTGCCCTTTGGTGGGGAGGAGGAGACCACTGAGTCATGGTTTAAGATCCAGTGCCCTCCACTGAAGGTCAGATCAAGGACAAACTACCTGAGATCAGATCCAGTTTCTTTTCATCCCTCCCTCACAAGTCTTTCTTCAAGAGCACTTCCTCAAAAATTCACTTGCACCAAATCTCCTGTGTCAGATTCTGCTTCTAGGAAACCCTACATAAGACAACTACGAACAATGTAACTCCAGAGGGAGGTTTGAGATTTCATTTTTTTTTTTTTTTTGCCCATAGAATGCATCTCATTAAGAATATATAATCAAAATGCCATATTATAAAGTCACTTTAAATGCTTTCTGTATGTGTGTATAGTACCAGACGGATATGCAATTGGGTACACTTGGGTTTTATTTTTAATTTAAAAAATATTTTAATAATTTAGATTTTTTAAGAATATTGCACTTATGACCCAAAAGTCATAACTAGGAAAACTAAGAAAACTCTTATCTGCCCCCAACAGATGTCATTAATTATATTTTTCTCCAAAATTATTTATTGTATCTAGTTTTCAAATTGATTTGCATAGAGTTGATCGTATTAAACTTTATTGATAATGTTACATTGATTTATTTTTGTTTTAAATATTTCTCATTTTTCTTTTTGATTTCTTCTCAATGAATGAAGTCTTACCAAAATGTAAAAGTTTTTAAATGTGGGATTCTTTTATACATTTTTTTGCTATTGATACTTATTTTAATTGCATTATTGTCAGTCCACATTATCTATGTAATATAATTTTCATAAATGCTTCATGTGTAATTTTATAATGTATAAATGTATATTTTCTAATTTAGGGGCCCAGGGTTCTAGCTGCATGTATTAGATCAAACTTGTTAGTTATTTTGTTCTAATCTGCACCCCTAATATTTTTGTTTCATCTGACAAATATTGATGGTGGACTTGACAGTTACTCCACACAGTTCTGTTCATTTTTGTTTCCTATGTATTGACACTTCACAGTTTTTTTATTATTATGTGGGGATTTTCTTTATGTTTTTCCATAAAGTCTATTTTGTCTGATACTAGTATAATTATATCACATTTATACCTTTATTATGTATTTTTCTATACATTTACTTTCAATACTTCTGTGTCCAGATGCTTAAATGAGCCTCTTATAAATGACACTTAGCTGAAATTTTTAGTTGTAGAATTAGTCAAATAAATATTTATTGAGATTATTCATATATGTGTTATTGCTTCTACCATCTAACTTTTGCTTTCTATTCATTGTGATTTTTAATGCTTTTTTTATTCCTGACACTATCATTATATTTTAAATTTTTCATTTATTCTCTACTACTTCAAAATTATATACTCATTTTACTTTTATTCTAATAAAACTTCACCCTAAACTTTTACCACCCACATTTACATTTAAAATTAATCATTATTGCTACCCTCCATCTAAACAATACTAAAACCTCACCTTCCTTCCATCTTGCATGGCACTGATGAGCAACTTTTAATTCCACCCTGTTTTTGCCTCATAAGTTAGGCATTATTTTTGTCTCATATGCATAATATTTATGGGAATTTGCCTATCTTCTAGGACCTTCTTTCTTCCTGAAATACACTTAGGAAGTTCCATTGGTGGTAAATAGTCTAGATTTTATTTGTCTGAAATGCTTTTGTTTCATCATTTTAAGTAAAAGTTTAATCAGATATATATATATATATATATATATTTCTGAGTTAAATCAGCAAGAGAGTAATAGGTTCTTGCTTCCATTGTTGCTGTTGACAACCACACTTAATCAAACATTCTTTTGTTGGCAAGTTTTTCTCTTGACTGCGTTTTAATAACTTCTTTTTTTTTAATTTCATATGTTATTATTTTACTGTAGGGCTCTGGATGTGAAAATGTCTACCATTCATTAAGTTTGAAAATTCTTCAAGAACTTTTTTCTAATATTGCCTCCTACTCATTTTCTTATTCTCACCTCCAAACTCTGATCAGATGTGTATCAAACCTTCTCATTCTATTCTCCATGCCTATTGGCCTTTCATGTTTTCTGAATATATAGCTCTTTGTGTTGAATTATAGGTAATCTCTTCAAATACATCTTCCAAATCATTGACTGTCTCTTAAATCTCTCTAATCTGCTTTTTAACCTATCTATTGATTTCTTGCTTCAATTATGTTTTTAATCTCTAGAAGTTAAACATACCTGTTTATTTTAATATTCTCTTCCCTTTAGTGATTTTTCATCCCAGTTTTTATTTTTATGAACATTTTAAGGGCTGGGTATAGTGGTTCACACCTGTAATCCCATCACTTTGGGAGGCCATTGCAAAAGGGCTGCTTGAGCCCAGGAGTTCAAGACCAACCTGGGCGATATAGTGGGACTTCGTCTCTACAAAAGCCTTAAAAAATTAGCCAAGTGTGGTGGTGCACACCTGTAGTGTCAGCTACTTGGTAGGCTGAGGTGGGAAGATCATCTGAGCCCAGGAGGTGAAGGTTGCAGTGAACCGAGACTGAGCCTCTGCACTCCAGCCTGGGTGACAGAGCAAGTTCCTGTCTCAAAAAAACAAACAAACAAACAAAACTTTTTATGTAATAATTCTAAAATCTAAAGTTGCTGATTCTTAAATTGTGCTGTTTACATATTTCCTGTTGGCTGTTTTTCATATAATTTTTTTTCCTTTTGGATTTGGCAAATTTTTACTATGGGAAATTATTAGAACTATTTAGTCTTAATCTTTGGAAAACCTGAGGGATCTAGTTTTAAGATAAATTACTTTAGAAAAGAATGTTTGAATTTCCCCCAATAAGTCAGGAAGAATGCTTGAACCCATTCAGAATTCCCTTTCTTATGGTAAATTTCTTCTCAGGGAATTTTACCTTTTCCTAAAATCTTAGCTCAATTTGAATACTGCAAGAGAAATAAGAAAAACCAAGAGAGAATACAGTCATGGAAAGGAGAATGTTTTGAGAAAAAGTCAGGAGTTAGTAATGTCAAAAACTGCTGAAAGGCAAGAAAGATAAATGCCAAGAAGTCTGTGTCATATATAGTGACATCTGTGAATTTAGCCAGAATAGCTAAGAGGCAGGTTATCATCTGAAAGCCAATTTGCTAAAATTTCATCTTTCCTTTATTTATGAAGTTAAGTTTCACTTGATACAAAATTCTTCACTGATAATTGTTTTGTTTGAAGAGGCTGAAGATAGGGCTCCAATCCCTTCTGGCTTGTGCGGTTTCTGCTTAGAAATCTGCGTTAATATGATTGGTTTTTCTTTCTAGGTTACCTGATGCTTTTGCCTCACAGCTCTTAAAATTATTTCCTTTGTCTTGACTTTAGATACACTAATGACTATGTGCCTAGGTGATTATCTTTTTGTGATGAATTTCTCAGGTGTTTTTTGAGCTTCTTATATTTAGATGTCTAGATCTCTAGCAAAGTCAGGGAAGTTTTCCTCGACTATTCCCTCAAATATGTTTTCCACACTTTCAGATTTCTCTTCTTCCTCAGAAATACCAATTATTCTTAGGTTTGGTTAGTTAACATAATCCCAAACTTCTTGGATGCTTTGTTCCTTTAAAAAGTTTTTCTTTTCTTTGTCTTCGCTGGATTGGGTTAATTCAAAAACCTTTCTTTCTTTTTTTTTTTTTTTTTTGAGCTCTGAAGTTCTTTATTCTACTTGTTCAGTTCTATTGCTGAGACTCTCCAATGCATTTTGCATTTCTCTGAGTGTGTCCTTTATTTCCAGAAGTTGTGATTGTGTTTTATTTACATTATTTATTTCTCTGGAGATTTTTTCTTTCATATCCTTTAACATTTTTTAAATGTCTTTAAGTTGGTATTCACCTTTCTTTGGTGCCTCGTTAAGTACCTTAATAATACACCTTCTGAATTCTTTTTCTGGTGATTCAGAGATTTCTTCTTGGATCCATTGCTGGTGAACTAGTGCGATCTTTTGGGGGTGTTAAAGAAGCTTGTTTTGTTATATTACCAGAATTGTTTTTCTGGTTCCTTCTTGTTTGGGTACACTATGTTAGAGGGAAGATCTGGGGCTCAGTAGTTGCTGTTCCGATTGTTTTGCCCCATGGTATGACTCCATGTGGTGCTCTCCCCCTTTCCCTAGGAATGGGACTTCCTGAGAGCTGAACTGCAGTGATTGTTATTCCTCTCCTGGATCTAGGCTCCCAGCAGAGCCTCCTGGGCTCAAGGATGGTACTGAGGAGTGTCTGCAAAGGGTTCCGTAATGTGATTGGTCTTCAGGTCTCTCAGCCATGGATACCAGCACCAGCCCTGGTGGACATAGCAAGGGAGTAAAGTGGACTCTGTGAAAGACCTTGGTTTTATTTTTGTTTAGTTTTCTGGTTTTGTGTTTGTTGGCCTCCAGCCAGGAGGTAGAGCTTTCAAGACAGCATCAGCAACAGTAGTATAGGAAGGATATAGGCTTGCCCCAGGGTCACCTGGATAAGTTTCTCAGGTAGTGGGCAGGATCATAGAGCTCCCAGAGGATTACGTCCTTTGTCTTTGCCTACCAGGGTGGGTAGAGAAAGACCTTCAGATAGGGAGCGAATTAAGTGTGCCTGAGGTCAAACTCTCCTTGGGCAAGTCTTGCTGTGGCTGCTGTGGGGGTTACTCGTGTGGATTTCAGGCCAAAGGATTTATGTTCCAAGGGAGATTATGGCTGCCTCTGCTGCAGCATACAAGTTGCCAAGGAAGTGGGCAAAAGCCAGCAGTGACAGGCCTCACTCAGCTCCCATGCAGCACCAAAGCCCCGACTCACTCTCACCATGTCACCAAGGCCTCACTCAGCTCCCACGCAGCACCAAAGCCCCGACTCACTCTCACCATGTCACCATGCCCATGCAACAGGACCAAGTTTATTTCCAGGCAGCCACTAAGCAGGGCTGAGAACTTGCCCCAGGCTACCAGCTTCCTCACTGAGAAAGCAAGCAGGGCTCTCAAGTTTCACACCTCCCCACCTGCCAATGGCTTCTGTGCTGTGTCTGCATTCCTGGTTCACTCTCTCCCCCAGATTCTGCCCAGGAAAACTTCGCATTCGGTCAAAATTGTTACAAAGTTCAGCTGGAAGTTTCCTTCTCCCTGTAGTCTTTCCCTAATCTGACTGGCAAGACACAGGACCCCAGTGAGACAAAATTTTAAGTGGCTTCCCTGGGGACTGAGAGTTCCCACAGGGCTTCTCCCAATGCTTCCTCTAGCCCTATATTTTCCTCAGCTCTCTAAATTCATCTCAGCTCCAGGTAAGGTCAAATTCTCCCATGATCTGGACCTTCAGGTTCCCCAGTGAGGATGTGTGTTTGGAGGTGGACATCCCTCTTCCACCCATTGGGCACTCACAGTTTTTTGGCTTTCTCACAGAACCTACAGCCTCAATCTGCTTCCACCAAAGGGTCTGTGGATTCTCTTGGCTTTTTGTTCTGTTCCTGCAGTAGACCTTGGAGCAAAAGCTCATGATATGAGTTTCCATCAAAAGTTCATGATGTGAGCTCCTGAGTGGGACCCGCAAGTTAGTTGTGCCTGCTGTCTGCCATTTTTTCCTGCCAACCTCTCAAAATTGCCCTTGTTTGATGATAGGAATGAGCAGAAGCATTGTCATGGTGGAGAAGGACCCTGGTGAAGCTTTCCTGGATGTTTCTCTGCTAAAGCTTTGACTAACTTTCTCATATCACTTTTACAATAAGCAGATATTATTGTTCTTTGGCTCTCCAGAAAGTCAATAAGCAAAATGACTTGAGCACCCTGAAAAACTGTTGCCATGACTTTTACTCTTGACTGGTCCACTTTGGCTTTCACTGGACCACTTCCACCTGTTGTTAGCCATTGTTTTGATTGTGCTTTGTCTTTAGAATCACACTGGTAAAGCCATATTTTATCTCCTGTGGCAATTCTTCAAGGAAATGCTTCAGGATCTTGATCACACTTGTTTAAAATTTCCAATAAAAGCCCTGCTCTTGTCTGCAGTTGATGTGAGTGCAGTGGTTTTGGCACCCATCAAGTGGAAAATATCCTCAACTTTATTTTTTCAGTCAGAATTGTGTAAGCAGAACCAGTTGAGAAATCTATGGTGTTGGCTATTGTATGTGCTATTAATCATCAACCCCCTTCAATTAGGGCACAAACAAGATAATTTTTTTCCTTACAAATTGATGTGAATGATCTGCTGGTATGAGCTTCATCATCAACACTGTCTTGTCTCTTCTTAAAATGAATTATCATTGATGGGCATTTGGGTTGGTTCCAAGTCTTTGCTATTGTGGATAGTGCCACAGTAAACATATGTGTGCGTGTGTCTTTATAGTAGAATGATTTATAATCCTTTAGGTATGTACCCAGTAATAGGATTGCTGGGTCAAATGGTATTTCTGGTTCTAGATCCTTGAGGAATCTCCACACTGTCTTCCACAATAGTTGAACTAATTTACACTCCCACCAACAGTGTAAAATCGTTCCTATTTCTCCACATCCTCTCCAGCATCTGTTGTTTCCTGACTTTTTAATGATCACCATTCTAACTGGTGTGAGATGGTATCTCATTGTGATTTTGATTTGCATTTCTCTAATGACAGTGATGATGAGCTTATTTCCATGTGTTTTTTGGCCACATGCATGTCTTCTTTTGGCCAGGCACAGTGGCTCACACTTGCAATCCCAGAAATTTGGGAGGCTGAGGAGGGCAGATCACCTGAGGTCAGGAGTTCAAGACCAGACTGGCCAACATGGTGAAACCCTGTCTCTACTAAAATACAAAAATTAGCCGGGCATGGTGGCATGTGCCTGTAATCCCAGCTACTTGGGAGGCAGAGACAGGAGAATTGCTTGGACCTAGCAGGCATAGGTTGCAGTGAGCCCAGTTCATGCCATTGTAGTCCACCCTGGGTGACAGAGCAAGACACTCCATCTCCAAAAAAAAAAAAAAAAGTCCTCTTTTGAGTAGTGTCTGTTTATATCATATCCTTTGCCCACTTTTTCATGGGGTTGTTTTTTCTTGTAAATTTATTTAAGTTCCTTGTAGATAATGGATATTTGCCCTTTGTCAGATTGATAAATTGCAAAAATTTTCTCCCATTCTTTAGGTTGCCTATTCACTCTGTTGATAGTTTAGTTTCTTTTGCTGAGCAGAAGCTCTTTAGTTTAATTAGATCCCATTTGTCAATTGTGGCTTTTGAAATGCCCTCCAATGATAGACTGGATAAAGAAAATGTGGCACATATACACCATGGAATACTGTGCAGCCATAAAAAAGGATGAGTTCATGTCCTTTGCAGGGACACGGATGAAGCTGGAAACCATCATTCTCAGCAAACTGACACAGGAACAGAAAACCAAACACCACATGTTCTCACTCATAAGTGCAATTGAACAATGAGAACACATGGACACAGGGAGGGAAACATCACACACCAGGGCCTGTTGGGGGTTGGAGGCTAGGGGAGGAATAGCATTAAGAGAAATACCTAATGTAGATGATGAGTTGATGGGTGCAGCAAACCACCATGGCACTTGTATACCTATGTAACAAACTTGCACATTCTGCACACATAACCCAGAACTTAAAGTATAATTTACAAAAAAAATATATATATATATATACACAAATTAAAAAAAAGAATTATCCATTTGTAAACCGTGGATTTCTTTGGAGCATTGTCCTCATAAACTTTTTGTATAGCATTAATGATTTCAGCATTCTTCCACCCAAGCTTCACTGCAAATTTGTTGTTTGTTCTTGTGTTTATTTTACCAGAATTTATGTTGCTCTGATAGGGGCTCTTTTCAAACTGATGTCATAACATTCTCATTGCTTCAAACTAGAGCCTGTTCAGACATATTACAACAAGTTAGTATGAGTTTATTTTGGTGCAAAAAAAATTGAAATCCATGCATAGGTTTTTTTTTTAAATAATAGCATTTTCCATGAACTTTTTAAAGATCCCTCTACCTGTTAAATGGATGGATAAGGCTTCATTGCTCCCTGAAGTGGTCGTATCTAAGGAAGTAAGCCCCAAAATGAAAATAAAAGGCTCAATAACCTTTGGCTCTGACTCTTGTCTATAATGAATGGTAAAGAATTGAAAAATTCTAGCAATAAGTAGTTGTAAAGATAAGAAAGAGGAGATCAAAATGATCGGTGGCCACTCCTCAGTCTGTAGGCTGCTCTTTATAGCCAACATCAGTGGCAAAATTCCAAATGATTATGACTTGCTCATAAATTGCAGGATAAATTTTTTTAGAAAGCAACAGGACATGACAGACACTCCAAATGAAAACGTAAATACCTTTTAAGCCTATCTGTAAGAGATGCTTTTAATGTAGAAAAATATCATATAATTTTTGATATATTTCAACTAATTCTAAGCCTTTGTATTACAAGCTCCAAACACTTAAACCTATCAATCACTCTATTTGCTCTTTATTATATAGATCCATAGTGCTCTATGAAATATTTAGTGTTTCAGGAAAAAGAAAACAATTAGAAAAATAAGACATTTGCCCTAACTATTCTAATTTATATTCTGAGATGAAAAAATATTTCAGAAGAAGTTCAATTGGCATGAATTCTACTATATAAATATAAGATCAAAGCACACTCTGTAAAATTGAACAAAATCTGGTTTCTTAAGTATATATGGGCTTCTCTTTAAGGTCACGTTTTCACTTACAGATGGGCTGACTTGTGATGGAAACAAAAGTGAAAAGACAAAGAAAGTAGATGGCTATATAAAAGTGAATGCAATAACTTTTTGAGCTGCAACTAAGGAGAAAGGCAAAAAAATGAATATTGTTAGAAGTTAGGAGTCCATTTCTAGAAATAGAAAGGATTACATTTAAATTAGACACATACCCAAAAAAAGGAGATTATTAGAAGAGCAAAGAATAATAATAGAGAGACCAGCTCCTTGACTAATGAGAAATTGTATAGTGGTATACTGTAAAGAAGTGAATATTGTTTTTTTTTTAGAACATGAGCTGATTCTAATATAGCAACCACACTTACTATGAATAAAATGTGGGCAGGCATATGCACATACATAGTTAATGAACAACATTTCAAATAATTCTGGGTATCTTTTTTAATTGAAATATTTGGAGAATATGAGAGCAAGTTGGGAATTCACACTAATGAAATGAAAGAGCTCAAACATTTAATGTTTACTTAAATATATTTTAGGGAAAAGGTAGATACCATGGAATACATTTCTTTTAAGTCATAACTCTGTGACTATATAAGGTATACCTCACACATGGTTATCAGGTGCTTTTTCTTTTTCTCCTTGTCCACCCTTAAAGCCACCATTTAATGTTCTTACTACCTTGACTCCTAAACTTTTTGAAAAAAAAAAAAAAAAACCAAATCTTCTCCTCTTAGTTTCTTTATGTCCTTGTAATCCAGTTTTTTACTCCCAGAACTCTCTTGGAATTGCATTTTGTAAGGTTCTCTATTGCCCCAATAATAAGAAAATTTAGTAGTCTTTTTTAGGAGACTTTGAGTCTATGACGTTACAAACTTACTTACCTGAAATTCTCTTTTCTATTGTCCTTGAAGTTCTGAACACTGCACTCCAATATATGCCATTCTGGCATATTGATTGTTTTGAGTTAAAGAGGAAGTGGGAAGGGGGAGAGGGAGAAAGAAAAAAAAGAATGAGTGAGAGAGAAGAAAGAGAGAGAAAGAAAGAAGGAAGGAAGGAAGGAAGGAAGGAAGGAAGGAAGGAAGGAAAGAAAGCACACTCCAACCTTCCTAAAAGCAGGAGATAAAACTCCCATGTGGAATGTCTTCTCCCCTCCACTAGAAGAAGGAAGACCTTCTTATCACCAGAGTTGAAGAGTCGAGGCTGAGAGAAATCTCCACCAACAACCTGTATTAAACTAACCCTTATCTTCCTAGCCACTTCTCTGTAATCAACTACCTCAGCCCAAGCCCCCTTGCTTTGTTACATTTTCACAATTTACCACTCTTTTTCCAAATAAGTATATAAGTTGTCAACTCTAATTGCAGCTTTGTGTTTTTATTTCCTTATGATGGCTCCATGTCAGGTAAAACTGATAATAAATTTGTACGCTTTGCTCTCCTGTTAATTTGCCTTGTGTAAATTTAATTCTCAGGCCCAGCTAAAAACTCTAAGAGGGTAAAGGTAAAACTGTGCCTTCCCTACAACCTTAACATGCTGTCTTGTCTCTAGGCTGCCCTCACACCTCCCAAACCCTCCTACTTGGTTTTATTTTTGGGTTTCTCTGTTTTCTCTTTGCCCTCTTCTTCCTTATTCTACAAACTATTCCCTGATCATCACGTATGTAAAGTAGGAAAAATAATTTTTTCTCTACCCTTCTGAGTTCTTAGCTGGGACTCTTTTTCACAAAAGGCAGATTAATAAGAAACTTGAAACAAGCAGAATTTTATTAACATGTATATCTTATATATATATATATAGGAGATATTCAGGATTAAAAGACTAATTCTTAAATAGGTGGCTTAGAATTCAGGCTTAAATAACATCTTCAACTGAAAACAAAGAAAGAAGAGTGTGGGGCAGGCTAGTTATAGGAAACTTATGACAGATAAAAACTAGTTAGTAAAGTTCATTATGTAGATTTCTCTGATGCCCTCTCCAGGATGACAAAGGTCTAAAGTAATCTCAGGTAGTTAACTTTAGTTTTTACTGGTAGAGAAGGAAGGAGGGACATCATTGTAAATTTATGTCTTGCTTTTAGGCAAATAGGAAAAAGACAGAGAGATCTGTATATATCTGCTTCTTCTCAGTTGCCTTCAGCTCAAAAAATCCTCATGCCAAAGTGGAACATTTTGGGGTGGCATATTCTGCTACCCTGGACATATGCTTGCATAAATACAAATGCCATTGTTTATATCTTTTTAACTCTAAAGACAAAAGCAAAGACACCAGTTGTATCAGTTGTCAACCTTCTCAACTGCGATGTGCTTAAATCATCACACAATAGTCTATTTCCAAGAAGTAAAAGAGAAATGGCATTTGAACTACTGACATTATTTTTAAGATTAATTCGTTGATTTATGGTTTAGCATTAACCCATTGTATTAGTCTGTTCTCACACTGCTAATAAAGACATTCTAAAGACTGGATAATTTATAAAGGAAAGAAGTTTAATTAACTCACAGTTCAGCATGGCTGGGAAGGCCTCAGGAAACTTACAAACATGGTGGAAGGGGAAGCAAGCTCATCCTTCTTCACAGGAGAGAGAAGAATGAGAACCAAGCAAAGGGGGAAGCCCCTTCTAAGACCATTAAATCTTGTGAGAACTTACTCACTATCACTAGAATAGCATGGGGAAAACCACCCCTATGACTCAATTACCTCCAACAGGTCCCTTCCACCACATGTGAGATTATGGGAACTACAATTCAAGATGAGATTTGGGTGGGGGACACAGCCAAATTATATCACCCATGTATTTCAAAACTACACACTTTGATGTGGTAACTAAAAGCTTTAACAGTAAAGTGATTTGTGTTTCTTTTTCTGTATAAAATGTTATTTTCTGTGTGGTGTTTCCTTTGATATACCTTGTATAGAAAACTGAGTTGTCATGTGGTAAGTTTAAAAAAAAATGTTTCTAATCTAGTACTGAAATAGATAGAAATCAGACACAAACTTTAGATAAAATTTTACAGTGTAGGTGTGGAAAGGGTGTGATACTTTTTTCCCCATCAAAAGGGTCACAGTCCACACTCCTAAAACAAAAGAGAGGTTAACAAGAGAAAAGCATTATAGATTTATTCAATCAAAGTTTTACATGACATGGGAGACTTCAGAAATGAAGACTTAAAGATTCAGGAAAAACTGTCTATTTTTATGTTTTGATTTGATGTAGAATGCACAGCCATGTAGAAAGAAGAACAGACTCAGGCATGGTGGCTCATGGTCCTAGCAATGGTCCTAGCTATGCAGGAGTGGGAGGCAGGAGAATTTGCTTGAGTCCAGGAGTTCAAGGATGGAATGAGCTATGTTCTCACCACTGTACTCCAGCCTGGTCAACAGATGGAGACTATCTCAAAAATAAAAAATAAATATGATTGAACCAAAAAAGTATGACCTAATGGTAAGAGACTGAATGGGGAAACCCAACAAGACCTGTCTGCTCAGATTCTTCTTGGCTTCTCTGTGTGGCATTTCTTCTTCCCAGGTATAGGGTAAGACCTTTCTGGAGTAACAGTCTTATGTCTACCTTTAGACAAGGTAAGTCAGAGAATTTCTTTATTGCTAGCTCTTACACAGAAAGGCAAGTGATAGAGTAATATTTCTAGATTTTATGGCCAGCTGTGGGAGAAAAGGGTTCTGGTTCTATGACCTCTCTTAGGGAAGAGGAATACTAATTTCTATGGCCTGCCTTGGGGAGAAAGGAAAGCAGGAGAAAGAAGGGCAGAAGAAGGTGAGAAAGAAGGGCAGAAGAAGGTCAGAAAGAGACTTTCCTTCTGAAGTTCTTCCAGCGTCCTTCATGTTCAAAGTACTCAGCATGCCAAATCACTATATTTGGGGGTGTCATTTTCAGAGCTCCCAAACAAAAAACTTAAGAAGTTTGAAGTTTAAGTATAATTTAATGTTATTTATATTCTCATTCAAATTTTAATACAGCCATTGTGAGGAATAGTACTGTTTATAAATATGTTATAGTTCCAACAAATTTAATGATACCTATGCTGAAAGGTTTTATGAGTGTAACAAATATGTATGATTAGTTCATAAATTGACTCTTGTTTTATTTGTATAATATAAATTTTATTTAAAGTCATACTGAAATGAACTCACAGTCTGCAATAGGAAAGGTCGCTGGGTAAGAATGCTTAAGGAATGGAAATCGCTATGAATTTTGAGATCGTGCTAGTTCATCCCGAACCTGGTGAATTCTATTAAGATGAGAAATAATGTATAGTTCTTCTGTAATGAGCACATCTAACTGTAAGAAATTAAATCTGATGACCAAACAAGGGAGCAATCATTGTGCATCTCTGATGTTTGTGTGCAGGTAAATTGCCTTGCATTAAACTGAATTTGGTAGCTGAAGCAATTATTTCTCTATAATATTTTCCCTTCAGAGAGTAACTGCAAATGATACAGGTAGCAAACCAACAACCAAAAAATAGACCTAAATGTTTTATTATCAATAAAGTGCTACAACTGTGAAGGTAACTGAATAGCAAACCAACAATCAAAAGGAAAAAGGTGTAACATGTTTAATTATTGATATAATTTGAGGCATACTTATAATGATACTTTGAATTCCTTGAATTGAGGAAAATCTAAAACTGCATAGTAACCCTGCCTACTTATATGCACTGGGAATGTTACTACCCTTGTGATTCACTTACCATATACAGCAGTGTAAAAGGAGGGTTTCCCTACTGTCCTTTTCAGAGAGCTCCACCCTGATTACTTTCAGTGCCACCCATGTGTAAGTTCAAGGCTTTCCATTTCCCACTAGCTTCCTCTAAGTTTTCAGAGTTCCAACCTCAATTTCAGGCATTTAGGTGTCTCCTTGGCAACTGAAGTGGACACTGTCCTCAAAGGAACCTTGGAATGCACTGACGTGTGTCAGTTGTGCTGCATAGTCTGCAGGCAGCCTCTGCACCTCTCAGCAAAAGTCACGTACGGACCCTGCTCCAACATGGCCCCCTGGCACTAAGACAGAGCTCACTGTTGGAGGGAGTGGAGGCTGGAAAATAAACAAAAGCTGACTCTGCTCCTGCATCCCCCGCTACCCTGCAGAGCAGTGTCCTTGCCCGGGGACTGCTTTGGCCTCTCTCCATCACCACTACTTCTTCTACCTGATCTACATGGGTGGTTGCAGTCTTTGGATTATTTGGAAGTCAAGGTCCTGGTCCCTAATCTGTTCTTTTCAATCTATTGTTTATGACCACAGCATTATGATCTTAGCCCTTCATACATTAACACCCCAGAAATACTAAACGGCATCTCTTAAGGATCAAAAATCAGGCTAATTTTTCCATTAAGAGCTCCGAAAGTGTATTTTAATATATAAAAGTTAAGGTTTGTCTTCTTTGTTCTTGTGATTGACTGTGGTGCCATTTTCTTGAAACAACTGAGGAGGAAGGACCTGGCTGTCTTCAGAGTATAAGGAATGATCAGGGCTTTGGAGGTGGAAGACAGCAAGTAATGTGAGAGAGTGCCGCATCATAGCTAAAAGTAAACACTGCACAGGATTACATCCCAGCTCCACCACTAACTAGCTATGCTACCATGGACAAATTAAATTACCTCACTGTGACTTACTTTTCTCACCAATATTAGTTTCTCATGACTGCTTTAACAAATCATCACAAAATTGATAGCTTAAACCTCAGAAATTTATTCTCTCACTGTTCTGAAGGCCAGAAGTCTGAAATCAGCTTCACTGAGCTGAATTCAAGGTCTTGGCAGGGCCAAACTCTCTCTGAAGCTTTAGAGGAGAATTCTTCCTGGCGTCTTCCCACTTTTGGTGGCTGGCAGCAATCCTTGCTGGCTGCCACATCCCAGTCTCTGCTTCTATGGTCACATTGCCTTTGCCTCTTCTTCCTTGTGTCTAATCTCTCTCTGCCTGCCTCTTATAAGAATATACACGGTTGCATTTAGGGTCCACTCAGATAGTCCATGATCATCTCCCCATCTCATGATCCTAATTTAATCACATCTGCTCAGTCCTTTATTGCCTTATAAGGTAAAATTCACAGGTTCCAAGGATTAGAAGTTAAGTATCATTGGTGGAGACAATTATTCAGCCTGATGTAAATTAGGTTGATCATTAAAGTGCCTACATGAACATTCAAGAATATAATATGTGAAATTCACTTAGAACAACATCTACCATGCCATAAAAGCATTCAACAATATTTATCCCATGATAGTGATATTCATGATGTTGCAGCAACAAGAAAATGCAGACAAAAGTTTCAAGGTAGAAATTATTTTTAAATAAACGTATATGGAAGATCTCATGTCTGGATTTTTTAAATATATGTTACCCTTAAAATGTTAATAGTAATCAAAGGATTATCTCCCCATTGAATAATTATAACCCAATAGTTTAGGCATATAATACATGCAGCCACTTGGGGCTTTGTCTTTTGTTACTTTTCACTTGAAATTGAAATCCCTGTAGCAATTTCATCTCCCCTGAATTCTTCCTAAGGTCAAAGTCAAAGACGTGATGTAATACAATTTTCTCATTTTGCTCTTTTGTCTCCTACCCACCTAGGACACCGATCTAATGACATTCAATATCTCTGTACATCGGTCATGGTGGAGAGAACATGGGCCTGGTTGTGTCAGAAGAGTGCTGCCTCCCTCAGCCCATGGCATGATGGACGATTACACATACGTCTCTGTCACAGGCTGCATCGTTGACTTCCAGTACCTGGAGGTCATCCACAGTGCTGTCCAAATACTACTCTCTGTAAGTGTCACTTTTGTGTCATTATCTAATCAGAACTCTTCTTTGCTGGCATTTTTTTCTCCACACCTACCTGATAGAAAATGCCACAGATAAGCACACAGAGAACATCCAACAGAAATAGCAGCAATTATGGTACCACTAGTTATACCTGATGGCAGGTTACACCTTTTTTCTCTTGGTATCTAGACATTTTGTATTTAGAAGCAGTTAGTGACTATCATTTCTAACTTAAGATACAATCCACACTATTCAATGAAATAGTATCACCATCCACCAGAAGTGGTCCCTTTTCACTTAGCTACCTCAGGCTCTTCTGCTAATGCATTCTTCGACTAATGCACCTCAGTTCCAGAGAAAGAAGGAAGGAAACACCCACAGCCAATGGCTTGCTCGGTCTAATAAACCTGACATTTCATTTATTCCTTAAAAAACAAATCCCACTGGAGACTCTTCGCATTTTAGTGCCTAAAATCTGGCATCAGAATACAGTTCCATATACAGAAACAAGAAGGAAATGATGTGATTAGTCCACAGAAGGTTAATGTGCCAGGGATTCCTTAAAAGTAATTTTCTTCCACCAGACTGCACCACTCACAGTTTGACCACAATGAAGAGTGGAATTAATTTAAGGATGTATAACATCATCAAGAACAATGTTCCTTTCAGACCCGAAAAGGACTTATCATTTAGTTTGAGTCAATATCCAATAAAGCCATTCTTAACCCACTCTTCACATAAACCAACCATCTCAGTTCTGTTCAACTGAGCTTAGCTTAGTAGGAATAAGAGACACAGACTCAATAGTAAATAAATAGATAACAGAAATATGAGTGGTATGTCAGTGAAGAAGGTACCTTGGAATTAATTCTAGAAAAGTCTTTAAGAAATCCTTGCTATCACTTACTGTATTCATTATCTACTACGATGTAACAAACCACTCCAAAATGCAATTGCTTGAAACAATATTAATTTATTGCTTAAGGTTCTGTGCATTAGGAATTTGGGCACATCTCAGCCAGGTAGTTCTTCTGCTTTATATGGTATTAGATAAGGTCATTCATATAAACTCCACACAATATTGGCTAGGGTCACTGATGTGAGCCTGTCAATCTTGAGCTTTGCTGGGACTGGAATGTCCAAAGAGGCCTCACTCACATCTCTGGTGCTGGCTGTTGGCCCCATTCTCCTGCACATGCACATGGCTTCTCTTTCTGGGAAAAAAAAAAAAAAATTGACCGATTCTCAGGCAACAAGGTAGCTGAATAATAAAAGGAGAAGTCAACATGCAAGCATTTATCAAGCCTCTACGTGAGTAATGCTTGCTATTGCTTCATTGGCTACAGCAAATCTATGACTCAGCCTGTAGTTAATGTGAGAGGGGGCTATCAAAAGGTGAGAAGACAAGGAGGCATGGCTCTTCTAGGGCCACCAATGTAGTCATCTTACCTCATTTACTCAATCTACTAGTTACTATTCTTGAATTTGCATGTCTCAAGTTTTAAAATGATGTTTTAGAGCACATTTGAATTACAATCTTCTAGAAAGACTAAAGATCTGAATAAAACAAAAATCAAAGATCTTTTAGGGTTCTAGTTCAAAGAAAGGCAAATTTGATACTGAACTCAAAGAAAGGGATTGCACCTTGATGGGAAGGAATTTCTTTTCAGACATGTAACAGGGAATCTGATCATTCTAAGTTTCTACAATCATATTTACAGGTATAAATATAATATACAGTCACTTGCCAATATATGCTTATCAGTCTTTTCTTATTCTCTGATCCTTTGTTAATGTAGCCATTACATACAAAATTGTGGCAAAATATATATGTTTAAATTTTTGTCTTGAAAAAATGTGGAGGCAAATTTTCTTTTAAAAATGTGTAGGCTATTTTAAGTTATAAAAGAACTCTATTATCCTATACTAGATACTAACAGTTTTTATTAATCGTCTTGGACAATGAAAATGTTTTTCTAAAATCTTTCATATGTGGACAGATTACTCTCCTTTAAAAAATTATTGTAGCAAATTGCTAAACCATTTTGTGGAATGATAGCATAGCCAGACCTTTATAATGCAGCAGAACGCTTGGAATCCAAAAGTCATTTCCCCATAGTAACTCCAATTCAAATGAACAGCAAGTATTTATTTGATAAGGAGCTGGAGTGTCACATAAAAACATTCCCTAAAGGACAATCTAAATAAACTGTATGTGTTGCCACCTAAAAGTACTTTTCACTTATAAATGAATTTCTCCACGTGTTATTTTAGTAAACATTCAAAGCCACCACCCTGCACATATAGCTCTATACTCTTCAGCCTTTGAGAAATAAAAGATTAGTTGCTGCTCACTGACTTTTCTTGGAACACACCTGCAGGACAAGATTTTTAATATTTTATCTTTTTATATTAAAGTAAAATATATCAAGAAATTGTTTCACAACTATCCAATTATGTATTAGTTGTGTGACTGATTTTTGTATGGGTTTCTTGTGTTTGTCACTTATTTTATATGATTATGTATACTTATTAGAATTGTGCTTTTTTCTTCAATTTTCTTTTCTTTTCTTTTTTTTTTTTTTTTTTTTTTTTTTTTGTTAAGACGGAGTTTTGCTCTTGTTGCCCAGGCTGGAGCGTCATGGCATGATCTCGGCTCACTGCAACCTCTGCTTCCCAGGTTCAAGTGATTCTCCTGCCTCAGCCTCCCGAGTAGCTGGGACTATAGGCGCACGCCGCCACGTCCAGCTATTTTTTTGTATTTTTAGTAAAGACGGATTTCACCATTTGGCCAGGCTGTTCTTGAACTCCTGACCTCAGGTGATCCACCCGCCTCGATCTCCCAAAGTGGTAGGATTACAGGTGTGAGCCACCAAGCCTGGCCAGAATTGTGCTTCTTAAACATTTGATTCAGGAGAATCCTTCTTGTTGCCCAATATGTGCTGAAATGTTTACCTTATTACTGAAAAACAGGGGTGATGGTCGCAATATTTAACAGCCCGAGGGGCGTGGGCAACAACCAAGCAAATAGAGGGGCAGCTTCGAGAAAGGGCAGGGGCTCGGCGGCTCTGCTGCAGGGAATTACCCCTTTCATTACTGGAGGCATAGAAATATCTAGAATAACCTAGGGGAGGGACTGACGGAGGTGGCCAGGAAGGTGGTTTCGGGGAGCGACTCTCCACCGAATGAGAGGGAAGTATTTGAGTGCTTTGACCACCGACACATCTCCTCCATGAGTACAGCCTGAGCAAGTGCCTCGCGTGAGTGGAGCTCGGAACTGGAAGAAAAGTCACCTCTGTCATAAGCATTCCACAGACTGTGTACATGCTTGACGGAAACGAATACAATTAACTGGACTCAGAAAGGCGAAGACGGGCGGGGTTCCTTACCAGGCTGTTGCTTGGGGCTCAGGGAGCATCCCCACTCTCCACCGCCTGTGCCTTGCTTGCCGCAGAGGCCCCCAGCTTCTGCTGGCGCCTCTGTCCCTGGGAGGCGGCGGGGGGCGCCACGTGCATCCTCCCCCGGCTCTCAGGCTGAGAACGACAGGGAGAGTGCTAGGCACAGAGAAGGTACTTGTTGTCCTAAAGTCACCAAATCCTGAAGAAGAGTTCCTGCAAATTGTCAGCAACACCAAGGTGAAAATCAGCGCGGAATCCGTAGAAAGGTTGTGGATGGTATTGGCGGGGAGCAGCAAAATGCAATCCATGCTGGAGTGGAGAAGTCAAAGACAAGCAGAGTCCGGCCCTGGGATGGTGAGTCCCCCGCTCTGTGCCCACTGCCCGTCTCTGTTCATATGCTCATCACTTCTCACCTGAAGCTGGCCAGTAACCTCCTAAATAATCTTCCCCACCAAGTTTTGCCCTACACTTCATGCATGCCTCCTGCTCCCTGTAAGATGATCACAAAGCGCAAATCTTATCAGTCACGTTCCTTCCGATTACCCTTCAGTGATTCTCATCACCTTCAGGATGAAATCTGAATTCCCTACTGTGCAAGGGAGGCCCTCGTGACCTGCGCCAGCCTAACTCCCACCCTCCCCTTCTGGCATCCAGCAAAAGAACCCTTCCTGTGCCTTTCTCAGGCAGCGGCCTGCGTGGAATGGGTTCTCCCCCAAGTCCCTTCTCCTTCCTACCCCACCTGGGCTCCTTATCCACCTGGCTCCTAGCAGACATCTTCCCCCAAAACACCTCAGGATATGTTAATTTAATTTTGTTAAGCAGTTAATACATTTACTTGGTTCGAAAACATACAAATGTATACATTAAAACCTCTGTCCGGCGTTTGGGCCCCATATGCCTGGTTCTCCCATCTCTGTTTCCAACAGGCATCCAGTTTTACTCTCTTTTTTTTATTTTTGTACATGAGTCCAAAGTGCCCTTATGCAAGTGCAAGAAAATGTGACTATATATTCTTATTTGCTCCCCACACAAGCTAACTTATGATATGCACTCTTCTGAGCCCTTCTTTTTATTATTATGTATTTTGTAACTATTTCCTTATCAGTACTCAATGTATCATTGTTTATTTAATACTCTTCTATGAAATATATTGATGGATATTTGGACTCTATCCAAATATGAAAATAACTTCAGATGTGTATATAACATGCCTATGTGTGCATATATATACTATAGCTAGTATAATATATAGATAGTATGTGTTACATATTATAATCATATGTCATATAGCTATTATACACAATGTTATACTAAAAAACTCTGTGTGTGTGTGTGTGTGTGTGTGTGTGTGTGTGTGTGTGTGTGTGTTACTGAGAGCATTTCCTAGCCCTCCCCCACTCACTCCCTCAGGCTATACTAGATGCCCTGACACCTGAGCACACTATAATCATTGAGTTTCTATTCTATCTACTGGAAGGAAAGCTTCTTGCAGGATAGAATTGTGTTCTTTTTTCACTTGTTCATGTCTGTGGTTTCAGCAACTAATGCAGTGATGGCACATAAATATTTGTTGAATGAATAAATGATCAACAAACAAGAGACTCTGAAGTCTCAAAAGGGTGAACACAAAAGGAATCTATTGAGCAAAAACCAGCAGGAGTGAATGCATGGACAAGATGTAGGAGCCAGAGTGAAGATGCCCTTCATCTGGGAAGTTAAGAGAATGTCAGTAAAATGTTCTGTGCAGGGCATAGCACAGAAGCACTCAATACATACTAGTTTTGCATTGCTATTACTAATGTTATTATTACACTGCTCTGTGCTTGTCCTTATCCTATTTAGGCTGGTCCTTCTTTTGAAGGTCAAAGGGCTCCATTCTGGTGGCACTCCATCTACTGAATTCTCATTTCTTTAATCCCACACCAGACAACTGTTTCCTGCATGAGAACATAATTCCTGTGATCTTCGTAGGACACGGCAATCATAAATCCCTATTAGGAGGGCTGAACTTTTACTTAATATGTATGTATTTTCCTCAATCTGGTTTCCCAGAATTCTTTCCTACCTGTGCCTCACAAGAGCATTTGTTGGACTGAATATATTCTCATATTTTCATGAAAAAAATCAGAATTATTACAGTGGAACAAAGATTTCAGTAGCCTGTCAACAGTCAGTAGTGTGCTCCTAAAAGCTACTCTTTAACTTCTTATTTATCTCCCATTATCTAGAACTGTACTGAGTGCAGAGTGGCCACTCTTTCATAGTTATTGAGTAAATTGTTATATACTTTTTCTGGATTTTAGATTTACAAAACCCAAAGTATGTAAATATTTTTTTAATTGGAAGTAATTTAATAAGGCTATGTCTTGATTTTATTTTATACCATTTGATAAAAACTATCGAGAAAACATACTGTCAAATTATTTCTGATGCAGACGCAATTTGTTTGGATTGGTAAGGATACCTAGCTACAGGAAAAGGGACAGTCAATCTGCTCCAAGATTGTAACTCTATCTTTGAATTTGTTCTTCCGCATGTTCTTTATTTTGAGAGTTATTTTAATAAGTTTAGACTACCTTAGTTGCTTTGCTTCCAGTGGGGGGATTTCAAAACAGTTTCTGGTGAAAATTAAAAACTATGTCTAGTTGAATTCTAAGCACTGTATTTTAGGCATTTTTAAATTACATTCTTACTCTGGGAATTTAATACCACAGATTTAAAGAGGATGCACACACACACACACACACACATACACACACACGCACGCACAGTATAGCATTTCCTTTTTCTGCTAGAGAATGTGAATAAAGTATTTCTGCTTGAAATAATCTCTTTTATCAATTAATGTCATTCTACAGTGCTGTATTTTACTCATTTAGCACCCGAACATCTGAAACATGAAAGCTTACAAAACTGAAATTTAAAAGTAATTTTAATATTTGTATCACATGTGGCAAAGAAAGGGTCATTATTCATAATACACAATGAGTTCATTTAAATTAGTACTAAAACCATGAAAATTTAGTAATTAATTCAATGAACAATATGAACAAATGTGTTCACATAAGGGAAAAACATCCAAATTGTAAACAGTTTGGTATAAAATATAATTATTGATACTAACCTGATGCATGCAAGTTAACTTTGAAAAAATTATTTTCACTAATTTAGCAATTTGTAAAGATAATGTTAAATAGAATTGTAATTCATTTATTGGTAGAAGCAGTCTTTGTCTCAAAGACTATTAAAATGCCCATAACTTTTGTTCTTGTAACCCCACTCAATGGGCTTTCTTCTAAGAAAATAATTCAACAGAAAGAAACAGCTACCTGCATTATGTTCATTTCAGTGTTATTTGTAACAGCAAATCTGGATATGTATACATATATGCAATTAAAGACATGGTATAACAATTTATAGTACATCAACTTGATGAATAGAAAATAATAACTATGTTAATTTTAAGACCATATATAAAACATGAAACAGTTTTTTTACGATTCAAGTACATAATCCAGGAAGAAAGTTTAGATACACAAAGATTTAGAATTATGGATATGCCTTCCCAAAAAAATGTTTCTACACATTGTATGATATTTTAAATAATACTATTTAATTATCATATTTGTATATTTGATTTGTATAGAACAGCAGAAGAGATGTTATAGTTGCTTTTCTTAAATTATCAACCAATCCTAAATCTCGTAACTTTTATTTGATCATTTAGAGGCACTCATAAATCTTAGTTACTATAAAATATTTCATTTTAGTGGACTGCTCAGTTCTGGGGTTAATAATTCAATAATATCCAATTTAAGTCCCTTTTTAATTTTCAGTGTTAGTTATTTACTGGTAAACATGGATTCATATGCTCATGTTGATTAGTGCACACACACACACACACACACACACATGCACACATATAAAGGAGCTCATTTTTATAACCAGTAGAAAAATCCTAATCTCCAAACTTGGAAAAGAGTTTTAAAACTCACCTTATTGATTTCTCTATGCAGCTAATTTTACACATATATTGTCTTGAATCCTCACTGTCAATATTTTCTCCCTCATATCTGATAGGTGACAAGTCTCATTCTTTAACAAACCTTCGGAGGTTGTCACCATGGTCAGAGCTGGGGTCCTATGAGAATTGTTTTTTCATCATCCCTATGCCTTTTGCATTGTATCTCTCTGTTCACATCAACATTTGTCACTGTTCTCTGCCTTTCATATCAGACACATTCAGCTTAATGATAAATTAAAACTTAATAGAGAAGGGTAAAAAGTAACATTAGACCACAAGTTATCCTGTAGAATCTTTGTTCTCCAAAGGCTATGTAGCTATCTGTTCATATGCTTATAGAATAAATCGCACAATGTCAGAGTAGACAATACTACTGTTGCTTCGGTAACATGCTCACAGAGTGCAAGAATGTATGTCAAAAGACAGGTGAAACTGAACTTTTGAAATATATCCCAATTACTTTTAATTGTACCTCTCCAAAAATGTAAATATAGTTAAAAGATTTTTTTAAATTTCTGTGTTAACATTTGCATTTATTTAACAAACTCAGCATGCTCTTGGAGCTGATCTCTGTGCTTTTCAAATATGAACTCACTTAATTCTCAAAATGACCCATGAGGGTAGTGTTATTATAGTCATTTTATATGTGTGAAAACTGAGACACACGGAGAAGTTAAAAAATGTGCCCAAGATCCCACAGCTTGTGAGTGAAGGTGGACCTCAAACCCAGGCAGACAATTCCTCGTCATGTGAGAAAAGAGGACTTCTCCTTGCAACACCTTGCAGGGTTCGGGGGTAAACTCTGTCAGATCCGTAAAGCTATGCATCTCCTGTTAGGCGGATGGGATTTAATTGCAGCTCCACTATTAGAACGTAAAAATAAAAGTACAATTATGTCTGATAGTTAAAAGATTGGCAAATAGTTAAAAATGTTTCCTTTCACCCTTGAAAACATCTCTCAACCGCCTTTCTGATCATTGTTGTTTATTTTTTAATGGATTATTTCAACATTTGTCAAATGCTAAATATATTGGACTCTTTTTTTTTCTCTTTTGCTTGCTAGCGCTTTCCAGGGTCTAGTAAGAGGAAAGAAATCATGACCAACCTCTCCTGTCCCAAAAGCCTCCCAGAATTACCCTTTTACCAGAAAATCTATTTTTATATAAAATAGATGGCTTCTGCTCATACCAAATTTTGAGCTGCTTCTAAGTGCTAGATAGAACTATTAAAGATTTAGACTGACTTACTCGCTATACACCATCTCTGGTCTCTATATTCAGTTCCATGCTCAGAAAAGTAAAGCAACAGTTTATCTAAAGTTCCACTCACCCAAGGAATCATTTACTGGATCATCACAATATTGAGAGGGGTTTATGGTTGTGGGAGAATTTCCATGCCAGAAATATTCAAAGGGCTTTGGCAGAAACATTTGTGTTCAGAAGCCAGGGTACACCTGGTCAGTCAAATTGTTGGGGCCTGGAACTGTCCATTTAGTGAGCTGTGATTTTAAGTCATTTCATTCTCTGTATTTGTGTCTATGCAGTATACTCTCTTGGTGAAATGTGTATACATTTTTGTCAGACTTACTGAAATATGATTCACATACCATACAATTCTTCATTTTAAAGTGTACAATTCAATAGCTTTCAGTCTACTCACAGATATGTGCAACCATCACCATGGTCAATTTTAAGACATATTTATCACCACCCCTTAGCTATCACAACCTGTGCATTCTTCTCCCCAGCTCTAAGCAACTACTAATCTAATTTCTGTCTCTATAGACTTGCCTCTACTGGATATGTCATATAAATGTGGTCTTTCGTGTTTGGCTTCTTTCACTTAGCACATATTTTTAAGGTTCACCCGTGTAGCATGTATCAGAACTTCCTTTTTTATGGCTGAATAATATTCTATCATACATTTACCCTTAATATCTCTGCCTGTTACAGATATATGTATAATATTTAGCAAAATTTTCCGAACTAAAATTTAAATTTAGTTAGCCTTCACCTTCCCACTGATAAATTCTGAGAGGAATTTAGGCAATCCACTGTATATTTTACCTACATAACATCATATGTTCATCTTTTGGAAACATCTGGGTTACAGATAGCAACTGACAGCTCTTACACGGATGTCTGGTCTTATATAAATCCAATATTATGGTTATCTATCTTTTGTCCACAGCATCTATGGGTTTTAACAATCTAAAGCATGTGAACATTTAAAGCTTATATTCCTCTTATACCATAACACTCTCCATAACAGTATGCATATGATTAGTATTTTTTCTATATGCCAATCAGTTATCCCAACCACAAATTTTATGCCATCGCTAAACAACAGAATTCAGTCTCTTGAGCCCTGATGCTCATGATTACCCCAGACAGACATGTTTGTGTGTCTTCATAAATTATTACTGCCTTACTAGTTTCAAATAATCTCCTAAATATTGATTATTAAATGCAAACATGAGTTATGACATTTGGTAAACTTAAATATTGTTTCATCAGAGAAATGAAAAACTTAATTAGAAATCGTATCTAGTACAAAAGCCATTAACATAGAAAATCTGAGATCCGTTTAATAATTAATCGAGCCAACATGGTGACTTAGGGCTTATGGAAATATTAGAGGCAAGAAAGCTAATTTTATTGGTGCATTACTTGGGATAATTTAATGTCATTCAGAGGGTGGCAGATTTTTCACTTTTAGCCTTGGGTTAGAGTAACTATTAGATTTTAAAAAGTAGCTTTTCATAATAACAAGAGTTCATTCAAATAGATTTCCATGTCACTTGAAATTACCAAATTTGTATAAATTTCATTAATAAAATTTTATATCACTTTTTGTAATCTTTCTAAATGAAAACAAGCTGTTTCATTCATTCAGCGAAACATATTCAGAAGCCCCTACTCTGTAAGAGCACTATGCTGAGAGCTCAGAGACGCAAGGATGGAGATCAACTAAACAAGGTTGAATTGACATGGTCCTTCCTGCTGTACCTTCCAGTCTACTAGGGGAGATGAAGCCGGCCGTCAAAGTGCCATAACTTAGGACAGAAAATCAGAGTTCTAAACTTAATTTCTCAGTGCCATGAGAACTCATAGAAAGAAGTAGTGTTCAGAAAAGTTGTGATATTTAACTTCCATCTAAGGTGTTCACTCTTGGATGGGAAGAAGGGAAAAGGAATTCTATACAGAAGGAACAACATTAGCAAATAAATAAAAATAAGAAGTCAGAGGAATAATGAGTGCAGTGCCCTTTGGCTTGAGCAAAGTGTTTATGAACAGAAGTAGGGGCTTAAAGCTGGAAAGAAAGGTTGAAGATAATGATGAAGGGGCTTGAATGCCAAGTGAAGGCCTTGGGCCTTTGCAGTAAGTCAAATAAGGAACTATGTTTCAGTTTGTAAACAGGTGACATATATGGAGTCCTGAAGTAAGGAGGCTATTCTGAATGGCATGTGCAGGGTGGATCAGATATGCAGAAACAAATATTAGGATATTCCTAGAAGGCTTGGACCCATTCTCCCCAGAGTGCCGTGGAAATACCTGTCGCAGAAATTCAACCTCAAGGAGGACTTCACAGTGACATAAGTTTGACTGGCATCATGTTATACCACTTCTTGGAGATTCACTATGTGAATTAACATATTAAAATTCCTGAGAAACCTTGCTGTTAAAAAACAAAACAAAAAAAACTCATGGAAAACAAAGTGAGAGACTCTGCCAGATTAAAGGAGACTGAGGAAACACGACAACTAAATAAAACTTGTGACCCTAGACCAAAAAACAGACATTAATGAGACAACTGTTGAAAGTTGTATAAGGTCTGTGGATTAGATAACAGTATTGTGTCAATGTTAATTTCCTGGTTTTTATAATCATACTGTGGCTGTATAAGATGCTAATGTTTGAGGAATATGGGTGAAGGATATACAAAAATTCATTGCATTATTTTTTCAAATTTTTGGTAAGTCTGAAATTACTTCAAAATTAAACTTTAGAAATATTTTTATAATTAAAAGTATAACTGCATTTCCAATCAATCATCTAAGATAAACACTTCTGGAAATACTCCCAAGAAAGGCAGGGGAATTTATATCCACAGAGCAGCTGGGAGAAAGAGCTGGGTTGACAGAGTAAATGAGCTCAGAGCTGGGTTGACAGAGTAAATGAGTTCAGATGTGGACACATGATGAATCTTGACACCATTCTTGCCCTTAACATATTCTAGGTACATATACATGTTTTAAACCTAGTTACCTACTTGAGATAATGAAATCCCCTCTCTTGCTCTTTCAGTCAGAATGACTGACTGGGAAAGGGAAATTAGAGACAGAATTATCCAAAGAATTCACAAGAATCCCAATATGAATTTTTGAGAACATGGTTTATTTCATATCTCCACATTATTCAGAAGTAAACAATAAACTTGGGATTCTTCACTTAATATATGGTCCCTGGAGATTCCCAAATGGTTCCTCAAACCCTAACACTCTAGTATTATCAGTAAAGACATAGTTAATCACACTCTTTTTTCTATAACCTGTAAAACAATGAAAATACAAAGTAATCTTTTAAAAATTACATTCTCTTGACCATAAAATAATAACCACATCAAAATTATTGTCTGAATTTTAGTTTTTTATATAAATGGATTTTTGGTGAAAACTTATTTAATATGATACTTTACTAATTTAATTACATAGAACCTTCATGGATGGGTTGTTCTGGAGATCTAAATAAAGGATTAGTCTTGAGTGTGAAAACTTGCTAAATTTTAACAATATTTGATTTAGTAATGGTAGAAATCAATTCAATGATTTGTAATGGTAGAAATCAATTCAATTCTCCATTACTTCATCAATGGAGTAATAGGATTAGAAATGTGCCTAAGGAAGATGAATTATGTATCAGTTGCAGACTATATTTCAGGGAAGATTTAGAGTCAGAACAGTCCTGCAGATAGGTGGGGGCTTATGAAGGCCTGAGCTAGAATAGCATGAAGAATGTGAAACTAGAGAGACTTATCAGACGGACATCAAATCACGAGAACATGGTTATTAATTGGATAAGACAGCAACTGAAAGAAAAATCCCAAAGATAATGTTCAGATTTTGAGCCTAGGTGACAAGTGAAATTGCAGTAATGCTGCAGAAAGAGGGAAATAATGATTAGAAAGTGCATAGGCATGGGCAAGGACTTCATGTCTAAAACACCAAAAGCAATGGCAACAAAAGCCAAAATGGACAAATGGGATCTAATTAAACTAAAGAGCTTCTGCACAGCAAAAGAAACTACATCAGAGTGAACAGGCAACCTACAGAATGGAAGAAAATTTTTGCAATCTACTCATCTGACAAAGGGCTAATACCCAGAATCTACATAGAACTCAAACAAATTTTCAAATTTACAAGAAAAAAACAAACAACCCCATCAACAAGTGGGTGAAGGATATGAACAGACACTTCTCAAAAGAAGACATTTATGCAGCCAATAGACACATGAAAAAATACTCATCATCACTGGCCATCAGAGAAATGCAAATCAAAACCACAATGAGATACCATCTCATGCCACTTAGAATGACGATCATTAAAAAGTCAGGAAACAACAGATGCTGGAGAGGATGTGGAGTAATTGGAACACTTTTATACTGTTGGTGAGACTGTAAACTAGTTCAACCATTGTGGAAGTCAGTGTGGCGATTCCTCAGGGATCTAGAACTAGAAATACCATTTGACCCAGCAATCCCATTACTGGGTATATACCCAAAGGATTATAAATCATGCTACTATAAAGACACATGCACATGTATGTTTATTGCAGCACTATTCACAATAGCAAAGACTTGGAACCAACTCAAATGGCCAACAATGATAGACTGGATTAAGAAAATGTGGCACATATACACCATGGAATACTAGGCAGCCATAAAATATGATGAATTCATGTCCTTTGTAGGGACATGGATGAAGCTGGAAACCATCATTCTCAGCAAACTATCACAAGGACAAAAAACCAAACACCACATGTTCTCACTCATAGATGGGAATTGAACAATGAGAACACATGGACACAGGAAGGGGAACATCACACACCAGGGCCTGCTGTGGGGTGGGGGGAGGGGGGAGGGATAGCATTAGGAGATATACCTAATGTTAAATGACTAGTTAGTGGGTGCAGCACACCAACATGGCACATGTACACATATGTAACAAACCTGCACGTTGTGCACATGTACCCTAAAACTTAAAGTATAATTTAAAAAAAGGCACTGGGAGGTAAACTTTAGTCATTTCATTTAATCTATCACATAATTAAAAAATAGTTTAATTTTAATGTAAGGAAGAGAGTCAAAGAATTATTCCTGGCAGTCAGGAACCTTAACAAATCCTGGGATACAGGAAGCCTCTGCACCTGTCAGCAAGGTGGGGAGTTGACTCTGAACGGGTAACGTCAGGTATTGCTTAGCACTTTACATCTACTGCATCCTACTTTTGCTTACTTTTGATTTACTTTTTCTATTTCTCCTAGTAGGTTTGTCCTAGAAGAATTTTTTAAAATTTTTTAATTTTTCTTTTCTGTTTTTTTACCACCTTGCCTTGGACATAACAGGCTCACAGTGTATACTGCATAATTACTAGCATATGAGACATTTATGTATAGGTAAGCAAAACTAAATGAACTAATTGTAGAGACTCAAAAGTCAAGTGGAGGAAGGAAAACTGTGCTGCAAAGTAATGACAGCATGTGTTGTGTGCTCTGTAATTTACTTTAAATAATGTTCTGTGTATGCGTACTGGGTTTGCTGCTTATCCTAGGGAGGTGGGGGAGGACGGGGGTGGATTGGTCAGTTGTGCTCAGCTCACACTTAGAGTATGCGAATCAGAAGGGTGGTTCACAGCTGAAGGACTCTAAACAAAAGCCCACATGTCAGAGACAGCTTCTAAAAGCTTTTAGCATCTACTCCCTGATCAACACCAAGAAGTGTTTACTTAGTATACTGAGTATCAGAAATGATGTCATCGTGGTCAAATGAATGGATCTCAAGTTAAATGAACTGACTGGATGTATTCTTCAGGCATTCCTAGTTGCTTTGCCTTCACAGAGCATCTGAATGCAGTGAGTTTCTGGCCCTACGCTTTGTTCAGATACTTGAGGATTCCATTGCCTGACTCCAGCTGGAAGTATGGCTGCATCTTCTATTAGAATATTGTCAGAAGCAGCTCTTCATATTGCCGAAAAGAACAGAGAGCTGGGACTTTAGCAAGCTTGCAGAATAGGTTTTGTAACTGCTTTTATGCTGTTTGCTAATAAATATCCGTACGTGTTAAGACAGAGTTTATATTGAGACTTACTTGATTTCTGGTAGCTAGGTTGTGGGAGAGAAACAATTTGGCCCTTTACTTCCTCTAGATATCTACTCCCCCCAAAAAAGATTTTATGATTGCAAATAATCAAATTAGTTTAGTTAATATTTATCAGAATAGCCTAGGCAGACTTCTCTTAGGAAGTAGCATTGCTGGACATGGTAGCTCATGCCTGTAATCCCAGCACTTTGAGAGGCTGAGGCGGGTGGATCACCTGAGGTCAGGAGTTCCAGACTAGCCTGGCCAACGTGGTGAAATCCCGTCTCTACTAAAAATATAAAAATTAGCCAGGCATGGTGGTGGGCACCTGTAATCCCAGCTACCTGGGAGGCTGAGGCAGAAGAATAGCTGGAACCCAGGAGGTGGAGGTTACAGTGAGCCAAGATAAGGCCAGTGCAGTCCAGCCTGGGTGACAAGAGCAAAACTCTGTCTCAAAAAAAAAAAAACAAAAAAAAAAACAAAAAGAAAAGTGGCATTTGAGCTGAAATGAACTCATTTGAAGACTGGGGCTAAGAATATTCCAAGGGAAACAAAAGCTCATATGGGTAGAACTTAGCAAGTAAAGAAAAGAGTGATGAAAGATGAAATTAGAGAAGTAAGTAGATGTTAAAGAAGGTGTGACACACAATTTAAGACATTAGGATGGTGTCACCATATTTTAACCAGAAGAATGGCATATTCTATATTTAGGAAAGCAACTCTGGAACTACTCAAGAGAATGGATTGGAGAGAACAAGGCTATCACAGTAGACCACATGACAGAAGATGGTAGCTTGACTTTGGTGGTAGCAGCAGAAATAGAAATGCCTAGACAACAGTTCTTGCAGGAAAATAGGAAGTGGTATGTTAGGTAAAGGAAAAAAGAGGGTGAGGCTTAGGTTTTGGATCTGAGCAACAGGATAGATGATACTGCTGCTTACTGAGATGACAGAGTTGAGAGATTTTGCTCCACTGGTAGCTTGTATCTTTTTTAAACTTGAATAAAAAGTACAGTACAAACACAGACTAAAAAAAAAATTCAATAATTAGAGAAATCTTTCTAGATGTATCAAACAACTTATATAGGCCGGGCACAGTGGCTCACACCTGTAATCCCAGCACTTTGGGAGGCCAAGGCAGGCGGATCACGAGGTCAGGAGATCAAGGCCATCCTGGCTAATATGGTGAAACCCCATCTCTACTAAAAATACAAAAAATTAGCCGGGCATGGTGGCGGGCGCCTGTAGTCCCAGCTACTCAGGACGCTAAGGCAGGAGAATGGCATGAACCCAGGAGGCGGAGCTTGCAGTGAACCGAGATCGAGCCACTGAACTCCAGCCTGGGCGACAAGTGTGAGACTCTGTCTCAAAAAAAAAAAAAAAAAAAAAAAAAAAAAAACTTATATACTTAGCCTAAAAAGAAGTATCATCTAGAAACAGAAAGTATGCCTTCTCACACTGCAAAACCTGGCTACTCCAGTGGTTCAGAATTGATTGTCATTTCATAATGGCTTAAAGCAATTAGTGTGTATCAGCATTTACATTTGACTAAAAATAAAACTGCTAACAAGAAAGCTACAGGGAAGTGGTATTCTTTATTTAAATTGATTAATGTAAACAGCTCTTTCATTTAAAATTGATTTACACAAATTCAAGAAAATATTTGCAATGCACAATTATTACTTAGTAACAAAGATAATCAGGAAGTCCTGCAGACAATGAAACGTGAACAATTAAAATATTCAGGATACACAAAGCTTTTAATTAATGAGCTAAACTAATCCAAATAAGCAGGGAACTGTGTTGTAAGGCTTGGCTATCATGGATTTTGAAGCCAATGATTACAAGAAGAAGAATCACAACTACTGTTAAGAGTTAACGAAAGAGGAAAGAAATATGAAAAGCAGCTCAACAGTCAAAGACAGGTTTATTTTGGAGAATAAACCTGAGAGGGGCTTCTGGCCGATTTCAGTCAGGCACATTCTCTCTTACAGGCTAAGAGTATTTAAGGGTTCAGGGCAAGAAAACTTATCACAGGCTTGGAATGTGTCTGTGTGAAGGAGAAGTTTATTGCGGGGTTGTAATGTCTCTGGTCAGAGGGGAGGTTCGGGCTGACATCTCTCTGGTTGGGGAGGTTATCTCAGGCTGGCATGTCTCTGGTTAGGGAGGGGTTTACCTTAGGTTTGGAATGTTTCCAGTTGGAGATGTCATTTGTGGTTTATGATTATGCTGACCTTAACCATTAGGCTGATGCCCTTTGGGTTGGATTTAGATGGTTTTTGATCAAGAGGAACTTTAAAATGGCAGTGCCTGTCCAAGATGGTGATGTTCCTGCTCTGTCAGCTACCCTGTACTGAACATATTCCATGTGCCTGGTATCTTTCTTTGAAGTACTATTTTGCAGAATCTTCTTGAGAATAATGTGAGGTAGGCTTTATTATTTCTATATATGAAGAAACCAGGACATAAAGAAAATAAATATTTTGTTCAAGGTCCTGTGGCCAGTGTTGGGGAGAGGGCATTAATCTTGGTTCTGATGTATCTCAACACTGCTGTACTTACTGAGGTTACTTTGTTAGTACATAGAATAAAAGGTAATATACAAATAAGTATTTTTTTTGAGACAGAGCCTTGCTCTGTTGCCCAGGCTGGAGTGCAATGGCATGATTATAGTCACTCCAGCCTTGAACTCCTGGGCTCAAGCAATCCTCCCACCTTACCTTCCTAAATAGCTAGAACTACAAGCGTGTGCCACCATACCTGGCTAGTATTTTTATTTTTTTGTAGATACAAGGTCTCAGTATGTTGCCCAGGCTTGAAATAAGTGCATTTTTAAATACATGCGTTGGAAAGATATTAGAGTTATAGAGTCAATTTGCAAATTTCGTCTGCTTGACAATGTCATACAGGTCAAAATCCTCAAATCATGAGATTTATGTGCCTTACATGTACTGGACAAAGAAAACAAATTCTTTTCAAGCTATTCTCATTAATGGAATTAACTATCAGAAGGAAAATCCAATTATCAGATAATTTTTTAGGTGGGGCTTTGGAAGATTTTTCTGTGCTTACATGTGAACATGAAATTACGTCAGGTTCTCTAGGCATGGTGGCTCATGCCTGTAATCTCAGTGCTTTGGGAGGCCAAGGCAGGCAGATCACGAGGTCAGGAGCTCGAGTTCAGTCTGGCCAATATAGTGAAACCCCGTCTGTACTAAAGATACCAAACAAAATTAGCTGGACGTGGTGGTGTGTGCCTGTAATCCCAGCTACTCAGGAGGCTGAGGAAGTAGAATCGTGTGAACCCGGGAGGCGGAGGTTGCAGTGAGCTGAGATCATGCCATTGCACTCCAGCCTGGGTGACAGTGTGAGACTTCATCTCAAAAAAAAAAAAGAAAAGAAAAGAAATTATGTCAGGTTCAGGTACTGGATGAAAAACAAATACAGAAATCAGAGCATGAGTGTGCAAATCATAGAAAGATTTCATTCTCTTATTTCTAGAACCCCTTCTCAACCTGGCTAGTACTTCCTTCAGCCCCTCTAACTTTCAGATTGATGGAAAGGACCTGCCTAAGCAGAATTCACCTGCCCCTAATCTAGAAAGGTGCTCTCATTTTGACGCTTTCTTTCTTGAGCAGATGTGGTAAATTCAGTTTTTATCTTCTTTCCTTACCATTGAGTCAGAATTTATATTTGTATAGGAGCTAGGGTATAAGAAAGGATGAGTCAACAATAATCCAATACCTTTTTATATAAGAAGTTAATTACATTACCTTGGTTAATCATAAAATCTGTCTTGATGTTGCAGATGATTCTATTAGATTTAATTGAATAAAAGAAAGCTTTAAATCATATTCAAGTAAATATGTACCAGATATAAATTGTCAAGATATAACTATAATTCTGTATGTGTGTATGCATATATAATTACCATAAATGAACTTTTTTCATCTATTAAACTCAGTATTTTATATTCCACTTCAGTACAAGACTTTCTATAAGATTAGTATTAATATTCAACTAATATTTCATTATAATTTTAAAAATATACTTTAAAAATACAATTAAAATTGTATCAAATCAAGCCAGAATATTTATTGCTGAGTTGTTTTGATGCTACTTTGCAAATTACTTGAATCTTTCTTGCTTGCTTTATTTCCATTATAGTCATCAACATCAAGTATTGATTGATTTACCTTTGGCCTAGCACTAAACCGGGTAGATTCCGTATCTCAATATAACAGATATAAAACATGTTGACACAGTCCTATGCTGATGATTATTGGTTATTAGAATAACACAGAGGAAAAGAGAAAAAATTATCTGACAACTATTATGTGGAGGCATATAATAGATTTTATGATTAATCAAGTAATGTAATAACTACTTTATTAACTCATTTGATGTTCCTAGCAATGTTATTATTAGCTCCATTTCACAAATAAGAAAACTAAGGCAAGAAAATGCTGTTCGGCTTGCCTAGAATCACACCAAGCAAGTGGCAGAACTGAGATTTGAAACCAGTACTCTGGCTCCACCAGGTGTCTGCTAAACACCCCCTCTGTATTTTGATTCTCTGATAAAGATTAACTTCAGAATTGGCTTCCAATAAGGTATAAAAGACACTTCCAATTTTCTTTGAAAAAATTGGGTGAGAGGGTTCCTAGTTGCTGTTTTCCTGAGCCAGATGCTGAAATGAAGACTTGGTGCAGATCATTGATTTAGGAGGTGATCCCAGGACACACAAGTGAGAAAGGAAGGAGAAAACCCAGGAAAGGTTAGGTTATTGAGCAAAAAAACATTATCCACTATGAGTGACGGGGCTCAATTCCCTGGAGATTTTCCCCTCAATTTGGAGTGTGTACTCTGTAGCTCAGAAATTCCTCACTGAGGGGCAAAGAAGCTGGAGTATTTACTTGTTCACCAAATCCCATCCCTATTTTGTTGAGGGCTTTCTAAGAACATTAAACCTATGACATTCCAGGATGCCCTGGTTTGGGCTTGAGCAGGTTCCCTTGGGGACAGAATAAGCCTCAGCCCCACCCCCCGACCCCAGCGAGCATCACAGTAGCCAGCATGTAGGAAAACTGTCCATTATAGCTTCAGGTTAACTTGCAGATTGGCCATGAGAATAGGGAGCAGGGAATTCAGTAAGGAGTAGTGGACATCTATTGTCTTTGCCTGCCAGTTTCCATTCCCCTAACTTTTTATAATAGTACCTCAATTCCCTTTTAGTTAGAGAGCTACACACTTAATTCTTTCCCTCCGCATGGTGAAGGTGGGTTCTCGTTAGGATGGAGCTGACCCCACTATCCTCCAGGCTCTGAATTGGACATGAGACACAGGAATTGTCAGTCAGCATATTTCTTGCATTGGATCTAATAGTTGGTTTAGGAATAGTCATATGAGATAAACTGGTCCCTGCATCTCAACTCAATGACTCTTAACTATTGGAGAAGATAAATTCTCACCTCCCCTCCAAGGCTGCTGAATTAGGAGGGCATACACCTGAAGAGGCTGGTGGCCACCTCGTGGAAAGCACGTACAAGAGAGGAAAGCAGGGCTGTAAAACAGAGAGACACACGCAGATAAAAACAGGCAGACGGAGGATCCAGTTATGCTCAACCCAGCTCTACCCTTGGACTTTTCAATTACATGAGTCGATAAACTCTTTTTTTTTTCTTAAATCAGTTTGAGGAGAGTTTCTCTTACCAGTATTATTTCTTCACCAAAATGTTTTCAGTATCTACATAGTCTCTTAACTTCTGAGTATTTTTCATTTACTTAGAAGCTTAGGATTCTTAATTGAAATAGACATTTAAAGTCTGCTAGACCGATCTTCTCACAACGCAGGAACATCATCTACAGCTGTGCTGTCCAATGTGACAGCCACCAGCCTCATGTTGCTATAGAGAGAAGGCATGTGTCAGGTCCAATTGAGAGTGCTTTAAGTATAGAATACACACTAGATTTGGAAAACTTAGTACAAAAAGGAAGATAAAATATCATACATAATTATTCTATATTGATTATATCTCTTAAAAGTCTTTTGGATATATTGGGTTAAATAGAATATATTATTAAAATTAATTTTACCTGTTTCTTTAAATTTATTAATGTGGCTACTAGACAATTTAAAATCATATATGCAACTCACATTATATTTCTATTAGACAGTGCTAGTCCCTGACAAAGGGTGATGCAGCCTCTGCTTGAAAATGCAGCTAATTAACCCTCTGGGCAGGCACATCCATCATTGGACTGTTCTATGTGTAAAAATGATTTTGTGCCTCTACATTCAAAATCCATCACTTCGGAACTTCCATCTATTGGCACTAGTTCTGCCTCTTGTGTATCACAGAGTATCTACTCTTCATACATATTCAGCTATTTTTACTTCTTACTGGAAGATTGCCATCCAACCTGTCGCTCACAGTCTTATGAAACAGGACATCACAGACATTTTTGACTCCTGCTCTGCTGACAGGATATGCTATTTGCATTGACAACAGTTGCAGGTTTGTTAGCCATAATCTTTCTGTGCTTAATGATAAATTAGGCTTCATCTTCTTGTGAAGCTACAGACAAAGTAGAGACTTCTGCTTGAGGCTCCAGAAGTTCTCTCTGCCCCAAAAGTCTAAATGAGAGAGGTACAGGAGTTAAGGACATCCATCAGGGATGTCATTCCTTGCTCTGAGTTCTATCACGGGAAATGAATGTGGACTTTGGAATGAGAAAAGGGCAGTTGTCAACAGGAAATAGCAGCTCCGAGTTCATTTTCAGCAGACAACAGTCTGTTCCAACATAACCTACTCCAACCTAAGCTTCATGGAGACAGACTGGGGCTGACAAAAGGTAAATGGTTTTCATGTCACTAGTGTCTTTAACGAAATACCAATAAATTTAATTTCCTTCTTAAATTTAATAATCCAAACAAGTAAGGTGGAATGCAGCAGACTGTTATTTAAGTATGTCATGAAGATTTCAAGTTTTAGATCTTGATGCCTATTTTCATGATTAAACAAAATTAAAATCTTTCAAGAAAAAAAGTTATGGTTCCAAAGACTGTTGTCTGTGATTATGATATATTCAAAGTATTTTCATTGCAATGTTGTGGACATCCATGATAAATTATGCCTTCTTAATTGGGATTATTTTTATTTCAGGCAATTGGCACTCTTGAAAATAAAAACCCATCTGTCCAAAACCATTTTTTCATTTCCTGTCATTTCAGCTTAGATTGCACCACTAATCTCTGAAATCCACATTCTAGTCTAGTGATCAAACAAAAGTTTTTTCTGATCTATGGAAAACTTCTTACTGCAAAGAAAGTTCTTAATGAAAAAGTTAAATAAGACAAGTTCAAAAGTTTATACAAGGCACTAGTTAGAGTATCTAGGATTTGTGGATAAAATAATATGCCCCAATTATCCGGATGTGTAATTTAGGAAGTAATAAATTGTATGCTGATGAATCTAATTCAAAATATCAATACATGCTAAGGCACTCTACAGCCTGTTCAAACACCCTCCCCAATTGTCTTGTTTCAATTACTATCAAGAGCCACAAATTGGAGTTCTGTCTATATGATGCCCCAAACATTTGGTTAATTCAGTTCATTCAACCTAGTTAATTCAATATGCAAAAAAATTCACCAATGAATTGACAAGCTAATGTTCTCAAAATTGTTGATCAGTGAGTCGTAACCTAAGAAGATTTGGCAAAGACAGTCTGAAAAGCCAGGGCTCTCCTCCCATCTCACTATTCCTTCAACAACTCATTTTGCTTATTCCTTCCACTTACAATAAACTTCATCATCTTATAGTGCCTCTTTTACCCTAATTCAATAAGCCTTCTCTATCATTAAACCCGAAGTTTCTAAAGTCTTATCTCTAGACCATTCCTGGACAATTAAAAGAGTATAAGTGATTCTTCTAAGCAGTTTGGAGATTCAACAGTCCTCTCTGAAAAGCTTCCTAACTTATGACTTTTTTATCTTCTATCCTAGAATACGTAGACACTGTGGGCCTCAATTAACTTTCTCTATTGGTGGATGGACCCTAAGGTGACTCAATAATCTCCCCTTATAGTACTCATGCCCTTGCATAATCCTCTCCTCTTGAGTGTGAGTAGCATCTGGGATTTGCTTCTAACTAATAGAATATGACAAAGATGACATGTCCATCCCACGATTTATTACATTATATGGCAAAAGTGCTAGGATGTTATTGCCATGATTATTTTACATTACACAAGACTAGGAGGAGCCTGCACATCTAGCAGAAGAGAAACTAAGGGGCCCAAGCTCTCCAAACATCCCTGGCTCATTGGGTGACTGCATGCCTAGGCAAGAAAGGTCTGGAGAGCACAGAAGATCCAGGGATAATCTATAAATTGCCTGAGTTTTTAGTGTACTCCATAACCCCCACACAGGTGCAATAGCAGAGGATAGGAGATTTACCAGCTTTAGGTGTGTCTTAGTCAGTTCAGACTGCTATAATAGAATACTACAGACTGAGTAGTTTAAACAACAAACCTGTGTTTCTCACAGTTCTAGATGCTAGGAAATCTGAGATCAAGGTACCAGCAGATCCAGTGTCTGATGGGGGCCTACTTCCTAAATTGCAGATGATTGTCTTCTTATTCTATCATCATGTGGTAGAGACAGACAGAAACCAATCCTTCATGTCTCTTCTTATGAGGGTACTAATAACATTTATAAGGGATCCACTGATACCATCACATTGGCGGTTAGGATTTTAACATATAAATTTGGGGGGAACACAAACATGCAGTCCATAGCAAGGTGTTTGAGCAAACCTCTAACCAGTCATTGACTGACCACTAAGTTATGCAGACTTACAGGTGACCTCTAACAGCCCAGGATAAAAAATAAAATAAAAATAAAAGCAGAATTAAAAAAAAAACTAAGCAGGGACTTCAGCGACCACAAGCCAAGATTAAACCTAGAAAGTTATTTTAACACAAAACAAAGCAAACGAGTAACAACTGACAGGAGGCTGGTGGGTGAGGGGGTGGAGGGAATGCAGAATCCAGAGTTGAGGTATATTATCTAAAATATTCAGTTTTCAACGACAACAAAAAATGAGGTATGCAAAGAAACAAGAAAGTGTGACTCAAACTCCAAGGGGAGAAAAAATTAATAAATAGATATTTGTCTCTAATTGATATTGTGCAGTTTATCAGACAAAGACTTCAAAGTATTAATTATCAAAATGTCCAAAATTTAAAAAATCATGTTTAAATAATAAAAGTGGTCTGGCACAGTGGCTCACACCTGTAATCCCAGCACTTTGGGAGGCCAAGGTGGGAGGATCGCTTGAGCCCGGGAGTTCGAGACCAAACAGGGCAAGATAGCAAGATCCCATCTCCACAAAAAATAAATGAATAAATACATAATTAAAGGAAAATATCCCAACAATGACTCAACAATAGAAAATCTCAATAAAGAAAGAGATTTTTAAATGGATATTTTATAATTGAAAATTACAAAAAATTGAAATGAAAAGTTGACTAAGCAGTTTCAATAATAGATTTGAAATGGCAGAAGCATTAAATTTGAGAAACAGAAATTATTCAATTTGATGAAAAAATAATAATAATTAAAGAACAAATAAAATAACCTCAGAGATCTGGGGAAAATATGGAACATAACAATATAAATGTACTTGGGGTGTCAGAAAGAGAGATGAGAGAGTAAGTAGCAAAAAAAAATGTTTTTGAAGAATGAATGGCCCATAGCTTATCACATGTATAAAAAAAAGATCTATAGATTCAAGAAACTTGACAAACCTCAGGTAGGATAAACACAAGGAGAGTCACACTTCAATTCACTATAGTTAAAATGCTGAAAATCAAGGAGAAATTCTTTTTTATTTTTTATTTTTATGGGAACATAGTAGATATACATATTTATTGGGTATAGGAGATACTTTGATACAGGCATACAATGCATAATAATCACATCAGAATAATTGGGATATCCATCACCTCATATATTTATCCTTTCTTTGTGTTACAAACAATCCAGCTTTATCATTTTGGTTATTTTAAAATGTAGAGTAAATTATTGTTTACTTTAGGCACTGTGTTGTGCTATCAAATACTAGATTTTATTTATCCTATCTAACTATATTTTTGTACTCATTAACCATCCCTACTACCCCCCACTATTCTTCCCACCCTCTGGTTACAATTATTCTACTTTCTCTCTCTCCATAAATTCAATTGTTTTAAATTTTACTACCTGCAAATAAGTGAGAATGTGCAAAGTTTTTCTTCCTGTGCCTGGCTTGTTTCACTTAACATGATGATTTCAGGTTCCATCCATGTTGTTGCAAATGACAGGATCTCACTTTTTATAGCTGAATAGTACACCATTGTGTATGTATACCACATTTTCTTTATCCATTCATCTGTTGATGGACACTGTTGTTCCCACATCTTGGCTATTGTGATTAGAGCTATAGTAAACATGGGAGTGTAGATATCTTTTGACAGTTTTTTGAGAAACGTCCAAAGTCTTCTCCACAGTAGTTGTACTGATTTACATTCTCACCAAAAAGTGTATAAGGATTCCCTTTTCTTCACATTCTTGCCAGCACTTATTGCCTTTCTTTTGGATAAAACTATTTTAACTGGGGAGAAATATCCCATTGCAGTTTTGATTTGCATTTCTCTGACGTTCAGTGATGTTGAGCATCTCTTTATATGTCTGTTTGCTATTCGTAAGTCTTCCTTTGAGAAATGTCTATTCATATCTTTTGCCTACTTTTTTTTTTTTTTTGAGATGGAGTCTTACTCCATCATCAGGCTGGAGTGCAGTGGCACGATCTCAGCTCACTGCAACCTCCGCCTGCCAGGTTCAAGCGATTCTCTTGCCTCAGTCTCCCAAGTAGCTGGGACTACAAACGCACGCCACCGCGTCCAACTAATTTTTGTATTTTTAGTAGAGACAGGGTTTCACTATATTGGCCAGGTTGGTCTCGAACTCCTGATCTCATGATCTACCCACCTCAGCCTCCCAAAGTGCTGGGATTACAGGTGTGAGCAACCACGCCCGGCTCTTTTGCCCTTTTTTTATTGGATTATTAGATTTTTTTCATATATATTTGTCTGAGCTGCTTGTTTATTCTGGTTATTAATCTCCTGTCAGACATACAGTTTGCCAATATTTTCTCCCTTTCTGAGGATTGTCTCTTTGTTTATTGTTTCCTTTACTGTGCAAAGCTTTGCCCAGTCTAATGTCTTGGAGAGTTTCCCCAATGTTTTCTTTTGGTAGCTTGATGATTTGAGATCTTATACTTAAGTTTTTTAATTCACTTTGATCTGATGTTTGTATATGGAGAGAGATTGGAGTATGGTTTCATTTATCTATACATGTGTTTCTGGTTTTCCCAGCACCATTTATTGAAGAATCTGTCCTTTCCCCAATTTATGTTCTTGGCACTTTTGCCAAAAATGAGTTCACTGTAGATGTATAGATTTAATTCTGGGTTGTCTATTCTGTTCCATTGATCTATGTATCTGTTTTTATGCCAGTACCATGTTGTTTTGGTTACTGTAGCTCTGCAGCATAATTTGAAATCAGGTAGTGTTATTTTTCCTCAGGATAGCTGATAAGGTTTGGCTATGTCCCTGCCCAAATCTCATCTTGAATTGTAATGCCATAATTCCCAAGTGCAGTGGGAGAGACCTGGTGGGACGTAATTGCATCATGGGGGCAGGTCTTTCCTGTGCTGTTCTCATGATAGTGAATAAGTCTCACGAGATCTAGTAGTTTTATAAAGGGGAGTTCTCCTGCACACGCTCTCTTGCCTGCCACCATATAAGACATGCCTTTGCTCCTCACTCACCTTCCACCATGATTGTGAGGCCTCCCCAACTATGTGGAACTGTGAGTCAATTAAACCTCTTGCCTTTATAAATTACCTAGTCTAGGATATGCCTTTATTAGCAGCGTGAGAATGAACTAACACAATAGCATTGGCTATTCTGGGTCTTTTGTGGTTCAATATAAATTTTGCAATTGTTTCTTCTATTGCTCTGAAGAATGTCATTGGTATTTTGATAGATATTGTATTGAATCTGTAGACTGTTTTTGGTAATATGGACATTTTAACAATATTGATTCTTCCAGCATATGAACATAAAATATCTTTCCATTTTTCTGTGTCTTAAATTTTATGCATCAGTGTTTCATAGTTTTCATTGTAGACCTCTTTGATTTCTTTGGTTAAGTTAATTTCTGCATATTTTGCTTTATTTGTAGGTATTGTAAATGAGATTACTTTCTTGGTTTCTTTTTCAGATTGTTTGCTGTTGGCATATAGAATTGCTACTGATTTTTGTATGTTGATTTTGTATCCTGCAACTTTACTGAATTTCTTTATCAGTTCTAAAAGTTTTCTTGTGGAGTCTTTAGGTGTTACCAAATATAAGATTATATTATCTGCAGACAAGGATCACTTAACTTATTCCTTTCCAATTTGGATGCCCTTTATTTCTTTCTCTTGTCTGATTGCTCTAGCTGGGACTTGCAGTACTATGTTGAATTACAGTGGTGAAAGTGAGCATCCTTGTCATGTTCCAGATTTTAGAGGAAAAGCTTCAATTTTTGCCCATTTAGTGTGAGACTAGCTGTATGTATGTCAAATATGACTTTTCTTATATTGTGATATGTTCCTTCTTTACTCAGTTTTTTTTAGGGTTTGTATCACAAAGGATGTTGAATTTTATTGAATGCTTTCTCAGCATGAATTGAACTGATCACATGGTTTTTGTACTTTATTCTGTTGATATGGTGTATTACATTGTTTGATTTGCATATGATGAATTATCCTTGCATCCCTGGATAAATCCAACTTGGTTATGATGAAAGATCTTTAAATTTATTGTTCAATTCAGTTTACTAGTATTTTGTTGAGGATTTTTGCATCAATTCTCATCAGGGATATTGATTTATAGTTTTATTTTATTGATATGTTTTTGCCTGGTTTTACCAGGCAAAACTGGCCTCATGGAATAAATTTGGAAGTATTTCCTCCTCCTGTATTGTTCAGAATAGTTTGGATGTGATTGGTATTTGTTCTTCTTTAAATGGTTGGTAAAATTCAGCAGTGAAGCTATCACATCCCAAACTTTTCTTTGCTGGGAGGCTTCTTATTATGGCATTAATCTAGGTACTTGTTATTGGGCTGTTGTGAATTTGGATTTCTTCATGGTTCAATCTTGGGAGGTTGTATGTGTCCAGGAATTTATCTAATTCTTCTAAACTTTCCAATTTATTGTCATATAATTGTTCACAGTGGCCTCTAATAATCCTTTGAATTTCTGTAGTATCAGTTGTAATGTCTCCTTCTTCATCTCTGATTTTATTTATTTGGATCTTCGTTCATTTTTTTCTTCATTTGTCTTGCTAAAAATGTGTTGATTTTGTTTATCTTTTCAAAAACCAAAATTTTCATTTTGTTGATAGTCTGTATTGTTTTATTCATTTCAATTTCATTTATTTCTACTCAGCTCTTTATTATTTCTTTTCTTCTACTAGTTTTTCACTTGCAATGCTCTTGCTTTCCTAGTTTTTCAAGATGTCATTATATTATTTATTTGAAGTTTTTCTATGCGTTTCATGTAGGCACTTACATTATAAACTGTCCTCTTAGTACTGCTATTGCTGTATTGCATAGGTTTTTGCAGGTCATGTTCCTACAATAATTTGATTCAAGAATTGAAATTTTTTTTAATTTTCTTTATTGACCCACTGTCATTCAGGAGCCTGTCATTAAATTTCCATGTGCTTCTATAGTTTCCCAAATTCCTCTTGTTATTGATTTCTAGTTTTTTCTAGTATCCATTGTATATTCTGCAGCCATTGGATGAAGTGTTCTGCAAATATCTATTAGGCCCATTTGATCTATTGTACAGTTTAAGTCTGATGTTTCTTTGTTGATTTTCTATCTGGATAATCTGTCCAATGCTGAAAGTGGGGTGTTTAATTATCCAGCTACTATTGTTTTGGATCTACCTCTCTCTAGCTCAAATAATATTTATTTATCTGGGTACACATATATTTACAACTTTTATATCCACCTGCTGAATTGACCTCTTTATCATTATATAATGATCTTCTTCATCTCTTTTTGTAGTTTTTGCCTTGAAACTTATTTGCCTGATATAAATACGGCTACTCCTGCTGTCTTTTTGCTCCCATTTGCATGAAATACTTTTCTCATCACTTTGTTTTCAGTCTATGTGTGTCTTTATAGGTGAAGTGTGTTTCTTCTAGGGGTCTTATTTGTTGGGTCTTATTTTCCTTTCTTTTTTCTATATCAATTCAGCCACCGTATGTCTTTTGTTTGGATAATTTAGTCTATTTACACTCAATGTTATTATGGATAAGTAAGGACTTTCTTCTGCAATTTTTTAATTTATTTTCGAGGGTTTTTTTGTGACCTTCTCTTTCTTCTTCCTTCCTATCTTCTGTTTAGTGAAGGTGATTTTCTTCAGTGGTATGTCTTAATTTCTGGCTTAGTTTGTGTGCATTTCTATTGTATGTTTTCTGATTTGAAGTTACAATGAAGCTTGCAAATAATATAACCCATTATTTTAAACTGATGGCCACTTAATACTGATTGCATTAAAGAAAACCAAATAAACTAACAAGGAAAGAGAAAACCAATAACAACTGTATACTTTAAGTTCTTCCCCCTGCTTTTAAAGTTTTTATAGTTTCTATTTATACCTTATTGTATACCCTATGTCTTGAAAAGTTGTTGTACTTATTATTTTTGATCAGTTCATCTTTTAATCTTTCTACTCAAGTTGTGAGTAGTTTATACACCATGATTATGGTATTATAATATTCTGTGTTTTTCTGTGTACTTATTATTACCGGTGAGATTTGTACCTTCAGATGATTACTTCTCACTCATTAATGACATTTTCTTTCAAATTAAATAACTCCCTGTAGCATTTCTTGTCAAAAAAGTCTGGTGTTAATGAAGTTTTTCAGCTTTTGTCTGAGAAAGTCTTTATTTCTCCTTCATGTTTAAAGAATATTTTCACTGGATATACTCTTCTATGGTGAAAGCTTTTTCTTTCAACACTTTAAATATGTCATGCCACTCTCATGCTCTCCAGGGTTGCCACTGACAAGTCTGCTGCCAGGCGCATTGGAGCTTCATTTTATGTTATTTGTTTTCTCTTGCTGCTTTTAGAAACTTTCTTTATCCTCGACTTTTGGGAGTTTGATTATTGAACAGTTTGAGGAGCCTTCTTTAGGTTAAATCAACTTGGTGTTCTATAATTTTCCTGTACTTGAATATTGATATCTTTCTCTAGGTTTGGAAGTTCTTTGATATTATCCCTTTGAATAAACTTTTTAACCCTATCTCTCTGTCTACCTCCACTTTACAGGTAATAAGTCTCAGATTTGCTCCTTTGAGGATTTTTTTTTAATCTTGTAGATGTGCTTCATTCTTTTTTATTTTTTTCTCTTTGGTATCCTATGACTATGTGTTTTCAAATGGCCTGTCTAGCTCACTAATTATTTCTTCTTCTCTATCAATTCTGCAAGTAAGAGAGTCTGATGCATTCATCCATATGCCAGACATTTTCAACTTCATAACTACTGCTTGATTATTCTTAAGTATTTCAGTCTCTTTGTTAAATTTATCTGACATGATTCTTAATTTTTTGTTTGTTATAATGATTTAATTGAAATTCCCCCAAAAAGCTACTTTGAATTCTCTATCTGAAAGGTTACATACCTCTGTCTCTCCATGATTGGTTCCTGGTTCCTTATTTAGTCTGTTTGGTAAGGTCATAATTTCCTTGATAGTCTTGATACTTGTGGACGTTCATCAGTGTCTGGGCATAGAAGAATTAGGAAGTTATTGTAGTCTTCATAGTTTGGGCTTGTTTGTACACCTCCTTCTTGGAAACACTTTCCAGGTTTTCAAAGGTCCTTGATTGTTGAGATCTAAGATTTTGGCTTCTGCAGCTGTGTCAGCATTAGGAGGCATTCCAAGCCCCATAATATTGTGGCACTTGAAGACTTGTAGAGGTAGCATGTTGGGGGTCTTGGATAAGACCCAGAAAAATTCTCTAGATTATCAGGCAGAAACTCTTATTCTCTTCCCTTACTTTCCCCCAGACAGAGTCTCTGTATATGCTGAGCTGCCTGGAGCTGGGGGAGGAGTAACACAAGCATCCCCGTGGCCGTTACCATGGAGACTGTGCTGGATCAAACCTGAAGCCAATACAGCACTGAGTCTCTCCCACAGCCCATGGTAACCACATCCTGGCTACTGCCTAAGTTCTCTTAAGGCACTAGACCCTTAAAATCAGCAAGCGGGAAAACCAGCCAGGTTTATGTCCTTCCCTTTAAGGCAGTGAGTTCCTGCAGTCCAAGGTAGGTTTAGAGATGCTGTCTGAGAGCCAGGTCTTGGAATCGGAAACTTAAGGAATCTACCAGATACTGTATGCTACGGCAGCTGAGCTGGCACCGAAGCCACAGAACAAAGTTCTTACCATTCTTCTCTCCCCTTTCTGCAAGCAGAGGAGTGTGGAACTCTTCCCACAGTCACCACTACCACAGGTTCACAACAAATATTGTCTGGCTACTGCCAATGTTCACTCAAAACACAAGCACTCCTAAGTCACCTTGTAGTGAATACTGCCAGGCCTGGGACTCTCCCTTCAGGGAAGTGGGCTCTCCTCTGGCCCAGAACAGGACCAGAAATGCTTTGAGAGGGCGAGAGACTGGAATCAAAGACCCCAAGTTCCCAATTTTTTCTTTATTCCACTGTGGTCGAGCTGGTATCTAAGCTACCAGAAAAAGTACCCTTTACTCTTCCCTCTCTTTTCTCAAGCAGAAAGAGTCCCTCCTCATAGCTACCATAGCTGGGAATGTGCTGGGTCACACCTGAAGCCAGAATATCTTTGAGTCTCACCTAGGCTCACAGTGGGTACTGCCTGGGTATTGCTGCTGATTATTCCAGGCCCAAAGGCTCTTCAGTTAGCAGGCCACGAATCTTGCCAGGACTTGATCCTTCCCTTCAAGGCCACAGGTTTCTTTTTGGCCCAGTGTGTCCATAGATGTCATGTGGGAGCTAGGGCCTGGAATGGGGGCCTCAGGACTCTGCCAGGTGCCCTATCCTACTGTGGCTGAGCTGGTATCCACGTTGCAAGATAAACTCCTCTTTACTCTTCCCTCTCCTCTCAAGCAGAGGGAAGGAATCTCTTACAAAGCTGTGATCTGTACTAGCTGGTGTTGGTGGGGAGGGGTGACACAAGCTCTTTCTTGACTGATGTAGCTGGCATCTCACTAGGTCACATGCTCCCCAAGTTCACTGGCACAAAAGTCCACACAGCACTAAGGCTTGCCCAGGAGCGCAGTCCTTATGCTTAGCCTGCTTCTCACATTTACTTAGGACCCTAGAGCACTCACCCTTCAATGGCAAGGCTTGCCAGAACCTGAGTTCTGACCACTGGCATGGATGATTCTCCTCTGACTAGAGCTGTTATAAATGCTCCCTACATGGTGTCAGCTGAGTTTTTTCCAGTGTTGCTTTCCACTGAGACAGCACAGAACTGTGTTCCAACACAAAGTCTCACAATCACTGTGCTCTCCCTGTCCCAATCCCACATATTCTCTCTTTGTGGCATTTGGTCACTGATGGAGGATGGGAAAGCAGTGGCACTGGCAATTCAAGACTCCTTTCTACCCACTTCAGTGCCTCTTTCATAGATACAGTTAGCAGGTACTGTAATTTCTTACCTGATTTTCAATTCTTATGAAGGTAATTTTTTGTGGGTAGTTGTTCAATTGGGTGTCCCTGTGGCAAGGACAATCAGTGGAGGTTTCTATTCAGCTATCTTGCTCTGCCACCAAATGAGAAAATCTTGAAAGCAGTAACAAATAAAACAACTCATCACAGACAAAGAAATCCAAATAAAATTTACAGCTGGCTTCTTATCAAAAACAGTGAAAGCTAGAAGACAATGAAATGATGTATTTAAAGTGCTAAAACAAAAAATCAACCATGAATTCTATATCCAATAAAATAAAGATGAAAATGAAGCTGAAATAAAGCATTCCCCAGATAACCAAAAACTAAGAGAACTGGATGCTAGCAGATCTGCGTTACAAGAAATGCTAGAGAAAATTTTTCAAGCTGAAAAAAAAAAGAAAATAGCTTGAATTAAAAGGAAAAAATAAAAGCAAACAGAAATGGTAAATGTATGGGTAAATATAAAAGACTACATGAATGTAATACTTCTCTGTTCTTCTCCTAATGTGTTTAAAAGATTGTGGCCCAGCACGTTGGCTCACACCTGTAATCTCAGCACTTTGGGAGGCCAAGGCAGGCAGATCACCTGAGGTCAGGAGTCTGAGATCTGGCCAACATGGTAAAACCTCTGTCTCTAGCAAAAAATATAAAAATTACCTGGGTGTGGTGGTATTTTTCTGTAGTCCCAGCTACTGGGAAGCCTGAGGGGGAGAATCACTTAAACCTGGGAGGCAGAGGTTGCAGTGAGCTGAGATCATGCCACTGAGCTCCAGCCTGGGTGACAGAGTAAGACTCTATTTCAAAAAATAAATAAATAAAAGATAGTGCATAAAACAGTCATTATAACAATTGTTTTGTTTCTAATATATGTACATGTATTATAAAAATAATGATAGCACAAAGAGGAAAGAAAAATAGAGCTATATTAGAGAACATTTTTACTTTTTATCAGAGTTAAGCCCATATTCACCTGAAGATTTATTAGATTGTGAAGCATTAAGATACATATTGTAATTTTTCAAATAAGCACAAGGAAAATAACTTTAAAAATAAAGTTAAAAAGTCAATAGAATAATTTAGATAATATGATTAAAAATACAAGCAAAATATTTGTTTAACATAAAAGAAGATCATAAGGAAGAACAAGAAACAAAAAGACATGAAACATATAGAAAACAAAGAGCAAAATGGCAGATGTAAATAAAACATGCAAGTAATTATAATAAATTTGAATTGACAAAATATTTCATTCAAAAGGTACAGATTGCCAGAATATGTTAATTTTTAAAAGGGGAAACCTCCAACTATATGCTATCTACAAGGGACATACTAGAGATTCAAAGATGCATATATATTTAAAGTAATTAATAGAAAAAGATGACCCATAAAAATAATAACAGCGAGCATCTATATTAACATCAGAAAATATAAATTTTAAAAAGAAATGTAATTACAGATAATGAGAGTATTTGAAAATGGTAAAAGGTTCAATACATCAAGATTATATACCTAACAACAAAATCCTGAGAGACCTATATGAAAGCCAAAAGGATTTTAAAAATAAATAGAAAATTTAAAAAACATAGTTGGATAGATCAATATTCTACTCAGAAATAATTGATAAAACAGATGCTTAGTTCAACATGACTGAATAGAGACATTGAACATTGACCATCTCCAAAAAGGAGAACCAAAATTGTAAATAGATAATCACACCTTGAATATAATATCTAGGAAAGAACACTGGAATTCAACAAAGAACTCACAGGAAACACCTGAGGCTCAAAAGAAGAAGAAAGCTAGCAGTCAATTCAGTTGAGATTGACTCAGAGCCCAGAGGGTCTCTCTATCACAGCAAAATGGAAAAAATCTTTCCCTACAAAAGCAAATTTGAAAAATTAGGAAGAAGCAACTATTACACCAGATGCATAGATATTAATGTAAGAAGATAAGAAACATGAAAAAGCAAGAAATTGTGACACCTCAAAAGCAACACAATGATTCTCCAGCAACAAATCCCAATCAAAATGAAATTTACAAAATCTCAGAAACAGAATTGAAAATTCTGATAAAAGAAATTCAGTGAGATATGGGAAAATTCCAAGAAACAATACAAAGAAATCATAAAAGCAATTCAGGATATGAATGAAAAATATACCAAAGAGATAGATATCATTAAAAAGAAACAAACAGAAATTCAGGAACTGAAGAATTCATTGACTGAAATAGAAAATACATTTAAAGCTTCAACAATAAACTAAATCAGACCAGGCATGGTGGCTCACACCTGTAATCCCAGCACTTTGAGATGCCAAGTCAGGTGTGTCGCTTGAGTCCAGGCATTTGAAACCAGCTTGGGCAACATAGTGAAACTCTGTCTTTACAAAATATACAAAAAAAATAACCAGGCATGATGGCATGTTCCTGTAGTCCCAGCTACTTGGGAGGCTGAGGTGGGAGGATAGCTTGATCCCAGGAGATGGAGATTGCAGGGAGCTGAGATTGCATGACTGCACTCCAGCCTAGGTTACAGAGCGAGACCCTGTAAAAAACAAAAACAATAAAACACACTGTAAAATAAATCAAACAGAAGAAAGAATCTCAGAACTTGAAGACAGGTCTTTTGAAATAGTCAGACAAAAATAAAGAAAAAAGAATTTTAAAAACAAACAAAACATTTATGATACATAAAACACCATAAAGCAGCCAAATGTATGAATTATTGGTATCCCAGAAGGCAAAGAGTGAATAAAAGTGTTAGAAAACCTACTTAATGAAATAATAGCCATAACTTTTCCAAGTCTAGCAAGAGATTTAAACATACAGATACAAGAGGCCCAGCAATCCCTAAATGATTACCATAAAAAAGTTTTATCCAAGGCACATGTGTTAAGTCATTCTTACATTGCTATAAAGAAATACTGCAGGCAGAGTAATTTATAAAGAAAATAGGTATAATTGGCTCTGAGTTGTATAAGATGTACAAGCATGGCACCAATATTTGCTCAGCTTCTGTGGAGGATTCAGGGAACTGTTACTGATGGCAAAAGGTGAAGTGGGAGCAAGCATATCACATGTCAAAAGCCGAAGCAAGAGAAAGAGTGGGAGTGAGGTACCACAGTTTTAAACAACCATATTTCACGAGAACTCACTCACTATTGTTAGGACAGCACCAAGCCATGAGGGATTGACCCCCATGACCCAAACACCTCCTACTGGGCCCCACCTTAATCACTGAAGATTACGTTTCAACATGAGATTTGTCAGGACAAATATCTAAACTATATCAGCACATTATAGTCAAAGTGTCTAAAATCAAAGAAAAAACAAAATTTATTTAAAAAGCAAGAGAAAAGCATCTAGTAACCTATAAAGGAAACCCCATCAGATCAACGGTGGACTTCTCAGCAGAAATCTTACAGGACAGGAGAGATGGATGATATATTCAAAGTGCTGATAGAAAAAATAAACTGCCACCCAAAGATAATATCTCCAGCAAAATTATTCTTCATACATGAAGGAGAAGTAGGCTTTCCAAGATAAGCAAATTCTGAGAGAATTCATCACCACTACACTGGCCTTACAAGAAATACTCAAGGGAGTCCTGAATTTGGAAGTAAGAGGATGAAAGTTACCATCATGTAAGCAAGAGAAAGTCTAATTCTCATTTGTAAAGCAAATGCACAAATGAGGAAAAGACTCAAATGGTACCACTACAGAAAACCATCAAATCACAAGAACAAACAATAAGAGAAAAACAAGGAACAAAGAATACAGAAAACAACAACATGAACAGTATGATAGGAACAAAACTTCATATATCAATAATAGCCTTGAAAGTAAGCAGATTAAATTTTTCACTTAAAAGATATAGACTGACCAAATGGATTTTAAAAAAACACATGATCTATGTATACGCTGCCTAAAAGAAACACACATTATCTTTGAAGACACGTATAGATTGCAAGTAAATGGATGGAGAAAGATATTCTATGCAAATGGAAACCAAAAGAAATCAGGAATAGCTAGCTATACTTGTATAAAATAAAATTTAAATCAAAAATGATTTAAAAAGACAATGGCCATTATACTATGATAAATTGATCAATCTAACAAGACGGTAGTTAACCATTCTAAATATATATATACCTAACATTGGAGCACCAAGATTCATACAGAAAATGTTACTGGATATAATGAGAGAGATAGACTTTGATACAAAAATAGTCATAGACTGCAAAACCCTGTTCTCACCATTATGGAGATCATCTAGACAGAAAGCCAAAAAAAATTGAATTTACACTGCATGTTAGACCAAATAGACCTAAGAGACATTTACAGAATATTTTGTGCAACATTGTCAGAATATACATCTTTCTCATCAGCATACAGAACATTCTCCAAGATGGACACTATGTTAGAACACAAAACAAGTATCAACAAATTTATAAAGTTCAAAATTATACCAAGTATCTTCTCATACCACAATGGAACAAAACTAGAAATCAAAGCAGTGGTAAAAGGGAAATTTATAGTAATAAACAACTACATCAAAAGAAAATCTTAGAAAAAATTCAAACGACCACATAATGCACCTCAAGAACCTAGGAAAAAAAGAACAAACAAAACCCCAAATTGACAGAGAAAAGAAATAATAAAGATCTAAGCAGAACTAAATGCAATGGAGACTACAGAAACAATACAAAAGATCAATGAAACAAAAAGTTGGTTCCTAGAAAAGATAAACAAAATTGATAAACTGCTACCCTACAAAACAAGAGGGAAGACCCAAATAAACAAAATCAGAATTGAGGAGATATTGCAACTGACACCAGAGAAATATAAATGATCATCAGAGACTATTATGAACCATTATAAGCTAACAAACTGGAAAACCCTGAGGAAATGGATATATTCCTAAAAATATACAACCTACTGAGATTGACCCAAGAAGAAATAGAAAACCTGAACAGTTAATTAGTGAGTAATGAGATTAAATCAGCAATAAAATTTCTCCTAACAAAGAAAAGTCCAGGAACAGACAGATTTATCAATGAATTACACCAAATGTATAAAGAACTAATACCAATTCCCTCAAACTATCCTAAAAATTAAAGAGGAGGGAATTCTCCCTAACTCATTCTACAATGATAGCATCATCCTAATACCAAACCCAGACAAGGACACAGCAAAGAAAGAAAACGACAGTCCTATATCACTGATGAACATAGATGCCAAAGTTCTCGGCAAAATACTAGCAAACCGAATCCAACAGCATATCAAAAAAATAATATACCGTGATCAAGTGGGATTTATTCCAGGGATGAAGAAATGGTTCAACATATGAAAATCAGTAATTGTAATATATCACATAGACAGAATTAAAGACAAAAGTCATATGATAATTTTATTAGATGCAGAAAAAGCATTTGATAAAATTCAATACCCTTTCATGAATAAAAACTCTCAACTAAAAGTTAGGCATAGAAGAAACATATCTCCAAATAATAGTGGTCATATACGACAAACCCATAGCTAATATACTGAATGGAAAAAAGTCAAAAGCTCATCTTCTAAGAACTGTAACAAGACAAAGATGCCCATTTTCACCACTCTTATTCAACATAGTATAGAACCTCCTTAGCATAGCAATAAGACAAGAGAAAGAAAGAAAAGGCCTCCAAATTGGAAAAGAAGTCAAATTGTCCCTCTTTGCAAATAACCTGATTTTATATTTAGAAAAACCAAGATTTCACCAAAAACTCTTAGAACTTACAAGCAAATTCAGTAAAGTTGCAGGATACAAAATTAACATAAAAATCAGTAGCATTTATATATGCAAATAATGAAATAGCCAAAAAGAAATCAAGAAGGCAATTCCATTTAAAATTGCTGCAAAAAATAAATAAAATATATATGAATAAATTTAATCAAGGAGATGAAATATATCTACAAGAAAAACTATAAAACACTGATGAAAGAAATGAGGAGGGCACAGAAAAATGGAAGGACATTTTATGCTTGTGGGTTGGAAGAATTTGTATCATTAATCATACCACCCAAAGGACTCTACAGATTCGATGCAATCTTTATCAAATTGACAATTTCATTTTTCACAAGAATAGAAAAAAAAATCTTAAAATGTGTATGGAATAAAAAATGAGCCAGATAATTCAAAGCAATCCTGAACTAAAAGAACAAATCTGGTGGCATCACATTATCTGACTTCAGAACATATTATGAAGCTATACTAACCAAAGCAGCATAGTATTAGAATAAAAATAGATGCATGGACCAATGGAACAGAATAGAGAACCCAGAAATAAATCCAAATATTTGCAGCCTACTGATATTTCATAAAGCCTCCAAGAACATACATTGGGTAAAATAAACCGTCTTCAAAAAAAAGAAACTAGATAGCCATATGCAGAGTAATGAAACTGGATCCCTATCTCTCACCATATACAAAAGTCAACTCAAGATGGATTAAAGATTTTAAGGTAAGACGGATTAAAGATTTTAAAGTAAGACCCAAAACTATAAAACCGTTAGAAGAACACATAGAAAAAACTCTTTGAAACATTGCTCTAGGCAAAAATTTTATGGCTATGACCTCAGAAGCACAGGCAACGAAATCCAAAATAAACAAATGGGATATTTAACTAAAAATCTGCACAGCAAAATAAGCAATTAATTGAGTGAAAAGACAACCTCTTGAATGGAGAAAATACTTGCAAACTACTTATTCAACAGGGAATTAATATCCAGAATATACAAGAACTCAACAGGAAAAAATTCTCATTAAAAAATGGAAAAAGGACATGAATAGACATTTCTTAAAAGAAGATATACAAATGGCCAACAGTGTATGAAAAGATGCTCGACATCACTAATCATCACAGAAATGCAAAAAAAAAAAAACTACAATGATATATCATCTCACTCCAGTTAGAATGCCAATTACTAAAAAGACAAAAATAACAGGTGCTGGCAAGCATGCTGAGAAAAGGGAATGCTTATATGCTGTTGAAGGGAATGTAAATAAGTAAAACCACTATGGAAAGCGGTATGTAGATTTCTTAAAAAAAAAAAAAACTAAAAATTTAATTACCATACAATCCAGCAATCTCACTACTGGGTATTTACCCAAAGGAAAAGAAATCAGTACATCAAAGGGACACCTGCACTCACATGTCTATCTCAGCACTATTCACAATAACAAAGATTTGGAATTAACCTAGGTGTCCATCAATGGATGAATGGATAAAGAAAATGTGGCACATATACATAATGGGAGTACTATCTGGTCATAAAATAGAATAAAGTCATGTCATTCACTACAACGTGGATGGAATTGGAGGTCATTAATATAAGTGAAATAAGCAAGGCACGGAAAGGCAAATACTACATGTTCTTACTCATATGTGAGAGCTAAAAATAAATAAATAAATAACTTGGTCACATGGACACAGAGAATAGAATGATACATACGAGACAATGGATAGAGTGGGTGAATAGAAGAAGGGAAAAATGAAAAGAAGTTGGCTAATGGGTACAAAATGCAGTTAGATAGAAGAAAAAGTTCTAATGTTTGTTAGCAGACTAAGGTGACTGTACATAGTAACAATATTGTGTGTATTTCAAAATAATTAGAAAAGAGGACTTGAAATGATATCAAAACATAGAAATGATACTCAAGGTGATAGATACCCCAAATGCTGACTTGATCATTAAACATTCTATGCATGTCATGAAATGTGCATTTTTGTGCCCCACAAAAACATTATGTATTAATAAAAGATAAATAAAATAAAACTTTAAATTTACAGACATGCACAAAAATAATTGATAAACAGAGTGCTAAGGACTGAAAGCTTTTGTCCCCCCAAAATTCATACATTAACATCCTAATCCCAAAGATGATAGTATAAACAGTGGGGTTTTTAGTAAGTGATTAAGTCATGAGGGCTTTGAATGGAATTAATGCCCTTATAAAAGAGCCCCCAGAAGCCAGATAGCCCTTTCTACCATGTGAAGTCACTGCAAGAAATCAGCAGTCTGCAGCCTGGAAGAAGACCCTCAGCAGAATCCAACCATGCTGGCACTCTGATTTTAGACTTTCCAGACTCCAGAGCTGTGAGAAATAAATCTCTGTTGCCTATAAGTCACCCAGTCTATGGTATTTGGTTATAGCAGGTGGAGCAGAATGAGACACAGAGAATTAGCAAGGATATAAAAGACCTCCACAACACTAGAACCAAGTTGACCTGACTGATACTCTGTAAAACATTGCACTTAACAGCAGAAACAGCAGAATACACTTTTTTTTTTTTTTTTGAGACAGGGTCTTGCTGTGGCACCCAGGCTGCTGGAATGCAATGGCAAGATCTCTGCTCACTGCAGCCTCAACCTCCTGGGCTCAAGCAATCCTCTGGCCTCAGCCTCTAGAGTAGGTGAGACTACAAGGGAGACTCCTGCCATGTGCCACCACATGCAGCTAAATTTTTTATTCTTTTGTGGAGACCTGTATTTTGTTTTTTGTTTCTTTGTTTGTTTCACCATGTTGCCCAGGCTGTTCTCAAACTCCTGAGCTCAAGTGATCCACATTCCTCAGCCTCCCAAAGTGCTGGGATTGCAGGCATGTGCCACCGTGTCTGGCCCAGAATACACATTTTTTAAAGAGCACATGCAGCATTTTCCAGGACAGACCAAATGACAGGCTGTAAAACAAGTCTCAATAAATTTTAAAGGATTAAATTATTTAAGTGTGTTCTCTGACCATGGGAACATTAATAGAATGGAAACTAAAACATAACGTATCAAAATGTACAAGACACAGCTAACACAGTTATGAGAGGTAAATTGACAGTTATAAATGGACATATCAGAAATGAAAAAGGTTTTCAAACAATTTGTCTAGATGTTCACTTCAAGTAACTAGAAGAAGTGCAAACTATCCCTAAAGCAAGCAGAAGTAAAGAAATAATAAAGAGTAAAGCAAAAACTAATAAAATAAAAATAGAAAAACAACAGGAAAAAATCAGTACAACCAAAGGTTGCTACTTTCAAAAGATCAACAAAACTGATAAAGCTTTAGCTAGACTGACCAAGAGAAAAATGAAAGAAGGCATAAATCATGAAAATCAGAAATGAAAGAAGGGACATAATTATTGACCATACAGAAATTTTAAAAGATTATAAGATAATACTATGAGCAACTGTATGCCAATAATTTAGACAAACTATCAAAAAATGGACAAATTACCAAAACTGACTCAAGCAGAAGTATAAATTTTGAATGTACTGAAAAAGAGAAAATAAATAAATTAGTAACTAAAAATCACCCAACAACAACAAAAATATCCTAAGCCCTGATAGCTTCACTGGTGAATTCTATCAAATATTTTTATGCCAGTTCTTCACAAATTCCTTCAGAAAATAGAGCATGAAGGAGCACTTCCCAGCTTCTGTTGGGCTGGTATTACTTAGACACCAAGGCCACAAAAAGACATCACAAAAATAAAAAACATAGATATATGAATCTTTTTTCAGACATTGACAATCCAAAATCCAGCAACATATGAAAAGTTTTATTTTCAAATGAAAACTACAGTGAAATAGTCACTTCACACTCACTAATTGGGCTATGATTCAAAAAGACAGACAGTTACAAATATGGGTGAAGATGTAGAGAAATTAAAACCTTCATCCACTGCTGGTTCAAAATGTAGGATGATGCAGCTGCTTTGGAAAACAGTCTGACAGTTTCTCAACAAATTAAATACAGAACTTCTATGTAAACCAGCAATTTCCCTTCTAAGTATATACCCAAGAAAAATGAAGACATAAATCCACACAAAAATTTGTACACAAATGTTCACAGCAACTTTACTTATAACAGCCAAACCATAATTATAACTCATTAATTTTCATACAATGAAATGTTATTCCGCAATAAAAGTAAATGAATCACTAGTATACACTGCAATGTAGATAACCCTCAAAACATTATAAGTTAAAGAAACCATTCACAGAAGACCACATGGTATATGATACCATTTATATGAAATGCTGTAATAGGCAAATCTATAGAGACAGAAAGTAGATCAGTGGTCACTTACACTGGGGATGGGGTGGTGAGGAGGAGGAGAGATGGAGAGTGACTGTTAATGGGCATTGGGTTTCTTTTTGCAATTATGTGAATGTTCTAAAATTAGATTGTGGTGATAGTTGCACAGCTCCGTGGATATACTAAAAATCACTGAATTGTGCACTTTAAATGGGTGAATTGTATGCTATGTGAATATATCGTAATAAAACTGGTTTAAAAAAGTTTTATATACTATGACCAAGGGGAATTCATTCCAGGAATGCAAGATTAGCGAACATCCAGAAATACAGTCTTTCTCTGCCTTTTTATGTTAAAAATAATACTGCAATGAATAGACATATTGTCATCTTTTCAGAGGGTTGTTAAAAGACAATACATCACTCCTCTATTTTCTTTTTCAGTTTAAAATTAAGCTGGAAAATGACACAGGACATGGATAAATGGAAATCAGAATATGAGCCTTATTTCTCATAAATCCAGCTGAAGAGCATGGCTTTAGATAGGCAATTAAAGTGTCTTTCGAATCCCTGCCTCTCAAACTGAGCACCCTCACAACTGGACAGCCAGGTGTTCTCCATGGGGCCAGTACAGAAATAAGTGGCAGAGAGCAAATCATGCTTTCAGGCAAGCTGGTTCTCCCATCCCTACTTCCATACCACCACCGCCACACCCCCCTCCCTGCAACAAAAAGAAAAAAGCGCTCAATTCAAGTGCTCCCAACCTCAGCAAAGGAGTTTTAGTCCCTACAAATGTACATATAAAAAATGGAGATAGATGATAGTCCCATAACAAGTAGTCTTGCAGAGCTACTTACACTGGACATGTGGAATCATAATTAAACCTTCTTATAAATAAATATTTGTGGAATAAATAAATGACTAAATAACACATTTAACAGTATAGTACTGAATTGTTTTTATCCCATCTGGGGTAATATTTTTAAGTGTCTTTCATTTTTATATATTGCAGGGAGGGACAGCTTGAGGATAATCAGTACTTTCCAGTAAGACCCTGCCCCACTCCTGTACTCCTAAGGGATTGCCACCTGCTTTCAGAGTGGCCAAGTTCTGCTTCACTTCTCATCTCCTCATATAAAAGGATTCATGTTGAATTACCTAGCAAAGTTGAAAAAAAACACCTACAGAGGGTCCATCATGGGTGATCTAGGGAACAGTAACAGAAGGGCACAAAAAAGAAAATTGGTCTTGTAATTGCATTCTGTCAAACAGCTAGATAAGCAGCCAGCAGTTTTGCATTAGAATGCATTCGGTTATCCTATTTACAATGGGCTAGTAATCCCATAAATATTTATTGCTGAACTAAAAAAAGCAACATAAGCTTTTGCCCTTTGAGAAAGGTCTGTAACATGCATGCTGTCAGTAAAGTACGAAACCCTGATGATTTGGTTACTTCTTAATATGTTAGAGTCTGGACTGTGCTTGGCACATGTGAACAGTTTGAATGCAGTTGTCAGTGCTTGTTCCTGGAGGACAATTGTAAGCATATGTTTCAGTAGGTGAGCTATCAAACTCACAGCTGCTCTCTACCCTGAACCTGAGGCAGGACAATGGGAAACCCAGGCATTGGCAGATTTAACTTTGAATGGTTGGGTACAGGGATCAATCCGTTTAGAGAGCAGCAAATGCAAGATCAGCAGGAGAAAGACAGAAAAAGAAAATACTTTTCTTGAGATGATTCTGTATCTGTGTACATTACATAATTTTAATCCTTCGTTGTGGCTTGAGGGAAATAACTGATGCTTTCCTTGAAAGGCATGGCATTCCTCAAGCAATAAATATATTTCATTTCCAATTTTATATGCTGTGTCAAGTAAACAAATATTAAAAACATATCGCTTATTGTTTTACAGGTATTTTCATATTCTGTTTACTCTCCAAAAGATTTAGGCAGCTAGCAATAGAAGCACAAAAATTGAAAAGACCAAAAACAGCTATTAATAAAACAAAGAAAATAGTCAAAAATAAGAGAAAGGCAGAGAAAAAGAACAAAACCTCCTGCCCCAAAAATCTCCAATAGTTAGCCATGATACTTAACTATAAACTTCCCGTGTAACCAGGGCAAAGAGAAAAACTCAGTTAATAAATACTATCATCCTCTTTTTTCAAAATTATTATTAATATACTTTAAGTTTTAGGGTACATATGCACAACGTGCAGATTTGTTACATATGTATACATGTGCCATGTTGGTGTGCTGCACCCATTAACTCATCATTTAACATTAGGTATATCTCCTAATGCTATCTCTCACCCCTTCCCCCACCCCACAACAGTCCCCATTGTGTGATGTTCCCCTTCCTGTGTCCATGTGTTCTCATTGTTCAATTCCCACCTATGAGTGAGAACATGTGGTGTTTGGTTTTTTGTCCTCGTGATAGTTTGCTGAGAATGATGGTTTCCAGCTTCATCCATGTCCCTATAAAGGATGTGAACTCATCATTTTTTATGGCTGCCTAGTATTCCATGGTGTATATGTGCCACATTTTCTTAATGCAGTCTGTCATTGTTGGACATTTGGATTGGTTCCAAGTCTTTGCTATTGTGGATCGTGCCGCTATAAACATATGTGTGCATGTGTCTTTATAGCAGCATGATTTATAATCCTTTGGGTATACACCCAGTAATGGGGTGGCTGGGTCAAATGGTATTTCTAGTTCTAGATCCCTGAGGAATCGCCACACCGACTTCCACAATGGTTGAACTAGTTTACAGTCCCACCAACAGTGTAAAAGTGTTCCTATTTCTCCACATCCTCTCCAGCACCTGTTGTTTCTTGACTTTTTAATGATCGCCATTCTAACTGGTGTGAGATGCTATCTCATTGTGGTTTTGATTTGCATTTCTCTGATGGCCAGTGATGATGAACATTTTTTCATGTGTCTGTTGGCTGCATAAATGTCTTCTTTTGAGAAGTGTCTGTTCATATCCTTCGCCCACTTTTTGATGGGGTTGTTTGTTTTTTTCTTGTAAATTTGTTTGAGTTCATTGTAGATTCTGGATATTAGCCCTTTGTCAGATGAATAGATTGCAAAAATTTTCTCCCATTCTGTAGGTTGCCTGTTCACTCTGATGGTGGTTTCTTTTGCTGTGCAGAGGCTGTTTAGTTTAATTAGATTCCATTTGTCAATTTTGGCTTTTGTTGCCATTGCTTTTGGTGTTTTAGACATGAAGTCCTTGCCCAGGCCTATGTCCTGAATGGTATTGACTAGGTTTTCTTCTAGGGTTTTTATGGTTTTAGGTCTAACATGTAAGTCTTTAATCTGTCTTGAATTAATTTTTGTATAAGGTGTAAGGAAGGGATCCAGTTTCAGCTTTCTACATATGGCTAGCCAGTTTTCCCAGCACCATTTATTAAATAGGGAATCCTTTCCCCATTTCTTGTTTTTGTCAGGTTGGTCAAAGATCAGATAGTTGTAGATATGCGGCATTATTTCTGAGGCCTCCGTTCTGTTCCATTGGTCTATATCTCTGTTTTGGAACCAGTACCATGCTGTTTTGGTTACTGTAGTCTTGTAGTATAGTTTGAAGTCAGGTAGCATGATGCCTCCAGCTTTGTTCTTTTGGCTTAGGATTGACTTGGCAATGTGGGCTCTTTTTTGGTTCCATATGAACTTTAAAGTAGTTTTTTCCAATTCTGTGAAGAAAGTCTTTGGTAGCTTGATGGGGATGGCATTGAATCTATAAATTACCTTGGGCAGTATGGCCATTTTCACGATATTGATTCTTCCTACCCATGAGCATGGAATGTTCTTCCATTTGTTTGTATCCTCTTTTATTTCATTGAACAGTGGTTTGTAGTTCTCCTTGAAGAGGTCCTTCACATCCTTTGTAAGTTGGATTGCTAGGTATTTTATTCTCTTTGAAGCAATTGTGAATGGGAGTTCCCTCATGATTTGGCTCTCTGTTTGCCTGTTACTGGTGTATAAGAATGCTCGTGATTTTTGCACATTGATTTTGTATCCTGAAACTTTGCTGAAGCTGCTTATCAGCTTAAGGAGATTTTGGGCTGAGACGATGGGGTTTTCTAGATATACAATCACGTTATCTGCAAACAGGGACAATTTGACTTCCTCTTTTCCTAATTGAATGCCCTTTATTTCCTTCTCCTGCCTGATTGCCTTGGCCAGAAGTTCCAACACTATGTTGAATAGGAGTGGTGAGAGAAGAATCAAATAGATGCAATAAAACATGACAAAGGGGATATCACCACCGATCCCACAGAAATACAAGCTACCATCAGAGAATACTACAAACACCTCTACACAAATAAACTAGAAAATCTAGAAGAAATGAATAAATTCCTGGACACATACACTCTCCCAAGACTAAACCAGGAAGAAGTTGAATCTCTGAATAGACCAATAACAGGCTCTGAAATTGAGGCAATAATTAATAGCATACCAACCAAAAAAAGTCCAGGACCAGATGGATTCACAGCCGAATTCTACCAGAGGTATAAGGAGGAGCTGGTACCATTTCTTCTGAAACTATTCCAATCAATAGAAAAAGAGGGAATCCTCCCTAACTCATTTTATGAGGCCAGCATCATCCTGATACCAAAGCCTGGCAGAGACACAACAAAAAAAGAGAATTTGAGACCAATATCCTTGATGAACATTGATGCAAAAATCCTCAGTAAAATACTGGCAAACCGAATCCAGCAGCACATCCAAAAGCTTATCCACCATGATCAAGTGGGCTTCATCCGTGGGATGCAAGGCTGGTTCAACATACGAAAATCAATAAATGTAATCCAGCATATAAACAGAACCAAAGACAAAAACCACATGATTATCTCAGTAGATGCAGAAAAGGCCTTTGACAAAATTCAACAACCTTCATGCTAAAAACTCTCAATAAATTAGGTATTGATGGGATGTATCTCAAAATAATAAGAGCTATCTATGACAAACCCACAGCCAATATTATACTGAATGGGCAAAAACTGGAAGCATTCCCTTTGAAAACTGGCACAAGACAGGGATGCCCTCTCTTATCATCCTCTTATTTTAAAAAGTTATGAGAATTTCTCAAAACTGCACCTCAATACAAAATGTGTTTTTCTTGCTGTCTTGGTGTGATGATGAATACCACTAGGCAGTGAGCAAGAGGCTCTTTTCCTTGTGTGTGTGTGTGTCTGTCTGTCTGTCTCTCTGTGTGTGTGTGTGTCTGTCTGTGTGTACAGCAGAAATTCTAAAAGGAAAATAATTATTCTCTCTTAAATATCTGCTGTATGTCTAGTATGTTTCCAGGCACTGGGGATACACAGAAAACAAAACAGATGTGGTCTTGCCCTCACTGCACTTAAAAGCTATTGAGAAAGACATGCTTTGGGCAAGTAATTACAACTCTGATAAGTGCTACTCACAGTGATGGGTGCATAATCCTCCCATCACAGATAACAGGGAGATTCGACTTAGCCCTGGTCAGTAGAGCATTTATCTCTGCCTAGGTGAGTGGTAGGTTTAAATATGCTTAGGTTTAAATCCTATCTCGGCTGATGACCAGCCCCATAGCCTCAGCCATGTTGCTCAGCTTCTCCGTAGTAATTGTGTTATTGTGAGGACTAAATAGGTCTTTTCTCATGGCAGTCTCATGACTAAGAGTATATCAGCAGAAGCTTCAAGGTCTCTGAGTCCAAGTCTTAAAACTCCTCAAATCTCACTTCTGCTGCATCCCACTGGTCAAAGTAAGTCACAAAGGCAACCTAGATTCAAAGGATGAGAATACAGTTTCCACCCGTTCAGAGGAAATGCAAAGTGCCATGGCCATTTTGGCAATCTTCCACATGACAGTGGAGAACATAAAATGAACCAACAAGAACATAAAATGAACAGCTCTTAGTGTATGACTGGACATGGGGAAGTGGAAGAAAAAGGAAAAAAGGAGCCAATGATGACACCACATTTTCTGTCCAGAGCAAACTATGTGGGTATTTTTGCAAATCACTTGGTACTGAATTGAGAACCAGTGAAAATTTAACCAAAAATTTTAGAATATTTTGTTATTATGTGGAGTTTTTCAAAGGTCCAAATAAATGACTCAGGCTAGTGTGAGAATCATAATCCTCAATATTATTAAATATTGTTGAATTTGTTTTGACTTTGATCCTCAAAACTGAAAACATTCTTCAATGTGTAGACCAAGACATAAATTGCTTATATTAGTTCCATTACAACAAATTCCACATATATCCTGATTGATACCAGTTATGTTGAAGTGTTTCTAACACTGTAAATGCCTAATCCTCCCATGTGAGAATTAGCTTATTTTAAGGTGTTTTGACTTTCACTTATATAATGATTGAAAACTTCTCTGTGAAAAAACTATTATCCATCTTCATAACAGTTTCCAGAAAAATTAACAGCACTACCTTACCAAAGGACCCAGAAGTAAACATTATTGAATATATTTTTTGTTTGTTTTTGTTTCTGTGCTGATTATTCTGTCTTTCTTGGCTTTATTGAGGTACAGTTGACAAAAATTGTATATATTCAAGGTGTACAACCTGATGTTTTGATATGTATGCATTGTGAGATAATTACACAATCAAGTTAATTAACATATTTATCACCTCACATAATTCCAGGTATCACTACCTCTTTAGTTAAATTCATGACCAGGGATACTAATATAAAAATTTCAATAGTCTGAGACCTCTTATCCTCAACCCTACCCATGTAAATGAAACTCTGATGGCTTCACTGTGCATACTCCTAAATATCTCTTCCTGTCTTCCTTTCTGCATCTATGCAGCCACTGCCTTAATTTAAGCTTGGAACAGTACCTGAAAAGGTCTCCCTTCCTGTACCTCCCCCTTTTAAAGCTATTGTCTGTATGTGTCTAAAATGTAAATCCAATTATTAACTTATCAACTTAAAAAAAGTGAATTTCTCTATCAGAGAGTCCATTCCAAACCAATATTTTCAATGGATTACAGAATAAATTAGCAGATTTATTTAACCTATTCTCAAACTTTCAACAAGAGAAAGTATACATTTGCAAGGAAATTGGACTGTTATTTCCAAGCCACACTCTTCATTTTCTTGGCTATAATTCAAGCAGCATGTTCAACATTATTTGGGTGGAGACATTGGATATAAGTTGTGTCTGGTGCTTTCAGTTGCAAAGTAATGGGATTTGTTTTTAGTTTCCAGGCTTATTTCTCACCACATGTCAGTGGTGGAGAATGATGGATATGATGTAGCTGCATGATGACTGCCTTTCGATTTTGAGTTTTTGAGTTGTTTGAGATCTTTCTCTGATGTTCTACGTGGCCTTGGGTCAGTTAAGAGCACACACATAATGATTGCTTGCTCATGCCAAAAATGGAGAGAAGAATAAAACATGGTCCTTGTTCTCAAGGACCCCATAGCCCTGTAGGTAAGACAGACCTTCAACAGGTAATAGTAGCTCAGTGTGATACACACTAACATAAAGTTAGAGGACCAAGGTATCAAGGAAAAGTGGATTGAGGAAGAGATCTGGTGAAATGTGGGAACATTTCACAGATGAGCTGACACATGAATAAGTCTTGAAAGATGAATAGAAATTTATAGGTTAAAAAGCCAGGGAATAATATTCCAGTGAGGGGGGAACAGCACAGACAATTTTATGAAGATGTAAAACAACATAGTTTATTCAGGTGAGTGAAATGATTTAGTGTAAAGATTTAATAGGAAAAGTGGTGGAAGATAAGGAACAAAAAGGTAGGTGGGTACTAAACCCATGGAGGGCTTCCTACTCTGTGCATGCCCAAGATGATATACATAGGGTGCAGTGTTGGGTTGAGCCATAAGAGATAATCCTTTATGTTGGTCAAAAGAGTCAACTATTGGAGTTTCAGAGATGCAAAATACTACAATTCATCTGTGGAGTCTGAAGCCACCTTCAACTTTGGCATTTAGAAGTGAGTATGCCTAACCTGACACATCTGCTTGTGAGAAAAAGAAGCCCAGTCAACATTTTTCAGGTAGTGGGTGGTTTTACCAAGGGGAAAAAAAAAAGCACTCCCAAAAGTCCAAGAACAAGAGTTAGACTCAGCTGATGGAAATGATCCCCACCCTGCCTTCCCCATACCATTGCTGGTTTTTTTTGTAAATTTCATTTTTCTTTCTCTGTCAATTGACATTTTTGACTTATAGTTTCTGCTTCCTCATGCCTTTATCTCACTATAGACATGGCACCCCAAGCCCTTCTCCAAATCAAAACTTTTTGGCTTCAGCTTTCTCTGCAACTGAGAACTTACAAACCTGTTTTGAAATCCCGAAAGGATGAATCTCATTGGTTCAGCTAATCTTTTTTTAACTAGGCTGTGGGTTACTGGCCAGTTTATGAACTGGTTATCCCTCTTTAAGTCCACTACCTATCAGTAGGTCCATTACCTGTGACTGTGGGAATAACATGGAGACGTAGTGGTAGGAGGGTGGATGGGACCACTTCCCTCAGAAGTGATTATGGTGGGCAGGCCTATTGAGGCTGAGCAGCTCTGCTTATTTCTCCCAGTAAAGTTGGCATAAAAGCCTCTGAGTTGATTCTCGAGGTCTAAGAAAACCTAATCTCCAACAATGAAGTTTCAGCTCTAAGAACATCTAAGATATGCATCCTAAATGTCATTACCCAGAATGTCTATAATCTTCATCAAACCTGATATTTCTACATTAAGTAATTCCTAACATTACTGGAATTTGAGCCCAAGGTTGGGGGGAAATCACTAATAAAGTCACAACAGAAAGATGCCCTGTTTTATTAACCAAATGCATCCGACCATATAAGCGATTGTTGACAGTCATTTCTTTTCTACCTACTCACATTGGATGTGCTTGAACATCTGCTTTCTGCCCTTTAAAATAAAAGGCCTCTCTTAAAACATCAGTGGCTATTAGAACAGGTGAGCTGCACTGCTAGCAATAGCTTTGTTCTTCTTCTTATCACTGCTTTTGCCTTCTGTTTGCCACCATTAGTAGCCTTTGCACATAAAGCCTATTAATTTCTCTACAGTAAGGTGTCTTGACTAGTAATAAGTGGCCTCAAAATGAGCTGATCTTTTTAACATGTTCAGATTCTAGTCTGGCTCCAATAAATATCAAATAAAGCATGAGACAAATGTCATAGACAACTCCTTTTTCACTTCCTATGTGGTGTGTAAGCACACGAAAAATCCATTCAACAGTCACTAATGAACGCTATTAATAGATAAAATGTCATCAGGCAAAAGCAGAGCTCAGTAACAGTACTTACAAAATAGTCCTGGATTCTGAAGCGGCTCTCTGGAAAATCTATACCCACCCCCCCACCAAATCTACATAAAATACTGTTCTTACATATCTATTAAAGTGTTTCTTGAGGTGAGGGGCTGGGAAGGGAAAAGTAAGGGTAGCGAGCAGGAGAAATGGAGATCTGTTTGAGCTCAGCCCTTCTTCTAGCCTCATGTTCTTTCCTCTCCATCTCCTACACTTTTTACTTATTTATTAGGGAGAGCATTACAAATAATGTCAGACTTCCTGGTAGTTGCCTACAGCCCTGTGATACTGCGTATAATTTGTATTCCAGCATTGAAGTGTCTAACGTGGTAGAAATGAGGAGTAGCTTCCTGACACACGGACTCTGAGTGCAGAGATAGTGAAGGGGGTGTAGCTGAAAAGCACAGCACTAGCTGTCTCTTGGCTCCTGCTGCTTCTTTTATTGCCTTTCCCCCTTCTAGCTTGTTCATGCCAATATTTAGCCATCCATCCATCCATCTATGATCTTTCCATCCCCTTCACACAACTTATTGTGTACCTGTGTGTGTATATCATGGTGCCAGTGACCACAATTTGACTTAAGCTCAGCATATCAAAATCTGTAGAGAGCAAGGTCCAGGAATTTGTATAACTAATCAACTCTAAGGATTATTCTGATTCTCAGACCTGTCTGAGTACCACTTATTTAGCAGCTTCAAATATGTTTGACCTGGATTGCTACCACCAAGGAGGTCCCCCTTTGACTTTTTCTTATCTGCTGCTAAAACCTTATCCTGATTATTTTCTTCTCTTACAAATGTAACACAAAAGGAAACAAATAACTAATATGTCTAAGGTTTTTGCCAACATTTATAATTGAAATAAATGCTAAAATTGAGTTAGAGGTTAGTGAAAAGAAAAATGTACTTTTTTCCCCACCATGTTCATGGGTCCCCTGAATTCCATCCACAAGCCCCTTGGGTGCCTATGGACCCCAGGTTGAGAAGTACTGTAAACAGGAATTTTACAGCAGTGCTGTGTAGCACAAAAGGCACCAACCCATCCTAGAATCAAGCAGTCTTAAGTTTATATCCCAGCTCCAGAATTTATTCGCTATAGAATGTTCAGCTAGAAGGTACTTAACTTCTCAATGTCTTCATTTTGTCTTTTGTCTTTTTTTTAGCTCTCAAATGGAATTAAGAGAGAATTAGTAACAATAATGTTTTATAAGTTTCTAAATTTAATTAGATAACATAGGTAGTATCTTGGAACATTATGAATGTTCAAAATTAGGTTCAGTATATGTTATTCACCTTTCCCCATGTTAATCTAAGTTACCTGAAGGATCCTTAGGCCCAGAAAATCATTATTGTATGAACTCACTTTAACCGTATCAGCTAGTCATGTTTTCAGTTGAAATTACTATGTATTAATCACATTTTCAAATATGTGTATGCATGTGTGTATGTATGAAATGACCCTAACTCTGCAATTTGTGAATCTGTATAAATCCACCAAATATCCAGATCCCAACCAAGCCTCAAAACCTTTGAAAGACCCTTTTTAAAAGTGTTGATTTGGCCAAAAAAAATGACTGTCTTCAATTCTCCACCTTTAGTTTGAGGCTTACCAATTAAATGTCCCTCATCTGTGATGTGATTTTAAAGTCAGCAGTAGGCCAGGAAGGGTGGCTCACACCTGTAATCCCAGCACTTTGGGAGGCCGAGACAGGTGGATCACTTAAGGCCAAGAGTTCGAAACCAAACTGGCCAACAGAATGAAACCCCATCTCTACTAAAAATACAAACAATAGCTGGGCATGGTGGTGCATGCCTGTAATCCCAGCTACTCCGGAGGTTGGGACAGGAGAATCGCTTGAACCTGGGAGGTGGAGGTTGCAGTGAGCTGAGATCACACCACTGAGCTCCAGCCTGAGCAACAAAGTGAGACTCTGTCTCAAAAAAAAAAAAAAAAAAAAGTCAGCAATGAATGCTAGATACTACATCCAGTCTCTGCAGATGCTCAAGGCTGCTCAATTTGTCTAGATGATTACACTGCCCAAATGCACACATGATGCTCGGCACTCATCTAATTGCAGACAGCCAATCTGAATTCCTCACATGTAGGCCATTGATGACTAAATGTATCCAGAGATCTGGATTTACAGAGAATATTTTCTCGTAACAACACTTAAATCTCAAAGAATTGTTTACACCCAGACTCTAGTCTTAACCTATCTTGTACTGTGCAGAGGAACAAGTATGTACAGGATAGTGAGCACTGTGTAATTTAATTTGGTAGAAAGGGGAAGCGTGATTTTTATGCTGAAAGAATACTAGTTTTTGTATCACACATACACACACACACACACACACACACTTATGTACACACATTGAGCTTAACAAAAATTTCAAGGCACCATTCTGAAATCTGTCCATTAGCACTTCGAGTGTGATTTTATTCATACATGCTGGTTCTCCTGAAAAAGGTGGACTTTATCTCACAAGATTTTTAGACCAACTTAAAGAGAGCATGAAGTGCTCTCTTATTCCATTTGTTTAGAGAACAATAGCCCCACTGTGATATAACAGGAATTGGATGAAAATATCTTCTACCTATTGTTTCTTCTGTATGTGACTTGATCTTTATTCTCTGTAAAAAGCAGAATTTCTTTGTTTCCGAGAAGGATCTCTCCTCAGGAAGATTAAAACTCTTTTTTTACAGCTCTTTAGCAGAAATCACTTTCATAGCTAAACAAGAGCATAGTAAATGGATTTGTTCCAGGCCCTAAAACTTACATAAATGGGCTCTCTTGTTCATCCAAAGTTCAGGAAAATGCAGTCTGCAAATAACAAATGGTAGAAATCCACATAATAGACTCCTTGGTCATAGGTGAATTTAGCAGCAGGCACTTTTGGAAAATGTGTACACATGTAAGTTAAAAGAATGATTCTACCAAAATCTGGCAGGTGATGAGCAGTTAAAATAATGTTGGGGAAAAAATGACTCATCCTTTTTATACTTGAGATGAACAATGCAAAATGGAGTGTGCTTCCATTGTTTACCTGTGTCTCCTGCCAGACAGTGACCTCCCTCAGCTCGCAGGGCCTTACTTATTTTTTCTCATGTCTGGCAGGGAGTCTCATATGTGGTAGACTTTCAATAAATATTAGTGGAAAATGATGAACACGTAAATGAATTAAAAATTGTAACCAGCAATGTCTAAACAAGGTAAAAACAACTATAATGTTATGAGCAAATACAACTATAATGTTATGGGCTAAATTGTATGCCCCAGAAACTCATGTTGAAGTCCTAACCCTCAGTGACTCAGAATGTGACCTTACGGAAAGGAGTCTCTGAAGATAATAATTAGTTAAGATATGGTCACAGTGGAGTAGAGTGAGCCCCTAATTCCATGTGACTATTGTTATTATAAAAAGGGGAAATTTGTAGACAGACCCTCACACAGGGAGAATGCCATGTGAAGAATGGAGTTATGCTGCCACAAATTAATGAACTGCCAGATGCTAGACATGGAACACATTCTTCCCAAAGTGCTTTTCAAATATGAACTCACTTAATTCTCAAAATGACCCACGAGGGTGGTGTTATTGCAGTCATTTTACAAGTGTGAAAACTGAGACACATGAAGAAGTTAAAAAATGTGCCCAAGGTCACACAGCTTGTGAGTGAAGGTGGACCTCAAATCCAAGCAGACAATTCCTCATCATGTGAGAAAAGAGAACTTATTAGTTCCTTGCAGCACCTTGCAGAGTTTGGGGGTAAACTCTGTCAGATCTGTAAAGCTATGCATCTCCTGTTGGGTTGCTGATATTTAATTGCAGCTCCACTATTAGAAAGTAAAAATAGGCCAGGCGCGGTGGCTCACGCCTGTAATCCCAGCACTTTGGGAGGCTGAGTGGGTGGATCATGAGGTCAGGAGATCAAGACCATCCTGGCTAACACGGTGAAACCCCATCTCTACTAAAAATACAAAAAAATTAGCCGGGCTTGGTGGCAGGCACCGGTAGTCCCAGTTACCCTGGAAGCTGAGGCAGGAGAATGGTGTGAACCCAGGAGGCGGAGTTTGCAGTGAGCCAAGATTGCACCACTGCACTGCAGCCTGGGTGACAGAGTGAGACTCCGTCCCCCCCAAGAAAAACAACAAAAGAAAGTAAAAATAAAAGTAGAATTATGCCTAATAGTTCAAAGATTGGTGAATAGTTCAAAATATTTCCTTTCACCCATGACCCTTTTCACCTTGATCTCAGACTTCTGGCTTGCAGAACTGAGATAATAAATTGTTGTTGTTTAAGCCAATCAGTTTGTGGGCATTTTGTTTTTTACAACAGCCCTAGCACACTAATACACATAGCAATTAAGAATTTGGAAGTAGGAAGAGTGCCAAAAATGTTGAAAGGAAAGGAGATATCAAGAAAACATTGCTACCAGAGGCACTAATTAGGATGGAAGAACTAGACTATAATGACTTTGGAAGAAATAGGCACCTGACCTGGAGTCAAGGCAGTAACCAGATGGGGACTTACAGGACAAAGGTGTCCATCAAAGGGGGTTGAAGATCAAATAGCACATGAGGGCCTGCTTTGAGGTTGGAATTAGAGCTGGTTAAATGTTTTCTTTATCAAGTTTAAATTGTTGTTGGGACTGGAAATGGGGGGGAATTGCATGTGGAGATCTAGGGAATATGAACATAGTGAGGAGGGATGCATAAACTAGGAAGCAGTCTGCCCAAAGTAATTTCATCATGTTTGGAGCATATTTCCTACTTAAAGTAATAATCAGCAGAGTTAACAGACAACCCACAAAGTGTGAGAAAATCTTCATAATCTATACATCTGACAAAGTACTAATATCTACAGTGTACAAAGAACTCAAACAAATCAGCAAGAAAAAAACAAACAATTGCATCAAAAAGTAGGCTAAGGGCATGAATAGATCATTCTCAAAAGAAGATATACAAATAGCCAACAAGCATACGGAAAATGCTCAACATCGCTAATTATCAGGGAAATGCAAATCAAAACCACAATGTGATACCACCTAACTCCTGCAAGAATGGACATAATCAAAAAATCAAAAAATAGTAAACGTTGATGTGGATACAGTGAAAAGGGAAGACTTTTACACTGTTGGTGGGAATGTAAACTAGTATAACCACAATGAAAAACAGCGTGGAGATTCCTTAAAGAACTAAAAGTAGATCTACCATTTGATCCAGCAATCCCAGTACTACTTATCTACCCAGAGAAAAGTAAGTCATTATATAAAAAAGATACTTGCACATGCACATTTATAGCAACACAATTTGTAATTGCAAAACTATGGAATCAGCCCAAATGCCCATCAATCCGCCAATGAGTGGATAGAGAGAAAATGTGGCATATATATAGTATGCAATACTAGTCAGCCATAAAAAGGAACAAAATAATGGCATTTGTAGCAACCTGGGTGGAACTGGAGGCTATTATTCTAAGTGAAGTAACTCAGGAATGGAAAACCAAATATCATATGTTCTCACTCATGAGTTGGAGCTAAGATATGAGGATGCAATGCATAAGAATGATACAATGGAATTTGGGGACTTTGGGGAAAGACTGGGAGGTGGGTGAGGGATAAAAGACTATAAATTGGGTACAGTGTATACTGTTTGGGTGATGAATGCACCAAAATCTCATAAATCACCACTAAAGAACTTCTTCATGTAACCAAATACTACCCGTTCCCCAAAAAACCTATTGAAATAAATAATAAATAAATAAACAAACAAATCAATAAATAAAAAGTTAAATTGGCGATACTGCATATGCAAAGGGATTATAATTTTGTATATGCCAGTGGTTGATTTTGCCAATTATTACTTGTGGAGGGATTCATGCAAGACCCTCTGCAAGGCATTGTTTGTGATACAAAGTATTCTAGGACTCTGGAGTAAGACCAAAGACCAAGTCTACCACTCTGCCACTTATCTGCAGTGATGGAATTCCCTTCTAGTACTGAATTTTATGCTATGACCTCAGATCTATTTCTAAAAGGAGGAATTCCCAGTACACAGAACTAAAATCATCATGTAGATCTGCAGACATACAGCCTGTACCTTCCAGGGATTTTCTCTACTATAAATTCACTATGGAGAATTTCAGTAAAGCCATGTTTTTCTTTAAAAACAATATCAGTGGCAGCCAAAATGGCCGAATAGGAACAGCTCCAGTCTACAGCTCCCAGCATGAGTGACACAGAAGATGGGTGATTTCTGCATTTCCATCTGAGGTACTGGGTTCATCTCACTAGGGAGTGCCAGACAGTGGGTGCAGGACAGTGGGTGCAGTGCACCGTGCGCGAGTCAAAGCAGGGCGAGGCATTGCCTCACTCGGGAAGTGCAAGGGGTCAGGAAGTTCCCTTTCCTAGTCAAAGAAAGGGGTGAAAGACAGCACCTGGAAAATCGGGTCACTCCCACCCGAATACTGCTCTTTTCCGACTGGCTTAAAAAACAGTGCACCAAGAGATTATATCCTGCACCTGGCTCAGAGGGTCCTATGCCCACGGAGTTTCACTGATTGCTAGCACAGCAGTCTGAGATCAAACTGCAAGGCAGCAGCAAGGCTCGGGGAGGGGCACCCACCATTGCCCAGGTTTGCTTAGGTAAACAAAGCAGCCGGGAAGCTCCAACTGGGTGGAGCCCAAAACAGCTCAAGGAGGCCTGCCTGCCTCTGTAGGCTCCACCTCTGGGGGCAGGGCACAGACAAACAAAAAGACTGCAGTAACGTCTGCAGACTTACATGTCCCTGTCTGACAGCTTTGAAGAGAGCAGTGGTTCTCCCAGCATGCAGCTGGAGATCTGAGAATGGGCAGACTGCTTCCTCAAGTGGGTCCCTGACCCCTGACCGCTGAGCAGCCTAACTGGGAGGCACCCCCCGATAGGGGCAGACTGACACCTCACACGGCCAGGTACTCCTCTGAGACAAAACTTCCAGAGGAACGATCAGACAGCAGCATTTGCATTTCATGAAAATCTGCTGTTCTGCAGCCACTGCTGCTGATACCCAGGCAAACAGGGTCTGGAGTGGACCTCTAGCAAACTCCAACAGACCTGCAGCTGAGGGTCCTCTCTGTTAGAAAGAAAACTAACAAACAGAAAGGACATCTACACCAAAAACCGATCTGTACATCACCATCATCAAAGACCAAAAGTAGATAAAACCACAAAGATGGGGAAAAAACAGAGCAGAAAAACTGGAAACTCTAAAAAGCAGAGTGCCTCTCTTCCAAAGGAATGCAGTTCCTCACCAGCAACGGAACGAAGCTGGATGGAGAATGACTTTGACGAGTTGAGAGAAGAAGGCTTCAGACAATCAAACTACTCTGAGCTACAGGAAGAAATTCAAACCAAAGGCAAAGAAGTTGAAAACTTTGAAAAAAAATTTAGACGAATGTGTAACTAGAATAACCAATACAGAGAAGTGCTTAAAGAAGCTGATGGAGCTGAAAGCCAAGGCTTGAGAACTATGTGAAGAATGCAGAAGCCTCAGGAGCCAATGCAATCAACTGGAAGAAAGGGTATCAGTGATGGAAGACGAAATGATTGAAATGAAGTGAGAAGGGAAGTTTAGAGAAAAAAGAATAAAAATAAATGAACAAAGCCTCCAAGAAATATGGAACTATGTGAAAAGACCAGATCTACGTCTGATTGGTGTACCTGAAAGTGACAGGGAGAATGGAAACAAGTTGGAAAACACTGTGCAGGATATTTTCCAGGAGAAATTCCCCAATCTAACAAGGCAGGCCAACATTCAGATTCAGGAAATACAGAGAACGCCACAAAGATACTCCTCGAGAAGAGCAACTCCAAGACACATAATTGTGAGATTCACCAAAGTTGAAATGAAGTAAAAAATGTTAAGGGCAGCCAGAGAGAAAGGTTGGGTTACCCATAAAGGGAAGCCCATCAGACTAACAGTGGATCTCTCGGCAGAAACTCTACAAGCCAGAAGAGAGTAGGGGCCAACATTCAACATTCTTAAAGAAAAGAATTTTCAACCCAGAATTTCATATCCATCCAAACTAAGCTTCAAAAGTGAAGGAGAAATAAAATACTTTACAGACAAGCAAATGCTGAGAGATTTTGTCACCACCAGGCCTGCCCTAAAAAAACTCCTGAAGGAAGCACTAAACATGTAAAGAAACAACCGGTACCAGCCACTGCAAAATCATGCCAAATTGTAAAGACCATCGAGGCTAGGAAGAAATTGCATCAACTAACGGGCAAAATAACCAGCTAACATCATAATGACAGGATCAAATTCACACATAACAATATTAACTTTAAATGTAAATGGACTAAATGCTCCAATTAAAAGACACAGACTGGCAAATTGGATAAAGAGTCAAGATCCATCAGTGTGCTGTATTCAGGAGACCCATCTCACATGCAGAGACACACATAGGCTCAAAATAAAAGGATGGAGGAAGATCTACCAAGCAAATGGAAAACAAAAAAAGGCAGGGGTTGCAATCCTAGTCTCTGATAAAACAGACTTTAAACCAACAAAGATCAAAAGAGACAAAGAAGGCCATTACATAATGGTAAAGGGATCAATTCAACAAGAAGAGCTAACTATCCTAAATATATATGCACCCAATATTGGAGCACCCAGATTCATAAAGCAAGTCCTGAGTGACCTACAAAGAGACTTAGACTCCCACACAATAATAATGGGAGAGTTTAACACCCCACTGTCAACATTAGACAGATCAATGAGACAGAAAGTTAGCAAGGATACCCACAATTGAACTCACCTCTGCACCAAGGGGACCTAATAGACATCTACAGAACTCTCCACCTCAAATCAACAGAATATACATTTTTTTCAGCACCATACCACACCTATTCCAAAACTGACCACATAGTTGGAAGTAAAGCTCTCCTCAGCAAATGTAAAAGAACAGAAATTATAACAAATTGTCTCTCAGACCGCAGTGCAATCAAACTAGAACTCAGGATTAAGAAACTCACTCAAAACCGCTCAAATACATGGAAACTGAACAACCTGCTCCTGAATGACTACTGGGTACATAAAGAAATGAAGGCAGAAATAAAGATGTTCTTTGAAACCAACGAGAACAAAGACACAACATACCAGAATCTCTGGGACACACTCAAAGCAGTGTGTAGAGGGAAATTTATAGCACTAAATGTCCGCAAGAGAAAGCAAGAAAGATCCAAAATTGACACCCTAACATCACAATTAAAAGAACTAGAAAAGCAAGAGCAAACACATTCAAAAGCTAGCAGAAGGCAAGAAATAACTAAAATCAGAGCAGAACTGAAGGAAATAGAGACACAAAAACCCTTCAAAAAATTAATGAATCCAGGAGCTGGTTTTTTAAAGGATCAACAAAATTGATAGGCTGCTAGCAAGACTAATAAAGAAGAAAAGAGAAAAGAATCAAATAGACGCAATAAAAAATGATAAAGGGGATATCTCCACCGATCCCACAGAAATACAAACTACCATCAGAGAATACTATAAACACCTCTACACAAATAAACTAGAAAATCTAGAAGAAATGGATAAATTCCTTGACACATACACCCTCCCAAGACTAAACCAGGAAGAAGTTGAATCTCTGAATAGACCAATAACAGGCTCTGAAATTGTGGCAATAATCAATAGCTTACCAACCAAAAAGAGTCCAGGACCAGATGGATTCACAGCCGAATTCTACCAGAGGTACAAGGAGGAACTGGTACCATTCCTTCTGAAACTATTCCAATCAATAGGAAAAGAGGGAATCCCCCCTAACTCATTTTATGAGGCCAGCATCATCCTGATACCAAAGCCTGGCAGAGACACAACAAAAAAAGAGAATTTTAGACCAATATCCTTGATGAACATTGATGCAAAAATCCTCAATAAAATACTGGCAAACTGAATCCAGCAGCACATTAAAAAGCTTATCCACGATGATCAAGTGGGCTTCATCCCTGGGATGCAAGGCTGGTTCAATATACACAAATCAATAAATGTAATCCAGCATATAAACAGAACCAAAGACAAAAACCACATGATTATCTCAATAGATGCAGAAAAGGCCTTTGACAAAATTCAACAACCTTCAGGCTAAAAACTCTCAATAAATTAGGTATTGATGGGACGTATCTCAAAATAATAAGAGCTATCTATGACAAACCCACAGCCAATATCATACTGAATGGATAAATTCATAAATTCTTTATCCTGCTTGATCTAGTCTATTGTGGAAGTTTTCAATTGCATTCTTATTTCACTCATTGAATCTTCTGTTCTAATATTTCAATATTTCTGTTTGATTCTGTTTTATATCTATCTCTTTGTTGAATTTTTCATTGAGATCATAGTTTTCAAGATTTTGTTGAATTATCTATCTGTACTCTCTTGTTTCTCACTGAATGTCCTTAAGATTGTCATTTTGAATTCCTTTTCAGGAATTTCATAGATTTCCTTTTCTATTACTGAAGAGTTATTGTGTTCCTTTGAGAGTGTCATGTTTCCTTGCTTTTTAATATTTCCTATGTCCCTACATTGACGTTTGTGCATCTAGTGGAACAGTCACTTCTTCCAACTTTATGGAGTAACTTTCTCAGGGAAATACTTTTTCCTGTAGATGTGTCCTATGGAGTTGATTGGGTATGGTGATTTGGCATTGGTTCTGGGTAGGTGCAGTAGTGTAGTCTTTGTATGATTTGTTCAGCTGTAATAAATGTCAGTGGTGCATACAATTGCCTCCATGGCCTAGGCTGTGGTTGTTTGTGAAGGCTGTGGTATGGCTTTGCTAAGTTGTGCTGGTTCTTGGGTTCTTGGGGAGTACATAAGCATGCAGCAATTCTGCCTTGGGAGAAGGTAGGCTCACTGTGGCAACAGTTGTCCCCAGGAGGGTTGGTTCTCAGGCTACTGGGAGGTATATACATTGGCAGTTCTACCTCTGGAGGCAGTTTGGCCATGGCAGCTCTTGGTTCTAGGGAGTACATACATTAGCTCCTTCTGCTCTGGGGGAAGCCTCCACACTATGCTGGATCACTTGTGCGATCAGGGTGTAGAGTGCTATGTGGGCTTTGTGCTGGGGTCAGCACTGTACAATTGAGTCCAGCTGGTATCAAGACACTTCAGCCCTCAGAGTGGATATGGAGGAATGTCAGCAGGACTTCAATTATATGGAGATGCAGGGACTAATGAGCCCCACGGCAGGATGCATTCTGGTGGTGGCTCCACTCTCAAAATGGCACCATGCTGTAGCAACTGTGACAGAAATTCCACAGAATTTTCTCCCTGGAAAGATGTAGACACATGGATTCCAGGCAGCTCCCTAGTCTGGGCTCAGGACCTGCAAGAGTTGCGGGGCTTTTCTGTAGGTAGGGTTGCAGGCATCCATGGTAGGAATATAGACTTCTGGGGATCTCCTGATTACCTTCTCCTCACAATGGGGAGCCTCTTTTGGCTCCAAGCCATTCTCCCAGCCAGGTGCTTTGCTTCCCTCTCTGTGCTGAGTTTCTGTGCCTCAGAGGGTCTTTGTCACTTATTTGCTGAATTCCAGTGTTCTCCCTTAGACATACTATTTGATGTGTGGTTATCTATTTGTTGTTTTGATCTTTTTTTGTGGAGGAGGTGAGTGCTGCATGCCTCTAGTCAGCCATCTTGATGACCAATTAAGTGTGCACAGTTTAAAGTTCTTGTCGCAACCATCATTTTTTAAAACTTGAAATAAATGTGTGTTCCAGTTGTTGATTTTGTTGACTTTCCTACTAAGAGAGCTTCATATTGTGACCTCTCCATATATTTTCAAATTTTAGCTGTTAAATTTATTTTGAGTGGGAAGTTTTAGTTTTTCCCTCTTTTTCCTCCTAGATTCACCTTCTTCTGGTCTGGCATTTTTGGCAGCTTCCAGTATCTACCCACCTTCACTGACTCTAGGCTTTCAGTTGAGAACCAGGTCTTACAGAGATTTTTCAAAGCTCTCTGCCTCTGATATTGTGGCTATCACAAACCACTCACCTAGCCAACAGGCATCTTTGTTCAGTTCTGTGGGGATGAATGCTTGTTCTATCCCCCCAGAACCTCTGAGAGCATCTTGTGAAGTCACAATTTCAGGAAGCAAAAACAGAGCCATTCTCCCCTTTTCCACATAAGAAAAGTGCCTCTACCTCAGTTCCAGACTTCATTGAGCCTGTCCTTAGTATTTTCTGTGGAAAGCACTATCCACATTTCTCTCTAAAGAATAAAACTTTCACAGCCACTGCTAGCTCACAGACCAGGGTCCAGCAGGTCTGAGGCTTCATTTTCATTTACCGTTTTTGTGTTTCTTTCCTGTTTTTGATCGCATATATAACTCATCTTTTAAACCCATCAGTGCCTTTCGCATGGCCTCTTTTAATATTTTATTGCTGTATATTTGAAGTAAAAGAAGTATATTAGAATGTGAACGGTACTGCTTGAAACAAAACCTGAACTAGCACTAATATCATTTTATCTGTGTGACTTTATGATAGAGCTTTATCAAATTGCCTAGATATACATACACACACAAACACAATTAGTTAATGTAAAAGCTGGAGAAAACTGCATGTGCTCCATAATAATTAATAGTGTTGTACCAATGTCAATTCCTTGTCTGATATTTACAATAGTTATATATGATGTCACAGAGGGGAAAGCTAAATGAAGTGTTCCCAGGATTCAATGTACTATGTTTGCAACTTTCTGTGAGATTGTAATTATTTCAAAATAAAAAGTTTAAAAACTAAGGTTATATAGTTATACAAATATCAAATTGCTTTTATCATTTTTCATTCAAGAACTAGGCAGTTCTGAGGAAAAACAAATGATATGCCATATAAAGTCATTTAGCCCTGTACATGATGCATAGAAAGCATTAATTAAATTTTATTTCATCTCCTTTCCTGGTAATCATATTTCTATGCCAACTTTTTTTTCCCAGTGTGATCTGCCTTGTGTCTTGTTTGTTCATTTATTTGTTCACATAGCAAATTCTTTTGAAGCACAAATTATGTGTCAAGCACTACATTAAGCCCTGGAATATCAAAGATTAATAAGATAGAATTTCTTTATCCAAGGTTCTTCTAATCTATTGGAAAGGAAAAAACATGTAAGCAGCTACAAAATAATCTGATAATTATATGAAGTAAGTGCTGCCAGAACACAGAAGAGGGAACATTTGTCTTTGTGACTCAGTTACAGCATCCCGGAGTATATACAGGCTAGATCCTAAAGGGTAAGGAGGGATTTTTCAGAATGTGAGGAATTTTATGGGATAACTGGCCTGATTTCTTACAAATGAATGATATGAATAAAAAGCATGCTGGGAGGATTGCTACTGATTAAAAGATACGTAAGAAAGAAATCAACCAAATGATAGTCATCATTTGAATAAAACAACTGCAAAAAGACATTCATGGTATAATCAAAGAAATTTGAAAACAAATTGGATGGATAGTAAGAAATTATTGTTAATACTGAGTAATAGTAATGGCATGCCTAAAGATATAATATTGTTAATAATACTGGGAGTTACAGAATTATCGTTATATATATATATAAAATTGTTATTTTTGTTAGGCACAATAACAGTATTGTTATTTAACTTATATCCTTTATGTCAGAGTTACAAACTGAAGTATTCACAAATAAAATGATATGATGACTGGGACTTGCCATAAAATGCTCTAGAAAACAACATTGTGGAAGATAGATGACATATGATGAATAAAAAGTAACTAAATCTTGAACTTGGTGTATGGGTGAATGGAAATTCATTAATACTGTTCTCCCTGTGCTAATTCTATGTTTGGAAATTCCCATAATAAAAAGTAAAATTTCTTCCAGAATCATCAACATTTTACCTAGCAGATTCAGATTATTTAGCGCCTAATCTTCATTTTAATTTATTCTGAGTCATAGATAGCATTGATTAATTATCTCAGTTATAGTAGTAATATTTTCTTCTCAGTCATAGTCTCTTGTATTTCAGTTAGGTACCAGCCATGTCATCAGGAATTAAAAAAAATTTATTGAAGTTATTTGTGTTTCCTCTGTGCATTGGATGAAGATGACATTTTTTTCAGAGAAATTACTGGGAAAAAAAATCACTCTGCCTTCTTTAACATTCCTTGTGTGAGTGATTTTATCAGCTCTGAAATTGTAAACCCACACTTTTGACTCTGAGAATAAGCTGATAAGATTTTAAAACCTTCTACCCAAAAGACTGCACAATAATTTTTTTAAAAAACTTCAAATAGTCTCAATAAATACATTTTGCTTTTTAAAAATAAGCAAAATATAAAATGTTTGGAGCTAAGGATGCTGGATGAAGGAAGAAAAGAAAAATCACTCCAGGCAGGGAAAACAGCAATTTTTTTAACAAAAAGCTTATGTTAGGAAAATGTTGAAATATTGACTGGAGCCAAGGGTAAACTGGGAACCAAGGTGGGGACGGTGAGGATATGAAGCTGAAAGATAGTTAGGAACCACATGACTAATAGTATTTCCGAACTAACAAGTTCTTCCCCACAAAGAATTTTACTGTTTAATCCCTATAGGCAAGAGATAACCAATGCAGATTTGCAACGAAGGAATAACAGAGCTGTGTTTGTTTTGTATGTATCTCAGGTAGTGATATGGAGTATGGAATAAAGGAAGAATGAGCTGGCATCAGGGGAATCAATGAGGAACCTTTTTTAATAGTATAAACAATAGACAATGAGGGCTAAACTACATCATGGCATTGAGAATTGAAGTAAATGCTTTGTCTGCGACTAATTCAGTTAAGACTTCGAGGCTCACTGTTAAGAGGTGGGAAGAAGAGGAACAAATTACTTGATGGTAACATCATTAACCAAGTGTGAGAATATGGAACTTAGAGTAGGCTTGGGGAGGGAGGACGTAATGAGCACAGTATTAGACATGTTAATCATGAAGCTCTACAGGACAACCAGGCAGAGCTCACAGCTGGAGGTTAGCTGTCCTTTGCTGAAGCAAAATATATTGTCTATTGTAGAATGAGAAGACCAAAGGCAAAACTCTGGTGAACTGACAAACTAATATGTGAAAGAACTTGTAGGCTGAAAGAGTAATGGGCAGAGACGAGGAGAACCATAGTAAAATGTTGTCTAGGGTAATTTCAGAAAAGCTTCTTGGAGTAAGTGAGATGAAGAAATGCTTGATTATGTTAGAATACCATATTAGGGAGCTGTAAGAATCCATGAAGAAGAAACTCTAAGTAAACAAACATAAACATGAATGTGCATATTTAGCTAAGTAATTTGAAGCAATCTGAGTCTACAAAGCCTTTATTTTTGTTTAATTATCTTTGTGCTATTTGCTTCCTGGTAGTTTATATTCTCCCAAACTTATCATGGGCATAATTAAAAGCAGGAGAATTTTAATTAATGCTGATTGCATTTTATTGTGAGACAGTTGCAAAATTCAAAGCCTTTGCATCTTATAACAACGAGCTACAGGGTTTTAGCTCTTGGTTTTTATAAAATGACAGTTGAGGTAAGAATGATACCAATAATTCCCTGGTATCATGTCTTTCCCTTCTTTATTGATAGTAAATGTTTCCTTTTATTTTGTATCTGCAAAGTCAATTCTCAGATATCTCCCTGCCAAACATGAGAATCTGTGGCAAAATTTTACATTATTAAAATAGAAACACGATGGTGGGTTTTATTTTATCCTTTGCTTATTTGTCTGTTTTCTCTTTCACTATATCAAGACAGAGGTCTTGTCTCCATACCAAAGTTCAGTTTTTACACTCAAACACTTAAATATCTTTTCTATTCTTAACAAAAGTTTCTGGGCAACTTTTCTTTTAAGGTTATGATGTTTCTTTTCAGAAGAAGGAGAAAGAGCAGTTGAATACTGGCTGGTGCTTTCCATTAGTGTTACAGGTAATTTCATGTGTAATGAGGGGAACTCTTTGGGCAAGAAACAGAATTTGGAAGACAATTCTGCTTCCCTTTTTGAATTCTGTCATTATTTTAAAAGTGATCATCAATTTCTAAATCATATACTGAAAGTAGAAGACACATACCTATGTGTCCTGATCTACATCCTTAACAAAGAAACGTAAGCATTAGATGAGATGATAAAATATGACATATAAGCTTGCTAAAATGACCTTTTTGAGCTCCTGTACCCTTCTCTTTTGGAGGACACGACAGGTGGGTGTTCCCTGAGAAGGTATTCACAAGCCCATGAGTGTGAGTTTTACTAAATGACATTAAATTATTGAAAATGTAAAATTGGGAAAATAATGAATTTTTATTTGCCAAATAAAAATTTGGCGAATTTTTATTTGCCAAATAAAAATTTGGCGAATTTTTATTTGCCAAATAAAAATTTGGCGAATTTTTATTTGCCAAAAGGGACCCCCCAGAAGCTGTACTTTTCGATGCAATGTTCCTATAGCCTTGCTACAGAAAAGCCTTTATAGAGGGTGATGGGCAAAGCCACAGATTAGGGCTGGAAAAAAAGAATCCCTCCAGGATACGAATTTGAAGATTCATTTTCTCATTACTGGTTTACAACCCAGTGTGAAGTTTAAATTGGATTGATCAAGGTGGAAAAATCCTTCTGTTATCAAAATTAAGCATATTGCCAAAAGGAAAAGGCACCAACTGACCTATAGTGATTGTTCTATTGCTGATTTTATCTTCTTGATGCTAGGGCATAATTTATTTCCTCTCACTGGAATGGAAGAGAATCTTTGAAGGAGTCTGAGTAAAAGGCATCAAAAGGAAAATTCTATTGATAAAAATACAAAAATTGAAAGCAGTTGAAATCTTTAATATAAGAAGTGTTTCAAGAACATTAATATGAGGTAAATTATGTACTAATCAATTTTAAAGCATTTTATCTTAACAGTCTGACCCGCATGTACATAACATACATGCTGATTTTGCATGGTTTCTTAAGTATTAGAATGAAAGTATCCCAAAATACCTAAATACCTAAATTAACTAATCTAGGAGGATCTAAGTAAGGACAATACAAGGAACACTTATGTTTGAACCCAGTTTGGAACATAATTTTCAACTCTTTCTCATTTTCTGCACTGATGTGGGAGGTCACTGATGTTATATTATACTTGTCATTCTTGGGCTAAATATTCAACCTGCACTGTTATGTGTACCTTGAGGAGTCCTAGGAGCAGTCCTTAGGGGACTTCCTTTTGCCGAAGGTGTTTGCCAGTGAATAAATGCAGTCGTGCATCACTTAATGACAAGGAAACATCCTGAGAAGTGCATTCTTAGGCAATTTTGTCTCTGTGTGAACATCACGGAATGTACCTCCACACATCTAGATGGCATAGCCTTCTACACACTTAGGTTATATGGCATAGCCTATTGTTCCTAGGCTACAAACCTGTACAGCATGTTATTGTAGGCAATTGTAACACAATAGCAATTATGTACATATCTAAACATAGAACAGGTATAGTAAAAATGTAGGTGGTATAAAAGATTTAAAATGGTACATCTGTACAGAGCACTTAGCATGAGTGGAGCATGCAGGACTGGAAGTTGCTCTGGGTGAGTCAGTGGGTGAGTGGTGAGTGAATGTGAAGGCCTGGGCGATTACTATATACTACTGAAGACTTTATAAACACTGTACACTTAGGCTACACAACTATGTTAAAACAATAAGTAATTATACTATGATGTTATGACAGCTGCAATGTCACTAGGCGACAGGATTTTTTCAGCTCCATTATAATCTTATGGTACCATTTTTATATATTCAGTCCATTATTGACCAATATGTCATATGCAGCAGATGACTATATACAAAAGCAAGGGAAACCATAGTTTTTTCTTCCTTGATATCATAATGTTTAATACAGATAAATTACCTGTAACACTGAACAGAAAATCTCACAGGATATAGTTCAATAATGTTATGGAGCTGAAGACTGATAGCAAAGTCAAATACAGTATTTATAAAATGAATCTTTTGTGTAATTAGTTTTAAAACCTAGCATCATACTAAGGCCCTCAGATTTCAACAAAAAGAAGAATGTTGCTTTGAGACGATTAAAACAGACTGATTAAGAAAGCCCTTCATAACCTGGCACAAATCTACCTTTCCACTTCAAGACAGCCACTTTCTGTTATGCAGCTCAAGTGTAGGAATACCTTCCACCCTTATAATCACTGGAGATTTGTATATTTAGGGCAATAATTTTCTGACAGATGACTAAGGGCAAGGCTTTCTAGTTCTCAGAAAAGTGTCATTTGGGCTCAAGGTAGTGTCATTCCAACCTTATTCGCTATAGTATCTAAAATCAAACTCTCACACCAGTTGTCTTAGATTGGATTCCATGAGAAACAAGCTCCCTGGTGGAAAGTTTCATACAAGAAATTTAATGGCATATGCACTTGCATGAACGAACACCTGGAGGAAGTACAGAGAGTAGGATTAAGCAGAGGGGAGAACTGAACTGCTATGCAATCTTAACAAAGACATCATGCAATTCCATGGGAACACTTGAGCTGTGATATCCCTTCAAAATTGTTCACTTTGAGGGAAGGAGATTGAGATTTTATACTCCTGCATTGACCAGCCATTGGATATGGACTCTTACAGGATAGAGGACATGACATTGGGTCAGACATTTTTCTTCAGCTGAGAGTAATTCCATGAAAGTGTCTGAGCAATAAACTATCAACCACCAATATTCTCAATAGCTGAGAGAATGAGTACTTGGTCCCGTATGGGGAATTTGAGTGGCATGCCACAACACCTACTACATTAGCCCTACCTTTGCAGTATTCTCATTGTTTCTCCTATCCCTTAATGTAACAGATATTTATTAGGTACCCAACCTACTGGATGCCAGACATCTGCTGGGTCTTGGCAACATAAATTTGAATATAAAGTGATTCTGCAGTCTAAGCGGAAAAAATACCACCTCTTCAACACACACACACACACACACACACACACACACAAATAGTGGTGAGTGCTCTAAAAATGATAGACACAACATGCTTTGGAAATGCAACGGAGAAAATGTTTGACTTCCTGGGGAAATTTAGTCAGTCTTCATGGGAGAAGCATGAGCCTAACATATGTATATTGCAATTTCCATGCTTTCTACTTGCCCTGATTGTCCTCTCCACTCTTTTTCACCTATTTAGAGCCTCTTCTATATGGCTCTGACCAGTCCTAACTCTACCACAAGCTTTATATCTACCACTCTTTAACCCACTTTATGATCTGAGCAACCTCTGTTCTGAACTGCACTAGAATTAGCCCCTGATGCCACATGCCATTTACCTTCTCCTGGAGGTGTCATGTCACTCTATCTAAATGGCAAAACCAGCAGGACAGGGTCAACACAATACTTAAGTGAAGATTGTCATATCACAGAATGTAGAACCCAAAAAGTATTTAGAGATGATCTTGACCAAGCATGTCAAATGCAGGGGAGTGGGGCAGACAAGAAAGGAAAATGTGATTTTCTTGAGGTATTTCAGCAAAGAAAGCAAAGATTTAAGCTTAGGACCAAGTCCATGGACCCCACCCATTGCCTTACACTATCTCTGCCAATGAATGAAACCATTCACAGGTTTAGTCTTAAAAAAAGTTTAAGGAAACTTTGAAGTATGTGTTAGAAAGTAGACTTTTTCCACCAAAGTAATAGACAAACTTTATCAAGCTGAGTGATCTTATTTATAACTCCCATGGACTATTCTGTTTTACTAGACACATTTAGGGGAAGATCAAAAGTATCTTTTACTGGAGATTCAACAAATGGTTGGGGCAAATCCATAATAAATTGTGTATGTCCAATTGAGCTACTATGGAGAAACTGAAAATATTGAAAATGTTTCTGTTCTCTCTAATCTTTATAGTCTGTTTCCAAAAATGTCCAGGTGATATAATGAGACAAAATTCACTAGTTTAGATAAACTACTGGCTTGAATGGCTTTGACAATTTGTGTATCTGCATGTGTGTGTGTTTGTCGTCTTTATGCATAGCTAAATTTAAACCAGCCAAACCTACTGAGCGAAACAATGGTCCCTAAACCTGAATGACAATCAGAATTACCCAGAGGTATTTTCAAATATTCCTGAGTCCCAGTCTCTGGAGATGTGCACTGACCATGTATGATATGTGGTCTAAACAGCTACCTATGAGAGGCTCCCCAGATAATCTTCAGTGCAGCCAGGCTTAGAAATTGTACTATAAAGTATGGGGTGACAGAGCTTGGCTGCTCTGTGGTGCTGCTACAGAGGGCAGAGTGGTCCTGCCCTCTGGCTTATGGCCCCTGACTGCTGGTCAGCTTCAGGCAGCCCCACTAGTCACAGAGAGGTCTGGAGTGAGGGAAGGAAGGGCACAGCAGCAGCCATGCCATGAAAACTGACAAACATATTTTACATGCCATGTCAATAGCATCCCTGAAGGTGAGTTTTAACAAGTGCCTCACTCTAATATAATACTTGCTCCTGGCTCAGGCCTCCTCCTCCCCTAATCATCAAGTCACGTACTCTACACCCTTCTCTGCTCATCTCTGATAATCATGTTGGAAATTGCCTAAAGAGATACTGCACTTTAATGACCTATGTTATCTTAGCCTCATTTCCTAACTTAAAAGAACAATAGATCGTTGAAAATACCATGAAGGCAATTTGAGCCATAAAGGCATAAATAAAAATAGGTATTACCATAAGAGTAACAAGTGATGTGTGTGTGTGTGTGTGTGTGTGTGTATTCTTAAAAATCTAGCCCAAGAAAATGAACTTTATTTATTTAAATTTGCTTGAGTAAGGCCTTATGCATTTATTATGATGGCAGATCAAACCCTGCTCAAAAATGTGATCATCATCTCTACTGACTTCTGTATTCTATTTAATTCAAAATTATTAAGTTCTCTTAGGCAGTACATATTAAAATTTCCTTGGAGCAAGAGTCTCTTTTCTCTGTGTTAAATAGATTTCCCACGTAAAATATTTCTATCCATTCCATAGTAACAAGGCTGATTTTAAATGGATGAACATAGAGAAATTGAGTTCCATTCCCTAAACACTCCATAATTACCAAATAACAGGCACTGATTGCTCCAAGACAAAAACCTGATCTCATTAGTACCTGCTATTTGGGTAGGGAGAAGACAATTAGATGTGAAGGGTACTATGCTTTTGGAAATGCTAATTAATTATACATTATTTATTGGAAATACAATGCTCTCCTTGTACTGTAGCTAGGAAAACAGAGGAAGTGTAAGAACTTAAATAGCTGAGGCATGCTGAATTGTAATGAACTATAGTCATTGTTTCAAATCTGGGATCCTTTACTGGTTTAAATACAATACCTACTCTCAAAGTCTTTTTCTTTTATCAGAACGGGCTATCAAGGTCTAAGAGTGTGGAAAGGAAATTACTCAGTTATTTGGCAGGTTTTAGCCAAACTAAGCTGGTATAGGTGGTTTAATTTTCATTTTACAAAGGTAAATAATAGATAAATAAGTAACAGTAAATAGTAAATAAACAATTTCCCAGCCCAAACCAAAAGGCTGGTATCAATAAAGAGATAGGAGCTTGGCATGTGATGGTTTCTGACAAAGTAAATTGCTTTGCATCAATGTTGTAGAATTGTACCCATGCTATAAAGTCTTTATACAGTGCTTTCCTGTTAGCTGGCATTAGTAACAAAAGACTAAGAGAGCATGGGATCTCTTTACACACCAGGCAAAGAACTGGAAGTGAGAACTTCCATTTCTCACAAGCCTAGCAATTTGCCTTCTCTGCAGTTTATATGTCAAGTGTGCTGGGGAAAAAATAGCCTTACAGGTTAAACACGAGCAGTGGTACCTTGATTTGCTCTCATAATGTGATTTTTAAAAATTATCCATCAATTCTTCCAAATATGTGGAGAGGAAATGCTAGAATGTGAAGAATACATATAGTTAACTTGAAATTTTTATGTAATTTATTATTTCACCTAAATCATCTGGCTGGCAGCATGACACATGGGCAAGAGGCAGATGACCTGTGTGTCTCTCTGACACCTGTTCCCAAGTCCATTATTATCCTCAACTGTCTATCACATGAATATGGTAGACCAGATAGAGGTCTACAAACTTAAAAAGATATATATTGTGTAAATTTTAAAACAAGTAAGAGTAGACAATACAGTATAATGAAGCTCCATGTATCCACCATTCAGCTTCAACCATTGGCAATACAATTTCTAATAATTAACATTAAGAAACATTAAGTTAATAAGTACTCACACATGGCTTATATGTTAATTATAAACATTTATGTTTACATTTATGAGCTACACCAATGTATTATGCACATTTTAGAACATAGATCATAAGTATAAAATTTTAAAGCATGGAATAAAATATAATGAAGTTCTGCACATGAATGTTCATAGCAGATTTATTTGTGACAGTTGGGAGCTAGAAACCATCTAGATGTCCTTCATCAGGTGAAGAGAAAAGCCAACAGGTATATTCACACAATGCAATACTACTCAGTAGTAAAAAAAAAAAATTAAAAAAAACTATTGCTATCTATTGATATATATAATAACATTGTAAGCAGCCAGTCTGAAAAGACAACATATTTTGTTGTTCCACTTTTTTTCACATTCTAGAAGAGATAAAACTATTGTTACGTAAAATTAATCAGTGTTTGCCAGAGGTTGTAGGTGGGGTAAGAATATAATTATAAAAGATTATCTAAGACAGTTCTTTGAGGTGATAAAACTGTCTTGAGCCTAGTTGTAATATGGCTATACAAATCTATACACATATTAAAATTCATAGAACTGTAAAACACATGCCAAAAAATCCATTTTATTGTATGATAATATACAAAAAAGAATTAAAAAATAATCGAATTCAAATGCTTTCTCTTTACAATCACATGGTTCATTACTCACATTAATTTAAGAACCAGTAGACTAGATTATCTCTAAGTTCTCTGTTAGTGATGATCATAATCTGAAATAATGAGGTTAATATAATAAACTAGCTAAAAAATTTTTGACGCTTCTCCCGTTGAGACAGGAGGAGTCAACACCCACTCTTTGACTCTGTTAGAGCTCTGTGATTGCTTTGACAAATGGAACACAGAGGAAATGTTACTATGTCTATTTGGGGAGCCAGATCTTAAGATACTAGAAGCTTCTACTTTGACATGGACCACTTACTCTTGGAACTCAGCCACCATGCTGTGAGAAAGTCCAACCAAGCAGCTCCGTAGATAATCTCATGAAGAAAGAAACTAAGACTCCTGGCTGAGCTCCCAGCCAGCAGCTAGGACCAACTTGCCAGACATGTGAGTGAGTGAGGCTGTTGGAAGTAACTATCTAGCTCCAGTCAAACCACCCCTACTGACACCGCAAGGATGGAGATGAGACATCCCACCAAGCACTTTCTAAATTTCAGAATCATGATCAAAATAAATCACTGGGGTTGTTTCAAGCTGCTAAGTTTGGGGAGGTTTATTATATAGTAATAGTCAATTTGTTTGATAGATAATATAATAATAGATATGTTTGTTATATAGTAATAGATAATACAGAACTTAAACCATTCTTCAAGAAAAAGTCGGCTTCAGAGTCATGAGTTATTGCCTTAATGCAGAGGTTTTTTAGTGTGTCAACCTCAGCAACCTGAATAAGAATGATCTGAAGTGTTGTGAAAAATGCCAAACCTAATGCATCAGAATCTCTTGAATTGGGGATCCAGAAACTCAGTTTTAACAAGCTTCCCACATGGTTCTTCTGCATCCTAATGTTTGACGCCCAGCATTTCAGTCACACTGAAAAGATTAATTGAAAGTAACTGGACCCCAGGATGATGTCACACATCACTATCACAAAAGGTAAAGAAACTTAGTGAAGAAAAAAATACCGTAAGCAAACCAGGTAGAGAGGTCCCTGAAGTGGGCTTGTTCTACAAGACAAAATAGAGCCCAGCAAAGGATAAATTCTAAATGGGCATGAAAAGTAAGAGATAATAAGATCAGGTATACTGCCGAAAATAGGTATGACATAAACAGACATATCATATTAATAGGATATTTAAGTCCTGTGATTTTATGATTTTTGACAAATTAAATAAGAATGATAACATGAAGGCAAGATTAACAAGGCTAAATTTATTTTGTTGTTTGTTAACTAGATAGATAGATAGATAGATAGATAGATAGATAGATAGATAGATAGATCTATTTAAAAGGAAAGCCATTTAAAAGCTATAACCACCTTTCTTTCTTTATGTAAATACAAACTTTTAAATTCATTAGTGATATTAGTGGCTAAACTAGACTCCCATAAGGTATTCTTTTCACTTTCATCCCAAAATGAAAGAGAGAAAGAGAGAAAAGGAAAAAAAATAATTGCTACATCTGCTTCAAATTAACTTTGAAATAAAGTGGGAAATGAACAAATTGAAGAAATAACCATTGTGTTCTAGTTACTAAAAAAGCAAAAGCATGCATCAAAGGAGAAGCCAGAATCCTATTGTGGATATACATATTTCAAACTCAAGAAGCTCAAAGTAGTCTCTGAAAGGTAGAAATGAAAGGGATCTAAGAGTCATGACAGAACATAGAAAATTTCTAGGTACATTTTCAGAAACCTATATTTTCTGGTTTTGTTTTCATTTTTTACCAGGGCTAAAAGTCACCTGGCACAACATTTTCTGTAGACTTTTTGTAGCCACTTATACAGTATCTATGATTCATATTTAATTATTACTGTTTTCTCCCACTAAGAAACAAAAATCCAGACTTTTCCCTTTATACTTAATATGCAGAAGTGTACTAGGATTAAACCTGGGTTGTAGTAGTAAACTCAAGAGTTGATATAAATGGTAAATAGCATTAACCAAGGGACTGAATAATAAGATAATACATGTAAACATACTTAATATAGACTCCTGCACATTATAAGGGCCCAATTAACATAATTTGCCTTAAATTTTTCTAAAGCTAAATTAATTCCTTTTGCTTTATGTTATCTCTATAAAAGTAGTTATATTTCTGAAAACCTGTCAGAAATTAAGCATAAAACTTCCACTGAGCAGCAGGGCCCTCTCCACTCCAAGCCCGGGCACTTGGACAGCTCAATCAGCAGCCTGAGCTGCCCAACCCTTCCTGTGCAGAGACTGTGGTGCAACAGGGTCCTCTATGCTCCACGCCCAGGATTAGGAGTTTACCTCCCCATCACCCATGCAGAGAACTTCCAGCAGAAGAGAATTCTCAGCTCCATGCCTAGACACACGTCTCAGTGCTTAGTGCCTTCCCACGGGACATCCCTTCGGCACTGATGCTTGTGCCTGCCATTGGTGGACCTGCAAGCAGGCCTGCCTGGTTCAGTCCCACCCATCTTGGACCCTCCCCACAGGGATGAGCAAGAAGCTCAGACTGCCGTATATACTCCACGTATCAGCCCATTGCTTGAGGCAGCAGAGAGAGCTTCTCTCAATAAATAATAATCAACTATCAGACCCACCTGCAGTTAACTCTTACCCATATGCGCCATCAGTTGGCCTGTAGTTTGAGTTACACAGCCCAATATAAGACCTGCTGACGGAAGTGCGTAGAAGAAAAGCCAAAGACCCTACCCCAGCATTCTCTACAGTCACACCTCCTAGGAAAGTAGGGAAAGGAAAATGAAAAAATAAAGAAATACAAGGGAAAAATGAAAAAAATTACAAAATTTAAAAGTGCCAGCATCCCCAGATGAGGCGGAACCAGCACAAGAATTATGGCGCCATGAAAAACCTGAATGTGGTGACACCAAAGAATCACACTAGCTCTCCAGAAATCCTCCCTAAACGAAATGGAATTTCAGAAATGACATGAATAATTCAAAGCATGGATTGTAAGGATGCTCAAATGAGATCCAAGACAAGTTTGAAATCAAAACAAAGAAACTTCTAAAGCAATCCAGAAAATAAGGAACAGATACACAGCTTTAAAATAATCAATCAGAGCTTTTGGAATTGACAAACTTACTTAAGAAATTTCAAAATACAAATGAAAGTTTTATCAATAGACTAGACCAAGCAGAAGAAAGAATTTCAGAGCTTGAAGACTAGTCTTTCAAACTAACCCAGTTAGCCAAAAATAAAGAAAAAAAATTTTAATGAGTAAGACCTTCAAGAAATATGGGATTATGTAAAGTGACCAAATCTATGAATTATTAGAATTCCTGAGAGAGGAGAATAACTTGGAAAACATATTTGAGGGAATAATTCAATAAAATTTCCTTAACTTTGCTAGATGGTCAGACATCCAGATATAAGAAATCCAGAGAACATCTGTGAGATGTTATACAAAGCAAGTATCGTCAAGGCATATAGTCACCAGACTGTCCAAGGTCAACGATAAAGAGCAATCTTAAAGGCAGCTTAAAAAAAGAAATATCAGACCATGTACAAAGAGAAGCCCATCAAGCTAAAAGCAGACATCTCAGTAAAAAATATGCAAACCAGAAGAGATAAGAGGCCTATTTTCAGCATTCTTAGAGAAATTCCAACCAAGAATTTTATATCTCACCAAATTAAGCTTCATAAGTGAGAGAGAAATAAAATCTTTTCCATAAAAGCCATCACTAAGGAAATTCATTATCACTTTACCAGCATTATAGGAAATCCCTAAGGAAGTTCTAAACAGAAACAAAAGAACAATACCTGGTATGACCAAACAGACACACACACACACACACACACACACACACACACTCTTAAGTACATATCCCACAGACTCCATAAAGTTACTAATATATAGAAACTACAAACATTGAACAACTTCACAATAGGATCAAAACCTCACATATCAATAGTAACCCTAAATGTAAACTGCCTAACACCCCACTTAAAAGGCACAGAGTGGCCAGGTGGATAAAAAGTGAAAACCCATCTGTCTGCTATATTCAAGAGACCCAACTCACATGTAACAACACTCATAGGCTCAAAGTAAAAGGTTGGAGTAAACATTATCATTATAATGATAAAATATTATCATTATGTAATAAAACATTATTACATAATGATAAAGAATCCAATTCAACAAGATGACTTAACTATCCTAAATATATATGCACCCAATATTGGAGCACCCAGATACATAAAACAAGTACTTCTAGAGCTATGAAAAGACTTAGGCAGCCAAACAATCACAGTGAGGGACTTCAACACCTCACCATCAGCTTTAGACAGATCATTAAGGCAGATAACTGGCAAAGATCTTCTGGACTTAAACTCGACACTTGACCAATTGGACTTAAGAGAGATCTACAGAATATTTCACCCATCAACCACAGAATATACATTCTTCTCATCTACACACAAAACATACTCCATAATAGACCACATGCTCAGCCATAAAGCAAGTCTCAATAAATTCAACAAAACTTAACATACGAACCATTGTTTTGGACCAAAGCAAAATAAAAATAGCAATCAATACTAAGAAAATCTCTCAAAACTACACAATTACATGGAAATTAAACAACTTGCTCCCGAATAACTTCTGGGTAAATAATAAAATTAAGGCAGAAATGAAAAAATTCTTTGAAATAAATGAAAACAGAGACACAGCATACCAAAATCTTTGGGATGCAGCAAAAGCAGTGTTAAGAGGAAAGTTTATAGTGCAAAAAACCTACATCAAGAAGTTAGAAAGATCTCAAATTAATGATCTAACATCACACAAATACAAGAACCAAATAACCCCAAAGCTAGCAGAAGAAAATGAATAACCAAAATCAGAGCAGAACTGAACAAAATTAAGATGCACAAATCCATACAACAGATCAACAAAACCAAAAATTGGCTCTTTCAAACAATAAACAAGATTGACCACTAGCTAGATTAACAAAGAAAAAAAGAAAGAAGGTCCTAACAGGCAAAATCAGAAATGACAAAGTTGACATTACAACCAATCCCACAGAAATATACAAAAGATCATCAAAGACTATTATGAGTACCTTTATGCACACAGACTAGAAAATCCAGAGGAAATGGATCAACTCCTGGAAACACAACAACCTCCCAAGATTGTATCAGGGAGAAATTGTAATGCTGAACAGACCAATATCCAATTCCAAAATCAAATCAGTAGTAGAAAACCTACCAACAAAAAAAAAGCCCCACATGGATTCACAGCCAAGTCCTGCAAGAGGTACAAAGAAGAGCTGATACTAGTTTTAATGAAACTATTCAAAAAAATTGAGGGGGAGGGACTCCTCCCTAACTCATTTTATAAAGCCAGCATTACCCTGATACCAAAATATGGCAAAGACACCCTGAAAAAAGAAAACTACAGGTCAATATTACTGAAGAACACAGATACAAAAATACTCAACAAAATGCTAGCAAACTGAAGCTAGAATCACATCAAAAAGTTAATTCACCATCACCAAGTGGGCTTTATTTCTGGGATGCAAGGTTGGTTCAACATATGCAAGTCAGTAAATGTGATTTACCACATAACAGAATGAAAAACAAAAATCAAATGATAATCTCAACAGATGTAGAACAGGCTTTTGGTAAAATCCAAAATGGCTTTACGATAAAAACACTCAACAAATTAGGCTTAGAAAGAACATACCTCAAAATAGTAAGAACCATCTAAGAGAAACCCACAGCCAACATCATACTGAATGGGCAGAAGTTGGAAGCATGCCCCTTAAGAACAGGAAGAAAACAAAAATGCCCACTCTCACTACTCCTATTCTACATGGCACTGGAAGTGCTAGCCAGAGCAATCAGTCAAGAGAAAGAAATAAAATGTATCCAAATAGGAAAAGAAGAATTCAAACTACTTCTCTTTGCTGACAATATGATTCTATACCTGGAAAACTTTAAAGACTCTACCCAAAGATGCCTAGAACTGATAAATGAGTTCAGTAAAGTTTTAGGATACAAAATCAATGTATGAAAACCAGTAGCAATTCTATACACCAATAACATTCAAACTGAGAGCCAAAACAAAAATGCAATTCCATTTATAATAACTACACACACACACACCACAAATACCTAGGAATATATCTAACCAAGGAAGTGAAAAGATCTCTACAAGGAGAACTATAAAACACTGTTGAAAGAAAACATAAGTGACACAAACAAATGGAAAAACATTCCATGCTCATGGATTGGAAGAATCAACATAAATAAAAAGACCATACTGCCCAAAGCAATCAATAGATTCAATGTTATTCCTATCAAATTACCAATGTCATTTTTCACAGAACCAGAAAAAACTACTCTAAAATAGTTTTTAGAGTAGTTGGCTTTAATAGCCAAGGCAATCGTAAGCAAAAAGAACAAAGCCTGAAGCATCACATTACCTGACTTTAAAATATACAATAAGGCAGCAGTAATCAAAACAGCATGGTACTGGTACAAAAACAGACAGACAGACCAATGGAACTGAATAGAGAACCCAAAACTAAAGCCACACAAGTGCAACCATCTGACTTTGACAAAGCTGACAAAAATAAGCAATGGGAAAAGGACTCCCCTATTCAATAAATGCTGCTGGAATCACTGGCTAGCCACATTCAGAAGAATGAATTTGAACACCTACCTTTCACATATACAAAAATTAACTGAAAATGGATTAAATATCTTATATGTAAGACCTTAACCTATAAAAATCTTAGAAGAAAACCTAGGAAATACCATTCTGGACATTGGCTTTAGCAAATAATTTATGACTAAGTCTTCGAAAGCAATTGCAACAAAAACAAAACTTGACAAATGGGACCTAATTAAACTAAAGAGCTTCCGCACAACAAAAGATACTATTGACGGAGTAAACAGACAACCTACAGAGTGGGAGAAAATATTAGCAAACTGTGCATTCAACAAAGATTTAATATCCAGAATCTATAGGGAACTTCTTCAATTCAAGAAGCAAAAAGCAATTCCACAAGCAAAAAACCAGTAATCCCATTAAAAAGTGGGCAAAGGATTTGAACAGACACTTTTTGAAAGAAGACTTATAAGCAGCCAACAAACATATGAAAAATTGCTCAATATCATTATTCATCAGAGAAATGCAAACCAAAACCACAATGAGATACATCCTACCCTAGTCGCAATGGCTATTATTAAGAAGTCAAAAAACAACAGATGCTGGTGAGGCTGTGAAGAAAAAGAAACACTTACACCTTGCTGGTGGGAATATAAATTAGATTACCTTCCATAGAAAGTGGCTTGGAAATTTCTCACAGAACTTAGAACTACCATTTGACCCAGCAATCCCATTACTGGGTATATACCCAAAGGAAAATAAATCATTCTACCAAAAAAACACATGCACTTGTATGTTCATTGCAGTGCTATTCACAATAGCAAAGACATGGAGTCAACCTAGGCATCCATCAGCGGTGGACTGGATAAAGACAATGTGGTACATATACACCATGAAATACTATGCAGGCATTAAAAAAAGCACAATCATGATCTTTGGAGCAACACAGATGCAGCTGGAGGCTATTATCCTAAGCGAATTAAGACTGGAATAGAAAACCAAATATTGCGTGTTCTCACAAGTGGAAGCTAAACATTGGGTACACATGGACATAAATATGGAAACAGTAAACACTAACGGAATACCAGAGAGGTGATCAAGAGCTGAAAATCTCCCTATTTGTTGCTCTCCTCACTACCTGGGTTATGAGATCATTCATACCCCAAACCTCAGCATCATGAAATATACTCATTCAACAAACCTGCACATATACCGCCTCAATCTTAATAAAAGTTGAAATTATTTTTTAAAAAATTTCCACTCAAACCCCACATCTAACCTAAATGTTTTAGTATAACATACCCTTTTATTTTAGATTTTGTATGGTGTCCTGTGACAATAAAATGTATAGGGAAGATTTCATAAATGTACTAAATATAATAGTACATTTCATCTGCAAATTTCAGAACTTTTAAAATTTCATAATGTCAGTCTGACCTTTTCTGGTTGTCTTCAAGATTCCCATTTAACAAAACCAGAAGACAAAGCAGTAGCTCCTCTTGTCAAGTAGGTAGAATTACACGGTTTTTCTGACAGTAATGACAGTAGATTACAAAGTTGCCAGCATGAGTCAGCCTGGCTGGAGCTGAGTGGAGGGCTTCTCACTGCATCATCCTGTTATGTTTTGGCTCCAATGCTCTCAATATCTTCTTGAAGTCCATGCTGGAGATGACTTTGGCAAGAACAAGTGTCCAGAGATGATTAAGAAACAGGACTTACAAGAACTTAAGCAGCATTAGGCCTAGTAAAGAGTTAAAGATGCAAATATCTGTATGAAGAGTTGAGCAGAGTAAAACCTAAACCTTTTATTAAACAAAAAAAAAATGAGTTTTCCTGGAAAGCTGAAGTGTGATAGGTCCATTTATTATTAAGGGGGGTAAATGCAGTTTCTGCCAAGTTCACTCACAGAGGAGACTAGACTCAGTGTCCTGCCTCTGTTTGACATTCTCACAAGATTCCACTATTTGTTTTCTAAGAAAACATTACCTAGCAGTAGTCAGCTTTTCCAATGTTAGAACCTTGTAAATGACATTGTGTATAACGCACTGGCATTTATTTTTAATGAATGTTATCTTCTTTCTGTCTTCTCAAACTTGCAATTTATTTAAGATGTTTGAAGTTGATTGATTCTATGTATCTTCATAGATAGGGAAGGTAACACTCTCTCCATTTCAGTTAAAGCATTCCTTCATGATTCTTTTAAATCAGTGATGAATGATTTAATAATGATCACAACTGCTGAACCATAGTTTGGAAATTCAGTAACATAGAGGCAGAGGAAACGCCCTCATAGTTGGTATCGGGAAACACAAAGAATTATTTTCCTATATCTGAAAATTCCAGTAAGGTTTTAGAGTTATCTTAAAGTAATTTTTAACTGTTCTGTAAAAACTTTTTATTCTTCACATGAAAACAATGTGTAAGGCATTGTATTAGAGTGCCCACATATCGCGCCAGTTCTGATGACCACAGCATGGTGCTTCTGTTTCAACGCTGTAGCTCAATATTTCCCATTTCCCATCTGTCTGCTGATTTGTAACAGAATAATTATTTTATAGCTAGTAGATTTGACAAAATGAGATGCACTGTCAAATAATTTTCACACTTTTTTCTAAATGCAATATGCTTTGGGGTTACTGAGGAACAAAAGATTCTGAATTAATTCACTTTGTCTCTGATGACAAAAACAACTAGAATTTGCAAAGGTGATTTATCTTAATTAAACATGAGTTAATATATCTCCCCACCAAAACAAATCCTATCATAGGAAGCTGCAATATGCTTGGGGGCTTGATATCCAGAGAGACTTCAAATTTACTTGAAATTGCATTCGTTGTATAGTCTGGGTTTATTATGTGCAAGGTACATCCTAATGCTGGTAAGAATGATAAAAGTAAGGATAAACTCTTTTAATGCTTAAAAACTTAGGAAAACAAAATGTATAGAGAGGAAGTACTTAAGTCCTAGGACATAGAAGTGTGCAAAGGTGTGTGTGTGTGTGTGTATCTCACTCTGAACAATACCGCTCTCTCTGTGTGTGTGTGTATATATACATATAAAATGAGCATATCATGAAATATACTCAAGCATATTGCAGCTTCCTATGATAGGATTCCTTTTGGTGGGGAGATATATTAACTCATGTTTAATTAAGAGAAATCATGTTTGCAAATTCTAATTATTTTCATCATCAGAGACAAAGTGAATTTTATATATATATATATACACACACACATATACACACACACACACACACATATATATTGTTCAAAGTGCTTCACTGAACACCAGAGGAGTTAGATGGGACATTTAGAAAAGAGATTTGTACATTTGGTGAAACTTTAATTAAAAATGGAAGATGCAAACAAGTAAAATTGTGTAGCTAGAATAACTCTCAAATTATCTTATAATTGTCTTAATTGATGTGTAAATGTTATTCTGCTCCCATGTATGTCTACATAAGTTTCTGCCAGAGAAAATTCAACTTGCAGATCAAGCAGATAGGGGTATTGATTGACGAGGGACTTATTGACTCCATATGTGGAAGCCTTTTGTATTTGTGAGACACAATTATTAGGCATCAGCGCTAAAAAACACCGTTTGCATATGTATCTTAACTTCCACAAAATAATTGAAAATTATATCCAAAAGAATAAACTCCTCAGCATTTCAGAAGCTGATTTCCAATTATCCCAGTAAAATGTAAATGTGCCAGACAATATTTTTGTTTCTAGGGGATCACCAGAAAAACTTGGACTCTTCTAATGGAAAATAAAAGAGTGATTTTTTATTAACTTTTAGCTTTGGATAACTCGGGTAGAAATTGTAATACACACCAGCGTCATCTCCCATCTTGCTCCTGAGTACAAGGATTGTAGGGATTTAACTCCATTCCACAGCTCTCCAGGGTGTAGACATTTCAGACATAATATTACCTCCCTTCGTACACACACCCAATCCTATCTCACACAGCTATCTCCCTAATAGGCAGAAATCAGACAGTGATGCAGTTTCTCTGTTATGTTGTTTTTGACTCTACTACTTTCCTCCTTCTAAAGACATAACAACAAGAATTCCTTGTCTATTATCAACTTTTTCTTCTTTATTTACGCACACTTAATTTTCTTTTTTCAACCAACTTAAAATCTGCTAAGCCTGACAGACTATTCTATTTAAAGATTTTAGAGGATTTGCCTACCTTAAAAAAAAAAAAAAAAAAAAAAAAACGACTTTCACACCATGACAGAATAAAATAGAAATCACCTTTGTCTCTATCAAACAAATTTGGGTTTCCTAAAAAGTCTCTTAAAAATTGGTAGAAAAAAACAAAACATACCCGTATTTGAAGCGGCATTATTTTAGCTTTTTGAAATGCTTAGTAAAAGGAAGTAAATCTGTTGTAGAGACCTCATGATTTGGTATGTATCAAATAAATGAAATCAGAAGTTGGTTTCAAACTAGAAGATCAAATAATTTTTTTTCTTTTAATTTATTCGTTTATTTTTAGAAATGGTCTCCCTCTGTCACCCAGGCTGGAGTGCAGTAGTGTGATCACAGTTCACTGTAACTGTGGGCTCCTGGGCTCAATAATCCTCCTGGAGCCCAACTCCTGGGCTCAAGCAATCCTCCTGCCTCAGCCTCCTGAGTAGCTGGTACTACAGGTGTGTGCCACCATTCCTGGAAAATTTTTTACAAAAATTTTGTTAGGGTCTCACTATGTTGCCCTGGCTGGTCTCGAACTCCGGCCTCAAGCAATCTTCCCTCCTTGGCCTCCCAAAGTGCTGAAATTGCAGGCATGAACCACCGCACCCAGCCTGCCTAAGACATTTATGAAATGCCTTCCCCACATTCAAGAATCATACATTAGTTCTAGAATTTTCTCTCTAGATTGTAAACAAGATTGAGGATAGAAGTAAATTTTCTTTTCATGCTTATGTATTCATATCCACATACATCCCCTCCAAAGCACTGCTCTTAGTAGGCATTCAATAAATATTTTTGAATGAATAAATGGCTTTTGTAAATACGAGCTCAGCCTTACTGTTATCACTAGGAGAAAAAAATATATTTCTGGCGTACATCTGCCTTAACCTACATTATCCTCCTACTGCTAGTTCCACATGAAAAATAGACATCTCAAAAGGATATTGACTCATTTAGTGACCTGGTCATGTACTTAGTGTTTACAATGCATATACCATTGTTCAACATAGTCTGCTCAGTTCCACTATAGACATATCCATCAAGCTTTCTAAAAAAAAAAAAAATTAACAGTAAAACATATTACCTTTCCTTTTGAGCTTGATTTATTTAAACCTGGAGGGTCACAAAAAAAAACAATCAGAGAGAAATTGAGTTTCCCTTTCTTCTTGTTCCTGTCCTTTTACACTGCTCTCTACATTTTTGTCCTAAAACTTCTTTTTATGAAGAGACTTCCAGAAGTCCAGATTGCTTGAGAGGCTCAGATTGATAATATCTATGCTGTATTAATGCTGATTGAACTTCCAGGATAAAAGGGACTTCACAAATAAATATTATAATTGCAAGCAAAGCAAATATTACCAGATTGATTTCTCCAACCATTTTAACAGTATTACATACCTCTTCAGTTCCCAGTTTCTATATTTAAAAGTTGGCAACTCAGCCCACATAAAGGAAAATAACTATGGCAAAGGAAGGGGAAAATGTCTCTATTGAATATATGGCCAACTGAGAACATCTGAGAAAGAGTCATCAAACCATGCCTCTGTTGTTCATGCACAGGTATGAACAGCAGTGCATCATCATGGCACCTCTGGAACAGCTAGGAGTATGCTTGCTTTTTGCACACTTTTGCATTTTCCCCAGGGACTTTCAAATTGAAGAACTCAGCTAGAGGGTTCACACATCTACAGCAGCCAGGTCTTTGTGGTAGGTAGCATAATGGACCTCCAAAGATGGGCCTGTCCTAATCCCCAGACCTGTTAGTATGTTATCTTACATAGAACAAGGTACTTTGCAGCTGTGATTATAATTAAGGACCCTAGAATGCGGAAATTTTCCTAGATTATTCCCAGGAGTTCAATATAATATTTTTAAATTGATAAATTATAATAATCATAATTGTATTACATTTATGGAGTACAATGTGATGTTTTCATATATGTATATAATACAGAGTTATTAAATCAAATTAATTAACATATATATCCCTTCATTTGCTTGACATTTTTTGTGATGACATCTTTGAAATTTACTCTCTTATTTTGAAATACACAGTACATTATTATTGGCTATGGTCACCCTGCTGTGCAACAGATCTCTAAACCTCCTGTCTAGCTAAAACTGTGTATCCTTTAAACAGTAACTCCACATTCTCTCACTCCTCCCCACCCAAGCCCCCCATCCCTGGCTCTGGTAACCACCATTCCATTCTCCACTTACATGGACGAATCTTTTTTAGATTTCACATATAAATTAGATCAAGTAGTATTTATCTTTCTGTGCATGGCTTATTTCACTTAGCATAACATCTGCTAGATTCATCCATCTTGTCCCAAATGACAGAATTTCATCTTTTTAAAGAATAAGTAATATTTCATTTTGTTTACTCTATTTTCTTTATCCAACTGTTGATGGACAAGTTGATTCCATATCTTGACTACTGCAAATAATGCTGCAATGAACATGGGAGTGCAGATATCTCTTTGGCATACTTAATAATTTCCCTTGTAATACCCAGTAGTGGGATTGCTAGATCATATGGGAGTTCTATTTTTACTTTTTGGAGGAAATTCCATACTGGTTTCCATAATGGCTGAACCATTTACATTACCACCAATAGTGTACAAGCATTCCCTTTTCTCTACATCCTCTCCAGTGGTTGTTATCTTTCATCTTTTTGGTAAAAGCCATTCTATTGGGTATAAATAGATATCTTGTTGTGGTTTTTAAATTGTGTTTTCCTAATGATTAGTTCATTTTTTAATGAAACTTTTGGCCGTTTGGATGAGTTCTTTTGAGAAGTGTTTGTTCAGGTCCTTTGCCCACTTTTAAATCGGGTTATTTGTTTGCTTACTATTGAGTTATTTCAGTTCCTTGTATATTTTGTACATTAAACCCTTACTAGATATATGAGCTATCTGAAAAGAAAGTTAAGAAAATAATCCCATTTACAATAGCAACAGAAAAAAATTTAAAACTTAGATGTAAATTTAAATCAGAAGGTAAAAGACTTATATACTGAAGACTATAAAACACTGATGAATGAAATTGAAGAAAAAACAAATAAGTTGAAAAATATCCCATCTCTATGGACTGAAATAATTAATATTATTAAAATTTCCATACTACAAAAAATAATCTACAGATTCAATGCAATCCCTATAAAAATTTCAAGGTCATTTTTCAAAAATGGAAAAATCAATTCTAAAACTCTGTGGAACCACAATACACCCCAGATAACCAAAGTAATCTTGAGCAAAAAGAACAAAGCTACAGGCATCATACTACCTGATTTCAAAATGTTTTATAAAAGTGATTATAATTAAAACAGCATAATACTGGCATAAAAACAGACACATCGACCTATGGAACAGGACAGAAAGCTCAGTAATAAACTCATGCCTTCATGGTCAATTGATTTTTTACAAAACTGCCAAGAACCCATAATGGAGGAAAAACATTCTATTCAATAAATTTTTCAAGGAAAACCAGTTATCCACATTCAGAAAAAAATGAAATTAGACCCTTACCTTACACTATGCCCCAAAATAAACTCAAAATGATTAAAGACTTAAAGCTGTAAAACTACTAGAAGAAAACATAGGAAAAGCTCCATGACATTGGTTTGGACAAGGATTTTTTTAGATGGAACCCCAAAATCTCAAGTAACAAAAGCACAAATAGACAAATGGGATTGCATCAAATTAAGAAGCTTCTGCACAGCAAAAGAAATGATGAACAAAGTGAAGAGACAACCCATGCAATGAGAAAAATATTCACAAACCATGGGTCTTTACAAGTGGAAGAGAGAGGCAGTAGAATGAGTGGGTCATACAGAGGAGATAGAATTCAGCCAGTTGTTGGTTGTTGCTGGCTTTGTAGTTTAAAGGGGACCCAGATGCAAGGAACACAGATTAAGCTGGAAAAGGCAAGGAAATGGATTGTCTCCTAGAGACTCCAGAAAAACAGTTCCCTGCTAACGTCTTTTTTTTTAATTAATTAATTTATTTATTTATTTATTTATTATTTATTTTTTTTTTTTTGAGACAGAGTCTCATTCGGTCACCTAGGCTAGAATGCAGTGGCGCTATGTCAACTCACTGCAACCTCCACCTCACACATTCAAGTGATTCTCCTGCCTCAGCTTCCCAAGTAGCTGGGACTACAGGCGCATGCCACCACACCTAGCTGATTTTTATATTTTTAGTAAAGACAGGGTTTCACCATGTTGGCCAGGCGGGTCTCAAACTCCTGACCTCAAGTGATCAGCCCACCTCGGCCTCCCAAAGTGCTAGAATTACAGGCATTAGTCACCATGGCCGGCCCCTGCTGACATCTTGATTTTAGCCCAGGGAGATTCATGTTAGACTTTTGACTTCTAGAAATGTAAGGTAATAAATTTGTGCTTTTTAAATGACTAAGTTTGTGATGATTTGCCACAGCAACAATAGGGAACTAATAGAGTGCTTTTTCACGCATTTTTTTCTCATCTATGATAAGAGAGCTTTCTGTGTCTCCTTCTGAAAGGAAAGTCTGCTGTAAGAGGGAGTGCTTTTCACTGCAACCTCACTCCTCTCCTTTGCTGGTGTATGTACCAACGTATAACCTTTCTGCACAAATGAAATGCCATGCAAGAAGTAAAAAGTTTGAGAACTAGCCCATTTGTCAGTAGGAGTCCAAAACTTTATACTAAGAATCCTAAATCCGATAACTAAGAAGTGACTTGAGGCACTCACAACTTCATTATTAAAGGTTATTTGCATGACAAATTAATACTGTAGTAACAGTAGTTGCCAATGCAAAAGCTAAACCAAGAACTTAAATGCCACAAACATGCAGATTATTGGCCCGGTTGATGGAACAGGGCAACTTTGGCCTTAAATATTTTTTGGCAACTTAACATATTTGCATTTTTGCCTCAAGCTATTTAAATATTTTAGGATTCCATTATTTACAGAGAGCATAATGGGGGAACTCTCCAGAGTTACTGAAGGTTAAACCGGATAAAAAGTGAAAGTATCCACAGAATAAAATAATTCCCTAGATATCTTGTGTACACATGTCCAACCAAAAAGGACAATTTATTTCCACATATGGTAGGGATTTCAGATTCCTTCAGAAAATTTCAGATTTCAGATTAACTCCTTATATTTAGGAGTCTTAATTAAGCTGTAGGTTATCACTTACAACAAAATGTGAAGTCAGAGTAAAAGAAAAATGTTACTTTTTACCCAAGAATAGAGTGGGTCCTCACTCCATTGCCTCACAAGATAAAATTTTAATTGTCTTTTACTTCAACGTTAACAGATATTGATAGTTGAGCCTTAATGGGAACACTTTGTTTTGTTGTTCTATATTAGTTGCTTTGATACAAAATGCTGTACATTAGAATTTAATGTGATCTGCCTGAAGTCCAGATGAAAAAAGATTAAGGCAAAAGACAAGAATGAGAAAGAATTCCTGGTCAAAGGAGATTGTTTCATTTTGGTGGCTGTCCCCATTTGGGCTCCCATAAATGCACTGCCTGGACTATCGGGGGCAGAAATATTGAGCCTGGGCAGTCGATTAACCACAGCATCACCAACATGAATCATACTCCCATTACCCAACAAGGAAATACTGTCTACGAAGGGGCCCCTAGTGCTCTGCGCCCTCCCGTTCACTTACCTTCCTGCTTCACATTTGAAAGGCAGTTTAGATGAAATAATGCCCGTTTTTCCTACCAAGTATATTGTATGCAACCGTAAATTATCAAAGAACCACTGCCCCGACCTAGAACATATTTGGACATCACTAGAAATAAAAAAAACGAATATTAGATCATGTGTTGGATTTTTTTAGGGTTAATATAAAGGCAGATGTCCAAAGTTAGGGATGCTTTCAATGCTTTCCTATTTCCAGTTCTCTTGCTCCTACGTTGGCTCTGTGTTTTATAAATCTTCTTTTTCATAATGTAGATTCATTGACCTGCTGGATAGTAGATTATATATATATATATATATATAGTACCTAATAGAGTTGGCTCCTTGCCTTGTATTTATCAAAGATTCTTCCCCCAACTCTCATCAGTCCTTCCCCAAACAAGAAGTTTAACAAAAGAGACTAGGGACTTCTTTAGCTCACTTGTCGCCACCATCCCACAGGACCTGAATATGAGTCCTGTCCAGGAGCAGTGGTGAACTGGAACAGAGCAAATATAGTAGCCACAGTGAATGACGAAAGAGGATTGGATCAGGATTGAAAACTCTAAATAACTGATGTAGCTTACACATTTATTACTTTGGCTTATCACAGTTATCCCAGAAGATGTGAAATAAAATCAGAGAAAAGAGAATTTTAAACAGACATTCACATAATAGGCCATACAGACATGCAGACTGCTGACCAGGCACAAAATTCTGGCAGGCAGGGCTGGGAGCTAGAGGAAACTGGCATTACTTAAGCAAGGACTGAACAGTGTATTCGGAAAAGAAAAAAATGAGCGGCCTAGGGAAAAGACAGGCTTTGTTCTGACCAATCCTTTTTGTTCACCACACACCCAAACTGCTAGCAGATTCAACGTAATTTTACTAAATACAACATTCACCCTGCTTTCTGTATTCTATTGATTTACTTAATAAAAACAAACCTGCTTTGTGATTCTAGCTACACAGAACTAACCAGAGACCCCAGTCTTTTTAGAAGATATAGAGTGAATTCAGAATGTCAAATTTCTAAAACTTAATTGCTATCCATAAGATAGAAAAATCTCAATTAGAACTTGAATTCTTAAAAATTCATCTATGATCACACAGCTATCAGAGAGGAATAAAGATTAAAAAAACACTAACATAACATGTAGAGGGCAGGAAAGAAAGCCCATGTGTTTTCAGTCCAGTAAATGATGAATGTGCAAGAGAGAGGCATGAACTAAAAGAGCTTTGACAGAAGAATTTTCTTTTTTCAAAGTTAAAAGAAAGTTTAGTTCCCTTTTAAATAACAGAATCTTCTTTTTCCAGTTGATTTTTTTTATTTCCAACTTTTATTTTAAGTTCAGGGGTACATGTGCAGGATGTGCAGGTTTGTTACATAGGTAAACATGTGCCATGATGGTTTACTGTACAGATTATTCCATCACCCAGGTATTATGCGCAGCATCTATTAGCTATTCTTCCTGATGTTCTCCTTCCTCTCATCCCCCACCCTCCAACAGGTCCCATGTATGTTATTCTGCCCCTCGTGACCATGTGTTCTCATCATTCAGCTCCCACTTATAAGTCAGAACATGTGATATTTGGTTTTCGGTTCCTGCATTAGTTTGCTAAGGATAATGACCTCCAGCTCCATCCATGTTCATGCAAAGAACATGATCTCATTCCTTTTTAAGGCTGCATATTATTCTGTGGTATACATTTACCACATCTTCTTTATTCAGTCTATCATTGGTAGGCATTGTATTAATCTGTTCTCATGCTGCGAATAAAGACCCAAGGCTGGGTAATTTATAAAGGAAAGAGGTTTAATTGACTCACAGTTCCACATGGCTGGGGAGGCCTCACAATCATGGTCGAAGGTGAATGAGGAGCAAAGTCATGTCTTACACGGTGGCAGGCAAGAGAGCTTGTGCAGGGTAACTCCCATATATAAAACCATAAAATCTTGTGAGACTTATTCACTACCATGAAAACAGTATGGCAGAAACTGCCCCCATGATTCAATTATCTCCATCTGTCCCTGCCCTTGACATGTGGGGATTATTACAATTCAAGGTGAGATTTGGGTGGCAACACAACCAAACCATCTCAGGCATTTAGGTTGATTCCATGTCTTTGCCATTGTGAATGGTGCTGCAATGAACATACACATGCATGTATCTTTATAACAGAATAATTTATATTCCTTTAGGTATATATCCAGTAATGGGATTGCTGGGCCAAATGGTATTTCTGCTGCTAGGTCTTTGTAAAATCACCACACTGTCTTCCACAATGGTTGAACTAATTTACACTCCCACTAACCATGTAAAAGTGTTCCTTTTTCTTCACAACCTCACCAGCATTTGTTTTTTGACTTTTTAGTAATAGCCTTTATGACTGACATTAGATGGTATTTCATTGCGGTTTTGATTTGCATTTCTCTAATCATCAGTGATATTGAGCTCTTTTTCATATGATTGTTGGCCACATGTATGTTTTCCTTTGAGAAGTCTCTGTTCATGTTCTTTGCCTACTTTTTAATGGGGTTGTTTGGTTTTCTCTTGTAAATTTAAGTTCTTTATAGATGCTGGATATTAGCCCTTTGTCAGATGGATACAGTGCAAAAAACTGTCTCCCACTCTGTAGGTTGTATTTGCTCTGTTGATAGTATGTTTTGCTGTGCAGAAGCTGTTTAGTTTAATTAGACCCCATCGGTCAATTTTTGCTTTTTTTGCAATTGCTTCTAGCATCTTGGTCATGAAACTTTGCCCGTGCTTATGTCCTGAATGGCATTGCTTAGGTTTTCTTCTATGGTTTTTATAGTTTTGGGGTTTACATTTAAGTCTTTAATGCATCTTGAGTTGACTTTTGTATACAATGTAAGGAAAGGATCCAGTTTTAATTTTCTGCATATGGCTAACCAGTTCTCCCAGCATCATTTATCATATAGGGAATCTTTTCCCCATTGCTTGTTTTTGTCAGGTTTGTCAAAGATCAGATAGTTGTAGGTGTGTGGCCTTATTTCTGGGTTCTCTATTGTATTCCATTGGTCTATGTGTCTGCTCTTGTACTAGTACAATGCCATTTTGGTTACTGTAGCCTTTAGTATAGTTTGAAGTTGAGCAACATTATGCCTCCAGCTTTGTTCTTTCTGCTTAGGATTGCCTTGGTTATTTTGGCTCTTTTCTGGTTTTATGAATTTTAAAATAGTTTTTCTGATTCTGTGAAGTATGTCAATGATAGTTTAATGGGAGTAGCATTGAATCTATAAATTGCTTTGGGCAGTATGGCCGTTTTCACGATATTGATTCTATCCACAAGCATGGAATGTTTTTCCATTTATTTGTGTCATCTCTGATTTCTTTTCAATGGTTTGTAGTTCTTCTTAAAAATATCCTTCATTTCTCTTGTTAGCTGTTTTCCTAGGTATTTTATCCTTTTTGTGGCAATTGTGAATGGGAGTTCATTTGTGATTTGGCTCTCAGCTTGACTGTTGTTGGTGTATAGGAATGCTAGCAATTTTTGCTCATTGATTTTGTATCCTATGACTTTGCTGAAGTTGCTTATCAGCTTAAGAAGCTTTTTGGCCGAGACGATGGGATATTCTAGACATAGGATCATGTCATCTGCAAACAGATAGTTTGACTTCCTCTCTTCCTATTTGAATCCTCTTTATTTCTTTCTCTTGCCTGATTGCCTGGGCCAGAACTTCCAATACTATGTTGAATAGTAGTGGTGAGAGAGGGCAAACTTGACTTGAGTCAGTTTTCAAGGGGAATGCTTCCAGGTTTTGCCCATTCACTATGGACTGTGGGTTTGTCATATATGGCTCTTATTATTTTGAGGTATGTACCTTCAATATCTAGTTTATTGAGAGTTTTCAATATGAAGGGATGTTAAATTTTATCAAAGGCCTTTTCTGCATCTATTGAGATAATCATGTGGTTTTTGTCCTTAGTTCTGTTTATGTGATGAATTACATTTATTGTTTTGTGTATGTTGAACCAGCTTGCATCTCAGAGATGAAGCCAACTTGATTGTGGTGGATAAGCTTTTTGATGTGCTACTGGATTCAGTTTGCCAGTGTTTTGATGAGGATTTTTGCATCGATGTTCATCCAGGATATGGCCTAAAGTTTTCCTTTTTTGTCATATCTCTGCCAGGTTTTGGTATCAGGATAATGCTGGCCTCATAGAATAAGTTAGGGAGGAGTCCCTCCTTTTCAATTTTTTGGAATAGTTTCAGTCAGAGTGGTACCAGCTATTTTCTGTACCTCTGCTAGAATTCAGATGTGAATCCATCTGGTCCTGGGCTTTTTTTTTTTTTTGGTTGGTAGGTTATTTATTACTGTCTCAATTTCAGAACTCTCTATTGGTCTATTCAGGGATTCAATTTCTTCCTGATTCAGTCTTGGGAGGGCATATGTGCCAGGAATGTATCCATTTCCTCTTTTTTTATGGAAATTTTTTTTATTATTATACTTTAAGTTTTAGGGTACATGTGCACAATGTTCAGGTTTGTTACATATGTATACATGTGCCATGTTGGTGTGCTGCACCCATTAACTCATCATTTAACATTAGGTATATCTCCTAATGCTATCCCTCTCCCCTCCCGCCCCCACCCCACAACAGGTCCAAGTGTGTGATGTTCCCCTTCCTGTGTCCATGTGTTCTCATTGTTCACTTCCCACCTATGAGTGAGAACATGCGGTGTTTGGTTTTTTGTCCTTCCGATAGTTTGCTGAGAATGATGGTTTCCAGCTTCATACATGTCCCTACAAAGAACATGAACTCGTCATTTTTTATGGCTGCATAGTATTCCATGGTGTATATGTGCCACATTTTCTTAATCCATATGTGTGCATGTGTCTTTATAGCAGCATGATTTATAATCCTTTGGGTATATACCCAGTAATGCGATTGCTGGGTGAAATGGTTTTTCTAGTTCTAGATCCCTGAGGAATCGCCACACTGACTTCCAAAATGGTTGAACTAGTTTACAGTCCCACCAACAGTGTAAAAGTGTTCCTATTTCTCCACATCCTCTCCAGCACCTGTTGTTTCCTGACTTTTTAATGATCGCCATTCTAACTGGTGTGAGATGCTATCTCATTGTGGTTTTGATATGCATTTCTCTGATGGCCAGTGATGATGAGCAGTTTTTCATGTGTCTTTTGGCTGCACAAATGTCTTATTTTGAGAAGTGTCTGTTCATGTCCTTCACCCACTTTTTGATGGGGTTGTTTGTTTTTTTCTTGTAAATTTGTTGGAGTTCATTGTAGATTCTGCATATTAGCCCTTTGTCAGATGAGTAGACTGCAAAAATTTTCTCCTATTCTGTAGGCTGCCTGTTCACTCTGATGGTAGTTTCTTTTGCTGTGCAGAAGCTCTTTAGTTTAATTAGATCCCATTTGTCCATTTTGGCTTTTGTTGCCATTGCTTTTGGTGTTTTAGACATGAAGTCCTTGCCCATGCCTATGTCCTGAATGATATTGCTTAGGTTTTCTTCTAGGGTTTTTATGGTTTTAGGTCTAACATTTAAGTCTATAATCCATCTTGAATTAATTTTTGTATAAGGTGTAAGGAAGGGATCCAGTTTCAGCTTTCTACATATGGCTAGCCAGTTTTCCCAGCACCATTTATTAAATAGGGAATCCTTTCCCCATTTCTTGTTTTTCTCAGGTTTGTCAAAGATCAAATGGTTGTAGATATGCGGCATTATTTCTGAGGTGTCTGTTCTGTTCCATTGGTCTATATCTCTGTTTTGGTACCAGTATCATGCTGTTTTGGTTACTGTAGCCTTGTAGTATAGTTTGAAGTCAGGTAGCATGATGCCTCCAGCTTTGTTCTTTTGGCTTAGCGTTGTCTTGGCTATGTGGGGTCTTTTTTGGTTCCATATGAACTTTAAAGTAGTTTTTTCCAATTCTGTGAAGAAAGTCATTGGTAGCTTGATGGGGATGGCATTGAATCTATAAATTACCTTGGGCAGTATGGCCATTTTCACTATATTGATTCTTCCTACCCATGAGCATTGAATGTTCTTCCATTTGTTTGTATCCTCTTTTATTTCATTGAGCAGTGGTTTGTAGTTCTCCTTGAAGAGGTCCTTCACATCCCTTGTAAGTTGGATTGCTAGGTATTTTATTCTCTTTGAAGCAATTGTGAATGGGAGTTCCCTCATGATTTGGCTCTCTGTTTGTCTGTTATTGGTGTGTAAGAATGCTTGTGATTTTTGCACGTTGATTTTGTATCCTGAGACTTTGCTGAAGTTGCCTATCAGCTTAAGGAGATTTTGGGCTGAGGCGATGGGGTTTTCTAGATATACAATCATGTCCTCTGCAAACAGGGACAATTTGACTTCCTCTTTTCCTAATTGAATACCCTTTATTTCCTTCTCCTGCCTGATTGCCCTGGCCAGAACTTCCAACACTATTTTTAATAAGAGTGGTGAGAGAGGACATCCCTGTCTTGTGCCGGTTTTCAAAGGGAATGCTTCCAGGTTTTGCCCATTCAGTATGATATTGGCTGTGGGTTTGTCATAGATAGCTCTTATTATTTTGAGATACGTCCCATCAATACCTAATTTATTGAGAGTTTTTAGCATGAAGGGCTATTGAATTTTGTCAAAGGCCTTTTCTGCATCTATTGAGATAATTATATGGTTTTTTCATTGGTTCTGTTTACATGCTGGATTACATTTATTGTTTTGCATATGTTGAACCAGCCTTGCATCCCAAGGATGAAGCCCACTTGATCATGGTGGATAAGCTTTTTGATGTGCTGCTGGATTCGGTTTGCCAGTATTTTATTGAGGATTTTTGCAGCAATGTTCATCAGGGATATTGGTCTAAAATTCTCTTTTTTTGTTGTGTCTCTGCCAGGCTTTGGTATCAGGATGATGCTGGCCTCATAAAATGTGTTAGGGAGGATTCCTCTTTTTCTATTGATAGGAATAGTTTCAGAAGGAAAGGTACCAGCTCCTCCTTCTACCTCTGGTAGAATTCAGCTGTGAATCCATCTGGTCCTGGACTTTTTTTGGTTGGTAAGCTATTAATTATTGCCTCAATTTCAGAGCCTGTTATTGGTCTATTCGGAGATTCATCTTTTTCCTGATTTAGTCTTGGGAGGGCGTATGTGTCGAGGAATTTATCCATTTCTTCTAGATTTTCTAGTTTATTTGTGTAGAGGTGTTTATAGTATCTCTGATGGTAGTTTATATTTCTGTGGGATCGGTGGTGATATCCCCTTTATCATTTTTTATTGCATCTATTTGATTCTTCTCTCTTTTCTTCTTTATTAGTCTTGCTAGCGGGCTATCAATTTTGTTGATCTTTTCAAAAACCAGCTCCTGGATTCATTGATTTTTTGAAGGGTTTTTTATGTCTCTATTTCCTTCATTTCTGCTCTGATCTTAGTTATTTCTTGCCTTCTGCTAGCTTTTGAATGTGTTTGCTCTTGCTTCTCTAGTTCTTTTAATTGTGATATTAGGGTATCAATTTTAGATCTTTCCTGCTTTCTCTTGTGGGCATTTAGTGCTATAAATTTCCCTCTACACACTGCTTTGAATGTGTCCCAGAGATTCTGGTATGTTGTGTCTTTGTTCTCATTGGTTTCAAAGAACATCTTTATTTCTGCCTTCATTTCGTTATGTACCCAGTAGTCATTCAGGAGCAGGTTGTTCGGTTTCCATGTAGTTGAGCAGTTCTGAGTGAGTTTCTTAATCCTGAGTTCTAGTTTGATTGCTCTGTGGTCTGAGAGACAGTTTGTTATCATTTCTGTTCTTTTACATTTGCTGAGGAGTGCTTAACTTCTAACTATGTGGTCAATTTTGGAATAAGTGTGGTGTGGTGCTGAGAAGAATGTATATTCTGTTGATTTGAGGTGGAGAGTTCTGTAGATGCCTATTAGGTCCACTTGGTGCAGAGCTGAGTTCAATTCCTGAATATCCTTGTTAACATTCTGTCTTGTTGACCTGTCTACTGTTGACAGTGGGGTGACAGTCTCCCATTATTATTGTATGGGAGTTTAAGTCTCTTTCTAGGTCTCTAAGGACTTGCTTTATGAATCTGGGTGCTCCTGTATTTGGTGCATATATATTTAGAATAGTTAGCTCTGCTTGTTGAATTGATCCCTTTAGCATTATGTAATGGCCTTCTTTGTCTCTTTTGATCTTTGTTGGTTTAAAGTCTGTTTTATCAGAGAGTAGGATTGCAACCCCTGCCTTCTTTTGTTTTCCATTTGCTTGGTAGATCTTCCTCCATCCCTTTATTTAGAGCCTATGTGTGTCTCTGCATGTGAGATGGGTTTCCTGAATACAGCACACTGATGGATCTTGACTCTTTATCCAATTTGCCAGTCTGTGTCTTTTAATTGGAGCACTTAGCCCATTTAGAATGTATCCATTTCTTCTAGATTTTCTAACTTATGTGTACAAAGGTGTTTACAGTATTCTCTGATGGTTGTTTGTATGTCTGTGGGGTCAGTGGTAATGTTCCCCTTATCATTTCTAATTGTGTTTATTTGAATCTTCTCTATGTTTAGTTTATTAGTCTAGCTATCAGTCTATCTATTTTATTAATTTTCTCCAGGAAAAGCAGCTCCTGGATTCGTTGATTTTTGAAGGGTTTTTCATGTCTCTGTCTCCTTCAATTCAGCTCTGATGTTGGTTATTTTTGCTAGCTTTCAGGTTTGTGTGCTCTTGGTTTTCTGGTTCTTTTAACTGTGATGTTAAGTTGTTAACTCAAGATCTTTCTAGCTTTTTGATGTGGGTATTTAGTGCTGTAGATTTCTCTCTTGACACTCCTTTAGCTACATCCCACACATGCTGGTACATTGTATCTTTGCTCTCATTAGTTTCAAAGAACTTCTTGATTTCTGCAATGACTTCATTATTTACCCAAAAGTCACCCAGGAGCAGGTTGTTCAGTTTCAGTGTAGTTGTATGGTTTTCTGTGAATTTCTTAATTTTGAGTTCTAATTTGATTGTGCTGTGGTCCAAGAGATGGTTTGTTAGGATTTCAGCTCTTTTGCATTTATTGAGAAGTGTTTTACTTCTGATTATGTGATCAATTTTAGAGTAAGTTCCATGTGGTGATGAGAAGAATATATATTCTGTTGTTTTGGGGTGGAGAGTTCTGTAGTTATCTATCAGGTCAACTTGATCCAGAGCTGAGTTCAGGCCCTGAACATCTTTGTTAATGTTCTGCTTCAATGATCTGCCTAATATTGTCAGTGAGGTGTTAAAATCTCTCACTATTATCGTTTGGGAGTCTAAGTCTCTGTTAAAGTCTGTAAGAACTTGCTTTATGCATCTGGGTGCCCCTGTATTGGGTGCATATATATTTAAGATAGTTGGCACTTCTTATTGAATTGAAACCTTTGCCATTATGTAATGCACTTTTTTGTCCTTTTGATCTTTGTTAGTTTAAACTCTATCTTATCAGAAACTTGGATTGCAACTCCTGCTTTCTTCTGTTCTCCATTTGCTCAGTAAATTTTCCTCTATCCCTTCATTTTGAGCCTCTGTGTGTCTTTGCATGTTAGATAGCTCTCTTGAAGACAGCATACAGATGGATCTTGATTCTTTATCCGGTTTGCCATTCTGTGTCTTTTAATTGGGGCATGTAGCTCATTTACATTTAAGGTTAGTATTGTTACGTGTGGATTTGATCCTGTCATCATGATGCTAGCTGATTATTTTGCAGAGTAGTTTATGTGGTTACTTCATAGTGTCACTAGTCTGTGCACTTCCGTGTGTTTTTGTAATGGCTGGTAACGATTTTTCCTTTCCATATTTAGTGCTTCCTTCATATGCTCCTGTAAGGCAGAGATTTAACATCCCACTGACATTATTAGGCAGTTCATTGAGACAGCATTTGCCTGCCTCAGCATTTGCCTGTCTGAAAAGGATCTTATTTCTCCTTCACTTATAATGCTTAGTTTGTCTGGATATGAAATTCTGGGCTGGAAATTCTTTTCTTTTTTTTGTTTTTTGTTTTTTGTTTTTTTGTTTGTTTGTTTGTATTCAGTACAAACTTAGGGCTCTTTATTTAGGCAATAAAGTAAGGAACAGCAAAGTGGGAGGGCTACACCTTCACCATGGCAACAGAAAGCCTCAAAAATGTAAAATCCCCCAACTTCTATTGGGCAGACTCTTCCTAGCTCAGAAGAAACACATTTTAACTGGCTGGGAACAAGGCCAGCCAGCCTGGCCACAGTGTGGCAGGGCAGCTGGACACACAGCCTCTGGTCAGGCCTGGAAGTGCTCGGAGAGAACTTCCAGCAGCTCCTGCTTCTTCAGCCCATATGCTTCTTTCAGCATGGGCACAGTGAAATTGCCCAGCATGCCCTTGCTGATATTGGCCTTCAGCTCCTCTTCTGAATACTTCATCTTGGGCCTTTTGCTTCCAAAATCTTCATTATTGTGTTTTCTCTTGGTAAATTTCCCTTCAGGATTGTAATCTGGTGGGTAAACAACTCCTTAAACTCAACCACCAGGGAGTCCAAACTTTTATTCATTGCTTCAACCTTGGGCAATGTCAGGTCCACTGTTTGTTCAGTCTCCATCAAATCCAAGGCCAAGGCCTCCAGGTTCCTGAAGTGCTGCTGCAGCCCAGGGTTCTCAAAGCTGTCACTTCTGCATGTGAAGCGGAGCTTCTGAACGATAGCCTTCATCTTGTCCACCTGCTCTGGAGTTGCCATGACTTTCAGTAAAGGGCATCTTCCTTTTATCATCAGCAAAGAGTAAAAAGACAAGCTGGAAGCCTGGAGGAGTCACCAGAATTTTCTGGTCATCCAACTCCTCTTCCTGTGGCACCAAAGCCACAAAATAAAGACAGATGTTCCTGCAGGGTGTGTATCTGCGTGATGCTACAACCTCCTTGTCCAGACACTTTATGTGCAGAGCACTAAACAGGGTTCAGCTCCCAATCACCAGCAACTCCTCAAGGCACATGAACAGGGAGGGCCTCAGATGATGGTGCTTCTTCAGCATTACCAAGGGCTTGCAACCCATGAGCATCAAACCTGGATCATCAAACTGTTTTAACTCTTCTGTTTCCCCTTTCTCCATTATAATCTGAGACTCCCATAGATCTCAGACCTCTTGGTATCACTAGGCAGAAGCAAACTTCCTGTATTTGTATTAAATGTCTGGGTCTTGGTTTTCACTGGTTCATTTGTTTCCCAATAGAGCTTTATTGGAGGCTTGAGAGCCCTCTGGACCAGATTATAAATGCCCAGAGATCACTATATCTTTGATGAGCTTCAGCTTTAACCTGCTTAGTGCTTGCTTCCTGGTCTCCTTGGAGTGAACCTTCTAGTTTTCTGGATTCCTCAAATTGAACCCTGAGGTCCTCATCCTCTGCTATGCTGGTGATATCTCTATAGAATAAGGATATGTCAAAGCCCCCAGGTTTCTTCAGGTGCATCAAGTCAAGGAAGATACCTGTATCTCAGAGATCACCAGCTTTGGTCCTGGCCCAGCTGGCTTAGGCACTGTCATTGCCATGGGGTTGTTTTCATTGGTGAACAGCATGATCTTGTTATGACTCATCATGAACTGGACATCACTAAAGAGGTTGGCACAGACACACAGCACTTCACTGAGTGAGTCGTCAGATCTGTGGCCCATCAGGTCTTGGAAACGTTTTTTTCCTGCTGCCCCTTAAACTGGTCAAGCTCTAGAATTTATTTTGCGCCTGGCTTATCCAACTCCTGTAAGATGTAAATATTTCACTGAATCTTTGTCTTTCTCTGCACTATAGAGCACCACTGCCAAGAGATCTCAATCACTGCTTATGATCTTACTGATGTACACACTTTGGATACACTGGATGCTCATGTCAAAGGGAGTCAACTCATCTTTACTCTGAGATTCAAACATAGCCCTGGAGGCATCAACAAAAAAAACCAAACTATCTCTTCCCAAATACTTATAGTCTCCACTTGCTTCAAGGTTCTCTTCTTGTTCTTCTTTGCTTCTTCATCGGCCTCAGTTTTGTAATACGACTCCCACCTTTATATGTTGGCTACTTCTCACTTTGGTATAGGGAAGTGACCAACTTGGACCAGAAATTCTTTCCTTTAAGAATGTTGAATATAGGGCCCCAATCTCTTCTGGCTGTAGAGTTTCTTCTGAGAGGATCACTGTTATTCTCATGGGCTTCCCTTTGTAGGTGACCTTGCCTTTCTCTTAACATTATTTGCTGCCCTTAACATTATTTGTTTCATTTCGACCTTAGAGATCTGATGATTATGTATCTTGGGGATAATCTTTTCATGGAGTATCTTACTGGAGTTCTCTGCATTTCCTGAATTTTAATGTTGGCCTGTGTTGCCAGGTTGAGGAAGTTCTCCTGGATGATATCCTGAAGTATGTTTTCCAAATTGGTTCCATTCTCCCCATCTCTTTCACATACCCCAATCAGTCATATATTTGATCTCTTTACATAATCCCATAGTTCTTGGAGGTTTTGTTCATTCCTTTACATTCTTTTTTATCTATTCTTTTCTGCCAGTCTTATTTCAGAAAGACAGTCTTCAAGCTCTGAAATTCTTTCTTCCACTTGATCTATTCTGCTATTAATACTTGTGATTGCACTGTGAAGTTCTTGTACTGTGTTTTTCAGTTCTATCATGTTCCTCTCTAAACTTGCTATTTTGGCTGTCAGCTTCTGCATTGTTTTATTATGATTTTTAGATTCTTTGTGTTGGGTTAAAACATACTCCTTTAGCTCAGCGAAGTTCATTTTTATCCACATTCTGAAGCCTATTTCTGTCATTTCAGTATCTCAGCCTTAGCCCTGTTTTAAGCCCTTGCTGCAGAAGCACTGTAGTCATTTAGAAGAAAGGGGGCACTCTGGTTTTTTGAGTTTTTGACATTTTTGAGTTGATTCTTTCTCATCTTTGTGGGCTTATCTACCTTCGATCTTTGAGGTTGCCAACCTTTGGATGGGGTTCTCACAAGGATTTTTTCTTGTTGTTGTTGTTGTTTTCTGTGTTTTTTTGTTGTTGTTGTTGTTTTTCTTTGAACAGTCTGATGGCTGTTGCATAGGGCTGCTGTGGTTTGCTGGGGGTCTGCTCCAGACCCTAGTTACCTCCGTTTTTCCTGTACCTGGAGGTATCACCAGCGAAGTCTGCGAAATAGCAAAGATGGCAGCCTGCCCCTTCCTCTGGAAGCTCCATCCCGGGGGGTACGGACCTGTTGCCAGGCCAAATGCAGTTGTAAGAGGTACCTGAAGACCTTGTTTGGGAGGTCTCACACAGTCAGAAGAAATGTGATCTAGTACCTGCTTAAAGAAGCAGTCTGGCTGCTTTTTGATAGAGCAGCATGCGTGTTGGGGATCTCTTCAGCCTCCGATCAGATTGAGCACCCCAAAGCCCACAAGCTGGACTGGCTAAGTTGCTTGAACAGCCAAGGTAGTGACATGCCCCACCCCCAGGGCACTCCATCCCAGGGAGAGATCAGAACTCTGTTCATACCGTATGTGCAGGTTGAGGTAGCTGGAGGCCCAGCTGGGAGGTCTCACCCAGTGAGGGGGAATGGTTTGAGGTCCAGCTTACAGAAGCAATCTGGCCACATTCTGGCAAAGCAGCTATACTGCCCTGGGGAAACTCTTCCTCATCCAGACCATTTGGACTCTTCAGAGTCCACAGGCTGGAACAGCTGAGTCAACCAAACAGCAGAGATGGCAGCCTGCCCCTCCCCTCAGGGCCCCATTTCTTCTCAGGCAGGCACCCTGTTACTGCAGGCTGGCTGGAATTCCAAGCCAGTGGGTCTTGTCTTGTGAGGTGCCATGGAAGTGGGACCCACAGACCAAAGCTGCTTGGCTCCTTGGGTTCAGCCCCCTTCCTAGGGGTATGTACGGACACCGTGCATTGCCTGGGCTGCAGACACCTTTGTTGGGGATCCCAGGACTGGAGTATGTAAAGCTCCTGGGTCTCAGTGCATGCCTGAGCAGCTTCTCTGCCAAGACTCCACATAGCTCTGTGTGTCGGACCCAAGGCCCTGGTGGTGTGGGCTCATAAGGGGATCTCCTGATCTGCAGGTTGCAAAGATCCGTGGGAGAAGCGTGGTTTCCCAGGGTCACACAATCACTCACTGCTTCCTTTGACTGGATATGGGGGTTCCTTTGGCCCTGTGTCACACCCAGGTGGGCCATTGCCCTACCCTGCTTTTCTTTCTTCTCCATGAGTTGGGTTATTTCCCTGACCAATCCCAATGTGGGTAGCTGGATAATTCAGTTGAAGTTGCTGTATCCACTCACCCCAGTTCATAACCAAGCCTTATCACTTGTTAATCTCCTGAGTAACACAGAGGTATCTACTTTATTCTACTTTGACCACCACAACCTTAGGCCAAGCTGTCATCATCTTGTCTGGGCTCCTGCACCAGCCATCCTATCTATTCTTAGTAACCCAGATAACTTTTTCTATACTCTTACTTCAACTAAAAAAAAAAAAAAAACAAAAAAACACAAACTTCATGGAAGTAGCCTAGTTACATTTAACCAAATTAAATAAATAACATTTTAACCAAAACCAAATAAATATATACATATATGCGTGTGTATGTGTGTGCATGCGTGTGTGTGTGCTTACATTGCTTCAAAGATAATGAGCTCTTATGTTGCTATATTTCCCTATATTCTTTATAGTAAATCCTACAAGGTTTACTCACTTTTTGCTACCAACCCCCAGTACTAAATAAGCTATTCGTGGGTCTCACTCTGCTAGATTCTCATGTACAGGATAGTGTCTGTGTCCTAGGTAGTGGTCATACATATTGCTTCCAATGTTGCTGATTTCAGTAGCATAAAGAAGATATAGCCCAGTAAATGGAAGAGCAAAGTAGAATGAAATTTTTAATAGCTTTGTTCTCTTAGTGCTTTGTCTGTAAGAATCACTGTTGCACTTGACATTTGTTGCCATTTTGCTTTTTCATTTTGAATTGTGGAGCCAGACTGTGTCTCTATGTTGAGGGGAGGAGAAGGAATGACCTCAGAAATGTCAGAATTATTACTAATGGCAGCCTTTAAGCTTGGATAGGTGGGTAATAGTGCTTGATCAATCTGCTTAAATGCTGACTGTAGAGTAGCGACCTGAAACAATAGTGGGAAGCTATTTAAAATTTGGAAGAGGCAAAATATGTGATAGGAAAGATGTGGCTTATTTTCAAGTACAGGCCACATGGTATGGTAGCAGCAGATGCCGTAAGGAATAAGGGCAGCATCTGAGCAGACCTAAATGTAATCTCACCTCTGTCATTTCCTACTTGTGACACTGGGCAGGGTCCACAATCCCTCTGAGCCATCACCTTTCTTGCATGTAAAATGAAATCATACCACTCACTCAAGGGGCTGTTGAAAAGATTAATGAGATTGTGTATACAAAATTCCAGCCACCATAGATGCCAGTTTGCTTTTTTCTCCCTCGCTTCTGTTTTAACATTGCAGATAATTTACACTAACAGGTGATCAAGGACTAGGCCTAAGGCTTCTTCTAAGAGCCTAGCCCAGCTCACAGACCTTGAAGAGACAGTGTAATTCACTGCAGAGGGCTTGCTCCCACTTCTTCCTGCTAAACAAGTTCCTGGAGAGGTTTGAACAGGCATTGGAGATAGTCGGTGGTACTTGTCCATAAGCAATGCTGTCAGATGAATTTTTCTATCTGATGCAGATTGGTCCGAGGCCAGCTTCTTGACCTTAGGTTGCAAGTGGTGACTAGGAGCAGTTGTTCCTGACAACTTGTGTTCTTGCACATGGCTCATAACCAAGGATAAGACAGCCTCCAGACCATATATCCTAGAAATAAATCTAGATATTTCTACTCAGACTAATTTTTCTCTAAGGGGACAGTGAAGCTCTTCTGGGACTGATCCACCCATCTGGCCTCATTTCAGGACAGGCAGAAGGCCTTATGCTGAATGCTTACTCAAGGCCTAAGACAGCCAAGACAAATAGACTTAACATGCTTGACAACTTATCTACTGGTAGTGGCTGCCCAGCTAGATATTTGTAGAATTCCCAGTCCTCTTCTGGGCTTAGCATAAATTGTGTGCCTCGATCAGTGATGATGTCTCCCATAGTTACTGTGGAGGGTTGTCAAGGCACACATGACAGAATTGGAAACCTCATTATCTGGGGATCCTCAAAGTTCCACTTTAGTTCAATAAGGATACTGGCCATTATTCAAGAACTAGTCTTAGTCACACACACAAACCATAGTGTCATGACTGAGTAACTCCTCGAGCTGGGTGAAAACACCATGAACACAATAAACAAAGACAATCTCAATTTTTTATCAATGCCTCAAAAGCTTCCAGACCCACAAATAATTTCGAATGTCACCAGGATATATGTTCTGCGTACTACCTAGTCCCTCACAACCTTGTGATTCTGGGAACTCAGGGACTTTCCTGGCGTCACTTGAAATCACTGAAAGCCAAGGCTAGCCCTGGTGCTTTTATCATCACTTCCAGCAGCCTCCCTCAGGTAGGAAAACACTGGAGTACAAAAGAAAACAAAATATACTGTTCCTAACACAAAAATCCCAGGACTTTGAAATATTTAGACTTTTTCAGCCCAAAGCCCACCTGTCTTCTAGCCTGCTGCCTGAGCTATTGATCTTCTGCCAGGTACATGTATTCATGATCAGTCAAAGATGTCATCCCATGGAGAATTTAATGAAAGAGATCTACGGAAGGGCTCCATCTACCCATCTATTGTCTTTCCTCCTTGTCAAGAGGAGAAGCAAGGATGCACATCTGTGCAATGAGCACCAGGTGTTAAATAAAATCATTATCTAAAACCAATACCTTCCCATGGACTCCAGGATTTCAGTATTAGCACAGGTGAACTATAGTTTACACCAAACAAGGATTCCTGAAAACACATAACTAGCCAGAATCATGAAAAGTTATCAAATATCTTTTTATTATGACCACATTGAGTACATATTAGAGCTGCTCAGACTTTTCTGATCACGATTCCATTTGGCTATTACATAATCTGAATGTTGGGTGATATTGTTATTCTTGCTCTCCTGACTCGTTAAAAACTATGCAGTGCCAGCCCCACCATGAAGACATCAACCTGATACCCATGTCAGAAAGTGTGTGTTTGACTTTACCTTGGAAGAATCTGGGGACACAGAGGTCCGTCTGTGTCCTTTGAACAAGTGGAGTTCCACACTGGAAACAACCCCAGTTCTCCATCTCGCCCACCTGTCCCTAATTCTATACTTTTCATATGTTTTTAGTCTGAGAACTCTTTTTGCTTTGTCTTTCAAATGAAATTTCACCAAGAATCCGTTTGTTGTTGTTGTTTTTGTTTTCCAGGGCCACCATAACAAAGTACTACAAATTAGGTGGCCTAAACAACAGAAATGTATTGTCTCACAGTTCTGGAGGCCAGAAGTCTGAGATCAAGGTGTTGGAGGATTAATTCCTCTGGAGGGCTGTGAGGCAGAATTTGTTTCGTGGCTTTCTCCTAGTTTCTGTGGTTTACCAGCAATCTTTGGCTTTTCTTGGTTTGTGAAATCATCACCCTATCTCTGTCTTGTAGATTCCATGGTGTACTCTGTATATGTGTATGTCTGTCTCTGTGCTCAGATTGCTCCTTTTTCTAAGGACTCCAGACATATTGGATTGGAATCCTCCCTAATGACCTCACTTTAATTCAATGTTCTACAAAGACCCTCTTCAAAAGCACCAGAGGTTCAGACTTCATTATTTCTGGGGGAACACACTTCAACCCATAACAAATCTCAATTATAAAACATAAAAATGAAGCTGTTTCCCTTAAAATGAGATGGGAGACCAAAAGCCCTTTCTCTCTCTTTCATTCATCCCCCTTTTTCTCTCTTGACATTTCTCTAAAATGCTCTGAGCTGCATAAAACATAGTTTTTAAAATCACCTCTCCAATAAAACTGATATGCAACAATAAAATATTTTAGCAGTTGTCAGAGGTCTAGTATGAGTTAAGTCTTGCATTTACCAATTTAATATTAACTCCAGTATTAAGGAACCAGTCTTTTGACTTACTGCACTGCAGAGGGCAGCTCCTTTTTTTTTCAATTAATTTTTTTTATTATACTTTAAGTTCTAGGGTACATGTGCACAACGTGCAGGTTTGTTACATATGTATACATGTGCCATGTTGGTGTGCTGCACCCAATAACTCATCATTTACATTAGGTATATCTCCTAATGCTATCCCTCCCCGCTCCCCCCATCCCACAACAGGCCCTGGTGTGTGATGTTCTCCTTCCTGTGTCCAAGTGTTCTCATTGTTCAATTCCCACCTATGAGTGAGAACATGTGGTGTTTGGTTTTTTGTCCTTGCGATAGTTTGCTGAGAATGATGGTTTCCAGCTTCATCCATGTCCCTACAAAGGACATGAACTCATCATTTTTTATGGCTGCATAGTATTCCATGGTGTATATGTGCCACATTTTCTTAATCCAGTCTATCATTGTTGGACATTTGGGTAGGTTCCAAATCTTTGCTATTGTGAATAGTGCTGCAATAAACATACGTGTGCATGTGTCTTTATAGCAGCATGTTTTATAATCCTTTGGGTATATACCCAGTAATGGGATGGCTGGGTCAAATGATATTTCTAGTTCTAGATCCTTGAAGAATCACCACACTGTCTTCCACAATGGTTGAACTAGTTTGCAGTCCCACCAACAGTGTAAAAGTATTCCTATTTCTCCACATCCTCTGCAGCACCTGTTGTTTCCTGACTTTTTAATGATTGCCATTCTAACTGGTGTGAGATGGTATCTCATTGTGGTTTTGATTTGCATTCCTCTGATGGCCAGTGATGATGAGCATTTTTCATGTGTCTGCTGGCTGCATAAATGTCTTCTTTTGAGAAGTGTCTGTTCATATCCTTTGCCCACTTTTTGATGGGGTTGTTTGCTTTTTCTTGTAAATTTGTTTGAGTTCTTTGTAGATTCTGGATATTAGCCCTTTGTCAGATGAGTAGATTGCAAAAATTTTCTCCCATTATGTAGGTTGCCTGTTCACTCTGGTAATTAAACTAAAGAGGGCAGCTCCTTTAAGAAAGCACAGGAAGGCTGTGAGGGCCCCAGGTGGGGCGGGGTGGGGGGTGGGCGTTGTAAGGGAATGCTCTCTGAGGTTCATCTCTGTGGAATCTGACTATCACTGGAGAGAAAAAGGTTTTATCCATCAAACCCTCACCATCAACTCATAAAGTGTTGGTGTCACTTCCTGGGGGGGAGCCAAGCCTCCTGTGGGCCATTAGCACAGACCAGCAGAACCTCAATGAGATACACAGGTCAGCCAAGAACAGATTTATTTACTGGTCCTCTTCTTTCCTCACGCTGCCAGATCCAGTACCTTCCCAATCACAAAGCCAGAAAGTCAATTCCAAACTCCCTGCATTTTAACTCCTGAAGAACTCAGCTATTCAATTGCCTGCTACATACACAGAATTTGTGCATCTTGAAACTCTGGCAAGACTGCAAAGTATATTGTTCACCTTGGAGCAGCAAAAAGCAGGTAGGGAACACCTGTTAGCCCCAGAAGAGCACCCATTATCAGGGAGGCCCCCACACTCCCAATGTCCCTTTCCTTCACAGTCACATCCTGTGTCTGTATTGCTCTTCAGGCACATTGGTTTCTATCAATTTCTTCATGAAAGCACTGGGGAAGTATCCTTACTTTGTGACTACTGAGAAGTCTATATTAATGCCACTGAGGATAGACCAGAAGGGTTCTTCTGCCAGAATCATGGAACACAATCACAAATACCTTTCCAAACGCTTTGCAATCCATCCCAATCATATTAACAGACAAACTGGATGTCCCATAAGTTTTGCTTTAATGAGACATATGTGTTCCTAAGAAATAATGCAATAAAAGCCACAAGACTTATGGGAAAAATGGGTCAGGGGAAAAACAGTCAAATACTCCATCGGTAATATATTTAAAAATAGAGGTCTATTAAAATGATATAACATATTTATTCATATTAGATGGTTATGAAGTACATATATACTAAAATAAATGGGGTATTTTGCTTTGAAAAGGATCTGCAGTTTACTTGTGGAAATTCACAACAGAAGAATTGCAGCCTGAGTTACTGTGAAGTAAAAGAAAAGTGTGAAATTTTATGGAAAATTGTTCCCTAATACTTCCCCAATTGTTATGTTCAGGGTGTTTCCTAATATATCAATCATATTGGGGCAAATTCACATTTCAAAGCAAGCATTCTAGCAGAACTGATGGTACTTGAAGCCATATCTTTAATTTATGCCATCATCAGAGAAAAAGTCAGACCAGCTTCTTCAAGCACTCCCAGCCCTTACCTTCAGATGTCCCTTTCCATATTAATCTTCATTTCCATCCTTATCGCTTTTCAGCACCTTCTGCCCTCTGTCCCCCACACCATTCTAAGGCCAGGAAGCAAACCCATCTTAGAGATGCAAAGTAACCAACAGTAAACTATAGAAAAGTCCTTGGAGTGGAAGCTGGATTTGGTTCTCCACTTTGTACATAACATTTGACTAGCTGGCTACAAAGTTGGTAGGAGAACAACTTCATTGAACTTTTGCAGGGGTTTCAAAAATCGTTAGGTTCATTTCTGGGCTGTCTCTGAAAAAAGAAACTTGCTTCAGATCTTGTTCCGAGCTACTCTCCTCAAAGCTATCTGGGGTATGTACCTTGGGCTTCTGCCCGCTTGCATCTTGATCTTCCCTCCTTTTCTGGAACAAGGCTAATATCCCTGTCTCTTCCTTGCTCAGCCTTTGCACTCTGCTCCTGACAATGTAGAATGTACCTCTCTCCTTAGTCTTCCTGGGAGGCATGCCAGGCCACACCCCACCATATCTTGTTGACTTTGTCAAAGCTCCATTTTCACAATGCATCTGCCAGAATGCCAGTTCTTGCTTCACAATTAACTCAACTTATTTCCTCTTCTACTCCACCCAAAAGTGCATCTGCCGAGGTGAACCAACAGTAAGATTACAGAACGGGGCATTTCTTTTTGGTCATGATTCCGCAAGAAGTTCAATTTTTCAGCCTGCATCATTTTCAGAATATTGTTGGAACTCAGTGCATTATTTGAATGGAGTCAACTTAGTAACTGCCTTGTAAAAGAAATGGCATATTCATTCTTTCCAAATAATACAACTGTAATGCTATTTTGTAATTTCTGATTATATTAAGATATTAGCATATTTGTTGCAAATAAACTAGAGTGCTATTTTTATTAGTAGTTTGGCTTTAAGTAATGTTTAGTAGTATGAATAATTTTAGAATTAAACCATGAACAGGTTTGAATCAGCAGCCTAATCTTCACATTCTAAAGTAACTTTAAATGAATCAGTGCATAAAGAAGGCAGATTCATCTTGATGTGTATGAAGGAGCTGACATAGGCGCTTTCTTCGTTTATTCTTTAGTGTCACATGTGAAACAAATTGACTCTTTTGATATCCATATGGTGCATTTAGGGCTCCAATTGTTTTCTTGCTTTATAAAGCTGTACTTGTCCTAGCTAAATTTCTACTTTCACCATATTTTATTTACAACAATCTGTTTCATCTGAGGTTCAGTTTGGCTATTGAGACTGATTGCCAAAAAGTGAATTTGCCACCAGAAATTCAATTATAAAAACAATATTAATAAAACTAGACAGCTTCCCCTCTGTATTTTAAAGCAGTAAAAACATTATTTGGCTTCTCATTTACATGGCAGATCCGATTCATCATGTTAACATAGTTAAACAGAAGAAGAAATATTTCACATAGATAGCAGTGTCAAAGCAGTCAGTTCTAGAAAGAAAGTAGTAATTAAAAAAAAAAAGAAAATATGGAATCAATGAATGGAATCATAACAATGACATTTTCAATATCACATAGAAAATCATGATTATTTGTAGGTAAAACAAAGTGAAAACTAAAGTGCACTTATATTTAAAATTAAAAAGATTAAAGAAACTGGTTTCTTGAAAAGAGCATCATATATTTAAAAACTAAAATAAAGAGTGCAATTAAAAATAATTCAAAACATTTTCAGGGACAAAAAAAGGAAATATTTAACATTTATTATAATACCTGAGTTTTCCTTCCTTCATGAAAAGAGTGCTGAAAATCATTTTAAAAAAATTTAGTTCTAAATAAAATAGATTCAAGAGTTTTTAAAGATCACTGAAAATTGCTTTGGAATTGAAGAAAATAACATTGAATGATTTATAGCTTTTAGGAGAGATGGGATACAAGTCAATGACCTGAAGAGATGGAAAGAATGAAGACTCAGGAAATAAAACAGAATGAAAAAGATAAGAATATTCCACAGAGAAGTTAGATAATATAAGTGTAGCTTTGGGGGCTCAGATTAGGAAAAACGGCATTAGCTTTTGTTTTTTACAAAAACTCTAAAAGGAGCTTAAAAATGGTTTATTTTTCCACAGTGCAGGAGTGATAAGACACAGTATTCAGTGTTTTAAGTGTCTGTGTGTATGCATATATGTGTGTGCATGTGTATGCATACATATGTTGGTATGTAACCACACGTGTACGTGCAAGGATGTGACTATGGAGACTCTAGGTGCTTTGATCCTCTGTATCATATATCTCTCAAGTTAAGAAAAGGGTATTCGCCATTCTGCTCATTGGAAGGTGCAGCTGAGGTGATGTTTTCTTCTATTATTTTCCTTTCGGCTTCTTGCTCCAATTCTTCTATCTCCTGCAGGCGTTTTTCCAATAACTCAGCCTGCCTCTTCTGTTTATTTTTCAGTTTTTTCTTTTTGTTTTTAGATATTTTTCCTATAGGTTTCTGCTGTGGAGCCGTACTCACTGCAGACCCTGAAGGAGGAGGAATACCTGCTTTCTGCCCCTCAGTGGTCTCAGCTGCCGTTCTCCTCACATATGCATCATCCATACACATCAAGATGTTTTGCGGCTTTATGTCAGTATGAGTAATCTTGGTCTTACTGTGTAGATATTCTAACCCTTGAAGGAACTGTCAAATGATTCTCTTCAGACAACGTACTGGGAGGCCTTGATAGTTGGACTTGATGATCCAGTTGAGGAGATGGTGGCCAAGTACTCCCAAGACCATGCTGACATGTATCCCATTCATGCCTGAAATCTTGAAGTCAACGAGCTGGATCACCATGTCTTTGTTTGGGTCACTGGGATAACTTTCTCGAACACATTTGAGCAATTTTATTTCATCCAAGGCTGTGCCTGTATCACGCTGAGCACTTTTTACAACTTTCATTGCAACAAATCTTTTCCCCTACATATCCCAGCACAGCCAGACAGTAGAGAAGTGCCCCCATCCAAGCTTTCTAATAACATGATACCGGCCATTGAAGAGGTCTGCAATTTTCACTGGATGATAGCCACCTTTGCAGTAGTCCGCAGGGTCCTCTTGCTCATCATCTGATCCAGGATCTCCTCCTTTGGCTCTGGTGGTGTGGGGTCTGCCACAGGTGGCGGTGGTGGTGGCGGAGGTGGAGGAGGAAGAACTAAAGGAGCTTTCTGTTGAGGCTCCAGCTTTGTAGGGTGTTTCTCTCTTTTCGGCCTCCGCTTTTGGGCCTGAATGGGCAACACTTTCCTGGAGCTCATTCCGACGCGGCGCAAGCGGGGCTATAGGGGCTTCGCTGAGGTGACGGCGACGCGAGCGCGGACACCAGCCACCAGCCGGGCTGCGGCTTTCACTTGCTCAACCGGCCGCGAGGAGGTGGGAACTGCGCCTGCGCCGCCGCCGACGCCTCTCTGGCGGATGGCGAATACTGCGCAGAAGTGAAACTAAAAACAGCAGGATTAGAGGAGGCGGCCGAGGCAGACCGCAAAGGACAATGCTGAAGCTGAGGACCAGGAAGAGAAAGAAGACCCTGAGAAAGAAAACATTGAGAAAGAAGATGATGTAGATCAGGAACTTGCGAACATAGACCCTACGTGGATAGAATCACCTAAAACCAATGGCCATCTTGAAAATGGCCCATTCTTACTGGAGCAGCAACTGGACGATGAAGAGGATAATGAAGAAGACCGCCCAAATACTGAGGAATATAATCTTGATGAGCCAAATGCAGAAAGTGATTACACATATAACAGCTCCTATGAACAATTCAATAGTGAATTGCCAAATGTATGGCATAAAATTCCCGAGTCACAGTTTCCAGAGTTTTTCACCTCGTTGTTCTCTGGATCCTTAGAACCTGTGGCCTGCAGCTCTGTGCTTTCTGAGGGATCACCACTTACTGACAGAAGCAGGATGGTTTCAGCCTCCAGTACTGGGGATTTGCCAAAAGCAAAAACCCGGGAGGCTGACTTGTTGGTGAATCCCCTGGATACACGGAATGCAGATAAAATTAGAGTAGAAATTGCTGACCTGGGAAATCTTGTTGGGCGCATAAACACTTCACAGAAGACATCCAGATGAGTCAATACCGTTCCATAGAGGTTTTAATAGGAGCGGGATACAGCACCCCTGCGGACATCTGGAGCACGGCGTGTATGGCATTTGAGCTGGCAATGGGCGATTATTTGTTTGAACCACATTCTGGGGAAGACTATTCCAGAGACGAAGATCACATAGCATTGATCATTGAACTGCTGGGGAAAGTCCAGTTTACTGACCGTTTTCTTCTGGAAAAAAATACGCTATGTTGGGGAAATATTTCGCGGAGTTTTTCACCAGAAAAGGAGAACTGCGACATCACCAAGCTGAAACCCTGGTGCCCTTTTGATGTACTTGTGGAGAAGTATGGCTGGCCCCATGAAGATGCTGCATAGTTTACAGATTTCCTGATCCCGATGTTAGAAACGGTTCCAGAAAAAACGATCCTCAGCTGGCGAATGCCTTCAGCATCCTTGGTTGAATTCTTATCAAATTCTACCAATATTGCATTCTGAGCTAGCAAGTGTTCCCAGAGCGTTGGACCTAAACGGTGACTCTCATTCTTTAACAGGATTACAAGTGAGCTGGCTTCATCCTCAGACCTTTATTTTGCTTTGAAGTACTGTTGTTTGACATTTTGCTTTTTGTGCACTCTGATCCTGGGGAAGAGCAGTCTTTTGACTTCCCTTAGTGGTTTACTGACCATTTTCTTCTGGAAACAATAACGTGTCTCTAAGCATTGTTTCTTGTGTTGTGTGACATGCAAATGTCATTTTTTTAATGAGAAATACTTTCCCCTTTGTGTTTTGGCAGGGTTTGTGACTATCTATTTATGAAAAATAAATTTTAGCTGAGTACTATATAATTGACAACCTTAAGAAATTATCAAGTTGGAACCAAGAAATAGCAAGGAAATGTGCAATGTTTTCTTCTGGCAAAGGGACATCATTCCTGTATTATAGTGTATGTAAACACACCCTCTAAATGTTACTTTCCATTAAACATGGGAGGGGGGCTCAAATTTCGGAAAAGCTACCAAGTCTTGAGTTCTATGTAGCATATGTTGCATGTAGCCGACTTTAACTGCTTCTAGGAGTTGTGCAAGCTTTTCATTCCATAACAGTCCTTTCACATTGGATTTTTTAAAAAGTGGCTCCGGGTTGTAAGATATCATTCTCTATATGGCACTTTAAAGGAAGAAAAGGTATGCTTCTCATTCTAAAATATGCATAATAATTTAGCAGTCCCATTTGTATTTTTGCATATTTTTAAAAGTATTTTTAAAGAAAAAGAGCGATTTCACTTTAAAAATGTAAAGGCTTAGTACCATGTCATAATGCCTCCTCTGGGCACTGTAACTTAAGCTCCACATAGATTAAATTGGAAAAGAGAAATGTGTTCATTGTGTGGAATGAAAAAATACATATATTTTTGGAAAAGCATGATCATGCTTGTCTAGAACACAAGGTATGGTATATACAATTTGCAGTGCAGTGGGCAGAATACTCCTCACAGCTCAAAGGTAACAGTGATCATATTCATTCCATAGGTAGCTTTATGTGTGGCTACAACAAATTTTAGCAGCTTTTTTATTGTCTTTCCATGAAATGAAGTTGAGAAAATGATTTTCCCTTTGCAAGTTGCACACAGTTTTGTTTACGCATTTCCTTAAAATTAATTGTAGAATCCAAGACACAAACCACAGTTGGCAATACAATTTTAGAATGTAACATATAGAGGTATATTTAGCCTGTTTTAGAAGTCAGTGGATTCAATGTCTTTTTACTTTAAATTTTACATTAATTAAGGTGCCTCATTTTTTACTTTGCCCATTAACATTTATCCATATGCCTTTGCAATAACTAGATTAAGAAAAGCTAACAAGTGTTGTAACAATTATCCATTGTTTGAGGTGTTTGCGGTTATCTTAAAAATTAAAGTATTGGCCAGGCGCAGTGGCTCACGCCTGTAATCCCAGCACTTTGGGAGGCCGAGGCGGGTGGATCACGAGGTCAGGAGATCGAGACCATCCTGACTAACACAGTGAAACCCCGTCTCTACTAAAAATACAAAAAAAAAAAAAAAAAATTAGCCGGGCCTGGTGGTGGGTGCCTGTAGACCCAGCTACTCTGGAGGCTGAGGCAGGAGAATGGCGTGAACTCGGGAGGCGGAGCTTGCAGTGAGCCAAGATTGCGCCACTGCACTCCAGCCTGGGTGACAGAGTGAGACTCCGTCTTAAAAAAAAAAAAAAAAAAAAAAATTAAACTGTTTTGTTTTGCTTTGTTTCCAGAAAAAAAAAAAAAAAAAGAAAAGGGTAAAGAGAGAGTAACCATAGGGTCTCTATTTTTCGTATTCAAGAAGCAGTCAGAACACCTGAATGATTAAAAACATGATCTTTAGAGTCATACGCATCTGGGTTAGAATTCTGACATTTCACTGCTACATCATGTCATATCAGGCAATTTCATTAGTCTTCTCATGTCTCAATTTCTTCTTTACGAATTGAAAATGGTAGTAACTTCTTCATAAGACTGTTTTAAGGATTGAATGAGATCATGTATAAAGCCCTCAACATAGTACCTTGCACAGTGTATAATCAATACATGATATTCACTGTAATTATTATTTTTACTGATAAATGTACCAAGAATGAAACCAAAAAAAGACACACCAGAAAGTCCAGCAAAAGAAAATAGGAGATAGGAGGAGAGAACTGAGAATTGATTGACCAATGTCTGTCATAGCTCAAAAGACTTATGCAAGAGGAACCAAAAGCCTCCACTCATCCATGACTGCTCTCTTCTCAGCAAGGCTGTGACCACACAGTCAACTCAGAGGATGGGAATAGTGAGGTTCCACAGTAAATTTCATACTAAAACGCACTGCCCAGTAGCAGAAACATTAGCTGATGATGATGAATCCAATAGCCTAGCGTTTAACCGATATATTTAAAGCAGCATATGACATATTTTTCATAACTACCCTTCACTGGCAGTCTAAAAACAAAGAATAAAAAGCTTCTCTTCGATCAAACCATGTTCCAAAATGAAATAGATCCTTTTGTTTTATGTGTATGAGTATATTTACACTGAAAATATATACATATATTCACAAATACACGCACAGAGCAATGTAGTACATCCAGCTGTGTAAGAATAAATGGCTTTAAAACATATCAGCAAATCAACAACTGAATCATTAAACTGACAGGAAACCTTGTTCAAGATTCCCATGTCATTTTGCAAAGAATGTACTGGATCTGACTAGAATGCATTAAGAGACCAGGGTGTTTGGAGTTTGAAAAACATCTTTAAAGGAAAAGAAAGAGAAGTATGACTGTTACAAAAGGAAGCAGATGTTCTCACCAGAATAAGAAGTCAAATTATGAACACTTGAGCTTTACAACTGCTTTAAATAACCCTCTATGGTGAGGCATAAGAACTTTAAACTTTAATGAAAGCAAAAATCATTTCATCATACTGGTGGTATAGAGTATTTCTTTTTCTTTTCATGGTTTCTTCTTTATTCTTAGTTCATTTCCATTTTTTTTTCCTTGTGACCTGGTATTTGCTTCTATTATAAACTAAGACTATGCTAGCAAAAGAAAATGGACCAAGGAGGCATTTATCTGAATAATTCAGGCAGAAACAATTTATACTTGAAGTAGCAAGAAGTTTTAGACAAAGGAGAATTTTTGCTTGGATTAACCCTCGACCTGGTTCAGCTTCAGACTAAAATAATGATGATACCCGTGGTGCTGTAACTTTGATTCAGTCAGTGTACTGAGTAGTCGGCCCTGTGCTTTGGGACCCTGTTGTGATAATGCCAGCATTTTCATGTATGTGAATGCTTACTTTTGAACACCATTACTCAATTCTTATATCCTGAAAAACTTAGTGAGGGAAAATTGCATGCATTCAACGTTTATAAACCCTGATAAGCTCAGTTTCTAAATACTGGCATGAGTGTTGACTGGAAGGGCTGTCATAGGAGGCCCTGCCTTATGAGAACATCATGCCTAGTATTTCCACAATCTGCCGATAGACTGCAAGTGATGGATCTACAGCAGGATGAAGACTTCTGAATTAGCATTCAGGCCTTTCTCACTGTTGCTCACAGCAGAGACAGGAGAGGAGGAAAAAAAAAAGGATTAGATCTTTTCTCCTTGCCCCTGTAGTTTTCTTCTGGCAGTAGACTCTATTGATGGGAATGGGCCTGATAACCGCAACTACGCAGAATAGGAGAGTGGGGTGTGCCTTTGTTGGCATGTCCTCTGAAATGACCTCGGCAAAGAATGCTGTGGAAAAGAAATGGTGATTCTAAAGAAAAGGCATTTGTAGCTTTTTAAAATAAATTTTCCTTAAAGTTTTGGAATACATGTGCTCAACGTGCAGGTTTGTTATATAGGTATGCATGTGTCATGGTGGTTTGCTGCAGCTATCAACCCGTCATCTAGCCTTTAAGCCCAGCATGCATTAGGTATTTGTCCTAATGCTCTCTCTCCCCTTGCCGCCGCCCGGCGCCCCCACCCCTCCCCCCGCCCCCTGATGCGCAGGTGTGTGATGTTCCCCTCCCGGTGTCCATGTGTTCTCATTGTTCAACTCCCACTTATGAGTGAGAACATGCGGTGTTTGGTTTTCTGTTCCTGTGTTAGTTTGCTTTTAAAATATTTGAAAGATGAAATATTAGAAGAAAAGAAAATTGTTTTATGGAAATGATTCTCCGATAGGCAAATTAGGTTAGAAGGAAGATTAATGATACCTAACCAGAGAAATCAACTCAGTGGACTCCATCAAATCGGCTCTCAGTGCGGCTAAAACAAAGCAGGCAGAAAAAGGCAGAGAAGCAGCTTGCTGGGTCTACTTGCACCGGCAGCCCCTTGCCGGGAGTAGGTGGGGCTCCCAGGCCTTTGGCCTCAGACTGAGGGCGGCGCTGTCAGCCCCGTTTTTTTTTCGTTTGTTTTTGTTTTTGTTTTTGTTTTGAGACAGAGTCTAGCTCTGTTGCCCAGGCTGGAGTGCAGTGGCGCGATCTCGGCTCACTGCAAGCTCCGCCTCCCGGGTTCACGCCATTCTCCTGCCTCAGTCCCCCCAAGTAGCTGGGACTACAGGCACTCGCCACCACGCCCAGCTAATTTTTTTTTTTGTATTTTTAGTAGAGACGGGGTTTTGCCATGTTAGCCAAGATGGTCTTGATCTCCTGACCTCGTGATCCACCCGTCTCAGCCTCCCAAAGTGCTGGGATTACAGATGTGAGCCACCGCGCCCGGCCCCAGCCCCCTTTCTTTGAGGCTTTTGGATGTGGACTGAGCCACTCCAGGCTTCTCTTCTTCACCAGCCTGCAGACGACCTATTGTGTGACTTTGCCTTATAATCCTGTGAGCCAAGTCTCCCTAATAAACTCTCTTTTGTATATATAGATATCTATAGATATCTATATATCGTATTGGGTCTGTCCCTCTGGAATGCCCTGGTTAATACAAGGACTTTTAAAGAAATAGATGTGCATTAGAGACGAGAAAGAATGGAAATCACTAAATGAAGCCATCTACTCTTACTGTTTAGCTTTGGAAAAGTAGTTCGAGGGAAAAGTTTTAGATTTCTCTTCTTTAGCACAACAAAGATCATACTGGGAAAACCAGACTCAAAGACTGACTGTTTCAGCCTTATTGAGGTAACATTGACAAACAAAAATTGTATATATTCAAGGTTATAATGTGATGTTTTGATATATGTACACATTATGAAATGACTGACACACTCAAGCTATTAACACATCCAGGCTGGGTGCAGTGGCTCAGAATTGTAATCCCAGCACTTTGGGAGGCCAAAGTGAGTGGATCACCTGAGGTCAAGAGTTTGAGACCAGCCTGGCCAACGTGGTGAAATCCCATCTCTACTAAAAATATAAAAAAATTAGCCAGACCTGGTGGTGTGCACCTGCAATCCCAGCTACTCAGGAGGCTGAGGCAGGAGAATTGTTTGAATTCAGGAGGCAGAGGTTGCAGGTGGCCGAGACCATGCCACTGCACTCCAGCCTGGGTGACAGAGTGAGACTCTGTCTCAAAAAACAAACAAACAAACAAACAGAAAACCAAAAAAGCCATTCCCTCACATAGTTACCATTAGTGTGTGTGTGATGAGAGCACTTAAGATCTACCCTCTTAGCAAATTTCAAATGAACAATATGATTAACTGTAGTCACCATGCTATACATTAGGTCTCCAGAACTTATTCATTTTATAACTGCAGAGGGACTGCAAACAGCTGAAGTCAGGGCATGGGATGCCCTTCTGGGGACCAAGCCCAAGGGAGAATGTGGCAGAAGAGGAATTCGGGCTTTGGGAAGGGAGCAGGGCATGAAACAGTTGAAGGTGGCAGAAGATGCCTATGGAATCCCTCTCTTAACTTTTCATATCTTCAGTAAAATTGCCATTTTCACCAGTTTACTTGTGGAAAATGATGAGGAATCAGCGATCTGACCAATCTAGAATATCTCAGCTATGCTTTATTCAGGAGGCAAATTAATTTAGAAGGGAAATTAATAATACTTAACTTTCAAAAAATATAAATGGAATCCACATAAAAATTTGAAACATAGTCATGCATTGCATAAGGACATTTTGGTTAATGACAAACTACATATACAATGGTGGTTCCATGATATTATACTGCTATATTTTACTTTTCTATGTTTAGATAAGTTTTGATACGCAAATACTTACCATTGTGTTCTATCTGCCCACAGTATTCAGTACAGTAACTTGCTGCACATGCTTGTAGCGTAGAAGGAATTGCTTATACCATATAGCCTAGGTGTATAGTTGGCAACACCATCTAGTTTTGTGTAAGTACACTTCATGTTGCCTACACAGCAAAAATCACCTGATGATGCCATTGTCAGAAGGTATCCCTGTTGTTAAGCAATGCATGACTAGAGCATATTTGTATCTGCAAACTCGGGACAGAGAACTCTGTGGTGACATGTAGTGCAAGGAATTTGCTGAAGTCTTGGGGAGTACTTAGGACTAATAATCATTTTGAGCCAAGTATTCTAAACCTCTGAGAGATAAGGAGATCCCAGTAACATCTAGGGTATGTAAAGCTCATACACAACAGCTGAGGTCTCCTCACAGCAGCACAGCTGAAAGTGCAAACGCAGGAGCATCCAACTGGACTCTCACTGTTCATGTCCCCTCCTGCCCAAGCATTAGAATCTAGACCTCACTGCAGTTTTTGAGCATCGTGTTACCATCGTGTGATTTTGTCTTTTTAAATGAATAAGAAAGACACAACTCTGCCAAATGGCATTGTGAACAGAAGGGTTATTTCTTAGAGGGTAAGGAGTGAGTAAGTCCACACATGCCCTCAGTCAAGAGAGAGTGAAAAGAATTTTCAACTCAGAATTTCATATCCAGCCAAATTAAGCTTCATAAGCAAAGGAGAAATAAAACCCTTTACAGACAAGCAAATGCTGAGGGATTTCATTACCACCAGGCCTGCTTTTCAAGAGCTCCTGAAAGCACTAAATACGGAAAGGAAAAACTGGTACCAGCCACTGCAAAAACACACCAAAATATGAAGATCAATGACACTATGAAGAAAGTGCATCAACTCATGTACAAAATAACTAAATAGCATCACAATGACAGGATCAAATTCACACAAAACAATACTGACCTTAAATGTAAAAGACACAGACTGGCAAATTGGATAAGGAGTTAAGACAAATCAGTGTGTTGTATTCAAGAGACCCATCCTGTGTGCAGACACACATAGGCTCAAAATAAAGAGATGGAGGAAAATTTGCCAAGCAAATGGAAAGCAAAAAAGTGGGAGTTGCAATTGTAGTCTCTGACAAAACAGACTTTAAATCAACAAAGATCAAAAAAGACAAGGAAGGGCATTACATAATGGTAAAGGAACAATTCAACAAGAAGAGCTAACTATTCTAAATATACATGCACCCAATAAAGAAGCACCCAGATTCACAAAACAAGTTCTTAGGGACCTACAAAGAGACTTAGACTCCCACACTATAATACTGGGAGATTTTAACACCCCACTGTCAGTATCAGACAGATCAAAGAGACAGAAAATTAACAAAGACATTCAGGACTTGAACTCAGCTCTGGATCAAATGGATCTAGTAGACGTCTGCAGAATTCTCTACCCCAAAACAACAGAATATACATTCTTCTCAGTACCACATGGCACTTATTCTAAAATTGACCATATAATTGGAAGTAAAACATTCCTCAGCAAATGTAAAGAAACTGAAATCATAACAGTATCTCAGACCACAGTATAATCAAATTAGAACTCAGGAATAAGAAACTCACTCAAAACCACACAATTACATGGAAACTAAACAACCGGCTCCTGAACGACTCCTGTGTAAATAATGAAATTAAGGCAGAAATCAAGAAGTTCTTTGAAATGAACGAGAACAAAGAGACAATATGCCAGAATCTCTGGGTTACGGCTAAAGCAGTGTTAACAGGGAAATTTATAGCACTAAATGCCCACATCAGAAAGCTAGAAAAATCTCAAATTGACACCTAGACGTCACAATTAAAAGAGCCAGCAAGGCAAGAGCAAACAAAACCAAAAGCTAGCAGACAACAATCAATAACTAAGATCAGAGAAGAATTGAAGGAGATAGAGACACGAAAAACCCTCCAAAAAATCAACGAATCCAGGAGCTGGTTTTTTGAAAAAACTAACAAAATAGATAAACCACTAGCTAAACTAATAAAGAAGAGAGAGAAGAATCAAATAGACACAATAAAAAATGATAAAGAGATTTCACCACTGACCCCAAAGAAATAAAAACTACCATCAGATAATATTATAAACACCTCTATGCAAATAAACTAGACAATCTAGAAGAAATGATAAATTCCTGGATGCATACACCCTACCAAGACTAAACCAAGAGGAAGTTGAATCCCTGAATAGACCAATAACAAGCCCTGAAATTGAAGTAGTAATTAATAGCCTGCCAACCAAAAAAACCCCAGGACCAGATGGATTCATAGCTGAATTCTACCAGAAATATAAAAAGGAGCTGAAACTATTCCAAACAATTGAAAAGGAAGGACTCCTCCTAAATCATTTTATGAAGCCAGTATCATGCTGATACCAAAACAGGGAAGAGATGCAACAAAAAAAGAAAACTTCAGGCAAATATCCCTAATGAACATCAATGCAAAAATCCTCAATAAAATACTGGCAAACTGAATCCAGCAGCACATCAAAAAACTTATCCACCACCATCAAGTTGGCTTCATCCCTGGGATGCAAGGCTGGTTCAACATATGCAAATCAATAAATATAATCCATCACATAAACAGAACCAAAGACAAAAACCACATGATTATCTCAATAGATGCAGAAAAGGCCTTTGATAAAATTCAACATCACTTCATGGTAAAAACTCTCAATAAACTAGGTGTTGATGGAATACATCTCAAAATAATAGGAGCTATTTGTGACAAACCTACAGCCAATATCCTATTGAATGGGCAAAAGCTGGAAGCATTCCCTTTGAAAACCAGCACAAGACAAGGATGCCCTCTCTCACCACTCCTATTCAACGTAGTATTGGAAGTTCTGGCCAGGGCAATCAGGCAAGAGAAAGAAATAAAGCATATTCAAATAGGAAGGGAGGAAGTCAGGTTGTCTCTGTTTGCAGACAACATGATTTTATATTTAGAAAACCCCATCGTCGCAGCCCAAAAACTCAAACACTCCTTGAACTGATAAGCAACTTCAACAAAGTCTCAGGATACAAAAGTAATGTGCAAAAATTACAAGCATTCCTATACACCAACAATAGGCAAGCAGAGAGCCAAATCATGAGTGAACTCCCATTCACAATGGCTACAAAGAGAATAAAATACCTAGGAATACAGCTAACAAGGGAGGTTAAGGACCTCTTCAAGGAGAACTACAAACCACTGCTCAAGGAAATAAGAGAGGACACAAACAAATGAAAAAAAATTTCATCCTCATGGATAGGAGGAATCAATATCATGAAAATGGCCATACTACCAAAAGTAATCTATAGATTCAATGCTATTCCCATCAAACCACAATTGACATTCTTCACAGAATTAGAAAAAAAAACTATTTTAAATTTCATATGGAATCAAACGCCTCATATAGTCAAGACAATCCTCAGCAAAAAGAACAAAGCTGGAGGCATCACGCTACCTGACTTCAAACTATACTACAAGGCTACAGAAAGCAAAGCATCATAGTCATCGTACCAAAACAGACATATAGGCCGACAGAGCAGAACAGAGACCTCAGAAATAACAATACAAATCTACAACCATCTGATCTTCGACAAACTTGACAAAAACAAGCAATGGGAAAAGGATCTCCTCCTATTCAGAAAATGGTGCTTGGAAAACAGGCTAGCCATATGTAGAAAACTGAAACTGGACCCATCCCTTACATCTTATACAAAAATTAACTCAAGATGGTCTAAAGACTTAGATGTAAAATTCAAAACCATAAAAACCCTAGAAGAAAGCCTAGGCAATACCATTCAGGACATAGGAATGGGAAAAGACTTCATGAAAAAACAGCAAAAGCAATTGCAACAAAAGCCAAAATTGACAAATGGGATCTAATTAAACTAAAGAGCTAATGTACAGCAAAAGAAACTAGCATTAGAGTGAACAGGAAACCTACAGAATGGGAGAAAATTTTTGCAATCTACCCATCTGACAAAGGTGTAATATCCAGAATTTACAAGGAATTTAAACATATTTACAAGAAAAAAACAACCCCATCAAAAAGTGGGCAAAGGATATGAACAGACACTTCTCAAAAGAAGACATTTATGCAGCCAACAAACACATAAAAAAAGTTCAACATCACTGATCAGCAAATCAAAACCACAGTGAGTCACCATCTCACACCAGTCAGAATGTGATTATCAAAAAGTCAGGAAACAATAGATGCTGGTGAGGGTGTGGAGGAATAGGAACGCTTTTACCCTCTTGGTGGGAATGTAAATTAGTTCAACCATTGTAGAAGACAGTGTGGTGATTTCTCAATGATCTAGAATCAGAAATACCATTTGACCCAGCAATCCTATTACTGGGTATATACCCAAAGTAATATAAGTCATTCTACTATAAAGACACATGCACACGTATGTTTATTGCAGCACTATTTACAATAGCAAAGACATGGAAACAAACAAAATGCCCATCGATGATAGACTGGATAAAGAAAATGTGGTAAATATACACCATAGAATGCTATGCAGCCATAAAAAGGGATGAGATCATGTCCTTTGCAGGGACATAGATGAAGCTGGAACCCATCAGCCTCAGCAAACTAACTCAGGAACAGAAAACCAAACACCCCATGTTCTCACTCATAAGTGTGAGTTGAACATTGAGAACTCATGGGCACAGAGTGGGTAACAACACACCAGGGCCTATTGAGGGGTGGGGGAATAGGTAAGGAACTTAGAGGATGGGTCAATAGGTGCAGCAAACCATCATGGCACACGTATACCTATGTAACAAACCTGCACATTCTGCACATGTATCCCGTGTTTGTTTGTTTGGAAGAAATAAAGAAAAAATTTTCAATAAAAGTTTGGGGTTTTTAACTGTCAAAAAAAAGGAGAGAGAGAGAGTGAAAGCCAAGCTCCCCTGCATCGAAGGGGTCAATTAGGAAGAACCAAACTGAAAGTAACCAGCAATCCTTTATTCATTGTTGTAGTGCAGGCCAGGATGAAGGTGCCAGCTCCCACGTTTTGCACATGGCCAGGGTGGTCCCACTGCCAAAGGAGCTCTGAACCAAAGGCTCCTCCTATCTTATGGACCCAGAGAGGAAGAGGAAAGGACTAGTAGTGAAAAAAATACAAAATACCCATTCAAAGTTAAGAAAATTTTCTTCAAGTCTCCGCCAATAAGGTGTTCTCAGCAGATGCACCCAAAGCTAGGGGCAGCCCAATTAGGCGGCCTCGGAGTGGAGGCACTTAAGGTAGAAATGCAGATACACAAGACAGGGTCAGCTGTAGAGTTGAGGGGAGTGGGAGTCAGGATCTGAGTCCTTGACTGCACTTCCCTTCAGGGATGGCAGTGCACTAGCTGATGTGGGGAGGGCAGCTTCCCCCATGAGCCTGCCAGATAATGACTTTGAAACCTCCTGTGGTTTGACATGAAAGATCACACATAGGATCTTGGCCTGGAGCCAGACACCTCATTTCCTGGTTGAAATTTGTAATGCTAAAATTTTAAGTTATGCAGTCCTACCGAAATCTGATATTTTTATCTTCACAACACAGTTTCCTTCATTTTCCTAATGAATAAATGGATGGCTTATTTTCATATGAATTGATAGTATCAACAAAGAGAAAGATACAAAGAGATCAGGCCAGGCGCGGTGGCTCACACCTGTAATCCCAGCACTTTGGGAGGCTGAGGCAGGCAGATCACCTGAGGTTGGGAGTTCAAGACCAGCCTGACCAACATGAAGAAACCCTGTCTCTACTAAAAATACAAAATTAGCCAGGCTTGGTGGCACATGCTTGTAATCTCAGCTACTCAGGAGACTGATGATGCAGGAGAATCACTTGAACCCAAGAGGCGGAGGTTGTGGTGAGTGGAGATTGTGCCATTGCACTCCAGCCTGGGCAACAAGAATGAAACTCCATCTCAAAAAAAGAAAAAAAAAAAAAAAAAAAGATACAAAGAGATCAAATACGGGACTTTGTGTTTAAGCCAATAATAAAATATGTGCAATAATTTGCTTTGTTTCAATCTTCTCATTTTCTTCAGGTGTTTTAGAATACTAAGAGGAATTTTTAGTAAGGAAATATGTAGATTAGATGTTTGAAGAGAATATATTGATTTGACAATTCTAAATTTTTTTTCTGAAGAATTCGACCTTTTACAAAGTCCCAGTGAAGACCATACTCCACTGAATCAAATAATCCTTTTCTTATCAATTACTATGTCCCCTCAGAGAAGGCAAAACATATGTAATTTTGCTGCTACGACAGAAGAGTCTTGCTGGAAGCCACTGGCAAACACATTAATCACTGAAGCACCTCAGCTCCTCGGACCCTCAATAAATACCTCTACCCCCTAAGAGAGATTTACTGTTTTTGTGTTCTGTTGTTGTGTTTTTTTATTATTATTATACTTTAAGTTTTAGGGTACATGTGCACAACGTGCAGGTTTGTTACATGTGTATACATGTGCCATGTTGGTGTGCTGCACCCATTAACTCTTCATTTAACATTAGGTATATCTCCTAATGCTATCCCTTCCCCCTCCCCCCACCCCACAACAGGCCCCAGTGTGTGATGTTCCCCTTCCTGTGTCCTGTGTTCTCATTGTTCAATTCCCACCTATGAGTGAGAACATGTGGTGTTTGGTTTTTTGTCCTTGCGATAGTTTGCTGAGAATAATGATTTCCAGCTTCATCCATGTCCCTACAAAGGACATGAACTCATCATTTTTTATGGCTGCATAGTATTCCATGGTGTATATATGCCACATTTTCTTAATCCAGTCTATCATTGTTGGACATTTGGGTTGGTTCCAAATCTTTGCTATTGTGAATAGTGCTGTAATAAACATACGTATGCATGTGTCTTTATAGCAGCATGTTTTATAATCCTTTGGGTATATACCCAGTAATGGAATAGCTGGGTTAAATGGTATTTCTAGTTCTAGATCCCTGAGGAATCGCCACACCAACTTCCACAATGGTTGAACTAGTTTACAGTCCCACCAACAGTGTAAAAGTGTTCCTATTTCTCCACATCCTCTCCAGCACCTGTTGTTTCCTGACTTTTTAATGATCGCCATTCTAAATGGTGTGAGATGGTATCTCATTGTGGTTTTGATTTGCATTCCTCTGACAGGCAGTGATGATGAGCATTTTTTCATGTGTCTGTTGGCTGCATAAATGTCTTCTTTTGAGAAGTGTCTGTTCATATCCTTCGCCCACTTTTTGATGGAATTGTTTGTTTTTTTCTTGTAAATTTGTTTGAGGTTGTTGTAGATTCTGGATATTAGCTCTTTTCCAGATGAGCAGATTGCAAAAATTTTCTCCCATTCTGTAGGTTGCCTGTTCACTCTGATGGTGGTTTCTTTTGCTGTGCAGAAGCTCTTTAGCTGTTGTGTTTTTGTTGCTGCTGTGTTATACTGCTGTGTTTTTGTTGTTGCATTATGCTGTTGTATTTTTGTTGAACAGGAGATATGCATGAGCACAGCTGTCTATGGGTGGGTCCAAATGTGGGAGCTTGGTGTTTGGCTTGCCCCTGTGAATAGCCCCATCCTGTCTGCTTAGGCCAATGCTCCCACCTAACAGAGGGACTGTTCCCCAGGAAGGTCAGCAGCCTTTCATGGGAGTACATGTTGGTTTCAGGTCAAATCCATCCCCCAGAGGATCGCAATATCATACACAGAGAATGTATTGCAGTGTCTGAAGAGAGTTGCACCAAGGACTCAGAAGCTGACTCCCACCCCCTCAACTGGCCATAGTCTTGTGCATGTCTGCATTCATACTTTACGTGCCTCCATTCCAAGTCCTCCATATTAGGCTGCCCTTAGCCTTGGGTCCATCTTCTGAGATCACCTTATTAGGAAGCAATGAAGAAGTGGCAGAAGATGCTTAAACTTTACAGCCTCCTCCGAGTCAGAAATCGCCAGTCCCTACATTAAGATGAGCATGTAATACCACATGCCAGACATTAACCAATTTATTTATAATTCATTTAATCTAAACATAAATTTCATGCATGAGCTAGGTGTTATTATTATTATTTATCTTACTTTTAGATGTGGAAACAAAGAGGCAGAGAGAGGGAAAAACTTGGCCAAGGAAACACATGTAATAAGCGGTAACACTGGGACATGACTCCAAGCTGTCTGGAGGTTTTACCACCATGCCAAACCCATCTCTCAGTGAAGCCAGGGGACTGAATTCACACAGGTGTTTGATATCATCCAATGCCTCCAATCAGATGACTTAACAGAAGACAGATCCTTTCTCAAAAGCGCCACAGTTACCTACACAACAAAAAGATTTCATTTAAAACCTAGCATCCCATCCTCCTGCCAAGTCTGGACCCAAAACTTAGCATGAAGTGAAGGGGCTTACATCTTTTTACAACAAAGTGTGGGATGAGAAGAGATGGAGGACCACAGTTAAATTGAGAAGATTTCTTCAAAACTGCACACTTTAAGTAGATTGATATTTTTCCCTTAAAAAATGGAATTTTAAAAGATTTACTTACAGCTTTGTGCACACTTACATCCTCCTCCAGATTCCTCTGTTTTATGACAAAGACAACACAGGACATAGATGGTTTAGGCATCTTCCCTATGGGGACTCCAGATAGAAGATTCCTGTTCCACATAACTTTATCCTACTTGTCAACTAACAGAGTCCAAAATCCACTAAATACTGTAGGAGGGTGGGCATGGCCAAGGGTACAGGTGCTGAAACTACATGGTTAATTTTAAATTTGATTAAAGAGCACATAGAAAATCATTTCTGTATATTTAATTTACATGCCATATACCCACTCCCCACATATGCACAGCTTTCCCCACCATCAATATCCCATACCAAGGGGTTTATAGATACTCTCTGTACTTTCTGCTCAATTTTGCTATGACCGTAAAACTGTTCTAAAAAAGTAAAATATTTAATTAATAAAAATTCTGCATCAGAGTGTTACATTTATTACAAGTGTAATATATTGAACATCATCATTACCAAAAGCCCATCATTTTACATTAGGGTTCACTCTGGCATTTACATTAGAGTTCACTCTTGACATTGTACATTCTATGGATTTGGACTAATGTATAATGGCCTCCATCCATCATTATAGTGTCATACAGAATAGTTTCATTGCCCTAAAAAATCCCCTGTCTTCCACCTATTCATCTGTTCCTCCCTATAGTCCCTGACAATCACTGATTCTTTTACTATACTCATATTTTTGCCTTTTCCAGAATGTTACGTAGCTGAAATCAGTAAGTAGCCTTTTTAGACTGGCTCCTTTCACTTTGTAATGTGCACTTAAGTTTCCTCCATGTCTTTTTACTACTCAACTCCAAGATTTGGCATAAAACTACAGTGACAAAAGGTGTGTGGTACTGGCAAAAGAATAGACAAATAGCACATCGCTCAATAGGATAGAATAGAGAACCCAGCAATAGTCTTGATAGCTAGTTTCTTTTTAGACTGAATATTTCACTGTCTAGATATACCACAGTTTATCCATTCACCTGATGAAGGACATCTTGGTTGCTTCCAAATTTTGGCAATTATAGATAAAGCTGCTATAAACATCCATGTTCAGATTTTTGTGCAAACATGTTTTAAACTGTTTTGCTTGAATACCAAAAGGCGTGATTGCTGGATCATATGGTAAGAATATGTTTAGTTTTCTAAGAAACTGCCAAACTGTCTTCCAAAGCGTCTGGACCATTTGTATTCCCACCAGGAATAAATTAAAGTTTCTGTTGAACTCAGAATCCTCAACACATCCTCACCAGAATTTGGCATTGTCAGCATTTTTGGAATTTGGCCATTCTAATAGGTGTGTAATGGTATCCCATCGTTGTTTTAGTTTGCAATTCCTTAGTGACATATGATGTTGAGCATCTTGTATTTGCCTACTTACCTCTGTATATCTTGTTTGGTGAGCTGTGTATTCAGATCTTTGGGCCATTTTTTAATAGAGTTATTCATTTTCTTATAGCTGAGTTTCAAGAGTTATTTGTATATTTAGGATAACAGTCCTTTATCAGATGCCTCTTTTGCATATGTTTTTTCCCAGAATGTGACTTATCTTCTCCTTCTCTTGAAACTGTCTCAGAGCAGAACTTTTTAATTTTAATAAAGTTCAGCTTATAAATTATTTCTTTCATGGAACATGTTTTTGGTGTTGTATTTATTTATTTATTATTTAATTTTTTAGTTTTTTGAGACGGAGGCTCGCTCTGTCACCCAGGCTGGAGTACAATGACGCGATCTCTGCTCAATGCAACCTCCGCCTCCCAGGCTCAGTGATTCTCCTGCCTCAATCTCCCTAGTAGCTAGCATTATAGGCATCCATCACGCTGTCTGGCTAATTTTTGTATTTTTAGTAGAGACAGGATTTCACCATATTGGCCAGGCTGGTCTCGAACTCTTTGCCTTAAGTGATCTGCCCACCTCGGTCTCCCAGAGTGCTGAGAATACAGGCGTGAGCCACTGTGCCCGGCCTGGTGTTGTATTTAAAAAGATATTGCCATACCCAAGATCACCTAGATTTTTTTTTACATATTCAAGGAATTTTATAGTTTTGTGTTTTACATTTAAGTCTATAATGCATTTTGAATTAATTTTTAAGGAGTGTATTCATTTTTTTGCATATGGATGTCCTATTTTTCCAGGATCATTTGTTGAAGACTATCTTTGCTCCATTATGCTACCTTTGCTCCTTTATCAAAGATCAGTTGACTATACTTATGTGGGACTGTTTCTGGGCTCTCTATTCTGTTCCATTGAGCTATTTGTCTATTTCTGTGCCAATACCACTCTCTCTATTACTGTATTACTTTATTACTAAAGCTTTATACTAAGTCTTGAAGTTTGGTAGTAACAGTCTGCCAACTTTGTTCTTCTTCATATAGTGTTGGCTATTCTAGGACGTATTGCTCTCCATATAAACTTTAGATTTGGTTGGTTGGCATCCACAAGATAACTTTCTGGGATTTTGATTGGAATTTTGTTGAATCTATAGATTAAGTTGGGAAAGACTGACATGGTGATGATATTGAGTCTCCCTATCCACAAACATGAGGTGTGTCTTCTATTATTTAGTCTTTTGATTTCTTTAGTCAGAGCTTTGTAATTTTCCTCATAAATATCTTGTGCATATTTTGTTAGATTTATACCTAAGTATTTCATTTTATGGGGTTCTAATGTAAATGGTATTGTGTTTTTAATTGCAAATGCCACTTATTCATTGCTAGTATATTGGAAAGTGATTGACTTTTGTATGTTAACCGCTTATCTGCAACCTTGGAATAATTGTTTATTATTTCCAGGAGTTTTATGGGTTTTTTTTTTCAGATTTCTACATAGAAGATCATGTCATCTGTGAAAAAAGACAGTTTCAGTTCTCTGTTCCTAATACCTCTTATTTATTTTTGTTGTCATATTACATTAGCTAAGAATTTAAGTACAATGTTGAATAGAAGTGGTAAGAGGAATATCCTTGCCTTGTTCTTGATCTTAGCAGAAAAACTTATAGGCTGTCATCAAATATGATGTTAGCTGTAGGTTTTTTGTAGATGTTTTTTACCAAGTTGATTTTGTTTCCAAGTTAATTGATTTTTCTCTAATTTTTATTATTTCTTTTCTTCTACTTACTTTGGATTTAAATTGCTCTTCTTTTTCTAGTTTCCTAAAGTTGAAACTTAGATTATTAATTTTAGATCTTTCTTTTTTCTAATACTTGTATTCAATTCCTAGTTTCTTCTCATTTCTAGTTTGCTGAAAGTTTGTAATTATAAATGGGTATTGGATTTTGTCAAATGCTTTCTGTGTACCTATGATCCTGTGATTTTTCTTCTTTAGCATGCTGATGTGATGAATTACATTAGTTGATATTAGAAAAGTAAATTAGCCTTCTATAACTGGGATAAATCTCACTTAGTCATGATGCAGAACTCTTTTTATGCATTGTTGAATTCAATTTACTAATATTTTGTTGAAGTTTTTGTGTCTATGGCCTGCAGTTTTCTTCTCTTGTAATGTCTTTGTCTGGCTTTTGTATTAGGATAATGCTGGCCTCCTAAAACGAGTTAGATCACATACCCTCTGCCTCTATTTTCTGGAACAGATTTTAGAGAATTTTTTTTTTTTTTTTTGAGATGGAGTTTTGCTCTTGTTGTCCAGGACGGAGTGCAATGGCGCAATCTCGGCTCACCACAACCTCTGTCTCCCGGGTTCAAGATATTCTCCTGCCTTAGCATCCTGAGTAGCTGAGATTACAGGCATGCGCCACCACCCCCAGCTAATTTTCTATTTTTAGTAGAGATGGGTTTCTCCATGTTGGTCAGGCTGGTCTCGAACCCCCGACCTCAAGTGATCTGCCCACCTTGGCCTCCCAAAGTGCTGGGATTACAGGCGTGAGCCCCCACGTCAGCACTAAAGAATTTATATCATTTCTTCCTTAAATGTTTGGTAGGATTCACCAGTGAACCCATTTGAGCTTGGTGCTTTTTGTTTGGGAAGATTAATTATAGATTCCATTTCTTTAATAGATATAGCCCTGTTTAAATTATCTATTTCTTCTTGTGTGAATTTTAGCAGACATGTCTTTCAAGGAATTGATCTGGTTTATCTAGATGGTCCAATTTGTTTACAATATTATTCTATTGTCTTTTTGATGCCTATGGATGTGTAGTGATGTCCCCTCTTTCAGTTTTGATATTAGTAATTTGTGTCTTCTCCCTTTTTTTCTTAGCCTGGCTACAGGTGTATCAATGTTATTGATTTTTTTAATTTCTATTCAATAGCTTTCTATTAAACTTATGGTTTGTTGATTTTCTCTACTGATTTTTTTCCAATTTCATTGATTTTTGCTCTAATTTTTATTGTTTCTTTTCTTCTACTTACTTTGGATTTAAATTGCTCTTCTTTTTCTAGTTTCCTAAAGTAGGAGCTTAGATTATTTATTTTATATGTTGCTTTTATCTAATGTTTGTATTCAATGCTATACATTTCTCTTTAAGCAGTGCTTTCTCTGCATATCACAAATTTTGTTGTTTTATTTTTATTTTCATTTAGTTTGAAATATTTTTAAAACTTCCTTTGAGGCTTCTTCTTTGACTCATGTTATTTCGAAGGATGTTGCTTAATCTATAAGTATTTGGAGATTTTCCAGCTATCTTTCCATGATTTATTTCTAGTTTAATCCCACTGTGGTCTGAGAGCAGACATTGTATGATTTGTATGCTTTAAATTGTGTTAAGTTGTGTTTTATGGCCCAGAATTTGTTCTTTCCTGCTGATTGTTCCATGTGAGCTTGAGAAGAATGTATATTCTACTGTTGCTGGATGAAATAGTCAATAGATGTCAATTATATCCATCTGTTGATGGTTGTGTTGAGTTCAACTGCGTTCTTACTGATTTTCTGCCTGCTGGATCTGTCGATTTCTGAACAGGGGCATTGAAGTCTCCAAGTACAATAGTGGATTTTTCTATTTCTCTTTGCTCTTCTATCAGTTTTTGCCTCACATATGTTGATGCTCTTTTCTTAGGCCCATACACATTAAGGATTATTATGTTTTCCTGGGGAAGTGATCCCTTTGTGATTATGTAATGTCGAACTTTATCCCTGATAATTTTCCTTCTTCTGAAGTTGGCTCTGTCAACAATTATTATAGCTATTTCCTATTTCTTTTGATTAATGTTAACATGGAATATTTTTTTCCACCCCATTACTTTTTATCTGTATGTGTTTTTACATTTAAAGAGGGTTTCTTACAGACAACAGGTAGTTGGGTCTTGTTTTCAGATCCACTCTGACAACCTCTGTCTTTTAATTGATATACTTAGATCATTGGCATTTAAAGTAATTACTGATATAGTTGGATTAATGTCTACCATATTCATTGCTGTTTTCTATTTGTTACCTTTGTTCTTTGTTTCTATTTTTGTCTTCCACCCTTTTCTTCCTTTTGTGGTTTTAATTGAGCATTTTATATAAGTTTATTCTCCTTTCTTATCAGATCTATTATACTTTCTTTAACTTTTTTTTTTAGTGATTGCCCTAGACTTTGTAATGTACATTCACAACAATTTCATGTCCACTTTCAAATAACACTATACCAGTTCCCAGGTAGAGTGAGTGCCTCATAATAATAAAATAGTCCTAGTTTATCTTCCCATCCCTTGTATCACTACTTATTTATTTTACTGATACAGAAGCATATGTAAACATATATAATCAAATATATTATTATTATGAATAAGCTATTGTCTATTAGATCAGTTAAGAATAAGCAAAACTAAAATGTTTATTTTATCTTCACTTATTCCTTCTCTGATGCTCTTTCTTTCTTTATGTGGATACAAGTTTCTCTAACCTATATTACTTTACAGCTCTCTAAAGAATTTCTTGTCAACAAATTATCTCAATTTTTTATTTTATAATAAAATCTTTATTTCTTCTTCAGTTTAAAGGGATAATTTCACAGGGTGCAGAATTTTAGGTTGGTGAAGGTCTTTTCTTAACAGTAAATACTTCTCTCTTTTTAATTTTACTTTAAGTTCTGGGATACATGTGCAGAACGTGCAAGTTTGTTACACAGGTATACCATAGTGGTTTGCTGTACCCATCAACCTATCATCTAGGTTTTAAGCCCTGCATGCATTAGGTATTTGTCCTAATGCTCTCTCCCTCCTTGGCCTCCACCCCCGACAGACCCCAGTGTGTGATGTTCCCCTCCCTGGGTCCGTGTGTTCTCATTGTTCAACTCCCACTTAGGAGTGAGAACATGCAGTGTTTGGTTTTCTGTTCCTGTGTTAGTTTGTTGAGGATGATGGCCTCCAGCTTCATCCATGTCTCTACAAAGGACATGAACTCACTCTTTTTTATGGCTGCATAGTATTCCATGGTGTCTATGTGTCACATTTTCTTTATCCAGTCTATTATTGATGGACATTTGGGTTGGTTCCAAGTCTTTGCTATTGTAAATAGTGCTGCAATAAACATATGTGTGTACTGAACACTAAATATTTCACTTCTCTCTCTTCTTGCTTTCATGGTTTCCAAGGATAAGTCAGTTGTAATTCTTCTCTCCTCTGTAAGTAAAGTGTTGTGTTTTTTTTCTCCCTCTGGTTTTTTTCAGAATTTTTTTCCTTATCTTTGATTTTCTGATTTTAAGTTATGAATCTCTGTATCTACCTGCTTCTCTTCTATGATAGGCCTATATGTAGGTTTTTTTTTGGCATTTATCCTGTTCTTGGAGCTTCTTGGATCTGTGGGTTGATATCTGATATTAATTTAAGAAACTCTTCAGTCATTGTTACTGCACGTATTACTTCTGCTCCTTTCTCTCTTTTTTCTCCTTCTGCTCTTCTTATTACACATATTTTATACTTTTTGTAGTTGTCCCACTGTTTTTAAATAACCTGTTCTTGTTTTTTAAATAACTATTATTGTTTCTTAGTTTTTTATTTGCTTTTTCATTTTGAAGGTTTCTGTTGATATATGTGCAAGCGCAGAGATTTTCCTCAGCTGTGTCTAGTCTAGTAATGAGCCAAACAAAAGCATCCTTTATTTCTTATACAATGTTTTTTATCTCTAGCATTTCCTTTTACTTTTTTCTTAGAATTCCATTTCTCTGCTTACATTGTCCTTGTGTTTTGCATGCTGACCAATTTTTTCATTGAACCCCTTAGCATATTAATAATAGTTGTTTCAAATTTTTATTCCAGTAATTCCAACATTCATGCCATTTCTGAGTCTGGCTCTGATACTTCCTTTGTCTCTTCAAATTAAGAAGTTTGAAGTTCTCTTTTAGTATGCCTTGTAATTGTTTTCTGATAGCTGGATGTAAGTGCAGAGCAGAAGGAAACATGATAAATGTGCCTTTAACAATGTGGTGGTAAGGTGTAGGGGGAAGTGATGCATTTTACAGCCTTGCGATTAAGTCTCAGTTTTTGAGCCTCTGAATTGTGACCTTCACAAATATGTCTTAGTTTTTTGCTCTCCCACTTAGATGAGAAAGGATTAGTAAAGCAGGCTAGAGTTGGGTATTTCTCTTTCCCCAGGTCATTAGGTTCTGATAAAATCCTAATAGTTTAGGTCATGTTTAAAATAAAAGTTTCTCTTGAGGGCGGGGCTTGTTAAGAACAGAATGCTCTGACATATTTCAAAACGGTTTCTTTTCCCCTACCCCTGCTGAGGGCACAAGGGGATTTTTCTCTAATATTCACTGTGAGAACTTGGTGGAGCTCCTGTAAATAAAACTTACAAAAATGTGTGGGGTCCTCATTTTTTAACTTTCAAACTGTCCACTGTAAGCCTCCAACAATTCATCAATTACGGTCCAAAGTTTTCTACCCGGTTTAGGTTTCTGTTCCATTAAGTTGTGATTCTCTGTATCTACGTGCATATCTCCAATTTTGGGAGCAGTGGTTTGCCCTGCAACCTTACTTCTCTAAGTATCTAAGAAGAGTTGTTGATTTTTCAGTTTTTCTAGCTTTTATTGTTGGAGCATGGAGTGACGACTTCTAAGCTTTTTCCCTTCCAGACCAGAAATGTAACCTTTAAAAACAAAATTGCTAACTTTAGGCATCTTTAAAAGTGAATATCTTTTGTGATTTAGCTTTTTGCCATCTATTTCAACCCTTCCTATTTTATCTGAAGTTTTGTGTTAGTCCACTAGAACAATTTTTAGTTGTCTTGCTTCTTAGCTTATATCAGTCTTTCTTACTTTTAGAGCAATGAGTTATGTATTTATGTGTTATTCTGTGTTGTTTATTCAACAAACAGGTTTTAAATGAGACCTTCTTACCTTTTGTTGAACTGATTTGAGAGGTTCCAAAGAATTATTTTCAATTTTTAGCATAAGTTTCTTAGACAAATGCTGTGTGTCAGCAATGGACTAGATGCAAAGTTACAAAGAAAAATAAAATAAAATAACAGTACAATAAAAATTCAAAATTTTATTGAACAGTCCAGGCACAGTGGCTCACGCCTGTAAACCCAGCACTTTGGGAGTCTGAGGCGGGTGGATTACCTGAGGTCAGGAGTTCGAGACCACCCTGGCCAACATGGTGAAACCCTGTCTCTACTAAAAATGCAAAAAATTAGCTGGGCATGGTGGCAGGTGCCTGTAATCCCAGCTACTCAGGAGGCTGAGGCAGGAGAATTGCTTGAACCTGGGAGGCGGAGGTTACAGTGAGCCGAGATCATGCCATTGCGCTCCAGACTGGGCAACAAGAGTGAAACTCCATCTCGAAAAAAATAATAATAATAATAAAATAAAATAAAACAAAACTTGTTGAACATCATAAGACGTCCCTCAGAAGACCACCAAAATAATGTAATATAGTATTGCTGATAAGCTCAGGATGAGAATAGTAAATAGTAGATTCTCCCAAGGAGGGAGCCATCACTTCTCACTGATAAAATCTAACCATTATTGAACACCTGATATGCCACTTTTGGGTAAGTATGTTTTTAGTGATTAAAAAGTACCTAAGGAAGTGAAGAAATATTTTTCTGGTTCTTGTAAGTTGAGAAAAACTAGCTAGGTAATGTTTCATTTAGAAATGCAGAATAGACACAACATAGAAGATCGAGGTGATCTCAGGAAGCCTTCATGACAGAGCACCTAGGATAGACCTTGAGCAACGGCCAGGATTCGGAGAGGAGAATTTGGTGAGCAAAGGTCTGACATTGGGATGAGCGTGGCATAACTTTTAATTAGGTTTGGGTTTGAAAAGAAGGAAAATATATCTTATTAATATTTCTAGTTCCATGTTGAGAGGCCACTGTGGAATGGTATAAAAAAAAACAAAGTTTCTCAATATGAGTTTGGTTGGTTTCAAGACAGAGAAAATATGTATTAATACAAGCTCTATATTCACCTTCCCAATTAGAGTGTGGTGTGTAGAAAAGGCTGTAAAAATAATTTATCGTGAACATGTTCTTTAGTTGAATAGGTGATAGTTTCAGCTGTTGGAATCCACAATTACCCTTCTTCAATCAGTTGATCTGAAGCAGCATTAAAATGTTCTGATAAACCCCCTTGGAAGGATAGTAAGCCAACATTTACTAAACATTTAAAAACACTGCCCTTCCAAGGGGATTATGGAAGCATTTTTATGCTCTCTGATAGCAAATAAGTATACTCAATACCAAATAGATGTTTAGCAAATAAGCATTGATAGCTCTGTCTTTGTTTGTAATTGTCCTTTTGTTAGCTAATTTGAGCAACGATGAAAGGATATGTCATACAGGTACTTTCCTCATTCAAGCCCACTGCCTACATGCAGGATGCAGGTCACAACTCTCTGTTCAGGCCAGTTCTTCCTTTCAACTAACTTATGTTTCATGAAGTTATTTTCTAATTTATTGAAATGTAGTTTCTCTGCCCACAGTGAAAGTACTTTATTTTCCTCTGTGCTCCTTATACAATAGTGTAGAAAGAGCATCCAGGTATGAAATGTATATAAACAAAGAATTAGCATTCCATACTTGAGTTTTCATCTCTTCCACCTGGAGCACCATTAGATGTCGATGCTCTTGGAATGAACCTGCTTGCACACTCACCAGCAGCCTCTCACCAATAGGAGAGGGACAGGATTGAGGTACCCTCTCTGCAGGCTTGCCTGTCTACCCAAAAGGGAAGTGGTACCCAAAAGGAAAGGGTGTGGTATTTGTTTTTCATTCCACCCTCTCATCACCAAAGTCCTTCCCCACCATTTGCTAATGTGGTATTTCCAAAATTTTATCCCTTTATGATTGTTAAATGGCTTTGTCCCTTTAATTTTGTATCCTTTGAAGACTACCAGATGTCTGTAGTTTGCTGCATCTGAGAATATCTGAAAGAGAGCAAGGTGGGAGGGTACCATGATGCTGGACCCTTCTGAAGGCCAATGGGCAGAGGCAAGTATGATAGTTAATATTGTCAACTTGATTGGATTGAAGGATGCAAAGTATTGTTCCTGGGTATGTCTGTGAGGGTGTTGCCAAGGGACATTAACATTTGAGTCAGTGAACTGGGAGAGGCAGACCCACCGTCAGTGTGGGTGGGCACCATCCAATCAACTTCTAGCACAGCTGGAATAAAGCAGACAGAAAAAGGTGGGAGAAACTTACTTGCTGAGTCTTCTGGCCTTCATCTTTCTCCTGTGCTGGATGTTTCCTGCCTTTGAACATCAGACTCCAAATTCTTCAGCTTTTGGACTCTTGGACTTACAAGAGTGATTTGCCAGGGACACTCTGGCCTTTGGCCACAGACTAAAGGCTGCACTATCAGCTTCTCTACTTTCGAGGTTTTGGGACTCAGACTGGCTTCCTTGCTCCTCAGCTTGCAGACAGCCTATTGTGGGACTTCACATTGTGATCGTGTGAGTCAATTCTCGTAATAAACTCTCCTTCATATATACACCTATCCTATTAGCTGTGTCCCTCTAGAGAACCCTGACTAATACAGCAAGTGTCGCTGCGTGACGGAAAAATCGAGCCAGCTTGACTTCACTATTAACTATTAAAATGCTACATCTAGTTAGCCTTTTGAACAGAGACAAAATTCCTTCCTTATTTACCAATTCACGTGGTAATTTTACTGTTTCTAAGATGTAGATAAAAATCCTTCAAAAGCCACAAGATATAGTTTCAGCCTTAAGAATGTGGCTTCTTCCCTCTTTCTCCTTCTTTTCTCTTCATCACACTCTTCATCCTCTTTCTCTTCTTCCTTGCCTTCCCCCCGCTTTCTCTTTTTCCTCTTCACACAGTAAATACTAGCTGAATGATGAGACTAAAGTAGGGATGTCAGGAAAGACCCTGCTGAAAACTGTCTGAGAATCCATGACCAGTGGAATAAGGCTTAAACTCCTGCTATTTGTAGGATTAGAATTGGTAGCAATGGCACAAACAACAAAACTAGGGCTGATGAAGATGGGTGACATAGAAGATACAATAGATTCCTGAGGCTGCCTTAATTCATTTTAGCAAGGATTAGATATACTTAATGGTTCCTTTTTATACAACCATTTAATTACTTTCCTGAGTAGAGGTATCTGTATGTATTATATAATGTAAAATCTTTCCAAATTAGAAAAAAATAATAAACAGAAATAAAAAGGAAAGGAAGGAGCACTGTCCTTTAGACAATATTATTTCATAGTCAGATCCTAACATAGGTTAACATTTCAAATGACATCTGCAAAATCTCTTTCTAAATCTGCTTCCATCATAGTGTTAAATACTTCAGTTCACATTAGCACCATGTGGAGAAAAAAGCAGACATTTTAAAAATTGTCGTCTTATTAACTGATGTGAGAAAATGTTTCTCAATCTAATGAAGTATGAATTAGTTATATCCTTATATTTTCTAGGCTGTGATTATTAGTACCCTAGTGAAATGCTGAAATCACATGTTTGAAAATACAGATACAAACATATTTCTGAAGAAAATAAATAAACAAAATCAGGCTTGTTACTCTGGTTCAATAATAAATTCAAATATGAAGAACAGGAACTCTTAAATATAAAGATTAGAAAGAAAGGTACTCTCATGTCAAAATCTCAGTTGTTTTATTTGGTAAAAAAAAATAGTTGTTTAATTTGGTAACAAATTATTTAGGTCATTGTTTATTCACACAGTCTTCTATTAGCTTCTCACAAACAAATAGAAGAAGGTGATACTCCTTCCTCTGAGAATCTGTCATTAATTTGGAAAGGTCAGACACACCAGCATAAAAGAGTTAAGAAATGGCAATGAGATTTGTTGGTGGTGATAACTACTTCTGTGGGTCAATTTCCTGACCTAAAAAATAAAGGGATGGGGAGGGATCGTTTAACTCAATAGGCTTTATTCCATCTCAAAAGTGTATATCAGCATAAAAACGTGGTTTAATAAGAGGAAAATAAATTGTATAATTTTTTCACATAGCTATCGAGAGTGGACAGCTCTGTACCAAGAAGTGCAGCATGGTTCTAAATGTCACTGAATCAACTTCTCCAGATAAATGCAGAGACCTACAAATTTGTGCATAAAAGGTTGAGCTCAGGGCAACTTGCTCACCTCACCTCCCATCCATGCTTTTCCCTCTGGGTCAAGGCTCCTCCATGTCCGTACGTTAAGGAGAAACACTCAAATGGCTCAGTGGCCTGCAAATAGGGTGTGAGGACTCCAAAAAATGTGATTGCACTGTTTCAAGGAGTAGCAGCTACTCAGTTTGAGTGGACTGCTGATATACAGAATTTAGGTCCAATTTTTCCTCTAATTTTTTAAGAGAAATGAAAAACTTGAATTTTTATGTGAAATCTTCCAAAATGACCTTCTAAAATAATATTTCCCTTTTGACAACCATCATAACATTTTAAGGAAACAACATATGAACCAAATGAAATATATCTATAAGCTATGGGCTATGGGCTGGACATAGACTAAGGACACCAGTGTGTTATATTTGTTCCAGTGATTCAGTGTGAACTGGAGAAGTGAGGGGAAGCCTGTGATGTTTACTGCAGGGTTTGAGCTACTCCTTGAATGTGTGTGTGTGTGTGTGTGTGCGCACATATGCACATAACTAACTGTGTACACACAAGGATATATATAACTGGGAAGGTAAAAATGGAGGCCAATATCCAGACCCTGGAAATATCCATGATCAAATGGCTGGAATGATAGGAAAGTATGGAAAGTTTGGGCATCACAGTAGAATGTTTTCCTGGCTAGAGGAGACAGAAGATTGAGTTTGTTGTAAAACAGAGCCTTGAAAGGCAGATGAAGATGTTTGTGCTAGCAGAAAATTCTTAAACAATCTTAATTAATTACATGTTGATCATATGTAAAGATGTGTGTCTCCCAGGATACCGGACATAAAATAATACTACCAATGAAAACCCAGGACTCCATATAATAGATTAAATGAATTGTATCAAGACCCAACAAACAATGACATTTTCAAAACATATTTCTTCCTCCTCACTTATTATCAATCATAAATATGAATTTCAAATCTTAGTTGATTTCAGTGGCAAAAATGCTGGAGTTTTGATTATTTGTATAGTGATCCTGATGTAAATTTCTCCAGTAGGCAAGACAGAAAATTAGAGTTGAGCTGAATGTCAATTATTCATGCTAATCTCCATTCATGTACAAATATCTGATGAAACTCATATAATGAAGCTGGGTTCATTTTCACCTTTAGTGAAAAGAAAATATCACTGAAAGGATTTGAAACTAGGAACTGAAAATTCAAAATTATCTTTTTCTTGAACACTCGAGGAACTCAAGATTTTCACATTACTTTTGTTTTGGTTTCCCTTGTTCAGTCTTTTGTTTGTGTTTTGTTGTTACTGTTTATTTATTATTATTTGTGTTTGTTTGTTTTTTGATATTATCTTCTTGGAATGAAAATTCCAAACTAGACAGAAGGGAATGCTACAAAATTTAAATTTTCCTCCCAGCCTTTAAACCAGGGCATAGTTCACCTCTCCAGAGGCAGCAGCTGCTATCAGTTCTTTGGATAAACTTCCAGAAATATTACATACATATAAGTATCACTTAGACACTGAATTAAGAACATAAAAGAGCCCAAATAGAAGTCACTTAGAAGGTATAGATTTGTTTTTCTCTCATGTCAAAGAGGTCTGGAGGCAGGCACACCAAGCTGGTAAATATCAGAGACTCAGGCACTTTTAATCTTTCTTTGTCATTATTCTCAGGATGTAGTTTTTATCCTTAAAGTCACCTCATAAGCACAACATAATTGCTAGAATGAAATCTATCACATCAATATTCCAGGCAAGAAGAAGGAAGAACAAAAGGATATCACTCCCAGCAGTCAGCTCCCTTTAAAGAGCTTTCTTGAAAATCCCACATCACATCTAATTGTTTAGCCTTTTACGCTTAAGCCTAAAGTAGGTTTTAAGGTTTTAAGCAGGTTTTAAGCTGGATACTTTGCAAGTCCCAAATATAGGGGCTCTGTTGGTAAAGAATAAAGGAAGAAGGGATATTGAATAGGCAACTAGCAACCCACAATATAGAAGCCTACACATACATGTATTCTCTTCCTTCACATTTTTTAAACAAATGGTAGCTTACTAACACAGTCACATTGCTTTTAACTCTATCCTCCACATTCATTAGATTTCAGTGGTACCAAAACCAAAGGCCAAAGGCCAGGGCTGATTCCTCTAAAAGATAGGCTCTGCCCTCCTTCAGCTGCTCATAATAACAATTGCTTCCTGCACTCCTTGCTATGCAAAGAGGAGCAGTCACAAACCAGCAACATCACTGTTAACTAAAAGCTTCCAGAGTCTACTAGAAATGCCGAATCTCAGCTCTTCTCCAAATCTACTGAATCAGAATTTGTAGTTTAACAAGATCTCAGGTAGTGTGGATGAGGATTTCAGTTTGAGAAGCAGTATGCACATTTAGCCGTTCTAAGGTTCCAGATTAGTGACAGCAAAGCTTGAGAGTCTGTTAGGAGACTTCTCCCAACTAGCTTTTGGGGTCTGGAAGTAATTCCATATCCTAGGCGGGGTATCTGTGAGAACACTAGAGTAAACCAGCACCAGTTTGAGCATCAAGCTGTCAACTTACTAATCTATTTCTGATTGTGCCAGTAGTCAGAAGTTCTGGTCCTTCTTCCCTAATGTCGTGGGCTGGGTCCTTCCTCCTATCCCCACTCCCTCTCTGCAAAACTTGAAGGAAAGTAGCATTCAACTCGAGCTAACTCCCTGGTTTTATCTTCCCTTTTCTTATGGAGCTGTCCTTGCTTCCAGTTTCCTTGACTCTTCTCAAATGAGCATCACTTGTTTCTAATCATTAAAACCAACAACTCAGAATTTATCACCATCCTGAAGCCTAGATCCTGGCTTTTTTTTTTTTTCTTTTTCTGCTTCATTGAGTCAGGACAACGTTGATGTCTCAGTCAATTTGAGCTGCTACATCACAGCACCATAGACAGAGTGGCTTAAACAACAGAAATGTATTTGTCACAGTTCTGGAGGACAGAAAGTCCAAGATCAGGGCGCCGGCATAGTCAGGTTCTGGTGAGGGCCCCCCTCTTGATTCACAGATGGATGCCTTCTGTCTGTAACCTCACGTGGTAGGGAAGAGAGACAAAAGGAGACCAGGCTCTCTCCTGTCTCTTCTTATTGGGGCACTAGTCTCATCATGGGGGCTCCACCCTCATGACCTAATTACCTTCCAAAAGCATCACCTCCTAATACCAGCATGTTAAGGATTAGAGTTTCAACATGTACATTCTGAGGGGACACAAGCATTCAGTTCATAACACTTGGCTATTTACAGTAGCTAGGCTAAGGGCTGAGTTTGACACCCTCTCAAAGTCTCTTTTAGAGTCAGTCCTGCCTCCCAGATCTCAGGCAGATTTTTTCCACTGTAAGTTTATACCAAGCCTTGAGCGTCCCTGATGGTTCTCTTTTATCCCAGGGTAAAATCAGCCTAATGCCCAAAAGACCATGCTGCTAATGTCAAGGTGTAACTTGTTGCTTTGTCCCACCATTTTCTTAAGTCCACTGTTAGCACAGCAAGAACTGCTTCTAGGTGCTGGGGCCAGGCTGAAATGCAGAGGTTGGTTAAGTGGCTCTAGCTGGGATGGAGATAGGCAAGCTTAGCAGAACCTAATAATTGCAGTCTAGTTGGGTCCTAATGTCAACACTATGTGAATTTGGATGGATAAAAAGGCCATTAGATTTGACAAAATGTAGGCTGTTAACCTTTAAGAGAGCAATCTCAGCAGAAAAGTAGGGCCGGAAGGCAGATTGCAATGAATTAAGCAAGGAATGAAAAACAGAGGAGAAGAGGCAGCTGATAACATTAATTTCTGACATCTGTGGGTAGAAGGAAGAAGCTATAAGATGTAACAGAATCAAATTATATTTTTGTAAGATAAGGGAGAACTACACATTTTTGAAGGCAGAAGAGAAAGAGTCTGTGCAAAGGACATACTGGAGACAAACTCAATAGAGCAACAGAAAAATCTTTGAGAGTAAAGATAACGAAGGAACACTGCAGAGGGGTTGTCTAAAGAGGAGGAACTTCTCATATATAGTAAGAAAGAATGAAGGAATAAATGTAGACACAAAATACAATCAGGTGTGTCTGCACATTGGTTCACCTAAATAGTCTTACACTCAACAAATTAATAGAACAGGCAATGTTTTTTATTACATTGAGGACTTTCATAGAATCAAAGATTTGTACTGTAAGAAAAGCTTATGGAAACAAATCTGTCGGTGTAATTTTTTTTTTTCATTCAAAGAGATGGGAAACCATGAATGAAAAAAATAAACTGATTTGCCAAGACTGGTTTAAAGTAATCTAGTGGCCTTCAGGACTTGACACTATCTAAAGAGTCCCAATGGGGACATAGACACTCTAAGAGTAAGCCCTAATGAGTTAACCTCACTTCACTTTTGGACATAGTTACTAGGCTATGCTGGGATTCAAGTGTGCTATGATCCAAGGTGCTATGGTTTGTTTTGTCCCTGCCAAAACTCATGTTGAAATTTGTTCCTCAATATGGCAATACTGGGAGGTGAGTCCCAGAGGAAGCAATCCTCTTTCCTCAGCCTCCTGAGTAGCTGGGATTATAGGTACAAACCACTGTACCCAGCAATAATTTGCATTTTTAAACACCTGAAATAGAAACAGATGTGCCATTTATTTTCACTCATGGCTACAAAAAATCTATTTTCTATTTTAGGATTTTTGTGGAATACGGTATGTCTGCAAGGATTTTTTTTTAAGAAACTATAAGTTAGATCTTTAAAACACCTAGAAATGTCACTGGTTTTTAAACTACTTTCTTTCAGCCCAAATATCCTTTTTGAATAATAACATTCCAACCTCCGAAATTCCTTCCAGAATACCTTTCTGGAATTTGGTTAAATATGAACATGCTTCACTTGATGGGTGTTGGCAGTTGGGCTTGAGTTGTCTTCCCCAAAGGGGCTGGCTCTGGGACAAACAAGGCTGCTAAGAGCCAGCTCTGTCACCATGGAAACACAGCTGCTCCTGTAAGCACCCACAGCCCAGCCTCAGTCACCAGCACTGGTAGCACATCCTACTTGAAATATTTACATCATAACAGCTTGAGTGTGGCTCGTACAACCCAGAGCTCATCCCTCTCTTCCAGAAATCACACAACTGGCTTTCATCAATGGCAGAGAAACAAGATTGTTCCCAGGGTAGTTTTTAATTTTTTCCTAAAAGGTGAATTCCAAAGATAATAAAGCAGAAAACTCCACAACATCCCTTCCCCACCCCAAAATGGAACAGGCCATTAAACATATTATTTAAGTACTGTAAGTAACAAATATGTTAGAACCCCTAAAAGTCAACATAGACACTCTAAGAATAAGCCCTAATGAGTTAGCCTCACTTCACTTTTGGATGTAGTTACTAGGCTATGCTGGGATTCAAGTGTGCTATGATCCAAGGTGCTATTGTTTGTTTTGTCCCTGCCAAAACTCATGTTGAAATTTGTTCCTCAATATGGCAATACTGGGAGGTGAGTCCCAGTGGAAGGTGTTTGAGTCAGTGGGGCAGATCCCTCATGAATAGACTAATGCTCTCCTTTGGGAGTAAGTGACTTCTCACTCTCATGGTAAAGGATTAGTTTCTGAGAGAACAGGTTGTTAGAGTCTGGTTTCCTCGGTTTCATTCTCCCTCCATGCGATCAATTTGCACATGCCAGCTTCCCTCTGCTTTCTGACACAAGTTGACGCAGCCTAAGACCCCCATCAGATGCAGATGCCCAACTCTGAACATTCCAGCCATCAGAATTGTGAGCCAAATTAATATATTTTCTTTATAAACTACCTAGTCTCAGGTATTCTGTTATAGCAACACAAAACAAGCCAAGACACATGCACCTCAAGGTGCAAATTCAAGTGCACCTGAATTTCATCAAAGCATTTAGCAATCAATTACACTCCAAAAATAATGATTCTCCTGGACCAAAACCAGATGCAAGCATTTGAAGGGAAATGTCATGTTAATATAGTTCTGGGGCTTTTCCAAAGACATCTCAGAACTCTTAGTTTGGGCAATAAGAAAATGGGAATCAAAGGAAAAAAATCATTATATCAAAAAGACACAAGCATGCATATTTTTATCACAGCATAATTCACAATTGCAAAGATATGAAACCAACCTAAGTGTCCATCAACTGAAGAGTGGATAAAGAAAATTAGGTATATTCGCACCAGGGAATACTACCCAGCCACAAAAAAGAATGAAATAATGTCTTCTGCAGCAACTTGGATGGAACTTGAGACCATTATTCAAAGTAATTCAGGAGTGAAAAACCAAATATCATGTGTTCTTACTTATAAGTGGGAGCTAAGCTATGGGTACACAAAGGGATACAGAGTGGTATAGTGGATATTGGAGACTCAGAAGGGAGGAGGGTGGAAAGAGGATAAGGTGATTTTTAAAAAACTACATATTGTCTCAAACTATGAAACTACTACAAGAAAACATTAGGAAAACTCCCCAGGACATCAGTCTGGGCAAAAATTTCTTGAGTAATACCCCACAAGCACAGGCAAACAAAGCAAAAATGGACAAATGGGATCACATAAAGTTAAAAACCTTCTCCATAGCAAATGAAACAATTAACAAGGTGAAGAGATGATGTACAGAATGGGAGAAAACATTTGCAAATTACCCCTCTGTCAAGGGATTACTAACTAGAATATATAAGGAGCTCAAGCAATTCTATAGGAAAAACTCCAATAATCCAGTTAGAAAATGGGCAAAAGATCTGAATAGACATGTCTTAAAAGAAAACATACAAACGGCAAACAGACATATGAAAAAGTGTTCAACATCATTGATCATCAGAGAAATGCAAATCAAAACTACAATGGAATATCATCTCAACCCAGTTAAAATGGCTTATATCCAAAAGAATAGTAACAACAAATGCTGGCAAGTATTTGGAGAAAAGAGAACCCTTGTATACTGTTGATGGGAATGTAAATTAGTACAGCAACTATGGAGAACAGTTTGGAGGTTTCTCAAAAAACTGAAAAGAGAGCTTCCATACAATCCAGCAATCGCACTGCTGGGTAAATATTCAAAAGAAAGGAAATTGGTATATCATAGAGATATCTGCACTCCCATGTTTGTTTCAGCACTGTTTACAATAGGCAAAATTTGGAAGCAACATAAATGTCCATTAACAAATGAATGGACAAAGAAAATGTGGTACATATACACAATGGAGTACTGTTCAGCCATAAAAAAAGAATGAGATCCTGAGATCTTGTCATTTGCAACAACATGGATGGAACTGGAGGACATTATTCTAAGTGAAATAAGCCAGGCACAGAAAGACAAACCTCATATGTTCTCACCTCTATGTGGGATCTAAAAATCAAACTCATGGAGATAGACAGTAGAAGGATGGTTACCAGAGGCTGGGAAGGGTAGCGGGAGGGGTTAGAGGAGCTGGGGATGGTTAATACGTATAAAAAAAGAAGTTAGAAAGAATGAATAAGACCCAGTACTTGATAGCATAACAGGGTGACTATAGTCTATAATAACTTAATTGTACATTTTAAATAACTAAAACAGTATAATTTGGATTGTTTGTAACACAAAGGATAAAATGCTTGAAGGGATGGATACCCCATTTTACATGATGGGATTATTATGCATTCCATGCCTGTATCAAAACATCTCATGTACCCCACAAATATATACACCTTCAATATACCCACAAAGAAATATAAAATAATTTTTAAAATTACATATTGGGTACAATGTACACTACTCAGGTGACAGGTACACTAAAATTTCAGACTTCACTATTATGCGATTCATCCATGTAACCAAAACCACTTATACCCCTAAAGCTACTGCAATTAAAAAAAAAAAAAAGCAATAAAGAAAATGGGTACCATTCATGAAAAAAGTTATCATTTCTATTGATTTGAACATATTATTATGAAAAAATGATGGTTGTTGCTCACTGAATTGAAAAAGTTACAATAAGGCCAAACGTAAAGTCTGAGAACTCTAGATTATTAGACACAAGAATCCCGGAGCTATGTTGTGCTTTTGACTCAAATCTTGTAATTCTTGTGCTGCAGAAAAATGCTTTTAAAAGCTTAAGCCACCATTTAAAAAGTACATAGCGTATAGTGAGCAACGTGTGGAGGTGGATAGCACTTAATTCTAAGAAAGGATTACTCTGAAGAATTACACCATCATCCTGGGGATTACAGTATAAAAGACCTTGCCACTACTTTGCTAAGTAAATGCAGCTTTGGATTGTGAAAGGAGAACTGCATATTATTGATCAGCAGTAAGCAGAGAGGTTAACATCATGGGCTCCAAAGCCAGAGCGTCCGTACCTAAGTGATTTGGGGACATGTTAATTAAACTCTGTGCCTCAATTTTCTCATACATAGAATAAAATCAACAATACAACTTAGCACTTGGAGATAGAAGGACTTAGTGAATTAATGAACATACAGTGTTCAAAATAGTATCCAACTAAACCCTGTGCTAAGCACTAGATATCCATTATCTTGATAATCTTCACAATAATTGGTGAAGTAGTATGATTATATCTATTTGACAGATTACAAACTGAGGCTCAGTGAGGTTAAATACCTTACCCAAGGCTCACTCTAATAGTAGTGGCAAAGGTAAAAGTTAAACTGAGATCTCTCTGACCACAAAGATGGACTCTTGACCACCATAACCATCAACTGTGAGGTGAGTGTTGGATCCCAGGAACAAGGCTGAAACCCATCCTGAGACCTGGGTATATCAGAGCAACGCTGTTGGCAAAAGTGGCCTCATGTTGATCCCCCAAGTTTCAGATGGAACCCCTTGAATCCCTGCCACCCAAGAACAGTAATGGTCCTGAGAATAGAGGTGAATTATTTCCAGCGGTCAGGAGAGAAAAGACACAAAATCTCAGATCCAAGGAGGATGTAGGAGCACAATACAGGAAAAGTGGTGATACTCAGTGTCCATTTGCCAAGACCGTAGGGGAGGCCCAGTAGTCAATGACATGAGATCCTCTCCCACCCTTGATCCTGGAGTGGATGGTCTGTGATCTGTTGCAGCAATGACGGAGGATGAGCAGATCCTTGGCTACACAATGGGCTTCACTCAAAGGTCTATCAGCAACAAAAGATGGTACTGAACTGGGAGCAGTGGTGTGGGCCTCCAATATGAGCTACTTCCCACTTGGGAAGCTGAGGCAGGAGGGTCACTTGAGTCCAGGAGTTCAAGGTTAGCCTGGAAAACACAGCAAAACACTCTATCTTAAGAAAAAAGAAGAGAGAGAGAGTGAGAAAGCTGATACTGTGGCCAGTTTCTCACACATAACACCCTGGGGCCTTCTCAGAGCTGGGCCTACAGCATCATCAGCCTAATTTTGACTCTTGTGCAAGGCAGTGGAATTAGGTGTCATGGACTCCATCTGCTGATTCAGCCATATATATCACAGCATCTGCCACATTTCACTAGGTAGGACTTTTACGTACGTCCCGCAAGTTAGGAAGGCCATGAAACACCATTCAGTTACAGAAAAGCAGGTTTCCCTACTACGAAACATCTCCTCTCAACTTCCACAGACACATATGGATAGAGGAATGCCTGTCTTTCTCTTAGATTCTCCTGAGAACTATAAACTCCATATTTCTACATGTGGCTTTATCTGCATCGAGGGGCTGAACAGTCTACTGAGTTTACCATGACCCACTGGATGGCAGGAGCAGCACCTGCAACAGAAAGAGCTCCAGACATTGCCATTTGTAAAAACATACCCTCAATGGCTCCTTATTGGCTAAGTCAGCTGCTCAGTGAGAAGCAGACAGGCAGGGGGTGGACATGTCAGTCTGTATGCCCAGAGGGTGGTGCCTGACTGCCTAAGCATGGGGATCAGAGCACAGCTGCTCTGCCATCCACTGCCTCCCAGTGGCTGCTCTGGGGACCTCAGCTCTCAATGCATACAACCTGGAGATGAACACCTACTGCTGGGTTATGTGGTTCTGTGGAAATCTGTATTTGAGGATCCATTGCCACAAATATGCTTCCTGAAATACTGAGGGTGCCCCAAAATGAAAGGGGCCCAAAAAGAGTCCAAATGCTCTAGTAAGCCAGAAACCAGATTCAAAATGAGTGGTAAGAACAAGGGTTTTAAGTAGCTAGAGATTGAAGTCAATAGCTCAAGATGGGAATGTGGACTTATTCAACCTCTGGGTTGAATAAGCAAGTCTGAGGTCAGCCTGAATAGATACAGGCCAAGAGCTCCTGCCCAAGCCCAACTTTTACTCCAGTTTCTTGGGTCTGACTGCATTTAAATGATCAGGCATGGAGGAGGCAGAGCTCAGTGTAACCTAGATAATTTATAAGTCCCCATAGCCACAAAGACATGTATACTCAACCCAACCCAAGACCTTGCCTGTCACATTCTGACACGACAAAAACCACTCTCTATCCTCAAAATATACTCGTAGTCATGTGATACATTTATGAATTCTCTTTTAGTTTACATTTTGGATTGTAAACGGGTAAAGATTAGATGGAACCTTTCCTTGATAGAAGTATTTTTCTTCAAATGACCTCATAACACTCAGATATAATGACCCTATCAAACTAGTCACATAATACCATTGAAGAATTATTGAATTTGGCAATGTACACTTAGAAAAGTCCTACATGAAATGATCTACTTAAATAGGCCCCTTTACAAAAAAATCTTAGGCAATGTTCTTATTCCTTAATGACTTGCTACCAGAAATGCATTATCCTAGAACAAGGTTCTTTGTGAGTCAGGGTGACATTGATGTCCTCCATGATATTGCTGAGCTGGTGTGTGCAGATTGTCTGCATCACAGAAGTATGTCATTGAAAGTCTTATCTTTCTTGGTAGAGGCCAGCGAATCATTTGTTTTTCATTTTGAAACTGTCTCACAAGTGCTTCCCATACACATAAGGGCAGTAAATCCCCAGAGCTTGAATAAATGTGATGCTGTTGCTGTTGTCCATTTTTATGGTCATCGTGGAGAAAACAACTTATTTCCATATTCATTGATTCATTTGGAGTCCAGGGTGCCAGTGGGACTCTTAGAAGAGTGAACCAAATTTCTTCACATAATTTCAGGCTTCACTTGGCATAAGACGCTTCCATAAAAGATGCAGCTCTAATTCTGGATTCCTGAAGGAACAGTAGGAGCAGCTTGATTAAAAACAAACAGATTAGGTATTACTGGGAGTCACACTGTCCCCAGAGTAATCCAAATAAATAAGAGGACTGTCTCTCCTAAGACTTCTTCCCCTGAGGATCCTAAGAGCCTAGACTTCTGTTCTGCTGGGTGCACAAGACAGCACAGATGGGCCTGGGTGACAGTTGCACCAAAAGGCCCTCTCGGGAGCCATAGAAAAAGAAATGTGGCCACAAAGCATGGGGAGATGAAACTGTCCACCTGCTGCCTCTTCTTCAGTCTCAGAGTTTCTTGATAAGTCCTCTAGAATAAGGAAGGATAAATACGCTGCCTGTATTAATCTGTTCTCACGCTGCTATGAAGAAATACCCAAGACTGGGTAATTTACAAAGGAAAGAGGTTTAATTGACTCACAGTTCATCATGGTTGGGGCAGCCTCAGGAAACTTACAATCATGGCAGAAGGCACCTTTTCACAGGGTGGCGGGAGAGAGAATGAGTGCCAAGAGAAGGGGGAAGTCCCTGATAAAACCACCAGATCTCACGGGAACTCACTCACTATCATGAGAATGGCATGGGGGAAACCACCCCCATGATTCAATTATCTCCACCTGGTCCCACCTTTGACACATGGGGATTATTACAATTCAAGGTGAGATTTGGGTGGGGAAACAGAACCAAACCATATTGCTGTCCAATCCACTGAGGGTGAACCCTTGGACAAAGCTGAGCCCTCAACCCCTTAGAAGATGGACTTGAAAGTTTCCCAAATTAGTAGCCACATGTTATGTATCTGGACATTCCGTTGTTTATTATCCTGACTTAGGACAAGAGGGTATGCTGAATTCAGGCTTGCTATGAGGGTTGGAACACTGCCTGCCTGATGAAAACCGCTGTATCAGTTCAACACGGTGACTAGAAAAGTCTTATCCTATCATATTATTTCTCTCTCTCCAGTGAAGGAAGCAGTATGCATTCTGAAATATCCATAGCTATTTTTAATATCTTTCAAATGTTTGGTTTCATGTAAAATCAACCAAAGTTAACCCATAAATGAAAAGACTCTACTATCCTTTTTCTTTCCACATGTTTATACTTCACCCATCTGTTAAAAGATGGTATTATATAATCATTGGCTTGTTCTCATGTTTAGTGCAGGATCCACACAATATCAAAGCAAGGCAGCAAAAATCTGGGGAACTTATTGAATCACAGCAATAACTCTGATGCACACAAGCAGAGCTGGAGTTTACAGTGGCTGAGCAACATGGTGACCCACAAGGGAACTTCAGAAGTGCTACCATGCTGGAGTTCTGAAATTCATCCACTGTATTTCAGACATCCTGGTTTTCCTCCCTTACCTCACTTTGCAATGCAATACTTCTCATTTATTCATTCAGAAGCATTTGATGAAACATTCTTCTTAGCAGGCAGTGCTAAGTGTTAGAAATGCAAACTTGAATTGAGAAAAAGCTCTCATCCTGAAAGAGCTTCATAGTAGAGACAAACATGTAAATAAGTATAATCACCATGTGAAATGTGCCTTATTCAAGGAGTATGATGATGTGTCAAAGTAGAGGAAGAAGCAGATTCTCTCCCTGATGGAGCTGGGGCAGGACTCTCAGAGGACACGATCTTTGCATCATGTCTCTCGGAGGGTAGTTCCTGCCTTCCAGGACCTACTTAGAAGATAACGAATGGACACAATGCTGTGATACAAAGCAGTACCTTGAAGCTGCCATTACAGATATAAGAACAAAGTGCAGAGACTGTTCAGACTACAGATGGATCAACTAAAGAAATCAAAGAAAGTGACATTTACAACTGGTCTTAAAGAATGAGAGGGTTTGTGCATGCAGAGATGTGAGAAGAGGGTGAGGGGGTCATGGGCAAGCAAAGAATGGGGTGTACTCAGGGAGTTGGAGTACAGATGCATGGCAGAGGAGAGTGGAAGATAAGCCTTGGAGCCAGGCTGAGGCAGGATCATAAAGGGACTGGAAGTGGATAACAAGTGCATATGCATTTGCACCAGTGAAATAATCTTTGTTACTGAGTACCTACCTCAAATTGTGAATAAAGATTTAAGAAGGTGTTTATTGCCATCAAAATTCAAACATGCTACAATTGCTATAAAACTCACCTTTAAGAAAATAAAGAAACCTCACTGATTTCATATTTTTCTCCAGCGACTATCCTTTCTCTCCTCCTCTTTCAGTAAAACTCCTTGAAAGAACTGTTAACATTCTATTTTCTCTTGAACCTGCTCTGATCGGATTTTTGCCCTTCTCTCCACCAAAATGACCATAATTAAGACCACTGATGTCTTCCACTGGTCCAGTCCAGTGTTCAATGCTCAGTCATTGTTCTTAACCAATCAGAGACCTTTAACACAGCCAATAGCCTCAATTTCTGTACCCCTCATACTTCTCTGGTCAGTCCTTTTTGGTCTCTTTTGCTGGTTTCTAGTCTTCTCTCCAATTGCTGAATGTTGTGATGCTCCAGAACTTCATCCATGGACCCCTTCTCTGACTTCACTCACTTCCTTAGTCACATAGCTTTAAATACCATCTACAGATATTCTATTAACCTCTACATGTGTCATTGCTCTTTACCTGAGAATTTCTCAGCGTTGTGCTTTCATCAAGCAACCTTCATGCATGAGGTAACTTCTTCCCCATCTCACCCCCACAGAAAGTAGGCTGGCTTCACCTTACTGTGAAAACAGCACAGAATTTCCTTCCAGTAACACAACCCACAGGTGTGCAAGCATCCATCAAGGCCCAAGAGGCATGATAAATGGAGAAAAGAGATATGAAACTTGTGTTGTCCTCTGCACTGTGAATAAAAGTCCTTTGTTTCTGACCCAGCACTCATGGAACAGTAATAGGCTAATTTGTTAATTTATAAGTAGGGTAAAATCCCTGCAAAGTTTCTGACATTAAGTAGCTATGCTTTCTCTTAGAAGTTACTTAATACCTTAACTGAAATACGTTACATATAGAAGCTTTCTATTCACAAATGTTCAACTTAATGACTTTCATTGGAATAAAGCTCTGCACAGAGCAGTGTGTCAGTCTCTGTCTGCCTCCCATAGGCAGACTTGGTGAAGGATTTCAGAGAGTCATTCTGAACTTGAGGAAAAAATAACTAATAAGCAGTATTGTAGAACCTCTGTGATGTGGTTTGGCTGTGTCCCCACCCAAATTTCATCTTGAATTGTAGCTCCAATAATTCTCACATGTCATGGGAGGGACTTGATGGGAGACAATTGAATCATGGGAGTGGGACTTTTCCATGCTGTTCTTGTGATAGTGAATAAGTCTCATGAGATCTGCTGGTTTTATAAAGGGGAGTTTCCCTGCACATGATTTCTTGCATGCCACCATGTAAGACATGATTTTGCTCATCATTTGCCTTCTGCCATTATTGTGAGGCCTCCCCAGCCATGTGCAACTGTGAGTCAATTAAACCTCTTTCCTTTATAAATTACCCAGTATTGGGTAGTATGTCTTTATTAGCAGTGTGAGAACAGACTAATACAGTAAATTGGTACCAGGAGTGGAGTATTGCTGTAAAGATACCCAAAGATGTAGAATCAACTTTGAAACTAGGTAACAGGCAGAGAGTGGAACAGTTTGAAGGGCTCAGAAGACAGGAAGGTGTGAAAAAGTTTGGAACTCCCTAGAGACTTATTGAATAGCTTTGTTCAAAATGCTGATAGTGATATGGTCAATGAAGTCCTGGTTGAGTAGTCTCAGATAGAGATGAGGAACTTGTTGGAAAGTAAAATAAAGGTGACTCTTGCTATGTTTAGCAGGTGGCATTTTGCCCCTGCCCTAGAGATCTGTAGATCTTTGAACTTGAGAGAGATAATTTAGGGTATCAGACAGAAGAAATTTCTAAGCAATAAAGCATTTAAGAGGTGATTTGGTGCTGCTAAGTATTAATATATTAATGTATTTATGTATTAATAAAGATATGGTTTGGAATTGGAACTTATGTTTAAAAGGGAAGCAGAGCATTAAAGCTTAGAAAATTTGCAGGCTGATGATGCAATTCAAAAGCAAAACCCATTTTCTGAGGAGAAATTCAAGCTGGCTGCAGAAATTTGTATAGAAGCCAAATGTTAATTGCTGGGACAATGGGGAAAATATCTCCAGGGTATTTCAGAGGTCTTCATGGCAGCCGCCCCCATAACAAGCTGGTAGGCCTAGGAGGAAAAAATGATTTCATGGGCTGGGCCCAGGACCTTGCTGCTTTGTACAGTCCAGAGACTTGGTGCCCTGCATCCCAGTTGTGGCTAAAAGGGGCCAATGTACAGCTCAGGCTGTTGTTTCAGAGGGTGCAAGCCCCAAGCCTTGGCAGCATACACGTGGTATTGGGCCTGCAGAGGCACAGAAATTAAGAACTGAGGTTTGAGAACCTCCACCTAGATTTCAGAGGATGTATGGAAATACCTGGATGTCCAGGCAGAGGCATGCTGCAGGAGCACAGCCCTCAAGGAGAATCTCTGCTAGTGCAGTGCAGAAGGGAAATGTGCAGTGGGAATCCCCACACAGATTCCCCACTGGGGCAATGCCTAGTGGAGCTGTGAGATGAGGGCCACTGTCCTTCAGACCCCAGAATGGTAGATCCACTGACAGCTTGCACCATGGACCTGGAAAAGCCACAGACACTCAATGCCAGTCTATGAAAGCAGCCAGGATGTTGGTGATACCCTGCAAAGCCACAGCTGTGGAGCTGCTCAAGACCATGGGAACCCACCCCTTGCATCAGTGTGACCTGGATGTGAGACATGGAGTCAAAGGAGATCATTTTGGAGCTTACTGCCCTGCTGGATCTTGGACTTCCAAGGGGCCTGTAGCTCCTTTGTTTGGCCAATTTCTCCCATTTGGAACAGGTGTATTTACCCAATGCCTGTACCCCCATTGTATCTTGAAAGTAATTAACGTGCTTTTGATTTTACAGGCTCATAGGTGGAAGGGACTTGCTTTATCTCAGATGAGACTTTGGTCTCTGGATTTTTGGGTTAATGCTGAAATGCATTAAGACTTTGGAGGACAGTTGGGAAGGCATGATTCATTTTGAAATGTGAGGACATGAGATTTAGTAGGGGCCAGGAGTGGAATGTTATGGTTTGGCTGTGTCCCCACCCAAATCTCATCTTGAATTATAGCTCCCATAATTCCCACATGTCATGGGAGGGACACAGCGGGAGGTAGTTGAATCTTGGCTGTGGGTTTTTCCCATGCTGTTCTCATGATAGTGAATAAGTCTCACAATATCTGATGGTTTTATATAGGGGAGTTCCCCTGCACACACTCTCTTCCCTCCCACCATGTAAGACATGACTTTTCCCCACCTTTGCCTTCTGCCATGATTGTGAGGCCTCCTCAGCCATGGAGCTGTGAGTCCATTAAACCTCTTTCCTTTATAAATTACCCAGTCTTAGGTATGTCTTTATTAGAAGCATGAGAACAGACTAATACAACATATATTAAATAGAGAAATGTCTATCATTCCTTAAGGATTCTTTTAAGCTTTAAGGCTTCAATGTTGGTGTGAATGTGGGGAAACTTAGGAGAGTGACTGGGGAGTTATGTTGTTCAAGGATTCTTCTGCCTTTCTTCAAGCCCAGCAATCCTCTCATTGAATGCCTCTCTTCTCTGAGTTCCCTGGAGGACCTTTTTTAATCCATTTCACATAAAAGTGGTCACTAAAGACACATGATTTCAGGGATGACTCCATTTTTTAATTCATTCTTAATAAGATTCACAACTAGCAGGACACACAGCCAATGGTTATCCTCCTAGCACCTACAGGTGTGAAACCTAATCTAGTCAATTCTTATACAAGGCCTGCAGGTCAAAACAAACCAATCCCACATACAAATCCTATTTGCAAAAACTAATCAATCTCTTAACAAAAAGTGGAGTTAGAATGTAGCTTTATGTCATTTGCATTAATTAAATATATCAAAGAAGATGGAATGTATGCTGTCAGAATTTACAATATAGAGAAGAAAGTCATTTTAAATTATATAACTACAGAAATGGATACCTTTAGTGAAAGACAAAAGTTGTCTTTAAAATGAATGACTCTTTTCAAAATTTTATTAAAAGCAGAGATAATCAAGACTGTTGTGCTGATGTTATTTACTTTGCATGTGTTTGTTATTGGCAAGAATGCATTTTCCATTTCTTGTAGACAAGCAGACAGCCACAGAGACTATTTAAATTCAAATTCTGGGAAATCAAGAACTACACAACAGTCAGCCATCTACAGATTGCTGATAAACATGATGTCTAGACAGTTTCTCATGAGGGTAACATTATTAATTAAGCAGCAGTTTGGTTAATCACAATAGCAAAAGTAATTTTTGGAGTAAATATTTCATGAGTGTGCCCATCAATAAGGCAAAAGTAAAAGGAAATGTTTTAATTAATTCATTTATAATAATATTGAGATTATGGTTGGCAAATTCTGTTTGAGGACTTGAAGAATGATTTAATATTTCTAGTATGGCATGTCATTGTCTTATTGTTTTCAGCTAATGGTACTGTCTATCTCAATTGCCTGGCCAAAAATTCTTTCATGTCATCTATCAAGACAATATTAAGGTCCATTAGTGAATAGTTAGATCTGACAAATTTTTTCTTGCTATACATTGTTCTGTTCTTTTAAAACTGTGCATTCCTACATTTATCAGTAAGAAAATATTCACTGGATAGGGAGACATAACATGCTTCCATGTTAAGAAACTAACCTTACTTTCTGTCCATCAAAAGACTTGTTATTTGGAAAAGGAAAAATAAATAAATTGACCAGTTCTCTTTAGCACATAGACAATGAATCTTTTCAGAAAATGCAGTTAAACCAATATTTTTATAATAATCCATGGTCTTAAAATTATAAGAAAGAAATATAAATTACATAGAACTTAAGTAAACACATATTTCTGAAAAAATTATCCAAAGAGCTTACTCTCTTTTGCCTTCATAAAAGTTCATCTATAACCATCTTCACATACATAGCTTGCTTCATGTCTCATCCTACTCTCAAACCTCTCTTTGAATTTCAACTGTATTTACTTGAAGGATAAAATCAAGACTACAAAGCTTGCATTTATTTTTCAATGTTAGTCATCTGGTCAACATCTTCATTTTTAGCCTAGAAGAAAGTGTGCATTAAAATCACATAAAAATTTCCTGCAACAAGTACAATTTTGTTTTATATTATACAGATTTCTTAGAGGGTACTTAGATTTTTATCCTTAAATGTATGAATATGTATAACAAAATAATATATGGTTCAACTACTAACAGTTAATACTTTCCAGTCCTCTTACAACAGTGGAAAGATAATCTAGTAGAGGGTGGTATACACTTAGTTTCAGGTCAAGATTCTTCCATCGGGACAGGATTTTTTTTTCAAGGGAAATTGGTCTCCTGTTGGATTTCCAGGCTCAACTCCATCAAATTAACTCTACATATTGATATGTGAAAACAATGTATCAGCATGACTGAGTTTGTTCTCAAGAGATGTTCTCATCAATCCTCAGGCCTTTCTTCCAGTAAATGCCAATGGATGAACCAGTAAATGCTGATGGACCAACCAATAAATGCTGATGGACTCCAGCATGACAAATTGAATAAGCCAATATTAGAAAACACCAAAATACATATTTCCTGTCAAAGAGGCTAACAATACGTTAACGTATACTTTAGGCATCATTCTCGTATTGAAAAACATCAAAAAAGACAAAATAATAATTCGCTTTAAGTCAATATAAAGGTGTGAGTAGAAGTATTATATTTTTCCCAAAAAAGAGGGAGGCAATGTATTAGAACATTAGAAAATAATATTCGTTGTGGCATTAAGCTATCATGAAGACTTTAGCTTTACACTGGAAAAGTCCCATAGTACTCAATCAAAACGTTTTGATATATCTTTGCTTACCTCTCACCTATATGCATGAAAAAATAATGATTTGTGGGATTTAACTTACCTGAGTTTGTTGTGGAGGAATAATCATTGGAATACAAAAACTATCAAGCAACTATGGGCTTACGATCCAATAAGCAACTTCCAAGATAGAATTCGCAATGCATCATCTAAATTTCTGTCTATAGGCAAAACAACAGAACTCCTCGTTCGGAAATTTTCCATTGCAGCCTGATTCCTCCATTCTGTTACTATCCTTCTCCTTCCTTGCAGTGCCACTGAAAGAAAATCCAGAGTGTCAGTCATTTTAGTCACAGTTTATAGGAAGAGACTCTTGATCTGCCTGGCTGCTGCTTGGTCTAGCTCTTTAGGTTTCAAAAGAAATCTGGTTTATCAATGTTTATGACACTAGAACTCATGTCGCCCAAACTTACTGAACTATTTTTCAAGCTAAAGGATCATCTTTGAAGTAAGTTCTCCAAAGTAATGAATTCAAAGAGGTATACAAAGTAACAACAGAAAATGCATTTATCAAAAGGGGTACACAGGATAATCCGTGGAAGCATGGGAAGTTGCAGCTTCTTTTTCTATTTATTTTTTATCTAAAAACCTAAGGAACATTAGCTTGTAACAATATCTGACTTATAGTTTAACACTGGTAGCCTCACTAGGCCTACATGCCAGAAGGTCATATGTCACTTAACTACAGGGATACATTCTGAGAAATGCGGCCTTAGGCGATTTCATCATTGTGTGAACATCATAGAGTTTACTTACACAGACCTAGGTGGTGTAGCTGACTACACACCTAGGCTACAAACCTCTATAGCACTGTTACTGTACTGAATACTATAGGCAATTGTAACACAATGGTAAATATTTATGTATCTAAATATATCTAAATATAGAAGAAGTACAGTAAAAATATGGTATAACACGTAAAAGTTAATAAGCCTGTATATTGATAAGCGCTTACCATAAATGGAGCTTGCAGGACTGGAAGTTGCTCTCGGTAAGTCAGAGAGGGAGCAATGGGTGAATGTGAAGGCCTAGGACGTTACTCCACACTGCTGTAGACTATAAACACTGTACACTTAGGCTATACTACATTTAATTTTTAAATTTGCTTTCTTCAATAATAAATTCATTTTAGCTTACTGTAACATTTTTACTTTATAAACCTTTTAAAGAATCTTTTGACTCTTAAAATATCACTTAGCTTGTAACACAAACACATTGACCTTCTGCAGCTGTACAAAAATATTTTTTCTTTACATCCTTATTTATAAGCCCTTTTCTATTAATTTTTTTTTTAACTTTTTAAACTTCTTTGTTAAAAACTAAGATCCAGCTGGATGCAGTGGCTCACGCCTCTAATCCCAGCACTTTGGGAGGCCGAGGAGGACGGATCACCTGAGGTCGGGAGTTCGAGATCAGCCTGACCAACATAGAGAAACCCCGTCTCTACTAAAAATACACAATTCGCCGGGCATGGTGGTGCATGCCTGTAATCCCAGGGACTCGGGAGGCTGAGGCAGGAGAATCCCCTGAACCCAGGAGGCAGAGGTTCTGGTAAGCTGAGACTGCACTATTGCACTCCAGCCTGGGCAACAAGAGCAAAACTCTGTCTCAAAAAAAAAAAAGGGAAAGAAAAAACTGAGATCCAAACACACACATTAGCCTCAGCCTAATCATCAATGTCACTGGGGTCAGTATCATCAATATCACTGTCTTCTCCCTCCACATCCTCTTTCACGGGAAGGTGTTTCAGGGGCAATAAGAGGCATGGAGCTGTCATCTCCTATGATCTCCTATGATAACAATGCCTTCTGAAACACCTTCTGAAGGAACTGCCTGAGGCTGTTTTGCATTGAACATTTTTTTTTTTAGCTAGAAGGACTACACTCTACAGTAAGAAGTATAGTATAAATACATAAACCAGTAGCATCATTGTTTACTATCAATATCAAGTATTATATACTATATGTATTTGTGTTTGCTCTACTTTTATATAATTGGCAGCACAGTAGGTTTGTTTACAACAGCATTAGCACAAATATGTGAGTGTTGCATGTGCTCTGATGTCACAACAGCTACAATGTCAATAGGAATTTTCAGCCCCATTATAATTTCATAAGACCACCATTATTTATGTGGTTCATCACTGATGGAAATGTTATGCAATGCGTGACTATGCTAGCAGCAACCTGTGTGGAGCAAAACTCCATACTATAATGCAGTTAGCAGTGACGATCGTGTTGGGTGTATTGAGATGAATTACAATCTCTGTGCAGGATTTAGTAGATTTACAGATTATATTATCTGTTTTTAAGAAAACTACTGTTCACAAAATTTCAAGTGGCAAAGACGTTATCTTGGAAGAATCCATGCATTAAAGATAAAACTAATTCTGGACACAAATGAATTATTTTAATAGCAGAGTTGACAGGTGTCCTCCTCTTAGTACAAGCTCCCTGTCAAGTACAATGCAAAATAAAAACAACAATGATCTAATCAAAGTGAAAAGACAATACCCCCAGAATTTGAAATTGTCAAGAAAACTGTTTGAAATGTGCTATTTAAAATAATTACGATCTGCTTATACACTTTTAGTGGGAGAGTAAATTAGGTCAACCATCATGAAAATCAGCGTGGCAATTCCTCAAAGAGCAAAAAGCAGAACTACCATGAAACCCAGCAATCCTGTTACTGGGTATATACCCAAAGGAATATAAATCACTCTATTATAAAGAGACATGCATGCCTATGTTTATTGCTGCACTATTCTCAATAGTAAAAACACGGAATCAACCCAAATGCCCATCAATGATAGACTGGATAAAGAAATTGTGGTACATATACTCCATGGAATACTATGCAACCATAAAAAATAATGAAATCGTATCTTTTGTGGGAAAATGGATGGAGCTGGAGGCTATTTTCCTTAGCAAACTAATGCAGGAACAGGAAACCAAATATCACATGTTCTCACTTATAAATGAGAGCTAAATGATAAGAACTTATGAACACAAAGAAAGAAACAATAGACACTGGGGCGTACTTGAGGGTGGAGGATGGGAGAAAGAAGAGGAGCAGAAAAGATAACTATTGGGTACTGGACTTAATACCTGTGTGATGAAATAATCTGTACAACGAACCCCTGGCACGTGTTTGCCTATGTAACAAACCTTCACATGTACCCCCAAACCTAAAATAAAAGTTAAATAAATAAATAAAATAATTATGTTCTGCTTTTAGGATATATATTTGTAGATAGGATAAAACATGGACTAGATGTACAAACACCAAATTGATGATCGTAGTTTTCTCCCCAATATCAAAAGATGGCATTTGCTGACAAGAATGGATTGCTATGAACTGTGACTTGTCAAATATTCCTCTCATCATTTTTTAAAATTAGGATGTCATAATCATACTTCATACATTAAAACAAGTAATTTTCTTTTTTTAAGTTTTTTGAGCAGTTACTGTAATCTTTTTTTTTTTTTTTTTTTTTTTGCTATTATACTTAAAGTTCTGGGATACATGTGCAGAACATGCAGGTTTGTTACATAGGTATGCGTGTGCCATGGTGGCTTGCTGCACCCATCAACCTGTCATTTAGGTTTTAAGCCCCGCATGCATTAGGTATTTGTCCTAATGCTCTCCCTCTCCTTGCCCCCCACAGGCCCTGGTGTGTGATGTTGCCCTCCCTATGTCCATGTGTTCCCATTATTCAGCTCCCACTTATGAGTGAGAACATGAGATGTTTGGTTTTCTGTTCCTGTGTAAGACTTAAGCAATTTTCTCAGTGTCATTTCTCCATCTCCACTGTGGCCTAAATTGTGCAGAACCTGCTGCGAGTCTAAATATGAGTTCACAGATGTGAGAGGCAGAATAACAGTTCCCTAAAGATTTCCACGTCCTCATCTCTGGAACCTGTGAATAAATCATTGCACATGGCAAATGAGAATGAATAAAGGTTGCAGATAAAATTGATTGATAATCATGTGACCTTAACATGGAGGGATTGTCCTAAGTTGTCCAGGTGTGTCCAGCATCCTTAACAGTAGGACAAGAAGGCAGGGGAGGAAGGACCAGGGAGATGGCAGCCTGAGACAGAATCAGCAGCTAAGGAACACAGGCCTCCTCTAGTAGCTGAAAAAGGCAAGGAAACAGAGTTTGCCAGATCTTCCAGGAGTACAGCCCTGCTGACACCTTGATTTTAGCCTCGTAAGGCCCATTTCAGACACCTGGCCTTCAGAACTGTAAGATTTGTGTTGTTTTAAGTCACTAAGTTTGCAGCAATCTCTTACAGCAGCAACCGAAAACTAATGCAAGAGAGTTCTTGATTTACACGTATGCATGCTTGCAGGTACACACATATACACACACACCCCTAAGGGAGAACCCACCAAGAACTAGAAAGTTGTTTGCTGGCGAAAGCCTTCTAACATATGGTTTAGTAAGAAAATGTCCCGACATTATGAAACCATCACTATCACAGGCCAACATAAAGAAACAAAAATTTGCAACAAATACAGCAAAGGCTTTTTCCCCCATAAGACCTCATATAAATTAATGAAAGCAAGATCAAGTTAATAAATGAGCAAAAAACCTCTGAGGTAATTCACAAAATAAAAAACATAAATGGCTAATAAAATATGAAAATACATCAGATGAAAAAGAACTATTGCAAAAATAAATAAATGAAGAGATGCCATTTTGTTTATTTTCTTAGCATGTATCTTTAAGTGGAACTATCCTATGGTGTGGAAAAGCAAGCATTGTCAGTCACTGCTGTGATAGGATAGATACAAACTTTCCAAAAACCAATAATATGTAAAAAATAGTCATAAAAATATTCACTGGCACTTCTGAAATAATAATTTTACCTCTGGGAATCAGATCATCAAAAATTCAGGAAAAGCATTAATATTTTTCACAATATTATTTATAACTTGAAAACAACTTTCAATAGTAGAAGATTACTTTAATACATAGCAGTATATTTAAATAATACAAATTTATGTAGTCATTAATAATTAAGCTTATGAAGAGTATTAACTTGGGTCATAAGAGTATAAGTGATATATAGCAACTGCAAGAGAGAAAGATTGGAAAGAAATCTATTGTAAAGTTATTAGTGACGGGATTAGGGACCATTTCTTTCTTGTGTATGTAACTGGTTTACTGAATGGGTTGGTAGAATACAGTTGAAAGGCAATTTTGTTTGTTCTCTCACTGTCACTTCAAGTACACATTACGGCTTTGTTCATCTCACCCTTTGGATCATATTTCAAGCAGAATTTATAGCTCTTTTAGCTCCTCAGAGATATTAAATATCTAGTCCAGGTTACTGCAAATTCTCATCCACTTAAAAACTCTCCCGCTCAGCTTGGGCCTGATTTCAACTTGCAGATTTGCAGAGAGGAAGGAACACAGCACTGCTTCCTCCTCTTCTCACCCCACTTCTCTCACTGTTCCTCTGCGTTATCGTGGGGATGAAGTAGAAGGAGAAATGATGGGAGAAAAGGAGGGAACAAGGTGTTAGCATGACGGGTTCCATTGTAATCTGGCAGGGATACTCTCTGAGTGTGACAGCTCCCACACACTCATGCTTCTTCTTGTGGGGTGCTTTTAGGGGTTCTTCAGAATCCCACCCCACCGCCCTTTAGGATCCCTACCTGTTTCTCGGTTGATCAGCCTCCCTGGTTTGCCACTTTGCACCCCTACTTGCCTTCTATAGCCAAAGTACCACCATCCTTCTTCTGAGGTCACCTGCCCTACCACGAAGTCCTCTGGGATGGCTCCTACTCCAGAACAGCACAGGAAGATCTCTCCAGAGGCCTTACCCCCAGGCTAAGGGCACACACACACATCCTGCCCTGCCAATTCTGCCCAGTCCTGTCTCCACACACTGCAACCAAAAGCCCCTCTAGACACAGCCTCTTGCCTTCTGACTCTTCCAAGTGTGAGTTGGGTGCCAAGCCCCCATGTTTCCCAAAATGTAAGAGATGTTAAGCTCCCCAAGTGCTTTCGCAGCACCCCCTCACCTGGCTTGAGGTGAGAGGAGGTGCCCGCTGGGTGGGAGGAACTATCAACACCCTGGCAGATTTCTCTGTAAGTCCTTCTCCTAAGACCTCACCCTAAACTTTTCCCTAACCTCTCACCCTCTCAGGGCTTCTTGGCCTTTGTCCAGACAGTCCACAGATGGATTACAAGCTCAGGGTCCTAATTCACATGGGCAGTCAAAAGCCCCAGATATCTTGTTCTCTGCATTGGAAACTTTAGCCTTTGACACCAGGACTATCAGAAAAAGTTTGGTTTCCCAGTATTATTTTATAATGGGGGTAAAGGGTGGAAACAAACGTTAACAAAGACAAGAAGATAAACTATAGCAGCTATCAAGTATCTATTTTTCATACCTATTGAAGTGCTTATAGTAAGTATTTTTAGACTGGACTAGATTCATAGACAATTTTGTCCTCTAGGAATTGCAGTGTCTTTGGCTCCACGGAATAAAAATCGTCCTCTTAGCATCATAAATGCAGAGGTTAAATTCTACTCCTGCATTTATTCTCTGAATTACTAGTATCCAAAGTACAAATCATCTCTTCTGTTTTATTTTATCACTACTGAATCACCAGCAAGTTAATGTGTTTTCTTGTGGTATGATTAACAAAGCAATTTAGTATCCAAATATGATTTACATGCCCAGAGCATTTTAAATAATTAAGTAGATGATTGGTATTTAATTTATAAGCAACATGTTTTTATTCCTTCTGTAGCTTTTAAACATTAAAATAGTTATAATTAGTGCTAGTACAAAATGCTCAATCATCAGAAAAAAATCAAAACTTTAAAATGGATTTCTTAATAATCTTTGCTGATTATAAAATACAGGAACTGTAAGTCCCAAATCAAAATCTAAGTGAAATATCTAGAAACTGGTTTCTTCCCCCATTTCTGTGTACTTTTTAGAAAGCTATTAAGGCTACATAGAAATGAAAAGGCTCTTTTAAAATCACAGCTATCATTTTAAAAGAGTTTCTTCCACCGCAAACTCTTAAAAGTTGCTCATAAATATTTATCTTTATTAGATTATATTGGCTCTTTAAGTATGGAAACTTGGCATAGATTCTTAAGGTACACATTTTTTCCCTTTTGCAGTTGGTGGGTTTTGTGTATGCCTGTTATGTGATCAGTATTTCCATGGAAGAAGAAGACACATGTAAGTACTGTTTTCTCTCTCCCTGTGGGTTCCTTTTGAATGAGATACCGCTTCCAAAACTAATCATTACAGGGCTATGAAATCTTTTATATTTGGAGTCTAAAATGATTGAACTCAGCATACTAAAGTTACAGTCAAAAGTTGACAGACTGAATTGCACACAAATAAGGTGACGCTACATATAGAAACACTCAATTTGTGAGAGCACGTGCAGAGACTCAGAAGGACAAGGACTGCTGTCATATCATATATTAGCAACTTTTCATCACACACCTAACCATTATGCCGAGTAGACAGTCAGCGGTTGTTTTACCTATTACCAATTTTAGGCATGTTGGTGGCAGAATTTTGAAGTCTGAGTAACAGTAATGATATCAGTACAATAATACATTACAGAAAGATCTATATGTATATAAACCATATAAACTGCAATGAGAAAAACTAAAATTTACAACCTTCCAGATGAGATGCAAAAAAAAAAAAAATTTACGAGGGGCTAAAAAAAAGTTAATGGGATGCTTAAAAGCTAAATCATGTTTTAACAGAACACCCAAAGGAAAAACATTTATTAATATTATGACCTGAAGTTATATGATAGAGCTTTAGCACCATAGGTCAACAAATGACCTTCATTGAGTACCTGCTGATGTATAAGACACTTCTTGGCACAACTCTGTTAGGGACTCACATTTTTTTATTTACTTTCAAAATTTTTTTTTTTTTTTTTTTTTTGAGACAGAGTCTCCCTCTGTCGCCCAGGCTGGAGTGCAGTGGCGTGATCTCGGCTCACTGCAAGCTCCGCCTCCCGGGTTCACACCATTCTCCTGCCTCAGCCTCCTGAATGGCTGGAACTACAGGCACTCGCCACCATGTCCCGCTAATTTTTTTGTATTTTTAGTAGAGAAGGGGTTTCACCGTGTTAGCCAGGATGGTCTCGATCTCCTGACCTCGTGATCCACCCGCCTTGGCCTCCCAAAGTGCTGGGATTACAGGCGTCAGCCACCATGCCCAGCCTACTTTCAAAATTTTAATTTACTTTCAAAATTTTAATTTACTTTCAAAAAATAAATTATTTTGGATAAAGAAATCACACCTAACCAAACCAGAGATTGTATTGCAGTCATTGTTTGAATTTGTAACGAAATGAAGCAAAGTAGCTAGCCATTGTAACTTCCTTCCAGAACACAACCTCAAAGGGGTCTGATAAATGCTTCCCATCAAACAGATGAGTGGTGCATGATATATGAGTTGGAATCCAGAGTCTGATGGGGTCTTGTCTCAATTTATTTGGCCAAACCTCAGACCCTGAGATTAAAAGTATCAGGCAGTGAAAGCATGCAGACAAATTGCATCATGTGTTTAATGCTTACTCAGAGTTGTTTTTTTTTTTAATGCTAGATAAGTCAAAAAGTTTCTGTCACTTGACAAGTGCAGTTCTAATGACAACACTTTTCATTTTGAGATTAACTTCAAATCTCTATTTTTAGGAGTTTTATTAGTAGTTCTACAACCTGATGGAGTTAATATACAGAAGGTTAGCAGCATGCTTCCAACACAGAGCTAAGACAGGCTGCACAGCCAAAAACAGTTGGTTGAGCATGAACAATATTAACTGGAATTTCAACCTGAAAGTTATTGGAATTTGAGCTGAATAAGTCAAAAAATTAATAAATTGATAAGTCCCAGCTGAATCTCTTATAAAGTAGATACCTACTTTTGAGTAGTTATCAAACAACAACAACAACCAAAACAAACAGTCCTCTTTTTTTTCCTCCTCACTAAACTGGTCAAAGACTCTCAAAAGACACCAGTGCTCAGTTGTACCTAACAGTGGGAGAAAAGGCAGATTAATCAATAGTCTTATTATGTAGTGCAATAAATATACAACAGTCTTTTCCTTGAGACTTGTGGTTTAAGCAAAGCTGGGAAATGCAAAATGGCATGCAAAATAAAAGACTCATCTAAATGGATACTTTTGTTAACTTTCTATTAGCCTTCTTTTCAGTGTATATAAATTGTATTGTTCACTGCCAGATATCGTCGTTCCATTGACTTTGATGTCTTTAATTAGCTTAAATTTCTCTATAGAAATCTCTGAATCAGCTATTTCAGTGCCCTTCAAACTGGGATTGAAGCAGCTGCTAGGAGACTATTCTATTAGTGGTTTAATTCTAGCATTTGTTATTAGGGCCATACATGACATTACCAAGAGACATCTGGATATAGTACTTGTATTGTCATCAATTCAAATTGACTCAGAGTCAAAACGAAACTTGGGTGCTCAAAGCAAAGTATATATGCCCAAGACTAACTTAACATGATAATCTGCTGGAAGAGAGATGATAATGGAAAGCAGTCACAAACATTTGATAGTTCTCAAATGAGGGTAATTTTATATTTTTTATTGAAAGAGGTAGGAAACAAAAGTGCAGATGTAATTACGTTGTCCCAGGGTCTTCAGAAGGCAGATGTGAGCAAAAAGTAATGTCTGAAACCAATTGCAATGATCTCATACACTAGTACTATTTGTGCCAACACTTAGCTTTTAGGTGCAACAATGAACTGCCCCTTGGATATGACATTACCAACCCTCAGTCAGGAAGACATGTCCTTTGAATTATTTTTCCAAAACTTACACATAAAATAAGTAAACAATACTGGTATCTTTCCAATTTGTCTAAGTACACTTCTGGAAAGCTTATTCTAAAAGAGATCTGCAAATATAATATAATGTCAGTTTTTTGGCAGGCAATACATCATTCATAATTTTGATTCTATTCTAACTAATGAAAATTTCTGCATTATTCAAAATGCAAAGTTAAGCCTTGTTCTTGGGCTGAAAACTGCCAGCCAGCCTTAAAAATTAATAACAGCTACCACTTCCCTCCTCTGCACTGTTAAAGTGGATATATGGGACTAACATTTCAGACAGACATTTCCGAAGGGTAATAAATACTTGAGGAAACACTTATTTCTAGCCACTCGTCTTCTTAGTTACCTCTCAGCCTCTTTTATTAACTATTTCTTATAAAGATTATGATTGCAGGTCAAAGACAATGAAATAAAAAGCTCACAAAAGGCAGAGTGCTAGGTGGGGTCAGCGCTTCTCGTCATTCATTCTAATGAAAAAGCCTAGTTATATCTCTTCCTTCCATTTTTCATTGCTTTTAAATATATATACGTAAATATATATCAATCTCCATGAACACTTTCATGAGACTAGAATCTCTGGAATCATAGTGATAGAAATCTGTCAACACCTTGTTTGGGAATCATTTGCTGAAAATGAACTTGAGGATTTGTTACTACTTGTTAGACTTTCCAGAAATAATGTTTTTAATTCAGAGAAGTGTGGAGATAAGGTGAAAAATAGCATTTTACCTGTATCAATACTGCCAGGCTTTTTCAGAGGGTCTGTTGCTAGCACTACTCCTTCTGATATTAGGCTGCAAATTGCAACTGGCACATTTATTTGGGCTCATAAAGGCTAGTCTGGGTTGTATGTGTTGAATGATGAGAGACAAAAGTATACTGAAAACCCTAACAGTTTTTGAAAGGAAATGAACCCCTCAGATGTGGGTTCAATATTTTACATTAAAAAGCTCTAAATAGTTCTTTATATAAACATTTGATGCTTGCTATTATACTTTTGAGGAACTTTTTATTGGAAGGAAGCACAACTATCAGAAAAACATTTCATCGCTCTACTGTCCTTGAAGCTTCCTGCTGGCTAATGTTCATGTATTTACCTGTCTGCCCATGAACTCCTTCTAAGAAAATGAGGTGATATTTCCATAGCAATGGTGTGAGCTGAAAACTTTTTAAAATCCTATCTCCACCTAAGAATTTATGAAAGAAGCGAATGGTAGGAAAAAAAAAAGACTAGTTTGAATGTTAATTTATGAATTTCCTTTTCCCAACTTATAATGTATGGAAGCCTCAGAGAAGTAAGGTGACCACAAGGCCAGACACCAGGGGAGGGAATAAGCAGAGGCCTGGAAGATCTTCAGAGTAGAAAACCAGTCCATTGTTTTGCGCCCCTAGCATTGTATGAACATTTGAAGGTGAGAGGAGAGGACAGTGCTGTGAGTCAAAGATGGAAAAATGTGCAATATTGGTAAGGGTGATCCTGAAGTCACAGTGAACATTTCAAAGGAGCCACCACATTTGCCTAATAAGCCATTAAGAATCTACTGATTCTCACAGTGCATATTTTTTTTTTTTTTGGTAACTATCTAGTTGGTTGCATGTAACTGTCCTAAAGGCTGATTCTCTCTCCTTCAGCCTCACTAGAGCTCAGATTTAGATCCTGAAACATTTTCCTAATTTGCTGAGATGGCTCTGCTAAATAGCTACACAATGACTAGATAATCCTCCCACTAGCAAGATCTATGAAGGTAGAATCTTTGTTTTGCTCCCCACTGTAACCCTATAGTTCAGAAAAATGCCTTGCATGTAGAATTCAATAAAGAAATATTTGTTGGCTGGGTGTGGTGGCTCAACCCTATAATCCCAGCACTTTGCAAGGCTGAAGCAGGCAAATCACTTGAGCTGAGCAATTCAAGGGCAGCCTGGGCAACACGGTGAGACCTCATCTCTACCAAAAATACAAAAAACATAGCTGGGTGTGGTGGTGTGTGCCTGTGGTCCCAGCTACTCGGGAGGCTCAGGTGGGAGGATCACATGAGCTTGGGATCGGAAGAGGGAGTTGGTGGGATGGAGGTTCCAGGTTTCAGTGAGCTGAGATCCTGCCACTGCACTCCAGCCTGGCTGACAGAGGGAGACCCTGTCTCAAAAAAAAAATAAGAAAAAGAAATATTTGTTGAGTTTATAGTGTTAAATAAATTTTCTGGGCCCAACAACTCAGTTTTACAGTCATTTTTAAAACTCCAATGTTCTCAAGTTTGATACTGCTTTATATTTTGAATTTAGTGAGATGTCCGATGCACTTGCAAATGTTTATGTGAGGCAAGTGGAGGTCCTACATTTTTAATGCAATTAGATATATTTTTAGTAATTTTGAAAATCAAGGTATAGGGAGATAAAATAAACCTCCACTGTACCACGTCAGAACAAGAGCTTAATTTTGTAAACTCCTGGACAAGACACTGCTGAGAAAACAGGGACTTACTTGAAAGGGATGCACTCACAGAGTAAGGCAGGCATTTAGGAGTCGACTCATCTGCAACATGTGGTGAAGGGGACAGAGTTACTGTCAAAGAGTGGGGACCAGCAGGGTTGTAACCTCGGCCACCCCACACACAGGAAGTTCAGGCAGCACAGAACAGGATCCCAGCTACAGTGCTCTGGTTGAGTGACAAGATTCCATCCCTTAAATAGGTTACTGAGACAGACTCTCTCTCAAGAATATCATAAGCATTCAAATGCCCAAACCAGCAAACCAACTGGAGATTCCCCACAGGGGAAAGATAGAGAAGCCCCTTTACCAGAACCAGATCCAAGGTTACCACTAAACTCACAGTGAAGTAGAGCCTAAAAGATTGCCTATCTCCTTAAGCCAGGATTCCTGATTATAATTCAGCCTGACTAAGAATCATCTACAGCGATATATCCTACTCTCCTCCCTCCCCCACCTCCAGCCACATCTGTTTTCCTGAATCCACCAAGAGCTTTCATACCCAGGCCTTTGAGAGAGGCCTCCTCCCTCTGTTGACCCACTAACTTATATACACCCTTCAGATTTCAGCTTAGCTGTCTCTTCTGAAATTTAACCACTTTCCTCCCACCCTCTCTGGGTTAGTTGAAGATACGGATGATATATTGTGAGATGCTTTCATTGCACACTGTGCTTTTTCCTTGGCAACATTTAACACAACTGTAATTTTTTAAAGTCATATTATTCACCAAGGCTGACCCCATTTCCTAACATAAAGGGAACCCTACACAATTTTCAATGAATAAATATTAAATGAATGAGTCAATGTATGAACAAATGGACTCAGTAAGATGATTAGGGTTTCCAATGGCAGAGATCGGGGAGAAGGTTCTTCCTTTTCTCTTCTCTATCTCCATTTATATAAATGACAGCTCTTCACATCAGCTGAAAAGCTTGGGCATATTCGTTGTATTCCCTGACTCTTCCCTGATTGCCCACACCCAGTTAATCATCAAATGAGACATCTTCACCTCCTGTCTTAGTTCTTCTGGGCTGCTATATCAGAATACCATAGACTGGGTAGCTTATAATAACAGGAAGTTATTTCACAGAGTTCTGTTGTGAAAAGTTTAAGATCAAGGTACCAGCAGACTTGGTGTCTGGTGAGGGCCCACTTCTCTGTTCATAAATGACTGTCTTCTTCCTGTGTTCCCACATGGGCAAGCAAGCAAGACAGTTCTCTGAGGTCTCTTTTATAAGGGCACTAACCCATTCATGAGTGACCTAATCACTTCCCAAAGGCTTCACCTACTAACACCATCACGCTGGGGATTAGGTTTCAACGTATGAATTGGTGGGGGTGGGAGGGTAATAAACATTCAGACCATAGCATCTCCCTTCAAATAACTAAAAACTCCTACATGTTCTTTAACATTCTTCTCACAAACACCCTCTTCTCCATGCCGCAGTAGACCCTGAGTGTGTCTCTGAATCTGCACTCAACTTACTTTTTAATTAATTGCATCCCCCACTCATAAAAGGTGGAGATCATGTCTTACCTACCCTAGGATCTCAGAACCTGCTTCAGTGTATGGAACATCATAGGAAATCAGTGCATATTTGTTATACAAAATACATAGTGGAGAAAATGCTTGGCTTTACGTTATCTCTCATATCTCTTTCCTCACTCCCTAAGAAAATTTAAACTTCCCATTCCCTGTACCACAGAAAAAAACATGATTAATTCATAATAAGGTATTTGTGCACTTATATCTTTTATCAATTTTCCAGAGCAAAAGCATGGCCCTATATTATGCACTTACATTATCTGGAAATTTTCTGGAGAGAAGGTGTAGCTTGTTTTGCCAAAAACTTGAGACCAGCAAGCAGACAACTCCTGCACCCCAGAGGGGGTTCTAATTTTCTATGTTTCTACTTGAAACCAGATGTTAGAAATGACTTCAGTGATGGTGGTCCTAACTGCCAATATCTAGCTCTGTGACCATTACTGAATCACATCACCTCTTTGGGGATCCGCAAGTCACTGACAGCTCTGACACTGCAGTTCTACAGATGATGCTTTTGGGTTGGGGTGATTTCAAGGTGTGATCAGGCATTTCACATTTCCTTCTTCACTGATTTACAAATGGTCAACATCAGGAGTGGTTTCAAAACACCCTGACCTCTATGCTCCAGAGTTACAGTAACGAAGTCTGATGCATCAGCCTCAGCACTAAAACAGGCCCTCTACACAAATGCCTGCCCGCTCAGAAGGAGGAATCACATCTCTCCACTCCCTGCTTTAGACAGGTCAGAGCTCTCCAGTTCTCACCATTACCAACAGTGCCAGGCTGTGCAGCACTTCTCAAGCACTTTACTTGAGAAGGAAGAATGAAGAATCTGCCATCCAGATGGTGCCGAGTGGAAAATGTGGGATTTGGGATGCAGATGTGATAATGAGGGAGCAGAGTACCAAATTTAAAAATCACACCCTCGTGACACCCTGGATGCACAGCAAAGAAAAAAATGGACTGTAAGGATTTTATGAGGATCTTGTGCAATAGTTTTATCCTGGTTATTAGTGGTAAAATTTAGGAGCCCAGCAGAAGAGCAGTTGACAGCACCCTGCCAGGGCCTCTGTGTTTCCTTTTTAAATCTAAATTCAGTATTCTAATCCCAGCAACCCCCCTTCTCAATGGTCTCACAAAGCTGGCTCTGCCAGCCCCACTGTGGGTTTACTGAACCTCCACTTCTGCACATCTGTCCCTAAGCTGCTTAGTGGTGCAGAGAGGAGCACATACCCTGATGCAAACTCACAACGTCACATGTGAGCCGCCCAACCCGCTCCAGGGGCCTCCCACTCATTCTTCATCAGTGCTTTCTCCAAGGCCCCTAAAAGTGAATTATTTGAGCTGTCAGTGCCGCAGATCACCCTAGCCTCATTTTAGAGAACTTAGAGTTTCTATCCTCATTTTGGGGATGAATAATTGAGGCCCGAAGAGGCAATGTGACCGCCAGCAGCTTTCTCCTCCTCTGCCCTGCACCCTTAGCATTAAGACTTCATCACTGAGACTCTGTCACACAAAAAAATAAAAGCAGTGGGAATGATTTCCTCAAGTTCCCAGGCTCTCTATCTGTCAGATCTGTCTGTATCCATCTGTGATCATCATCTTCCTGACAGAAAAAGCAGTCTTCATTGTGTCCCGTGGCTTTTGTGGCTGCTATGTCCATCCCACCCACCTATTTAAGCAGGCCTTGCTCTCTTAATTATTTTTTCTCTCTGTCCCCTCCCCCAACTTTACTGCCTCTGCCCAGCTTCTTCCTCCACTAGGTCTTTTCCCTTCAGCTTATAAAGTCACATCAACCAGAAAAAGAAAATAGAAATCACCCTTGACTCCAACTGGCATGAATTTAACTTTCCTGTCTGTCATACTCCTTCCCTCCACATCCCAGCTTCTCTCATACTCCCTCCCTCCACATCCCAGCTTCTCTGCAAAGTGGCCGAGACTGACAGCACTCCCTTCCTCACCCCCCTCCCACTCACTCTCATGCCTCCTGAGTTATCACTGAAGATGCTGTCTCAGAGGCCAGCAGGGACTTCCTAATTGTCAAGTTCTCCTGGATCTTATCAAGATTGATTGACAGCTTTGGCTGCTGTTGACTTCTCCTTCCTTGAACACTTTCTCCCCTGGATTTCCAGAAAATCGCATCTCTTGAACAGCACATATTTTGCCAATTAAAAATTATTTTTAATATCTAGTGTTCAATAGTAGAGTGACTATAATTTACAGTATCTATTGCACTTTGGGAAATAGCTGGATGAGAATACTTTGAATGTTTCTACCATAAAGAAAAGACAAATATTTAAGTGATGTATATCCCAAGTACACTGATTTGATCTTTGCAAATTATAGGCATGTATTAAATTATCACATGTGCCCCCAAAACTATGTACATCTATTATGCCTCAATTTTTAAAGGTACTTTAAATATTCTTACGCAGATTAAGCAGATTTCTGATGCAGACACAGGTAACCAATTTTGAAGAACTTGTTCAAGCTGCTTTTGGAGTGATGAGCTGTCATTATGTCCTTAAAATATTAACTAATCATTCCTACTATAGAGTTTATATTAACATTCACACTGTTATACTAAGGCATTTTAAGTAAGGTCAGCCAATAAAACAGAAATGTTTTTAAAGTAAGACCAGACAATAAAAGAGATGTTTATCCTTTTAAATAACAAAATGGCATATAATATTTTTAAGAGCTATAGTCTTGGACGAATTTTTAAGATTTAATGGAGACCTGATTTTACACTACCTTAAAAAGAAGTATCATACAAGTAACCAGCAATAAAGGGCATATATGGAACACTCATCTTCATGTTCTCTAGACTATGTACTTTACTAAGAAAAAAATAATAATTTAGTGTTCTTTCTGGGAACAATATTTGAAACTGCCACCTAAATGAGATATTAGGGAGTATTCATATGACTTGAATGCAAGTATGAAAAAAATAGGGAACATTTGGTAAAAGCATTTATCTCTCCTTCTAAATTGTATAAGACATAAAGTAAGTTAATTATAAATTATATCTAAGTTATAACAAACTAGTGTTTCCATTTTATCCACATTTTTCCTCATAGAAGGAAACAGATCTTTCTCTTTCTCTCTCCCTTCCTCTCTCTCTTTCTCACTGATTGTAAGTACAGAAAATCTATATTAAAGTTAGTGGTATTTTCTGAAGACATCTTTCTTTGTCACAGTTCAATCAACTACAAAACTCCTACTGTTTCCCAACCCTTATTCATTTAATACCACCTTCAGCGATGTCATGACAGCTATGTACAAGCTTGTGTCAGAGACTGGCTGGCTCTTCACTAAGCCCGTTTGTTTGTTCTCCTCCCAAGCACACAGCTGTACCATCTATCCCAGCCTCCAGGCAGTTAGATGCCCCATGAGATTGTATTCTAGACTAGGGTTCCAGTCCTGGCCCCTAAATAACTTCCACGTGTGATTCTTCATGCTCTTATCCTTTCTTCCTGCTGGACATAGACCAGCACTGAAGCTTTGGAAGCCGCACGTTTCAAATGCTGGAGCCACAGTATCAAACGGGCCTGGGTCGTTGAGTGTTGCTCAGAGAAAGGTTGACCATATAATTTGAGAAGCAGGTGATAAGTGCCTTTGAGGCATAAGACACTGAGGAGCACCTGAGAGAGTCCGTCAGAGAAAGGTTCCCTCCCAGACAGGGAGACCCCGAGTAGAAACAGGCAGGAGTTCTCCTGTCATTCAAGGGAGAGTCAGGAGTCCAGCGTATCAAGCATTCAGCAAACAGAAGTGCCTCCAGCATGCCTGGGAAGCTCTCTCTGAGAAGAGGACATGTAGGCTAAGACCTGAGGATGAAAAGGAGCTAAGAGGCAAAGGCCAGGAGAGCATTCCTGGCAGAAGGAGCAGTAAGCATGCAGGGAATCACTTACTGGAAAGGCTTCCAGCCAAAACAAAGGGCTTGACTTCAGAAGCAGTTTCATACCAAATGGTCGAAGAGATGATCTGGGCTTCCCTGACCTGCTGACTCTCAAAAGAGTAGTGAATTAAAGGGCAGATTGTCCCAGAGACTTCATTGTAAATCCCGTATTGAGCGGGAGGGCTCTGTGAAAAGGATAAAAAGTATACTGTGTTTTTGTATGTTGTGAGAAAAAAATCACAGGTTGGGCTTAAGTTTTATTTTCTTTTCCTTTGCTCTATATTTGCCTCATTGTCTATTTACTCACCTATGTGTTTATTTGGAAAAGTAAATTAAATCTGTTTCTTTTTTACTTAAGGAAAACAAACACTTAGTTACTAGTCCTAAAGTCAAAGCCAAGGTGTCATACTGACTGTGTTTTCCTCCTAACTGAGACAAGAAAGTTTCAGGGAAACAGGTGAAGACCAAAGTTTCTCTAGGACTTTGTACATTTTCATGAGGGAGGCTTTTCTGCCCAGAAAATTCTATTAATATCTACTCAGGGTTTTAAACCATTATGCAATGTTTTTAAAAGTAATAAATTTTTTAAAAACTGTGGTTTTTTGTTTTTTTAAGCTCTAAATCAAGCTTGTCCAACCCGCGGCCCACGGGCCACATGCAGCCCAGGGTGACTTTAAATGTGGCCCAACACAAATTTGTAAATTTTCTTAAAACTTTATGAGATTGTTTTGAGATTTTTCTTTTAGCTCATCAGCTATCGTTAGTGTTAGCGTATTTTATGTGTGGCCCAAGACAATTCTTCTTCCAATGTGGCCCAGGGAAGCCAAAAAATTAGACACCCCTGCTTTAGATGCTACATAGAACTTTAAGTATTCTGCTTATAAATCTAGCAAGTGTTAAGTATCACTTTAGGGGAGAGCTTCTTTTCATTGTGCTAAAATACATAACATAATATTAACCATTTTAATATTTTTAAGTGTACAACTCAGTGGCATTAGGTACATTCACAGTGTTGTGCGACCATCACTACTATCATTTCCAGAAATTTTTCATCATCCTAAACAGTATCTCTGTACCCCTTCAACAACATTTTTTCAACTTTTCATCCTCTCCTCCCTCCAGCCTCTAGTAACCTCCATTCTACCTTTTTTTTTTTTTTTTTTTTTTGGAGACAAAGTCTCATTCTTGTCCCCCAGGCTGGAGTGTGATGGTGCGATCTTGGCTAACTGCAACTCCGGTTCAAGCAATTCTCCTGCCTCAGCCTCCTGAGTAGCTGGGATTACAGGCGCCTGACACCATGCCCGGCTAATTTTTGTATTTTTAGTAGAGATGGGGTTTCACCATGTTGGCCAGGCTGGTCTCGAACTCCTGACCACAGGTGATCCACCCGCCTCGGCCTCCCAAAGTGCTGGGATTACAGGCGTGAGTCACTGTGACCTGCCCTCTATTCTACTTTTTATCTCTGTGCATCTGTCTATTCTAATTACCTCATGCAAATGGAATTACACAATATTTGTTCTTTTGTGTATGGTTTATTTAATGTCCCATAAGGTTTTCAAGTTTCATCCATATTGTAGCATGTATCAGAATTTCATCCTTTTTTTTTTTTTTGAGACGGAGTCTCACTCTGTCACCCAGGCTAGAGTGCAGTGGCGCGATCTCGGCTCTCTGCAAGCTCTGCCTCCTGGGTTCATGCCATTCTCCTGCCTCAGCCTCCCGAGTAGCTGGGACTACAGGTGCCCGCCACCACGCCCAGCTAATTTTGTTTTTGTATTTTTAGTAGAGACGGGGTTTCACCATGTTAGCCAGGATGATCTCAATCTCCTTACCTCATGATCTGCCCACATTGGCCTCCCAAAGTGCTGGGATTACAGGCGTAAGGCACCACACTGAAACTTCAATTACTATTCAATCTGTCTAAATTCAATAGTCTACATTCCTTTAAATAATCTGTTCCATTTATAACTTAAATTCCCTTAAACATTTAACATGAATTCATTGTAATTATCATTTTTGGAAGTCCTTCATATATTTGTCCCAATAAACAAAACATTCGCTGGTTTTTAAGCTAATCCAGCAAATCTAATAAATCTAATAAAATAAGCTCATTCATAAATTAAATCTCAAGTTTTTTTAACATTACACAAATTTAATAAAATATTGTCATGTCTTTCAACCTAAAATCACAAGTATAAAATCAATCACTCAATTAAAATTTTGAATTGGTTTCAGTGGGTTAATCTAACAAATCTAATATAATCCATCTGATTATCTTAAGAACTAAAAAGATTTTATATACCAAGCAGACATAGATTATCCCAATGATTATACAATTCTAACCTGTACTTTCTGAAATAGTATTAACACTATATGGGATTAGCTTACTTTGTTTTCTCTATAGTTAATTTCATGTGTTAGAAATACATTTCTCCAATAAATAAGCATCTCAGACAACTTAAGGTTTCTATATGTTCAGGAATTTTCGGCTGGGAAGCGGTACCCAAATTCTAAGAAGATTCTATAGCTTACCACTAATGAATTTAAAGAGCTTTTCTTTAATGGTTGTTGGAACAAAAGAAAATCTCATTCCATAAAATAATCTAGCAGCCCACAACTACGGGACTCAAAGGACATTAGATTTGAATACAGAAGACTTTACTCCTACTAAGAGTCTCATTTTGGTTGGTTTAATAATTGTTAGCCCTTTAAAACATTTTAACATCTTTTCATATGGCTTGACAGACACTTTGTTGACATTCCATTTGCTTCTTTTAATCATATTGCCTGATGGAATCCTGTATTCTTTCCATATTTTAGGTAGGCTGCTAACTCCTGTACGCATTGAAATGTTTGATTGGCTGTATTTCTCTCATATCTTTTCTTGTTCTGAGGTCACTAAACTGTTCGTATTCAAAAGCATTTATAGACCAGAGGCAAAATATTATTGTTTAATTTTAGACTTTTAAGTCCCTTAAATACTTAACCTGCAAACATGAATTCACTGTAATGATTAATATAATTTTTTAGTCCTTAAAATATTGTCCTAATAAAACAAGCATAAATAAACAAACTTAAATAGCTAATTTTTCACTTATTAATTGATTCACTCATTCAAGAAGCAATTATTGGGAGACTTCTGTGAGTTAGGCCACGCCACAAGGATACAGAGATGAATAAAACTCGATCTGCCAGAAGATCTTACATTCTAATAAGGAAGTGAGGTAGGCAAATAATTACAGAAGAGTGAAATGCAGATACTGGTTTGTGTAAAGTGAGTCAGATGTGCAGAAAACATAAGCAGAGGCTAACTGTGTCTCAAGGCATCAAATGTGGCTGCTCAGAACATATAGTATGGTCTCATGTGCAAAATACACATCATCAGGAAGAGAACAAAGGAAAGACATTTTAGATACCAGGGAAAATAAGCTATAAAAGCACAGAAACACCATAAAATATTTAGGAACATTTGTGGAAAATCTGGATCAATCAGGAAGTCATAAGTTACTGGGTACGTTCGGTTCACAAAGTGAATGGTGAATCAGTCCTTGAGGGACCTTGGATTCCGTTTTACACTAGTGATTTTCAACCTATTTCATACTTGGCACTCATGGAGAATGCCTCTTTTTTAAATTTGTTTTTTTAGAGACAGGGTCTCTCTCTGTCACCAATGCTGGAGTGCTGTGGCACAATCATAGCTCACTGCAGCCTTGAACTCCTGAGCTCAAGTGATTCTCCCACCTCAGCTTCCCAAAGCACTGGGATTACAAGCGCCCGGCTGGGGAATTCCAACATTTATGGGCATCCAGTGGTAAATAAACTAGCCATCTCCCAGGAAGAAATGTCTGCCCTAGAAGGCTAACTACCCCAAGCCTCACTCAATGAACACCCACACACACACCCACACACACACACCAGGGAATGAGAGAATTGATACCTTGTCGCATCCGTACCCACTCAGGTCACACCACTTCAGATGCTCTGCTGGATGATGTGGAGCAGTGAATGGATTTAATCTTGGGAATATGATCAAATTCAGTTTTCTTTGAACAGTAATTCATAGAAAGGGAAAAGGATTTATGAAAGAGATCTCAGTGAGCAAATGGCATTTTCATGGAGATTGTCCTAGGAAAGAGAGAAACAAAAGTAATAATAGGAGCTATAAAAAAAGAAAGTATTTCAAAACGGAAATGTCCAAAATTGTGAAAGCGGACAGTAAAAAGGAATTATGAAGAGACTTCAATGCCAGCAAGCATTTGTTACTTGATTTAAAGAGCAAAGTAAAACATTGGCTAGACTTAAATAAGAATGATTAAAAAATATATTGCGGGAAAAAACTGGATAACTAAGAAAAAATGTATTACATAGGAAAAGAATTTGTCTAAAACTATTTAGGCAAACTCTCAGGATTGTTTTAAGCCTCATACCTTTTGGACCATGATTTTTTCTCTCAGCCACTCTATTCTGCTTCATTGACTCCAAAGAGTTTAGAAATTCATTATCCCATTATGTAAATATCATACACTATTAGAAAATTTTAAAATGGGAAAAAATTGTCAGCACTGAGTATGAGAAACATCTAATTCCAAAGATCTGGAGCAAAAGCCAGAAGTACAGTCAAATAAAAATGTTGAATAGCTCCAAAAATAGAAAAGGTAGGTGTTTTCAAGAATTTTTTCCAATCTTATTTTCTCCTGAATAAAAGGTTCCTCCAAATGAGCCCAACAATACTGACACAAAGGCCTCAGCCACCAGTGAAACTGAACAGACAGTAATTGAAAAATTACAAAAACTTTGAAAGGGCCTTCAGTAAGGCCAAGGCAGCCACTTCATCTAATTACTGAGCTCTTGACAAAGATTAAGGAAGGATTAAGGGCATATCTACTATAGAGAAAGAGAGCACAATTTGTGTGTCTTTAAAAAGAGCTGAGTGACTCTTAAAATAAGAGAAAATGTACTATTAAAGATACTGATAAAGTCTTGTGTGGTGACACGCACCTGTAATCCCAGCAGTTTGGGAAGCCAAGGTGGAAAGATCTCTTGAGGCCAGAAGCTTGAGACCAGTCTGGGCGACATGGTGAGACCTTGTCTCTAAAAAAAAGAAAAGAAAGAAAAGTAGCAGGGTGTGCTGGTGCTTGCTGCTTGGGAGGCTGAGGTGGGAGGATCTCTTGGGCCTAGGAGATTAAGGCTGCAGTGAGCTGTGATGATGCCACTGCAGTCCACCCTGGACAACAAAGCAGGACCCTGTCTCTTAAAAAAAAAAATGCAGACTAAAGTAAGAAAAATAACTCATTTTTTCCAAATGTGAGAAAATCAACACAATAAAGTTTTTATCTGTTAGGGGAGGGCTGGAATGGTGAGAGCTGGTGTGTTATAGACATCTTTATTAAGACAGTACAACTCTTGCAACAAAAAGCAATGACAGAAGCTGCAGCAGTAGTAAATGCACCCCTGTAAGGACTCTACAGCCTGGTTCCCTGACTCAAGAATCAAAAACCAAATACTAAAGCAAGCACAGTCCAGGAGATCCTCACAGAATAACCAGAATAAGCGTATCAGTGAATCTAAAGGAATAACACTGAAAACAATTGGAAAAAGCCACTTTGAGCACCTTACTCAAAGGAGATATTATTTTCAAAGACTCTCTGGAGTGACTTGAAATGACACGACAGGAGAGAGACCTTCTCTCATGGTTTGTGCTACTGGGGAAAAAACGGGGTAGAAAATGAAAGCAATGCCAGTCAAAAGCTAAAGGAAAGGTGAGCAGGATTGTCCTGAGCACCAGGCACTGACCTGCCCATGGACTATTCAGCAGCCCTGGAGAGAGGGAAGGAGAGCACTTCCACATGACACTCAAATTCACAAATTCTGCCTCCACGGAGTTTTCTTTCCTAAGAGACCTTTATGCAGACAAGCTTCCTTTCCAGAATAAAAACAAGTCATAGAAGATAAAATCATTATTCCTCAAAATGCGGCACACTAATGAATTTTCCCTTCCAAACTAGCTGTTCATTTTAAATATGAAGAAATCCAACCAAACACAAGTTCGTGAAAGTTCCACAGGGACACAACTCTGTTCGGGGGACAGCAAGGACAGAATGTTGGAATTCTTACAAATCATTATGTAATCCTACATTAGACAGAGCCTTTGAAATTTTGGAAATAACAGTTAATGAGAGTGTATCCTCAAAATAAGATAAATGTTTAAATAAGTCAGCAACAGCTTGTTGTTTACTGCATGCTTTCTGTGTGCTGGCACTCCATCGCCATTACCTTGTATAAGGTAATGACACCCTGTGAGGCAGCCATTGTCCTCATTTTACAGATGAGTAAACTACGATTTTTTTTTCCCAACTCACGTAGCATGTAAGAACTGCAATTAATATTTAATCCAGATATTTTGGGTGCCAAAATCCAAATGCATTCCAAAATGCAGTAGTACCTTTCTTTCCAGAATTTTGTTAACAATAAAGTTCTTTATAAATAGGCTAAAAAAGATAGATATACATAGAGAGAAAGAGAGATGTTAGTCACTCACTAGATTAAAACCAGAATATTCATATTTAAATATTGAGTGATAATATAAAGTACTGGCACAATATAGAGAAAATAATGGATTAGCCCACTAAAATTTAAGTGGATATGAGGAGGCACATGTAAAAGAACACACTCAATAATCTTCTCTCAAATCAGCTGTCTCAGCACAGACTATTTAATATGTGAAGCTTATCATTAGAATAACAGAATTTCAGAATCCAGTTCAAATACTGAAAAAAATCTAAAAACAAAAAAATTTAAAAACAAAAACTGCGTTTCATTTTAATAGCTGCAAAATTCTATATGGCTATCCAATGAAATTATGTAATAGAAGAATACACCATTGTTAAAGTCTGACTTGATAAAATGTAAGAGAATATGACATGACAGATGTTGTGGGTATGATTTTTAAAAAGCAAAAATGTAACCACCACTATTTCCCAAAGACTGGACTTAATGCTTCTTCCTCATGGTAGTGGCTTGCAGAAGAACTTGGCCATCTTCGTGATTTCGCAGCTACATCAAGTGCAAGCACAGGGACTGATTCTGAAGTCAGGGTTGATGTGGTGGTGTGGGCTGTGAGGAGTGGGAGTAGACATCTGCTTCCTTTCCCATCTTTCCTGTTGGCATCCACTGAGCTGTGTAAGTGACCCACTCCCACTGCGGTCTCAGTTGTCAGGCATGTCCTGCTCTTAGCTGTCAGCATTCCGCATGTGAATTACAGTGGATCCTGGGACTCCATACCAACTTCCTGAGCATCAGAACTGCTGTTTCACTTGTCTTCCATAATCTCACAAATGTCTATATAACCAACCCTAACTCAGAACCATATACAGAAGGAAATTCCAGGACACATAACTCCAGCTTAGATAAATTCACACCATACAAAATCACTACAATTTTTAATAATAAAAATGAAAGCATTACTGTTCTGAAATTATCCCATGGAATCTAAATGCTATAGTGATTTAATATTCATCATTATCCATCTTTAATGTCCCTAAACAAACTTTAGTAGTTACAATTTTAAACCATTCCATCTTATTTTTGGACATTTTCTACATTCCACTTCCCCCATAAAATTCTGTCCTAATGTCATATGTTTATTCTGTTTAAAATGTTTTCTTAACTCATTATATATTTCTGCAGTAAAAAATTCTTGCAGATTGAAATTCCATTCTCAATCTTATCTTTTCGTGAACAAAAGTTTTTAATTTGTATAGTTCAGTTATTAAGCTTAAAGTAAGAAATTCTGTGGTTAGTACTTTTTCATACTTTTTAGGACTTTGCCTAAACTATGTCCCATGAAGATATTCTTCTATATTATATCATATTATATTATATATTAAGCATCTTACATTGTGATCTATTGATTTTTACATATCATGTGAGGTAGAAATCAACATTCTTTATTTCCTCCATATGTGTATTCAGTTGACCAAAAACCCTTCACATAAAAAACTGTTCTTGACCACATTGCAAAGAAAATGGCAGATAGGAGACAGAACTAACTTGCAGCTCCCACTCAGATAGACAGAACAGCATGTGGAGACTCACATCATGAACTTTTGCTCCAAGAACTACTGCAGGAACATATCAGGAAAACTGAAAGAATTCGTAGAGCCTTTGAAAGAAGTGGCGTGCCACTGCATACTCCGTGAAACAGCCGAAAACTGTGAGTGCCCAAAGTGTGAGAGGGGGAATGTCTGTTTCCAAGCACACATCCTCACTGGGAAACTTGAAAATTCAGATCACGGGAGAAGAATTTAACCTTACCTAGAGCTGAAATGAACTTAGAGAGCTGAGTGAAATATAACAGCAGAAGCAGCAGCTGGAAGAGCTCTGTAAGGACTCCTGGCCCCCAAGGAAGACCAGGGAAGCCATTTCTTACTTTATTTCACAGGGGACCTTGGGGAGGGCTGCCAGTGGAATTGGGGAAAAACTACGAGGAGAAAGAAACTCCCTACTAAACTTTGTAATAATTTAAACATAATGTGAATTTTTCTGGACAGAATCTGTAGTGGGGGAGAAAAAGGGAAGTACAGATACAACCACAGAAGCCTCAGCAGGCAGGGAGGGGTGAAGTCTGAAAGCCATGCTTGCTTTCTCAGCAGGGAGGCTTGTAGCCTGGGGCAAGTTCTCAGCCTTGTTTACTGGTTGCGTGGAAATAAATTTGGTGCTATTGGCGGGGACATAGTGGGAGTGAGACTGGCCTTTCTGACTCCATGAGAACTGACTGAAGCCTATCATTGCCGGCTTTCTCCCACTACCCTGGCAACCTATATGACACAGCAGAGGCAGCCATAATTCCCCTGGGAACATAACTCCCTTGGCCTGATAACCACAACTCCATACCCCACAGCAGCCACAGAAAGGCCTGTCCAAAGAGAGGCTGAGCTCAGACACGCCTAACCCTGCCACCACCTAACGGTCTTTCTCTACCCACCCTGGTAGCCAAAGACAAAAGACATAATATCTTGGGAGCTCTAATGGCCCTGCCCTCAACTTGAGAAAGCTGAGTGCTCCTCCAGGTGACCGTAGGGGAAGTTTGTATCCTCCCTATACTACCACAGCTGATGCGGTCTTGAAAGCATCACCTCCTGGCTGGAGGCTAACCAACTCAAACTGTAAAAGAACAACTCATAAAAGAACAACACTGCCCCAAGAAAGGAGAAAACAACAGCTAATTTCACCACCTGTAACATCCTGGCTAACCAGAGGTCCTGAGTCTTTCCATGTGACAACTTTACTGCCAGCACAACCAGCATTCAAGAAAAGCAGTGCACTAAACAAAACCATAACCAAAGTCTCACACAGAGTCCACTTCACTCCCCTGCTACCTTCACTGGAGCAGTTGCTAATAACCATGGCTAAGTGACCTGAAGACAGTTCACACCATAGGACTCTTGGCAGACACACCCCGGTACCAGCCCAGAGCCCGGTAGCTCTGCTGGACGGGTAGACCCAAGGAGAAATAACAATCACTGTAGTCAGGCTCTTAGGAAGCCCCACCCCTAGGGGAAGGAGGGAGAGCACCACATCAAGGCAGCACCCCATGAAACAAAAGAATCTGAACAGCAGACCTTGAGCCCCAGATCTTCCCTCTGACATAGTCTACCCAAATGAGAAGGAACCAGAAAAATAATTCTGGTAATATGACAAAACAAGGTTCTTTAACACCCCCAAAAGATCACACTAGCTCACCAGCAATGGACCGAAACCAACAAGAAATATCTGTATGCCAGAAAAATAATTCAGAAGATCAATTATTAGGCTATTCAAGGAGGCATCAGAGAGAGGTGAAGTCCAACTTAAAGAAATTTTTTCAATGTTACTGGATATGGATGGAAAAATCTCCAGAGAAATAGAAAGCATAAATTTTAAAACAATCACAATTTCTGGAAATGAAGGACACACTTAGAGAAATGCAAAATACACTGGGAAATCTCAGCAATAAAATCAAACAAGTAGAAGAAAGAACTTCAGAGCTCAAAAACAAGGTTTTTGCATTAATCCAATCTAACAAAAACAAAGAAAAAATCAGAAAAAAGTGAGCAAAGCTTCTAAGAAGTTTGGGATTATGTTAAACAGCCAAGCGTAAGAATAATTGGTGTTCCTGGGGAAGAGGAGAATTCTAAAAGTTTGGAAAACATATTTGAGGGAATAAGTGAGGAAAACTTTTCTGGCCTTACTATAGATCTAGACATCCAAATACAAAAAACTCAAAGAACGCCCAGGAAATTCACTGCAGAAAGATAATTGCCTAGGCACATAGTCATCAGGTTATCTAAAGTCAACACAAAGGAAAGAATTTTAAGAGCTGTGAGGCAAAAGCATCAGGTAACCTATAAAGGAAAATCTATCACATTAAGAGCAGATTTCTCAGCAGAAACCCTACAAGCTAGAAGGAAGTGGGGTCCTATCTTTAGCCTCCTTAAACAAAACAATTATCAGCCAAGAATTTTGTATCCAACAAAACCAAGCTTCATAAATGAAAAAAAAAAATAAAGTCTTTTCCGACAAAAAAATGCTGAGAGAATTTGCCACTACCCAGCCAGCACTACAAGAACTGTTCAAAGGAGCTCTACATCTTGAAACAAAACCTCAAAATACATCAAAATAGAACCTTCTGAAAACATAAATCTAACAGGACCTATAAAACAATAATACAATGAAAAAAAAAGCAAGGTATTCAGGCAACAACTAACATGATGAATAGAATAGTACCTTACATCTCAATACTAATGTTGAATGTAAATGGCTTGAATGCTCCACTTAAAAGATACAGAATGGCAGAATGGATAAGAATTCACCAACCAAGTCTCTTCCATCTTCAAGAAATTCACCTAACACATAAGGACTCACATAAACTTAAGGTAAAGAGGTGGGAAAAGATATTCCATGTGAATGGACACCAAAAGAGAGCTGGAGTAGCTATTTTTATATCAGACAAAACAAACTTCAAAGCAACAACAGTTAAAAAAAAGACAAAAAAGGACATTATATTATGATAAAAGGACTTGTCCAACGGGAAAATATTACAATCCTAAATATATATGCATCTAACACTTGAGCTCCCAAATTTATAAAATAATAACTACTAGACCTAAGAAATGAGATAGACAGCAACACAGTAATGGCAGGGGACTTCAATACTCCATGGACAGCACTAGGCAGGTCATATAGACAGAAAGTCAACAAAGAAACAATGAACTTAAACTATACCCTGGGAACAAATGAACTTAACAGATATTTACAAAACATTCTAAGCAACAACTGCAGAATATACATTCTATTCATAAGCACATGGAACATTCTCCAAAGTAGACCATAAGATAGCCCACAAAACAAGTCTCAACAAATTTATGAAAATTGAAATTATATCAAGTACTCTCTCAGACCACAGTGGAATAAAATTGGATATCAATTGCAAAAGGAACCCTCAAAACCCTGCAAATATATAGAAATTAAATAATCTGCTCCTGAATGATTGCTGGGTCAACAATGAAATCAAGATGTAAACTTAAAAATTGTTTGACCTGAACAATAATAGTAACACAACCTATCAAAACCTCTGGGATACAGCAAAAGCAATTCTAAAGGAAAAGTTAAAGCATTAAATGCCTACATCAAAAAGTCTGAAAAGCACAAATAGACAATCTCAAGTCACACCTGAAGGAGCTAGAGAAAGAAGAACAAACCAAACCCAAACCCTGCAGAAGAAATAACAATGATCAGAGCAGAACCAAATATATTGAAAAAAAATACAAAAGATAAGTGAAACAAAAAGCTTGTTCTTTGAAAAGATAAATAAGATTGATGGACCATTAGCAATATTAACCAAGAAAAGAGAGAAAATCCAAATAAGCTCAATTAGAAACAAAATGAGAGATATTGCAAAGAATAACACAGACAAAGATTATTCAAGGTTACTATGAACACCTTTATGTGTACAAACTAGAAAACCTAGAGAAGATGGATAAATTCCTGGAAATATGCAACCCTCCTAGATTAAACCAGGAAGAAATAGAAACCCTGAGCAGACCAATAACAAGCAGCAAGATTGAAATGGTAATTTTTTAAAAAAATTACCAATAAAAAAGTCCATGACCAGATGTATTCATAGCTGAATTCTATCAGACATTCAAAGAATTGGTACCAATACTATTGACACTATTCCACAAGATAGAGAAAGATGAAATTCTTCCTAAATCATTCTGTGAAGCCACTATCACCCTAATACCAAAACCAGGAAAGGATACAACAACAATAACAACAACAAAAACTACAGACCAATACCCTTGATGAACATAGATGCAAAAATCCTCAACAAAATAGTAGCTAACCAAATCCAACAGCATATTAAAAAGATAATCCACCATAATCAAGTGGGTTTCATACCAGGGACACAGGGATGGTTTAACATATGCAAGTCAATAAATGTGATACACCACATAAACATAATTAAAAACATAAATCACACGATCATGTCAATAGATGCAGAAAAAGCATTTGGCAAAATCCAGCATCCTTTTATGATTAAAACTCTCAGCAAAATTGGCATAGAAGAGACATACCTTAAGGTCATAAAAGCCATCTATGACAAACCCACAGCCAACACTATACTGAATGGGGAAATGTTGAAAGCATTCCCCATGAGAACTGGAACAAGATAAGGATGCCCACTTTCACCACTTCTATTCAACACAGCAAGAGCAATCTTAGCAAGAAGTCTTAGCAAGAGCAATCAGACAAAAGAAAGAAATAGAGGGCATCCAAATTAGTAAAGAGAAAGTCAAACTGTCACTGTTCACCATTGATATGATCATATACCTAGAAAAGCCTACAGACTAACCCAAAAAGATCCTAGAACTGATAAATAAATTCAGTAAAATTTCAGGATACAAAATTAATATACACAAATCAGTAGCAGTGCTATACACCAACAGCAATGAAGTTGTGAATCAAATAAGAACTCAATCTTTTTACAATAGCTGCCATATATATATATACACATATATATATATATACACAATACTTAACAATGTACCTAACCAAGGAGGTGAAAGACCTCTACAAGGAAAACTGCAAAACATTGCTGAAAGAAATTATAGATGGCACAGATGGAAACACCCCATGCTCATGGATGCATAGAATCAATATTGTGAAATGACCATACTTCCAAAAGCAATCTACAAATTCAATGCAATTCCCATCACAATACCATCATCATTCTTCACAGAACTAAAAAAAAAAATCCTAAAATTCATATGGAACCAAAAAAAAGCCCACATAGCCAAGTCAGACTAAGCAAAAAGAACAAATCTGGCGGCATCACATTACCTGACTTCAAACTATGCTACAAGGCTATAGTCACTAAAGCAGCATGGTACTGATATAAAAATAGGCACATAGACCAATGGAACAAAATAGAGAACACAGAAACAAAGCCAAATACTTACAGCCAACTGATCTTCAACAAAGCAAACAAAAACGTTAAGTGGAGAAAAGACACCCTATTCAACAAATGGTACTGGGATAATTGGCAACTCACATGTATAAGAATGAAACTGGATCCTCATCTTTTGCCTTATATGTATAAAAAAGAAACCCAGGATGAATCAAAGAATTAAATCTAAGACCTGAAACCATAGAAATTCTAGAAGATAATGTTGGAAAAACCCTTCTAGACATTGGCTTAGGCAAAGACTTCATTACCAAGAACCCAAAAGCAAGTGCAACAAAAACTATGATAAATAGTTGGGACTTAATTAAACTAAAAAGTTTCTGCACAGCAAAAGAAATAATTAGCAGAGTAAGCAGACAACCCACAGAGTTGGAGAAAATCTTTGCGAATTATGCATCCGACAAACGACTAATATCCAATATCTACAAGAAACTCAAACTAATCAGCAGGAAACAAACAAACAAACAAACAAACAATCCCATCAGAAAGTGACCTAAGACATGAATAGGCAATTCTAAAAAGAAGATATGCAAATTGTCAACAAACATATGAAAAAATGCTCAACCTCACTGATTATCAGGGAAATGCAAATCAAAACTACAATGTGATACCACCTTACTCTTGCAAGAATGGTCATAATTTAAAAATCAAAAAAGAATAGATGTTGGCATGGATGTGGTGAAAAGGGAACACTTTTATACTGCTGGTGGAAATGTAAACTAGTACAACTACTATGGAAAAAAATGTGAAGATTCCTTAAAGAAGCAAAAATAGATCTGCCATGTGATCCAGCAATCCCACTACAGGGTATCTACCCAGAGGAAAAGTCATTATACGAAAAAGACACTTGCACGTGCATGTTTACAGCAGCACAACTCACAATTGCAAAAATATGGAGCCAGCCCAAACGCCCATCAGTCAACAAGTGCATAAAGAAAATGTGGCATATATTTATATATGTGTGTGTATATATACATAAAGAAAAATTTTTAAATGTATATATTTATATATTTATATTTATATGGTATATTATATTATATATGGTATATTTTTATTTTTATATGGTATATAAATATATATAAATAAATATACCATGGACTATTACTCAGCCATTAGAGGGAACAAAATAACTGGATAAAATTGGAGATTATTATTCTAAGTGAAGTAACTCAGGAATGGAAAACCAAACATTGTATGTTTTCACTTATAAATGGGAGCTAAGCTATGAGGACTCAAAGGCATAAGAATGACATAATGGACTTTGGGGAATGGGGGGAAGGGTGGGAGTGGGTGAGGGATAAACGACTACACATTGGGCACAGTGTATACTGCTTGGGTGATGGGTGCACCAAAATCTCAGAAATCATCACTAAAGAACTTACCCATGTAACCAAACGCCACCTGTTCTCCAAAAACCCATTGAAACATATATATAAAACTATTATTTCCCTGTTGTCCTATGATGGCACCTTTTCCATAAATCAAGTAGATCTATTTTTTAACTCTATTATGTTTCATTTATCTATTGTCCTTTCTTATGTAATGGCATACTCTGTTAATTACTGTAATTTACTTGAAAAAAAGTCTTGATATCTGGTAGTATAAGTTCTTCAACTTGGTTCTTCTTCAAGATTGTCTTAACTAATCTTGAGTCTTTGCCTTTTCACATACATTTTAGAAATCAGCATTTTTATTAAACTGCTGAAATTTTTATTGGGCTTTCTTTGAATTCATAGATTAATTGCTCCACAGATCAATTGGTATTTTATAATATTGAGTTTCACAATCCATTAATGCTTTATATTCTTCCATTCATTTAGACATATTTAATTTCTCTCAATTACATTTTACTGAATTCAGTCTAGTGGCTTGCAAATCTTTTCAGATTTATTCTCCCCAAAAAATGAATTTTCCCTGTAAACTGGAAATTTTTAAGTGTTTAATTTCTGCTTTGGATGGGAATATAATTTCAATTATTGGCCATCAATATGATTGAGTAAACATAAATTTATTATAAATCTTGATCAGTAAGTCCTAAACATAAAATGAAATATTTGTTGGAAAAGCACCTCTTAATGAAATGAATGCAGCAGTTTTGTTTCAATCAGTTCATGTCTTCATGGATGAATATTAGTTATTGCTAGAATGATAGGCTACCTCAAATACTTCCAATATTTGGTGCTAGTATTTATTTATAGAAACCTTGTTCACAGAAAAAATACAAGAATGGGAAGAAATTTGCTATAACAATGTCACTCAATTTTTTAAAATTCCTTCCTTCCCCAAGTATTTTTTAAGACCTGCTTTGTACTAGACACTGTTCCAGGTTTGGGGGCCATAGCAGGGAGCAAAATATATAAGAGCAGACAAAAATTTTTCCCTTATAAAGTTTAACTTGTAATGAGGGAGTCTGATAACAAATGAATTTTTTAAGTAAAATATACAGTATAGCATAGTAAATAGTGATAAGTATAAAAGAGAAAAAAGTAAAGCAGGGAAGGAGATAGAACATGTGCAGAAGGTTGACCCTGTAGATAAAGAGGCTGAGATATGTGCCCAAAAATACATAATGACCTATCATCTAAAGTTATTTTTAAACTACTACTAGCTGATGAGGTTTTTCAATTGTTTTGGAAGCAAAAGATTGAAAGCCAGCTACCTTTTTACTAGTAGCTATTACTTTATTAACATCAGCATACAAAATTAAAACTATCACTTTGTTTGGTGACTCGAAGGCTTGTTCTGCCAGGATGATGCACCAAGTTAAGGTTCCAGATGGCTGAGATAAATGCCTGTCCTTGCAAACTGGAAAGAAGATGATTATAGAAGGGAATGAGAGAAGCAAGGTCCAGAATGGCCATACTTTTTCAAAGGCACATAAATTTTGGAATTGAGTCTCTTGAAATTGAACACTCTACATGCCTACACACCATTTAGGAGGTCTTACATTCACTTGGGGCACACCTTCTCCAGTTTGAAGACCACTGGTCTCTTATTGCCGCCTTCTCACTCCCCACAATGAGGAAGAATGAGGATCCGAGACAGAGTTGGGGAGACTTCCAGACCCTCCAGACTCTTGGGGATTGCCCTCAGTGTTTGTCAAAACAAGTTGCCCTCAAGGACAATTGAACTATATCAGTTCTTCACATAAGTACCTGACACTGAGGGGGACAAGATAGAGTGGGAAGCATCCATTTTGCATAGTATTGCTGAGTAGAAAGAGGTAAAAAATGTTGGGAAACTCTGATATGGACAATGCAGGCTCTCGGACTGCATACTCTAATTCTTCCAGTTGGAACTGGCTTAACATTGAGCATTTCATTGGTCCCATGTGCTTCTCTTCAATTTCACATGCCTTCTGAAAGGTGGAGGAGATTTTAAACTTCCTGAAGCATAAAGAAAACAACCATAAATAGTGATAAAGCTGGCACTTGGGCATCATCTCCCTGCTTGGACATCTCTTCGGGATCACAAAGTTATTTCAGGCAGGGGGTAGCACAGCCCCAACCAGCCCCGGGACATAAGCAATGGTTTAAGGCACTGTCAAGTCCACTGTGCCCAGCAGACCCATCATGGTGCCTTGGTGGCCACTAGGTATGCCATAAGCAGCCCCAACTGTGGCCTGTGTTTTGGCACAGCAGGCCGTGCCTACTGAATGCTCAGATTCTTCAGACAGGAGACAGCAACAGATCAGTGACACTGCAGAGTAGCTCATTCTCTCGTAACAGCAGCAGGGTTTAGTTGCCAGCTACCTCTGAAATAACTAGTCTCTCCTAAAAGCCCTCATTATGGTGGGGTGCTGCGAACTCCTCTCTGCAGTCTTTGAAGGGCCTCTCTGTGTGAACTAAGTTGATGTCAAGCCTCTTCCCCAGCTTTTTCCTTATGAATTTATATAGCGGAACAAGAAAATCACAGTGTAATAGCCCCCATATTTGAGTTCTCCGAATGTTTCTTTAAGATGTTATTGCTGGACTTGGCAACTTGTAAAATAAATGCTGATTACAAAAGCCTAATACCTACATAGCAGGAACAATGATGGACCAGAAAGCAAGCTCAGAATAAATGTGTTAATTGCCTCTCAGCTTCCTGAGTCTTTTCTTTTCTCTGTCCTAAACACAATGTCATAGGGGCTCTGTGCTCCTAAACTCATTGACGAGGCGGTGTGCAACATAGCTGGAACAAAACAAAATGCCTACGTTCTGGTTAATTATTTGGTGAATATAGTTAAACCTGGGACATAAATGACAGCTTGAGCTCACTGGAAATGGCAGGTTTTCACTTTAAGTGTATCAAAGTCAAAGGCAAAAGTCTCAATCTGAGGCTCTTAACCTGGAGTCTATAAATGCAATGGGCTGTGAACCCCATGAAATAAAATCATTTAATGGATATAGAAGTGTGCACTTTCTTACAAAGGGGTTCCTCAAGTTTTATAAGATTATAAAAGAGGTCTGTGATCCTAAAGATAATAAGAGTCATGACTAAATATTCTCAAAATCTTACGATTATTAACCTCTTCCCCTCCTTCACTGAGGCAGCAAACACTTGCTGAGTGCCTAGGACTTCCGCAGTCCCGTGACATCTGCTTTGGGGAAACAAACATGAATTAAAGTTCTAGTGAAGAAGAAGAATTAAATTGATATATTTGAGCTCCTTCCAAGGGCTGGCAAGGCACTATCCTGTATATAATATACATTTTTCTTGTCAATCTTCATAGTAAACCCATTGGAATCACTATTAGTGTTAGCCATTGTAGAAGAATTTAATTTCTAATAATGGTCACAACAGTATTTCCTGTCTAACTTCCCCATCAAGAAGTGGGGAGTTGCTGTTCTTGCCTCTTAAGCCCAGGCTGGATGGGCAGCTGTCCTGACTAATCAAGTTTGGTGGAAGTGGCTCTGAGTGACTTTTCAGGCCAGATCATAGAAGGCGACACAGGTTCTGCCTGGCTATATTTGGTTGCTAGCCCTTGAACTCAACTACCATTTTGCAAGGAAGCCCAGGCCACATGTAGAGCCCCTTGTGGAGAGCAACAAGGTCTCCAGCCCTCAGCCCCAGCTGAGCAAACAGCCAACAGCCTGTCCTGACTTGCCTGCCATGTGAATGCACCACCTCAGAAGCTGCTCCTGCAGCCTCCCATGCCCCAGCTAACATTGCATGGAGCAAAAATAAACCTTTCCTGCTAGGCTCTGCTCAGACGTGCCAATACATGAGCAAAACAAATGATGATTATTGTTTTAAGACACTGTTATGTGGTTGGGTACTATATAGCAATAGATAACTAGAGCAAGCAGCTTGCCCATATGAGCAACTGCCGCTTAGAGGTTAAATAATTTGCCCACAGTTACACAACTAGTAAGTGTAGAGCTGGAATTCAAAACAAGATCTGCCTGATACATAAAATCAAATCAAGAGGATGAAGGAGAGAGTTTTACCTATATCTGTGACTTGGTATTTCCTTTTTTTTTTTTTTTTTTTTTTTTGAGACAGAGTCTTTCACTTTGTCACCCAGGCTGGAGTGCAGTGGGGTGATCTCGGCTCCCTGCAACCTCCTCCTCACGGGTTCAAGCAATTTTCCTGCCTCAGCCTCTGGAGTAGCTGAGATTACAGGCACGCACCACCACGCCCAGCTAATTTTTGTATTTTTAGTATAGATGGGGTTTCACCATGTTGGCCGGGATGGTCTCCATCTCTTGACATCATGATCCGCCTGCCTCGGCCTCCCAAAGTGCTGGGATTACAGGCGTGAGCCACCACACCTGGCCAGTATTTCTTAAAATAAAAAGAAATTTGAAGAAAATATAGCAGAAAATATTTATCTTAAAGTGGAAACACAGGCATCTGTTATTTTATATTCTACATTTTTCTGTGTATTAAGTGTTTTACAACTTTAAAGTATCTTTTCAAAGATGAAAGCAAAGTACTTATCAAATTTCAAAATATGTTTAAGATCAGACATGAAAAATAAGTTAAACTTTAAATTGTGTTAAGTTGCCATACTTTATAAAACCAGAGGCATTACTAATGTACTGTCTAGATGATAAAAGAAGATCTTGCTTCGATTTGCCCAATTCCAACCTCTCTTTCTTCATCTAACGGTGTTAATTCACATCTTCGTGCCAATGTTCTGAGCTTTTAACTCAGCAGAATCTTGAAAAATCCAAAGAGATGTGCGTAAACGTACAGGAAAATAGACTCCAGTCCACAGAGGAGGATCCAAGTATCGATTCTGGATTTACCATAAGCAGCAAGCATTTCCATAAGAGAAGGGAAACATTAGCACTTAGACTGCCTCTGAGGAGCACAGGAAATTTCTCAGAGCTGAGGGTGACTCTTCCCATAGCCCCTGGAGGGCTACATCTTCAACTTCATGTGACATGTAGTGAATTATTTCTCATAGGAAGCTGCCAGGTTGAAAGCCAGCCACCTTGCACATGTTGTCTCCTGAACAGCAGCATGAGACGAAGGAGAATCAATTGCCTTGAGTTCCCCTTTGATTCTGCATAAAGTCAGTCAGGTTTGCCATGGCTGAGTGGGGAACTGAATCAGTAGCACTGAATTATCTAATGGAAACTTCATTTGTGTGTCCCATAGACAAATAGAAAAGTTGCTATTGGTTGTGTATTTTTTTACAAGTAGAATACAAGTCTGTATTTGCACAGTCAGATGCTGCTATAAATCTAAAGTAGCTCTGTAATTCCTTCAGTTCTGTGAGAATCCTTGTCGGGAATTGGTGGTGGCTAGAGCGAGTAACCACAAAGATATTCTGTTACAAGTAATATTATTTCTTCCAAGAAGTTGCTCGGCTGTGCTCCTGGAAGTTGGCAAAGGAAGAAGATTTGAAAGGACTGCAAAAGGGTTTCCTGGTTGCAGGCTCTCCCCAGGGGATCTTTGATGGTAACACCTCAGGTTCTGAGAATGGGTGTAGAGAGCAGCCCACTGTGTGGCTGACTTTTCTGGACAGTTGATGCCAACTCTTAATTGTGTTGCTTTTTTTTTCTAAAATGTATTTTTCACTTCCAGGATCTAATAATCAAAGTACATGGAACTCAATTTCACTGTACTGCAGGCTCCCAGCAAGCTGTGCCCTGATGCTTCCTTCAGTTGCTCCATCTCTTCTGCTGAATAGTGTTCTTGCTGTTATAACTACAGATTTCCTTGGATGTTTTTATTCCAACCTTCCTTTTCTAATACTTTTGAAAACCTGTCCATACCTTTTCTATTTCTTTTCGTGTTTCATTGAAATTCACACCCTGATTTCCACTGAAGAAAGTACTTAATTCAGCATCTTCTCTTCTCCTATCGTTCTCAAAAAAGTGAATTTTAAAATGCAGTTGCTTTACTTTCTTATCAGTGTAATATGACTGCCTTTCCCCAAACATAATTAAAAACTGAAGGTCTTTCCTAATGAGTTATTTTTAAGTCTTTTGTTAAGTGTTCTATTTCTTAATTTTCTTCATTTTTTAAAGCACTTGATGTCATTTTAAAAAACTTTAAGAATCTGTAAACTCGCCCTCTGTGTACACTTTAATTTGTCCCTTTACTTGAACTCTCATCCCACTCTAGCAAATGGAAGGTATTGATGCATGCATGACAAACCGTTTTTTAATATGAAAACATCCTCATCTTGAGGACTTGGTGGCTTCTGTGGCCAAAAAGCCTCATTGCTCTATCCCATCCATGAAGAATTCTTGATATTTCAGTTTCTTTATTACTTACTTTTCAAAGATTCCTCCTTAATAGTTAAATTTTTTGTAGTCTTGTCTAGTTCTAGAATCTTGATAATTTAAGTTTTACCTATATGTGATATATTATTTCTAGAGTTTACAACATTTACATCATGCTAGGTTTCCGATATGCAGAGAAGGTATAGCCAAAAAACAAGTAACAGTTTAAAAAGAAAGAAAAAAACAAATAGCAATTAAAAAAGAAAAAAGAAAAAACACATAGAAGGTGTGGCTGATTTATAGTGCCATCAACTGCAGGAACCAGATGTCCTAATTTGGTTAAAACAGTCCTTGCTTACACAAGTTGCCCTGGCACTTTATCTGGTTTAGACTTTGTCCTACATTTTTTAGTTTTCAAATGAAATATTACTATTAATAGTTGTATTAGGCAAATCTAGAATGGCCACGTAGACAACTCTTTCCATTTCTACCATAGTCTTATCAAGGTATGTGAGATGCATGAGCAATAAACAGAATCCTTTTTTTTTTTTTTTTTTTTTTTTTTTCAGAATTCTCTTTTAACTGTATGGTTAAATCTGTAAGAAAACCAACAATACCACTCTCTTTTCTCCAAAACTTAAAAGACACAATATAACTAGCACCTTCCTTTCAAGGGCAGTATGCAACCTGGTCACTGATAAAGATATGTACTTGGATAGGAGTAGTGGAGATGGCTAACACCTTCCAGTCTCAGGTGGGTGTGGGAGAGGCACTGCAATCTACAGCTCCTACCAGCACCTCTTCCCACCATATCCAGCTGTTAGGGTCAGTGGAGAGCACCTGGAAGTGTAAGTTAATGCACTGACACATTAGGAGAAGAAGAATTTCTCAGAGTTAAAATAATGATATCAGTCTTTTATACCAGTTTATAATACTGGAATTACATTAGTTCATCAAATGCTTTCAACAGAACACCAATTAAATTATTTAAATAATTTTAATTTTTTAATCCAGTTCATAGAATTAGCATAAGCCTTTTAAATTTGTTTGTTGGTTTGCTTTGTTTTGCGGACAGGATCTGAGTTTGTTTCCCAAGCTGGAGTGCAGTGGCACAATCTGGGCTCACTGCAACCTCTGCCTCTGCCCTGTGGGCTCAAACTATCCTTCCACTTCAGCTTCCCAAGTAACTGGGACTACAGGCACATGCCACCACGTCCAGCTAATTTTTGAATTTTTTTTTAATGGGGATGGGGTTTCCCCATTGTTGCCCAGCTGGTCTCAAACTCCTGAGCCCAAGCAATTCACCCATCTTGGACTCCCAAAGTGCTGGAATTACAGGCATAAGCCACTGCACCTGGCTTAGCATAAGCCTTTATTTTATTTTATTTTTTATTTATTTTATTTTTATTATTTTTGGAAACAGAGTCTCCCTCTGTCACCCAGACTGGAGTGCAGTGGCATGATCTCAGCTCACTGCAACCTCCATCTCCCAGGTTCTAGCAATTCTCCTGCCTCAGCCTCCGAGTAGCTGGGATTAGAGGTGTGTGCCACCATGCCCAGCTAATTTTTTAATTTTTAATAGGGATGGGGTTTCACCATGTTGACCAGGCTGGTCTCAAACCCCTGACTTCAAATAATCTTCCCAACTTGGCATCCCAAAGTGCTAGCAATATAGGCATGAACCACCATGCCCAGCAAGCATAAGCCTTTTAGATGTTCATTCTGTCCAAGGTAAAACTCTGATATTATTTTAAATCCTGTCATAATCTAATTAAGTTGTAAATATTAAAGATAAATATATTTATTTTGTGGAAATAATACAATACTATTTTTGTGAAGTACAACATATAGGTTAAAAAAACAACAAAAAATATTCTTACTAAGTTAAAAAATACATGAAGCAGAACTGTATTTGGAATTCAAGTGCACAGGAAACTTACAGCTGCATCGTAATAAAGCCACACTATTTTACCAATGAAAACAGAAATTCAAAGTGTTTTCAAAATTTGTATATATATGTATACACACACACATTTAGAGTAAATAAAATAGAATATTTTTGTGATGAGGCTAATGTTGAAAACAAAAAGAAATTCATCATGAAAGAATATACATTTTCTCTCTTCCCTTCCCTTCATCAATCTGAGTTCTGACTATTTCAACCTTTGAAGAACTGCTTTGTAAATCAACCTAAGTTTCTTACAATGTCTGTGAGTATTTTAATAAATGAATCTTCTACATTTTAGTTGTGTTACATTCAAGATCAATTGAAAAACTTAAATTGATTATTCAACAAACCAAAGCACCTCCAAAAAAAGCTTTCAAAACTCTTCATAAATTGCAATAATTGAAAGGTTACAGAAAACATTGACCTATCTCCTCACAAAAGCAAAGGAAGACAAGTGAGAACTCAAAATGTTGCACAAGAATTGATTTTTTAATTTTATAATTTCCCTTTGAGATATCTTGACTTGAGAAAAGACATTTTAGAATGGAGCGCCAGTTTTTAATTGGAAAAATGTATTTTCTGCACCAGAAGGAATAGAAGTTGATTTGAGAAGGCTTACAATTTTGTAGTGTCTATATTTGGTGAAAAGAATCATAAATAGATACTATTTATGGGTTTTGTCTTATGAAATTTTTGCCAAAAAAATGCTACTCTGTATGGAGGCAAAATTACAGTATCTGGGAAAATATTTGGGCTAAAATATACTACACGTATCCTCCATTTAGCAAACTTGCTTGGCATTTACACACAAACACACACACACACACTCCTGAGAGTTCAGTTTTCCTACATGCCTGTATGCCTGTTAATGTTAGAGTGCTATAATGCAACCAAAGCTTGGTTTAAAGTAATTAGTATCTTTAATGGACTGTGAAACAGGAGAAACAAACATCATACGTGTATATTAGAATTGGGAGAAGAAAAGATTGAGGCTTTGATCAAAACCAAAAGAAACTGGAAAGAATATGACAAAAATGAGAAGTCTATACAGACAGCCAGTTACTCTGCCATTAGGGAGGAAACAAAACCTTTGCAAAAGGCAGATGCCGATTTTTGGGGAGTGGCTTGGGGACAGAAGGCATTGGAGATAGATTGTGTGGCTTCTCAAACGCCTTTCTAATGATGCAATACATATTCTTAAGGAAAAAAAAAGGATTCTAGCAGCAAGAGGAGACAGTATATCTTTTGATATATAGGGAGAAAGGGCATGTCTGTATGCCTAAGGACAAACACATTATTTAAAATCTCATGCTATTTAATATTACTTCATTTTTTACCGAAACCAATAACAACTTATTTTTCAGACCCTATGAATCCAGGTTATTTCTGTATTTTTTAAATTTCCTCTTTTTGGCTCATTGACAATATTTTTAGTAGTCCTTTTTACTAAACATTTTTTCATTTTATGGTGAACGGATATTTTTGTTAACTTTGCTCTTATGCATTCTATTTTAAACATTTAGTATTATGTGTATTTTTTACACACTTATTCATATTGGCCTATGTTATATTTTCAGTTGATTTCATAGGTGGACTTGATACACACTCCTACTACCAGGATCATGTTGAGTTAAAGCCTGTTAAACCAGTAAGTAAAGGTGTGATGATATGGAAAATATTAATCCTTCTAACTCAGCCAAAACTAACCAAAAGTGAAATAATTTGAACCTACTACTACTAATCATTGGTTTAATTTTCCACTCATATTTAAAACACACCTTTCACATGTAACCCAACATCATCATTATTATTATTCATTCCAAAAAGGATTTGAAGCTGGTGACATGATTTATATTTCAAAAACAATAGTTCTGTCTTATTCCCCTTATCAATAGTTGGTAACTAAATTTTTTTAATGAGATTATTTAATCTGCAGAAGTAAAGAATGAATATGTGTCCTGGGGCAGCACAGCAAAGTAAAAAGGGGAGAAAGACCTGCAGTGAATCCAGGTCCTCCATGTGACGTCCAGGTGCCTTCCTCAGTGTCTCTGAGACTTGTTCTATCACCATACTATGGTTTCACAGGGGGGAAATAGATTAAATTGGATAATGTGTGTATGGTATATGTAAAGCTGCCTATTACTCTTCCCAGTACTCAAACATTTGACTAACAAGTTCAGGAACAAGTTTTCTATGTTCTTAGAGGACATGAAAGGAAGTCAGCAACAACAAAACCACCTAAAACTGGTGAGATTTCAGTTGAGTAAAAGAAAGAAATCTTAAGTCACCTAATTAATAAAATACTAGGAAACATGGAAATAGATAGGGTGACTCCATTCTTAGAAAATTCCAAGTAGCACATATAAAACTGTGTAAATTAATAATAGCTATCATACACTAACCACTTTGCATATATTATCTCACTAAATCTTCATGAAAACACTGCAATGTGCTAATTAATATTCCCACTTTATAAATAAGAAAACTGACGTTCATAGAGGTTAGGCAACTTTCTCAAAGTCCCACTATTAGTAAGCTGTGGAGCTGAGATCTTTCCTGGGTAGCAAACCATCACCCAACCTGATATGATGTACTTGCTCAGATGATCTTTTGTCCTTTCAGCTCGGTGTTCTGTAATTTGATGGCAATAGAAGAAATTATGTAAAATAGTCGCTTGTATAATAAACACATATGAAAAGTTTCGCCTGCTGCCTCTTTGCCACAGTGGTTCTTACCCAAATATGCAGCTCCCGCACCCAGCATATGTGAGGATTGAAGATCTGAGAAGGCTACACTGATTCCTCTACCTCCCCAGGTTGAATTAACTTTATTCTGGCAGAATGATCTAAAGTAAACATAGCTCACAGGAAACACAAATCAGCACTGTGCCTGTCACATGATAGATGTTTAAATAAATTTTGGTTTCTTAAAGCAAATCCAATTTGGAAAAAACATTCACCCTATATAACACTCCAGAACCAAGCAGTCACCACCTCATTACTCATATCACTAAGTGCTCATAAAGGATATGTTCCAAAAGTTGATATTTGTAGATATGGGGAACTTGTCAGGGATTGTGACAATAATCAAGATGATTAGTGCCTTGGGAGTGAGAAAAGAACTAAGACAATGCCTAGTGGTGACTTAAAGAGTCTTCATATATTTGTTATGTGATAAGAGGATGATGAATGGTTTCTTTCATCTCCACTGTGAAAAAAAAACTCAGCAGAGAAATTGCAATATGAAAAATGATGCAGTTTAAGAGAGATCCTTCTATTAGGGAAAGTTATTAAAAACTCCATTTGATAAATGTTGATAATGAAATTTTCTTCTTGAATGATTTGCAAAAACTGGATGCCCATGTACCTATGTACCTCAAAAGGGTGTTCTGTGGCATGGCCCAGAGGCAAGCGACTTCCACTTATGTTCTCTAAAGTCACTTCCATCTCTGTGAATCAAAAACACCCAAAACATACTTTTAAGATCACCTAAAAGGCTTTGATCAACTCCACTGTCTGCTCCAAGGGTTTTCTCAGCACCCCTGTTCACTGCTGACCTAGCAGTGGATAGCTGAATATAGCATAAACTACAAGCTATTCTCTACAGAAAGCAATAGAATAAGCTTCTGCTTTGACAGATTATGCATATTATCATGTCAGATGAATATGGAATGCCTTTCAACCATGAAGGAAGCAAAAATCTAAAAATCAAACTAAGACTGAATTAAAATCACATTGCATGAAACAATTTAAGAGGTCAGAATCTGTACTCTTCACCAGTATGCAAATATTTCAGTATTTATCCAGTCTGCCTCTGTCAATCTACTTGATTTCTTTTAATAAGCCCGTTATATTGAATTCCATTGAATCCAATGATGCCATATCACTACCCAGCAACAGCTTGGAGAAAAAGCCAACCTTCTGTGCGAAATTGTTAGAGAGGGGAATGAATGCTGGCTTTGACTTTCATTAAGCCTCTTTTATCACCATGAAGTAGAAAGCCAGGTTTTGTGAGGAAGCCACTTTAATAAGGGGATCAGAAGAATCCTTAGCATATTCCCAGGTACATGTATGTGAACAGGTAGCTTTGAACCCCATATGCAGAGTTTCCAACCAACAGCTCATTCCTAGGTAATACTGCAGAATTGTACAGGAAGCCTTAATTCTCATGTTTGAGTGTGTCACTGCTCATAACCACAAAGTGCACCTTTCAAGTGTCCACAGTCAAATTGTATGTGAATGTGTATACGGGAAGTGGGGTTGGGATAGGGATAAGGTGGTTCACATACGGATTTGGTCTTTCACGTTTTGTTTCTTTCTTTTTAAAGTAACGATATCAAGCTAAAAAAGCCCACTGATTACATCAATCAGTTTAATTCACTTTACTGTCACTGATTGATTGCCTACACTGTGCACAACAGGCACAGCCTAAGTGCTAGAGATATAAAGATAAATAATACTTGAGATTTGACCTTTAGCAGCCAATGATCTAGGAGGGGAGATCTACATAGAAAGGGTAGATGCAAAACAATATCTATCCCCAAGGAAATTTTATGCGGGAGAGGGAATGGTTAACTCTCGCTTAGTGAGGAAAGGCTTCCCTGAGAAATAACAATTGAGCTACTTTGAAAAGATGACACAATTTATCAAAAGCAGAATAAATATAACTATATTGGAAGATACTTTGGCAGTTTCTTACAAAACTAAGCATACTTTTACCATGAGATCTAGCAATCGAGCTCCTTGGTATTTACCCAAAGAAGCTAAAAAGTTTTGTTCACACAAAAACTTACACACCGATATTTATAGCAGCTTTTTTTTTTTTTTAAGACGGAATCTTGCTCTTTCGCCCAGTGGGGAGTGCAGTGGCACTATCTCGGCTCACTGCAAGCTCCGCCTCCTGGGTTCACGCCATTCTCCTGCCTCAGCCTCCTGAGTAGCTGGGACTATAGGCGCCCGCCACCACGCCTGGCTAATTTTTTTGTATTTTTAGTAGAGACGGGGTTTCACCGTGTTAGCCAGGTTGGTCTCGATCTCCTGACCTCGTGATCCGCCCCCCTCGGCCTCCCAAAGTGTTGGGATTACAGGCGTGAGCCACCGCGCCCAGCCTATAGCAGCTTTATTCATAATTGCCAAAACTTGATAAAGAACAAAGATGTCCTCCGTAGGTGAATGGATGAACTCTGGGACATCCATACCATGAATTATTTAATGCTAAAAAGAAATGAGCTATGGCATCATGAAATGACATGGAGGAGCATTAAATGCATGTTATGAAATGAAGGAAGTCAAACTGAAAAGGCTACATGCTATATAATTCCAATTATATGGCTTTTTGGGAAAGGCAAAACTATGGAGACAGTACACAGATCAAGGGTTGCAGGAGGGGAGACATGAATAGGCAAAGACAGGATTTTTAGAACAGTAGAACTACTCTGTATGACATCGGAATGATGGACATATTTCAGCATACATTTGTCCAAACCCATGGAATGTACAACACCAAGAGTGAATCCTAATGTAAACAATAGGCTTCGAGTGACTATATCAGTGTAGATTCATCAATTGTAACACATGTAACACACTGGTAGGGAATGCTGATAATGGAAAAGGCTGTGTGAGGGCAGGAACAGGGGCAGGGAGCATTTGGGAAATCTCTGTGCCTTCCTCTCAATTTTGCTGTGAACCTAAAACTGCTCTTAAAATATTAAGTCTTTAAGGGGAAAAAAAAGCAGCACAAGAAAACGGGTATCCCCAGCATGGAGGCTGATTTGCTTGGCCATTCTACAGAAGACAAAGTTGAAGCTCATGACTCCCTAATCTGATGTTTGCCATAGTTCTCGTATAAAGTGAGTGAACGGATAGGAAGCAGAGGCTTAAGCAGAGCAGGTGTCTTGACAGCTCTCGGTGAGGACCCTAAGAGACCTGCAGCAGCCATGGCTCCACCACTATGCCTAAAGCTATCGAGATGCTTTCAGTGGTGGTTATCTGGGTCTGGCCTGGGGACATGTGATACACAGGTCAGGAGTAATCCGTGTTGGGTTTCAATATCTTACCACAACTGCCATCAAGGGAGGTATAAGTCTCACCATAACTGCCATGGAGTCTCCACCGGGATCTACTCCATCACCGCCCCCACTCACTGACAGCACCGCCAATGAAAGAAAAGAGTAAAGACTGCTCTTGTCATCAGAACCCAGAGCCCAGTGGTCAGCAGTGGCTCTGAAAAGGATACCTACTCATCAGCTTACAGTAGGGGCAGCAGTAACACCAGGAGAAGAGGGTTAACAAAAGCAGATTTACCCCTCAGGAAGAAAAATAGCATGGCATAAACATATACAGCTATCAAAGAGATATGGAATTTCAGAGAACAACACAGTGAGCAACTAAATTGAAGTTTGTCAAAATCATGACTGGTGTATTTCCATCCAAATGGTTAGCAACTGAGTACCGGGAAGATTAAGCTCCATGTAGCAGTAATTCTTCACATAAAAATAATTAGAGCAAGGCAGTTTATCAAAGAAGGACAGCAGCTGGAATTCCAGAACTGACTTCTACAGTAAAGGTAGAGCTAGATCTGATTATGTTAGAAATTTCCATGAGGATGATGCCTATGACTGCAGTTAAGAAAGACTTGATGAGGAAAGCTGACCTGAGATTCCCCCATAACTTTCAGCAAATCTTTTTCTAAGGCTTCCAAAGGAAAACTTGACTTTTCTTTGGTATCTTAACTTGTCTGATTGCCTTTGCTGGAGGCTAATTTTTCTTCACAAAAATTGCTACATGCTAGGTGGCCACTGCTGATTGAGTGGCTGCTATTGCAACTAGGTACTAGAAGAGCCAAGGCCAATCCCTATTTCAGGGTAGCCCTGCAGCCAGCTCTGCAGGTATTTTCACTGCCTGCTTTCTGTCTCTGACAATCCAGGTACACAGGAAACCCACCTCTGATGATCAGGCTGTAGGACAGATGCAGAGGTGGTCACCTCTCTCTGCACTTTCCTGAGAATAGCTGTTTTGCATTAGTACCCCTATATGTAAGTTGATGTCAGGCCATTTTGCATTTATAGCATCTACATTAAGTACCAGCTAGTAGGACAAATCAGGGTGTGTGTGTGTGTGTGTGTGTGTGTGTGTGTAGGATTTGGGAAGGTGGAGTAATGTGCTTTCAAACCTTGATTTAAAAACCAGCAATCACCAGCCATGTGTTAGTAAACTGCAGCTGGAGGCACCTAAAGAGGAATAGAATAACTCTGTCTTGATACTGTTTTCATTTGTCCTTAATTAGCCTTCACATCTTATATTTATCCAGATAGAGCGCGCACTGAGCTATGTCAAATTCTGCATGCTGTCTCTCTCCTGTGGCATGTGACTATAAGGTGACTGTGATCCGCTCCTATCAGTGGCTGTCTCACTGTTCCCACTACTAAGGGTGGAGCCCTGTTCCCTGAGGCTTACCATCAGTCCCTGGAAATGGAAAGGACTTCATGAGGCATTAACTCTCCCGGGCTGTCTCAAGAGCACTGCAGCTGTAATGCACTCAGCGCCTTCTTAGTTGTCCCGAAGGAGAGATGGGCTTCCTTGTGTGCCTGCCTTACTTAGCACCAATGCAGTGGCACTCAGGGCTCGTTGCTTTCTCTAGCTTTGGACCTCTTTCCCTTTGTCACTGACATTAATAACTTTTTGATGCATCATAAGAATGGTTGTACCATGTCATGGACTACTGTAAGAACACATCCTGATATGTACTTATTTGACTACGTAGCAGTGAAATGGCTGTGTTTATATAGCTTATGCGGTTCAGACTTATCACTGTAGTATCCAGTTAGCGCACCTCTGTTTTTGTTAGGATGGAATGATGCCAAGAGTGCAACTGGCTACATGCAAGAGGGTTTGCTGTGACCAGTGGCCAGTCACATGTCAAAGGAAACAGAGATCATTTCCTTTGACATGTGACTTTATTCTCTGCCCCTAAAATTTGTGAAGCCTGATTCTCATGCTTCCTTGTGAAGCACATAAAGCCTTTTTCCAAAATCTGAAAGCCCATATCTGAACAGTGTCCTCCAGGGAGAATATCAATTCCTGACTTTCTCAGAACTTGGCCGGGTATTTGCCATTGATTTCAATGGCAAGAAAATAGATTTATGCAGTGATGTGGAGATATAGTCCACCACCACCCCTGAAAAAAAAAATCAACAACATAAAAAAAGTCATTTTGCCCTGTTTTCAAGAGAAAGTATCCTCTGATTTTAAAATTAAAGCCAATGATATAAACCAAATTTTATGTTAAATACACATATTTTGCACTTAATATTGACATCAAAAAAATTTATAATCCCCATATTATGATAAGTTCTGGGAAGAAACAATATACAGGAAAGATTACACAATACACAGGAAAAAAGCACACACACACACACACACACAGAAGTGATTAGAAAAGCAATAGAAAAAGAAACATTTACAATTCTATCAGAAGAAACACTTGATTCCATTCTGCCTTGAAGGCAGTTACCCTTCAGTCACTACTAACGTATCTACAAACGTCTGCAAACAGAGAGAGAGAAAAAGAGAAAGAAAGAGGGAGATGATCTCGAGGATCCTCAAAATTGAAGTATTCTATGCAGACCCATTGATCAATCATAGCATCATTAAAAGTGGGACAACCAGGCCGGGCATGGTGGCTCACGCCTGTAATCCCAGCACGCTGGGAGACCGAGGCGGGCAGATCACTTCAGGTCAGGAGTTCGACACCAGCCTGGGCAACATGATGAAGCCTTGTCTCCACCAAAAAATAAAAAAATTAGCCAGGAGTTGTAGTGCGTGACTGTAGTCCCAGCTACTTGGAAGGCTGAGGCAGGAGAACCACTTGAACCCAGAGGCAGAGGTTTCAGTGAGCCGAGATAGTGCCACTGCACTCCAGCCTAGGTGACAGAGTGAGACTCTGTCTCAAAAAAAAAAAAAAAAAAAAAAAGTGGGGCAACGAGACATTATGTGTCCACAGATGTGCTACAATAAGAAGTGCACAGCACCACCTATAGAATGCCTCACCATAAAGTCAAGCCTGACCTTAGACTGATACTATAGAAATACAAGAATAGTTAAATCTCACCACAAGGAAGCAATCAGCCAAATCTAGCATGTGGGAAATAGTATAAAGCAAATTAAAAAAAAAAGAAGAAGAAGAAAGGAAGGGAAACTGTTATTGATTTAAAGAGACACAATAGTCAAACACATTGTGTATGTGTGGTTTGCTTGGTTTTAAAACTTTTTTTAAAACAGAACTAGATTATATTTCAAAACACAACTTCTGTATAACCAAAAAATAAAACACCACAATAAAACGAATGAGAAAAAAACATATTTGCAATTCTTGACAAAATGTTAACATCTTTAGTCATAAATGAACTCTTCAGAAATCAGTACTAACAGACTCACATTACAAGGGAAGTGAAAACAAAAGGAACAGAGGAAAATGGAATAGCACAAATGAGTTATAAGGCTATATGATCTTCATCTTGATATGGTTAACATTACTAGATGAGAAAGAAATTTCATTAAAAATTACATTATCGATGCTTACAAATATTGATATCTGATGTTTGTACAGCTTTAGGAAATGAAGAATTCTCAAATACTGGGGCAAGTTACTCTAGTCATGGGGAGTTTACCCAAAAATGTAGATTTTTGCATAAATTTGGCCCAGGCAGTTCTCAACGATAGGAATCACTCCAACAAATAGTTGGATACACACCCACACACATGCACATACATGTTTACTACATAGAAAATGTGTAAGTAATCTATTATTCCCCAAGAAACTACTTATGTATCAACTGGTTTATGAAATAATAGACTGGGGGTAGAAATAGAAAGAAAAAAGACACTTAAGTAAAAATACTACATTTCACAAAATTCTGTGTCCTTTGAATTCTTATGAAAGATTTTTAATTAGTCAGTTTTATATTTACCTTGTTATTAGTGAAAATTATAAATATATGCACTTCATAGTGATGCTGCCAGACATATAAGGAATAATTTCAACAAACCAATTGTAATGAGATATTTCTAGATGATTGGAGCAAGTGATTATGGGCTGGGTATTAAATGATATTAAGAAATTTTTGTCAATTTTGATAGGTATGCTAATGAATAGGTAAGAAGAAGAAAAGAAATTCTTACCAATTGAGCAGGTTCTTTCAACCTCTACACTTTTGACTTTGGATAAGGTAATTCTTTGCAGTGGGTCTGTGCCACTGTGGGATATTTAACAGCATCGTTGGCCTGTACCGCCTAGATGCCAGTAACACCATTCCCTACCAAACTGTGACAACCATTACTGTCTCCAGATACTGGCAAGTGTCGACTGGTTAAGAATCACTGAGTTAGAGATGCATGGAGATATGAATGAAAGGATGTAATAGTTGAGATTTGATTTTAAATACTCTAGCCAAAAAAGGCTGTGGGGGGTGCTAGTTGATAGGCGAAACTTTAATAGCATAACTTTTATTTTAGTTGAAGCTGAGTGATGAATGCGTAGAGATTCATAATACTATTCTGTCTATATTTGTGTCTGAATTTTTTTTTGAGATGGAGTTTCGCTCTTGTTGCCCAGACTGGAGTGCAATGGCGTGACCTCAGCTCACTGCAACGTCCATCTCCCAGGTTCAAGGGATTCTCCTGCCTCAGCCTCCCTAGTAGCTGGGATTACAGGTGCCTGCTACCACGCCTGGCTAATTTTTGGTATTTTTAGTAGAGACGGGGTTTCACCATTTTGGTCAGGCTGCTCTCAAACTCCTGACCTCGGGTGATCCACCAGCCTCAGCCTCCCAAAGTGCTGAGGTTACAGGCATGAGCCACTGTGCCCAACCCTGTTTGATTTTTTAAAAGTCAATCTGTTAATAAAACCTAACACAGGTTTGCCAATAGGTTTTCCTTTGAATGCCCTCTTTCAGAGTTGCCTCACTGTCTTCTGCAAAAACTCCCCACAGACATATTTCCCAGCTCCTGAAGTAACACTTCCAGAATTCCTACCTGACATCATAAGAACAGGCTCAGCCTGTTTCACTGCTTCACCAATCCATGTTGCTAAAGCCCAGAAGCAGAAAATATTAGCTAGAGGCAGAGCTGGTGTTAAAGATAAATGTAATAGATACCTAGAAGTTCCCCCAAACCCTCACTGACACTACTGCTAACAAAGAAAAACACCTTCTCCTGTTGCCTTATCCTCACTCTTGAAGGGATTCATGTATCGGATGGATAAATAAGCTTTAAAAATTCCTTCTAACGTAAAGATTGCATAAAGCTATAAAATTCCACCATTATAATCCCATCCCTTTCTCTTTTAGTTTAAATCCCTGTTAACATGCCAAGGAGTAGAAAGGGTAGACATTGAGATTCAGAATGTAGAGAATAGATGAGCAGAGGAAATGTGATGGGGCACAGGGAGAGGCCTGGAGGATTCCCACTCCTAGGGCGTGGAGGAGGGAGTTGTTCTCTAGATGAGTTCTAGGCGCTTGAGTGGGTATTTTTTTAGTCATTTTCTTCATGCTGTACAACGAGAAGAGTGGCAACCAAAAAGTAAAACTTTTGGGAAATTTTTCAGCCATTCCAAATTATAACTGAAGAGTTCACTCCAAGGCATAAAGTCATCAAACTGAAGTAGAGGAAAAGAAGCTGCTAGATGTGGTTATGAAGTGAGTGTGAAATGCAGTCTGTTGGAATGATGCTTATAATTTAGTTGAAGGAAGAAATCTTGCATGCCTGGGTAAAGTAATTAATCATAAGGCCTGGATGCCACCAGCTGACATGGGGAAGAGCTGATAGCCTGAGAGTTGCTCTTAGCAGGATGAGAAAGCAAAATGGCTGAGGGAGAACTGGAAGTTTTCTTCACAGTAGAGAAGAAATTTCAGCCAACCTTCAAAGGTGAGTAGGGTTTGGATTAGCTAAGACTTTTCATAGGCGAGAAACTGTGAGAGCAAAAGTGTTCAACAGATGTTTATGAAGTATCAACTATGTAGTAGGTACTGTGTTGAGGTTGACATTGTACACAGATGCAGAAACTGATGCCCTAACATTCCAAAGGCTTACAGCTTAGGATAGAATAAGTAGAGTCATTGTCAAAAGTGTGGAGACAACAGTGATTGGAGATGGGGATCTGTATGAGTCAGGGTTCTCCAGAGAAACAGAACCAGTAGAGAAACAGAGAGAGAGAGAGAGAAAGAGAGTGTGTGTGTGTGTGTGTGTGTGTGTGTGTGTGTGTGTGTGTGTGTTTCCCCACACATGCGTGCATCTGGGGTCTGGCAGACTGGAGACCCAAGGAAGAGATGCAGCTCAAGTCCAAAGACAGTCTGGAGGCAGACTTTCTTCTAACTCAAGAGACCTCAGTCCTTTCTCTTAAGGCCTTATACCGATTGCATGAGGCCCACCCACATTACAGACGGCAATCTGCTTTACTCAAAGTCTACTGATTTACGTGTTAATCACTTTTCAAAATAAAAAATTTTAAAAAAACACCTTTACAGTGAGAGGTAAACTGAAGTTTTACCAAACATCTGGACACCATGGCCTGGCCATGCTGACACATAAAAGTAGCCATCACAGGATGGGATGTGTGTAAGGAACATAAGTCAATGATTGGGTGTTATGAAAGCAAGAGCAGGATGATCTTGAGCACTTAACTACCCAGCATACTGTAGAAAGAACAGGCTATGTGAATATCTCATAGTTTGCGCACACAACACTACCCTGCTATCTTTACCCTTAAGAAAAGCAATAGCGACTACTCCATATCACACAACAATTACTGTATGGTTGGCACTTCTCTCCCAGGAAATCATCCTGAACTCTGATGATGATGCCCGATTACCACGCCCTAATCTGAAAAGCAGGAAGGCCCAAGTCTTTAACTTTCTTATTGCTACAGTCAGATAGCACCAGGTGCACCCAGGAGCTATTTTGCATTTCAAAAGGCCTCAATGAATATAAAAGATATTTAGCTGTCAGCTTTGAAGTTCTTGAAAGCAATTTGTATTTTCTGTTTTAGGTCGAAATAAGTAATGACATTGAACCAGAAATGCGGCTGCTGAACTTGACTTAGGGAGCAAAGGACCATTGACTGCGCGCCTCGGTGGATCCGACCCGCCTGACATTCCTCCCAGAGGCTGGACTGTGCTTCCTGGCTTTCCCACGAATCATGGAGCATTTTGGTCACAGCCTTTGTATTATTAGCATTGTTCTCTAGATGAGTTCTAGGTGCTTGGGTGGGTATTTTTTTAGTCGTTTTCTTCTTATATGAACACTTGTAAGTTGTAAAAAAAAAAGAAAAAACAGAATTTGGTTTTAAATTTTTAACAATATTTAATGTGAGGCATGCAAAATGAAAAAGCAAATCTGTGAAAACCTTCTACAGTCAATTCTAAGAGAAATCTCAGTGTGTGCTGTGGAGATGTTAAGTCAGCACTGCTGACTGTTGAAGTTATTCTAGGCCTGATGAATTTGTTTTAGCAGACATTACCTGTGGTTATCAGCCACCAAGGTAGACCCTGTGACAGCTGATAAATAGGTACAAATAATGGATCCAGCTTTTGGATTGAATATGGGTCATTTTTTCAACAGCATAAAACAAAACATGGAGTCCTCCTTTGTTCCTGACTTCTTAAAACCCAGAACGATATTATGGCAATCTAAATTTTCAGATTCGTGCATATCTTGTTTTTCCTGATATATATATATGTAGGCACATGGAAGAGTAAAAGGATTAGTAGAACCCCTTTCCCCTTTGGAGGGAATATGGGTGTCTCTGAGGTCCATATTTTCTACTCATTATTCCATTCCTGACACTGCTGTCAGACCTAAACATACAGCTCATGGGCTTGTGGGACAGAAATCACAAACATAGACCTGCAGTCAGGAACTTTGCTCTTAGGATATTCAAAAGAAGCCTGAAAATGCTGTAGCATTCTCTATAAATACTTCTAAAGGAGACATTCACGTGTGAGCAACATCAGCTTTTCTTTCTCCTACCCCTTCCCAATAACCAAGAAAATGATATGGGAAGCAATTATCTGTGGAAAAAAGGACTGTCTTGAAAACGCATCACAGTTGTATTTTTTTAACTGGCATAAAACTTACATATGGTAAAATGCACAAATATTAATGGTACAATTTGATTAGTTTTGAAAAATGTACATACCCATGTAACCAAGGCCTCAATCAAAATGCAGAACATTTCCGTCACTTTAAAAAATTCCCTTATGCCCTCTTTCAGGCAATGCCTACATTCTCATAGACAACCACTGTGCTAATTTTCATCATCACTGATAATTTGGTCTGTTCTCAATATAAAATATATACACTTTTCACATCACTTTTGCCCACACTTCTCAATCACTATTTTCTATATGAAAATAAGTTTTGCTCACTTTGTGTAACAACCACAGTGAAGCTCCCTATAGGCCAGAAAGTTGTGAATATGTGGTTATTAACTCAGCCCATGCATCTCTAAGAAGTCAGTCTATTAACCACCTAAAACTGTTACAAATATTTGTATGTGTGTGAAAGTCTTTTTTCTTCTTGTTCTTCTTTTGGAGCCTATAGGTTTCATGAGACTGTTAAGAATCAGAGTTTAATGTGACAAAGTTTGCCTTCATTCCTCCAAGCTCATCACAACCACAGTGAGCCATTTGGAGAACTAATTTACTCACTAGCCTCCAGATTTTACCCCTTTAATCCATTGGTACCCACAAACTCCCATTACTTTTTTTTCTGCTTAATAAATCCAAATTCAAGTAAAGAAAAGCTGGCAGAGACCTTGAAGATGGTGGAATCCAAGCCACTATTCTGCAGATGAGGGGGCTGAAGCCTAAGGGATTTGGTGAACTTGTCCAGAGCCTGTATCTGTACACAGGGGCAAGAGCCATAGCCAGTGCACAGAGAACATGGGAGCAAAAGTTGGGGTTTGGGTCCCATCCACCACCATGTTCTTGGACAGTGTTTGCCATCTCTGCACTACAGTTTTCCTCATCTATGAAGTGGAACTATGATCCCTACCTCCCAAAGGTGAGGTGAGAATTTAATGAAAAATGTAAAAAAATTCTCAGTACACAGTGAAGCACTCCACAATTAAAAGAGGTGATTATTATGAATAATGTCAAAACACTCCTCTGTACCCTGTCTGGAGCTCTTGCTTGCCACTCAAGCACTATGAAGAGCCCACAGAAACAACAAACTCTGTTTTTTAAAAAGCAGCTGGGAAAACCTTGCCCAAGTTTAAATGATTTGAAATAAACTAAAAAATGCTTTAATTTAAAAATAACTTTAATATTCAAATTCCAAAACTAATGCCAATAATTATTGTTAGTATTGTTACGATTATTGAAAAAGCTGATAAAATATCAAAACTGTAGAGAGTCAGTAAAAAAGGATAAAATGAGTATTGACATATTTTAAACTGTCACTTAATTACCCCCACACATACACATGCAAATAAAACATGGTTAACATTTCACAAAATAGAACCATATTAAATTTTGTTTCTATTTTATCTTCACGTGAATTTATACATAGTTCTAGTAGGCACTGCAGAGTCTGAACTTAGTCTAAGTGCAGATAACAGCTTTGAGGAGAAAATCCTTACATTACTGATTTGTCTATGAATATTCAATGTAGGCAGCTATTTAATATGGTGTATATGTTTTCACTTTTAATCTTTCTTCACTTAAATATGAAGTTATAACTGTTTCAATCTCCAACCTCAGCAATCCATAAAGATTGTCCTAACATTCTGGATATTTGCCACTCATCAGAAACAAGTTAGATTGATCTGCCACCTCCTCTTCTTTCTTTTCTTCTCCCTGCCTCTCATCTTCCTGGCTACTCTTTGAGGGCTATGCTTCTGTAAGACAAAGGGAAAAAAAGAAGTGCAGAGTTGTACAGTAATACTCGGCAATTACCCGTTAATCTGGGTAATTCCAATGAAGTACTGTCACAGTTACTGTTCCACGGAAATGAGCATTTGCAGTTCTTGCTTTTGCCTCCAGTCTTAGAGAATGCACTCTGCATTGTGCATATCCAGTAGGGTTTTCAGCAAAGACATGGTCACTACATGCACTGTATGTTCTTGCCAAACCTCAGCTTCTCCATATGCAATTGTGTGTCTGGTCAGAGTAAGGGAAAATGAATGCATCCCTTAGCTTGCATTCATTGGTCAGAATCTTAACTATCTTAAGAGATGGTGCAGCTCTAGATTCAATAGCTCTCCTCAGAAGTGGCCCGGCAAAACTGAAGATAGGACATCCACTGCTCTTTAGCCTCTAGTGCTGACTGGAATGGAGAGGTGAACATTTAAAGCCAGTGTTTTTCCTCTTGGAGCCACCTTAGCACTGAGTCTTGTAAACCTTGGCCAGCCCTTCCTCAGGCCGTGCCTTCTATCTTGTGTGAATGATGCATCCTTTCTTAAGCGTCTTCTGCTGACCTCGTGCAGCACCGCAGGAAGCTGGGATGCTTTCCAGCTTACTTTTTTTTTATTTGAGCTTCTGGTCATGTTTCAAAGCCATCAAAATCTAAGCAAGGGAGTTACAGGGAGGGTTAGAGAATTACCAAAGGACACAAAATGTCTTGGGTTGTGGAATAGCACACATCAGAGAAATCTCAAACATCTCTTAGGAAAATCTCTAAATGTGTATATGCCCAAGTATCTTAGCCTTCCACCTACCACATAAAGTGAGGGTATGTGTCCCTCAAATGACAAAAATGAAAACACACTTTCTTACCACTTCAAATCTGGGAGGTGGTTGGCTCATTTGTTTTGAAGATACTCGACACTTTGCCCTAGCAAAATATTGACTTCTTTGATTTTTCCTTCAGAAAAGTAAGCCCTGCTATTCCTATAGACCTAAATAAGGGAGGCAGCCAGTTTCAAAAGGCTGGCTCTAACAAAATATACCAAGGCTGTCATCTGTCTCACTTAATGAATGGAAAACTCCTGATTGAGAAGAATTTGTCTTCATTAAAACTAGCTAAAACGTACATTGCAAATCTGAGGAAAACAATCATGACTCTGCTAATTTGAGAAGCAAAAACCAAAATTTCTCTTTTCAATCTTTGCAAATTAAAAAGGAATCTTGACAAGAATAAACAAATCTTCATTTCATACCTAATTTAAAAACGAATTGTCTCCCCAAATATGGTCTATTCTGGCTAATCATTTTTTAAGCAAATTCCCACTTACTTTTTCTGAGTCACTTTAGTATGTGACTAGGATAAATTTCATAGTTGATCAGAATGCAAATGTTCTAACTTGACATTTTTGCCCAAGATACGTTCTTTCCAGGTATAGCTGAATTAAGTAGGAAAAATATAAATAATTGCTCTTTTAAAACTATAACAACTTGAATGCCTGGGGTTTTATTTCCATCTAATTTAAAAGTTATCTGTCACCTTTGTTTGATAGAAGGTCTGTTGAAGTGTCTAAGAACCATGTTGAAATATTTGTGATAAATAGGCCACAACTTAAGGATATTATGCCCAAAAGTGAACTGACAGAGGAAAGTACTCTTCATATAACTGCACAGTGAACAATTTAGAAAGGGAACAGATGACCAGACACAGTGGCTCATGCCTGTAATCCCAAAGCTTTGGGAAGTTGAGGTCAAAGAATCACTTGAGGCCAGGAGTTCAAGACCAGCTTGGGAAAAATAGTGAGACCCTATCTCTACAAAAACAAACAAATAAACAAAAAATACCTAAAAAAAATTTAAATTAGCCAAGCATGGTGGCATGTACCTATGACCCCAGCCACTTGAGGGACTGAGGGAAGGGAAGAAGATTACTTGAGCCCAGGAATTAGAAGCTGCAGTGAGTGCACTACTGCACTCCAGCCTAGGCAATACAGCAAGAGCCTGTCTCTAAAAAGAGAGAGAGAGAAGTAGATATGTTTTAATTATTAGAAGAATGTATTTATCAATAAAGAATTCTCAAAAAAATGGAATTATCAAAAAATTCAAAAGTTATGGGTAGCATCTCTTTTTCATCTGAAAAAGCTTAGTTTCTTATTGAAGACTAAAAAGAAAAATGCCACTTCTTGAAGGTGGATACAGCTTCTTAAATATTGGTATTTGTAGAAAAATTTGGTGGCAGGCAAAACTTGAATTATCTTTCTTGAACTTGCATTCAAATAAAGGGTAAAAATCATGTTAAATGCTAAACATTTTTAAAAACTGAGATATTTAAAGAATCCAAAATATGCTTTAGCTTAAACTTGAGAGCTAAGTTAAGTAAAAAGAAGAAAAGAATAGAAGGTAGAAAGGAAGGGAGAGGAAAATGGAGAGAAGATGAGGAAGAGAAAGAGAAAGAAAGGGAATGGACAGGGAGACAGGAAGGAAGAATCCAAAGTTGAAAGTCACCTAATTGGGATTTGAACAGTCAGTTTTTAACTCAGAATTTTGTTCTTGTTTCTTTGATTGACTAAAAACATTGAATCATTTTCCATGTAAGGCATGTTTTTCCTTTCCTCTTCAGAGTTATTAAGAAACAGTTCAAAGAAACCAATAATCTATCCATTTCTTCTCATAGAATTTGCTTTGGCAGACAACTTAGTCTATATTAGTTAGGATTAGGCTTACCTACAAGTGACAGAAAAAGAAAAATGACAATGGATTAAATAACATAGAGGTCTATTTCTCTTTTTATTTCGAAATTCTGGAGACAGTCGGCAAAGAGCGGGATGTGATTTCCCTAGAGACAAGGACCAAGACTCCTCTCTTATTGCTTCATCCTCTGTGGCCGCCATTTTTAAGACCATAACATGACTCAAAATGGCTGCTGAAGCTTCAGCCATTGGTTTTGTATTCTGGCCTTGGAGGTGGAGAGGGAACAAAAGGAGTGTTTCTTTCCTTTAAGGATATGCCTCAGAAATACACACGCTACTTCTGCTTACATCTCATTAGCCAAAACTTGGTCCACCCCCAACTTTGCAGTGAAGAAAGCTGGGTATTATAGTCTTTATTCTTAATGACTTTATGCTTAACTAAAAATTAAGAGCTTTGCTGGACATGGTGGCTTATGCCTGTAATTTCAGCAATTTGGAAGGCCAAGGCGTGCAGATCACTTGAGCTTATGAGTTCGAGACCAGCCTGAGCAACATGGCAAAACCCCATACCTACAAAAAATACAAAAATTAGCCAGCTGTGGCGGTGTGTGCCTATAGTCCCAGCTACTTGGGAGGCTGAAGTAGGAGGGTTGTTTGAACCTGGGAGACGGAGGTTGCAGTTAGCCAAGATCATGCCACTGCACTCCAACCTGGGAGATGGAGCCAAACCTTGTCTCAAAAAGAAAAGGGGGGGGGGGGGCTTCATTTATTAGTAAGAAGGAAAAATATTTATAAAATCATACTTAGCAGTTTCAATCACACAGTTCAAACTAATTGACATGATTTCTTGGAACAGTGTTTTCATTTGTAGTACTTTATAACACATTCTAGAAAAAATGTACATATATTCTTCAGTACTGTGAGAGATTTAATCATCAAGTATGTGAAATGAGAATTTCTGCCTCATCTTGTTTCCTTATCTTGTCTTTGTGGTTAGAAAGAAATGAAAATAAATCAGTAGCACTACATCCTTCTAGGTTTCCCATAATTTTGCAGACAGGTTTAGCTTTTCTTCTCTAGAATTGAGTTTAAAATTCTAGAGCCAATCTAACATTTTGCTTGATCCTCATTGTGCTGCCACAATAAATTAATTCTTCTATGGTCATAACACTTAGCTATTTTATTTTGGTAGGGCCTTCTCTTCTGAATTGATTGGTAGTGTTGTTATTTTCTTGTTATTCAGTTTAACAAGTACATAATCAACATCAGTGCTTGGGAAGTCAGGAGTACGAGAGATAAATAAGAAGTATATGATCTTTTCTCTTATTTTCTCTCAGTAAAAGTTGGACCTGTTTTTCCCTTCATCTCTTTTTCTTCAAGAACATAATATCGGCTGAAGTGGAATGAGTATTCAAATTGTACAAAAAAAATACAAGTGAGGGAATTAATAAAATTTTTTGTAATTATAAATATGTATATATTGGGTGGCAAAATATGACTTTTTATTTTTATTTTTAACCACCAGATTGAGTATGTTGATACATCAAATGCCAGTCTTTTATCTTCCTAGTTTTTCAAATAGAAAAGTGATACTAACATCAGTAATTAAACTTCCCAAGATTTTTTTGTCTCCCTCTGAATCAAGTTCATCATCTATTTATGTGCTTCTCAGTTGACATTTGTGAAGGCAGATTACACTCATGAGACAGTGGAGAATAAATCCACCCCAAAATTCCTTTGCAGATCTTGAGTATTTGCCAATAATCTCTATGATTTATTTACATTCTTTTTTCATATATATACTTTAAGTTCTGGGATACATGTGCAGAATGTGCAGGTTTGTTACATAGGTATACACGTGCCATGGTGGCTTGCTGCAACCATCAATTCATCATCTACATTAGGTATATCTCCTAATGTTATCCCTCCCCTTGTCCCCCACTCCCCAACAGGCCCTGGTGTGTGATGTTCCCCTCCCTGTGCCCATATGTTCTCATTGTTCAACTCCCACTTAAGAGTAAGAACATGCAGTGTTAGTTTTTTGTTCCTGTGTTAGTTTGCTGAGAATGATGGTTTCCAGCTTCATCCATGTCCCTGCAAAGGACATTAACTCATTTTTTATGGCTGCATAGTATTCCATGGTGTATATGTGCCACATTTTCTTTATCCGGTCTAACATTGATGGGCATTTGGGTTGGTTCCAAGTCTTTGCTATTGTGAATAGTGCTGCAATAAACATAGGAGTGCATGTGTCATTATAGTAGAATGATTTATAATCCTTTGGGTATACACCCAGTAGGGGATTGCTGGATCAAATGGTATTTCTAGTTCTAGATCCTTGAGGAATTGCCACACTGTCATCCACAATGGTTGAAGTAAATTACACTCCCACCAACAGTGTTAAAAGCATTCCTATTTCTCCACATCCTCTCCAGCCTCTGTTGTATCCTTTTTAATGATCGCCATTCTAACTGGTGTGAGGTGGTACTTCATTGTGGTTTTGATTTGCATTTCTCTAATGACCAGTGATGATGAGATTTTTTTTTACGTTTGTTGGCTGCATAAATGTCTTCTTTTAAGAAGTGTCTAGTCATATCCTTAACCCACTTTTTGATGGGGTTATTTTTTTTCTTGTAAATTTGTTTAAGTTCCTTGTAGATTCTGGATATTAGCCCTTTGTCAGATGGATAGGTTGCAAAAATTTTCTCCCATTCTGTAGGTTGCCTGTTCACTCTGATAATAGTTTCTTTTGCTGTACAGAAGCTCTTTAGTTTAATTAGATCCCATTTGTCAATTTTGGCTTTTGTTGACATTGCTTTTGGTGTTTCAGTCATGAAGTCTTTGCCCATGCCTGTGTCCTGAATGGTATTGCCTAGGTTTTCTTCTAGGGTTTTAATGGCTTTGAGTTTTACATTTAAGTTTTTAAGCCATCTTGAGTTAATTTTTGTACAAGATGTAAGGAAGGGGTCCAGTTTCAGTTTTCTGCGTATGGCTAGCTAATTTTCCCAGCACCATTTATTAAATAGGAAATCCTTTCCCCATTGCTTGTTTTTATCAGGTTTGTCAAAGATCAGATGGTTGTAGATGTGTGGTGTTATTTCTGAGGCCTCTGTTCTGTTGCATTGGTCTATATACCTGTTTTAGTAAAAGTACCATGTTGTTTTGGTTACTGTAGCCTTGTAGTATAGTTTGAAGTTAGGTAGCATGATGCCTCCAGCTTTGTTCTTTTTGCTTAGGATTGTTTTGGCTATATGGGCTCTTTTTGGTTCCCTATGAAATTTAAAGCAGTTTTTTCTAATTCTGTGAAGAAAGTCAATGTTAGTTTGATGGGAATAGCATTGAATCTATAAATTACTTTGGGCAGTATGGCCATTTTTACAATATTGATTCTTCCTATCCATGAGCATGGAATGTTTTTCCATTTGTTTGTGTCCTCTCTTATTTCCTTGAGCAGTGGTTTGTAGTTCTTGAAGAGGTCATTCACATCCCTTGTAAGTTGCATTCCTAGGTATTTTATTCTCTTTGTAGCAATTGTGAATGGGAGTTTGTTCATGATTTGGCTCTCTGTTTGTCTATTATTGGTGTATAGGAATGCTTGTGATTTTTGCACATTGATTTTGTATCCTGCAACTTTGCTGAAATTGCTTATCAGTTTAAGGAGTTTTGGGGTTGAGACAATGGGGTTTTCTAAATGTACAACCATATCATCTGCAAACAGAGATAATTTGACTTTCTCTCTTCCTATTTGAATACCCTTTATTTCTTTCTCTTGCCTGTTTGCCCTGGCCAGAGCTTCTAATACTGTGTTGAATAGGAGTGGTGAGAGAAGTCACCCTTGTCTTGCGCCAGTTTTCAAAGGGAGTGCTTCCAGTTTTTGCCCATTCAGTGTGATATTGGCTGTGGGTTTGTCATAACAGCTCTTATTATTTTGAGATATGTTCCATCAATACCTAGTTTATTGAGTGTTTTTAGCGTGAAGGAGGGTTGAATTTTGTCGAAGGCCTTTTCTGCATCTATTGAGATAATCACATGGTTTTTGTCATTGTTTCTGTTTATGTGATGGATTATGTTCATTCATTTGCATATGTTGAACCAGCCTTGCATCCCAGGGATGAAGCTGACTTGATCATGGTGGGTAAGCTTTTTAATGTACTGCTGCATTCCATTTGCCAGTGTTTCATTGGGGATTTTCACATAGATGTCATCAGGGATATTGGCCTGAAATTTTCATTTTTTGTTGTGTCTCTGCCAGGGATTGGTATCAGAATGATGCTGGCCTCAAAATATGAGTTAGGGAGGAGTCTGTCTTTTCTACTGTTTGGAATAGTTTCAGAAGGAATGGTACCAGCTCCTCTTTGTAACTCTGGTAGAGTTCGGCCATAAGTCCATCTGGTCCTGGGCTTTTTTTTTTAGTTGGTCAGCTATTAATTACTGCCTCAATTTCAGAACTTGTTATTGGTCTATTCAGGGATTCAACTTCTTCCTGGTTTAGTCATGGTAGGGTGAATGTGTCCAGGAATTTATCCATTTCTTCTAGATTTTTTAGTTTATTTGGATAGAGTTGTTTGTAGTATTCTCTGATGGTAGTTTGCATTTCTGTGGGATTAGTGGTGATCTCCACTTTATCACTTTTTATTGTGTCTATTTGATTCTTCTCTCTTTTCTTCTTTATTAGCCTGGCTAGCCATCTAACTATTTTGTTAATCTTTTCAAAAAACCATCTCCTGGATTCATTGAGTTTTTGAAGGGTTTTTCGTATCTCTTTCAGTTCTGTTCTGATCTTAGTTATTTCTTGTCTTCTGCTAGCTTTTGAAATAGTCTGCTCTTGTTTCTTTAATTCTTTTAATTGTGATGTTAGCGTGTTGATTTTAGATGTTTAGATTTTAGATGTTTAGATGTTTCCCACTTTCTCCTGTGAGCACTTAGGTCTATAAATTTCCTTCTAAGCACTCCCTCTAAGCTGTATCCCAGAGATTCTGGTACATTGTGTCTTTGTTCTTGTTGGTTTCAAAGAACTTATTTATTTCTGCTGTGATCTCATTATTTTCCCAGGAGTCATTCAGAAGCAGGTTGTTCAGTTTCCATGTAGTTGTGTGGTTTTGAGTGAGTTTCTTACTTGAGTGAGTTCTAACTTGATTGCACTGTGGTCTGAGAGACTGTTTGTTATGGTTTTCATTCTTTTGCATTTGCTGATGGTGTTTTACTTCCAGTTATGTGGTCGATTTTAGGAAAATGTGCTATGTGGTGCTGAGGAGAATGTATATTCTGTTGATTTGGGGTGGAGAGTTCTGTAGATATCTATTAGGTCTGCTTGGTCAAGAGGTGAGTTCAAGTCCTGAATATCCTTGTTAGTTTTCTATCTCGGTGATCTGTCTACACAATGGAGTGTTAAAGCCTCACCCTATTATTGTGTGGTAGTCTAAGTCTCTTTGTAGGTCTCTAAGAACTTGCTTTATGAATCTGGGTGCTCCACTATTAGGTGCATACATATTTAGGATAGTTAGCTCTTCCTGTTGCATTGATCCTTTTACTATTATGTAATGGCCTTCTGTGTCTGTTTTGATCTTTGTTGGCTTAAAGTCTGTTTTACCAGAGGCTAAGATTGCAACCCCTGCTATTTTTTGCTTTCCATTTGCCTGGTAAATATCTCTCCATCCCTTTATTTTGAGCCTATGTGTGTCTTTGCACATGAGATGGGTCTCGAATACAACACACCAATGGGTTTTGACTCTTTATCCAATTTGCCAGTCTGTGCCTTTTAATTGGGGCATTTAGCCCATTTACATTTAAGGTTAATATTGTTATGTGTGAATTTGATTCTGTCATTATGATGATAGCTGGTTATTTTGCCCATTAGTTGATGCAGCTTCTTCATAGTGTCGATGGTCTTTACATTTTGGCATGTTTTTGCAGTGGCTGGTACTGGTTGTTCCTTTCCATATTTAGTACTTCTTTCAGAAGCTCTTGTAAAGGCAGGCTTGGTGGTGACAAAATTCCTCAGCATTTGCTTGTCTGTAAAGGATTTTATTTCTCCTTCACTTGTGAAGCTTGGTTTGGCTGGATATGAAATTCTGGGTTGAAAATTCTTTTCTTTAAGAATGTTGAATATTAGCCCCCAATCTCTTCTGGCTTTTAGGGTTTCTGCAGAGAGATCTGCTGTTAGTATGACGGGCTTCCCTTTGTAGGTAACCCAACCTTTCTCTCTGGCTGCCCTTAACATTTTTTCCTTCAGTTCAACCTTGGTGAATCTGACGATTATGTGTCTTGGGGTTGCTCTTCTCAAAGAGTATCTTTGTGGTGTTCTCTGTATTTCCTGAATTTGTATTCTGTATTTCCTAGGCCTGCCTTGTGAGGTTGGGGAAGTTCTCCTGGATTATATCCTAAATTGTGCTTTCCAACTTGATTCCATTCTCCCCATCACTTTCAGGTACACCAATCAAACGTTGACTTGGTCTTTTCACATAGTCCCATATTTCTGAGAGGTTCTGTTCATTCCTTTTCCATTTTTTTCTTCTACTCTTGTCTTCATGCTTTATTTCATTAAGTTGATCTTCAGTCTCTGATATCCTTTCTTCTGCTTGATCGATTCAGCTATTGATACTTGTGTATGCTTCATGAAGTTCTTGTGCTGTGTTTTTCAGCTCCATCAGGTCATTTGTGTTCTTCTCTAAACTGGTTATTCTCTAAACTGGTTATTCTAGGTAGCAATTCCTCTAACCTTTTATCAAGGTTCTTAGCTTCCTCGTATTGGGTTACAATATGTTCCATTAGCTTTGAGGAGTTCGTTATTACCCATCTTCTGAAGCCTACTTCTGTCAATTTGTAAAACACATTCTCCATTCAGTATTGTTCCCTTGCTGGTAAGGAGTTGTGATCCTTTGGAGGAGAAGAGGCATTCTGGTTTTGGGAATTTTCAGCCTTATTGCACTGGTTTTTCCTCATCTTTGTGGCTTTATCTACCTTTGGTCTTTGGCATTGGTGACCTTTGGAAGGAGTGTTTGCATGGTCATGCTCTTTGTTGATGTTGATGCTATTGCTTTCTGTTTGTTAATTTTCTTTCTAACAGTCAGGCCCTTCTTCTGCAGGTCTGCTGGAGTTTTCTGGGGGTCCACTCCAGACCCTGTTTGCATGGGTATCACCAGCAGAGGCTGCAGAACAGCAAAGATTGCTGCCTCCTCCTACTTCTGGAAGCTGCGTCCCAGAGGGGCACCTGCCAGATGCTAGCCAGAGCTCTCCTGTATGAAGTGTCTGTCGACCCCTGCTGGGAGATGTGTCCCCATCAGGAGGCATGGGGGTCAGGGACCCACTTGTGGAAGCAGTCTGTCCCTTAGCAGAGCTCCAGTGCTGTGCTAGGAGATCTGCTGCTCTCTTCAGAGCTGGCAGGTGGGAATGTTTAAGTCTGCTGAAGCTGCACCCACAGCTGCCCCTTCCCCCAGGTGCTCTGTCCCCAGGAGATGGGAGTTTTATCTATAAGCCCCTGACTGGGGCTACTGGCTTTCTTTCAGAGATGCCCTGCCCAGAGAGGAGGAATCTAGAGAGGTAGTCTGGCTTCAGTGGCTTTGCAGCGCTGCAGTGGGCTCCACTCAGACTGAATTTCCTGGCAGCTTTGTTTACACTGTGAGGGGAAAACTGCCTACTCAAGCCTCAGTAATGGCAGATACCTCTCCCCCCACCAAGCTTGAGCATCCCAGGTCTACTTCAGACTGCTGTGCTGGAAGTAAGAATTTCAATCCAGTGGATCTTAGCTTGCTGGGCTCCATGGGGGTGGGATCTACTGATCAAGACCACTTGGCTCCCTGGCTTCAGCCCCCTTTCCAGGGGAGTGAATGGTTCTGTCTCTCTGGCATTCCAGGAACCTCTGGGGTATGAAAAAAACTCCTGCAGCTAGCTCAGTGTCTGCCCAAATGGCCACCCAGTTTTGTGCTTGAAATCCAGGGCCCTTGTGGTGTAGGTACCCAAGGGATCTCCTTGTCTGTGGATGGCGAAGACCATGGGAAAAGCGTAGTATCTGGACCAGAGTGCACCCCCACTCACAGCGTGGTCCCTCATGGCTTCCCTTGGCTAGGGGAGGGAGTTCCCCAACCCCTTGCACTTCCCAGGTGAGGCAATGCCCCACCCTGCTTCTGCTTGCCCTCCGTGGGCTGCACCCACTGTCTAACCAGTCCCAGTGAGATGAACCGAGTACCTCAGTTGGAAATGCAGAAATCACCCACTTTCTGTGTTGGTCTTGCTGGGAGCTGCAGACAGCTGTTCCTATTCGGCCATCTTGCCTGGGAATCTGTAATTATATTTTATTGCATATTCTTCCTAGGCTGGGTGTGTGTGTGTGAAAGAGAGAGAGAAACAGAAACAGAGACAAGGAGACAGAGACAGTGAAACAGAAACAGAGTCATCTTCCAGGTTCTACTTATTAAGCAATATCCCATGAAGTTGCTGAAAAGTGTTATATTCTCCTAATACCTAGTGTTTGCAAATCTGGTAGCTGTCACTGATGATTTAAACAAGATTGGGTGACTTATTTATGTACACACACATCCACAATCAAACTTCAACAGTCGAGTGTACCCTTTTCTAAATAATCACGTTGCTAAAATGTGCCATATGGCCCATTTCTTTAAACAATAAATGGTAAATTGTTATTTTGGGGAGTGAAAGCTAAAAGAAATAATATGTCTAATACGATGTGGCATTTTCTCTATACAGTACAGTTTTAGCATTGAAAAGGACCTCAGCAATTCCATTTGCCCCGTTTTCAGATGAGGAGATTGAGGCTGGTAGTTACAGTGGTTTTGCTTCATGTCCCATCCCACTGGGGCTGCTATGCAAGCTCTCAGTCTAGTCTTCTTTCCTCTGCACTTGGTGGCCATCAGCTGTAACAAGTCCTGACTAGACCAGGGCTTTGTTGTTGACTACAATTCAATGCCTTTTTTGCCTGCATTTGTTTGGACCCTGCTAATCAAGGCTACAGGGCAGCTGCAGAAAGACACCTGCTATTGGCTTACCTGCTCCTTGCCTTACCTCTGCTTGGGTCTGAGCATCAGAAAGCCACCTTCCAGTGGGTCTTTGCCTTGCTTTTGTCTTGTCTTTGCTTTTTATTCATCTTTGCTTTTGTCTTCTCAGGGCAAATAGGAAATCCTAGACCTCAGATCACTGTTCTTTGCTTCCCAAAAGACAGAACAGCTCAGTCCTGGCTGCCACCTTCTTTCTTTACTCTTGGTTTAAATGTAATCCCACATGCCCTAGACAAGCCTCCTGATGATTTTTCATCAAACATGAAAATAGCTTACTTTTAACTGCTGGGTGTCAGTCTCTTCTAAAAATTTTGTTCCTAAGGAATTGATTTTGCAAATCAGTGCTAAAGTCACTTTTTAACTGCCTCACATAGTATCATTTCTTTGACAACTCTTTTTAAAGGGGATTGCTCTTTTCTCCTTCTGGCTTCTCAAATCTACTTTTAACTTCAAATAGCAGTCATGCAATGTAGTTTTATAAGATAATATACTAGGACCATCTATCAGGTATGAAACCAAGCATAATCATTGCAATTATTTCTACTGTATTCAGATAATGATAATACAAATAAGAGTATGACATATGTAAATGTTGATTAGCTTTCTGGTCCCTTCATCAAAACTTGCGTTGTGTTGTGCAGCCTTTGCATTGTCCAGGGGTTTTGTTATTACAAACCATAATATTTAACCCATTTCTTCTACTAATATCTTTTAATATTTATGCTATTATATAGCTTTTTATTTTTGACATGTATCTAAACCAGAAAAAAATATTCCTAGTACATGATATTTTTAGGCAAAACATAATGTCTGGAGCACCAAGTGAAATAACTGTGGAGAATGGAATGTTAGACAATTTGTGTGGCATGCTTAGCTTAATTTGTTTCTATGGCACAAGCAAAGCTCATTAATTCCATTTATTATTTTAAGCCACTTGTTTGGTGTTATGGATTTTAAGAATCAGTTGGTGTTAGAATCTTTAATAACACAGAGAAAAGCCATTGAATATGGAACTCAAATTATCTAAGGTTTACCCAGAAGTCAAAATCACCTAGCCCTCTGTAAATTTCTCTTTGTGTTCCTAGGCCTGCAAAGTCTTTGGTCTGAAGTCTCAGAGCTTAAATTGCATTGGTCCTGTTAATCTTTGTCAAAAAGGAAGTTTGGGCGGCAGTTTCAGGGTAGTGTTGAGAAGATAACTCCTGGTCCCGTTTTATTCTTTCCTCATTTGTTCAGTGCTCATGGCCATCTACAACCTTCCTTGATTCTATTCTGCTTAAGCCTCTTATTTCCACATCTATAAGTATAGTGCTACATAATAATTACAACCTTTAAGAAAATGGAGAGTTTTCTTTAAAGGGCCCCTGCAAATCTATGATGCTAGATGACAGATGCTACCAGAAGGCCAGATAACTGTAATAAGAATATGTCTCGTTTTCTTTTAAAGACATAGATATTCCATTTTAATCCTACATAACTCAAAGAAAATTTGGGTGTTAACACTTTGAAATACCTTTACCTCCTTTGGGGGAAATCCAAACTGAAAGGAATTAATATCCACATCAGTTCCTAAAGCAAAATGCCTGACAGAGACTAACAAAGCTCTTTCTCATCCTGTGGTAGGAACTTAGGGGTGATAACTCACATTGAGAACTTGTGATCTGAAAACACTAAGGAATTTCTGCCATTGCAGGTAGGAAAAAAAAAGACAAAAATGATATTCTCAGGTGAGCTTAACTTTCAAATTTTTCTGAGACTTCCTAAATGTGACAAGAACTCTGCTGTGTGGCAACTTTATGTATCCACAACAGAACTAAGGACCAAAAAAAAAAAAAAAAGATCTCTGTCCCAATAGATTTTATAAAATCCATACTCTAAAACTCCTGAGTTTTACATGTACCCTAAAACTTAAAGTACAGTAAAAAAAAAAAAAAGGAAAATTCTGTAACCCTTTGTTTAAATCCTATTAACTCTTAACGATACACAGTTCGAATTATCTAAATGAAATAATTTTCAAGCACATAACAGATTAGAAACAGAGAATGAGAAAGGTATAGTAGATATTATGTAAATAAGCAGAAATAGTGGCAGTAATTAAACACACTATCTCTACCTAAAAGAACAGAGATAGAAAACTCATATAAAAACCTAAACTACAGTTTTATGGGGATAGTTAAGGTAAGAGCCTGCAGGCAGCACTGTATTGCTTTACAAAACAGCATTTCATTTGTGTTATGATGATTTCAGACTATCAATTTAAAAATTCATTTGTATGAATTAAGAACAGGTACCATTTTCTCCAGATACTTCCCCTTCATCTGTCCTGAAATTATTAATTATTGACTTCTACTTAAATAAGATCTTATTTTCATCTGCTGGAAAACTTTTTCTGATAACCATACATATCTTCAATGTCTACAATTTGAATGGAGAGCCCTTTCAATGTGGCGTTTCTGTTTCTTCCATAACCTCACAACGATATGTGGTGGCCCCGCAGTCATTATGGTCTTGTTAAATAATTAGATTTGTGTAAACTATATTTTAGAGTCTTCCAAAATGCCTCTCCTTCCAAAATGGCTAAAAGGGCAAAGCGTCAGTAATTCTGTAGACATGCTTCATGCATGTTCTGAATAGGAGCTATGGTATAATGAGATGCTATCTCTGGAAAAAAATGAATAGATTTTCAAGATTGTGAGTCCTGACATGAGTTCTCTAGAATTTTCCCCTTTGATAAATTTTCCTTTACCTAGCTGTTGCCAAATTGTCTCTTCTAGAAGAATGCCCAGATTTTTTTTCAGTTCCAAAGTTATCAAAATCCCAGGAATATTTCACAGAAAAGAGAAGCATTTATAGCAAGCATGGGTGTGGCATGCTTTCTCTGTTGGAAGTTGTCATCCTCCACAAGATCTTGCCCACACTCAAAACAAACTTGCTTCCCATCACATTCTTGGTCTGTCAGCACTCTGTAAAAGGAAATCTCATCTCCTGTCTGTTGATAGTAGAGCTTATATCAAACTGGGACATGTTTCTTCTTCATTCATGGATAAGTCTAATTTTCTCTCCGGTGTGTAAAACTGACAATACCCACAAGATACTACTGACTTGGAAGTTTCACTGCAGGTAGCTACCATACCAGCATTTGGTAAACTAGCTCCCTAGGTGAGACAGCATTAGATGACCTCCTTCGTGCCACACTACTTGCCAGTATCCACTGGGAGACAAATTATGATTGTTGCGTCCTTCTTTGAAAATACCCCTGCTGAGTACCTACTGTATGTGAGTCACTGTGCAGGCACTAGAAATATAAAGCAAAAAAAAACAGATTCTACCCAGTGGTGAAGAGGTGTATTAACCCTCAAGGCCCTGAGAAAATCCCCAATAGTGCTCTGCACAAGCCGGGCTCTGATAGGAGGTGCCAGTGCTTTTCTTCTTCCAGTTTCAGAGCCCCAGCGATCCCAGGATGGAGAGCCCATTTGCAACCCTCTTCTGTCTCCCTAAGCATTCAACAAACACTTAGTGACCATCTGTCTTGTGCAAAAAGCTTGGGGAGTGATAAAAACAAATCAAATTCACATTTTAATTTAGGGAGTTTAGGAGATAAATCCTAGTGTGGATTTCACGTGGTCAATGATTTGCTTTCCTTGAGTTTGCCCTCTGCAACCAACACCTGTTCGTGCTATGACACTGAAGTCCTCCTAGACCGCCCCATTCATCTGAGTAGTTAGGGCTCTGGATGAAGGAGCACATGGACAAAATAAGCCCCCTCTTGCTCAGGACCTGACTAACATTTCAGAACTGCGGTCACCCATTTTATACAAACCAAAGCACTTCTGACAGACCTCTGAATTTGCATTAAAAAGAGCACATCTGCAGCTCCTAACAATCAAAAACAACTATGAACACTGCTTGCTTCAGTGATACAAACAGACATTTTCTTGTTACATGTGTGGTGATCTGAGAATGGTGACTTTGGACCCAGTTTGACTGGTTAGCGTTTAAATAAAACTTAACAGAATAGGCAACTAAAGGAACTCAGTAAAAGACCAAAAGCAATGCTCAAAGGGAGTGCCTGGGTAACCATGATGTAATTGCAGATTGACACATATTTGGGTTTTTCATTATTGTTTCTAAAAACTAGATATTATTGCTTTATTATTACGTTGATGATGATTATTGAAAGCACGATAACAATGTTTAAGTGGTGAGAATGACTCCAAGCCTCTTTTTGTTGCTGTGACTGACAGAACTAAAGGGAGTTTGCTCTCACATTCACAATACCAACTCTGCCATCTTATGGAAAATATTGGAAGTACCTAGGGCATTTCATTATATTTCAAAGGCACAGGTTGCTGGTAAAAGGGACAGAAAGACAAGAACATCGTACCTTCTATTTCTACTATATGTTTTTAATCTTTAACATTTTTACCAGCAGAAATCATTTTTTTAAAAAATCTCTCAATCTTCAAATAATTCTTAGATTGCTTGCCAGCAAAGATGTCTCTTGATCTTGACACTGGAATTCAATGTAAAAATCTTGAATGATATTTTGTACTGATATGAATTTCTACTGTCCCATAACACTGTGTAGTGACTTCACTGTATATTAACTTCTTTTCTACAGATGTTTGAGTTATGAGATGAATTAATTGAAAAAGTCAAAGCCTATCAGGAGCTATCTTATATGATGTTGGTAGCTTGTGAAAAAATAAATGTCTTTTTTCTTATACAAACTGATAACAAGACTTGCTTTCACAATTACTATTTACATTTTTGTGCATATAATGCCTGTATATTATACTCATATTTGAAAGTGATCAGAAAGTGTTATTTAACAGAAACTACATACATTTTTTATGTCTCTCTGGACCCTTTGATTCTAAGTAAATTTACAGTAAGTTAGCAGTAATAGACTATTCTTTTCAACTATGAATAAAAAGGTACATTGAAGTACAAGATGACTACTGTTTTTAATACATTTTCTCACTATATTATATATTTATTGTAGTAAACTTAGAAACCATATGCATCTTGAATGTTCCTGAATTCTTCAGATTTTGGAGAATTACCCCCCTATTTCATACACAAATAAAATTCTTAAGCTACATGACTATAGGAAACCTGGTCCCTCCCCTAGAAATTTCTGAGCAACCCTGGAGAGCGTTTAAATGTTCTGCAAGTGTACCCAGGTGATGCCACTGCCCACTGCAGACAGCTGCTCTGGGCTTCCCCACCAATGCCCCTGACTCCAATTACATCTCACCCCTGCCACTCACTCCACACTGCCTCTTCCCAAAACAGGAACTCGGCCTCTCTTTTGATTCCACAAGCAAAGTTGAAACAAACCTTTGTAACTAACAAGTGTTACTAAGGTTTTGTGGTAAATATACTCCAGAAAAGCAGGTCTCAGGTACCAATGAGTCCAGAGACATTCTGAATCCACCTTCACAGGCTGGTCTCCATCAGATTCTTCTTGCTCCCCTGCCTCTATCTTGTTGCTCCCAAGGAGATCTGCCCACTTTTGACTTCTTCATTGCCTCTGAGACAGGTCATCAAAACATCCTCCACCACAGCCCGGCCAGGGAGTAAAATCCCCTTAACATGAGAGTACTGTAGTCTCCACAAATATTATTTAAAAGAACACTTTATTCTTTACATTATTTGACAGAACATTTAACATCTGACCTGAGTCATTTGCACTGGGATTCCATCCCCAGATCAGACTTTCCCAAAAACAGTGAATGAATTTGTCTTGAACAAATTGCTAGCACCTCACAGTGCATTCATCACAGAAAAAAAAAGGGAGGAGGCTGTTAACTTTTATGGGAACTTTCTGTATTGCTTTTGCAACTTTTTGTAGTTCTACAACTTTATTTAAGAGGAAGCAGGGAGGCTTGTTTTAGTGACATATTCCAGATTCTACTCTTAGAGATGAAAGCACAACAACATAAAAATTCATACATTTTTTTCCATTTCCGTTTATCAAAGTAGAAATATAGTCTAGTCTCATAGTGTCTATCTACCTACAAGCCAAATTTTAAGAAGAAAAGTTTACATTGCTAATATGACTGCCTTTTCCCTTGGATGAGGATTTGAATTCCTATGCCTCGTTGGACAAATGGAAATCATATTGTATGGCAGACACATTTCATAGCAACAACTTAACTTAAGCATACCCTAAGAATGACCCTATGGTTTAAGAAGAATATGTATTTGGAGATCTGTGCTAAAGAATCCAGGAGTGGCCAACCCAGAGATTCATCTCTTATCTATAAGGAACATCTGAGCCCCTAGTCCATCCTGTGGAACGCAGCCCATGCAGGAGATTGAGGACCTTTGTTTTGGGTTAAATGAATGTTGCCAAGTGGATGTTGCTAGCAGAATGGTGATAAGTGAAAATGTCATATAAACTGCATGCTTTTTACAAGTGGTTGCAGTCCTCCTCTCCAGCCCACTATCACTGGACTGCCCCATATGTAAGTCCCCTCAATAAACTCTGTGTCTCATTCACTGGCTTCAGGTCTCTTATTCAGCCTCTCAAACATGGTGCCCTCCCTACCAAAGTGAATAACATCAGGCACGACACATATTAGATGTTCCTATAATCTAATCATAGCTATGATTTAAACTACAGACTAGTATATATAATTTTTCTTCTCTTTCATCTTTTGCCTGTGTCAAAATAACTTACTCATCTCTTTGCTCCTCCTCTGCAATCCCACTGCCATTGCATTTATTATGGAACTCTTTATTAAATAGTCTCTTCATGGAGCTTAGACCCTCCCCCATCCCCCAAAACTCTGCTTTTCAGTATTATATTTCTAAAGTAAGAAATCTGAGCCTTGTTTCATCACTCTGCTTAAAATCTTGAAATAGGATAAAGACTCAGATCCAAATTTCTCATCTTGATATATAAACTCATCCATTATCCGTTATCAGCCTTGTCTCTTACACACAACGTGTTTCTTTCTTGCTCTTATCCAAATATTGCCCCTGCTCTTTCATGCTGATATGATTTGGGAGCTCTTCATGTATAATGGTTATATCATCTTGAATGCTAGATATATTTCCACATTGTTTAAGACCTAAGTTCAATTATGTCCTACTAAAAGTGCACTCAATATATAATTATTGGCTGCGTGTGGTAGCTCATGCCTATAATCCCAGCACTTTGGGAGGCCGAGGTGGCTGAATCACTTGAGTTCAGGAGTTTAAGATTAACCTGGCCAACACGACAAAACCACGTCTCTACTAAAAATACAAAAAAAAAAAACATCAACTGGGTGTGGTGGCATGTGCCTGTAATTCTACTTGAGAGGCTGAGGCATGAGAATCACTTGATTCTTGGAGAATCACAGCTACTTGGGAGGCTGAGGCATGAGAATCCTTGAATTCAGGAGGTGGAGTATATTAGGCTGTTTTCACACTGCTAATAAAGACCTACCTGAGACTGGGTAATTTATAAAAAATAAGAGGTTTAATGGACTCACAGTTCCACATGACTGAGGAGGCCTCACAATCATCACAGAAGGCAAAGGAGGAGGAGCAAAGACTTCTCTTACAGGGAAGAGGTCATGCCAGGGGAACTCCCCCTTACAAAACCATCAGATATCATGAGACTAATTTACTATCATGAGCACAGCACGTGACAGACCTCCCCTCCCCCCCATGATTCAATAACCTCCCACTGCGTCCCTCCTATAACACATGGGAATTGTGACAGCTACAATTCAAGATGAGATTTGGGTGGGGGACACAGCCAAACCATATCATTCTGCCGCAGCCCCTCCCAAATCTCATGTCCTCACATTTCAAAACACAGTCATGCCTTCCCAACAGTCCCCCAAAGTCTTAACTTGTTCCAGCATTAACACAGAATCCCGACTCCAGAGTCTCATCTGAGGCAAGGCAAATCCCTTCTGCCTAAGAGCCTGTAAAAATCAAAAGCAAGTTAGTTACTTTCTAGATACAAGGGGAGTACAGGCATTGGGTAAATACTTCTGTTCTAAATTGGAGAAATTGGCAAAAACCAAAGGGCTATAGGCCCTATGCAAGTCTGGAATCCAATGGGGCAGTCATTAAACCTTAAATTTCCAAAATGATCTCCTTTGACTCCATGTCTCACGTCCAGGTCACACTGATGCAAGAGGTGGGCTCCCACAGCCTTGGGCAGCTCCACTTCTTTGGCTTTGCAGGGTACAACCTCCTTCCCAGCTGCTTTCATGGGCTGGTGATGAGTGTCTATGGCTTTTCCAGATGCACAGTGCAATCTGTCAGTGGGTCTACCATTCTGGGGTCTGACGGATGGTGGCGTCTCTTCTTGCAGCTCCACTAGGCAGTGCCTCAGTGGGCACCCTGTGTGAGGGCTCCAACCCCACATTTGCCTTCTCCACTGCCCTAGCAGAGGGTCTCCATGAGGGCTCCACACCTGCAGCACACTTCTGCCTGGATATCCAGGTGTTTCCATACATCCTCTGAAATCTAGATGGAGGTTCCCAAACCTCAGTTTTTGACTTCTATGCACCCACAAGCTCAACACCACATGGAAGCTGCCAAGGCTTGGGGCTTGCATCCTCTGAAGCCACAGCCTGAGCTGTACCTTGTCCCCTTTTAGCCAAGGCTGGAGCTGCTGGTAGGCAGGGCACCAAGTCCCTTGGATGTACACAGCAGGGGGGCTTTGGGCCCAGCCCAGGAAACCATTTGTTCCTTCTAGGCCTCTGGGCCTGTGATGGGAGGGGCAGCTATGAAGATCTCTGACATGCCCTGGAGACATCTTCCTCATTGTCTTGGTGATTAGCATTTCACCTCCTCGTTACTTATGCAAATTTCTGCAGACAGCTTCAATTTCTTCCCAGAAAATGGGGTTTTCTTTTCTATCACATCATCAGGCTGCAAATCTTCCAAACTTTTAGGCTCTGCTTCCTCCTGGATGCTTCACCACTTAGAAATTTCTTCCCCCAGATATGCTAAATCATCTCTTTCAAGTTCAGTGTTCCAGAGATCTCTAGGACAGGGCAAAATGCCACCAGTCTCTTTACTGGAGTAAAGAACGACCTTTATTCCAGTTCCCAACAAGTTCCTTATCTCCATCTGAGACCACCTCAGCCTGGACTTTATCATCCATAGCACTATCAGCATTTTGGTCAAAGACATTCAACAAATTTCTAGGAAGTTCCAAACTTTCTCACATCTTCCTTTCTTCTTCTAAGCCTTCCAAACTGTTCCACCTGTTACCCAGTTCCAACATCACTTCCACATTTTCGGGTACCTTTACAGAGGTGCACCACCATCTGGTACCAATTTACTGTTTTAGTCTGTTCTCACTCTACTAATAAAGACATACCTGAGAGTGGGTAATTTATACCAGGTTTAATGTACTCACAGTTCCATATGGCTGGGGAGACATCATAATCATGGCAGAAGGCAAAGGAGGGGCAAAGTCATGTCTTACATGGTGGCAGGGAAGAGAGCTTGTGTAGGGTAACTCCTCCTTACAAAGCCATCAGATCTCATGAGACTTATTCACTATCACAAGATCAGCACATGAAAGACCCACCCCCATGATTCCATAACTCCCACAACATGTGGGAATTATGGGAGCTACAATCTAAGATGAGATTTGGGTGGGGACACAGCCAAGCCAAATCACAGAGCTTGCGATGAGCTGAGATCATGCCACCGCACTCCAACAGAGGGAGACTCTGTCTCAAAAAAACATTTTTTAATAAAAAGAAAAATATATACATATATAATTATTGAACATTTACTCTATGGAAGATGTTGGTTCTACTTGGCAGAATTGGTCTTTCTACACCCTAAGAAATTTAGTATTACTTCCATTATTAGACATTGAACCCTAAATACACCTATGACATCATGAATTCTCTGAGTGCTTTGTAAATAGGAATCTAATTAGCTTTTTTGGCAATCACATTACCTTGTTCATTGCCATCAAATCTTTCTAACCTGGAGCCATAAGGTTATCATTCCCTGCCCTGCACACAAAGGTAAGTGTTAAGTAAAAATTCCTCATCTTGTGTCTGCTCAATGAATGTTTAGACTTGATTTCAGGCACTTATATTGACTTTTACTACACTTAATTTTGTTTGATTCAGCAAATCATTTCAATCTAATAAGATCAATTTAAATGTTGATATTTTAAAAATCAACTTATTGGTTATTCTCAGATTCATGTGATCTGCAAGTATGCAAACATCTTTTTATCCAGATGCTGCAAATTATTGAATAAGCAAGAATTAATAAGATATTATCGCCAAATTGTCACATCAGTCAAGCCTCATGTGCTTCCTAAGAACTGAGGTAATGCATTATTTTAGAGTGTCATTCTAAACCCCAGATTCAACATCTTCCTAATCTTTCTAGTGCAGTCTAATATATAAATTTTATGAAAAGCATAGGTTTTTTTTTAACCAGCAGTGCTCTTTGAGAATTTACATTGATTCCTAAAGATTGCCATTGCTTTATATAAAATGTTATAAATTATCTTAGCATCTTACCTGGAATTTCCACTAAATTCACCAATTTATGATTTGTGAAATCTGATTTTACTTTTTGAAAATTTTCATGTGAATTTCCCATTTTCAGTGTTGTAGCACCTCTCTCTTCCTCTAAGATCCTCCAAGCTCATCAAAAGCCATGATCTCATTATACCGGCAGTTTTATTTATTCAATCTTTCAACAAGTAGTTATTGAACTTCTATAATGTGCCAGGCTCTGGAGCTCGCCTTACACCAAATGGACACAATTGATCCATTCGAAGTGTTGTAATTACACATTGAGGGACCAACTAGACCTTTTCTCATTGTAAACTTGGAGCAAAAGTAAATTCATTAAAATAAATTTATATTATAGTGCCACAAAAAAATGAACAGAACCAGAAAGCATTTTTTACAAAAATTAACAGAACAGTGTGATAGAGGGGAAAAGGATGTGAGATCATGGTGCCCTACCTTCGATAGGGTGGCCAGAAAACACCTCTCTGAAGAAGCAGCATTTGAGCTGAGACCTGAAGAACGAGGAGTCAGTGATGCAGAGTACCTCAGGAGATGCCTTCCAATCTGAGAAAAGAGTAAGTGCAAAGGCCACGAGATGGGAAAGAGGTGAACAATGTTCAGGGAACTGAGAGGAGCCCTCTGTGGTTGAGCCTAGTAAGTTTAGGAGAGAGGCTTGAGACTGGACAGGTGGGAGGTAGGAGGTAGCTGGATTATTCAGAGCCTTGTAGGTCAAGGCAAGAAGTTGAGGTTTTATTCACTAGGAAACCACGAGAGGGTGTTAGGTGTTAATAGCAGTGGGTAAGCCTAATCACCTCAATACCACCTCTTTGGGTATAAAATACCAGCAAATACTAGGAACTGCATGTATCTTTAAAAACCAGAATTGTTGGCAAAGAAAAAGGGCACTGCACTCTTCCTCTGCTTGAGCAGAAATTAAATTTAATGTCATTCCTCCCAGCTTGTGCCATCTTAATCCTTTGAGAATACACAGATATCAATGCAGAGCAAAGTATGTGCTTGCTCAGCTCACTGACACATAATAATCTGACATTAGTCAGTATGTCGGAAAAGGAAATTCAATCACAAAAGACATTTTTGCTTCCAGATTATGTAGAAATGACTTCATTAAGTTTGTTTTCAGAGTGTTTTTCTGAAAAGCTGATGTCTCTTTAAATGGTTACATTAAAGAGCTCTAATGAAGACTTACATGAACTGAAATATCAGCACTAATGGTGCTTGATTCTGTCTTTGTCATTTTGGTGATGAAAAATAAAAGAAGACTGGATATCTCCTGTTAATGCAATCCTTTTAGAGCTCTTTAATTGAACGTGTCTTTAAGGGACAAAGTGTCCTCGTGAATAAAAAACAGCTCAAGCAATTTCTTTGAGTTGCAGGCATTGGTACAGAGCAAATATGTTCAGAAAAAAGAGGAATCAGTAGCCGGAGTTGAGGTGCCACTGAGACCCGGGGCCCATACCCAGCGCTGTTCCTCTCGCCACCCCCCTTTCTTCTCTTTTCTTCTTCTTTTTTTTTTTCTTTTAGACAGAGTCTCACTTTGTCGTCCAGGCTGCAGTGCAGTGGCACGACCTCAGCACTCTGCAGCTTACATCTCCCAGGTTTAAGTGACCCTCCTGCCTTCCAGAGTAGCTGGGATTACAGGCATGCACCACCACACCCAGCTAATTTTTGTATTTAGTAGAGACGGGGTTTTACCATGTTGGCCAGACTGGTCTCAAACTCCTGACCTCAAGTGATCCACCCACCTCAGCCTCCCAACATGCTGGGATTACAGGCATGAGTCACCACTCCCAACCACTTCTCTTTTATTCTTTACTTGTCCTTCCTGTATCTCTGATCTCTCTGTATTTCTTATACTTGGGGATGCCCCTCTCTATGTTACTTTAGTGCCAGTTCTACTATTCATTTACTCCATATTTTTGAATCAGTGAAACTTCCCAGGGCCTGAGTTCTCTTGCCTTTATATAAAGAGAGGCTGACGCCTGTCCCATTGGGTTGCTATGGAAAACAGACAACACAGGCCATGATACATCGATAAGTCCCCTCCAAGTGTTAGTGTTCCCTCACCCTCACCCATCCCACCCTTTCAACTTTCCCTTTTCTCCCCTTCCCTTGCCCATGCCATAGGTCAAGTTTTTCATATAGCCATGATTCACTACCTGTGGCCCATGGGTTCCAAGGGCTGGAGGCCACCAGCATAGAGTTTATACACTCAGAAGTATATTCTAGCATGCAAATTCTTTCAAAAGAATTCTTTCAAAAAGAATTACCTAATCCCTTCTGCTAGTTAAAGGCAAGATTTTTTTCTGGTTGGGGAAAGCTGCATAACGAAGTTGAATCCTATACTTGCCTTCGTGCATAAGAGCAATCTGTCATCAGAGGCCAGTCCAAAAGGAAAACTAACATCCGGTTAATGAGGGCATAAAACTCAAGCTTTCTTGAGTACCTCACCTCCAAGCAGATTCAGGGACCCAGTCTCATTCTGTGTTCTGGTTTTGTGAAAGCCTAGGATCCTGAAGGTTTTGTTTTGTTTTGTTTTTTTGCCTCTAGGTACAAAAGAAAAAAGAGTGAAAATAGGAGTGATTGCATGGGGAAAGTTTTAGGGGCCAGGCCTGGAAGTTGCTCACATTACCTCTTTCTGCCCACATTCCTCAGGCCAGAACATAATCATAGTATCCCACCAGACAGCAAGGAAAGCAGAAAAACAAGATCTAGCTGTGGCCCAAAAAGAAAAGGAAATAGAATATAGTGAACACATAGCAAACTCTGCCACACAACCTTTTATTACAAATAGTTTCGTTTAGTATTTTTTACATTGTAATGTGTATTTGATGTATTAGGATTTTACTTAAGAAAATTGGAAAATTAGGAGAAAAAGAAAATGTACTCAAACTTTGTTTCCATAGAATAATAGTGACTGTCTTAATCTTCATCCTCTGTGCATGTTACAAAAATAATATGTAAACCAGGAGAGTAAATAATGCCACCACAACATTATTCTCTAGAGGCACCATATGGCCCCCTTTCTCCTGGCACTAGAGAAATCTCTCACATGTCCTGTTTCTCCTTTTCAGCCTTCTATGGCCCCTTTGTCTCTCCAGCCTTTTTGCTAACGAATCACTCTTGTCCTTGGCCTCTGGTATTTGCTCTGGGTGGGCCTGATGTTGGGGTTGGAAGGATGGAAATGAGAAAAATACTATGCTAAAAGAGTCCTGGTAACTTTCTCTTCTTTGAGTTGCATTACCTAAGGCAGCCTATGTTACTTTGTGACTTAGAGAAATGAATGAGGCAGATAAGGGGGTAGAAGTAACCACCTTTTCTCATTGAGATAATTTCTGCCCTGTAAAAGCAAGTTGAGAGCCAGGAAGAAAAGCACAAATGAAAGAAGCATGCCCCATAGCTTATAAACCATCTTATCTAACTTCAGGTCACTGGTTTAATGCCCTTACATTATTGAAGAGCCTTTTATAAGCTCTTTAAATGCATTAATTACTTTGGGAAGACTTTAAATTGGAATATCAGTAGTGTAGATTTGTCACCATGTGTTAACATTAAAGATGCACATACCCTTTGACCCAGAAATTTTTAGAAAGTTGTCCTGCAGATATACCCACATATGTGTAAAAAAGTCATTCACTGCTTTCATCGAAGCATTTTGGTAGTAAGAAAAGATTAGAAACAACCCAAATGCCTACCAGGGGAAAACTGCTTACATAAATTATGGTACTGCCATGCAATGGGTCATTATGCAGCTATCAGAAAAGAATGGAGTCTGTGTGCTGGAGTATTTCCAAGATAGGGTAAGGGGCAAAGCCACATGCAGAAGTAGGTGCAGTATGCCACCATGTTCGTGAAAAGTGGGAAAGGGATTGTATGATGATTTGTCTAAGTGTAGAATGTCTCAGGAATGATGTAAAAGAAATCAGTTGCACTGGTCATCTCTGGGAAAAAGGATTGAGTGGCTAGGCACCACAGATCAAGGAAGGAGACATTTTAGGCTTTCCTCATAAAACCTGTTTGGACACTTCAAGTTCATTCATTCATTCATTCATTCATTAAATGTTATGGTCTTTAACCAGCAGTGTCAAAGGCTACTGAGAGCAGAGTTTCAGCTCCTCATTTGAACTGGAACATTCCAGAGAAGGAGCATCTCCTTGAAGGGAATTTGACTAAGGCATTAACCGAGAGAAGAGAAATGTAACCTACATTTCCTCCATCTCCATCTGGAGAGTCCTTTCAGGTGTCATCTTAGGAAAATCTAGGTTTTCCCTTTACAAGGAAGGTGGCATTTTATTTCATGGAAAATCAGACTCTGCTTTCTTATAGTTTTTTCAGCTTGGCTCAAGCTCAGGAAAGTAAATAGCAAAAATAGGTGAACCATAAAATTAAGCCTACATCATTGGGGTGTTAACTAAGGCCATTAAATTTGTCATTTGGGATCTAAATATTGGAGTAGGACTTTGATGATACTGTGAAATTGTACCTAAAGTAGACTAATCCAGAATAATAATACAGTAAACAGCATGATTGAAAAATTTGAAAAACTACTTAAGCTTTCCAATTGGTATTTACATTTGCACATTCCCATCCTTAATGACATAAAATGAAATAGCTCTACAGATGCTTAATGCATCAGGGCTCAGTGAATCTGGAGGAAAAGCAGATGGCTTATGTATATCTGAGAGCATTTTAATATTAAGCAAATAAACCCCAATTAGATGGGCGTGGCAGAAGCATATCCTGTTGCATGCTTAATGGTGAGAAGTGGATATTTCAAATGTCTGTCCTCTGTACTTTACAAGAGTTTATTCAAAATGGCTGCATGGTAAGGGCTGGGGAATTAAACAAGGCTAAGAAGCAAGAGAGTAGATGAATGAGAATCCACACAGTGTTATAGATGAATGCTACAGTAGAAGCTGCTCAGCTGGTGCCTGAGAGGGAAGGGAGGACCTTTGTTCACACTGCTCTGCGTCTGTTGTGCTGAGCTGGGACTAGGGTTGTTGCCAAACTAAAAACAAAGAAAAGCTAAACTGATCTATATCATAAATGTCATAGAGATATGTGGTAGAAGGAAGATGGAGGAAATGGTAAACACAAGGGGGAAGAAGGAAAGGTAGATTGGGAGTTTAGAGAGGTAGGAAGGAAAAAAGGCTAGAGTGACATAAGAAACTTTAAGAAGAGTGGACGATCAATTCAGAATTTATATGTAAATCAAAACATCAAGTTGTTCACCGTAGATATATAAAATTTGTATTCAACTATACTTCCATAAAGCCAAAAATATTTAAAATATTAGAAACATTATAATAGTTTTCAAAAGAGAGGTACCCAAATCAGCAGCATCAGCATCTGGGAGCTTGTTAGAAATGCAAATTCTCAAGCCTCACCTCAGACTGAATGAGAAACTCCTGGGTGGGCCCAAAAGTCTGTGAACAAGCTCTGCAGGTGATTCTTATGCACTCTCAAGACTGAGAACCACTGGTCCACACCTTCTATTTAACATGATAACCAGGTTGACCTATGTTATAAATATTCCCATTGAACATAAAAGTGATGTAAAATTGCTAGAAGCTGTCTGTATTGGTCTTTTTTCACACTGCTAAAAAGATACTACCTGAAACTGGGTAATTTATAAAGGAAAGAGGTTTAATTAACTCATAGTTCTGCATGACTGGGGAGACCTCAGAAAACTTACAATCATGACAGAAGGCGAAAGGGAATCAAGGCACGGCTTACATGGTGGCAGGAGAGAGACAGAGTGTGCAGGGGAAAGCTGCCCCTTTTAAAACCATCAGATCACATGAGAGCTCCCTCACTATCATGAGAACAGCATGGCGAAACCACCTCCATTATCCAATCACCTCCCATCGGGTCCCTCCCTCGACACTTGGGGATTACAATTCAAGATGAGATTTAGGTGGGGACACAGCCAAACCATATCATTCTGCCCTAGCACCTCCAGAATCTCCTGTCCTTTTCACATTTCACAACCAATCATGCCTTCCCAACAGTCCCCCAAAGTCTTAACTCATTCCAGCATTATCACAAAAGTCCAAGTCCAAAGTCTCATCTGAGACAAGGTATGTCCCTTCCACCTATGAGCCTGTAAAATCAGAAGCAAGTTAGTTATTTCCAAGATACAATGGGGGGTACAAGTATTGGGTAAATGTTCCTATTCCAAAATGGGAGAAATTGGCCAAAACAAAGAGGCCACAGACACCATGAAAGTCCAAAACCTGATGGGGCAGTCATTAAATCTTAAAGGTCCGTAATGATCTCCTTTGACTCCATGTCTCACACCCACGGTATGCTGATGCAAGGGGTGGGCTCCCGTGGCCTTGGGCAGCTCCTCCTCTGTAGCTCTGCAGGGTATGGCCTCTGCGGCTGCTTTCACAGGCTGGTGTAGAGTGCCTGCAGCTTTTCCAGGCACACGGTGCAAGCTGTCGGTGGATCTACCATTCTAGGGTCTGGAGGATGGTGGCCCTCTTCTCACAGTTCCACTAGGTAGTGCCCCAGTGAGGACTCTGTGTGGGGGCTCCAGTGCCACGCTTCCTTTCCACACTGCCTTAGCAGAGGTTCTCCCTGAGGCTGTCTTATGAAGACCAGCTTGGGAGGCAATAGAACTGTTTACTGAAAGAAATATTAAGAAAAAAATTCCTTCCCCCACCCCACCCAGCTTTGGGAAAAAGTTGCTTCTGGCACATTTCTAGAAATTAAGCTCCAAATAAAATTTGTAAATTGTAGATGGAAAGTGATAATAAAGACAGGCAGGTGATAATGGGAGTGTATTTGGATTAACTTCTGAAAAAACAAAAAACTAGAAATTTGGGAGGAGATTTTAAAACCATGGCAGTGAGTAAGAATGAAGAGGTGAACAGAAAAAAAAAATTTGGGTTTGTTTTAATTAAAAAACTAAAAGGTCAATAGTATACAAGGCACCTAAATAAAAGTGATAAAGAAAAACAAATTAAGAGGATTTGGAACTCATGATTCACTTGAGGGTCACCTTGGTAGTAGTGAGGTGTAATGGAGTGAGAAGAGCCTGGGTTTTCAGAGTCAGTGTTCGGATCCACCAGCTGTAAATTATATCATTCTGGATAATTCACTTAACATTAGGGATTGACATGCTTTCATTTGTTCTTACTTTGCTCTATAGTGAGAGAAGTAAAGTGTTTAATTAGGGCTATTATTAGTTTTCAATTTACCAAATAAATGAGCTCTTTTCTTTAAAAAAAAAAAAAGAGGAGGAGGAGGAACAATGTATGGTGAGTGTGTTATGAAATCTGAGCGTATTTTTGACAATGCAATAGCCCCCTCCTCCAGAACCTCATAAAAATAAAAACTTCAATTAAAGACTTGTATTACCCCTTAGGGCTTTTTGGAGTCAGATTTATGGGTTTTTCTGTGTATGGTACTGGGTTGACATGAGGTTTGAGTTGGAAGCAAGAAAGCCTCATGTTATTTGGGTTGAATTATTAAAATTGAGACTATGAGCCCAGTACATTTTTTCCAATATATTTCATGTTTAGGGCCATTCACATCAGCACTCATTTGCTGTTTGTGCTCAGAGACTTTACATCCCCTTGTGTCTCCAAGTTCTTGCCATCTATTTTATGAAAGAGGCCATATGGACACTGTCTTCTATAATGGTGTCAAATATTAGTCAGAGGGTTAAGTTGTAAAATAAGTGCATAAAGCAAAAGCTAAGTGTAGTCATTTTTCTTTCTCTCTCTCTCTTTTTTTTCCCCCCCCCACAGGGAGGGATGGAGTCTCACTGTGTCGCCCAGGCTGGAGTGCAGTGGCCCGATCTCGGCTTACTGAAACCTCCACCTCCTGGGTTCAAGTGATTCTCGTGCCTCAGCCTCCCAAGTAGCTGGGATTACAGGCACTCACCACCACACCCAGCTAATTTTTGTATTTTTAGTAGAGACGGGGTTTCACCATGTTGGACAGGCTGGTCTTGAAGTCCTGACCTCAAGTGATCCACCCACCTCGGCCTCCCAAATTGCTGGGATTACAGGTGTGAGTCACCGCTCCTGGCTGCTTTTCATTTTTCTATCACTTGCACTATACAACTGCTGATCCCTCACCAGTCCTGTTGCTGGTAGGGGTTTGGCTGATATGCATGAATTCGTGATTTGGGAAGATTTTCTGTCATCCAGTTTTCTTGAGGATGATTGTCATGCATATTTTTTCCTTTCACTATGGTGGTTGGTCCATTTGTCTTTCAGTGATAACTTGAAAGATGTTTTAAAAACTACCACTGCATCACGATCCCACCACCTCAAACTGGATGAAATTTCCTGCTTGATAAACCAACTAAGACTAAAAACTAGCAGTTAGTGATATCAGAAGAGAATAAAAAGTGTGTCTTCCATTCAAACAGTGTAAGGTGATATCTCATTGTGATTTTAATTTGCATTTCCCTAATAATTAGTGATTTTGAGCAGTTTTTCATGAACCTGTTGGCCTTTTTAAATTTTTCTTTTGAGAAATGTCTGTGCAGGCCCTTTGCTCATTTTTTAATTGGGTTATTGATTTTCTTGTTGACTCGTTTGGGGTCCTTATATATTTTGAATAGTAATCCCTTATCAGATGTATGGTGTGTTAGTCTGTTTTGCGTTGTTATAAAGGAATACCCAAGGCTGGGTAATTTATGAAGAAAAGATAGTCAGTTATTTGGCTCATGCTTCTGCAGGGTGTACAAGCAACGTGGTGCCGGCACCTGCTCAGCTTTTGGAAAGGACTCAGGAAGCTTTTACTCATGATGGAAGGCAAAGCGGGAGGAGGCACATCACATAGCAAGAGTGGAAGCAAGAGAGACGTCATGCTCTTTTAAGCAATCAGCTCTCAGGTGAACTAATAGAGGAGAACTCACTCGTTTCTGTGGGGAGGGCATCAAGCTATTTATAAGGGATCCATCCTCATGACGCAAACACTGCTATCTCCCACCTCTAACACTGGAGATGACACTTCAACATGAGATTTGGAGGGGACAAATATCAAAACTATATCATATGGTTTGCAGATATTTTCTTCCATCCTTGAGTTATCTTTTCATTTTGTTGTTTCCTTTGCTGTGCTGAAGCCTTGTTTAATGAAATCCCATTTGTCTATTTTTTGCTTTTGTTGCCTGTGCTTTTGGGAACCTATCTAAAAATTTATTGCCCGGAGCATTGTTGTGAAGCTTCCCCCTATATATTCTTTTAGTAGTTTTACAGTTTCAGCTCTGCTATTTAAGTCTTCAATCAATTTTGAGATTATTTTTTAATATGATGTGAGATGGAGATCCAATTTTACTCTTCTGAATGTGGATATCTGATTTTCCCAGCACCATTTATTGAAGAGACTGCCCTTTCCCCATTGTATGTCTTTGGCACCTTTGTCAAAAATCAACTGACTATAAATGTGTGAGTTTATTTGTGGTGTTAGTCAGAATGTAGAGAAAAGGGACCCCTTATGTATTGCTGGTAGGACCACACATTAGTACAGCCATAATGGAAAATAGTATGGAGGTGCCTCAAAAGACTAAAAATAGAACCACCATATAATCCAGCAATTCTGCTTCTTGATATATAGCCAAAAGAATTGAAATACGTATGTGGAAAAGATAGCTGCACTCTCATGTTTACTGCAGCATTATTCACGATAACATGATACGGACTCAACCTAAGTGTTCATCAATGAATGAATGGATACAGAAAATGTGGTTTATATACACAATGGAAACTATTCAGCCTCTAAAACGAAGGAAATTCTGTCATTTATGACAACATGAATGAAGCTGATGGACATGATGTTAAACGAAGTAAGCGAGGCACACAAAGACAAATACTGCATGGTCTCACTTTTACGTTGAATCCGAAAGAAACCAAATTCATAAAAGTAGAGAATAGAATGGTGGTTACCAGGGGTGGGGAGGGAAAGTAAGAAAGGAAATGGGGAGTTACTAGTCAAAAGAAGCAAAATTTCAGTTAGGCAGGAGAAATAAGTTTTTCGTTGTTGTTGTTTCTTGGTTTTTGGTTTGTTTGTTTGTTTATTTGTTTATTTTGAGATAGAGTCTCTCTTCCTCATCCAGGCTGGAGGGCAGTGGCGTGATCTCGACTCACTGCAATCTCTGCCTCCCAGATTCAAGCAATTCTCCCACCTCAGTCTCCCAAGTAGCTGGGACTACAGGTATGTGCCACCATACCTGGCTAATTTTTCTATTTTTAGTAGAAATGGGGTTTCGCCGTGTTGCCCAGACTGGTTTTGAACTCCTCGATTCAAGATATCCGCCTGCGTCAGCCACCCAAAGTGCTAGCATTACAGGGGTGAGGAATAAGTTTTTGAGATCTATGGCACAGCAGGGTGACTATAGCCAATAATAGTGTGTGATATGTTTCAAAATTGCTAAGAGAGTAAATTTCAGACATCTCACTTAAAAAATGATAAGTAAATGAGGTAATGGATGTTACTTAACTGAATTTAATCATTCCACATTGTATACATACATCAAAAGATCACATTGTATTCCATAAATGTATATAATTATAATTTTACAATTAAAAATAATATTAATAATAAAAGTATTTTAAGGAGCATGTCTTCCTAGTGCCAAAGTGTTTACAGAAGCAAAGAGGGACAACCACACCAAATGATGGATCGAGTTACACGGGGACTTGGGACATTGGATCCAGCCACCTGGAGGTCATTGGTAACCTTGACAAGAGTAATTTCTATAGAGCACAGGGGTGAAAACATCAAAGTCCTGTGGAATAGATTTGAGAGAGGATAGGAGGGGAGAAACGAGAGTCATCAAGTATAGATGACTCTTTCGAGAAGGTTTATTGTACAGGTATACAGCAAATTAAGGAGATAATGAGAGAATGTGCAGAGTCAACAGAGGACTTTTAAAGGTAGGAGGTAATATAGTATGTAAGTGTGATTACCGGAATGAGTCTGGAGAGACGTAAATATTGATGATGTAGGAGGAGGGGGCCATTTGCTTGTGTGATGCCCCTGGATAGTAGAAAAGGGAAAGGATCTGGTGCACAGTAGAGGAGGTGGTCTCAGATGACAATAAGTGATTGGCCAGAGCTTCAGGTAGGGAAGGGAGAGAATATGTGTACAGATGACAGTGGGGGAGCACTGAACAGTGGGGCTTGTTGGGGGTTCTCTTCTAATCCTTTTCAATATTTCTGAGCTAACAGAAGGAAATTCATTATCTTACAGTGAGGAGAGAGGAAAGGTGTCGGAGATTTGACAGGAAGGGTGAGAAGCAGTTACCGAGGAGAATGAAGAAGAAAACAGACTAGGAAAGTGTATTCAGGTGGTGCAGTAGCACTGAAGGCCTGCTTATGGTAGTGCCAAAACCAGCTCAGTCCTCTTCAAATGAGCACCAAATGAAAGAATTGGTTTGCATTTAGGGGCCATTTATACACAAAATACAGCGTTTTATTTTTTATCTTTATAGCTTTTTCAATAGTTTTTTGCTGATTGTGCACAGTGGAGTTTGAGAAAATTGAGAAATTAAATGCACATCTGGTGGTATCCACTGACCTTCCCTTTTTACTGATATTTATTCACCTAAAGATTATGGTTCCAGACTCACATTCAGTGTGGCTCTCAATATTATCCTGCTGTCAGCAGCCTAAGTACGTAGATGAGTGGAAAGCATGTACATGAAGACTTAACCATGTGTACTTCTGGTAGGTGACACTTAAGTAGAACAGGCAAATATTAAAGAAAAAAAGACTTAAATTTCCTAAAAGCAGGTGACATTTCTTCCATTTGTTTCACAAAATTTCACAAGTGAGAAAAATCATGAAAAACTTGGTCCTTGATCTTTTTTACCTCTTGAAAATGATGCAACATTTCTTTCTACTTCACAAGGTGAATATTTTTTTGAATGTTTTAAATCTCAAAGTTCAAACAATGGCATCAAAGCGCCAGGCTGGAGCTCACCATGGGGAGCCAGCCAGGGTCCTGTGCCCTGGGTGGTGCTGAGGCTCACGCTGTACACGGGGCACGGGGACAGTTCCAGAGCTCAGGGAGAGGCTTTGGTCCCAAATATGGACCACAGGCACGGGATGCACTGCTTATTCCTTGGACTTTATACACTCAAATGCTTTCCTTCAAGAAATACAGTTTAAATTCCAGGCTTTGAGTTAGGCACAGGGGCTACAAAGTAAACAACTGTGGCCCTTCCTCCTCAAAAGCTAACTCCCAGTCCAGTGGAGAAGAAAGGTATTAAATTAGTGAGCTCCATGGAAGGCTAGAAGAGCCTGCAAAAGTCAAAGTCTATATGGAGCCAAGTGTCAGAGAGGGCCAAGGTAAATTTCATGGATAGTTTCAGAAGGAGTGTGCTGAAGGGGAGGATTTGGATTACAAAACGTCTTATCTCCGACTGTGTAGCTTTAGGCAGGTCACAGTCTCTGAGCACCCGTTTTCCCATTTGCATAATGGGGGTAGTAGTAATAATAGTAATAATAAGTTACAAGAGGATATGCTGATTAAATGTTCATCAACTGCCCTGTACCAGGGCTTTTCAAGTGCTCAGCAAATGTCAATTCCCTTCCCATGTTTCTGCCCTTGTATGTTTGAATTCTTTAACAATAAGCTGGAGATAAATGTTTTCAGATTAGACATGGAAAAATTAAGATAATCAGAGAGTTCAATTGCAAGTTAAAAGTCATGCCTCTGGAATTAGTTGAAGGTTTATAATTAAGAGAAAGTTTCTACAAAATAACTGGCCTATAGTCTTCACAAATGTCAAGGTCATAAAAGACAAAAACTGAGGAGCAGATTAAGGACTATGGAGACATGAAAATTCAATGCAACTTGTGATTCTGAATTGGATTCTAGACCCGAAAATACTTTTTTTATTTGCATAGAGGACGATGTCAGGACAATGTGTAAAATTTTAATAAGGTGTGTTGATGTTGATAATTATGCAATATTATGTAAAAGAATGTCGTTGCTTTTAAGAAATATACATTGAAGTATTTAGGTGTAAAAGGCAACACATCTGCAATTTAATCTCAAGTGGTTAAAAATAATATGTATATATGTGTAGGTGAATATACACACACACCACACACGTACACAGAGAATAGAGAATAGGAGAGAAAGAGAATAATAATGCAAATGTGTAAAATGTTAACATTTTGGTGTGGATGAAGGGAATAGGAATTCTTTGTACAATATTTGCAATTTTTCTGTAAGACTAAAATTATTTCAAAATAAAGAGTTTCCATTATAAAAGGCAAAATAAATGATTTTAAGTCATAATGATTCAGGAAATCCTACAGAAAAAAAAAAATCTAAATTAGCAGCCAGGCTTTAGAATGGAAACACATTAAAATGACCCAAGCAAGAATCCTGGCAAGGTTCACAGAATTCGTGAAGCCCTAATTAGAAGTGATGAGACCTGAACTGGTAATACCTTGACACACTCTCATTAGCTCAGCATCAGTTCTTGCCTTAAGGTAAAGTTCAACAGGAAGGCACCCTTTGTGTGGTTTCTGGGCACCCTGAAGTCCTTCATAGTTTGTCAGGCCTTTCTGTTTGAAAGCAAAGAAAAGGTAAAAGCTTAATTGTAGTAGCAGAGCAGCAACAAAGCACACACAACTGATCCTACATGTAAATAGCTGGTTTGGAATCATGCCTTCTGGAAAACTTCATACTGTGATGATCACCTCTTGGAATGCTTTTATTCATGTAAAGCAGAAGTCTGTAAGCCTTAACCAGGCTACTTTAATTATACCATTTCAATGTCAGAATGATTCAGCTCCCTCTTAGTTTAATGTGCACAATTTTTTTATTTCTGAAAAAATCCATTACATAAAATATGGAAATATTCATATGTATAAAAATATAAATGAATAATTGTAATGTATTATATTTATGTACAATATGTAATTGCATATTTACATGTAAATATATTATATGTAATATGATAAGCCCTTAGGAATTAATTTTAAAATTGCTAGACTTAATAAATGGCTCAATAAAAAGAATAGGTACAAAATTCACAGACAAACATATCAATGGAATGCTAGGAAACAAACTCCCCGCTTCCACATCCCTAAAAAATCTGTTAAAAATTTTTAGAGATACTCTTTTGATAGGTTCAAGGGGTGTATGCTTAAAACTTTCTGTTTAAGATAGTATATAAATTAATCCCATTGAGAAATACCAATAGATAATGAAATAACTAATCCAATGAGAAATGTATCATATAAAAAACTACTTAGCTGAACTAGGAGATATAAAAGACACTTTGTGTATTGCCATATCAAAAAAGCTAAACATTGTAAAGATATGGGTTTGTTTCAAACTAATACATAGGCTTATTTTATTCCCAATAAAATCCATATTGTGGGGGAGCGGGGAAATTTTGAGAAAATAATCCTAAAATTCATCTTAACATTTAAATAGGAAAAGATATCAAAACAAATTCTTTAAAAGAAAACCAATAAGGGAAAGTCAGTCCTATATTAAAATATGTTACAAATACATTGCAATTAAATGAGAGATATTGGCATAAGAATAAGCATAAATTAGTGAAACAAAATTGATGGCAGAAAACAGACAACAGTGTTTACAATAATTCATTATATCCTATAGACAGCACCATGAATAACTGGAGAAAGATTATTTGACAATAATTCTGGAAAAACTGGTTGTAAATATGGAACAAAAAATTAGTTACTAACTTCACTTCATATCCCAAAATCAACTGTGGTTGAGTTACAGAGTTAAAAATTATAATATAGAAAATCAGAAAAAAAAACAAAAAAGAGGGAAATACTTTCTAGGCTTAAAGAAAGAGCTAAACAAACATTGAAAGAAAATCTAAAAATGTGGCTACATAAAAAGAAAAATTTATTTACGTCAAGGAAAAAAGAAGACATAAAGTCAAAGAACACTGATATAAAAACATTTTCTATAAAGATGACAAGTAAGAGGTTAATAATGTTACGTAAAGTACTATATACCTAACTTGTTAGCTTGAAAGTAGGGTAAAAGAAAGATAAAATAAAATGAGAATTGCGTACCAAAAGAAAAAAAGAACTGTATACCAAATAAGATAAACATTAAGAAACTAATAAAAAGTAAAAGAAGTGAATAGTTAATTCGCAATATAGATAAAACAAATATTGAGCCTAGTGTGGTGGTGTGTGCCTATAGTCTCAGCTGCTTGGGAGGCTGAGGCAGGAGGACCACTTGAGCCCAGAAGATGGACGCTGTACTATGATTACGTTCATGAATAGCCTCTGCATTCCAGACTGGGCAATACCAAGAGACCCTGTCTCTAAAAAAGTTAATAATTAAAGAAATAAAGAAACAAATACTGCCAGGCGCAGTGGCTCACGCCTGTAATCCCAGTACTTTGGGAGGCCGAGGTGGGCAGATCACCTGAGGTTGGGAGTTTGAGACCAGCCCGACCAACATGGAGAAACACTGTCTCTACTAAAAATACAAAATTAGCTGGGAGTGGTAGTGCATGCCTGTAATCCCAGCTACTTGGGAAATTGAGGCAGGAGAATCACTTGAACCCAGGAGGCGGAGGTTGCAGTGAGCCAAAATCGTGCCATTGCACTCCAGCCTGGGCAACAAGAGCGAAACTCTGTCTCAAAAAAAAAAAAAATACTGAGCTTGTTTATTATCACTAGCCATCAAAGAAATGAAGAAATGAGAGAAACAGTAATGTACCTTTTTTCATTTATTAGCATATAATGAAATAAAATGTTTCTCTTGCTTGGTCCATTCAGGCTGCTATAACGAAATACCATAGACTGGGCAGCTTACAAACAACAGAAACTTATTTCTCACAGTTCTGGAGGCTAGAAAGTCCAAGAACAAGGGTCTTGCAGATTTGGTGTCTGGTGAGGGCCTGTTTCCTGGACAGCTTCATACTCTAACCTCACATGGTAGAAGAGGCAGTAGGTCTCTTTCAGGCCTCTTTTATAAGTGCACTAATGCCACTCACAAAGGCTCCACACTAATCACCTTCCAAAGTCCCCACATCCTAATACTATCACCTTGGGGATTAGGATCTCAACCTATGAACTTGTGCGTGAAACAAACATTCAGACTGTAGCAGTATTCAATAATATTCAAGGCTACTGAGGGTCTGGTGAAATTGGTGCCATAATGTGTTGCCAGACACAGTGGCTCATGCCTGTAATTCCAGCACTTTGGGAGACCAAGGGGGGACGATCACCTGAGCCCAGGAGTTTGAGATCAGCCTGGGCAACATGGCGAAACCCCATCTCTACAAGAAGCATAAAAAATTAGCTGGGTGTGGTGGCGTGCACCTGTAGTCCCAGCTAGTTGGGAGGCTGAGGTGTGAGGATCACCTGAGCCTGGGAGGTCAAGGCTGCAGTGAGTTGTGATTGCACCACTGCACTCCAGCCTGGGTGACAGAGCTAGACCCTGTATCAAAATAATAATAATAATTAATTAATTAATTACAAAATATGCTGTCAGAAACACTGTAAAATATGTTGACTCTTGTGGAAAGCAACTTTGAAATTGAATCAAGAACCAAAGGTTTCCCAATAATCCCATTTTGGAAATTAAGGAAATTATCTCAGAGTTCCTGCTCAGGAACCAGGGCAGGATGTCACTTGACACTGGTAGCCCAACCTGTCAGATGCCACCATAGCTAAGGAAGACGCCGAATCAAAAAGCAGCAATGATCCCTAATCCCTGTGGGTCAGAGGCACCCCGGAGGTCCCTTTGGGTGACCCTTTGGTTGTCCCAGGCAGTGACCAGCAGCCAGGTATGTATCTTATCAGAGGCAGTGAGGAAGTAGTCAGGGTAAAAACCATAGTTCATGTGAAAGGGAAATGGGCAGCAATGGTGGCAGAGGTGTGCTTGACCAGATGCAGGGGGCTCTAGGCCCTAACCTGAAAGCTCTGATTCGCTTTGGGTCTATGAATGAAGAATCCTGAACAACGAACCTGACTCAGAGGCTTCAGAATCCAGGCACAGACTGAGCGCTGGAATCAAATGTTGGCTGGCTTGGCCATCCATAAAGCCATCAGCTGTTGCTGGTAATCAGTGGAGAAGGGAATGGGGCACTTGCACTCCAGCAGATGGCATCTACCATTTTTATGAGGGTGTAACATAAGTCTCACAACCATAAGAGGAGTCAAATAGAAAGAGAAGTCCAAGCAAGAACTTCCTGGGGGCATTTGGAGATCAGATATGGCACAACTCACCTGGCCAAGGCACAGAAGGCACAGAAGTGACTGGATTAACCACCTGTTTTCTAGCTTCAATATTGGATGCTTTGACCTGAGAGGCCTTCCTGAAGGGGAGGGGGGCCTGTGGGGGGAGGCGGGGTGCTACTTTTCCCAGTGCCAGCTAATTCTTAGAGGTAACAAACCCTCCTGTGGGGTTGCCTTTCATAAGCAAACTAACCAATTCAGAGCCCTCTCCCCACCCCCTGCTTAATGAGCTCTTGCACTGGGGGACACTATTCCCCTGTCCTAATCACCTCAGGCGCAGGCAGGGCATCGAGTTATGCAAGTGAGCCAATCTTAAACCTGCTTAGCCTGCTCACCCTGCCTCACCCACGCTTTCCTGCAAACACCACAAAAAGGCTCTTTCGGGTGGCAGTTCGCCTCACTCTCTGTGCCTACAACTGACCTCAGAGCCCCTCCTGTGGCCTGCATGGGTGGCTGACCTGCCCCCCTCCTCCTGGAAACTCTAATAAACTATCATTTCAATGGCAGTTGTCTCCTGATCTGTTGGCCTCACCATACCTAAATAAAAAATAAAATCCACATTTTAAAAGGGGCTCATGGGCAGTGTCAGCTTCTTTCCAAGCTGGCAAATTTGAGCAGTCTTGTCTCAGTGTTTTCAGGGGTCCATGGTATCTAACTGGCTCAACGCTTGGACAAAGACATCTTATGGATACAAAAGGAATCAACCCCCTCGCGATGCTTTCAGCATCTCATATGCTTATCCTGGGAGGATTTGGGTCTCAGGAAGGACACATGGTTGTCTGTCTTCTGCCAGCCCAGACGACAAGGACTGCCCAGTGGTCCCACAGCATCAGAAGCTAAATAAAATGGTTATTTTAAACCACTAAACTAGGAGAAGATAGAGTTGTTGCACAACAAACGAGAGCTTCTGAAACTGCTTGATGTCCTAAGGTTAGCACTCCCTCAATCTGGACTTGGAACCCCTTCCTGTGGGAGGACTAGATGAACATGGAACTGAGCCTGGCAGACACTGCAAATGAGGCCCTGCCAGCCAGGGGAAGCATTGATAGGCACACTGAGGGTATGCCGAGGAAGGCAGTGAGGTCCAGCTCCAGGAAGCTGCAGCAACATTAGGCCACTGCAGCGGACCTCATTTTCAGAAGGATTTTAAGCCAAAGCCCAAGGTAAAGGGGAGCAAGGACTTTTATGCAGCTTGTTTTTGTGCAGGTATTAAGGACTCTCAGGAAGCCTGGTCCTTCAGGGGTTTATTTTGTTTGTTTGTTTGTTTTGTTTTGTTTTTTCTATACACATGGGAGAGGATTCAAATGCAGTAATCAGTTTCTTGCTCTTTTTTTTTCTTCTTAAATAGAGACAGAGTCTCGCTCTATTGCCCAGGCTGGTTTCAAATTCCTAGGCTCAAACAATCCTCATGCCTCAGCCTCCGAAACTGCTGGGATTACAGGCATGAGCCCCGATGCTTGGCCAATTTTCTTGTTCTGTAAAGCTGCACTGCTTAAGCACAGGGCCAAAAGGAGGTCTCTCACCACTTCTGCCTGAACTAAACTTACCCAGTGAATGCTGGGCTGGGCAGTCCAGTCTTCCCCACATGTGGTAATGTTCTGCTCTCAGTCATGTTCTGACCACAAGGCAGCAAACACTGGCGCAGCTGAGCCCGAGGCTGGGGCTGCAGTCTGAACTTTTACATTACTCAGTTAATTACAAAGCCAGTCAAATCACCCCAAAGATCCACACATCCAAGGGTGCTGGATAAGAAAAAAATCCTGAATATCAAACCCCTTCTGCGGGAGAGACCAGGGAGAGCGTGGAAGAGAAGAGGTCTGGGGTATGCAGTGGCTGGTGGCCTAGAGCAATTCTAACCCAGGAGGCCTCGACAGGGAGCCTGAACCTGAATGTTGGAAGAAGCAGGGTTTCCGTCAGTCTGTGTTGGCTTTAAAGGAACCATCCTTCATGCCCAAAGGAGGAAAGTGTTTGGCAGCTTTTCCAGATGGCATGTCTTGCAGTCATTGAAAATTTTTTAAAGTGTAATTCTTGATAGTGTATCTCCAAGACAGAGAGACAAGCCCCTAGTCACCCTTCTGAACACCATAAAGTAAGTTGCGATCTCCATCAGACAGTGGGGCACTTGTCCTGGACTCTCTGGGCTTGTGGGAACTTGCTTGCATGTCAAGCTTTCTTCAGTTCCGTTCCTAATTCCAGACTCCATTGTCCAGTTACTAAATTGCTCTGGTCCTTTTGGCTCTTGCACTTTGATTCCGCAGGTGGACTTTGACTTGGATCTGCTTCCCTGCCCCACTTTGGGCCATAAAAGTAGAATTCCTGACCTGTCTGCACCCTGGATCCACCTCCTACAGTGACCAATCCTAGCCTGCTGAGCTTAGTCACTCGGCAGGGCAATTCAACCCTCCCAGAGGGTAAAGACCCAGCAGCTCAGGCGGCCCTGCAGCAATGAGGAAACGTGCTTTTGATCTAGTTAAGTAAAAGGAGCAGAACACAAACTGTGTTTGCAACTGTGTGAAAATAGGCCAAGGGGAAATAACAAAAGGACTTCCTTAATTCAATTTTTTATTATCATCGTTACATTGTTATTGTTCTGAAGTCTATTCTAAGTTCAAATCTTGTTTTATGTGGCTATTTTCCCTCAAAACTGGGGTCAATCATTATATTTAATTATACTAACAGATTCACATACATTATTTGTTAGCTCCTTTGTCCTTGGATAGAGATGAGCAAAGAGGAACCAAGTAATTTAGATTCTTTTAACTAGAGAAGAAAAAAATGCAAATTCTCATCCTCACTTCATTTTACAAAACTGAAAGAGAAAGGATAGTTTTAACTATTGGCAAAGTAAAATTGCTCTTCTAGCTGCTCAAGTTGAACACTTATTGTACAAATTATTAATTTTATTAAAAGTGTATGAAATAATTTTTTAGATTATCAGAGACTATAAAATAAAAAGCATCTTTTCTCAGTTTAAAAACGAAGGACAATTTTAAAGGACTCAAAGTATGCAGAATATAAATAGAAACTTTCATGGCTAACGTTACACAGTTAGTAAATGGCACACATAAAACATGACCCTTGGCATCCTGACTTCTGGTGCGCCTGTCCACTCTTCTCCACTGGGAAGGTGGATGGAAGGTATGACATACAAACTGGTTAAGAAAGAATTGCAATTTTCAGTTTGTGAACAGTTCATTGTAATAATCCAGGAGTGACGTGGCTGGTCTAAAACAAATACTATGTAGGCTTCATTAATGAAAATACAGTCTTCCCACTACCCAATATGATCATCTAAATTCTCTTCCATTCTGAGATTCTCTAATTCCCTCAAACCCTTGAGTTTCTCCCTGAAAAACTTCTGGGATTAACTTGAATGCTGAACTATAGCAAAAGATGTTACAGTGTTATTGTAAAATACTAAAGGGAATCTATGCTATGAAACAAACTGGCTCTAAATTAAGATTATGAGAAATTATAACAAATGTCAGAGAACTGGAAGCCTAAAAGCATGCCAAATTTATGCAAAAAGGAACAAGTTCAACAGGAAAGCTAATGATTAGAAACTTTCCCTTGAATTTGGAGGGGAAACCATGACAAGATTTAGAGTACATTATGTTGAGAAACCTTATGCTATAGAAAAAAAAATGCAAACCAAGTTCATGTTCATTTGAAGCACTTCTCCTGCCCACATCCTTAGAAATGACCAAGGAATGCTTGATTAATTTGGTACCTTCCCTGCAGGCCTTCCCAGAAGCATCTCTCATTATATGAGGTGTTGGTTCTTTCTTCACCCACCCAAAGAAACACTCTGCTAGCCTAGATTTTGGCCAGTTAAGCATCAGGGGAAAGAAAATTGGAATTGTATGTACAATCTACAGATTTATATACATGATAGCACCTGGCCCTTAATAGATGCTTAAAAGTGTTTTTATTGAGTCATCAGGACCTCCTCATAGATCATAGTGGAAAATATCCAGTATTAGGTGTAAGTCTATGTTTATGTTTATATTTAAATAAATATATATTTAAATAAATTAAATACAATATTTAATAAATATAATTTACTGGTAAATATTCCTTAGGTTTCTAACAATTTCCTAAAATCTATTATTCTAAATAATTGAACGCAAACACAACCAGCTAAACATTAGGTTAGCTTGTTCTCTCCTGACATCTAGTGTTTCCAATACATTACTGCAAAACACCTCCAGTTTTTCTTTTTTAATGTTTACAGGTTTATTATAAAGGACATTACAAAGGACAAAGATGAAGAGACACATAGGGCAAGGTACCAGGGAAGGGGCACAGAGCTTCCAGGCCCTCCCTGGGCGCGCATCACTCTACAGGAACCTCCCCGTGTTCAGCTATCCAGAAGCTCTCCAAACTCCATCCTCTTGGGCTTTAATGGAAGCTTTGCAAAGTCAGCATTCCTTCCCCCAGGGTATGCGGTGGGGCCCTCTCTGGAGAATCCCAGCTAATTTTTAACTATTAAAATAAAAATGCTGGCCAGGCGCAGTGACTCACACCTGTAATCCCAGCACTTCAGGAGGCTGAGGCAGGGGGATCACTTGAAGTCAGGAACTCAAGACTAGTCTGACCAGCATGGTGAAACCCCATCTCTACTAAAAATACAAAATTTAGCCCACTGTGGTGGTGCGTGCCTATAATCCCAGCTGCTTGGGAGGCTGAGGCAGGAGAGTCATCTGAATCCTGGAGACAGAGGTTGCAGTGAGCTGAGATTGCACCACTGCACTCCATCCAGCCTGGGGTGACAGAACGAGACTCCGTTTCAAAAAAAATAAAAGAATGAAAATGCTATGTGGAATAAAAATTGTATTCATTTTTGAAACAAGTTTGTTTAAATGAAATCCCAAGCAAACAACAAAGCTGTTTCTGAGGAGTGAAAGACCTTTTTTGCTTAATTCTTCCCATAGGAGAAAATTCTTTGAAATATTTTCTTGCAATTCGATAAAAATGGAAAGACCCAGCCATGTAGGTAGGGCTGCTTGATTATTGCAATGGAGGGAGGAAAGATGGGGAAGCACATGCAGCCCTTCTGTGCACCAGGCTCCAGGTGTGAGGACTCTCATAGGACCATTTGTGCAATGATGGATTCGGCCTACTGACAAGGTTTTGAGGATTTCCCTACTCTGTTATGTGGAAATGGAGACACTCAACATCTCTTTATAAAATATCTTGTGCCAGCCCTCAAGATACATGAAGCTGTGGGCCCTCAGAAACATCTGGCTCAACAGAAATGAGTGCAGGGTCTGCCTCTGAAGCCCAGCATTTCTACTCCATTTGGGATATTCCACACAGGGAGATAATTGGAAATGCTGGAGGTAAGAGTTTTGGCAATCGCTCTCCAAAAACCCTTGGAAACTCAAGTCAGCTTTGGCTGGGGAAGGGTACACATTAGCTGTCTCTTCTATACCCACCCAGTCCTTCCTGTTTCTGTTCTTTCTTCTTCTTCTTTCTAATCCACACCGGCTCCCTCAGTCACACTTTCAGCCTCTGCCCTCTCCTGCTGACAGAGGGCTGTGATCTCCCCTCCTCCCCAGGCTCCCCACATCAGGCCGTCCTCCAGGAGTGGCTATCCATCTCTGAGGGCTTTCCAGACTGCTGCCCAGCAACTTCAACAGGCACCTCTAATCAACGACCTCTCCTGTCTCCGCTGGTGTAGGGACGCCAGGCTTCTGAACAGCACTGCTCTCCTCACTTGACTTCAAGCTGGCCTATCTTTCCTGCTGGTGGTGGTGGGCAGAGGCAAGGGTGTGGTCAGCTTTGAAAGAGATTCTATTCTTGGAATAAAGTGATCTAGCAAACAAAGTCTTCAAAAAAAAAATACATGAGGGGAAAAACAATAAGCTGAACATGAGCAGAAAACACATTTTCTTGCATTTGTGGTCATCTTCTATGAAGCACAGTAAGAATCTTTGGAAGCCAGTCTTCAGGGCAAAAGGATGAAGGATGCAGCATCATGAGTATCCAGAGAGTCGGGATGAAGTTGTTCTTGGGAACTGCAGAGACAAGCAGTTCTATATGGTTTCAACACAAATGGGTTGGGAAGAACCCTGGCACCGTGAGCAATCATAGTGTCACTACCTTTTTCTAGTGGTGGGAGACAAAAACTTAGCCAGACACATTCAACAGTAAGACTCAACAAAGAATCTTCATGTTCATGGACAGAAACTAAATCTGCCACATTTCTAGTAAGGTTCTTTCTTGGTTAATTAAATGTATTAATCTCTTCCAATTTCTATGTGCTATTTGTCCTCACTCCCCAAAGATTATGGCTTAGCTCAGTGTCTGCAGGTGATTGTTCTCTTGTTGCAGGTAAAATCATCCACGATGCCCTCCAACATCATTCCCAATCAGTTTCCTGTTTCCCCTTCTCTTGCAGAAGCTCTGGAAGCCCACAGAGAACAGATGCATAAACACCATTTACCAGACACAGCTCAGCAAACCCTCTCTTCCTTCCAGCAGCTTGGTTGTCCTCAAGGAGTTCCTAAATTTCATACTTCTGTGGGTTATATGGTATGGTGAGGTGTGGAGGAGAGTAGCACAGATTGAAAAATACATTGATGTTGGCTGGGCACAGTGGCTCACGCCTGTAATCCCAGCACTTTGGGAGGCCGAGGCTGGTAGATCACCTGAGGTCAGGAATTTGAGACCAGCCTGGCCAACATGGCAAAACCCCATCTCTACTAAAAATACAAAATTTAGCTGGGTGTGATGGCGCATGCTTGTAATCCCAGCTACTCAGGAGGCTGAGGCAAGAGAATTGCTTGAACCCAGGAAGCGGAGGTTGCAGTGGGCTGAGATTGCAGCATTGCACTCCAGCCTGGGCAACAAGAGAGATGCTCCATCTTAAAAAAAAAAAAGAAAGAAAAATGCATTAAAGTGTACCAAAATAAATATATGACAGCTTTTAAATTATTTTCCATGGGAAAAAAACTTATAATTAGTGACAATTACTTACTGAGGGCCTGCTGGGCTAGACACTGTGGACATTGTGAAAGATAAAAAGTTCAAGACACAGACTCTGTTTTCAGGATGTGTACGCTTTAAATGTGAAGTTAACACAGGGCAGAAAAGTAGATACACACATACACACACATATCTCTACACACACACACACATACACACAAATACTCCTCAGACCCAAAGGACGGAGACATCACAATGAACAAGATGAACAAGTGGTAGGATTTTAAAAGACTATTTTCTTTTTCAGCAAGGAGGATGGAGTGGGCAGGTAGGGGATGGTATTTATTTCCCAAGCAAATCAATTAGAAAAAATATTTGTATTTCAGTAAATTTATTTTTTTCAATCTTCAGATATAAGAAGGCTTTTCCATGAAAAACACTCTATTTATGTCTCACTATTTAATTATCTAATGTTATATAAATAGTCACATACAGAATGAAGAATCAGAGCCAGGCACATTATAGAAAAGAATCTGTGACTTCCTAATCTTGCCATGAGTAGCAAGTTATTCTAACAGTTTAATCATGGAATTATTCAAATTTGCTCTGTTAACAAATTGAAGACTTTCAATCAAATATGTAACATTGCTGAAATGAAGAAATATTTCCAGTATAAATTGGACTGAACTGATAAATCAATGCTTTCTCCTCTTCAGATTCAGATTTAAAATGATGGTTGTTTTTCCGAGCTGCAAGAAAAAAAGTTAATTTTTAAAAAGATCAGATGACAAAATCTTAAAGAGACTATTTTATAATATTTCTTCCTGCAATCAGCATTATTAAGTGGGAAAATATCAACAAGAAGAGAAATGCGACTGCTCTGCCTATAGAACAGCCATCTTTTTTTTCTTTACTTCTCTAACAAACTTACTTTCCAAAAAAAAAAGAAGAAGGAAGTGAGGAAGGGAGGGAGGCAAATGCTTGACAAAATTTCCCCAAATAAAGCAGTGCCCGATTTATGGCACAGTCGCCCATGGACACAGCAGCTGTGCTGCATTCCCCCTGCAGCATATCCCATGCTATGCTCACTCCGCAACTCATTCAAATACTTACCAAGTGGCTATGTGTACACAAGACTTGATACACAGCCTGGGGATGGAAATATAAACAGAACAGGTCCCTAACACTCAAAAAGTTCAGCCTCATAACCACACAGAATCATATGATAAAAATGTTTTTATGGTGTATGGTGTATCATCACTGGATGCTACAAGAGTAAAAAAGATGGAGAAACTGGTGAAGCTGAGGCAGACAGAGAAGTGAGACATTTTCACTGGTAAGGCAGCATTATGAAAAACCAGGAGGCACAGTGAGAAGTTTGGCATGATGAAAGCTGGAATGTGAGGAGGTGAGAGCTCCTAAAGCTCCCAAAGTCAAAGTAAATACAGGCTCTTACGGCATTTTTAGAAAGACGAATGTTGGAAGATAAAAGACCACATAGACCAAATGCCACGTGACTACTACTGCAGCAAATGCGGCACTGCCACTGCTGCCCTCATTCACTCCACGCACTCATGAAAATGTTCCTTTGGACTAATACTGTATATGGGTTACTTTTTTTTTTTAATTTGGAGTTTTTGTCATAAAACCATCCACTCAGCTCTGCATGATTCTAAAGCAGAGTGAACTCAGTAGGAAGTACTTGACTTCCCAGCAATGGCAGGAGAGTTGATAAAAACTTAGGGCAAGCTTGGAGATAGAATGAAAGCAAAGTTCACTGAAGTCTTTAAATGGCTATACCTCACCAAAGTGATCTCTACCCTTTACAAGTTGTTTTTGTACCTCTGTCTTACACAGCTAGTCTTCACTTAACGTCATCGATAGGTTCTTGTACTACTTTTAAGCACATCGATGTATAACAAAACCAATTTTTTTCTATCAATGTTATAATGAAACGACTTCAAAGTAAACAGTGTTGTTCAAGGACCTGCTACACACAGTTCTGCTTAAATCGTAGGACTTACTGTACCTATAATGCTCAACTAAGAAATAGGCATCTACAACCAAATTCTCGATTTTTCCCACAAACATAACACAGCATGAATATGTCTGTGTTTTCATCACCAAAAAGCAGGCAGAGTTTATTTGCTTTCTCCAGTATGCCAATGCCTACAGAGAGGTAGCCTTAAAATCACAAACTGGTGGGTATATATTCAATTTGTATCACTGTCTTGGAAAAGTAACATCTAATTCTCAGACACTGTTAGAATTAAAGCATTATTCTAAGAAATGGAGAGTAATGGGGAAGAATCTAAACTAAAAGTATCCAAGAAGAAAGAGCTTGGTGTGGTAGTCTGCACCTGTAGTCCCAGCTACTCAGGATGCTGAGGCAGGAGGATCCCCTGAGCCCAGGAGTTTGAGGCTGCAATAAGCTATGATCACATCACTGCATTTCAGCCTGGGCGACAGAGCAAGATCCTGTCAAAAAACAAAACAACAAAGAAAAAGAAACCGAAAAAAAAAAACTCTCAACATTCTTCACACTGTTGTTCAAGAATTCTGCCCACTGAAGCATGTATGATAATTGAAGTAACTGTCCTGGTTTTATTAGAATACCTTACATCTCGATCTTAGGGCTTTCACATTATTTAACATTTGTATTATTCTTTGAAGTTAAACCTATAGAACTTATAAAACATTTATAGAGCAAAAGGGTAGGCAAAAGTTCAGATAAGGGCAATTTTCTTCAAAACTACCCCAGAATAACAAAATTATGTACCCTCATATTACCTTCATTAACAAAAAACTCTGCTAAATAAAATGCGGTTTTCACAGCATTGGGTGCATGGGAAATGCCATCCAAATTCTTCCACTCATAAGGTGCTTTCTCTGGATGCCACTGGACACCATATACTGGATACTTATATCCTGTAAGAAGAACACAGATTAGTAAGTACTAAGAATGGTTTAAAATGTTACTTATAATGAAATTGGTTTATGTCTTATGTAAAACATTTTATAATTCACAATATCAGACAAGGTTAAATTGTACATATTCTCTCAGACACAAAATAATTTCCATTCATAATCAATGTGAAAATTCCCAGTAACGTATTTCACTGATTAGCAACTTTTACAATCTGTAGGACGATTTGCTTTTCGAGATACTCATAGCAAAGTAGAAGCTGAGCTGAGGAATCTATCCCTGTCCAAAAGTCAGATGCATATTTTATTGGTGATACAAGTTTCTTCCGCAGTGGGTCTCTTTCTCCCCTGTCTTGTAGCATGCTTTCCTGTCCTGCCATAATAACTTATTCATATGAGAATGAAGTATGGCAGCACTTCTGGTATCCTTTTACACCCTGCCTAAACTGCCTAAACTGTGTCAGTCTATGGAATGACTGATGACTTTGTGGTATAAACTTTTAAAATATTTTTTAGAAGTTTAAAAGCAGACATAAAACAAGGAGGGACACAGAGCTGTTGACAATTGTCAAAGCTGATAGACACCCAGGGTTCATATTACTCTATGTTTACATACTCATGAACAATTCCACAATTCAAAAAAAAGTGAATATGTGTAATAGTTACCTTCAGAAAAATGTACATATTTGTCTCTTCTTCAGATGTGCCTTTCCTCATTTTGATTTGAAAAAAACAAATCTCCCCTCTTATTTTCTGCTTTGGAATTGTAACCATGACCACCATCAGAAAGTACTTGGAGAAATGAAGTGAATTAATGAAAGAAGAGATATCTAGGGGTAAGAGCACTGTCTGTTCTCATCCCAGTAAGCTTTCTGACTAGAGAGCAGGCCACAGAAGGGAAACATTTTATCCCAGTTTTGTGGGTATTCACGAGAGGAAACACCTGCCTCATGCAGCTCCAGGCACTCAGCTCCCTGCCTCCCCCACTTCCGTGTGACACTGCCGTTTTTCCCCTCTATTCTGGGACTACCTGTGAAGCTACCAGCAAGAGACCCACAGGCTGGGGGACTAGGAAATTAACTGTTACATACAGTTAATTGAAAGGCAGACCTTCTAGTATATTGGATATAAATCCTTTTTATGATTTAAGACTATTTTTGTCCTCAATAATGCTTCATGCATTGGAAAATATACATATATATAAGAAGTCTTCAAAAAGCTCATGGAAAATGTGTATTATGAAAAAAATTATGCAAGGATTTCACCATTTTTTTGCACCAAAATAAACTTGTAGTAACTTGTATGAATAGGATCCAGTATGAGGCACTAAGAAGGATAAGACATCAGTTTTAAAAGAACCCCTGTAACAGCAATATGAATTTTGCTAAAATTGAAGGCAGAAAAAATAGCAAATTTATGGTGAAGCTTGGATGGAAGAATGGTAAAACCGCTGATGCTTTACGAAAAATTTATGGGGATAATGTCCCAAAGAAATCAGCAGTTTACAAATGGATAACTTGTTTCAAGAAGGAATGAAACAATGTTGAAGCCCTCAGGGCAGACTATTCACATCAATTTGCCAGGAAAATACATATCTTGTTCGTGTCTTAGTTGAAGAAGATCGCAAATAAACAGCAGAACCAATAGCCAATACCACAGACATCTCAGTTGGGTCAGCTTACACAATCCTGACTGAAAAATTAAAGCTGAGCAAACTTTCCACTCGATCGGTGCCAAAACCATTGCACACAGATCAGCTGCAGACAAGAGAAGAGCTTTCAATGGACATTTTTAACAGGTGGGATCAAGATCCCAGAGCATTACTTTGAAGAACTGCCACTGCAGATAAAACACGGCTTTACCAGTATGAACCTGAGAACACAATCAAAGCAATGGCTACCAAGAGATAGAAGTGGTCCAGTCAAAGCCAAAGTGAACTGGTCAAGGGCACAGGTCATAATGTTTTTTTGATGCTCCAAGGCATTTTGCTTGTTGATTTTCTGGAGAACCAAAGAACAGTAACGTTTGCTTTTTATGTGTTTTCAGAAAGTCAGCCAAAGCTTTAGCAGAAAATCGCCCAAGAAAGCTTCATCAGAGTCCTTCTCCAGCATGACAATGTTCCTGCTCATTCCTTTCATCCGAGGGCTATTTAGTGAGCATTTTGATGGGAAGCCATTAGGACCTTATGGTCCTGATTTGGCTCCTTCTGACTTATTCTTGTTTCCTAATCTTAAAAAAATCTTTAAAGGGCACTCATTTCTGTTAATAATGTAAAAGACCGCATTTGACATGGTTCAATTCACAGGACCCTCAGTTCTTTAGGGATGAACTAAAAGGTTGGTATCATCATGGGCAAAAGTGTCTTAAACTTGATAGAGCTTATTTTGAGAAATAAAGTTTACAGTTTTTATTTTTATATTTTAATTCCATTTTTCCCACAAACTTTTTGAAGTCACTGACATTCAGTAACGAGTGAGATTTACTCTTCTTTAATAAACTGCATTACTAAAAGACCAGTGCAGTTTCCTGAAAACTAGGAATCATGCCCTGCCTCACTGATTTAGACAGAAGTATCAAGAGTGGAAAGAAAATATGCAAATAATAAAGCATCTCAAGTGTTCCTATTTTGGAGGTGGGAGAAAATTTTCAAATGAGCCTGGTATGGCATAGTCAAAAGCAGAACCAACATGGAACCTGATTTCCTAACTTCCAATCCAATATTCTATCATTTAAATAATTAGGCATTCATTCAACATCTATGAGCCCTAGAAACACAAAGGAGAGTAAGATACAGTTCCTGATCTCAACAAGCTTTTCATCTAGAGGGATGACAGAACAAGAGCAAATACATGCATTAAGAAACGTTCCCACATAGCACAAAGCACCAAGGTTGTGGAGAAGAGGAATAATGGTAGAAAAGGCCTCTAGGGATGACAAGTGGCCTGGGTTTTTCGAGATGGCTAAGAGTTCATCAGGAGAAACGAATAGGGGAAAGGGGGAGCTTTTCAGAGAAGAGGAAAGCACATGAGAAGCAGTGCAGAGGCAAGAAGCATGGCTCTGTGGAAGGACTGTGTGTAGCAAACAGGTCGTGCAGGGTACAAGCTAGAGGTGAAGGCAGGGAGAGGGCATGAGGAAATAAGCTCATAAATCTAGACTTCATCCTCCAATGCAGAGGAGCCACTGAGGAGTTTCGTTCAGGCAATACTGTCAGACTGGCACTTCAGCAGACCATGAGTGGGTGGCTGGAAGATGGGTTTGTGGAAGCCTTAAGAGGCTGCTGCTGCAGCAATCCAGGTGGCAGGTGGTTAATGCTGATGTAGCGAGGTACATCGGATTGGGAGGACGAAACATGATTAATACTTCCAAGCCCTTCCACTGTCCCTCCCACCCCTTCAGCCCAGTGAGAAGGACTCTCATAATTATTCATCACCCCAACCTTTCCTTAGATTTACCACCGAACATTGTTTCTTTTTTGCCAAATTTTAATCATCATATAAATGAAAACATACAGCACGTATTCCCTTGTGACTTGCTTCTTTAACTCAAAACTGTCTTCATGATTCATTCAGTGGTACATGCAGGTGTGTTCACTGATTTTAATAGCTGTATAGTATTACTTATCCTTTGCACTACTGGACTTTTGAGTTGTTTTCCATTTTTTTGCTGGTATGAACATAATGTCACGTACATTTCTATCTACATGAAATTATTTCATTAAGATATTTTTTAACCAATGAATAAAACTGCCAGGTAACAAAACTGGAAAATGTTTGATTTTACTAAGAAATGCCAAAATGTTTTCCAATCGTAAGTGCATGACAGCACCCGCTGTGCAACCTCCTGGGTAACACTATTTATCAGCAGGCTTCTTAATTTCGCCAATCTGATGGGTATAAATGGTTTTTTACTTTGGTTTCCATTTGCATTCCCTGATCAGAAATTACACGGAGCAACTTATCTCACCAAGCCATAAGTGGACAGGACAATCAAGTTTTTTTGGATGGTATCCATTCAAATCTCATATCCTTTTTTTTTTTTTTTTTTTTTTGAGGCAGAGTCTCGCTCTGTCACCCGGGCTGGAGTGCAGTGGTGCAATCTCAGCTCACGGAAACCTCCGCCCACTAGGTTCAAGCAATTCTCCTGCCTCAGCCTCCCAAGTAGCTGGGATTACAGGCGTGCGCCACCACGCCTGGCTAATTTTTATATTTTTAGTAGAGACGGGGTTTCGCCATGTTGGCCAGGCTGGTCTCAAACTCCTGACCTCAAGCAATCTGCCTGCCTCGGTCTCTGAAAGTGCTGGGACTACAGGCATGAGCCACCATGCCCAGACCTCATATCCATTTTTAATCAGCTATCTTTTCTTCTTAAATCACAGCTTTACTTTATATAAGCTAGACACATATCCTTTGTCAGTTATATGCATTACAAATACCTCCCTTTTTCCTTCTCTGTGTAATTTTTTTTTTATGAACACAACTTCTTCATTTGATTGAATTCATCAATCTTTTCCTTTATGGTTTGTTTATATTTTGTCTTCAAAACTCCTTCCCTCAAACAAGATCATAAAGACATTCTCCTTCATTTTTTCTAAAACCTTATTGTAGTGTGCCTTTCTCCTTAGGTCTTTTATCCACCTGAAAATTTTTTTTTTTAATATGGAAAAAAGAGTCTGTCTCTGTCCTACTTTTTCCCACTCCTTCTAGAGTTCTGGTTAGGTAAGTTAGAAATCACTTTACCCTCCAGATTCCAACCTTTCTTCTGACACATTTGGCATTTACATTTACATGTCTGGCTACGTTGGATTCTGAATGTTTCCTTCACATCTATCTTCTATTCTAGTTCATTAATTTCTCCTCAACTGTGTCTAACCTTCTGATTAACATGTCTACTGAGGGTTTTATTTCAATTATAATTTCTTCTTTTTTTTTTGAAACAGAGTCTTACTCTGTCGTCCAGGCTGGAGTGCAGTGGCACAATCTCGACTCACTGCAACTCCAAGTAGCTGGGACTACAGGCACGTGCCACCATGCCCAGCGCTTTTTTTTTTCTTTTTTTGTATTTTCAGTAGAGACGGGGTTTCACCATGTTGGCCAGGCTGGTCTTGAACTTCTGACCTCAGGTGATCCACCCCGGCCTCCCAAAGTGCTGGGATTACAGGCATGAGCCACCACACCTGGCCTCAATTATAATTTCTAATAGCTGAATTTGGTTGTTTTCAAATCTGATTGTTTCATGCCTATATTTTCAAGCATTCTTCTTTCTTTAAAACTTAAAATATATTATACTTTATCTCATAATGCTAATATCTAACATTTGTGCAGGTCTGCTTCCACATCTGTTATCTCTGCAAGTTCTCATTCACAGTGCTTGCTTGTGCATTAGTAGTATTTTGGCTGTGAAGCACTCATTTTCCTTCAAACTTCATATATTGAAATTCCTTGAAGCCTGGGATGAATGTCTGGTCCTCTCAGAAAAACTATTTACATTTGCTTCAGCCTCACACGTGAGGGCATTACCAGTCTGAGGCAACCTTGAACAAAGTTACTTACTTAAGATTTGTCCAACTTCCCGGTTAGTATAATGCTGGCCACACTAGGAGAACAGCCCATCATTATAAACACTCAAGACTTTATTCACTGTCCCCCACCCCACTCCCTTAGCCCCAAAGCTCAGGATGGGCAATTCTCCTTGCCATTCTGTAGGGGGGATTTTAGGTGTATTTTGAGTTCACCCTTACATTGCTGGTATAGCCATCCAGCTCCATGAGATACTATTCGTATAGAGAGTCCTGACTTTGTCTCAAGTTCTCCTGATTCCATAATAACACTGGTTTAAATATTCCACTCAACTCTTAAAATTTTGGACCTGAGTATCTTTATTTCCTTGCCAATTCATCAACATATTTACTATGTTTTTCTCTATCACCCACATTTATTTTGTTGTTGGCTGGAGGAAAGTCTGTCAAGGTATTTAATCTGCAATATTGCTAGAAACAGAAGTCACTTTCTTCATTTCTTTCTTCATCCTCGCCCCCTTTATTCTTTTACTTTTCTTCTTCACCACCCCATTCAGGAAAATACCCAGGAAAACTGCAATTAGTTTGAAACATGGACAAAACATGTCTCCTGTCTCCCAAAATGCCCTAACACCCCTCTTCAAGCCCCAAAGTAATATGATTTTATTGATGAGACATATAAAATCAAAATTTAAAAATATAAAATAAGTGAAAAAGAGTATACATGTTATAGTGATATACCTTCCATTGTTGAAATAAACTCAATCTTGCCATCTGTATTTGTAGTTAAGACATTGAAAAACTTCTTTAACTTTTCACTCATTGTAAAATTCTAGAATACGAAAATAAAACAAAATGATTACTTCTGCAGTTATTCTAAACATATTAATTTCATTGTGTAATTAGTGTGATACCTTCACGGAGAGGCTCCACTTATGGAAATTGGCAGTCAGAGGTTCTACTGCTAATGACAGCAACAACTCAGTAGGAAAATTCTGGAACATTCTGCTGTGCAATTGACCTGAAATAATTTAAGTACAAGAGAAATAATTTAAACACAAAAAAATAAAATCCACTGAAGTCACTTACTGCACCCAAAGAGAAGCCATTATGAAGACATAATCAAGATGACCAAATGATAAGCAAAACACATCATTTCCATAGAAGTATTCCAATCAAGTCACAAAATGTGTTTAACATAAACTCAAATATGCTCCAGCTATAAGTAATCTTCTAGAATTTTAACATGAATAAGTAAAATTCTTCTGATATGAGTATTGGCAAGCTAAAGAACAGGCAGGGAATCTTAACTAGATTTCCACAGACTATTCTGAAAAACTTTCCATGGGTGTATGTATTTGCCCAGGAAAGTACCCAAAACTTTCAACATATTTTCAGAGGTATCTGGGACAAACAAATAAAAATACAAACAATGTAGAAAAGAACATGAACCAAGCCAAGAAATTTTGACTCAGTAAACAGATCAAAAAGCAATATATCTTAGTGGTCAACCCTGAAGGTTCTGCACAGACTCAAACACCAACAAACAGATTTTGAAAAAAAGAAACTGACGTTTTCAAGGCAATAGTGCCAGCTGTTTCAAACCAGGCCCCTTATTCTTGCTAGAGACTTCCATGAAAACCACAGCACCTTGAAACATTCCTTTTCTGTATAAACCGAGTTCTGGCAACACACAACCAAAGTACTCTGACCTAATACATGTACTTCCCACCAGGTTTTTGCAATTATTAAGTGAGACAATGGAAGAAAGAGCTTTCAAAAGCATAAAGCTTTCTACAAGTTTTAAGTATGACTGCTACCTTCCTTGCAAAATCCCTATGAGAACAGAAATAGCTGGTGGCTTCAATTCTAAGCATTCGGAGATCAAGTAACCTACAATAATCATTATCTATTTATACAGAGTGATATCATTAAGAATCTATCTGGTCTTTGTCCTGGGTTCCTGACAGGAAGCTTCTAAAACCCTTGGAATTCCCGGAATGATGTAAGTATTTTTGTTATGCTAATGTGGTAATTCAAGGTGGGTCCCTCAATTATTTCAGGATGAAGACTAATCATCAGAAAAACTAACTTCATGATTAGAAAGTCGAAACTTCGAGCCAGCCCAATCAATCTCCAAGTATGAAAGAGGGGCTGGAGATTGAGTTCAATCACACAGGCAGAGATTCAATCGATTATTTCATAATAACGTTCCAGTAAAAACTCTAGACACCAAAACTCACTGGAGTTCCTGGGTGCTGAGTAAATATAGCGCTTCCCGGTAGATCATCTAATCCCAGCACTTTGGAAGGCCAAGGTGGGTGGATCACCTGAGGTCAGGAGTTTGAGACCAGCCTGGCCAATATGGTGAAACCTTGTCCCTACTAAAAATACAAAATTCAGCCAGGTGTGGTAGGGTGCCTGTAGTCCCAGCTACTCAGGGGGCTGAGGCAGGAGAATCCCTTGAACCCTGGAGGTAGAGGTTGCAGTGAGCTGAGATTGCATCACTGAGCTCCAGACTGAGTGACAGAGAGAGACTCTGTCTTAAAAAGAAAAAAAAAATCTTATTTAATTTTCACAAAAAAAACCCCTAAGAGTTATTAGACCTTTTTTGCAAATGCAGGCACTGAACCTCAGAGAGGTAAAATGGTTCCTCAAGGTAAAAGTGAGAAAGCTAGGAGTCAAAACCAGATCCCATTTCAGAGTTCTTCATCACACACAGTCCTGATATCACTAGAAGCAATGAGTTATTAAAATTCACAATTCCTTAAGTCATCCTCATAAATGAGTACAAGGATGGTCATTCACATCTTCAACCTGTGTAAATAATTTAAATGCTAATGTTATAAGCATTTTTTCCTTCAGGGAAAAGGCTAAAAAGAAAATAAAAATAAGCACTTTTACTTTCACATTTGCTACTTACTAATCCTGCCCAGCAAATATTTTTCAAAGGGTTGAAGAGTACTCTTACCTCCAGTGAAGTTCAGCGGCATTGCCACGTCAACAGTATCTGTGGCAGTTAATAAGCACTCTCCACTAATCAGCAGTGAAAGCTCTTCAAATCCAAGGCATGTGCCCCACACAGGAAAATAGTCTCCATCATCAAAACTCTTTGCAAGTGGAAAAAGAGAAAACTAAGTTTATTCAAACTTTTCAAAATAAAAATTAGCCATATCTTTTGTCATAACCAAATAGGCACCTGAGTTACACATGGATTTCTGAAGAATTCTCCAGGATCCATAAGTAGGCTATCACTTAATCTCTCTTCAGACCAAGCTCCCACACAGGCTGGAAAACATAAGCTGTGGACACACTGTATATCTTGACCCAAAGACTATAAAAGCCTACAGATTACTGACCTTGGCTATTAAAAGTTTGAAACAAGTATTTCAAAGGCTAAAAACAGTTATTTAGGGAAATGTTTAAGGGGGATTGGTAAGATTCTAGGACCAGCAAGATTAATTTAAAAATCACTGTTAATAGTTGAGGAGAGAAACAGTAAAGGTTTGAGCTGTGGTACAAAGGCAGTCCCACTGTGAACATTACAAAGGAGAAGTCAGAGGCTCAGAAGCTCTGCTTGACATGGAGTCTATGGTAACTGTGAAGAAAGTTCAAATAGGATTGAATGAGTTGGGAAGAAGAACAGATTTCAAGAAGAGGTGAGAATTAATAACATAGAAACAATGCCCATAAAAAAATAAAATAAGAGGACAGAGACAGACATCAGAATGTCTACACTACATGAGGACATGGTTCACATTAACAAGCATCAAGAGAGGGGCAGTCAGCAGGGCTCTGAAGGGTCTCTGGAAGCCCAGGATTAGATGAAGCACATGGAAAATAGGCAGGAGCAGCCAAGAACAGGCACCTCAAAATTAAAGGTATGATGAGGCTAAGGGTAATTTTGAAGGGAGCATTACCATCTGCTTAAAAAATGAACCACTCGAACAAAAACTTACAAAAACCCATCTGGAATAATAAGCAATAACTGATATTTACCTGTATGGACAAGTTATAAAATATTTTGGCCACTTTAGCATAATCTGAGTGTCTGAGGTCAACACTTCCTCCAGGGAAAAGGATTCTGAAACAACGTTACATAAATCAAACAGGGTGTATTTTGCCACCCCCGACCCATACACACACAGAAAACAATCTTTTTATTTTAAAACAATTTTTCTTACTACATATGCAATAAGATCCTTGAAGAAAATTAGAAAAGTAAAGAAAAAAGAAAATATAAAATATTTACAATCCCATTCAGAAACTACAGCAGTTAACAACACTTTAGTGCATATTTTCCAAAAACTTCTTCAAAAAATTTATTTAATGAAATAAAGTGTGGGAAAATTAAAAGTAAATAAGTAGGGGAGGGGCAAGAGTACACAGAGCTAGACATCAAAGACAGACAAAATTCCAGGTATAGCCAGGTTTAAATGAAGGTGATCTGTGATGCCAAATCAATTGCAGGTCCATAATTATGGGTAGGTTTTAGCTCACAAATAATTTAACTATAAAGAACAAGCTGGTCATAAAAATATATTTAAGCTAGAATTAAATTTCTACAAGAATTTAATTCTTATCACCCCGAGTCTCTTCAGAAATACGCACAGTATTAGAACATTTTTCTCAAGAAACATAATCACGATTCTAGAAAAAGTCTAGGAAAAGAAGGCAGTCAAAAATATTTGATATTATTTTACACACTTATAAAGGTGAAATATAGAAAAATATTTTACCATGTTTTTGTACCAACTTTTAAAATTAAACTTTAAATTTAAAATTTATAGCAAGGTCTTGAAAGAACCAAGGATATTCAAAAGAGGTAAGAAAAATGGTATTAATCATATTAAAATTTTGAAAATATTTAAATACGAGCTTGAGATATGTGAAATATCACTTGTGTGATTGTTGTTATTCAAGAAATATATTCTGTTTCTTCCATGAGCTAGACTCGACTTGCCTGGAGAGACAAACGTGAGTGGCTTTTGCTGTTAGGAAGATCACAGTCTGGTAGAAAACATATAAGCATCTGTGTGGGAGAATATCTACCACAAATCCAAGCAGAAAATCCAACAATTAAAAGTGGCTTAGTGAAGACTCATTAGCATTCTCTCTTTCCATTAACTCAGTATTTTTTTTTAATTTTTATGTTTTGCATCCCAGGTCTCCAGCTTACAAACATTAACTTAGTATTTAAAAAGCTGCCTATGACCAAATACGATATGTCTAACCCCAAACTCCTTTCATGCAGCAAAACCTGACTGTCCCTCCTATATAACAAACTCCTTAAAGCATGGCTCTGTCTTTTCATCTCTGCATTCCCCTGCAAAATACTATGGGGTCCACTGCATAACAGTGACTCAATAAAGGTGCTTTTGAAGTCACATTAGAATACGGCTCATTTTCTGGTGACACTCAGAGATATAAATAAGGCCCCTAATTTAACCCACTTTGGAGTGCAGCTTTCAGTGACTACATGAGAGAGAAAAGGGGCCTACAGGAGCAACAATTAGTGGCAATGCAGAAAACGAGTGAGGAAGATAGAAAATGGACTCCTTTTGCTGGTTTGCATGAAGACATACTGAGCATCTGGACAGGCTAGCTCCCCAAAGTATGTATTCCTGTCTACACAGCTACTTGATTCAGATTCCTCTCCAAACAGGAATGCAACTGGGGAGAGGGTGGGAAGAAAATGAAGTGTTTCAAAAGGTCTATTTTTGAGGTTCTACTATTATATTCTAGCCTAGACTTAATGATCTTTGTCCATGCCAAAGTACCTTGCACACAGCACATACTGGGCATTGTAAATGTTTTACTAAATTGAACTGATTTTATGGTAAATATTTACTGAACCAAACTGAACTGAAGGCAAATAATTTTCTAAACATAGCTTTTTAAAAGAAACAATAAATTAACATGGTTTTAGAAGTAAAAATAATAAAGCTCTTTTAAAAAACATTTTACAGTAAAATACTTCCACCCTATTCCCAATCAGAAACGACTGCCATTAAAATCTGCTGTGTTGATTTGGTAGAAATATGCATATCTCTTCACCCCTACCTTTAACAAAAAGCAAACGGGGTGTATGCTATACACACCATCACGTGCCTTGCCTTTTTCACATAACACTATCACATTGTTCATAGGACAATGGTGATCCAAGTCAGCATCTACAGATAGCCTCATTTTTAAATTCCTGCATAGTATTCTATTAAATGTACATAGTCTGTTTTATTTAACCAATTCTCACCTGATGGACTACTGGGTGACTTTCAGACAATACTACTAATACAATGCATAGATTTGAGTCTAAGTCTTCATGCAAGGTGGGAATATATTTATAAAATAACATACCTCCTCAAGTTCCCAGGTCAAAGGGTATACGTGTTTCTAATTTCAATAGGTATTGCAATATTACCCCCAAAAAGACTACCTGATTTACATTCCCTCTAATAAAGTATGAGCACACTTGTTTCCTCACAGGCCCCATAGAGTATAAGCAAATTTGCTGATCTCTGCCAACATGGTAATTAAATGTTTTTGATTGCTGTAATTAGCCTTCTTTCCTAAAACTAAGAGTAATGGTGAACATTTTTTTCCAATTTACCTGAAAAAAAAAAAAATCAACATCCTCAGACTTTGGACTTATAAACCCCATATGCAAGCAGTATGCCATGCCATTCAAGGTAGCTTCAAAACATTTAAGACAAGCATTAAAAGAACAAAGATTAAGTCACACATTTAAAAAAATTATGTGTGTCTACTATGTAACAATTATACATTTCCTAAACTGCCTCTTCCTCTTTTGAAGGACTTTTGCATCTCCCAAGAAAATAAATCCTATAAAAGAACTCAGAACACTAATACTATACCACTCTAAGACAGTTACATAGAAACATGTATAATATTTATATGATTTCTTTTACAAAAGCAGACATATGTAGACCACTCATATACCGTATGAAACCAATGCTGCCAACTTACCCATTAATAGATTTGAAAAGTATTTCATAGTCTTTCTCTGTAAGATCCAGCCTGAAAACAATAAAAGTTATTGTTACATTTGTGAAACTTAGAAGTAAACCTCTAAATGAAGTCTCCACATTTACTTTTAAAAAGCCAAATAAAAACGAATTTTTAATTACTAGACAATATTACCTCTCCACTTTTCTAGAGGCATTTTTGCAAACCACTTGAAAGCCACATCATTCTATCCTTGTTTTGCTAATCAGACAAGTAAATATGTTTTTCTGTGATCTAATGTAATTTAACATTGTGAAGTATGTGTTAGTATGCAAAAACAGTAAAGACCGTGAGATTTGGCCACCAGTAATTTCTCTACTAACCAAGAACTACAAAAAGAAATGCAAGAATATTCAGTAGTTTTATGTAAAGACTCCTTTAAATAACTTTATTTATCATGCCTATTTAACTACAGGCAGCTCTGGCAGATTAAAAAATACATAAATAAATGCCAAGTCGCTGCCTGATCCCACCCCAACAAACTAGTTGCAACAGTCTAGAGACTACTCTGCATTTCAAAGTCAGGACGGTTCACATCTAGTCTGAACTGAGGACTACAGAGAGATGACTGTAGAACAGCCTAACTGCCCAGGTAATTACTCTGAAAGACCCTTGATCAAACACCCCTTAAGGGCCTCCTAACAATCGCCATGTTATTGGTGACTTTATTCCCTTTCTCCAGAAAAAAAAGATGGGATTAATCTGTGACATATGGTGACAACATTTACTAAGTCACAGATATCTGCTCTCCCAAAAGTTCAATAAAATGCAACAATAAGGGAAGAGAGCACCAAGTTAGTGAAATCCTTGCAAGAACTCTCCCACATTTAGCAGCCTTCTGTTTCTGTGAGAGAATAAATGGTACCTGTCCTCTCAACCTGCCCTAAAAGAAGTAGACTTATGATTAGATGTCAACTAGTCCATTTCTGCCCTCAAAGAAGTTTTAGGGGGAGGTAAAGTCCCTCACACCCATTATTAACTAGACACCTGTGATATCCAGAACACAGGCTGTGTTTTGCCAGCAAACAACTCTGGGATCTACTCTAAGTCCAAACAAGCTTTGCAAGTCCAGGTCTTTCACAAGTTCATAGTAATCTCTTCCTGGCAGAGAGCCACAAAGCAATGGGTGATACCAGAATGGTGCTTACCATGGTCTTAAGTGGAGAAAATACTGACAGGTAGCCCTGCCTTGGGAAGTGATAGGGAGGTGAAATATCAATATACATGTACCCAGTATTCTGCCAGTCTAATCTCCCCAGATTGTGGCAACAAAAAGGAACCAACCAGTCAAGACCCAGAATTCTCCCCATGGATATTTAAACCAAAATGGGCAACCACCGCCATCAGGGACCAAAATGGATTTAGATCACACAGCTGTACTCCAAGGATTCCTGCCAGCTAGCGGTGCAAGCTAGTTTCAGCCATTTCATTAATTCTAAATAAATGGCTCCCACACTGTCCATGACTATAGTTTTGGTCCCCATTTATCACTATTAAGAGACCTAATTGTCACAGGGGAAGGAGTGTGCCATGTCACAACTCTGGTGCCTAGGGGCCCTGGCAGAGAATACAGCTGTTAGTTGCATGTTGTCAGACATTTTTTGAAACAAAAGTCCCTTTCAACAAGGTATGAGAAACAGTTTATTCTCTCCTTAACTGTAACGAAATGGCTTAAGCCTGGTGATGATGGCAAATGACACACAGCTTTAGCAGCATGAAAAGGATGGTAAGGCATTGTTGCCAATGGGGAGTGTTTGCCCCATTTAAAACTCAATCTAGATAACTGTCTTCAAAAGAACCAAAAATTCAGACTCTTATAAAGTCTGATTTGTGGTCTTTGGGGTTTTTTTGAGAAAGGTCTGGCTCTGTCACCCAGGCTGGAGTGCAGTAGCGCCATCTCAGCTCACTGTAACCTCCACCTCCTGGGCTCAAGTGATCCTCCCACCTCAGCCTCCTGAGTAGCTGGGCCCATAGGTGCACGCCACCACTCCCGGCTGATTTTTTAAAAATTTTTTATAGATAGGGGTTTTTCCATGTTGCCCAAGCCAGTCTCAAACTCATGAACTTAAGCGATCTTCCCACCTCGGCCTCCCAAAGTGCTGGGATAATAGACGTTAGCCACCGCGCCCAGCCTGATTCGTGTTTTAAAACGCTGTGTGAACAAAACACGTTTTTAAACCAAAAGCAGCAGTCCATGGGCTCCTGTATGCTACCTCTGAGGAAGCAGGACATTCTGTTTTCCACTAGTCCCACATTGGGCATTTATGACAACCTGAGAGCACCAAGCGCCTGAGACAGAAGGCGCAGAAAGAAGGCAGAAGGAAACCAAAGACACATTTCTGGATCTATTTCAGAATGCTTCCCAGGTCTCCCATCTCTTCCTTTTCACTTCTAAACCACAGAAGTTGACTCCCAGCATCCAAAATTCAGAAATGAACCTAACATCATCATGATCCAGTCTTATTTTGCATCAGGTAATCCTTCACAGGCTAGTCTGTGAACTCAGCCCATATGTATTATACTGTTTCTACAGGATCACATGATTCCAATATACCTTAAATGAACTCTGAGAACCCAATTTGGAAATAAACCTGTATGCTGACAGTCGTGTTCTCAGCATCTCTCATAAATACCAATATTCTGCAAAGTCATCCACTTTCAAAACTCCCATGATTTCAAAACTTCCATCATCCTTATATATTTCTTCCTCCCTGTGCCCTTTTATTAGTCATCATGTACTGGTGATTTTTTTAAACAACACTTACCTATCATTCCCACACCACCAGTGTAAGCCAAGCCCTCAACACTTCACACCTAGCCTACTGCAACTACCTCTAAACTGGTCTACCTGCCTTTAGGCATTTTGTTTTATTTTTTTAAAGACTTTATTTTTTAGAGTAATTTCAGGTTCACAGCAAAATTAAGAGAAGGTTAAGTATTTCCTTTATAACCCCTGCCCCAAAACATGTATAGCTTCCTCCATTAACATCTTGGGTGGTACACTCTAACAGCTGATAAAAATACACTGACACATCATAATTGCCCAAGACCTAGTTTACACTGGGGTTCATTCTTGGAATTGTACTGTCTTCAATTTTTTGGATGAGTTTGAGAAGGACTGGTATCAATTCTGCTTTAGATGTTTGGTAGAATTCACCAGTGAAGCCAGCTGGTCTTGGGCTTTTCTGTGTTGAGAGGCTATTGATTACCATTTCAATCTCTCCACCAGTGACAGGTTTGTTACCTATTTCTTTATGATTCAGTCTTGGTAGACTGTGTGTTTCCAACAATTTATTCATTTCTTCTAGGTTACACATGTTGTAGGCATATAGTTTCTTGTAAGTAGTCTTTTATGAACCTTTTTATTTCTGTAGCATTAGTTGTAATGTCTCCTCTTTCAGTTATGATTTTACTTCATTTATTTTGTATAATTTTAACTTTTATTTTAGATTCAGAGGGTACATGTGCAGATTTGTTACATGGGTATATTGTGTGATGCTGAGGTTTGGGGTACAAATGATCCTGTTACCCAGGTAGTGAGCACAGTATCCAATAGGTAGTTTTTCAGCCCTTATCGCCCTCCTCCTCTAGTAGCCGCCAGTTATCTATTGCTGCCATTTTTGGGTCCATGTGTACTCAATGTTTAGCTCCCACTTATAAGTGAGAATATGTGGTATTTGGTTTTCTGTTTCTGCATTAATTCACTTGGGCCTCCAGCTGCATCCACATTGCAGCAAAGGATATGATTTCATTCTCTTTTATGGCTGCTCTGCCTTTTGTCTCTCCTATCTCCCATCCACACGGTCAGCACTAACATCCCAGAAGAACAGCTTGCATTAAAAAGTTTCCCTGATGAAAACTTTGAAACACTGTTCTGAAGACTCTCTGGAGCCTCTTCCTCAGCTCTAAAACTCTGGCGTTATATGGGCTTCAAATAAAATTTCATTTGAAAAATTAGATATGCTACTAAAATATTAAAGACTAATATCAAAAGCAAATGGCAATCTTGGTGTAGAAACAGTTAATTTAAATGTAAAAGATCATACAAGAAGACAATTCTTATAAATCTAAACCTAAAGCCATTTTGTGGTACAATTCTCTAAATTGTAATATTTGCATTTTATTAGTAGTATTATATTTGAACAGTACTTTTGTTAGAATTTTTGATGAGGAATTGTTTGCAAAAACAGGCTGTACAGAATAAATAGTGTTTTATGTGTGAAATCACTCAAAATGGATTAGATGAGGGTGCTCAAAGATGCTAAAATACATTAATTTTAGCTGACAAGCTATTATAAATACTTATAAGATTCTGGTTGTTAGCTCCTTCCAAATGAAAAATATGGGAAGAATTCAGTTCTAAATGAAAATGAAATGAATCATTTTATTCTTATAGGAACATTTTATCACAAAAATAATGTAGTGCCTTTAAAACTGCAATACCTAGAATCCACACTGAAGCAACCCTAATGCATTGGTAATTTACAAACTTTTAAAGTAGAGTGTGAAGGTATTTTAAAAGTCATCTTCTAAAAACCTCCCTCATTCCCTAAGTGTTCTCTTATCCTAATATTATAGAATAAAGCTGGTTAAATTGTAGATTCATTAAATTTTTTTTTTTATTTCAATAGCCTTTGGGGTAAAAATGGTTTTTGGTTACATGCATGAACTGTATAGTGATGAAGTCTGAGATTTCAATGAACCAGCCACCCGAGCAATGTACACTGTACCCACTATGTAATTTTTTATCCCTCACCCCGACCCCCAACCACTTTAGATTATTTTACTCCATTACCTTCATAGTGTCTGTGAGGATCACCTTTTCTGGGATAAAGGAAACTATCATTTCATTCTTGATGTTAATGCATATGACATACGGTACCTCTAATGACGTTACAGGTAACACACAGCTTCCCACATTAAACAATTCAATGAGAGACTCTAAGCAACATGTTTGTGTCAAAAATCAGGTGCAATGTTACTGCATTTAAACAATGTAATCATAAGAGAGAAAGCACGAATTTTAGAGATATTAGGCAGTAATTATTATTTTGAGACGGAGTCTCGATCTGTTGCCCAAACTGGAGTGCAGTGGTGCGATCTCAACTCACTGCAACCTCCACCTCCCTGGTTCAAGCGATTCTCCTGCCTCAGCCTCCCCAGTAGCTGGGATTACAGGAGGGCACTACTGCACCCAGATAATTTTTGTATTTTTAGTAGAGACAGGGCTTCACCAGGTTGGCCTGGCTGGTCTCGAACTCCTGACCTCAGTAGTCCACCCGCCTTGGCCTCCCAAAGTGCTAGGATTACAGGCATGAGGCACCGCACCCGTACGCAGCAATTTTTTATACACAGTAAAAAAAAAAAAAAAAACACTGAATCATACCTTACTGGTACAACTCTTGCACCTGCAGACTCCAAGTACTTTACATAGGATGCAGCAATATAGTATCTTCCATAGTTTTTCATGACTTTATTACGGCATTTTTGCATTAATATTCCTAATAACAAAAAAAAGTTTAGTTTCAAGCAAATTCCTTTTCTTCTTGCTCAGAAACTGAAATATATCACAGCAAAAATATCATATTTTATTATTTCAATCCACAGAATTAAATAGGAAGTCTCTCCTCCAAGTCCACCCATAGCCTGTGGGAAAGCAGCAGGGGAGGCTGATCTTACTTTCAAGTAGATCTATCTCTCACCTCATCAGGGAGGCCAAATAAGCCCCCAAAGAAGGCTTACAATAGCACTTGCAGCCTTCACACAACTGTAGACCTAGAATCCATCTAAAGAATATAGATCCTTAAATTTACAAGGCTGTCACTCCTTTCCCACACATACTCACAGACACACTGATTCCTTGACAACGAAGTAAAGGAGTGAAAACATCTTCCATCCACACCTCTCCAACATTACCTTAGCCCAAGCTATCAATATCTACCCTCTCCCCACCACACTATCATAATAGACTCTTAGAAGGTCTTGTTATATCTTTTCTTAAGAAACCCCCCAAGCTCCAAGCAGCTCCCCATGTAGAAGCAAATCGGATCATATCACCATTCCTATTCCTACAGTCATTCAATATGTACTGTTGAATCATACCTCATGCCAGGCAACAAACTAGCTGCTGGGGACACATGACTATGAGTGAACCAAACAAAAACCCCTGCCCTGTGTGCATTAATTCGAGGGTGTAGCAGGGAGGGGAAAGAGGACAAACAATAAACAAGACAAAAAGGCATAATATATAGAGTGATGGCTGGTCGTAAGCACTAAGGAGAGAAAGAAGGTGGGGAAGGAGAGCCCATCTATGTAGGAAAGGACAGTCTCTTCAACACAGTGGCCAGGCAAGTCCTCCCTGAGAAGGTAAAACATGACATTTGAGCCAGGACTTCAGAGAGGTGACAGAGTAAACCACATTCATATATCTGGGAAAAGAGCAATCCAGGACAAAGGAATAGCAAGTGCAAAGGCCAGGAGTCAGACTTGTGCCTGTCACATTGCAAGGAATCCATATTATTAGAGCCAGGTGAGTGAAAGCAGAAAGCAATAGGAAAGGACATCAGGTAGCGACAGATCAGCAAGCAGGTGTCACCACTTTGTTTAACTACCTCAGTGGGTCCCTAAACTTTAATAAACTCTGTAAGACCCGTATGCTCTGCCCCACCCATCTCTCTGGCCTCCTTTTACCAGTGAAACCCAGCCCCAGCAGAGTATAGCAACCAGTATACATCAAAACACGTCTGTCGGGTGAGTACCTGTGCCTACTCCTATTCAGCACTTCAGCATTTGGAACACTTTCAGTGTCTCTGTAGGCCACCTGATAGGAAAAGCTGTTGTCTGTATTACTCACTTTTGTATTCCCAGCTTCTTACAATTGGCATTCATTAGGTATTCAGATTAACATGTCAAACGCCAAAATTTGTTCAGTAAAACTTTTTCTCCTTACTGGTAGGTAAGATCATCTTCACTAAGGAATAACAAAGTTTGGCTAGGGAACGAAGAACTAGGAGTGTCATAGGAAATGGAGTGGTACAGGGTACATGGGGTGAGGTACCACAAAGGAGACATGGGGCATCATGGGAGCACAAGGGTACCAGAAAGAGAAGTACATCAGAGTGAGTTCCACCAGCATCTCCCCTTCCCCTGGGCCCATGCATACTCACTTCTCCCATCCCTGGGAAAAGAGCTCAAGCTGTTCTCCCTGTCCCTCAAAATATGACCAAAATTCCACCAATAATTTAAGGCCATCTCACAACTTTTGTGGCTTGTCATCTTTCAATCCTTTGCACTTCCCAGAGCAAGATTGTGTACATAGTCGGTACTCAGTTAACGGTGTTGTGCTGATCTCAGTGACCAAAAGCAAAGTCCCTTTTTTAAATATTTGACGCAGGGCTACCCCTGATTCTAGGAAAGGGGAAGAATCCCCTCTGCTTTTTTTTCTCTTCTCTGGACACACAATATGCAACCTGTTACATTAATTACAGCTTGAGTTAGTTCGTGGAGAATCAAATCACCAAGTTAAACAGCTATGAAATAAGTTCCAAATATTAGTAAGCAACCCATTTGAAAACTGGGACACTACCTATATGAAAAAACATTCATCTACTTTCTGTTTAGTTACAGAATACAGTGATAATATTCATAGAAAAAAATAGTATGAAAGGCATAATCCTACAGCCAAAATAAAACTAATCTTAATGTCCACACACAAATTTCTTTGGGCAAATTTTAACCCCAGGATGATTTCTCCTAGGTAGCTTTCCTTGGGCCTGTCTCAAATGTGTGTTTTGGTAACACAGACTGATTTTACTACCTCTTTAAAACACAAATATGTTGGAAACGAAAAATTGTGGGCTGCATTTTAACACCAAATAGAACCCACATTAGGATATTAGCCACTGTTGTCCTCTGCTACTGAACATGACAAAATCCAAGTTATACCTTAATTTCTTGATTTTATATTACAATGCACTGGTATTTTAAATACGCCATCAATACATTTTGATGAATGTAATGCATGTACAGAATTTGTAGATGTAAATGAGTAAAACTTCCCAACTATGTGCGAAAAAGAAATGTTTTATTTTAGTAGAAATTCCTAGCTGTGTACAAAAAAAGAAAATCCGCAGGATTCTTCAGGTGCACCCTCCTCCCTCCCACCGTTAAGAGTCATATGAGTCTAAAGGAATGAACGAGGTACCTGAACCAGGTACATTTCAGTACGACCTAAATGGTGCCCACCCCGGGTTCCTCCTTGCACCTAAAGCGAAGCACATCTGGGGGTTTTTCCCGGCGGGACGCGCCAGCTGGAGCGCGGCGGCGGGAGGAGCCCAGCGCCAACACCCAGCCCCTCCCCGTCTGCTGCGGCCCCGCACAGCCTCCTTACCGATGATGGGCTTCTTGGCGGTGTCGCCGTGGGGTCTAGACAGCTCGAGGCTCGCCGCCCCGCAGAGTAGCAGGCCCAACACGCACAGCAGGCGGCCCGGGCTGGCCATGGCGCTCGCCGCCTCCCGCCGCCTTTCAAAAGCTCTGCGGGCGGGCGGGGGCTGCGGCAGGGACACCTCGCCGCAGCGCACTCGCGTGGGGCTTGGGTGGGCGGTGCTCCGCAGCGTGGGCCTATGGGAAATGCAGTCCCGGCACGCGCTAGGCGGCCGTGGGGCGGCGGTGGGCGGCTCTGGGAGTGCAGCCGGCGCTGCGCGCCCGCCCCATTGCTCTGTCCCCGGTCCGCGACCGCGACCCCGACCCCCACGGGCCGCCTAAGCGGAGACTCTGGAAACGCCTGAGACGGGTACCGGGTGGTCTCCGCGTCTTTCCCTTTCAACTGTTACGTCGATGTGGCCTTCAGTCACCGGTACAAACCTGGGCTGGCCAACCCAGGTCCTCGAGAGGGGAGGTTGGGTGTCCCCGGCCGAGTTTGGTAACCAGGCAGCGGGGAGGCTGGCAGGGGATTCTAGAAGGCGCCTGAGAACTGCGCGGCAACCGCACCGCCCCCTTGAAGGTCGGGGCCCTATCTCCGGGAATGGTGACAACGTTCGCTGTACGGACAGCCTGTGCCTCTGAATGTGAATGTCCACACTTGCTATTTGGGGGGTCGCGGCATCTGTAGGAAGTGAAGAAGATGGGACGGCGATAGGAACACATGCACAGGCGCATCACTAGGGTCAGAACTGGGCCAACTCCGGGCGTCTTCTTTGAAGCGGGCACGCCCAGGCCACGCCTGCAAACGGCGTCAGCTTCCTCTGATCAACCGCGGTCAGCGCCACCCACCGACCACCACTAAGCCTATCCACCGGGGCAGAAAAGATGACTGGTCCCTATTCATTAAAACTGTTGTGATTGTTCCTAAATACATGGATATATAGCTTGTACTCAGTGAAAGTTCCCATCTATAAGGGCCAACTTAAATTCAGAATAAAACAAGAATATTTGAAAACCTACTACATCAATGCTCAGTATTAAGGGTGAAAACATAAATTGGACAGTCTTTTTCACAAGAGGTTTAAATTCAGTAAGGAAAAAAGGCAGAAAGCGTGACTCGTAGAGACAGCAGGAACAATTTTAGCATGTTGCAAGAAGAGTAAATGCAGTGAATAGTCTGGTTTAACAAGAAAATAACGCTTCTGTAGAAGGGTGTGGTGAGAGGTAAGCAACAAAGGATGTGATGAAAGACATGAAAGGGCGGAGCTGGTTTTGAGCATGATTAAATAGACAAGTAGCCTTGTAAATATGAACTTGTGGTGCCAGAATAATTGACTATCCACATAGGAAAAATTTTTTACCCGGCGTTACACACAAAAATAAACTTGAGGTGAAGTGCATATGTAAATATGAAAGCAAAATATTACACTTTGATAAGAAAATATATAAATATATGTTCATAACTTTGGCTGTTGGAAGAGTTTCATAAAACATTAAAAATAAAAATGTTAATTAAAAATTGACTATATAAGAAAATTAAAGTTAAAGCACAAACTTGGAAAATATAGTTATAAAATATAAAGTATTTCTAAAATATGCGAAGAAATAATAAGAACAATGACACAATAGAAAAATGGAAAAAGAATGTGAAAAGCAAACCAAACTTTCTGTAGTCATCAGAAAAATGCAAGTTAAGATAATATGTCACATCCATTAGACTGTGTAGAAAAACAGCCTGTTTCCTGGCAAGAGTGACACCATCTTGAAGCAAAACTATCTTGGGGACTGATGTTTGACCCACAGCATACCGAGGTGTTCTGCAGCAAAGGTCTTTAAACAATGCTCATAACATATATAACCCCTCATAAAGATGCTTATCTAACGTCCTCAGTGATCACAATAGTCTAAGAGCTAACTAGTTGCACTTGTCTTTACCCTAGAAGCTTGCTAAATAAAGCATACTTTCTGGAGGGCAAGTGCAGGGGTCGCTTTTGTTTGTCTCTACTAAGTATTTCTTTCTGAGAAATTCGATTGGTCAGCCTCTTTGGTCTCCCAGCTTCCTCCATCTTTGGAAGCAGGTTTCCGTAAATTGGCAAAAATGTAAGCCTTTCATAATAAGTCAAGGATGTAGTAAAATGACAGTTCTCTGCATTTCTGGTGGAATTGTAATTATTATAACTATTTTTGAGAAAAATTAAGCAATATCTGGTAAAGGTGAAGATCTAATGTTCTGTAACGCAGTACTTTCTGGATGTAAGTGTGTACCTAGATTAATGCGTGCTCATGTGAACAAAAAAATGTGTGTAAGTATGCTCTTTGGAGCATCTTTTTGTAATAGTGAAATATTAAATGTAAATGACCAATGTCATAAAGTTTTTCCCATGTGTTTTCTTCTAGTAATTTTACAGTTTCAGGTCTCATATTTAACTGCTTAATTCACTTTAGTTGATTTTTGTTCATGGTGAGAGATAAGGGTCTAATTTCCAGATTTCCCAACACTGTTTATTGAAGAAGATGCCCTTTCCCCATTGTGTGTTCTTGGCACCTTTGTCAAAAATCAATTGACAGTATATGTATTGGTTTATTTTTGGGCCTTCTATCCTGGTGCATTGGTCAATGCCTGTAATTTTATGCCAGTACCATGCTAGTTTGATTAAATTACTATAATTATAATATGTCTTGAAATCAGAGTATGATGGCTTCAACTTTGATTTTTTTTCTCAAGATTGTTTTAGGTATGTGGGGTCTTTTGTGGTTTCATACAAATTTAAGGATTTTTTTACATTTATGTGAAAAAAGTGACACTGGAATTTTTGTAGAGATTACAATGAATCTGTAGATTGCCATAGGTCAGTCATATAGACATGTCCCCAATTTTAATTCTTCCAATCCATGAACATGAGATATCTTTCCATTTGCTTGTATTTTCTTATTTACTTGTATTTTTATGTGTTTTATAGTTTTCAGTGTACAGGCCTTTTACCTGCTCATTAAATTTACACCTAAGTATTTAATTTTTTGTTACTATTTTAAAGGGGATGGTTTTGTTAATTTCATTTTTATTTGTTATTATTATATAAAAATGCTGCTGACTTTTATATGTTGATTTTGTATTCTGTAACGACTGTTCATTTATCAGTTCTAATAGTTTTTTGGTGGATTCATATGGAAGATCATGTCATAGAAAATAGGGATATTTTCACTTCTTCATTTCCTATTAGGCTTCAAATTTTTCCTCTTGCCTAATTGCTCTAGCTGGGAATTACAGTACTATATTAAAAAGAAGTGGTGAGAGTAGGCATACTTGTCTTGTCACTGATCTTAGAGGAAAAGCTTTCAGTGTTTTACTGTTGAGAATTATGTTAGCTAAGGGTTTGTCATATGTAGCCTTTATTGTGTTGAGGTACATTCCCTCTATACCTATACCCAATTTGTTAAGAGTTTTTTTGTTGTTGTTTTTGGTTTTTTTTTTTTTTTTTTGAGATGGAGTCTTGCTCAGTTGCCCAGGCTGGAGTGCAGTGGCGTGATCTCGGCTTACTGCAAGCTCCACCTTCCGGGTTCACGCCATTCTCCTGCCTCAGCCTCCAGAGTAGCTGGGACTACAGGCGCCCGCCACTACACCGGGCTAATTTCTTTGTATTTTTAGTAGACAGGGTTTCACTGTGTTAGCCAGGATGGTCTCAATCTCCTGACCTCGCGATCTGCCCATCTTGGCCTCCCAAAGTGCTGGGACTACAGGTGTGAGCCACCGCACCTGGCCTTGTTAAGAGTTTTATTATAAAAGGATGTTGGGATTTTTCAAATGTTTTTTCTGCATGTATTGAAATCATTATATGATTTTTGTCCTTGATTAATGTGGTATATCACATATTGATTTGTGTGTGTATATATGTCTATTATAGTAGATATAGGCAATGTATATTGTAATGTCTCCTCTTTCTTTTCTGATCTTGTTTGAGTAGGCTCTTGTTTTCCTAGTTAGTCTAGCTATGGGTTTGTCAACTTTATCTTTTCAAAAAACCAACTTAGTTTTGTTGATATTTTCTATTGTTTTTCTAGTCTCTGTTTCATTTATTTCTGTGCTGATTTTTGTTATTTCCCCTCTTCTGCTATCATTGGGCTTAGTTTATACTTATTTTTCTAGTTTCTTGAGTGGTAATGTTAGATTATTTGTAACCTTTCTTTTTTTATATAGGTGTTCATTGCTATGAATTTCCCTCTTAGGATTGCTTTTGCTGTCTCCCATAAGTTTTGATACATTGTCTTACCATTTTCGTTTGTCTCATGGTAATTTTTTATTTTCTATTTGCTTTCTTCTTTAACCTATTGGTTGTTTAGGAGCATGTTGTTTCATTTCCACACATTTGTGTATTTTCCAAGATATCTCCTGTTACTGATTTCTGGTGTCATTCCATTGTGATCTCAAAAGATACTTGATATGATTTCAATTCTCTTAAATTTGTTAAGATTTGTTTTGTGCATTAACATATGGGCTATCCTGGAGAATGTTCTATGTGCACTTAAGAAGGATGTGTATTTTGTTGCTATTGGATACAGTGTTCTGTATATTTCTGTTTGGTCTATTTACTCTAAAGTGTAATTCAAGTCCATAGTTTCTTTATGGATTTTCTCTCTAGATGATCTGTCCATTACTGAAAGTGGAATATGGAGAGCCCTACTGTAATATTATTAAATTCTATTTTTTCCTTTAGATCATTTAGTAATTGCTTTATGTATTTAGGTGCTCTGATTTTAGGTGGGTGTATATTTACAATAGTTATGTCTTTGTGGTGATTTAACTTCTTTGTTATTATGTAATAGCCTTCTTTTTCTCTTTTTATAGTATTTAACTTAAATCTATTATGTTGATATAAGTGTAGCTACCTCTGCTCTTTTCGTTTCTGTTTGCATGGAATATATTTTCCATCCCTTCACTTTCAGTCTATGTGTGTCCTTATTACTAAAGTGAGTCTCTTGTGTGCAGATTATGATTAGATCTTGCTTTTTTAAAAAATCCATTCAGCCACTCTATATATTTTATTGGAGAGTATAATCCATTTTCATTGAAAGTCATTATGGATAGGTAAGAACTTAGCACTGCCATTTTTTAATTTCTTTTCTGATTGTATTATAGGTCTTTTGCTTCCTTCTTTCTCTCTTACTATCTTCCTTTGTGGTTTGGTGGCTTTGTATGGTTGTATACTTTTTATCTTTTCTTTTTATATTGTGTGTAACTACCATAATTTTTTGCTTTGTGATTACCATGAGGCTTACATAATATAGCTTATCCTTAGAACAGTTTACTTTAATCTGATAAAACTTGCCTTTAATTGCATATAAAAACTCTACACTTTCACTCCCTCTCACCCACATTTCATTATTTTGATGTCAAAATTTACATTTTTTGGTAATTTGTATTCCTTAATAATTTGCCACAGCTGCAGTTGGTTTTAATAGTTTTGTCTGGACACCACTGAATAGCTGTTCCTGACACGCATGTGCAAGCGACTCCACTGCCACCACCCTGATGAAGTGCTTTGGTTGGCACTCCTCATCAGAGTATTGTTACCAGCAGACTGGGAACACCTTAGCCCCTAAGGTGCAGTAGGTGCTTAACCTCAAGGGGCCAGAGAACAAAGCCATGGGCCTGGTACTAGACCTCCAGGATTATAGCAAGCAGCTCAAGAGTACTTAGCTGAGCTTTGGTCCCCTGAAATCTTCCAGAAAGAAAACCAGTCAACTAAACCCAACTTATACCACAGTCAAACCCTCAGGGTATCAAAGAATATAAAAGCAGAAAACCCCATCCAAAGAACAGCAACTTTAAAGTTTAAAGAAACATCAGGCCACTGTGTTCCTGGCCTGAGAAACAACCAGTGCAAGAACTCTGGCAACTCAAAAAGTCAGAGTGTCTTCTTACATCCAAGTGATAGTACTAACTCCTCAGCAATGTTTCTTAACCAGGCTGAAATGGCTAAAATGAGAGACATAGAATTCACAATCTGGATAGGAATGAAGGTCATTGACATTCAGGAGAAAGTTGAAATAAAATAATACAAGAGATGAAAGACAAAATAACCATTTTAAGAAAGAACGAAACCAATCTGAAGAAGCTGAAAAACTCACTACAATAATATAATAATAAAATTGCAAGTATTAACAGCAGAATAGACCAAGGTGAGGAAAGACTCTCATAGCTCAAAGACTGTTTCATTGAATCAACTCAGTCAGACAAAAATAAAGAAAAAAGAATAAAAAAGAATAAACAAAGCCACTGAGAAATATGGGATTATATAAAGAGACCAAAACTACAACTTATTGACATCCCTGAAAGAGAGAGAAGGAGCAAGCAACTTGGAAAACATATTTGAGAATACTGACCACAAAAATGTCTCCAACCTCACTAGAAAGAACATTCAAATACAAGAAATGCAGAGAACCCCTGAAAGATACTATACAAGATGACCATCCCCAAGACACATAGTCATCAAATTCTCCAAGGTCAATGTGAAAGAAAAAATGTTGAAGGCAGCTGGAGAGAATGGGTAGGTCACCTATAAAGGGAATATCATCAGGCTAACAGCAGACCTTTCAGCAGAAACCCTACAACCAGAAGAGATGGGGGCCTATATTCAGAAAAGAAATTCTAACTAATAATTTCATAGCCAGCCAAACTAAACTTGATAAGTGAAGGAGACATAAGATCTTTAGAGACAAGCCAATGCTAAGGGAATTTGTTACCACTAGTCCTACTTTGTGAAAGGTCCTTAAGGGAGTACTAAATATAGAAACAAAAGACCAGTACCAGCCACAACAAAAACACACTTAAATACATAAACCATTGACATTATAAAGCAATTACACATTCAAGTATACATAACAACCATCTAACAACACAATGACAGGATCAAATGTGCACATATCAATATTAACCTTGAATATAAATGGGCTAAATGCCCCACTTAAAAGGCACAGAGTGGCAACTTGGATAAAGAAACAAGACCCCACCACATGCTGTCTTCAAGAGACCTATTTCACATGCAATGACAGCCGTAGGTTCAAAGTAAATGAATGAAGAAAAATCTACCAAGCAAATGGAAAACAAAACAAAAAAAAAAGGAGTTCATATTCTAATTTCAGACAAAGCAGACTTTAAGCCAAAAACAATCAAAAAAAGACAAAGAAGGGCATTACATAATAATAAAGATATGTTTGCACCTAGTTATAATGATTTAAAATTCATGGTCCAAAACCACAATTACATTTGCACCAACCTAATAGTTGTGATGTTAGGTTGTTAACTTGAGCTCTTTTCTGACTTTTTGATGTGGGTGTTTAGTGCTATAAATTTCACTCTTAAAACTGCCTTACCTGTGCCCCAGAGATTCCAGTATGTTGTATCTTTGTTCTCATTTTCTTTATTTCTGCCTTAATATCATTATTTACCCAAAAGCCATTCAGGAGCAGGTTATTCAATTTCTGTGGAATTGTACATTTGAGTGAATATCTTAGTCTTGGTTTCTCTTTATTATTATTTTTTTTCAAGACGGAGTCTCACTCTGTCACCCAGGCTGGAGTGCGGTGGCAAGATCTCAGCTTACTGCAACTCCACCTCCTGGGTTCAAGCAATCCTCATGCCTCAGCCTCCCAAGTAGCTGGCACTACAGGCACATGCCACCATGCCCAGTTAATTTTTGTGTTTTTTGTAGAGATGGGGTTTCACTATGTTGGCCAGGCTGGTCTTGAACTCCTGACCTCAGGTGATCCACCCACCTCAACCTCTCAAAGTGCTGGGATTACATATGTGAGCCACCACACCCTGCTGTTAGTCTTGATTTCTAATTTTATTGCACTGTAGTCCAAGAGATTATGATTTTAGTTTTTTGCATTTGCTGAGGTGTGTTTTATTTCTGTTTATCTGATCGATTTTAGAGTATATGTCATGTGGCAATGAGAAGGTATATTCTGTTGTTTCCGGGTGAAGAGTTCTGTAGGTGTCTATCAGGTTCATCTGATCCAGTGCTAAGTTCAGGCCCTGAATATCCTTGTTAATTTTCTGTCTCAATGATCTGTCTAATATCATCAATGGGGTGTTAAAGTCTCTCATTATTGTTGTGTAGGAGTCTAAGTCTTTTTGAAGGTCTCTAAGAACTTCTTTTATGAATCTGGGTCCTCCTGTGTTGGGTTCATATATATTTAGGATAGTTAGGTCTTCCTGTTGAATTGAACCTTTTACCATTATATAATGCCCTTCTTTGGCTTTTTAAAATCTTTGTTGGTTGAAAGTCTGTTTTGTCTGAAGTTAGGATTGCAATCCCTGCTTTTTTTGTTGTTGTTATTTTCCATTTACTTGGTAGATGTTTCTCCATCTTTTATTTTGACCCTATGAGTGTCATTGCATGTGAGATGGGTCTCTTGAAAACAGCATACCAACGGGTCTTGGTTCTTTATCCAGCTTGCCCCTCTATGCCTTTTAATTGGGGCATTTAACCCATTTACTTTCAAGGTTAGTATTATTATGTGTGGATTTGATCCTGTCATCATGATGTTAGCAGGTTATTTCATAGACTTGTTTATGTGGTTGCTTTATAGTGTCACTGGTCTGTGTGCCTCAGTGTTTTTTTGTTTGTACTGGCTGGTAACAGTCTCTCCTTTCCGTATTTAGTGCTTCCTTCAGGAACTCTTGTAAGGCAGGTCTGGTGGTAAGGAATTCCCACAGTATCTGCTTGTTTGAAAGGATCTTATTTCTCCTTCACTTATGAAGTTTAGTTTAGCCAGATATGAAATTCTGGATTGTAATTTCTTTATTTAAGAATTTTGATTATTGGCCCCCAATCCCTTCTGGCTTGTAGGGTTTCTGCTGAGAGGTTGGCTGTTAATATGATGGGCTTCCCTTTGTAGAAAACCTGGCCTTTTTCTCTAGCTGCCTTTACCATTTTTTCTTTCATTTTGACCTTGGAGACTCTGATAATTATGAGTCTTGGGGATGATGTTTGAAGAAGTGGTAGTTGGATTGTGAGAGGTCATGTGAATATGGTGGACGAGGTGAAAGTTCGTAGCCCAATTTTTTCAACTTTTGAAGCCTTGGTCGTGTGACATGTGGTCAGACATTGCCATAGAGAAGATTTGGGCCCTTTATGTTGACCAATGCCAGTTGCAGGCACTGCAGTTTTTAGTGCATCTCATTGATTTGCTGAGCATACTTCTCAGAGGTAAAGGTTTCACTGGGATTCAGAAAGCTGAATAGTAGTGTATCAGACTGGCCGCAGACCACCAAACAGTGACCATGATCTTTTTTTGGTGCAAGTTTGGCTTTGGGAAGTGCTTTGGAGCTTCCTCTTGGTCGAACCACTGAGCTGGTCGTCTCTGGTTGTCATATAAAATCCACTTTTCATTGCACATCACAATCCAATTGAGAAATGGTTCATTGTTGTTGCATAGAATAAGAGAAGATGACACTTAAAATGATGTTTTTTTTTATTTTCAGTCAGCTCATGAGGCACCCACTTATTGAGCTTTTTCACTGTCCCAATTTGCTTCAAATGCCAAATGACCATAGAGTGGTCGATGTTGAGTTCTTTGGCAACTTCTCATGTAATTGTAAGAGGATCAGCTTCTATAGTTGCTCTCAATTGGTCATTGTCAAATTCCAATGGCAGTTCACTACACTCTTCATTTTCAAGGTTCTCATCTCCTTTGCAAAACTTCTTGAACCACCACTGCCCTGTACATTCACTAGCAGTTCCTAGGCCAAATGCGTTGATGCTGCAAGTTGTCTCCGCTGCTTTATGACTCATTTTGAACTCGAATAAGAAAACTGCTAGAATGTGCTTTTTGTCTAATATCATTTCCATAGTCTAAAATAAACATAAAATAAACAGCAAGTGATAAGTCATTAGCAAAAAAAAAGCAAGAAATGTGCATTGAAACAATGTACAACATAACCACTTTTATTTAAGAATGTATTCCACTATCAAACAGCAAATTCCAATAATGCAAAAACTGAAATCACATTTTCACCAACTTAATAAAAGAGCTAAGGAACCAAGAGAAACCCAACGTCAAAACTGGAAGACAAGAAAAAAGCAAAATCAGACATTAACTGAAGAAGATTTAAATACAAAAACCATTTTAAAAAATCAATGAGGCAGGGCACGGTGGCTCACGCCTGTAATCCCAGCACTTTGGGAGGCCGAAGTGGGCAGATCACCTGACGTCGGGAGTTCGAGACCAGCCTGACCAACATGAAGAAACCCTGTCTCTACTAAAAATACAAAAATTACCTGGGCGTGGTGGTGCATGCCTGTAATCCCAGATACTCAAGAGGCTGAGGCAGGAGAATCGCTTGAACCCAGGAGGCGGAGGTTGCGGTGAGCTGAGATCACACCATTGCACTCCAGCCTGGGCAACAAAAGCAAACTCCGTCTCAATAAATAAATCAAGGAGCTGGTTTTTTGAAAAAATTAATAAAATAGATAAACTGCTAGCTAGACTAATAAAGAAGAAAAAAGAGAAGTCCCAAATTAACACAATTAGAAACAACAAGGGAAATATTACCACTGACCCCACAGAAATACACATAATCATCAGACAATATTATAAACACCTTTGTGGATCACCAGATGTACAAAGAAGAGCTGGGATCACTCCTGCTGAGACTATTCCAAAAACTTGAGTAGGGGGGGCAGTCCTTCCTAACTCATTCTATAAGGCCAGAATCATCTTGATACCAAAACCTGCAGAGACACAACAAAAAAAAAGAAAACTTCAGGCCAATATCCTTGATGAACATCCATGCAAAAATCCTCAACAAAATACTGGCAAACCAAATCCAGCAGCACATCAGGAAGCTTAGCCACTACTGTGCTTAATACCTAGGTGGGCTCCATGGGCTCCATTCTGCAGCCCATGGATCAAGGAGTAATTTTGACTTTCAAATCTTATTATTTAAGAAAGATATTTCAGGCTGGGTGCAGTGGCGCACACCTGTAATCCCAGCTATACAGGAGGCTGAAGCAGGAGAATCGCTTGAACTCAGCAGGTGAAGGTTGCAGTGAGCTGAGTTTGCACCACTGCACTCCAGCCTGGGTGATAGAGTGAAACTCCATCTCAAAAAAAAAAAAAAAAGAAAGAAAGAAAAAGAAATATATTTCATAAAGCTATGGCTACCATAGGGGGTGATTCATCCAATGGATCTGGGAAAATAAGTTGAAAAACTTCTGAAAAAAATTCACCATTCTACACATCATTAAGACTATTCCTGGTCGGGCAAGGTGGCTCACACCTGTAATCCTAGCACTTTGGGAGGCCGAGGTGGGTAGATAACATGAGGTCAGGAGTTCGAAACCAGCCTGGCCAACATGGAGAATCCCCATCTCTACTAAAAATACACAAAAGTTAGCTAGGCATAGTGATGCATGTCTGTAATCCCAGCTGCTCAGGAGGCTGAGGCAGGAGAATCACTTGAATCCAGGAGGCAGAGGTTGCAGTGAGCCAAGATCACACCACTGCACTCCAGCCTGGGTGACAGAGCGAGACTCCATCTAAAAAAAAACAAAAAAACAAACAACAACAACAAAAAACTATTCCTGATTCATGGGGCAAGGTCAAAATATCATCATTAACAGGGGTTTAGAAGAAGTTGATTCCAACCCTCATGGATGATTTTGAGTGGTTTAAGATTTCAGTGGAAATAGTAACAGCACATGTGGTGGAAATAGCAAGATAACTAGAATTAGAAGTTGAGCCTGAAGATGTGACTGAATTGCTGCAATCTAATGATGAAACTTGATTGGATGAGAAGGTGCTGTGAACATTGTTGAAACTTAATGGGTAAAGCAACTGCCAGGTTTGACAGGATTGACTCCAATTTTGAAAGAAGTTCTACTGTGGGTAAAATGCTACAAAAAGCATCACATGCTATAGAGAAATCAATCTTTTGTGAAAGAGTCAATTGATGCAGCCAACTTCATTGTTATTGTATTTTGAGACATTGCCACAGCCACCCCAACCTTTAGCAACCACCACTCTGATGAAGTCAGCAGCCATCAATACTGAGGCAAGACCCTCCACCAGCAAAAAGATACAATTTGTTGAAGTCTCAGATGACCATTAGCATTTTTTAGCAATAAAGTTTTTTTTTTTTTTTGAGACGGAGTCTCACTCTGTCAACCAGGCTGGAGTGCAATGGAGCAATCTCAGCTCACTGCAAGCTCCGCCTCCCGAGTTCATGCCATTCTCCTGCCTCAGCCTCCCGAGTAGCTGGGACTACAGGCACCCCCCACGATGCCTGGCTAATTTTTTGTATTTTTAGCAGAGACAGGGTTTCACTGCATTAGCCAGGATGGTCTTGATCTCCTGATTTCGTGATCCACCCACTTCGGCCTCCCAAAGTGCTGGGATTACAGGCGTGAGCCACTGCACCCAGCCAGCAATAAAGTATTTTTAAGGTGTGTACATTGGGTTTTTTTTAGACCCAATGCTATTTCACACATAATAAAATACAGTAAAGTATAAACAAACCTTCCATATGTACTGGGAAACCAAAAAAAAAATTATGACTTGCTTTATTGCAATATTTGCTTTATTGAGGTGATCTGGAACCAAACCCACAATATCTCTGAGGTATGCCTGTATTAGGCTCTGATGGTGATCTGGAACTGAGAAGGTTTCTGGAGACAAGACCTTTAATCAGGAGATACTTATCAGCAAAAGCAGAAAAATAACCATGAGAGGTGTGTTAAGGAGTAAAACCAAGACTTGAGGCTAGGAAGCATCCAATCTAGTGGATTCCAGGAAATTGATGTGACGAGGTCCTTTTTTGATTGAGTTAGGACTGTGGTGGCAGTGGCATGCATTTCCTCACTAGCAACTGAATATTCTCGTTTATGATGTAGAGGTCAGAGACATTTTGGATAGCAATAATGTAGCAGCTGCTTCCAAACAAAGTATGTCTCACCTCTAGATACCAAGGTCATATTGAGTGCCAGTCAGTTATGGAGCTCTGTGTATTGAGTCTTTTGAAATTCTGGGGTGGAAAGACTGAGGTTATTTATTTGGTTGTTTGCAGACATGGTTATCTCCCCTATTAGAGCATGGAAGATATGAGAATTTCTCTTCACTCTGAGTATCCCATACTGCAGCTGCTCCAGGCACAAAAGTAGCCTAAATGTGATCAAATGCAGCTTTAAGTTCTGGAGATTTCCTACTATCTCAGCTTCCTTTTCAAGGAAGATCTGAGATCTAGCAATGAAAGGAAGAATGCAGTAATATTTTGGTGCCAACCTCTACATTTTCAGGAGGCACAGTTACTAGTGCACCATCAAGACCAATGATGGACATTAGAAGGGACAGAGGGGAATTTAAATAGTTTAAGAAGGTAGTTGAGCTACATATATTGTTGCAGGAAGTCAGGGACCCCGAACGGAAGGACCAGCTGGAGCCGCGGTAGAGGAACATAAATTGCAAAGATTTCATTTTAATATGGACACATATCAGTTCCCAAAATTAATACTTTTATAATTTCTTATGCCTTTCTTTACTGCAATCTCTGAACATAAATTGTGAAGATTTCATGGACATTTATGAGTTCCCAAATAATACTCTTATAATTTCTTATGCCTGTCTTTACTTTAATCTCTTAATCCTGTTATCTTTGTAAGGTGAGAATGTATGTCACCTCAGGACCACTATTGTACAAATTGATTGTAAAACGTGTGTTTGAACAATATGAAATCAGTGCACCTTGAAAAAGAACAGAATAACAGCGATTTTCAGGGAACAAGGGAAGACAACCATAAGGTCTGACTGCCTGCGGGGTCAGGCAGAATAGAGCCATATTTTTCTTCTTGCAGAGAGCCTATAAATGGACATGGAAGTAGGGAAGATATCGCTGAATTCTTTTCCCAGCAAGGAATATTAATAATTAATACCCTGGGGAAGGAATACATTCCTGGGGGGTGGTCTATAAACGGCCGGTCTGGGAGTATCTGTCTTATGTGGTTGAGATAAGGACTGAAATACGCTCTGGTCTCCTGCAGTACCCTCAGGCTTATTAGTGTTGGGAAGAAACCCCACCCTGGTAAATTTGAGGTCAGACCAGTTCTCTGCTCTTGAACCCTGTTTTCTGTTGTTTAAGATGTTTATCAAGACAATACGTGCACAGCTGAACATAGATCATTATCAGGAGTTTTGATTTTGCCCTTTGCCTTGTGATCTTTGCTTTGCCCTTTGCCTTGTGATCTTTATTTCCCTTTGAAGCATATGATCTTTGTGACCTACTCCCTGTTCGTACACCTCCTCCCCTTTTGAAGTCCTTAATAAAAATCTGCTGGTTTTGTGGCTCAGGGGGGCATCACCGACCTACCGATATGTTATGTCATCCCCGGCGGCCCAGCTGTAAAATTCCTTTCTTTGTACTCTTTCACTTTATTTCTCAGACTGGCTGACACTTAGGGAAAATAGAAAGAACGTACGTTGAAATATTGGGGGTGGGTTCCCCTGATAATATATGGTAGGGGTTGACAAGATTGGCTAGATAACATGAGCCTGTCCAGTGTTCTAGGAGATACCAGTAGTTTCCTCTTCCATAAATGAAATAGTTGTCTTTTGTGGCTAACCAAGTGAGGTGGGAGCAATTCTCTTCCACTATACTAGGTTGAGGAAAGGATATGGCTATAAGGGGAATATCTTGATTGGTACTTTTCCATATGTAAATCTTTAGTGTCCCCATAGCAATTCCCCATGGTAAACTTACTTCATATAATGTTGTATTTGCTCTGGGACAGTGATTAATCATTACAAGTACTGTCATCAGAGTTGACAGAGTAAATGCTGTAAAGCCAGAAACTAGAACATAGAGCATTATTGTCTGTAAAATTGTGAGAGAAATAAAAATGACTTTTTAAAAAAGTGGTTCAGATTCTATTTGGATGCTTGTGTGATTGATATAAAATATAGGAACAATTTCCTAACATTGTGCAGAGGAAAACAGCTAAATCACTAGCTGTGGAGATTTTAAAAATGAGAAGAGTAATTTGGGGGAAGATGGTGCAAAGTATAGTCTTGCACTGCTATAAAGAAATAACTGAGCCTGGGCAATTTATAAAGAAAAGAGGTTTAATTGGCTCACTGTTCTGCAAGCTATACAGGAAGCACAGTGGCTTCTTTTTCTGGGGAGGCCTCAAGAGGTTTCCAATCATGGTGAAAGGTAAAAAAGGAGTGAAGCATCTCACATGGCAGGAGCAGGAGCAAGAGAGAGTGAGGGCACAGATGCTGCACAGTTTTAAAAAACCAGATCTCAAAAATGAGAACTCACGCTCTATCACAACAACAGCACCAAGGGGATGGTGCTAAACCATTCATGAGAAGTCCACCCCCATGATCCAACCACCTCCCACTGGGTCCCACCTCCAACACTGGGGACTACAATTCAAAATGAGATTTGGTGGGAACACAGATACAAACTATATCAGATGGTTGATCCAAGAGGGAAAAGGATGAATAAAAGCAATGATTTTAAGAAAGATTTTAAGATTGAGTAGTCTCTTCAGTACAAGCCATCCAAAAGTTTTGAGCATCTTTTCTGAAGGTAGGCAAATGGGGAATAGAGAAGAAAGAAATGGTAGGGAGGGCAAAAAGGAAAAGAGCAGACCTGTCTCAGAAAGCTTTTGTACTTATGAGTGCAAAAGGATAATGAGGACAGTAAGAAGGACACAAAGGGAGAATATGGAGGGAATTAAAAATAGGACTCATAGGGGATCTTGTTCTGGTGTCTTGGGTAGAAGTCAGCCACCTGATGGCATCATGCAGTTGTTCTTGGGAAAGCAGTCTATCTCATGTCATCATCTGCTTCTAGGGGCTCTTGAAAGACCTCCAATTTAATGTTTCCTTTTGGAGTGAATTTCTGTTTGAAGACTTGTATTTTTTTAATTATGAAATGTGAACCTAAGGTTGTATTCTTTGTAGTCTTGCAGCAGTTTTGGTGGTGAAGAAGAGAGCTGTGATTTGGTTGAGGACACCTAAAGTGTATTCATCCCTTTCATGTATAAAAAGGGAAAAGTTGATGAGTAATTGGGGCATCTAACAGTGAGGGAAGAGGATAGAGAGGACTTGAGGCTCTGAAATGCAGACTCAGAAGCCCAATTAGGGGGCATTAGGGAGGAGCAATAGCAGAAAAGTTACGGATCCAGTTTTGGCAATAGCCAATGTATTCTAGAAATAGTCAGAGTTGTCTTTTGGCCTTGGGGAAAGGGAAACTGATGACAATGTTACTTCTTTTAGAAGATAAAGTGTGTCCTTCAAGGGAGATATCATGTCCTAGGCACTTGAGGGCTGTTAGTTTTATGTTGGGTTTAATGATGTCATGTCCCTTGTGGGCAACGGTTTGGTGTAAATATTGAGTGTTGGCAATCACCGTTGAACTGAGAAGGGGTCATCTACCTTCTGAATTCAGGTAATATTGGGGCTAAGACACTTTCAGAGGTGACTGATGGACTGAAGTTCCTCAAATGAGGCTGGCCTGAGTCATGAGTGGATGAGACTGAGCAGTAGGGAAGGATAACCAGGTACAATGGGGGGCTATGCCTGACCATTCCCATCTCAGACCCCCACATCTTCTCGAGTACATGATGCTCTGAGAAAGAGAGGGATATAGTGCACAGCAAAGCTTTGCTGTGGGAAACCCACCAAAAGAGCTCAACACAGCAGCAGCACATGTTTTCTTGTTGACTGGAGAGAGAGCCACACATAAAAGCCAAATTACAACAGGTTTTTATTTAACAATGGTTAATGGCTCCTGAAAAACCCCTTAGGGACCAGCCTATAATATGTATGAATATATATGAGATTAAAATAATTGAAATTCAAAATCAATTAAAAATGAAACCTATTTGTTAAGATACTTAAAACAGAGACATTGGAGTGATGTTAGAGATGGAAATAAAGACTAGTGGGTAAGAACTTATTGTAAGACAGCTAACACTTAGAATGAGAAGGAAGAAGTAGAGGGATAAGGTCAAGTCTAAGAGCTTATGAGGAGGCTGCTGAAGTCAGCCCAACTTCTCAGTAAATGATATTCTATTTAGCATAGTGCAAGGCTTCATTGCACTACATATGACCTGTGGCTGCCCCTGCTGGTGGCTGTCACCCACCCTTCCAACAAGAAATATGCCTATGTCAAGTCTGCCCTGTGAGTATTGACCCTGTGCTAGACACTAGTTAGATACTGATTATACAAGGATGGAAAAGACAGTGTTTGCATTTAAGAATACTTTCTAGAAGGGAGAGAGGCAGGTAACTGCCTGTAAGTTCAAACAGGAGAACACACAAGTAGGAGCAAAGAATTCTTACTGGGGATGGTTAGAGACTGTTTCACAGAGGGGACAAGGCGGCAGGACTTATATCTCTATATGAGCAGACAGAACAAGGGCATCAAGCAGAGAAAACAAAGAACAAAGGTTCACAGTCAAAAATATACCTCACCTCCCTTCCACCTCATTCCTCCACTCCTTTCTGCCAATTCTGATGTGTCTTATATGGAAGGGATATTATCACAGTGGTGAAAATGTTGGTGTGCCTGGAGTACAGGTGGAGTCAGGAGTCCTACAATGTGAGAATGAAAAAATAGGTTGGGCCTGGGTGTGGAGGGCTGTGGGTGCCAATTAGCAGTTTGCTGTGCTTACAGTGCTGCTCCCTTGAAGATCAGGAAATGAAATCTTACAGAAGGATAAGTCAGGCAGCATGGAAAGGGTAGGTAAAGGGAGGAACAATGAAAAACCTGTAGTCCAAGAGGAAGCTATTGCAGAAGATTGGATGAAAGATAATAAGCCTCAGTGATGGATCAGTGTCAGACATTTCTGGGTAAGACTGATAGAATCTGATGACCACTGATCTCCATGGCCTGCAGAATCTGGTCTAACAGGAGCATGGTGGTGTTGTGGAGTATGTGGACTTTACAGCCAGGCCAGCTGAGTTCAGTCTGATTCTGCCTTACAAAGCTCTGTGATTCTGAGCAAAAGATATGCAAATGGGTCTAATGCCACTTAACCTTTTTTTTTTTTTTTTGCAAAGATGAAATGATGCCATGTATGTAAATCAAATATGGTCCCTGGGACATAAGTAATTCATACACCTTAGCGCCCTTCAGCTGGTGTTCAAGGCCTCTTATAATTTGATTCACAAGCATCTTTCTAGGCAAATGAACCACTCTCCTGTACTCATCTCTTTCCTCCAAAAACAGAGGGCTTTTTTGATGTAGGCATTTCTGCTTATAAATTTCCGTCTTGGTACTACTTTTGCTGTATCTCACAGATTTTGGTATGTTGTGTTTCTATTTCCATTGGTTTCAAGAAATTTTTAAATATCCTTCTTAATTTCTTCATTAACCCATAGGTCATTCAGGAGGATATTGTTTAATTTCCAGGTATTTGTACAGTTTCCAAAGGTTTTTTTGTTACTGATTTCTAGTTTTGTTCCATTGTGGGCTGAAAAGAGATTTAGTATGATTTTAAAAAAAATTGTTCAGACTTGTTTTGTCACGTAACATATGGTCTACCCTGGAAAATGTTCTATATGCTGATGAGAAGAATATACATTCTACAGCTGTTGAATGACATGTTCTGTATATGTCTATTAAGACCATTTGCTCTAAAGTGCAGCTTAAATCCAATGTTTCTTTGTTGATTTTTTGTCTAGATGATCAGTCTGATGCTATGAGTAAAGTGTTGAAGTCCCCAGCTATTATTATATTGGGGTCTATCTGTCCCTTTAAATCTCAAATAAATAACCCAATGATGCACCTCAAGGAACCAGAAAAGCAACAACAAATAAAACTTAAAATTAGCAGAAAGAAAGAAATAATAGAAATCAGAGCAGAAATAAATGAAATAGAGAACAAAAAAATACAAAAGATCAATAAAACAAGAGGTTGGTTTTTTGAAAAGATAAACAAAAGTGACAAAACATTAGCTAGACTAAGAACGAAAGAGAAAACCCAAATAAACAAACTCAGAAATGAAAAAGAAGACATTACACTCATGCCATAAAATATAGGGCTATTTACTGTTTCTCAGACATGCCTTACTCTTTCTGATCTCTAAGCCTTTGCTCACACAATTTATTTTCTTTAAGTATCCTTCTTCTCCTCAGTTTTCATTGCTATCTTAAAGGCTTTGCTTCAAATTGTACCTCCTTTAAGAACACATCCTCAATACCCCAAGTGGAAATTATCTTTCCTTCTGTTAAACTCTCAAAACACTTTATTGGAATCACTTTAATGGCCCTTACAATATACTGCACTTTAGCTAGCTATTTGGAATATATTTTTCCCTCTCCTAGGTAGCATATGATTAATTTTCCTAGTTACTGTAGTACTTAATTCAGTCTACAGTGTTATCAAAAGTAGATATTTAACAGATTAATATGATTGCCTCAGAAAGAGGTCAGTTGAGTGCTAGTTATGGGTGTGGGAGGAGGATGGTGTATGTCCTTGCTAACCAGAAAAGTCGTAGGATTGTACCGCTGCCAATCCTAATTTTATTGCTCTCATTTCTAGTTCCTCCACAGCATCTAGGTATGGCAAAATTCAGTATATAAGGCCAGTAAAGAGTGTTTCAGACAATACCATCTGACTAATTGGCTGGAGTTCTTGGTTATATGTCTAACGTGTTTTATGATCTACAGTCTTAATTTAGGTGATTGGCAAAGATAAAGATATTTGTAATAGGACTTCAGTGCTATTTCTGTAAGAAAAATCTAGTTTGACAAATGAAATCATGATCTAGGCTAAGAGCATATTGTTTCGAAATTAAATGGCTCTATCTTGTACTTCGTGCTCAATTTTGCTGAGAACCAAAAACTGCTCTAAAAAATGAAGTCTATTAAAGAAAATAAAATTATCTGATTAAGTGGCAAACTATGGCATTTTTTGCTTAAAACTTTTAACTTCTTGACTATCCATGGCTTAGTAATTAGTTTGTGGTCCCCTTTATGTACAGCGAAAGACATTAGAGAAATACGGTGTTGAACTAAGCAGCTGGAATACCAGCCTGTCATTAAACTTATGAAGAAAAAACTGACACTGGAGTGATGGACAAATAGATGTGCTAAGATTTTTTTTTCTGTAAGGAAAAGCAGTTTTTGAAAAAAAATGCCTCATATTTATATTTTAAAATTAAAAAATAACTTGTACACTATGGTTTATGTGAAAGATGTTTATTTTCTTTCAAACAATATTAAAACAAATAAATTACGTGCAGTTGAGTAACACAATGAGCACATAATACAGTTAACCTTTTAAAAGGCACTTCTGGTATAATCACTAAAGTAATGTAGAAAATTAGACAATTATTTACTTTGACACTTTATTAATTTGACCATTCATTTCAATTTTCTTTTAATGTTCTTCAATGAATTGCTTCATTTATAAACATTTCAAAGTTCCATCATAAAATATGCCTAGATTAACTGACTTATCTTAATTCTATTTACTATTGAACCTATCACCAAAAAATCTAATTTAAAGGACATTTTAAAATGTTATCCTTTATTTGGGTACTAAACTAATCACTCCTCCACAGAGTCATAAGAAAGTGTCTGAAATAATCAAAAATAAATGAAGTGGAACTGGTGATATAAATTTTCTAGAAACAAAAGTTGGGTAAGCCAGAGGTTTTTTGTTATTGACACTGTTTATTCTTTTTAAGTGATTTTGTTCTTTTATTATTTTTAATTATACAATTTTAAATAGTATGCTTTTATTTTAAAATACTTTAAAGTGTTTTTTAGAAAACAGGCAGGGTCCAGTTTTTTAATAAAAATTATAATGTTGTTAGCTTCCCAATACTAAGTCAAAATCAAAACACGTTCTCTAAAGAACAACCACAATTACTTTCAATTTTATCATAGATATATGTATAATCATAAGTATCAGCTCACCTGATTAAACTAATTTTCTTATAAAGAAAAACACCCTTCACATATCCTTACATAAAGATACTATTAATGTATATGATTAATGTTGAAACCTAACTAGCTGAACAAATGTTCAACAGATTTTGGACCCCATATTCTACATTTTCAAGTTTATAACAAAATTAAGAAATTATAAAATACTAAGTATAAAAATTATGTCATAAATTGAGAGCTATGTTGAATTTGAAAGCTGAGATGATATCTTTCTTAATAAATGAAATATTATAAACTGCAGTAGAAACAGTACATCTTTACCGGTTATTTATTTATTTATTTTTATTTTTATTTTTTAATTTTTTTTGAGAACACATGGACACAGGAAGGGGAACATCACACACTGGGGCCTATTTATTTATTTTTGAAATAGAGGCAGGGTCTCCCTGTGTTGCCCAGGCTGGTCTAGAACTCCTGCGCTCAAGCAATCATCCATCCTGCCTTGGCCTCCCAAAGTGCTGGGATTACAGGTGTGAGCTGCCACACCCAGTCTTTACCAGATGTTTTTTTAAGTTAATATAAATTGCAGGATTTGATTAAAATATTCTGATACAATAGTCAAACTCATATTATTTTATGCATAATCTGAAAAATACCAGATGTAATTGACAGTAATTTTTTAAAATGTAAACACTTCCTTTCCTTTGTGTAGGTATGTTGTTAACTAAAAACAGTCCATGTATAAGACAAGTAAGTATGATTCCATCCCTTTCCATGTAGTCATAAGAATGACCATAAGCAAAAGTTAAAATTACATTCTTGATTTGTTTAAAAATGCAAAACAGATATTGAGAAGCCATCAACTGTGCCTGACGTATTTCCTAAATTATTTTTGTTAATCAATTACATCAACATGATTTCACAGAGACCTAAAGATGCCACATAGAGTAGTATGTCATATAGACTCCTCAGCTGAAAGTTTCTATCATGGCCAGGCACGATGGCTCACGACTGTAATCCCAGTACTCTGGGAGGCCGAAGCAGGCAAATTACTTGAGTTCAGGAGTTTGAGACCAGCTTGGCCAACATGGCAAAACCCCATCTCTATATAAAATACAAAACTTAGCCAGGAGTGGTGGTGTGCACATGTAATCCTAGCAGAGGTTGCAGTGAGCTGAGATCGCACCACTGCACTCTAGCCTGGGCGACAGAGCAAGACTCTGTCTGAAAAAAAAAAAAAAGTTTCTATCGTGTTAATATACTAAAATAAAATTTCCCTGAGATGAAATGTCTTGCTGGTCCACAGGAATAACTATAAAACTCTATTCAGATTTTAATTATAATGAATTATAATTTAATCTGACATCCACTTAAAATAAGTGTTAATTTTTTTATCATTAGCTGACGTGCTAATATTTTTAAGTGGAATATTTCTAAATTTTTTTCTAAACCAATTTAATCAGAGAACTTGTTTAAAATATAACTTTCTAGAAACATACAAAGATGCACATGAGCAGCTACTTTAGCAATAACTTTCATGTTCTCTTCAAGTACAAAATCGCCGATTTTTATGCTCTTAAAATGTACTGACATTTAATTATTTCAAAAGTAGAGAAAAAAGCATTTAAAAAGTAAAAAATCTTTCCAAACACCTGTGTTGCTCATGTCAGAAGATTTCTACATTTTTAAAGTTCAGGCAAGCATCAGTTTAAAAGATTTGCTCCTTTTCTTTCATTCATTTAACCAGGTTGGATATCACTCATGTATTTTTAGTTAGGAAGCCATTCACATGACATAACTTCTCATTGAATGCTCTCAGAAATGCTGCTGAGATAATCTTCAGACTTCATTATAAAATTTGTCCATTCCTGACAAATGTCCTCCATGGAGAATTCTTCACCACCATATTCCAGAGGAAGAATGTCTGGGAAATGCTGAAGCAAGCTTTGTTTGTAGTTGTTCCCATGCATATGAATCTGAAATAGCCAAAACACTTTAGAAGGAATCCGCATTAGATGCATTTCCAGTGGAAAATCAACCTCATAAAACAAGGTATTCTAATAACTTCTAAAATGGAGTGTATAAATAGATACCACATCCTTTATTCCTCTGGTTATGAATCTAATAATTTTACTTACGTTTAGGTTGTATTACTGTGGATCTAATAACCTTACTGTTTCTTGGATTTGCATTCTTATAACTGCATAAAATTTATAAAAAGTATTTTCCTCTTTCATAAGTAAATTTTTAAAGATTAAATAAAGTTATTTTATAAATTCTATTCCCTTACGTGCAAGTGATTCTTACCAAACTAATACCTTGGGACTATTCTATACATGATAAAAATGTACTAGCTGGTACTAATTCATATTAAGTAGAAGCATATATCTGAGCACACAATTAAGTCTATGAGAAACAATTTATATGGTACAGTCGATGGATACTGTTAGTTAGTATAAAGTTAAGAGACAGCCGGGTGCAGTGGCTCACGCCTATAATCCCAACACTTTGAGAGGCCAACGCAGGTGGATTACTTGAGCTCAGGAGTTCAACACCAGCCTGGGCAACATGGCTGGTACAAAAAAAAATACAAAAATTAGCTGGGCATGGTGGTGCAGGACTGTAGTCCCAGATACTTGGTGGGCTGAGGCAGGAGGATTGCTTGAGCCCAGGAGGTGGAGGCTGCAGTGAGCCAAGATCGTGCCACTGCACAAAGTGAGGCCCTGTCTAAAAAAAAAAAAAAAAAGAATTAAAAGAATTAAAAAGTCAAAAATTTTAAAAAAGTATTAAAAAACAATTATGATAGTTGAGAACCTTAACTTTTCAAATATTTTAAACTATAAAAATTGATCATAGAATGCCCTGAAGTTAAGAGAAAGTCGTAGAAACTTGAACCAAAAGCATACCTGCTAAAATAAATAAATAACCTTTTTTCACTTTCTAGGGCAAAATGTTCCTCTATGTATTCAACAATCATTTAATAAGCATCTATTATGTGCTGGGATATGAGGTTTGATGGATGAAATTAGTTTCCTATACTCACTTAGGAAACTCACAAAGCCAATCTTTAATTTTTTCTGAAATATGTAAAATATTATCAGGTAATTGAGAAGAAATTCTATCTCCTCAGGAAGGGCAAAATAAGAAAATGTATGGGGCATTGCCAAAAAGTTGAAACGGAAAAAAGTGGCTGGATCAGAGTTTTTTTCTCCCTATTTTGGCAAGTCTGTTTCCCGCCAACTAACTTTCACTGACGTCCTTCCCCTAACTTCTCAACTTTTTACTTTTGCTTGTTTTTTCTCCATATTTTCCTATTTCTTAGGTTCAGTTTATTCTTGTTTTTGTTTTTGTCTAAAATATTAGTCAAAATAGAAATAGTTATTTTTAGATCTCTAAGAATTAAACAGAGGGAAGCCAGATATTATCAAATTACACTGAAGAGAGAAAAAAATGAACAAACAAAATTGATTTGTATAAAAATACTAGAATGAAAAGTAGCTGAAAGTGGCCATTTTTGCTAAAGCAGGCAATTTAAGGGTGGTTCTTGAAGACAAACAGAAGTATCCACTGGATAACCTCTAAAGAAGCTCTAGGGTCATAACTTTCTGACCAGGTATAAGATGTTATATTTTCTTAATATGAAAGAACATCGTTTCTAAAATTCCAAATGTGCTATTACAGTTTATATTATCACTGCTGACATTTCAGTAATTTTTTAGATTTAAACTGTTAAAGCCTTTACAAATTGTTTTGTGTTCAAGGCATTAGATGATGCCAATGTTTGTCTAAATAGATGCTCTAAAAATTCTTCTTTACAGATTAGTTTAGAATGGTTGCCATTCTTGAGAACGCAGACTCTATTTTCAACCTTTCAAAAAGTCTAAGAGATATGAGATGCTTTTTCTAAGATAAGGCTCCATAGGCTAGGTAAAGAAGAAAAAATCCAGTATCTTTGCTCTAACTAGCATGACATTAAGTCATATACCTCAGTTACTGTGGTTCTCAGTTACACTGAAACCGTTAAGTAGGCTTCACTGTTTAAGAAAAATGTTTATTTTTATTTGCATTAATAAATTCATATGGTTACAAATCAAAACAAGATAAAAGATACACAGTGAGAGATCTTGCTCCCAAACCTATTCTCATCTACTGTAGTTCACACCTCTTCTCTTGTTCCCTATAGATATCCACTTATATGATTTTTTGTATATCCTTTTAATGTAAATTTATGAAATATATTCTTATTTCTCCCCTTTGTATACAAAAGGTAGCATGCCATAAACACTATTCCACATTTTGTTTATTTTAGTTTACAAAATAGCCTGCAATCTCGTTGTTTTCTGTTGTGTAGATGTTTATTTAACCAATGCCCTAATGGTGAACACTTCCTGGTTTTCAGTCTTCTGCTGCTGTGGCTCCTCTAGCGTATGTAATTTTGTTTATGTATAGGTAATTCAAGACAGTGATTTTGATGTCTTTGCCACACTGCCCTCTATAGGAACATACCATTAAGCATTCCAACCAGAAGTGTATGAAAAACCCAGTTACCCCACAGTCTTACAACCAATATACTTGATTTTTATAAATTAAAAGTAAATTTTAATTTACTTTTTTTTAGTTGGCTTGTTAGATAAATATTCAAAATATTGGGCTAATGATATAGATGGGCAAGTACGAGGAAAGATGATAAAGCAATCCTTAAATTAAAAAGGGTTGGAATGTTTGGTGTAGAGGAACACAGACTTGAATATGTTTTACTCACCCGTTGCTTAATTTTTTCAGTCAGGAATGGTTTGATCATGGAAAAGACAGCATGGAAAATTACTGGTTCATTTATCAAATGGATGCCACGAACTTTCAATGGAAATGAATCCTTTTGAAAATAAAAAAATCTTAATAACAAAACATAAATATTACAATCTGATACCTAATGTCAAGTTTCTTCTTTGAACACTTGCTAAACTTATGGAAATATCTAAAGTGTGTGATTTTATCTTCAAAATTATTTATTCCATCAGCACAAAAGCCTGGCTTACAGTTCACTGTCAGTAGATTAAGTAAAGATCTCTAAAAAGGTTTCTCCTTATAGATTTGGCAAAGTATTTTACAAAATATCTGCCCACTTTCACCAGAAAATGCCTTTCCCATCACATATGGATGTTCTTTTAACGAACCAATGAGTCATTTGGAAATTTATATTTAACTTTTTCCCCAAAAATGTTTATTTGGAGGGAAAAAATCACAAATTTTGAAAGACTACACAATAAACACACACTTTTAAACTTTGACATTGGTATATGTCTTTAGCATCAAAGTAATATAGGCTTATTTAGAAAGTTTAAAAAGTTAAGAGTTGAAGGAAAAGGATGGTTTTCCTACCTACAAGTTGTATTATTAATACAGAGACCTTTCACTCCAAGGTTCTTTTATGTGAAGTTCTTTTATTTTTTCCATGCATCACTTTCACAGATGTATTATTAATTTGGGGATTGTCCTTCCAAATCCCTTCTATGCATAATTTTCTTTTAAACATAATTGCTAATATGCTTTCTAAATAATTTTCATCCCATTGTGTTCCACTGATATAATACAGCTTTTGCAAATATCATGTTTTATTATTGTTGCAAGAATCCATCAAATGAATGTACATTTTTTAAGTAACCATGTTTCTATTTTCTGGACTAATGAACTATTTATTTTATTTCTTTACTGAAACTGATGCTGCAGTAACTGTCTTTGTGTATAGGAGAAGTGGTGGTTATAAGCACGACTTTTACATTTAGGTGACCTGGGCTGGAATTCTCAGTTCACTACTGGCAAACTGTGTGTGCCTGGGCATCGCTATGTCACTTCTCAGATATAGTTTATTAATTGTAAAGGGGAAAATACAATAGTCATACGTCATAGGCTCAGTGTGGACATTAAAAGATAATGCATTTGAAACACTTAGCAAAGTACCTGGCACATAGTAAGCTATTATTATTATATGCAATCTTTAATATATTAAAGATTATTCCTTAGCTAGTTTCCCAGAAATAGAATTACTGAGTCAAAGATGATGACCACTTTAAAAACCTTTTGGAAAAAAAAGATATCAATATACACCTACCAAGACTTATGTGACATTTTATTGTGCCATTGCTATAATATATTTTTAATCAATTTTTAATTTAGGAAAAAAATTCAATGACAAAAAGATAAAGTCACCACATATTAAGATGTATAAATCCTCTCGTTACTAATTTGAACATATTTTTGCAGTTTGTTGCAACATTTTTTCTTTTATAAACTAATAAAATTTTACTTCCTCTTAGCATTATTGAATTCTACACATCATTTCCAAAATTGTATTTAAATTTCTAATAAATGTACTTTTGCTTCTCTTTGTCTAACATATAACAAAATTTAAAACTATAATTTGGAAGTATTATGCCTGACAGTTAAAATATACATTTACCGTAAGTACAGCAGCAATCTTCTTGGCTACGGATGGAGTGATTTGAAAAGCATGAGAAAACTGCCAACCTTCCAGATCAAAGATAGCCTTGATTCCATTCCGCTGAGTTTCTACTTCCTGTACAATAAGCTCGGATGTGATTAGACTTACTCGAAATACGTCATAAGCTGTAAAAACTTTGGGGTCCCAGTGTGCTAAAAAAATAAAGCATATCATACCTTAGCATTGTGTAAAAAATCAGAAAGATTTCCAAAGGGAGACTAATTCATTTTATTCTTAAAAGATCAGTTGAAATAAAAACATCTACAAAGATCAAGAATTGATTAATAAATCCAACTGGCGTCCAAGAACATGTGCCTGCTTCTCCCTTCCTCCTCAAATTCTAGCAAAGAATGGCTTTTAAAGAGTATTGCGGAAAAAGGAATGGACACAGGCTGAATTTGACTGCAAGATGAAGTCACAACCTCACATAAAGATGGGAATGCCATTGTGTATGCTCCAAGCTCAGAGATGTTGGAAATGGAAAAGCGAGGGCCTGGATTATAAAGAGCAATTAGGGCCCCATAGTAACTAAAGAGGTTGCTAAGAGAAATGCATGAGGAACAGACAGGCAAGTTGATCCTCTGACAGCCTTCCAGTAGTAAGCAGCACATAGCAGAGTCATGTCCCTGTAGGCTAGAGCAGGAATTGAGGGCTTGGGAAAGAAGAGCCACGGAAGCACTTAGGTAGCTGCTCACACCAAAGAGAAACAGGGAGTACCTGTGCTAAGACAGGAATTACTGAGATTCTTGTTCACTCATCTCATCCCTTCCCACCACCCCGGGACAGGCCACGCCATGCAGAAATGACAGTAATGGATGGACAAGCAGACAATCTTTTTTAAAAGACATCTATTCCTTAAAAATTAGAATATTAAACACATCCATACACACACAAAGAGAGGGAAACCAAACTCAATAGACAAAGGCATCAACTCGAGAAAGTAAGAAAGCAGGAGACACTAAAAAACATAATAGAAGCCAGGCGCAGGTGCAGTGGTAGGTGCCTGTATTTCCAGCTATTCAGGTGGCTGAGGTGGGGGGAGGGGGAACACTGAAGCCCAGGAGTTCAAGTCTAATCAGGGCAACATAGCAAGAACCGGTCTGTAAAAAAATTTAAAGAATTTTTTTAAAGAAGCATAATAGTTTCAGCAGGGGGTGGGGAGAATACTATAAGCTATTATTATAAGAACAGGCTATTATTAAAAAGACTCCATTGAGATCTTAGAAATAAAAAGATAAGTTTTCTAAAAAACATTCATTGATGAGATAAATGCTGGAAAAGACAGAGCCAATCGAGGAAAAATGGTTTGGAAGATCAAGTTGAAGAATTCTCTCAAATTTGGCACAAAAGAGCCAAGAGTTGACATGTATGAATAGAAAGGTAAGAAATACATGCAGCTGGATCCAGGAGTTTCAACATCCAACTAATAAAAGTTCTAGAAGGCAGTAACAGAAAACAGAGGAGAGAGGAATCATAGCAATAGAGAAAAGTTCTCCAAAGCTGAAAAAAAACCATGTAAGTCTTCAGACTGAAGTGCCTAACAGGATGAACGAAAAAGAAAAAAAAATCATAACTAAGCAATAATAAATTTTCAAAAAAAAAAAACAACAAAAGTTCTGTCATGGGGAACTGGATAGAATCTTGGCACCATTTATTTATTTATTTTCAACTTTTATTTTAGATTCAGGGGGTGCATGTGCAGGTTTGTTACCTTGGTATACTGCATGATGCTGAGGTTTCAGGTATAAATGATCTTGTCACCCAGGTATGTGAGCACAGTACCCAATAGTTAGGTTTTCAATGCTTGCTCCCCTCCCTCCCTCTCCTCTCTTGTCATCTCCAGTGTCTACTGTTCCCATGTTTATGTCATAAATACCCAGTGTTTAGCTCCTACTTATAAGTGAGAACATGTGGTATTTGGTTTTCTGTTCCTGTTTTAATTCACTTAAGATAATGGCCTCCAGCTGCATCCATGTTGCTGCAAAGGACATAATGTCATTCGTTTTATGGCTGTGTTGTACTCCATGGTGTACATGCAGTACCATTTATTGAGATAAGAGACCTGTTTGGGTGGAAAAGATTATAAGTATGGACATGTTAAAATGGTGACTGTGAGACATCCAACTGGGTGCAGCTGGAATAGCAGCTAGTTGTGTGGGTCTGGATCCTCAAGGAAAAGATGGGAGTGAAGATAAAAATCTGGGGGCTGTTTGTGCCTACATGATGATCCACAACAGGGATTGTCTCAGAGCTATGTTTTTCTCTATCAAAGCAGAGAGATAAAGTAGCATAAAAAGAAAAGGCTGAGGCCAATGTCCTAAAAAAATTCAGAGTTTAAAGGATGAGTAGAAGAGGAAATGCCAGAAAAAGAGATTAAGGAGGAGCAGCCAGTGATGTCAGAGAAAAACACCAAGAGAACATGGCATCGGAGAAGCCAAGGGAAGAGGATTTTTCAAGAAAGAGGAAGTGATTCACTTTGTTGAGAGGTTAAGTGAAATAGGACTAAATATGTCCATTAGACGTGGTGAAAAGAAAGTCAATAATGGTTGGTTACATTCATTTCAGCAGGGATGGGAGTGAAATCAAACTAGGGTGGGCTGAGGAGGAACTGTGAGAAAATGTGGATGGTGGACATCACTAACAAAGAGAGGGGAGATAGATGTAATGAAGGAGGGAGAGTTTTGTGGAACGAATGAGGAGTTGTTTTGTTTTTGGTGGCTGGCCCTTAACTGATTTAAATGTTAACTGGTAGCATGTAGTAGCAAGAGAAAAGTTGAAGATCTAGAAAAAGAAAGAATAAACAGAAATATTCCTAAGAAGCCACAATGGGATTGCTATTTTTTAAAAATTTTTATTTTCTGTCATATTAATGGATCCTTTAGGAGGTGTGTTAGTGTTTTTTAAAAGCCTCAGATTTCTGGCCGGGCATGGTGGCTCACACCTGTGATCCCAGCACTTTGGGAGGCCAAGGTGGACAGATCACTTGAGGCAAGGAGTTCAAGACCAGCCTGGCCAACATGGTGAAACTTCATCTGTACCAAAAATACAAAAATTAGCTGGGCATAGTGGCACACACCTGTAGTCCCAGCTACTTGGGAAGCTGAGGCAGGAGAATCGCTTGAACTCGGGAGGCAGAGGTTGTAGTGAGTCGAGATGGCCCACTGCTCTCCAGCCTGGGCAACAGAACAAGACTCTGTCTCAAAAAAACAAAACAAAACAAAACAAAAAAACAAGCCTCAGATTTCTCATAAGAATTAGAACAATCAACCCATGGATAACCCAGATCAAAAATACTATACTAACTTCAGACATTGGCTGAATGCTATAATGATTTAAAAAAAAAAAGCAGAACAAATGAAGTTTGCCAATCAAAAAAATAGTTTATGTCCTAAGTTCTGAGCCAACCAACATAATTGTTTGGCCTACACTGGCTAATATGGTAGCCATTAGCCATGTGTGGTCATTCAAATTTAAATTAAAAATTTAGTTTCACTGGGTGCAGTGGTTCATGCCTAGAATCCCAGCACTTTGTGGGTCTGATGGGGGAGGATTGCTTGAGGCCAGGAGTGAGACCATCCTGGGCAACATAGTGAGAATGCATCTCTAAAAAATAAAAATAATAAAAAAACTGGCTGGGTGTGGTAGCACATGCCTCTAGTCCCAGCTACTCCAAAAGCCGAAGCGGGAGGATCACTTGAGCCCAGGAGTTCAAGACTGCAGCGAGCTATGATTGTGCCACTGCACTCTAGCCCAGATGGCAGAGTAAGACCCTAGCTTAGAAAAAAAAAAAAAAATCTGTTTCTTAGTTGCAGTAGTCACATTTCAAGTGCTCAATAGCCACATGAGAATAGTGGCTATTGTAGAACAGTTTCATCATCATAGAAAGTTCTATGGTACAGTGCTGGCTAGAATTTAAGCTCCATTGAGGCAAAAGAAAAGTATACCTTATATTTTGAATTCCTTCTCCAGTATCTACTTAATATGTATTGAGTGCTTTTATGTACCAGGTAATGCTCTTGTTATATTTTAGATAGACAGACTGATAGATTGATTTAATGCTTACAGCAACCCTATGTGACAGCTTTTCAATGTGCCCATTTTACAGATGAGAAAATGCAGTTACAGCTACATAGTGTTTCACACAGCTAGAATGTAGCAGAGCTGAGATTCCAATCCAGGTCACATGCTCCAGAACCTGTATTCACAAGAACTAAGCCACAGTCAAAACTTCACACTCACTGTTAAATTTTACTTTTGCTGCTGTAGTATACTATGGGATCTCAAAAGACATAAAATTATATCCTCCAGCATGTTGGCTGATAAAGGTCAAAACTTAGCTTCACCTTGGGTTGCCCGGCCCGCATGGAGGAAAGGGCTGTGTGCATTTTCTCATTGCTTTTACTGCACAGAGATGGTATCTAGAGGAGGTGGTTATGCTAAAGTTCTACCGAAAAGTTCCACCACAGATTTCCTTCTTTAGCTCCTCCCATTAATTCAATCAAATTTAGAAAAGTTTTCATTTTACTCATAAAACTTTCTGAGTTTCTCCCTTTCATCCTAGAATAACAGAACATACAGGAGATTTGCAACATACCTTCCTGTTCTGACCATCACTAAATTACATGTTTTCTTGATTTTCAAATCTCTTGAGTTAAACAATATACTTCTAAATTAATGTGCTACACGAGGCCCAGAAAAATACCCCTACTGGTTCAGTGTTAAGGTATTTATGATCAAAACTGCACATCGGCTTTCTCACTATCAAGGTGTCACTTTTACTTCTTCACCTGCCTCAGTCACTTTATGAACAAACTAGAAACAATAAAATCTAGCCAGACAATGCAGAGCCAAGACATTTACAAAAATGATTAGCTGCAGGTTTAAGTTTTATGTTTCTTGGACCCCTGAGTAGAGTTGCCAGGTAAAAATATACAACACTCAATTAAAGTTGAATTTCAGATAACCAGTATATAATTTTTAACATAAGGATGCTCCATACATACTTTAAAAAAACTATTTGTTGTTTATCTGAAATTCAAAGGTAACTGGGCATCCTTTATTTTTATAACATATACGTTTATTTCCTAAATAAAACATAGGTACTTTGTTAAATCTGGCAAGACTACCCCTAAGAAGCTCAAGGAACTTCATTGCTGTGAGCTCATTCAATTTCCTCTGACACTGGTGCAGCAATGAAAGAACAGAAAGATCATGATGTCTGTTTTATAGATGGGATTTCATGATTAACTCAATTTTATTTGACACTTAAGCTAGGGCAAAAAAAATAAAAAAACAGCCCCAAATCATTTTACTCGATCTTCCAATATCCTTTCAAAAATTAAATACAGTAACTTCTTGCAGTATGGCAAGCAGTTGAGTTACAGGCAGGTATCTTATCTATAAGCAGGCAAGAAATGCAAATATTTAAATATTTTAAATCTTTAAAGATATAGTTGTTTCTGTAAAATTATAATTCAAAAATTCTGGTCATGAAATGTTGGTTTATCTTTGTCCTTCAACTGGGCCATGAGAAATTCTGGGAATAGTGTGAGTCCTTCTCCTGTGCCGGCCATTTTTAATCATATGCAGGTCTGAGGGAGGACAGAAGTTATAGGTCACCAACTGCTATGATCTGAATGTTTGCATCCCCTCAACAGTCATATGCTGAAATTCTAACTCCCAAAGTGATGGTAGTAAGAGGTGGGCCCTTTGCAAGATGATGAGGTCATGAGGATGGAACCCTCATGAATGGGATTAGTGCCCTTATGAGTTCCAAGAGAGATGCCTTTTCCCTTCCAACATGTGAGGTTAAAGTGAGAGATGTCACCTAGGAACCAGGTAGCAGGCCCTCACCAAACACCAAATCTGCCAGTGCCTTGATCTTGGATTTCCCAGCCTCCAGAACTGTGAAAATAAAATTCTCTTTTTATAAGTCACCCAGTCTATGGCATTTTGTTATAGTGGCCTGAATACACTAAGACACCAACCTACAAGAAACACTAGCAACACCTAATAGAAAAAAAGGGGATGCAATGAGAATAAACAGGAGCTAATGGAATACCGTGTCTGCAACAGCTCCCAGAGGAGTTGCCTTTCCTCTGCACCCTCCTCCACCCAAGAGAATGAGCCTCTTGCTCCTTGGCCTGGGGCATTTTCGAACTAGTCATTCACTCACTCATTCCACAAATATTTAGTGACTACCTACCAAGTACCAGACCATGTTTTCAGTGCTTGGGATACACCAGCAAACAGAGCAGATGAAATCCACAATCTCATGGAGTTTACATTATAGCCCAGAATTCTGGTTGTTTTTTGTTTGTTTGTTTGTTTGTTTTTCTGAGACGGACTCTTGTTCTTTTGCCCAGGCTGGAGTGCAATGGTGCAGTCTTGACTCACTGCAACCTCTGCCTCCCAGGTTCATGCAATCCTCCTGCCTCGGCCTCCCGAGTAGCTGGGATTACAGGCATGCACCACCACACCCGGCTAATTTTTGTACTTTTGGTAGAGACGGGGTTCCACCATGTTGGCCAGGTTGGTCTCGAACTCCTGACCTCAGCTGGGATTACAGGTGTGAGCCACCATGCCCAGCCAATAGTTCAGAATTCTTATTTGCACTTCCTACTAAGCATTTTTGAAACACTTTTCCATGATTTTTTAAAATATTCTCACACTATTCATCTTCACTATTTTCCTTTCTTCTTATTTTGTACAGTTGACTGTGTGGAAGAATGGAACTAGGATTTTCACTTGTATCTGTTAATTTTCTCACAATTACCAAAGTGTTATTATATTTGGGGGACATTAAGACCTAAATTAAACCTGAGTTAAAACCTAAAATTTTAACTTAAAGCCCAAATTCCTAAAGATGAATGCATTGAAGCTTTCTATATGGTATTCAAGGAAGAAATGGAAGAAAGAGAGAAGAGGAGAGGGGAGGGAACGCAACTGAACTGGAGGAGAGGAGAAAAAAAAAAAAGAGTTGTGTATGACTTACCGATTCTGTAAATAAGAACTTTGCTGCCAGTGGGATCCCTGGATCTCAGGACTCCATGGTAGCCAGCCTTTAGGAGGCCAATAATACTTCTAGGGTGTAGATCTGCACTTATTTCTGGACATTCTGCTCTCCACTTATAATAGTTTTTTAGTAACTGAAAAATAAAATTAAAATTGTCTACAAATGGCATACATGGTAATGATTTTGTAAAAATGGAAGAAAAGCTTTGGCATTGTGTATAAACTTTGCCATCCATTATGTCAAGAGTTTAACCTGGGGTATCTTTTTAGCTGTGAAAACTGAAAGTTCCTTTATCAAGGATCTGAGGTGACAGGGGTTAATCACAAATTCAGAGCTGAGCAATTTTCATTCACCACCCATGGTAGATATCCTCCAAAGACAGCCACCAATTCCTCCCCTCCTGATACACATGCACCATTCTTCCCATTAAGAGATGGCATCTATTTGCTTCACTCCCCTTGAATCTAGGGTGGCCTTCCACCTTGCTTTGATCTAATATCAACTGGCAGAAGTGATACTGTGTGGGCCAAGCTTTAAGAAGCCTGGTACCTTCTGAATGTACTATTTGGGATCCAGACACTATGTGAGATTACTGAATGATAGCAATTCATGTGGAGAGAGGCATGGAGGTTGAGAGGACATCCTGGATAGTGTGACCTCAGCCAAGTTCCCATCTAATGCCATGTGGAACAGAGATGAACCACTCCCACTGAGCCCTGCCCAAACTGGTGATATCAAAAACAAATAAATCATTGTGTTTTAAGCCACTAATTCTTGGAGTGACTTGTTGCTCAGCAATAGAAAGCTGAAACACCACTTTTAGTATTTTTTGAAATAAGGAAGTATAGAAATCAATCACATGAGTTAGAAGAGCCCAGGAGCAGTATACTTGGATACTGGATCTTGTCAAAATATGGTTTGAAGAAATCCCATTTTCTTTCTTTCCAAAAGAACCACCGGAAATAGCTAATCACATACGCAAACAATACAAACACTACCAGCATATTGTGGAAAATACTAAAGCAAATTATGTATTTAAAAATTATTATATTTATATTTTAATTTTATTCTCATGATTTTTGGCACTCTGAATTTTTCACAAGTTACAATATATTTGTTTTGAGTTTAAAGAGACTTATTAATGTGAGACTGCAGTGCAGAGAAAATGACAGATTTTATATTTGAGAGTAATTGGAATAAACAAGGTAACTATAACCACAAAAATCGCAATGATCTGGAGGAGAAACTACAAACGACAAAAACTAGAGAGGGAAATGCTGAGCCTTGGAAAATGTTAATGGCTGGGAATGGCTGGAGGAAGACAGAAACTGAGTGGACCTGAAGAGAACGAGCACTGGTACATGAGAGGGAGGACAGTGCCATCTGCATTGCTCTGCTCCCCCTCACCCCCATCTCTGATTTATCTCCCTCTCTTTCTCTCTCTGTCTGTCTCCCTCTATTTCATTTCTGTATTTAATAAACCTTTCTTAACTTTGAAAAAAGAGAGAATGTTGCTAAGAGTTAAATGCAAGAGAGGAGTAAGAAAGAAAAAAGTCAATTTGCCAACAAAGAAATAATTGGTGACCTAAATAGCAGTTTCCAAAAGCATGAGAACAACAGGCACATTGTAGATCCTAATATCTTCATTCTACTCTATACGGTGCATTTCTCTTCCTCCTCCAGTCTTAGGGGGTACCAGAATAACTGTTAATAGTATTTTACAATGCTTTTTACTTTTCTGATAGTTTCCTCAGACATAAAAAGTCTTTTTCATTCCAATTCAAGTAAAATGCTGGAAGCTGCATATTAGTAACTATATAGAAATAATGTGGTTTTTTTTCCTGTGGAATGATAAAAGTTGTGGCTTCATTAGAAGGGATCATTTAGGTTTAATACTGGCAGGGGCCTCAGCTTATTCATCTCTGCAGAGTGCTGCACACCCAGGAGATAACAACACGTGTTGAATGAAAGAATAAATTAAGTCATGAGTAAACCAACTGGAACCACACACTTGAAAAACTGACTTCTGTAAAGAGGCACAAATCACTATCTCGCACAATTTTTGCAAACTGGAAGATCTAAACCTGGAACTTTGGTCTTTACTTATCCACTGATACATAAATTCACAGTATAGCTGTCATAAATAAATTATGTAAATAAACTGCTACTGAGCAATTCTCAAACAAACCACCCTATGTCCACAACAACAACAAAGAAGTGGCTAAAAATAAATATTCATCATTGGAAGGTGTCTGTTTTGCAAACATTAGAAGTAAATAAACATTTAAAATGTTATGGGTTAACTATGTTTTGTAATAGAGTAGGTTTCTTCTTACATGTTTCATGTACTTTGAAACAAAATAAGAACCACCATATTTGGAGCACTTTTATAGGGTCTAATGCCATCTTTTGAATTCCTCCTCACCATCACCCTGAGAAGTAGCTACTGTTGTGGCATTATAAGAATAAGAAAAGTAAAGCTCCAGCCAGGCGCGGTGGCTCATGCCTGTAATCCCAGTACTTTGGGAGGCCAAAACAGATGGATCACGAGGTCAAGAGATCAAGACCATCCTGGCCAATATGGTGAAACCCCATCTCTAAAAATACAAAAATTAGCTGGGTGTGGTGGTGCGTGCTCAGGAGGATGAGGCAGGAGAGTCGCTTGAACCTGGGAGGCAAAGGTTGCAGTGAGCCGAGATTGTGCCACTGCACTCCAGCCTGGGCGACAGAGCCAGACTCCGTCTCAAAAAAAAAAAAAAAAAAAAAAAAAAAGTAAAGTAAAGCTCTGAGAAATTACACATTTGTTCAAAGGCAATAACTATCAGGAGCAGAGTAGAAACTGAAATGGACGCATGATATGAAAAATTTTATAAAAGAAGCTGCATTTAGAGAGAAATTAGCAGGGAGAATCTATGGAATTTGGAAAGCTTTGGGAAAACCATAAAGATAATTATAGCATAAAAAGCTTATCACATAGAACAAAAGTATACGGAACTAGGCTATCACTTGATATAAGGAATTCATGAGACTATGTAGAACAGGCAGAGAAGTGAAGGGTTAGCTGTTTTATATGTTTGTTGTTTTAAATATAAGAGGCAAGTTCAGTGTATTTGAGAGCACAGGCTCTCTCCTGAGCCCAACCCAAGTTCAAATCCCTGCTTCAACACTTAATGGCTACATAATTTCAGACAAGTTACTTACTCTTTATATCTGTTTCTTCTAAAATGAGAAAATAATAAAAGATAATCCATGAAAACCCTACTTACCAAAGTATGTTGCATTCTATAAGCACATTAGCTATTAGGATTATATAATAAAACCTTATTAATTCATCATAACTTCAAATACAAAAACTAGAATAATGAGAAATTTCATTGTGACTGAGGCACTTATCAAGCTTTCTTTATACAAAAACTATAGGGCTTCTATATTATGAATGAAGAAGTTAGAGTTGAATTAAGTGCTATTGCAGAGGAAAATGAAAAAAAGTTTTGCACTCTTACCCTTTCCTTTTCCTTTCCAGTTGGCAGAAAAGCAAGACAAAGAGTTCACAGACAGAAACTTGATTTCTATCCGGTGGATTTAGACACAGTCCTGCTAGCCAATTCCTCAAGGGCATGGTGCAATGAAAACAATTCCTTATTTAAGGAATACAGAAAAAAATATATTATGTCCCAGAGGCTGATGGTCAATTTTATTTTTCTATTTAAACATTACTTTTTTTAAAGCAGCTAAAATGAAATTAGTAAATGAAACATGTTTTATTGTTAGTTATCTGTATACATATATATGTTTAATGCCTCATTTAAGCTTCATTCTTCATAGGACCTGAGATTGTGTTTTCATATTCAGTAGTTACTAAGTACTTATTAGTTTATTACTCATGATATTGGGATACTTCTATAGCCATCTAAAAAATGAAAATAAATAAAGTTGGATTCCTATTTTACTCCTAACATAAAAACAAATCTCAATAGATCAGAGACCCCAACATAAAAAAGAGAAGACACAAATAACCAGAAAAAATTTTGGACAAGAGAAGAGATTATAAAACCCAGAGGCAATCAAAGACTAATAAAATCAATTCATTTGATTACATTAAAATTTAAAATTCTGCACAGAAAAAAATGGTATAAATAATGTAACAGATAAAAATCAAGGACAAAGGCCTAAAATATATAAAAAGGCCTAAAATACATAAAAATATTTTATAAATCAGTAAAACATAAAAATGGGATCCATTCCAAGATGGCCGAATAGGAACAGCTCCAGTCTGCAACTCCCAGTGTGATCGATGCAGAAGATGGGTGATTTCTGCGTTTCCAACTGAGGTACCTGGTTCATCTCACTGGGACTGGTTGGACAGTGGGTGCAGCCCATGGAGGGTGGGCTGAAGCAAGGCGGGGCATTGCCTCACCCAGGAAGTGCAAAGGGTTGGGGGATTTCCCTTTCCTAGCCAAGGGAAGCCATGACGGATGTACTGGGAAAAACAGGACACTTCCACCCAAATACTGCACTTTTCCCAAGGTCTTAGCAACTGGCACACAAGGAGATTCTCTCCTGTGCATGGCTTGGCGGGTCCAACACCCATGGAGCCTTGCTCACTGCTAGCGTGGCAGTCTGAGATCTAACTTCAAGGCAGCAGCCTGGCTGGGGGAGGGGCATCTGCCATTGCTGAGGCTTGAGTAGGCAAACAAAGTGGGCTAAAAGCTCGAACTGGGTGGAGCCCACCGCAGCACAGCAAGGCCTACAGCCTCTATAGACTCCACCTCTGTGGGCAGGGCATAGCTGAACAAAAGGCAGCAGACAGCTTCTGCAGACTTAAACGTCCCTGTCTGACAGTTCTGAAGAGTACAGTGGTTCTCCCAGCATGGCATTTCTGCTCTGAGAATGGACAGACTGCCTCCTCAAGTGGGTCCTTGACCCCCGTGTAGCCTAACTGGGAGACACCTCCCAGTAGGGGCCGACAGACACCTCATATAGGCAGGTGACACTCTGGGACGAAGCTTCCAGAGGAAGGATCAGGCAGCAATATTTGCTGTTCTGCAGTATTCACTGTTCTGCAGCCTTCGCTAGTGACACCCAGGCAAACAGTGTCTGGAATGGACCTCCAGCAAACTCCAACAGACCTGCAGCTGAGAGACCTGACTGTTAGAAGGAAACTAACAAACAGACAGGAATAGCGCCAACATCAACAAAAAGAACATCCACACCAAAGCCCCATGTGTAGGTCATGAACGTCAAAGACCAAAGGTGGATAAAACCACAAAGATGGGGAGAAACCAGAGCAGAAAAGCTGAAAATTCTAAAAACAAGAGCACCTCTTCTTCTCCAAAGGATCACAGCTCCTCACCAGCAATAGAACAAAGCTGGACGGAGAATGACTTTGATGAGTTGACAGAAGTAGGCTTCACAAGGTCAGTAATAACAAACTTGTCTGAGCTAAAAGAGCATGTTCAAACCCAACACAAGGAAGCTAAAATCCTTGAAAAAAGGTTAAACGAATGGCAAACTAGAATAAACAGTGTACAGAAGACCTTAAATGACCTGATGGAACTGAAAAGCATGGCACAAGAACTTTGTGATGCATGCACAAGCTTCAGTAGCTGATTCCATCAAGTGGAAAGAAGGGTATCAGTGATTAAAGATCAAATTAATGAAATAAAGCGAGAAGACAAGGTTAGAGAAAAGAGTAAAAAGAAATGAACAAAGCCTCCAAGAAATATGGGCCTATGTGAAAAGACCAAATCTACTTTTGATAGGTGTACCTGAAAGTGATGGGGAGAGTGGAACCAGTTGGAAAACACTCTTCAGGATATTATCCAGGAGAACTTCCCCAACCTAGCAAGTCAGGCCAACAATCAAATTCAGGAAATACAGAGAACACCACAAAGATACTCCTCGAGAAGAGCAACCCCAAGACACATAATTGTCAGATTCACCAAGGTTGAAATGAAGGAAGAAATGTTAAGGGCAGCCAGAGAGAAAAGTCGGGTTACCCACAAAGGGAAGCCCATCAGACTAACAGCAGATCTCTCAGTAGAAACCGTACAAACCAGAAGAGAGTAGGGGGCCAATATTCAACATTCTTAAAGAAAAGAATTTTCAACCCAGAATTTCATATCCAGCCAAACTAAGCTTCATAAGTGAAGGAGAAATAAAATTCTTTACAGACAAGCTGAGAGATTTTGTCACCACCAGGCCTGCCTTACAAGAGCTCCTGAAAGAAGCATTAAACATGGAAAGGAACAACCGGTACCAGCCACTGCAAAAACATGCCAAATTGTAAAGACCATCAATGCTATGAAGAAACTGCATCAATTAATGGGCAAAATAACCAGCTAACATCATAATGACTGGATCAAATTCACACATAACAATATTAACCTTAAATGTAAATGGGCTAATTGTCCCAATTAAAAGATACAGACTGGCAAATTGAATAAAGAGTCAAGACCCATCAGATGTCTATAGCACATCTCACATGCAGAGACACATATAGGCTCAAAATAAAGGATTGGAGGAATATCTACCAAGCAAATGGAAAGCAAAAAAAAAGCAGGGGTTGCAATCCTAGTCTCTGATAAAACAGACTTTAAACCAACAAAGATCAAAAGAGACAAAGAAGGTCATTATATAATGGTAAAGGGATCAATTCAACAAGAAGAGCTAACTATCCTAAATACACCCAATACAGGAGCACCCAGATTCTTAAAGCAAGTCCTTAGAGACCTACATAGAGACTTAGACTCCCACACAATAATAATGGGAGACTTTAACACCCCACTGTCAATATTAGACAGATCAATGAGACAGAAGGTTAACAAGGATATCCAGGACTTGAACTCAGCTCTGCACCAAGCAGACCTAATAGACATCTATAGCGCTTTCCACCCCAAATCAACAGAATATACATTCTTCTCAGCACCACATCACACTTATTCTAAAGTTGACCACATAATTGGAAGTAAAGCACTCCTTAGCAAATGTAAAAGAAAAGAAATCACAACAAACTGTCTCTCAGACCACAGCGCAATCAAATTAGACCTCAGGATTAAGAAACTCACTCAAAACCGCACAACTACATGGAAACTGAACCACCTGCTCCTGAATGACTACTGGGTAAATAACGAAATGAAGGCAGAAATAAAGATGTTCTTTGAAACCAATGAGAACAAAGACACAACGTACCAGAATCTCTGGGACACATTTAAAGCAGTGTGTAGAGGGAAATTTATAGCACTAAATGCCCACAAGAGAAAGCAGGAAGGATCTCAAATCGACACCCTAACACCACAGTTAAAAGAAATAGAGAAGCAAGAGCAAACATTCAAAAGCTAGCAGAAGATAAGAAACAACTAAGATCACAGCAGAACTGAAAGAGATAGAGATACAAAAAACCCTTTGAAAAATCAATGAATCTAGAAGCTGGTTTTTTGAAATGATCAACAAAATTGATAGACGGCTAGCAAAACTAATAAAGAAGGCCGGGCATGGTGGCTCACGCCTGTAATCCCAGCACTTTGGGAGGCCGAGGCAGGCAGATCACGACGTCGGGAGATCAAGACCATCCTGGCTAACACGGTGAAACCCCGTCTCTACTAAAAATACAGAAAAATTAGCTGGGCGTGGTGGCGGGCGTCTGTAGTCCCAGCTACTGGGAGGCTGAGGTGGGAGAATGGCGTGAAACCAGGAGGCAGAGCTTGCAGTGAGCCGAATCATGCCACTGCACTCCAGCCTGGGTGACAGAGCGAGACTCTGTATCAAAAAAAAAAAAAAAAAGACTAATGAAGAAAAGAGAGAAGAATCAAATAATCAAATAGACACAAAAAAATGATAAAGGGGATATCACCACCGATCCCACAAAATACAAACTGCCATCAGAGAATACTATAAACACCTCTATGCAAATAAACTGGAAAATCTAGAAGAAATGGATAAATTCCTGGACACATACACCCTCCCAAGACTAAACCAGGAAGAAGTTGAATCTCTGAATAGACCAGTAACAGGCTCTGAAATTGAGGCAATAATTAATAGCCTACCAACCAAAAAAAAAAAAAAACAGACTGATTAACAGACAAATTCTACCAGAGGTACAAAAAGGAGCTGGTACCATTCCTTCTGAAACTATTCCAATCAATAGAAAAAGAGGGGATCCTCACAAACTCATTTTATGAGGCCAGCATCATCCTGATATCAAAGCCTGGCAGAGACACAACAAAAAAAGAGAATTTTAGATGAATATCCCTGATGAACATCGATGCAAAAATCCTCAATAAAATACTGGCAAACCGAATCCAGCAGCACATCAAAAAGCTTATCCACCAAGATCAAGTTGGCTTCATCCCTGGAATGCAAGCCTGGTTCAACATACACAAATCAATAAATGTAATCCATCAGATAAACAGAACCAATGACAAAATCCACATGATTATCTCAATAGATGCAGAAAAGGCCTGTGACAAAATTCAACGGCCCTTCATGCTAAAGACTGTCAAAAAACTAGATATTGATGGAACGTATCTCAAAATAATAAGAGGTATTTATGACAGACCCACAGTCAGTATCATACTGAATGGGCCAAAACTGGAAGCATTGCCTTTGAAAACCAGCACAAGACAAGGATGCCCTCTCTCACCATTCCCATTCAACATAGTGTTGGAAATCCTGGCCAGGGCAATCAGGCAAGAGAAAGAAATAAAGGGTATTCAATTAGGAAATGGGAAGTCAAATTGTCCCTTTTTGCAGAAGACATGACTGTAAATTTAGAAAACCCCATCGTCTCAACCCAAAATCTTCTTAAGCTGATAAGCAACTTCAGCAAAGTCTCAGGATACAAAATCAATGTGCAAAAATCGCAAGCATTCCTATACACCAATAATGGACAAACAGAGAACCAAATCATGAGTGAACTCCCATTCACAATTGCTACAAACAGAATAAAATACCTAGGAATCCAACTTACAAGGGATGTGAAGGACCTCTTCAAGGAGAACTACAAACCACTGCTCAACAAAATAAAAGAGGACACAAACAAATGGAAGAACATTCCATGCTCATGGATAGGAAGAATCAATATTGTGAAAATGGCCATACTGCCCAAGGTAATTTATAGATTCAATGCCATCCCCATCAAGCTACCAATGACTTTCTTCACAGAACTGGAAAAAACTGCTTTAAAGTTCATATTGAACCAAAAAAGAGCCCACGTTGCCAAGACAATCCTAAGCAGAAAGAACAAAGCTGGAGGCATCATGCTACCTGACTTCAAACTACGCTACAAGGCTACAGTAACCAAAACAGCATGGTACTGGTACCAAAAGAGATATATAGACCAACGGAACAGAACAGAGGCCTCAGAAATAACACCACACATCTACAACCATCTCATCTTTGACAAATCTGACAAAAACAAGAATTGGGGAAAGGATTCCCTATTTAATAAATGGCGCTGGGAAAACTGGCTAGCCATATGTACAAAGCTGAAACTGGATCCCTTCCTTACATCTTATACAAAAATTAATTCAAGATGGATTAAAGACTTAAATGTTAGACCTAAAACCATAAAAACCCTAGAAGAAAACCTATGCAATGCCATTCAGGCCATAGGCGTGGGCAAGGACTTCATAACTAAAACACCAAAAGCAATGGCAACAAAAGCCAAAACTGAGAAACGGGATCTAATTAAACTAAAGAGCTTCTGCATGGCAAAAGAAACTAGCATCAGAATGAAGAGGCAACCTACAGAATGGGAGAAAATTTTTGCAATCTACCCATCTGACAAAGGGCTAATATCCAGAATCTGCAAGAAACTTAAACAAATTTACAAGAAAAACAACCCCATCAAAAAGTGGGTGAAGGATATGAACAGACACTTCTCAAAAGAAGACATTTATGCAGCCAACGGATACATGAAAAAATGCTCATCATCACTGGTCATCAGAGAAATGCAAATCAAAACCACAATGAGATACCATCTCACGCCAGTTAGAATGGTGATCATTGAAAAGTCAGGAAACGACCGGTGCTGGAGAAGATGTGGAGAAATAAGAACGCTTTTACACTGTTAGTGGGAGTGTAAATTAGTTCAACCACTGTGGAAGACAGTGTGGTGATTCCTCAAGGATCTAGAACTAGAAATACCATTTGACCCAGCAATCCCATTACTGGGTATATACCCAAAGGATTATAAATCATGCTACTATAAAGACACATGCACACGTATGTTTACTGTGGCACTATTCACAATAGCAAAGACTTGGAACCAACCCAAATGTCCATCAATGATAGACTGGATTAAGAAAATGTGGCACATATACACCATGTAATACTATGCAGCCATAAAGAAGGATGAGTTCATGTCCTTTGCAGGGACGTGGACGAAGCTGGAAACCATCATTCTCAGCAACTATCACAAAGACAGAAAACCAAACACTGCATGTTCTCACTCAGAGGTGGGAATTGAACAATGAGAACACTTGGACACACAGTGGGAAACATCGCACACTGGGGCCTGTTGGAGGGTGGTGAGCTGGGGGAGGGATAGCATTAGGAGAAATACCTAATGTAAATGACGAGTTGATGGGTGCAGCAAACCAACATGGCACATGTATATCTATGTATCAAACCTGCACATTGTGCACATGTACCCTAAAACTTAAAGTATAATAAAAAAAAAAAGAACAAAAGCAAAAACAGGCCATTTTCAGTTAACTGGAAAGAAATTTTGAAATTTTACATGTATATAAAAGATTATTAATCACACTTAAATAAATGCATATTATAATAACAATGAAAAAATATATCTCTTCTAGCAGGTTTATACACAAACCATGTTTGATAATACAGTGTGGGTTATGGAGGAAAAGGCAAAATCATGTAATATCAGAGTGATGAGTTACAGAGTTTTTTTTCTTTTTCTTTTTTTTTTTTTTTTGAGACAGGGCCTTACTCTGTTGTCCAGGCTGTGGTGCAGTAGCACAATCTCGGTTCTCTGCAACCTCCACCTCCTGGGCTCAAGCGATTCTCCCACTTCAGCCTCCCAAGTAGCTGGGATTACATGCATGTGCCACCACACCTGTCTAATTTTTGTTATTTTTAGTAGAGATGAGGTTTCACCATGTTGCACAGGCTGTTCGTGAGCTCCTGAGCTCAATTGATCCACCATCCTCAGCCTCCCAAAGTGCTGGGATTGCAGGCCTGAACTACTGCGACCTTTGGAAGGCACTGAAAACTCTTTGGAAGACAGTTTGTTATATTACTCAACACTGAAAAATACACATCTAATTTCATCCAGCAATTTCACCGGTTGAATTTATCCTGTAAATTTATATTCCTATTTATGCACAAAGTATGAGGACATGAGGAATGCCCAGTCAGTGATGGAAGAAACCACAGCCGCTTTGTTGACTGCATCTTGTGTACTACTAGGCAAATTGTAGAGTCCAAAAAATAATTGTTGAATGAAGGAATGAACAGCAATAAGCCCTAAGTCCAATAACAGGTTAGATACATTTTAATACAGTCTAATATATCCATCCAGTAGAATAACAGCAGCCCAATAAAGAGTAAGATGGATGTATACCAGTTGATATGGGATGCTCCTAGTTCAAAGACAGGCAAGAAAGGCAAAATAGAAATCACACACAAACATGCTTGTGCAACCTCCGGCTGTTTAAAAAGATAAATGAGTAACACTAACCAGCCTCTGGGTATGTGACTGACAAACTAAGGTTTGAGGTAGGGAGCTTTTTTCCTTTAGAAAGTTACTGTTAGAAACTTACTTTTCACGTTTTAGGATTTTGTGTTACCTAGATTATTTTTACTATAATTTTACTTAAGTTAAAAACAACCTCAGGCTGCTCTATCTCTATGGAGTAGCCATTCTTTTGTTTCTTTACATTCTTAATAAACTTGCTTTCACTCTAAAACAAACAAACAAGAGAAACCCTCAAAAACCTCATACTGAGACACACTGGAATTTTGTACTATAATACCTTTCCTGCTAGGCAGCTGTGTGACACTGAACAAGCCACTTAAAGAAAGGGCTAGATCTGGTCGAACTGCTGAATGCTTACTGTGTGCCAGGCACTGTGCTGGGCACAGCTTGTTTTGTTAAACTGGTTAATGTTCAATCTTCACAAACAATCAATGAGACAGGCATTTCCATCATTATTTAACAGATAAGGACACTGAACCTAAAGTGACAGAACTCAAGGTCGCATCCCTCTTTCTGATTCCTATCTTTCCATCACCTCTTCTTTCAATGAGCTGTAACATACCGGAAACACAAAAGAACTGCCCGACTACAACCCAGACTCAAAGTATACTGGGTTGCTTTACTGTCTTGACACTTAAGTGTTACTAGTAATAATACTATGTTGCTACTATATGGCTTCAGAACTTCAGTTTTATCAGCAATTTCATTTTCCCCGCTACACGTAGTTAATCTGGTCACGTGTGATAAGTCTGAGCTTCCAACTTCTAAGCTGTTACTTTGTTTGTACCACAGGCTTTCCTACAGGGAGAGGAAGGCATGTCCCCCAAACTTTGTAGGTTCAGGAGACTCATCTAGCGCAGGAGTTCCCCATGCTTGAGATCAAATGGGCCATTATCCCATGACTCCAACACTTTCTAGCTTTGTCGTTTCCATGACCCAGAGAAACTGGAGGACCAGCTCTGGATTCTCGGAACATCTACAGCCTCAGCGCCCACGCCGGGTGGTTAGGGGCGCGTTACCCGCCAGGGTCCTGCCTGCACCCTGGGCTTCGGCAGGGGTCAGATATCCGGGGTCGTGGGGCGGGGGACGGGGCGGGTGAGGTGCGCACTGCCGAGCGCCCGGGGCACGCACGCTTACCCGCCAGGCCAGGTCCAGATCGAAATCCCTGGCGCGCAGGAACCGCAGCAGGAAGGAGTCGGTGAGCGGCAGCGGCGCGAGCGGGACGCCAGCTTCCCGGGCCCGGCGCCGCAGCGCCGCCAGGCCCGGCTGCAGCAACGGCGAGTGGTCCGGTAGCGCGTTGAGCTGCGGCCCCGCCGAGAGCTGGGATAGCGCCTCTGCCATGCCCGCCGCCGCTGCTGCAGCCGCAGCTACCCGGGCACCCGGGAAAAGCGCGCGCCCCGCGCCACCCTCGGCCCCGCCTCTGCGGCCGCTGCCCGACGCACAACCACCCTCCAGCCTGGCAGGGCGGCCTCCGGCCTCGCACGCCGGACCCGCGGCGAGCAGAGCTGCCTCTTAAAGGAAACCGCACAGTGTCCCCACGGGTGCTAGCCACCTGTATAGCAGCTTTAGTTAGGGACCGCAGCTTTTTCCCAGCGAGGGAAGCCACCGATGTTCAACACCGAGGAAACGATGTCAAAGTTAGTTGGGATGATTTTTACAATCTACTAGAGAATCTTTTTTTTTTCTTTTTCCTTCCTCCCTCTCTCTTCCTTCCATTCTTCCTTCGTTCCTGCAATCTTGGAGCTGAAAGGAGCCTTAGAACGAGCCTTTAATGGCCAGTGGCCGACGCGCTACTGAGCCCTCTCCCTTCTCCTTCCATCAGATTTCAGGCTGATGACCCCTCGCCTCGCATTGGATTACAGCATGCATTCTAAAACACGCATTCCATAATGCCTCCTTAGCAGCCTCACCGCTTTTCTCCCTTCCTCCCGATTCGGGAAAACTTCTCTAATCCTGGCACCGGCCCCTGTTACTGACGCAAATAAATGAATAGCGTGTACCCTGCCCCCCTTCCGCACCAATATTTATATATTTATATATTTTATTAATTTATTATTTACTTATTTAGAGACAGGGTCTCACTGTCGCCCAGGCTGGAGTACAGCCTTCTGATCAAGGCTCACAGCAGCCTCCAACTCCTGGGCTCAAGTGATCCTCCCGCCTGGGCCTCCCAAAGTTTTGGGATTACAGGCCTGAGCCACCATGACTGGCCTCCATATATTTTTAGCACCATAAACTTACTCTGTTACACTCCACCATCACTAAACTTTAAGCATGTCTACTCGCTAAAATGGACAGTCCAAAGCTGTTATATGATTGTGTCTATGAAAGCCTGGGGAATGAAGATGAAGTAGGGAAATAATGTGGAAACTTGAAAGGTTGTTCCGTTGTCCTTTTCTTGATTTCTCCATATTGGAACTAGCCTAGAATTGTTTTGTCTTCCCAAGAAAGAATCCATGAAACCGTTTCTTATTAAATGCATACTATGCTCCAGGTAAATGCTGGACTTGGAGAAAAACAGATTAAACCAAATCTTTGCTTTTAAGGAGCTCAGAGGGTGGAGAAAGATACTGCCATTTCATTCATTAAAGAAAGAGTGATTGGGTGGTTACTGTGTCCAGACCCTATTCTAGGTACTGAGGGCACTCCTGTGAACAAAATAGACACAACTCTTGCTTTCAAGGAGTTTTCATTCTTTTGGGGGAGGGAATGGATGATTAACAAGATAAATCAGTAAATAATGTGATATAAGAAATGGCAGTCAATGCTACGGGGAAACAAAGCCAAAAAGTGGGCAGCACCTACAGTGACGTTGGAATAAACACCTGAGTGAGGTGAGCGAGCTGGCCCAGGGGTATCTGGGACTGGAAGGCTGTGGGCTTTGGCTTCTGTTCTGAGGGAGATGGGAAGCATTAAAGTAAATAATCCCAATCCAATCAGAAAGCAACTATACATGGGGACAAAAGATTCCTAGCTTTGGCTTATACTCAGAGTGAGACGGAAGCTATTTGAGTAAAGGTTTACAAGTCAATGTGACAAGTGTACAAAACAGGTTTGGAGACCACGGTGTGAGAACACAGAGGAACACTACCGACACTGCCTAAGAGATCTGGAAAGGCCTCACAAAGGGGCTGTTTGCATGGCCTTAGTGAATGCACTGGGAATGTTTGCCAACCAAAGGAGAGAGGGGGAAGGAAGAAAGTACTAGTCAAGAGGGGCTAACTGTGCAAGGCCTTTCTGGAAGCTCCGAAGAATTAAAAGACAATGGTAGCCTTTCTTCTCTAGAAGTTTTAAGTGTCTAAAAGTAATAAGAGAGGGCCTATAGAGCGTGTTTTCCTCCCTTCCAAAAGATTTTTTTCAACGCACTCTCCTACTTGTTTTTAGTAATTAGCATCCACTTTTTTGAAATTGGGCAGAAAGTTCAGTGAGAGATCGGGGACATTATCTAGCTATAGCCATTGTAGGTGCAAAGAGAATGTCTCTTACCCTCTGAAAGTTCCATGATTTTAGTCTGTAAAACAAACTGACAGTAGACAGACTAATGGGAAAAAGGCACATGCGTATATTAACGTGTGTAAACAAGGGAGTCATACACAAAGTATGAGACTTAAAGAAGGGGCCAGATAATGAAGTTTTATACCATCCTGAGGTTGCAGAAAGAATAGGGGCTTGGGGCTTCTCGAGGAGAGATGGAGACACAGGTTATGGGAAAGTGAGGGGGAAAGCATGGCATAGAGCCTACCTAGTTTTGCAGATAAAATCCTCCAGGGAGGAGCTCTCAGAAAGAATAAGACAGGAGCCTGTAGTAACAGTTTCCCTAGTGGACCTTTAAGGTGTCCAACTTTCAGTCCCTTTTTCCCAAAAGTTAATCTTTCCTAGATCCAGAGAAGGGGAGCCTCAGAGAAAGCTTGGATGTTTATTTCACCTATATGGATTTTCTCTACAGATACAAATCTCCCCTATAAAAGACAGCTTTTCAGGGCTATTCTTGTGCTGGCAGTCCCTCTGAATAGCCATCTCAAAATAGACCAAAGGAGTATATTGTGAATGGCATATTTTTGGTTTCCTTCATTGTAGTATCCTTTTTTTTTTTTTTTTTTTTTTTTGAGACGGAGTCTTGCTCTATTGCCAGGCTGGAGTGAAGTGACGCAATCTCAGTTCACTGCAACCTCCGCCTCCAGGGTTCAATAGATTCTCCTACTTCGGCCTCCTGAGTAGCTGGGACCACAGTCGCGCACCGCCATGCCTAGCTAATTTTTGTATTTTTAGTAGAGATGGGGTTTTACCATGTTGGCCAGGATGGTCTCGATCTCTTGACTTCGTGATCAGCCCGCCTCAGCCTCCCAAAGTGCTGGGATTTCAGGCGTCAGCCACTGTGCCCGGCCTAGTATCCCTTTTTAGAACTGATAAGTCTGTTATTTCTGCATCTGTGAAACTCTTCTAAGAAATCAATAAGATTGATTGATTGATTGCCATTAAACTCAGCGAAAATGAAGCCAACATGGAGCCCAGATGGTGGTGAGAGGTGGCTCCTAAATACCTAAGAGGTGGCAGAGGAAGCAGTGGATATCTATAACTCAAGTGGGAAGCAACGCCAATGTCAGCAGTTAGCCCAGAGGTAGAAAAGATTGCACGACTATGGGAAAGAGAGAAAAAAGTTGAAGAATTGAGGGGCAGACATAAAAGGTGAGAATTTTACACTAAAACTTGATTACTTTGGGGGTAAATTATACAGATCGTGCTTCTGTCTTTCAACAATGTTATCTTGGATTTATATAAAAATTTTAGAATTCTTGGCACAAGCTTTCAAGAGCTGTTACTCAATTTTTGTTTTGAAATGTTTTCAAATTTTCTATGCTCATATTTTACTCTGGTGAGCTCTTGTGTTTACCGAAAATGCATCCAGGCCTCTGGCTGAAAGAGTCCAAAGGGATTTGGGATTTCTGGAACTAATGGTATGAGGAAATAAAAGCAAAACTGGAATGAAAAGTTAGTTGACTTTTGTAGCTACCTTACAATTTACTCTGAAATTATTTAACATTTAGTTATTCATTAGCATAATAATTCATAAGTATACCAATTTATTTTACTTTCAGCTTCACAGAAAAGACAAATATTTTTCACTGTTAAAAGATAACATTTTCAAAAAGAGATAAAATTATGACACTTATACATATATAAAACTGAACATGTGTTAAAGATTTTATTCAACTGGTAAGGAGGAAAGTAGACACATATTATTGCAAGTTCAAATAAGTAAAAAAAAAAAGCACACATTTACATGGAGTAAAGGATGTTGAAAGGGATGTGCAAATGGAGGCAAAACTAACTTCTTTCACAGTGAGGGAGAGAGGTCAATCAAAACTCCTCCAGGCAGTTCAGAATTAGCATGTTATTAGACAAGAATTATTTGCCATTGCTATCAGTTATCTACAGTTCACAGAATTGTAAAATAGCTTCGATAGAATGAGAATCAAATAATGCAGGAGGTGCCATCTAGAGTCTATGTAATGCATAATTTTCCACTGAAGCACAAATATTACCCCACATCACTTGGGAAACTCTATGTAAAATTTATAAAATAATATTTACCATAGAACATTTCAACCACATGTAAAAATAATAGTAATGAATACCAATATACAGCCTGCTTCAGTAATCAATGATATTTTGCCAATCTTGTTTTATCCACCTCCCCTACTTTTTAAATAAGCTGAAATATTTTAAAGACATACCCACATATCATACTATTTTAAATATCATACTCTTGTAAATACTACAAAATAAATTTTTTACATCACCACAATACCATTTTTCACACTTAAAAAATTAGCAACAATTCCCCAGTATTATCTAGTACCCACTCTGTATTCAAAATTCCCTGATTATCTCAAAAATATCTCATTTAAGTTCTTCAAATTAGGATCCACATACAGTTCATACCGTGCATTTGGTTGCTGTGCATAAGTGTCAAGAATAGCCTCTCTCTTTTTTAAATGCTATTAATTTGTCGGTATAACCAGGTCAATTTTGTTCAGCATTTACCATCTTCTGGATTTTTCTGATTGCTTCTTACTGGCATCATTAAATTGTTTTTCTTTTCCCTGCGTTTCTGGTAAAGAATAGTTAGATCTAGAGGATTGGTTAGATTTAGATTAAATCTTACTTTGGCAAGAATGTTTCATGAGGTGCATCACATGAAAAGGTATATAATATATATTTTATTCCCAGTGTAGATCCTCACAAAAGAGGAAAATGCTTTGAGAATGGACCATGCAATGCTTCCATGGTACATCTCAAAAGATATTCCCCTGATGCTAGTGGACGACCCAACATCAATCAGCTCACTCTCTGATCTGCCTATCTCCAATGGGAATCTTATTGCCCTAGAAGGCAAATGTTTCCACAGCCTCAAAGTGTTTGAATTGTTCTTTCTCCCCGTCTAAATGCACAAAGAAATGAACAGCCCCCTGCAGTAATAACTATTTACTGCAACTGCTCTCAGACGTCTCCAAAACTGCTGCCCTTGCCAGTGACCTGGTAGCTATTGCACACACAGTGGCTAAGTGCTTTCTCACAAAACACAGTAATCCCTGGTACCCCCTAAAGCCAAAAAGATCATGGAACTCAAGATGTATTAAAGACTTAAATGTAAAACCCAAAACCATAAAAATCCTAGAAGAAAGCCTAGGCAATAGCATTCAGGACACAGGCATGGGCAAAGACTTCATGACTAAAACACAAAAAGCAATTGCAACAAAAGCCAAAACTGACAAATGGGATCTAATTAAACTAAAAAGCTTCTGCACAACAAAAGAAACTGTCATCAGAATGAAGAGGCAACCTACAGAATGGGAGAAAATTTTTGCAATCTACCCATTTGACAAAGGTCTAATATCCAGAATCTGCAAGGAACTTAAATAAATTTACAAGAAAAACAAACAAACAACCCCATCAAAAAGGGGGCAAAGGATATGAACAGACACTTCTCAAAAGAAAACATTTATGCGCCAACAAGCATATTTTAAAAAGCTCATCATCACTGATCAGTAGAGAAATGCAAATCAAACCCATAATAAAATACCATCTCACACCAGTCAGAATGGCGATTATTAAAAAGTCAGGAAACAATAGATGCTGGTGAGGCTGTGGAGAAATAGGAATGCTTTTACACTGTTAGTGAGATTGCAGATTAGTTCAACCATTGTGGAAGACAGTGTAGTGATTCCTCAAGGATCTAGAACCAGAAATACCATTTGACCCAGCAATCTCATTACTGGGTGTATACCCAAAGGAATATAAATCATTCCACTCTAAAGACACATGCACACATATGTCTATTGCAGCACTATTTACAATAGCAAAGACTTGGAACCAACCCAAATACCCATCAATGATAGACTGGATAAAGAAAATGTGATATATATATATACACACATACACACCATGGAATACTATGCAGCCATAAAAAATAATGAGATCCTGTCCTTTGCAGGGACATGGATGAAGCTGGAAGCCATCATCCTCAGCAAACTAACACAGAAACACAAAACTGAACACTGCATGTTCTCACTCATAAGTGGGAGTTGAACAATGAGAACACACAGACATGGGGAGAGGAACAACACACACTGGGGCCTTTTGGAGGTTGGGGGGCAAGGGGAAGGAGAGCATTAGGACAAATACCTAATGCATGCGGGGCTTAAAACCTAGATGACGGGTTGATAGGTACAGCAAACTGCCATGGCACATGTATACCTAGGTAACAGACCTGCACAATCCACGTATGTATCCCAGAACTTAAAGTAAAATAAGAAAGGAAAGGAAAGGAGAAAAAGGAAAGGAAAGGAGAAAAAGGAAAGGAAAGAAAAGGAAAGGAAAGGAAAGGAAAGGAGGAAAGGAAGGAAGGAAGGGAGGGAGGGAAGGAGGGAAAACGAAAGGAAAGGAAGAAAGAAAGATCATGGAACTCAATGCAAAAGAAAGCAGAGCTTTAGACCTGAGAAAAACCTGTCCATAACTCTAGCGACTCCATGAGGAAGACAAAAGACCTTAAAGAGGAGGTGTGTGGCACCTTTTTCTGGGTTCCTCAAGGGGTCTAAGGGTGCGAGAAATCTCTAGATTTCTTCATGTGGCAAAAGGAAGGAGGAGCCAAAGTGGAAATAAATGGAAGAACAAGTCTTAGAGGAGTCAATTGGGAGAGATTTTAAGCTTTCCAAAGGCGAATGCAGTTTTGCATTTTTCTCATTAAAAAAAACATGCCAACAAGAGAGGATGCAAACAGAGGGACCAGTCCCTCTGAGATTAACACCTTATTAAAAACGATTTCAGTCGACTGAAAAAACTTTCCAGCAACAGGGCCCAAAAGAGAAAAAGTAGAAAGATCTTTAAAAAAAAAAAAATCATAACTTGTTATCAGCTTTCAGTTAAGCTGGCTTCTGACCTTAGAGTTCTTTAAAAAAAAAAAAAAAGTTTTCAAATCTCTTATCAGATTTCCGCCAGCACAACCAGCCAATATTCCTGGCTTTTGAACTTTTTTTTTCTGTTAAACCAAAGGTATCTTTCCAACTGACTCACTAAAATCAATAAGCCTTAACCAAGGTTATTACTGAAACTAAGGACACCCTAGACAGCTCCAAAGAGTCGCAAAGCAGTTTTCACAAGATGCAGGACCACAACAAAGATGGCTCAAAGAAAGGAAAGTTCTACTGGCCTCAAACAGGGAATAACCCATGTTTCTGTACAGCCATATTCTCTAGGCTCTCAGCTTCTCAACTGACCATCTACCTACAAAGACCCAAAAGCCTCGTGTGCTCTCGGAGATGGAAGAAGACAGGCAATCAAAACCTGTCGTTGAAAGGGAAAAGGATCAGTAACAAAAGAGTACCTCCAAAAGTATCTTTTTAGAAGTATAACTTTCCAATGGTGTACTTATTCTTGTAGCGACTCAATCCAATAAGTCTCTTCATGAAAAGCCCAGGAGGTAATTTTCCAGATTTAGAATAAGCTTTCACCATATAAGCAAGAGATGTTTCTTGGAGAGAGCATAGAAAAGGCAATCTCAATGATTATCCAAGACAGACAGACAGACAGACAGAAAGAAAGAAAGAAAGAAAGAAAGAAAGAAAGAAAGAAAGAAAGAAAGAAAGAAAGAAAGAAAGAAAGAAAATTCACTCCTAAGAATAGGCTGAGATAGTAAAATACTTGTTGCCACAGATGGCTATCAATAGTGTTTGTTCTGCTGAAGTCTCAGAGAAGAAAAAAAAAACATAGCATTTGTGCATACAGGGCCGCCAATATCCCACAAATCTGTGGATATTGTTAACATACCTGTTAATCCATGACACTGGGTACCTTCTCCTGGGATTGCACATTGCCAGGACTAACCAGACAACAACGTTGAGATGACAAAAGCCTCTTATGGATGGGACTTTTTATTAAGACAAACTGTCCTGAGAGCTTGACACATTTGGAACAAAAAGTGTGCTGCTTAAAATTGTGTGTGTCTTGGGTTCCAGACTTTTCAGACAGGGCTACTGGACAAGACGTGAAAATCACACCCAGAATGACAGTGCTCCCACTTGGTCACAAGTCAAGCTCTCAAAAACATTAAAGCAAGACAAGAGGAGAATCTCATTCAGTTTTTATTCATGGTTCTCATATTCTCTACCAGTGGGACAGAATCTATCTGATGGTATAACCCAAACCTTTCTTTCATAAGCGCTGAGTCCTTGGTGGCCCTAACTTTGTTGGGTTAACGTAGTTTTTCTTAATTATTACCACATAACATAGAACTCTTGGGTGAATTCCTTAGGGTGCAAACATGGTCTTTCTTACCCCTCTTCTGTAGCTGAAACCCAATTTCTCCTTAGTAATTCAGATCATGAAAAGTCTCTTCATGAAAAGCCCAGGAGGGGCTAGAACTTGGCTAGTACCATGACTCCCCTTTTCTGAAGGTCAATTCAATAGTAAGAGAAGCTGTAAATGGCTATGTGACAGTTTCAGTTTCTAATTTATTACAACCGTAACTGTATTCTCTAATCAAATAATTCTCTCGGGCACTAGGACCTCTAAATTTTCTGAATCAAAGCTTTTTGATACAGTAAACAAAACTTAGTAAGTATGTTATTAGATGTAATAATAAGAGACACATGGTCACTTTTATCTATTGTTTCCTGACCCTTGTCTTATGTAATAGTGTTTCTGCACCAAATATTGACCATGTGTTTAAGGTATATCGATATCCTCTAAAGCAAATTATAAATCTTGCAGGACGTTTTATCTCAGGTGACACCATAACTGAGTCTTAGGTTGGTTCTTTGTCAATCTTTAGTTGATTCTAAGTCAATCAACTGTATCTAGGTGGTAAGAAGCTGGCAAGCCCAGTGAATTCTGTTGGAATGAGCTCTTCGCTATGCCTACTATGCCATAAAATAAATTCTGCAGTCTGAGGCAATGATGTGTGGGATACTACAGTGATGACAACACATCAGTGATGACAAAACAGCATCTACCCACAATGGTGTTTCTCAAGCTACTTTGGTGAGGAAAGCCAATTTATATGTGAAATGTGTAACTTTTCTATGAGAACATATTACTGCCTCTCCCTGATGTAAGTGGTTCAGTGTAATCAACAGGTCAGCAGCTGAATTGTCTCCCCAGAGAACAGTGCCATATTGGGGCTCAGTTGGCTTACATTGATGTCAAATTGGGGAAGAACCAGTTCAGACTTAGTGAAGGGAAGTCAGGTTTTTGAGTCATGTATACAGCCCACATTTCTGCCATCATGTAATTGCCACTTTGTAATGGAACCCATTAAATTGGCAATAGGATGCCTGGTGATAAAAAGGATTACACACAGAATGGGTTGTCTTATCCTCTTGATTACTGACAGACTCCTCTGCAGTGGAGACCTTTAGTAACCTTTTGTCATCACCTTTCCATCAGAAATCCTTGTCTCCAAAAGGTATTTATATTTGAAGCCTTTGCCCATCTCAGGAGATACATCCACATGTTTCCACCCATCTGCCTGATGGCCAGATCTTTAATACTGTTGTTTCCAAGCCTGTTATCCCAACAACCCATTAGCCACTGTACATAAAACAGAGTAGATATGTATTTCAGGCTTTTCTCCTACAACATGAAGCAGACAACCAGATGTACCTGAAGTTCTGACCACTAGAAAGGTTTCCATTTACCATCATCTTTCAGGGGTAACCTGAATGAATGCATCATGAAGTAGTTGTTTACATCCAATTTGTGCCTTTTTGGTGTAGGCCCATTCATGAACTGGGCCATGCTTTTCCTCCTCTATTAACTAATTACAGGAATTCTCCATAAGACAATAGCTGGGAGTCACGGGAGAGAAGGCAAAACAGCAGGGTCAGGTACTATGAAGATTTGGGCTGCATACTTATGAAATTTTTCTATGCTTCCTTACCTGCTAGAGCCCCGCTTTGTATATATTCTTTCCATTTTACAACAAAATGCTGCTGCAAACATTCAGTTTTATGATTCATTAGATCAGGTAACAAACAATTGATGATGAACAATTCAGATTAGATATGCACTTGGTGTTCCACGGTCAGACCTCCAGTCTCTACCAGAGCCCTATAGCAAGCCAGGAGCTCTATTTGAATGAAGAAATGTTGTGAGCAGAACAGGGCATGACCTTACTAAAAAATCCTAGAAGTATGCACTGTGATTCTCCTAATGAGGCACCTCTGTCTGCCACAGTCATTTCCAACACCATTGGGTGGGTCATAAGACTCAAATGGAAGGGCAGTTGGTGCTACAGCTTGGACCTACTGCAAAGCCTTTTCTTATTTCATGCCCCATTCAACACTGACAGTCTGACAGCTTGATGCCAAGTAGTTTGGAGCAGCAGGCTCCAATGTGGTAATATGTTGCTTCTAAAATCCAAGGGGCCAATCAGATGTACCTCTTTCCTCACTGACATGGCAGCACCTGAACTAATATGAGGTCCATTTCTGTCCTCTGGCATGTGCCAACTGACTAAAACACCTCAATTGTTGGCTATATCCTGCTCACCAGACCCAACTAACATATAATAATGTAACAGACCGGTGTGCTGAATAGTTTCTGTTTTCACTCCAGGTGCACCCACTATTCTTTCCCACAATTCTCTGTGTGCCATAAAACTGACCTTCATTGATTTCCTCAATGAGCTCCCTTGACCTCTGGCTTCAAATTGTGACATGGAAGCAAAACCAGAGATAAAATAATGACACAAATTTTTTTGGTGGTAAAATATACGTAACATGATATTTATCATTTTAATCGCTTGTAAGTATACAATTAAGTTCAGTTTAACATATTCATTCCCAAATTATTCACTACTATCTGTACATACAATGTTTTCATCATTCTCAACAAAAACTCTGTACCCATTAACCAATAATTCCCCTCCTCCTACTCCCGCAGTTTCTGGTAACCTCTATTCTACTTTCTGTCTCTATGAATTTGCCTATTGTAGGTATCTCATGTAATAGAAGGCTAAAGTTTTCTAATAGAAAACTGAAGTAATATTTTTTACTTTTGCCTGGAACATTACTGATCCTTGTTTCATTTCTCAGAATCAAAGAAACTGATTTTGAGCTATTTATGGCCTTTAATAATTGAGTAAGGTATAATATACCTGTGAACAAAATTTGGAGCATATTTGTTTCTCCGTCTCTGCCTGGCTTCTCCAGAATTTGGAAACTAGTTGTGAGTATTCTTAATTTATGGCAATATAGTTGTTTGCATCAGTGCAATAAAAATCCATGGAATGGTTCCATATTTGTTTTTCTCTGCCTGAACTATTTTACTTAACATAATGTTTTCAAGGGCCATCCATGTTGTAGTATGTATCAAATTACATCCCTTTTATGGCTGAATAATAGTTCATTTTATGTGTACAACACATTTTCTTGATCCATTCATCTGTCCATGGATCCTTGGGTTGCTTCCTCTTTTGGTTATTGTCAATAGGGCTGTTATGAGCATTTGTATACAAATATGTTTTAGTCTTTATGTTCAGTTTCTCTGGATATATACACAGGAGTAGACTTTCTGGGTACTATAGTAGTTCTCTACTTAATTTTTTGAGGAAATGACACATTGTTTTCCATAGAGGCTTTAATTGGTATAATCTTTTAATCCTTGCCACCCAGCAGGTCATGGGTATAAACCAAAGGTCATGGGGAAGAGGTGGGGGAGTTGGTAAATCGGATGTAGTGCTCGACATTCCCAAAGTCAAAATATGGTAGTTTTACTTAATTGAAAACTGGCTTAGAGTTCATAACCAATGGGGCTTAGTGCTTTCACGGATTCTTTTAATAAATTCTGAATTTTGATGCCATAGGGGATGATAATTGTATGGAGAAACATGTGATAGAGACAGGAGACAGCCAAATGCCACCCAGGTCATTGTGCACAGGGGGCTTCCCCAAACCTGCCCATGGTGAAAAATTCTGTCCCTTAACACATTATTTTCTTAATGTGCGTTAAGGAAAATAAGTAAATGTGGAGTGGCTCAGACCAGGAGTCTACTTGCACACTAGGAGAATGGGGTGGAGCACCAGGAATTCACACCTTATGCAGGGGAGAGGAGCCTGGCCTCTCCAGCTCATGTGTGGTGTCCTGGTATTCAATCTGTGAGATGGGAGCCTGTTAGCAGGATGTCCTCTTTTCACTGGGAGCTTTATTTTAATAAATTCCACTCTCCCTGGGGACGGTGGCTCATGCCTGTAATCCCAACACTTTGGGAGGCCAAGGTGAGCAGATCACCTGAGGTCAGGAGTTCAAGACCACCTTGACCAACGTGGAGAAACCCTGTCTCTACTAAAAATACAAAATTAGCTGGGCGTGGTGATACATGCCTGTAATCCCAACAACTCGGGAGGCTGGGGCAAGAGAATTGCTTGAACCTGGGAGGCGGAGGTTGCAGTGAGCTGAGATTGCGCCATTGCACTCCAGCTTGGGCAACAAGAGTGAAACTCCATCTCAAAAAATATAAATAAATAAATAAATACCACCCTCCTCACCTTTCAATGTGTCCACGTGCCTAATTTTTCCTGGTCGTGACACAAGAACCCAGATTTTAGCTTAACTAAAAAGCAAAAAATCTTGCATTATGTTCATGGCCCATATGGGCACATGAGAAAAGCTGATTATATGCTATCAGTCACAATGAAGTTGTTATGTTAAGTTATTGCAAACCATGAAGATAACCAAATTGCTTTGTCAATCATGTTTCCAACTGCAACTACCCTGGACAGTTATTCACAGACAATTGTTGTCTTATTTTGATTCTTTTCAAAAGTTGTTTTATAATCAGCTATAGGACTTTGACAGGTGCTCTCAAATGCAGGTTTCTGATAACTTTGGAGATTATGACATTGAAATAAAGGAAAAACGTACAGGACTCATGAAGAGCTGAAATGTTCATGTATATCAAACAGAACAAGAGTTAACAGAATGGACTGAACTAATAGAAAACTGAAGTAATGTTTTCTGACTTTGGCTTGGAACATTGCTGATCCTTATTTTGTTATTCAGAGTCAAAGAAACTGATTTTGAGCTATTTATGGCTTTTAATAATTGAGTAAGGTATATTCCTGAGAACAAAATTTGGAGCATATTTGTTTCTCTCTGCCTGGCTTCTCCAGAATTTGGAAACTAGTTGTGAGTGTTCTTAACTTATGGCAATATAGTTGTTTGCATCAGTATAATAAAAATTCATTTTCTTTTGCAACAGGACACAAATGTAGAAACTGATTTTTTTTACCAAGGCTTTGACTGGAAGGGTGTGCTTCCTTTTAAGGAGTCAAGCTCGACTTGCAGAGCCAATAAAAGCCCCTTGGGAAAACTGGACTTGTCTACACAGTCCCTGTACAGGGTTCCTAACCTGCAAATAAAGAATGAGTGAGAAAAGAATGTCACTTTCTGGCGGGGCACGGTGGCTCATGCCTGTAATCCCACCACTTTGGGAGGCCGAGGCTAGCAGATCACTTGAGACCAGGAATTTGAGACTAGCCTGGCCAACATGGAGAAACTGTCTCTTCTAAAAAACACAAAAACTAGCTAGGCATGGCAGCACACACCTGCAGTCCCAGCTACTCAGGAGGCTGAGGCACGAGAATTGCTTGAACCCAGGAGGCAGAGGTTGCAGTGAGCCAGGATCATGCCACAGCACTCCAGAGCAAGAGTCTGTCTCAATTAAAAAAAAAAAAAAAAAAAAAGAATGTCACTTTCTAACAGGCCCAGGAACTCCATACTCTTGGGACCTCAAGAAGAGAGAAGTTTACCCAACTCACAGGTACTTGAGGGTACAAACTCATGGCTGGGTTTGGCTTTAGAAAGTCCTATCTGAGATTCTTTGTGGAATAGAGTTCCATGAAAGCCAATTTTAAAAGCCTATGTAGAAATAATTATTCTTGCTGCACTTTATGCAAATAATCAGGCCGAGTATAAGACTAAAGTTTATTTTACAAACAACCAGTCCCATTATGATTTGTTTTTAACAAAAATGAGGGCCGGGCGTGGTGGCTCATGCTTGTAATCCCAGCACTTTGGGAGGCTGAGGCAGGCGGATCACGAGGTCAGGAGATCGAGACCACGGTGAAACCCCATCTCTACTAAAAACACAAAAAATTAGCTGGGCGTGGTGGCGGACGCCTGTAGTCCCAGCTACTTGGGAGGCTGAGGCAGGAGAACGGCATGAACCTGGGAGGCGGAGCTTGCAATGAGCAGGGATCGTGCCACTGCACTCCAGCCTGGGTGACAGAGTGAGACTCCGTCTCAAAAAAAAAAAAAAATGAGGACTGGACAGAAAGAAATTGTGTTTCAGGACTTATCATACATTTGTCATTAAATTCTGGACTCATTAGTTGTTATTAACTTTTTGCCTACATTTTAGACTAACTCTGCTTATTCCTGTGAACCAACCAGCAATCTACAACTGCAGCTCAGAAGGAACAAAAGGGATGGGTAATGTAAAAATCTGGATCAATATTCTAGCTCTGAGCAATTATCCTGCAAATCCTGCCAAGTGATGGGAATAAATAGGGTGCCCAGAGTCCAGAGGTTTCTTTTTGGGACAGTAAGACCAAGGGAACTAACCAAAGCCAAGCCCCATGCACCTGAATCTTAGCAAGCATAATTCTAGCTACCAGTTATCTGGGTGTGTCACAAGACATCCTTTTCTCTCCCTTGTTGGAGGAGGACTCAATTCCACAGCTTTGCCTTAGCATTCGGCTTATGATAAAAAGTCCATGCAATCCCCTGAGACACATTTTTGTCCAAATTCAGTTCCAAGTTTAGAGTCAAAGCCTTAGGAAAGAAAACTGGATCATAGGGATCCAGAGGCAAACAGTAAAGGAAGTTAAAAGGCATAGCACACGTGAGCTTGACTAATTCCTCCTGTTTCATGGATAAATGTCATGCTAGTGTTCATGGCATAAATGAGGTCTAGGGAAATTGAAGGCCACTGACAGCATGGGAAATAGGAAGTACGTGGGTAAGAGCTTTCTGTGTTGTAGACACTGCAAGATCATCTGAAACTTTATTTTGGAATCACCAAGCTAAAACAGCTTGTTTCAAAACTGAAGTGACAGAAAATCATTCAATCTGTTTTCCTTATCTAAAAAGACAGGAATTGGACCAGACACTTTCTTAGGTATAAACGTTATAGTTCTAAAATATTCATAAATATTCAACCTGAAATTTGCTTTTTCTCCTGTAATATCTTAAATGGCAGTATTAATATGACTAATATTATCTAGAAAGTATAAAAATCTTCTTTGTCATGAAAGAGCTTCTGTACGGTATAAAAGTAAAACAAACCTAAATAGCCGTATCTACTTGGCATGTAGCGTCTAGAATTCACACTAAGAAAAGCCCTCTTCCCAAGTGATGCCCCACCCCCAGCAAGGATGACAGCAGCAGAGTGATCATTGAGAAAGGAATTTTATATGCTGGAAACTATTTTCTGTGTTACAGTTATAATTTAACATCAGATTAAGAATATGAAAAATGCCAGTTTGTCTGGTTTCAGAGAATAATGTTAACACATAATTATTCTGCTACATGAAAGTCATTTGTATAGATCGTCATAGTCTGGGAATAGGCATAAGTATCTTAACGCAGAGTTTTTAAGAAGAATGAGGCACCCAGACATCTGTAGTCTGTTTATTCAGTGGTAATCTACTTTTTTTAGGGTAGTGTACTAAACGAGTTGGCTACCCAGTGTTGTAAATATCCAAAGGCCAATGCCAGCATGTGCTTACTTAACCTTGCCCTTTGAGTTAGTTCTGGACATCAGTTATACAAATTAACTTTCATCCTATTAGCCAAGTTCAAATAATACTTCAAAACAGTATTTGCTTTTTTATACTACACAAAAATTTGGTATTTTCCTGATTTAAATGTTTCCAAAATGTATTTTTATACAGCTTGCATAAACTATAATCAAAGAAATAAAACAAGGAATTTTTTTTTTTTTTTTTTTTTTTGGTAGAGATAGGGTTTTGCCATGTTGCCCAGGCTGGTCTCGAACTCCTGAGCTCAGGTGAGCTACCCACCTCGGCCTCCCAAAGTGCTGGGATTATACACATGAGCCACCATGCCTGGCCAGAAATACTATTTTTAATACATCAGATTAGAATTGGTTAAATGAAGATTAAAGATCAGCATGATTGTTAAGAAGAACATTAGGAAACCAATACTTACACAGAACAATACACCACAGAGAGTGGGAGTATAGTTCGGCGCACCTGTCCAAATTGTTTGGCAATTCATATTCAGATGCTCTGGGGAAAAAGTGCATGCAATTTAACCCAAAGATTTATTTCGAGGAAATAATTGGACAAGAATATAAAGGACGACATTCAAACATGCTCATTGCATAAGTGGTAAACTCAGAGATTTCTCGCTAAATATTTAAAAGTTAAGGCCTAAAGTCTCTGTTGTGAAATCCCCCTAACTGAATGTAACAATCAGGAGAGGGGGCATCCTCTTGCTACAGCTCCAGGAGAGCTGACCAAGCTGTGTCATTCACAAGAGGAGTAAGAGGATCATGGCCTGAGCCCAGGAGGACCATGGCTTGAGCCCAGGAGGTTGAGGCTGCAGTGAGCCAAGATCGCAGCACTGCACTCCAGCCTGGGCAACAGAGTGAGACCCTGTCAAAAACAAAAAGAAAAAAGAAAACAAATCAACTCATTTCAGGTCTTTGGTTAAATATGCCTAGATTTGGGCTGGGCAGTGGCTCATGGCTATAATCCTAGCACTTTGGGAGGCCGAGGCGGGTGAATCACCTGAGGTCGGGAGTTCAAGACCAGCCTGACCAACATGGAGAAATCCTGTCTCTACTAAAAATGCAAAATTAGCCGGGCGTGGTGGCACATGCCTGTAATCCCAGCTACTCTGGAGGCTGAGGCAGGAGAATTGCTTGAACCTGGGAGGCAGATGTTGTGGTGAGTCGAGATCATGCCATTGCACTCCAGCCTGAGCAACAAGAGCGAAACTCCATCTCAAAAAATATATATATATACACACACACACACACACACACATGTATATATACATATATATATACCTAGATTTTCTTTAGACAATTATATTCTTTTTTTAAAAAAAAATCTCCTAATCTTCTACATTTGCATTATGGTCAACTTACTATGTGCCTCGTTAGGCAGTGTGGAAGAAACTACTAGTACCACCTGTATTTGTGGTTCCCTTGCTGGACAGGCAGCTAGACCACATTTCCCAATGAACCCTCCTCTTGCAGTTGGGTGGGACTTGTGCCTGAATTCTGGCCAGTGAAATTTAAGCAGATATGATATGTGATGTCAAGAGCCAATTAGGAAAACAGATATAAAGCATTTCTAGTAACAGAAAATTAATGAAGATTATTGCTTGCACAGGTATTGGAAGGGCTCAGAAAGTGAAAAGAAGAGTAAAGTGATGAAATACACAGATTAGTAATGTCAGAAAGCACCTATCACGTACATGATTGGAAGAATAATGGGAAGAGTTGGTGTCACCAGAGACCAGAAATGTAGAGGAGATGCCACCTGGGCTGGTGCTTGGGACCACAGAGAAAGAGCCCTTGAGCTGTTGCTGGATCCACTGAAAGATGGAGGGACCACCACAGAGCACTGCTGGGATCATGAGGAAGAGGCCCCTAGCAGGTTCTGGGACCACGAGCAGGATCTGAGTGCTGATGCTGAGACTGAGGAAGTCAGCACCGGGAATGGGCTGTGCCCATTGGATAATGAGACAGTTAAAAGACACTTTTCCATAGCTGGCTGCTTCTGAAAGAATATTGACACAATGAAGGATGTGTTCCTTTTCCTTTCCCCCCATCTTCTAATCTCCCACTATCTTCTCATTGGTTGAAAGAAGTTGACCAGAAGCCAGCTAGCAAAAGAGTCTGAGAAATAAGTTTCCAAGGCTCTCAGCCCAAAAATATGTATCCAGGCACAGAAGGGAGAGGTGGGCATAGGGACTGAGAGCAAAGAGGCAGATGACAGGCGAAAGGCCAACTGCTGAGAGCCTGGAATGCCATGCCAAGAGGTTTGGATTGTTCCTGAGGCAACAAGAGGCTTTCTGAAGAAGAAATAAATTAGATTTCCTGGAAGTCTAACTGTACCTGAGTTTTAACAATATTTAAATAGAAGAGGAAGAGAATGTAATTATGACAAAACTTCATTTTATTATCATACAACACCTTTTTCTTCTGTTTAAAAATACATACAGTGAAAAATTTGAGAACAACATAAATTATTAAAAAGAAAATAATCCTGCCATCTAGAGATTGTCACAATTACTATTTCAATATAGTTCCTTCTTTTTGTCTAAAATACATGTTTTTAAATATTAAAATGATAACACCTGTAATGCCAGCACTTTGAGAGGCTGAGGCAGGAGGATTGTTTGAGCCCAGCAGTTCGAGACCAGCCTGGGCAACATTGTGAGATCCCATCTCTAAAAAAACAATTAAAAATAAAAAAATTAGCTGGGTATGGTGGTGTATGCCTGTAGCCCTAGCTACTCAGGAGGCTGAGGTGAGAGGATCACTTGAGCTCAGAGTTCAAGTCTGCAGGGAACCGTGATCACGCCAATGCCCTCCAACCTGACTGACAGAATAAGACCCAATGTCAAAAATAAAAATAAAATGACAAGGTAAAAATATTTTATAGCTTTTTCTTTAACCAACATATTGTATTTCTTTATAGGGTAACTTTAATAATTGCATAATATTTTATCGAATAACATACACTATAAATTACTTAACCATTCACAACATTGTTAAACTTGGAACAGGATGATTAAGTGGAAGTTTTCTAGACCCTAAGGTGTTTAGATATCAGATACCAATGTGATTTGTAAGACAAACTACTCTGTAAAAATATCAAAATAATTGCCTGAAAACTTGCTCAGAACTTTTGAATACCTTATCCTCATCTAGGATATAAAGGGGTCAAAAGTGGAGACAAAAGGAAGATTTATAAAAAGGAGTTCTCCAGAGAGATTCAAGCTGGGATCTTGAATCCCTTTCCCCAGTGGGAAAGGGAAAAGGAAGACTTTCTCTTTTTCTTCTTACATCAAGAAAGTTGGCCCTCAATGGAGTCACTCTGAGGGCTAATATGATTCCCCTGTAATTAGGGGGATGTCGTAGACTAGCATCTAATTCTTGGTTGGAAAACATACCAGGCAGAGACCTGTTGATGGGCTGCTTTATGGCAAGAGGAGAGGAGGGAAGCTGAGTGTCTCCACTCTCAGAGCTTGTTAGGGTGAAAAAATGCTGAGTGTTTACCATGAATGAGATTCGGAGCACATTTATAAAAAGAGCTAGCCTGGAGCTGCCTTAAATTCAGTCCAAGGGAAGCTGTCTGGAGGGATCTGGTTCCAAAAAAAGTCTGTATAAAGCAGACCATGTTGTGGGCAGAAGTATGTCTTCTACAGACCACAAATAGAAAACAGGAGTTGAGGGGGCAGAGTTCAGCTGTTGGAAAACACATCATCTATAACCGTGCTTTCTCAACTGGGGATTATTTTGCACCCTTGGGGACATTTGATAATGTCCAAAGATATTTTTGGTTGTCACAACTGATACGAGCGTTACACTCACGGGTAGAGGCCAGATATGGTGATTAACATCCTATACGAGACAACAATTATGTAGCCCAAATGGCAAGAGTGCTGTGGTTGAGAAACCCTGATCTATATCATGGAGAAGGAGAGAAAGAGTCAGTACAGTATTAAACATCTGTCAAAAAATGGATTGTGGGATGATTGCATAACTCTATTAACATATTAAAATTCTAAAAACCATTGAGACGTACACTTTAAATGGATGAATTATTACATATGTGAATCATATCTCGCATATATAATAATTTATAATTTTCTACTATAACTTTATTTCTATAATATGGCAATGCCCATTGTTTTATAAAAACATCATTTTATAAAAATAAATTTATAATAAAAAAAGTTAATATGTAACCAATACATTGAATAACCAGGACCCATGGAAGTTAATCAGAAGGAAACTTTATTTTTATATCCTAATATGGCTTTACAATCTGTCTATTGGAATAAATTCTTTCCCAACTACTGGAAACATTTTTTAAAATCATTCCCATGATCCCTTATTTTCAGCAAAACAGTCTTGATTTAGAAATTACAATGTTTAGTTCTATGTAGTAACCACAACTATGAATTTAATTTAAATTGTCACCTGAAAGACTTTCAGGGATCATTTCTATCGTTTGTTACCAGAGAAGTTTCTCTGAATGTATAGAGCACAAATAATAACATTAAAAAATAACAAAAAATAAATTGCACTTGACTCCCAGCTTGGGCTTTCTGTAGTTAGAAAAAGGAAAATTGACTGAAAATTTCACACCATCTTCTTTATGGCCCTTTCAGGGTTTAAAAGGACAAGGAGAAGAGGTTGAAGGATGAAAGATAAGGAAGAGCCAAAAAAAAAAAAAAAAAGGCCGGCAGCGGTGGCTCACGCTTGTAATCCCAGCGCTTTGGGAGACCGAGGCGGGCGGATCATGAGGTCAGGAGATCGAGACCATCCTGGCTAACATGGTGAAACCCCGTCTCTACTAAAAATACAAAAAATTAGCCAGGTGTGGTGTCAGGTGCCTGTAGTCCCAGCTACTCGGGAGGCTGAGGCAGGAGAATGGCGTGAACCCAGGAGGCGGAGCTTGCAGTGAGCAGAGATCGCGCCATTGCACTCCAGCCTGGGCGACAGAGCGAGATTCCGTTTCAAAAAAAAAAAAAAGAGCAAAAAAAGATTCCCAGCTAACTGCTACTGATGTAACTTCGTGCTTACATCTTATGATAACTTTACATGTAACCTTTTCAGGAACTGTCAGGATGTTTTCCAAGGTAGGTGAAACGTTTCATATTCTTACCAGCAATGTATGAGGATTCTGACTTCTCAACATCCTCATCAACACTTGTTATTATCTGACTTTTTTATTATAGCCATACTAACAGGTGTGAAATGGTATCTAATTATGATTTTGATTTTCATTTCCCTGAAGTCTAATGATGATGAATATATTTTCATGTACTTATTTGCCATTTGTATCTCTTCTTTGAAGAAATATTTGTTTATATCCTCTGCTCATTTTTAAATTGAATTATCTGTCTTTTTATTACTGAGTTGTAAGAGTTATTTATATATTCTAGATGTAAATTCCTTATCAGACACATGACTTGTAAATATTTTCTCCCATTCTCTAGGTTGTCTTTTGACTTTCTTGCTTGTGTCATTTGAAATGCAAAGATTTCTAATTTTGATGAAATTCAATTTACTTTTTTGTTTTGTCACTTGTGCTGTAGGTGTCACATCTAAGAAGGTTTTGCCGGTACCAAAATCATGAAAATTTACTCTTACATTTTCTTCTATATGTTTTATAAGTTTAGCTTTTACATTTAGGTTTAGGTCTTTCATGTTTAGCTTTAACATTTGACTTAATTTTGTGTATTAAGTGTGAGGGAGGGATCAAACTTGATTCTTTTGCATGTGAATATTCATTTGCCCCAACATCATTTGTTGAAAATATTATTTTTCCCCATTGAACGGTCTTGGTACCCTTGTTAAAAATCAACTGACCATCAATGAAAAGTGTTTATTTCTAGGCTCTCAATTCTAGTCCATTGATCTATATATGTCTATCCTCATGCCAGTACCACACTGTATTAATTACTGTAGCTTTGTAGTATGTTTTAAAATTCAGGTTATTTCCTTATTTAGATTCCTCAGTATTTAGAATCACTGAGTCAAAGAGTATAAATGTTTTTAAAGATTTTGATAAATGTTGATAAACCTTCTTCCAGTAAAATCAAATTAGTTAATAAATCTACCAGAAGTAGACCATATATTTCCAATGAATCACAATTTTTATATTTCAACAAAATAGGCAAGTTATGAATCTGAAATAGATGCAGCAGTGTTACATTAATGGATATAAGGATCTAGTATGCAACTATATTAATTTCCTGTTGCTATTGTAACAAATTGCCACAAATTTAGTAACTTAAAATAACACAAATTTAGCCAGGTGCAGTGGCATGTGCCTGTAGTCCCAGCTACTCAGGAAGCTGAGGTAGGAGGATTGTTTGGGCCCAAGTGTTTGTTTGAGGATGTAGTGTGCTATGATCAGGCCTGTAAATAGCCACTGCACTCCAGGCTGGGCAACACAGTGAGACCCTGTTTCTAAAAGACAACACAAATGTATTCTCTTACAATTTTGGAGGCTGGAAGTTCAAAATCAGTTTTACATGGTTATAGTTGTGATGTTTTCACAAGGTGTGGGTTTTTTCTGGAGGATCTTAAAGGAGAATTCATCTTCTTGCATTTTTCTGCTTCTAGCCTGTATTCTTTTTTTGAGACTGAGTCTTGCTCTGTTGCTCAGGCTGGTGTGCAGTGGCACAATCTTGGCTCACTGCAACCTTCACATCTCGGGTCCAAGTGATTCTCATGCCTCAGTCTCCCGAGTAACTGGGATTACAGGCACCCGCCACAACACCCGGCTAATTTTTGTATTTTTAGTAGAGATGGGGTTTCACCATGTTAGCCAGGCTGGTCTTGAACTCCTGACCTCAAGTGATCCACCTACCTCGGCCTCCCGAAGTGCTGGGATTATAGGCATGAGCCACTGCACCCAGCCTAGCCTGTATTCTTTAGCTTGTGGCTTCTTCCTCCATCTTCAAAGTATGTCATCACTACTCATCTACTTCTTCATCACATCACCTTCTTCTCTAACTTTTGATTCCTCATGTATCTCTCTTATAATGAGTTCTGTAGTTACATCAGGCACACCTAGATAATCAGGATAGTCTCTCCATCTCAAGATCCCTGATTTAATCATATCCGTAAAGTGTCTTTTGCCTTATAAGGTAACATTTACAAGTTCCAGGGCATAAGACATAAATAAGAAAGGTCTTCAAAAAACTCACAGAAATTACATATTATGAAAAAACTATGCATGGACTTTAAGTTTTTTTGCACCAAAATAAGCTCATACTAACTTATTACAACATGTCTAAACAGAATCTAGTTCAAGGCACTAAAAAGTATAAGACATCAGTTTGAGAAAAGCCCCTATCACAGCAACACGAATTCTGCTAAAATTAACACAAGAACAAACATAAAATTTGTGGTGAAGCTTAGGTGAAAGAAGACGAAATCATTAATGCTTTACAAAAAGCTTATAGGGACAGTGCCTCAAAGGAATCAGAGGTTACAATTGGATATTTGTTTTAAGAAGGGACAAGACAATGTTGAAGATGAAGCCCTGAATGGCAGACCGTCCATATCAATTTGTCGGGAAAAAAATGTATCTTGTTCATGCCTTAATTCAAGAGAAGTGACAACAGCACAAACAATAGCCAACACTATAGACATCTCAATTGATTTCATTCACACAATTCTGACTGAAGAAACAAATTTGAACAAACTTTCCAGTCAATGGAAGCCAAAACCATTGCATGCAGATCAGCTGCAGACAAGAACAAGCTTCAATGGAAATTTTAACCAAGTAGGATCAAGATCCTGAAGGATTTCTTCAAAGAATTGTAACAGGAGGTGAAACATGGCTTTACCAGTATGACCCTGAAGACAAGGCACAATCAAAGCAATGGCTACCAAGAGGTGGAAGGGTCTATCTAGTCAAGAGTAAAAGTCATGGTAACAGTGTATGAGGATGCTCAAAGCATTTTACCTGTTGATTTTCTGGAGGGCCGAAGAGCAATAACATCTGCTTATTATGAGAGCGTTTTTGAGAAATTTAGCCAAAACTTTAGCAGAAAAACATGGAAGAAAACTTTATCAGAGTGTTCTTCACCACCACAACAATGCTCCTGCTTATTCCTCTCATCAAACAAGGGGAACTTTGTGAGAGTTTTGATGGGAAATCATTAGGTATTTACCTTACAGTGCTGATTTCACTCCTTTCAACTTCTTTTTGTTTCCTAATCTTAAAAAATCTTTAAAGGGAGCTCATGTCTGTTAGTAATATAAAAAAGACTACATTAACATGGTTAAATTCCCAGGATTTTCAGTTCTTTAGGAATGGACTAAACAGCTGGTATCATTGCTTACAAATAAGTATCTTGACCTTGATGGAAGTTACGTTGAGAAATAAAGTTTATCATTTTATTTTTATCTTTTAACTCCATTTTTGCATAAACTTTTTGAAATTCCCTCATATGTTTGGGAACCATTATACAGTCAGCCACAAAAACCTTTTATAGATACTCTATAAATTTATTCACAAGTAATAAACTTTCACATTCTTTAGTTGTTAAATTAGTGTAATGACATAAAATTACAACTAATTCCATTAAAATTAACCTGCATTTATTGATGGTACAACCAGGAAAAAAGCTGAAGACCATATATTACAATGAGGTAATTTTGTGATATCTGCAGTCATGAGCCAGAGAGGTCACTGGGGAACAAACATGCAGTAAAGGGGGAAACTTACTGAGCCTCACTGATAAAGGACCTCTGGGCCACAGCACGAGGGAGAAGACTGTAAGTTAGTTTTTGCAGACTGCTCTAAATACCAGAGGTAATGCCACATAAGTGCATGTGATCAGAAGTGTGCCATAATTTTTTATTACTTTAGCTGAATACCTGAAAGTTGAGAACTACTGGTAATTGGAAAATTACTTATCCAAATTTCTTAAAGTTCTATATTGTAAATTAATGGCTCACAAAGTACGGTCCAGGTACCACCTGTTATTTCCAAGGACCTCACAGTTATAAGGATCAGAATTATGTCTTTTAAATTTTTTTTTTGAAACGGAGTCTCCCTCTGTCGCCCAGGCTGGAGTGCAGTGGCGCGATCTCGGCTCACTGCAAGCTCCGCCTCCTGGATTCGTGCCATTCTCCAGCCTCAGCCTCCGGAGTAGCTGGGACTACAGGCGCCCGCCACCACGCCCGGCTAATTTTTTTGTATTTTTAGTAGAGACGGGGTTTCACCGTGTTAGCCACGATGGTTTCGATCTCCTGACCTCTTGATCCGCCCGCCTCGGCCTCCCAAAGTGCTGGGATTACAGGCGTGAGCCAGCGCGCCCGGCCTTAAATGTTTTTAATAGATCATTGCTTGTTTTGTCATGTAGCATAAGTCAATTAATTTTCCATAATACTTGATAGATGTCACCTTATAGGTGTTGCATTAAATCAGCTCTAGACTTGCAACAAGTTGATCTGCTTTTGTTTATCAGCAGTAACACAATGAAGAGATTGAGAGGGGAAATCAAAGACACCTTGAACACCAAACTAAGATCTAAAGTTTGAGAACTAGTGGATTTTTTAAAAGGCAATTTAATTAATTTCACTTTAGCACCACCTAGTGGAAAGTTTGAAGAAATAAATTGGATTTTTTCTGACTTTCAAACAAGGAAAAATGTAGTGTCCTGAGTTCATTTTAAAGTCAGCTCAAAGTAAACTGCACTTCCTAAAGTGATCAAGGAAACGAATATGCTCCATTTAAAAACAAGAAGCCCTGTAGTCTCAACTATTTATGAAGCTAAGGAGGGGGATCACTTGAGCCCAAGAGTTAGAGTCCAGCTTGGGCAACACTGTAAAATCCCATCTCAAAAAAAAAACTGGAAGCAACTTTATATTTGTAAAACTCCTCTTTTTCTAGTTATAAGTTGAAACTTACCCATCTTATGTATTTTACAAAATAAAAAAGTCTACTAGGTTAAAACTCATTCATAATTCCCCCATTCAAGTATGTTGTAATTTCAGACATTTTTTTCTATGTCCATGGGTATATATTTACATTTCAAAATGGAGTTTATGTTGTAGTACTGTTTTCATTTAACACTTCGTTGGTTACATCAAGCTATTAAATATTTATCTATTACAATGTTTCATGGATGGATTCAGTTAAAATATATGTAATTTGAACATATATCTTGGCAAATAAGCAAAAGAGAAAACTGAAAAAGATAGGCTGGAAGTTGAGTCTGAAAATTCTATGAACTAGATAAGCAACCTCAGGCTAAATCTGTTGAAGGTCAGTTTGTTCTCAATAAAACTTGAATAAAGTCAATTTCATAAGGTTAATAGGAATAAATGGCACATTGTGCAAATAAAAAACTAGTATACAGAGATAATTAATAAATAGTAACTATAGCTATAAGTTGGTTGATGCAAATTTAATAGATATAAAAATCATTTAGCTGGCCGGGTGTGGTGGCTCACACCTGTAATCCGAGCACTTTGGGAGGCTGAGGTGGGCAGATTACTTGAGGCTGGGAGACGAACCTGGCCAACATGATGAAACCACTAAAAACAAACAAACAAACAAAAATTAGCCGGGCATGGTGACGGGGGCCTATAATCTCAACTACTCCAGAAGCTCAGACAGGAGAATTGCTTGAACCCGGAGGTGGAGGTTGCAGTGAGCCGAGATCGCACCACTGCACTCCAGCCTGGGCTACGAACCAAGACTCCATTTCTAAATAAATAAACAATTTAGTTATGCTGGAAAGTCATTCCATGGTTATTAAAATTAACCTGTCACAACTAAGCCTTAAAACTTCTTTATTTTGAAGAACATTCATAGAATTTGCTTAAAAATTAAATTGATTTAATAAAATGTTAAACTTTTATAGCACACATGTTTTATTAATATAATATCTGTCTGAAATTAAACAAAAGTGAGAGCTGGGTGCAGTGGCATGGGCGTGTAATCCCAGCTACTCAGCAGGCTGAGGTGGGAGGATTGCTTCAGCCCAGAGGTTCCAGGCTACAGTGAGCCACAATAATGCCACTGCACTCCAGCCTGGATGACAGAGTGAGACCTTGTCTCTAAAAAATAAGTAAAATGAGTCAAATGCATACCATTTTATGAAGTTGTAAGAATAATGTGGTTTCAGCTTTTACTTCTATGTATTTAATTACTGTACATCTAATGTCATGATCTGTCATGACATACTTCATATGTCTTCACTCTTGGACATATTTAGGGCATTTAAAAAATGAGATTAAACAAGTAAACAATATGAATATATTGTTACATGTGTTTTTAAATTTTAACTAATGTATGTGTGGTGAATGTTCATAGTTTCCATTATTTTCTTATTTCTAAACTGTTATGATCATTATCTGTATTTATACATCTTTGCACGCAGCCAATGCAGAAATGAAATTGTAAAAATAGTGACCAATTTTTTTTAATTTTTAAAAAAAATGAAATTGTGGGAATAATGGCAAGTTTAGAGTAGCGATTATAACTTTTTTTTTTCTTAGAGATAGAGTATCATTCTGTCACTAAGTCTGGAGTGCAATGGTACAATCATAGCTCACTATACCCTCACACTTCTGGGGTCAAAAGATCCTTGCAACTCAGCCTCCTGAGTACCCGGGACCACAGGCATGCACCATTATCAGCCGGCTAATTTTTGGTATTTTATGTAGTGAGGGGGAGGTGGGGGATGGCTCAATATGTTGCCCAGGTTGGTCTTGAACTCCTGTCCTCAAGCATTTCTCCCACTTTGGCCCCTCAAAGTGCTAGGATTACAAGCATAAGCTGCTGTAACTTGCCATTATTCCCACAGTTTCCCAGCCTGTGCCAGACAGGTTGTTCTTTAAGGAATCATCCCACAAAGGCAGAGGTAACTCCTTAAAACAAATTAAAAGTAAGCAATTTTATGGTGACCACTAGTAATCTCTCTTATGATCCAGCTAGATCCAGGTGTTGAGTTTACAATACCTAAAAGAATATTCGGAGTACATCCTAGTTCAGGCTCTGTGGAAATAACGTCTGAGATGGTGATCTGCACAAAGGGAGTTTATTGGGGCGTGCGCTCGGGAGGAACACCTATAGGGGTGCCAGGGAAGTAAACTGGGCAGAAGTTAAACTGTGATGCAGCAGCTGGAGAGGCTTCAGTCAATCCCAGAGAGAGACCTGGAGCTGGATCGCCCTTCAGAGATGAAGGAAAGAAGGTCACCTGTGCCCTCACCCCAACCAATAGCTGGATGGAAGCTGTCTCCAGGGAGAGGACGTAACCTTGGATAAGTCAGCCTCCTTCTGCTAAGGGTGATTTCTGAAGAGGAACTGTGAGACATCAGTAGCCAACAGTGTGAGCAGCTGGGGAAATGAGTGTGTCAGTCCTGAAGGGCCCGATCTGGACAATACACCACAGCAGCCAGCACAAAGTATAAATTCTCTGTCAGTCTTCCCAGAACATGACTTCTCTCACTCAGCTAAGATATTGATAACATCTCAGCAATTGATACGTAATGCTTGACCGTTACTGAAACTGCAGATTTTCTCTGCTGTCACTTAAATAGACTCATGTGTGTTATCAGGCAAGTCAGAGGTCTGATATCCTCTGTGAAAACTGAGAAAACTAACCAAAAATTGCATCTGAATGAAGGCCACTACTTCTCCAAGGAGATAGATGATCCAAAGAAGTATGTATGCTGAAGGTCAGATCCAGAATCTAGTTATAATTTTTTTAAATTTCTTTCCAAAAGGTAGATAAACAAGGGCTTGAGGTCCTGAAAGTCCATTCTACATAGCATGGCAGCTTGGCCTCAAAAATTTCAGCCTGCAAAATGAGGAGGCACTCTGAGGTTTCTAAGCTTCATTCAGTTAGAATAGGAGGTAGTCGCTAAAGACATTCAAAGAATCAGCAGTATGTTGAGAAGGAAACTACCTAACTGCATTAATCTTGATCAAGATGAAGACTTGCCATAAAATGCACCACAAGTCCTGAAGCTGGTGAAAGGAAGTTTCTTCATAATTATAGTGTTCCTTAATGTTTTCTATAGACTCCAAATGGAGTTGGAGGAATTCTATTTCCCCCGATGATTATGCTTTAACAGGATCTATTTTTCTCTTTTGAATTCCTAGGGCATCCTCTTAGATATTCAAACAACATTTCTCCATTTCTTGGATACTGGAGTGTACATGACAAACTTTATGTTCTGTATTGATGTACCTAAGATTCTGCAACTTTTGGCAGAAAAGTATTTGCAAAATACTTTTCTATTTGTCTGGTGCTTTCTTTTTTCTTTTCTTTTTTTTTTTCTTTTTTTTTTTTTTTTTTTTTTTTTGAGACAGAGTCTTGCTCTGTTGCCCAGGCTAGAGTGCAGTGGCACGATCTCGGCTCACTGCCAGCTCCGCCTCCCGGGTTCACGCCATTCTCCTGCCTCAGTCTCCCAAGTAGCTGGGACTACAGGCACCCGCCACCACGCCCGGCTAATTTTTTGTATTTTTAGTAGAGACAGGGTTTCACCGTGTTAGCCAGGATGGTCTCGATCTCCTGACCTTGTGATCCACCCGCCTCAACCTCCCAAAGTGCTGTGATTACAGGGGTGAGCCACCGCGCCCAGCCGGTGCTTTCTTAACTTCTCCAGATATGTTGGGAAAGATTGCTTTCTCCACTTGGTGTAGTCACTATTAATTCCTCCAACTGTCAGCCCCTCTCAGTCCATTCCTGGCCCATTTGTCCTGTGGCATCACCCTACTGTGCTCCCTCTCAGATTCTCATTTCCATCAGTCAGCGATTCTGAGTATATTCTAAGTGCATTCAAGTCTAATTATGTAAAAGAATCATTTCTCCAAAGAAGCAACATAATTCTGCTAAAGCCTATTCTGATCATCTTTATAAGGTATAATTTTTTTGATTTCACGTTTCATAAATTATTTATGAGGTTGAACATTTCTCACATGTTTATTGGTCATTTGGGTATTTTCTCTGATGAATTCCTGGCTATTGTCTTTGCCCATTTTTCATTGAAAATGTGTTTTTTTCTATTGATTTGTACATGACCTTTATCCATTAAGGATATCAATCCATTTTTCCTCAATCTGTTTTCTTTTTTTAGTAAAATGTAAAGAAAAATAATGACTTACCAAAACGACTTCAAATTTAACCTTTGCAATTGAGTTCAACATTCTCCCATCACAAACTGACATCTTTTTAAATATGTTCATAAATCTGTCTATGATATCACCGTTCTTCTCATCTCTAAGCTTGGAATTTTCTTTTTCCTTTTTGTTTTTAAGAGACAGAGTCTCACTCTGCTGCCCAGGCTGGAGTGCAGTGTTATGATCATAGCTCTCTGTAGCCTCGAACTCCTAGGCTCAAGTAATCTTCCCATTTCAGCCTCTGGAGTAGCTGAGACAACAGATGTGTGCCACCATGCCTGGCTATTTTAATTTAAAAGTTTTTGTACAGATGGGGTCTGGCTACGATGCCCAGGCTGGTCTCAAACTCCTGACCTCAAGCAATCCTCCTGACTCGGCCTCCCAAAGTTGTAGGACTAAGGATATATCTATTTGTTATGTACTAAATGCTTATAAATTATTTATATTATAAAATATAGACAAGCATTTTACAGTATGATATAAAGAAGAAATAATTTAAAATCGTTTAGTTTTACTAATGGTATAAAGATACTTTTTGCTCTTACTATTAATATTTTTGCTGAGTACTGAGTGAATATGCATAATCATTTTTATTTTTGAGTAATCATTTTTCAATACAACAATCAAAAGTTAAATTGTAAGTTCAGCTTATTTTGATAATCAGCTATATTTTTAAAAGATACCTCTGTGTGCGGTGGCTCACGCCTGTAATCCCAGCACTTTGGGAGGCCGAGGCGGGCAGATCACGAGGTCAGGAGATCGAGACCATCCTGGCTAACATGGTGAAACCCCGCCTCTACTAAAAATTAAAAAAATCAGCCAGGTGTGGTGGCACGCGCCTGCAGTCCCAGCTACTCGGGAGGGCGAGACAGGAGAATCACTTGAACCCAGGAGGCAGAGGTTGCAGTGAGCCAAGATCGCACCACTGCGCTCCAGCTTGGGCGACAGAGCAAGACTTGGTCTCAAAAAAAAAAAATTAAAAATAAAAAGATACCTCACAAAAATATGTAGATCCAATACTTGCTATTCAATTTCATATACTTATTCAAAAGTTTTCATTGAAAATCAATGAAAACTTAATACTTCCACTTTTCCTAATGTCAATTAGCTGTTTCCTAATGTCAATTAACTAGAAGGTGCTGTATTTTCAAATTTTTAAAAGCACTGGAATCTCACTGAAGTGCTTCATTTTAAAGTGAAGGACTTTAGAATATGTTTAAAAATTCTGTTTCTAAGTAAGTTTCCTAAGCATGTAGAGATATGAGAATTTGTATAGGTGATATATTTGTTCCAAAAATACAATTATATCATAATTTTAAAAACATTTGGTGTCAAAATACTTTTGTTTATTTTATGGAAAAAAACAACTTTTGTATTTTTAATTAAAATGCCATATGAACTGACAGATAAAATGTGTGTTTTTAGGTATCCACTAGGTGGAGTAATACTAATCTAACAGTACTTACCAACAAAGGTCAACAAAGTTAGAAACTCTTTCTTTTAAGGTTTTTATTGGAAATTAACATGTACACACTACGTAAGAATAATTGAATTCAAATAAATAACAGCTCGAAATGTTAGAACTAAAACTATAAACTTCTATAAGAAAACATACAAGAAAATATTTGTGACCTTGCTTAAGGCAAACATTTATTAGATAGGATACAATAAGTATGAACCATAAAAACTAAAATTGATAACTTGGACTTAATAAAAATTGAACACTCTGGTCTTTAGAAGAACTACTATGAAAAAGGAAAAAAAAAAGCCCCAGACTGGGAGAAAATGTCTCCATGAAATGTCCTGATGAAGGACATTTATATGGGATATGGAAAGAACCCTCACAAATCAATAAGAAGACAATCAAGAGAAATCAAAATACCATAAAGAGCTATAGGTGAATGTTTATTCAAAATAGCCAAAATCTGGGAAAAAAATACATATCCATCTATTGTTAAGTAGATAAACCGATTGCGGATAAACGTGGAAAAACAATGGATAAACCTCTTTATAATGAAATACTGTTCAGCAAGAAAAAGGAATGAGTGCTGGTACATGCAATAACATGGATGAATCTCAATAGTATTACAAATGATGCTAGAATGAATAACCTATATCACGCATGTAATTTTGCAAGTGTGCAAATATATATGTGTATATGTATATATGATAAATTATTTGAAGGGGGATTACTGGGTCAGAGGACATGTGTGTTTGTCATTTTGATAGATATTTCAAAATTGCCTTCCTTAGGGGCTGTATTAATTTGAATTCCTACTAGCAGTGTAGAGGGTGCTCAAAAGAGTGTATAGAAGCCGAGCAATATAGTGAGACTCCGTCTGTATAAAAAATACAAAAATTAGGTGACCATGGTGGCACATGCTTGTAGTCTCATCTAGTTGAAAAGCTAAAGTGGGAGGATTGCTTGAGCCCAGGATTTCAAGGTTATAGTGAGCTATGATCATACCATTGCACTCCAGCCTGGGCAGCAGACTGAGATGCTAGCTCAAAACAAAAAGAAAAAAAAAACAGTGTGTAGAATTTATGGATTTTTGCTAATCTGACAGGGAAATTATTTCTAAGCATATATTTAATTGGTATTTCTGTTTAAATAGAAGCTCTAATATATTACCTAGTACTCTAATTGATCATCTCACAGATCTCCTCAAATACATTACTTACTATACTACCCCAAAACTGCCACACTATTTTACACTTTTGGGCTTGGTGAACCCCTACTTATCCTTCAAAACTTTTACCATCTTTATGAAGTTTTCCTTGGCTCTTTTAGACTGTGATAAGATTACTTTCCTATGAACTATTGTTATACTTTGTGTCTGCTGCCCTACATGTCATAGTGAATTAAAATTCCTGGTCTTCCCCAATTCCCTGTGAACACTTAGGCATATCGGAGGGTTTATCTAAGTTCCGTGAGACACGGCTGCAATTCATGCAACTCTCCATGCTCAGGAGCTAGCATGGTGTCTGGCACAAATTAAGGCTACGATAAATGGGTACTGAACTGAAAGGAATGGTCTGTGCAGAAACAAACATGTTTCTGTAAATATGTGTGCATGAATGAATGCACATTTATAAAGGAAATTTTCTGATGAATAAATCTGTCTAACAATATAATTCTGTATCTAATAGTGATTCGTCTCAACCCTCCGACTCTGATAACTCACATTTTAAAAACGAAAATTTATGTCATTTGTTAAGTAGTTCAGTATGGTCCAGAAGTAGCTAGTAGAATGAGAGAGCCAGGCTTCTTCATTTTATGTTGAGTTCCACCTGTTCATAATGGGCATAAATAACAAAATCATCTAAAATGCTGGTGTGGAAGGAATCTGTTACCTTTTCAGCCTCCTAGAGGCAGGGGGAAAATCCTGGTAGCACTATAAAACAAGATCTGAGGCAAGAGATAATGTGCGGCAGATATTCCAAAGTGAATGCAGGTGTCCTGAAATGTGTCACTCAGAGAAGCATGTCTGCTCTCCTTCTATTCTAAGGACATTATAGAAAGCCCTTTTGGAGAAGAGCAAGCTGGTCAACACGTCATTTGGGTCATGCAGATAGTGTAACACTTTCTGTAATGCCCTTAGAATGCTGTCTGTATTCTAAGGGCATTATAGAAAGCATTACACTACAAATCCTTCACCTATACCAAGCACATATGCATAAACCGCCCCAGATCTAAAGGACCAAGAGAACTTCTCATTATCTATTCATCAAAGAGTAGACATTTGGGCATGATGCCTGGAAATAAACCTTATATACTAATACATCACAAACTCAATCGGGAGGATGAATATCTTATCATCATTCCTAGTCAGCAAAAAGACTTCTACAGAATTTGTGAATAATAGCTTAGGAGAAACAAGAAGCATTTCTTTCAGATCCATGACCACTCCTAAAGAGTCAGTGCCAGGGAAGGCGGAAGAGAACTACTATATGCTATTTAGCAAATTTTTTTTTTTTTTTTTTGAGACAGAGTCTCGCTCTGTTGCCCAGGCTGGAGTGCAGTGGTGCGATCTCGGCTCACTGCAAGCTCCGCCTCCCGGGTTCACACCATTCTCCTGCCTCAGCCTCCTGAGTAGCTGGGACTACAGGTGCCCACCACCACACCCGGCTAATTTTTTTTGTTGTTGTATTTTTAGTAGAGACGGGGTTTCACCGTGTTAGCCAGGATGGTCTCGATCTCCTGACCTCGTGATCCGCCCGCCTCGGCCTCCCAAAGTGCTGAGATTACAGGCATGAGCCACCGCGCCTAGCCTATTTAGCAAATATTTTTAAAATAACTATGTGTTGGACATTACATTAGGTAATCAGGACAAAAAGTTGAATAAGGTATCATGTCTGCCCTAAAGAAGCATAGAATGTAATTCTGAGGCTGAGACAGTGGTAACATCACATATTTCTACAATGCTTTTCAGTTTACAAAGAACTTTACATTGTAAATTCACACACTGTGAATTCACCTCTCTGCCCCCCTTTCTATGCTACCGGAATGTAAAGGCCATCAGCAAAATACAAAGTACTATGGAGGATCAAAAGAAAGAGATTCCTTGTAGTTTGAGTAGTAGGAGTGGGGTGAGAAGTGAATACTTCATGGGGAAGGAAGCATTTTAGGTGAGCTTTGAAAGGTGAACATGTTTCAGTACACAATGATTGGTGGCAATGGTTCTATGAAACAACTTGTGCATAGACACAAAGTCAAGAGAAGATATGTATGTGAACTGGGGATTAGTGACTAGATTAAGAAAGGGAAGAATTTAGCAGAAGCGTGAGGAACATTATTTGGCTGGAAAAGTAGAAGAAAATAAGTCTAGAAATTTAGATTCAGGAATGTTCAGCTTAATTCATCCAGATTCGGGGTAGGTGAACAAATTGTGCTTTAATCTTAGGTAGGAAGATCAGGTTAGCTACAACTGAGCACCATCACAACAGGTACCCTGAGCAAAGTTGTGTCATAGGCATTTTTACTATCCTTCAAAAGAGTTCCTTATTTATTTCAAGCTACCCCTCCTAGGTTAGCACCAAATTCACTTGATATTCTATATCCTCCTCCAAAAATCTTATCAAGAGTAACCTTTTCTTAATATAGTCACTAATCCTCCATTCATATACATATCTTCTTTTTCCCCATTATTTCCCATGTAGCAATTGTCTCTAAATCACCAAAATTTGACTGTTCTTTTATTCATTTGCTAGTTTGTAGTTTCTGATTTTCCGTAAGGAGCAGAAAGTTTTAATAATGCAAATCTATTTTTGTAATAAAATATGATTACCTATACCTTAGATTATATCCTTCAATATTCTATTATATAAAGAATATGTGTCCTTTTTCTACAACCTAATGTCACACATACTTTTTTGCAATTTACCATTTATTGGACATGTAGGGTACCCCAAATTTTTGAAATGACACTGAAGAGCAGTTAAAAGTAGATGAAAATAAGTTAGTATTAAAAAGTACAATCCCTTTGTACATTAAATCTAGTTTGTTTGTGTTTTGTTTTTTCTTTTTTAAGTACAACCCGCCATAGTTAGGGGGTGAGGGAGAAAAATTGGCAAAAAAATGCTTAAAGATGCATAAAACATTACAAAACCATCCCCATGACCCAAATGACATGTTGACCAGTTTGCTTTCCTCCAAATTATTTTCAAATAGTAATGTTTCACTATGAGTACTATACTAGCCAAAGATGATATTAAAGATAAAATACCTTAAATTTTTTTTTATTTTAGGTTTGGGAGTACATGTGAAGGTTTGTTACATAGGTAAACACATGTCACAGGGGTTTGTTTTACAAATTATTTCATCACCCAGATATTAAGCCCAGTACCCAATAGTTATCTTTTCTGCACCTCTCCCTCCTCCCACCCTCCACCCTCAAGGAGGCCCCAATGTCTGTTGTTTCCTTCTTTGTGTTCATAAGTTCTTATCATTTAGCTCCCAAAGATGAAATACCTTATCCTTATCTTCAAGGAGCTTTAAGGGACACAGGCAACATAAAGGATTCCCAGAATGCTCCTGATATACAAAGAAAGGTATCCAATCTTGGATAAAGGATCAAGAAAGATATCCTTAGGCCCAGGCAGGCGGATCACGAGGTCAGGAGATCAAGACCATGCTGGCTAACACGGTGAAACCCCGTCTCTACTAAAACTACAAAAAAATTAGCCTGGCGTGGTGGCGGGCGCCTGTAATCCCAGCTACTCGGGAGGCTGAGGCAGGAGAATGGTGTGAACCTGGGAGGTGGAGCTTGCAGTGAGCCGAGATAGCACCACTGCACTTCAGCCTGGGTGACAGAGCGAGACTCCGTCTCAAAAAAAAAAAAAAAAAAGAAAGAAAGATATCCTTAAGGATAGTAATAGAAATAAGCCCTGAAGGATGAGTATGCATTAGGCAAAGAAGTGGCTGGGGACAATGAGAGTGTAAAAGAATTTCCAGGGAGAGAGAACAATCTGTGCAAAGCGAGAATAACAGTACACTGAGAATTTAAATACTTTATTGCAGCTAGGAAATGTTATTAAAAGAAATGACAAAAGCCTCCATTTTGCACCAACCTAATAGGAATATAGGCCCAGCACGGTGCATCATGACTGTAATCCCAGCACTTTGGGAGGCCAAGGGGGGCAGATCACGTCAGCTCAGGAATTCGAGACCAGCCTGGGCAACATGGTGAAACCCTGGCTCTACAATAAATAAATAAATAAATAAATAAATAAATAAAAATAAATTAGTCGGGTGTGCTAGTGCATGCCTGTAGTCCCAGCTCCTCGAGAGGCCAAGGTGGGAGGATCCCTTGAGCCTGGGAGGCCGAGGTTACAGTGAGCCAACCAAGACCATGCCATGGCACTCCAGCCTGAGTGACAAAGTGAGATCCAGTCTTAAAAAGAAAAAAGAAAATTTTAATTTGAAGAAAAAAAAGTAGGAATATATATGTATGTGAGTTGATAGTCGCTGGGAGGAAGAACATGAGAAGACAAGTTTACAGAGTGGGTGTGCTCAACACAGGTACTATAGAGCAAGGAAAAATTATAATTTTCATTTATTTTTAGTTCCTATTTTTAGGAACCAAATGTCTTCTTATGATATAATCTATATTACACCTAACATTAGTACAATAATACAAATATGTAAATTACAAAAACTAAATTAGGCTACATTGAATCCTCAAAATTGTTTTTCTGGTTATGGATATGGGTTCAATGAAATTTGAAGACAACTACTCTAAGAGGAACCATAAAGGGTTTTAAGTGGGAAAGTATGTGAACAAGATCTGAAACCTCAGCAACAGGGTGGAGAAATGCTGACGGCTGAAAAGCAGTCCAGAGATACGAGTCAAAGTGAGAAATAATGAAAAGTGGAACTCAAGAAATAGCAATGGCAGTGGTGAGAAAGCGACATATTGGAGTGATACTTAGAAGTAAAATAGAGCAGGCTTAGTAAATTAATACGTTGTGGAATGCAGAAAAAAAGAGCAGAAAGAAGAGGATGGATCTCGAGGATGGATCTCACATGAACAATGACAATCAAATGTCAAGAATAAATAAATTCAAGCAGAATAAATCATTTCAGCAACATTACAGGATGCATACCCTTGTATAGGCCACCATTTATATTAGTTTAGTGGAAGAAAGCATTTTAAGTTCTAAATTGCCAACCTACACAGATATAACGCAATAAATATATTGTTGGCGGGCGCCTGTAGTCCCAGCTACTCTGGAGGCTGAGGCAGGGGAATCGTTTGAACCCAGGAGGTGGAGATTGCAGTGAGCCGAGATCGCACCAATCCACTACAGCCTGGGCGACAGAGCGAGACTCCATCTAAAAAATATATATATATTATATATTTTATAAATATATAATATATATTTTTTATATTTTATACATATATATTATATATATTTTATATTTTATAAAGATGTATATGTTATATATATATTATAAATATATATATTATATATAGTTGGATACCGTTAACCCAGAAGTAGAACAAATTATCATATTCTGATTGAAAGAAACATTTGAAATGTAATGACTTCCAGTGGAAGTGGTTTAAAGCTCTAAATTCATTTCTACTTGTAAACACCATTCATTGTTGTAAAAGATAGTGACATAATTACGAGAGTACCCAGTCTTTCTAAAAGCTCAGCGAATCCCCATCTGGAAACCGTATAAAGCTACAGATAATGTCTAGTGATAGGCACAGGGTGTAGAAGTGCAAATATTTTTACTCTGAAACTGCAAGGCTCTTGTGTCGGTTCGAACCTGAGAGCAAGCCAACAAACAATACAAGGCAGTGTGGAGCAACATGCTGTTTTTTTTTGTTTGTTTGGTTGGTTGGTTTTTTGAGACGGAGTCTCGCTCTGTCACCAGGCTGGAGTGCAGTGGCCCGATCTAGGCTCATTGCAACCTCCGCCTCCCGGGTTCAAGCGATTCTCCTGCCTCAGCCTCCTGAGCAACTGGGACTATATGCGCGCGCCACCACGCCCAGCTAATTTTTTTTTTTTCTGTATTTTTAGTAGAGACGGGGTTTCCCCATGTTGGCCAGGATGGTCTTGATCTCTTGACCTTTTGATCTGCCCGCCTCGGCTTCCAAAGTGCTGGGATTACAGGCGTGAGCCACCGCGCCTGGCCAGCACGCTGTTTTAATGAGTGCCTGGGTGCGGGAGGGCTGAGACCTAAAATCACATCAGTATCGAATGAGGACGGGGCAGGGGTTTCACAGTCTCCTATAAACAGGAAGTGTCTCAGTCTGATGTAAATGCTACGCGGTACCCGGAAGGCCTCTCTTCAGGGGGTATGTGTCTTCCGCCAGCTCTCTTCTATCTGCTTCTGCTATCTTGCTGAGACACGCTGCTGGCGCCAGGTGGTCTTGCGCCTTGGGACTGGGCCTGAGAAGGGAGGAGTTATTAATTCCCTTAAGCTTTCAGGCCCCGGGGGGAGGAATCTTTCAGAAACTTTCATTGCAAGTTAATTTGGAACATTTTGATAGAATGCTATTTTAAATAATTACTACACTTTTCTCCCTGTTTTATACCTAAGTATGGAATTTACCTTATTTTGCAGCCAACTTGCCTAGAAAAGAAATAATATAATAAAAATCTAAAAACTTTTTTGAGCCCTACCCACTAATATTCTTCCCTTTGCCCTCTGTGCTCTACCCGTACTGATTCTATCCTCTCAATTCTGAAACGTGTTCTTCCCTCCCTTCCCTCTACTACTCTTCTCCCCCTGCATTTTGCCTTGGGTATTCTTATTTTTCATGTTTCAGCTTAAACTTACTAATTTTCTCAAGAAGGCACTTACCATACCATTATAAGGTTTAAACGCTTTTGCCACATGCTCCCATGTACTTCCTTTTGCTAACATTTATTTGACTTGTAATTATTTTTTACTCCCTGCCTCCCACTGGACTATAATCATAACTTGGGCAAGGACACTGCCGGGCACATAAGGGGCACGTAGTAAATATTAAATAAATTAAATTGAGCTTTATATGTTGAACATATAAAACAGGCATATTAGGCCAGAATCTCCATCTACAAACTCAGACGTGCAAGAAATATAACTTGATTTCTGCAATTCCACTTTATTTCTATTTCACGGCATCCTTTTACAAGGCTGGTAGAAATGAGAGGTGACAGCCTGCTGGCAGTCCTCACAGCCCCAGCTCGCTCTCGGCGCCTCCTCTGCCTGGGCTCCCACTTTGGCGGCACTTGAGGAGCCCTTCAGCCCACGGCTGCACTGTGGGAGCCCCTTTCTGGGCTGGCCAAGGCCAGAGCCGGCTCCCTCAGCTTGCAGAGAGGTGTGGAGGGAGAGGCGCCAGCGGGAACCGGGGCTGCGCGAGGCGCTTGGGGGCCAGCTGGAGTTCCGGGTGGGCGGGGGCTTGGCGGACCCCGCACTCGGAGCAGCCGGCCTGCCCTGCCGGCCCCGGGCAATGAGGGGATTAGCACCCAGGCCAGCGGCTGCGGAGGGTATACTGGGTGGGTCCCCCAGCAGTGCCAGCCCACCGGCGCTGCACTCGATTTCTCACTGGGCCTTAGCTGCCTTCCCGCGGGGCAGGACCCAGGACCTGCAGCCCGCCATGCCTGAGCCTCCCACCCCCTCCATGGGCTCCTGTGCGGCCCGAGCCTCCCCGATGAGCGCCAACCCCTGCTCCACGGCGCCCAGTCCCATCCACCACTCAAGGGATAAGGAGTGCGGGCGCACAGCACTGGGACTGGCAGGCAGCTCCACCGGCAGCCCCAGTGCGGGATCCACTGGGTGAAGCCAGCTGGGCTCCTGAGTCTGGTGGGGACGTGGAGAACCTTTATGTCTAGCTCAGGATTGTAAATACACCAATCAGCACCCTGTGTCTAGTTCAGGGTTTGTGAATGCACCAATGGACGCTCTGTATCTAGCTACTCTGGTGGGGTCTTGGAGAACCTTTGTGTCCACACTCTGTATCTAGTTAATCCAGTGGGGATGTGGAGAACCTTTGTGTCTAGCTCATGGATTGTAAATGCACCAATCAGCGCCCTGTCAAAACAGACCACTGGGCTCTACCAATCAGCAGGATGTGGGTGGGGCCAGATAAGAGAATAAAAGCAGGCTGCCCCAGCCAGCAGTGGCAACCCGCTCGGGTCCCCTTCCACACCGTGGAAGCTTTGTTCTTTTGCTCTTTGCAATAAATCCTGCCACTGCTCACTCTTTGGGTTCACACTGCTTTTATGAGCTGTAACACTCACTGCGAAGGTCTGCAGCTTAACTCCTGAGTCAGCTAGACTACGAACTCACCAGAGGGAAGAAACTCTGAACACATCCGAACATCAGAAGGAACGAACTCCAGACGTGCCACCTTAAGAGCTGTAACACTCACCGCGAGGGTCCACGGCTTCATTCTTGAAGTCAGTGAGACCAAGAACCCACCAATTCCGGAGACAAATTTTGTGTTGGTCAATTCCATGTCTTTCCCTCTTTTTCCTCTCGTGATTGTATGGAGCCAAAGTCTTACTAAAATGAAGCTCTTTTATCCTCACTGTCATCTGTCCCTTCGGTCACTGAGATATCCATTTCTCATTTGGCCATTTTGAATTAGTCCAAGATTTCTCTGGAGTCATCCTTGTTCCTATTCCAGACTCCTCTGAGCCAGGGTCTCTCTCCTCTACTCTCCATTATTGGATCCACGGGACCCACTCCGTTACCCGGGTCCTGAAACCTGTCTCAGGGGAACTCCCCTGAGGCTAAGAGCGCACCTGCACAGACGCACTTCACAGCTGCTTCCAGTGAGTCTGGGCGCATTGCTGGAGTCCGCCTGGGAAGTAAGGAAGTGGTATGGACCTCTCGCCCCCACATGGGGTAGTTCTTTCTGGAGTTCAGCAGGGGCAATTTGTTTCTCTCGGGCCCTCCCACGACCCTCCTCTCAGACTCTCCAAACTCCTCAACCTTAGGGATTCTTGTTTGCAAAGGGTGTATAGGGACATGGAAGAGGAAGAGCGGTATTCTTTCTGATATCCTCCAACTCTTCTATCTATTCTTCAGTTTCTTTTTATCTGTAGGTCTCTGCTTTTAAAACTCAAAAGCCAAGAAGAGACTCCCCCCTAACCTTATTTTTTCTGTAGCCACATCCTTTCCATGAGTGTAAACCTAAGAGTCCAGCTGCTGCTTAAATATGGAAAAAGGATCAAGAAGCAAAAGGAAAATGGAGAAAAGAGAAGAGGGGGTTTGGATAGAGACCGATAAATATTGCAAAATCAGTCTCCTGCTTCATAAGTATAATTGTAACTCCTGAATGAGATATTCGTGATGGGTTTCTAAAGATGAATTTAAGATTATTTGCTAATTGTAAGTGTGTGAATGTGGTAAAGTGCAATTACTCTGCTGTTTTATAGCACATCCCCAGGCATCAGAGAGAACTAGCATTGGGTGAGTCCCTGCTGGGCCTCAGGCACTGGGCGCAAGATTCAGAACAACCCTGTGAGATGGGCACCATGATTCCATTTTTTAAATTAAGAAACTGGCCTGTTGCTGCGGCTCAGGACTGTAATCCCAGCACTTTGGGAGGCTGAGGCAGGAGGATCTCTTAAGGCCAGGAGTTTGAGGTTATAGTGAGCTGTGGTTGCACCCCTGAATTCCAGCCTGGGCAACAGAGAGAGACCCTTTCTCTTAAAAACAAATAAATAAATAATTTAAAAGTAGAACATTGAAGTAAGGAAACCAAGGAAGCATTAACTAACTTACTTAAAGCCATACAGCTATTGTGTACCTTGGCCAGGATTCAAAGTAAGATATACAAGTGAAAAATCCATGCATTCTCACTATTTTTCACTGCCTCTTATAGAATTCTGGACTCATGGTTTGTCCAATACAGTATTTGGTTATTATTTCTGTTTATTTTGTTACTTTATTTATTTATTTGAGACAGGGTCTCACTCTGTCACCCAGGCTGGAGTGCAGTGGCATGATCTTGGCTCACTGCACCCTCCACCTCCTGGCTTCAAGCAATTCTCCAGCCTCAGCCTCCCAAGTAGCTGGGATTACAGGCGTGTATCACCATGCCCGGCCAAAAAACTTTAATTTTAAAACATTCATGTTAAAGCTGATTTTCTCATAGGCTAGGAGGTTATGTCCAACTTTCTATGACCCAACCACCACTTTTAATCAGCTACAAATGACATATCTGTTTAATCTATACATTGCTTTCTAATATATTTAACTTAGAGAACTACAATACTCCTGTAAAATTTTGTTTAATAATTCAGTATCATAGTCTATATCAACAAGAAGGAACACTTAGTTATCACAATGTGTCAATCACTATGCTTGTTACTTTAAGTACAGTCAATCTTCATTATTTTCAGATTCTGTATTTGCAAATATGTCCACTCATTAAAATTTATTTGTATGCCAGGCATGCTCCCTCACACCTGTAATCCCAGCACCTTGGGAAGCCGAGGCGGGCAGATCACTTGAAGCCAGGAGTTCGAGACCAGCGTGACCAACATGGCGAATCCCCCAACCCCCCATCTGTAAAAAAAAAAAAAAAGTTGTAACCCCCAAGTCAACACTCCAGTGCTTTCGTAGTCACAGACATACACGTGCACAGAATAGAAAAAAAAAAATTGCATTGCTGGAGGAGGCCCGTTTTCCCAGCTGAACTCAAACCAGGTGATACTCCGCCACCTTCTTTTAGTTCTTACACAGTAAACAAGTTTCTTTTTTGTGATCTTCATAGTGCCACATTTTTTACATTTGTGTACTTTTTCTTGGTGATTTTGTTGTCTGAAATGGCTCCCAAGTGTAGTTCTGAAGTGCTGTCCAGTGTTCCTAATTGAAGAAGCTGTAATGTGTCTTATGAAGAAAATTAAGTATGTTAAACAAACTTCCTTCAGGCAGCAGTTATAGCACTTTGGCTATGAGTTCAGTGTTAATGAATCAATAGTTTATATTAAATAAGGTGTCTTTAAACAGAAACAGGAATAAAACAAGGTTACCTGGTTATCCCCTGATGAGAATGTTGTGACCAGGGGCTTGAGGGAACCTAACCCTATGTTATGCCCAGGAGCAATGGCTCTGTAATGTCTAATTCAATGTTTGAGATGACTTTATAGAACTACTGTGGATAAGAAAAAATTGACTGTACATTTGCGTGTATAAGCTAATTCTTTAAAAAAAATTTATTATGAAAAATTTCAAATAGATAAGTAAAGAGAATAGAAATGAAACCCTGGGGACCTATCATCACCCAGCCTCAAAAATTACCAACTCAGCCAAACTTGTTTTCTCTTTAACCATCTAATTCCTTCTCTCCTCCTTGCATTTGACACAAATCCCAGACATTGTATTATTTCAACCTTATATCTACTCTATACGTTAAATTCCTGTTAACTTTTTTAAATTATGAGAATAGAAAATCTGAAATCTGGAAAAGTTACAAGGAGGAGAAAATAACCATGTAAATTAATACTGAATTAACATTTTATTTTTTCTCAGTCTTTTTATGTATAAATTAAAAGATTAGAATCATTCTGATTAGATTTCTTTTCATATAAAGTTAAATTGTTTTAAATAACGTTAAACATTCTTCAAAAATATAGTGAAATAGGCTCTGCATGGTGGTTCACAACTGTAATCTCAGCACTTTGGAAAGCCAAGGCAGGTAGATCACTTGAGTCCAGTAGTTCAAGACCAGCCTGGGCAACATGGTGAAACCCCGTCTCTACCAAAAAATACAAAAATTAACTGGGCATGGTGGTGCAAGCCTATAATCCCAACTACTTGAGACGCTGAGGTGGGAGGATCACCTGAGCCCTGGAAGGTAGAGGCTACGGTGAGCTATGATCACATCATTGCAGTCCAGCAAGGGTGACAGAGGGAGATCCTGTCTCAAAAATGTGTGTGTGTGTGTGTGTGTCTGTATGTGTAAAATAAAATATAACTTTTTACACATTCTCATTTAATGTCATATTTTTTTCATATCTGCCCTACTTTTTAAGAGAGATGTGACTACTTATTTATTTAAAATTAATGTCATTTGAGATAACTGTAGATTCATATAAGCTGTAAGAAAGAATACAGACAATAAAGTATATAGTTTGTCAACTTAAAAGGAAGAAGCGGAGGCAAAATTAACGTAGAGAGTTTATCTGGGCCAAGTTTGAGGACTGCAGACCAGGACGTACTTCCACCTTACCTTGAGGAGTGCTCTGGGAACAAAGGAGAGGATCACATTTTTAAAGAAAAAGGGATGAATCAGCAGAGGGAGTGATTACAAAAGTTTTGTCAGGAATTCTCATTGGTTTACAGAAATAACATTGGTTAGTGATTGGTGATACATTGTTGAACTCTAGGGTGTGTGGCATTTTATGGCTACTTGGCATTATTAGTCTAAAGCCCACATAACAAGTGACTTTAACAGTTGTTTTTTTTTTTTGGATTTGGTTTTTTTCTTTTTGAGACAGGCTCTCGCCCTGTTGCCCAGGCTGGATTTCAGTAATGCAATCTTAGGTCACTATAACCTCCGCCTTTCAGGCTCAAGGCATCCTCCCACCTCAGCCGCCATAGCAGCTGGGACTACAGGCACATGCCTCCATGCCCAGCTAATTTTTTGGATATTTTGCAGCGACGAGGTTTCACCATATTGCCCAGGCTGGTCTTGAACTCCTAAGCTTAAGAGATTGCCCTCCTTGGCCTCTCAAAGTGCTGAGATTACAGACCTGAGCCACTGCGCCAGGCCTCAAGAGGTAATTATTGGCTCATGGTGAAGTAACATGACTGCTGTTTTATTCCAATGCTTCTCCGGGCCTGACAATTTAAAAGGAACTCATATTCCTCAGATAAAATGTCTCTTCTTTTATTTTTTTTCCACATTTCTCCTTTTGATTAAAAAAAAAAAATCTTTCCTCTTGGCTAGATGTGGTGGCTCATGCCTGTAATCCCAGCACTTTTTGAGTGGTCGAGGTGGGAGAATCGCATGAGCTCAGGAGTTTGAGACTAGCTTAGGCAACGGGGAAATCCTGTCTCTACGAAAAATACAAAAATTAGCCGGGTTTAAGGGCATGTGCCTGTAGTCCCAGCTCCTCAGGAGGCTGAGGTGGGAGGATTACTTGAGCCCAGGAGATGGAGGTTGCCCTGAGGCCAAGATCACGCCATTGCACTCCAGCCTGGGCAACAGAGTGACACCCTGTCTCAAAAAAGAAATAAAAAATAAATATTAAATATTAAAAATTTAAAAACTGTCTTCTTGAAAACATTAATTACCAAAATCTGAGTGTTAGGGTGTTTTGTCACCCGGAAGGCTCATTCTTGGATAGTCCTGTCCCACATCAAGAGGGAAAGAAAGAGACATTTCAATGAGGAATTTTGTTTTAGTATACATGGGGTCTCACTATATTGCCCAGGCTGGTCTCTCTCTCCTGGACTTAAGTGAATCTCCACTTCAGCCTCCCAGATAGCAGGAATTACAGGCACAAGCCAGCATGCTGTTAGTGAAGAATTTTTAAAGAGCACTCAAAAGTTGATTTGGTATGGCATCACAGAACGACAAAAATGAAACCTCAGTCAATCATTGGTTTATAGAGCTGCTATGGCCTATTGAATCATCTCTAGTCCTTGGAATTCATGACTTTAGTTTTCTGGTAACACATAAGATTTATAAGCAAAAACAAAAACAAAACAAAAAAACACAAAAACAAAAAAAAAAAAAAAAGAATTTGTATGCCAGAATGAGAAAAAAAAAATTCCATTAAGGAGTCAACTGACAACATCATGAAGAAAATGACAACCCAGCGGGTTTTTTTTGTTTTGTTTTGTTTTTTTGAGATAAGGTCTCACTCTGTCGACCAGACTGGGGCAGTCAGGGCTCATTGCAGCTTTGGCTCAGATGAGCCAGGGCTCAGATGATCCTCTCACCTCAGCCTCCTGAGTAGCTAGGACTACAGGGACACACCATCATGGCTAATTTTTGAATTTTTGTAGAGATGGGGTTTCACCATGTTGCCCAGGCTGATCATGAACTCCTGGAGTCAATTGGCCCTCCCACACTGACCTCCCAAAGTGCTAGGATTAAAGCATTAGCCATCACGCCTGGCAGAGACTTCTTGTAGCCAGGAAATAATTCAGAATTTGGTCCAAATTGTGGGAAGATAATATGAGCTCAAATATGATGATCAGGGCTAGAATTGAATAACTAACAGTTGCACTATAGTTTTCTTCTGAAGCATAATTTTTCTCACTATAGTCCCCCGTCCTACCAATGAGAAATCATGGAAAGACCAATTTATTGGCAAAAAAAAAAGTTAGTATTATTATACTTGACCTGATTATTTGCATAATGTGAAGCAAGAATAGTGATTAGCCGTATAGGTTTCTTTCTTTATTTATTTATTTTGTTTTGTTTTATTTTATTTTTTTTGAGCCAGAGTCTTGCTTTGTTGCCCAGGTTGGAGTGCAGTGGTGATCTTGGCTCACTGCAACTTCTGCCTCCCTGGTTCAAGTGATTCTCCTGCCTCAGCCTCCCAAGTAGCTGGGACTACAGGCATGAGCCACTGTGGCCAGCCATAGGCTCCTTTTAAATTGGCTTTGCTGGAACTTTTTTTTTTTTTTTTGAGATGGAGTCTCACTCTGTTGCCCAGGCTGGAGAGTAGTGGTGTGATCTTGGCTCACTGCAACTTCTGCCTCCTGGAGCAATTATCCTGCCTCAGCCTCCTGAGTAGCTTGGATTACAAGTGCCCACCACCACGTCCAGCTAATTTGTGTGTGTGTGTGTGTGTATTTTGTGTGTGTGTATTTTGTGTGTGTGTATTTTTAGTAGAGACGGGATTTCACGATGTTGGCCAGGCTGGTCTTGAACTCCTGACCTCAAGTGATCCGCCCACCTCAGCCTCCCAAAGTGCTAGGATTACAGGCGTGAACCACCACGCCAGGACTTATTTATTTCTTTTTATTTTTATTTTTTGAGACAGAATCTCTGTCACCTAGAGTGCAGTGGTATGATCTCGGTTCACTGCAACCTCTGCCTCCCAGGTTCAAGCAATTCTCCTGCCTCAGCCTTCCAAGTAGCTGAGATTATAGGCATGCACCACAACACCCAGCTAACTTTTGTATTTTTAGTAGAGATAGGTTTCACCATGTTAGCCAGGCTCCTCTTGAACTCCTGGCCTCGAGCGATCTGCCTGCCTCAGCCTCCCAAAATGCTGGAATTAAAGGCATGAGTCACTGCAACCAGCTTATTTATTTTTCAGTAGAGATGCCGTCTTGCTGTGTTGGCCAGGTGGTCTCGAACTGCTGGCCTCAAGCAACCCTCCTGCCTCAGCCTCCCAAAGTGCTGGGATTACAGGTATGAACCACATGCCCCATCCGGATTAGATTTTTTAAAACCTCTCAAGGCTAGGAAGCCAAGCCAAGGATTCACCATCAGACTGTGCCTGTAATACATGTACAAATTGGGTGAATTTCTCTCTTCTTGAAGTTCGAAAATATCTTGAGTTTCCTAGGCCTGTCAGAAAGTAACATTCTTCACTTACCATAGGTCAAGAATCTTGTGAAAGAACAGCATAGACAATGTACCAGGCCAGTTTTTCCAAGAGGCTTTTTTTTAAAATTAAATCGGTTTTCTTTAAGAATTTCCAACATTGACAACTCTTATAAAAAGTATCCAAGCACAGGACACAGAACTGCAGCAAACAGCACTCTTATGGGTAGCTAACAGACATTAGAACTTCCACTCTTCTTTGAGACACCTAAGCTAACTGGCGAACTCTGCTTCCAAGTACTCTTGCAAAGCACACTGCAAGTTCAGTCCATGTTCTCAACCCATCAGCTTCAGTTCACATTACCACACTTACTTATCAGTAACAGAAGAGAACACACACCATACAGCATTCACAGCAGTTGACAAAGGGGTTGGGAGAATACAAGTATAATTTCACTTAACACATTCAACTAATGTGGGTTATCCAAGAACAAAAACTCACTTAAAGTCTTCCAACAGATGTGGATGTCCTTTGAATGCAAAAAAAATTCATACATTATTTGCTATCATTGCCTTCTGCACACTGTCTCATCAAAGCCACAGGATTGAGAGGCACATCTCACTAAGTTAAAAAATATCCATTGGCCGGGAGCAGTGGCTCACCCCTGTAATCACAACACTCTGAGAGGTCGAGGCGGGCAGATCACCTGAGGTTGGGAGTTCGAGACCACCCTGACCAGCATGGAGAAACCCTGTCTCTACTAAAAATACAAAATTAGCCAGGCATGGTGGGGCATGCCTGTAATCCCAGCTATTTGGAAGGCTGAGGCAGGAGAATCGCTTGAACCTGGGAGGCGGAGGCTGCAGTGAGCTGAGATTGCACCATTGCACTCTAGCCTGAACAACAAGAGCGAAACTCTATCTCAAAAAAAAAAAAAATACATGTATATATGTATATATATACACACACATATATATATATCCATTATGCACTACCAAGTCTCTGCACGCGCTCTCTCCTTTTCTCACTCATACTAACCTTTCATACCTCCGCACCACCATCAGTCCCACACAAGGTTTCAAAAGTTGTAACAGCCTTCTGGTTCCATATCACAGCCTTGCATTCATAGCGTTGATACTACTCCATGAAATAAAGAATACTAGATAAAAATGGGCCTGTGATGCGTGATGAGGAATTCTTTTTTTTTTTTTTTTTTTAGACAGGGTCTGACTGCGTCACCCAGGCTGGAGTGCAGTAGCACAGTCTCGGCTCGCTGCAACCTCTGTTCCCCTGGGTTCAAGCGATTCTCCTGCCTCAGCCTTCTGAGTAGCTGGGATTACAGGCGCCTGCCACCACGCCCGGGTAATTTTTGTATTTTTAGTAGAGAGGGGGTTTCACCATGTTAGCCAGGATGGTCTCGATTTCCTGACCTTGTGATCCGCCCGCCTTGGCCTCCCAAAGTGCTGGGATTACAGGCGTGAGCCACCGCGTCCAGCCAATGATGAATTCTTAAATGAGAAAGCATGTAGACAGAAGTATTCCTATGGCAGAATATTTACAGCACTACTTTCAATGAAGTGCTTCTTCCATAAACATTTGAAATGAGATGAACTGCAGAGATTAAATGAAGGCTATTGTGCTTTTGTATATGAGAGAAGAAAAGTGTTAAGAAACAAAAGAACTAAATGCTGTGACACCATGATCTCCCAAAAGGAGATTTTCTTAAGGAAAAAAATCCATATGGTGGGGTTCAAATTAAAACAAGGAGTAAAGAATGTAGTTCTAATCAATGGTTTCCATTTTGAACATGCAAAGAATTCACTTGACAAGTCCAGGGATAAAATATTACAGAAGCCTTTTGATATCAATTGTAGTGTGTTGGTTTACCAATCAGGCAAACAGCAGTTCACTTTCAACCACAATATTTCAATCCTTTACGTAACAAAACGTAAAATTCCTTTAGCTCTTCTTTTTCCTAAAGAAAAATGTCAAAAATGCTACTGAATATACTACACACTGAACAAACCAATTTTGAAAATTCTTAGTACATATGTATTTTACAATGTACTTACCATGAGTTTAGAAAAATTTGAATTCCCACCATTCTATACCAAGCAACCACAACCCCACCATCTACATTCCCCAGCCAGAAGACTTAGAATCCATGCTTGAGCCAAAGCCTTCATTAAAACCACTGCCCCACCCTGCTTTTGATGCTGATCCCCAACCAATTGCTGCCCCAGAATTAGAACCACTATGAGTTATTTCCAGAATCGAAGGCCTGGTTTGGCTCCCTCTGCATGTTGCCTTGGCTTTGGTTATTACGCAATGGGCCTGACTGGCTCTGCTGGCTGGCTAACACGCCCATGATACCCCAACTGCTCTGTAGCACTGCCTGGGCTGCAGCCATCATGGCTGGATTAATGCTGAACTCACCAAAGTTTATCCCACCACCCATAATACTACCTTGGTTGTTTCCCAAACCAGCTCCATCCTCTCTACTATTACCAAATCCACCCTGATTCCCAAAGCCACCTGGATTACCACCAAATCTTCCACTTCTTTCTATTGCTATTGTCCTTAGGTTGGCATTGGGTATTTGAACACTGATTCCTTTAATGATCAAGTCCTCTCCACAAAGAGATTGTGTAACCCACATATGTTTATTGCAGCACATTCACAATAGCAAAGACTTCGAACCAACCTAAATGTCCATCAATGATAGACTGGATTAAGAAAATGTGGCACATATACACCATGGAATACTATGCAGCCATAAAAAAGAATGAGTTCATGTCCTTTGCAGAGACATGGATGAAGCTAGAAACCATCATTCTGAGCAAACTATCGCAAGGACAGAAAACCGAACACCGGATGTTCTCACTCAGAGGTGGGAATTGAACAATGAGAACACTTGGACACAGGGAGGAGAGCATCACACACCCAGGCCTGTCAGGTGGTGCGGGGCTGGGGGAGCGGTAGCATTAGGAGAAATACGTAATGTAAATGATGAGCTGATGGGTGCAGCAAAACAACATGGCACATGTATACCTGTGTAATAAACCTGCATGTTGTGCACATGTACCCTAGAACTTAAAGTATAATAAAAATTAAAAAATGAGAGAGATTGAGCAACCTGATCATCTGCAAATGTAACAAAGGCAAAGGCCCTGAACGGCTTGGGGATGAAGACATCCACCACTTCCCCGTACTGACAGAACTGCGACAGCTCATCCACAGTTATGTTCTCTGTACTGCCCCAAAAACACTTTTCTGCTTCTCAGTGTTCATCTGGGCTTTGCTTAGAATTAGCAAGTTTACAGTCACACCATTGTCCATCTATCATATGTCAATGTGACATTACTTTCACCTGTGTTTCATATTCTATAAAATGAATAAAGCCAAACCCCTCTGAATGACCAGTCTTAATATCTTTCTTGACCTGCACTGTAAGAACTTCTCCAAAAGTACTAAAATATTCTTTCAGATCCTGTTCAGTTGTTTTCCACGGGAGACCCAAAACTTTTCACTTTCACTGCTGATGAAGCATCTGTCTCATCCATTTTGCTTTTGTTGTCTTTGGGATAGTTGAAAACATACACCAGATTTCCCCAGCCAGCATCGGGGGCATGTAGAATTCCTTCTACCAGCCGGAAACCTCTCATACATTGAGACACTGGATTCCTGTAGCAAAGCCCATGTGCCCCTGGGCTGTAACTGTGGACAGCAGCACCGTCCCTTCGTCTTCTGAAGGTATTTAAATGGGCTCACTGTTCTCATTTTCAGTTACCCGAATATATTCAGACATCTTTTACTTTTCTGCTAGGCTGCTGCTGGGAATCCCAACAGGGACACTGAGGGAGCAACAGATCCAAGCACAGCCCAACAACCACTTCACTCCCACAAAATGCTAGGGGCTTTTTATCAACTCTATAAAGACAACATCAATTCCTCAAGCAGTCTATTCATATCTGAAAATATGGCATTCCAATCAAAGCCTTGGTAAAATAACCAGTGTCTTCAGTGTCCTGTTACAAAAGAAAACATATTCTTATTGAACTTACACAAATAACCACAGGGTCATAAAATAATACTCATGAATAGTTTTTATTTTTTATTTATTTATTTATTTATTTATTTATTTATTTATTTATTTATTTTGGAGACAGAGTTTCGTTTTTGTTGCCCAGGCTGGAGTGCAGTGGCACAATCTCAGCTCACCGCAACCTCCACCTCCCGGGTTCAAGCAATTCTCCTGCCTCAGCCACCCAAGTAGCTGGGATTACAGGCATGCACCACCACGCCCAGCTAATTTTGTATTTTTAGTACAGACGGGGTTTCTCCATGTTGGTCAGGCTGGTCTCGAACTCACCTCAGGTGATCTGCCCGCCTCAGCCTCCCAAAGTGCTGGGATTACAGGCGTGAGGCACCGCGTCCGGCCCGAATAGTTTTTAAATTCTGGAGAAATCAGGTAGAGAGAAAGGTAAATGTTTCAATTTTGCTCACAAAAGTATATTTTACCCAATTAATGTAAGCTATAAATGACTCAAAAGAAAAATATAAAATGATTTATTGACTCTCGAAAACAAAATGTAAAAAGAAGGCCTGGTGTGGTAGCACGCGTCTGTAGTCCCAGCTACTCAGGAGGCTGAGGTGTGAGGATCTCTTGAGCTAGCAGTTTGAGTCCAGCCTGGACAACATAATTAGACACAATTTCTAAGGATAAAATTTTAAAGTTAAAAGGAAAAAGAAAAGGAAAATTAGAACAGTAGACAAAATCAGAGGCAGTTTTTGTCTCTTAAAAAAATTTTTTTAAAGGAATCATAAGAGTTTCAGAAAAAAAAAGTCATAAACAATCGTATCAGTCTTTTATCAGTTTAGCCCCATGTAATGAATTCCTGTTTTGTTTGATGTGGGCCTAGCAGTCTTCATGAATACATCAGCTTTTAATTAGAGATCCGGAAGTTTTTAACCTCATCCAACGGTATGATCTCCAAAGTTATCAGAAATCTATATTCAACAATACTTGTCAGTGTTCTTTCCATATATTTCTTTGAAAAGGCAAAGTTTAGACTTTAACCAATAGTAAATGGCTTTTTAAGAGAATCAAATTAAAACAATTTGACAGGGCACGTTAGCTGATGCCTGTAATTCCCAGCACTTTGAGAGGCTGAGGCAGGCATATTACCTGAGGTCAGGAGTTGGAGACCAGCCTGACCAATATGGTGAAATCCCATCTCTACTAAAAATACAAAATTAGCTGGGCACGGTGAAATATGCCTGTAATCCTAGCTGCTCAGGAGGCTGAGGCGGGAGAATCACTTGAACCTGGGAGGCAGAGGTTGCAGAGAGCCAAGATCATGCCATTGCACTCCAGCCTGGGCAACAAGAGCTAAACTCCGTCTCAGAAACAACAACAAAAACAACAAAAACAATTCTCTGTGGATAACAAGACTTAGAATAGCTATGATTAAAGATGCAACTGGGGCCCGGCGCAATGGCTCACGCCTGTAATCCCAGCACTTTGGGAGGCCGGGGCGGGCGGATCACCTGAGGTCAGGAGTTCAAGACCAGCCTGACTAATATGGAGAAACCCTGTCTCTACTAGAAATGCAAAATTTGCCGGGTGTGGTGGCATATGCCTGTAATCCCAGCTACTCAGGAGGCTGAGGCAGGAGGAGAATCGCTTAAACCAGGGAGGCAGAAGTTGCGGTGAGCCGAGATTGCGCCACTGCACTCCAGCCTGGGCACCAGAGTGAGATTCAGTCTCAAAAAAAAAAAAAAAAAAAAAGCAAGTGACAAAGAAATTTGATTATTTCTGTGGCATACAAGTTAACATAAAATCATAATTATGACTGATAACATATACCAAGACATATCAGAATTTAGAAATATCATAGAATATTGGAACACATGTAACCAACCCATGTATATGTATAAAAATATAACTTAAACACCGTTTCTTATTTGACAATGCTTTCTGTATGATTTTAACATACCAAACAAGCCTAATATGTCTCTTTTGGACTTCCAGGGGTTCCTATTATTCCATCCAAGTTAGTCAGGTGAAATAGACTTGATTTTAGAATTTGAAATTTGATTTTGGGAGGTATTTCAAATATCAAAATTTAAAATACTTGTCGTTTCTCAGCCTTTTGACTAAGATCAAGTATGAAATGATTGATGTCAAAATAGGGCCACAAGTCACCATAAAATAAGTCAGTCATTTAGCCAAAGTGACAATTAAGACATTTCAAAAAACAAACACCTTTACTTTTTGAGAGAGAGGAGACTCAGTTTCCCAATCAAAAGACCCAATACAGACAGCATAAGGCCAGCGGAATCTATCTTTCCCTCTCTCCCTTCTCTTTCTTTTTTTTTTTTTTTTGGCAGTTTACACAAAAGGTGAACAAAACCTTTTAATATCCCTTATTAATACTACACCAAAATCTTGTTCATACAAGAAAACCAAATTAGACCTTTGCATTAGTATATTATTAATGTGAAAGCTAATTTTAATAAAAACATAAATAAATCTATCCAATCTCAATCTGCTTTGACCAAAGTTTTTTATAAAACTTTTATAACTTTTTACAAATTTTAAAAAATTCTTTTATTTTCCCAACTTTTTATATTCATTTAGATTTTCCTACATAATTTTTAAAATGTGAAATGTGTCCAGCCTCTAAACTAGACAAAAGTACTTTGCATTTAACAAAAACTACATCTTCTGGGAGCTAAATGATGAGAACACATGGACACATAGAGAGGAGCACAAACACCGGGTCCTTTGGGAGGGTGGAGGGTGGAAGGAAGGAGAGAATCAGGAAAAATAACTAATGGATACTAGGCTTAATACATTTAATAACTAAAAATAACTAATGGCTGCTAAGCTTAATACCTTAGTACCTTTCATCAACTGGGTAATAACATAATCTGTACAACAAACCCCATTACACAAATTTACCTATGTAATAAAAGTATACTTGCAGCCCTCAACTTAAAATAAAAGTTAAAAAAAAAATCGTCATGTATTTTTTATTATTATTATTATACTTTAAGTTCTAGGGTATATGTGCACAACGTGCAGGTTTGTTACATATGTATACATGTGCCATGTTGGTGTGCTGCACCCATTAACTTGTCATTTATGTTAGGTATATCTCCCATTGCTATCCCTCCCGCCTCCCCCCACCCCACGACAGGCCCCAGTGTGTGATGTTCCACACCCTGTGTCCAAGTATTCTCATTGTTCAATTCCCACCTATGAGTGAGAACATGTGGTGTTTGGTTTTCTGTCCTTGCGATAATTTGCTCAGAATGATGGTTTCTAGCTTCATCCATGTCCCTACAAAGGACATGAACTCATCATTTTTTATGGCTGCATAGTATTCCATGGTGTATATGTGCCACATTTTCTTAATCCAGTCTGTCATTGATGGACATTTGGGTTGGTTCCAAGTCTTTGCTATTGTGAATAGTGCTGCTGTAAACATACGTGTGCATGTGTCTTTATAGTAGCATGATTTATACTCCTTTGGGTATATGCCCAGTAATGGGATGGCTGGGTTAAATGGTATTTCTAGTTCTAGATCCTTGAGGAATTGCCACACTGACTTCCACAAAGGTTGAACTAGTTTACAGTCCCACCAAAAGTGTAAAAGTGTTCCTATTTCTCCACATCCTCTCTAGCACCTGTTGTTTCCTGACTTTTTAATGATCGCCATTCTAACTGGTGTGAGATGGTATCTCATTGTGGTTTTGATTTGCATTTCTCTGATGGCCAGTGATGATGAGCATTTTTTCATGTGTCTGTTGGCTGCATAAATGTCTTCTTTTGAGAAGTGTCTGCTCATATCCTTTGCCCAATTTTTGATGGGGTTGTTTCATTTTTTCTTGTAAATTTGTTTAAGTTCTTTGTAGATTCTGGATATTAGCCCTTTGTCAGATGGGTAGATTGCAAAAATTTTCTCCCATTCTGTAGGTTGCCTATTCACTCTGATCGTAGTTTCTTTTTCTGTGCAGAAGCTCTTTAGTTTAATTAGATCCCATTTGTCAATTTTGGCTTTTGTTGCCATTGCTTTTGGTGTTTTAGTCATGAAGTCCTTGCCCATGCCTATGTCCTGAATGGTATTGCCCAAGTTTTCTTCTAGGGTTTTTATGGTTTTAGGTCTAACATTTAAGTCTTTAATCCATCTTGAATTAATTTTTGTATAAGGTGTAAGGAAGGGATCCAGTTTCAGCTTTCTACATATGGCTAGCCAGTTTTCCCAGCACCATTTATTAAATAGGGAATCCTTTCCCCATTTCTTGTTTTTGTCAGGTTTGTCAAAGATCAGATGGTTGTAGATGTGTGGTATTATTTCCGAGGGCTCTCTTCTGTTCCATTGGTCTATATCCCTGTTTTGGTACCAGTACCGTGCTGTTTTGATTACTGTAGCCTTGTAGTATAGTTTGAAGTCAGGTAGTGTGATGCCTCCAGCTTTGTTCTTTTTGCTTAGGATTGACTTGGCAATGCGGGCTGTATTTTGGTTCCATATGAACTTTAAAGTAGTTTTTTCCAATTCTGTGAAGAAAGTCATTGGTAGTTTGATGGAGATGGCATTGAATCTATAAATTACCTTGGGCAATATGGCCATTTTCACAATATTGATTCTTCCTATCTGTGAGCCTGGAATGTTCTTCCATTTTTTTGTGTCCTGTTTTATTTTGTTGAGCAGTGGTTTGTAGTTCTCCTTGAAGAGGTCCTTCACATCCCTTGTAAGTTGGATTCCTAGGTGTTTTATTCTCTTTGAAGCAATTGTGAATGGGAGTTCACTCATCCTCATGTATTTTTTATAATGCTCTTCACACAAAACACATCCTGTTTTTTGTTGTTTTGTTTTTTTGAGACAGAGTCTCACTCTGTCAGGCAGGCTGGAGTGCAGTGGCATGATCTCGGCTCACTGCAACCTCCGCGTCCCGGGCTCAAGCAATTCTCCTGCCTCAGTCTCCTGAGTAGCTGGGATTATAGGCGTGTACCACCACTCCCGGCTAATTTTTGTATTTTTCGTAGAGACAGGGTTTCACCATGTTGGCCAGGCTGGTCTCGAACTCTTGACCTCAGGTAATCCGCCCACCTCAGGCTCCCAAAGTGCTGGGATTACAGGTGTGAGCCACCACGCCCAGCCCACATCCTGTTTTTTTTTAATACTTTCCATAAAGAGTCTTCCTCTTGCATCTAGCAGCTTTAATTACATATATTAATTACAATGTTAAATCTTAGTAAGCACTATTTCCAGTGAGAAAACTGGAAGTGATTTGAACTGTTTTATGTATCAATAGATTAAAACCATTTCATAATTTTGAGAAAAATGTCTGCTCATTTTTTTATTAGCAGATCTAAGTATATTGAGTTTTTAAATATTAAACATAAGATGCCAAAGTATATAAATTTTACCTTATGTTTAATAATTAGTGTTTTAATATTTTAACTTATCTAGAAATGACTCAGACTCTTTATGCTTACCATTACTTAATTTAACATAACTTTTTAATATTTTAAATTACTAATAAAAAGTTTCTGTGCTTCTTGTTTCCACAGTTTTACCTAGTTTCCTGCCAATGTTAACATTTTGCAAAACTGGAGTTCAATATTACTGAAAGGTTCTTGTATCAGTTCGAACCCTGAGAGCATGCCAGCAGACAACACGAGGCGGTGTGGAGCAACACGCTGTTTTATGGAGCACTTGGGTGCAGGCGGGCTGAGGCCTAAAATGGCGTCAGCGCCAGATGAGGCCAGGGCAGGGGTTTTATAGTCTCCTGCAAACAGGAAGTGTGTCAGTCTGATGTAACTGCTATGCACGGTACCCGGACGGCCTCTCTCTCAGTCTTCAGGGGGTACGTGTCTTCCAGCCAGCTCTCTTCCTGCTTCTGCTATCTTGCTGAGGCATGCTGCTGGCACAAGTTGCCTTGCGCCTTGGGACTGGGCCTGAGAAGGGAGGAGTTATTCATTCCCTTATGTGTTCAGGCCCTGGGAAGAATCTTTCATTCCTATGTATTTGGTTATAGAAAAAGGGAAAAGGGACGACTTTCTCAATAACTACTTTAAGTGTGACGTGGGGGGTGGTGTGGGCACCTTGGAAACAAAGAAGAACTTAATTTTGGGGGTATTCTTTTTTTTTTTTTTTTTTTGAGACGGAGTCTCGCTCTGTTGCCCAGGCTGGAGTGCAATAGCGCGATATCGGCTCACTGCAAGCTCCGCCTCCCGGGTTTACGCCATTTTCCCGCCTCAGCCTCCGGAGTGGCTGGCACTACAGGCACCCGCCACCATGCCGGCTAATTTTTTGTATTTTTAGTAGAGATGGGGCTTCACTGTGTTAGCCAGGATGATCTCGATCTCCTGACCTCGTGATCCGCCCGCCTCGGCCTCCCAAAGTGCTGGGATTACAGGTGTGAGCCACCACACCTGGCTGGGGGTATTCTTGAGAGACGGGTTGGTATCCATCATGTCATTGTAGCAGGAGGATCGTCTGGATTGTCTGGCGGCTAACTGTAGTTTCAACAAGAGTTTTAACGGCTTTTATTATCCGTGGGATAACACAGGGGAGAAATAGGAGGAACCCAATGATGAAGATGATTGTCCCTACCAGCGTTTTAAATCCTCCTAAATTAGAGAACCACCCTCCTAAAAGGTTTGTTGGGTCCCATCCCTTCCAGGTTTGGACTGGTACATGGGCTGCTTTTCTGATGTTTGAAGGAATTTCTAGAACCGCTTTTCCGTTATCGTCTATGTTAAGACAGCAATTAGAGATATTAACTTACCGCAGACCCCACCTTTTTCTGCTAATAAGTAGTCTAGTGCTAGCCTGTTTTGATAAATTGCTGTGCACATTTGGTTTTGTATTTGCACAAGCATTTCCAGGGCTGAGGCTGTTTGGTTAGTGATTATCTCTAGAACCGCCTGTAGTCCAATTATTCTATTTAGGATATATACGGGAATGCAATAACCCTATGAACCAGCCTCAGACCAAGTGGCAGGACCATTATATTCCATGATCTGTTGTGGAGGCCATTCGCCCTCTTGCCATCTTTGGCTTCCTCCTACCTTTAAGGATCGTTTTTCTCTGTTTAAGTTATCATACACAGGGACTCTGAGGTGTCACCTGCCTGCTTTGGAAGTAAAAAGAACCCAGGTTTTATTGTGCCTAGGAAGCAAGTACCTTGCCAGTGATAAGGTAGCCATGAATAAGCCTGGGTTCCACATATCCGAAAGAATCTATCGGGGCAATCCATTGTAGGCTGGTGTTCATAGGATTGTCCCATAGTGCACTTAGGCGGGGGTATGTGGCATAAGGGTTAGTGATGTTTGTACAGTTCCAGGCCCTTTTTGACGGAACACAATTGAGGTAGCTTAAGTTAGTTCATAAGACTGGGTGAGGTACTGAAACTCAAATATAAGAGGTAGAGTCTTCTGGAAATGAACCGAGTCTTTTGTTAATTTGAGAGAGATCAGTGAGGGAGAAGGCAACATGAACTCTAACAATACCTTCAGTTCCTGCTACTTCCTGAAGGGGGCACTGTAGCACAGGCGCTAAAGTAAGGGTGGGGGCATGGGCCAAAGATGGCACCTGAGCGAGTATGGGCAGGAGAGAAGGAAGAACCTGAAAGTGGTTCCTATTGAGGGTTTGAAGGGGGAAAGGAGGTTGAGTTAACAGGCAGTGGAGGATAGATAGGGGTGTAAGGTGGCGAGAGGGTTTACAAGCCTCAGGAGAGGGCAATGAGGGAGGAGAATGGGTACAGGCAATACTAGAATTGTCCTGAGGAGGGGACGGTGTAGGAAAAGAAGTGGATACTGCTGACTGGGAAGATGGTCACTGGGAAGATGGCGATGGAGAAGATGGCGACTGGGAAGATGGCAGCTGAAAAGATCACAGCTGAGAAAATAAAGAGGTGGCTTGGGGGTTTAAAGAAGATGGTTGAGAGGGAGAGGTAGGGGCTGGGAGAGATGCACAGCAGTCTGCTGGATCCAGTGAGGAAAAAGAGGTGGAATCAGGAGGAGAAAGGCGATCTGGACGTCAAGAATGGAGGAGAAGAATTTGAACAAGTGAACAAGAATTGCAGAGGTTGGGTTGTGATCTGAGTGCAAATAGGCCTGGACATAAGGAATTTCCCCCCATTTCTCCAGTCTTCGGCAATAATTGCTTAAATCAGTTAAAATTGCAAAGTTGAATGTTCCATTTGCAGGCCATCTAATTCGTACTGTGGCCAGACTGAAATGCAAAAAAAGACAAGGTGCTTAGGGTGGATATCTTGCCTGAGGCCTAAGGTTTGCAGGGTTTTTTATATAAGAGGCAGCCTAGAGGGCTGGCACACATTGGAACCTTCTTGGACCGACATTGGATTTTCGGACTGGAGAAACCAAGAGAGGCCATGCGGATTTTTCCCTGTTAACTGGGCTCCTGGGGAACTTACCAGTAAGGTGAGATCGGTGACCTACATGCATGCACATAGAGGTGACTGGAGGCTGAGCAGCTCCCTTTGTCCAGCTGCTGTGGCCTGCTGTCCGGGGTGGAGGGGTAGGTCCACAGGGGACATGGACTGGAGCCCCTCTTGGGTTTCAGCACCAGATGAAATGTTCTTGTATAAATTCAAACCCCGAGAGCATGCCAACAGACAACACGAGGCAGTGTGGAGCAACACGCTGTTTTAATGAGCGCCTGGGTGCAGGCGGGCTGAGGCCTAAAACGGCGTCAGCACCAAATGAGAATTGGGCAGGGGTCTTATAGTCTCCTGTAAACAGGAAGTGCCTCAGTCTGATGTAACTGCTATGCATGGTATCCAGACGGCCTCTTTCTCAGTCTTCAGGGGGTATGTGTCTTCTGGCCAGCTCTCTTCCTGCTTTTGCTATCTTGCTGACTCATGCTGCTGGCACAAGTGGTCTTGTGCCTTGGGACTGGGCCTGAGAAGGGAGAAGTTATTCATTCCCTTAAGCTTTCAGGCCCTGGGGAGAATCTTTCAATTACGATCAGGATATTGACATCAATATACTAAGATGCAAAATTTTCCCTCAAAACAAGGGTCATTTGCGTTGTTCTTTTATAGCTAATGTCTCACGTGTGTCTGTGTGAAGAGACCACCAAACAGGCTTTGTGTGAGCAACAAGGCTGTTTATTTCACCTGGGTGCAGGTGGGCTGAGTCTAAAAAGAGAGTCAGCAAAGGGTGGTGGGATTATCATTGGTTCTTATAGGTTTTGGGATAGGCGGTGGAGTTAAGAGCAACGTTTTGGGGACAGGGAAAGGATCTCACAAAATACATTCTCAAGGGTGGGGAGAATTACAAAGAAACTTCTTAAGGGTGGGGGAGATTATAAAGAACCTTCTTAAGGGTGGGGGAGATTACAAAGTACATTGATCAGTTAGGGTGGGACAGAAACAAATCACAATGGTGGAATGTCATCAGTTAAGGCTATTTTCACTTCTGTGGCTCTTCAGTTGCTTCAGACCATCTGGATGTATACGTGCAAGTCACTGGGGATATGATGGCTTAGCTTGGGCTCAGAGGCCTGACATTCCTGTCTTCTCATATTAATGAGAAAAATAAAACAAAATAGTGGTAAAGTGTTGGGGTGGCGAAAATTTTTTGGGGGGTGTCATGGGGAGATAATGGGCGATGTTTCTCAGGACTGCTTTGAGCGGGATTAAGGGCGGAGTGGGAACATACAGTGGGAGAGATTCAACTGAAGAAAGATTTTGGGGTAAGGGGTGATATTGTGGGGTTGTTAGAAGGAGCATTTGTTGTATAGAATTATGGGTGATGGCCTGGATGCGGTTTTGTGTGAATTGAGAAACTAAATGAAAGACACAAGGTCCAAATAAAAGAAGGAGAAAAACAGGTATTAAAGGACTAACAATTGGGAGTACCCAGGATGTCCAATTAGAGAGTGTCCAAGGGGGTCCAACGTTATTGTTAGAGATTAAGCTGAAGGAAGATTTTGTGGTAAGGGGTGATATTGTGGGGTTGTTAGAAGAAACATTTGTTGTATAGAACGATTGGTGATGGCCTGGATACAGTTTTGGATGAATTGAGAAACTAAATGGAAGACACAAGGGAAGAGAAGGAGAAAAAGAGGTATTAAAGGACTAAGAATTGGGAGGACCCAGGACTTCTAATTAGAGTGTCCAAGGGGTGCAAGGGGGGTTAGCATAATTACTTGCTTGGTTTGCAAGCTTTTAGGCTCTATCTTTGAGTTTTTTTTAATGTTGTCATATACCAGGCCAGATCGATTTAGGTAAAAACAGCACTCTTCATTTAAAAATATAGAGCTCCCCCCCTTTTTTTTTTAGCAGTGAGTAAGTCGAGACCTCAGCAATTTTGGAGGAAAGAGAAATGCAAAGCTAGCAATTGTTTGTTAAAGAAGGATTAGAAACGGCTAGGAGAGAGTGACTGAGATTGATAGTGTGGTGGAGATAGCTAGGGAGAGGTAGAGGGTGGCATAAGAATGGGAACGAGAATAAAAGTATAAAAGTAAAGAATAGGACTTCATCAGGGTGAAAGTATTGGAGTATACTTTGCCACTGAAGATCTTCTATCCATTTTAAGAGAGACTTAATGGTGGCAGTTTGAGGTAAAACCAGGCACCACTGAATACCAAGAGCCTGAGAAACTGCTTGGGTGATTTGACTAGTAAAGGATGGTCCGTTATTGGACTGTATAGAGGTGGGAAGGCCAAACTGAGGAATTATATCTGACAGAAGGGAAGAAATGACCTCGGTGGCCTTCTTAAACCCTGTGGGAAAGGCCTCTACCCATCCAGTGAAAGTGTCTACCCAGACCAAGAGGTATTTTAGTTTCCTGACTTGAGGCATGTGAGTAAAGTCAATTTGCCAGTCTTAGGCAGGGGCAAATCCCCGAGCTTGATGTGTAGGGAAGGGAGGGGGCCTGCAGATGGAACACTGAGAAGTGATTTCCTTAAGGATAGATTTCCATGATGGAAAGGAAATGAGAGGTTCTAAGAGGCGGGTTAGCAGCTTGTAACCTACATGGAAGAGGTTATGAAATGACGACAAAATAGAATGGGCCCGTGAGGCTGGAAGGAGATATTTTCGTTGGTCCAGGAACCATTTGCCTTGTGTGGGAAGAGATTGATAGGTGGAAGTTTCAGTGGGGGCAGTAGGTGGGAGTGACCAGATGAGAAGGAGAAAAACTGCAGTGAGGGTTAGAAGTTGGAACGCTAGCTGCTTTTTTAGCTACCTTATCAGCATAAGCATTGCCCTGAGTGATGGAATCTGATGCCTTTTGATGGCCCTTGCAGTGAATGATTTCAGCTTCTTTTGGAAGTAAAGCGGCCTGAAGAAGAGTTTTAATTAAAGAGGCATTAATGATGGAGGACCCTTGCGTAGTGAGGAAACCTTTCAGCCCATAAAACAGCATGGTGGTGCAGGATATGGGGTCAGTATAAATATTGATGCATAGTCCTTTTGCAAGAGTGAGGGCCTGAGTTAAGGCAATGAGTTCGGCTTGCCAAGAGGTAGTGGAGGGGGGCAGAGCAGTAGCCTCAATGATAGATGTGGAAGATACTATAGCATAGCCTGCCTTTGCTGGTGTGTGGCAATTAGGCCTGGTGGAACTGCCATCAATAAACCAAGTGTGATCAGGGTGAGGAACAGGAAAGAAGGAAATATAGGGAAATGGAGTGAATGCCAAGTGTATCAGAGAGATACAGTCATGGGGGTCAGGTGTGGTATCAGGAATAATGTCGGAGGCTGGATTGAAGTCCGGGCCAGGAACAGTGGTAACTGTGGGAGACTCAACGAAGTGTGAGTATAGCCGAAGGAGCCGGGGAGCAGAAAGTATATGCATCAGGTGTGAGGAAGAAAATAGATTTTGGAAGTTATGAGAGCTGTAGAAAGTGAGTTGAGCATAGTGTGTGATTTTGAGGGCCTCTAAAAGTATTAGGGCGGCGGCAGTCACTGCACGCAGACATGAGGACTAGGCTCAAAGAGTAAGGTCAAGTTTGGACAGAAAGGCTACAGGGCATGGTCCTGGCTTTTGTGTAAGAACTCCAACCGCACAGCCCTGCACTTTGGCTGTGTGTAATGAAAAGTGTTGGGATGAGTTAGGGAGAGCTAGTGTGGGGGCAGCTTCTAGGGCTGTTTTTAAGGAAAGGAAAGAGGAGTGGCAAAAGGATTTAGGATCTATGGGGTCAGCTAGGTTTGGTTTTGTGAATTTACATAATGGTTTAGTCAGGATGGTAAAACTAGGTATCCAAAGGCGGAAGTACCTAACTATGCCTAGGAAGGAAAGGAGTTGTTTTGTAGAAGGGGTTGGGGTTTGGGAGATTAGCCAGATATGATCAGCAGGGAAAGCACGTGTGTTTTCATGAAGAATTAGCTGCTGAGATAGGTAACAGATGAGGAAGAAATTTGGGTTTGACTGAAGTAATGGGGGCTGTCTGTGAGGGCTTGACTGAAGTAATGGGGACTGTCTGTGAAGCCTTGCGGCAGAACAGCCCAGGTAATTTGCTGAGCCTGATGGGTGTCAGGGTCAGTCCAAGCGAAAGCAAAGAGAAGCTGGGATGAAGGGGGCAAGGAATAGTAAAGAAAGCATGTTTGAGATCCAGAACAGAATAATGGGTTATGGAGGGGTTGTGCAGAGAGGTACTGAGGATAGGAGAGTATGTGGGTTTGGCATCACGGAGTGGACAGGCAAGACAATTTGGTTGATAAGGCACAGATCCTGAACTAACCTGTAAGGCTTGTCCGGTTTTTGGACAGGTAAAATGGGGGAATTGTAAGGAGAGTTTATAGGCTTTAAAAGGCCATGCTATAACAGGCAAGTGATAACAGGCTTTAATCCTTTTAATGCGTGCTGTGGGATGGGATATTGGCATTGAGCGGGGTAAGGGTGATTAGGTTTTAATGGGATGGTAAGGGGTGCATCATTTGTCACCAAGGAGGGAGTAGAGGTATCCTATACTTGTGTATTAAGATGGGGAGATACACGGAGAGGATGTGAAGGAGGCTTGAACTGGGGCAGAAGGTGGCAATGAGGTGTGGCTGTAGCCCAGGAATAATCAGGGAAGCAGATAATTTAGTTAAAATGTCTCGGCATAATAAGGGAGCTGGGCAGGTGGGTATAACTACAAAGGAGTGCATAAAAGAATATTGTCCAAGTTAGCACCAGAGTTGGGGAGTTTTAAGAGGTTTAGAAGCCTGGCCGTCAATGCCCACAACAGTTGTGGAGGCAAGGGAAACAGGCCCTTGAAAATAAGGTAATGTGGAGTGAGTAGCCTCCATATTGATTAAGAAGGGGATGGACTTACCCTGCACTGTAAGAGTTACCCAAAGCTCGGCATCCATGATGGTCCAGGGGGCTTCCGAGGCGATCGGGCTGTGTCAGTATTCAGTCGCTAAGCTGAGAAGATCTGGGAAGGAGTCGATCAGAGCCTTGGGCCAGTTAGACAGTCCAATTTCCAATGGGGTCTGCACAGATGGGACACGGCTTAGGAGGAATCCCAGGCTGTGGACATTCCTTGGCCCAGTGGCCAAATTTCCGGCACTTGAAGCAAGATCCTGGGGGAGGAAGTTCTGGAGGAACCCCTGGCAGCTGTGGTTCAGGTGTTTGGAATTCTTGTGTGCTGGAGATCTGGCTGGGGTTTATCTCACAGTGGAGGCAAGGAATTGCAACTCAGAAATACATTGCTACTTGGCTGCCTCTACTCTATTACTGTACACCTTGAACGCAAGGTTAATTAAGTCCTGTTGTGGGGTTTGAGGGCCGGAATCTAATGTTTGGAGCTTTTTCTAATGTTGGGAGAAGATTGGGTAATAAAATAAAATGCATATTGAGAACAAGATGGCCTTCTGACCTTTCAGGGTCTAGGGCTGTAAAGCATCTAAGGGTTGTTGCCAAATGGGCCATGAGCTGGGCTGGGTTTTTATATTTGATGAAAAAGAGCCTAAATGCTAACTGATTTGGGAGAGGTCGGATAAAGAAAAAGGAGCATTAACCTTGACCATGCCTTTAGCTCCAGCCACCTTTTTAAGAGGAAATTGCTGGGCAGGTGGGGGAGGGCTAGTCGCGGAACAAAACTGTAAGCCGGACTGGGTGTGAGGATGGGAGGTGATAGGAGGATTATAGGGTTGGGGAGCAGAGGCTGAGGAAGAATTGGGACCTGGCTCGGCCTGGGGAGGAGCAGCCTGGGGAGAAGGGAAGAGGTCAGATGAGTACATAGAAAAGAAGGATTCAAAGGACTCAGAGCTTGGGATGGAGACTGAAGGAACAGACAGGAGAGAAAGAAGAAAGATTTGGGATGAGTCTCATTGGGAACAGAGGCTAGGGAGGGACCAATGTGTAAAAGAATGCCTGGACGTCAGGCACCTCAGACCATTTGCCTATTTTTCAACAAAATTTATCTAGATCTTGTAGGATAGACAAATCGAAAGTGCCATTCTCTGGCCACTTGGAACTACTGTTGAGTTTGTATTGGGATGAAGCGGTATTGCAGAAGAAAATAAGATGCTTAGATTTTAGGTCAGGTGAGAGTTGAAGAGGTTTTAAGTTCTTGAGAACACAGGCTAATGGAGAAGAAGGAGGAATGGAGGGTGGAAGTTTGCCTATAGTGAAGGAGGCAAGTTTAAAGAGAAGGGTAGAGACATGGAGAAGGGGGGTGGGGAGCAGCCAAAGCAGGCATCCCCGCAATTGACTTGCCACCAAGGGAATGTGGGTGAATGACCAAGGCAGGCTTCCCGAAGGAGATCAGACACCAATGGAACGTGGGTGAATAATCAGAGAGGCATCCCCATAATGATTAAACACCAAGGGAAGGCTGCCTTCCCAAGTCCATGACCGGCGCCAGAGTTTTGGGTCCACGGATGAAATGTGTCTCCTTTGTCTGTACCAGAAAATGAAAGGAATTGAAATTAAGAGAAGGGAAAGATTTAAGGGTGGTGCCAAGACTGAAAGGAGAAAGAGATTGAGGGATAGTGAGAGAGGTTGGAGAAGAGAGTAAAAAGAGGCCACTTACCTGATTTAAAATTGGTGAGATGTTCTTTGGGCTGGTTGGTCTGTTCATAAATTTGGAAAGGAGAGCTTTATTTCTCATAAAGAGTTGCAGCCTATAGGGTGGCCATTCTCACAGGCTGGGAAATGTAGCCTCTGGTCAGAAGCTGAAAACAGACACTTGAGGGTAGAAAGAATAAGACATGGATTTATGCTAAATGAAGTAGCAAAATATACTTATTCAATAAGTGATAGGAAGAGTCATGAATATTTATGAAAGGAGAAACATACACATGTGCAGTTGAGCTTCATGCCTCTCCAGGGACCCATGTTCAAAAACTGGTGGCCAAAACAATCTGAGGGGAGAGTTTTTGGCCCTCCGACATCAAAAGGTGAAGCAGAGAACACAGCCTCACTGAGCTAGACACAGTGACTCATGCCTGTAATCCCAGCACTTTTGGAGGCTAAGACAGGTGGATCAATTGAGCCCAGGAGATCAAGACCAGCCTGGGCAACATGGCAAAACCCTGTCTCTACAAAAAATACAAAAAATTAGCTGGGTGTGGTAGGGCGTTCTTGTGATGCCAGCTACTTGAGAGACTGAGGTGGAAGGATTGCCTGAGCTGGGGAGGTGGAGGCTGCAGTGAGCCATTATCATGCCACCGTACTCCAGCCTGGGTGACAGGGTGAGATCCTGTCTTAATAAAAATAGTAAAAACAAAACCCCTCACTGTGCATCCTCTGTAGACTGGCCAGAATGATTCCATGGTCAATGGTCTCTATCAGTAAGGAATGCTGGTTGGTTATTTTGTTGAAACTTCAGAAGGGAGGAGCAGCATCAGGCAGTTGGTTGATATCAGGGTGGAGTGAGTCTTTCCAAAGATCTGGTTTCTGTTTAACTCTTAGGAAAGAAAGCCTAACAGTGGTTAGTAAGGGAAGGAGTATAAGGAAGGAGTATAAGGAGGGGCACAAGGAGGTGTTTCCAACCCCAGGTTTCTCTGGGGTTCCCTTGGCCAAGAGGGAGTCTGTCCAGTTGGTTGAGGGTCTTAGGATTTCATTTTGATTTCTCACCAATAAAGTGACTATAAACATTTGTGTACAGGTTTTTCCATGAACATGAAAGTACATTAGATTTATATTCCTGCTGTAACAAATCACCACAAATTTAGTGCCTTAAAACAATATAAACTTATTATCTTACACTTATGGAGGTCAGAGGTCTGCCTTTCTTCTGGAGTCTCTAGGGAAAAAAATCCATTCTTTGTCTTTTCCTTCCAGAGGTTGCTGGCATTTCTTGCTTTTGGCTTCATTAATCCACCTAATTTAATCACCTCTGCAAAAAGCCTCTGCCATGTGAAGTAATGTGTTCCCAAATTCTGTGGATTAGGATGTGTACATCATTATGGGGCTATTATTTAGGGGGTCACAGTGAATTTTCACTGCTCTGAGATAAGTGTAACTGCCTAGTGGTTTCACCTTGCCTGCTGCCTAGATAGAGCTGATTTACCAAGACAGGGGAATTGCAATACAGAAAGAGTAATTCACGCAGAGCCGGCTGTGCAGGAGACTGGAGCTTTATTATTTCCGAAATCAGTCTCCCCAAGCATTCAGGGATCAGAGTTTTTAAGGATAATTTGGTGGGTTGGGGACAGCCAGTGAGTCAGAAGTGCTGACTGATTGGGTCGGAGATGAAATCATAAGGAGTCAAAACTGTCTTGCACGGAGTCAGTTCCTGAGTGGGGGTCACAAGATCAGATGAGCCAGTTTATCAGTCTGGGTGGTGCTGTTACTGGAGGGGGTCCTGATCCAGACCCCAAGAGAGGGTTCTTAGATCTTGCACAAAAAACGACTCGAGGCAAATCCATAAAGTGAAAGCAAGTTTATTAAGAAAGTAAAAGAATAAGGAATGGCTACTCCATAGGCAGAGTAGCCCCAAGGGCTGCAGTTTGTCTGTTTTAATGGTTATTTCTTGATTATATGCTAAACAAGGCATGGATTATTCAGGAGTTTTCTGGAAAAAGGGTGAGCAATTCCCAAAACTGAGGGTTCCTCTTTTTCGACTATATAGGGTAACTTCCTGGCATTGCCGTGACATTTGTAAACTGTCATGGCACTGGTGGGAGTGTGTTTCAGCAAGTGAATGCATCATAATTAGCGTATAATGAGCAGTGAGGATGACCAGAGGTCACTTTTGTCACCATCTTGGTTTTGGTGGGTTTTGACCGCTTCTTTATCTCATCCTTTTATCAACAAGGTCTTTATGACCTGTACCTTGTGCTGACCTCCTATCTCATCCTGTGACTTAGACTGCCTGACCTCCTGGGAATGCAGCCCCGTAGGTCTCAGCCTTATTTTACCCAGCCCCTATTTAAGATGGAGTCATTCTGGTTCATGTACCTCGGACAGTGCCAGCTGATTCATGAAGTGCAGGGTCTGCAAAATATCTCAAGCACTGATCTTAGGTTTTACAATAATAATGTTATCCTCCAGGTGCATGACTCCAAAATCATAATTTCTAATCTTATGGCTAATTTGTTAGTCCTACAAAGGCAGTCCTGTCCCCAGACAAGAAGGAGGTCTATTTTGGGAAAGGGCTTTTATCATCTTTGTTTTAAACTATAAACTAAGTTCCTCCCACATTTAGTTCAACCTATGCCCAGGGATGAGCAAGCATAATTTGGAGGTTAGAAGCAAAATGGACTTGGTTAGTTAAGATCTCTTTCACTGTCTCAGTTATAATTTTACAATGACAGTTTCATAAGTACCTAAAAGTGCAACAATTTGTTCATATGGTAGTTGTATGTATAGTTTTATATGAAATTGTCAGTTTTCCATAGTGACTGCCTCAGTTTATAATCCCATCAGTAACATGGGAATGACATAGTTTCTCTACAACTTCACAAACATTTGGCGCTCTTACTCTTTTTTATTTTAGCCATTCTAATAGGTGGTTAATGATATCTTACCATGGCTTTAATTTGCATTTCTCTAATAGCTAAAGATGTTGGATATACTCATGGTTTTTACATGTCATCTGTATATTCTCTTTGGTAAAATATCTGTCCATATCTGTTTGTCTGCATTATTTTTAATGTAAATAACCAGCAGTTCTTTAGAAATATTTTCACCAGGGGTAATAACAGAATTAAGTCGTTCTTTGGATAGATTTTTCACCTGCATCTCTGAGGAAATTTTAGTGTAGTGCTTCTAAAACTTTAGTGTGCATCAGAATCATGAGTAGAGCTTATTAAACTAATTGTTGCGATCCAACCCAAATTTCTGATTTAGTAACTATGGGGTGGGGCCCTAGATTTAATCTGCATTTCCAATGAACTCCCTTGTGTTGCTAAAACTCTTATTCCAGGAAATAATTTCCTGCTGCCTTTTTTTTCTTGAGACAGGGTCGCACTTTGTTGCCCAGGCTGGAGTGTAGTGGTGCGAACACAGCTCACTGCAGCTTCAACTTCCTGGGCTCAAGTGATCATCCCACCTTAGCCTCTCAAGTATCTGGGACTACAGGTGCATGCCACTACACCCAGCTAATTTTTGTATTTTTTGTAGAGATGGGGTTTCACCACATTGCCAAGGCTGGTCCTGAGCTCAAGGGATCTCCCTGCCTCAGCCTCTCAAAGTGCTGGGATTACAGGTGTGAGCCACTGCACCACACCCACCATTTTTTGTCATTGTAAATTTTCCTGTAGTAAACTGACTATGAATGAGAAAGTTGTGCTCAAAAGTGAAGTGCTACCAAAAAACAAAAATGGTTGGGGACATGTCAAAAAGACGCAAGAACCAACCTGATCTTCAAAAGGCTAAAACGAGAGTAATTTGAACAAAATTAGTAATAACTGTACTGGATTATAACCTAAAGAATAAAACAAATATCTCTAAGTCCTGTGAAGGAAAATATATCTTCGGACCCCAGATTCACTAAGCCAAAGGGAAAAGTCAAGCTGTCAGGTAAAACTGCCTCCCATTGTGTTCTTAAATAAAATAGCTACAAAGATAAAAAGGCTGTATACCTCCCTCACAACTTTCCCACAAGGAAATTTCTTGTAGACAAAAGACAGAAAGAATTCAGAGCCATCCCTCTGCTCCTGTGAGACAAATGCATATGTGGGTGCTTCTTTTGCCCTATTGTTTCACTAAGCTAGATGAAGGCATAAGCAACTATTCCTATAAATTGTGTATTCAGTCAAAGGCTAATCAGAAACTCAAAAGAATGCAATCGTTTGTCTCTTATCTACCTATCTAGATGGGATAATTCCCTTGACCCCCTTCATGGGCAGGAACTGGAATGGTTTGTTTCACTTAGCCCTCCACTGGCCACTCCTCATGAGAGGGAGCATGCAAGCAAGCAAGTATGGGAACCGGAGCAAATGAACCAAATGAACTCTGGAACCCACCTGTTGTTCCCCTCTGATGGAGCAGGCTCTGTGCAGCCCCGCAGCAGCATCAAAGCATATTACAACTCTTTCATCTCTGCCATCTGGGGATGGCCAAGTGCCAACCAGTTGAAAGGGTCAGGTTGGCAGCCCCTGCCCTCTCAGTACCTGGGTTCTTGTTTGGCATCCAGGAAGAATCATGTCACATGAATGGATTGAAGGGTAGTGTATGTGGAGGATTTTATTGGGCAGTGGAAGTGGCTCTCAGTGGGATGGGGAGTCAGAAAGGGGATGGATGGTATGGGAAGAAAGTGATCTTTCCCTGAAAACTGGCCGTCTCTGGCCGGGCCCCTCTCTGAAGCTGCACCATCTGAAGTTAGCCATGTTTATACATAGTCTCCAATGCTCAGTTACTTCTCTGCTCACCACTCAACCACTTGTATCCCCAATGCTCAGCTGCTTGTATCCCCAACAGCCGCTTATATTGCTCTGCCAGCTGAAGCCTTTTTATGGGCACATGATATGGGCATGGAAGATCAAAGAGGCAACATTTGGGTGGAAAAAATGGGGTCGGCTGTTTTCACTTAGGGCCTCAGTTTCAGGCTTAAGGGTGGGGTTTAGCAGGGAGCCCAGCCCTTCTGTATCACTATGACTTGGATGCCCATCCCCACTTCAAGTTGTCCCACCTTTCTGGACTGAACCAATGTGCATCTTACATATATTGATTAATGTCTCGTCTCCCTAAAATGTATAAAACCAAGCTGTGCCCTGACCCCTTTGGGCACATGTCAACAGGACTTCCTGAGGCTGTGCCATAGATGTGTCCTTAACCTTGGCAAAATAAACTTTCTAAGTTGAGTACGACCTGTCTTACATATTTTGGGTTCCTAGTCCATTGCTATATAAATAAATGGGGGAGGCTGGGTGTGGTGGCTTACACCCATAATCCCAGCACTTTGGGACACCAAGGTGGGTGGACCGCTTAAGGCCAAGAGTTCGAGATCAGCCTAGCCAACATAGTGAAACCCTGTCTCTACTAAAAATACAAAAATTAGCCAGGCGTGGTGGCAGGCGCCTGTACTCCCAGCTACTCAGGAGGTTGAGGCGGGAGAATTGCTTGCAACTGGCAGGCGGAGGTTGCAGTGAGCTGAGATCACTTCACTGCACTCCAGCCTGGGTGACAGAGTGAGACCCTATCTCAAAAAAAAAAAAAAAAAAAAAAAAAAGAATAAATGGGGGAGAAGGGGCAAGACTTACCTACATATGAATTCTAAATAACATATCTAAGTACTCTCCCACCAAAGAGGTGAAGTTTTAATTCTCTTCCTCTTGAGTATGGGCTGGATTTAATGACTCATCTTAAGGAGAAAATACTAACTTTGCCATGGAAAAATCTGACAGACATCATCTTAACCAAATGATCAAGAGAAATATCACCAATATATACATACTGAAGTCATGTATGACATATGATGTGATGAGAAAGGCACCTCTCCTTGTGGTACTGTCCTCCCGTGGCAGGGTGAACTAACAAATTGGGGCTCAGCCTGGAAGGACAAGTGGGTTCTTGGCTTCATGCAGGAAAGAGTTCAAAAGCAAGCTGACAGGGTAAAGTGAAAGCAAGTTTATTACGAAAGTAAAGGAATATCAAAGTAATAAAAGCCATTTATGACAAACCCACGGCCAGTACCATGCTGAATGGGGAAAAGTTAAAAGCATTCCTGTTACCGGTAGAAGGTATTCAAGTTGCTAGTGGTGAATCCATAAGGGTCTGCAACAACCTCAGTTCTCGCCTCCTCAGAAGGAAGAATTCAACTGAGGGACACAAGGCAGAAAAGGAGACTGAGGCAAGTATACAGAGCAGGAGTGAAGGTTTATTTAAAAAGGCTCAGAACGGGGCTGGGTACAGTGGCTCATGCCTGCAATCCCAGCACTCTGGGAGGCCAAGGCGGGTGGATCAGCTGAAATCACAAGCTCAAGACCAGCCTGGCAAACAGGGCAAGACCATGTATCTACTAAAAATACAAATAAATAAATAAATAAATAAAATAGCGGGGCTTGGTGGCGGTCACCTGTAGTCCCAGCTCCTCAGGAGGCTAAGGCAAGAGAATCACTTGAGCCTGGGAGGCGGAGGTTGCAGTGAGTGGAAATTGCGCCACTGCACTTCAGCCTGAAAGACAAAGCGAGACTCCGTCTCAAAAAAAAAAAAAAAAAAAAAAGAACAGGAAAGAAAGGAAGGTACACTTGGAAGAGTCCCAAGCGGGCACCGAGGTCAAGTGAGATGTTTCACCTTGATCCTAGGACTTTATAGGCTCACCCCTTTCTCATGATTCTTTCCTTAGGATGGGCCGCCCACATGCACGCGCCCTACCTAGCCTTGGGAAGTGAGCATGCGCAATGTGTTTAGGAAGTTGTACGTATGCCCATCTTTTTTTTTTTTTTTTTTTTTTGAGACGGAGTCTCACCGTCACCCAGGCTGGAGTGCAGTGGCATGATCTTGGCTCACTGCAACCTCTGCCTCCCAGGTTCAAGTGATTCTCCTACCTCAGCCTCCCGAGTAGCTGGGATTACAGGCATGAACCACCACATCTGGCTAATTTTTGTTTTTGTTTTTTGAGACAGAGTCTCGTTCTGTTGCCTAGGCTGGAGTGCAATGGTGTGATCTCGGCTCACTGCAACCTCTGCCTCCCAGGTTCAAGCAATTCTCCTGCCTCAGCTTCCCGTGTAGCTGGGACTACAGGTGCCAGCAACCACCAACGGGTAGTTTTTGTATTTTTAGTAGAGATGGGGTTTCACCATGTTGATCAGGCTGGTCTCGAACTCCCAACCTCAGGTGATCCGCCCGCCTCAGCCTCCCAAAGTGTTGGGATTACAGGCGTGAGCCACTGTGCCCGGCTTAATTTTTGTATTTTTAGTAGAGATGGGGTTTCACCATGTTGACCAGGTTGGTCTTCAACTCCTTACCTCAAGTGATTCACCCGCCTTGGCCTCTCAACGTGCTGGGATTACAGGCGTGAGCCACAGCACCCAGCCTGTATGCATGCCAATCAGGCTTTTTTCCCTTTTCCAGTGGAGTGCCCCGAGACATCATACTCCACCATTTTGTCTCTTAATGCACATGCCTGGGAAGTTGCTTCTCCCTAGTGTCTGCTTTCAATTAACATTTTAGTGCAATAGGTGTAGACTATCAGGAAATGGCCTCTTCCTGGCACCACCTGCCAATTTATCACTTTTAGAGAGGCAATGTGATAACTGCTGAACCATCACCCGACATTCCTAGTGGGTAGGGGAAGAACCCTCTCCTGCCCTACTCATGCCAGTCTAACTACATGTAACAATGAAAGACCAAGAAACTGACAAATTGGAGGGGATTAAAGAGACATGACACTGAAAAGTTATGTGGTATTCTAGAATAGAAAAATATATATATTCGTGGGAAAACTGAGGAACCCTATAGTTAACAATATTGTACCCATGTTAAAAGTATTGTACCCATGTCAATTACAATTTTTTAAAGCCCATATCTTGGTATAATTACAATGTTGTGTAAGATGTGAAAATTAAGGAAAGGTGAGTGAAGAATACACAGGAACTCTCTTTGCAATACTTCCATAAATTTAAAATTATTTCAAAATAAAGGTGCTTTTTTCTTTCTTTCTTTCTTTTTTTTTTTTTTTTTTTTTGCTTGTTGCCCAGGCTGGAGTGAAATGGCCCAATCTTGGCTAACTGCAACCTCCCAGGTTCAAGCAATTCTCCTGCTTCAGCCTCCCGAGTAGCTGGGATTACAGGCATGCACCATCACGCCAGGCTAATTTTATATTTTTAGTAGAGATGGGGTTTCTCCATGTTGGTCAGGCTGGTCTTGAACTCCTGACCTCAGGTGATCCTCCCACCTCGACCTCCCAAAGTGCTGGGATTACAGGCGTGAGCCACCACGCCCAGCCAAAGATGCCTTTTTTTTTTTTTTTTTTTTTGAGATGCAGTCTTACTCTGTTGCCCAGGCTGGAGTGCAGTGACACGATCTTGGCTCACTGCAACTTCCACTTCCTGGGATCAAGTGATTCTCATGCCTCAGCCTACCAAGTAGCTAGGCTTACAGGCACGCACCACCATGTCTGGCTAATTTTTGTATTTTTAGTAGAGATGGGGTTTCACCATGTTGGTCAGGCTGGTCTTGAACTCCTGACCCCAGGCGATCCGCCTGCTTCAGCCTCCCAAAAGTGCTGGGATTATAGGCGTGAGCCACTGAGAGGTGACAGCATGCTGGCAGTCCTCAGAGCCCTCGCTTGCTCTCGGCACCTCCCCTGCCTGGGCTCCCACTTTAGTGGCATTTGAGGAGCCCTTCAGCCCCCCCACTGCACTGTGGGAGCCCCTTGCTGGGCTGGCCAAGGCTGGAGCCCACTCCCTCAGCTTGCAGGGAGGTGTGGAGGGAGAGGCACGAGCGGGAACCGGGGCTGCATGCCACGCTTGCCGGCCAGCTGGAGTTCCGGGTGGGCGTGGGCTTGGTAGGCCCCACACTCGGAGCAGCCAGCCAGCCCTGCTGGCCCCGGGCAATGGGGGACTTAGCACCCAGGCCAGTGGCTGTGGAGGGTGTACTGAGTCCCCCAGCAGTGCCAGCCCACCAGCGCTGCGCTCGATTTCTCGCCGGGCCTTAGCTGCCTTCCCACGGGGCAGGGCTCGGGACCTGCAGCCCACCATGTCTGAGCCTCCCACCCACTCCATGGGCTCCCGTGTGGCCCGAGCCTCCCCAACGAGCACCACCCCCTACTCCATGGCGCCCAGTCCCATCGACCACCCAAGGGCTGAGGAATGCAAGCGCATGGCGCGGGACTGGCAGGCAGCTCCACCTGCAGCCCCGGTGTGGGATCCACTAGGTGAAGCCAGCTGGGCTCCTGAGTCTGGTGGGGCCTTGGAGAATCTTTATGTCTAGCTCAGGGATTGTAAATACACCAATCAGCACCCTGTGTCTAGCTCAGGGTTTGTGAGTGCACCAATTGACACTCTGTATCTAGCTGCTCTGGTGGGGCTTTGGAGAGTCTTTATGTCTAGCTCAGGGATTGTAAATACACCAATCAGCACCCTGTGTTTAGCTCAAGCTTTGTGAGTGCACCAATCGACACTCTGTATCTAGCTGCTCTGGTGGGGCCTTGGAGAACCTGTGTGTCGAAACTCTGTATCTAACTAATCTGATGGGGACGTGGAGAACCTTTGTATCTAGCTCAGGGATTGTAAACACACCAATCAGTGCCCTGACAAAACAGGCCACTCGGCTCTACCAATCAGCAGGATGTGGGTGGGGCCAGATAAGAGAATAAAAGCAGGCTGCCCGAGCCAGCATTGGCAACCCGCTCGAGTCCCCTTCCACACCGTGGAAGCTTTGTTCTTTTGCTCTTTGCAATAAATCTTGCTACTGCTCACTCTTTGGGTCCACGCTGCTTTTATGAGCTGTAACACTCACCGCGAAGATCTGCAGCTTCACTCCTGAGCCCAGCGAGACCACGAGCCCACTGGGAGGAACGAATAACTCCAGACGCGCTGCCTTAAGAGCTGTAACACTCATCGCGAAGGTCTGCCGCTTCACTCCTGAGCCAGTGAGACCACGAACCCACCAGAAGGAAGAAACTCCGAACACATCTGAACATCAGAAGGGACAGACTCCAGACGCGCCACCTTAAGAGCTGTAACACTCACTGCGAGGGTCCGCGGCTTTATTCTTGAAGTCAGTGAGACCTGGAACCCACCAATTCCAGACACACCACCACCACTGTCGGCTTTTTTTTTTTTTTTTTAATACATGGACTTTTGGTCCAACCCTAGAGCTTCTGATTCTGTAAATAAGGGCTGGGTCCTGAGAATCTGAATTTGAATAAGTTCCTAGGAGATGTTGCTGCTAGTCCCAAGGAAACAGTTTGAAGAAATTGCTTTAAGCAAATCTTAAGGTTATTTGATGTTTTCTGCTGCCTTTTTCTTACCATTGTAAATTTCCCTGCAGTAAACTTAAGAATAAATGGAAAAGTTTTGGCTTTTCTGTTTCAAAGCAGATTGATTGATTTTTTACTTTATTCAGTGTCCTTCTAAGCTATTAGTGGTTTTACCTTATGCATGATATTTAAGAATACCTCCTTTTAAAAGTGCATCAATCAATCCTCAAGCTGAATTCTCTACACTTCGTTCATGTACTATATATGTTACTTAAAGATAACAGAAAGCCTTAGAAATTTTGGCTTAAACACTGGTAAAATTCAAAGATAAGTTTAAGTGCTGCTAGTTAACAAAGCAAATCCAGGAAATTACTAGGCACAGAGTTTATTACTAAGTATCTCTCCACCCATTCTCCCCCACTTCCTTAGTAGTAAAGATCCTCATTTTTAACTGAACACATGGCCACTCAGAATATATTTTCCAGCTTTCACTTAACTTTAAATACTTGTAGTAAACTATGTTTTAGTTAGTAGAAAGTAGCCAGAAATGGTAATATAGTTTGGATGTTTGTCCCCTCCAAATTTCACAATTAAATGTAATCCCCAGCCGGGCGCGGTGGCTCAAGCCTGTAATCCCAGCACTTTGGGAGGCCGAGGCGGGCGGATCACGAGGTCAGGAGATCGAGACCATCCTGGCTAACACGGTGAAACCCCGTCTCTACTAAAAATACGAAAAATTAGCCAGGCATGGTGGTGGGATCCTGTAGTCCCAGCTACTTGGGAGGCTGAGGCAGGAGAATGGCCCGAACCTGGGAGGTGGAGCTTTCAGTGAGCCGAGATCGTGCCACTGCACTCCAGCCTGGGTGACAGAGCAAGACTCCATCTCAAAAAAGAAAAAAGTAATCCCCAATGTTGAGGGTGGAGAGGCATTTGGATCACTGGGGCAGATCCTTCATGAATGGTTTAGCACCATCCCCTTGGTGATGACTGAGTTCTTTCTCTGAGTTCACAGAAGATCTGGTTGTTTAAAAGTGTATGTCACCTCCCCCATCTCACTCTTGCATCCATTCTCATCATGTGTAAGCTAGCTCCCCCTTTGCCTTCTGCCATGATTGCAAGCTTTCTGAGGCCTCATCAGAAGCCAAGCAGATGCTGGACCATGCTTCCTGAATAGCCTGCAGAACAGTAAGTCAATGAAACCTCTTTTCTTTATAAATTTCCCAGTCTCGGGTATTCCTCTGTAGTGATGCAAAAACAGACTAATACAAATGGGAAAAATGCAATTTCTACAAAATGTCCTTAAAGGAGAACAATGTGCTTTCTTTTTTTATTTTATTTTATTTTATTTTTTTTATTGATCATTCTTGGGTGTTTCTCGCAGAGGGGGATTTGGCAGGGTCATAGGACAGTAGTGGAGAGAAGGTCAGCAGACAAACAAGTGAACAAAGGTCTCTGGTTTTCCTAGGCAGAGGACCCTGCGGCCTTCCGCAGTGTTTGTGTCCCTGGGTACTTGAGATTAGGGAGTGGTGATGACTCTTAAGGAGCATGCTGCCTTCAAGCATCTGTTTAACAAAGCACATCTTGCACCGCCCTTAATCCATTTAACCCTGAGTGGACACAGCACATGTTTCAGAGAGCACAGGGTTGGGGGTAAGGTCATAGATCAACAGGATCCCAAGGCAGAAGAATTTTTCTTAGTATAGAACAAAATTAAAAGTCTCCCATATCTACTTCTTTCTACACAGACACAGCAACCTTCCGATTTCTCAATCTTTTCCCCACCTTGCCCCCTTTTCTATTCCACAAAACCGCCATTGTCATCATGGCCCATTCTCAATGAGCTGTTGGGTACACCTCCTAGACGGGGTGGTGGCCGGGCAGAGGGGCTCCTCACTTCCCAGTGGGGGTGGCCGGGCAGAGGCGCCCCTCACCTCCCAGACGGGGCGGCTGGCCGGGCGGGGGGCTGACCCCCCCCACCTCCCTCCCGGACGGGGCGGCTGGCCGGGCGGGGGGCTGAGCCCCCCACCTCCCTCCCGGACGGGGCGGCTGGCCGGGCGGGGGTGCTGAGCCCCCCACCTCCCTCCCGGATGGGGCGGCTGGCCGGGCGGGGGGCTGAGCCCCCCACCTCCCTCCCGGACGGGGCGGCTGGCCGGGCGGGGGTGCTGAGCCCCCCACCTCCCTCCCGGTCGGGGCGGCTGGCCGGGGGGGGGCTGACCCCCCACCTCCCTCCCGGACGGGGCGGCTGGCCGGGCGGGGGGCTGACCCCCCCACCTCCCTCCCGGACGGGGCGGCTGGCCGGGCAGAGGGGCTCCTCACTTCCCAGTAGGGGCGGCCGGGCAGAGGCGCCCCTCACCTCCCGGACGGGGAGGCTGGCCGGGCGGGGGGCTGACCCCCACACCTCCCTCCCGGACGGGGTGGCTGGCCGGGCAGAGACGCTCCTCACTTCCCAGACAGGGTGGCAGCTGGGCGGAGGGGCTCCTCACTTCTCAGACAGGGCGGCTGCCGGGCGGAGGGGCTCCTCACTTCTCAGACGGGGCGGTTGCCAGGCGGAGGGTCTCCTCACTTCTCAGACGGGGCGGCCGGGCAGAGACGCTCTTCACCTCCCAGACGGGGTTGCGGCCGGGCCGAGGCGCTCCTCATTTCTCAGACGGGGCGGCTGGGCAGAGATGCTCTTCACCTCCCAGATGGGGTCGTGGCCGGGCAGAGGCGCTCCCCACATCTCAGACAATGGGCGGCGGGGCAGAGGCCCTCCCCACATCTCAGAGGATGGGCGGCCGGGCAGAGACGCTCCTCACTTCCTAGATGGTATGGCGGCCGGGAAGAGGCACTCCTCACTTCCCAGGTGGGATGGCGGCCGGGCAGAGACGCTCCTCACTTTCCAGACTGGGCAGCCAGGCAGAGGGGCTCCTCACATCCCAGACGATGGGCGGCCAGGCAGAGACGCTCCTCACTTCCCAGATGGGGTGGCAGCCGGGCAGAGGCTGCAATCTCCGCACTTTGGGGGGCCAAGGCAGGCGGCTGGGAGGTGGAGGTTGTAGCGAGCCGAGATCACGCCACTGCACTCCAGCCTGGGTGCCATTGAGCACTGAGTTAACGAGACTCCGTCTGCAATCCCGGCACCTTGGGAGGCCGAGGCTGGCGGATCACTCTCGGTTAGGAGCTGGAGACCAGCCCGGCCAACACAGCGAAACCCCGTCTCCACCAAAAAAATTCGAAAACCAGTCAGGCGTGGTGGCGCACGCCTGCAATCGCAGGCACTCGGCAGGCTGAGGCAGGAGAATCAGGCAGGGAGGTTGCAGTGAGCCGAGATGGCAGCAGCACAGTCCAGCTTTGGCTCGGCATGAGAGGGAGACCGTGGAAAGGGGAGAGGGAGAGGGAGAGGGAGAGGGAGAGGGAGCACAATGTGCTTTCTTAACCTTGTTTTTCTGCTGGTGGGAATGTGATTATGATGGCTGGAAGTTGAGCAGCCATCATGGGCCACAGGTAGAGGTATCATAATGAGGATTGTTAGATATGAGTTCTAAATTTCTTTTCAAAGATCAATATGTCAGTATGTTCAATTCTTTGCCTTTTACTTTTAAACTTAACTTCCTTATAAAGCAACCTTTTTCGATTACCTGCTCCATCCTGACTCATTCTGATTACCTACTCCACCCTGACTCATTCCAATTACCTGCTCTGTCATAACCATTTTTCCCACCAAACCTCTCATCCTGTCAGTCAGCCAGTCAGAATTAGTTTAGCCTGTGCGGTCTAACCCTAGCCAATAGGGGAACGACAGAGCAGAAGGGGCCACATGCGTCAGGGATAGAACCCCTTCCCTTCCCTTGTCTAAGTCTGCGCTCACCATTGTTCCATCTGTAAGGGTGCACCCATCTATAGAAGTAACTTGCCTTGCTGAGAATTAAAAAGTAAATTCTATATTCAAGTGCTACTTCTTTTGTGGCAACGAAACTTTGTTTATAACAGGATGGTGGAACAACAGACTAGAAGAAGCCTGGATTATCTGATACAATGGCAACCCAAGTCCTGGAGTATATCCAGACTGCTGTTGTATGAGAAAAACAGATTTCTATCTTCGGCTCCTGTTATTTTGAACTTGATACCACTTGTAGCTGAACCTAATTTGAACTGATACAAGTAATCATACAGAAGTTACAGTTGTGCAGACTGGAACTTCACTGTCTGTAATTTCAGCACTTCGGGAGGCCAAGGTGGGAGGATCCCTTGAGCCCAGGAGTTGGAGACCAGCCTGGGCAACACAGCAAGAACATGTTGCTATAATTAAACAACAAAACAACAAATAACAACAACACACGCACAGACAAACACCAAAGTTGGCTGAGGGAAAAATGGGGCCTTAAATCCAGCCTGCCCTCTCCTTTCCAAGCTTTGCACTGTGCTGTGTGCTCCAGGAGACTGACACACCCTAGTGGCTCTTTAGAAGAGTGCATTTTTACCTAGAAACTAGGCTCTGTGGCAACATTTTTCAAAATATCCTCTCCATTCTCCTTGCCCAAGACCATAGGAACCCATCTCTTGCATCATCATGACATGGATGTGAGACCTGGAGTCAAAGGGGATCATTTTGGAGCTTTAAAATTTGAGTGCCCTTTGCATGGGCCCTGTAACCCCTTTGTTTTGGCCAATTTCTCACATTTGGAATGGCTGTATTTACCCAATATCTGTACCCCCATTGTATCTAGGAAGTAGCTGGCTTGCTTTTTATTTTACAGGCTCATAGGCGAAAGGGACTTGCCTTGTCTCAGATGAGACTTTGGACTGTAGACTTTTGGGTTAATGCTGAAATGAGTTAAGACTTTGGGGTACTGTTGGGAAGGCATGATTGGTTTTGAAATGTAAGAAATGAGATTTGGAGGGGCCAGGGCAGAATGATATAGTTTGGCTATGTCCTCACCCAAATCTCAACTTGAATTTATCTCCCAAAATTCCCACGTGTTGTGGGAGGGACCCAGGGGGAGGTAATTGAATCATGGGGACCGGTATTTCCCATGCTAATCTCATTATAGTGAATTAAGTCTCATGAGATCTGATAGGTTTATCGGGGTTTCCCACTTTTGCTTCTTCCTCATTTTCTCCTGCTGCCCTGCATGTAAGAAGTGCCTTTTGCCTCCTGCCATGATTCTGAGGCCTCCCCAGCCATGTGCAACTTTAAGCACAATTTAACCTCTTTCTCTTCTCAGTCTCGGGTATGTCTTTATCAGCAGCATGAAAACGGACTAATACACTCCTGGAGGCATTGGAGATGGTTTCAGGTAGTCCCCAGATGTACTTCAAAAGTCTGTTAATATTAAATTAAGTAGGTTTATATCTGAGGGTAGGTATTATTGCTAGGAAGAAAAGCCATAAAGAAAGAAGTTTGTTGAGCAAAAATGAAAGAGAATAGAAGCTCATAATATTATGTCATTAGGCAGTATTATATGGTAGTTATTAGAGTGGGAACTTGGGAGTCAAACTGCTTGAGTTCAAATCCTGGCTCTCATAGTGACTAGCTGTGTTGTTTGTGGCGTGTTTCCTAACCTCACTGTGTCAGTTTTTATAATGGCACTTCTGCAAGGATGCTGTGGGAATTAACATGACATATAATGTGTTCTCAATAAATGTAAGCGATTACTATTTCCGGGAATCTTTTAGCGAAGGAACAATTCATTACCTGTATATAGCCACAATTTGCTGAAAGCTTACTTTTGTGTCAGGAACTGTACACGAAGGACCTAATTTTACTCATGAGGAAGCTAAAGCTTAGAAAGTTTCAGTGCCTTTACCAAGGTTATAACACTAATTCTTGCTCCACTAGAATTTAAACTCGAATTGATTGGGTTCCAAAGCCATGATACTAAGGATCAAAGACAAGGCTTGCAAGATTTAAGCCTCCTCTTGTATATTCTCTCTCAAGTTCCTGGCTCATAGCATGTACCAGCAAACTCATTAAAACTAAAACGGTCTGTTTGGGAGTGAAGGATGGGAGACATTGAGAGCAACAGCAGAAAGGGTTGGGGGAGTCTTGGGAAATGCAAGGGTGCTTAGGTTGGGACCCGTGGCAATGAATGGAAGGGCAAGGGAAACTGTCTAACCAGAACTTAAAAATGCCTCTTGGTGATTTACATGAAAAGTGGCCTCTCAAGTTTTTCTATTATTCAGTGCTTCTAAGATACTGTTGCACTGTAAACTACAAAATTAATCTTATGATTCTACAATTTTACTTTCTAAATGATCACTTATTTGATGGTTTTGAAGTACAGAAAGTATTTGGTCATTTAAATTATTTCCTTCCATGGAGTCTGTATCACTGAGACAAGGAATCTTTGCCTTTATTGTAGATATTTCAATGAAAATGTCAACACGTTGCAAATTGGCATACTTTGGGTTTGCCAATATGTGATAAAGAACTTTTTCAATGGAAACTTTCCCTCTTTTCAGGGCCGAAAAGACGCTCTGCAACTATACTTAAGTATCCCAGGCAACTTTATTCATTCAAAAACATCAGAGCGGAGTCAAAAGCACAAATCCATGAATTGGGCGGCGAAGTCTGACTCCAGAGATTACGGCTGAACTGGGTTTGTAAAGACTGAACCCGCGCCGGTGCTCCTCCAGTTTGCTTGGACTTAAGTTTGAGTACCACAACTCTAACCTGCCACTTCAGCTGCACGGGCAGGCTTGTGGGGACGCAGCAACTCCGTCCAGAGAGCGGCTGAGCCAGCCAGCGGTCCCCACGGCTTTGGGCAGCCGCCGAAGGCTCCTGCTAGGCCCGGCCGGCTCACCGGGAAGTTCCCTGCCTCCGTCCAGTCAGCCTCCAGGAGGGTGCCGCCGGCCGCCGTGACTTCAGCAAGGCACTACTATCTCCGTCAGCCGCCGCCTCGGCCATCTTCCTGCCCGGAGTGCAACAAAATCCGGCTCTGGCCAGCCTTCCAGCTGACGCCACTCTGCCAGGGCCCTGCAGCCTCGGAGCGGGATAGAAGGAAGCCGCAGAAAAGACGCTGAAAGTTGGCGCTCGCTGACGACCCGACGCGCTCCCTCCATGACGCATGCGCCCACCGGCCGTGAGCGCGGGTCCGGTCTCCGGTGACGTGGCGGTGAGGAGGCGGAGCCAAGATCAGCGGCGGGAGGGTGGGGGAGGAAGAGCGAGGTGAGCGCGAACGTCAGAGTGGAGAGCGGAAGGTCAGGGAGGCTCGGAGCGGAAGTGAGACTAGGGAGTCTGTCCGCCATTGTGGACCCGAGAAGCAGAGAGCGAGAGGGGGAAGAGGAGCGTGCAAGCGGAAAAGACGGGCCTCTTCCTCCGACTCCCGAGCGCGAGGCCCTCATTTTGGGTTCTCAGCGAACGGCGGCAGCGGCGGCGGCTGGAACAATCACTCGGCCAAGGGCGACAGCCAACTGCTGTGAGTGCACGGGGAGAGGCCCAGGCAGCGGCGGCGGCGGCGGCTCTCGGGTTGCGGTGAAGAATGTCAGCCACTAGCGTGGATCAGGTGAGGGAGCAGAGGCCCCAGGCTTGGCGAAGGCCCGAGCCCCGGAGCTCCACCCTCGCGCGGGGCTTCGGCTCCTCCCCGTCGCCGCCGCTGCCGGCCCCATAACGGTGCCCCGGGCTCAAGTTGCTGCGGTGTAGCTACCCGGGCCGGGGCGTGCGCCCTGGCCCCGTAGCCTGCGGGCGGGCGGGCGGGCGGGCGCGGTGCCGCGGCGGGTGGGGGCAAGGACCGGTCTTAGGGGCCTTAGGACAGATCCTGAGGGCGGCAGACATGGGGCTGAGACCGGGCGAGCTCTGGGAGACGGATTCCGAGTGGCGGGTGGGAGGTTTAAAGGCTGGGGGTGGTTGGGAAATTGGTGGCTGTGGAGGATATGGTGGGTTTTTACTCCTACGCGGATAGTCTAAAATAACTTGTCTTTGATAATGCCTTTGATTAACACACTTTTTCTCTTCTTCCTTTTTCTCCTCTTTACCGCATCTTTCGTCTTGCTACACAGAGACCTAAAGGGCAAGGAAATAAAGGTGAGTTTGGATTTTTTTTTTTCTTATTGCTCAATGTTGCCTTAATGTTACTTTTAAACTCTGTGAGGGTTTTTTGTTTGTTTTTGCTCCCTCTTGGGAAAAAATGTAGGATTAGAGAAAATATTCATCATGGCTAAGGTAGCCAAGTTCTATCCAGAACTTCGGTAGTTCGTTGCTTTGAAGCCACTGTATAGAAACCAAAGTAGTACGAGAAACAGTTTCCTTGTCAGTTAAGCAGGTATTGGTGTGAACCTAGTGGTATTTCTTTGGTTTTCCAGTTTTTCTGTGTTATGTAACTTATGCCACAAAAAATTTCTACATGTGTATATAGACAAGTATATTCTTAAAGTGGACATTTTGTTTGACATGTGTGGATTACACTGGAAAATGGAAGTCTACATAGTATTCCATCACATTAATGAAAATTGTACTGTTAATCACTGATGCTATTGAAGTCAGTTGTAATGAGGCAACAACATGAGAGAGGTTAGAACTAAGTAGGCATGCCATCTTGCTCTATTGTCCTGATTGCAAGGTGTGACTCTATCTGGTATTTTATAAAGGGCTGAGAAGAAAATAGTTTGTGACATTTCTTCCAGGATTTTATAATTTTCTCTTTAGTAAAAGTACCGTTGAAAGTAAAGTGTTTTTTTAAAAAGTGTGTTTTGTATTAATATGGAACAGTGCAGTCAGCTGACTGAAACATTATGACATTAGTCATGTGACATTTAAGTATAGAACAATAACTGCTTTCTTGGGATAGTGCCAATTAAATAACATCAGAGCAAATTATATATAACATTTTGTAGTGCTTGAAATTACACTAAAATTATGCTTTCTGTTGATTTCAGTAACAGTGTTAGAAATTAAGATCTATAATAGCCTTTTATATACAGATTGTCTTTGGTGCCCTTTAAATTCTTGTTAGGGTATTTATTTGCTATTGCAAATTTGGTGAATTTAATAGGTTTTGGATATGTAGATTAATTTCCTCTGAATTGTGGAATTTGTACATACCAGTTACATGGCACCATATTAGGTAACATTTTGTTTGTTTTCATTAAAGATGTTTTCTTGCAGTATGTAAATATTTAGACATTTTAATTTTTAAAGTTTCATTTCTAGAATTTTTTTTGCTGTAAGCATAAACCTGAAATAAAATTGGATATTGATTTATTTTAAATGAGTTTTTAAAAATTTGTGAATTTTAAAAAGAATGATCCATTAATTTCTTCTTTTGCTAGTCTACCCATTAGGAACTATGTAGACTTGGAGACTGTGAAATTGTGGTCATTATTGCCTAGCGTAAATTATTTTATCCTAGATCTGTGGGGAGGTGGCACTTTGCAAAGCTATTTGAAATGCTAAGTGTTTTATGTTACCTGCTTTAAGGTAAGTACACAAGTTCTATGAGGTACTTGTTTGTTAAAACAAAATAGAGCCTCTACAGCGCTGTAAGTCAGTAAAATAAGTTTGATTTATAAGTGGTCATTTCACTTCGGTAGGCACTGGTGGCATCTTTGATATTAGATGTGAGTTATCTATAAACTGCATAATACATCCACTGTTTGCAAATAAGTATTTTTTGGTTTTTCAAAAATTTTTATCCATCAGTATCGCTTCTGTTAGATGTATTCAGACACATACACAAAGTGTTTATTTTGATAGTTCTTTATTCTCAAGAAATTTTCTTTCTTTCCCCCTTTAATAATTTCATCTAAGGTTAGAATAATGGATTGGGATTCCTTGGAGTCCTGAGTTCTAATACTGCCTTTGGCTACTGACTTGCCAAGTGAGCTTGAAAACATTCTACCTGTTTGTCAGAATCTCCCCTCTATAAAATAAAAATAACTCTAGTCATAATTCCTATAGTATGTTGTTAGGATTTTTGTAATTACAATAGTTCACTGCTCTAGTAGCAATTATATTTGCTGGATTTCTTTTCACTTTCCTCACTTAATCTATTTTTAAGGTGCAGGAAGACTCCTTTGCATGGAGCCTTGGCAGGAGGGGAAAAATGCTACTGGCCTGAAAGTATTGCTAATTATTTAAGTTTCTTAAAAATGGCAGATGCTACAAGTGCACAAATAACAAATATACTTTACTTGTATTTTTATGACTGCAGGGAGAATTACAAGGCAAAGGCAACACTACCAGTGAACCTGATATAAGTAGCTATGTGTGTATTTGAGAAAAGCTGTTCTGCCTTAGCTTGTTCCCAGCTAGTAAAATTGTTTTACAATTCTGTTTACTTTCATGAAGTTATTTTTCTTGAACTGCAACCTCAGTATTCTAAATATGAGTAATCTTGAATTCTGAACTTAGCAAGCTTATGAAAAATAGTATGTCCTTGAGAAGATGGTGTCAGTTAAAGTTTTGAACACATAATCCTTTTCAGTCAACTTACTATAATTTCAGAGATTCTGTTTCTTTTCTGAATTGTCTTCAGTTGACAGCCTTAGCCTAACACCTAGTTTTAGTGTCTTTGATTTTCTATATATCCTTAATTACTTAATTCATTACAGAAGCCAAAAGGAATTCTAAATAATTGTCTTTGATATGGCAAAAATGTTTTTGTAGAATAAGTAATAATTCAAGGTTTACTTGTTTTATAAGTTTGAATTCTTTTTTAATTAATAGTCTGTCCCTGTGTTAAATATCAGAACTCTTTATTATCCTTGGCAAGAGTAGTACCAAAGGATAGTAGAAATTTAAGGATAATTGTTTGCCTATTGGTTCATAATTTAACACTTTGTATTTTATTTTTTTATTAACAAGTAGAATTTTTGCTTATTGGAATAAAGGTGTGCAGTACTTTTATTTGGGAGTACTATGGTTGGAAGTGTCAGATGCCATACTTACAGTCTTAGGCCTTACCGCCTCCTTTCTCCTCTTTCTAAGTTTATAAATAGCAAATTCATGGAACAGGATTTATCTTTTTCCTCCGTTCTCTTCCAACGGAGAGACGTATGCATTGTTTTATACAACTGTAATTTAAAATAATTAGGTTAAATTTGGCTAAGTTTTAATTTTCGAAAAGTAGTGGAAAATGCCGTATATTTTGGCAATATTCTGTTGTATTCTGTCCTCATCCTCCCGAGAAATGATTTCAAAGCACTTTACTGTCATTATTTTAGGCTTCATTTTATCAATCCTCACAACATCCTTGTAAGGAGATAGCGGGTATATGGTATTGTCGCTGTTTTTGTAGGTGGGGAAACATGATGCACAGATCTGTTGACTTTCCTAACTTGATGTAGTCAGGACCAGAGCAAAGAATCACCTGGCTCCTAAGGCCCATGTTCTATCTTGATTTGACTCTGTTTCATAGAGCAGAGGAAACAGGCGAAGAATCATGTAAGTCATCTGTTCTTTTTTCCCCTGAAGAAATTTTACAGACTATGGAACTAGCTTGGATTTCATTTCTATTTAATGGTTTTCAGACTCCAAGACATTAGCTTGTCATTAAGTAAATATTCAAAAACGAGATAGTTTTCTTAAAGATACACTTCCAAAACTTAAGGGCTAGTTTAATGCAAATTGCTTCTCAGTATATGTGAAGTACTTTTAATTAAACATTTTTTAAAGTAGATTGACTTTTTGTACTATATTTTAAGATTTTATAGACATTTATGCATCATTTAAAAATGACTGTAGACTGTATTTATAATAGTATATGGGTTGTTCTCAGGCCTAGCCTCTTAGAAGAGAAATAATAGAACGGAAGAAATAAGAATAAGAGGATAATATATATATATATACACAGATAAATTTTAAGTAAGTACTTTTTCTTTTTTTTAAATAGAGACAGAGTCTCACTCTGTACCCCAGGCTGGAGTGCAGTGGCATAATCATAGCTCAGTGTAACCTGGAATGCCTTGGCTCAAGTGATCCTCCTTAGACTCCTGAGTAACTAGGACTATAGGCACATGCCACCACTCCTGGCTAATTTCTAAACATTTTTCGTAAAGGTGGGATCTTGCTATGTTGCCCAGGCTGGTCTTGAGCTCCTGGCCGGGCACTTTTTGTATTTGTATGAACTAGATTTTTGAGAACCTAGTGGATATGAGAGATAGTCATAATTTTTAAGTTGTTAGCTGTTTCAAATACTGACTAACATGTACGAGTGTAATAGTGAAGGATTTTTTTTCAAGAAGTAATAGACCATGCATACCTACCTTTGATTTAGGAGCAGTAAAGCCAGTGTCAGAGGAGAACAGGTATGTCAGAATCTCTTGGACTGAAATGAATAACCCAGCCTTATAGTGGCACTAGAAGTAACCTAAGGCACCCTCTTTATTTTGGTTTCTAGTGGCTATTACATATTTAAATTCCATGGAGCATATTTAGCTCAATCCTAGTTCTGATGCAGTCCTTATCAGACATAGTTAAATTATGTTAGTGGAGGCAGGATCAAGTTGACCTTAGGTTGCTTCTTGTGGCCTCTGAGGGGCAATGTGGTGTAGTAAGAAGTCTACTTTGAATGCTTTACACAGTAGCATCATATCTTTGATCTTTGCCACTCATTGGATGGCAAAGATTTAAGGGATTTTGTATATCTTTGCTCCCAAGCCACTGTTAACTCATAATATTACATTTTAGGTGCTCTACACTCATGGGAAAATTTAAGGATAATAAAAATGTTATATTACAGAGGAATACGCAATTTAAACCCGTCACCCTCCTAACTTCATAAAATTTGGTGATGTTGTACCTTTGAGCAGTAAATCTTTAGATACTGAGTTCTTTTTGTTTCTAATTTGTAGACATCCATCGGAAACTTTCAACTTTATCTTCACTAGTATAGAATAGTATATTTACATAGTGCCACCCCATCAAGTATTAGCTTAGTAACACTTCTGTTTAAATGGTTCTAAAGTCATATTAGTCCTATTTGGATCTTGTAATATTTAATGTGATTACATTTAAGATTATTGAACACTGTCATTTAATAATCAGATGAGATGAGGTAGGTACTATTCATACATAACCTTCTGAAACAGAGAACAGTCAAAGGTTAGAGAGGTTAAATCCCTAACTGGAGATCATCTCCTCAGTGCTGGACTTGAGATTCAGATTCAGGACCTTACTTCTGAGTCTGCTCAAAAGCACTCTGAAACAGCATCCAGAGAATAACAACTTTAGAGTGTTTATGGAGATGACCTTTGAACAAAATTATTCTCTGACTTGTTTCTCATGTGTTGCAAGGATAATTATGGCTATCTTTTGTGTCTTAATTTTGTTTGTAGTTTCACGTGAAAGTCTTCATTCTGGGGGGCTTAGAATTAAAGCCCTCTTTATTTAGATATTTCATAATTATAAGTCTATTCATTGTGATATTATTTCAAGTTAATTTTAGCCTAAACTTTACTGGAGACATTTAAGACATTTACTATAACAAATTAGATCGAAAATAGTTATTTCATTCTTTATTATACTAAATGATTTAGAGATTTAAACAAAGGTAGAGAACATTCAGAAATCTTTTTTATTGCCTACAAAGCTACTTGAAATAGTTATTTTACATTCAAATATAGCATTAGGGAACTCTTTCCAACATTCTTATGTAACAGTTTACTCACTACAGTGTTGAGATTGGGATATTTACTTAAAGTTTTTGGTAAGGGGAAGTGTATATATGGCTTGTGTTTATGTAATCTTGGGCTTATGTATCAAAAGACTTTTAAGTTTTTGTGGCACATGAATATTTGTATCTAAAATAGTTTATCCTTAACAGGGTTCTTAAAAATAACTCAGTATTATTTTTTCTGATTACTTTTTTTGGCTTGAAAAATATTAAAAACATTAGGTTGTGCTGCGAGTTTCATAAAGATAACTACAACACTTCTAATACAAACATTTTTTTAGTTTCAGTACAAAACGGTTCGATTCATCAAAAAGATGCTGTAAATGATGATGATTTTGAGCCATACTTAAGTAGCCAGACAAATCAGGTAAGTCTTCTGACAGTTTCAGATTTTAGGAAATTAACCTTTTATTAGTATTAGTTGATTTTTCAAATAGATTATTTAATGAGATTAACCATAACATGGTTTCATTCATCTAGTGTACCTATATAGTAAGTGAGTAGTGAGTAGTGAGTAGCAGTTGCAGATTTATGGCACAGGAGAGTTCTTCTCAGAAAGTATAGGCACCAGAAACTAGGTTATGAAATATAGAATAAAGATTTGAAGGTGACCATTATTTGTATATATTATGGTTTGGTTTTTTGTGTGTGTGTATTGAAGGAACTTAATCTTTTAATGTCACTGCTATATCTTCATAGCTTAAGCTAATTATAAAAGGCTTAATTAGCTAGAAATTTGGGTATTTGGAGGAGGGATTAGTTACCTGAAATTGCCTGCAATTTTGGGTCAAATGTAGTGTTTTCTTTTTTTAAGACATTCCAGATTGAATTCATTGATAACTATTGAAAATTTTAACATACCTTGGTAATGTTGGTGATAGAATTAAGGAGTTTATAAACATACTTGCTTTATAAACACAGTTACTTCTGTACTGTAGAAATGGACAGTTTTGTCAAATCAAGTAATTGGTAACTGGTGGCTTTGAGTATTTGTGTACAAGCATAATTCCAATTTAAACATTGAAGAACAATGCTATTAGGTATCTGTATGCCATTTCTGCATCCATTTCTGTCTGTTATTAAAAATAAGCCACTGATAGAAATAAATGAAAAAATACATTTTCAGTATTCACCAGTTTTTTTAGAGAGAACATTGTGGAATGAAACTGTTTTTGTTTTGCTTTAAAAAAGCAAAAAATGCTCAAGAACTTTGGGTCTTAAAATTAGTTCTGTAGTTCTTATTTATTTATTTATTTTTGAGACGGAGTCTCGCTCTGTCGCCCAGGCTGGAGTGCAGTGGTGCGATCTCAGCTCACTGCAAGCTCTGCCTCCCGGGTTCACGCCATTCTCCTGCCTCAGCCCGGAGTAGCTGGGACTACAGGCGCCCGCCACCATGCCCGGGTAATTTTTTTGTGTTTTTAGTAGAGACAGGGTTTCACCATGTTAGCCAAGATGGTCTCGATCTCCTGACCTCATGATCCGCCCGCCTCGGCCTCCCAAAGTGCTGGGATTACAGGTGTGAGCCACTGGGCCCAGCCCACTTCTGTAGTTCTTTGGAATAATTTTATGATTAATTTGATTAGAAACTCAGTTTTTTTTTTGCTTTAATTTTTGAGACAGTCTTCTTTTGTTGCCCAGGCTGGAGTGCAGTGGCGCAATCTTGGCTCACTCCAACCCCTGCCTCCCAGGCTCAAGTGATTCTTCTGCCTCAGCCTCCTGAATAGCTGGGATTACAGGCACATGCCACCACGCCTGGCTACTTTTTGTATTTTTTAGTAGAGGTAGAGTTTCACCATGTTGGCCAGGCTGGTCTTGAACTCCTGACCTCAAGTAATCTGCCCGCCTCAGCCTCCCAAAGTGCTGGGATTACAAGCATGAGCCACCGTGCCCAGCCGAAAATTCAGATTTTAATTGGCACTGTTAAAGATGCCAATTAGTTTGTGTGTGTAAATTTGAAGAGTAAATTGGAAAACTGAAGTTTGACTTGTCTGCTTGCATATATGGAGAAAATGAAAAACGTACTCTAAAATTTTAACCTAGATTTTTGAAACTCTGAAAGAACAAGGAACCAAATCTTACTACAGAACTGAACAGTTTGTACAGTAGAGTTATAGGGAAAATTTGAACAAAAAGTAGTTCCCAATTTGTGGGATGCAGGATTATTTTTAGGATTATGGAGAGTGGTGGTTGTGTTCAACCTCATCTACCTCTTGGTTACTTCCCCTTAACCACCCCTTCCTATCTACTGAGCAACATTCCTAGCATACATGGGAGGAGAAGAAATAAATGGGAAAGAAAAAAACTTTACGATCTCAGCAAAATTACTTTTCCACGTAAAGGTTATGAAAGTAGATCATTTGTTGTGAAATGCAGTGCAAGTTTTAAAATAAGCGTGATTTTACTATATTCTGGCTCATATAGTAATCTCAGTTAACGCTTATGGCAGTATGGCAGTATTTTCCAACTTTGCTGAGAAATCTTAATATTAGGAGGTGTAACAAATATTCCTTCAAAAAGATGTCCATGTTTAGATAGATTTGAGAAATTTTGGAGACTAAACAGTTGAACTGTCTTTTTTGCTACTTGATTTCATAGTTTATAAATTATAATTGAAAATGAAGTTCTTAAGATGAAGATATAGTATAAAAAATCCTGACTTGTTCAAACTCTTACTTTTTTTTTTTGAAACAGAGTCTCGCTCTGTTGCCTAGGCTGGAGTGCAGTGGCATAATCTTGGCTCACTGCAACCTCTGTCGCCCAGGTTCAAGAAATTTTCCTGCCTCAGCCTCCCAAGTAGCTGGGATTACAGACACATGCTACCACGCCTGGCTAATTTTTATATTTTTAGGAGAGGTGAGGTTTCACCATGTTGGCAAGGCTGGTCTTGAACTCCTGACGTCAAGTGATCCACCTGCCTCGGCCTCCCAAAGTGCTGGGATTACAGGTGTGGAACACCGCACTCAGCCTTTCAAACTCTTTTTTAAGGAATTTTAGTGGACTGTAAAAGACAGTTTTGGAATTGCTACCTGAGTAATATTCTTGCATGTTTTGCTTGATAACAGATATTTTACAATTCTTTATTATTTGTCACAAGGACATAGAAGGGTTTCTACTGGAGGAAAAATTTTTGTCAGGAGGATTTCTGGTATTCCATAGAGGCACCTTAGTGTCTTCCTAGGGAAAACCAGCGGAGGGTGCCTGAATCCCACCATTGTAGCAACCAGCACTGTGGTTTGCGTTTTATCTGTTCTATGTATTGGAATTGTGCATAAGACTTTACTTGTAAAAAAAAAAAATAGTTTTAAAAAGTGTTTGGGAAACCATTACTTTTTAAAAGATATAAAGGCATTTACCTTAGTGAACCCAAATGAATTTTTTCAGCTGCATCATTGCAGGTTATGTTGGAGCAAAACATTTGTGAAATAAATAGATTTGTTTTAACTCATGATATTTGGAATCAACATATTTGTATCCTGTTTGAAGAGAAGTTGTAAAGTTTGATTCCAGTAAGGCCTGTTCTACCTCTCCTTTGTGGTACTAAATAGATTTTCAGCAGTCATCTTTCTTTAATATTAAAAATAATTATCTCTAACAAGATACATATTTACATTTTAAAGAGGATTAATACTGTAGAATGTTGAAAACTGGGTTTATTGAAAATTATCTGGAATCTTAAAGGTAAGTCATATGAGAATTTAAGTACTCTCAATTACCTAGCTAGAAAATTAAATAAAATGTTTGGACCTTTTAAATAGTGCTATTATAACAGATTGGTGAAAACTGGATTTATTGGTGAAAGATCTCAGGAAGATACTGGCAAATTTAGAGTTACACAACTATTTAATTAGGTCCTCATACACTGTACACAGTGTGTTTTAAAAATTAAATTCATTTATCTGATTTTAAAATTATAAATAAAAATAAATATTTTGATGGAAAGGTGTTTAACAAGTCTTTTGCTAATGATTTGAATTGCTTTGTGTACTTAGATCTAGTTCATATCAAACCCAAGGGTACTTTAAAACAAGTTGTTGGCCTTTCTACTTATGTGGCAGCATATTTCTTTTATTTTGTAGTGTTCAGTTTCTGAAGGAATAATGTTCATAGTAATTTTGAAAGTAAATGTCAGTCCTTCATTTCTTAAAATTAGTTCTTTATAGTTCTTCAGAATAATTTTATGACTAAATAGATTGGAAAATTTAGATTTTAATTGGCACTGTTAAATATGCCATGTAATTTGTGCATATAAATTTGAAGAATAATTTGGAAAACTGAAGTTGAGTTTGTCTGCTTGTGTGTTTGGGAAAGTAAGTTCTTAGCTATCTTTATCAGAGAAGTACTATAGAGAATTAAATTGTCATTTTCTGCCCTTGTCATCACTGCCCTTAGTTAAGGTATTCATTAGTTTTGTCTATTGAAATGATTTTCTAACTGGTAATTCTATACTGCCGCTCAGCAGTCTTAAAATTCCAAGTCTGATTGTGTCACTGTAATGTTAAGTAATTACTATAGCTTCTCAACAGTGGATGCATTTATTATATGAATGCCCTTAAAGTGGTTCCACTCCCCTTTCTAGCTCATCTTCTGCCAACTTTCTCCATCTGATTGGCAAAATAGAACTTACCATTATTTTATGAAAGTATAAATATTTTCTTAATATTTCTTTCACGATCTCAATTTTTGTATGTATGTTTTATGCAGATGTGTACACACACCTGTGGCATTTCCTATAGAAAGTCTTTTCTGATTATCCAGTTACTTACTCCCTCTTCTTTGTACTTAAGTGTTTTGTTTTGCTTTCTTTGTAATTCATTTAGAGTAGCTATCACATTATAGGGTAAATAAGTCTTCCTGATGATACCTGTGAAGTGCTCCCAGTTGGAGACCACGTTCTTTATTTTTTGTCTCCAGTAACCAGCACAGTATCTGGCACATATAGCATTCATGTTTATTAAGTGAATGGATGGATTAGGTTATCTAATAGAATTAGAGAATGAAGAATTACGGTTGGTGAAATACTCAGGTTGAATATTATTATGACATTTTTCTTATGACATGATTAGATATGCATAAATTATACTTTTAGAAAATTATAATAGGAGAAAGTACATAGCATAATACAAGCATTAAAATTAGAATGAACATCACTTTTGGTTGTTAAATCGGAAGTCATGTCAGGAGTTTGAAGCACTTCAATTTTTGTGTGTGTGGTTTTTTTTTTAAATTTTTTTTTTAAGAGGGTTTTATTCTGTAGCCCATGCTGGAGTGCAGTAGTGTGATCATAGTTCACTGCAGCCTCGAACTCCTGGGCCCAAGCGATTCTCCCACCTCACCTCCCAAGTAGCTGAATCTACAGGCGTGCACCACCATGCCCGGCTAATTTTTTTTTTTTTTTTTTAATGAGATAGTCTCTTGTGCAGGCTGGTCTTGAACTCCTGGACTCAATTGATCCAGCTTTTCCAGCCTCCTGAGTAGCTGGGATTACAAGCGCAAGCCACCGTGCCTGGCTTTAAGCTAATAGCTTTTAAAAGAGTTCCTAAAAGAAAAAAACCCAAATAGGTGACAGGCTGAACGTGGCTTGATTTACTTGTTGGCCTCTTAGTTTGCTGACCCCTGAATTATACTATGGGTATAGACAAATTAAGAACTTGATGTGTAACTGTTGTGTAGAATTCAGCATTTGTCATAGTGAAATAAGAATATTCAATATAAATTTTGAGTTTAACTTTCTGAATGTTTTCTTATAAAGAATTAACATAAAAACTTCCTACTTTGTGTGCTTTTCCACTCCCACATCCAGATAAAGACTACTGAATCTGGATTTCATTGCCAACAATCAAAATTAAAACTTGGAAACCAGTTACCTTCATATTCAGCTCACCTTTCCTATGCATCTCCATGTGGGATTTATCTACTTCCCTGTATTACTTGTCTTATCCATTTAACTGTAGATTTTCTTTTGGAATGAGTATCTTATATCAATGTTTTTTACAATGTATGCATTTGATAAGTGGTTGAAATAGTTAAAATTATAAATAAAGGATATGTTTAACTGTTTAAAAAAAGGATGAAGACCGTAGACAGTTTTATCTTTTTTGAGACAGTCTCGCTTGTCGCCCAGGCTGGAGTGCAGTGGTGCCATCGCAGCTCACTGCAACCTCTGCCTCCTGGGTTCAAGCGATTCTCCTGCCTCACTCAGCCTCCCGAGTAGCTGGGATTACAGGTATATGCTCCCATGCCCAGCTAATTTTTGTAATTTTGGTAGAGATGGGGTTTCACCATTTTGGCCAGGCTGGTCTCGAACTCCAGACCTCAGGTGATTTGCCTGCCTTGGCCTCTCAAAGTGCTGGGATTATAGGCATGAACCACGGTGTCCAGCCCAGTTTTATCTTTTAATCAGTTACATATATTCGTTTATACTAGATGAACTTCTCATTTTTATTAAACTTTTGAGAGTTTTTTTAATCACAGTGACTTTTTGTCAGTATGAAGCACTATGAGTACTTTCCATTTTTAGTAGATACTTCAGTGATCAAATTTTACACATTTGTGTTTGTCTTCGTAGCTTCCAAAGTTTAGTCATTAATTTTGTCAAGATTTTTTTCTTTAAAAACTATTGTTGGTGTATTTGAACTTCCCTCAGGCTTTTCTTTATAGATGTATTTAAATATAGCAGTCAATACTTCCAGTATTGATTTATGTAAGATGCTACTATTGCAGTTGTAAAAATGCTGTTAATTCCTTTCATGTGAATATTGCGAACATTCTTTGACTATATTTGCAGTTAGAGTTACTAATTATCCATTATAGCTGAAGAATGTGTTCAGTTAGTAAATAGTAACTCCTGAATTTTCCAGTTTTAAATATAGTCAGCCCTCCGTATCTGCAGTGTCTACATTCACGGATTCAGTCAGTTGTGGATCAAAAATACAGTCGTCTCAAGGTATCTGTGGGAAATTGATTCCAGAACCCCCAATGGATACCAAAATCTGCGTATGCTCAAGAACCTTATATAAAATGGTATAATAGTTGTATGTAACCTATGCACATCCTCCTGTATACTTTAGATGATCTCTGGGTTATTTATAATACCTAATACAGTGTAAATGGTTTGTAAGTGGTTATACTATATTGTTTAGGGAATAATGACAAGAAAAACTGTGTACGTGTTCAATACAGATGCAACTATTCATTTCTTTTTCCCAGCTATTTTCAATCTGTGAATGGTTGAATCCACAGATGTAGAACCCACTGATATGAAGGACTGATTGTGTTGGAAAAACAAATAACAATACAACAATAAAAAATGATACAAATAAAAAACCAACATAGTCTGTCAAGGACTGTACTGTAAAATATACTTTTAACATCCAGTGTATTTGAAAAATGGTTTTGTGATTTTCTTTTAAACAGTGAGAGTTGAGTTTTTTGGTTTTTAAGTCCAAGCTTCACTGGCAATAGCCAGTAAATCTTTGTCAGAATTATTAATTTAAATGTAACCTCTGTTACATTATATTTAGTTCTTAAGTTATTTTAGTCATATCAGAGAGCCATTTCAGAAGACAATATGTTAAGTTAGCTTTCTCATAGACAGTAGACAGTTACAAGAGTTAGATGGGTATACCACAGGTAATTTAATAGTAAAACAAGTAGCTTAGTAATAAAACATCTCAGTTTTCAATGATAAGCCTTTTCAAAAATAATTTAAAATTAGTTCCAGGCAGGATCTATGACGTTATGTCACACATTCATGAGTGGAAAAGCAGCCACGAAATAGTGACAAGAGTGAAATAGTAGAAGAAACGGGTTAAGAACTTTACTCCAAAGAACTTTGACTGTCTCTGTAAATTAGCCTTCAAAATGGTATTGACCCTTGAAAAGTCATACCAGTTGTACTGACAATATTAGTGGATTTTTTTCACTTTGCGTAATTCTACAAATTGTGAAGCTCTGTGCAGTGCTTTAAAATCACACCTAAATCACACTTTGGGTGGCTGAGGCGGGCAGATTGCTTGAGCCCAGGAGTTCAGGACCAGCCTGGGCAACATGGTGAAATCCTCATCTCTACAAAAAATACAAAAAATTAGCTGGGCATGGTGGCGGACGCCTGTGGTCTCAGCTACTCTGGGAGCTGAAATGGGAGGATTGCTTGAGCCTCAGGAAGTGGATGTTGCAGTGAGCCAAGATAGATAGCGCTGCTGCACTTCTGCCTGAGTGACAGAGTGAGACCCTGTTTCAAAAATAAAATAGAATAAAAGCACACCTAAATCAAAGATTGAAAGTCTAGTTTCAGACTTTTTTTTTTTGCGTAAGAAACTTACTTCAAAAAAAATAAGTATTTAAAATACTTTAAAGTATTTTATTTTTATATTGTCTAGTAACAAATTTGAGCTTTTTTTTTCCTTTAATAAAATTTGGTGTCTTGATTTTTGGCAGTTCACTAAATGATGAGTATAGTGAAGGTTGATTTAATTGCAGTAATTCTGGAAAAAATTTACATGAACTCACTAAATTAAAAAAAAAAAAACCCAAACCTGTTCTGTAATAGGTTTATTGTGTAAAATTTGGGGAAGAGGAGAGTATAAAGAAAAGTCATGTCTGTTATTCCACCAATAAGAAACTATGATAAGGAATTTGTTTTATGTCTTTTTTGAAATGGAACAAGGCAAAGCAAAACAAAAAGAAATTTGCATCATGCTATAAACATAATCTTGAATCTTCTCAAGACTGTGAGCATTTCTCCATTTTTTCCTTAATGAAAGTACAAAATCTAATGGCTGAACTGGATTCCATCATATAGATAAGCTGTAATTCCTCTATTATTCGGCAGAGTTGACTAGTTTATTTAATCCTTGTGTGTAAGTGATTGCATACATCAATGGATTAAAGTACAGCTGACTGTAAATGGTAATTTTGTGTCCCCAAAGTTTATATATTAGCCTTCTGTAGAAATTATGATATTTTTAAATTGTGACAGAGGGCCTGGCTCTTCAAACAAAAATAATACTCATTATACCCCCACTCGCATCCCTGAAAAAAGCCATATAGGTTATTTTGTAAGAAATATTTTAAGATGTGACTACTCATCAGCAAATTTTTCTGTTGATAAAACTGGATTTGAAATTTTAATTTTGTTTATCTAGAATAGGTACATCTTTTATTTTCATTTACTTAAAACTTCTTGATTTTAATCTTTCAGATTTCTTTTTTTGCTCTTTTAAGAGGACATTTCGCTACTGATTGTGATATTTTGTTTTGCAGAGTAACAGCTATCCACCAATGTCAGATCCATACATGCCTAGTTACTATGCTCCATCCATTGGATTTCCATATTCTCTTGGGGAAGCAGCGTGGTCCACAGCTGGAGACCAGCCTATGCCATATCTGACAACCTATGGACAAATGAGTAATGGAGAACATCACTATATACCAGATGGTGTATTTAGTCAACCTGGGGCATTAGGAAATACCCCTCCATTTCTTGGTCAACATGGATTTAACTTTTTTCCTGGTAATGCTGATTTCTCTACATGGGGGACAAGTGGATCTCAGGGACAATCAACACAAAGTTCTGCTTATAGTAGCAGTTATGGCTATCCACCTAGTTCTCTTGGGAGAGCTATTACTGATGGACAGGCTGGATTTGGCAATGATACTTTGAGTAAGGTGCCTGGCATTAGCAGTATTGAGCAAGGCATGACTGGACTGAAAATTGGTGGTGACCTGACAGCTGCAGTGACAAAAACTGTAGGTACAGCTTTGAGCAGCAGTGGTATGACTAGCATTGCAACCAATAGTGTGCCCCCAGTTAGCAGTGCAGCACCTAAACCAACCTCCTGGGCTGCCATTGCCAGAAAGCCTGCCAAACCTCAACCGAAACTTAAACCCAAGGGCAATGTGGGAATTGGGGGTTCTGCTGTACCACCACCTCCTATAAAACACAACATGAATATTGGAACTTGGGATGAAAAAGGGTCAGTGGTAAAGGCTCCACCAACCCAACCAGTTCTGCCTCCTCAAACTATAATCCAGCAGCCTCAGCCATTAATTCAACCACCACCATTGGTGCAAAGCCAACTGCCTCAACAGCAGCCTCAACCACCACAACCACAGCAGCAACAAGGACCTCAGCCACAGGCCCAGCCTCACCAAGTGCAGCCTCAACAGCAGCAGCTGCAGAATCGCTGGGTAGCTCCTCGTAACAGGGGAGCAGGCTTCAACCAGAACAATGGAGCGGGCAGTGAAAACTTTGGTTTAGGTGTTGTACCTGTCAGTGCTTCACCTTCTAGTGTAGAAGTGCATCCCGTGCTGGAAAAGCTAAAGGCCATAAACAACTATAATCCCAAAGACTTTGATTGGAATCTGAAGAATGGACGTGTGTTTATAATTAAAAGCTACTCTGAGGATGACATACATCGTTCCATTAAATACTCTATCTGGTGTAGTACTGAGCATGGTAATAAGCGTTTGGATGCAGCTTACCGTTCCCTGAATGGGAAAGGCCCACTCTATTTACTCTTCAGTGTGAATGGCAGTGGACATTTTTGTGGAGTGGCTGAAATGAAGTCTGTTGTGGACTATAATGCGTATGCTGGTGTCTGGTCTCAGGATAAGTGGAAGGGCAAATTTGAAGTTAAATGGATCTTTGTCAAAGATGTTCCCAATAACCAATTACGGCATATTCGCTTAGAAAATAATGACAACAAACCGGTTACCAATTCAAGGGACACTCAAGAGGTACCCCTAGAAAAAGCTAAGCAAGTGCTTAAAATAATTGCTACTTTCAAGCATACCACCTCAATCTTTGATGACTTTGCACATTATGAAAAGCGTCAAGAAGAGGAGGAAGCCATGCGTAGGGTAAGAATATAGTAATTTTTTGTTTGGGGTCTTTGTATTGCTGGTGGGGTGCATGGATGGGTATATTCTGAGTTTAAGAACTTTCTGTGAAGGAAACCAACTACTTAAGAAACAACTCTACAAACACCCGTGAAGGTATCTATGTGTGTCCTATATGAACCATTTCTTCTTTCCTTTCCCAGGGTAACTCACGCTGAGTTAGCCTCTTGCTCATTCTTCATACTCCCTAGATGATAAAGGCCATTGGGCCTCACTGTTTATCATCAAAGCTGAATGAATTTTGGCATTTGTAACTAAACAGACTTCATGAACTAACCAGGGGCTCTAATCATTAATATTATTAATCATACTAACATAGGAGAAAATATATTTAGAGTTTGAAACAAACAACTTTTTTTTTGAGATGACATCTTGCTGTGTTGCACAGGCTGGAGTGCAGTGGCTATTCGCAGGTGCAGTTATGGTGTATAGCCTCAAGTTCCTGGCCCCAAGCAATCCTCCTGCCTTAGACTCCCAAGTAGCTGGGACTACAGACCTGTACCACTGAACCTGGCACTTAAAACAAGTTTTTATTTATTTATATTTTATATATTATTTAATTTTTTTTCAGACAGGGTCTCTCTTGTCCCGGCAGGAGTGTACTGGCATGAACATGGCTCACTGCAGCCTTGATCTGCTGGGCTCAAGTGATCCTCCTACCTCAGCTTCCCGAGTAGCTGGGACTATGGTCACACGCCACCACGCCTGGCTAATTTTTGTATTTTTTGTAGATAGAGGGTTTCACCATGTTGCCCGGGCTGGTCTCCTGAGCTCAAAGGATCTGCCCCTACCCCTCTGCCTCCCAAAATGTTGGGATTACAGTCCTGAGTCACTGCACCCAGCTGAAACAACTTTTAAATAAATGTTTTACTCTAATTTTGTGTTTATAAGAAATTACATATGTATATATATACATATATATATATATATATATATATATTTTTTTTTTTTTTTTTTCTTTTGTGAGATGGAGTCTCTCTCTGTCGCCCAGGCTGGAGTGCAATGGAGTGGTCTTGGCTCACTGCAACGTCCACCTCCCGGATTCAAGTGATTCTCTTGCCTCAGCCTCCCGAGTAGCTGGGATTACAGGCACACGCCACCATGCCTGGCAAATTTTTGTATTTTTAATAGAGACGAGTTTCACCATGTTGGCCAGGCTGGTCTCGAACTGCTGACCTCGTGATCCGTGTGCCTCGGCCTCCCAAAGTGCTGGGATTACAGGCATGAGCCACTGTGCCTGGCAAAATATGTTTTTAAAACATAAAACTCTTGAAGTATTTTTATAATTTTTATACTTAAAGCACTGGTACAAAATAGAGGCTTTGCAGAATTTGATTCCTAATTCTGTTATATACCCTCGGTAAGATTGAGGGAGACATTCCTGAAATAAAACATGCTGTTTATCCTTGTATTATATTGGCCAGAATATTTTTATTTTTATTTTTTAAAAATATCCTATTGAGTGGCCCATATGGGGATTAGCCCCCCAAATATTGGCCAGACTTTGATCACAGGGCCACAAGAGTAAGTTCAGCTAGGGAAAGTTTTCTCTTCCAAACTGTAACATAAAATTGGGGTCCTATTTTTAGGTGGAAAGAGAAAATGGATGGGCTTTTCTATAGGGGATACATTTAAATTTCTTTTGAAACTTAGTAGGGGTAAAGTTAGAAGCTCCTCCAGTAAATAATGCTTGTTACTATGGAAAGCATGTTCTTATGGAATGCTTGTTCCTATGTAGAAATTAAGATAAAGAGGTAACTTAATTTAACTCTATGTAAAATCAGTGATTGTTTCTGTGTGTGAAGCTGAATATCTTGTCTTTGTGGTTGTGTGCAGCAGAGGGAAGTGCTTCAACATTCCTCGGAGGGAAGGTGTTGGAATAATGACCCTAGAGCAGTAGTTTCCAAACTTTAAGTCACATTAAGTGTTAATTGGGGTGTTTATTGAAATTGCAGATTCTTGAGACCCATCCCTTGGTATATTTGATAAAGGAACTTGCAGTGTACTTTTTAAGTATAAACATTCCAGGTGATTCTGGTGCTAGTTATTGATTGCTGTGTTGGATTGTTGGAAACTTTGCTTTGGAGTAATTAATACAAATGACTTTAAGGCTCTGCTGAACCTTTTAGGTGGGTTGCTGAATATAATTGTGTTTTCTCCCACTTAAATATGAGAAATGAGAGAAATGGGATCAAAAGTAGCTACTGAGCTTTCAGTTTAGCAGTTAAGTAAAGTGGTCATATTGTAACTGCCATTACAAGTAGCGCATCAGGAGAAATGATTTGAGGTATGAAAGGTGGGATGCAAGTTAAGACTTCATTTTTAGATTGTACTGATTTTAAGATACCTTTGAGAAATATAGGCAGCAAAATCTCTGATTAGGCAGTTAGATGTCCGAGTCACAGATTTGGGGACCTTTTGTTCTTAAACAGTTAATAGCATGGAAGTGGGATGAGATTACTTAGGACAAAGGATACATGGCAAGGAAACACCAATTTTTCTTTCGCCCACCACTGAGGAGATAATTACCCTTCTGTGTCTTTTTTTTTTTTTTCTACCAAACTTGAAAATTTAATCCTAGTTTTGTTATAATGTATTTGGTATGTTATTATTATGTAGTTGTTTCAGGAAATTTTTAATGACAGGTATATATTGTAGCTGTATTATGATATATATTGTAGCCATATACACAACAGTGATTTAAACTTTAATATTACCTTATATTGTTTCATTGTTTTGTTAAATAAAGTTTGTCCTAAAGCCGCCTCCTTACATATTTTAAGTCCAGCCTAAAGGTTTTTCTGTACATGGCGAACTATAACAAGTGGAGGTATAAACAGACCGCAGCCTACTCTTGTGCCAGTGACCAAATTTTGGCTGAATCAAATGTAGCCAACTGTTCAAATAAGGCAAATACCAACCTGTAACCAATCCAGCTGTTTATCTCACTTCCGTTTTCTGTATATCACTTTTCCTTTTTCTGTCTATAAAAATTCCACCACAGGGCTGTGCTTGAATGTCAGAGCCTACTCTGGCTGGCTCTGTGATTTGTGAATCACATTCATTGCTCAGTTAATCTCCTTTAAATTTAATTCAGCTGAAGTTTTTCTTTTGTCACGTTGCTGCCACCCTTTTTAATGCCTAACCCACCTTTGACAGCTCTGTTTTGAACCTTGTTTAACTTATTATTTATTAGCAAGCCTTTAGATCCATAAAATGTCTTTGGTCAGAATATGTAAACTACCATTTAGCTGGGTATAGAATTCTTTCTAGTCAACAGCCTTTTCACTTAAAGTACTATGTATAAGCCTTGCTTTACAGTTATGTGGTTTTATATTATGGAAAATTCTGAGGCCAGCCTACATTTTTTGTTTGTAAATAGCTGTTTTTTTGGTGTATGCACAAAAGATTTTTCTTTATTTTTACATTATGAATGTAAATGTGAAAACGTGTACAATATGAATATTGTTTTCTGTAATCCTTTGTCTGCAGGCCACTTTTCTCTTTTCTATTAATGTCAACAAATATGTTGAATCTTTGCCCTTGAGTTCTGTTGGTTCTTTATTCTTTTTCTCTTCATTTGGAGGATTTGAATTTTCCTGCTCACGTATTTTTCATATGTATTTTATTTGTGCTGTTTCTGTGATTTGTGAGGTTTTGCATTCTTCACTGGTAGTATTTGTTTGCTTCTATTATCACATTCAGCTCCCCCTCTTAACTGTGTTTTCTTAATGGAATCCCTTGATCCTAGAATTCATCTTGATTTTATTGAGCACAAAGGACTGTGTTTAAAACTTATGTCTGCTTTCTGTACTTACTGTTTTTAGAAACTTTATATCTTTTTTCTTCTAAAAAAATTAAATATAATAAAATTGTAAATTTCCTTGACCAGCCAGTTTATAGTCAAGCCCTCTCTCTCCCTCTCATTACTGAACCACTGATTGGTTGTTTGTCCCTATAAGACATTTTCCATATTGTCATAATTGAAATTATGTACTATATGATCTTTTAAGACGTTTATCTTTCACTCAGCATGGTATCTTTGCAATTCATCTATGTCGTTGTATAACTCAATTCTTTGTTCCTTTTTATTACTAGGTAGTTTTCTGTTACATGGATGGATGACCATTGTGTCTATTCCATTCATCCTTTGAAGGATATTTGGGATGTTTTCCTTTTGGGGGTAATGTAAATAAGGCTCCTATAAGAATTTGTGTATACTTAAAATATGTATATTTTTAAATCATACAATAAAATTCACTTTTGGGGGGGGCGTACAGCTCTATGAATTTTAACATATGTAGATTTGTGTAACTACCCTATCAGTTAGGATACAGAACAGTTTCGTCATCCCCCAAACCCTCCCTTATATACTAGCCTTTTGTTTTTCCATGCTTCCCCCATGCCTAAGCCCTGACAGCCACTCATCTGGACTCATAATTTTGTAATCTCCTTTGTGGTTGTGGTGGCTTCAGGACTATCTTTGGGCTTTTTGTGTTTAGTCATTGAATGAGTAAGAGAATCCTTGAGTTCAGTTATTTGTCTCAGAATGGGTACTTTTACCCTCCCCACCCCATTTCTTTCATTGCTGGATGCTAGTTGCATATACCTTTCTCTTTGCAAATGTGGAGATGGGAGAGTCATGCTGTAAATTGATTTTACCAGTTAAGTGATTGACCAGCCTGTGGAGATTTAAAAGGGAAAGCCAGTATAATGGGTTGTGCTAGGTATTTGACTGTCCCTTAAGTTTGAAACCACTGTGTTAGGAACCAGTTTTCCTTGCTTGTTAGCTGGTTAGCGTATAGGGTTGTCCAGTTTTCTTCCTGGTACTTTTAGCCTTGTGTAGGCAGAATTTGTATTTTCATTTGTTGATTTTCTCTTTGATATGCTTGTGCTTGCATTTGGACTTCCCAGCATAACTGCTTTCAAATACTTCGGTCATTTTAGTGCTGAAGGAAGGATGTGCTGCCTGTCTATTCTAGGTCCTTCACTTCATTGAAAAGAACAAATTAGTTGTATTTTGCTAGGATTTTCTTTACTACTTATGCCTTTTTTTTTTTTTTTTAAATAAAAGTAGTTGTAAGTCATTATTAGTGTCTGGTTTTAATATGGCCTTATCTGTCATGTATTTAGCTGGAATTTCTCAAAGCTTCTGGTATGTGGATGTACTATATCCCCAAGTGAATATCTTGGAAACCTTGGATAAAGGTTGGGTTTCTTAAACTCAACCTTGGGGGAGGCAGCACTAATTGCAAAAGACTGCTACATTTGATTAGATTAAAATCTGTCCATCAAAAGATGCTTTAAAGAAAGTTTAAGAGGCCTGGCTGGGCATGGTGGCTCACATTTGTAATCCCAACACTTTGGGAGGGAGGCCCAGGTGCACGGATTGCTTGAGGTCAGGTGTTTGATACCAGCCTGGCCAACATGGTGAAACTCTGTCTCTACTAAAAATACAAAAGTTAGCCAGGCATGGTGGTGCATGCCTGTAGTCCCAGCTACTTGGGAGGCTGAGACAGGAGAATTGGTTGAACCGGGGAGGTGGATTGCAGTAAGCCAGGATGGCACCACTCCACTCCAGCCTGGGTGACAGAGCTAGACTCCATCCAAAAAAAAAAAGCAGCAGCAGCCATGTTTCTTAAAAGACTAAAAGAAATTTGAACTTAACTGACTAAAGATTTTTATCAAGAGTATATAAGCTAGTGTGGTGGTGCATGCCTGTATTCACAGCTACCCAGGAGGCTGAGGCAGAAGGATTGCTTCATCCCAGGAGTTTGAGACCAGCCTGAGTAGCACAATGAGAGCCCATCTCTAAAATAAATGAATATATTTTTAAAAGAATATATATAGAAATTCTGTGAATTAATTTAAGAAAAGATAACCAATAGAAAAATAGTCAAAGATGTGAATAGGCATTTAATGAGAGGAAAAACATGTAGCTAATAAGAATATAAAGGCTTACTAAAAATGAGGGAATACGAGTCAGGACTACAGTGAGAATATTTTATATCCATTCATTTGGCAAAATTAAGTTTGACAGTATCAGGTATTGGAAAGATTGTAGATCAACAAGACCTCTTACACAGTTGTAAATGAGAATCTAAATTGATAAATCCACTTCAAGAAGCAGTTTTGTATTTTCCTGTAAAGTTGAACATAATCTACCTTATAATTCAGCGGTTGTTTTCTGGGATACATACCTAATAGAAACTTTCATGTATAAGAATGTTAGGAGCAATCAATAGTTTTTTTTTTTTCAAAAAAATGGCAGCAGTTCAAATGTCCATCATTAGTAAAATGGCCAAATATATTGGTGCCCGAGACAGTATAACAGAATAAACTGTAGTTACATGCAAAAGTATTGGTAACTATACTTTTGCTTCACCTTTTTGGTCGTAAATAAACTTTTTGGGGGAGGCCGGGCATGGTGGCTCACGCCTGTAATCCCAGCATTTCGGGAGGCCGATGCAGGAGGATCACCTGAGGTCAGGAGTTCGAGATCAGCCTGGCTAACATGTTGAAACCCCTTTTCTACTAAAAATACAAAAAATTAGCCGGGCGTGGTGGCGCATGCCTGTAATCCAGAGAATCACTTGAACCCTGTAGGCGGAGGTTGCAGTGAAGCGAGTTCGTGCTATTGCACTCCAGCTTGGGCAACAAGAGCGAAACTCTGTCTCAAAAAACAATAAAAGTAAAAAAAATAATAATAATAAATTTTGGGGGGAATAAGAATATGTGAAACATTCATACCTTTTATCCAGATTCACTTATTATTAACATGCTTCACCATCTGCTTTATGGTTCTTTTGAACCACTTGAGAAGTTATCTCAACTTTCCCCAAAAAAACTATAGTGTTTTTTTCCTATAGGAAAGAATAAGGGTATTATCTTGCATAACCACAATATTCTGTCAGATGATCCATGGAATTGCTTATTGCTTTCTTCTGGTAGCGAATCCAGTCTAGGATCAGGTAAAGGATCTAACTTGGTTACAACAATTTTGAATAGTAAGTTTAGAAGGGTTATACTAACCTGCTTTCCCCAAGTTTGGGGAGATTTTAACTAAAATTTACATTGAGGTCTATAGTTACCGTATCTTTCTTTCATTTCCTTCCTATGTTCATGTTTTTCTTTAAATTCTTGAGCCTGATTATGACAACAAACAAGGACTTTAAAAACCTAATTTCATCTCTTGTCATTGCTAGATATTTTTTATTGACTGATTACTTTGGCAACAGGAGTTCCTTGGCTTGCCTTGCCAGCCAACAAGGCTCTTCCTGTGGAGGAGCCAACCTGTCATATCCTGTCTGCTTATATAAAACTTGGAAATGTCAGGCCCTCTATTTTAGAGTGAAGGGTATTGGTGAAGCTTCAAATTGTCGGAGAAATCCATGCTAGTTAGTATTTGTATTATATTTGAAAACATAATTTTGATATATTTGAGTAAAATCAAGCTTGATGAATGAATAACCAATACTCCATTAAAAGAAGTAGTAATTCCGGGAGTGGAAGATAATTAAAAATACAAAACAAAATTGTAATTTGTATTGTTAGGAAGGATTCCTGTGTAAAAAGAACAGAAAACCAGAAAGTGTTATTGGAAATTAGAAACATAATTATCAGAATTTAAAAATCTGAGTAACCAGATTAATAAAATGTCATGTTTTAGACCCAGTTGGTGATCTGAAGCTTCAGATTAGAGAAAAATTTCAAATGTGCAGCAATAGAGATGAAAATACAGAATGGGAAAGATGTGATGGAAAGAGAGGTGCTCCAGTATTTCTCTGAAAGAATGTTAAAAGAATACAGGAAACAATAATCAAAAGGAGGAATGATTTAACAAAAACAGATAAATATTTTCAGATGGAATGGGAGGAATACATGAGCCCAGGAGTTCAAGACTACCCTGGGCAACATAGTGAGACCCTGTATTTACGTGTGTGTGTGTGTGTGTGTGTGACCCTGGGCAACATAGACCCTGTATTTACATGTGTGTGTGCGTGTGTGCGTGCGTGTGTGTGTCAGGGTCTCACTCCCATTGCCCAGGCTGGAGTGCAGTGGTGTGATCATAAGTTCACTGCAGCCTCGACTTCCCAGGCTCAGGTGATTCTTCCACCTCAGTCTCCCAAGTACCTGTGACTACAGGCATGCGCCACCATGCCCATCTAATTTTTCCTTGTTTAGTAGAGACAGGATTTTGCCATGTTGCCCAGGTTGGTTTAGAACTTACAGACTCAAGCGCTCTGCCTGCCTCAGCCTCTCAAAGTTCTGGGATTACAGGCATGAATCACCACACCTGGCCTTTACAAAAAATTTAAAAATTAGCCAAGTGTGGTGGCAAGTGCCAGTATTCCCAGCTACTTGGGAGGCTGAGTTTGGAGTACTGCTTTATCCTGGGAAGTTGAGGCTGCAGTTAGCCATGATTGTGCCACTGAACTCCAGCTTGGGCGACAGAAGTCTGTCTCTTAAAAAAAAAAAAAAAAAAAAATTAAAGGCTGGGCTTGGTGGCTCAACGCCTGTAATCACAGCACTTTGGGAGGCTGAGGTGGGAGGATCACTTGAGGTCAGGAGTTTGAGACCAGCGTGGCCAACATGGTGAAACGCTGTCTCTACTAAAAATACAAAAATTAGCGAGGTGCGCTGACAGGCACTTGTAATCCCAGCTCCTCGGGAGGCTGAGGTAGGAGAATCACTTGAAACCAGGAGGCGGAAGTTGCAGTGAGCCAAGATTGCGCCACTGCACTCCATCCTGGGCGACAGAGCAAGACTCCGTCTCAAAAAAAAAAAAAAGAAAAAAGGAAAAGAATAAAAAAGGACAAAGACAAAATCTTAAAAGCTTCCTGAGTAAAAGACAAATTACCTACAAAGAAAGGAGAATCAGACTGTCATCAGAATTCTATAACCCTGGATACTCAAATTTAAAATCTTATTTTTGGGTTGAGAGGGGTGGAGAGGAGTGGTTTATGGAATTATACCTGTAAAGATGAGTGTTTAATTATATCAGTGAGGTGGGTTGGAGGGTCGGGGGAGTAAAAGAAATGTAGACTTAAAAGAGCTTAGCCACGTACTGTTCATGAAACCATACTTAAAGTGTTTCAGCAGAATGAAAAAGAATTCAAGAAAGAACAACAACCCGTAGCACCTGGTTATACTAGAACAAATACCTCTCAGCAGGGACCCTATGTGCATTTTATGTCACACAGGTTGACATTGTTTATAGAGGATCAGAACTTTTGGCCATCTCATCCTGCCTACTTAATTGGCATTATGGTCCTTCACACCTGACAGTGTGGGCCCTTGGTTGGGAACCACTGACCTTGGAGAATTGAAGGAAGCTAAAAAGAAATAAAATTTCTAGATAGCCTTTGTCATATTGGAAGATAACCTCTGAAAGAGCAGGCTTTGCTCTCTGCTGAATCCCTAGCACCTAGAAAAATGCTTAGCACACAGTAGGTTTTAAGTAGACATTTGTTAAAAGTGGAAATGCTTTGAAGAATCTCTTCCCATTTGCAAAGTATGAATGTATAGAATTTTTTCTTCTTTATAGGTGTAATTGCTGTTACTTGATCATTGAAGTTATATAAAATGCTGTCTATTGGTTTTTTTCATTTGTAGAAATGGACAGTAGGATATAAAAGATTTAATTATATTTAGAACAAAATGTTATGAGATGGAATGGGAAGAGTTTAAGGAAGATTAAATCACTTATTTTCTAATCTTTTTGACAGTAACATAATTGTTTAAAGATATGTCAAGAACGGTACCTTAAGCATATTGTTTCAAATGATAAGCACAGCCACTGGAATAATTAAAAATAGCGTGGCTTGTAGTATGGGAGAGGAGAAGAGAAGTGGGATATACCATATTCACTGTGATATGGTAAATTACTCATGTACAATGGGAATTGATAGCATCTGAATTGATAAGCAATTTTTGTATTAGTATGCTATTTAAATTTATAATGGCAACCCCTCAGAGGAACTGAATAATAGAAGGGAAAAGAAAAAGAACTAATAAAAATCCTGAGTATATTTGTCCAGTATAAATTCAAATAATCTGCATAGCAGTAGAATCTACTTTTGACTATTGAGGTGATTCTTTCTTTTGAAATTTTTCCATTGTTGTAGTGAATGTGAGTCATTTAAATCCCCCTGTATTCCTTCATTCTTGTAAATCTTCATTAATCAGGAAACATAATCCAAGACTATTTTTGGTTCAGTTGCTTTTTTAATTCCACATAGGAATAATTAAGAGTTTTCAATTGCCTATAACATTGAGATAAACTTTCAAATCATGGCATTACCTGTTCCTCCAGAAAGAGATGGAGCCCTGCAGTTTATGCAGAAATAAGCAAGGCATAATGATAATAAAATCTCTAGAATTTTCTGTGTATTTTAGTTCTTTATGCTGTTACATAGTTGGCCATTTCTTTGTTTTCTCTTCTTTCTTTTCTTTTCCTTTCCTTTCCTTTCCTTTTTCCTTTCCTTTCCTTTCCTTTTCCCTCCCCACTTCCCCCCCGCTTCCCTTCCCTTTCTTTTCTTTCCAGAGCCTTGCTCTGTTGCCCAGGCTGGAGTGCAGTGGCGCAATCTGGGCTCACTGCAGTCTCCACCTTCGGGATTCAAATGATTCTCATGCCTCAGCCTCCCGAGTAGCCAGGACTACAGGTATGCGCCACCACGCCTGGCTAATTTTTGTATTTTTAGTAGAGATGGGGTTTCACCATGTTGGCCAGGCTGGTCTCAAACTCCTGACCTCAGGTCATCTGCCCACCTCTGCCTTCCAAAGTGCTGGGATTACAGACTTGAGCCACCGTGCGTGGCCAAGTTGGGCATTTCTGAAGATTTAAGTTTTAGTGCCTGATACAGTTTTTTTCATATTTGGAATAACTTTAAGATGAGATGATGTTAGGTCTATCTCAGAGTACTCAACTTTGTGTTAACATAGAAGAAATTACTTCAAAAATAGTTATACCTATGACAACAGCAAACATTTCCCTGGCAGTTTTTAATAACGTGGATTGAAGTGTATTCTATTACCCTTTGGTAAATTTTTCTGTGGTTATAGTTCTCTGTTGATGAAAAAGTTGATTATAACTAACAGAAACAAATTTAATATATAAAATCTGCTTTTGTAAAATTTGAAGAATGTTTTTCTAGAATGTAAAGTTGGGCCCAGGATGTAACACATTTGATACAATAAACTTTTATGTAACATATTTAATTAAATAATATAACATATTTGATTAAATAATTCCTTGATAAAAACATTGAGTGGTATTTTGAATAGTCAAGATGATTTTTTACTGCAGTATTACTCTATTCTGAACTTGGTAAATATTTTTTATGAGTTAGAATTGGAAAGGGGGTGCTTCAGTTAACATATTGATTTGTTTTTATCTTTTCTCAGATTATATATAGTGGTTATGTTCCAATGCTGATAACTTTATCAAGTTAATCATAGATCTTTGGGAGATACTTCTTCCATACTATAATTGTGAGGTGGTTAAATTGGACAGAATTTCATTTATAGTCATTTCTTGGTATATATAGGGGATTATTCCAGGACCCCCGCAAATACCAAAATCTGCACATATTCAAGTTCTGCGGTCGCTTCTCCCTCCATATAGGCATGTTTCACATCCCTTGAATACTGCATTTTTTTATCTCTTTCGTTGAAATAATTTGTTGTAAGTGGTCTCCTGCAGTTCACACCAGTGTTGTTGAAGGGTCAGCTGTGTTTCATTTATCTTTTTCTTCAGCAAATACATGATAACTTGAGTAGCAGTATAATTAACCTTAGGTGGATATGAAATATCTTATGTTTCCAGAAATAATTTAAATTATTGAATTATTCCTGTTTAATAGTTTATTTTAAATGTGACAGTTTCTTAATTTAAGGTATGTGTGTCCAAGGAAAGAATTTTTTTTCATGAATGAAGAGCTGTAGTTACCGAAGATAAGAGTTATTCTTCCATAAGGGTCATTTGAGGTGCTTAACTGACTTTACCTGTTTCTTGGAATGGCTTAAACATTTTTTTTTTTAATTTATAAAAATCTGCTGGGTATTTTACCCTACTCATACATGAATACTGTTGAAGTTAGGGAAAGATATCACAGCTCCATTCTCTGTACTTTGGCCTTTGTTGTATTAAATGAGTAGGAATAGTGTTTGGTCTGTTGTGAATTGCTGTCTCAGTTATTTACGACTGTCTAATAGATTTCTCCAAAACTCATTGGCTTAAAACATACAGTTTACAGTTTTTGCATGTCAGAAATCTGGGCACAGCTTGTCTGGGTCCTCAGCTTTAGGGCCTCTCACAAGGCTGCAGTCAAGGCAGGGCTTGAGGTCTCATTGTGAATACTCTGCTGGTGAAAAATCTGCATCCAAACTCATGTTTGTTGGCAGAATTCGGTTTCTCAAGCATTGTTGGACTAAGAGCCTCAGTTCCTGTTGGCTGTATGCCAGAGGCTGCCTATACTGTGTTCCTTGCCACATGGGACTTTCCCACAGGAGGCTTGCTTCATCAAAGTGAGCAAGCTGAGAGGGCAATAGAGTAAGCTGAGGAGGCAGTAGCTACCAGGACAGAAGTCACAGTCTTTTGTAACTTAATTACAGAAGTGACACTCTGTCGCCTCGGCTGAATTTTTTTTTAAATTTTTAAATTTCTTTTAATTTTATTTTTATTTTTAAATTTAATTTTTTAATTTCTTTCATTTTTCTTTTCTTTTTTTTCTTTTTCTTTTTCCTTATTCTTTAATTTGAGATACTGGGGATTGAACATCTGCTGAATTCTGTTGATTAGAAGCAATTCACTCATTGGGTCCAGGCCATACTCAGGGGAGGGGATTTATAAGGGTGTGAATACCTGAATGCAGAGACCATTGTGTTACTGCCTGCCACAACTCTTTTGAACCTTTTTATGGGTGGACCATATGGTTATATCAAATCATGGTACCTGATTTGAATTTATGGTGGTCTGGCAGTGTTTGTTATGGTTATCAGGTTTTCAAATTTTTATTTGTAAACTGAAAAATTAGATTAAAGCCTTATTCAATTTAAAACATGTTATCTTTATTTCTAGCAAATACAATTTTGATTGGGAGTTTCAAGGTGTCAAGGTGAATTTTTAAGATGGGCCTTGAATGATAATATGTAGGATTTCATAATAAAGTCAAGACAGGCATTCAGAGCCTAGGGTATTGTGATATGTTGAAGTAATCGAAAATAGCTAAAACTTAGGGAGGGGAGACAGTACAGAAAAAGAGATAAAGTTGGAAAGATGAATCACAAGTCGAAGAAATTGTTATTCAGCGGGCATTTCTGAACATGCTAGACACTTAAGGGATAGAGCTCATTAAGAAAATTTCTGTCTTCAAGGAGCTAAAGTCTGATAGTATTGAGGAATCATTTTTAAAGTTTTTAAGCAAGGAAGTTACATACAAATTAGATATGTTGAAGTGTCACTTTAGAAATATCTAAGCCTTCAATCAAACAAGGATTGCAAAAAGTAAGAGAAATATCTAAGCCATTGCATGTGTTTATATAGAGATTTACAGCTAGGTGTGGCTCATGCCTGTGATCCCAGGATTTTGGGAAAGTGAGGCGGGAGGATTGCTTGAAGCCAGGAGTTCGAGACCACGCTGGCCAACATAGACCCTGTCTCTATATTTAGAATAAAAAATAAATAAATAAAAATTTACATTGTCTTTTCAGTTACATAGGAAATTATGTGAATGCCAGTAAAACCTTTATTTTACTACTATTTCTTCATTTCGTTAACAGTTAACATTATATGCATAAAATTGTACTTACTGTTGGTCTCTAGTTAATAAATATAATTTACCAGATGTTAATCATTTTCATTGTAGAGAATCCTCACCAAACTTTACATTGCACTCCAATTTCTGAGTGAAATTGACTTCACTGTTGGTGGCAGAAAGTTCTGAATTTATTGAAAGGTGATTCAACTCTGGTATTGTCTGCATTTGACGCGCTTGATATACTTTCTGCTGAATTAGAAATAACTTGAGGGAATTAAAAAAGCATAGTGAAAATCTTCAGTTAGAGAACTAGGCTATAAAAGCTATTAGTGAATAATTCTGCATGTGAAAGACAGTCTAGAATATAATAATTATTTTTATTTTATCGAAAAGAGCCCAAAGTTTGGCATCCCAAATAGAATTGCATATGCATTCCTTTGCTTGGCTTTAAGAGCCTCTGTTACCAGGTCTTTTTTCCTGAGATTTCTCCCAGCACACATCTTGTATTCTAATCAACCTATGCCGCCATGTATTTAGATCCTGCATGTTCTTTTCTTAACTGTGTTCCCTCATTCAACAGATAAATAATAAAGGGTACCGTAAGCCACCAAAGATAAATGACCCTTTTTAGAACTCAGTCTACTTAGGAAGCCAAATGTTTATTTCCTTTCTGGATAATTTTGCAATGCTAGAGCCTCATTAAAATGTAAATGTAAGTTTAAGAAATCTGAAGAGTGGATTTCCAAAACAGAACCTCTCCATCCCCAAAACATAATGATTGTCCTTTCCCCTGATAACTGTATAGTTTTGAAATTAGTTTTACAGTGCAGAATTGGTTTGTTTCCTTTACAGTTTTGTCTTTTGCTTTTTTAATGCCAAAGGATCCGTCCTGTTCTTGGGACAGTGCATGCTAGAAGCTTAACTAAGTATTATTAGCACTTTAAAGGTGGACATATGTGCAGGCTTTTGAGCAGCTGGGGTTTTATCCATCTGTTACTGCCCTTGTTCTACTCTTTTTTTTTTTTTTTTGAGATGGAGTCTTGCTCTTGTTGCCCAGACTGGAGTGCAATGGCACGATCTTGGCTCACTGCAACCTCCGCCTCCTGGGTTTAAGCGATTCTCCTGTCCCAGCCTCCCAAGTAGCTGGGATTACAGGTGCCCGCCACCACACCCAGCTAATTTTTTGTATTTTAAGTAGAGATGGGGTTTTGACATGTTTGTCAGGCTGGTCTCAGACCTCTGACCTCAGGTGAGCCACCCGCCTGAGCCTCCCAAAGTGCTGGGATTACAGGCATGAGCCACCTCACCTGGCCCTTGTTCTACTCTTTAGCATGAATTTTTTTAGACCTATCAGCCACCTATGCAGATTTCATTCCTGGTAAGTCATTAATTTTCCTAAAGAATTGAATCTATTAGATGTTTTAATTTCATTCTTCGTTTATGAACACCGTCTTTTCTTGAAACATGCACACTGTGTTTTTTATTCTTTTCTTAATTTTAAAATACAGTCTGCTGGGCATGGTGGCTCGTGCCTGTATTCCTATCACTAAGGGAGGCCAAGGCATGCAGATCACCTGAGGTCAGGAGTTCGGGACCAGCGTGGCCATCATGGTGAAAACCCATCTCTACTAAAAATACAAAAATTAGCTGAGCATGGTGGCAGACGCCTGTGATCCCAGCTACTCGAGAGGCTTGAGGCACGAGAATCGCTTGAACCTGGGAGGCAGAGGTTGCAGTAAGCCGAGATTGTGCCACCGCACTCCAGCCTGGGTGACAAGAGTGAAACTCTGTCTCAAAAAAAAAAAAAAAAAAATGCAGTCTGATATATTCCCTGGCTTTAAACTTTTGGGTGAAATTTCAGTAACACTTTTATCCTCATAAACAATAAGGATAAGCAGGACAACCATTAAAATAGTAATACCTTATAGAATATATATACACACACATATATATTTCTGCAATATGGTATTTGTTATTTGGTAGTTGTATGCAAGTTATAGTTTACTAAATTTAGTGATTTTTAAAAACCTTTATTTTGAAATAATTTTATATTTACAGAAATGTTTCAGAGATTACAGGGAATTTCTGTATATTCTTTATTCATTTTCCCTAATATTAACACATAATCATAGTACATTTATTTAAACTAAGAAATGAACATTGGTACAATATTGTTAACTAAATTACAGAGGTTTTCCACATTTTCCCAGTTTTCTCACTAATGTCTTTTTCAAGATCTAGTCTGGACACTAACGTTGCATTTAGTTGTCATGTCTCCTTACTCTCTAAGCTGTTAGAGTTTTTCCGTCTTGCTTTGTTTCCCATTACATTTTTAAAGAGTACTTGTCAGGTATTTTGTAAGATATCCCTCAATTTCAGTTTGGCTGATACTTTCTCATGATTAGACTGGGGGTTATGGATTTTTGAGAAGTATACCACAGAAGTGATGTATCCTCTTCGTCTCATCTTATATCTTATTACTAGTGATCTTAACTTCGATTGCTTAAAGTGGTGTCTGCTAGGTTTCTCCACCATAAAATGTTCTGTTATTCCCTTTGTGTACTCTGTTCCTAGAGGCAAGTCATGCACTGTGCAGCCCACACTTGAGGAAATCAAGCCCCACCTACCGCAAAGAGGAATATCAAAGACTTTGTGACATTTTTTGTTGTTTGTCACCCTTCTGTTTGTTCTTTTTTCTTCTACTGGAATATTCATTTTTGTCTTGGATCTATCCTCTCATTTTTTTTTCTCTGTGCTTTCCATTTCTTTATTCTTGCTCTGTGATGTGAGATATTTCTTCTTGGATTTAATATTCTACTCCACAAATGAGGCAGCGACCATTTCTCCCTTAATTAATCTACTATTTTTTCAATTTGAAAATCAAGATTCTTAGCTACAAATTTTTTTGTGTGTTTGTTGCTTTTTTTTTTTTTTTTTGAGACGGAGTTTTGCTCTTGTTGCCCAGGCTGGAGTGCAATGGCGTGATCTCGGGTCACCGCACCCTCCACCTCCTGGGTTCAAGCGATTTTCCTGCCTTGGCCTTCCCAGTAACTGGGATTACAGGCATGCGCCACCACGCCGAGCTAATTTTGTATTAGTTAGTAGAGACGGGGTTTCTCCATGTTGGTCGGGATGGTCTCGAACTCCTCACCTCAGGTGATCCGCCCACCTTGGCCTCCCAAAGTGTTGGGCTTTTACAGGCATGAGCCACCACGCACCTGGCTTGTTTGTTGCATTTCATAGCAAGTGTCTGATTGCTTCTTTTTTCAGATGTTCACTGCCTTCTTCGGCAGTTCTGTTTTATTGTTATTTATGTTCTCAGTGTTTATTCTTCTTTTCCTTTTGAATGCTATGGCCTTTTAGATACACAGTGACTTTTTCCTTTGTGGCTCATTTAGGCTCAGATCTGGTTACTGAAATATTGCTAATGGTGATAAATCTACCGAAGATTACAAGGAAAATAAGTCATTTATCTGTCTTGTCTTGTTAAGGGCATGCGGTAGGCTCCTCTTAGGACGTTGAAGAAAGTCTTGGTTTTCAGGCTGTTTCCTAGTTTGAAGACTAGGGGTCTTAGCTCATTTGTTAACCTCTGTGAAAAAGACAGGAGTTGGCAGTAAACTTCCTTCTGGGCTCATTTCCATATGACAAATTCCAGTCTTTGCTCTAGGATCCTTGCTGGTGTCCATTGTATTTGCTTAGTTCACGGTGGGGAAGAAGCCGTGTACTACTCAGTTTTTCCTCAAGAGATTCAGCCCTCAAATTTCAGAATCTGTCTAAAGTGTCTTTTGCTAAACTATAACTAGGGGCTTAGTCCTTCTCTGGGTGTATGGGATCATGGCTATTTTTGTGTAATTCAGGTTTCCTTTATCCTCAAGTTACTTTCCAACAACATACCAGTACATGTAATTATGATGTTAACTATACAGTACCTCATTTTATAATAACATCAAAAGTTAATGATATCACTGATAGCTCATCATTTCTTTCTTTTTCTTTCTTTCTTTTTTTTTTGAGATGGGGTCTGGCTCTGTTGCCCTGGCTGGAGTGCAGTGGTGCAATCTTGGCTCACTGCAGCCTTCACCTTGTGGGTTCAAGCAATTCTCCTGCTTCATCCTCCTGAGTGGCTGGGATTACAGGTGTATGCCACCATGCCTGGCTGATTTTTGTATTTTTAATAAAGACAGGGTTTCCCCATGTTGGCCAGGTGGTTCTTGAATTCCTGAACTCAGGTGATCCACCTGCCTTGGCCTCTCAAAGTGCTGGTATTACAGGCGTGAGCCACTGCACCCGGTCGCTCATCATTTCTTAGTCTCACACTTCTAGTGGTCTGTAGCTGATAGTATGCCCATAGATATTGTGTTAAAATATTTTAATAGTAACACTGTCGGGCACAGTCCATCTTGCTAATATAAATGTGGGGTTTTTTTGGTCTTAAAGCAGAGGTTCTTAAAAAATGGATCATTAACTTTTGGAGGATTTGAGTTCTGTTGATGGACTTCTTACCATGCACTGTGGACTTTCAAATTTGTATTCCATCTGGACCCTTTTCTCCTGTCTGCTAACTCATGTATCCAGTTGCCTATTTGACATCTTTATTTAGTTGTGTCATAAGCAGCCTAAATTTAGTGTAACTCCTGTTTTGTTTTGTTTTTTGAGACGGAGTTTCACTCTTGTTGTCCAGGCTGGAGTGCAATGGCGCGATCTTGGCTCACTGCAACCTCTGCCTCCCGGGTTCAAGTGATTCTCCTGCCTCATCCTCCTGAGTAGCTGGGATTACAGACATGTGCCACCATAGCCAGCTAATTTTGTGTTTTCAGTAGAGATGGGGTTTGTCAGGCTGGTCTTGAACCCCCGACCTCAGGTGATCCGCCTGCCTCAGCCTCCCAAAGTGCTGGGATTACAGGTGTGAGCCACTGTGCCTGGCTGTAACTCCTGTTCTTTTGCCTGCTCCAAACTTCATTCATCTTAGTAGGGGAGAGGGTATGATACCACTCTCCTTTCAGTTGCTTAGGCCAAAAGTTCTGGGTTCATCCTTGATACTTCTTTCTAACCCCTTATCTAATCCATCAGCAGTAAGTCTTGTTGGCTTTGCTTTCAAATATATACTGAATCCAGGCACTTCTTAGTAACTCTACTAAAGTTACTAATTAAAGTTGTCTTTAATTATGATTTAAATTTTTTGTCTTTAACATTCAGATTTATTGGCATATTAGCATGATTAACATTTTCATTTACTAATAATACTAATAAGTGTTCATGATATCTAGACTTCATTTTTTAAAAATCAGTAATTTCAGAGACTTTTCTATTGTTTTTTTTTCCCTCTAAAACTTCAGCTTTTAATTTTGTTTCTCTTTTCTAATTTCCATTATGATGTTTTGGAGACTGTTAGAACCGTGTTTTAGAAATTCCAAACATGGGTTTTTTTCCTTGTTATCTGTTTTGTTTCCAAAATTGATGTCAGGAAATGTGATCTGTATACTAATTCTTTGACATTTACTAAGATTCACTTGATAGTTGCTCATTGTATACCTTGGTAAAATATGTACCTTGTAATTATTTGTCTCAGTGTTCTGTATTCTGTATACTCAATCTGTATTTTTGCTAATGTGTAAATGTGTTAAGTTCTCCTGCTCTCTTAAAAATTTGTCAGCTTCTCCTTGTACTTGACAACTTACTAATATATTTAAAATTGTAGTTTTAGTTTAGTATTGTTACAGCTTTTCAAAAACTGTTATGTAGCATGTTGTGACCATTGTGTCTCCAACAGTGGTTTTGACTTTAAGTCCACTGTCTGATATTAGTATAGTTGTATGAGTCTTCATTTGCTTTGTGTTATTGTATGTCTCTATTAGTCTTAACTTCTGTTTCCTTAAGTTTTAGGTTTATTTCTTATAAATTATGTATAATGGGATTTTAAAGTTTGCTTTGCTGGTATCTGGTGGTTTCATTGATGGGCCTACATTTATTGTGACTCCTAGTTTAAATGTGTAAATGATACAAATGTTTATTTCTACCCTCTTATTTTGTGCTTTCTAATCTAGATTTTTTCAAACTCATTCTTTTTCTGTCCTTTTGGGGTATTTTCTTTATTTTCCCTTGTCCATTGAGTTGGAAGTTAGGCATTATATATATAGACGTATTATCTATGTAATCTATATATTTTAGTGATTCATTTAAAGTACATAGTTGATTACAATTCAAACTGAAACAGCATAACATGTGGTCCTCATTGTTATAACTGATCATCTCACTGGCATTAAACTACTCTTTGTCTAACTTATCTTTAAGAAGAGTTGCATTTTTTCCCTGTAGTTTCTAGGGCTCTTCGTGGAGTTGAGAAATTTCTCTAAGTTTTGATCACTTATTTTATGGGGAGAATGAGCAGATTGCCCTTACATCTTTTTACTTAATTTCTCTATGTATTTTGTATCTAGCTTATTAGAGTGTGCTTCCAAATTTCTCATCCAAAGCTATTTATTTCCTTTAGCAGTGAATTAAACTTTCTTTATGTTTCAGCTGGTTTGTGAAAAGTTGCAGGACCTTTGTAAAATTAAACTACAGCTTCATGGTACAAATCCTTGTTTTATCTTTTCTTCCTTTGCTGATATTGTGGGATTTTTGTTTTTGTTTACTCTCTTGAAATGTACTTAATCTAGCTAGCTCTGTTTTTGTTATTTAGTCTTCCATTTCAATGTATCTCACCGATACTCGTTAGTCTATGAAATAGTTTCATTTATAGTTATGCAGTAGGACATTTCTTTTGTTAGCTTTATGTATGAAATAATGCTCTTCAAGTTCCAGGAATGTATTAAAATAAAAAAGAAAGGACTTTTAGTAACAAACAGAACTGAGGTTCTCTTTGAAATTTAAAATGCAGTTTTTAGGTGGTGTCACAGAGGATGGAAAACTAAATTGACCACTTGCAAAATATGATTTATATTTGTTACAGAACATGTTTTACTCATGCAAAAATAAAATGAGAGTAGCAAAAGCAAAGTGAGAGTCTTCTAATGTGTTAAACACCAGTGGTTTTCAAAGTGCAGTGTCTGGACCAGTAGTCCAGAACCACCTGTGAACTTCTTAGAAATTCAGATTCTTAGGTTCCACGTCAGACCTCTGGGGCCCAGACGTGCCATCCAGGTAGGTGACTCTGATACTTGTTTTAGAACCACTAAGTTACACATTAAAACAAGGTTGTACAAACTACTTGATGTGTTCAGTTGATAGGCATGTACAATGCTAGTCATTTTTTTCATCAGAAGTGTTACAGATAAATACTTGATTTCTAATAAACATTGTTTAACTCAGTTTAACTTTTGTTCAAGTAGTTTTTGCTTTTTAAGATAGGAATTATAATTTTTCTCCCAATTATGTTATAAGCCCGCATTCGACTGAATTTGTCTAACACTCATCTTTTTTTTGTTGTTGTTGTTGTTGTTGAGATGGAGTTTTGCTCTTGTTGCCCAGCCTGGAGTGCAATGGTGCGATCTTGGCTCATGGCAACCTCGCCTCCTGGGTTCAAGCGATTTTCCTGCTTCAGCCTCCCCAGTAGCTGGGATTACAGGCATCCGCCTCCACACCCAGCTAATTTTTGTATTTTTAGTAGAAACGGGGTTTCATCATGTTGGTCAGGCTGATCTCGAACTCCTGACCTCAGTTGATCCACCTGTCTCGGCCTCCCAAAGTGCTGGGATTACAGGCATGAGCCACTGCGCCCGGCCTCATCTTACTTTTTAATGTGAAAAGTTATCGTGTGCTGAAAGAGAGTGTAAGATACTCTCTTTGTGATTTAAAGTTTTTTAAATTAATCTGAAATCTTCATTGAATGCAATTGTACTGCAATTTAATGTAACTTTTAACCTTTTTCTCCTGCCCCTACCTCAGCCAATAGCTTTTAGTCTGTTTGACACCTCAAGATCAAAAACTCTTTGAAAGGACTGAAAAGACGTTATTATATTCTCATCATAAACAAACAATAGGGATGTGGAGAGGATCTATACTCTCCTGAAATAGGTCTTTGTGTTTGAGAGTTCTTTATTTAAAATGTTTTGTGGTAATAATCTCACTATGGTATATAGAGGTAATTATCAATTGTTTTTAATTACTTGAATTAGTACTTGAACTTTATATGGAGATGATTTACATTATATGTGCATATAGTTTAAATCTTTAAATAATGAGAGATTTTCATTGTAATTCTTTTTGTGTGTGTGTGTTTTTTTTCAGGAGAGAAATAGAAACAAACAATAACCGTATGAAGATGTCCTGTTAAATTTACAACACTAACGATGTAGACTCTGGAAATGCCTAATAAGTCAAAGAAGACGTATTAAAGCTTTTTTCTGCTTAAGGTGACATCTTTGAACACTTTAACACAAAGTTGACTCTTCTCGTAATGGTTTTCATCAGCGCATCTGCCCTTATACTCTTCACCAAACACACTTGAGAACTGTAACTTCGTCAAGCACTTTCTGTCCTGAAGCTTTTACCAGTATCTGCTGTCTTTTGTAATTATGCATCCTAGCTAAGGCACAGAAGACTGAATGAATGCAAGGATTCATTAACTCTTTGAATTTGTTAAATACTAACAGTTAACCATTAGAAGTGGTTCAATGATGTAAGAGTCACACTGCTTCAACTTTTTCTTTGTTGTAGTTTTTAAATTGTCGATTTTTAGCTATTTGACAGATTAAAAGCAAAATAATCATGCCATATTTAGTCCTGGAGTTCAAGTCTAAATGTTGATGTGAAAAATTATTGTAGTAAACTTTTAATATGGCAAAGCAACCTTAAGCTCTATTTTAGCCAAATGAAACATAATCTGAAATTATATTAGAACATTTCCCTTGTCTTCAAACTGTTTGGTGTAACAGAATATTGATATGCAGCCTGGTGGATTTCACCAGTTAATGCACATTCTTCTTCCCTCCTCCCCCCATTAATATGTATACTGAAAAATGTGCATTTGTCTGAGGAATTATTTTGTTTGCTACCACTTAATGAATCTCAAAATTTTGAGTAAATGTACCTCAGTCTAATCAGACTTTTTATGACCTTTATAACTACATTTAAAACCTTTAATTCCTATTTCTGGGTGTTGCGAGCCTGATTGCTATCATGAAGTAAAAATTTATTACTCTAGGTATTCACTAGCTAAATAAACATAGTTCTTGTTTAGCAAGCATATGTTGTTCCTCAGCTCTTTTCTCCAGCTTTTGCAGTGTCCTGGCATCCTTAAAATACTTTGAAAATATGGCCTTGATCCATGGATTAAATCAGTATCTAAGTGAATGTGTTGATGTTTTATTGATCAGATCTATATAAGTGGGAATACAGCATATATCTGGATATTCTTATAGTTATCTTTTTAACATCTTATTTTTTTCATTAATTACATATCAACATTAATTTTGTATCTTGAAGCAAATTGATTTTGTATAATTAAATGTGTCAAGCATCTGTATTAATTGATTTGATGGCATAAGGTTATGAAAATAATGTACTGCCCCATGTATTACTGTTCCAAAAGGAGAAAGCTATGTAGAAAGATACATTAAGGGTGAAAATAGCAATACAGTAGATTTGAATACCTTGATGTTTTGCATTACTTCATTTATGTTTACATCATGTTTAGAAATGTTTTCATTTACTATGGTCTTTGGTCACTTCAGCTCAAAGACCTAGTGATGGATATTTCTTTGAGGCTTTCATTTATATAATTTTATTTTGTACAATGTTTTTTTTAAATGTGCAAATACTGTATTCAAGTGAAAAAAATACAGTATTTGTAGATAACCATAGCTACTACACAGTTCTTCGGTAGTCCCAGTGTAGTTATATCAGTGTTTACTGAAGGGAACATCAAAATATTAATGGTATATTATAAAATAAAGACTTTCTTAAAGGAAAATTGCACCTATTTTACCTTTTTAAGAGTAAGCCATGAAATCTTGTAACATGTCTCTTAACTATTTATAATGAAAAGTGGCATTTGGGTATAGTCACCACAGCAATGTTCTACATCCCTAAGATTATCTAGGTAGGACATGTCAAAGATGACTGTTGTCATTCTGGAGGTCCTATTAGAGAATATTATAAAAGGGTGACCTTGTAGGAAGGATCTGAGTCCTCCCCCTGAGGTTCTCTTTTTCTTGGTGCTTTATTAGCAACTCTGGATATTTTTATAAAACTAGTTACGTTATAAACGGTTTCAAACATGTTTAATTTACATTAGGTTTTTATGTAAGAGTGTCATGGAAGCACTCAGCAAGCAGGCTGATTGCAATAGACTCAGACATGTGAATAAATGTAATTGAGAGTCTATTCATGGTGAGGAGTACATCCCAGTGCCTTTAACCTGGATTTCTAATCTTAAGTGAAATGGGTGCAGCATTCCTTTGGAAAAAAAAAATCTTTTTATTTTCAAGTGATAATTTTGTGTTTTTCTCATATAAGTTTTCTCCAGAGCACCCACCTTCTCTTCCTTCTTGGTCTGTCATTATATTGCAAAATATTTTTCCTCTAAATGAAATTATCACAGGTTGTCTCAAGCACAACCAACTGAATGTCTCTTAACTGTGGGGACCAAAAGGGAGAGAGAGCCTGGGGTCTACAAGAGGAGACATATCATCAAATGTTTGAATGATCACAAATTAAGACATTATCAGCCCAGTAAATTTCTTGCTTAATGTTTTTCCAAGTTCTGGCTTGAATATTTCTTATTAAAGCTATCTTATGTGGGTATTTTATTTTGAAAGGTATTATAGTTTGTATATTTAGCAGTAAGGAGGAAACTGTAACCAAAATTAGTATTTCTCTATACGTATTGGTACTTGAAGATTCCTTTCAAAAGAAATCCAGCCTTTTCCTAATTTTAGTACTTAATTTCTCCTTTTAATTTAAGTGATCTTTCTAATTCGAAAGCTGTGTTCTTTTTGAATACCATGCATGGGGGTTAAGCTGATGTTAAAACAGTTTGCAATAAAAAAAATGAATCAGCTTAAGTCATTTAATCATTTCAAGTGCATTCTGCATCCTTTAAAAATAAGTTTAACAAATTTAAGAGAATTGTGTTTTCATTAAGTTTTGCATATCTTTTGTTATGCCATGTAAATTCCCTTTTTCGTATGATTAAAGGAAGGTTATGATAAAATGATTAGTTCATTTACATTCACTTGTAGCAATTACATGAGAATTTGAATTTTGTCGTGTTTGGGTTTGTTCATTCCTGTGAATGATGGTACAGTTAGGTGAGATTTTCTGTTATGGTACCCAAACTCACCATTTGGTCCTCTTTAATCTTTGAGGGTTTCAATAAAAATTGTTCACTCATATCTGTGTTCTTTCCATTTTATCTTCATGAATATGTATTGCTTGCCAGAAAACGTAACATTTTTGCCTACTCTGTTATGGATTTCCTGATTGACATATCTTTCACGTACAAATAGATTATATCACTCCTTCTAGTTGACTTTAAATTAAATAGAGCAGTTAATCAGAGGGAGGGTAACAGTTTACCTTATTTTTTATCCATTCCAAGGAGCTTGTTGACTTACATGCTTTTAATACTAAGTTTAGAACAAAAGAGAAAGAGAAGGCCTGTTTGTTTTTTGTAGCAGGAGGAAATAGTGGCAGCAGCTAATAATCCTAATCCCCCACTCTTGGTACCAAGGAATGTTTTTCTGACATTGTCTGCATTACCTCTTGGGATTGATAGTTTATGTGGATAGGATCATGGCGACTCTGGGTGATGCACTGATTATTGCTGGGCTCTCTAAGGTATTTGTTCAGATAGGAAAATTACAGAATTGTTTTGTGTTGTCAAAACCAGCAGGCTACATATAACACTACTGGCCTGTGACGCGGGCACAAGCTTAAAGAATCACTCCAGGTGCCTACACTGCAGCAGCATCAGAATCCTCCCTTTTACTACTGGTCATCTAGAGAGAGCAAGGGTGTATGGCTCATCAGCATATTAAAATTGAGGCTAGTCAGTCATAGTTGGGGCCTAATTTGGCTTGGCTTCATGTTGCTTAGTGATACTGGATTTACTGATTCTAGTCTATGAACCAACATATTCTTGCAGTCAGAAGTTAACTGACCAAAGTTGTTATCTTTACTTTCTAATCACAGTACTTGCCATTGCATAATCTTGATGTATTCTTTCCTCATTTCTTTTGGTGCAATAGTGAGAAAAAGAATTCTCTCTCTCTCTCTCTCTCTCTCTATATATATATATGTATATGTAACCCATAAGTAGTGGCAGTTTAAATGTAGTTTATTTGAAAATAGTGCACCAAATTCAGAACTTATCACCTTTATAAGTTTAGTTACCTTTATAACGTTAGAACTAAATGTAAATGAAAAATTGTTTCTGTAAAGCTTAGTGTTTAAGGAAGGTTATGAATGCAGGGTTAATAACACTGGAGGATTCCCCACTTCTTCTGCCACCATACTTTTTCCTTCATAGAACACGCTTAAAGATTTAGATATTAGAATGTTACTTAAAACAGTATTAGATATTTCTAAGAGACCCATCTATTACCAGAATGGAATTACTGTCTGGGGAAAGATTTTAGTATTCAGAGTTGAAAGACCAGACGTAGTTATTTCCAACAGTAGGCTCAACACTGATCAAATCATTTCTTTTATTGTAAGTGTCCATATTAATAAAATCAGGAGGTGGGAGTAGAAGGCATCTAAAGTTCCTTGCAGTTCTGATATTTTATAATTTATGATTTAAATAGGTAGCTTTGTAGGCTGTGCTTTATTCTAGCAATGGTGAATTTTTTTTTGAAAGTGATGTTATATATACATATATAACATGTTGGTTTCCAAACATGCTTTTTTTTTTCTTTTCTTTTTTTTTTTTTTTTTAAAGAAATAGGGTCTCCCTTTGCTGCCCAGGCTGGTTTTGAACTCCTGCCTCAGCCTTCGAAAGTGCTGGGATTATAGGCGTGAACCACTGTACCTGGCCAGTATGATTTTTAATAATCATCCTTTGTTCAAAGTATGTGTAATAAATAGTCCAGAAAATAAATGTTTGGAACTGATCAAATATGACTACCACTTTCCGTGAATTACGGTCTAGTGGTACAAAATGTCCATCTTTTCTAAGCATTAGTAAAGAGAAGCAAGATAATGTGTGTCCCAAAGAAATCCAAGTTGTTTTTTACATTCTACCATTTCATATTGTATTTGTATTTTTAAAATAGACCTTATTTTTTAGTACAGCCTTGCAGAAAAATTGCAAAGACCATACAGAAGGTTCCCAGCACCCTGCACTTGGCACTATTAACATCTTACAAATGAATGAACCAGTATACACTATCACTAACTAAAATGTGTACTTTTGCAGAATTCGTAAGTTTTTACATAATACCCATTTTCTGGTTCAGGATCTCATCAAGGATACTGCATTACCTTTAGTTGTCATGTGTCCTTGGGTTCCTATTGGCTGTGATGGTTTCTCATTCTTGTTTTTGATGACCTTTATAGTATTGAGGCATACTCAGATAATGTTTTAAAACTCCTATCTGCACCAGAACATCAGATTTGCAGAATGCTCCTCCTTTGGAATTTGGCTGGTGTTTTTCTTATGTTTAGACTGGCTTTGGGGAGGAAACACCACATTAGTAAAGTGCCATTTCTATTGGGTCAAATCAAGGATACATACTACCAACTTTATGACCGGTGATGTTGGACCTTGATCACCTGGCTGAAGTAGGAGTTTGTTAGGTTTCGCCACTTTATAACATTACTCTCCCTCCCCTCCCCCTCCCCCACCCCCCACACACTTTCTGTACTGTACTCTTTGGAAGGAAGTTACAGCCCACATCTGAGTAGGAAATTATGGTCTCTCTTATCGTGGTATTTTTTTTTTTTTTTTTTTTTTTTTGGAGACGACGGAGTTTCACTCTTGTTGCCCAGGCTGGAGTGCAATGGCGCGATCTCGGCTCACCGCAACCTCCGCCTCCCTGGTTCAAGCGATTCTCCTGCATCAGCCTCCGGAGTAGCTGGCATTACAGGCATGCACCACCACACCCAGCTAATTTTTTTGTATTTTTAGTAGAGATGGGGTTTCTCCACGTTGTTCAGGCTGATCTCGAACTCCTGACCTCAGGTGATCTGCCTGCCTCAGCCTCCCAAAGTGCTGGGATTACAAGCGTGAGCCACCACACCTGGCCTTATCCTGGTATTTTTAATGGGGAAGACAGGAATCTGTCTTCATACCATTTGTCCTTCATACCCTTTGTAAACAGAGGGAGGGTAACAGTTTACCCTATTTTTTAATCCATTCCAAGGAGCTTATTGACTTAAATGCTTTTGATACTAAGTTTAGAGCAAAAGAGAAAGAGAAGGCCTGTTTGTTTTTTGTAGCAGGAGGGAATAGTGGCAGCAGCTAATAATCCTAATCCCCCACTCTTGATACCAAGGAATGCTTTTCTGACATTGCATTACCTCTTGGGATTGATAGTTTATGTGGATAGGATCATGGCGACTCTGGGTGATGCACTGATTATTGCTGGGCTCTCTATCTAAGGTATTTGTTCAGATAGGAAAATTACAGAATTGTTTTGTGTTGTCAAAACCAGCAGGCTACATATAACACTACTGGTCTGTGACCCGGGTTCAGCAGGCTTGTGTGCCAATACACTTTTTTTTTTTGCCTATATATTTTTAGAACACTCCCTCCCATTTTCCCCTCATTTTCAACAGGACGGTCGGATATTGGAGGAATTGTAATGAAGACTTACTTATACATATTTCTTGAATTCTAAAGACTTACTTATACGTATTTCTTGAATTCTAATTGTGTGTGTATTAAAGGGATTGAAGTTGTAGTCATAGAGAATATTTAGATAAAAGCAAAATATCTTGATCTTATGGTATAGGTAGAAACAGTCATTCAGATTTAGCTGGGGGAGATAAACCATAATATATTATGGTTAGAATGGTGCATTCCCTTGAAAAAACATTCCAAATAGCTTGGCATCTGCTTTTTGATGTAATTCTTTTGAAATACTTTTGAGCCTGCTGTGTAATATAATGGCCAAGACCTTGAATTTTAGAGACTAATTGATCTGTCCTGGAATCCTAGGTTCACTTCTTAACTAACTCTAAGCCTCAATTTTCTGGTCAATTAAAAAATATGAAAGAATGATAACAGAACCTATTTCAGAAAGGTTAAATGAGGTAATTATCAAGTGTTTAGTACAATGCCTGGACCCATTTCAAGCCCTCAAAAGTTAGTTGTTAACTACCTTCTTTTGTTTCTTTGGGAGAGTTTAGAATTTATTGATTGCCATTGAAGATTTTTTAGGATTCAGTGACAGCCATGCCTTTTCCAAGTAAAATATAGCAATATAGAGCTTATCCTGCTAGAGCAGATGACAGAACCAAAGGTGAATTGGATTAAAAGGAAAGCAAACATGGGGGAATAATGGTAAGAAAACGTATAAACAATAGAATAAAATTAAAGAAACCAAAGATAAAAATTAGATAAAGAAGATGTATTTTGATTTGCTTATTACAAATGCCCCTTGATATTTAGTGTCATTTAAATATATAAGTAAATTGTAAGCACTTCATTATGTCTGTTTGGTATCATTACAGAATGGAAACACTAATGCAGATGTGTTACTTCCATATTTCCTCAGTGAAGTCGTGTAACTTTAAAAGGAAGAGGTATTTGGTATACACAAACTTAGATGGCAATTCTATTCTAGTAAATATTCAAAAGGAAGATTATATAAGTTTACACATGAAATGTGAAAGTTAGCTCCAACATAATGCTGTTGCATGCTAGTATTAAAGCTACTATCCCCAACAAATATATTGTTTGCTATTACTACTTTGCCAGATTAAGTGACTTGGTGTCCGCTGGAAAGCAGCCAGTGCTGAGAGTACAATTGGTACTTGTATCTCAGCTATTTTCTAGTTTGCTCGTGTTTGTATGCCTTCCTAGAGTCATTTGTGCTTCTTTCTGAACTTGTTGATTCCAGTTGTACTTGTTTTGTTATGAAATTTAAATATGTAAGTTGATAAAATGTGACTGAAAAAGAATTGTTTCTAAGAAGACTAAGTTGACTGCTTTGGAAATACCTGGTAAAGGTGAGTTGTCTGATTAGGTAGATGAAAACTATTAAAAGCCATGGGACAATCATAAAAACGTAGAAGTTTTTAATTTGCAAGCGTTTTTTCACTTCTCATTACACTGAGAACACTTAGAGGATACATCACAAGTGTGCTTCAGAGAAGAAAAGTATTAAGGAGTTGAAATAACAGACTTAGTTAAAGAAAAAGTCTTGGACCTGTATCAAATAATTGAACTAAAGTGTCTTTTAAATTAAAATCTTTAAGATAGGTTTGTATCACTTAAAATCCAAAAACGTTTTTCCTCTGCGTTAAACAAGTTGACCATCTTCTGCATGTGGCTGCATGTGAACATAATGTAATGATAAGCTGTTATGATATCTTTGTAAATAAATGTAATAAAAAGAAGTATTCATGCTACTTAGAAAATATAATGTGCTAACGCTTACATAATTAAGTGTCTAAACTGTAAGAAATATTTTGTGTATGAAATGTTGGAGAGAAGAAATTAACCCAACATCAAGTCTTGGTATCTTAATTAATTAATTTATTTATTTAGAGACAGGGTCTGGCTCTGTCACCCAGGCCGGAGGTCAGTGGCACAATCTTGGCTCACTGCAGCCTCCATCTGCCAGGCTCAAGCGATCCTCCCACCTCAGCCTCCTGAGTAGCTGGGACTACAGGCGCGTGCCACCACATCAAGCTAACTTTTTGTATTTTAGTAGAGATGGGGTTTTAACCATGTTGCACGGGCTGGTCTTGAACTCTTGACCTCAACTGATCCACCTGCCTTACCCTCCCAAGGTGCAGGGATTACAGGCTATCTGCCTCCCCACTTAACCTTGGTGTCTAAATTTAAAGCCACTGAAACCATGTCAGGTCTTGAGATTTGCCATGAGTAAACCATTTCTTTTAGAAGGGCACGTTTTGGTTCTCAGAGGTTGTATAAACTTTTATTCCTCCATAATACTCCCTTTTAATAAGGAAAAAAAAATTGCCTGAGGAAGAGGAAGTTAACCATTAAATACCTATCTTGGAATTATGTAGTTTTGTTTTAATTTCCTGTTACCTTCCAGGCAAGATTTGAAAGGTCATGCATTAAAAAAAGAAAGTTTGTCAATAGCATATATATGTAGAAATAAATCACTTCAATCACTGTTGATTTTCATAGGCAAGCAGATAAAAAAGATGTTACAGAAGTTATTTGAACAGCTTTTCAACAAAGGCTCACATTTGAAAAAGAAATTAATGTCAAGTTTTATTCACATAGAGACCACAGCCACTCTTTCTCTTTTAGTTCATTCTTATAGTTTGGTGAAGAAACTGCTCCACAAACAAGTCGCAGCTTTTGCCATTTTCAAGGAAAACCTCAGGTGTTTCATCATTTTTGGTCTATTTTTCAAAACACAATTCAGGAGTGTCACACAGACCCACCATAGACCCACGTAAGCATCTACCACCTAAGTGGTTCTTGAGTGGTTTTGATCCTCAGACCCACTTTCCCAGGTGTCTGGTGTTAATGTAGGCTCCTGATAAGAGTAAAATTATTAATATCGAATTTGAAATATTTACATGATAGATGATATATAATAATCTTACATTTATTGATAGGTTGGGCAGCAAAACTTCTTACTCTCAGGACTCCTTTAAATACAAATTGTTGAGGAGCCCAAAGAGCTTTTTGTTCATGTGGGTTGTGTCGGTTGATATTTTCCGTATTGGAAATTAAAGCTGAAAAGTTTTAAAGCATTGTTTCACTTAATAGAAAGCAGCTGGATTTTCATCTCTGCTTCTGCGTTCAATTGTGATATCTCTTGTCATGGAAGCCTCTGGAAAACACTATACACATGAAAGAATACGAGTGAAAAAGTCTTAGTATTATGAATATAAATTTGGCGTTGCAGATGACCTTTGAGAACCACTCTTCGCTGATACATGTCGGTGATGGACTGTTTGCAGTTTGAGCTCCTCTACGTGAATGGGTATTCCCAAGTGGTTCTGTTGCATCACTTGAGCAGCCCTGTCTTGGGGCAACTCTGCCATGTACAGGCCTGCTCACCACCCTCCTACAGATGCACACCAGTCTCTTTCCTTGATCTCATTAACATAAAATCACATCTCATCTCAAGGAATGTATCTACTACTTGGAATCTATTGAGTCATAGCTTTTAGTTATCAGTGAATTTTTTTTTTCTTCAGCTTCATATCATTTTCTTACCTTATCTGGTGATTCATTGCCCATAAAAATAACGAGTAGTTTTACGATCAAAATTGGCTTTGAATTGTGTTTGTGTCATAAATTTATACGAATTTGTATATTTAAGGGATTTTTGTGAAGATTCTTGGTATCTGAAGGGAAATGTTTGTGTTTAACCTTAGTCTTCCTTGTCTATTCTAACCCCAACTCTCCCAGGGGAAAAAAAGCTTCTTTTTTTTTTTTTTCCTCTGCTCTACTTTCAGTACCACTAATCTATTAACTCATCAAACTCCAAGCAAAGGTAGAGGTAACAAAAGCAGAGGAAATTGTCATCATTGATTCCTCTTCTCCACTGTGTTTCCTCTGTCCAACACAGCACTCTTCTGTTTTTAACCAGCCCTGACTTCCTCTCAGGTGTCAACTCACCCCATCTTCTGCCCTGTCGCTGTGCTCCAGCCACACTGGCTTCCTTGTCTTCCCTCAAACTTTCAGGTGCATTTTTACCTCAGGGTTTTTCTGTCCTCTCTGCTTGTGTCAGATGTTTCCTTTCTTCTGCACGGGTCTGCTAAAATCACACTTTATTAGTGAATATGTCCTTGATCACTGTCTAAAATAGTAACTCTGTCCTCTATTTTCTTATTCTCTATTTACTTCATAGAAATTTTCTAAAGTTAATTTGTGTATGGCTTTATCTTTATAAACTGAGATTCCTGAGGGAAGGGACTTTGTCTTCTTTATTGCTGTAAACACTGCCTGGCACATAGCATCCTTAACAGCTACTGATTGAATGAGTCATTGACTATCCTCCAAGCTCATTCTTAAGTTGTGACGAATGGATCATTACTGTTGATGCTGCAATGATAGCCTTCATTGCTAGGGAGCCAGAAGTCAGTCTGTGAAACTGGTGATGCTAGTAACTGCTTGAAAGCAAGCCATGCGACTTACATTTTTCTTACCAAAGGGAGAGTTGACTGCTTGATAATATCCCCACTTCCACTTTAATACTCTATTTGGCTGCTCTTGTGAAGCTGCCTTCTCTCCCCCACTCCCTTCATTCGTTGTTTTCTACTTTCCAAAATTACCTTTGACTCTCATTTAAACCAGATTTTTTCTGGGTCAGATAAGGGGGAGGAATACAGTGTGATTTACTCTGAGGTCATAGAGTGCTGGAAAGGACCTATGCAGGTCATTTAATCTCATCTTCCTGTTTATAGATGAAGAAACAGCCTGGAAGGCTATAACTTTCCCAAGTGAGTGAGAGAATCAGAACTTCATAAAAGCCCTGACTTTCTAGTTCCTACTTCAATGTCAAGCTCATCTAAATCTGTACCCTTCAGATTTTGGGTTTTTGGATTAGGGATGTTCACCTGGTAAATATAATGCAAATCTTCCAAAGTCGAAAAAAATTGGATATCTGAAACACTCTGGTGTTTAGAATTTCAAATAAGGAATACTCAACTCGTATTTAGTTGTTGACTGACCCAACAATTAAGTGCCTCTATTATTTTTCTTATTTCTAAAATGAGAAACATCCTTATTCAGAATTGATCAGAGAATTGAACAAAAATGCACAATGCATAACATCTTTTTTTCTATTTTTTTGAGACAGAGTCTTGCTCTGTCACCCTGACTGGACTGCAGTGGTGCTATCTCGGCTCACTGCAACCTCCACCTCCCAGACTCAAGCAATTCTCCTGCCTCAACCTCCCTAGTAGCTGAGCGTGCACCGCCATGCCTGGCTAATTTTTATATTTTTAGTAGAGACAGAGTTTCAGCCTGTAGGCCAGGCTGGTCTTGAACTCATGACCTCAAGTGATATGCCTGCCTCCCAAAGTGCTGGGATTACAGCCATGAGCCACCATGCCCAGCCCATCATTCTCCCCTCCCCTCCCCTTTCCCCCTCCCCCCTCCCCTCTCCCCCTCCCCCTTCCCCTCCTCTCCCTTTTTTGAGATGGAGTTTCTTTCACTGTTGTTGCCTAGGCTGGAGTGCACTGGCGTGATCTCTGCTCACTGCAACATCCACCTCCCGGGTTTAAGCGATTCCCCTGCCTCAGCCTTCCAAGTACCTGGGATTACAGGTGTGCACCACCACGCTAGGCCAGTTTTGTATTTTTAGTAGAGACGGGGTTTCACCATGTTGGCCAGGCTTCTCTCGAACTCCTGACCTCAGGCAATCTACCCACCTAGACTTCCCAAAGTGCTGGGACTACGCGTGTGAGCCACTGTGCCTGGCCGGCCCAGTCCATCTTGAAGCCTTCACTGTGTTAGCTTTTGCTCCTGCCCCTCTTTTTCTAGGAGTCCTGGCTGTCCTCATGCAGAAGAACTTGCTTTTTTCCCTAAATTTGCTAGTGCTTTTTCTGCGTTCAACTGTAGATCCTCTAAATCCTTCTCAAAGCCATTGGCTTTTCAGCTTTCACATGTCCAAGATTGTCTAGACAGGTGAAACTTAAAAGTTTTATTTTTAAAAATTAGTCTGGTTTTTAGAGGTTGATGTTTCCTTGTTATTAAAGTATATATATAACTTTTCAGAAGTCTAATCACTCTAAATCCCTCTATACCCACCATATAGGAAAAGAAAGTTTGACCAGAAAATGGTCATTAGTCATAATACAGGAGTGATGCCTCCACTTTTAGATAGAGTGGTAAGCATTTAATCAACTACTCTTCTATACTACCCAGCTTAATGTGGCTCCTAGTTGAATAATTACAAAAAGATAAAACAAAACAAAAAATTACACAAAAGGACAGCAGAGGGAGCTATTGAGATTTGATTACGTTTTGTGTTGTGTTGGGTTTTGCTTTTTTTTAAAAAAAAGAAAAAACTATAATGTTTTGACTTAGTCTTTCTCATCTCACATCAATATGCAGGAAAAGTTTTATCATATTGGATAATGTATATGGAGTGTGGGGGTGGCATAAGAAGAGGCTTTTTTTTTCTATCTGCCTCCACTTAAATTCTGTTAATCACCCCCATCACTCCTATAAATGTAGTTGGTATAAGAAAAATGATAATTTTCCATTGTAATTTTAGAAGTGTGTTTATTTTGTTAGTGTAAATCTGGATCATCCAAGATCAGCTGCTTTACAGGGCATTGTCTCTAATTGTGTTTTTATAGGCTCCCTGGAGACCTCTCCTGGGCTTCTAAAGTCTTCTGCCCTGTGCTCCATTATAGGGGGTGGATTATGAGACCTAAAAGGGTTAAAATTCATAGAATTTTATGAGGAGTACCCATTAGAAGAGGAGGATTGTACTTAGGCTAGGGGTGTGTGTGTAGTGTACAGGTGGGTGGTAGTTAGGAAGAGGGAAGTGAAAGGTTTGTTTCAGGTCTTTCTCCACAATCTTGATGCCACATTTCATGTGTACAGCCCACTTCTGCTCTTGATATTTTTATCTCTCCTTGTCCTACCCACAATTCCTATGCTTCCTAACTGGTCCTTCAGCCTCAGAATTCTACTCACTCCAAGTCCATCCTCCACACGTTAGCCATAGTTGTCATTTATTAAACACAACTCTGAATTCCTTTTCTTGGAATGTGTCCTTTTGTTTATAAGTGCACGGAAAACGTGTGGGTTCACAGGGATACTACTTGTGGTATTGTTTGTAATTGCAAATTTAAAAAATGGGAATGAATCTGTTCACCTAAAAATTAAATTGTGAAATTCAGTACAATGAAATACTATATAGCCATTGATGCTAAGGTGGGAAGATGTTGGTGCATTTTCTTAAAAAAAACAAATAATGGTCTGTACCATGAGTTTTAAAATTTAATACACAATTGAAATATGTTTTGCATTTGATTTTAATACATAATTTAAGTTTAAATCAAATTTTGCAAGGATTTTGTAGGTAGAGAAAATGGAAATAGGTACAAAATATTCCTAACAGTGGTTACCTCTGAAGTATGTTGCTAGACTTGCTGGCTGTGAGGGAGGACAGAGAAGAGGTTTTACTTTTTGCCTTATATCTTTCTTTAGTTTGAACTGTCTAGCAAGACCTTATAATTTATAAATAAATGTAAATTTAAATATACTGATATTCCAAGATTTGGTTCCAGCATTAGTGTCTCCCTGAAGCCTTTCATGGTCCCATTGGTCCGGTTTAGGTGGACTTCCTTTGTGGACACTGACTTATAATCCTCTACTGGAGCCAGCTTAATGTAGTAGAACAAGTAGGGACTTTGATGTCAGATAAAACTGGATTAAAGTATGACTCAGCCTTTATCCACTGTGTGATATTAGACAAGAAATTTAATCTCCTTTGGCCTCAGTTTCTTTACTTCAAGAGTGGGAAAATTGATGTTAATCTTGCACAATTGTTTAGGAGCAGAGTGAATTTATGCAAAGTGTCATTGTAAGACAACAGGCATATGTAGGTGTTCAATAAGAGGTAATGTTACTGGAAAGGGGTCCAGATCCAGACCCGAAAAGAGGGTTCTTCGATCTTGCACAAGAAAGAATTCAGGGAAAGGCCATAGAGTAAAGTGAAAGCAAGTTTATTAGGAAAATAAAGGAATAAAATGATGACTACTCCGTAGACAGAGCAGCTGCTGGTTGCCCATTTTTATGGTTATTTCTTGATTATGTGCTAAACAAGGGGTGGATCATTCATGCCTCCCCTTTTTGACCGTATAGGGTAACTTCTTGACATTGTCATGGCATTTGTAAACTGTCATGGTGCTGGTGGGAGTGTAGTAGTGAGATGGCCAGAGGTCACTCGTTGACCTGTTAGTTTTGGTGGGTTTTAGCCAGCATCTTTACTACAACCTGTTTTATCAGCAAGGTCTTTATGACCTGTATCCTGTGCTGACCTCCTATCTCATCCTGTGACTAAGAATGCCTTAACCTCCTGGGAATGCAGCCCAGTAGGTGTCAGCCTTATTTTACCCAGCCCCTATTCAAGATGGAGTTGCTCTGGTTCAAACACTTCTAACAGTAACGGGTACTATTATTGAGAATGGAGATTGTTTACTCCATTCTTTTTTTTTTTTTTTAATTTTTTTGAGATGGAGTCTCACTCTGTCGCCGAGGCTGGAGTGCAGTCGCGCGATCTCGGCTCACTGCAAGCTCTGCCTCCCGGGTTCAGGCTATTCTCCTGCCTCAGCCTCCCGAATAGCTGAGACTACAGGTGCCTGCAACCATGCCCAGCTAATTTTTTTAATTTTTAGTAGAGATGGGGTTTCACCATGTTAGCCAGGACGGTCTCAATCTCCTGACCTTGTGATCCGCCCTTCTCGGCCTCCCAAAGTGCTGGGATTACAGGCATGAGCCATCACGCCCGGCCTTGTTTACTCCATTCTTAAAGCCATGGTTCTTTATTGAATAAACAGTAATGCTTCTTATTCCGAGTTTTTCCTGTGACATGACTTCATTCTCTAGACTTCTGTATCAAATTGTACCTGTACTATGGTCTCATTCACCCCAAGCCAGCTCTCAGCTAGTTGTTTGGATGAACAATCCTGATTATGGCTTAATGCTAAAGCCTGCTGACATGTTTCTAAGAACCCACTAATGGCTTACCTAAAGGTGAATGCAATGGTGGTATCCAGGCATCATATTAGGAAGAGCACAGTTATAGAAAATGCAGAGTGCAGCTTTGGCATTTTTAAGCCAGCTATATGGGTAGTCTCTAATTGTACTATCTGCCCATGGTTTGAATTTTATCTGTCCAGCATGAAGCAGAGAGGAGCAGTCAAATTGGTGGTGCTACTGTGAGAGTATCACCTGCCTGCATCAGAGGTAGTGGATGGTCTTCTAATTTTAAGTGTCACCCTCTCTTATGAATTACCTCTTTTTAAAGGCACTCTACCATACTGCCTTTTATTATGCTTTTATTTTGAAATTGTAAGCAGCAGTTGCCGTGTATCAGAGTTTTGTGAACACAGATTTTTGAATGAATGAATCAATCAACCCATGACTTTTCCCAGAGTTTGATAGTCCTTCCAATCATCTAATTGTATGTCATTTGTTTAGTGAGATATCATCAAACTGTTTTGCTTCTTGAGAAGCATTCAGATGGTAAGAATTGCCGATTGACTTGATTGTTCCACAAACATATAAACACTGCTGGCAGAGTTCATATGTCTAGAAGATGCTTCTGGCATCTGGTACTGCAACAGTGTGATAAGGTGATGCATCCAGGTGAGTGAAATACATGTCAGAAATAGATCCCATAAAAATTCAGTGCTGCCTGTCTCCTTTAGTTCCTTTAAGCCACAAGTATGCTTGGTTTTAGCTTTTCTGTTTATTTGGACACTGCTTTTTATCAGCAACAGGAGATGTGTTGTTTTATCTTTTGTTTTAAATGTCTGTTTTAAACCTTAACCCCCTTTTCCTTCCTAAGAATGAATTAAAGGTCTATTTTTGTTAATATCTAAAATTGTTATCCCAGGAAATGAGTCAGTGAAAATTCTTTTGCATAAAATGACAATAGCAAAATCTTTTCTTAATGAGATGTATTGTTCTAGCAAGAGGTCAGATGATTCTCCCATATTACCCCTACCAAAACCTTTGCCAATCAAGTCAATATGGCAGTTCTAAGCCTGGTTAGCAAGTACTTTCTAAAGTACTTCTAAAGTACATCTTCAATAAGACTGTTCGGGCTTTCCTTGTCATGCCCTGCATTGGGAAAGTATAGCTTATATTCCCCTTGAATCTGCCTGCCCTGTGACCATTTAACCAACAGAATGGAATGGAATTGACATTTGCCTCAGTGGCTCAAAGCTTTAAGATGTCTGGCAGCTTTTAGTTTTGCAGTTTTGGAAAACCTGAGTGGCCATATAAAAAATCTAGCTTCCTGTTGGAGAAACCACATGACATTACATGGAGGCCAATATCGATCTATCCTGTTGTCCAAGGAAAGGCCCTGAATGACTTCAGTCTCATCCCCTCCTGACTACAACCAAGTGAGAAACCAGCAGAATTTCCCTGCTAAGCTCAAACTATACAAGTATGAGAGATAATAAAACGATTGTTTTCTTAAGTGCCTACAGTTTTGTTGTGGCTTGTTACATCGCAGTAGAAACCCAAACCGAAATTGTTTCTTGGAAGTGGAGTGTGGCTTAATGGTAAACTATTACATGAGAGTTTGACTTTGGGATAGGTAGAAGCTGGAAGGGACTCGAGGACAATTTTAGGGAAGCCTGTTAGGACAGGAAGGAACTTGTCATTAGGAGAAAAGGTGACTCATGTTACTTATGACAGAAAGCTTGGTAGAAAGTTGAAAACATGGAAAATAGAAAATATAACTAATACACTTATGGTCCTAGCTCTTTGCATATATATCCACTATACTCTTCTGAACAGCTTGTTAAGAATGGGAACAATATTCCTATTAGCGAAGTGAGGAAATCCCAACTAAAGGAAGTTAAATGTCTGTCCAGTATCATATCTGGTAAGTTGAGGAGAGATACTTTTAACACAATTTGGCTAAAGGAATTTTTCAGGTGAAAGAAAAAGTACCAATGGATTTCTTTTGGCTGCGCATGAAAAAATAGAGATGAACTAAAGAAGAAACAGTTTAGTTTTCGAGCAGAACTTGAAGGAAATATTTCTAAGCAGGAAGCTGTTAGAGACTTGGTTGGTGTGTCTGTATGACAAGAAAGTGAGGAAAGTTATGTTGTTGGATGTGAAAGGCAGCAACTAGGCCTTCTCATATATGATTCCATGCCTCAAGCCATTACACAGACTATTCAATTGGAGTAGGATCAGGCTTCAAAGAAAGGCTTTGGATCTCTGTTTCCATGGCCCTCTGATTGTACTGATGTACTTATGGCCAACTCATGGAGACTTTTTCAGGGCCATAAAATCCCAGAAAATACTATGGAATATGGTATCACAGCACAAGAACTATAGCTTCTCCAGACTGGCTTGTCATGGCAGTCTGGACAATGGACAAAATGGCAACTCCAAAAACGACCTCTGTACCAAAATCTGCCCCTAAATGTTGGGAACATTAACTTTGTTATCGGTAGCTGGAGTCACTGTGCAAGAATCTGTGAATGATTGATTACCCAGGATAAAGATTGACACACCCTGTAAACAAAGCAATATCTCTGCAAAATGAGACAAAACGAAGGATAGGAATAAAAACAAACCCTCTTCAAAGGAACCTGGTGATAAGGTGATATGGATCCCAAGGAAGAAACTGATGGGGTTGGCACTTGGAGTAATTGGGTCAAGATATTAACGGGGGCAGGTGGGCTTCAGCAGGCAGTTTTCCACCCACTTGAAACAGAAGGTGCTTCTTTAGAATCAGATTCCTCCAAAATGATCAACCTCCAACTACTGGAGAAAAGAAGTCAAGAGGCTGCCTGACCCTTGCTCCTGTATCCCGATTTGACAGCCTATGAGAGGAAGATAGACAAGGTCCCTGATCCTAGAAGTTACTGAAGACCTTGCATTCCATTGAGGATACAGTGGGATAGGATGGAGGGATTCGGCATACAATAGTTTTTTTCTTTTTTTGAGATAGAGTCTCACTCTGTCACCCAGGCTGGAGTACGGTGGCACGATCTTGGCTCACTGCAACCTCCACCTCCCGGGTTCAAGCGATTCTCCTGTCTCAGCCTCCCGAGTAGCTGGGATCGTAGGCACCCACCATGATGCCCAGCTAATTTTTGTGTTTTTAGTAGAGATGGGGTTTCACCATGTTGGCCAGGTTGGTCTCAAACTCCTGACCTCGTGATCCACTGGCCTCGGCTTCCCAAAGTGCTGGGATTACAGGTGTGAGCCATCATGCCTAGCTGGCATACAATTTTTTTTTTTTTTTTTTTTTGAGATGGAGTCTCGCTCTTTCGCCCAGGCTGGAGTGCAGTGGCACGATCTCTGCTCACTGCAAGCTCCACCTCCTGGGTTCACGCCATTCTCCTGCCTCAGCCTCCCCAGTAGCTGGGACCACAGCCGCCTGCCACCATGCCCGGCTAATTTTTTTGTATTTTTAGTAGAGATGGGGTTTCACCATGTTAGCCAGGATGGTCTCGATCTCCTGACCTCATGATCCGCCCGCCTCGGCCTCCCAAAGTGCTGGGATTACAGGCGTGAGCCACCGTGCCCGACCTGCATACACATTTTTATGGCTCTTTTGGGTATCAGTGTTCACATGATTATCTTAGCAGGTTCTTTTGAGGGGTGAGGACCACAGCTTCAACTGACCAGATTTGAAAGGGGAGTGAAATATGTAAGGGAAGTAACTGTAATCATCTGTGTTGGGCTGCTTAAAGCATTCTTAGGCACTGCCATTATTGCTCTTATTGCTGAATGCACAATTGGTATTGATACTTTGCATACTTGTAAGTGCTCATAAATTTCAATTGAGAAGAATTGCTTGTGATAGTGGGATGAACACACTTACTAGGCCTCCAATTCCATCCATGTTATGCAACAAAAGCACCATATAATTACAGGAGGAGTAAAGGAACACAAAACCATAATTAAGGACTTCAAGACAGCAGGGGTATTGACAGATGCAATTTATTACAGTAGTTCAGTGTGCCCACTGGACAGGCTGATAGGAGCTAGAGGTTTCCATTATGGTAGATTATTACTATTGAATTCAGTTGTTATATTCCTGCTATTTCAGACATTGTATATCAAAACTGTTGGCACCTGGAATATCATCTTGGACATTGCAAATGCCTTTTTTAAAAATCCTTTATGCACGAAGAGATTAAGATCAGTAGCATTTACCTGGCTGGGGCTTCAGTGCATATTTATGATACTGCAACAGGAGTATGAGAATTCTCATACCCACCAATAGGTGGACAGAAACATGAAACGAATTTCTCTCCCTCTGGGAGTTTAGTTCCACTACATGACGTAATTATGCAGAGAGGCCCTATATTAGTTATCTATTTCTGAGTAACAAATTAATACAAACTTAAAAGCTTAGAATAGCACATTTACTACCTCACAGTTTCTTTATGTCAGGAATCAGGCATGGCTTAGGTGGGTCTCTCATGAGACTGCAATCAAGGTGTCCACCAAGGCTGGTGCCTTCAGTAAAAGTCTGGGGAAGGATCTGCTTCTAAGCTTATGTGATTGTTGGTAGGGTTTTGTTCCTCAGGGATTCTTGAACAGAGGACCTCAGTTCCTTGCTGGTTTTTGCTGAAGGCTCCATCCTCAGTTCCTTGCCATGTGGGCCTCTCCACAGAGCAGCTTGCTTCTTGAAGCCAGCAAGGGAGAGAGGTTGCTAGCAAGACAGAAATCACACTCTTATGTAATCTAATTATGAATTGACAACTTCTGGATGTTGAGGTATTCTACTGGTTAGAAGCAAGTTCTAACCAAGGGCAGGATCACATAAGGCTAGGAATACCAGGAGATGGTGATTATTGGAGACTATCTTAGAGTCTCCCCACCTGGGATGGCTAATATTAATTGTCAACTTGATTGGATTGACCAATGCAAAGTATTGTTCCTGGGTGTGTCTGTGAGGGTGTTGCCAAAGGGGATTAACATTTGAGTCAGGGGACTGGGAGAGGCAGACCTACCCTCAAGTCTGGGTGGGCACCATCTAATCAGCTGCCAGCATGGCTAGGATAAAGCAGGCCGAGGAACTTGGAAGGATAGACTTGCTGAGTCTTCCAGCCTTCATCTTTCTCCCAAGCAGGATGCTTCCTGCCCTTGAACAACAGACTTCAAGTTCTTCAGCTTTTGGGCTCTTGGACTTACACCAGTGGTTTGCCAGGGGTTCTTGGGCCTTTGGCCACAACTGAAAGTTGCACTATCAGCCTCTCTATTTTTGAGGTTTGGGGACTGGAACTGATCCACCACTGGCTTCCTTGCTCCTCAACTTGCAGACAGCCTATTGTGGGACTTCACTTTGTGACTGTGAGTCAATTCTCCTTAATAAACTCCCTTGCATATATACATATATCCTATTAGTTCTGTCCCTCTAGAAAACCCTGACTAATACACCCCTACACACCCCAATAAAAAATAAGCGACAATGACTTATTTACAGTATACCCTAACTCACATGACAGCCCAGGATGTCTTGTTAATTCTTTTAAGATTCAGGGAACAGCCAATTTCTTGGAAACAATGTGTCACGAGGCTCAAAGCCTGGCCACTGGGACAGTAAAGGAAGAGTTACCTTCTGGCCATCACTACCAAAAAGGGAGCTCAGCAATTCATTTGATTATTTGAATATTGGAGACAGTATCATCTTGTCTTAGTTTATTAAGGCTGCTATAACAGAATACCATATACTGGGTGGCTTGTAAACAACAAACATTTATTTCTCACGGTTCGGGGGGCTGGGAAGTCCCAAAATAAGATACTTGCAGATACAATGTCTGGTGAGGGCTCTTCCTGGTTCATAGATGACTGCCTTCTTGTTGTGTCCTCATATGGTGAAAGGGACAAGAGACTTCTCTGGCATCTTTTATAAGGACATTAATCCCACTCATGAGGGACTCTTCCCTCATCACATAATTATCTCCCAAAGGCCCAATCTCTAAATACCATCACGGGGGATTCAATTTAAGCATATAAATTTTGGGGGGATGTAAACATTCAATCTATAGCACACCTCATTTAGGCATTTTGTTGATACCAATATATAAAGTGACCAGAAAATATGCTAAATTTAGCTGGGGATCTCAGCAGCAAGCAGAGATAGAGGCAGTGCAACTGGCTGTTTCAGCAGCCTTAATCTAGGAGGCATATAGACTCTAGGATCTCTTTGAACTACAGATCTCTATTGCTAATAACTATGCTCATTAGAGCCTTTGGCAAAGAGTGACAGGTTTCCTGACTGCTGAGCCAAATTTAAAGCTAATGTTATCTACTAGATGGCAGCAGCTGTCTAGACCCAAGGAAATTTGGAAAATTGACTATAATAAGGGTAGCAGCACAATGGCCTAAATTCAAAGCCACTGTTGTTACTCTAGACAATACTCCTAAGGGCCATATATGTTTTATTTCTACTCACTCTTGGGCTGTGACTAACAGCATAACTATTTGGTTGAATACCTGGGTGATGATGACTGACTGGTGTGTTAAAGACACATCTCTGTGAGGCTGTGGGCTCTGGAAAGGCATTGCTACAGCCAGATGGGGCATTTATATAATCCATGTGAATACTTTTGGGAAGAGTCCATACTGAGATAAGACTAAATAAAACAATGTGGCTGATCAGGCTAGCACAGCCTATACAGGCAGCATCACTACCTGAATTTGTCCTTATACATTAATTTTATTATTACCACCATTTCCTGGTTCTATTTTTATTGACTGACTTTTCTCCTAATTAGAGATCACATTTCTTGATGCTTAGCATGTCTGGTAATTTTTAGTTGGCATTTTAAGTGCTTGACTTCCTGGTTGTTGTCTTCCTTTAAAAAATATTTGAATTTTATTTTGACAGGCTACTTGGGGATTAGCTTGATTTTTTTTGAGGCTTGCTATTAAGATATATTAGGGCAGATTAGAGTAGTATTTATTCTAGGGTTAGTTTGTATTATGTAAAGACACAGATAGGTTAAAAAAAGAATGGAAAAATGTAGCATGAAAACATGAAGTGTAGGGATAGCTGGAGTGGCTATAAAAAACCAGTCAAAGTAGACTCAGGACAGGGAATAATAACAGAAAGAAAGAAAGAAATTTCTTAATGATGAAAATGTCAATTTATGAAAACATTGACAGAGACCTAAAATTACACAAAGCAATAATTGTCACAACTGGAAAAATAAATAGACAGATTCGTGATTACTTTTAGAGTCTCAATACTCTTCTTTCAGTGAGAACAAGAAAACAAAAAAAATTAGTAAGGATATAGAAAACTTTAGGAGCACTATCAATCAACTTAACCTAATTTATATTTATAAAACTCTGCTTCTAACAACAACATAATACACATTTTTTAAAGTACACATGGGACACTCAAGATAGATCACATACTAGATCATAAAAAAAGTCTCAAAAACTTGGGAGAATTTAAACCATATAGAGAACAAAAAAATCTGGAAAATCTCCAAATATTTGGCAATTAAGTTTCATTCTTCTAATGACCCATGGGTCAAAGATGACATCAAAAGGAAAGCTATAAAACAAAAATAAAATCTATTGAAATTTACAAAATGAAACTAGACAAGTGCTTTAGAGGAAAATTTGTAGTTTCAAGTGCTTATATTAGAAAAGAAGAATGTTTAAAGTCAGTGATCTCAGCTTCCACTTTAAGGGGCAAGAAAAATAAAGTGAAAAGAAGGAGGGAAATAATAATGGGCGAAATAGAAATCAATGCAATAGAAACAAACAGCTGAGAAAATCAAAGAACCTAAAAGGCAGTTATTTGTAAATATAAATAAAATTAATAACACATCTAGCTGGACTGGACAAATAATAAAGAGACAATGCCCAAATAACCAAAACCAGGAATGAAAGAGGAGATGTCACTACAGACCCTATAAATGTTAAATGTATATTATAAGTATATATAATAAAGGAATATTATTATCATCTTTATACCCATAAATTTGATAACTTAGATGGAATGGATAAATTCCTTGAAAGGTATAAATTATGAAAAATGAATAAAGAATATATAGAAAAATGTATTAGTCCGTTTTCATGCTGCTGATAAAGACATACCCGAGAATGGGCAATGTACAAAAGAAAGAGGTTTAATTGGACTTACAGTTCCACGTGGCTGGGAAGTCTCACAGTCATGGTCAAAGGCAAGGAGGACAAAGTCCTGTCTTACATGGATGGTGGCAGGCAAAGAGAGAACTTGTGTGGGGAGACTTCCAATTTTCAAAACCATCAGATCTCGTGAGACTTAATTCACTATCACCAGAACAGCATGGGAAAGACCTGCCCCCATGATTCAATTACCTCCCGCTAGGTCCCTCCCACAATGTGTGGGAATTCAAGATGTGATTTAGGTGGGGACACTGCCAAACCATATCATTCCGCCCCGGGTCTCTCCCAAATCTCACGTCCTCATATTTCCAAATCAATCATGCCTTCCTTACAGTCCCCCAAAGTCTTATTTCAGCATTAACTCAAAAGTCCACAGTCTAACGTCTCATCTGAGACAAGGCAAGTCCCTTCTGCATATGAGCCTGTAAAATCAGAAGCAAATTAGTTGCTTCCTAGATACATGAAAGTACAGGCATTGGATAAATACAGCCATTCCAAATGGGAGAAATTGGCCAAAACAAAGGGGCTACAGGCCCCAAGCAAGTGTGAAATCCTTTTTTCATAAAGGATAAGTACATGGTAAAGTTTCTGAGCCTTTGCACGTGTGAAAAATGGTTTTCTATCCCACTTGTTGATATTCAAAATTGTTAGATTCAAAACTGTTTTCCTTTCAGAATTTTGAACCACTGCTTTGTTTTCTTCCTAAATCTAGTGTTGTTTTTTGTTTGTTTGCTTGTTTTGGGTTGGTTTGGTTTCGGTTTTTTTAGAGATGGGATTTTGCTGTGTTGCCCAGACTGGAGTGCAGTGGCCATTCACAGGCGCTATCCCACTAGTGATCAGCATGAGAGTTTTGACCCACTTGGTTTCCAAACTGGACCAGTGCCCCACTTCTTAGGCAACCTAGTGGACCTTTACTCTTTGGAAGTCATCATGTTCATGCTGAACTTAGTGTGGGCATCTGATTACCATAGCACACACAGCCCAGATCTCCTGGGCTCAAGACATCCTCCCATACAAGCCTCTCAAGTGGCTGGGACTACAGCTAAATCTAATGTTTTTGATAAAAATTCCAGTGCCAATCTGAAACGTCTTCCTTTGTAGCATTTGCTTTGGTACCTAAGTTCCACAATATGTGTACATATGGATCTTTTTAAATTCATGGTGCTGCGTACTTCCAAACAGGATTTGTGGCATTCTTTACTTTTGCAATATTCTATTCTTGTATTTATTTGATTATCTTTCACCCTTATTTTACTTATTCTCTCTTATTGGATTTTATATTAGTTGATTTGAACCTTCTGAAATGAACTTCCATGCCTCTTTTTTCTTTTATCAAATTCTTTTCTTCGTTTTCAAGTTCTCCATTTTGATATATTTTTTTTTCACCCAGTACAGTCAGGTGTCTGTATCTGTATCTGTGGATTCTACATCCATGGATTCAACCAACTGGCATGGAAAGTATTTGGGAATAAAAATTTCACAAAGTCCCAAAAAACAAAACTTGATTTGCAACATGCGGAGTATTACATTGAATCCACATAAATGAAGTGACCTGTAGGCATTGTTATTTGTTGTTCTAAGTAATTTAGAGGTGACTTAAAGTATATAAGAGGATGTGTGTGGGTTATATGCAAACACTATGGCATTTTATGTTAGTAACTTGAGCATCTGTGAATTTCGGTATCTGGGGGCCATCCTGGAGCCAAGATCCTATGAATACTGAGGGACAATTGTAGTTCTATGAAGTGTTTTCTCCAAATATCTGGAGACCCTTGGTTGGTAATTTCTGTTTAAGAATGAAGGACCAGGTGGATTACCATAGATAGTTGGTGTGACTTTACTCTGCTATTGAGCTTCTTCCATGAACACAAGAAGTGAGAGCTCTATGTTTCCTTGCTTTTTTATTAATTCAACAAATATATAGGGTTGGGCATCTTTAATCCCAGGACTTTGGGTGGCCGAGATGGGAGGATGACTTGAGGTCGGGAGTTCTAGACCAGCCTGGCCAACATGGTGAAACCCTGTCTCTGCTAAACATACAAAAATTAGCTGGGCGTGGTGGCAGGTGACTGTAATCCCAGCTACTTGGGAGGCTGAGGCAGGAGAATCTCTTGAACCTAGGAGGTGGAGGTTGCAGTGAGCCGAGATTGCGGCCACTGCACTCCAGCCTGGGCAACAGAGAAAGACTCCATCTCAAAAAAACAAGAAACCAAAACAAAACAAAACAAACAAACGAAACAAACAAAAAAAAAACCCCAAATATATTATAAGCACCTATTGGTTGTTCTGGGCAATATTGATACTACCATGGTGAGCAAAATATGACATGATTCTTACTTTCATCGATCTTACTTTTAGAAAGAGAGATAGTAATCAAAATACATTTAAATAAATGAATAATTACCCACTAACATGTGATGAAAAGACCACAGTTATATGAAAGCATATAATAAAAATAAATTATTGTATTAGGATACTTTTAGCTGCTAGTGACAGAAACCTATGTGAAGCTGAACTGATGAAAAGGAAATTTAATGGCTTAGTGAAGAGTCCAGGTCTACAATAGGGATCTATCTCTTTTCATCATTTGTCTTTTTTTTTTACTTTGTGTTGTTTTCATCCTCTAGTGGGTTCTCTTTAAGTGGTAACAAAGATGGCTACCAATGGTCTGGGTTTACATCCTATAAGCCTAGCAACTCCATTCTAGACACCAAAGCAACTTGCAACACCTAATTTAACTGTCTTCTATTATTGAAGCAAGCCCCATAAATAGATATCTTTCTCAATAATTTTGTAACAGTCCCTGGATTATGTTTCACTTACCTGGCTCTGCCACCTGTCTTCCTTAGAATCTATTACTTTGCCTGAGTATGGACTTTGCTGATTGGTTATTTATAGATTATATGTGTATCCTGAAAGTTAAGGGTTGGAGTGAGCCATAGGCCTTAGATAGAAGGAAGGTTGCTTCCACAAAGAAAAATCAGTCAAGACAATGAATGTATCATGGGAAGTGCAATAACATTTGATTTTAGACAGAGTTGTATTCAAATTCCACCTCTGCTCTTACATGCCATGTGATCAGGGCAAAATCAGGGCAAATTAATCATCTCTTTGGGCATTTCCTTGTTGTTGTTTTTCTTTTTGTTGAGACGGAGTTTTGCTTTGGTTGCCCGGGCTGGAGTGCAATGGCGCGATGTCGGCCCACCGCAACCTCTGCCTCCCAGGTTCAAGCGATTCTCCTGTCTCAGCCTCCTGAGTAGCTGGGAATACAGGCATGTGCCACCCTGCCCAGCTAATTTTTTATTTTTAGTAGAGACAGGCTTTCTCCATGTTGGTCAGGCTGGTCTTGAACTCCCAACCTCAGGTAATTCACCCTCTTCGGCCTTCCAAAGTGCTGGGATTACATGCATGAGCCACCACGACCAGCTGGCATTTTCTTTTTTTTGCATATTGGTAAGCTTTATGTAAATAACATTATACTGCATTTTCCTTCTGTAACTTGTTTTTTGTTCGGATTTATTTATTTATTTATTTATTATTTGAGACAGAGTCTCCCTCTGTTGCCCAGGCTGGCGTTCAGTGGCGCAATCTTGGCTCACTGCAACCTCCGCCTCCTGGGTTCAAGTGATACTCTTGCATCAGCCTTCTGAGTAGCTGGGACTACAGGTGCGTGCCACCACACTGGGCTAATTTTTGTATTTTTAGTAGAGACAGGTTTTCACCATGTTGGCCAGACTGGTCTCGAACTCCTGACCTCAAGTGATCTGCCTGCCTCAGCCTCCCAAAGTGCTTGGATTACAGGTGTGAGCCCCCGTGCCCGGGCTGTTGTTCAAATTTGTTTGTGACATTCATTCATGTTGATCCATGTAGCTGTAATCCATTAATTTCTACTTTAACATAATATCCCAGTATATGAGTACATTGTAATTTTTAATTCATTTTTTAAATTAATGGATATTTAAGTTCTTTATATTATTTTGTTATTAGAGATGCAATGTTTTGAACATTGTTGTGCATATCTATATGTAAATGTGCAAAGGTTTTCTCTAGGGAACATATCTAGGAATGGAATTACTGAGTCTTGGGGTATGACACTTAACAGCTAGACTAGAATTTGTCAAATTGTTTTCAGAGGTTGTTATAATCATTTACACTCCTGCCAGCAGTGCTTAAGAATTCCCACTGTTCTTCATCATTTGATAACATTTTCACCATCTTAGAGGGCTGACAAATAGAAGATAGGAATATAAAAAAAAGATAGTACAATGGAATAAGTGTTTCAATTTGTACAAAGGGAATGTAAAAGTAACGGAGATCCTTTATATCTACAAGCATAAAAAAGTGCAAGGGTAGAAGGGACAATGGGAGCTTTTTCTCTTCAAAGTAGGGCAAGTGAAATCCCATAATGTCCAGCTAATAGTTGAGACTGTGGCAAGTCCTTGATGTTTCTTCCACAGTTGATAAAATGCAAAAAAAGGCACATTTTTTCTCACAGATTTTTTTTATGTGCCTGCTTGCCTGATTAGGAGAGAATTACTTTCAGAACTTTGTTCACAACGCCTAAGTTTTACCAATCACAATGACATAATTCTCTTTGGTGTTCTGGATCTCTGCTACTTATGGAATACTATGTAGTGAGAGGATTTTTAATGATATATGACTTTTAATTTAGCATTACGTAGTGATTTCTCTCTCTTTTAGAAACAGGGTCTTGCTCTGTTACCCAGGCTGGAGTTCAGTCGTGTGATCATAGCTCACTGTAGCCTCGAACTCCCGGGCTTAAGTAATCCTCCTGCCTTAGCCTCCTGAGGCTGGGACTGTAGGTGCACACCACCACACTTGGCTAATTGTTTTTTTAATTTTATGTAAAAATGGGGTCTGGCTATCCAGTGGTCTCAAGTGATCCTTCTGGCCTTCTGGCCTCAAGAGATTCTCTCATCCTTGACCTCCTAAAGTGCTGGGATTATAGATGTGAGCCACCATCCCAGGCCAATCTCTCTTTAGCAGGCAAATCTTGGAGATATTGTGTTCCAGACCACCTTAATAAAGCAAATATCACAGTAAAGTGAGTCACATGAATTTTTTAGTTTCCCAATGTATGTAAATGTTATGTTTATGCTATACTGTAGTCTATTAAGTGTGCAATAGCATTATGTTTAAAAAGCCATATACATACCTTAATTAAAAAACATTTTATTGCTAAAAAAATGCTCACATTCAGTTGAATGTTCAGTGAGTACATCCTTTTGCTAATCAAGGGCCTTGACTTGGTGTTGATAGATGCTGATCGATTAGGGTGATGGTTGCTGAAGATTGGGGTGGCTGTGACAGCAATGAATTTTGCTGCATTGGTGGACTCTTACTTTCATGAATGACTTTTCTGTAGTATGAGATGCTGTTTGATAGCATCTTACCCACAGTAGAACTTCTTTCAAAAGTGGTCAATTCTCTCAAACCTGGCATCTGCTTTATCAGCTAAGTTTATGTAATATTGTTAATCCTTTGTTGTTGACATTTCAATAATGTTCACAGCATCTTCACTAGGAGTAGACTTCATCTTAAGAAACCAGTTTCTTTGCTCATCCATAAGAAGTAACTTCTCATCTGTTCATGTTTTATCATGAGATTGCAGCAATTCAGTCACATCTTCAGGCTCCACCTCCAATTCTAGTTCTCTTGCTATTTTTACTACATCTGCAGTTAATTCTTCCACTGAAGTCTTGAACCCCTTAACGTCAATCATGAGATCTGGAATCAACTTCTTCCAGACTCCTGTTAATGTGGATATTTTGACCTCCTCCCATAAACCATGCATGTTCTTAGTGGCATGTAGAATGGCAAATTCTTTTTAGAAGGCTTTCAATTAACTTTGCACAGATGCCCAGATCTATCAGAGGAATCACTATCTGTGGCAGCTATAACCTTATGATTTGTATTTCTTAAATTATAAGACTTGAAAGTCAGAATTCCTCTTGGATTCATGGGCTGCAGAATGGATGTTGTGTTAGCAGGGATGAAAACAACATTAATCTCCTTGCACACTTCCATGAGAGCTCTTGAGTGACGAGGTGCATTGCCAATGAGCAGTAATATTTTAGAAAGAATATTTTTTCTGAGCAGTAGAAATGCTTAAACATTTTTAGCTTTTGATTTAAAGTAAAAGATATGCAACACTTTCTTTAACCTGAACACTTAGAGGCCATTGTAGGGTTATTACTTGGCCTAACTTCAACACTGTTGTGTCTCAGGGAATAGGGAGGCCTGAGAAGCAGAAGAGAGTTAGGGTAATGGCCGGTCAGTAGAGCAGCCAGAATACACACATTTATCCATTAAGTTCACTGTCTCATATGAGTAGGGTTTGTGGAGTCCCAAAATGATTACAATAGTAACATCAAAGCTTATGGACCACAGATCACCATAAAGGATGTAATAATAATAACAAAGTTAGAAATATTGTGAGGAATGCTAAAATGTGACACAGAGACACAAAGCAAGCACATGCTGTTGGAAAAATGGTGCTGATAGACTTGTTCAATGCAGGATTGCCACATACCTTAATTTGTGAAAAATGCAATGTCTGCAAAGCACAATAAAATGAAGTGCAATAAAATGAGGTGTGCCTGTATGTATATATATGTATGTGTGTGTATATTATCCATTAATTAATTAATTAATTATTTTACTTTTAATAGTCAAGTTTCTTCAGCAGTCTGCAATTGTAACAGTGAGCGCAAGAGCTATGTTAATTGAAGGCAATGTGACCAAAACAGAAATTTCTACCTTGTTAAAGTTTTAGTGCTGCCCTAAATCCACAGAATTTTTTTTTATTTTATTATAAGCAACTGGAAAATAAGTGAATATTAGTTTCACTTAAATGTAAATAAAACTGGATGACAGAAAATGTGACATTAATATGTGTTACTGGAGCAGGCTTAAGTTCCCATATTTGAGGGAAAAGGGTAAATTAGAATAATTTAGATATCAAATTAGCCTTTTAAGCAGTTTCTCCCCACTGGCTTGAGAGTTTAGGAATGATTTCCCAGAGAATCATGGAGAAACGTTTGTGATTGCTCTTATTAGAAATGTCATTAGCAAGTTTCTTGAAGGAGACACACTGAATAACTGATTTTCTTGTTGTGACAGCCCTCTTCGGACCCTGATTTAAAGCGATCTGCTTTCTTACATTAGTACATCATTTTGCAGTTGTGAAGAGTTACGCACATTTTCAATAATGGTGACAATAATCTGTTTCATGCCCCCAACTCTGAAAATAAAGTTGAATTTGCATGGAATGGATGAAGCATTTAAGACCAGAGTTTGCAACAAGAGCCTTAGTTTGGGTGCATAAGTAAACTGGATTGAATTCCTCAAGTAGTTCATATTACAATATGTGCAAGTGTGGAATATTCGAAACAAATGACCTTAAAGATGCACTTTAATATCTCCCAAGACTACACTAAGTAGCTCCAGCTTGTCTGCCCAAGTTGCAAATGGAGGTTGAGGAAATATAAAAAATGTTTAGGTAAGTCATTTGTGGTCAAAATCCTTATCAAGAAAAATCAACGGTGACAGCTGTATAGAAAAATCAATGAACGGAAGGGCAATGGAGGAGGAGAAGGGAGTATAGGAAATGGGAGACTTGAATCCTCGCATTGTGCAAGTTAGGGAGAGCGACAGAGAGAGAGAGAGAAGGAGAATTAATTTGCTTTTCCTATTTGAGAGTGAACCTTTGGACAGAGGCCAGGATCAGCTGTGGAGGGCAAATGGAAGAAGCAGCTGCCCTAACCTACTGCAATGCTGAGCCTCACCCCCAGAGGCGGGACAGAGTTTGACTGTGCAGGCCTCACTCAAGTGAGAGTTGGAAAACAACTCCACCTCTAGCCTGGAACTAAACAGTGATCGCTGTGCAGGCACCAAGGTGGTGAACCGACTCTATGCAGACCAGGGTACACAAAGTAAGAGACACCCTCTCAGAGAGCATTTTCTGGATCTGGCAAGACTAGAACTTGAATTCTTCAGGTTTGCCACAGCAGCAGCAATGCCAATGTATAAAGGGAATTAAGAGTGCTCACGCCAGCCCCCTGGGACAGGACAGTCAGGAGGACTGTGTGGACACGTGGTCCTCCCGATCTTTTGTGAGGCTGAGGCAAGAGAACAAATGCAGGCTTACCTGCCATTTACCCAAATATTTAAAAGTTATAAATCAGGAGAAAACATTTTGAAGTCAAATATGTTTTATCCTCTCGCCATGATAAATATACATTCATAATGACCTAAAAGATCCAGGCTAATTTAAAATTCTTAGATGCCTTAGAATTTCCTATTATAATAGAATGTGGCTGACACAGTTCACAATGCCACTTGTTCCATCTGCCACCCCCAGCTCCATCCTGTGCCAGGAGTGCTGTGTGTGTGTGTGTGTGTAAGTGTGTGTGTGTGTATAAGTGTGTATGTGGACCCCTCCACCTGTAACCCCAACTCTGTCCACAGCTCTCTCCCTTCAAGCAGCCATCTTGCAGGCACGACTTAGGCTTAGAGAAGAGTACATCCACGGAGTGATCTGCCCCACTATGAATGTGGCAGGGGAAGAGGCAGCTCTGGCCCTATTCTGGAGGTCTGGGGTGTGAGCTCTGCCCCTGATCCTTGCTTGGTGGGAAGGGGTCTGGCTGCAAGGCCAGAGCAAGGCCCTCAAAAGCCTAGGGCAGGGCCAGGAATGGTACTAGGGATAAGACAGCACTTTGTGAAAAAATCGGAACTCAATGGCAGGAAGGGGCTTGGAGGCTGCTTCCCTTGCTTCTCAGCTGGGGAGTCCAGTGAGCTGATTTGCTGTAGGCAGAAGGGGCATTGGCATTCCCCTGCTCTTGCGATTTGGAGAAAGTCCCCATTACACTAACTTTACAGCTTCTCAGTACAAAGAGATGTATTTGACTAAAATGGAAAATCCTGCTGAGATTTGAATGTCTGATATTTGATTCCACTCTCTTTCCTTTTTCAGTTCAGCCCAGTCTGTCTCCCCAATTCCTAATTCGTACACCCTTGTTCGCATTCTCTTGAGATGTGTCCTCCTCCTCCTCCCCAATAGCAGATGATTTTTGTTCCGGTTTCACATAGAATGTAGAAATCCCCCTGCCCCAAGCCCACCACCGTCCCCACCCGTGTACTACATCTCTATTATTCCTCCTTGCCAAGTGAATTTCTCTGGCCAAAGCTGGTTCCATCAGTAGGGCTCTGAATGGTGTGTCCTCTTGCTTGCTCAGAGGCTCCCATCTGTCAGCAATCTCACCTCTCTCCAGCATTCTGTCTTTCACTCCCTTTTGGCTCTAACAGCACTTAAATGTATTCAACTCTCCCCTGCTATAGATGTCGACAACTTCCCTTTACTTTCTTCCTCTCAGCTACCTCCCCATTTTCCTCTTTCTCTCAATTTATTCAAAGAACTTCAAAGAAGCTCAACAGTGCTTGGCTATTATTAAATTTTTTTTTTATTTTTGTAGAGACGAGGTCTAGACCCGGCTGGTCTCGAACTTCTGGCCTCAAGAAATCTACCCGCCTCAGCCTCTCAAACTGCTGGGATTGCAGGCATGAACCCTGGGGCTGGTCTGGGGTGAGTTATTCAAAGAGCTGGAAGACAATGCCTTTCATTCAAGGCTTCCCTTGCCTTCTTAATACTTCTCAGATCAGTAGTCTCCACTTGTCTCCACTCTCTCACTCTGCATTTATTCTTCAGCTTACTCGAATTCAGTCAGTCTCTACCACGCCACTCCAGCTTTCTATGTGAACGTCATTGCAGGCTCCACCCTACTGAATATGAAGGACAGTTTCTCAGTGTTTAGATCAGCAGCATTTGGCACCAGTATCTTTTCTTAAAATGCTCTCCTCTCCTGGGTTCCCTGACACCACTTCCTGGTTTTCCACCTACCTGGCTTTCCTCCTGCTTAACCCCCACTGATGATTCTTCTTCCTCCTCTACCCAATGTCTATTTCCACACCCCTGGGCTTGCCCGTGGGCATTCTTTTCTTCTCCATCTACAATCTCTCCACAGGTATCTCATCTGCTGTCATGGTTTGAAATGCCATGGATTTGCTGCTTACATTAGAATTGATATTTCCAGCCCAGTTTTGTCTCTTGAGCAACAAACTTGTAAATCCTACTGCAGACATCTTCAATGCTGCCCCCTGCTCTCTCCAAAACCTTTTCTGCTCAGTCTCTCCAAAAACTCAGCCTTCCAACTTAGGAGGCTCACCTTGATTCCTCCTTTTTCTTCACTATTCACATCTAACTCCTCAGACCTATTTCTTGAAATCCCTCACTTCTTTCCAATTTCACTGCCACTAGTCTAATCCAAGCTGTCATCGCTTGGCACCTGTCCGCCTGGGACAGCTTCCTCACAGTCCCTACCACTTCCTCTTAAGTTTATGTACCCATCCATTCACACACAACAACCAGGGAGATTTCAAAAATTTACATCAGCTTCCACTATCCTGTCTGTTCTTAAAATCACAATCTTTTCTCTGGCCTTCAAGCTTCCTGGATGCTTGGCCTCTGCCTACTTCCCTGAGCTCATTTCATGTTCTCTCCTTCATCGTCATTGTGCACCAGGTGCACCATCTCCTTTTCTTTTTCATAGTCACTCAAATTCTTTGCCACAAACAGTCTTTGTACTTACCTTTCTCTCTGTCTGCAATACTTTTTCTCTGGGCTTCTGGAAGTCCAGTGCATTTTCATTCTTTAGACCTCAGGTGAAATATCACCTTGTCACTAAGGTCTTTCTTGGCCACCCTACAGAGGTTAACCTCTCTCAGATATTGCATAACCATGTTGATTTCCTTGGTAGCACTTATCACAACCTGTAATTATATTATTTATTTGTTTAAATATTTATTGTCTAGCTCTCCCAGTACAGAGTAAGTCCTATCAGGGAAGAATGTTTCTTGTCTTATTTGCCACTGTTTTCCCAGTGTTTAATGTAGCTTCTGGCACACAACAGGGATTTAACAAGTATTTGTTGAATTAATGTTTATCATGTGTATCATTTTCTGAATATCTATTGACCCTGGAAGGGTGTTATGAGTAGATAAGGAAGCGCAATATAAGATGTCTGCCTTACTGCTATATCTGTGTTTAGTCATACCAAAGTTATATCTTTTAGAATGTGAACTGCTAAAAAGTAAGACTCTTCTATGTGCACAGAAGGGTGGGCATAACTGAAGGCTTAAATAAATACCCTTTAACCATGATAATAGTGCTTTGTAGTCAATTATATTGGGTAGCTATAAATACAGAATGGCAAATCAATCTTTTGAGAAATAATTTACAAGTGTATATGACTAGTTTAACTTTGATTGGTAGCCAATGGATCAGCTATGAAACTTTTTTTTCTATTGGTTTTCTATTCACATCTCATGTTATCAAAGATTTTTTTTTAGTTCCTTTGATTAATTTTAATTTTACTTTTTTATTTCAATGGATTTTTGGGGAACAGGTGGTATTTGGTTAAATGAATAAGTTCTTTAGTGGTGATTTCTGAGGTTTTGGTGTACCCATCACCTGAGCAGTGTGCACTGTACCCCATGTGTAGTCTTTTATCCCTCACCCCTCTCCTACCCTTTCCCCTGAGTCCCCAAAGTCCATTGTATCACTATTATGCTGTGGCGTCCTCATAGCCTAGCTTCTACTTATGAGTGAGAACATATAATGTTTGGTTTTCCATTCCTAAGTTACTTCACTTAGAATAATGGTCTCCAATTCCATCTAGGTTGCTGCAAATGCCATTATTTCATTCCTTTCTATGGCTGTGTAGTATTCCACGGTATATATTACTATATGCCACATTTTATTTACCCATTTGTCGATTCATGGGCATTTGGGCTGGTTCCATATTTTTGCAATTATGAATTGTGCTGCTACAGACGTGTGTGCAAGTATCTTTTTCATTTAATGACTTTTTTTCCTCTGGGTAGATACCCAAGAGTGGGATTGCTGAATCAAATGGTAGAGCTACTTTTAGTTCTTTAAAAAATATGTACACTGTTTTCCATAGTGGTTGTACTAGTTTACATTCCTATCAGCAGTGTAAAAGTGTTTCCTTTTCACCGCATCCCTACCAACATCTATTATTTTTTGATTTTTTGATTATGGCCATTCTTGCAGAAGGGAGGTGGTATTGCATTGTGGTTTTAATTTGCATTTCCTGGATAATAGGTAAAGTTGAGAATTTTTTCATTTGTTTGTTGGCCATTTGTATATCTTCTTTTGAGAATTGTCTATTCATGTCCTTAGCCCACTTTTTGATAAGACTGTTCTTTTCTTGCTGATTTGTTTGTATTCCTTTTAGATGATGAATATTAGTCCTTTGTCAGATGTATAGATTGTGAAAATTTTCTCCCATTTTGTGAGTTGTCTGTTTATTCTGCTGATTATTTCTTTTGCTATGTAGAAGCTTTTTAGTTTAATTAAGTTCTATCTATTTATCTTTGTTTTTGTTGTATTTGCTTTTTGATTCTTGGTCATGAAGTCTTTGCCTAAGCCAATGTCTAGAAGAGTTTTTCTGATGTTATCTTCTAGAATCTTTATGATTTCAGGTCTTAGATTCAAGTCTTTGATCCATCTTGAGTTGATTTTTGTATAAGGTGAGAGATGAAGATCCAGTTTCATTCTTCTACATGTGGTTGCCAGTTTTCCCAGCATGATATTTTTTTTTCTTTGAGACAGAGTCTCACTTTGTCACTCAGGCTGGAGTGCAGGGATGTGATCTCGGCTCACTGGAACGTCTGCCTACCAAGTTCAAGCAATTCTTGCCAGCATCATTTGTTGAACAGGGTGTCCTTTCAGTGTTTTATGTTTTCGTTTGCTTTGTCAAAGATCAGTTGACTCCAAGTATTTGGCTTTATTTCTGGGTTCTCTATTCTGTTCCATTGGTCTATATGCCTATTTTTATACCAGTAACATGCTGTTTTGGTGACTATGGCTTTATAGTATAGTTTAAAGTCAGGTAACATAATGCCTCCACTTTTGTTCTTTTTGCTTAAAATTGCTTTGGCTATGCAGGCTATTTTTGGGTCCATATGAATTTTAGGATTGTTTTTTCTAGTTCTGTGAAGAATAATGGTGGGTTTTTTTGTTTGTTTTTGAGACAGAGTCTCCCTCTGTCACCCAGGCTGGAGTGCAGTGGTGCAATCATAGCTCACTGCAACCTCTCTCTCCTGGGCTGAAGCAATTCTCTTGCCTCAGCCTCCAGAGTAACTGGGATTACAGGCACGTGCTACCACGCCCAGCTAATTTTTATATTTTTAGTAGAGATGAGGTTCATCATGTTGGCCAGGCTGGTCTCACACTCCTGATCTCAAGTGATCCGCTTGCCTTGGCCTCCCAAAGTGCTAGGATTACAGGCATGAGCCACTGTGCGCAGCTGATGGTGGTATTTTGATGGGAATTGCATTGAATTTGTAGATTGCTTTTGGCAGTATGGTCATTTTCACAAGATTGATTCTAAATATCCATGAGCATGGGATGTGTTTCCATTTGTTTGTGTCATCTATGATTTCTTACAGCAGTCTTTTGCAGTTTTTCTTGTAGAGGCCTTTCACTTCCTTGGTTAAAGATATTCCTAAGTATTTTATTTGTTTTACAGCTATTGTAAAAGGAGTTGAGTTCCCTATTTGATTTTCAGCTTGTTCACTGTTGGTGTATTGCAGGGCTACTGATTTTGTGTACATTAATTTTGTATCTGTAAAGTTTGCTCAATGTTTTTTTATCAGTTCTAGGAGCTTTTTGGATGAGTCTTTAGGGTTTTCCAGGTATACAATTATGTCATCAGCAAACAGTGACAGTTTGGCACCCTCTTTACTAATTTGGATGCCCTTTATTTATTTCTCCTGTCTGATTGCTCTGGCTAGGACTTCCAGTTCTGTGTTGAATAGAAGTGGTGAAAGTGATCATTCTTGTCTTGTTCCAATTCTCAGGGGCAATACTTTCAGCTTTTCCCCTTTCAGTATAATGTTGGCTGTGATTGCTATTTCTCTTATGGATCTAGCCACCCAGTGGAGCTACCAGGCACTGGGCTGGTACTGTGGGGTGTCTGCAAAGAGTTCTGTGATGTGATTCATGTTCAAGTCTCTCAGGCATGAATACTAGCACCTGTTCCAGTGGAGGTAGCAGGGGAGTGAAGTGGTCTCTGTGAGGGTCCTTAGTTGTGTTTCTGTTGTGTTGGTTAGCCTCCAGCCAGGAGGTGGCACTTTCAAGAATGCACCAGCTGTGGTGATATAGGGAGGATCAGATGGTGGGTGGTGTCATATAGCTCCCAAGGGATTGTTTTTTGTCTTTGGCTACCAAGGTGGATAGAGAAAGACCCATCAGGTAGGGGCAGGATTGGGGTATGTCTTCGCTCAGACTGTCCTTGGGTGGAGCTTGCTGTGGCTGCTGTGGGGGATGGGGATGTGGTTCCTAGGAAAATAAAGTTATGTTCCCAGGGGGAGTATAGCTGCTACTGCTGTGTCATACAGGTAACCAGGGAAGTTGGGAAAAGCCAGCAGCCACAGGCCTCACCCAGCTCCCGTGCAGCCCACAGCCCAAAAGGCTGGTCTCACTCCCACGGTGTCCCCCACACCCCAGCAGCACCAAGTTTATTTCCAGGCAGCTAATGAGCAGGCTGGGAACTTGACCCAGGCTACAAGCCTCCAAGCTAGGAAAGCAAGCCAGCTCACAGTTCCTTGGCTGTCCCACGGAGCCTGGAGTGGCAATCCACATCCTTCAAAGGGTCTGTGGCTTCTCTTGGATCTCCTGGTATGTTCCTGTGATAGTTCTTGGAGCAAAAGTTCACAATTTGGGTCTCTACAAGCTGCTCTGTTTATCTGAGTGGGAGCTGCAAGTTAATCCTGCCTTCTATCTGCCATTCTTCCCCTGGCTAATTTTAAATTTTCTGTAGAGATGAGCTCTCGCTATGTTGCCCAGGCTGGTCTCAAATTCCTGGGCTCAAGCGATCCTCCCACCTTGACCTCCCAAAGCAGTGGGATCACAGGCTTGCCACCAGCATTGCCACCTCTAACCTCACCAAAATAACATCTTTAGGTTTCCAATAAGGCTTTTGAAACAATAAGTTTCATGTATTCATTTTGTCTTCTAAGGAAAAACAGTAACAAGTGAAGAGCAAAAGACAATGTGACAGACAACTTCTGCCAGGGCTTGTAACGATCCCACCTCTTGGTGTACCTGTCCTTGGCGGAACCTCCTCCCCATATGTGTGGGCTGGACTTGGTGGCATGCTTCTGGTGAGTGGAATATGGCAAAGTTGATGAAACTAAGTTTGGAAAGTCAGTGACTTCTGTCTTGTTTGCATTCTCTTTGGCTCCTCTCATGTGCTTGCTCTAATGGAACAAACTGCAGAGGCCCATGTAGCATGGAACCGAAGGTAAACTCCAGCCAACCACCATCAAAGAACTGAGGCCCTCGGTCTAACAGTTCTTGAGAAACTAAATCCTGTCAACAATCACTTCAGTGAGCATGAAAGCAAATCCTTCTCCAATAAAGCCTTAAGATGAGACCATAGCCCTTGATGACACCTTGACTGAAGCCTTTTTAGAGGCTCTGACAGAGAGGACTAAGTTAGGCTGAGCTTCAATTCCTGATGCACAGAAACAATGGGAAAATAAATGTACATTGTATTAAGTTAAATTTTGGGGTAATTTGTCACACAGAAATAGATAACTAATACAGCAAACTTTTATAACAATATTAAGGGGGTTGGATAAAAATATTAATTAAAAGTCCATTTTGTGCTACATTTTTATCTGTATTATCTCATTATTCTTCAGATCAACCCTGTTTTTCCACTTAAATTAAATTTTTAAAAAATATATTTAGGGGTTACAAGTGTAGGTTTCTTACATGCATATATTGCATAGTGGTTAAGCCTTGTTGTTAACTTTAAACTGGCATTTTAACTGACTAACAGAGTCACATAAGCAGTTATTTTATCTTTAGAATTCCATTTAGGCTTTGTGCCAGTTATCAATTTATTAGCTGTCAGCTCCAAATTTATATTTTAATACCTGCTCTGCTATAATGGACAGACTGCCTTTACACGTTTCTTCTTGACAGTGAACATGATGTTAAGCTTTCTCATAAAGTGTGGGGAAGGACATTGCAGGAGGAAAGGTCTTTTCCTGTTGTTTCTGCTGGCTGCACTAGGGGAGAGGATTTCAGTGGTGGTCTGCCCCAGCCATGAACCCAGAATGCACAGTCCCTTTCTGACCCCGCAGCCCTGGCCTATCCTGATGGTCACAGACACTGCACTCTAGGCACCCTGCCCACACTGAACCCCAACAACTCCCTCTGCTTTTCTACTCCCTGCATTCCAGGTTTGTTTCCAGAAGCTCTCCTAACACAGTCACTGGGCCCTCTAGGCCTCTTGTCTAAACTGGTGCCCCCCGGCTCCCTCTGCAGGCCTGTATGTCTGCCCACCAGCTACAGCTTGCCTGAACCACACAGGGTTGCTTCCTGCCTGCCTTAGGACTGTAGACCAGCAAACTTCTCTGTCATCTAGTAGATTGCAACAATATCTTCTCCAGTGAGGTCTGAACCTGAACCTTGGGAAGCGGACCCCTTCAGTGTTTTTCCTTCCTTGAGGACTCTTCTTTATCTCTAGAGTACTATATAGAATTTTCTTACTTATTAACGTTACCCTTCAGTGCTTTGTAATTCTTTTGTAATTCTTTATATTAAATTTTTCTGTCTAAATTACTGTAGAGTTTCTGTTTCCTGATTGAACCCTGACTGATCTAGGCCTTTTGAGAAACAGAGGAGGCTGCTCTATAATATTTCAGCACTGGCCCCTTTCTCCATTGATTCAAAGAAGCAGCAGGGTGGAAAGACAAATACCTGGGGCAGAGAATCAGGAAGCTAGAGATCTCTCGTTTTGTGACCAATTTACTGTATAAGCTCAGGCAGGCCATTCGTTTCTTCAGCATACAGATATGGAGAATCTATTTTGCCCTTGCTGTTGCACTAAATGCAAAAACTACTACTATGAATAAGACACAATCCCCATTTGCCTTCAAGGAACTCAGTATTTGGGGAAGAGAGGAAAGACTGATATGAAAGACAGTATTAAAATGCAACATAGATATTTCAATAACTGACATAGGTACAAAGATGGCCCAGAGGAGAAGGAATCCAGTAAGTGTTCCTAGAAAAGGGGGGAAGACTTTATAGAGGAGATGATATGGTTTGGCTTTGTGTCCCCACCCAAATCTCATCTCAAATTGTAATCCCTACATGTCAAGGGAGGGACCTGGTGGGAGGTAACTGGATCATGGGGGTGGTTTTCCCCAGGCTGATCTCATAATACTAAGTGAGTTCTCAGAAGAGCTGATGATTTTGAAGTGTGGTAGTTCCTCCCTCTCTCGCCTGCTGCCATGTAATGTCTTTCTTCCCTTTCACCTTCTGCCATGATTGTAAGTTTCCTGAGGCCTCCCCAACCATTTGGAACTGTGAGTCAATTAAACTTCTTTTCTAAATAAGTTGCCCAGTCTCAGGTATTCTTTACAGCAGTGTGAAAATGAACTAATACAGAGATTTGGTACTGGAAGAGTGGGGTATTGCTATAACAATAAACTGAAAATGTGGAAGCAACTTTGGAATTGGGTAACAGGCAGAGGTTGAAACAATTTGGAGGACTCAGAAGACGGAAAGATGTGAAAAAGTTTGGAACTTTCTAGACACTTGTTGGATAGTTTTGACCAGAATGCTGATAGTGATATGGACAATGAAGTTCAGGCTGAGGTGATCTCGGATGGAGATGAGAAACTTACTGGGAACTAGAGTAAAGGTCACTCATGCTATGCTTTAACAAAGAGACTGGCAGCATTTTGCCCCTGTCCTAGAGATCTGTGGAACTTTAAACTTGAGAGAGATGATGTAGGGCATCTGGTGGAAGATATTTCTGAGCAGCAAAGCATTCAAGACATGACCTGGCTTATTCTGAAAGTGTTCAGTTATATGTATTCACAAAGACATGTTTTGAAATGGAAACATGTTTAAAAGGGAGGCAGAGCATAAAGGTTTGGGAAATTTGCAGCTTGACCCTGTGGTAGAAAAGAAAAAAAAAAAACATTTTCTGGGGAAGAATTCAAGCCTGCTACAGAAATTTGCATAAGTACCGAAGAGCTGAATGTTAATAGCCAAGACAATGGGGAAAATGTCTTGAGGGCATGTCAGAGACCTTCATGGCAGCCCTACCCATCATAGGCCTGGAGGCCTAAGAGGAAAAAATGGTTTTGTGGGTGAGGCCCAGGACCCAAGGTACAGATCAGGCCATTGCTTCAGAGAGTGCAGGACACAAGCCTTGGTGGCTTTCACATGATGTTGATCCTGTGGGTGCACAGAAGTCAAGAAGTGAGGTGTGGGAACCTCCACCTATATTTCAGCGGATGTATGGAAATGCCTAGATGTCCAGGCAGAAATTTGCTGCAGGGGCGGAGCCCTCATAGAGAACCTCTGCTAGGCAGTGCAGAAGGGAAATGTGGGATTGGACCCCCAGTGCAGAGTCCCCACTGGGGCACTGCCTAGTGGAGCTATGAGAAGAGGGCCACCATTCTCCAGATCCCAGAATGGTAGATACACTGACAACTTGCACCATCAGCCTGCAAAAGCCACAGGCACTCAATGCCAGCCTGTGAAAGCAGCTGTGGAGACTGTACCCTGCAGAGCCTCAGAGGCAGAGCTGCTCAAGGCCTTGGGAACCCAGCTCTTGCATCAGTGTGCCCTGGATGTGAGACATGGAGTCAAAGGAGATCTTTTTTTTTTTTTTTTTTGAGATGGGTCTCACTCTGTTGCCCAGGCTAGAATGCAGTGATGTGACCTCAGCTCACTTCAACCTCCACCTCCTGGGTTCAAGAGATTCCCCTGCTTCAGCCTCCTGAGTAGCTGGGATTACAGGTATCCACCACCATGCATGGCTAATTTTTATATTTTTAGTAAAGATGGGTTTTTGCCATGTTGGCCAGGTTGGTCTTGAACTCCTGAGCTCAGGTGATCCACCTGCCTTGGCCTCCCAAAGTTCTAGGATTACAGCCATGAGCCACTGCACCCAGTCAAGAGATAATTTTACAGCTTTAAGAATTAATGACTGTCCCACTGGGTTTTGGACTTGCATGGGGCCTGTGGCCCCTTTGTATTGGCCAATTTCTTCCATTTGAAACAGGAACATTTTCTTAGTTGCAAAATGAAAGTGCCGAACTACAGACCTCTAGGTTAGAGTCTCTGAGTGCCTTAACCCATGATGTTCTCAGAGATAAGATTCTGGAGTCTTATTTTAATGACCCATTAGCCTTTAATATTCTTCTTCTCATGAGATTTTCTAAGTTTAGGAGGACAAAATGTATATGTTTCCCAAGATAAGAGGATATGGGGATGGGTTATGACTAATTTCTGGAAGTCACTTGCTTATGAGTTTTGGGAGTTTGGGATGGTGACAATGGTGGGTTGAAGAATGTGCACTGATTGGGGGAAGTAGGCTGGGTGTCTTCCACTGGAAGAAAGGTGCTTAAGAAAGATGAGGTTCATGGGGGTGGGTAGCTTTTGACTTGTCTTGCTGATATTGAAGGAATTAACAACAAGGGTCTACTGTGAATATTGCTGAGTCAATGTATTAATCTGTTCTTACATTGCTGTAAAGAAATGCCTGAGACTGGGTAATTTACAAGAAAAAAGAGATTTAATTGGCTCACAATTCTATAGGCTGTACAGGAAGCATAGTGGCATCTGTTTCTAGGGAGGCCTCAGGAAGCTTCCAATCATGGTGGAAGGTGAAGAGGGAGCAGGTATGTCAAATGGTGAAAGTAGGAGCCAGAAGAGCGAGAGGGGAAGTGTCACACACTTTCTTTTCTTTTTTTTTTTTTCTGAGGTGGAGTCTTGCTGTGTCACCCAGGCTGGAGTGCAGTGGCATGATCTTGACTCACTGCAACCTCTGCCTCCCGAGTTCAAGCAATTCTCCTGCCTCAGCCTTCCAAGTAGCTGGGATTACAGGCACCCACCATCACGCCCAGCTAATTTTTGTATTTTTAGTAGAGACAACGTTTCACCATGTTGGCCAGGCTGGTCTCGAACTCCTGACATCAGGTGATCTGCCTGCCTCGACCTCCGAAAGTGCTAGGATTACAGGCATGAGCCACTGTGCTCAGCCAGAGCCACCACATCTGGCCACATACACTTTTAAATGACCAGATCTCAAAAGAACTCATTCATTCACTGTCATCAGGACAGTTCCAAGAGGGATGGTGCTAAACCATTCATGAGAAATCTGTCCTTATGATCCAATTACCTCCCACCAGGCCCCACCTCCAACATTGGGGATTACATTTCAATATGAGATTTGGGGAGGGACACACATCCAAATTTTATGAGTTGGTGACTTGAAGCTACATAGCTGTGGATGTGACAGGTTGTTTATGTTAAGCCATCCCTATGGCCGATTGACTTAACAAGACTTATGGCAGTGAAATAGAAAAAGCTCAGATTTTGAACTTATCTATGACTGTGAATTCCTGTTCTGCCACCTATTAGCCATTCAACCTTGGTCATATTCATCATACCTCTCCATGCCTCGGTCTTCTCATCTTAAAATGGTGAAATAAATACCTGTTTCATAAAATTGCAACTATACTTAAATGAGATTACATTAAGAGCACTTTTTATAGAGAAGGGACTCAACAAAAAATAAGCTGAGATTATTATTAATCAAGGTATTTCAGGGTCAGTTCTCTGTTTCTAAAGCAGGAAAGGATGAGGGAGGCAGGTTGAATGAATGGCTAGATCAAGGTTGAATGTAAAATTTTAATGGGCATAGATTATTTGGCTGATACCAAACTGAATTCAAGTTTTATATTAATTTTCCTCTACAGACTTGCTGTCTGTATTAAAACCTCTTTCCACAGTATTCGTATTTCTTATCCATTGTTCTCTAAATCTATAACATCGTCATCATTCTTAATTCCCTGGTGACATCTTACGCTAACCCATAGCCTCAAAGTACGTCCACTGTAATTACTTTCCTAAGATATTTGGTGACAAGTTTGATTTCATTATAAATTGTTGAATGGTTGCTGAAACCAATTCTATTGACCTTGATCTTTTGAGAAATTGATATCCTTCTTTGTTTTCTGCTTGTCTTCATGGTGTTCTAACAATTACTGAGATTTATTAAGATGTTTCAGAAATTATTCCTTCTGTGTTGGAAACAGCATCTAGTCTTTGGTAACTTAGAAGATATTGAGGCTTTTGTTGTTGTTTTGCAAAAGTAAGCTTTTTTGAAATTGAACAGTTTTACTTTTAGGAGAAGCCTCTCACTTAGTAGATTATCTAAGATTTCATATATGCCATAAAGTGCTTAGAAAATCATTTGGTAGACATATCAGCTTAAAAGATTTTCAAGCAGTTAGGAAAGTTCTGAGCTATGTGCTTGATATTCAACATTGGGAATGGGTTATTCCTGCTTCTAAAAGGGGGAAGAGAACAAGGAATGGAAAAAGAAAAGAAAAACTACAAAACTAAAAATGTCCTCATATTTTGAACTAAAGTTATTTAAGTATCTGATATTATTATATACATATAGGTGTGTGTGTCTGTGTGTGTGTGTTGTAGAGACAGAGTCTCACTTTGCCCAGGCTGAATTTAAACTCCTAGGTTCAAGTGACCCTCCCATCTCAGCCTCCCAAGTAGCTGGGACTACAGGCAAATGCCCAGCTCTCTGATATATCAGAGAAAACTATCAATGTTGAGTCTTAAGTGACTAGCAAATGAAGTAGTCAGTTGATGTAATGTGAGTCTAAAAAGGCTGATTGCCAAAGCCACTGTCAATTTCTCTCTGTCTCTCTTTCTTTCTGTTTCTCTGTCTCTCCCTGTCACCCTTTCCAGCTCCATCTTTTTATTCCTTTCCTTTCTCTTTTCTAATTTTTAAAAATTTATTTAAAATGTTTCTTTATATATATGCACACATACATACACACACATACATTTACATAAATGCTTAAATGGAATTGTATCATAATTTTTTAGGGCTATACTTTTTTTATCTTTGTTTGCCTCCTTTAGCCACTCTCCTTTCCTCTTCTCCAAATCAGACAGGCCTTACCTCTTATGAATCTGTTTTTCTTCATGCTCTATAATTACAAAGAAGCTACATATATATGCACACTGATATATGCACAACTGTACAGATAGAGGCATTTTTCAGTTGTTTTAAAAAATGAGATTATATTATTTCTACTCCTCTGCATTTTCTTTTTCTCAAAGAAACTTCAAGAAAATCTCTCTTAAGTATCTAGTGAAATCCAAACTCATTTTAATAGATGCATAATATTTCATTATGTAAATTAATATTAATATATTCAACCACTCCCTAAGTTGCTGGGCATTCACTTGCTTGCAGTTGTTGACCATTCTCAACAATGCTACAGTAAACGTACTTGTATGTATTTTTAGATACTAATGCCTTTATTTATTCATTTAATTAATTAATGAATTTTTTTGAGACAGGGTCTCACTCTGTCTCCCAGGCTGAAGTGCAGTGGCATGATCTCGGCTCACTGCAACCTCCACCCCCCAGGTTCAAGTGATTCTCGTGCCTCAGCCTCCTGGGTAGCTGGGATTATAGGTACGCGCCACTGCACCCAGCTAATTTTTGTATTTTTAGTAGAGAAGGAGTTTCACCATGTTGGCCAGGCTAGTCTCCAACTCCTGATCTCAAGTGATCCACCTGCCTTGGCCTCGCAAAGTGCTGGGATTGTAAGTGTGAGCCACCACGCCCGGCCTGATGCTTTTATTTTTATGTGATATAAAATGTGATATATTGTTATGTGACCAGTAGAATTGCTAGATCAAAGGATGCAAATATATTAAATTATAATAGATACTGCTCGATTGTCTTTCAGAAAGACTGTAAAACTGACATTTCACTCAGGTAATGTAGGAGAGTCTCCCTTCCCCTGACATTCTTGATCCTTATTTTGCTTTACTTTTTGTCAGATGTGACATCTCATCGTTACCTCTTTTTTGGCATTTACTCAACTACCAATGAATTTGAACATCTTTTCATGTGTTTGCTGGTCGCTTAGACTTGCTCTCCTGTGAACTGTCTATTTATGTTCTTTACTTATGTTATTGTACATTATTTTGTAAGAGGTTTTCAGATATTATAGATAACTTTTTGATGTCTTAAGGTGTAAAATGTTTTTTCCCCCAAAGCAGTCTTTATCTATTGATTTTATTTGTGAACTTTTACTCATTTAAAAATTATATTGTCAAATATTTTCCCTCCCTCTCTTCCTCCTTCCCTCCCTTTCTTCCGTCCTTCTTTCTTCATTGTTTTTTCCTTTAAGCTTTTGGTTTTTCTCATTTGGTGAATATAATTTCCTGTACACCTATATTGTATGTGTAGTCTCTTACATTTTGTTTAAATATTTTAATTTTATTTATTTTTGTTTTGTACATAGTATAAATAGAGGTCCAGCTTTATTTCCTCCTACCCCCAGTATTATTCTAGGGGTTAGAAAATTATATTACTATTATACTATTATATTATTTAGAAAATTAAATAATAAATTTATTACTCAAGAAATTAAAATATTTTAAGGGGCTGGGGGATAAAGATAAATTGATTAATAGGTATAAATATGCAGTTTGATAGAATAAATAAGACCCAGTATTCAATAGATTAGTAGGGTGACTACAGTTTCCAGTTATCTACGGTATATTTCAAAATAGGTGAGAATAATTTGAATGATTCTAGCATAAAGAAAAAACAAATATTTAAGTGAGATATTCCAAATATACCGATTTAATCTTTACAAATTATATGAATGTATTACATTATCACATGTACCCCAGAACTATGTACATCTCTTATGCATCAATAAAAATGGTTTTAAAGGGAAAATTAATATATCCCTTTGCCACATATGTACTTATGTCTATTTATTTCTGAGTTATTTATTTTATTCCACTGATTTATTATTTTTAATCTATTTTCATGTCAACATAATAACAACTGTATTACAGTGACTGTATAGTCTATCTCTCATTGTCATTAGATATTTTAAAATACTTTTTTTGGGCTATTCTGGATATTTACACTTTCACATGAAACTTATGATAGCTGTATTGAGATAAAAGATTCTTTTGGGATGCTAATTAGAATTTCATTGATTTACATATTACTTTTGGGAAAAATGACATTTTTATTATTATATTCCCATCCAACAATGGTACATCTTTGCATTTGTTCCAATTTTGTTTTGTGTCTTCTGATAAGATTTACATTGTTCTTCATATATGTGCTGTGCTTGTATTGTTACTATGTTATAGTTTTTATCATTTGTGTGAAAGGAATAGTCTTCCATTTGCATTTGTGTTTATTATTACCACAGAGAAAAGCTATTGATTTAATACATTGTATCCAATGGGTAGATAATTTCAGTGAGCATATGACCATATTTACTATTCATCCAACAACTATTTATGAAGCAATTTTCTAAGTACGGGATATAGCAGTTGACAAAACATACGAAACCCCTGTCCTAGATCAGAGGGGAAAATAGGGAAAATATGGTTTCAGTCATCGAGAATGAGGGACATGATTAGCTAAAGGAACAAACTCAGAATATTTATTTGACTTCATGGTGTCCTGCAGGATATGACAAAACAATGATCAACCAAGATGCTGATTCTCCTTTCAACCTAAGTTTTCTGAATTCTCTGTGCCACCTTCTGAGGTTTCTGCAATTTTCCGCCTCACTGACCCTCCACTATATCTTTTCTTTGATGCATCACATGCTCTCAGAGTTTATGTGCTCTGAGACACATCTTTTGATTTACAAAGTTGGGACACATAAAAAAATCCCTGTATTGCCATTTGGAACCCAAGAAGAAATATAACAGACAACAGCACTGTTATTTATCTAAGCTTTCTAGAAACCAATTATTTAATTACTATTTCAACATTAGCTCCTTTATCTACATATCTAAAGACTTCTCATGGATTTTCATCATAAAACAGTGTTGAGTGCTTTGTTAAAATCTAAATAAGTTATCATTAGCCTGGTGTTCCTGTGTACTCATTCAGTTCTGTCAAAAGATGTGATGTGGTCTGATGTGGTTCAGGCTCTTATAAATGTGTACTAATAATTTGACATCATGTCCTTTTTTCCAAGATAGACAAAATTAATTTCTTTGTTGCATTTTCAAATAGCTTGGAGATACCAAGATATGAGTCATCTTAGGGATTAACAATTGCCTCTGTCTCTTCTGGAATTTGACTCACATTATTTTCTGTGGCTCCGGAATAGTTCTTTTGATGATGATAATAAATCATAGATATCTTTTTCAATAATTTGCTGCCTCACAATCCTGATAAGATGGTTAATCTTTATTATTGCCTGTCTAGACTCTCGCATCTGGGGGTTGATTATGAGAAACCTGAACTGTACATTAATTTCTCTCTAGTTTGTTTTCAAGCTTATTAACTCAAATTTATAAACCAATTTCTGTTTATATGCCCCTAGAATAAGAATGTTACACTGAATTGTTTCAGAGGCTCCATGTACATAGTAACTGGTGATTAATAAAGGATGCTTTAAGTGATTCAGCTATTCAACTTTTGGGGGGGCCAAATGTAGACCAGGGATGAGCTATGTGGTAGACAGAAGGTACCGAGTACCTGATAATCATGTTTATTGTGAGTAGGACACACTCGAGCATTAAAAACATGCCAGTCGGTGTGCTCTGATCTTATCCTTCTTCATACTGCACAGAAGCATGTACTGTCTCTGCATCATATTACTATAATATGATGTTTCTTCATACTTTTCTTGCTACTGTTGGACTTTCCCAGCCTGACTTATTTTCCTTGAAAATAGACATTGTCTTTATTTATTACTGAACAGTCTTTATTATCTAGCACAGTAGTCAACACAAGCATACATGTGGCACTTAATGAATGTTATTAGATTTGGAGGGTCAAGTCTGGCCAGGCTGTTCTGGGTGGGTTCTGCAATCACCTGGAGTGTGCCATGTCAGTAAGATCAAACTTCTCATGCTCTTTTCCTGCTGCAAAATACCCTAATACAGAACAATTTAAGGGTAAGCATCTGAGTCAAGTCCTTTGGGAAACCAGAGTGTATGAAACAATTTCTGATGAGTCAATGTTAGTTCCTGGGTGGTAGATTACCTCTTTTAGGTATTAGCAGGGGGTAGCAACCAACTATCCAGAAAACACCTGCTTCTAGTTTGGAATGCCCAGAAAGGTAGAGAATTGTCAGAATCAGAAAACCTCTCTAAATTATGTCACTATCTCTAGTTTGCCCTTGAAATCAGTCATTTGAAGCAGGGGTCCCCAGTCGCCTGGCTGTGGACCAGTACCAGTCTGTGGCCTGTTAGGAACCGGGCTGCACAGTAGGAAATGAGTGGCAGGCCATTGAACATTACCACCTGAGGTCCGCCTCCTGTCAGATCATCAGCAGCATTAGATTCTCATAGGAGCCTGAACCCTATTGTGAACTGTGCATGTGGGGGATCTAGGTTGTGCGCTCCTTATGAGAATCTAACTAATGCTTGATTATCTGAGGAGAAACAGTTTCATCCCGAAACCTCCCCCAATCCCCTGCGGAAAAATTGCCTTCCATGAAATTGTTCTCTGGTGCCAGAACAGGTTGGGGACGGCTGATAGACTGAATTCAGTGAAGATTTCCCATCCTTCCTATGTCTGAGTATAAATTTCTTATATTCTTGGCTATTTTGAAAAGAGCAAGAAATATTACTATGGATCAAATGTGTCCCCTAAAGTTCTTTAATCCCAAATGTGACAGTGTTGATAGGTGGGGCTTAGTAAGAAGCGATGAGGTCATGAGGGCTCATGAACAGATGAATGCCATTATGAGGGTGGCTTTATTATAAAAGTGATTTCAGCCCTGTCTTGCTCTTGTTTTCTTGTGCTCTTATGCCCCTCAACCTTCTGCCACAACAAAAAGGTCCTCACCAGAGGCGGCCCCTCTACCTTGGACTTTCCAGCCTCCAGAACTGTAAAATATTACTTTCTTTTTTTTCTTTCTTTCTTTTTTTTTTTTTTTTTGACAGAGTTTTGCTCTTGTTGCCCAGGCTGGAGTACAATGGCATGATCTTGGCTCACCGCAACTTCGGCCTCCTGGGTTCAAGTGATTCTCCTGCCTCAGCCTCCTGAGTAGCTGGGATTACAGGCATGTGCCACCATGCATGGCTAATTTTGTATTTTTAGTAGAGATGGGGTTTCTCCATGTTGGTCAGGCTGGTCTTGAACCCCTGACATCAGGTGATTTGCCCGTCTCAGCCTCCCGAAGTGCTGAGATTACAGGCGTGAGCCACTGTGCCCAGCCAATAACTTTCTTTTCTTTATAAATTACTCAGTCTGTGGCATTCTGTTACAGTAACCCGAAATGGACTAAGACAAATATTTTGTCTTTCAAGAGACAATCTCTTCCTAAATGTTTACATGGGAAAGGTAGAAAGAAGATGATTGATTTGCACTTTAGGTACAAGTTGACTGAAAATTCAGGGTTAGTGAAAATATACCAACTGTACATTCTCCTTGCATCTAATCTATGTTGCTGTTTAGCTCAGAAATGCTGTTTAGGACAGTAATTGCTATCATTAATTCTATGCTTACTAAGTGTCAGACACTTTATATACATGCACAGTTAAACCTCACAACAAATATGAGAGTTCAGTGTAATTATTCTCATTTTCCAGATGAGAAGAGGAAGTACAGAGCAGTTAGGCAATCTGTCAAAAGTCACTTAGCTAATAAGTGGTAGGACCTTATGTGCCTTGGACCCATGGCCATGAAACTCTAAAATCCACAGACTGTTAAACTCTATGGTATACTAACAAAATACATAAAGTGTAATTAGCAAAGATGATTCCTCCTTGTTTTGGGGTTGTATTCACCAGGCAGGGACCTTGTTCTATGTGGTAATTAATAACCCACTATAGAACATATCCAAGTAAAGAATTTCTTTAGGTATAAATACTAATATAAACATACACTTTTGCAGGTAATTATTTTAATTATGTACTTGCATTTTCTTTATGGCAATACATTTAAATTTGCAACAGTATCCACCTATTGGTAGAGTTTACATTGTTATTTATCAAGAAAAATCATTATAATTTTAAAAATAATAGTAGGGAACCACATTTGACCACCAGATGGCAGCAATGTAGGATTTTGAAAGACTTTCAAGTAGAATTACTTTCCAGAGACCAGATACTTAAATTTCATTAATTCAGCTTGTGCTGTACTGAAATATACCTTTACATTACCTTGAAAGAAAAGGTACATTTCATTTTGACAAAGAGAAAATGAGTTTGAGCTCTGTATTATTGGAAACCTGAATTCAAGAGGTTTTAATATATAGACATATTTATAATAATTAAGATAATAAATTTATTTTTAAAGAATCTAGTACAGTAGTCACAGCATGCAAATGTACTGTTTCATATACAAATGTTTCTTATCCTGTAGCAGGACAGACAAAAACCCGTGTTTGGTTATACTTTTTAGCAGTAATGTTGAGTCAGACCATGGACTTAACCATACCAAGAGTACATTTTAATAACATAGAGTATGAGTTAGATTGTTCTCTTTCAGCTAACCTAAATTAGTGTTTATTTTACTATATGTCTCAACACAACACCAAATACAAATATGGTAATAGTGGAAGTGATAATAATAATGATAATAATAACAACATATCACATTAAAAGAGTTCTAAATAGTCGACCATGCATTTTCCTATACATTGTCTTATTTTACATGAAAAGCTAGTAGACTAATTTACATGTGAATTCAGAAACATCTCAGAGAATTAGTCCAGGAAATATTTTTCTAACTCTTACTTTCCTAGATGATTGTTTGGGGACAATGCCGTTGTGTTCAATTAAGAAGTTGCTGATTTATGAAAGACAGCATTTTATTACCACTAAACTCACAGGACAATCTGAAAGATGAGAGCTGGGGATACTTGTATCGAGAGGACTCCTGAACCCCAGAACTGTCCAGTGATGAGACAGAATGGGTCTTGGATCAAGATCCACAGGGTCTGGTTTTTATCCTGTGGTTGTCACTGATGTCGTAGTTGTTGGACTGTAATATGCCTATTTCCTTGCTTTTTAAACTGAGATACTAAACTAGATAACCTCCCTATCTACCTCCAAAACCTCATGACTTTGCAATGTGGCCCTCCTGACAAACATAAGCGGCACAGTTAGAAATACGTACAGGAAAATAGGTGCATAATTTCATGGAAGATCACCTTTGTCCCAAACTCTTGGAAGACTGACTCCTAGGGGAGTCCCTTTGGTGGGAGTTAATATGTCCCTCATGTGTAACCATTAGTGAGGTTTTGTAAAGTGGCAGACAGCATTCTTGGATTATATTCAATTTTAAAATTACAATTTAGAAAAATTAAAAATCACTTAACTCCATGTCTAGTGTCAAATCTAGGACTTAACAGGTTTCCAACACATCTGAGAATTCATTAGCATTCTTTTTCTTTTGTTCTTTGACTTCTCTTGACTTCACGCTCTGTGTACTGATTCTTCCTCAGCCATGCGAGAAGATCTAAAAGTATCTGTCTACAATACTTATTTTTTTAATGCTGAACAATTCCTCTCCCCAGGCTAGTGTTAATTATACTGTCAGGATGCACCGGTAGAGCTAGCTCAGTCAAAAAGAAAGAAAGAAAAAAAACTATTGATAACTTGAGGCAAAGTTCTGTGGTTGAGATCACAGCAGAAGCAGCTGGTGGATGGGGAATTAAACTTCTGTATGACCCTCTGTGTGGATGTGTGTAGATGTGTGATGAGCGGTGATTTAGTGAGGTTGAAGATAATCATCTTTTATTTGCTTGGCTCCATCTCTGAGGCTCTTCAAATGATTTATATTTCAGGAGAATGTACCTGTCTATCGTTAGGGAATGAGGCAGACTTTCCCCCAACCCTTTTTTTGGGGGTCCTACACTGACCTAGGACCCAACCATTAATTCTATTGTCTCCAAAATCAACTGCTAATGTCCTGCCTCTGCTGTGAGGCAGCCCCGACTATCTCCAGCTATGCCACCTTCCTGCTCAGTGGTTTTGAACAATTTCCTTAACCTCTCTGAAACTCAGTTTCATCATCAGTACCATTGGTAATACCTACATATAATCATGCATGTAAAGAGCCCTCACGTAGTGACTGGCGTGTTACTAAACCCTGTTGTTCCTTTCCTTTTCTTCCCCAGCATCTCCTCAAATTATTATTATTATTATTGTTTTTTGTTGTTGTTGTTTATTTTTTGAGATGGAGTCTGGCTCTGTTGCCCAGACTGGAATGCAAAGGCACAATCTTGGCTCACTGCAACCTCAGCCTCTTGGGTTTAAGCAATTCTCCTGACTCAGCCTCTCGAGTAGCTGGGATTACAAGTGTGCACCACCACACCTGGCTACTTTTTGTATTTTTAGTAGAGACGAGGTTTTGCCATGTTGGCCAGGTTGGTCTCGAACTCCTGGCCTCAAGTGATCCACCAGACTCGGCCTCCCAAAGTGCGGGATTACAGGTGTGAGCCACTGCGCCTGGCCTCTCCTCAAATTCATCTTCCAAGAGTGATAGCAGTCATGTTGTTGCAGACCAATGGTCCTAAATTCTTCCTCCTTCCTGCTTTGTAGTCTGTCTTTGTATATTGTCCTCCTATAATGATTCTCAGACTTTTGGACTTGTAAAATTTAAGGAGAGTTTTGAGAGCTGCCATAGGGCTGCAAACGTTTTATTTAGCAAAATACATGAAAAAGAAATGCCGAAATATCTACCACTTACTGTTACCATTATTTTGTCAAAGGTATGACATTCCAACACTCAAAGGCGGGGAGGATGTCCTGAAATAAAGGACAGTCTCTAAAAGTAATAAATTTAGTATGACAGGAATGAAAGCAAAGAAGCTGCCCATGTTCCACAAGAAAGGAGCTCATGTCATGGGCAGTAAAAGGCCAGGACATTGTGTCCTGTGCACGGGGGCAACAGGTAAAGTGTCTCTCCCCCAGCACAGACATGCCCCCACCTCCTGAAGCAGTACGAGAGGGTGTGGGGTGGTACCTCTGAGGTTAGTGAGCCACTGGCAGGAAAAAATGACAGAGAAGGGTGAAGGGGCAGGAAAGACGAGGAATGAGTCGAATCTAAGAAAACCTGAATAGAGGAGAGTCTGTAGGGTGGAAGAATGATGGACAGGAAAGAGGACTTTGAAAAGTTTTGGTGTGCTTTTTTTTTCTCAGAGACCGAAGTGAAAAGTAAATTATTTTTCAACAATTTAGGATCGTGAACTGGTTTTTTTTTTTAAAGGAATCTATGAGTAGAAGCAGGCTGCCTTGGCTTTGTGCAGTTCACATTCCTGTCCCGTAAGTATTACTCTGTGTTGGCGTTGTCCTCACCTGCCGTAGTTGGATCTGGGTGCTGGTGTACAGGAAAACTGCTCTAGCATCTGGGCTGTGGGTGGACACAGGTGTTGGCATGCTCCTTCGGCCTCAGACCTCACCTGCTCTCCGCACAACCCTGTTTGACCCCTGGGCAGCTCTCCTGTTCTTGGTGACTGTTAAAATGACTCTACTGCCACCACCAGTGCCACTCTCGACACTACAGATTTGGGGCTCCAACCAGGGCCAAGCTGGGGCAAGACTCTCTCCTTCACTTTACAAATTTAGTATCAGGTTCTATAGAGGGTCGCCGGGTTTTTCAGGTTTTAAGTCTTCAGAGAGTGCTCCAGGGAGCACTTGAGAAACACCACTTACAAGTTATCCTTTTTGATGCTGCTGAATATTTGGGGATAGAGTCAGAGCTAACTCACTCCTAATTCCAGTCTGCCTACCTTTCCTTCTCTTTCAGCAGCAACTTTTTAAATGTAGGTGTCTTAGTTGGGGTTTCCTAGGGAACAGACTCTGGGATAGAGATTTGTGTGCAGAAGGTTCCCTGGGGCTGGTGTCACGGTGCACAACTGCAGGGGTGTGAATGTAGCAGGACGGGGCCGTGGAGGTGGACTGTGATGCTGGCTCAGCACAATTTCCCTGGATTGAGGGCCTCTGGGTAGGGACAGCCCTTTGGTCTTTGAGCCACACTGGCCAGTCATTTGGCTGCAGCCTGCTCCGGGGCGGGGCGGGGTGTGATCTTGGCCACATGACTCTCTGACTGAGGCTAATTTTGGGTTGAGTTATAGCTAAGTTCTGTCTGCCACCTAAGTCCTCAGCACTGGGCTGTGAGGGCTTCAGTCGTACAGAAGGTGTCTGGGTGGTGCACACCACACTATCCATGACTAGAAGACTTAGGACTTACCCCCTCCTTCCTTTGTTCCCATCCAGGGGTTTATGGCATTTCCAGTGCAGGGTCACACTGAAGTTCTACAAATCCCAAAGTCCACAAATCCCAAAGTCCTCATCATCATTATTATTTTTTTAAGGAAGCCTACTTGGACCTATGCAAAATGAATTCCAGGAGTTTTCAGGGAAATTCCTGAGAGGTCCTTGACTGGGTTTGCTACCCTAGCCAGTTCACATTAATATTTATTCTGACCTTTGTAAAAGGTGTGCTTTACGTGTAGCCTTCAATTATTGTAATTTCAATTCTCATTTGCAGATTTATGAATAATGAGACCTAGACTCAGTGAAGGCAAACACTTGTCCAAGGCTGTACAACTACTGTTGGGATCAGAGTGATAACCTCAAAGCCGTGCTCATTCCTACTTCCTTCCCCAGCCACATTCCTTGCCCATCCCTCATGAGATGGTTTTTATGCAAGAGACTGGTGCTTTCTTTTTTTTTTTTTTATGGTTTATCCTTTTATTGTTTCTCCTTTTATCAAAACGTGTCACAGCTGGGAACCAAGAGGAAGTAAAAAAAAATACCCACAAATATTCCTCCTGACTCCCCATTAGTCCTCCCCCAACCCCCCACCCAGGGCTTCCAGCTAACCCTGAGCACACTTGATCATCTCCCCCCACCCTCAGGCTTCTCCCAGCAATAAATACAGGTGACCATGATTCAATGAAACCACAACTGATTTCTCCACCTTAAATGCCCCTCAAAGGGGACAAGAAGGGGGCAAAAGAAGTTTAATGCCCATCCCCTAAGAGGTGTAGAAAAGTCCTTCTGCCAAGGGACAGAGGAGGTAGAACTGCCCTTCTCAGAACTGCAGCAGCTCTACAAGGAATCGAGGAGAGGAAAGGGATAGAATGAGAGGGAAAAGGATGTTCTTTAGCAAACTCACTCCTTTGATCCATTCATCCCGTCCCAGGTAAGGGGTGGTCCCAGTGTATCGGTGGGGCATAAAAAGGGGAGGGCTGACAGAATAGAGCCTGGAGGAAGAAATGAAATGAGGGAGAGCAATCTGGTGGGAGGGAAGGGGGAAAAGGGGCCCTAACTCATTGCCCTCATCTTCTTCCAAGAAATGGCATCAACATACAAGAGGCATGAATGGATAGAGTCTGGGGGAGTTCAGGGCTCCTAAATAAGGGAAAGAGAAGGGGCGAAAAGGGCCCTGTGGTTTCCTGGTCTTCATAAGTGAATGTGCTAGAGACTGGTGGTTTCTTTTTGGCAAATCCAAAGGACAGTTTGGGTCCTCTTTTTATACTTGGCCTGTCTTCAGTAACTGACTGTTGACCAGTTGCCTCTAAAAACATTTTCTTCTTTTGGCTTCTGTTATTAATATTTTATGCTCACTTGGCTTTTCTCCTTCCTTTCTGCTTAGCTTTCCCATCTTGTCTTTAGCTCGCCTGTCTCTGTCTTTGCATTAGATATTTCTGTTCCCTGAAGTTTGGTCTTATCTTCTCATTCTATGCTGTCTCTCTATGTATCTTATTTACTCTCACAGGTTTGTTACTTTTTATAGGCTAAGGGCTCCTATCCCCATGTTTCTACCCCAGATTCTACTTTTGAATCCATGTAGGCAGCCAGCTGTCTGCTGAACATCTCTACTTCAATGCACCATTGGTCCTACCAGGCAACAGTTATACTATTGAGCACTATTTGGTTCCAATTAATATTGAAACAAAACTGAAATCTGAATTCACTAAGGCCAAAATGGGGAAGCCATTGGATAATGTGACCAAATCATGGGCACCTGGCATGGGGAACTCTAGTACATTGAACCTGGCCGCAATCACATGTCGTGGCTTCTTTTGGTGTACTGGCTCCAGGATGACGGCTGGTAGATCATAACTCCTATTGTAGAGCTCCATAATACGAGAGGAAAAGAGTGCTTCTCTTTAGCTCCATTTCAGAAATAGCTGGGAAAGTCCCTCCTGGCCCATATTACATGTGCTCCCCCTGAAGACCAATCACTGTGGCCACATAATAATAACAATAACAACAACGATAATTTTAAAGGTAACCACATTGTTGAATACATTTATTTTTGGGGCAGGCACCATGCTCAACATGTATGTTTATGATTTCACATAACCCTTACAATAACTTCCTATGCAGGTACTATTATTATTTCCATTTTATAGAAAAAGACTGAGTTAGAAAAATTGAGTAATAGATGTGCAAATTCACACATCTATTAAGAGGAGGAACAATAATTCGTATCTAGACAGTTGGACTCCAGAACCTGTGATGATCATTAGAGAGCTCTTACTCCCTTCAAAGGTGGAAACACTATTCTTCAGAGAGGGATTGTATCAGCACTTCAGTGTTTCTGTTTTTCTTTCACAAAATACATATAAGATAAATTTACCTTTTTTTTGTTTTGTTTTTGTTTGAGACAGAGTCTTGTTCTGTCACTGAGAGTGCAGTGGTGCAATCTCGGCTCACTGCAAGCTCCACCTCCCGGGTTCAAGCAATTCTCCCTGCCTCAGCCTCCCTAGTAGCTGGAATTACAGGACTCCACCACCACACCCAGATAATTTTTGTATTTTTAGTAGAGACAGGGTTTTGCCAGGCTGGTCTTGAATCCCTAACCTCAGGTGATCTGCCTGTCTCAACCTCCCAAAGTGCTGGGATTACAGCTGTGAGCCATTGCACCCGGCCAAATTTGCCATTTTAAAGTGTACAGTTTGGTGGCATTAAGGACCTTTGCAATGCTGTGCAACCACTATACAATTCCGAAATTGTTTCATTACTCCAAAGAGAAACCCTGTATCCATTAAGCAATCACTTCCTGTTTCCTCCCTCCACAGCTCCTGGCAACCACAGAACTGCTTTCCGTTTTTTTTTGTTTTTGTTTTTTTTTTTTTTTGAGACGGAGTCTCGCTCTGTCGCCCAGGCTGGAGTGCAGTGGTGTGATCTCAGCTCACTGCAAGCTCCGCCTCCCGGGTTCACGCCATTCTCCTGCCTCAGCCTCCTGAGTAGCTGGGACCACAGGTGCCTGCCACCACGCCCGGCTAATTTTTTGTATATTTTCGTAGAGAAGGGGTTTCACAGTGTTAGCTAGGATGGTCTCGATCTCCTGACCTCATGATCTGCCCACCTTGGCCTCCCAAAGTGCTGGGATTACAGGCATGAGCTACTGCCCCCAGCTGTTTTTACGGATTTGCCTATTTTGGATGTTTCACATAAATGGAATCACTCTCAGTAGTTGGTCTTTCGTGTTCAGCTTCTTTCACTTAGCATTATATTTTTGAATTTCTTACATGTTGTAGTGTGTATTTTATTCTTTCCCACAGCTGAATAATATTCCATTGTTTGGGTTATATCACATATTGTATGCGGTTACATTCAAATGAACTATCTAGAATAGGCAAACCCATAGACAGAAAGCAGACTAGTGGTTTTCAGGGGGATAGGAGGAGGGAAGGATGGGAGTGAATGCTTAATAGGTATAGGGTTTCTTTTTGGGCTGATGAAAATGTTCTGGAATTAGACAGTGGTGACATTTGAATAGCATCTTGAATGTACTAAAATCCATTGAACTTTACAGTTTAAATGGTTAAAATGGTGAATTTTTTAAAAAAGAGAGGACTGGAAAAGATAAGCTGGGAGATATTCATTGCCATAGTGAGCAGAACATGTCCCCAAATAGATTCAACCTCCTCATCTGTGACCCTCCAACCTGTTCCTCTTCCACATCTCCATGGCAGTGACCAGCACAGCCATGCATTTAGTTGCTTGAGTCAGAAAGCTCATGACATCCTTGACTGCTGCTGCTTTCTCATCACCTTCAGTGAAATAACCATGAGGCACATGCCCTCCTCTTCCTAACGTACCTCATCCATCTTTTTCTGCCTTCACATCATTGTTTGTGTTATTAGTAGTACTTACCCACTTATTCATTCGGCATTTCCTGTGTACCAACCACTGCGCTTTGCTTTAATTCAAACCACCCTTTCACACAGCTTTTCCACTTGTCTCCTAGTTGCAATAGGTCCTCGTTTTTACCTCCTTCTATTCTATTCTCACTTGCAGAATGATGTTTTATGAATCTTTGGTCTGCTTGTGTGACTTCCCTTCTTAAAACCTTTTGATAGCTAGTCATCAGCCTCAGACCAAAACAAAATTCCTTAATCAGGCTTTCAAGGTTGTACTTTTTAATTTGCCATTTCTTAGCCCACAGGCCTCACTTCTCCCCATTCTCTCCTGCTCCTCCCTCCAGGCATCCTGAGTCACTTACCATTTGTCAAATATGCCAAGCTGTCTCTCTTGCCTTTGTGCTTTGTGCGTGGTGTTCTCTTTGCCCTAAACACTCTTCCTTTGGACCCTTCTGCACCTAGATATCACCTATCCAAACATCAGATCCCAGTTTTGATGGCACTTCATTTGGGAAGTCTTCTCTTGACCCTCTGTGACTGGATTAGGAGCCCGTCCTACGTGCTAGCACAGAACCCCATACTTAATTCTATTGTCACACACACTACACTTGATTGCAGAGGCCAGTTCAGCTGACTGTAAGCTCCTTGTGGCTTGTATCCTTCACATGCCTTTAGTAGTACCTGGCATGACATAGGCTCGCATAAATACTGGTTGAATGCATTTGTAAGAAGCTGAGCCTGGCACTGTGCATGAAAGTAGGACACCATCAGGGTAAGGGTTCCTTATATGGGCCTTATCACGGTGGCCTGCCTCTGTGTCTCCACGTGGCAATGGGAACAAAGACAAAGATGAGTGTTTATGGTGTAAGCCTCTTAATCCATATTGTGACTCATGCCATTAATAGGAATCCTACAGAAATTGGATGAGGATAAATGACAATGTTGCAAGGGTTTATTTAAAAAATGGCTGTAGAATTCTTGCTCACGGATTATGGTCAAGACATTTTTATAGTCTGCGTTTAGTTCTTTGAAAGAAGAGATTTCAAATAATACTTGAATAATAATAATGTTTCAAATAACATTTAATAATACTGTCTCATCCTCCTCCTCCTCCTCACCACTACTAATATCTCCTCATTGCAAATCTCTATTATTTCCCCTTCACTGAAAGTAAGTCAGTCTAAAGGCATCCATTTCATGGACAATTATTACATATTATACTGATGCAGAGCACATTTAATGACAAGAAATAAAAAGGATTGACTGTCACTGCAGACTTGTCACATTTGATAGTCTAGAGAATTTTATTTCCCTGTTGTGTGGTGAAGACAGTGTAAAGTCTGCAGTGTGAGCAACCACATTCATTATAGACTCAACTCTTCATCCATTTGCTTCTTTAGTTTCTTGAGGGCATATCAAAATATAGAGGAGGTTTTTCCATGAAAAAAAAAAAAAACAGAAAAAAACCCCACAAGTATTTATTTCTACTTTTGTTTTCAACAGATCCTCAAATTGTAATGCATAACCAGGAAATTCTCTGGCAGGAAAAAGGAAATATAATGTTCACAGGCCATCCAATTGAAATTCTCTTCAATTGGATTCGGCATTGACGCCTTTCTGCTCATGGCTTCCTGTAGCCCAAGGAGGCTGAGTAGGAGGTGGAATAGAAGAGTTTTTGTCTCATTAGCAAGTAGTTGCCTCTGCTTTGTCCAGAGAAGCTGCTCCTGTGAAGATCATCTCTAATATATATATATATATATTTTGAGATATAGTCGGGCTCTGTCACCCAGGCTGGAGTGCAGTGGCATGATCTCGGCTCACTGCAGCGTTAACCTCCAGGGCTCAAGTGATCCTCCCACTTCAGCCTCCCGAGTAGCTGGGATCACACACGCGTACCACCACACCCAGTTAAGTCTTTGTATTTTTTTGTAAGGATACAGTTTTGCCATGTTGCTCAGGCTGATCTTGAACTCCTGGCCTCAAGCAATCTGCTCGCCTCGGCCACCCGAGGTGCTGGGATTACAGGCATGGCCACCACACCTGGCCCACTGATACTTTAATCACTATAGTCAGAAGTGCTGCCTCGATTACCCCAGCTTCTGGAAACAGAGGAAAGGGAGCTGTAGTTGGAGGTTCTGACCAATGGCCAGGGAGGTGTATCTTCAGCTAGAGAAATGAGAGTTCTTGGGCTGCTTTTAGAGGAGCAGTGTGGTACGGTGGAAAGATTACAGGCTTCAGAGCCAGCCGGATCTAGCCTTATATTATAGCTTTCTCAGTTTCTGTCTGTGCAATTGTTACTGGAAATTCCTGAGTCTCAGTTTCCTCACCTATAAAATGGACTTAATAATTTCTACCTTGAAGTGTTATTGTGAGGGATAAATAATAAAAATAATGAACAAATATTGAGTTTATGTTTTGGGCCAGGCTCTGTGCTATGTCTTTTTTTTCTTTTTTTTTTTTGAAACAGGGTCTGGCTCTGTTGCCCAATCTGGAGTGCAGTGGTATGATCTTAGCTCACTGCAAACTCCACCACTGCCCTCGCCCACCCACTGCTTGGGTTCAAGGGATCCTCCTACCTCAGCCTCCTGAGTAGCTGGGACCACAGGGATGTGCCACCACGCCAGGCTTATTATTTTTGTACTTTTAGTAGAGACGGGGAGGGGGGTGGGTCTCATCATGTTGCTCAGGCTGGTCTCGAACTTCTGAGCTCAAGCTATTCACCTGCCTCAGCCTCCCAAAGTGTTGAGATTACAGGCGTGAGCTACCACACCCGGCCTGTGGTACGTCTTTTATAAACATTATCTATTTTATCTTCCTGACAAGCACCAGGTTGTTTTTTCTTATTCCATATTGCCGTGAAGACACAGCTTTAGAGGATCAGTCAGAAGTGCCGCCCTGATTGCCTGAGCTTCTAGTTCAGTAATTGAATAATTTACCTCATGTCAAACAGCTGGTAAGAGCCAGAGCCTGGGGAAACCCAAGCCAGTAGGTCTCAATGTTGTGGCCTTAACATTGATACTAGTTTTTCTTAAGCTAAAGTAATGTACTAATCCTTTTAAGGAAAAAAAATTATTGGGCCCTTATTTGGATGTAAACTATTCTGTTAAATATTGATATTTGCATAAGCTGAAAATGTAAGTTTAAGATGAAAAATGTAAGTATATGTCTGATAGTATGTGAGAGAGATGTTGATTTCCTGTTTGTTGCAGCCCAAATATGCTGCCGACTACTAAAGGCAAAATAACTTTTGAGATCAGCATGACTCTTGTACTCCGGGCCCTGCCATACTCCAATTTTCCTACCACTTTTCTCCATGGGAACTACTGCAAGGCCTTTTGTCTTGCAGCCTCTGATGTCATTGGGCCTTCGTTTGGCTGAAAAGCAGGATTTCCATATGAAATTCACTTTTGTTAATTTCACATTAGCCTTAGATACAGTGCCACGGGGTGCCAACACATTCATAAAAACAAATGCTGAGGCAGGCAGTTTATACCAATGTTCTCAAATTTAAGTAATAGGCCTCTTTAAAGGAGAAAGAATTTCTTGGTCCTATTAAGTTATAAGGTTGTTATCCATTGATTGAAATTATAGTTTTATTACTTTTTTAAAGGCTATTAGTTTAATAGAGACACCAACTTTATTTTTTCATCTTTATTTTTATTTTTTAGATGGAGTCTCACTCTCTCACCCAGGCTGGAGGGCAGTAGCACAATCTCGGCTCACTGCAACCTCCACCTCCCGGGTTCAAGTTATTCTCCTGCCTCAGCCTACCGAGCAGCTTGAATTACAGGCACTCGCCACCACACCTGGCTGATTTTTGTATTTTTAGTAGAGACGGGGTTTTGCCATGTTGGCCAGTCTGGTCTCAAACTCCTGACCTCAGGTGATCCTCCGGCCCCAGCTTCCCAAAGTGCTGGGATTACAGGAGTGAGCCACCGCGCCTGGCCAGCGACACCAACTTTAAATATTTTGCTAGGAATCCTCATGCTATCAAGAGTACAATTAAGACTCCCAGTTGTCTGAGGGCCTCAGGGAAGCACCGATCTTCACAGTGCTGGTCTTCATAATGCTGCCTTGACAACAGAAAAGTGGACAGAAAGGGTTTGGTTGCAGCAAGTGTGTGTCAAGTGTGAAATAATTAAATATGTATTTCATTACATTTTTAACTATATTTTTTGAATAGGCAATATATTCACATGGTCCAAAATATTATTTTTTTTTTTTTAGAGACTGGGCCTTGCCCGGTCACCCAGGCTGGAGGGGTGCAATCATGGCTCACTGTCGCTTCGATTTCCTGGGCTCATGTGATCTTCCCTCCTCAGCCTCCTGAGTCCAAACTTTTAAAAGTATAAACAAAAAAGTTTTGAGGTGTAAATCAATAAGTTTATACACTGTGCAGGAACTGGTTAATATCTGTACTATTTTTCATCTCTTTGCCAGTCAAGAAGGCGGATAATAATAGAAAGGTATGTAGAATATGTGGAGGACCATATTTATGTGTTTCTTGTCGCAGTTGATTTCAAATGCCTACGAGGCAATTTTTTAGAAACATGAATAAATAAATTGCAACGTTGTATACACCTATGCATACCTATGTAGATTCTCCCTTGTGACAGAAACTGAGTTTTGGATAGAAGATTTCCAATATTGATGAGAAAACACATGATGTGCTGGAATGGATGGATCTTCAGCAAGTCATAGATATGTTGCCTGCTGCGTCGCATAACATTTCAAGATACTGGATCTAGGAATTAGATTTGTGTTACTGGGAAGGCTTTGGAGAGAACAGATGTGAAATGCTAAGCCAAATGAGTGTGTGAGCTTTTCACATCTGTCCCTTTAATTTTCTGTATTTTTGCTTCATTATTTGCATCGTTGGAATGCTGTATCTGTCATATGCCAACAGATGGCAATATTATAAGATCATTTTTTTAAGATGGTTAAAATGAACGACATTCTCTGCTGTTCCCGGATTAGTCAGATGGAAGAAACAAGATCTTTATTGGTTGTCTCTTTGGTATTACACAATTGTATTTTTATAAATTTTTCGTAAGATATTACCAACATTTTTTTCATGTCACTGCTGCCTCTTTTTGACTAGTTTTTTTTTCCTTTTGCTTAACATTTAACTTCAGATTCAACCCATCTTTGCTATATTTTATGGACAAATCTTTATATATCTGCTTTGAAATGCAAATGAAAGCAAACTATTGGTATAACTATATTTATCAAGTAGTACTAAATTAGTATTAGCTATATGAAATGTTTAATGTCATCAACATTTGAAAATGCTTACACATTTGAAAATTCCTTTGCCTCTTTAGAGTACAAAATACAAGCAAATCACACTCATATTGCCCCTCTTCTTCTTTTTGTTTTTAACCAATTTTTAGACTGGCAGAAATGTTTTTATTTCAGAACCATGTGTTTGTTTGAAATTTGTAAACTCTTCCAGAAAGTGTTGTATTTTGGACTAAGCTTCTCTTCTTAGCAACTTAAGAATCCTGTCATCTGACCTATGATGGAACTTCTAAAGACATTTAAGGAGCTCTGAGTGCTGGCTGTTTATATGAGCATTGAGCAAAATCTTAAGATGGGAAAGAAATATTGTTGAAGGCATCCAGCCTGTATTGTTGCCCCAAGAAGGAGCACTGTTATCCCATAACTTCTGTTTATTTGTCATTTTCCTGGTTCCTTTCCCTGCACCCAGCTACCTCCGGGGCCCTTCGAACATCTCATGCAATGCCTCTTTTTGGGGGATGTAATCCATGTCTATCCACAGATTTTCAGACACCAACCATATGTCAGAGAGTTCAAATCTATCCCCAGGCCTGATCACGTTTGGAAGGGCTTTCCTGCATTTCAGGCTGCTGGAGACTTGGTGCCTGATGTATTTACCCACTGGCACCTCAAATTCAATTTGCCTAAGAAAATTATTTCCCTGGATGAACATAATCCATTTCCCACAGTGTTCAGGCTAGAAAATTTTTCCACCGTGAGTTCCTTAATATTTGAGTCCCAAGAGAGACTGCGAAAGGAAGAGTCTGAGAAACTGGATATTTATCACCCCTTTGGAGATTCCCAATGCTTCCCAATGTAGCGAAAGCTCAGAGAAGACTTGCAGAATGAAGTGGCTTTAACTCAATTTAACCTAGCATCTCCCAAGCTTATTTGAACATGGGACCCTTTAAAAAATGTAACCCCATGCTGTGAAACCAGTGCCTGGTGGAAACTTTGAGAGACACAAGGTAGGAGTCATCTTTGATTTTCCCTTTCTTCTCCCCACTTTGAAAATTGGGATATACTATACCTATGGCAAAGTGCACAAATATTAAACATATGGCTTGATTTCTGTATAGACACACCTGTGTAACTACCACCCAGATTAAAAAAAAATGGTGCATACTCTATGATTCTGCTTATATGAGATTTAAGACAGGCAAAATTAATCTACAGTGAAGAAGGTAGAATAATGGCTCTCTGGTGGTGGGCACAGGAGGGGGATGGGAATGCAAGATACAGACTGTGAAGTGGCCTGAGGAAACGAATGGGTTTCTGGAGCTATTCCATCCCCTCCCCACTTGCACTCACGTTCACCTGGATTTTTGAGATTATGGTTTGAATGCCTTGACTGCCTTCTTGCTTTCTGCTCTCACTGAACGCTGTCTTCTTCCATCCGCCCTTGCTGTCCGTGGATTATGTGTCTCCCTCTTCCTGGGCTACCCTCCTGATTACTGATGCTTCTCATATGCCTCTGGCATCAAGAGTAGATGTCACTTGCAGTGAAATCTCAGCTCAGAACCTCTTTTTTTTTTTTTTTTTTTTTTGAGATGGAGTCTCGCTCTGTCACCCAGACTGGAGTGCAGTGGCGGGATCTCAACTCACTGCAAGCTCCGTCTCCCAGGTTCACGCTATTCTCCTGCCTCAGCCTCCCGAGTAGCTGGGACTATAGGCGGCCAACACCAGGCCCGACTAATTTTTTGTATTTTTAGTAGAGATGGGGTTTCACCGTGTGGACCAGAATGGTCTCGATCTCCTGAGCTCGTGATCCACCCGCCTCGGCCTCCCAAAGTGCTGGAATTATAGGCTTGAGCCACCGTGCCCGGCCCTCAGAACCTCTTTTTTTGCACCACCCACATTCTGTGTTCACTTCATTTATTACACTTACCATGCTGTGCAGCCATGGTCTGTGATGCCTCTGTGTCCCCACTGGACTGTCAGTCCCTTGAGATCCCATTGAGCAGTCAATATCTTCATTGCTGTTTTAGCTCAAGTATGTGGTGGCATCTTTTCTTTTCTTTTTTTAATGAATCCAGAACAAGCCAATGAATCTTCCTGCTTCCTGTCTCAGTCTCAGCTTTTCATCCACCCTCAAGTCCAAGTCCTTTCTAAACTCCAGGCCTTGTTATGTGTATTACTCTCCCTATCATTACTCTTCAGTGGCTCCCCTGAGCTTTAAGAATGGAGGCCAGACCTCAAACTTCCTCATCTGTCACTCAAGGACTATGCAGACTCACTCCACTCAACTACACAAATTGTTTTTCCCACCACTCTCTATTGACCATTCTCTGTCCAGGGACCCAAGCCCCTTCATATCTCCTAGTATGGCAGGTCCTCTTATGCTTCCAGGCCTGTGTTTAGGCTTTTCCTTCTGCTTTTCATGCCTCCACTTAAGTTCTTTGAGTCTCAGTTCAAACATTCATTCATCCAACAAACTTATTGTACTTCCTACTGATTCCCAGGAACTATTACATGCCCTGAGATACAGAAGCGCGCAAGACCAACAAGATCCGTGAGCTTACATTTGAAGGCAAAGAAAGCTGGAAAATCTTATGAAGTAAGTGATTTTACATGTTAACGATGAGCTTTGTAGATCATTCTTTAAAGTAGTACAGTGACTGGCAGATGTTCTAACTAACAGCATCTTATTTGCTTTATTGAGCTTTGAAATTAAATTCTGGAATCTCTCATATGACTATCTTCTGTATTTTACATGTTGATCCTTTCAGTAGCTTAAAAATTATCCCATAACCTTGCTCTTAATAAGATTTTTACATATTTTTAAATAAGGGAAAGCATACATAAATCAGCTTCAGGTACAAAAGGTGAGCTATACAATCATGTGTTGTTAGTGACAGAAACAAGTTCTGAGAAATGCATTTTTAGGTGATTTAATCATCATGCACCTCATAGAGAGTACATACACAAATCTAGGTGGTCTAGACTACTACACACTGAGGTTATATGATATAGTCTATTGCTCCTAGGCTACAAACCTGTTACTGTCCTGAATACTGCAGGCAACTATAACACAATGCTATTTGCGATCTAAACATATCTAAAATTAGAAAAGGTGCAGTAAAAATATGATATGATAGTCTTATGGGACCACCATTGTATTTGTGGCCCGTCACTGACTGAAACATCATTATGTGGTGCATAACTGTATTTAATACTGCTATACAGCTTTTTAAGATTTTTAATTGTTCACCTTGAAGTAGGAAATCAAAGGGGTAGTTTGATGTAGCAGAAAGAGCAGTAGATCAAGAAACTTTAGTCTCATTTCAGTTCCTAACTCTTCTATTAGCTATGTCACCTTGGATAATTCACATAGCACATTGTGTTCATCTATAAAAGATATACTTAAAGTTGAAAATCTAAATCTTTCTCCAGTGTTAAAATTGCTGCAGCAAGTAGAAACAGGTAGAACTCTATCTTCCAAACTCATTTATGAAATTTGGGCTATCTTTATAAAAGAAATTAAAGTGTAGATTTTTTTTACCTTGCTGTTCTTAATGTTATTGTATGAATGACCTCAACATTGTTGACTTCAATGACAAATTCTCAGTCCTCATCTGTATTTGGCCTATCAAGGGCACTTGACCAATTGATAATTTCCTCCTTCTTCTTCAATCCTTTATTGTACAGTCTTTTATTTCCCCTTCTTCACTGACTGCTCTCAGTTTTCTGTACATGCTCCTCTATATCTTACTGACTTCTAAACAATGGTGTGACCCAGGGCCAAGCCCCAATTTTGTTTTCTATCTACATAGATTCCAATTACCATGTATTAGTTATCCATTGCTGCATAACAAATTGGCCCCCAAATTTACAGCTTAAGACAATATACATTTATTATCTTACAGTTTCTGTGGGTCAGAAATCTGGGCATAACATTACTGAGTCCTCTAACTTAGGGTTTTTCACAGGTTACAATAAAGTGTCAGCAGAGACTAAGGTTTCATCAGAAGGCCTGACTGAGGAAGGATGTGCATCCAAGCTCACGTGATTGCTGGCAGGATTCAGTTCTTTTCGGCTGTTGGAATCAGGGCCTCAGTTCCTGGCTGGCTCCTGCCTGAAGGCCCCCCTCAGTTCCTTGCCATGCAAGCTTCTCCAACATGGAAGCTTGCTTCATTATCCTTCAAGATCTACTTCTACCTATTCCTGCTTGCTGTAATCATAAAATCATTGATGTGTAATAGGCATCTCATAACATGTTCCACACTGAATTCCTGATTTGCAATCCATCTCCCCATCCCAGGTACATTCTTCCTGCAGTTTTGCTGTGTCAGTAAGTGGTGACTACATTTTTATAGTTTCACATGCCAAAAAACCTTACAGTAATCTATGATTGCTCTCTCTCACAACACATCAACTCATCAGCAAATCATATTGACTTCACTTTCAAAAGACTTTATATCCAGAACTCAACCATTGCTTGCTGCCTCCCCCAGTTACCACCCTGGTCCTGTCCACCAGCATCTCTTGAATAGATTATTGTAATAAGTCCCCAAGTTGCTTCTGTGCTTCTCCATTGCCACTCTTCATTCTATTATCAACATAGTGGCCAGATTGTTCTTGTTGAAAGGTAGATGAAGTCACGTCATTTTTCTCTTCTGAACTTCTCAGTGGTTCTTTGCTTTAGTCAGATTAACAGCCAATCCTTGTAGGTGTCTACATGGGCTGACCCTTTGTTTCCCTCCCTTGTCTCATCCCCTCACTCTCTATTCCAGCCACACTGGCATTCTAGCTGCTCCTTGAATGCACCAGGCATGCATTTAAAAATGTATACCCAGTATTTGTTTTAATCAGGTATGGCATGACTTATAGATACAGAAATGATTGTTATGAAGGAAAAAGTATTTACTCATGGTTCCTAGAAGCAGGAGACAATTGTAAGCCATGCTGGGCCACACAGGAAGCACCAGTGTCAGTCAGGAGGCAAAGGGGTGAGAGGAGGTATGGGGAAAAGCTTTTACTGTGATTTCCATGGGGAAAGGCAAGGCAGAGTAACCAGGCTTAGGATGGACCAGTCTGAATGATTTCAGCAGGCTCTGGAGTACAGAGGCTGTCTCTGGTTGTCTGATACATGGCCCTGGGGTGATTAGGACATGGGAATCTTGGCCCTCAGTGTAGGAGCTCAATAAAAGAGGTGGCTGGAGGTGTTGGCTTTGGGTTGGTTGATTTGCAAGTGAAAAGCATTGCTCTCTCTAGGAACTAGCTCACCCCAGGAGGGGTGGTCTCTCCAGGATCCAGCAAGGCCCCAGAGGCCAGACCATCAAAAATTCTAAAAATAAGAACATACAGCAAGCTGGGTCTGGTGGCTCACGCCTGTAATCCCAACATTTTGGGAGGTTGAGATGGGCGGATCACTTGAGGTCAGGAATTCCAGACCAGCCTAGCCAACATGGTGAAACCCTGTCTCTATTAAAAACACAAAATAAGCCAGATGTGATGGCATGCACCTGTAATCCCAGCTACTTGGGAGGCTGAGGCAGGAGAATCATTTGAACCCAGGAGGTGGAGATTGCAATGAGCCAAGATTGCACCATTGCACTCCAGCCTGGGTGACAGAGCAAGACTGTGTCTCAAAAAAAAAAAAAAAACAAAACAAAACAAAAAGAACCTGTAGGTAATATGACATGCTCCCATATCACACAACTGCACTTCTCATTTCTGTGTGAGTTCTGTCACCTCCACAGATATTTGCATGAATCGCTTTATCACCAAGTCTCTGCTCAGGATTGCTTATCCACCAGGCCTTCCCTGACCACCATCCATTCAATCTGGCCCTCCCTCCCTCAGCCCCATCATCTTCCTCTTATTCTGCTTTTCTGTTCTCTTTAGCACTTATCACTTTTGACATGTATTTACTTATTGTGTGTCTCTCTCAATTAGGATGTAAACTGTATTAGCATAGAGACTTTGTGGGATATCTCACACACACACACATGCACACACACACACACACACATCTTCCTCAGAAACTGAATAAATGAACAAATGAAATGCTTAGCTTAAGATACTAATTGTGTGGGCTTTTAAAATAAATCAAGCAGAAATAATGCTATACTGGACAGCATGACCTGGACATTAAAATGCTTTAATTCACATGGCACCTCCATCAAGATAAAGCAGTTAATCCTTTTACCTACACACCACACACTAATAAATATGTGTGTGTGTGTGTGTGTGTGTGTGTGTGTGTGTGTGTATATATATATATATCTATATATATATATATATATACACATTTATGAGGTAAGTCCACCTCCTGATTGAACAGCATTTGGGGAGATGAGCCAATGGGGAGCATGCTCCACTCTGATAGTGAAGAGCAGGTGGGAACCAATGGAGGAGAACCAAGTCTCCTTCGGGGTTCAAGATGTGGCTGGCCCTTGCTTTCTGTTTGGATAATGTCCAAGACACCTTCTGCAATCCCTAGAGTGGACCCTTGGCAGAAATTCAGCTCAATCCATCAAATCATGTTTGGAGGTGGACCAATGACATCATATTTGCCATCACACACATTTGTCCTCAGAGGATGACTGTGTGACTGAGAGTACCCTGCCTCACAGCCAGGGATGGGAAAATAAAGGAGTTGAATAGTTCATGCCTATTTTTTTTGCTTACTGGACAAGAAATATCCTTCTTTTTCTTTAATAGGAGTTAGAGTTAAGAATGCTGAGTTTGGTTAGTACAAGAGCTGGGTGAGAGGTGATGAAACTAGTGCATTTTAAATTACCCTGGCTCATCCAGATATCATAGTGTAATACAATGCATGCATCTTTAGGCCATAAATATGTCCCTGAAAAGTTGTGTGTGAAAATCAAATTCCAAATGCATTAAGAAATAAATATGAGGGGTTATCAAAAAGTTCATGGAAAATGAGTATTATGAAAAAGTTATGCATGGATTTCAAAATTTTTTCACACCAAGATAAGCCCATACTAACTTAATATAATGTGTCTGAATAGGATCTAGTTTGAGGCATTAAGAAGGATATGACATCAGTTTGAAAACAGCCCCTATCAGAGAAACATGAATTTTGCTAAAATCAAAGCAAAAGCAAACATCAAATTTATGATAAAACTTGGGTGGAAGAATGATGAAATGTTTGATGCTTTACAAAAAGTTTATATTGACTTTTTGGAGGGCCAAAGAAAAATAACATCTGCTTAGTATGAGAGTGTTTAGAGAAAGCCAAAGCTTTAGCAGAAAAAAAAGCCTGGAAGCTTCACCTGAGAGTCCTTACCCACGACAATGCTCCTGCTCATTCTTCTCATCAAAGAAGGGCTATGAGAGTTTCATTGGGAAGTAATTAGATCCACGTTAGAGTCCTGATTTGGCTCCTTCTGGCTTCTCTTTGTTTCCTAATCTTAAAAAATCTTTAAAGGACATCCATTTTCATTCAATAAAGTTTATAGTTTTTATTTGTATCTTTTAATTCCATTTTTTCCATGAACTTTTAAAGTCTTCTCAAGGAAGAAACATCTCCTATTTTAATAGTGGTTTACATCCTGAAAATATTCCATGCATTTTTACCTGTATGATTTCGCACATTTATTCAACATACTCTGAACACCAGCTGCATGACTGGCTCTAGGCTAGACATCAAGGACAAATGATCTAGGGAGGAAGATGATAATATGCTACCACTACCAACTAGAAGTCTGATGGCCTAGGAATGCAGAAGCTGAAGGAGAAAGTCATGTGAGTAGACTGGAGAGAAGGCTGGGGCAGAACCTGGAAGGCCAGGGTGGAGTTTGAATCCAACCTTATAGGAGCAATAAAAATGTCATTGAAATGTAAGACAGTGACATGATCCAATTTGTGACTCATTTCTTTTTCCAGACAGTCTTTAAAATGTCCTCCACACACGCAGAGGCTCACATCTGTAAACCCAGCATTTTGGGAGGCTGAGGGGGGCAGATTGCCTGAGTTGAGGAGATTAAGACCAGCCTGGGTAACATGGTAAAATCCTGTCTCTACAAAAAATACAAAAATATTAGCCGGGCGTGGTGGCACACTACTGTAGTCCCAACTACTTTGGGGGCTGAGGTGGGAGGATCACTTGAGCCTGGGAGTTTGAGGCTAAAGTGGGCAGAGATGGTGCCACTGCACTACAGACTGGGTGACAGAGTGAGACCTTGTCTCAAAAAAAAAAAAAAAGAAACACACCAAAAAATAAAACATCTTCCACCACACAATATGTTTATCTTTATTGTTTCAACTTTGATGCCTTCTTTTCTTTTTATATTTACTTAGCTAGTCATGGCCACCATGATAAAAAACAGTTGCTAAATTTAAGAATCTCTTTCTACTCTCAGCATAATAGCAGAAAACTCCTTGAGTACAAGATAAATCTGAGCTTGAATTGTAACTCTACTACCAATTATTTGTGAACATTTGAAAAAACCATGCACCTTCCCTATCTATTTCCTTATCAGTAAAATAAAGGAGTTGCTTCAGCACATTGACAGAATATCTTTTAGCTGGAAAGTTTTGCAGCCTTTCTCCAGGAGCACTGGGAGCTCCCAGTGATTTCTTTCTTTCATCGATACATAATATTTATACATATTTATGAGGTACATGTGATATTTCGTTATATGCGTAGAATGTGTAATGGTCAAGTCAGAGGTTTTAGGATATCTATCACCTGGAGATATTTCATGCATCATTTCTATGTGTTGTGAACATTTCAAGTCCTCTCTTTTAACGATTTCAAAATATACAATATATTGCCATTATCTGTAGTCACTCTACTATCAAATGTTAGCACTTATTATTTTTTATGATTATAACTTATTCCTTTTATTTAACCATATGTTTGTATCTATTAATGAGCCTGCCTTCACTGCCCCCACTCCCCACCCTTCCCAGCCTTTAGTACAGGGGGGCCCAACTCCCAGGCCACGGGCTGGTACTGGTTGGTGTTCTGTTGGGAACTGGGCTGCACAGCAGGAGGTGAGCAGTGGGTGAATGAGCACTACTGCCTGAGCTCCGCTTCCTGTCAGATCGTCAGTGGTGTTAGATTCTCATAGGAGCGCAAACCCTATTGTGAACTGTGCACGTGAGGGGTCTAGGTTGCACACTCCTTACAAGAATCTAATGCCTGATGATCTGTCACTGCCTCCCATCATCCCCAGATTTCCCCTGAGCAGAAAAACAAGCTCAGGGCTCCCACTGATTCTACATTATGGTGAGTTGTATAACTATTTCATTATGTATTACAATGTAGTAATAATAGAAATAAAGTGCACGATAAATTTAATGCACTTGAATCATCCCCAAACCATCCCTGCCCCCACCGGTCTGTGGAAAAGCTGTCTTCCGTGAAACTGGTCCCTAGTGCCAAAAGGGCTGGGGACTGCTGCTCTAGTATATATCATTATACTCTCTATATTCATGAGATCAGCTTTTTTAGTTCCCACATATGAGTAAGAAAGCATGAAATTTATCTTTGGGTGCATAGCTTATTTCATGTAACATAATGACTCCCAGTTTCATCCATGTTGCTGCAAATGACATGATTTTATTCTATTTTATGGCCAAATAGTATTACATTGTATATATATATATACTGGCCTCCTTTCCTTTCCTTTCCTTTCCTTTCTTTCCTTTCCTTTCCTTTCCTTTCCTTTCCTTTCCTTTCCTTTCCTTTCCTTTCCTTCCCTTTCCTTCCCTTTCCTTCCCTCCCTCCCTCCTTCCTTCCTTCCTTTGTTTTTGTAGAGACAGGGTCTTGCTATGTTGCCAAGGCTGGTCTGGAACTCCTGAGCTCAAGTGATCTTCCTGTCTTGGCTTTCCAAAACTCTGGGATTACAAGCATGAGCCATCATGTCCAGCCTGTAATACATGTTCTTTATCCATTCATCTGTTGATGGTCATTGAGGTTGACTCCGTGTCTTTGCTAGTGTGAATAGTTCCCAGCAAGTTATTAACAAATATATAGGCATCTGCTTAAGATGGCACCTGTTTTTGTCTTATAATCTCTATTATTGAGTCAATCTATACTCACCTAGATTTATCTACTGACACACATATCTGGACACTCTTGACCTTCCCCCATAACTCCAAACTTCAAAATATTCCCATGTTCATCTATGTGATTAAAAGCAGAAAAGACTGAGAAGATTAAAAGGAGCAGTTGCATTTTGTTACATGATTAAGTTTCATGATGCCAATAGAATTGGGCTGTTGGCCAAGCCTTATAATTGATGGGCTCGTTGGCCAATTAGGAGGAACACATAAACTTGTATTATTAAATGGTGTCACATCAGGTTTAACCGCTGTAAGAGCAGACTTGCCTTGGGTCAACCTTTGAGTGTTTGACACTCACAGTCATTACAAGTGTCTGACTGGAGGGAAGTTTAAGCTTTGGTTTTGCATTGGGGATCCCAAGAGAAAGAGTACCTACCACTTCCTCCTTGGCATGGGGTCCTTCAGACAGTTTAGGTTTTGACTTGTTGCCTGCTTTGCCCGCTTCTTTCTCCCCAAATATATAATGTGGACCAATCCAGTTTGGTCATAAGTCTATTTCCCTTTTTAAATATTTTGCAAAACATTCTGGTGCATGATTAAAGCTGAAACTTGGCACTTGGGCACAACAGGGGACACATTTGCTGCTTTGAATTTTATCAAGCAGCACACTTCTCCTCTGTCCTCCAAAGCAGCTTGGAGAATGTTCTCTAGAGTATGTATTTATTGCAAAAATATAGAGCCATGGGCCAGATTTTAATTCTGTTAACTTTTCTATGCAATGGATGTTCAAAAGAGCAATTCTGATTAAGTGTATACATAAAAGTTAGAAATTTGGAGGCAAATGTTTTCTAAGCTATAATTATTTCTCTAGATGTCATTTCTCTGGGGCTTTACCTATTAATTTAGATGGGAGGCCTACTTTGTATTTTCCATTGCCCATGTGGTTTGTTTATGAACAGTTTGTTTATGGAAGCTATATGTGTTGTTTTTAAATAAGATTGTGATATTATTACTGCCCATGGCGATCTCCAGCCTAATTTAATAATTCGCGTGGTACAGTTTCTTTAATTGAATTGTGTGAGTTGTAGATAATATGAGTGGCTCAAAGGTACCTGTTGTCTCAGAGCTCTGCTCATTCCCTCTGAGCAGGAAGCTGAAGTTTACAAAGGGATTGCTTGGTAAACAAGAGTTTAAAGAAACACCCTGAGAACAACAGGGACTGTTAAAAGCTCAGATAATATAATAATGTCACCCATAACTCTGGGTGTACAAACTGCAGATTTATGCAAGTAATTAATAGTGTCTTGCCAAGAGAGTCGGTAGGCTTTTCAAAAGGAATCTTTCTTTGTGTCTTTTGATATTTAAAGAGCTGTAATTAGAATGGCAGAGCTTTGAATCCTTTTTCCCCCCATCCTCTTATACACATTAATTTATGGACCAATCCAGTATTACAGACAAGCTAATGAAAGAACCACACGCTCCTTTTATAATTTTTTTTTTTACAGTTTCACTTGTGTGGATGAATGTAAAGTAGTTAATGCTATAAATAAGTATAATGATGTGTCTCTTCTCTCAATTGCCAGTTGTTGATGCTGTAGTCTCAGACAATAGAAAAAAAGAATTGAATTTAAATCTCTACCCATCATGCTTTCTTCCTCTCTCTTGTGCACCAGTTAGGAAATTCAAATGTTTCTGCCGTTATAAGGTGTTAAAAAAAAGACTTAAGCTGAATTTCTGACCCTTCTCTTTATTTTTAGAGTCAGAGAAAACAATTAAATAACTTCTGCCATTAGCTTAGGCTAAGGTTTAGCATCTTAGCTCCTCAGCAGGGTTCTCTTTCATGCTGGTAAGGGTTGGGAAGAGCACATGGACCCCTTGTCTTCTCCATGCCCTACAAGTGGGACTACACTAACAGCAAACCTTCAAATGTCCACAAAATTAGTTTGGCTTTTGGCTCCTTATGGGAGTACTTTGACCAGAACATATGGATGCACTCCCTAATATTTTTGAATGTTTCTTTTAATGTTTTGAAATGGTTTCCGCTTTTTTGGCAAACAGGCTATTTTTTTTCTTTTTGTATTTGACCTAACTAAAGGTATAAAACTTATTAGAATACTTTACTTAAACAGCCTGCTGAGTACAAGGCTAAGGTCAGGGCTCATGGCCTTCCAATAACTGGGGACCAAAATATGAACCACAGTTATATTACACTTACAGAAGTACTAGAGCCAAGACACTTCAAGTTCTTTCTTCATGCATATGATTTTTTTTAATTTTTATTTATTTATTTATTTATTTTTTTGAGATGGAGTCTTGCTCTGTTGCCCAGGCTGGAGTGAAATGGCGTGATCTTGGCTCACTGCAAGCTCTGCCTCCTGGGTTCACGCCATTCTCCTGCCTCAGCCTCCCTAGTAGCTGGGACTACAGGCACCTGCCACCATGCCCAGCTATTTTTTTTGTATGTTTAGTAGAGACAGGGTTTCACTGTGTTAGCCAGGATGGTTTCGATCTCCTGACTTCGTGATCCACCCACCTTGGCCTCCCAAAGTGCTGGGCATGCATATGATTTTTAATAAATGAAAGAATATGTTTCTTTTTTTTCAAACAAATTGCACGTGGTGCAGCACTCAGTTCTTGGGACTTAATGACACATTCCATAATACCAACATCATGAATGCCAAGTTTCTTTATCTATTTACTTTACATATTTCTTCCATAAGCTTAGACTTTGAACAGACTGAGCATCGTCTAATCCAAATTTTGTTATTTCATGGATACAATTGAGATGCAGACAACGGAAGTGGTGCACGAGGACCCAACAGATAGTTAGTAGCAAAGACAGCATTTGGGTCTCCGTTATCCATGAACAGCACATCCTTCTGTGGTCTAATCATTTGTTTTAATGACATCTGTCAGTTCAGCTGGGTCAGAGCCAAAACAGTCATTTTCCTGATTTCTCAGTTTGTTGACTCTTTTAAGCTGTAATTTTCTTGAGAGTAAAGGCCTTGTGTGTTTAATTTGCTCTTTATGGTACCTGGGAGAACTTTATGAAAATAATTAGAGTGTACGATGGACACCACACACCAGCAGCAACACAGCATAATTTTTAAAACCCAGCTTTGGGTACCATAATCTTGACACTGCAAGTGTTTTGGTTATCCACCTGATTCTGTTTAACAGTTCCAGGAGGGAACCACTAAATTTGAACCATTTTAATAGCAACGAGACTTCTTGAGAAAAACAGTGCCCACACAGTAGATACAATTTAATACGTGTTTAATTTAAGCATAATTTTGTGGACAACGATTACAAATAACATATAGCACTAAGGGCATTAGCTCCATGTTGATTTTATCAAGACCATGTGTTTTGTTGTCTTTTGGGGCATTGTTTCCTGATCCATCATGCTATTTCAAATTTGTTGAGTTTGGAAAGTTTCTTCCTTATATCAAAAATTGTCTACCAATTGCAAATAATTTTTAGATACTTTGTCTATATTTGCTTAAGAGGTTCAAACTAAGTATTGGGTGATTATTAACTATATTTCCATAGTAACAGTTACTGCTATTTCTTTTCTGCTACTTCACAGATCAATACCAGGAGGAAGGAGAAGACCTGTGATCTGTTTCTTTCCCTTTATGAGGAGATGGTGTACATGCCCAAGAAGGAGAGAAGACAGGAGGCCAGGCATGGTATCCTTGTGAACATGTCAGTAACCAGCATAACTTACTGGTTATAAATTATCATAAATGATAATTTATAGAAGGGAAGTTCTTATCTGTGGAATGTTTTAGTAAGATGTCTCTGGTTTAAAATGCCTACAGCAAACAAACTCAGAATCTGTGGATTTATGAGACACAACTTCCTAGAAGATGCCTCAGATGTAACTTTCTGGAAATAACTCAGAGATGTTTCCTAACCTAAAATGCCCCCTGCTATGAGAGAAAACTGTACTTCACCTGGAGAGCAGGTGAAGTATCTATTGTCTGGGCCAGAGGTACAACTGTGACAAAAAATAAGCATCTGGAGAGCTGTACTTGAAACATCAAACATCTCTTTGCTGTGTATGTGCATCTTAGTCATTTATATTCTCAAGCTTAAATTAGTAAGCTTAATACTAGGTAAGATCCTTGATTCGTGTGAATGTCTTGATAACCTGATCCTTTGTGTTAGCTCAGCTATGGTGCGAGAGAATGAGGACATTTGCTCTCTTCCAATGTTCTTTTTTGGTGAAACCCACTGAAGTAGTAATACTAGTCTGTTCCCTGGGAGTCATTACTTTCTATGTCTTGTAGTGAAGAAGATGGGTCTATGCGTGTACTTTCTTTTGTTTAGTGGCAGAAGAGGCCAACATATAGATTGGACATTACCTGATAATTTCTCTTCAGCTGTGAAGAAAGCATCAGCTCTTTTGATTCCTACTTTTGAAATCTCCAGAAATTATCTTACCCTTCCACCCAGATTTTCACTGTTTTATAATTTTTATTACCACTGTGTTTGTGAGCTATGAGTAGATGACAAATAGTGGGAGCAGTGTTGAGTTTTCTTTGGCATAGTTAGCATAGTCTGTTATTTATATTGTTCTTGAAAGAACAATGCTTTTTCTAATTATGAACTAAGCATTAGATTTAAAATCAGAGAAACGTCCCATTCTACTTCTCTAATTATCTTTCTGAATTTAAATGTGTAATTTATTTTCTGGTCTTCACTCTTTGAAAATGGAGTTAAAAATTTTCCTTTTGTGGTAAAAAATTTCAGCCTATTTGTGTTTGTGCCTTGTGGACATGCGTTTGTGTATGTGAGAGAGACAGACTGTAAAATCTTGTTGATCTTGGTTCCTTAATATCAGGTGGTAGATGTAATAACCAAATACTTTGTAATTGGTTTTTAACTAATAGCACAGCATTCTTTACGAATATTTGAGCTCAAATATTCAATAGGATCTCAATAAGGTAAGAGTAATTCCATTAGACTGATTGGCAGGCAGATTTCTGGAATACAGTCTGCAAATCCATATTAACTTTATTGATCTTTCTGGCTGCATTTTAATCAAATTACAGCTTTAGAGCAAGGCGCCCTTTATTTTGATATCTTTTTGTTTAATGGAAAGGTAACTTTTTAAAGCTGGAAAAGGCTTGTGGCTGATATGTAAAATTCTGGCCAAGGTCAGAAAAAATCAATTCATTGGCTTCTATAAAGATACAAAATCAAACCAAAGTAAGTTACAAAAATATATTCACCATTTTTACTTGTCTTTATCTTATATCTCTTTTTTCCCTAATTTGTAGCTGAAAGAAGAATCTTTAGAATATTTAAATGTGCAAAAATTAAGGATTATAATTTTAAAAGCATCTAACTTTAAGAAAACAAAATTTACCCTAGAGTTATTTCATACTATATTAGCTGTTTAAAGTTTATATTTGAATTTACTTCAGCAGTCATTTATTGAGTACTGCTAGGTACTGACCTTGGTATTAGAGAAATACCAGTAAGCAGAGCAGATAGTCCCCCTTCTCATGAAGCTTGCATTCTAGTGGGCAAGAAAGAAAATGAATAAACTCAATATGCAATTTACAAAATATATTTAAAACTGATAAATGATAAAGGGAAAAAAGAAAGCAAGAAAGAAGTAGTCTTGGTCAACTTGGCTGCTGTAATAAAATACCAAAGACTGGGCCACTTATAAACAACAGAAATTTATTTCTCACTGTTTGGGAGGCTGGGAAGTCCGAGATCAAGGTGTCAATAGATTGGGTCTAATGAGGGCCTGCCTCCTAGTTCCAAGATGGTGCTTTTTTTTTTGTCCTCACGTGACAGAAGAGGTCAGGGCTGTTCTCTGGGGCCTCCTTTATAAGGGCACAAATCTCATTCATGAGAGAGCTCTGTGGTCATCACCTAATTACCTCCTAAAGACTCCACTTCCTAAAAATATTATGTTGATGATTAGGTTTCAACATATGAACTTTGGGTGGACACCAACATTCAGGCCATAGCTGCAGGCTAGTGAGTTCTGGGAGATGGGGGCTATTGGACTTTAAATAGATTAATCAGGACAGACTTAAGAATGTGATATTTGAGCAAAGGAGGTTCAGGGAGTTTTGCGCCTCTTTGAAGAAGAGCAGAAGGAACAGCTAGTGAAAAGCCCCTGGAAACAGGAGGATATCTTGAGACTTTGAGACTCAGTCAGGAGGCAATTGTAGAAAAGAGCAGAAAAAGGAGGAGAGCAGTAGGAGATGTGCATGTGTGTGTGTGTACACAGGTTCATACAAATCATGCCTCATGGACCATTGTAAAGATATGGCTTACTCTGAGTGAACTGGGAAGCCACTGGAGGGGTTTAAGCAGAGGTATAATATAATCTGACTTCAGTAAATTTGAAGTATTTACTATTGGAGTAGGACAGGAAAGTCACAAGTAGATACTTGGGACACAGATTAGCAAGACTAGGTAAGACTAAAAGGATAATTTCGGTTGCAGTATTAAGAATTGGTAGCAGCAGGGCCCTGCGCGGTGGCTCACACCTGTAATTCCAGCACTTTGGGAGGCCGGGGTGGGCAGATCACTTGAGGTCAGGAGCTTGAGACCAGCCTGGCCAACATGGTGAAACCCTGCCTCTACTAAAAATACAAAATTTAGCCGGGCGTGGTGGCAGATGCCCATAATCCCAGTTTCTCAGGAGGCTGAGACAGGAGAATTGCTTGAACCTGGGGCAGAGGTTGCAGTGAGCCGAGATCGTGCCACTGCACTCCTGCCTGGGTGACAGAGTGAGACTCTGTCTCAAAAAAAAAAAAAGAGTTGGTAGAATCAGAGACACCCTTCTGGCAGATGTTAAAATAGTCCAGGCAGAGTTGATGGTGGATTGGATGAGGGTGAGAGTGATGTATGTGGCGAGGTGTGGTTGAATTCTGTATTTATTGCAAAGGCGAGTCAGTAGATTTTGCTGACAGCCTGGATCTGGGGTATTAGAGAAAGAGAGAAGTTAGAGACAATTCGAAGGTCTTTACCTCATGTCTGGAAGGATAGAATTGCCAATAACTTAGATGGGGATGAGTCAAGACAAAGAAGGTTTAAAGCTCAGTTGTGTGTATGTTAAATTTGAGTTGCCTACTGGACATTCAAATGGAGATGTCAAGTTGGCAGTTGAAATCTTGACTCTGAAGTTGAGAATAGAGTTCTGGGTTGGAGATATTATATAAATTTAGAATCCCTAATGAATAGATGGTATTTAAAGCCATCAGCTTGGAAAGGATCACTGGGGAAACAAGCGGAGAAGAGAAGAGGCACAGGAAAGAGTCCTGGGTAACTTCAATGTTGAGAAGTTGGGAATAAGAGGAAAGACTAGCAAAGGGTACTGAGAAGAGGTATCCAATGGGTAGACGGACAAACAGGTGAGCACGGTGTCCTGCAAAGCAAATGGAGACGGTGTTTCAGGGAGGAGAATAATCAACTGCCCCAAACTGTTGACTGTTTTGGGATATGATCTATTGAGATTCTACTTTGAGCATTTAAAAATTCTCTAGTATTTGCCATTTTGTGTACTGAAAAGGGAGAAATTACTATAACAACTATAGCATTAACACTATTTAAAATCAAGCGTTTTTCCTTTAAGAAGGGAGTAGGATATTCTTTTTTCTTATTTTTCTTTGGGAGAAATATTAGCATGAACTTGTATTAGTCTATATCTTTTACATGATGAGATATACATATATATGGCTATATATATATACACACACTCTATATGTATGTGTATATACATATACAATATCTCTGTAAGAAATACTGATTTTACTTGGATAAAATTCAATATTTAAAGTTTAATGATCAGTTAGGAGTGATTTCTTTAAAATTTGACAAAAATAGAAATGATTTCTTTCCACTTATGTGTTAATATAGAAAATGCTTACCATTTCTACATATCCAATCATGCACCACTGGTTCCCTGAGGTTATTTTTTGTAACTTGTCGTGCATTTGGAAAAAGAATTATTCATTTGCAAGTGTGTGAAATCCATAAGGCAAATGGGACATTGTACTAGATGATCTCTACAGCCTTACCCAGTTCAAAGGTTCTAAGAATAATGCTTATACCTCTGGCCTGCATTAAGCCAAGTTGGATGGGGCGGGGAGTTAGCAGCCCTTCAAATAAGCTGGATTAACCCCAATGCCATTTCTCTTAGGGAGAAGGCAGCTCAGCTTTTTAGAGCATATAGGTCATCGGCAAAAGTTAGATTATAAAAGTCTTCAAGTCACAATCATTTCATACAGTAATAGAACTGAATGTGATTTGGGCTTAAGAGTGAGGGAAATGAATTTTTAGTTAAGAGCCATGAAAATCAGCACTATTTCACATAGTTTAAATAGACTGCTATTCTTGGTTCAATATAGGCATTCATTCAGTTCAGTTTCCTTGAGTTCAGAGGCAATAAAAAGATACACATTTTTCTACAAATTCAATCAATTTTGGAAGGGCCTATAATTTTTAAAGCTTTTTTTTTGTTTAAATTGCATAACTACTAATTTTTTACTGCCAATTTCAAAGAGAAATATGAGAACGTAAATCTTGCCATGTCTGTTTTAAGCCTCCACAGAGAAAGCATGAGATGACATGATGCTAGAGTGGTCTTTTTACTTTTCAATCCTTTTCTAATGTTTCAAAGAGATTTTTAAATTGGGCAGAATCTTCCAAGAGTATTCGATCAGAAGTTTCCTCTTCAACAGGGACTCCTTTATTATTAGTATATTATAAACTGAATCTATCTGAGAATTCTCCAAAAGTTTGTCTCATTTAAAGAAATTTTCTTCCCAGTTGAAACTAGTAATGGATTAGGTTGATCAAAACTGTCTGAGAAAATGAAAGTTGATTCTATAAAGTAAATCTGAAATGTTCACTGTTGGAGTAGGATAGAAACTTCACAGGTAGATATTTGAGACACGAATTAGCAAAACCAGGTTACTTAGCACCTGACCTTCCAGAAGAGAATGAATCCACAAGCTTATTTCCACCTTAATTTGGGGGAGCAAGATGTTTGCTCTGCACATGAGTGGATGTCCACAAGGTAAAGTACCTCATTAAGAAGACCAAAAATTATTGGGACGTGTGAATTAGGAAGCAAGGATTGAATTAGAAAATGTTCCTTAAACACAAGCTTCTCTGAAGTGCCATAGCTATTTGGATGTTAAGACTATACAAGTTCTCTTTTCTCAGGTTTCATAATCTCCGCTCTTTCAAGTTAGGCAGGAAATTATCTTCTGTTTGGATTTTGGTGTGTCCGTGTACCTGTTCTTGTTGGAAACTGTGTTGTTATATGTTCAGCTGCTTGTGTTTGGAGCCTGAGATTTCTTCTGGGGAGCTCATCCTGGTGAAAGGAGCCCCCGGCCTGAATGACTGCACTCCTTAGTTGGAGAGGCAGCAGATGTTTTGGTTGGAGTGCTAGAGTCTAAAAGCCCCTTTCTTGAGGGGCTGCTGTGATTCATACGAACGGCCTCCCCATTTCCTGCTTCCCACTCCCTGCTCCCTACCTTGTCCTCTGCTCTGCTCCCAGAGGTTGGCGCCAGTGCCCACACTGTCTGGGGTGGGGTGTGGCTGTGGCTGTCCTCCTCCCAGGCTGGTTGCAGTGCAACACCTGCTAGTGACTCAGGTGGTGGGGTTCCTACCCCACCTGCCATCCAGGTGCCCAGTGCTTTCCCATGTGTAGAGTCTGTCCCCCGGTCGGTGCCCATCTGCTGTAGGCTGGAATGGGTTTGTGGGAAGGGATATTGGTCCTGGGGCTGGTGGAAGGGAAACCATTAGTTGGTGGGACACACATGCACACACACACACACACATACATACAAGCACACAAGCACACACATGGAGTCAGAGGCTCTGGGCCTGAGAGGTTCCACACTCACCCAAAGAGTATCTCCCTGCAGGAGGGAGGGAGGGTGACATTACATAGCATATAGCAAACATCAGGACAAGACAAGAGAGACTATGTAGAAAGGAAAAAAATTGTTTATTTTACTATCTTTAGTGGCCCTTTTTGTCCTGGTTTTTGAAGAAGGAGCCCCACATTTTCATTTTGCACTTGGCCCTGCAGACTGTGCTGCCGGCCTTGATGGCAATCATCATGCATAGGCAGTTACCAGCGTCAGCTGGTTTCTCCACACAACTAGCCAGCCCCATGCATTTCTCTGGCCAGCTGTCCCTTCATTGTTCATAGTGGCTAAACATTTTCTACCCTTCCCCAAATTATGCTCCTTCTGCCTCTACCTTCATCTCAGCAAACAGTGTTATCTCTTACTTTAGAGAAAATGGAATAGAAGTCACCAGATGAAAAACTCTTCACGGTTGTGGAAAAGGGGAATGCATACACTCTTGGTGGGAGTATAAATTAGTTCAGCCTCTGTGGAAAGCAGTTTGGAGATTTCTCAAAGAACTAAAAGCAGAACCATCACTCAACCCAGCAATCCCATTACTGGGTATGTACCTGGAGAAAAATAAATCATTCTACAAAAAAACAAAAACACATGAATTCACATGCTCATTGCAGTGCTAGTCACAACAGCAAAGACATAGAATCAACCCAGGCACCTATCAATGGTGGATTGGATAAAGAAAATGTGGCACATAGACGTCATGGGGTACTATGCAGCCGTAACAAAGAATGAAGTCATGTCCTTTGCTGCAACATGAATGCAGCTGGAGGCCATTATCCTAAGCAAATTAATGCAGGAACAGAAAACCAAATACCACATGTTCTCATTTATAAGTGAGAGCTAAACATTGGATACTCATAGACATAAAGATGGAAATAATAGACATTGGGGACTACTGGGAGGGGAGAAAGGGAAGGAGACAAGGGCTGAAAAACTCCCTATTGGGTACTATGTTCAGTACTTGGGTGATGGAATCATTAATACCCCAAACCTCAGTGTCACACAATAGACCCATATAACAAAGCTGCACATTTACCCCCTGAATCTAAAATACAAGTTGAATTTTTTTTTTTTTTCAGAAAAAAACTCCTCCTGGTCCTAACCTGTGTCTCTTCCACCTTTTCTGTCCTTCTTATTACGTGGGAGGAGGCATGCTTCTCTCTGTCTAATGTTTGTATCTGGCTGCACCCTACACTCCATCCCTTGCAGCCTTCCCAAGACTGAGCCTGGCTATCCCCCTCTCTTAAGATGTAGCACCAGGTTGTGGGAAGAGCAGGAGTTCTGGAGAAATTGTCTGGGGCTGGATCTCAGCTTTATCTCTCATTACTTGTGTGAACTTGGGCAACTCTTTTAACTTCCCCATGCTTCAGTCTCTCTATTTGACAACTGGAATAGCAACAGTACTTATTTCACTATGTTGTTATGAAGATTAAATCAGTTAATATTGATAAAGTAATTGGAAAAGGGCTGGCATATAATATGTGCTATACAAATGCTTGTTTAATAAAATTAAAGAAAAAAGTCTTTTCGTTAGTCTTCAAACCTGGTTACCCAGGTTGCTCACAACCATCTGTGTCCTTTTCCTGATAGCTTCAGCAGCTCCAGCAGCTGTCTGATACTTTCATGGCACTCTTGGGGTATAGAGGTTTTGGTCAGGTTCTCAGTGCATTGTGATTATAGACTCACAACCAATCTTGCATTGCTGGGGGCTAGAATCTCTGAAGCAATATGGCCATGAAGGTGGGCTGCATTCTCACTGCTCTCAGATCCACAGACTGCTATTCTGTTCCACTCCTAGCCAGGCAACAGCTCTTTCTATGATGGGTGAGAAGTCCTAGTCTTACTGATATTTATCTATATTCCAGAATCCTCTTCTCACATTTAGCTCCTCTAAAAACCATCTCAGTTATTCTAAGATATGTGTTGAAACTTAAAATGCCTACTGGGGTAAGGTAGTTAGTGTAAAAAGGTGAAACAGGTGAGTGTAGGAGACAACAGAGAGTGGTGGGGACTGGGTATATTTAAAGGTGCAGCCACTACACAGCTCCAGCTGATTGATGCCATGAAACTTGTGAACCTAAAGTTTGCAGAAGTTCCAGATTTTTCAAGAGAAGCTGGAAATTTAGTCTTACGTGAAATTGTTAAACTTTTTTGTGTTGGCAACTAATTCTACTTGAATAAAAACAGCATTTAAGCCAAACAAATCATGTCTGTAGGGTGCATACACTTCAGGCACGTCTGGTATGTGATCTTGGTCCTAAGGGCTTAGAGTTTTGAATGAGAAAAGCCATAAAGCTTATAAGGTACTTCTGTTGACATGGAAGAGAATCAGAGGGAAATATCAGGTATCAAAAAGTCCCCAAGTATTAATATTTGAAAATATTATCCTGCCACACCTTTCCTGATTCTCTTTATCTCTGCCATTCCAAACAGAAGTGATTAACCTCCTTATCCAAGTCTACATAGTTCTCTGGACAGGGATCTATTGGATTGCCCAACAGCACCACTCTATCCCAGGAGTAGCTTTATGTTTTCATACTGTTTGCTTACATATCTCTCTCACCCTGCTAAATCCCTTGAGGTGGGAGCTAATTATTAATTTTTGTTTTTCTAGTGCATAGTCCACAGATTGGCATGCAATATATGTTCTAAGAAGAGACTTGAAGGGAAAAGAACACTCTATGCAGGAAAAAAAGCACATGCAAGGGCAGAGAGTCATAAACCACCAATGGGTTTAAAAAAATCTTACAATGCTTTAGTTTTTTACGAGAATGAAATAATAGGGAATGAACAGAAGAAAAGAAGGCAAAACCATGCAAATGCTTACATATTATTTTAGCAGCTTACATTAATCTTTGGGTAAAAGGGAATCCATAAAATTATTTTTAAAAATAGTAATAAAATAATTGTATTTTATATTAGAAGATGGATCGAAGAGGCATATTTAGTGGTCTTTTGCTTCTGTGGCAGCCCAACATTGTTGAGTACTTTCTACATTTTATGAATATTCTACATTGTGAATTTTACCTTTCCAAACTATAATTCGGGAAACTCATATTCCTAGGCTCCCTTGAAGCTAGTGTACAGGTGTGTGATCTCAGTTACACCATTCAGAGGCACCTGTGCAAGACTTAGATTTGGAACTGAGCCATGATAGGAGTTGGCTAACTGGGAAAACAGCTCTTGTGGCAAGTACAGTGACAGACATATCTGGTTCTTTGGAAGCAGCTGTGGCAGAGTCTCTGGCATTGTCTTCATCCTCCCAGATGCCAGGAGGTGGTGGCGCTGGAGCTTTTACTGAGCAGCCCCTAGGGTATGGTTGGACATTGTTCCTGGACGCATAGCTCCAGAGCTCGAAGCCTGGCCCTTCTGCAGATTCTGCAGCTAACCAGAACATGAAGATTCTCTTACTTGCAACTAAGAACACTTACCAATACAAGATGACATCAATAAACATATTGCCATCTTTCCAATGAGGGCTGATTAGGGCTTGCATCAGGGAGGAATTATAGAGATGCATTCGGAGCACAAATTTGAAAAATGTTAGGAATATTTTACCAGATAGGTGTCACTGATCAGACAAAAAGGAATTTGAAAAAATGAGAACAAATCAGGACAAATGTTGAGGAGGAAAGAACCAAAGTTGAAGGATTTAATGCTGTATGGCCCCAGTTTCCACAAAACTGAGTGAGTCCCAGTCAAGTGCTGTGAGCTGCTGGCATAGGAATGGGCTTGGGGCTAGAGGATCATCAGAAACATTGAGACAGCCACAATGCTTCATGGCCTGGGAGTGGGAAATGAGGAAGTAAACAACTGGCTGGTCCTGGCTTTTAAGGGAGGCAAATTAATTTAAAAGGAGGTTGGTAGACTAGGTAGAATAAGAAAATGTCAAGTGGCCAGAGTAGCTTTCTCCTATTGTTCTAGTTCATGTCTGTATCCTCAGATGCTCAATAACTATTTGATGTAAGAAAGAATGAATCAGATGTTACTGGAGGTAAACAGATAGAAAGCCAGAGAGGAGAAATACAGAATTTAAGATCTTGCATCTAATGCTAGACCTTTGCTTTCTCTCATTTGCATACTAAATGTAGGGCTGCAGATGGCTTCATGTTATTACAGCTGCTGAATCAACTTATATTGGCTGCAGAATTCTGTTGCCCTTGCCACAGAAAATGACCTTGATGGATAGAAGAATTCTCTGGGCTCGTTTCAGAAGACAATAGCAAAAGAAGAATTAATTCAAATGATGGGTTAATATGTACCTTAGGCTCCATCAAATAATCTTGAGGGCAACTAGAAATCTTTTTAGAAGTCTGAGGTTAGAATTAAAAGCTCCTTAGATGCCTTGCTCACAATTCTATGTTGTTATTTTATTGTTTAGATATCACCAGCTTCTTTTCTAGTTTTGATTAGGTTGCCTAACATTTTGTGGTTTTCCTTCTTTTCTCTTCTGCTTTCCACACTTCCATTTTTAATAAAGAAAGATGAAAGCGAGAGTGTCTTTCCACCTATTTAAATAATTTTACCTTTGCATCGGCATGTTTCTCACTTTTCATAATTTGTGAAAATGTAACTATTATAACAGAAGTGCACAGCAGCATGTCTGGAAGTCTGTCTGAGATCATACAGCCCCTCGTCACATTCAGAAGATCCCAAAACGCCAATGAAAAGTATGCTGAATGATTCAAATAGGAGTTTGTGAAGAAAGGTTAAATGAATTGGGATTATTCATTCTGTATCATAAGGGAATTTGCTAAAAATAATATTAATTTGTCTCAGACAAAGTGATCTGTTTAAAAGAGAAACTATGACATATTTAAAAAATTTCCTTCTCTGTGAATCTCAAAGAGACATACCTATGTTAGCTGAGCTAAGGCAAATCCCCTTGGAAGTGTCTGATTTTAGGGCTGTATCAGGGTCTAACCAGGAAATGGGCACCACACAGATATTTGCACAGGGAAAGTTTAATGTGAAGAATTATTAATTATAACAGGGAATTGGAGTTACATGGGATTAACTAGGAGGAAGTAAAGAGAATGGCAAAGAATACAGGAATGGCAGATACATGAAGCAACCCTATTCCTAGGGCTGGGGCAGGGTACCCAAGAAGGAAGCTCTCTCCCAGTTCCTCAGGTACAGATCAAGTCCTTGCTGTAGAAGGCATGGCTGTGGTCCATAGAATGGCAGGGAAGTTGCTGTGATCATGCTCTGGTGGAAGTTGCTGGAAGTATACCCTCTAGGGTACCAGGGAAGGCTGTTGATGGGGAGGTGTGTCAGTGGAGCCACCCTGCTACAAAGCCTCCTGGTGAGGGGGTGCAAAGAGAAGCTACTGGCTTTCAGGTGCTGCTGACTGCTATGCACTGCAGGAGCTAGCCATGGAGAAGCTGTGAGTACTGTATGAGCTGGGCCCTGAAGATGCCGTAGGCACTGCCGGAGCTGGGTGCTGGAAGAGCCAGCTGTGCTTCAGGAGCCTTATGAGAAAGCACAGCTGAACCAGGAAGAAAACTGCTCCTTCCTGTGATGTCTCTCCAGTGCCCTCTACTGACAAAGTTTAATATTGTGCCAACTGGCAAAGAAAAACAAAGCATCTAGATCCATTTTTGCACAGCAGGCAAAGAAGGGTGATTTTGGAGATGAGGGAATAGATTGATAACTGGCACAAGGGTTATTTTTGAGATGGCAACAGGTAAGGTGTAAGGTGGGCTAAGAGAGAATGTTGGCTTTGGTTTTATGCTTTGTGGCCTCTCAGGATGCGGTGAGGAGGTTGATGTGATAATATAGATCCTGCATAATTCCAAACAATCTATCTCGGTCCTGCCAGTTGTTCTCTACAGAGCTTGCATTTCTTTTGAAAGAACCTATTAGCCCACTGGACTAGGTATTCTTTTACAGGTATTCCTGTTTTAGTTTTGAGGGGTATTGAGGATGTTTGTTTATTATTGTTGCCAATCTGAAAAAAAATCCTTTTTATTTTAGGTTAGTGTAGATTTTATGATTAAACCACTTCTGAATCTTTTCTTGTTACTGAATGTATAATTAAAGCAGCCTTGGACCTTCACTCTGTATAGTTGGGTTTTTGGTTGCTTATGGGGACAAGTCCAACCTCTGGAACATGGGTATTTACTTTAAAAATATTGTTTAAGTAGTAGCTATAGCTGGGGAATGAAACATTTCTTTCTTTTCAAACTTATTTGTGCCTCCAAAAATTGTTTCATTGTTTTCATAAATGAAAGAATAATGGGCATGGTACAGACTTTTTGGCACATAGTAGTCTCTCCTTATCCACTGTTTCTCTTTTTACAGTTTCACTTACCTGTGGTCAGCTACAGTCTGAAAATATTACAGTACTTTGAGAGAAAGAGACCAGATTCACATAATTTTGATTATAGTATATTGTTATAATTTCTTCTATTTTCTCATTGGTTCTTGTTAATCTCTTACTGTGTTTAATTTGTAAATTAACTTAACCATTGGTATATATGTATAGAAAAAACATAGTACACATAGGATTTGGTGTTATCCACTGATTCAGGCATCTGCTGGGGTCCATGGAGAAGGAGGGACCACTGTGTGTTCCAGAAATTGGGAATGAGATGATTGTGTAAAGAATCCTGTTGCATATCAGATAGCTTTTAATTGTTTGGTTTCAACAGAATTGCAGGAGACCCTCAGTGGCTTTTTAGTTGATGAATCATTGAACAAAAGAAAACTTCAAATGATATATCACTTTATGATACTTTCGAGAATAATTTAGAAGGTGTTTACAGACCAGTTGTGTTGCTATAACAAAACTCCTTCCATTCCCGTCTACTTATGTATGTGAACAAAGTTCCTCAGCACTTACATATTTGAAAGTGAAAAACAGAAATACAGTCTTTAAAAATGTGTCTCATCCTGGCAATGAGTAATATTCACCCACAGACACATGGGCTAATTAAAAAAAATGCCTCGTCTATCTCATTAAAAGCTATTTTTCTAATAACAGATTACTGTGGTTGGCAGAATTCTAAAGATGTCCCCCCAGGATTCCTGACCCCTGGTTATTCAGTCAAACACTGATCTTGGCACTGCTGTGAAAAAACTTTGCAGAATTAAATTTACCAATCAATCGATGGGTGAATTGACCTTAAAATAGAAAGATTATCTTGAATTATGGTGAACCCAGAGTAGTCACATGAGTCTGTAGAAGCAGAAGCATCCATCTGAGGGATGCAGCAGTGGAAGAAGAGGCAGGAGAGATGTGGAGTGAGAGGGATATGTTGTACCCTTGCTGGTCCTGAGACCCACCTGCAAGGACCAGAGGGCAGGTGCTAGGAGCTAAGGGTGGTCTCCAGCCCACAGCCAACAAGGAAATAGCACCTCATTCCTACAGCTGTGTAAAACTGAATTCTGCCAACAACTTGAATGAGACTGGAAGTGGATTCTTTCCTCAAGCTTCCAGAAGGGAATTCAATCCTGCTAACCCTTGATTTTTTGTTTGCAAAACTGAGCAGACTGAGACTTCTGACCCACAGAACAGTGAGATAACAAATGAGTTGTTTTAAGCTGCTAAATTTGTGGTAATTTGTTACAGCAACAATAACAACAAATAGTTACTTGTTATGTTAAATGGTATTTAAGCAACATAGTTAATGTATTTTACATTATTTTGATCATTTGTAATCAATAGTAATGTTTAAATTGACAACATTCTCAAAGAAAAATATCTTTAACATATAATTATATAGTTACAGAAATAAGTTTGATTTCAGTTTACATACATATTTTTCAATAGAAAACTATGATAGAATAATAAAAATATCATTAAACATCAATACATTACATTAAGACAGAATTATGACAGGACAGTAGAATGGAAATAAGTATATAAACAGCAAAAAAGGAATAATGTAAGAATTTTTACTGTTAAAGAAGAGCTTGTTAGTGGATATTTTATTTTGATTTTTATTTTTGAGACAGAGTCTTTCTCTGTCGCCCAGGCTGGAGTGCAGTGGTGTGATCTTGGCTCACTGCAATCTCTGCCTCCCAGGTTCAAGCAGTTGTCCTACCTTAGCCTCCCGAGTAACTGGGATCACAGGTGCATGCCACCACACCCAGGTAATTTTTGTATTTTTAATACAGACAGTGGGGTGAGGGATTTGCCATGTTGGCCAGGCTGGTCTTGAACTCCTGGGCCCAAGTGATTTACCTGCTTTGGCCTCCCAAAGTGCTGGGATTATAGGCGTGAGCCACAGATCCCAGCAGTTAGTGGATACTTTAGAAGTGAATGAGGATTTGTCAAAATCATACAGTATTATATTCCACTGAGTATATTTGAAAGAGTAAGCTCATAGTTTTATCTTAAAAATTCATTATTGACACTATCCTATAAATTATACATTTTGCAACTATTTAAATTTGCTGAAAACATTTTGTTATCAACTTAAAAATATGCAAAGGACCTCTTGGTCTGTCCAAATTCCTTCAAGGAGTAAGCACACAAGAAAATTTGAAGACCATTGGTTAACAGGACTCCATTTTCTGAGTTTACACACAGTATTAACTTCCACTGGGGTAGGCATGAGAAAGCTTGTGAAGTTCAGGAGGTTTTCTCATTCATTAACTCAATTATCCATTGAAGACTGATCAAACCTGTATAGAGGACTCACATTACATGTTTAACTTATATGTAGCTATATTCACTCAGCAAATTAAAATGGGGAGCATTAGGGCAGAGAAATAACAACTTGAATTGACCAGACAGCTCTGCCTGGTTTCCACTCAGTGTATGCATGTGTTGGGTGGGAGTGAGATAGTGTCTCTTGTCTTGGCACCTATCTTCATGCTTAGTTTTATTTTATTTTATTTTCCTTTAAGTTAAAAATAGAGACAAGGCCTCACTATGTTGCCCCCGCTGGTCTTGAACTCCGGAGCTCAAGCGATCCTCCTGCCTTGGCCTCCCAAAGTGCTGGGATTACAGGCATGAGCCACCATGCCTGGTCCATGCTGAGTTTTATACTACTGGCCTGTTTAAATATTCTCCCATTTCTCACATCATGGTCCTGAATACGAGCCAACTAGCTCCTCTGCTGCTCAAGTGAAGAAACAGCACTAGTCTCAGACCTAGCTCTCAGACATAATTCTGGGGGAAAGACACCATGCCCAGGAACTACATTATAAGATAAATAACCCAGGAATCCTGCCCTGGAGACCATTAAGTCAGGTTGTTTCAGTAAAAACACAAGAAGATATATGTCCACCCACTTTTTGATCTCTTGTCCTATAAGATTTAGCTGTCTGATGAGTTTTTACTCTAAGGGTTTTGAATTCATTGATACAATTTTTCATTTTCTGCCTCATCTTGAAGCTTGGTGTTCCTTCTCAATGTCTTTCTTAATGGTTGGATCATCTACTTAGTCACCTATCCTAAACACATAAGATCCTAGCCTCTTCGCTTTCTAGATCCCTTCAAGACACAGTCATATCCTGTCATGTCTGTTTCCCAAAAGTTTAAATTGTGTGCCTTCTTGCTGTTTGCAAATCCAGCCTCAATTAAGGTGTTCACTGTTGATTGTGTCCTGGTCTTCATGACTGTCTCCTCTGATTCAACCCTAAGAGCTCAGTACATTTGGACTTAAATGCAAATCTACCCATATCTTTTTTCCACTTAAAACTCCTTTTCATAACAAACCCAGTCTTTTATACCTTTCTCTCTTCATCTGATGCCATGCCTCTCCTGGAGCCATATTGATCAAACTTGCCATCCTGTTTCATGCCTTCATAGACTGTATCTTCTGTAAGAATGGGCTTTCATCTACCTTCTCCTTGTCCATCTGGACAACTCATCCTTCAAATATCATTGTGTACACGGTAGGAATGCTGCTACCAGTTACCACCTACCACCACCACCACTACCATCAGCACTAGAATTTATCAAGATTGAACACATTATGAGCTGAGAAATATGTTAGTCACTTTCCATATATAGATGTTGTTTATATTATACAACAACTCAATGAGGAGTTGAGAAATGAACTCCTTATTTTCTCTAGATTAGGAAGCTAAATCAGAGATATTTAAGAGAGTGGACCAGGATTCAGAACCGGGGTATGTGCTTCCAGAACTCATTGATGGAACCACTGCAATTTGGAGCCCTGCTATACAACTGTGCTGAAGGAAGGAGGCAGTTACTCAACCCCTTCCCAATGCTTCTTTTGTAAAATGAGGATCTTAATACCTTATTAGCAGGGTTCTTGTGAAAATTAGCAAACACTATTGAAAGGAAACTGCCAAGTCTTTATGATAAGTAAGTCCAGCTTCTGGAGATATTTTCTTTAATTACCCATAATATAGTTAATTTAAAGCTGGGAAAGTTTACTAAAGGCTAGAAAACAATAAAGAGTAACATCACAGGCAACACAAAACTAGATAATTTGACCCAAGAACTACAGATTGTTTGGAGGTAACATGTATGATCTAGGACTACCAGGACTGACTTACTAGTGTGTGATTTTAGCTGGCTTCTGAGGATTGGACTGTTCATGTGTAGACTTAGCTATGATGTCTATTTGGTAGAACTATTGTGAGAGTTGAATTTATTCCTAAACATACATTTACTGAGCCCAGAGCTAGGCATTCATTGATAACTGATACACAGTTTTTGACTTAATCCTCATAACAAAAGCGCTGGGGGTACTACTTTGATTCCCAATTTGCAGATGACAAGAGTAAGGCCCGAAGAGGTTAGGAAACTTGCGTAGGTCACATAGTTGGTGATTTCCATACCCAGGACTGGAACCCAGGCAACCTGGTTCCAGAAGTGTGTGCTCAGCCCATCTGCTGCACTGTCTGATGGTGTGAGTGGAGACACTACCGTCATGAAGCTTGCAGTTTAGGATGGTGCATATGTAAGAAAACAAAGAAATGCACAATTAAAAATAAAATAAGTGCTATGAAGGAAATAAACAGTGTGTGTGGCAAAGAAAAATGGGGAAGGGGTGTCTGAGATCCATTAGAGACAGTGGTTAGGAAAGTTTTCCTTGAGGAAAGTGATGTTTAAGATTGGATTAAATGAGAAGATGTGTTTAGTAAAGGGAAATCTGGGCACCCTGCTAATAATGTTCCCTTCCCTTTCCTTTCATATGTTGAAATAAAACATTTTTTTTTGACCCTGCATGAGCTCTCCCTGCTTGTGATTGCCCTGAGAGGTAGAACCCCAGGGAAGATCACACTTGTTCAGGTGGGAACTATGAAAAGTCACAGAGGACTCCCGGGCTTAAATAACTGGCACATAGATGCTTACACATTACTTTGTTTGCACATGAGATCTTTTATTAAATAATTGAGAAATCCTAGGTATTTACAGGTATTGTCATTTTGTGCCTTAACAATGTGTTAGATTTCAAAAGTATCAACTTAGTTTCATTGTTCACAATGGCTTTGAAATGGTGTTAAGGCTTCTGGAAATTCATTGAGGGTTAGCAGTGTCATTGCCTATGCTTTTTACTTCTAAATAATAGCTTATTTCTTTGGCAAACCTATCATTTCTAATTTAATGGGTAGTACTTCAGCAATTGAGCTATCTTTTTGAAAGCTACAATGGCAGCTAAAGAAATCCTAACAGAGAACTAAAATAAGATAAATGGGAAAGGGACATATTACCTCTTTTTGCTCATCTGGTTGTTATTGTTAATAATAATAATAAAATACCAGAGATTGATATAACTGTCTTTTTTAGCATCATTTAAAATATCCTTGGGAATGTCGTATAAAATAGCAATTGTAGCAGTGTGATGTAAATTATAGTATAGTAAAAAAAAAAAAATTGGCAGTGGTGGGTTCTGCCTGACAATTGCTGCCTGATATTTTGAAAGCAAAATAGTCACAAATGTATTTAGGCCATTTCATTAAAAAATGAAATTATGCTTTAGGTAAGCTTTACCCTTCATCCTCTTCCCCTGATTGTGATTCACTGATTCATGATGGATGAGCGTTATGGTGTGGCCGCCTGACTGTTAAGATGGCCTGGTGAGCTCTGCCTTCTGGTACCTATGCCCTTATGTGATCTTTTCCTCCTAAGTGTGAGCTAGATTTAGTGACTCACTGTAACAAATAGGAAATGGCAGAAATAAGGGGCTGTCTCTTCCAAGATTAGGCTGTAAAATATTATGAGTTTCATCTTGGGTGCTTTTCTCTTGTTCTTTCTTAGATCTCTCCCCTGTGAGAAACCAGCCACCATGTTGTAAGCAGCCCTGTGGCGAGGCCCACATGAGGAAGACCAGGGCTTGCCAACATCCTCTGAGTGCACATGGAAACAGATCTCTGTCCCTCCCCTCAAGGCCCAGCTGTGCATCCAAATGAGATCACAGCCTTTGTTGACAGCTTGACAGTCTCCTCATGAGCCAGAGAAATCAGCTAGGTGACTCTCAGATTTCAGACTCACAGAAACTGTGAGATAATAAACGCTTATTGCTTTAAATGCTAAATTTTTGGGGTTATTGATTATGCAGCAATAGATAAGATACATGAAGTGTGCAATGGGAATGATAAATTCTACAGTAGGCCCTAGGTCACTGTAAACAGGAGCCACAGTGATATAATCCCAAGTCTCCAGTGTGGCATGAGGCTGAGAGCATACTAGGGTTTATCTAACTTCTTGGTTTTGAGTTTCTTTTCATTTCCCTAGACTGAGGCTAAATTGGGATTTGCTATGGTGAGAATGTGTCTTCTAAATTTCATGTATTGGAAACTTTCCCCAAATTTATATATTAATGATATTTGGAGGCAGGACCTTTGAGAGATAATTAGGATTATATAAGGTCATAAAAGTGGGATCTCCATGATGAGACTCAACGCTTTATAAAAAGAGGAGGAAGGAACTGAGTTGATGTGCTCTTGCCCTCTCGCCATGTGGTACCTTCTGCCATGTTATGACACATTAAGAAGGCCTTCATCAGATGCGGCTCCTTGATTTTGGACTTCCTAGCCTCCAGACTGTAAGAAATAAACTTGTTTTCTTTATAAATTACCCAGTCTATTGTATTCTGTCATAGCAACACAAAACAGACTAAGACAGGGGTCTTCATTAAGAGCAACGAATATAGAATTTAGCCAGCTAAAGTAAATTTATTGGAAAGATGTCTGGAATGGGGTAGATGGGGTGGAATGGGGGTATAAAATCAACAGGAGGCTGTGAGCAGGCTTGGGAACCTGTTGGAGGCCGCAGAGTTCCAGAAGCCAGGGAAAGGAAGCATCACAACATTGTCTTAGCAGCAGTGGTTCAACACAGCAGCACTACAATACCTACCTTCTGATGCTATTTTCCATCCTTGCTTCATTCACTCAGTATTCAGAGCCCTGAAAAGAGCCTTCCATTGGCCATGCTTAGTTACCTGCCCACCCCTGGTTATATTGGTGTTGTGAAAGGAAGATGGGGGCTCTTTGGCCTTCCTGATGGAGGGCAGGCACCAGGGATGTAACCTTTGTGGCAGAGACTGTTACTGATAGAGTTGGAATGTTTGTCCCCTCCAAATCTCATGTTGAAATGTAATCCCCAATGTTGGCGGTGGGGCCTGGTGGGAGGTGTTTAGGTCATGGGAGTGGATGCCTCATGAATGTCTTAGTGCTGTCCTCATGATAGTGAGTGAGTTCTCTCGTGATCTGGTTGTTTAAAAGTGTGTGACGCTTTCTCCTTTCTTGCTGCCACTGTCACCATGTGACATGCTGCTCCCACTTCACTTTCCACCATGAGTAAAAGCTCCCTGAGGCCTCACCAGAAGCCAAGAAGATGCCAATGCCCTGCTTCCTGTAAAGACTGCTGAACCATGAGCCAATTAAACTTCTCTTCTTTATAAATTACCCAGCTTCAGGTACTCCTTTACAGGGAAGCAAAACAGCCTATTATAGTTACCACTTACCCATTGTCTGCTTTCCTCTTTTTTAGTAATAAAATTTATTGGAGCCACACACCCCATTTTTCCAGGCTCCCTCACACAGAAGTATGTGTATCTTAATTCTAGTCAATGGGACCATATGAGCAAAAATGGTTTATGCAACTTCTAGATTGTACCCTTAGAAGGAAAGGTACTTATTCTATTTTCATTTTCTCATTTTTTTTATAGTGGAATGTAAAGATTGTGGATGGCCATCCTTGACCTCGTGGACAAAGGCCATACCTTAAGGATGACAAAGAAAAAAGCATGGAAGGAGCCTGTGTTCCCGACACTATTGGCCTGCCCCTCAGGACTGGGGACCACCTTGAATGTCGTAAGAGAAGCCTACCTTGTTTAAATGAGCTTTTGCCAAAATAGCCTAGTCTGCATTCTGAGGCTGCAACCCCCGGGGGAACGGGAAAGCCCTGAAGGGTACTCAGGGTGCTACCAGGAGGGGAAAATGCATGCTGGGCAGCCAACAGTGGCCATTGCCATCACACTGTTTAGGAAGCACGTGCCATTTCCTGAGTGAAAGTTTTCTTTAATTTTTGGTGATGGTACTAATAGATGGGCAAATTAGAATTCCTACATTGGGCCTATGCCCTGGTAAGGCAGCTTTATGTTTATAAATTCCTCTGCCAACCAACGTGCTCTGCACCCAAGTTCTTACATCCTTCAACCTTTACCCATCCATGGGAACCTTATGCAAAATAACTCATAGGATCATGGAATTTTGGAGATGTAAGGGACATTAATGAGCAAATAGCTGGAACTGTGGCTCCCAACCCTGTTTGTTTAGCACAACCTCCAGGAAAGCTTGTTAAAAATATGGGCTCTTGTGTTATTTTTCATAAATAGTAATTGCCCTGGTCTGGAAGAGGATTCTATATCCTACCCCATTGTAGTTTAGCATGGTATGTGACTTGTTTTGGCCAATGAAACAGAGTGAAAATGATGTATGTCAATTTCAGGCAGAAACATCTAGAGCCAGCACTTGGTTTGCCATGTTCTCTGTGTTTCTTCTGCTCCTAGATGCAGCAGTACTCCAGATGGAGTTTGCATTATGAACCTGAATTCCAGGATGAAAATAACACGGAATAGAACTTAGCCAGCACAAAGTACGCATATGCTGTGAATAAGAAATACCCTTTTGTTATTGTAAATCACTGAGATTTTGAGGTTGTCTGTTACTTCACCATAATCTAGCCTAATATAAACACTAAACTAATATACTGCTCTACCATAGTCATTTAATTCCTGTTCTTTCTCCTCCTCCTTCCTCTATTTCAGTGTTTAGCAAACTTTTGCCTGCCTGTTTTTGTATGGCCTGAAAGCTAACCATAGTTTTACATTTTTACATGGTTGAAAAAATCAAAAGGAGAATAATAGGTCATGATGTAAAAATTATATAAAATTTAAATAAATATCAGCATTCCTTTTTTTTTTTTTTTTTTTGAGATGGAGCCTTGCTCTGTTGCTCAGGCTGGAGTGCGGTGGCACAATGTTGGCTCACTGCAATCTCTGCCTCCCGGGTTCATGCCATTCTTCTGCCTCAGCCTCCCGAGTAGCTGGGACTACAGGCACCCACCACCAAGCCCGGCTGATTTTTTTGTATTTTTTTAGTAGAGATGGGGTTTCACCTTGTTAGCCAGGATGGTCTCGATCTCTGACCTCGTGATCTGCCGGCCTCGGCCTCCCAAAGTGCTGGGATTATAGACATGAGCCACTGCACCGGGCCAAATGTCAGCATTCTTAAATAAAGTTTTATTGGAACACACACACACACACACACACACACACACGAAGAATATGGGCTCCTGCCCTCACCATCCACCACACTGCCACCGCCTCACTCAGTTGTGTCAGAAGTTCATTAGTTGTTCTCTGTGGGTTCTCTTCAGTTCTCCAGAAGATAAAAGAAGCCCTAAGTGCTCCTACATCCCTTGTAAAGAGGTCCCCAAGGAAATTCTGCCATTTCCCTTCACAGTTAATGGGGCTACCCTCAGGCATTGTCATTTGCTATGTCTTCATGGAGATCTATGTGGCTTGTCATCCTGCTTGCACAGGCCACTATGAAGCCCTTCGTAGTGAGGATCTTCCACGGGGGCACCATTCCCAGGCATTGCCCAGGCTTTCAAGAACCTCAGGCATTACCCAGGCGTGTAAGAACCTGAGGCTTGTTATCAAGTCATTTCCTCATCCCCTAGGAGGTTTTGGTGTTTTGGCCGGGCCCACTCAGAGTGGCCAGGGTCTCATGCACCTGTGGAAGCTGTAACCACCCATTCCCCAGTGTTCTGCATCTAATTACTGTCCCATGGTAGGTTCCCATGCCTTCCTATTTTACAATTTGTGTACAAAAGTTTCCATGCCCTCCCCATCTGAGGTTTCATGTGGATTCCCTTCAGAGCCTAAACAGTGAAAGCTGGTAACTTAACATCTCAGAAGGTGCAAATTGAAATACCCTCTGCGGGTAGTTAAGCAGTAACATACAGATTAATGGAGAGTGGGAGTGTCTAGTGAACTGCAGAGCACACACTCAGTCTAAATAGGTAGGTGTTACTTGTATTCTGCTGATCTTGTTGGTAATAAATGCCCAGTGTTGCCTAATTCTAATGACTTTTCAAGAGTTGTTGAAAATTTGGATTTTATAAAAGAAAACATGTGAAACACCTTTAATTTAAAATATTGGTAAATTGACTAATTTATATTTTAAAAACGACACTGTAGATTTTACATTTAGAAACCAAATTTACATTGTGGGTCACAGTTATAACCTCTGGCTAGAATTTACCAATACAGTCTGCCCCAGCTAACTCTCCTGGTGTGAAGAGGAAGAAATGGCTTTTGATTCAATTCCAAGGAATATAAAGCAAGAAAAGAAAACAAATGGGTGGATCACCTGAGGCGGGCGGATCATCTGAGGTCAGGAGTTCGAAACCAGCGTGGTCAGCATGGTGAAACCCAGTCTCTATTAAAAATACAAAAAATTAGCTGGACGTGGTGATGAGCACCTGTAATCCCTGCTACTTGGGAGGCTGAGGCAGGAGAATTGCTTGAACCCAGGAGGTGGAGGTTGCAGTGAGCCAAGATTGTGCCATTGCACTACAGCCTGGGCAACAGAGCAAGACTCTGTCTCAAAAATAAATAAATAAATACATAAAAGTAGATAAATAAATAACATGACATCCATTACTTTCTCAATCACTCTCTTACTTCAATAATCATGTTGCAGAAATTAAGTGATAAATTAATAATATTAATATACAAAGTATAGCACAGCGTGCCCTCACTTAACACCATGGATAGGTTCTTGGAAGCTGTGACTTTAAGTGAAACAATGAACAACAAGTCCTCGAATAATGTTGTCTCCTTCAGTGTTGTTTCATTGTAACACTGATGAGAAAAAAATACTGGTTTCATTATATGTCACTTTGCTTAAAGTCGCAGTTTCCAGGGATCTATTGAAGGCATTGAGGACTTACTATAGTTAGCACATGTTGACTGATTAAACAATGTATAAGTTTTATCTGACATCCTCGGGTCTACTTCTAGACCAAGCTTTTGGTTATGCTTTCCTATTTCTGCACTCTCGCCATACTCTATTATTGTGGGTTTATATTTGATAGGACACATCTTAGAAATGGCACAGTATATTGTTGAAGGACATTATTTTTACTCACTCATATATATTCAAATGTTTAGACAGATGAAATGATCATCCAGATTTTTCATTGGAAGGAGTTTATCTTGCACTTTACAAATGGGGAAACAGTCCCAGAAACATTAAATGGCTTGCTTAAAGTTTTCCAGTTAGTTGGCGATTGTGTCTGATTAGAAATGATATGGTAGGACTTCTTGTCCAGGTCTTTCGTCTACACTGAGCCTCTGCAACTCCCCCGCATCCTATTGGTGCACCTGACATTTTCCCCCTTCAAGTCATTTGTCATGATTAAGGTGTTATTTACAAAAGTAGTCTGTACGCACGTCGCTTTTCAAAATATCGTATTAGCATGGTACTCTATATTAGGTTCCCCAAGTTACACTGGGGTGTGGGGAGTGGGGGGAAAAAGAGAAAGGTCTGGGAGTGAGGCGTCTGGGTTGATGAGCAGTGCCAGGGTGGGCTGGGGAGGCAGAGAGCATGCAGCTCCCTGGTAAATGTACTACTGAGAGGACTGAAAGACAAACTTTACTATTTTCTTGACTTTTTCTCTGATCTGCTTTGTCACAATAGTAAAATCAGGGAGACGAGGAGAAAAGAATGAGTGTTAGAAGCAATTTGCTGGATGCTTCGACAAAAGCAGCAACATGAACCCAATTAAAAAGAAAAAGTAAGCATAGAATTTATTTCTATTCTAATAGATCAAAGCTAACTCCAACTTGATTTTTTAAAATAAAAAATATGTTGGTAAAGGTGTGTAAAAATTGAAACCCTTGTTCATTGCTGGGGAGAACATAAAATGATGCAGTTGCTCTGGGAAACACTATGGTGTTTCCTCAAAAATTAAACATTGAATTATCATATGATCCAGCAATTCCACTCCTGGTTATACACCTCAAATAATTGAAAGCAGGAACTCAACAGATATTTGTGCACCCATGTTCCTAGCATCTTTCTTTACAATTGCCAAGTGGTAGAAAGAACCCAAATGTCCATCAACAGATGAATGAATAAACAAAATGTGGTGAATACGTACAATGAGGTATTATTCAGCCTTAGAAAAAAAATGGAATTTGGATATATGCCACAACCTAAGTGAAAACTGAAGACATTATGCCAAGTGAAAAAGCCAGACATAAAATAACAAATATTCTATGACTCCATTTACTTGAGGTATCTAAGGTAGTCAAATTCACAGAGACTGAAAATGAATGTTGGGTGCCAGGGACTGAAGGGAATGGGGATGAAAGGTCATCCTTTAATGGGTATAGAGTTTCAATTTGGGATTCTGGAGAGGTTGGTGGTTATGATTGCACAACAATGTGAATGGACTTAATGCCATTAAATTCAACACCTAAAATGGTTAAAATGGCAAATTTTATGTTTTGTATTAATATATTTTAGCATAAAAAAAAGAATTATTTGTTTTCCCTCCCCCTAAGTAAAATTCTAAATCTTTGAGTATTATAGGCTTCTAGTTTGCATTTAATTTGCCTTTCTTTATTGGAGAATACTAGAAACTCAGGACTACATGTACTAATTTAACCTATTCCTCCTTTACAAGGAGGAATTGGGGCCTAGGTTTTGTAGTCCACTTTTAGTGGACACTTTTGGGGGAATATAATATAAAAATATGTGTTACAGTAATAATCTCATTATAATAATGTAGCAGTTCACCAACCTAAGTAAGAAATAAATGTAAATTTATTTTTCTGTAACTAAATTTTACTTTTGTATGCTAATATTCTGGGGTCTATAAAAACTTAATTTCAACAACTTCCTTGGTCTTCTATTTTTCTCTCTGATTCCATCATATTTCTGGGAGACTTAAACTACGCCAAAGACCTGGAAGGAGGGGCGACATTTGGTCTTAGCTGCCATCTGTCCATGATTGTATCCACTGAGGTGTCATTGAACCCACCTGGTCCTTGGCCAATTGTCTATAAAAGTCACTGCTGAGTCATCCTTTGCCCCTGCTCTCCAGGCCTCCTCAGGTTCAGGCTGCTGTTGCTGGTCATTTGCCAGCCCTCGAGCAGGCACGCAGTCATCCACTTCCAAGCCACTCCAGGACTCTGGCAACCTGTGAGACTGGCCATTCCTGGGCACAAGGCTCTGTTTACCTAGACACACCTTTATAGGACTCAGGCTGGATGGTGAGATCAGGCCACCTCCACCTCACAATGTTACATGGGGTTCAAACACCTCTTAGTGTGACATACAGGAAAAGTGGTGTGGAGTCATGGGCATGATGTTTACTTCTCTCTGCCCTCTTTGATTTTGTTAAGCCCTTTATTTCTACCATGAAATATCTGCCTGGGAGACCTAAGAAGTGACACATGAGACAGGCAAGAATGTTACCCAGTACTGAAGCATATGAAATCCTTCTCAGACGGGCTGGGGCAAATAACACCTACACCCTGGGTTAGAAGTAACTTGTTTGTTGAGATAGAGAGGGATAAACGTGGCAAAATGATAGTTTTGAAATATTGTCCTCACTTATCCCACTCTTTAGCTAGAATATCCCAAGTTTGTTTTCTTAGAAACATCAGAAGAAAATCAGAAAGAATCTGAAAGAAAAATAAAAGAGAATTAATTCTTTTTTTTTTTTTTAAAAAAAAGAGAGAGTAAATTCTTAGTGTTTGAGTGTCAAGGGCTAGACCTGCACTGTCCAACATGGTAGCTACCAGCCTATAGCAAGTAACTATTTAAACTTAAATTAATTAATGGTAAATAAAACGAAAAAGCCAGTTTCTTATGTGCTTGATAGATAAATGTGGCTAGGCTATTGTATTGTATGGCTCAGAATTACAGATCATTTTTACTATGGCTGAAATTGGGTAGTGCCAAGCTAGACCATGATACGTAATGAGTAAAAGCCAAGCTTTTCAGCCTTTGGGATTTGAAAGGATTTCCTTGGCTGGGAAAAGAAAAATGGATGGAGGGAATATAAGAAAGGAAAGAGGATGGTGGGCCATCTGGTAAGGGTGGAGTCCACATCTGGAGGGACCCAGTCTCTATTGGGGAATGCTGCTCACTGATGCCAGCTAGGAGCTATGGAGGAGCTGAGTATTGTCTGGAAGCCATCTAGTCTCCAGTCAAGTTTTCATCATATAGAGCCCACCTTGAGGAAAAGTGTTAGGTGTTTTTCCCCATGTCATGAGTCGTGGGACGGTTCGTTTGCTCACGTCTGGATTCAATACACTGACAGGGTCTATTTGAAGTGTGATGTTGTGGGCGCAGGGGATAATGGTGTAAATTAAGAGGGTGGTAGGCAAGTTGCTCAGTGCTGTTTCTTTAAAAGAGCCCAACAAAGTCATGGTCAACTCTAGAAGATTCAGCATGTCACTGTCCAGAATTATTTTCCAGAGGTTCCCAGAGGGTCCCAGTTAGTTGACTAGCCATTATTGCATCTGAGGATTGTGGGGATAAAAGGTAAAGATGCAAGTGGTTGGTGGATATACTGTTGGGAGGGTGTCTGTCCATCTTAAGCTCTGCCCTAGTCAATTCTCTTGAGTTGTAATTTTCCTGGATTTTAACGTGGGGCTCAAAATGGATCTCAGATTGTGCCTAGAAGACTCCTGATTTCCTTGACCCACATTTATCTGGCCTCCTCTTTCCCTTTTCCAAGAGACCCACTACCTAGTTTTAACAAATGTTAGATTGTAATCTTCACAAAGCCAGAACTGCTCCCTGTCCCCTTTGTCCCATTGCCGTCAGCTCAGTGCCATTCACCAGGTCCAGTGGAGGCAAGGGCAGAAAGGATGCAGGTAGGCAAGAGTGAAATATCAACCTGGGCCAGCTGGTCAAGGACAAAACAAACAAGCAAGCAAAATATCCAAGAACTGATGTTATTGTCTATGAATTATTTACAGCTGAATGGAAAGGTTGCATATAACAGTTTTTGAATGTTTTCAGATAGGAATTATTGTGACCGTGGCTTCTCATTCATCTTTGTCAGAACTGACCCAAAATTGTTTTGTGAAGTGAATTTCATCTTTGGCAATGGTCTTTCTTTGCACTATTTTCAAGTTGTGTTTTTATATTTAGGAACTTGTCCTCATTAAGCTCATCAACTTCGACCCAAAGATATCACTGTATCAACAGTTAAAGAGCACAAGTCTGGACATTAACCAGAAACACGTAATGCCCATGCTCAAACTGGATGCAGCTATGGAGCCACCTAGTCCTCGCTAATGTATAAACGAGAAAAAAAATCCATTCCAAATGTTGTAACTAGCCTGTTTCTTGTTCCAAGCAACAGAAAAACCACTCTGGCTCAAAATTTAAAGTGGAATTTATTTAAGTAATACTAGGGTAGCTCATGTAAGTGGAGAAACAGCTGAAAAAACAAGCTACAGGAAGGACAGGAACCAGAGAAGCTTGTGAGACTTCAGCATCAGAAACGATAGGAATTTCTCTCTAGGGTGCTGCTGTATGATGATTCAGCTCCCACACCCTGAAGACTCTGTATGTCTGTTCAAAATTGAAATTCAGGGAGGAGAGTTTTGTTGACTTGCTTGAGTCAGGCATCTCTATCCTTGGATTAGTGAACTGCAGCCAGTGGACATTGGGAGGTGTGTGTAGGTGGGCATGGCCAATGAGGGACCCGTGGGCCACCACCTAAATTATGTCTAATACTCTGATATGCTAGGTTATGCCCTCTGTTCCTCTTTGCTCCTGCAGATTCATTTCCATCCTTCTCTTCTCACTCTGTGTCACAGGAAGTCGACCACTACAGACTACATCACTTACTCATCTGTGCCAACTCTTCTGGCACCAACAGGAAAATCAGACGGTAAAGAGAAGAGACATCAAGATATTTCTTTCCCACCTTCTCCTGGCTGTAGGGCTGCTTCACTGGGAGCAAGTGCCTTCCTCCACAGCCACAGCTCCACTGGCAAAGCCATGTCCCTTTGGCTGCAGGAGTTTTAACAACATCCTAATACCGCTAGATTTTGGGTGCCAAAACACCCTTCTTATTTTGCTCTTATCCCTTCCCACATCTTTATACATAGCTTTTTTCTTAAAGTCTATTTGTTTAAACCATCTGGGTGAATTCTAGTTTATTCCAGAGGCCTGACAAGTAGAACCCCACTACACCATACTAAAAGAGAGTTGTATACCTGGCCAACACTATATTGACCTTTGTAGAATTGTAGAGTTTTGTTGTAAGAACATGTACCCCACTTAGGGGAATGTGTAAGATTCAATATTATTAGATAAATACTTACCTGTTTGCTATTATCATGTTGTTGGGATGTACAGGGAGCATGATTCTGCTTGGTCAGGATTCCTTTAAGGAACCACCCATCTCCGATTCCAAGTCCATGTGGTTTGGATGCCACAAATTCCACCCTACCACCAGGAGACACAGAACTTTTCCTGGGCAGAAGCTGTGGTGGAAGCTGGGACTTTTTTTTAAAAAAAGGGAATCTATTCTTCTTGGAGTTGCTAATCTGGTAGAATTTACACCCGGAACTGCTGGGGGTCACTGTCACTTCTGAGTGGGGAGTCTTTTTGCAAATGGGGCCACACAAAGGAAAGGCCGCACGGAGATATGGGGAGAGATTCCTGACAACACTGTGTGAGTGCCTGGACCGGCAACACCTGAAATCATAGATTAAGAACTTAAATTTTTAATTTTCTTAGCTTACACATTTTTAGTTATATGAGTTCAGTAAGTTCCCTTTTATGCTTAAGCCAGTTATCATTTGCAACTGAAAGAGTACTGACCACTACAACATATTAAACTTTATGTCTTTTTTTAAAAGATGGCCCACTGTGAACTAGCTGGAAATGCCTGATCTCCCTTGGTTTAATGGAGAGGAAGGGATCCAAAGGCTTAGGGAGATTGAAATGGTGGAGTGAATTAGTCACTTTACACCTACTCATCCCAGCTGGGAGAGTCCAGAAGATATACCCTCGATCAATGTTTTGCAAAATAGATTTGTGAGGGCAGCACCTGCATCTTTGAAGAGCCCTGTAATTGCTCTTCTCTGTATGTCACATCTAATCGTGGGAACCGCAGCTACTCAACTACAAAATATAAATACAACAGGAATAATTGGATCGCAAGGTGACAGGGGCCAATTGGTGGCACTCAATCATCAAAGGCAAGGTGGGCGTAGCTACCGTAGTGGACAGCAGAAGCAAAGCAGCAATCAGAATAGTCTGACTCATATACAGCTATGGCATTGGCTAATTAATCACATTGTTCCTAGCAGTGAAATTGATAGGAAGCCTACTGCATTTTTCTTTCTTTTCTTTTCTTTTCTTTCTTTCTTTCTTTCTTTCTTTCTTTCTTTCTTTCTTTCTTTTTTCTTTCTTTCTTTCTTTCTCTTTCTTTCTTTCTTTCTCTTTCTTTTCTTTTCTTTTCTCTTTCTTTCTTTCTTTCTTTTTTTTTTTGAGATGGAGTCTTGCTCTGTTGCCCAGGCTGGAGTGCAGTGGCATGATATTGACTCACTGCAGCCTCTGCCTCCCGGGATCAAGCGATTCTCCTGCCTCAGCCTCTTGAATAGCTGGGACTACAGGTGCCCACCATCACACCTGGCTAATTTTTGTATTTTTAGATAAGACAGGGTTTCACCATATTGGCCAGGCTGGTCTCGAACTCCTGATCTTGTGATCCACCTGCCTGGGCCTTCCAAAGTGCTGGGATTACAGGCGTGAGCCACTGTGCCCGGCCCATTCCTATAATTTATATAAGCAGAAAAATTCCAGGTCGAATGGACAAAAGACTAATTTCAATTATAAAAACAGAGAATGATGGCCCCTCAATCAGTTTCCAGACTTGAGCCAGTTTACAAACCCAGAACCCCTGGAATGAAGGGGAGGCCGGGTCCCCTTGAGGAATGAACCCACTATACTACTGACAATTTATGCTGTTAGTTTTTCTCCCATCCTTCCCCAAGGAGACCTCCAGCCTCTTACCAGGGTAACTGTGCACTAGAGTAAGGGAAATGATCAGATATTTTAGGGACTACTGGACACTGGCTCTGAGCTGATGTTGCTGGGGCAAATAACACCTACACCCTGGGTTAGAAGTAACTTGTTTTTTGAGATAGAGAGGGATAAATGTGGCAAAATGATAGTTTTGAAACATTGATTCTAGGGGACCCAAAACGTCATTGTGGTCCTCCAGGTAAAGTAGGGGATTATGGAGGTCAGGTGATTAATGGAGTTTTAGCTCAGGTCCAACTTACAGTGGGTCCAGTGAGTCCCCGGACTCATCCTGTAGTCATTTCCCCAGGACCAGAATGTATAATTGCCAGAGACATACTTAGCAGCTGGCGGAACCCCCACATTGGCTCCCTGACTGGTAGAATGAGGGCTATTATGGTGGGAAAGGCCACATGGAAGCCATTAGAGCTGCTGCCTCTACCTAGGAAAATAGTAAGTCAAAAACAATATTGCATCCCTAAAGGGATTGCAGAGATTAGTGCCACCATCAAGGACTTGAAATACACAGGGATGGTGATTCCCACCATATCCCTGTTCAACTTTCCCATTTGACCTGTGCAGAAGACAGATGGATCTTGGAGAATGACAGTAGATTATCATAAGCTTAACCAAGTGGTGACTCTAACTGCAGCTGCTGTACCAGATGTGGTTTCATTGCTTGAGCAAACTAACACATCTCCTGGTACCTGGTATGCAGCCATTAACTTGACAAATGCCTTTTTCTCCATTCCTGTCCATAAGACCCACCAGAAGCAATTTGCCTTCAGCTGGTAAGGCTGGCAATTTACCTTTACTGTCCTTCCTCAGGGGTATATTGACTCTCCAGCTTTGTGTCTCAATCTTATTCAGAGAGACCTCAATCGCTTTTCGCTTCCACAAGATATCACACTGGTCCATTACATTGATGACATTATGCTGATTGGATCCAGTGAGCAAGAAGTAGCAAACACACTGGACTTATTGGGGAGACATTTCCATGCCAGAGGATGGGAAATAAATCCAACTAAAATTCAGGGAACTTCTACCTAAATAAAATTTCTGGGGGTCCAGTGGTGTGGGGCTTGTCGAGATATTCCTTCTAAGGTGAAGGATAAGTTACTGCATTTGGCCTCTCCTATGGCCAAGAAAGAGGCACGATGCCTAGTGGGCCTATTTGGATTTTGGAGGTAACACATTCCTCATTTGGGTGTGTTACTCTGACCCATTTATCAAATGACCCAAAAGGCTGCCAGTTTTGAGTGGGGTCTAGAACAGGAGAAGGCTCTGCAACTGGTCCAGGATGCTGTGCAAGCTGCTTTGCTACTTGGGCCATATGACCCAGCAGATCCAGTGGTGCTTGAGGTGTCAGTGGCAGATAGGGATGCTGTTTGGAGCCTTTGGCAGACCTCCATAGGTGAATCACAGCGGAGGCCTCTAGGATTTTGAAGCAAGGCCCTGTCATCTTCTGCAGATAACTACTCTCCTTTTGAGAGACAGCTCTTGGCCTGTTACTGGACTTTGGTGGAAACTGAACGTCTGACTATGGGTCATCAAGTCACCATGTGACCTGAACTGCCTATCACGAACTGGGTGCTTTCTGACCCATCTAGCCATAAAGTGGGTCATGCACAGCAGCATTCCATCATCAAATGGAAGTGATACATACATGATCAGGCTGGAGCAGGTCCTGAGGGCACAGGTCAGTTACATGAGGAACTGGCTCAAATGTCCATGGTCTCCATGCCTCCCACCCTGCCTTCTGTCCCCCAGCCTGCACTGATGGCCTCATGGGGAGTTTCCTATGATCAGTTGACAGAGGAAGAGAAGACTAGGGCGTGGTTCACAAATGGTTCTGCACGATATGCAGGCACCACCCGAAAGTGGACAGCTGCAGCACTACAGCCCCTTTATAAGACATCCTTGAAGGACAGCAGTGAAGGGAAATCTTCCCAGTGGGCAGAATTTTGAGCAGTGCACCTGGTCGCGCACTTTGCATGGAAGGAGAAATTGCCAGATGTGTGATTATATGCTGATTCATGGGCTGTAGTCAATGATTTGTCTGGATGGTCAGGGACTTGGAAGAAGCATGATTGGAAAATCAGTTACAAAAAAATTTCGGGAAGAGGTATGTAGATGGACCTCTCTGAGTGGTCAAAAACTGTGCAGATATTTGTATCCCATGTGAGTGCTCACCAACAGGTGACCTCAGCAGAGGAGGATTTTAATAATCAAGTGGATAAGATTGATACAGAGAGCTCCACCCCTGGGCCTGTGCCCACGGACCTAGGTGAGGACCGGCACTCCTGCCTTTGCACCTAAATGTTGCATTTCCCAAGGCCGCCCTGGCCCACCATGCCCCCATCCTGTGTCTACAAAGACCCTCGAGACCCTAGCAGGCAGTCACATAAGTGGCTGCTTGTTGAGAGGAGCACATCAGTGGAGGAATACATGGGCAGCTGGATATCAAGAGGAAAACACTGGTGTAGGAGATGCTGGCATGCCAGCAGGCCATCAGCTGGTGGAATGAGGTGGAGTTTGGCCAGGGGAGTTGGAGGAGAGCCCAGGCCACCAAGCAGCCCGACCCCAAGGGAAAACCATCTCCCTTCTGGCTCCCCCATCTGCTGAGAGCTACTTCCACTCAATAAAACCTTGCATTGATTCTCCAAGCCCATGTGTGATCCGATTCTTCTGGTACACCAAGGCAAGAACCCTGGGATACAGAAAGCCCTCTGTCCTTGTAATAAGGCAGAGGATCTAATTGAGCTAACACAAGCCACCCATGGACAACTAAATTAAAAGAGCACCCTGTAACACACGCCTGCTGGGGCTTCAGAGGCTGCAAACATTCACTCCTAGACACTGCTGTGGGGTCAGAGCCCCACAGCCTGCCTGTCTGTATGCTCCCTAAGAGATTTGAGCAGTGGGGCACCGAAGAAGTGAGCCACACCCCCATCACATGACCCGCGAGGGAGACAAGGGAACTTTTCCCATTTCCGCTGGGGACCGCACCTGGATCCTAGAAGGTGAGTATGAACGAATGTAAAACTGTGGGGTCTGCCTCTCTCTTCCAAAACTCTGCCATCTCTCTCTATTTCTTGTGGGTAAGAAGCTCTGTCTTCCTTCACAGAATTTTTTTTTTTTTTCCAGACGCAGTTTCACTCTTGTTACCCAGGCTGTAGTGCAATAGCACAATCTCGGCTCACCTCAACCTCCGCCTCTTGGGTTCAAGTGATTCTTCTGTCTCAGCCTGCCGAGTAGCTGGGATTACAGGCATGCACCACCACACCCAGCTAATTTTGTATTTTTAGTAGAGATGGGTTTCTCCATGTTGGTCAGGCTGGTCTCGAACTCCCGATCTCAGGTGATCCGCCGGCCTCTGCCTCTGCCCTAACTGGGATGGTCAAAACCCCCAGAGTTTGTCTCTTTTCTCATGGTTTGAAATGGCTCTTATCTCTTCCTTTATAATGTTAAGAGTTTTGCTACAGGCTGCAGCAAAGTTACTAAGTAAAATGAGCATCTGGCCCAGGCTCCAAAGGTATATATCAGACCAACTGTTCCTAGAGTTGCCATATATGCCTCCACCTCCACAGCCGCAAGCACGCTCGGCTCAGGGCACCTCTCCTTATCCTTTCCCCTCCCAGCTCGGGTGCCTGGGCATGTCCACAGCAGACAAAGGCTGAGCCCAGCAGCCACGGAGGGATGGGAGACCAGGAGAAAGCCGCAGTGGTAGCCATGACCCCACAGGGCTAATTGACAAATGAATATTTCTCGCCTGCTGTGCCAATGGAACCTTTCTTCCCCTGGGTATTGATGTGGTATGTACCCATGAAGCAGGGAAAACCTGGAGAATAGGAATTAACCAGGGAGGTGGTTTTCCCTTGGGGTCGGGCTGCTTGGTGGCCTGGGCTCTCCTCCAACTCCCCTGGCCAAACTCCACCTCATTCCAAAGAATTCAACCCCGTCTGAACCAGGGGAAAGATGTAAGGATTAGAAAGGCCCAGTTACACTAAGCAAGGGTTTCTTCCTCAGAATCTCCCTGTTTTGCCACTTAAGCTGTTATTCTCTTTTTCCTTTTCAAAGTGAGAGGGCTCCCCACTTCCAACTCTGTTTCTGATAGAGAAGTTAACAGAGGAGTGACCCCTGCTGGCTGATAACTGCAAATTGGGCAGGGCGCATTTGAGACACTCTAAACACATAAAAACAGCCTCTAAAATATCTTTTCAGTCCCAAACTCAATTCTAAGCTTCAGGCTGAGGCCCTAGAAAGGAAAACGAGGTCTGAAGGATCGAAAGACAGGCAACAGGCACAATGTAAATGAGCAGGACAAATTTCTGCCAACTGAATCCCACCCCACAGAAGGAGGCCATGCTTCATGGCATAAACAGGCCCAGGGCACTCAAAGTTTGCTGATACCAGGGAGAAATGAAGGCATAGGTGAGGGTGGTTAATTCCTATTCTCCAGGTTTTCCCTGCTTCATGGGTGCATACCACATCGATACCCATGGCTGGCACCTGCCAAGGTCACCAGGGCTGAGGGATAAGTGGTGGGGAGTGAAGGGAGGATGCTTGCTTTCTCTCTCCATCTCACCCGGAGTTTTCACTGAGAGAAGGAAGAGAATGAGGGACGTCTCTATCCTCTGTCTTTCAGAATGGGCAACCAGGTCTCTTCACCACCCCCAGCTTATACTCCTCTGGAGTGTATCCTGAACCACTGGGATTGCTTTGACCCTCAGAATCTGGAGGAAAAGCACCTCATAGCCCTCTGCACAAAGGTTTGGCCAAATTATGATTTACAGGAAGGACTGGCTTGGCCTCAGGAAGGAACCATTCATTTGGATACAATTTGGCAATTGGAGCTTTTCTGTATATGTGAGGACAGATGGTCTGAGGCCCCGTATGTGCAGGCTTTCTACACCTTGCAAGGCAATCCAGATCTTTGCCGACAATGTAGGATCGATCCAGCCTTCCTGTTTGCCATCTCAGGGAAGGCTGCAAGGGGCAAACCCAGGGAATTAAAGACATGAGTCCCAGAGGCACCCCCAGCAGAGGAGCCAGCTTCCCCCAGACCTGCTCCTCTGGGTCCACCCCAACCTTCCTATTTAGCTTCAGCCTGTCACTTACCCGCTCCTAGAAATCCTCACTCTAAACAAGCTCCAGTCTCATTCTTGCCCCTCCAACAGATGCCCAGTGAATTTGGGTCCAGTAAGTTCCAGATGCCTTTTTCCCTACAGGACTTAAAGCAAATTAAGGGGGAGCTTGGAAAGTTTTCAGACAACCCTGATAGATATATAGAGGCTTTCCAGAATTTCAGTCAAATATTTGAACTCTCCTGGAGAGACATTATGTTACTTTTGAATCAGACCCTGATGGACACTGAGAAGGAGGCTGCTCTGCAAGCAGCAGAGAGATTTGGGGATGAGCTTTGCCTCACATATAGCATCAGAGAAGGGGGCAAATATTATCCAACTGGAAGAGAAGCAGTACCAGTGAATGACCCTAAATGGGATCCCAATGACGAGGTGGAAGACTGGAAAAAGAGACACTTTCAGGTGTGCATAATGGAGGGCTTACGTACAACTAGGACCAAGCCTCTCAATTATACTAAGTTGCCCAGGATTGACCAGGGATTTGATGAAAATCCCACTGCATTCCTGGAAAGGCTAACAGAGGCCTTGGTAAAGCACACCTTTCTATCTCCTGATTCAGTTGAGGGACAGCTAATCCTAAAGGATAAATTTATTACTCAGGCAGCTCCTGATATCAGGAGGAAGTTGCAGAAATAGACCCTGGGACCAGATAGTACTTTAGAGGACCTCCTGAAAGTAGCCACCTCAGTCTTCTACAATAGAGAAAGGAAACACAGGAAAGAGACAGAAGCTTTAATGGCTGCCAGGCAAGCCCACAAACCCTAGAATTCCCAGGGTGCACCTGTTAACTGCTAAAGATACGGCAAGAACAGTTATCTCTCTTCTAAAAGTTTAACCGCTCTAAAGTTTAATTTCTTTCACCAGGGTGAAACAGCTTGGGGTACAATGTTCTTGTTAGTATATTTTACTTCTTGTTTCTGTAATCTTTGGCATGAAATTCTTTCCTTGTGTAATACACATGTTTAACCTGTGCATACTTACCATTATAAAACTTGTTATTTTCCTCTCACTTAGAAGCCATCAAACTCCAAACAGTCAGGCAACCAGAGCCTCGGATGATGGTTCCCCTTTGCTAAGAACCCTTAGATAGAACTCTGGGAGGAATCTGACTGCTGTTTTCTGCAAAACAATGCCCCCTGTAAGCAGGAAGCACTAAGTTCTGTTATTGTCTATATTCTAAAGGCAGTTAGATGTACCTCTTCAGAGGGGGGATGTGATATGGAAGGGGAGGAGAAGGGCAGGTCCCCAGTGAGGGTTCCACCCCCAGGCCTGTGCCCACATACCTAGGTGGGGACCGGTGCTCATGCCTTTGTGCCCAAATGTTGCATTTTCCAAGACCACCTTGGCCCAGCACGCCCCCATCTTGTGCCTATAAAAACCCCTGAGACCCTAGCAGGCAGGTACACAGGTGGCTGGATGTCAAGAGGGGCACATCAGTGGAGGAGCACACGGCAGCCGGAGGTCAAGAGAAATGCACTGGTGCAGGAGATGCTGGCATGCTGGCAGGCCATCGACCAGTGGAACGAGGCAGAATTTGGCCAGGGTAGTCAGAGGAGAGCCTGTGCCACTGAGCAGCCCTGCTCCAGGCCCAGTGGGGCTTCAGGAGCTGTAAACATTCACCCCTAGACACTGCCTTGGGGTCGGAGCCCCACAGCCTGCCTGTCTGTATGCTGCCTGAGAGTTTTGAGTAGCAGAGCACTGAAGAAGCGAGCCACACCCCCATTGCACAAACTGTGAGGGGGACACAGGAACTTTTATTGTTCCAGGATGACCCATTCTGTGGACAACACTCAGCTTCTTTCCCCAGCCACCCCTGTCATCATCCAATGGGCCCATGAACAAAGTGGCAATGGTGGCAGGGATGGAGTTACACATGGGCTTAGCAACATGGACTTCTGCTCACTAAGGCTGACCTGGCTACAGCCACTGCTGAGTGCCCAATTTGCCAGTGGCGGAGATGAACACTGAGCCCTCAATATGGCACAATTCCTTGGAGTGATCAGCAAGCTACCTAGTGGCAGGTTGATTATATTGGATCTCTTCCATCATGGAAAGAGTAGAGGTTTGTCCTCACTGGAATAGACAGTTACTCTGGATATGGGTTTACCTATCCTGCACACAATGCTTCTGCCAAGACCACCATCCATGGACTCACAGGATGTCTTATCTACCATCATGATATTCCACACAGCATTGCCTCTGACCAAGCCACTTACTTTATGGCTAAAGAAGTGCAGCAGTGGGCTCATGCTGATGGAATTCACTGGTCTTACCATGTTCCCCATCATCCTGAAGCAGCTGGATTTTAAGAACGATGGAATGGCCTTTTGAAGTCACAATTACAATGCCAACTAGGTGACAATACTTTGCAGGACTGGGGCAAAGTTCTCCAGAAGGCTGTGTATGCCCTGAATCGGCATCCAATATATGTTTCTCCTATAGCCAGGATTCATGGGTACAGGAATCAAGGGGTGAAAATGGAAGTGGCACCACTCACCATCACCCCTGGTGATTCACTAGCAAAAGTTTTGCTTCCTGTTCCTGTGACATTATGTTCTGCTGGCCTAAGGGTCTTAATTCCAGAGGGAGGAACGCCGCCACCAGGAGACACAACAATGATTCCATTAAACTGGAAGTTTAAAGATTGTCACCTGGACACTTTGGGCTCCTACCTTTCAGTCAACAGGCTCAGAAGAGAGTTACAGTGTTGGCTGGGGTGATTGACCCCACTATCAAGATGAAATTAGTCTACTACTCCACAATGGAGGTAAGGAAGAGTCTGCACGGAATACAGGAGATCCATTAGGGTGTCTCTTACTATTACCATGCCTTGTGATTAAAGTCAATGGGAGACTACAACGGCCCAATCCAGGCAGAACTGCAAATGGCCAAGACTGTTGGGGAATGAAGGTTTGTGTCACTCCACCAGGAAAAAACCCATGACCTGCTGATGTGCTTCTTGAAGGCAAAGGGAATACATAATAGGTAGTAGAAGAAGGTAGTCCTTAATACCAGTACGACCACGTGACCAGTTGCAGAAACGAGGACTGTAATTTCCATGAGTATTTCTTCCTTCTTTTGTTAAAAACATGTTTGTGCGTGTATACACTTATACTAAGAAAATATCTTCATTTTATTTCCATTTTCCTTTATCATGTGACATAAGACTTATTGACTTCATATCAGCATTTAAATATTGTTAACTTTACATAATAACATTTGGGTTGGGGATTGGAGCATTTCTGGTTGTACAAAAGATAGTTGTATTATGTTACGTGTAATTATGACCTTATTATTGTCTTAATATTATGTATGATCTCAGGAGATGTGTATAAGTTCAAGTTGACAAGGGGTGGACTTGTGACAGTTAATACTGAGTGTCAACTTGATTGGACTGACGGGTGTAAAGTACTGCTGCTGGATGTGTCTTTGAGGGTGTTGCCAAAAGAGATTCAGATTTGAGTCAGTGGGCTGGGAAAGGCAGATCCACCCTTAATCTGGGTGGCACCGTCTGATCAGCTGCCAGCATGGCCAGAATATAAAGCAGACAGAAAAACATGAAAAGACTAGGCTGGCTTAGCCTCCCAGCCTACATCTTTCTCTCGTGCTGGATACTTCCTGCCCTTGAACATCGGAGTCCAAGTTCTTCAGCTTTGGGACTCGAACTGGTTTCCTTGCTCCTCAGCCTACAGATGGCCTATTTTGGGACCTTGTGATCATGTGAGTTAATTGTCCTTAATAAACTCCCCTTTATCTATCTATCTATCCTATAAGTTTTGTCCCTCTAGAGAAACCTGACTAATACAAGCCCCACAAAGGAAAGGCAGCACTGACATCTGGGGAGAGATCCCTGACAACACTGTGAGCATTTGGATCGGCAATACCTGAAATCATAGATTAAGAACTTAATTTTTAATTTTTTTAGCTTACACATTTTTAGTTACATGAGTCAGTAAATTCCCTTTTCTGCTTAAGCCAGTTTGAGTTGGGCTTTCTCTCATTTGCAACTGAAAGAGTACTGACCACTACAACATAGGAAATTTTACCTCTTTTTTTTGAGAGTCTTCAAGATAAAATTTTTTGGAATCCTAGATCCAGGAATGACTTTTTTCCCTTCTGAGTAAATGGTTTGTTTTATGGATACTGTATATCATATAAACAATTCTGCTTTGGGCAGAAAATTGGGAATCAAATTTTGGATTCACTTCTAATCAGTGAAGGGCTTTACCTTGTCGTCGTTGTTGTTGTTTTTAAAATACACCAACATTACTCATGGCTCTATCTTATTTTTCCTACTTTTATTATTCTTTTGCCCTGGTTCCATCACCTTTTAAATTTTATCTTGCTTTATTTTATCTCTGTAAGCTTGTCTAATTAATTTTTTTTTTTAGCAAAGGCAGTATATAAATAAATAGGCTAAAAGATGAGAACATTCTGTATGATTCTGTTTACGTTTCTATTGTCAACCAAGAACATCTGTTTCTTTTGAGAAGATATGTCTTTAGTGTATTACAAACATCACTGCCTGCCTGTAGGAGATAATGTGTATAATCTTGCATTTCTTAATAGGCTTGTGACTTTACTTAATTATCTTTGCCAAAAAATATTATTGTTTTGAGGGGAGAGCACAGGGTCTTATTTAGGTGGTTATATAATTTCCCCTCACAGTATAAATGTAAACAGGACATGAATGCATAGATTTACTATAAGTGGGCCACCACGTAGGGATGTCAGCCTAAATTACTGGGTTCAGCATTTATCCTGTAACATCTTAACATTTTGTATACGTGGTTCCATAACTGTGAGATTCTGTGGTCAGATGATGTCTTCTCCTTTCCCACGCTTTCTTCATACAAATTCTCTTGCATATCCTTTTGTTCCTTGGTTTCTATAAAGGTCCATCTCTTTCTTCTTAAAGAGATATTTCTCTTTAACACTTGGACAGGCATGCTATGGCCAGTTCATGTGCCTACTATGGTTCAGTAATTGCTTATGATTTCAGAACCACCTACCACAAGGCCCCTAGATTCTGTCTCCCACTTCCACTGTTCCCAGTACCAATTCTCATTCTCAGCCACGCTTATCTCCTCTTTTTTGTTCAGAGCAGAACTGTGCTCATGCTTTCCTCCCACCATAAGTGTCATCTTCAAAAAGTCCTTCCCCTTTCTCTATTCATCCACATTCTACTATTTTTCAAGATTGAACTCCACAAAGTTCTTCCCAGGCATTACGCTCTGCACAGGTCTTTCTTGTCATCAAACCTTCCTGGAGTGCATGCTCAGAGGCTGGCATCACATTATGTGTGATACATTGCATGCATTTTCCTCTAAATAGCAATTAAATATGTGCATTTGTTTTATGTAAATATTTTGTTTCTCAAGAATAAATCTGGGCCAGGCACAGTGGCTCACGCCTGTAATCTCAGCACTTTGGGAGGCCAAGGCAGGAGGATCACCTGAGGTCAGGAATTTGAGACCAGCCTGGCCAAAATGTGAAACCCTGTCCTACTAAAAATACAAAAATTAGCTGGGCGTGATGGCACATGCCTGTAATCTCAGCTACTTGGAGGCTGAGGCAGGAGAATTGCTTGAACCTGGGCAGTGGAGGTTGCAGTGAGCTGAGATCACGTCACTGCACTTCACTGGGTGATAGAGAGAGATATTGTCTCCAAAAAAAAAAAAAAAGAAAGAAAGAAAAGAAAACAACTAAAGCATCTTGAGACGAATATTAGGTCTTTATTTATTTCTTATCCCCCAAGTATTTAACACAGTGCTAAATGCACAGTACATATTTAATGAAAATAAACTAAATGTACTGTGAATTAGGAGACCTGAAATTTAGTGGCAAGTTGTTTTTGGTTAGCTATCTGACTCTGGGCTACTCATCATTTTACCTTTTGAGTCTTCTAATTTCTCATGTAAAATAGGAAAAAATAAATGTCAAGGACTTTGCTAAAAGAAAAAATTAATCACATGGGGCAGCTAAGGGAATGCACATAAACAAATAAGGGCACACTTTTCTTCTTTGTCTTACTAATGATTGAGAGGGAGCCTGGGTTCGGTACGGAAGGAAATCCCCAAGACCGGTGTTCTACTCCTAAGCATGCACCCACGTGCAAACTTGCAGGGTCCCTGACAGTGAAGTGTGGCTGGGAAACTGAGTTCTGGCCAGTGGAATGTGAGGAGGTCATGTGTTCCCGTCTAGTTCTAGCTCACAAAAATTCTCTCATGCTTACTTTTCTCTTTTCTTTTCTTTTTTTTTTTTTTTTGAGACAGAGTCTCGCTCTGTCGCCCAGGCTGGAGTTCAGTGGCACAATCTCGGCTCGCTGCAACCTCCGCCTCTCAGGTTCAAGTGATTCTCCTGCCTCAGCCTCCCAAGTAGCTGGAATGACAGGCACTTGCCACCACGCCTGGCTAATTTTTAAGTAGAGATGGGGTTTCCCCATGTTGGCCAGGCTGGTCTTGAACTTCTGACCTCAGGTGACCCACCTGCCTCAGCCTCCCAAAGTGCTGGGATTACAGAAGTGAGTCACTGTGCCCAGCCCTCTCATGCTTTCTTTGCTCTCTTTTCCTATCAGCTGGTGGAATATAGAGAGCTGGGAGGACCTGGTGTGGGTGTTCTCTTCATCTCGTGGGTACACCGCTGGGTGATATTTCCTGGATTTTAGTATAGTTAGGTGTGGCCAAGCTTTGGCCAGTGGAATTTGAACAGAAGTCCCGTGTCCAAATCCCATGCCTGGTCTATAAAATCTTCCCATCCATAATCTTCCTGCTTTCTTTACTCACTGAATAGATAAAAATTCCAGGGACCTGGAAGAGTGTAGGGCCACAAGCTGGAAGTAGCCTAGATCCCGAGGAACATCATGGAAAACAGTGCCCTCACCCCTTCCCGTGAGGTAAGTCAGGAGCTGGGATTTCAGGGTTTATTTATTTTCTTAATAACAGCCAACATTATTTCCCCTAAGCAATTCGTGTTTTATAGGCTAACTAGAAAGACATGTGCGTTAGATGAGTATTACTCCAGCTAGCAAAGACTTCTTCTACCCACATGACTGCTTCTTTGAATTTTTGCCCAATAATTACAAGGCTTTGATCACCCAAAGTACGGAACACCCTAGGCTGCAAGCTCTCTGAAGACACGGGATCATGTTTGTCTTGCTCCCACTATATCCTTAGCACTCATTTAGAGCATGGCACACAGTAGGTGTTCAGTAAATACTTTTAGGATGACAGAGTCTCCTGAAGTGATTGTGATGTGGGTGTGAATTTTCCTAGTCCTCTTTGTATCTGTGTCAAGTCATACATACCCAAGGACTGCAAATTTAGGTAAGTACTTTATTATGACAAACTGGGAACTCTCTCTTTGTTGACTCAAGTAAGAGACATTAATATAAATGCAAAATTATTTTTAAATGTTCAATAATTTTACAATATTAGGGGGTAAGAGCACTCATAGAACTGAAGTAAGAATCTGTGCTATTACCTGGTCTCCTTGGTAGAAAGTCATATGTAAAGGTGAGCTATTACATTCACACGCAAAAATGCATAAACCACCAAAGCCTTTACTTCTTTTGCTGTTGGGAAGCCCTGGCCTCTGGGGTGGACAGTCATATGCAAATAGGCATCTATTACTCAGTAGGGAAGGGAGGCCTTGACCCACCCTCACACTAATTTTATTTTATAAAATCTTCACCTGGGTCTTTGTCAGTGTATAGGATATTGGTTTTTATGTAAATACTTGATCCTCGTTTTGTCCGTCAGAGATTGAACTTGCCATGCAGTTAGCTGAGAAGTGTCATACCTGGTTCTTGGTTCGATAAGCTATGCTACCAGTGGTTTCCATGGAAATGACAGTAGAAACGGCCCCATGTGCCTGAGTTGTTAGAGCTGCCAGCTGGACTCTGAGGAGAGGTGCTTTTCCCCTTGACATCCAGAGCCCATCGCCAGGGATGGCAGGCTGTCATGACCTCTGACTAGGCCCTAAAGCTCCAGCCCTTCAAATGGCTGAGGACATCTGATATTTTTGGTTATAACTTGAAAAACTTTTTCAGAAACAAATTTCTTATTGGATATTTTTGTTTTCAGTGTCAAATATTAACATTTCCCTTCAATTTAGACTCATAGATCTAATGTAGTGGTTAATGAGTGACTTTTATAAATATGAACTTGTCCAGATTGTTAAAAATTCTCCGATCTTTTCGTTAGGGGAAAAACCCCTGAATATTGTTTATTTTATGAATATTCAATAAGAAATATGTTCTCAAATATTTCATGGTAAATTGGGAATATGTGTTAGTATCTTTGGTAAACTTTGTAACCATTTTTAGACCCTGCTGGTAACTTACCAGGGGAATTGGTTAAACTGTCCAATTTCTTGTTGCCTTTGTTTCCTAATTTATTAAATAAAGTTTCAATGAAGTGGGAGTAGTGAAGACTGAAGTCTACTCTGACAGAAATGGTCATAAAGTTCCTGATAGAGGGTGGATGTTTACTAAAGTGTACCAACAAGTAGATGTAACTAAATCTTGACCATTTGTGAATGATCACACATTGGGCTGTTCTGAGAAAATTAATATTCTGCTTTATTTGTTGTTTAAAGATAATCCATATATAGCCCATCAATTTTCAAACAATTTAATACAATATGATATATTCTAAATTTATACTGCACACAATTTAGTCTTTGATGATTCACTAATTGTGTAATATGGATAGTATACAATGAAAATCAGTTTACAGAGCACAGTGTCAAACATTAAAAATGGGAAACAATGGATAAACATCCCTTCTTCCCCTTTAAAATTACTTTAATTTAATTTTAAAAATTCATATTTGACAACCTTACCTTTATCACAAAAATAGAGCTCAGGAAAATCATCCTGGTTATGTGATGGTTCTTCTGGCTTAGGCTATGAATAGAAGGGAGGCTAATAAACTATAAAAACAAATATGATAATATTAATAGGTACATTTCAGTGAGAAAAAGACTCAAGATTCACCAGTGTACTTGGAAGGAAAAAAACCTGTTTTGATCTAATGGCTAAAATACATGTATGTGAATTACAACAGGAAAGCATCTCCTCTGCACTTGAAAATATGTATGTTACCTGAAGCTGGGCAAGTCATCAGGGGCAGAATGTGATAATCGTTAAAAACAGGAAACATGATATTTTGAGTAGACTTCAGGTTTACTATAGAATATAGAAATTCCCACCAGAAACACAGTCATGTTCATTGATATTTCCCATGCCATTTGATTATCTTATCCTTCATATGATGCCAGTTTGCTTTTTGAAATTTTCATGTTAGCAATTATTTTTTATATTCAAGTCACAGTACTCAGGATATTACAGCTTTTGATATTTGAATTTAATATCCTTATAGGACAACTGCTGAATCCATTAGTTAGCCATCTGGTTTAGGGTAGCTTGCCTGCTATTTCTTTAGGCTTTCAAATTCTTGAAATGTTTTGTACTTATGATCATTTGCATTTTAAATGCATGCATGTGTGTTCATGTGTATACTGACATCTTGCTTTAACAGTTCACTCTGTATGAAACGAAAGGGTGACTTCCAAGAAGATTTAGTAATTGAAATGCCAAAGTGATCTCATTACATGGTTTTGTTCCCAAGTGTATTAGTTTCTTATGGATGCTGTAACAAATTGCCGCAAACTACGTGGCTTAAAACAAGACACATTTATTCTCTTACAGTTCTGGAGATCAGAAGTCTGAAATCTGAACTGAAATTGAGGTATTGTTTGGGCCATCCTCCATCTGGGGCCTGCAGGGGGGATGCTTTTTCTTGTCTTTTCTAGCTGCATTCTTTGCATCACTTGGCCCATGGCTCCTTCCTCTCCAAAGCCAGCAGCTTCATATCTTGATTTAGTTTTCATGTTGCCCTCTGTCTGGTTCCGGACCAGGGTCATCAGCTTCTAATTCTGATGCATGATCTCTCCAAGATCACTGGATACAGGATCCCTCTGCCTCCCTCTTATAAAATACTCTTATGGTTACATTTAGAACCCACTCAAATAATCCTGGATAATCTCAATATTCTTAATTTAATCACATCCACAAAGTCCCTTTTGCCATATAAGGTAAGATTCACAGATCTCAAAAATTAGGATCTGGGTATCTTTGGGGACTATTATTCAGTTGTTCAGGAAAGGATTAACTCAGGAGGCCCAGGTTGCTTAAATCCTGCACATTCTCAATGTCTTTAGGACTGGCCTTTGGCCTAGTCTCTAAGAGAAGACCTCTGAGTCTGTAGAGTATCCTACCTGGTAAGTTTCTTTGTAAGGTCTTCAGCCACACCAGATAGTTCATGTCAACAATATAATTTATGGCGAATGCCTATTTTTGTGTGCTTGAGGCCATGGGTCACATTCTGTTTGACCTCTTGGGAGTGGGGGCCTGGAGATTGAGTAGCTAAGGTCAGTCATATGAATGTTACATGCCTATGTGACTGACCCCTTAATAAAATCTCTGGACACTAAGGCTGGGTGAGCTTACCTGGTTCACAACACTTAGCAATTAGCATGTGTTGTCACACCTTGTTAGTGAGAGAATTATGCACTGTCCATGTAACTCCACTGGGAAAGGATAACTGAAGCTTGTGTCAGGCTTCTCCTGGACTCTGTCCAGTATGCCTTTTCTCCTTGCAAATTTCAATATGTATCTTCTCACTGGAATAAATTGGAACTGTGTTTATAATAGCTTTTCTGAGTCCTGTGAGTCTTTCTATTCAATCATCTAGCCTGAGGGTTGTCTTCAGGACTCCCAATACATCAACTTACCATAACTAGTTAGTGCAATAACCTAGAATTGAGGTTAATATTAGAATAAGAGGTGTCTGTGTGTATACAATATGTTGTGCAAATACAGTATATATATAAAACAGAAAAGACCATCTTTGGTAAAATATTAATCTTAATTAAAAATGGAAACATTGTTAGTATATATTAACAAATTACTGAGAGCCATGGAAATTAGATACTGTATCACTATTGCATTGAAAACCATGGAAACAGGGTAAATATTTTAGTTTTGTGTACAAATGTATAAGCCCAAACCTTGGAAATACACACAGAAATACTATGCATGCTTCAAAAGCTTAAAAATAAAATATACTCCTACATGCCTTTGAGAAATAATGGAAAATAAATGCATTTAATTTATTGCGCTTTCATTGCCAATTCACCTAAATCTAGAGCAAAAGTAAGCAACAGAAGGGCGTGAATTAGACTATTTTCTTTGTGAGAACAACCATCATCTAATGAGCTGAAAAAAATTACGTCGGAAAATTATTTTCTTTCATTTGGAAGAAGATAGTGTTTAGAAAATTGATTGAGCTAATAAGTTAGACCCTGATGGGATCTGAATTCTTGTGGGATGTTCTCGAATGCCAAAAAAAAAAAAAAAAAAAAAGTAGAGTTACTGTTATTCTGCAGGGAAAATGAATCAAGCAAGATGGGCTTGTATCAAGCATTTTTCATTTTAATACTTCCTACTTCTGAAACTTCAGTGAAATTACTTCGGTAGTTTTTTTCTTATTTCACTTTTATGTGCGTGTGCTTAGTGAAAATTGTGGAGTGGCTGAACCTTATATACCTAATTAAATTGGGGCAGAGCTAGGCAACCAAAGTATGTGTGAGAACGAGGAAGCAGAATGAGGCCTTAGAAAATAATCCCCCAATCACAGAATGGACTCCAAACTATCACAAAACTACAGAAACATGACTTGTTGAGTTTTCTGGATATTTTTTGTTTTGTTTTATTTTATTTTATTTATTTATTTATTTATTTTTTGAGACGGAATCTCACTCTGTCACCCAGGCTGGAGTGTAGTGGTGTGATCTCGGCTCACTGCAAACTTCACCTCCAGAGTTCAAGCTATTCTCCTGCCTCAGCCTCCCAAGTAGCTGGGATTACAGGTGCCCACCACCACGCCTGGCTAATTTTTGTATTTTTGGTAGAGACGGGGTTTCACTATGTTGGCTAGGCTGGTCTCGAACTCCTGACCTCAAGTGATCCACCCGCCTCAGCCTCTCAAAGTGCTGGGATTACAGGCATGAGCCACCATGCCTGGCCAAGTTGTCTAGATTTTTTTTTAAGGAGGCTTTGGATGTTATATGGGCTTGCATGGAATTGTTGAACTAGATTAATCAGATAAACCCTAAATTGGTCCAGAAATGCACCCTCACTCTGAATGTGAAATCACTGGATTCAGGGTGCAAGAGAATTGGATCTGCTGTGCCAGGGTCATGGTGCTCCTGGAAGTCCGACTGCAGCTTTTGGGGGAAACTGTGAGGCTTGGAATGAGTTCTGTTCTATAGACTTTATAGGCTGTTCTGCTAGAACCATACATACTCAATGTTTTGCAATGTTATTTGTTGAAGCCCAAGAAAAAATTTTCCTAGGAAAATTTTCTTATGAAGAAACCAATGCAGAAGGATGCCAAAAGCTCTGCTTGACTTATTTCAAATGACACTCAATTTCATTTGAAAAATAAAACAGTCTTAAGAGGGCTACGACAGACAAGCTTTGGCTGATTCCAGACCAGGGTCATGGGTTAGTAATTCTGATACTTTTATGTTGTGCAAATCCAGAGGGTGGCTATGAAATTCTGTCAGTCACCTAAGAAACTTACTTAACTTTTGTGTGCCTTGGTTTCCTCACTTCAGAAATGCAGATGGCACCAATAAATTGAAACTTTGAAATTCTGGGATGATGCCCCTTCTTTGTCACCTAACCATCCCTTGGTACACAGAGCCTCTGCTAATGGACCAGTCCATTTTAATGTGGAATTCAGGAGAAGGGTGAGAAGTTAGTTGTGCTTCCTGCTCAGATGATTAATTCCTAATAGAGGAATTATGAGGTTTAAATGATACAATACTTGTAAAGTATAATTAGCTGTTCCTGGTATATAACAAGCTTTTATTATTAAATGCTTCAGGTGGTGAAACAGAATTTTCTGAAGACCAGACTCTTGTACATAATGGGAATTTTCTTCTAGAAGTTGGAGGTGTTTTAAGGACTTTATGTGCCTCAGAGAGGAGAAGGTAATTCTGAGTAGCTGTTAAAACATGCTATTGACATATATAGCATGATAGAGCATGGGAGGCCTTGGGGATGGAGAAGTATCAGTAATTAAAGAAAGTCTGTTGGGTCTGATATTAGGGATTATATGTGGCTTTGTTTCTGCCAGGGTCTGTTTCTATGGCAGAATACCTGATAATATTCAAACCAATATTTGGGAAGCTAGAAGTTTCAGGGACACTTTTTGGTCAATGCCTGACCACATCCTAGGAGGAAAAACATCATATGCACATACAATTGAGTGATTCTTGCAGCAAACTGTACCAGAGGATACTATGGAATGCCATTTGGAAAAATCAGGCTCTCCTAGAATATGCTGCTGGGGGTGTGAGAAGCTTACAGCAACATTCACTGGAGAAATTCAGGCTTATAGCAGTCCTCAAATCCTTGCTATTAGTGAAACTAATTCCAGAAAAGCAGAAAAAAAAAAAGAGTCAATGAGGCTCTCAGGGATAAAACATAACAGTAGGATTGTGACTAGAGATGGAGCAGAGGTGAGTCTCAGGGTGAGGTCTGAGCAGTGCTCCTCAGATCTTTTTGGATCTCCACATCCCATACGGGGCCCTGGGTGGGACCAAATCCTTCAATTGCTGCCAGTGAGGGAAGCCTGGTCGCAAAAAAGAAGAGCTAGAATCACTTGCAAGCCCGTCACTGGCAGCCAGCAGACCTCAGTAAGTATAGAATAGGTTGAGGAGGAAAAAAATGGTGAAGGGAATGGCTTCCTCTCAAGGCAGTATTTGGTGAACCAGTGTACTATTGTTACTCAGACCGCGTGATTATTTTGCGAGACTTTGGTGGAGACATCGAAACTTTGAAATTTTGGGATGATGCTCCTTCGCTCTCCCCTAAACATCTCTTGGTACACACAGCCTCTGCTTATGGACCAGTAGATATTAATGTGGAATTCAGAAGAAGGGTGAGGGATTGGTTGTGCTTCCTGACCAGACTGATGGAGACAGAAGCATAAGGAAGAATCCTGCAGGAATCATGGGAAGGACTCTCTATTCTATGTGTGTAGAAATTGAGATTTAGGTCTAGGATAACAAGATTCCCAAGGAATAGAAAACCCATAGCCAATACTTGGAATCCAACAATAATGGTAAACACAATAGCCTCTTACTTTAAAAAGATCATATTCAATTATTTGAAATTAACTTTGCTTATGTTGTTTGATGTAATCCTCAAAACGAATGAGAAAATATTATTACTTCCATTTTTATTAATGCTAACCATGAGGTTCTAGATGATAGAATCTGATTTCACAGTAAAGTGGGACTAATTTGATTTCTTTGTCTTTCCTTGTATGACAAACTATTCAAAAAGCATGATTTAAAACCAATGCTGATATACACTGAGAAGTTCACAGAATTTTCCATGGAATACAGGAGTTATGTTTTCCGAGGGAGCATTGTACTTATTGGGACCTTACTGTTGGCATTTAGTCATGGATTTTCTGCATGGCTTTTCTTGAATTACTGTCCTGAGATTTAGATCTGTAAGTCTTTCTCTTTAACAAAACAATACTCTTCCTAAGGGTAGGCAAATATTTCTGTAGGTTACACAGTGCCTAGCCCAATGACATCTGCACAGTGTTACTAAATTACTTACTATTTGGTGATTTTTTTCTGCAATAGTGTGAGATAAAACTGTCTTTGATGTTACCTTGTAAATTTTACATAGATGACAGACTTTAAAATTCCGTGTGATTTTTCTGTAATTTCTTTTTACTAGCATGTGGTAAGGAATTGCCTAATAATAAAAAAGCACATGTGAACAGATATGAAATCCTCGATGTTGAAATTTCCATCTCTCTCTTTGTGAAATATTGTTTTGTAAAATAAAGTAAGTAAAAATCAGCAGTAGCTGGTTAGTGTTAAGAAAATGTTATCTGAGTCAAGAAAAAATGTTATCTGAGTGACCTTTAAATTTCTAGTTTGTTAGAAATTAACATCCTCAGGAGTACAAGCGAAAGATTCCTAAAGAAGATTTCAAAACTACTTCCACTGTGTTTGAGACATTATGAGAAAACTATGTGCTAACAGGATTCAATGACACTGAATGGGGAATTTGTTGCAACAGGTTCATATGTCTGTTTTGCAGCAAGAAACCAATATACTGAGACAGCAGGGTTTGCAGCAGAGAAAGAGTTTAACGATTGCAGCGTGCCCAAGTGAGGGGATGGGAGGAGACTCTCAAATTCATCTTCCTGAGGCGTTCTGGTTTGGGTTTTTTTTTTTTTTTTTTTTTGAGACAGAGTCTTGCTCTGTCATCCAGGCTGGAGTGCAGTGCAGTGGCATGATCTTGGCTCACTGCAACCTCTGTCTCCTGGGTTCAGGCAATACTCCTGCCTCAGCCTCCCGAGTAGCTGGGATTACCAGCACCTGCTGCCACGCCCAGCTAATTTTTGTATTTTTAGTAGAGACGGGGTTTCACCATGTTGGCCAGGCTCGCCTCAAACTCCTGACCTCAAGTGATCCACCTGCCTCAGCCTCCAAAGTGCTGGGATTACAGGCATGAGCCACTGGGCCCAGCCCTGGTTTAGGGTTTTTAAGGGGATCATGGAGGGCAACGTGCTGGAAAACTGGGGTCATTGATTGGTCAAAGTAAGTAGGATGAAATCATCAGGATGTAGAAATTGCATTCTTTCATAAGTTGGCTTCTCATGGGGTCCTTTAGACCAGTTGAAATCAATAGTTTCACTGGTATGCGAGACATGAAAAAATGTCTCAAAGGGAAAACTTAACATTTCATAATGTTCAAGTTGCTGTCTATAGAGCAAGTAAGGGGGACTATAATCTTGTGACAGCGTTTATGTGATTCTGGTGTGATAGTCAGCAAACAGCTATGAGGAAGCAGGTCAGACAGCAGGCTGAGCTAATGATAATGCTGAGTGTGCTGCAAGCTGTGTTTAATTTTCATGTGTCTCCTACCCTTCTTCCTGGATTAATTTTACTAAGTTTATCGAATGGGTTTAGATTTACAGTATAAATGGAAAGACTTTCAGGTTTTAGCTACTTTCATACTCTTCTTTATTTCTCAGGAAATAATATTTATTTTCTTTCTTCTATTGGGAATGATATAGTTAACTCCTTCCATACTTAGTAAGTTAGGATAATTTTCTTTCCCCCATCCCCTTTCTTTTATCAAGTCAGGGAAAGAGGATAGAATGAGAAATTTTAGATAAAACATGACTCTTTTTAAAGGAAAGCTGCTTACTTGAAAACATAAACAAGAGTAAATGATTTCCCCAATATCAAATATTGATCATTTCCACTATGACAAATAGATAACTAGACAAATTTTTCCTTTGAAAATATGTTTTTATGTATTTGACATGGAGGAAAATATTGATTTTGTTTAAACTTCCAGAAGAGTGTTTCACTTGAGTGCTAATTCACGGTTGTGGTAGAAAGGGAGATGCAGAATGCTGTGATATCATTTGTCTTCTTACCCATCATAGTCTTAACAGTTTTATTTTTTTCATACAACTCTATGCATTCTCACTTTCTCTCAGATGGTCCCTCCAGACTTCTTAACACTTACAGAACACTTTCAAGACTAAAATTTTTAAATCTAAACCAGGCATTAAAATTTTTTTCACAGGTGAGAATAAAACCATTCTCATTAATTTTAATGAGTGTTTAATATATCATAGAATTTCAGAAATTTTTTAACAAAGACTCTTAATAATTGCTAACTGTCAGCCTTAGTATTTTCTCTGTTTCACCCAGTTTCTCAGAGCTGCTTGAGAAACTGAGAGAAGTGAAATATGCTCTTTTTTACACCTTCATTTTCTAAAAATAAAATGACCAACTGATTAAAAAAAAAAACAAAAGAAAAAAAAAAAACTTGTGAGTAGTCAAGCTGAAAAGAAAGTCATCAAAAATAAATAACAGAAAACCTGAAAAAATCTTTTAACCAAACTTTGCATTAAAAAAGAAGAAGAAGAAGAAAAAAGGAAAAAAGGAAAGGAATCTGAGTCAATAAAAAGTTATTCACTGTGATAAAATAGCACCAGGTAGTTTTACTACCTGGTTTTCTCTTGCTCCTGAGACTGTTTTTAAAGAAAGTTCAAGAGATGTCAGTTCAGTCTCAGCTGGGGTCATAAACTCATTCCAAAGAACCACTAGATGTGGTGGTGACCACAATCAATGTTTTTTTTAAAAAAACCCGGCCAGGCACGGTGGCTCACGCCTGTAATCCCAGCACTTTGGGAGGCCGAGGCGGGCGGATCATGAGGTCAGGAGATCGAGACCATCCTGGCTAATATGGTGAAACCCTGTCTCTACTAAAAATACAAAAAAAATTAGCCGGGCGTGGTGGCGGGCGCCTGTATTCCCAGCTACTCGGAAAGCTGAGGCAGGAGAATGGCGTGAACCCGGGAGGCAGAGTTTGCAGTGAGCCGAGATCGCGACACTGCACTCCAGCCTGGGCGACAGTGCAAGACTCTGTCTCAAAAAATAAAACAATAAAAAAAACCCAAAACCGTTTTATTAAGATTTTAAAAATTGTTAATGTTCACTTAGAGATGTCTTTTCACAAAAAATCAACACCATTCTTAAAATATTTTTACAAAGAAAATTAGCAAAATACAGAGAAATTGAAACAATAGAAGAGAGTGTAATGAATCCCTCATATGCATCACCTAGATTTAATAATTTACTAGTATTTATTAATATTTTTACATTTATTACATGTTTCAGATTTATGCAACTTTATTGCCCTTAGGTTTGTTTTTATTTTGTATTGAGGTATAATTTACATAAAATAAAATTCCTCAGTGTGAGGTAGATAATTTTATGAGATTTGACAAATGCATACAGTCAGGTAGCAAGCACCAGAATCATGATAGAGAACATTCCATCATCCTGAAATTTTCTAATGGTCATTTGTAATCAATTCCTTTCCTCCACTGAAACCTCAGTAAAACACTGATTTACCTTCTTATTCTATAGTTTCGTCTTTTCCAGAATTTCATATAAATAGAAACATAAGGTGTGTAATATTTTGTGTCTGGCTTCTTTCGCTTCATATAATGCTTTTGAGATTCATACATGTTATTAAACATCAATAATTTTTCCTTTTTATCTTATATTAATGCTCCATTGTATGGATATATTAAAGTTTTCCATTCTGTAGCTAATGGACCTTTGTTTTGTTTTTTTTTTCCCCCAGTTTTTGGCTACTCTGAATAAAGCTGTTATGAACATCTGCATCCATGCCTTTGTGTGGACATTTATGTTTCATTTCTCTTGGGTAAATACCTAGAAGTGAGATTCTGGGTTATATTACAAGTGTGTAATTTTATTAAAAAAAACTGCCGATCTATTTTCCAAAGTGACCACTTTGCATTCTCACCAGCAGTGACTGAGAGTTCCGGTTTTCCACTAGTAATTGATTGTGTCTTTTTATTTCAGTCATTCTGGTGACTGTAGTGGTATCTCAAAGTGGTTTTAATTTGCATTGCTCTAATTACTAATTATATTGAACATCTTTTTATGTGCTTATTTGCCATTTGTATATCATCTTCTGTGAAACTTCTGTTTAAATCTTTGCCCAATAAAAAAAAAAAAAAGGTTGTCCTCTTATCATTTACTTTTAAGGTTTTTTATGTACTCTAGAGATATGTCCTTTACCAGATATGTGTTTTGCAAATATTTTCTTCGTTTGTGGCTTGTGTTTTTATTTTCTTAACAGTAAATTTTGAAGAGCAGAAGTTTTTAATTTTGATGAATTCCAAATTACCAATTTGCTTTAATAGTTTTTGTTTTCTGATAGAATAGTAAAAACATTTTGTCTGAGTCCAGATTTCCAAGATTTGTTCTTTAATAAGTTTTATAGCTTTCTATTTCAAATTAAGTTATGAATATGATATTAAGTAAAGATCCAAGAATTTTTTCTACGTATGGTCATTCAATTGTTCTAAACACTTAGAAAAAACTGTCAGTTCCCCATGAATTATTTTGTTACCTTTATAAAAAATTAATTTACTGCATATATGTGGAAATATTTCTGGGCTCTCTATTCTGTTCCATTTATCTACTAATCTATCTTTTATGCCAGTACTACAACTGTCGTGTTTCTGTAGTTTTGTAGTGAGTTTTGAGATCATGTGGTGTAAGTCCTCAGCTTTGTTCTGCCCTTTTCAAAATTATTTGGCTGCTGGAGTTTCTTTGCAGTTCCATATAGAGTTTTATAGTCAGTTTATCAATTTCTATAACTGGGGTTTTGATTGGCATTGTGTTGATCAGTTTGGATGGATTTGACATTTTAACAGTATTGAGTCTTGTAATTAATGAACAGAGTATTGATATACATATATTTAGGGTTTCTTTAATTTTTTCAGCAATTATGTATCTTTCAGTGGATAAAGTATAACACATATTTTGCTAAAATTATTCTTAAATATTTCATAATTTTTGATGCATTGTAAATGATACTATTGTTTAAATTTCAACTTCTAATTTTTCATTGCCAGGAGACAGAAATACAGTTAATGCTTGTATAATGTGTCCTGTGACATTGCTAAACTCACTTATTTGTTCTAGTCACAGATTACTTAGGAGTTTTTCCATAGACAATCACATAATCTGTGAACAAAGACAGTTTTTTTTTTCAATCTGTCTGTTTTTTATTCTTCCCCCCCTTTTTTTTGTTTTATTGCATTGGCTAGGACTTCCAGTATAATATTGCCTAGAAGTGATGAGTGTGGACATACTTACCTTTTTCCAATTTTAAGAGAAAATCAAAAAAGCTTCCGTCTTTTACCATTATGTATGCTGTTAGTTACTGGGTTTTTTGTGTTTGCTTGTTTAATAGATGTTGTTCTATTTTTTAGATGTTGAGAATTTCCCTTCTAATCCCATTTTGCTGAGAATTTTTATCATATGTAGATGTTGGATTTTATTCAAATGTTTTATTCCTATATATTAAGATTATCATGTTTTTTCCTCATTATTCTGTTTATATGGTTGTTGTTTTGATTTTGTGGTAAAACCTAGTAAATGATGATGTGTTATTCTTTTATATATTATTGGATTTGCTAAAAATTTTGTTGAGGATTTTTGTGTGTATGTTTTTGAGAAATATTGATCTATAGGTTTATTTTTCTTGTAATTTTGTAGTATGTTTTAGGTAGTCATGTAATACTAGCCTAATAAAGAATTGGGGCCAGGAGCCATGGCTCACGCCTGTAATCCCAGCACTTTGGGAAGCCTAGGCAGGCGGATCACTTAAGGTCAGGAGTTTGAGACCAGCCTGGCCAACATAGTGAAACCCTGTCTCTACTGAAAATACAAAAATTAGCCGGGCATGGTGGTGGGTACCTGTAATCCTGCTATTCTTGGGGCTGAGTCAGGAGAATCGCTTGAACCTGGGAGGAGGAGGTTGCAGTGAGCCGAGATCACACCACTGCACTCCAGCCCAGGCGACAGAGACTTAGTGTCATGCATACACCACCTCCCGACACACAAAATTGGGAAGTGTTTTTTTCCTGTATGATTTTTTGGAAGAGTTTTTTGGACTTTCTTAGAATTCACCAGTTAAGTTTATAAACTTAAAGTTTTCTTTGTGGAAAGTTTAAAAAATCAAATTTAATTTTTAAAATAGATATACACTTTTCAAATTATCCACTTTTTCTTAAGTGAGACTTAATAAATTTGTGATTTTCAAGGAATGTATTCATTTAATCTATTTTTGTGAAATTTATTGGCATGATAATCCCTTGTAACCCTGTTAATGTCTGTAGGGTCTGAAGTGATAGTTGGTAATTTGTTTCTTCTCTTTCTCTTTTTTTATTTGATCAGCTCAGCTAGAAATTTATCAGTTTTATTAATCTTTGAAAAAAACAGTTTTGGCTTCATTGATTTTTTTTAATTGTTTTTTCAGTATTCTATTTCATTGATTTATTTTCTTATCTTTGTTGTTTTCTTCCTTCTACTTACTGTAAGTTTAATTTACTCTTCTTTTGCTAGGTTTATTTTTTATAAGATGAATGTTTAGATCACTGGCTTGAAACCTTTGTGCTCTTTTGACATAAGCATTTAATGTTATATTTTTCTTCTAAATATCGATTTTGTTGCATATCACAGAAACTCTTTTTTTTTTTTTTGAGATGGAGTCTCGCTCTATCGCCAGGCTGGAGTGCAATGGCACGATCTCAGCTCACTGCAACCTCCGCCTCCCGGGTTCCTGGGTTCAAGTGATTCTCCTGCCTCAGCCTCCTGGGTAGTTGGGACTACAGGCACCCACCACCACGCCGAGCTAAGTTTTGTATTTTTTTTTAGTAGAGACGAGGTTTCACCATGTTGGCCAGGATGGTCTCAATCTCTTGACCTTGTGGTCTGCCCGCTTCAGCGTCCCAAAGTGCTGGGATTACAGGCATGAGCCACTGCGCCATGCCAGAAACTCTTACTTAGTTAAAATATTTTCTAATTTATTGTTTTTGTTTCTCACTCATACATAGAATGTTTAGAGTTATTTAAATTTCAGACATTTGAAGCTTTTCTAAATGTTTTTATTTTTGTTAACTTTTAATTTAATTCTGTTGTGGTCAGAAGGCATACTCTGTTAAGATTTAAATATTTTGAGATCTATTGAGACTTGTGTTAAGGCCTAGCATATGATCCATGTTGGTGAATGCTTTATATGCACTTCCAAAAAATGTGTATTCTTCAGTTTCTGAATACAGCGTTCTAAAAATGTCAATTAGGTGAAGATAGTTGTTAATGTCATTCAGGTGTTCTATATTCATACAATATTTTTATCTATTTTTTCTATAAATTACTGAAAAGAGTGTGTTAGAGTCTTAAAGATGATTTGGATTTGTCTGTTTTTCTTTAGTTCCGTAACTTCTTCATATATTTTCATCTCTCTTGTTAGGCACATAGATATTTATAATTGTTATATCTTCCTGATATATTGAAGCTTATATCATTGTCCATAGCAATATTCCCTGTTTTGATGTCTATTTTGTCTAATTTAATATGCCACTTCAACTTTCTTATGCTTTCTCAGTGTGTTTGTATTTTTGTATTTAAAATGCACCCCTGGCGGGCACGGTGGCTCACCCCTGTAATCCCAGCACTTTCGGAGGCCGAGGTGAGTGGATCACCTAAGGTCAGGAGTTTGAGACCAGCCTGGCCAACATGGTGAAACCCCATCTCTACTAAAAATACCAAAAATTAGCTGGGCGTAGTGGTGGACACCTGTAATCCCAGCTACTTAGCAGGCTGAGACAGGAGAATCGCTTGAACCCGGGAGGTGGAGGTTGCGGTAAACCAAGATCGCACCATTGCACTCCAGCCTGGGCAACAAGGGTGAAACTCTGTTTCAAAAAAATAAAGTGCACCCCCTTTGTAGATAACAAAGAATTGAGTTTTGCTTTTATATCTAGTCTGGCAATCTTTGCCTTTTGATTGGAGTATTTGGTCTATTTACATTTAATGTAATTACTGATAAGATGGTTTTTAGTCTGACATTTTGCTATTTGTTTTATATTGATCTTACTTGATTTTGTTCTCTGTCCTTTTCTGTTTTTTTTTTTGTTTGTTTTTGTTTTGTGTGTGTGTGTGTGTGTGTGTGTGTGGTAACCACTTATTTTTTGTTTCTATGTTTAGTGCCATAAAAAGTTACCCATATATTTTTGAAGTATCATATACAATGTGATTCAATTGATATAAAGCTTTATATGGAGAGATAAGTTACATGTATATGATACACATGTGTTACAGCCTAAATGTTTGTGTCCTTCAAAATGTTGAAGCTCTAACCCCAAATTTGACTGTGCGTGGAGATAGAGCCTTTATGGAAGTAATTAAGGTTAAATGGGGTCATAAGGGTAGAATCCTGATCCAAAAGGATTTATATCTTTCTCTTCCTTTCTTTTCTTCTTCTTTTCTTTTCTTTTTCTTCCTTCCTTCCTTCCTTCCTTCCTTCCTTCCTTCCTTCCTTCCTTCCTTCCCTTTTCTTTCTTTCTCAATAGCTTTGGTTACATGAGCGTATTGTATAGTGGTGAATTCTGATATCTTAGCATATTTGTCACCCAAGTAGTGTACATTGTACCCAATATGTAGTTTTTTTTCTTTTTTTTGAGATGGAGTCTGGCTCTGTCGCCCAGGCTGGAGTACAGTGGTGCATCTCCGCTCACTGCAAGCTCCACCTCCTGGGTTCACACCATTTTCCTGCCTCAGCCTCCCAAGTAGCTGGGACTACAGGCACCCACCACCACACCCAGCTGATTTTTTGTACTTTTTTTGGTAGAGATGGGGTTTCATGGTGTTAACCAGTATGGTCTTGATCTCCTGACCTCATGATCTGCCTGCCTCAGCCTCCCAAAGTGCTGGAATTACAGGCATGAGCCACCGCACCCGGCCCCCAATATGTAGTTTTTTGTTCCTCATTCCTCTCCCACCTTTCCCCTTGCCTCTTCTGAGTCTCCAAAGTCTATTATACCACTCTGTAGGCCTTTGCATACCCATAGCTTATAAGTGCAAATGTATGGTGTTTGGTTTTCCATTCCTGAGTTACTTCACTTAGAATAGTGTTCTATATCTCTATCCAAGTTGCTTCAAGACACTTTCATTCTTTTTTTTTTTTTTTTAGATGGAATCTTGCTCTGTCACCCAGGCTAGAGTTCAGTGGCATGATCTTGGCTCACTGCAACCTCCGCCTCCGAGGTTCAAGCTATTCTCCTGCCTCAGCCTCCTGAGTAGCCAGGACTACAGGCATGCACCAAATGCCTGAGTAATTCTTGTATTTTTAGTAGCAATAGGGTTTCATCATGTTGGCCAGGATGATCTCGAACTCCTGACCTCAAGTGATCTACCTGCGTTGGCCTCCCAAAGTACTGGGATTATAAGCATGAGCCATCATGCCCAACCTCATTCTTTTTAATGGCTGAAAAGTGTTCCATGGTGCCAGTACACATTTTCTGTATCCACTCATTGATTGATGGACACTTAGACTGGTTCCATATCTTACCAATTGTGGATTGTGCTGTGATAAGCATATGTGTGCAGATGTCTTCTTGATATAATGACTTCTTTTCTTTTGGGTAGATACCCAGTAGTGGGGTTACTGGATCAAATGGTAGACCTACTTTTAGTTCTTTAATAAATCTCCATGCTGTTTTTCACAGAAGTTGTATGAATTTACATTCCTACAGTGTATAAGCATTCCCTTTTCACCACATCCATGCCAAGATCTCTTGTTTTTTAATAATGGCCATTCTGGCTGGGGTAAAGTAGTATCTCATTGTGATTTTAATTTGGATTTCCCTGATGATTAGTGATGTTGAGAGTTTTTCATATGTTTGTTGTCCATTTGTAGTTCTTCTTTTGAGAAATGTCCTTTCATGTCATTTTCTCACTTTTTGATGGGATTATTTGGGTTTTTTCTTGCTGATTTGTTTGAATCCCTTATAATTTCTTGGTATTAGCCCTTTGTTGGATGCATAGTTTGCAAATATTTTCTCTCATTCTGTGGGTTTTCTGTTTACTCTGATGATTATTTCTTCTGTTGTACAGAAGGTTTTTAGTTAAATAGGTCTCATTTATTTATTTTTGTTTTTGTCCTGTTTGCTTTTAAGGTCTTAGTCATAAATTCTTTGCCTAGGCCAATGTCCAGAAGAACTTTTCCTAGGTTTTTTTCTAGAATTTTTATGGTTTCACACCTTAGATTTAAGTCTTTGATTCATTTTGAGTTGACTTTTGTATATAGTGAGAGATAGCAATCCAGTTTCATTCTTCTACATGTGACTATCCAGTTTTCCCAGCACGATTTTTGGACAGGATGTCCTGTCCTCTATTTTTGTTTTTGTATGCTTTGTCAAAGATCAGTTGGTTGTAAGTATTTGGCTTTCTTTCTGGGTTCTCTATTCTGTTCCATTGGTCTATGTATCTACTTTTATACCAGTATCATGCTGTTTTGGAAACTGTTGCCTGTAGTATAATTTAAATTCAGGTAATATGATGCCTCCAGATTTGTTCTTTTTGCTTAGAATTACTTTGGCTATTTGGGCTCTTTTTTTCCCATATGAATTTTAGGATTGTTTTCTAATTCTGTGAAAATAATTTTGTTATTTTGATAGGAATTGTATTGAATCTGTAGATTGCTTTGGGCAGTACGGTCATTTTCGTGACATTGATTATTACAATCCATGAGCATGGGATGTATCTCTATTTGTGTCACCTGTCATTTCTTTCAGTAGTGTTTTGTAGTTCTCCTTGCAGAGCTCTGTCACCTCCTTTGTTAAGTATATTCCTAGGTGGGTTTTTTTTGTTTATTTTTACAGCTATTGTAAAAGGGATTGGATTCTTGATTTGATTCTCATCTTGGTTGTTGTTGGTGTATAGCAGTGCTACTCTATTGTGTACTTCGATTTTGTGACCGGAGACTTTACCTAATTCATTTATCAAATCTAGGAGTCTTTTGGAAGAGTCCTTAGGGTTTTTTAAGTATATGATCATGTCATCAGCAAACAGCTGTGAACTCAGAAAATATGAGACAGGTCTTAGATAATTTCAAAAGTTTATTTTGCCAAGGTTGAGGATGAACCTGCGACACAGCCTCAGGAAGTCTTGACGACATGTGCCCAAGGTGGTCAGGGCACAACTTGGTTTTATACAATTTAGGGAGACATGAGACATTAATCAACGTATAGAAGAAGTACATTGGTTTGGTCCAAAAACGTGGGACAACTTGAAGCAAAGGCAGGAAGCAGGGAGGGAGCTTTCAGGTCACTTACAGGTGAGACAAAAAGGGTTGCATTCTTTTGAGTTTCTGATTAGCCTTTCCAAAGGAGGCAATCTAATCAGACACGCAGCTTTCTCAGTAAGCAGAGGGAAAACTTTGAATAGAATGGGAGGCAGGTTTGCCCTAAGCAGTTTCCAGCTCGAGTTTTCCTTAGTGATTTTGGGGGCCCAGGATATTTTCCTTTCATACAGTCGCAGTTTGACTTCCTCTTTTCCAGGTTGGATGCCTTTCATTTCTATCTCTTGCCTGATTGCTCCGGCTAGGACTTCCAATCAATTATTTTTTTTAGTATTTCATTTTAATTTCTTGGTGAGCTTTTTGGCTGTGTCTCTCTGTATTATTAATTTAGTGGTTGCTGTAGGGAATATGCACCTTAAAATTAGCACTGTACAATAAGGACCTTAAAAATTAGCCTCAGTCAGGCCGGGCGCGGTGGCTCACGCCTGTAATACCAGCACTTTGGAAGGCCGAGGTGGGCGGATCACAAGGTCAGAGATCGAGACCATCCTGGCTAACACAGTGAAACTCCGTCTCTACTAAAAATACAAAAACTAGCTGGGCGTGGCGGCGTGTGCCTGTAGTCCCAGCTGCTGGGGAGGCTGAGGCAGGAGAATGGCGTGAACCCGGGAGGCGGAGCTTGTAGTGAGCGGAGATTGCGCCACTGCACTCCAGCCTGGGTGACAGAGCGAGACTCCGTTTCAAACAAACAAACAAACAAAAAAAATTAGCCTCAGTCAATTCAGAGTTAATATTTGAATTACTCTGGGGGAAAACATAGCAATGTTAAAACAGGCTATTTTTCTTTGCCAACTCCCAGTACTATATTATATATAGTTCGTGTGTGTATGTCGTAAACTCATTATACAGGGCTGTTATTTTTACTTCAAACATACATATTTCTTTCAGAGAAACTAAGATAAAGAGCAAATGATGTATCTATTTACTAGTTTTTCATATTTATCATACATTTACTTCTGGGACTCTTCATTTTGTTGATCTGAGTAGTTGCCACTTAGCAGCGTTCCACTTGACTCTTCTCCTAGGGATGTATCTACTCAATTTTTGTTTATTTAAAAGTGTCTATTTTTCTTTTAATTTAAATAATAGCTTTGCTGGATATAGAATTCTTGTTTGTTTTTTCCTTTAGCACTTTGAGCATTTCCTTTCAGTTTCTTCTGGCTCCCATAATTTCTGAAGAGGAGTTAATCATTAATTTTGCTGTGACTCTCCTGTGTATAATATATTTTTTTCTGGCTGTTTTAAATATTTTCTTGTTATCCTTGACTGTCAGGAGTTTGACCATGTTGTGTATGAGGACAATTTGCTGTTTGTTTATTTGAATTAAGATTTATTAAAATTCTTGGATCTATAAATTAATATTTTCCAACAAATTTGGAAAGTTTTAAGACATTATTTTGAAATTTTTTCTTCCCTTTTTCCTCTAGTCTGGGATTTCCATTATACCTATTTAGACCGCTTCATATATCGTTCTCAGAGTTTTCTGAGGTTTTTAATTTTTTTATTCTATTTTTTTTTTCTTTCAGCTAGGACAGTTTCTACGGATGTATCTTCAATTACATGAATTACTTTTATTTGGTCTTCTGTCTGGTCTTCAGCCCATTTAGCCATTTTAAATTTCAGTTATTTACTTTTCAGCTCTATATCTTTTTGAAAAACATAATTTCTACTGTTTTGCTGAGCTTTCTTATTATCACTAGCAAATTTTCTTTTAATTTCCTTTTAATCCAGCATATTTTCTGTTAATTCTTTGAACATATTTGTAATAGCTTCTTTGATGTCTTTACCTGCTGAATTCAACATCTGGCCCAAATTGGAGGTAGTTTCTATTGATTGCCGTTTTTCTTGAATATACGTCATAGTTTTCCATTTCATTGTACCTGTCTTTCTAGCTCTGACTGAACCCAACATTAAAAAGAAATCTGGCTGAAGCGAGTGGATTACCTGAGGTCAGGAGTTCGAGACCAGCCTCGCCAACATGGTGAAACCCCATCTAAAAATACAAAAATTAGCCGGGCATGGTAGCACGCGCCTGTAGTCCCAGCTACTCAGGAGGGTGAGGCAGTAGAGTTGCTTGAACCTGGGAGGCGGAGGTTCCAGAGAACCAAGATCGCGCCACTGCACTCCAGCCTGGGTGACAGAACGAGACTCCATCTCAAAAAAAAAAAAAAAAAAAAAAGGGAAAAAAGAAGTCTGAATTGACAGAGTACCTCAGTCACTCACTGCCAAGTATCTGCAGGTTTCCATACCACATATCTTCTCTAGCTATGCTTTGTAAGTCTCTGGCTTCTAAAAAAGTAGTCGTTGTCACACTGACCATTTACTGTTTATTTGCTTTGTTTGATTAATATAAATAGCTACAGGGAAAAAAATTAAGACCCTTAAAAATGCCTATTTAGGACTGGAGTTACTGATACTGATTCTGTTGACTTAGTCTTCATTATGTGTTGAATTCCTGAAACACAGGGAGCTTCTTTTTTTATATTATGCAGCTCAAGTATGTTCCTATATATTAGATTATATCAACTTGATTAAATTTGCTTTTATATGTCTCAACTGGCAGTCATTTCCATGGGCAAAATAAAAACCTTTGAATTATCTTCTTATTTGATTAGGACATGCAGTATTTTTTAAAGCATTTTTTTCTCTTTTCTAAATCAAGATTTATTCATCTTAATTAGAAGTGGTAGGCCCTACAGCCAAATTTTAAATCAAGCCAACAGCCCCAGTTTTTGACATGGCAGTGGACACTGGTATAAGGAAGTTTTCCTTTATTATCATTCTCTATGGAAGAAGGAAGCAGAGCAATTATTATTGCAGAGTAATTTAATACTATTTTAATAAACATGGTCTTTCATCTTGGTAAGGAGTTCTGGGATTCATGAGGATGTCCATTTTCTGTGAAATACTATCCTGTTTAAGCAGATTAATTCATAATCTATAGTCATATTATAAAAACATAAAAGAATAAAGATGAACTAAATTCTGAGAAGAGAATAAAATGTAAGAATCAATTAACTTGCATCCTTTTAAAAAATTATGATACTATTACTTTAATAGTTAGATGTAGTTTTCCTCTTTCTTATCTGAGTTAATGTTCTTTCTTTATATCAGATACTTGACATGTTAGACTAGAGAAGAGGAATTAAAACTTGATTAATGGTCCCAAACAGTTTAGAGTTTAAATCATTCAGACACATTAAATTATAAAGTGACACTTGTTTTTAAATAGTGGGTGACTCTTTTAGTAGACATTATTTGGTGTTTAAATTACAGTTTACTTTCTCTACTCAGGAAGTGTTTTGGAGGAATAGCATTTTGGGCATTTTAGAGCACGTCTATGAAAGGAAATGTTTTTATGTAATGCTTTCTATGTAAAAGTGCTATGGAAACAAAGTTTTCCTCATACTTCTTTTAATAGCAACTATTATTTTCTCTAAAGGGAAACAAAAAACTAAATTGCCGAGAAATGAAAGGATTTTCTTCTGAAACTAGATGAAGTCTTTAATTCAGTGGAATATTCATTTTATTTTTCATACGTGATTAGTCCTTTATTCTCCAGATTATTCCATGTTTTCCATATTTTTTGTATGTATTTTAATGTCTATGGGTCTATGCTTTAATACGTATGTAAAAATTTGCTCCATGGCACTTGAGGCACAAAAAAAACTACATCCATTTATTTTACTGCTTTTTAAATAATGTTTTGTCCAGGCCCCACTTAACCACAATGTTTTAAATCCTCAGAATCGTATTATTTTCCCCAGCCTCTGAGTTAGCCACATTAGAATGAGGTATACCTCAGTGTAATATGAGAGCCCCACGTTAATACCTTCCTGGCTACCTCCAGTGGATTATTCAGATGCACATTGGAGAGGTGGCTCTTATGACTATGGCCAATTCCACCTCAGCCTGCTATCCATTACCAGATGGGCTTTTAGGTTTTCTTTCTGTTCTCCTTCCTTGGAGTCCTGGCTATTATGGTAAGACTAGATATGGGTATCAGGAAACCTATTTTTGCAAGCAAAGCAAAAAGGAGCACTTCTGCTTCCTTAGAGATTGGTTGATATTTTTGAAATATACCACTGCTGTACTTGGGCAAAGCAAATATCTTACTCATTTTTCTAGAGATTTACATCTGCATTGCCTGGTCAGGATGTCTACATTGTTAGCAGACAAAGGAGCATACCCAAGTGGCCAGATACGGAGTTTAATCCGTCCACTCAGTAGCCATTTCTGAGTATTCTCTGAAGCTGTGAAATAGTCATGATAATTTTCTCAAAATCATATTATTGCACCAACTCTAGAAGCTGTAATACATGCTGGGGAATGTTATGCTTAGAAGGATTCTTAGCAATGTGGAGGGAGATTCCTATTGTCCAACAAAATGCATTTGCTCCAAACACACCACAACTTTATTTTTTTTAAAAAAGGAAATATGGCTTGATGTTTACTCATCAGAGTTGTCATAAAATTCAACCTCAGTCATCTGGGACCCACTTTTCCCTATTTCTTCAGGGTGAAACAAGATCAGTAGAACTTGCTTAGACTAGAGCAGAATTTCTTAATCTTGACACTACTGACATTTTAGACCAGATAATTCTTTGTTTTGAGTGCTGTCCTGTACACTGGAGTGTGTTTAGCAGCATCCCAGCCTCTGCTCACAAGATGTCAGAAGCATCATCTGGGTGCTCATGTGGGAAATGTAGAACCCTCCTCCTCTACATCTCTAGGCATCGCCAAATATCCCTTTGAAGGGTAGTTGCTCCTGGTTGAGAACCACTGCTCTAGAACAATTGGGAAGGGATCTAGTTTCAGTTGTAGTTTTTATGGCGGCTATTGGCATTTGTCTTTGACAATGTCTGCTTGTCATTGAAGGCTTGTGCTTCTATTTTCCCTTTGTGGAGTCATGAAATCTCTGTCAAGGCTCCCAGGCTGTAGTACTTACTGCCTAAACTCTTCAGGCACACCGGCAATGATTCTTCTTAGAGGTCTTATAAGCCCTGAAAGTGCTGTGTACAGAGGGCAGAGTCCTTCTTGGGAGATCCTGTCCCCAGCATTTGGGGACTCAGTTCTTTCTGAGCTCACATCTTTTATTTATTTATTTATTTATTTATTTTTTTTATTGAGATGGAATTTTGCCCTTGTCACCCAGGCTGGAGTGCAATGGCACAATCTTGGCTCACTGCAACCTCAGCCTTCCAGGTTCAAGCTATTATCCTGCCTCGGCCCTCCCAAATAGCTGGGATTATAGGTGTCCGCCACCAGGCCCAGCTAATTTTTGTGTTTTTATAGAGACAGGGATTCATCATGTTGGCTAGGTTGGTTTGAACTCCTGGCCTCTGGTGATCCGCCGGCCTCAGCCTCCCAAATTTTTGGGATTACAGGCTTGAACCACTGGGCCCAGCCAAACTCAGATCTTTTCTATCTCCTTCAATTCTACAGCTTTCTTTATCTTAGAAAATCTCAAACAATGGTATTATGAAACTAACTTTGAGAACAATCCTTAATTATCTTGGAAAAGTAGAACCTCATGTCCAGGATACAAAACCCTGGTTTTCTTGCCAATACCTCAATGGAAACACCGTAATCTATGTATCCATTTACTGCTTTTTCTCTTTTTAATTGCTCTTCTCTAATTCTCCTCCCTTCCTGTATTATCTCTCTTTTTTTTTTGTTGAGACAGTCTCGCTTTGTCACCTAGGCTGGAGTGCAGTGGCACCATCTCGGCCCACTGCAAGCTCCGCCTCCTGGGGTCACACCGTTCTCCTGCCTCAGCCTCCCGAGTAGCTGGGACTACAGGCACCTGCCACCACGCCTGGCTAATTTTTTGTATTTTTAGTAGAGGTGGGGTTTCACTGTGTTAGCCAGGATGGTCTAGATCTCCTGACCTCATGATCTGCCCGCCTCGGCCTTCCAAAGTGCTGGGATTATAGGCGTGAGCGACCACGCCCGGCCCAATTTGTTTTCTTTATTCTGTCTTCCCTTCTATTTCTTCTTCAAAACAGCAGTTATTGACACAAAAAATTTAGGAATAGGAATCTCAGCTGTGTGTAGTGGCTCATGTCTATAATCTTAGCACTTTGGGAGGCCAAGTTTCGAGGATTACTTGAGTCTAGGAGTTTGAGACCAGCCTGGGCAACCTAGTGAGAACCCATCTCTACAAAAAATTTAAAAATTAGCTGGGAATGGTGGTACATGCCTGTAGTCCCAGCTACTAGGGAGGCTGAAACAAGAGGATTGCTTAAGTCTGGGAGGTTGAGGCTGTAGTGAGCCGTGATTGCACCATTGCACTCCAATGTGCAATGGGTAATAGAATGAGACTGTTTCAAAAACAAATACAACAACAACAAAAATGGGAAACTCATCAATCCTACATCTCTGTTAATTCAGAGGAATGTTAAGGCAGAGATTGGAAGTTACACTCATTTTCCCAGGAGGACAAAATGTGTTTATATGGGACCCCAAAACCATTTATTGCAAAGTACAAAATGTAATGTTTGAAAATTTTACAATGCCAATAAAATTGCCTGCTTCTTCTTTTCTTCCTTTCAAGTTCTTTTCATTTCTTTTCTTCAGCTGGCAGCAAGCATTGTCTGAACCTTGAAGTCAAGAGCTTTGGCTTATCTCCAAGGGTGAGGAAGCAGGCTAAGGAGAGCAATTCACAGCTTAGTGGAAATATTTTGCCATAGGAGGGAGAGCTACTATCATTTCTTGGAACATTAAAAAAAATAACTTTTGAATCAACCTGAAGGTTGAGGCAGGATTAAGAATCATCCATAAATTTGAGGTGGAAAAGTTCTTGGCAGAGTTTACAAGGCTGGAAAATCACTAGTTTCTCTCTTCCTTATCCACAAAAGGTCAGTAAGCTTATTTAGCCTTTGGATAATATACTCACCACTTTCTCAGCAGTATCCTATATCTGCCCATGTTCCAGGCCACTCTTTCTGCACTGGCTTCCACCTGCCACCTCCCCAAAGACCTCTGGAGATCATTGATGAGGTTATGCGGACTGCCCTCTGGCTCTCTTCTCTCCCTCCAACCAGACTGAGGGTACTCAGACATTCTTTCTAGTTACCGAGAGGGCCCCATGGCTGTGGGTGAATGTTTCAGGCCTAATGTTCCTTTCCCAAAGGTGAGCCCTGGTAAAGAAGCCAATTCTCCATGTTGGGTGAAGAAGGTTATGGGCTCTGAGCAGGCTCTACTCCATATTTCACAAATGCTCAGCCATTTGAAGTGCGCTGCATCAGGGAAAATGCCTCGTAGCATACCTTCCACAGTCTTCCTTTCATTCAGCTCGTTTGGATCCTTCTTTGGCAGTAATCTGGTATACCTCATGGAAAAACCATAGGTATTTCTACCCTGCTGTGACATCTACTCTGAATTGTGTGCCTCCAATTATGTGAATCTGGCTTTACTGGAGTCCCTAAACTTCTCACTACCCTGATCAGTGCTAGAAGGTAACCCTCAGAAGGACAGCTTGATTTATATCCCCATGGGCCATTCTTAAAGTTATTTATGCTGATGTTGATTGATGCTGAACAGCCTGCCCAAACTGCAACCCAATTTACACCCAAATTCATGAGCCAATAGTATTCCAGATGATGTTGCCGTATGTAATAGCATTTTAAGTTAACCCATACTATACTTAGATGTGTAAAAAATGTAGCTACTTAACAATTTTTGGTAAGATATTCCAGGTATATTGGAATAAACGTGTAAATGTTAATAAATATCACCAAACTTAAGAAATGAAATAACTTTAATTCTTAAAAACAAAAACAAATACAACAACAACAAAAATGGGAAACTCATCAATCCTACATCTCTGTTGATTCAGAGGAGTGTTAGGCAGAGATTGGAAGTTATACCCATTTTCCCAAGAGGAAAAAATGTGTTTATATGGGACCCCAAAACCATTTGTTGCAAAGTACAAAATGTAATGTTTGAAAATTTTACAATTTTCAAACCCTTTCTCTGTGGCCCATGCACTTGGTCCCATTTTATTGTTCTCTCTGTTCTCATAGGTTACCACTGATTCTGAATTTTGTCTTTATCATTCTACATATTTCTTTATTGTTTTACTTTGTTTTTATACAGTTTGAGAGGCAGTTGTGCATCGTAGTTGAAAGCATAGACTCTGGAACCAGACAACCTAGGTCTATGTCCTGAGAATCCCATTTTCTAGCTGTGTGTCCTCTAGAAGTTATTTAATTTCTTTATATATACTTTGGTTTTTTAAAAAATCTGTAAAATGAGGATAATAATGGTACTGACCTCTTAAGGTTATGAAGAGTAACTAATTGAATACACATAAAATCTTAGAATAGTACCTAGAAGCTCCATATTAAATGTCTACAATCATTGTTATCTTAAATCCATACTTTTGCATGTTTTTAAATTTCATATAAATGATATCATAGGTATCCTTTGGCAACTTCCATTATTTGCTTAATATTATGTTTGTGACATTCATCCATGTTGATATACATAACTTTCTTTTATGGTAAGTCTTTCATAGTGTGATTTTACCTAAATTTATTTATCCGTTCTCCTGTTGAAGGACATCTGGATCATTCTGTTATTTTTGTAATAATAAAGAATCCTACTATGAGTGCATTTTATGTGTCTCTTTATACTCAGGAACAAGATTTGTTCTAAGGCTTGTACATAAAAATAGAATTTGTGAGTCTTGTTTTGTTTGCTTATTAAATAATGAATACATTTATTCCCAATCTAACCTCCCCAGCTCCGTCCTTTCCTATAATAATCACTCTATATAGAGGAGAAACTTAGCTTGTTGAATCAATGTAACCTAGTCTCCTTTGATTGAAATGGTCTTTTGAATGACTGTTATCTTATGTAGATGGTAAGTTTTCACATTTCCCCTCTTTCCCCTGTGCCTTGCTAAGGTGGAATCTAGGGCCTAATGATCTTGTGGCAGTGTGGGGAGGTGGGAAGGTCCAGAACCTTTCATCTTGCTATTGGGCCTTGTCGACTGCTGGGCCTTCTCTGAGGGCTGCATTCACTACTGGATATTGTGGTTTCAGTTGGTCATGAAGTCATTATGTGTTGAAGCTGTTTTAACCTAATTTCAAACCTCTGTTGCTTTCCCAGCACTTTAAATAACTGTGCAGGTCCTATCCTGCAATTGAGACAGAGGGAGACTTTTGGGCTTTTGTAGGAACTGGCTAGGCTATGAAAGAGCCATGGGCACCACCTCCAGCTCCTATAACTATTCCTTCCCACTGCCGTAATATTGCTCCTGCACCAGATGGCTATGGCTAAACGTGGGGATTCTCCTGCCACTCCCTCCCCATAGGCACACAAGCTAGACTTGGAGGTGTGCCATGGACTCACCTGTTGCTCTCTGGCTTCTTCAAACTCTCTGGATGTTTTTATTATGCTTCTCCTTGGGGTTCCATCCCAAGAGAGGGACAATACTTGATTTTTCAACTTTGTCTTTTTCTGTTATACAGGACATTCACGTGGGCTTGATTCCTATCCTTTTCCTCTTTGGAAAGGAATTCCCCTGTGGCCTGTCTTCCTTCAACCTGAGATGCACGTGCCTAGTCTGGTTTCCTTCAGCCAAAGTAGCTGGCAGGATATGGGGAGCGAGAAATCAGTTTAAGGTTAAGAGCACAAACATGAGTTAGTCACAACATTGAACCTGCAGCGCAAATGCCAGAACATACTTTTTTTTTTTTTTTTTTTTAGACGGAGTCTCACTCTGTCACCAGGCTGGAGTGCAGTGGCTCGATCTCAGCTCACTGCAACCTCTGCCTCCTGGGTTCAAGCCATTCTGCCTCAGCCTCCCAAGTAGCTGAAACTACAGGCACGCACTACCATGCCCAGCTAATTTCTGTATTTTTAGTAGAGATGGGGTTTCACCATGTTGGCCAGGATGGTTAGATCTTTTGACCTTGTGATATGCCCACCTCAGCCTCCCAAAGTGCTGGGATTGTAGGTGTGAGTCACCGTGCCCAGCCCAGAATATACCTTTTAACAAGTGTGAGGGTACTGCTGATGACGAGCAACTTAAACCTGGATTCTGACGGAAAATAAAAATATGTGGTTGGCGTCAATCTTATTTATTGTGGGACAGACAGAAACTATTTGAAAGAGAACTGCTGGGGCCAGAAATCTGAATTCATTGGGTAATTATTATGTACAACAAGGAGTGCATCTAGCAGGCAGACATGTTCCAACCACAGGTGCTTGTGCTGTGGAGCACAGCACAAGATCAGCAGAGATGATGGAATGGTGGGCATCATGACATCCAAGGATGCTAGAGGCAGTCAAATGCATGGCGGAGCAAAGGCACAGGTTCTGTCCACATGACCAGCAGAGAGGGTGTGTCTTCACGATGCCCCCACAGGATCTGTCACCACTGAACGTGGATGGCAGTGCTGCTTCAGTCAGAACTCTGCTATGATCTCTCTACTGATGATTTATGTGCCTCTCAGGATAAGATATTTCATAGCTTTTGCCTCATAATAATAAGCTAAAAGAATTGAAGGATCAGGAGAAGTCAAGGTGGTCATTTCAGATGGTCATTACCTTGCTCATAAAAATCTCTATAAATTGCCAATATTATGATACGCTAGTTGGTTTAAGCAATGGCCTCATTTCAGGGGTGCCCAGGGTGAAGGGCTGTATAAACTCTCTCTTTCATACCCATATATGGCTGCTTTCACAGAATATTGATGAATTAATTCAGGTAGGGAATATGAGAAGGACATTCAAAGAATTCCATGGCAGAAGCAATTTCACAAGAAGAGAAGCAGAAAGCTTATTTAGGAAGCTGTTTGGTTTTTGTGAAAATTCCCTTTTAAGATATTAGTTATGGGAAGAGGAGTTGGGATCTAATGTTCGGGAATAAAAGAGTCTAGCTGCTTGCAGAAAAGTTTCAGGTTAATTAAAGATTCAATATTTTCACCTCTGAGTGCAGGATAATGTTAGCTAACCAAGTGGCAATTTCATAGACCTGGCTTAATGATTTGATGATGAGCCATCCTGGGGTTTTTTTTTAACCAGTTATGAGATGACAGAGAGGGGAAATAAAGTTAGCTGGAAAGGAAGAAAACAAAGACTGACTTTCTGAAAGACATTTTAACTCATTTTCACTCTCTAATACGATTGTATGAATTTCTTGAAATGGGAAGATACTGGGAAAAGTCTTATAAAAAGTTTATGTGTATATATACATACAGATATATCTATGTAAATAGGCAAAATACAAAGGAATAAATCAAAAAATGAAATAAATTAAAACAGACTACTAAAACATGTTTGAATAAATTTAAAAGGGCAAGGAAGGATGAAAAGAGAAACAAAAATTATTGAAGACAAAAAGCAAAATAATAGAACGGTAGACCTAAATCCAAACACCACACACACACACACACACACAGTGTGGTTTTCTGCATTAATATGACAAGTAGTTTGGCCACGTTTCTTAACCTGTTAGTGTTCCATTTCTGTACTTATAAAGCCAAGTTTGTAGCCAGCTCTTTATCTTGCTGAAGGGTTAGGAGGATTAATGGAGTCTTACGTTGGTTCTGAGTATCACCCTCTGAAAGTGCAGCACCAAATTCCACTTTCCATACCACACCATAAAAATCTACTAAATGAAAATGAGTGGATAAGGAATGCTGCATTTCCGTTCTCTAGCATTCTCACACTTCACCCATGACATTTAGCTCCAATACTGCAGATCCTTTTCTTCGCCTTAACTCTCTTCTGATTTCTGAGAATTAAGTCGGACTTCAGAATTGGCAACTGAGATGTATTCTACTAGTTGGTGTTGACAGATTTTTATTATATTGAGACTAGAAATTTTTTTTAGCAGCATGCATGTGAAAGTGCAGGCAAGACAGGGAAAGAAAAAGAATGTGCTGGCGTGTTAGACAGTAATGCATACCCTGGAACACCGAGTGTGCAGAAACAGGAGAGGACGCAGGAGTAAGATTGCACAGAAGAATACAAGTCTCCAGTGAGAAATCCGAATCCCTGTGATTACCATCAGTAGGAGTAAGACAAATGACCTTTAAAAAGGAGAGGTAGCTTGAAATTTCCCTTTGTTTTGCTATGAGTTCCCTGCTGGTCCTTTATCAGTTTTCTTTCCCTGGGTCTGGAAGGTTCAGGGCTGATTGTTTTCAGCAGACAGCTGAGTTCTCTCCAGCTCTACTCTCCACAATGGTACTAAAGGGCTACACTTATTAGCAGCAGGCCCTTTCTAGGGAAGAGCTACGTAATTTTTAAGGGGACCTAAAATAATTTAGTTCAGAAAAATACCATTATGATCGGCCAGCTCAAAAAAGTGCTGCTGAGCTGACTGTAATTCATCTGCCTCCTTTAACAGCTACCATTTAAGTTGCATTTGAACACTGAAAACAAACAGACTTTCATTCTATGTCTGAAATCTTTAATATAGCTTCAAAGTTCCAGAGGAAAATACTGCATTGCAGCTCTCCTGTTTTTGCAGCGAATCTCTGTTGGCATGTGGCTGCAGAGGAGGGGCCACCACAAAAGCAGCCTGTTTTCAGCTCAACTCAGCAGATCCCTCAGCTCCAGACTATAATGAAGGAAGTGTCCTCAGCTTGCCCGGGGCAAAGGAGGCTGGGGAGGGAAGGCTACATACACAGGTACTAATTGAACAGATTTGGTTATCTTTTTTATTTATTTTTTAAAAATTATTGAATATTTATCAGGCAATACACTTTTTTCAAGTAGCCAGACATTTTTCTTTTTGAATTCTAGAGAACTTATGAAGCAGATTCAAGATACCCAATATATTCTGGCCATTCTTACAGGTCTTGCTTAACTTTAACAACAGCAGATGTACATTCTGGGTCTTAGCTATCAGCAGTCTGGCCAGAGAAAGGCCCACTGCAAACTGAGCAAAATTTGGTGAAAGATTTAGAAGATGATGATGTTCATTCATTCACTCATGTATGCATGCATTCTCCATGCATTAATCAAATATTTCTACCATATTCTGGGCACTGGAAATGCAGAGATAAACAAGACCTAAATCGTCAACTTCAAAAGTTGCTTTTTAACCCATGCCAAATAGCAGTTTTCAAGAGTGTCTGGATGTCCCCTCAATCTCCTTTCTTTGTTTGCACACTAGGACCTGGGGCTGGCTCCATTGCAGTGTCTTTTAGTCCAATCAGAGCAGTTTCATGCTACTTTTCTTTAAGACTTTGCTGCTAAATTTCATTTGTTGAGGAGTGGAGCACACGTGGGACATACAAACATCAGTTATGCCAAGAATGACTCGTGCTTTAGGTAATATTATATCTCCTTTTACAGATGCAGACAGATGAGGTAAAGTGACTTGCCAAAGCTCATTCAGCTAGTGAGTGATAGAGCAGATTCCGACTCAGAGTCCTCATCTGCTGCACCTCCTGTCTCCAAGGTGATCTAATATGAGCTTGCTTTGGCATAGAGTGCAACCAAACCAGCAACTCCTGGGACTTTTGAATACAAATCTGAGGCCTATTAGAATGGCTGTGACCTCACTTAAAAAAATTTCTTCAGTCTTTCTGTAGCAGTAATTTAGGCTCACAGGATGCTTATTTCTACTAAAGTACTATTAATAGTTTGCCAAAAGTTTGCCTTTTCTATCTCTTTTCCTCCCTTCAGTGAATTAATTGTGTTATCAGCTGCCCTTATTACAGTGTTGTCTATTTAAAGCAGTTATGATGGTTTCCTCCTGAAATGCAACCATCAAAAATTCTGCTTTAGTAACCCGGAGCATTTTCCCTTAAAAGGTATAAAGAGAATTACAAAAAAATTTACTGTATGAGACTTGTGCTTTTTCATAACAACATGAAGCTTCTAAAAAAATCTTGCCTCAATTTTTAACAGAGAAGCCTTGTCTATTACTCCAAAAGCAGGTCTGTTTGAGAAAATGTTTTGCAGCTGAGAGCAGTTTGAAAGAGGCTCTTGGTGAGCTTTTGTTCTTGCCTGTTTAACAGCTTAAGGTTTAGAGAAGCCCATTTGAGTTCACCTTTTGCATTTGAGTCCAAAAACTGAATCCATTAAAGGGCTCTCTTGAGCCTGCAGTGAATTTCAGAGCTCCTAGGAGGACGCTCCAGGCTCACTTAACTGGTTTGAAATCGCATGGCCTCAGGCTCCACTGTCTATTTGGAGGAGGATGGGAGTCAGGGAATTAGTTCAAAAGCTGCAACCACTTTTTTCCTTTTGTCTCTAATGTCTGTTGTTCAGCATTGGTTCTGCACCATTTGCAATATTTTAAGAACCATTCCAGAGCACCTAAGTCATAGCAGTTAGAATTAATATTGTTCTACCACCTTTTCTATTACTTTTCATATTTGCACCTATGTCATCCATATGCATTTGGTTTGGAAACTTGGAGGATGAAAAAAATAATGCAGACTTTCTCTCCAGTCCCAGATGGAATTTTCATTTGTTTTTGTTTGTGGTTTTTGGTATGTGTGTGTGCATGTATGTGTGAGATAGACAGAGAGAGAGAGAACATAGAGAACAGAGGGAGGACTTTGATCTCTGACAGCCAGATCATGCAGAGAATGAACATATTGAAACTGCCTTTGCAAAAATTATAACAGTGAGAAAATTATGACAGTGAAAGAGATCTGACCTAGCTTCTTGCTTCTAAACTTCAAGCTGTCCTGGTTCATTCCTGGGCGCAGGTGAACTAACTTTGGGAAGAATTTAGTATATAGTTTAACTTTGAAACAAAGATGATAACAGCCCTATCCCAAAACAAACCCCCTTCTTTCCCAGGGACCAGTCGGCCTTTGTGGGGCTAGCAAATTAGCTACAAGATTAGAAATTATATCTGAGGAGTCATGCAGCCAGAAGGTGCAAGATTCTGAACCTTCCCAAATTGCTCCTGGGATTACTGTTGCAAAATCTAAGATCAGTGCTTGAGATGTTTTGCAGATTCTGTATTCCCATGCACCAGCTGATGCCACCCGGACCTGTAACTGGCTCAATCAATTCTGCAATCCTACCCAGGAAAAGAAGACAGCAAGGAAAACCCAGTTGAACCCCTGTGATTTATTCTTTGACCCAAACAATTGGCACTCCCTACTTCCTAACTCCCTATCTACCAAATTATCCTTAAAAACACCCGATTCCTGAAGTATCAGGGATACTAATTTGAGTAGTAATCAAACTCCGGTCTTCTGTACAGCCAGCTCTGCATGAATTAAAGTCTGAAGCAGTGCCATTGTCTGGGGTAATACCCGAGGTTCGTTGCCTCATGCCAAGGAAATTAAGGACACAGACACACGTGGAGTGAGGTTAACAGCAGAGGCTTAATAGGCGAAAGAAAGAGGACAGGGAATAACTGCCTTGCAGAGTGAGAGGGGCACCGAAGTGGGTCTTCCGGCTGGTGGTGGAGTGCACAGGGTTTTATAGACAGGCTTGAGGAGGCAGTGTCTGATTTACATAGGGCCCAAATATTGGTTGGACCAGGTGTGACATTTACACAGCATGGGGGGAAGCTGGCCTGCCACACCCTAATCTTATCATGCAAATGAGGTTTTTGCCTGACAACACTATGTTGTCTGCTCCCTACTGCACACTGATTGGCAAGAAAAAGGGAAGATGGAGCCTCCATGTTGGACATGCCTAGCCCCCAGATAGCCTTTTCTTATTAGTATAGCTGCCAGCATTCGCCTGTGCAAGTTTCCAGCTTGCTTGTCTATGTCTGGAGCTTGATTTTTCCAGGCTGCTCTTTGTTAGAAAAGGAAATGATTTTGAGGCTGCTTTTCATTAAAAGAAAAACCTTACTGAGGACTTTGTTACCCTCACTATCTGCCTAAATAATTTCTTTTTAACTCCTATATCAACTCTTTCTCTGTTGCAATTCCCCTGTCTTGATAAATCAGCTCTGTCTAGGCAGCAGGTAAGGAGAACCTTTGGGCAGTTATAATATTCTTAGCAGAAAGACAGGGAGGTACGAAATAGGATATGTCCATGGAGGATCATGCCTGTAGTTGCCTAACTGCTCAGAAGCTATTTTTCCCCAAATGAATTCACAGGCTACGTATATATCATACCTGCCCCATTAAGCAGAGCTGGACTACCTGAGCTTAGGATCTAGTCTAAGCAGATTTGGAAGGGGGCTGCTCATACTAAAAATCTGTGATTACATTTTAAGTCTTGAAGTGAAATAATAACTAGTCTATTCAGTCGATACGACAAGATCAGATGGGAAGAGGTGGCCTAGGAAGCAATTGATACCATGGTCCTGGGGCTGAAGTGTGGAGCCCTGTAGAAGAAGACAAGAGGGCAGGTGGCTGAAGACACTGGTTGTCTTGACAGTGATTGCAGAACACTACTCCAGAAATGCTGCCTGGGCTCCCACTGTGTGCCATGGAAAACAGTATGACTTTGGTTAAATTACTCAACTCCTCAGCCTCAGAATCCTCATTTATGAGATAGTAATGTTTGAAATGCTTGTTCCCTGGTGCCACAAAGAAATAGCACTTGAATATAAATTTAATTTACTCAGCAAGGCGATTTTTACTTCCTGCAAAAAGGGTACACTTGCCAGCAGTTTTGCTGCAAGAGTACACCTAACAAAGGAGACAGAGTCATTTATAATCTGACAAGTCCACCTACTGCTGTGTCTGGTTTCCATTGGCTGGAACGGGACCTCACATTCTGTATTTGTCCTGATTGGCTAGCAACTTAGAACTTTTTAAAAGAGGCAAAGGTAGAGGAGAACAAAGGAAGGAGGAAGTAACTTGTGCAATGCTGAGAAAGGTAAAAATACCTTTAAATAAGGAAGAGGAACAGGCTATGACCTAACGTTTCCTTGGACCAGTATAAGCATGCCAGGGCAAATATTTAGGCTAAATTGTGGGAGCTAAGAACACAAAGTACATTGATTTCTTTATCACGGCTAGCAGATATTTAAGAATGTTAGCACAGGTCTTTGAATAAATTTTGCTTCTAAGAGAAGTTACTATTTATTCCTTATTAAGTGGGGAGGAAAGTCTTTGAAGAGGAACCTCTACTTTATTTTTTACAGTAATAATAATAATGAGGCCTAGTTTTTAAGTTTTTGTGAAGGAATTATTTAAGGAATAAGTTTCAGGTGCTTGGCACGGTGATTGGTAGAGAGTGTGTATTCAAAAATGTTGAATATTAATTAGATTATTGTTATTTTTCAGTGACTAAATATGGCAGAGGCTGGCTAGTTTTTTTTTTCAATTCCATTTTTCTTTCCTCCTGAGCACATAGCTACTACACACACCCAGCCTTCATTGTAACAGGTGAGCCCATTGAAATGGTCTACAGGAAATGGAGTGTGGGCAGAAGTGAGGACACCACCTCCAGGACTGGCCTATGAAAGCCTCATGGGCAGTCTTCATGATCTGTTTCTCTCTTCCTCCATGTACTGGATGCCATGATACAGTAGAGGACCCCAGTGTATCAAGGGATAGTAGAACAACAAGTTGGAGGGAGCCTGGGTCCCTGGATGACTGTGTGGATGTGAGCACCTTTTGCTTTCTATCTCTGCCACCAACTGAACTTGAGCTATGTGAAGCTACTGAGATTTCTGAATTAATGTGTCAATAGCTAGGGACTTTTGCCTTATGACACAGGATATGGTAATAACCTGAACATCCATGTTTAAAAATGTTTTTGTATTAATTAAATAAAATTGGCTATGAATTAATAAATACATAGTGAAGTGGATGGGAAAGAAATGATGTGTTATCAGATGTAAATAGTCAGCATCAGGACTAATGTAGGACTAGGACAGACACTTACTAGCCACATTAGGAGCTTTTTAAAAAGCTCAATCCTTAGGTGAACCATGCTGGTACATGTTGGTGGCACAAGTATGTGCTATGTAGGCAACATTGTAATGGGTCATTCTTTCTCCTGGAGTGTATAAGTCAGTCTTTTACTAGCACCAAGTGCAAAACTGAAAGGTATGGGCTCCTTTTAAAATGCCTTCTGTATGTTACTCCTCTTATAAACTGGATTCAACAAAAGAAAAAAATAAAACACTGAAGGAAATCTAAATATTTTACCCCAATATATGGTTCCTTGGCATAATGAGTATTGTGAATTAAAAACCCTTAGAGATCAACAAGCCCTGGAAGAAACTTTCCTTCTGTCTACATAGAGATAGGACTGACCCAACAAGGAGAACAATTGTTCCTGTTCCCCTCCTTGTTATCTCATTATCCATTACAGGAAAGATTTCAGACCAAAAATGTAACCACAGCTGAACAGACCCTTTTTCAAGATAATGACTGTCTCCAAGGATCATTTAAATTCCAAAGAGAGCTATTTACAAGTTAATTTCTGTTCTGTGATCCAATCATTCTCCCTAGTAATCATTTATTGCCTCTCAGCTGAACTCCTCTTCTTCCCCTTCTCATACCTGTTTAAACAGGACCCAAACCCCCACTCCTTCTGTAACCTGAAGATGGTATATAAGCTTTTGTACCTCACTGGGTGGTTGGGTCTTCATTCTGAAGACTCCTGTGTATGCATGCTATGTAAGTTTGTATGCCTTTTCTCCTATTAATCAATCTGCTTCACCTCAGTGATTTTTCAGTGAAATTTTAGCCCCCAAAATCCTTGGTCCCCATAACACCTTACCCCTTGCTCCCCATCAATGCTAAAGCTAATATTTTGCCTGCCTGGCCTAAGACTTAGCATAATATTCTTTAATCACACAAGTGGATTAATTATCAGAAGAAGAAATCAAGGACGAAATGAGTAGGAAGCTAAGTCAGCATGTGGAAAGTTTGGCCATTCAGAGCACTTGATTAGTATGCTGGTGTCCATGGTTAAAGGAATTATTCTGCCCTTCTCTCCTTGGCCTTCAGTGCTTGATGCATGTGGTTAAATGGAATTCAGGGCACCAAAACTTCTAAGCAAGAAATGAGACAGCTGAAAGACAAGGGTTTGAAAGTAGAAAGGGAAAAGAAATTTAATCCTTTAAACAGAGCTTGAACGTGTGAAGAGTAGAAAGGGTGCTGGGGAAAGGAGCAGCTTGTTATTCTCCAATCCTCATAGCACCTGAGCTCTAGTTAGTAATTTGAACAAGGCACTTTGAGGCTTCTCTTCCCAGCACTCTCAGGTCACTTACGTAACTCAAGAGTTTTCAGATTCAAAAGTGTCTGATTTCTATATTGTTACCAGCATGACTCAAGCTCTTCACTGTCTTTAATGGGCATTTTAAGCACCTTAATTTATTTCCAACCATCAAAATTGTTTTCAAACCTCTTGTTTAGTTCAGAGATTCCTCTCCCACTTAAAATCTGCTTCAGATGGAAGGACAGAGAAGTAACATTGGTTAGCTCGAGTCTTATGCTCTTGGGGAGTGAGTCTGAGCTGTGGTGATGGAGAATCTATGTTTGTGGCTGTGGTAGGGATTCCTTAGTTTATATACTCAGTGTCTGGAAAGGCAGTAAGGGCTCTATGTTAGTGGTCAGACTTACAATTATTTCTGAAACCAAGTGAATGGAGCCTTGAAATAGGAAATTAGATCCAACGCACGTAATCTAGCCTTAAAGAGACGGTTTTTCAACTGAGTTCTGTAAGTTAATTCTAATTTCTTAGGTTCCTCTCATATTTTCTTGGCTGAATTTTTTTATTGCTTTATCTTTTCATTCATGTATCCATCCATCCATCCATCCATCCACCCACGCACCCATCTAGTTAATGACTTCTCTGAGCAACTTCTATGTGCCAGGCACTGTCTAGATGCTGGGAATACTTGGTATCCTGTCATGAAGCTGGTGGAGCCTCCCAGCCGTCTCCAGGTCATGCCTCCCCATACTTTTCTTTTCTTTTTTTTTTTTTTTAGATGGAGTCTCGCTCTGTCACCAGGCTGGAATGCAGTGGCGCGAGCTCGGCTCACTGCAACCTCTGCCTCCCAGGTTCAAGCGATTCTCCTGCCTCAGCCTCCCGAGTAGCTGGGACTACAGGCATACACCACCATGCCCAGCTAATTTTTGTATTTTTAGTAGAGATGGGGTTTCACCATGTTGGCCAGGATGGTCTTGATCTCTTGACCTCATGATCTACCTACCTCAGTCTCCCAAAGTGCTGGGATTACAGGCATGAGCCACCGTGCCCAGCCCCTCTTACTTTTCATTCATACGCTTTCTTATCTAACTCCCATACTGTCCCTGCAAGACTAGTCTGCTGGTATCAGGTTAGCAATTCCTCTGAAATTCTCATCACCATCTTGTCATTTATAGTTGCTACATTCCATTCCACCAACCATCACATTAAAAAAAATTTTTTTTCACCTGTAATCCCAGCATTCTGGGTGGCCTTAATTAACCTCAGCAAAAAGAGGAATTTAATTATAAGAATGCCAAGTTGTCTACTAGGAACTAAGAAGAGAAATGGACTTAGGTCTTAGGAATGACCTGGAATCAGAGAGTCAAAAATATCAAGATTCTCTCTATGTTTCTCATTGGTGATTTAACCTGGCTTATGTTTCTCTCCGCTCCCTGACTCTTTGCCTCACTCCTCATTTCCTTTCTTCTTGAGTTCATGTGGCAGAAAGCATGGTCACCAATAGCCCCCACATTGTTTTTTTGAGACGGAGTCTTGCTGTGTCGCCTAGGCTGGAGTGCAGTGGCGTGATCTTGGCTCACTACAAGCTCCGCCTCCCGGCTTCGTGCCATTCTCCTGCCTCAGCCTTCCAAGTAGCTGGGACTACAGGCGCCCACCACCACGCCTGGCTAATTTTTTGTATTTTTAGTAGAGATGGGGTTTCACAGTGTTAGCCAGGACGGTCTCGATCTCCTGATGTCGTGATCTGCCTGCCTTGGCCTCCCAAAGTGCTGGGATTACAGGCGTGAGCCACCGCACCCGGCCAGCCCCCAAGTTTTACATGTTTCAGATTCTGCCATCCAGAGGACTTCCACCCCCCTCCTCCCTTTATTCTTTGTCCCATAATTCCTGGAAAAGACAATGATTGCTCTGGTTGGAACACGTTCCACTGCTGAACATATCTACTGTGCTTGTGGGCTCTGTCATGTAGGAACATGGACATTCCTGCTGCAACCATGTGGGAGAAGGGGACAAAGAAGAGCAATTTCTAGAAAAAGGGCATGAAGTAAGCAATTTTATATGTGTGTCTTACAAACACCATACAAATATTTGAATACAGAAATGACCCTCTCCTGAAGCATCTCACCAGGCTACACACTTCCAATTTTCCCAACCTTTTTTCAGTGATTTTGTTTCCACAAGGACAACTCCATCTTGTTCTCTTACTCTTTCAAATTTTATCATGGAAGTGCGACTTCTAGAACTCATTTCAATAGTTAGAGCTGATCAATACAGAGTTAAGATCACCTCTGCAAAAGCCAGAGGGTTCCTAGGAGATCACTTCTCTAAGAACTTACTGACTTCCCCCACCCTGGAAGCTTTCATTATTGGTAGGAGTTATGATTCCAGACAAATTTTTCTATATAGAGACTTCAAGATGAAAGACTAATAATAACATTGGCCAAGGATGATCTGAATCTAAAGCAAAATGAAATCCTATTAATAATCTAATGGGAAAATTTTGCCCTGTGAACACTGAGCTATTACAAATACCAAACTTTTAGACATACATTGTCTCCTTTAGTAGTTAAAATTCATGAGCTACAAATGGTACATGCATATAGCAAATATTTTTTCTTTATATACTACTATACATCTCATACATAGTGCTACTTAAATGGTACTTCAAAATTTCTTTATGTTTATTACTAGTTTAAGTTTCATTATTTCTTAAATAACAAAATCATTTTCCCCATTGCACTATTTTATTTAATTCAATAAATAATCGTTGAGAACATACCAAAGGCATATCTAAAAGGTGTTACGCTAGGTACTGAGGCTGTGAAGGTGATTATGGCTTTTGAATAGCTTGTAATCTAATGACACACATACATATACACATACACAATAGCAATGAGAGGTATATCATAGGCTCACCTAGGCCTGCCTGCTACAAAATCAGAAAACAACGAATACAAACCTAGGGCCATGTGAAAGGGCATTGAGCTGTAGTGCTTTGGGGTTAGATAGATTTGCTCTTCAATCCAGTTTCTGTCAGCTACTCTCTGTTACTTGAACAAGTTAAATATCCTTTCTGAGTCTTACTCTTTTCCTTTGCAGAATATAAACTGTATTTATTTGATGATGTTCTTCTGTGAGAATTCAATGTCATAAAAGTATACAATATGCTATTCATTTGTTCATTCCAAAAACATTTAGAAGCTTTCATTATGTTGGAAGATTTAGATAAAAGAGTAGCCAGTCATTGTGTAACATGATACATGCTGTTGCAGGGGACTAGATTTAAGAGTTTAGACTTTATTTTGAAATTAGAGACCATTGATGAGTTTCAAGTAAGATAACAAATTTTCAAATTTCCATTTTAGAGAAATAACTCTAGTTGTAATACAGCAAGTAGATTGGAGCAGGCCGAGTCTGGAGGGCATGAGGCTTGTTTGTAGCTATTGCAGAAACCCTAGGCAAGTGATGATTGCAGACATCATCCACAATGACAAAATTGGACTGAAGCAAAACACAAAAACAAGAAAATTAAACTGAAGAGGAGGGTCCTGTCACAAAATTTGCCAAGCAGTGGCTTCCTGATGGACTAAACATAGAAAAGGAGAGGAAGAGAGGGAACAGCATGACTCTGAGACACAGGTGTCAAGAGATACAGGAAAAGAAGTAGGTTTTCAGTGAAGGATAATGAACTCTGTTCTGACTATGTTGAATTTGAGGTGCCCATGGGACATCTAGGTGAAGATTTCTAAATACATATTTGGATTTTGAAGAGAAGAGTTAAAGAGAGAAATCTGACCCAGAGATGTGGCTTTAGGTTATGTGAATTAGCTACGTAGTCCCTCAATTGCCATGCATTGGAATCTACTCCCAGTAGCTGCAGTGAACAGTGTGCACACGGATTGAATCCTGGAAACTTGTAATCAGTATGGTGGGATGGCCCATCTTACCTTTTATGAGTTCACCAAGAATTTTTCCTATTTAAAAGAACACCGTGAATCCAGCCATTCATTCACTGCAAATCTAGCACAAAAAGATTGGCAACAAATTGTATTCAGGTAATAGATATCTCAGAGACCAATTATTAGTCAAATGTGGTAACACTGGGACTGATCATATCAGGAGTTGGAAAAGAATGTCTGCTCCAAAAACTGTCACAGAGATGCTACTACATAAGTAAAATATTAAAAATTGTGGTTTTAAAATTTATCATTAAGAGATTCAGAAATTTTATCAAAAATTCCAGGAAATCAGAGACTTCTGGTAATGCATGAGTCACAAGGAAGGGATTTCTCATCTGCTGGCCAAAGGTTGACTGTCTAATGATGAAAAGTCATTTTTGCCTCCTCTCCACTGATCCCTCATATTCAGTCAGTTGCAAGCATTAGCAATTTGACCTCATAGATTATTCTCATTGGCTTTTCTCTTACCTTCAATTCCTTGCTCTGGCACTAATTATCTCAACTTGAGTTTTCACACTAGATTCCTTCCTGCTCTCAAGCCATTCTGCACATTCTAACTATACCACATTATTCCTTCCTGCTGTCAAACCATTCTGCATTCTAACTATACCACATTAATTTTTCTAAATCTTCCTAAACTCAACAAAGTCCAGGCTGTCAGAGTTCTTGACAGTACACCTCTATCCAGGCTTTTCTAAATCATTCATTCATTCATTCATTCATTCATTCATTCATTCATTCATCAAACATTACAAATACATTTGAGAAGCTGGAAATTTTCTAAAAACATTTTGCATTCTCTTCTATTTACAGTTTTGCTGTTTCTTCTAACATGTCCTTTCTCCATCTTCTTCCTTATCCATCCCCCTCCTCACTGAGCTCTTACCTACCTGTAACACCCACCTTTGTCTTAGGATGCACATCCTTATCACACTAGGTGGAAATCCACCCAGCCCACTTTTTTTAGTAGAGCCCGGTTTTGCAATTTTGCCCAGGCTGGTCTTGAACTCCTGAGCTCAAGCAATCCTCCTGCCTTGGCCTCCAAACGTGCTGAGATTACAGGCGTGAGCCACCGCGCCCGTCCCTCTCCTCTCCTCTCCCCTCCCCTCCCCTCCCCTCCCCTCCCCTCTCCTGTCGTCTGCTCTCCTCTCTTTTATTTTCTTTTTTCTTTTTTTGAGATGGAGTCTTGCTCTGTCGCCCAGGCTGGAGTGCAGTAGTGCGATCTCTGCTCACTGCAAGCTCCGCCTCCCGGGTTCACGCCATTCTCCTGCCTCGGCCTCCCGAGTAGCTGGGACCATAGGCGCCCGTCATCACGCCCGGCTAATTTTTTTGTATTTTAGTAGAGACGGGGTTTCACCGTGTTAGCCAGGATGATCTCGATCTCCTCATCTCGTGACTGCCCGCCTCGGCCTCCTAAAGTGCTGGGATTACAGGCGTGAGCCACCACGCCCAGCCTTTTGTTTTTTTTTAAAGAAACTTTATTATACAGAATTTGTCATATCTTACGTTGAGGGACTTATGTAAAAATGTTATTTTCTCTACTCAAATATAAGCTCTCAGGGCAGGGAAATGTTATTTTCTTTTACTTTTGCATCTTGTACAGTGTCTTCCACACAGAAGATAGTTATTAATTGACTGTTCAATGCATAATTGAGGCCACAAATTATGAACCTTTCTTACTTAAAATTTATGAATTTTAGCATTCTTCAGAGCTGTCCCTCCTTCCCCAGGAACAGTCAGTTTGGCTGGGGGATTATTCTGACAAATGTTCTGCTACAAATGAGTCTTATCTTTAAGTAATTGAAATTCAGTTATTCAAATAAAACTTATTGAGAACTTCTTAAACCTCAGACACCATGCCAGGCTCTGAGGTTACAGATCTGAGCAAGAGACAATTGTGGCAGTAGAGAACTCTATAGTTAAAAGTCCTATAATAGGCCAGGCACAGTGGTTCATGCCTGTAATCCCAGCAAGTTGGGAGGCCGAGGTGGGCGGATCCCCAAAGGTCAGGAGTTCGAGACCAGCTTGGCTAACATAGTGAAACTCCATCTCTACTAAAAATGCAAAAATTAGCCGGGCGTCATTGTGGGCACCTGTAGTCCCAGCTCTTCGGGAGGCTGGGGCAGGAGAATTGTTTGAAGGAGGTTCCAGTGAGCCGAGATCATGCCACTGCATTCCAACCTGGGCAACAGAGCAAGACTCTGTCTCAAAAAAAAAAAAAAAAAAAAAAAAAAAAAAAAAAAAAAGAAAAGAAAAGAAAAAGTCCTATAATAAAAACATGAACTTAATGCTGAGGGATTTTTGAGAAGGGAGCTCTAACCTTACTTGGAGAAGGTGGAAAATGATCGACACATCACTTTGTATAACACTTCACTTACTTGCCAATGCAGGTGTTTTCTTAACTTTCACTCAGTAGAATTTATTGAGTACCCAACGCTGTGTTTGTGCACTCTGCCAGCAGCTGAAATATGTTTATTTTTATATAATTAATAAACATATTTACATAAGATTCAAGAATTTAACTTATTGTATCAGACATTATTTTAAACACTTCATAGACAATATCTCATTTAATTTTTATGACAATTTGATGGAGTATTACTAAATATATCCATTTTATAAGTTAAAAAACTCCCACGCACAAGGACCCTAAGTTGATTTCTTACAATCACGTTAATTGTCAGAACTGGGATCTAAACACAAGTTGTTCTGCTTTCATAGCCCATTTAAAATCTTATCATATTGCACTTTCAAAATCATCTCGAAAGACCATAAATTTGAAAAAAAATTTTGGAAAAATTACCCCAATAATTTGACATTTGAACTTTTTAAAATTGATTAAAGTAAGCCTAGAAAGACAGTCACTCTTTCTTTAGGATAAAAAACAGGTTCAATGTAGTAAAGCATTTCAGGTACTACTTAAAGTATGAAACAATCAGTAAACCAAACCCTCCTCACAAAAGATATGTATAAACATTGTAAGATATGTGTAAACATGAGATTCTTACAAATATCAGGAGAACTACCTTATGTTTTCATTCTGAAAATGATCATATAATTTCACTTTTTTGTTATATTTCTTTTATTGTCAAGATTTAACTTCTATTCAGAAGTATTAAAGAATAGGATTTCTGTTATCGCAAACCTTGAAAATTATCGTAATTTATTGCCTTTTCCCTTAGCTGTAGTTTTGGGGAGAAGGATGTCTTTAATTATAAACCTTAAGTCAAGACTTTCTCCTTCGAGGCTGGGCTTGGTGGCTCACCCTTGTAATCCCAGCACTTTGGGAGGCCGAGGCGGGCGGATCATGAGGTCAGGAGATCGAGACCATCCTGGCTAACATGGTGAAACCCCATCTCTACTGAAAATACAAAAAATTAGCCGGATGTGTTGGCGGGCGCCTATAGTCCCAGCTACTTGGGAGGCTGAGGCAGGAGAATGACGTGAACCCAGGAGGCGGAGCTTACAGTGAGCTGAGATTGTGCCACCCTACTCCAGCCTGGTGGACAGAGTGAAACTCTGTCTCAAAAAAAGAAAAAAAAAGACTTTGTCCTTCAAGTTCCCATAGCTCAGAATCCTCCCTTTGTTCCTGTGACAGTCAATTTCCAATAAAAGGACTTGGTTCTCTACACACGGTGGATTTAGATAATTGATTTTTTTCCATTTTCTTAGTTGTAAAATACTTATAACTTAAAATATACCATCTTAAAAATTTTTAAGTGTATCATTCAGTAGTATAAAATATATTCATAATGCCTGCAAGCATCCATTTCGAGAACATTCCAGAACACCGCCATTCATTTCCAGAACAATTTTTATCTTGTAAAACTGACACTCTACAGCCATTAAACAATAACTCCCCCTACCCCACTCCTCTCTATCCCTTAGCAACCACCATTCTACCTTCTTTCTCTATGATGTTCTCTACTCTACGTACCTCATTTAAGTGGAATCATATAATACTTGTCTTTTTGTGACTGACATTTCGCATAGCATAATTTTCTCAAGGTTCATCTATGTTGTGGTAGATGTCAGAATTTCCTTCCTTTTAAGGCTGAATGCTTTTTCCTTACACACAGACTTTCTGCTTATCCATTCACCTGTTAATGGACACTTGGGTTGCATCCACGTTTTACTTATTGTGAATAATGCTGCTATGAACATGGGTGTACAAATATCTGTTCGAGTCTCTGCTTTCAGTTCTTTTGGATTGCTGGATTATACAATAACTCTATTTTTTTCTTTTTTTCTTTTTTTTTTTTTTTTTGGAGACAGAGTCTCACTCTGTCACGCAGGGTGGAGTGCAGTGGCATGATCTTGGCTCACTGCAACCTCTGCCTCCTGAGTTCAAGCAATTCTCCTGCCTCAGCCTCCCAAGTAGCTGGGACTACAGGCACATGCTGCCACACCCAGCTAATTTTTTGTATTTTAGTAGAGACAGGGTTTCACTGTGTTGCCCAGGCTGTTCTCGAACTCTTGAACTCAGGCAATCCACCTGCCTCGGCCTCCCAAAGTGCTAGTATTACAGGCATGAGCCACTGCGCCTGGCTATGATAACTCTATTTTTAATTTTTTGACAAGCAGCCATTCTCTTTTCCATAGGGACTGTAATATTATACATTCACCAACAGTGCACAAGCATTCCAGTTACTCCACATCCTTGCCAACACTTGATATTTTTTGTTCTTTTGATAGTAGCCATCCTGATGGGTGTGAGGTGCCATTTCATTGGTGTTTTGTTTTGCATTTCCCTAAGGATTAGTAATGTCAAGCATATTTTCAAAAGCTTGTTAGTCATTTGTGTATCTTTCATGGAGAAATGTCTATTTATGTCATTTTCCTATTTTTGAAATGAGTTTTTGTTGTAATTGCTGTTGAGTTTTAGGAATTCTTTATGTATCCCAGATATTAATTACCTATTAGATGTATGATTTGCAGATAGTTTATCCCATTTTCTGGGTTGTGTTTTTACTCTGTTGATAATGTCTTTTGATGTAGAAAACTTCTAAATTTTCATGAAGTTAAATTTGTCTATTTTTTATTTTGTTGCCTGAGCCTTTGTCGTTATATCTAAGAAATCACTGTCATACTTAATGTCGGAAGCTTTTACCTTACGTCTTCTTCTTCTAAGAGTTGTTATAATTTTAGAGCTTATATTTAGGTATGATCAATTTTGAGTTAATTTTTGTATATGATGTTAGATAATGGCCCAATTCTATTCTCTTTTGTATGTGGCTATCCAGTTGTTTCAGCACTATTTGTTGAAAAGACTGTCCTTTCCCCGTTAAATGATATTGGCAATCTTGCCAAAAAATTATTGACCACACATATGTCAGTTTATTTCTGGCCTTTCTATTCTATTCCATTGATCTACATATCTGTTTCCATGGCAGTACCACATTGTTCTGATTACTGTAGCTTTTGTAGTAAGTTTTGAAATCAGGAAGTCTGTGTCCTTCAGCTTTGTTTGTTGTTTTTTTTTTTTTTTTTTTTTTTTTTTTATGATTGTTTTGGCTCTTCAAGTTTCCTTGAAACTCCTTATGAATTTTAGGGTGGGTTTTTCTTTTCTTTTTTTTTTTTTTCAAAAAAAGTTACTGAAATTTTAATAGGGCTTAGATGGAATCTGTAGGTCTTTTCCGGGTATTATTGACATTTTAACAATATTAAGTCTTCCATTTCATGAACATGGGATATGTTTGCATTTATTTATATCTTTAATTTTTTCAGTAATAATTTGTAGTTTCCATTGTACAAGTATTTCACCTCCTTGGTTAAGTTAATTCCTAAGTATTTTTTTCTGTTTGATGCTATTGTAAATGAAGTACATTTTATTATCAGAAAATTATCAGCAAATTTTCTCTTGCTGCTTTCAAGACTCTTCATCTTTTGAAAATGACTATAATGTGTCTGGTGTGTGTCTCTTTGATTTCCTCTTACTTGGAGTTTATTGAACTTCTTGGATGTATGTATACTCACATCTTTCATCAAATTTTGAAAGTTTTCAGCTATTATCTATTCACATATCCTCTCTTCCCTTTTCTCTTTGTCTTCTCCTTCTTTGACTCCCATAATAGTCATGTTGGTTGGCTGTTTACTTTTCTTTAATCTTTTTTCTTCCAGTTTTTCAGGCTTGATAATTTCCATTGTCCTATCTTTAAATGTGCGGATTATTTTTTCTGCTTGCTTAGATGTATTTTTGAACCCCTCTAGTAAATTTTTAAATTCAGGTATTTTACTTTTTAGCTCCAGATTTTATTTTTTGTTTCTTTTTTGGTTTCCTAGCTCTTTATTTATATTTCCCTTTTTTTCTCACGATTTGCTTTGCTTTCTCTACCTCTTCCTTTAGTTCTTTGAGCATATTTAAGAGAGTTGATTTAAAGTCTTTGTCTCGTATATTTACATCAGGTCTTTTTCAGGAACAGTTTTGATTTATTTATTTATTTTTCCTTTGAATGAGCAATCCATTTCTTTTTTTTTGGTGTGCCTTATGATTTTTTGTTGAAAATTTAACCTTTGAGTCGAATAATGGGGTAACCCTGAAAATCAGATTCTCTCCTTATCCAGGGTTTGCTGTTATTTTGTTATTTTTAAAAATATTGTTGCAGTCTATCTCTGTGCCTGGACTCATGCTGAGGTGTTAACTTAAGGTCTTCCCAGGTCTTTTCTGAGTCTGTGTTTTTTTCTGGGCAGGCACAGTTATTTAATAATTTTCCCCATATATGCAGTTGCTTTTTGATATGGTTTGTCTATGTGTCCCCACCCAAATCTCATGTTGAATTGTAATTCTCAATGTTGGGGAGGGAACTGGTGAGAGGTGATTGGATAATGGGGATGAATTTCCCCATGCTGTTCTCATGATAGTGAGTGCATTCTCACAAGACCTGATGGTTTAAAAGTGTGTGGCACTTCCCCGCTTACTCTCTCTCTCTCTCCTGCCACCACATGAACAAGGTGCTTGCTTCCCTTTCACCTCCCACCATGACTGTAAGTTTCCTGAGGCCTCCTAGTCATGCTTTGTATTAAGCCTGTGGAACTGTGAGCCAATTAAACCACTTTTCATTATAAATAACTCAGTCTCAGGTAGTTCTTTATAGCAGTGTGAAAACAGACTGATACAGAAAATTGGTACCAGGAGTGGGGCATTGCTATAAAGATACCTGAAAATGTGGAAATGACTTTGTAACTGGGTAATGGGCAAAGTTTGAAACAGTTTGGAGGGATCAGAAGAAGTCAGGAAAATGTGGGAAAGATTGGAACTTCATAGAGACTTGTTGAATGATTGTGACCAAATAGCTGATAGTGATATTAAAAATGAAGTCCAGGCTGAGGTAGTCTCAGATGAAGATGAGGAACTTATTGGGAACTGGAGAAAAGGTCACTCTTGCTATGCTTACCAAAGAGACTGGTGGCACTGTGCCCCTGCTCTAGGGACCTGTGGAACTTTGAACTCGAGAGAGATAATTTAAGGCATCTAGCATAAGAAATTTCTAAGCAGCAAAACATTCAAGATGTGGCCTGGCTGCTCCTAAAATCCTATGCTCATTTGAATAAGCAAATAAAACTTATGTTTAAAAGGAAAGTAGAGTGTACAAGTTTGGAAAATTTGCAGCCTGACCATGGAGTAGAAAAGAAAAGCCCATTTTCAGGAAAGAAATTCAAGCTGACTGCGAAAATTGATATAACTAAAGAGGAGCCAAATGTTAATAGCCAAGACAATGGGAAAAATGTCTTCGGGTCATTTCAGAGATCTTCAAGGCAGTTCCTCCCATCACAGACCCAGAGGCCTAGAAGGGAAAAATGGTTTCTTTGGCTAGGCTTAGGGCCCCACTGCTCTGTGGGGCCTCAGGACATGGTGCCCTGGTGTCCCAGCCACTCCAGCTGCAGCAATGGCTAAAAGGTGCCAAGGTACAGCTCAGGCTGTGGCTTCAGAGGGTGCAAGACCCAAGCCTTGGCAGCTTCCATATAGTGTTGGGCCTGTGGGTGCAAACACGAGAATGTGCAGGAAGAAGTCTGCTGCAGAGTTGGAGCTTACATTGAGAACCTCTGCTAGGTCAGGGTGGAGGGGAAGTGTGGAGTTGGAGCACCCACACAGAGTCCGCACTGGGGCACTGCATCAGGAAGCTGTGTGAAGAGGGTCACTGTCCTCCAGACCCCAAAATGGTAGATATATTGACAGTTTTTACCATGTTCCTGGAAAAGCCACAAGCACTCAATACCAGCCAGTGAAAGCAGCCAAAGGGGCTGTTCTCTGCATGCTGTGGGAGGGACCTGGTGGGTGGTGACTGGATTATGGGGCCAGGTTTTCCTAATTGTTCTCATGCTGGTGAATTAGTTCTCAAGAGGTCTGATGGTTTAAAAGAGTGCGGCACTTCCACCCTTGCTCTCTCATTCCTGTCACCGTGTGAAGAAGGTGCTTGTTTCCCCTTTGCCTTCCACCATGATTGTAAGTTCCCTAAGGCCTCCCAGTCATGTGTCCCTTTAAGCTTGCTGAACTGTGATCCAATTAAACTTCTTTTCTTTATAAATTTCCCACTCTCGGGTAATTCTTGATAGCAGGTGAAAATGGACTAATACATTTTTGAATTATTATTATTATTAGTCTTTACTCTCTGGCTCCCCAAATAAGACAAGGAGAAAAATGAAGGGTGCAGGAGGGTGCCAGCCCTTTAAATCTTCTGAAAGTCACTTCAGCCAGAAGGGGAGGGGCTTGAAATAATGAGAGGAGATGCAACAACAATGGCTGCCTTATTATGATCAGAAACAAAAATTAGTAATCAGAGATCAGATCTCTAATATTTGGAAGACTGGGTGCCTTTTGCCCACAGTGACTCCCTCTAGCTACATGCAAGCTGCTCTTAGAATACGCATAAGGCTGCCTGCCAGAGATGGGGGTTGATTATGAATGGCTGTTACTGTGCTAATTGGTGAAATTGACTAAAACTAAGTGTAATTATCATCTGCTATGACCTGAATGTTTGTGTTCCCCAAAATTCATATGTTGAAACCTAATGCAATAGTATTAAGAGGTGGGACCTTTAGAGGGTGATTAAATCATGAGGGCTCCTAGTTCTCTTATTTATTAGTGCCCTTTAATAAAAGAGGCCTGAGAGAACTTTTTTGTCCCTTCTACCATATGAGAATACAGGAAAAAGTGTGGTTTATGAGGAAGCAGACCTCACTAGATACCACCGGTGCCTTGATCTTGAACTTACCAGCCTCCAGAACAATAAGGTATAAATCTCTGTTCTTGATAAGTCTAAAGTATTTTGTTATAGCAGCCTGAACAGACTAAAACATCATCCAAGATGTTCCTTGAAAATTGCAATCCTTCAATAAACTACGGAGTTCCAAAACAGTTACATCAGACAGGTTCTGCCAATGTAATTGTTCTGTAGGTAGAAGACAGATTCCTGATGTTTTCTACTTTGCCATCTTCACAGAATCCTCTCAGAAAATTTGATTTTATTATTTTTTTAGACGGGAGAGCAATTGGAACTTGCCACTTGTTACTTTATTGATCCTTAAGGCTTTCTAAAAAATTATTTCCCTGTGAGGAGATCAAACTCTAGATTTTGAATTTACTTTATCTTTTAAATAACAATGTAAATGTATTTATTTATACCAAGAGAGATGCTAAGTGGCTCAAAATATCCATATTGCTTATTTATTGTTTCAGTTTCATAAGAAGTAAGCTTGCTTCCTAAAAAAATCAGCAGGTTATTTGGAAGATTATGGAACAGTATATATATTATGAAGAACTATATATTAATAATGTATTCATAAATACACTTAGAAAGTCTACCAGTATATCACAAATTGTTAACAGTGTTTACATTTAGAGGCTGAAATTATAAAGGGACTTCCACTCTCTCTACACTTAATTTCATTTTTTAGAAAAGATTCTATATTATCAAGAAAAAAACCCCTTTAATACAGATATTTACATTTTGAAAAGAAACCCCTACTGAGTTCAATCAGAATAAAGGTAGATGGATTATCTTGAAGGAGACTGCCAGCCCAAACTGGTGGGTTTGGTCTTCCCTTTTCAAATGAACCAGGTTAATTGTAGTATGCTGCAAGAATATTCTTTCCTTTGGTCATATTTGCCGTATCCTTGACATAAGGATACATTCAAACTTTCTTTTATGAATACCCTTTATCAGTTACCAAAAGTTTCATTCTAAAGAGCATTCACAACCCACCTAGCACATGATAGGTGTTCAATAAATATACTGGATGAATGACTGCATGATGACATTGACACACTTTCGTAAGTCACTTTCAGGTGAACACCAATTGTCACGTCCTTCTCATCAGTTATCCAGTGAAAGTTTGGGTTATCCTGGGAGGCTTAATAGAGCTATTGTTTATTGATTCTTATACCTACTTTTTACATTTGGCGATACAGATTTATTTTAGGGTCTCCAATACTATATCTACTTAACACAGGTGATGTCCGTATTTGGATGGGAAAATTTTCATACCATGACCTTAAGTAGTGTGAGGGAGCTGTAGCTGGCAAAGCTTCTGCCTTAGGAAACATTGCGCCAAGCTGACATGGAAGATGAAAATGAGTAGCTGAGTTGGTAGGCATCAAACTTTCAAGTGCTGACAGCTATGGGCTTCATGGTACTTGGATGCTAACAGAAAGTGAGCCACTTCCATTATAAAAACATCATTAGAAGTATATTGAAAATATTGTAACCAGAGATGAGGTGTGAATTAGAGGAGGAGAGAGAGGTAGAGGTAGAGGTAAAAGGAAAAACAGAAAAGAAAGATAAGGTAGGAGGAGGGAGAAATAATGACCTAAATCTCAATAGCTAGAGAGAACTGCAGTTAACATTTTGATTTAAGCACAGACACACAAATACACACACAGTCACTTCAGCACTTTCTGTAAAATTGGCAAGTGAACAAAACTTGGACAAGATCCCATCAGTTGTAAGCATGTCAAGTTTATCATAGTCGTGAGGCATTTAGGAAGATGTGTTTAAGATACAGTAAAGTTTATGCCCAAGTACGAAAGAAGGGGAAAGGAGCAGTTGAGTGAGTGGTATTTCTAGGAGTTGTCAATCTCCTAGGTGTCTGAATATAGACATCACAGAAGAGAAGAAACTGACTGAGTAGATCTGGGGCCATCAGCACAGAGTGAGGCAAAAATAAAAATGGCCTTGTAAATGAGAAAATTGAGAAAAAAGTACTCCGATGGGACGAAGTAGATTAAAACTTGGAGCTTAAGGTTTTAAAATACAGTGTTACCTATTAGGGAGAATATATAAAATACATACTATTTTTACAGTTGATAGTTATGATATGGAGACTGCTTTGGGAGGGGATCAAGGGGTCACTTTAGTCATAGGCATTATTGTCTGCCACTTTATTTTTTGGTGCTGCTCCACATTATACAACATGAATACTGTGTAGTTATGGATCTTTGGCTTCTAAGGTAAGGCCCATTATGGGCTGACATGCAGGTATGTGATATGGGGCTGGTACCTTAAAGAATATGTTTGTGTGGAGAGGATGCAGACAGAGAAGCCATGAGTGGTTTCTGTGGGTGCCCTAAGAGGGAGAGGATCACTCTGTAGCACATTCTTGAATTTTCTTATTTTTCTGTCTTCACTCCATTTCTGATCATCACACGTGATGCAGTCATAAGGAGAAAAGAAAAGTCCAATGTGTCCATGATAGGGTAGTGATATTTTTGTTCAATAGTTTTATAGCATGCATATAGCATGACAATATGTTAGACTGATAGCCACTGCTAATTGTATTGATCATTTTGCTATGTTACAACTTTAGAATTTTAGTAGTCTATAATATTCACATTTCCTTCTTTCCCACATTACATAAAGGCTGAGAGTTGACTGCAAGTCTGCTGTGGGCCATCTTCAAGTTCAGTCCATGTGTCCTCTCATTTCTGGACCTAGGGTGATGGAGTGGCCCTTTTCTGGGACATATGTTCTTGTGGCAGGAGGCAAGAGCACAAGAGGTTGTGCCGACATCTGTAAAACATCCACTGACATAACTGGTCTTAACAGTGAGGTAGAAGGTATATTCTGCCTAGAAGGAGGCTTCATAAGGGTGGAGGTTTATAATCTGCTTACAGAGGAGGACAAGAATAATTGTGAATAATACTAAGATGTACCAAATTAATCAGCTAGAGCTTAATTTTATGATAGTGGTCTTTGGGGGTACTTGGGGATACTACCATGGGAAGGAAAAAAATCTTTGATTGCAGTTAAAGCGAAAGAAAAGATTCTCAAAGTGTCTCATGTCCATCCATTCCTAATTATATCACATAATTTTACCACAAAAATTAAAAATGAATTCAATATTTAAAATGCAAATATAATTAGAAATGCAAAGAATACAACAATATTAAAAATGCAAAGGAATGCAAATATAAATTATGTAATTTATCTTTTTGACATACCTTGTCTGTAGAGACTTGTGCCGACATAATTTTATCTTGTTTAGTTTGCAGATAAAAAGATAATCCCTGATACTATGTAAATTACATTGTGAAAAGCTCTTCTAGACCATTATATAGAAAAAAAAACAGCTGGGCTTCTTACACTATCTACTAGTAGTAAAGGAAATGAAAAAAAAAAAAATACAGTTTGACCTACCTACATGTTTCATTTTGATTGAGTTAGCAATTTACCCCTCAACATATTTTTCTTTGGATTGCTTACTTAACCATTTTAAGACGACATGCAGCAGTTGTACTTCAGAAGTATGCTATCAGCAGTCTCCTTCTTTATAGTAACGGTTCTCTGTAACCAACTTCCCACTGCCTGTGATTGAAAAGTCTAAGATATTAAGGTCTGAAAATTGAGGTTTTGAATTGAAAGGAAAACACCTCAATTTTGACTATAGTGCAGGACTTTGGTTTTTTAACATTATTTTATAGGAATCTTTGTAAAGAATATTTTCAAATTTGATGTTACTTTTACCTTAGTTCTTTCAGGGAATGAAATAGAAGTATTAAGCTTAAAATGTTAAGGTTCATGTGAATATGAATGCATATTTTGTTAGTGTAGTTATTTTCCATTGGAAACTTTTACAACCAATAGGAAATTAATAGTACCATCATCATATGCCTTTGTTGATTGCTTTGGAAATTAAGTACTAAATGGTATTTTACCATCCTTTATGGAAGACCAGAGTCAAATTCCACCCTCATTTAAGAGGCTTTCTTCAATTACAGTGGTCCTCATCCTCAATAAACTCTCTAAACTGTGAGACTGTTTTTTTTCTCTTCTCACAACATCTATCATGTATTCTAAATTGTACAATTCATGGATCAGAGCCAGCCCGAACGTGTTTACCCTTGTCCCAGCTCCCTGCATGGGCTTGGCAGGTAGTGGCTCTAAATCTGTTTGTTGAAGGAATGAATGTGTTTCAAGTTCAAATTGAAATGAGTTATTTCAAGTTCAATTTTTTAAAAAAATGATACAGCTATGAATTCTTTGAACAAAGGAGTGTATGGTATTCCTATATATGTATGGAGGGCCCCACCTGGTACCTTGCACACAGCAGATAAGTTGTTGAATTGAACTAAACTATTAATTTTAACCACAACTTAGTACCGCCCAGCTGTGTTAACAAAATCTCTAGATACTTAAAACTGAAATGAGCAGGCTGGGCACGGTGGCTCACGCCTGTAATCCCAGCACTTTGGGAGGCCGAGGCAGGCGGATCACCTGAGGTTGGGAGTCTGAGAGCAGTCTGACCAACATGGTGAAACCCCATCTCTACTCAAAATACAAAATTAACCGGGCGTGGTGGTGCATGCCTGCAATCCCAGCTACTCGGGAGGCTGAGGCAGGAGAATTGCTTGAACCTGGGAGGCGGAGGTTGCAGTGAACCGAGATCACGCCATTGCACTCCAGCCTGGGCAACAAGATTGAAACTCTGTCTCAAAAAAAAGAAATGAAATATTAGACAGTAAATGGGACAAAGAAAAAAATGGGATGAGTGATTTTTTTTTGTGAATAAAAATAGCAATCGATATTTAAAGAATATCATGTTTGAATCATGGACTCTTTAAAGTTGGAAGAAGGCTTTGAGGCCTTTCCAAAACATCTAGGACATTATGTATTCCAATGTCACATGGCCTTGGTTCCAGTCTTGAATCCTTCATAGGTGTGGCCTTGGTCCATTTATCTAAACCCTCTTTGTCTCACCTCTAAAGTGATCATCTTGAATCACCTCTAAAAATGATCATAACAGCATCTACTTCATAAGATTGCTGTGAGGATTACATGAGGAAATGCAAGAAAAATATTCAGCTTAGTATGAGGCAGAGTAAGTGCCTAACAAAACTAAGTTATCATATTGTTGTTTCTGTTTTTGTTATGTGTAGGACACCTCTGGCATGCAAAGAACCATGGGAGGATGCAGAAATAGGAAATGACCTCAGAAGTTCATTACTACTGCTAATTGTTTTTTAAAATGAGCCTTTTCTGAGAACTTATTATTTAGTTGACATTATGTAAAATACTGAATCCATTATCCTCATGCTCAACACAACTGTTTAATGAATGTGGAAACTGAGACTTAGGAAGGCCAAATATCTCACTGAAGGTCACCCAAAAAGTACGTGGAAGAGATGGGATTCAAATCCAGTTCTCCCGGCTAAAGCCTGCAGTTTGTGCTCTCTCATAGGAAACACCTCCAAAAGTTATGTAAGGAGGGAGCAACGACAGTTCTATTGCGAAGTAGGTATCATTAGGAAGGGGAAATCATTTTGCATTGGGAGTGATTGTGGAAAACAGGGAAAGTGACATTGGATAAGCAGAATTTTCATAATGAAAGGTAAAGGGAGAGTTTTAGTTTGAACCATATGAACTCATTTTCGTAGGTCAAAAAGTCAAATATTCATAATTTTATATGATTCCACCTAAGAAATATTTGTGGTAAGAGTGATGACATGGAAAATACTTAAAAAATGGGGCATTTTAATCCTTTACCAGGCTCACCATTTTCAAATGAGGGCTCCTGAACGTTATAGAGAAAGGGGAAAATCAGAAATGTGAACAGCTTAGAGTACAGGGATTCTGGGAAGAGGAGAATGAATCTTTTTTTTTGAGACAGTGTCACTCTGTCGCCCAGTCTGGAGTGCAGTGGCGTGATCTCGGCTCACTGCAAGCTCTGCCTCCCGGGTTCACATCATTCTCCTGCCTCAGCCTCCCGAGTAGCTGGGACTACCATACTCGGCTAATTTTTTTTTTTTTTTTTTAATTTTTAGTAGAGACGGGGTTTCACCATGTTAGCCAGGATGGTCTCAATCTCCTGACCTCGTGATCCGCCCTCCTCGGCCTCCCATAGTGCTGGGATTACAGGCATGAGCCACTGTGCCTGGCCAAGAATGAATCTTCAATCAGATGAAATTCAAGAATAAATTGCTAATGCCATGATTGTTAATCTATAGGTATTTTAAGCCAGTTTTAATATGTCTTTTTATTTTTAGGCAACTTATATAAGATATAAACAAATGATTTACTTAAAATTGTAATAAACAGTAGGGGCAATGAAGATGTTTCTAGGTTTCCATCAAACATTTTAGGATTAATCCGAACACACAACATTCATCATTTCAAGAGGAGACATGTATCAGACATAAATAACATTGCAAAAATCTCTTCTGCATCAAATTCACCAAGAAGATTTCTTTGACACAAAGTACACAGATTTTACTCTATATAGGAAAAGAAAGATTTTATACTTTTCTGATTGGAAAAATAGAGACAAAACTGGGCATTTAAGGGCTATCTGTATTTCCATTTTTGGAATGGACTCATCTGCTTTGCTGCTGGAGAGTGATCACTTATCTGGAGAGTTAACATTTCTGCCCTGCACTTTGTTCTGAATGAGCACAGCCTGCAATGCAGAAACAGTTTTTCAGAAGGAAGCGAGAGTGACATTATTTGCCAGGAATCTCAAGGACAGGGCTCTTTCCACCCCACCTAAGGTCACGCTCCAAGGCTCTTTTAAACTATCTCAAAGAAGTTATGTTTTATTTCTGGAGACCTCTGGAGATGAGAAAAGGACACTGATGTATACCAACATTGTTATATACTAGGCAATGTTCTTTGATCCTTTAGATACTTTATTTCATTTAACTTCTCCACAGCATTATTATTACTACTACTATTGTTATACTATTATTATTTTTAACATGTAAAACTGGAGGCTTAGAAAAAAAAAAAGAGGCCTACAGTCACATCCTTTGATTCAAACCCTTGTCTTACTAACTCCAAAGTCCATTCTGTCTGTTTTACCTCACAGTGAGTGCCTCATAGCCAGAACTCTTCCACCTCAGCTTGGTCTACTCATTGCAATGTTTAACAATTCTACTACCAACACTGTCCCCCTAAATCAACAGCTCATAATTGAGAGTAATTTTGTCATCAGAGGACATATGGCAATTCTGGGAGACATTTTTGGTTGTCACAATTTGGAGCAGTGAAATCTGGCAGGTAGCTGGTTGAGTCCAGGCATGCTGCTGAACACCCTGCAGTGCACAGGACAGCCCCCACGACAAAGAATTATCCCACTCCATTGTCATCAGTGCCAAGGTTGTGAAGCTGTGGCCCAAGTCTTACATGCTTCTTAATCCCCTCACCCATCCCTATATTTCCTTGTTCTGGAAATTTTTGCCTACCTTCTGACAATCCATTTTTATTTCTAGACAATTAGAAAAACTGAATAATGAATGTAATCTTCTCATTATGAAACTTTCATTAATATATTTTGTAGAGGTGATTGGCTAGACACTGCACAGTGAAATGGATCTGTTTCTTTCTATTAGGAGCTTATAACCTTAGGCAGGCTTCTTTACTAAAGCGTAGAAGAGAAGCCAGCAGGAATACAGCTATGCTAAACTCACACACATCATAGGGAAGGCTTTGCATTCTCAGAGGTTAATGAGAAAGGGAAAATGTTTTCAGGTGAAGAATGGAGGGTTACGGGGAGGGCAGTAACACATCCCTTGGGGGAGCCAAGGAAGTCATCACCTTCTCCCTGCTAGGTGTAGGATAGTCACGTGGAGGATGCCAAATTTCAGAACCTACCAACGGTAGGAAGAAATTTGTTCTGGGGGCAGTGCCGGATGTACACTGAACATACACGATGCCAATACATACATGTATGCACCCATTTTTTCTTTTACATCTTGTTTTTGGTTTTACTAATGAATAATCCTGCAAATGATCTAACTCTCTCTTGTCCTTTGCTTTGCCTGTGTAAACACAGCAACAAGCAAACAGTAATTCAGTTATACCCTGTACTTGCAGCCCTCTTAATTGTTTTAAATTCTTTAAACAAAATGCTAATATTTATTTGCCATTTTTTACAAAACAGCTTTATTTTGGACATGCACTCACAATCCTCCAAGAACAAATAGCTGTATAGATTTCCACAAGGCCTAAAGCAAACATAATATATAGAAAGACAAGCTTCCCATTCCTGTATTCTTAGATTTCTAATTCCGTTAAGTGTGGCTTTAATATGCAGTCTAAGGCCTTTCCTGGTTGCATTATCTCTGAGCAGCCACAAGAGGGAGTGTGAAGAACGCAATGCTCTGTGGAACCGCGATTACAGAAACCGTTTCCTTTAGTCCACAGCAGAAGCATCCGCAGCTTCCTGTATTCTGAGCAGAAGTAAGAGACACTTAGAACAGTCACTTGCATGTCCTCTTAACGTTCAGTTTACTCGGAAGAGGGAGAAAGGGAGGTTCTGAAGGTTCCTTGAGATTTCCTGTCCTTGGTTTGTAAACGATGCCTGAGGGAGATTTGGCAATATCAGCCCACACAGGCGTTGGGCTCCATTTGATTTAGCTGAATTTTTACCATGCCCAAAACGGCCAAGGCTACTGGGGTGACTTGGGGTTTGAGTGGAATTAATCACTTTAAGTTTGATTTTTCCACAGTGATTCATTTCCTTCAAAAAGGATCTTGATGATTTAGTTTGCCTTTGGCATTTTCAAAGGAAGAGAAATCAACATCCTCTCTTTTCTTTCAAAATAGAACAGGGAATGGAAATCAGAGCCCCAGGTCTCCTCCCCTCGCACCTTCACTCTGTTTATGCGCTATTGCCACCGGTGGGTGTCCTACAGAAAGCTCAGGTGCTTCCAAGAATACTCAGACAATTGCTGTCAAGTAGGGCACTCAGGAAAGAGGACACTGATGGAATATTGGGGTCTCGTAGGGCGGTAGTTCTCAAACTTGGGCATAGATCAAAATCACTCAGAATACTTCCTTGTTCAAACACAGAGCTCAGTTTCGATTCAGTAGGTCTGAGATAGGGGCTGAGAATCAGCATTTTTAACAAGTTCTCAGGTGATCCTGAGGTTGCAGTTTGGAGAACACACACTGAGAATCACTGCTCTGAGGAGTATTCTACGGAGAAATCGCTAAGATTTCTCCATTAATCCTGAGAATGGGGCCTGAGAATCTGCAGCACACTGGTCACAGTAACGATGTGCTCCCACGTGGGATTGGTGCCTGAGATTCTGATCCCGGCTTCTAAGGCAACGACGACTATTCCCCACTCGTACCTCCTTGCAGACTCTAATGCTCCATGAAAGCTAGACTTCTGAATTGAACAAAATCTTCAGACTGCTTCCCCAGAATACTTTAAACCACTGAGCTTCCCTGCCACAACGTCTCACAACCCTGCTGATAGCTGTGGCCTCTGTTTTGAAATCTGAATGCGTGGGAGGATGTATAGGCAGATGCATTCTCTACTAAGTGGATGCAATTTGCCAGAGTTTTATACATTGACTCAATTTCTGGGTGACCTTGACAAGTTACTTTATCTCTGGGTATGTTCTATAAAATGGGAACAACAGCTGCACTTAAGGGTGGGCACGTGGGTTGAATGAGCTAATACTTAAACAGTGATTAGGACAGTGGCTCTCACATTGTTCTCAATAAATATTAGCTATTACTGTTACCCTTCACCTTCACTTCTAGTATAGATTTCCTTATCTGGAAACTTGAACTAAAAAGCTTCTCAATTTCTGAGAGTGTATTCTTGTGCTGTGTTATTGGAATATTGGAAGTATGATGGAATTACCTTTAAACCTTTCACCTGGCTGAATGATATGGCCTGACCGCCACGCAGAGGTCAGTGATCAGGTGTAAAGGTCAATTATAATTTCTAAACCACATAGCTTGTTCCAGGTTTATTAATTTTGAACAATCTGTGGTGCTGACTGTATGACCTTTGTAGCAGGTTAGAACTTACTTGAAACCGTTATTCTTTCTGTGTTACAAAATAACAGGAGGAAAAATAGGAAATGTGGTCCTGGTCAGATCAATGTGCTCCTAGCACACTGCTGTGTGATTTGGGGCAATGTATTTCATGTGCCTGTATCTGTTCCCTGAGTGCTAAAATGGGTTAACAATTAAAAGCTGCTTCAGGATTACCAATCTGGTTTTCCATATATATGACTAAGTATTATTGAATTACAACTGCTCCTCAACTTATGGTGATGCTACATTCTGATAAACCCTTCCTAAATTGAAAAATGGGAAGTAAAAAATACATTTTTTACCACAATAAACCCATGATGAAGTAGAAAACTTGTAAGTCAAACCATCCTAAGTCAAGGACCATCTGTGCTTGTAAACTTTAAACAAATATCTTTTATATGAATTTTCATTTTTACCTTTTAATTTCTTAAACATTTATTTACTGTATAGGCGATATTGTCAAGATGTAAAATCCAACATGTTGAAAGGGTAAACAAGGAAAAACAAGCCTCCCTCCATACTTATCACCTGCCTACACAGTGTCTATCCACTGAGACTTTTTTTTCAATTAATAGACATTATCTATTTGGGCAGTTTTAGGTTTACAGTTTTAGGTTTACAGAACCTACAGTTTTAGGTTTTTAGGTGGAAAGCACACAGAGTTACCATATGCTGCTGCCCCCTGCCTCATACGCACAGCCACCCCCTCTAGTTTCAACATCCCACACCAGAGTGGGACATTTGCTACAATCAATGAACCAGCATTGACACATCATTATCGGCTGAAGTCCACAGATTACATTAGGGTTCACTCTTGGTGTTGCAAGTTCTGCAGGTTTTGACAAATTTATCATGACATGTATCCACTATTAGAGTATCACACAGAATAGTTTCACTGCCTTAAAAGTCACCTGTGCTTCACCTACTCATCCCTCCTTCCTGTTAAAGCCCTAGAAACTTCTGATCTTTGTACTGTCTTCATAGTTTTGCCTTTTCTAGAATGTCATATAGTTGAAATACTACAGTATCTATCCATTTCAGATTGGCCCCTTCCACTTAGCAATATACATTTAAGGTCCCTCCATGTCTTAACTCACTCATCTTCAAATTCGTCTTCACCTATTTCTATTCACCTATTCAAGGACATCTTGGTTGATTTCAGGCTTTGGCAAGTATGCATAAAGCGGCTGTAAATATTCATGTGCAGGTTTTTTGTGTGGATGTAAGTTTTCAGATTGAGACTTTTAAAACCATAACTCTGAGATGTAAGGAAATCGTAACCACTTGGGACATAGGACTGCCTTTTATCTCTCACATGCATCTTGTATTGAAGTCAGTTTCAAGCAGGTAGTATGATCACTGCCATAGTGTTTTCAACAGAAACATTTTCTGAAACATGTGTCTTTTAAACATTTTCTTCTCTAGGCTGACTCAGTAAAATATTGGTTAGGATGCTCTTCCCACCAAGAAGCTGAGGTGAAATTGAAATGTTACCTGTTTGTTCATCCTCTCATGCCTCTGAATCCAGATAAGACTCTCTACTGATGACATAACCATCATCCCAGTGTTCCCAAGTACATCATCCTCTGGCTGGCTGGCCCATCCTCAGCCATACTCACCATGTCCACCTCCCACCTCATTCCTATATCCATGGCGATGTCACTCGATATCCTTATTGCTATTTCCCTTACTTAATAAAAGCTGCTATCTTCCTCAACTACCTTCAGAATATTACACAATAATTTGCCTGTAAGAGGTGTTTAGTAAACATTTATTGCTAGCACAAAACGTTGTTGACACTGTTGCAGATAAGAACTATTTGACTAATCAGATTCTGTATCCCCTAGCATGAAAGATGCAGATTCATAAGAGGCACTTCTGGAAGAGTAACAATAGCTAACATATTTTAATATTCACTACATATTAGGCATAATGCTAAGCATTTTCACGTGTTACCTCACCTATCCTCATCAAAATCCCTATTTGTTATTATTACTCTCATTTTACATATGAGGAAACTGAACCTTTGCAAAAATAAATAACTTGCCTGAGGACCTACGCAAACCGCCCATGTACTACAAGAATTCCAAGATGTATATCAGGGCCTATGGCATGCAAAACCAAAACAAATTTTAATTGATCTCACATGTCACATTGAAGTGAATTATTTAAGTCCTTGTCAATATAAATTTGAGCTTGTGGTTATTTGGTTAGTGTTTGTCTTCCCCCAAAGACTGTATGTAAGCTTTGTGAAGTTAGGGACTGTTTTGCTACATATACAGATGGTCCCCAACTTATGATGGTTCCACTTGCAATTTACTGACTTTACCATGTATGAAAGTGACATGCATTCAGTAGAAACTGTACTTTGATTACGCCTATAACGATTCCGTTTTTCACTTTCAGTGCAGTATCCAGTAAATTACATGATATATTAAACACTGTATTATAAAATAAGCTTTGTGTTAGATGATTTTTCCCAACTGTAAGCTAATGTGTGTTCTGAGTACATTCAAGATGGGCTAGGCTAAGCTGTGATGTTTAGTAGGTTGGGTGCATTGAGTGCATTTTCAACTTACAATATTTTCAACTTAAGATGGGTTTATTGGGTTATAACCCCATAGTAAATCAAGGAGCTCTTAGCAAACTGGCCCATCTTAAGTATTTTTAATCTATAAATGACTTCAGCCTTCCTGTGGGTCAACAAATTCATCTCTTGACATGTCAACCCTGCTGAAAAAATAAGGCATTCTGGAACCTGATATGAACAGTCATCACAAGGAATGTATTATTATCATCTCCTAGAACCATGGTGCCATTCCTGCGTTTCATTCTTCAGGTTAATTTCTGGTATAGATTTTTGATGGAGAAAAACTGGGTCTGGTGAAGCACATTTTTAAAATGATTTGTGTAATATCAAGTACCTTCACATCTACTCTTAAAATTCTAAGCATTCTTATGCGTGTTGGTTGCTGGGATTACATTATTGTGCCTACCCATAAATGATCAATTTTAACTCAAGAAGGAAGAATTTATGTTCTCACAGTTAATGGCTCAATGTATATCTGAACCAAAAATGGCTATTAGAGATTTGCGTGCTATCACAAAGGACAGTGGAAGCAAAACCAGAGTGTATTATTGTACTCTTTTCAAAAGCATTGTGCTTTCGCTATTGACTTCTTGTTGCTTAGAGTTTCAAGTTTTAACTTCTCAGCCTGGCATTCAAGAAACTCCATCTGATGACCCTAGCTTACATGCTCACCTTTATATAATAGTCCTTAACAGGGCCTCTGGGCTGCTGAAATGGATTCCGCTGTCCCTGTCTTATGTCAGGGTCATTTTAATCCACACCTTGCTCAGATAGCATGATTTGTTCACTTCTCTATCCATACTTTCTCAAATTCCTCAAAACCAAGAATAAATGCAGTTTTCTGCTTTCTCTGGATGACTTCAATATATACTAGGAACTTGATCACAACTTAGGTGTGAATAAGGGCTCAGATTCTGATTTGGGTTAAAACAAGTCTTCATTATTTGCTCTCTAGGTCATCTTGAGGGAGTTGCTAATTTCTCTAAATGTAGTGTCCTTATTTGCAAAATGTAAATAGATAAAATTACCTTATAGAATTATTAAGAGTCAATGAAACTTTACATGTAAAATGCTTAACAGTGAACACACAGAAATCAAAAGCTTGTTTTGATTTCCTTTAAATTATTTCAAATGATAGCTTTGTCAATTAGATTGTAATTTCTTGGGTGAGAACTGAGATTATAAATTAAATTTTGAATAATCACAACTGTAAGTGCTTAATGCATTCTTTTAGACCCAAGTAATCGGAGAACAACATGAAGTTAAAGGAAGATGTAAAAACTTTGGCATGTGGTCCTCCAGTCAAGTCTGCACTATACTTTAACCTATTATAGTCAGGAACACAAGAGGAGGACTGCTCTATTAGTGGTGGTGATGGAGTAAGGATTTTGTGTTCAATTTTAGTAATGTGAGGTTCAGGAAAGTATAGAACCTTCAATAAGAAGCCAATGGGGAGTAGGATTCACAGGTCTGGCAGTGAGAGGAGAGATGAGAGCTGGAGATACCAACTTCTGAGTGGTAATTGAGTCCATAGGCATTCAGGGTACCCTGGGAGGGGAGTGTAGTGTGCAAAACAGAGAGGATTTAGGAGCAAGGATTGTAGACTTGCTTATAGGCTGCACAGATGATGATTAGTTTGCAAAGAAAGTGAAAGAGTGAGTAGAAAGATAAAAGTAAATCAATGGTAACACTGTCCCCAGTAGAAGAGAATATTTCAAGAAGATGGGCATGCTTGATGTTGCCAAGTGCTTCTGAGGGGCCAAAGAAGTGAAGGTCTATAATAAGCATTGTGTTTTTCAGCAGGAGGCCACTGTTGACCTTTGTGGGAGCTGTCAGAAAGTTATTTGAAGTAGATCAAGAAGAGAATGGGAAATAAAAAATAGAGACATCAGGTAAAGAAAACAATTTAAAAAATTACTGTTAAAGAGTGAATAGAGACTGACACAAGGGATCTAGAAAGAAATGTGAGCTTTATTAACCTTTTTCAGGGGAGAGTTTTGAGCATTAGTAAAAGCCAATAGGGAGGTTACAGATCTGTTACAGGTTGAATTAGTCCCCCTATACTCATACATTAAAGTCCTAACCTCCAGTACCTCAGAATGTGACCTTATTTGGAAATAGGGTCATCGTAAGTGTAATTAATTAAGATGAGGTCATACTGGTTTTGGTTGGGTTCTAATCCAGTATGACTGGTATTCTTCTATAAAGCTGAAATTTGGACACAGAGATGTTTCCATGGAGAATGCCACTTGAAGATGAAGGCAGAGATTGGGGTGATGTTTTTACAATCCAAGGAATACCAGAGATTGCCAGGATTCCACAAGCAGCTAGGTGAGAGGCATGGAATATATTCATTTTCACAACCCTAAGAAACAGCTAATCTTGCCCACAACCTTGATTTCAGACTTGAGCCTCCAGAACTGTGAGACAATGACTTTCAGTTGTTTAAGCCACCCAGTCCGTGGTACCTTGTTCTGGCAGCCCTAGAAAACTGATACAAGATCATAGGAGAAAGATGAACATACGAAGGATAGTTGATGGTGTACGTTCCTCAGAAGGTAAGAATGGGATTCAAGTTGGTAAGAAAGCTGATAGAATGTATGCAATGTGGGTAGGCTTATATGTTCGTTATTGAAAAGGTAAAGGAGTTCTCATCTGATGGCTTCTATTTTCTCTGTAAACTAGATGGAGAAGTGTCTAATGAAAGTGAAGAAATACAAGGGGGAATTTTGAGGACCTAAGTGAGTTGGCCACAGGATTCAAGTCATTCATAATCTGCTGTCTTGTGTAACTCTCTTCAGCAACAGGTGAAGTCACAGAGAAGTGAATAGCTGAGTCACTCAGTGCTGGAGTCTAGCAAGACAAGACAACTAAAATATAGAGCATTGAGAAATGTCATTGAAACAATATCTTGTGGAATCTAAGCCTACAGGAGTAGAAAGCTGGGTTTGAAGGATACGGTTGATGGTTTGAAGATGGTAAATGAGTCTTAATAAGTCTGCAGAATGGTGGGAGAAGTTGAACAGGCAAGAGAGGAGAGAGATGTGGGCATGGGACATCTGATGTTGGGTCATGACAAGTCCCAAGACATGGCTATTGGAGCAGCCAGACCAAGCCAGGGAAGGGGAGGAGGACAAAAAAACTGTGAGGCATGGGCCGTGATGTGGGGTAGAGTTTTTTACTTACTCAACAAATAATTACTGAATGTTTATTATGTGCCAAACACTACTCAAAGTGCTAGGAATAAAATTGTAAACTAAACAGGCATAAATATCTACCTTGCAGAGCTTCCAGTGGAAAGTGTCAAATAATAAAAATATTATTGAATATGTCAGATATGTAAGATAATAGTGCATTGGAGAAATTAAAATGGTACTAGATCTGTCTGTGTGTGTGTGTGTGTGTGTGTGTGTGTGTGTTACCATGTTAAGAAGGGTGGTCAGGTCATACTTCCTGATAAAGTGATATTCTATTCAAAACAGGTGAGAAAGGAAGCTATTTTCTTGTCTGGAAGAACATTTCAGAAAAGGAGAAAGGCAAGTAAAAGGCCCTGGATCCATATACACAATCCCATTCTAGCTCATTTAAAATAAATTGGTGTCCTTCAATGTGTTTGCCAATATTTCTGTGAGTTTCCTCACAGAGGATGGCCTCAGGAAGATTCTCACAGGGGAGGCCTCTCAGGTGTGCTCACAGAGGCAGCCTCACAGGTGTCCTCACAGGGAAACCACACAGTGTCCTCACAGCTGTCCTCGCAGAGAGAGGCCTCACAGCACAGGTGGCCTCACAGGAGGTGCCTCACAGGGCTTCCCTAACACACCTGCTGGTAGCTTCTGCTCTGGCTTTCCCATTCTGTTGCCACACTGCTTCCTCTGCTGCTAAGACCCTGGTGGGCCTGCGTTCTGTTGAGCACAGCGGGCATCCCTGTGATGCTATTGGATACCCTGCTAGCCTGCCACAGAATGCTTCCTGTCTTAGGTGCAAAGGGTCAGTGTCCTGGCTGTTGCCATGCCTCTGGGAAGCTATAGGACTTGACTGCTATTCTAGGTGGTGGCCTCCCCACCAACCCCATTTCTTTGCACGACTGCCACTGCCACTTCCAACTCTGGTCAACAGTACAGACTCCTCATATCCTTCTGGAGGTTGGGGCTACATTGTGCCTCTCACTGGAAACAAGATGTCCTTCCAGAAAGAGGAAGGAGGTCCTGGTCAAAGTCTTGTCTCATACCCAGCTCTGAGAACAACTACCTGGCATATTAATTGGCACCACTTTTTTCTGGAGAGAGCCCTATCACAACAGGGCACTGTCTTGCCATCACTTCAAAGAAAAAATCAAAATACTCTGACAATGGTACATTTCTCAAGGCCTAGGTTATTTGGCCATATTTACAGTTACCTTTTTACCATGGGAAAAAATTAAAATGTGTTTAAACATTTTTAAAGGGCAAAAATCAATTGCATAGGTAATGAAAGTTTTATTATACAAACACATACATCGTAAGAGGACTTGTACTATGTTGAAGTGGATGTAGTTGAGAGAGAGCAGTGACATGTTATATAAATCAGTGCTTATAAATTAGTAATTTTATAAAAATGTATCTTAGAAGCTCAGCATTTACGGGGATTTTATAACGGGGAATTTTGTAAAGTTAGATTAAGAGATTAGATATCTCTATTTTCTAGATTAGTCTATTCAGATTTCAGGCTATAATAAACGACATCTCCATGTATATTTAGACATAAGTGAGTACTCATGTGGGTCCACGTGACTGAGTTTAGTGGAAAATTTGCCAATAGAATAAATTGCAGTTAATACGAATCATATGAAATAAAGGAATAAATTGAAAAAACTTTTAATCTCAAGAAGAAAACAACACGGGCCTACTCACTACCTAGAAGATGAAAATTTTGGAAGATTTTATGTTTTTAAGAGGTTAATTATTTCAAAAATATTCTACTATAATTTTTAGACCTAACCTGACAGTTTTTGAATGACCAGAAAAATAGACTAACTCATCATGACCAAAATCCTATAATGGCCACGCTGCGCAACTCAAGCTAAAATTTCCTCATGGAGAGGTAGCTAGTGAGGCGTGGGGTTTAGGAGGTGCTGTGACTTGCAGCAGTGTAAACAGAGTTGCATTCTTCTTCCACTGAGGATATTGATATTTCCGGTCTAGGTCATTCTCTGTTCTCAGGACCCCAGTGTTCACTTTCACAAGAAATATATTTTTTTAATATCTTCTGTTCATCTTGTGATCCATCTTAATCTCTCCTTGCTCTAGTGGCTTGCTTGTTTCAGGATTTGGGGACCACAAAGCCCACAAAGTCCTTTCTCTTCATAACCTGCCATCCAAAGACGTTTTTGATGCTCAAACAATTCCCTGCTGTTTACAACTTCAGAGGTGTCCTCCGAATAATTTTCTCCTCTTAACTTCAATAGTACTGTTTCTACTTTTCATCTGACTTAGTAGCTCATAAATCAAGAGACAGGAGAGAGAGAAAGAAAACCACCTTTACCATAGATTCTTTTATTTTTCTCTTTTTCAGGGGTTATTTACTAAAGGATAGTTTTCAATTTGTTCTTACTTTTATATTTTCACATCTTTTTTTTTTTTTACAACTGAAACTTGTGGATTTCCTCCACTTACTTCTCTTTAAAAACTATTCTACAATTCCATAGAAAACATTATTGAAAAGTATTGTAACAATTGACATATTTCTTGTTAGTAAACTTATTCTAAATATCTTGATTCATATTTATAAATTCTTGAAAGAATATACATATTTCTCCCAAAATGGGTATCTATAATATTTAAAAATAGAGTAGAACCTTCAAGAGCATTTTGTTTTTCGTGGATTTGAGTGTACAGTAATTTTATCATTTCCTTAAGTCATGGGCTTACCTTTGTCAGTAAGGATATATTTAGTTTCAGCAAGAGAAAACCCATACTCAAACTGGCTTATCAATAGGACAGTTTATTATCTCGTGTGATAGGAAGTTGAGGAACGGGGCTGCCTCCAGGAGAAGGAGAGAGGCTCCTGTTCTATCGCGTGCCTTCTCTTGATTCTGTCTACCTCTGTGTATTGGCTTCCTTCTTAGGCTGTGAGCAAGGTGGCTACAGCAGTTTCAGATATAACAAAGTCCAGGGGACAAAGAAAGAACTGTTTCTCCTTGTGTTTCTGTGTTAGAACACAGAAACACATTCCTAAATGCCCTCAAACAGATTTTCCTTCACTTTGAATTGACGACTAGGATTGAATCATGTGCATATCCCCGAATCAGTCATTTGCAAGGGGAATTTGAAATACCACGAGTGACCTCGGCTATTCATCTGGGGAGTATTTGACTCTCGGCTTCTCCTTTCACTTTATGTCAGTCGCATTAATAATGGGGGGGGGGGCACATAAACTACTAAAATACACCACAATTTCAGTGTAATATGGTATTCTAAGATGGTTGCCCATTTCATGTTCTATGGCCAGAGTCATTAAGGATTCATCTGCATTCCTGTGCGGTCTGTGCTCATTCCAAGCAAAGCTGGAAGTGGGAGGAGAAGAGGCGAAACTTCTTTGGGATATTATTAACTCCCAGGGTTACTCTCCCAAGTACATTTATTACTAGATGCCTGTTGTCCAGAGAGAAAAGTGATCTAGGGATGACTGCAACTCTCCCCTGCGTTTAATTCAGTGTGTATCAAGGAAGCTCATAAAACAGTCTTCCAGATTACTGATATATAACTCTATTAGAATTTAATTTACTGTAAGATAATTATAGCAAGGTCTCTCCGTGTAAGACCAATAAAAAGTGAACAGATTTTCCCTCAGGAGAAAAGTTTCTCCCCAGATGTTCACCTCTATTCACTCAACATGAGCATCATCCTTGATTCTTCCCTTTTCCTCATCCTACAGCTCGAATTCAGCAGGAAAACCTTACATTCCGCTTGCAAATGGATCAGAATTCCTCCGCTTCTCTCCGAGGTAGGCAACTTCCTAGTGACCTGTAGAGGGCGCTATAGGATGGACTGCCTCGTGGTCTATCCTCTTCCCCCAACTCTACATTAGTGCTCTGCCTTCCAACCCATTCCCAACACAAGAGTCCAGGAGAAATTTTAAAAAATGTAGACTGCACATCACTTCTTAAAATCCTTTAATAATCTTCCATTGTATTAAGAAAAACACACATACATACTCTTGGCTGTGGCTTGTAATGTACATGTTACTGCTTCTACTCTCCTCTGTGTTCTCACCTGGTATGTCCTACCTTTGTTTCAGCCACACTGGGCTACTTTCTGCTATTGGACACAGTTAAGTATTTCCGCATCACAGGACCTTCACTCATCCTCTTCCCTTTGCTTTGATCATTTTTTCCCCTGTTCTTTGGATGACCTTTTCCCCCGCTTCTGAACTGGTCTCAGCCCAGTCATTACTTTCCCATTGTGGCTTTCCCTGCTCATGAAATAGAGTAGGGACCCTTATTAGGGGCCTGCTGGGCCTCCCAAGCATAAAAATAAATTTAAAAAAACTTGAGTATTTTGAGGAGAATTGAAGGCTCCTGAATAGCTTTGAGAAGTAAATAACCAACGTGATAAGCAAGAGGATAATAATAGCTTAAACAATAGCCACCCAAGTAAATTAAAATCACAAGATGTTTGGTTCTCTATACAAACTAAAGATAACATCTTGACATGTGTAACTCAATTATTTTTTAGAAACCCAGACCCCCACCACTTGGAAAATGCCAACTACTGTCTCGTAGACCTCAGATAAGGCGAAACTGAGGACTAAACTCTGACCTCTGTTCTTTGCTCTAAATTTCTTCCTGAGAGGCCTGGAGGAAGTGACATCCACAGGCCAAACTGTAACCTTCCCTTCTGTTGATCCCAAGTTTTTAGACAAAGCTTTGCTTCCTTAACCAAATGCAAATCAAAGAATCTCTGAATCCACCAATGACCTGTAAGCCCCCACTTCAAGATATCCTGCTTTTTTGGGACAAACCAATGTGTGACCTTCATACATTAATTTGCAATTTTGCCTGTATAACTTCTGCTTCCCTGAAATGTACCCCTGTCTTTAAAAGCCCTCGCCTGTAAGCCATCAAGGAGGTTGGGTCTTAAGTGTGAGCTGCCTTTCTTGCTTGCTTGGCACCATGAGAATAAATGTCCTTTTTTTCTCTTGCTGCAAACCTCAGTGTCAGTGTTTGGCTTTACTGTGCTGGGTGAGCAGACCCACGTTCAGTTTCGTAATGCTCACACTATCTATACAGACTTTCTCCCTTGGATGGGGAGTGGTAGCACAATTTTAACCTGTTCTTTACCTTCACAAGCCTCTTCCCAATTTGTACTTGTGTGCTTCTTTGTTTCCCTATTTATCATCTGTCTGCCTCACTAGACCTGATGCTCCAAGGGGGCCAGGTTGGTTTCATTCTCTGTGGATAAGGTTCAGTGAATAACCCCCCTGTATCATGGTGATTCCCTTGAGTATGGGTACTGTCTCTACATTGCTAGCACCTAACAGAATGTTCCCCACATGCTATGTCCCTAGTATGTGTTGATCGTTGAATGAGTGGGTACCCATTGTTAGAAGACTAAAAATTAGCATTTGACTACAGGATCAAGAAATGCAGGAATGGATTTCTCATTATTTTCAGAACTTCAACTGCATCCCTGGCAAACATTCCACAGGGTTTGTGATGTTTTCAGTAAGTTTAGTGCCATGATAGAACATTTTTTTTTTTAATGAGAAAAGATAATACTTGAAAATTCAGAAAGCCGGAAGAAAATAATTGCAAAAAAGGTGAATAGGAGAATCACCTCATCCAAATCTAACTTGATCATGTGAAGCAACCTAAGAGACTCGTGGAAGGTTGCAAACAACTATAGATAAATCTCTTTGGTGACATATAATAAAAGTTTGGCCTTGTCAATTTTAGCATCCCATTTCACCTTACCCCATGGCTAGTTGAACCATTTTAGATATATATTGTTAGCACTATATAGTACTTAACTATGTGCTGAACCCGGTTTAGTGCATTCACTCATTTAAGGCTTCCACAACCTCATCAGATAGATTTTATTATTACAACGATTTTACTGAAGCATAGAGAGGTTAAGTGACTTCACAAAGATCACCCAGCTAACAAGTGGCAGAACTAGGTTGCAAACATAGGCCTATAATTTTCAAAGAGTAAAAGACTCCCTTGGAATGACCACGCTGAGGAAACTAAAGATGAACGTGAATTAGAGTTATAAATGTTAATGATTGTTTTCTTTCATAATTGTCGTAGTTCTCTGCATCTCACATACAGTAGCTGTGTCAGCAGTTTTTATTTTCGTTTTTAAATAATTTTAGGCAGGCACAATGTAATATGTAAACATACAAATGCAAAAAATATAAAATTAAGTGATTTCTATTATAAATAATTTTTGCTTAGTTCCTTGAAGTAGCATCCTAGTAGTACTATTTGATAGCTGAACATTAATTGATTAGTAAATTGGGGAAGGATGACGGGAGAAGAGTAATGAACTAGACTGAGGACACCTGGGGGTGCTCTGTCTTGCTTAGCTCTGCAGCTCTTACTTTCTCTGGGTCGCAGTTCCTCGGCAAACTTAGGGCACTGGGTTAAGTGCCGTGTAGCTCAAACCAACTCTAGCTTTGTATAATTTTGTACAAAGGTACTGATATGTTAATAGAAAAATAAAGTCCGGGTGCGGTGGCTCACACCTGTAATCCCAGCACTTTGGGAGGCTGAGGTGGGCAGATCACGAGGTCAGGAGATGGAGACCATCCTGACTGACACGGTGAAACCCTGTCTCTACTAAAAAAAAAAAAAAAAAATTAGCCAGGTGTGGTGACGGGTGCCTGTAGTCCCAGCTACTCAGGAGGCTGAGGCAGGAGAATGGTGTGAACCCAGGAGGCGGAGCTTGCAGTGAGCAGAGATCGCGCCACTGCACTCCAGCCTGGGCGACAGAGCAAGACTCTGTCTCAAACAAAAAATAAATAAATAAATAAAAGAAAAAGTGCATAACTATCCTCTTATTTTAGACATGAGTTTTCAGGAAGCCATCCTAATCCTATCAGTTCTACCTTCATAAACATTCTACTTCCAACTAGAAAATTGCCTCTAGTCTTAAATCCCGTCTAACCAGTTTTTTACACTGTCATCGGACTTTTTTTTTTTTGAGATAAAATTCTTGGCTTGCTTTATCATTCCCCTGCTTAGGGTCCTTCAATAACTGCCCTTTCACTGATATGTCCATGACCAAACTCGTTCCTATTTTACCTTGAATCTTGTGCTCCTCTCTACCAAACCATGTGCAGCTCTTTGAACTTTACAAGCTATCTCACATCTCTATGCTTTTGCTCTTGTTGTTTCCTCTGCCTGAAATGCTACCTCTCTTTGTCCCTTGTTTGTTTGGTGGACACTTTCAAGACTCAGGAAGATGTCAGCTCTTCTGTGAACCTTTCCTGCCTGAACATTCCTCCACGCAGTAGGTTCCCCACAGCCCCGCCCAAGATAGAACTGACTGTTCCTTCTTTGGTGTTTCCACTGTCCCCAAAGCCAGCTTCTCTACCTGAAACATGTTAACACTTATCGTCTATGTACTTCTCCTAATGCTCTCGACAGTAAAGAACATGTTACCTTCCTCTTTGCATCTTCAGCATTTAGCACAGTGCTCCATATATGGTAGTAACTCAGTAGATATGAACAGATGAATAAAAATGTGAATGCAATTTGAATGAATGAAAAGGCATCAACTGTCTAAAAAGTTACTTTAATTTCTCAAGTTTTGGCCTAATGCTTTCAGAGATGGCAATGGAAGAGAAAAACGTGTGAAGAGTAAAAGAATATAGTAGGGAGAAGGTCTTTCATTTCATTGTCTGTATTGTTTCAAGCTGCTTCCGACACTATGATCTCTTCTGGATCTTGTTAATGAAATTTTCAAGTATTTGATATGATATTAATGCTCCAATATGTCTTTTGAAAACACTCCTAATTTTATTTGGACAGAAAACTAAAAAGGCTGGACGAGAGTGCACATGCTGCAATAGGAATTAATTTGAGAGCATAGTGGTTCAGAATACAGTAATTATTTTGGGCTGTCTTTTCAAATTCAAGGAACTCAGATACTTATATGATTTTGAAATATTGCAGTAAATGGACCAAAGCCAACTCCAATGTGTGAAAGATAGATTTTATACACATGCTTACATTTTTGATTAATTTATTCATTATTCAACCTACATTCATTGAGCACCTTCTTCTGCTGAGCTATACCCTAAGATGCTTTGGATTCAAAAAGATGGATTGGCGGATGGCTCTTTGATTATTCTAGACAAAGTCCCTGATGCTTGGAGAACGTTTTACATTTATTTGTTGTCATCACAACAATTGCCCCACACGGACTGCCCAGGCACCCCAGCTCCTGTTGAATGTTCTGTCCTCTTCACCGCCTTTCCAGCAGTCCTCTGCTAATTCCTCTAGTGTATAGCATGTGCTCCCACCTTTGAGCCTTCCAACGGGTCTTTTCCCTATTTAAAACCCTCTTATCAGAGAACTCAACTCATCTTTCATACTTGCTTGTGTCAGTTCACCAAGGGAAGCTTTCCCTGATCCCATGACCAGACCAGCTCTGGGCTGTAATTGTGCTTCGCAGGCCTTATTGCTATCACAATTAATTAATAATGAATTTAGCTGCTTAATATCTGGTCTTCTTGCTGAAATATAATGTATACAAGAGGATGATCTGTGTACCTGTTTTTCCCATCTACTTCCAGAGTTCAGCCATGTGGTGGTATGGAGAGATTTCTAATAAAGATTTGCTGAATGATTAAAGGAACTAATATTCGCAGAATTGCTAGGATGGACTAATTCCTCTTTGCCCTCTCCCAGCTCATGTCCTGCCTTTCCTCTTTTATAATAAAAAATGCTTAATGGTTTAATGATACTCAGAGAGCAATTCCTTTTCCTAAATTGAATTGTACATGTTTGAACTCCCATAGTACATAAGGCCCTGTGGCTGTCAGTGACACTTGAGTATCCTTCTTACTGCTTCTCAAGTGGAAGGAAAGAAGAGGACAAGGAAGGTGATCCCTTTCTCAGCCAACCCAATCTTAGAGAAATAGGAAAGATCAATTTTGGATATAACAACAGCAATCTCTTTCCCCGCATGAAAGAATCATGTTGCTCATTCATGGTTAAAGTAGGATTTTAAAATAGCCAATCTAGCAAAGACAGTGAGAATCAGGAGCAGAGACCAAAACATGTAACAATTCATTTTAGAAAAATGTCCTATAAACCAATCTCACAGTTGGAACTTAAAAGTCCCCAGATACAATCATGTCTGTAGAGCCCCTGAAATTGCCTCTGGCACTAAAGAGATCCTAAGCAATATTACGCAGGCAGGAAGAGGAATAGGGCATCCATCACATTGTCATGTTCTGCCCTGTTCTCAAATTACAAAGTCAGACTCAGTCCAGAGTTGAGGGATAGTGTTCTTATTCTGCTTTTATCTACCCCATGTTGGTTATGACAGCTGGCTGGGGAGTGTGCTCCTCCAGCTTGTTTTTAGAGAGTCCATCTCTCTTGATTATCTCGACATCCCTTACTGCTGGCCTGTGAGATCTCTTCCTGTATGCTGTCTCATTTTTCCATATTAAGGTGGCTCTAAATATCAGTCTGCCTTAAAACTCATGATGTTTTCTTTTCAGAAGGGGTTTGGAAGTCTCAGCAAGCTCACTAGCAGAACAGAGCATCTCTTTACTCTATGGAAATGGACTAACTCAATATGACGTCATTTCTGCTGAAGTCTTGTCTGCTTCCATGACTTTTGGAAACCATATTCTAATGAATATCTAGTGACACTGTTTCTTTGGTTCTGATAAAAATCAGCATTGTACCCACTCTTATAACCTGTTCTCTTGCATTTCCCTAAGACTCCAAGGGTTAATATGTTTTAGGGTTTTATCATGCCTTTCCAGACTGTCTTTTTGCTTCATCTATATCAATGGCATCAGTTTCACTTGGAGCAACAAAATTCTTGGCCCCATTCCAGACCTACTGAATCATTAACTCTGGAAGAGATGCCCTGCAATCTGTGTTTTAACAGTTTATGTAGGTAAGCTTGGCTGAAGTTTACCTTTGCATTGACTGATAACAGGAAAAGGGCTTCTTCATTTAATTAATAGTTCAGGAGAAATTGAAACTACTGGGGAGAGGGAGGGCCTACTGAGAACCATCCCAGCAACCCGACCACAGCTGGTCTTCCCTGGACACCATGAACCACACTTTCCAAACCTTCTTCACTCCTGCCAACAGCGGCCACCCCCGCAATTATGAGATGCTCAAGGAGGAGCATGAGGTGGCTGTGGTGGGGGTGCCCCAAAACCCTGCTCCCCCGATGTCCACCATGATCCACTTCCACAGTGAGACCTCCATGCCTGACCATGTCGTCTGGTCACTGTTCAACACCCTCTTCATGAACTCCGGCTGCCTGGGCTTCATAGCATTTGTGTACTCCATGAAGTCTAGGGAGAGGAAGAAGGTTGGTGACCTGACCAGGGCCCAGGCCTATGCCTCCACTGCCAAGTGCCTGAACATCTGGGCCCTGATCGTGGACATTGTCATGACCATTCTGCTCAGCATCATCCCAGTGTTGATCTTCCAAGTCTATTGATAGATCAGGAGGCATCATCCAGGCCAGGAGCTCTGCCCATGGCCTGTATCCCATGCACTTCATCTTTCATTCCTTGTGCTGCCCCCAGAGCCAAGTCCTGTATCAGCCCTTTATCCTCACACACTTTTCTACAATGGCATTCAATAAAGTGCACGTGCTCCTGGTTAAAAAAAAAAAAAAAAGTTCAGGGCTGGGTGTGGTGGCTTACACCTATAATCCCAGCACTTTGGGAGGCTGAGGAGGGTGGATCATGAGGTCAAGAGATCGAGACCGTCCTGGCCAACATGGTGAAACCCTGTCTCTACTAAAAGTACAAAAATTAGCTGGGCATGGTGGCGGGTGCCTGTAATCCCAGTTACTCTGGAGGCTGAGGCAGGAGAATTGCTTGAACCCGGGAGGCGGAGGTTGCAGTGAGCCGAGATCGCACCACTGCACTCCAGCCTGGGTGATAGAGCAAGACTCCATCTCAAAAAAAAAAAGAGTCAGTATGTGTAAAATACTTAGAATAGTACTATAGTGCTTGGCACATAATATATGATATCAAATATTAGCAGGTATTAACATTATTATTGCTTGGTCCCACAGGATATTCATTAACTAAGTATAGCCCCCCCACCCCATTTTCTCCCAGAGAAGATTTACAGGGACTTACCAAGACACAAACTAAACAACAGTTAGTAAATTTGAGAGACAGTAAAAAAGAATCACATTAAACAAAAAGAAAATGAAATTTTAGTGCATGCCCTAGAAATACCCGTAACTAATTCTTCAAATTTTAATTATTGCATCAACTTTGTATTACTCTGTATACCTAAAGTAAATGAAACTGGCTAGCTGTTCACCCAGTCTTTTCTGTTTTCTTTCAGGGCACTTCTTCACCTGACCCAGCAAACCCTCCCCTTCTGTCCTCCACTCTTTCTTTCCAGGGCCCTAGGCTGCAGGTTGGCAACTACGATGACCTTGCATGATGTTAGAGCCCATGACCACCTGGGTCCTTAAATGCATGGAGCTAATCTTCCTACCGGTCCCCTACACGCTGTATTTATCCTGATTTTAGCAGAATAATACATAGACTTCTTCTGTAGTAATTTGAGCTCCCTGAAATAAAATATGATGTAATTGAATCTTGCACTTATTTAATTCTTCTGTAGTATGAGTGTTAACATGAAGTTTAGTATGCCAGTGATCTGCTTTAAAGTTTCACCCACACGCAGTTCTATAGCAAGAGTCAAAGTGAACTATATCAAGACAGGTATATATAAAAAATGCCATTCTTTTTCAGGGCACCATGCATATCCAAATGGTATCCTTCTATAAGGTATGAACACAGCTAGTTCCTTTCTGTCAGAATAAAAAACTACAGAATTGTTGTGGAAGTTAAATGAATGGGTTCTCTCTTCAAACTTTAGAAATGCATTCAAATCTTACCATTTACCAGCTGTATTACCTTGGGGCAGCCACTGAACATTTCCAAGGATTAGGTTTCTTCTTTAGGACATGGGGATAGAGCTGTGAAGATTAAATGAAATGAGTGCATTGGAAAGTGCTCCTCATGATGCCTAGCACCTAGTCAACGCTATTTTTGTTATTTTTCTATAGATCAGGAATGAAGAGGAGAAGGATAGATTAGTACCTTGTGTCAAAGACCCTTCCTGAGTTGGAGAGACTGCACCTCATGCCAGAATCATACGGCAAGATGGAAGTTATATGCTAGGCATGAAGGGAATGTCTTTGTAGGAGAAATGAGAAAAAAGAGGAAGGAAAACTTTGTCTTTCTATATGCAGACACTTGCATAACATTTCCTTCTTGAGTTCTTGAATCCCAATGAGAGAAATGAGCGTATGTTTGGGAAGAAGGCTCATGAATTAATATTTTTCCCAATGGAGAAGCTCACAGAAACTTTGAAGTGTTTATTAAAGAGTTGATAATGAGGAGAAAACTTTTTGAAAATCATATTAAAAAGTACCTCCCAAACTGCTTCAATAATTTAACCTTGGAATCACAAGACTCTACTGGAATAGAAAGAACACATTTTTCTCTTCCCCCAGCTGTCCCGGGTGTATCGCATGCATGCTGATAACTCTGATGGCCTCTTGCTAGGAGTTGGCAGTGGAATGATACCCTTTTGTGACCAATCGAATAATTACTGAAGTTGAAATTTGTAATCCTGATATCAAATATTTCATAATGACATCAATTTAAACTTAATACTGCTCTTATCTTTTGACAAAAATAAGGTTTAATATGTTTTTCTCCTACAGGGGGTGAAATAAGGAAAGACTTTATTATACAAGATAATTAAAATTCTTCCTGAGGTTAAAAGTGATTTAAAAAGAATCACAACATGAGATAATTAGGCCTTATTAGACACTTTATCTGCTTCACTGAAGTCACTTTTTCCAGGATGATAAAATGTGCCTTTGTCTTTTTTTAGAAAGCTGGATACCAAATTTGGGGAAAAAAATGATCTTTCCTCCTCCTCTTAGACTCAGCACATGACTGTGTGAATGGATTTGTGGAAATAATTTAATGACAGGGTTACAGTTTCCAAAAGCTAGACCTTTATAGAATGTGATGGTTTTCAAGTACTTATTCATTTTTCTAGTGGAATTACATTTTACCCTCTATTTTTAGTTGGTTAACAGAAAATGATATGAATTTGTGTTTTCTGATTTTTTTTTCTCCTGACAGGCAGAATAATAACAGATTAGTTTTGGGATAGTTAACAAAATCCTTTTGTTACTTGACAGACTCGTTTATACTTTCTTATGCCATAATAGGTAAGGCAAAGAATGTCAGTGTTTGTGTTTTTAATGTCTAATGAACATACAATAACCATGCAGTAGTGGATGGTATTTTTTAGATGAAAAGTGGTTCAGGCATTTAAAGCACATGATGTTTTTGTAAGAGGAAATAGGTACCCTAGGAGCATGGGAGTTTTGCCAGAGTTCTAAACTGTATCCCTACATGAGGTCTGATATTGCTTTTCTATTCTGCTTTTAGGCTCGGTGATGATGATGCTATGACTGCTGCCCTCTGCTAATGGCTCTTTGGGCTTCCAGTGGGTATTTTCTTTTTCTTAACAATGTTCAAAGCAACTAACAATAAATGAATGAAGTACTGGCTTGTGCCCTTAAGTTGGTATCCAACTTATTTTTATCTATTGACCAGTGGATAAAAGGAAATTGTTATACTTTGCCTTTAAGAAAACATTTCGGTTTTATTGACAAAGACTTGTTTTATAGGTTTTTATCAGATCTTTCTGAGTGACCCTTTCCTTCAAGAAAAGGCTACGGATAGATCAGTGCAGCAGGGTGAGGTAAAATATACAGGTCTCTTTGAATGAAAGCTAGAAATATAGAATTGTTAAGTAAATGTCTTTTTCAAGGTGACATCTCTAGAAGAAAAATAGTATGCTTCGATAGAAAAATAGCTTCTGTCATACTATTGTGGGGTCTATTGTAAATGATATAAAGAAAAGTGTTGCTTTAAAGAGAAACTTAAACAGTAAAACAAGAATGGAATGGAGCCAAAATTGTGAGCATAAATGGATTTACATCAAAAGTATCCGTTAAGTGAGGTTTTCAGCATTCACATGTGAGAGTACTGCAGCTTTTCAGAGTAGCAGTGCTGTATACACTTGCCTCTCCGTCAAGCTGGTAGGTCCTGTCAGGAAGAGTATGACACCTTCAGGGTCCTGGCGATGCATAGGAGTTAATAAAAAATGCACAGCACAAATACGGCTTAAGCAACGATTACAAAGCCAGTATGCATATAGCCACTACCTAAGTAAAGAAATAGAACATTGTCAGCGCAGTTCATTGCTGTATATTGATTTTTGAATCAGGTAAACTTGCTACATCTTCATTAATTCTAACGATTAATAGAATCTTTTAGATTTTTCTATACACGCCTACCTGATCTGTGAATTATGACAGTTTGGTTTCTTTCTTTCCAATCCTTTTACCTTTCATTCTGTTTTTGCCTTACTGTAGTGTCTGGGGCCTTCAGTACAACGTTGAATAGAAGTAATGATGTCATCCTTGTCCATTCCAAGTCTCAGAAGGAAATGTTTAATGTTTCACCATTAAATATAATGCTTGATTTTCTAGGTTGTTTGCTAATATTTATCTCAACAGGATCTGAATTTTGTCAGTTGTCTTTTCTGGCTCTGCCCAGGTCATCATAATATTCAGTAAATGTGCTGAATCACATCAATTGATTTTCTAATGTTAAAACAATGGAGCAAATCAAAGTTGGTCACATTGTATTAATTCTATGTATAGCTGGATTTAATTTGCTAATATTTTATTTAGAATATTTGAATCTCTGTTCCTAGGTGAGATTGGCCTGCTATGATTTTTTGTGTCAAGTTTTGTACCAAGGTTATCTTGAAATGTATCCTCTTTTTCTGATCTCTGGAAGATTTCTTGTAAGACTGATGTTCTTTCTTTCTTAAATATTTAGAACAACTCACTGGTAAAGCTATCTAGGCCTGCAGTTTCTTTGTGGGAATGTTTTAAAGTCTACTTATTTTTATGTCAGCTTTCTAAGTTATGTTTTTCTAATAATTTGTCACTTTCTTCTATGTTTCCATTTGTTTGCATAATGTCATTTGTGTTTTCCTCATCTTTAATATCTGCAGCAACTGCAGCATGGTCTCCTTTTTTTTCCCCGGTATTGATTACTTGTTCTTTTCCTTTTTTCTCCTTGATCAGTCTCTCAAAGCACTTATAAATTAAGCTTTTTTTGGTTCTCATTTGTATACTTTTTTGTGACATTTATAGTCATGCCTTTATTATTTCCTTATTTTTCATTACTGGATTTAATTCACTCTTTTTTTTCTAACTTATTGATCTGGAATCTTAGCTCATTAAATTTCAAGTCTTTCATCTTTTCTAATATATGCATTTAAGTATATATTTTTTCTTCTAAATCCTGTGTATTCTCAGTTCCATAATAGATACTAATTTTGTTATTCAACATTTCAAAAACTATCTTTCTGATTTCTCCTTTGTTCCATTGGTTAGTTAGATGTATTATTTCTCAGATTAAACCATATTGGGAAAGTTTAAGAGTTATCTTGTGCTTATCAATTTCTGGCATAAGTACATTGTAATTGGAAAATATACTCTGAGATTTCGGTTCTTTTAAATTTGTTGAGATATTCATTTTGGTCTATATATTGTTATTGCTAAAAAGAGTTTCATGCATTTTTGAAAATAAAGTGTATTCTGCAGTTATTGAGTTTGATTGTTCTACATGCCCACTGATTTCAGGTTTATTAATTATGTTCTTCAAATCTGCTCTATCCTTACTAATTTTTTTTTTTTTTTTTTTTGAGATGGAGTCTCGCTCTGTCACCCAGGCTGGAGTGTGGTGGTGCGATCTCGGCTCACTGCAACCTCTGCCTCCTGCGTTCAAGTGATTCACCTGCCCCAGCCTCCCAAGTAGCTGGAATTACCGGTGTGCCACCATGCCTGGTGAATTTTTTGTATTTTTAGTAGAGACAGGGTTTCACCATGTTGGCAAGGCTGGTCTTGAACTTCTAACCTCAAGTAATCTGCCAACCTTGGCCTCCTAAAGTGCTGGGATTACACACGTGAGCCTCTGCGCCCAGCTTCCTTACTGATTTTTGTCTGGTGCTTCTTTCAAATACTAAGGGAGGTGTGTTAGAATTCCCTATTGTAACTATGGATTAATTTCTCTGTGCATTTCTGTCATGTTTTGTTTTGTTTTGGAACTATATTATTAGGTGAGTGTGATTTAGAATTATATCTTCCTTGTGAATTGAACATTTTATCCTTATGAAGGAGCTTCTTTTTCTTTCCTAGTGCCTTTTTTCTTAAGTTTTATTTTGTGTAGTATTTATATGCTACGTCAGTTTTTTGGTGGTTTATGTTTGCATGACATACCTCATTACATTCTTTTGCTTTAAATCTTTTTGTCCTTCGTTTTAAATATCTCTTCTAAATGCATATATTTTATTTTTTAAAAAAGGCTAACAAACTTTGTCTTTTAATGGAAACTTTATAATCTAATTGCATTTAATGAACTCATTTATATATTTAGCTTAATTCTACCATTTGCCTCTGTTTTATTTGATCTGCTCTTTCTGATTTTTTTTCTTATTTCACTTGAATTGGGTATTTTTAATCATTCAATTTTCTTTGCCTTATTAATTTAGAAGTTTATATTATTTTTTCTATTCTTTTAGTGATTATTCCTAGAAATTAGCAAGTCTCCTTGACTTATCAAGGTCCAATGTTAGTCAAAATTTATACTCTTCTCCCAGATAACACAGGAATCTTAGATCACTTGTGTAACTTTCATCATTTTTCACTTGTGTAACTTTTGTCATTTATTTGGTAAATTTCATTCCCTCTCAAAATGTATTTTAAATCCCACTAACATTATTGTTTTATACAATCAATATTAATTAACAATATTAGTATTATATATGTATACTATATTTATGCAGAGAAAGAGAGTGAGAGAAATTTATTTCCAGGAATTTGCTCATGCAATTGTGGGAACTGGCAAGTCTGAAAACTTTAAGGCAGGCCAGCAGGCAGGAAATTCTGAGGTAGGAATTGATGCTACAATCTTGAGGCAGAATTTTTTCTTCCTCAGGGAAACCTCAGTTTTGCTTTTAGGGCCTTTCAACTGTTTAGATGAGATCCCCCACATTATTGACAATAACCTCCTTTACTCAAAGGCAACTGATTGTAGATGTTACCCACAACTACAAAATACCTTCCCAACAACATGTAGATTAGTGTTTGTTTGAGTAACTGGGTACTATAGCCTAGCCAGGTTGACACATACAACTAACCATCACAGACTTCATTTAAACATTTATTAGAAAGCTTTTAATATATTCAATACGTCTTACCATCTTTTCTGTAGTTTTTATTCTTTTGTCTCTATATTAAATTGTGGATATTTTTTCTCATGTACCTTCAAAGGTACTAATTCTCTTTTCACCTGTATCTAGTCTACTGTTACATTCATCTACTGTTAAAAATACTCTGTCACTAAAGCTTGTCTTTTACTTTTTTTTTAACCACAGAAAACCTAGTTATTTTATAGTATATAACTGTTATTTCTAATATCTCAAGTTCTTGTTGGTCTTTCTGTTTTCCCTTGTTTCTGTGGGTATGTTTTAGTTTATCTTGCATCTTTGTATTTGTGTTGTCTGTATTGTTGCCTTTCTGAGCTGGACATTGTGTTTAAAGAACTATTTGTAGAGCTAATTTGAGGACAAGAATGAGGGTCTCTTCCTCCTTAGGTGATTTGTATTTGCCTCTCAGGTGCCTGGATGTGCTGGCCTTTCAAGATAACTTTAATCCATGTTTAAGGAATGAAATATCCTGGGCTATCCAGATGAAAGAAGACATTCTAAAACTCTTTCAATGCTAGTTTTAATCTGTTAACATTTACTACTGGGATGGATACAGCTTTTAGGAGCTTTGGCTCAAAGTAGGTTGGGAGGTTATTTACCAAGGTTACCATCCTGGCAGATCAAGACCTTGACTTTTCACCTTTAGTCCTAGAAGTTTACCAAAAATCCATCAGAATCCCTTAGGCTCCCCTTTTTAATCAGTAAAAGTGGCCTTGAGTGCATTTCTCACCTTGCTGTGTTCTTAGCATGCTGGGTCACCACCTGGCAGTTCCTTAATATCTTGTTAGTTCTTGGATTCAGTTTTTTCAGCGTCCTCAGAAGGAAGCATGGTCTGAGTTTCCCAGGTCATTATTATAGAAAGTAGATGCCCCCTTATTTGTTCATTTTTGATGTAAATGATATCTTATTTGGCTTCTTAACTGGAACTTTAAACAAGTAGTAATTTGCTTACCAAAAGACTAGTTACCTATGAATAACTACTTTCTGATTTTACCAAACAGTTTTCCTATGTATATTAATTAAATAATATGGAAAAGATGAGTTGGAGTAAAGATAATAGACTTACACGAGAAACTGATAAGTCTTTTCTAGTTGTAGAGAGTTTGGTCACTGGCTTGATCTTTTCACCCTAATTCATTGTTTTCTTTTCACCCAACTTGTTCCCTTTCTGTCCTCTTTTATCATCTTCATGCTCTTGTTGCAAGGGACTTACAGGCTCAGATGACTCATCTAATCCCTTTCTCATTCATCTTCACTTTACAGGCTCATTCATACTGACAAGGCTGAGGGAACTTTCATATCACCTATATGTGGACCCTGTAAGCAGTCACTTTTCAGGTCCTCTTCTTTGTAGTGTGGCTCAGTGGCTCTAGGCATGTATACTTTCTTTAGTGTTTTCTAATGCTAATGTATATTGCTCATCTCTCAATTCTTGACTCATACTCTACTTCTCCATTGGAACCATTTTCCTGTTTTGAGGCCTGATCTCGTGACTAGTCCTCTCGGTATATGGATAGAGCATTTCCCTTCAATTACACTTGCTGCTTGGTGTCACGCAAGGAGTGAACTGAGTTCTTAGACACATGGCCTCACTTCTGCTTGCAACATTCTATTGCTTTGTCCTGCCTCAGAGACTGAATTTCTATGGCCATTGGCGTTCTTCCATACCAAGCCAATGTGTACCATACCTCTTTGGATCTTCTAGTTTGGACTGCTGTGTTTCTACCCCTCTCTCATTGGAACTACCTGTCTTTACTTAGTCTATTTCCTACCATCCTGAGCCATTAAGGGCCCAGGAAGCCCACCTTTGTGTTATTTTTTCCATCTTAGGCTTGAAATACCAGTGGCAACTATGGCTTTATTGACACTGGTATTTTTGCACTCTATTTAATTTTTTCCTTCTTGCCATTTACCTCTTGCAACTTTTCTATTTCCTACGGTTACATTACTTATCTTGCACCACACTGTTGATTTTGATGTTTTCTCTGCTATTCATTAATTGCAATTTAAGTTATATTTACTTCATGTCTGTTCTCTGCATATTCCTATTTTCTGTTGTTCTTTCCTGCTGTGCTTTGGCCATATATTCCTTGAGAACAGATGACTTGCACGGCTAAGGTGTTACGCACTGGCCACCGTAGGCTTGGTTTATTTGAGCTTCTAACTTCCCTGTCATGTAGTTGTTACCAGGAACTTTCTTAGGAAAAAATTGGCCACCAAGGGGACTCTCCTTTCTGGAAACAAACAGTTCTGTATCTGGATATCAGCAACGTTCTCATTTTAGAACGGCCACCCCTACTGCTGTATCATAGGATTGAAAGAAATATTTGTAATGGGACTCAATACTAACAGAAGAGATCTTTTTTTGTTTAACATTGTTTAAAACAAGCATATAAATAGCCAAAACAAAACTCTACTAATCACCCTGTGTTCTGGAAGCTGTCATTAAACTAGAAGTTTTGGAGTGGAGGGGTATCTTTTGCAGTAATATGAGGAAGCTAAGCATAGAGATTACACTAAAAAATTATTATTTTGGATCATTGACATCTGTGAGAAGCTTGTACAGTGATGTTACTCATCTCATAAAGCATGTCTCAAAATGAAAAAAAAGGGGGAGAAGAACTAAAAACAATGAAAACATTTTTATTTAAAAATTCTGCCTCACCCACATAATGCAGTTTGTCCTGTCAGAATTAGTTGCTTAGAGCCACAAAGAGCAATGGGAGAATTTTCTCTTTCATTTAAATTTGCATCCTCACTGCCAAACAAGTTGAACAATGATTCACATGAGAATGATTTTTCTTAGTATTTATAACTCAGTCCATAATGACTCATTGGGCAATTTACAGACAAGAACATATTTAACAAGAGTCTCACTGACCTGTTAGAAAAGGCATCTGAAAGGTAAAAATTGAGGGTAAAGAATAAAAATTTCCACAGAGAACTTGATACAGTTTTGATATCATCAAGAATTACTGTTGTGAGATAGCTTTCCCTTTTAGATGAGAAAGAACTTAGATACTTTCAGGCTGTGAAACAGATAGGAAGGTCACAATTACCACCTATGATTACAGGCACCTACACACTATTTCGTGGAGTAATGAAATAAATGAAGAATTTACCACAAATGGATACACATGTGCTAATAAAAATCACCAATACCATAAAAAACAATGAAAGTGACATTAAACAGGGACGAAAGAAATAACACCTAATAGAAATAATTGGAAAGTATTGCTGTCTCTAAGAAGTTTCTTCCAGAAAAAGTTAATGAACTGATTTTGGAAACACAGTTGAGAACATCTGGTTGAGGGTAAATTGAGAAGGAAACAGATGTGATGTCACTACTGTGGATGACTGGACAGTGAGAGGAGGGAAGGATGCATTCCTCATACAGATTATAAAACAGGTGCAGGAATATGATCTGGTTGTGATAGGAAACTTGAACTATCCAGACATCTGCTGGAAGCCTTATTTTGCTAAAAGCAGGGCTTTGATAAACGCTTCAATTGCCTTGATGAGACTTTGTTCTCCAAGAAGAGAGAAGTTGTAATATGTAGAACATTGAAGCTAATTCTTACTAGTAAGGAAGAACTCGCTGGTGATGCAGAAGTAATGGAAGACATCTCAGATTTCATAATAAGAAAAATATAAGATAATTCCCAGAATAATCAGACATATAGATTTTTGTTGAAAAAACCCAAATCAAAACAAAATCGAAGAAAAGTATAGCTGATTGGCAGGTGTTTATGGGGGAGAATGTGGCTTAAGATAGGTAGAAGGCTCCAAACATAGAAATTCAGAAAACAAAATATAGCCCCAATGTACTTGAAAATGTAGAGATATAAAAAGAAATCAATGTAGCTGCATAAAATGCTGTCTGCTAAGGTCTAGTTTTGTAAGAAATCCACTAATATTGCTTTAATATTAGACTTCAATATCAAAAAGGCATAAAAGATGATAGAAAAACTAAAATCCAGAATTTTCAAAGGCATAAGATGACTGCTTGAGAAACAGAAAGGAACTAAAGCTGGGCTGAAGCAGTTCAAGGAGGGTGGGAAAGTTGGCTCCCAAGCTGACCCTGTTTAGCATCATTCCCTAAATATTATAGGCAGAAGAACATCTCCTTCAAGGAGCGCCATTCACTAGACTTACAGGCTTCATCTCTTTTATTTGGGTTTATAAATATGCTGGAATTTTGTGGTGGTAATTTGGACAGGGACAAGAAAATATCAAGTTATGGATAAGTATTACTTTGTATAGTCACTGGATAAGGTGCTATAACCACCGGATCTGTCTTATCTGGTCATATTCTGTTGATAACAGAATGCCCAGTTATTTTGCAGGCACAGAGCTAAAAAGTTGTAAATTTAAAAGTAAGAGTATGGACAGGAAACTTTGACCTCTTTTAAAAGCAAGGGCTCTGTTTTCTAGGAATGTCTGGTGAGAAGAACCCTCCCCATACCTTACCATAAATAGTCTTTGAAGTTCTTGTAATCAAAACCTGCTCTGCCAGTGCATCTGTATAGCAACCTGTACAGGTTAACCCATAAAACTTCCCTAACCCATACAACTTGCCCCAAACCCTAGATAAGAGAGATGTATTTGAGCATCACCTCCTGTTTCCTTGCTGGTCAATCTCACAATAAGGCCTTTATTTTCTCAGAAACCGGTACCATAGTATTGGTTTCTATGTGCATCAGACAGTGAACCCTTTTGCTTGGTAATAGTGCTGGCTGCTGACCAAGGGATGCCCTTCATCGGCCACAGGTGCTTAGGAGAGCTGGCATAGGATAAGGCTGGGTTGTGCTCACCTTTGAGAAGGTCAGGTAGTCTGTGGACCATGGCTCATGATCCTGGTTCATTTAACTCCTGGTTCCTCAAGCAATGTGTCATAGTAACAAGAACCTTTGCTGAAGCATTTCTGTCCCAGTTGTCTCATGCCCTCTAAGGACTCTTCAATCTCTCTCTCTCTCTCTTTCTTTTTTTCTCAACTTCTCTCACCCCACTCTATCCCAATGAGGGAAAATTGTTCTTAGACTTGGGGGATATTCCTTTCTCTTCAAACCCTATTTTCTACACAAGCTACCCACAAACCTTGCCTGAATCAAGGAAGTAAACTGAGAAATGGTAAGGAGAAAACACATGGGAGAAAACACACTTTTTTCCCTAAAAATTATTTTGCCTCAACATTTAAAAAATTAAACTTATTTTGAGATAATTTTAGATTCACATACAGTTGTAAGAAATAATAGAGATCCAGTATACCCTTTACTGAAATTCCTCTAATGATAGGTAACATCTTGAAAGCTATATTATAATATCACAACCAGGATAAAAACATTGATATAACCCAACAATCTTCATTTTGATTTTTCCAATTTTTCTTGTACTAATGTGCGTGTGTCTAGTTATATACAATTTTATCACATATGAAGGTTCCTGGGGTCACCACCGCAGTCAAGGTGCCCAACAGTTCTATCACCAAGGAATTCCTCCATTTTGCCCTCTCACCACCATTACCACTTCCCTTCAGTGCCCTCTTAAGAGGCCCGGGAAGCCATTCATCTCTTCTCCATTGCCAAAATTTTGTATTTTCCTGTCTTTTCAAAAATGTCACACAAATGAAATCATTTAGTGTGTAATCTTTTGGGATTGGCTTTTCTTTTTCCTCAGCAATTCAGCATGTTTTAAGAATTAAGAGAAAGGAGATAACCTCTATGTTAGAGAGAGATGATCACAGAAAGACAGACATGCACATTCTCATTGGCTTGCTTTCTTTATTGAAAGTAATATTCAAAGTGGAAAGGCTAGAATAGACCATATGTTGCCAAATGTATATGACGAGTTCCAACCTGTATTCTAAGCTCCAGATACAGATTTTCAGTTCCTTCTGGAAAGTTCCACATGAATCACTTGAAGAAAACTAAAATGCAATGTGTTCAAAATCAAATGTGTCATACATAATCCTTTCCCCACAAAAACATCCATCCTCTGCTCCACTTGTACTTCCTGCCTTAACTAAAGCTGCTCAAATCTCTAAATTCACCAATCTTATCTTACTCCTGCCACCCACTCCACCTCACTTCATAGTCTCATTGTCATCAGCACCTTAATTTTTCCCGACCATAAATACCTCAGCATTGTGCTTCTCTCCATTTACATTGTCTTTTTTTTTTTTTTTTTAAGTAAGACCCTCACCTTCTCTCATCTAAATGATTGCAAGGCATCTTAACTGCTCTTTCATCCCTTTCCCTTCAACATCTCATTACCCCCACTGTTGTGATTATCCTTCTAAAACAACGACCAGATCATATAATTCCTCTAATATTGATTATATTTAGTGCAATCTATAAAGAAAGCAGACTGTTTCATAATGTCATATTTCCCACAGAGGCCAATCCTAGAGTTTGCAACTCCATGGTTCCTTTCAGCAGTCATATTTCTAAGCCTACATAAGAAACACATTTGAAGTCCTGCCCTATCTACATCATGCTTTGAAACTGCAGCAACCAGTAAGGATAGAAAAAAGAGAAATATGTAATTTCTTGTAATAGGTGAGGGAAAGTATTACTCTAGTGGTAAAGAGCTCACTATGAGCTTGGTCCCTGATATATCTTCCATGGGGGCAAATTTCAAAAGGCCTACCTTGTCCTCAGCCTTCCTCCTACTCTCCACCATCTGCTGAAGGCTCTTTTCCCAGGTGGTCTTTGGGCATTTCTGGCTATTTCCTGTACCCACAGTGTCCAGTTCCCTCTATCCCCTTAATCCTACCCAAATTTTATTGAACCGGAACTTCCCCAAGGGCAGGCAATCACCCTCAGGAATTTGATCTAGAGGAGAGGGAATCAGTAGTACGAGTACACGTGGAAAGATATACCCAGGAAGAATAAAAGACAGAGAGAGAGCTGAGCCATGCCAACTGATGAACATCAGTGCAGTGAACATAACAAAGTACAGCTGGAAAGCACCAAGATAAGCTGGCTTTTGGAGTTGTTGGATCAAAATCATCCATTTTGTCCCTAAATTGGATTCCCTCCCCAAGAGGCCTGTCTGCATGTCTGTTTCTAGATACTGAGAGATCCCTGTTTCCATTGCTAGTTAGCATAAATACCAGGTTAACTATGCATGAGGTAACTTGAATGAACCTCTCTGTTCCTTGTGGCAAGCAGGAAATTTTTTTAAAAACTGTCTTTGGATAATTAATATTACTCTCTAAAAATAACTGGGTGAGGTTGCCCAGTTAAAAAATAGGGACATGTTGGCTTTTCTGATGCAAAAAAGTACCGTAGTCCTCCCTTATTTGTGGGGGCTATGTTCCAAGACCCCGAGTAAATGCCTGCAGCTGTGCTTGGTACTGAACCCTATATATACTATGTTTGCTCAATCTGATAACAGAGATGAACTATAAATGACTAATGGGCAGATACGGTCTACAATATGGAGATGTTTTACAAAGAGCTGATTCATGTCCCAGGCAGGATAAAATGAGATGGCATGAGATTTCATCATGGTGCTCATATAGTACACAATTTAAAACTTATGAATTGCTTATTTCTAGAATTTTCTATTTAATATTTTTGGATGGCATTTTACCATAGGTAACTGAAACCAACGAAAGTCGAACAACAAATAAGGGGAGATACTATACGGAGAACTGGCCGAGTATTGATTCTAGAGCAGACGGAAGTTAATGTTTTCTGCTTCTTGCTGGCAAGATGGCCAAATAAGAACAACTCTGGTGTGCAGCTCCCAGCGAGATTGATGCAGAAGGTGGGTGATTTCTGCATTTCCAACTGAGGTACCAAGTTCATCTCACTGGGACTGGTTGGAAGGTGGGTACAGCCCACGGAGGGTGAGCTGAAGCAGGGTGGGGCGTCACCTCACCTGGGAAGCACAGAGGGTTGGGAGATTTCCTGTTCCTAGCCAAGGGAAGCTGTGAGAGACTGTACCGGGAGGAACAGTACACTTTGGCCCAGATACTGTGCTTTTCCCATGGTCTTCACAACCAGCAGACCAGAAGATTCCCGCCGGTGACTGGCTTGGAGGTCCTACCCCCATGGTGCCCAGCAAACTGAGATCCACTGGCTTGAAATTCTCACTGCTAGCACAGCAGTCTGAGGTTGACCTGGGGCACTCAAGCTTGGTGGGGGGAGGAGTGTCTGCTATTGCTGAGGCTTGAGTAGGCAGTCTTACCCTTCCAGTGTAAACAAAGCCGGGGAGAAGTTCGAACTGGGTAGAACCCATGACAGCCCAGCAAGGCCACTGCGGCCAGACTGCCTCTCTAGGCAGGGCATCTCTGAAAAAAAGACAGCAGCCCCAGTCAGGGACTTATAGATAAAACCCCCATCTCCCTGGGACAGAGCACCTGAGGGAAGAGTGCAGCTGTGGGTGCAGCTTCAGCAGACTTAAATGTCCCTGCCGGACAGCTCTTAAGAGAGCAGTGGGTCTCCCAGCACAGTGTTCAAGCTCTGATAAGGGACAGGCTGCCTCCTCAGTTGGGTCCCTGACCCCCGTGTATCCTGACTGGAAGACACCTCCCAGTAGGGGCTGACAGACACCTCATACAGGAGAGCTCTCACTGGCATCTGGCGGGTGCCCCTCTGGGACAAAACTTCCAGAGGAAGTAATGGGCAGCAATCTTTGCTGTTCTGCAGCCTCTGCTGGTGATACCCAGGCAAACGGGGTCTATAGTGGACCTCCAGCAAACTCCAGCAGACCTACAGAATAGGGGCCTGACAAACAGAAAGGAATAGTAGCAACATCAACAAAAAGGATGCCACTCAGAGACCCCATTTGAAGGTCACCAACATCAAAGACCAAAGGGAGATAAATCCACAAAGATGAGGAGAAACCAACGCAAAAAGGCTGAAAACTCCAAAAACAAGAACGCCTCTTATCCTCCAAAGATCACTACTCCTCACCAGCAAGGGAACAAAACTAGATGGGGAATAAGTTTGACGAATGGACAGAAGTAGGCTTCAGAAGGTGGGTAATAACAAACTCCTCCGAGCTAAAGGAGCATGTTCTAACCCAATGCAAGGAAGCTGAGAACCCTGACAAAAGGTTAGACGAATTGCTAACTAGAATAACCAGCTAGCAGAAGACAAGAAATAACTAAGATCAGAGCAGAACTGAAGGAGATAGAGACACGAAAAACCCTTCAAAAAATCAATGAATCCAGGAGCTGGTTTTTTGGAAAGATCAACAAAATAGAGTGCTAGCTAGACTAATAAAGAAGAGACAAGAGTAAAATAGGTGCAATAAAAAATAATAAGGGGGATATCACCACTGATCCCACAGAAATACAAACTACCATGAGAGAATACTATAAATACCTGTATGCAAATACACTAGAAAATCTAGATGAAATGGAAATTCCTGGACACATACACCCTCCCAAGACTAAACCAGGAAGAAGTCGAATCCCTGGATAGACCAATAACAAGTTCTGAAATTGAGGCAGTAATTAATAGCCTATCAACCAAAAAAAGTCCAGAGTCAGACAGATTCACAGCTGAATTCTACCAGAGGTACAAAGAGGAGCTGGTACCATTCCTTCTGAAACTATTCCAAACAATAGAAAAAGAGGGAATCATCCCTAACTCATTTTAAGAAGCCAGCATCATCCTGATACCAAAACCTGGCAGAGACACAACAAAAAAGGAAAATTTCAGGCCAATATCCCTGATGAACACCGATGCAAAAATCCTGAATAAAATACTGGCAAACTGAATCTAGCAGCACATAAAAAAGCTTATCCACCACAATCAAGTTGGCTTCATCCCTGGGATGCAAGGCTGGTTCAACATACACAAATCAATAAATGTAGTCCATCACATAAACAGAACCAATGACAAAAACCACGTGATTGTCTCAATAGATGCAGAAAAGACCTGCGACAAAATTCAACAGCCCTTCATGCTAAAAACTCTCAATAAACTAGGTAGTGATGGAACATGTCTCAAAATAATAAGAGCTACTTATGACAAACCCACAGCCAGTATTATACTGAATGGGCAAAACCCGGAAGTATTCCCTTTGAAAATCAGCACGAGACTGGGATGCCCTCTCTCACCACTCCTATTCAACATAGTACTGGAAGTTCTGGCCAGAACAATTAGGCAAGAGGAAGAAATAAAGCGTATTTAATTAGGAAAAGAGGAAGTCAAATTTTCTCTGTTTGCAGATGACATGATTGTATATTTTGAAAACCCCATAATTTCAGCCCAAAATCTCCTTAAACTGATAAGCAACTTCAGCAAAGTCTCAGGATACAAAATCAGCATGCAAAAATCACAAGCATTCGTATACACCAATAACAGACAAACAGAGAGCCAAATCATGAGTGAACTCCCATTCGCTATTGCTACGAAGAGAATAAAACACCTAGGAATCCAACTTACAAGGGATGTGAAGGACCTCTTCAAGGAGAACTACAAACCACAGCTCAACGAAATAAGAGAGGACACAAAGAAATGGAAAAACATTCCATGCTTATGGATAGGAAGAGTCAATATCGTGAAAATGGCCATACTGCTTAAAGTAATTTATAGATTCAATGCTATCTCCATCAAGCAACCAATTACTTTCTTCACAGAATTGGAAAACACTACTTTAAAGTTCATATGGAACCAAAAAAGAGCCCACATAGCCAAGACAATCCTAAGCAAAAAGAACAAAGCTGGAGGCATCATGCTACCTGACTTCAAACTATACTACAAGGCTACAGTAACCAAAACAGCATGGTACTGGTACCAAAACAGATATATAGACCAATGGAGCAGAATAGAGGTCTCAGAAATAACACCACACATCTACAACCATCTGATCTTTGACAAACCTGACAAAAACAAGAAATGGGGAAAGCACTGCCTATTTAATAAATGGTGTTGGGAAAACTGGCTAGCCATATGCAGAAAGCTGAAACTGGATCCCTTCCTTATACCTTATACAAAAATTAACTCAAGATGTCAAGTTAAAGACTTAAACATAAGACCTAAAACCATAAAAACCCTAGACAAAGACCTAGGCAATACCATTCAGGACATAGGCATGAGCAAAGACTTCCTGACTAAAACACCAAAAGCAGTGACAACAAAAGCCAAAATTGACAAATGGGATCTAATTAAACTAAAGAGCTTCTGCACAGCAAAAGAAACTATCATCAGAGTGAACAGGCAACCTACAGAATGGGAGAAAATTTATTCAAATTAAACAAATTTGGTAGAAAAAAACAAACAACCCCATCAAAAAGTGGACAAAGGATATGAACAGACACTTCTCAAAAGAAGACATTTATGCAGCCAAAAAACATATGAAAAAATGCTCATCATCACTGGTCATTAAAGAAATGCAAATCAAAATCTCAATGACATTCCATCTCACGCTGGTTAGAATGGCAATCATTAAAAAGTCAGGAAACAACAGATGCTGGAGAGGATGTGGAGAAATAGGAATGCTTCTACACTGTTGGTGGGAGTGTAAATTAGTTCAACCATTGTGGAAGACAGTGTGGCAATTCCTCAAGGATCTAGAACCAGAGATACCATCTGACCCAGATGTCCCATTATTGGGTATATACCCACAGGATTATAAATCATTCTACTATAAAGACACATGCACATGTATGTTTACTGCAGCACTGTTCAGAATTGCAGAGACTTGTTTCCAACCCAAATGCCCAACAATGATAGACTGGATAAAGAAAATGTGGCACATATGCACTAAGGAATACTACGCAGCCATAAAAAAGGATGAGTTCATGTCCTTTGCAGGGACATGGATGAAGCTGGAAACCAACATTCTCAGCAAACTACCGCAAGAACAGAAAACCAAACACTGCATGTTCTCACTCATAAGTGAGAGGTGAACAACAAGAACACATGAACACAGGGAGGGGAACATCACACCGGGGGCCTGTCAGGGTGTGGGAGTCTAGGGGAGGGATAGCATTAGGAGAAATACCTAATGTAGATGATGGGTTGATGGGTGCAGCAAACCACCATGGCACATGTATGCCTATGTAACAAATCTCCACATTCTGCACATGTACCCCAGAGCTTAAAGTATAATAATAGTAAAAAAAGAAGTTAATGTTTTCTTCACTTACTAGCTGTGTGACTTTGAAAACTTACTCCATATCTCCAAATTGGGTTGCCCTTATCTATAAAGTGGAAATAATATCAGTCACTGTCTCAGACGGCAGTGGGGAAGTGTAAAGGAGGCTATGAGGGCAAAGCACTTGGTATAGGGTTTGGGGCATGGAAATCACTCATTGACTATTGGGGGTTGGGAGAGGAAGGCCTAGAAGATAGCTTGCAGGTTTATGTCTGGGTACCAATCACCAAAAAGGAGATTAGAAGAGTATTTGGGATTACTCTTTGGAGTTGCCACAAGGTGGCTGTGGCTGGGTCTTTATAGATTCCATGTCAATGAGTTATGGAATTCAGGCTACCCTGGGAAGCCCTTGGGCCTGTGTCTCTCTTCAGCTGGGGCAGTTCCTTCTAGAAGGCTGACAGCTAGGAGCTGTTCATCAACAAGCATTCCCAAAGCTAGGGGAACAAGCCCTCTAGTCCTCAGTGCGGGATCTGATTGGCTCATAACACAGTACTCAAGGTTGTATACCCCAGTACTGTTGTATCTACTAGACTCATTTACATTCTCAAAGCAGCTCCTCTGGGAGTTTAATAGTCTCTTTTCTTGGGAGAAACTATAAAAAACTTGGAAGAAAAGGTAGTGGCCCTGTTGAGACATGTGGTCTTGAGTCCATAGCCGATACTTATTTCCTTCGTTTATGAACTGATCTAGATCTAGATTTTGCTAACCTTCTACTTTTATGATGGGTGGTTTATTGGTTGACCTCATGAAGGGCACAGACTCTTTCTCTGAGGGATGCTAGCACCTGGTTACTATGCCTGTGGAGTCAACTGCCTCTGCCAAGATGGCAAGTCTTCTTGCTTGCTCTCCCCTTGACTCAAGGGGACTGAAATGAGATGGCAGCAGCAGCTTAAAATTCTCTTCCTGTGTCCCTCATGGAGGTGTATCTCTTTGGGAACCAGAAGCTCTAAATGCATGGAGCTCAGGGTTAAGATGAAAGGAAGCACAAATTCCCTGAGTGGCCACTGGGAGTGATGGTAAGCATGATCACTCCTGCTTCTACCTCTTGCTTCCAAGACCCATATATTCTTAATAGAACACCACATAATGGTTATTGTTTTAGTGTCTATAATGTGTCCTGGAGGATGACACTGTCCTTACTGGATATCATATCTGTTGGTGCCTCAGCTGAGTCTTTAATGGGCTGTTTCATTGCTCTACTAGTCCAGCAGCTAGTTTCTGGGAGGGGTAGCATGGGATAGGTACAGGGGATACCATGTCATGTGTCCTTTGATGACAAGTGGGTTCCTTGCTCTGATGTGATGTTATATGAGATGCTGTGTTGGTGAAACAAACACTCTCAAAGCCCTCATTTGAGGCTCTGCAGGAAGGAAAGACTGAGCCATATCCAGAATATATGGCAATTCCCGATAAAATACCTTCCAGGACAGAAGGGCTCCAATAGAGTCAACTTGATACCCTGTGACTAGTTGTTCTTTTCAATGTGTGGTTTGGCCTCTGCCTCGGCATCTATTACTGGCAGGCTAGACATGCAGCAGCTGCAAAATCTAGATTAGCCTTGATAAGTGGGAGCCCATGATCTTGGGCCTATTAATAGCATCCATCTCTGCCTCTACAGCTGCTCCATTCAAACACCCCTTGTGTCAGAGGCTGACTGATGTCAATTTGCTGAGTCTTTGTGTCCAGTTGGCTTTTTGGTGGCTCTTTTATGGTGGATATTCTCTAGGGGATGTTAACGTGTAATATTTAGATCTTCCCACTTTATGTCTCCTGTTTGGTTCATCACATACCTCTACTACAGTTTTCCTAGTCCATGGTATTCTGATAGACTTATTTCTAGGCACCTGACCAATCAGTTGAGGCATTTGCAACTGCCCATACATTCTTAGAAATGCTGAGCTAACTTCAGGCCACTTTTCCTTCCACTCAAAGTGGTTGACCAAATGCACCACCTGAAAATAGGCCTAGTTGGAGGATTCCTTCTCAGCACTGTCCTTCAGGGGCACTTTAAAGTTCAAGTAGGCATATAGGACAGCTGCTGTCCATTTTCAGCTTGAACCTGTTAAAGGAAAAACTTCAGTTGAATTAAATTTAAAGGAGTTTAATTGAGTAATGAACGATTCACGAATTGGGCAGCCCTCAGAATCACAGCAGATTCAGAGAGACTCCAGGGATACCTCATGGTCAGAGCAAATTTATAAACAGGAAAAGGGAAGTGGCACACAGAAAATTGGAAGTGACGTACAGAAACAGCTGTATTGATTACAGGTTGGTGTTTGCCTTATTTGAACACAGTTTGAACACTCAGCAATGTATGAGTGGTTGAGATATGGCTGCTGGGATTGGCAAAGACTCTGTTTTTTGTTAGAGGGGCTTGCTCCTAAGTCAGGTTTTTAAGCTTGTCTACCTATTAAGTTAGATTACAGTTCATCCACAAGGACTCAAATAAAAAAATATGGAGTCCTTCTCAGGCCATTTTTAGTTCACTCTAGCAATTCCTCCTTTTTGGTCACTTTCTCTAGCCACCAAGACAGCATGGTACTGGTATGAAAATAGGCATATAGACCAATGGAACAAGAATAGAGAACCCAGAAATAAAGCCAAATACTTATGGTCAACTGATCTTTGACAAACCAAACAAAAACGTAAAGTGGGGAAAGAATACCATATTCAATAAATGGTGCTGGGATAATTGGCAAGCCACATGTAGAAGAATGAAACTGGATTCTCATCTCTCACCTTATACAAAAATCAACAAGATGGATCAAAGGCTTAAATTTAAGAACTGAAACCATAAGAATTCTAGAAGACAACATTGGAAGAACCCTTTTAGACAATGGCTTAGGCAAAGACTTCATGACCAAGAACCCAAAAGCAAATGCAACTAAACAAAGATAGATAGATGGGACTTAATTAAATTAAAAAGCTTCTGCACAGCAAAACAAATAATCTACAGACAGACAATAATCAGTAAACAGACAACCCATAAAGTGGGAGAAAACATTTGCAATCTGTACATCTGACAAAGGACAAATGTTCAGAATCTGCAAGGAATTCAAACAAATTAGCAAAAAAAAAAAATTCCATCAAAAAGTAGGCTAAGGACATGAATAGACAATTCTCAAAAGAAGATACATAAATGGCCAAGAAGCATATGGAAAAATGCTGAACATCACTAATTAGTAGGGAAATGCAAATCAAAACCACAATACAGTACCACCTTACTTCTCAAGAACGGCCATTATCAAAAAATAAAAAATATAATTGGTGTTGGCCTGGATGTGGTGAAAAAGGAACACTTTTACACTGTCGGTGGGAATGTAAACTAGTACAACCACTGTTGAAGACAGTATGGAAATTCCTTAAAGAACTAAAAGTAGCTCTACCATTTGATCCAGCAATCCCACTCCTGAGTATTTATCCAGAGGAAAAGAAGTCGTTATACAAAAAAGATACTTGCACATTCTTTATAGTAGCACAATTTGCAATTGCAAAAATATGAAACCGGCCCAAATGCCTATCAATCAACTAGTGGATAAAAAAATGTGTTATATATATATATATATATACCATTGAATACTACTCAGCCATACAAAGGAACAAAATAATGGCATTTGCAGCAACCTCGATGGAATTGGAGACCATTATTCTAAGTGAAGTAACTCAGGAATGGAAAACCAAACATCGTATGTTTTCACTCCTAAGTGGGAGCTAAGCTATGAGGATGCAAATGCATAAGGATGATACAATGGACTTTGGGGACTCAAGGGAAAGGGTGGAATGGGGTGAGGGATAAAATACTATATATTGGGTGCAGCGTACACTGCTTAGGTGATGGGTGCCCCTGAATCTCAGAAATTACACTAAAGAACTTATTCCTGTAACCAAACACCACCTATTCCACAAAAACCTATTGAAATAAAAAAAGATTATAAAAAATGTACTCATTTGTAAAGCCCTTTCATATAAATTATGTTTTCTATAAAGAGATGAAAAAAAAGAAAAGATAATTTGGAAGCTGAAATTGGATTTTGGGAAGCCTATCAAATATATTAAAAGTTTAAAACACTTGATATTATGAAGTAGAATTCCAGGTAACCATAAGTCATTCATTTAGCCAAAATGATGATTGAAAATTGTTGAAAAAGGAAAACCTTTACTCAATGACAGAGGGAAGACTTAGCTTTCCAAACAATCTTCTGTTAAAAGAAAAACTTTAGCTGAATTAAATTTAAAGGAGTTTAATTGAGCAATGAATCATTTGTGAATCAGGGAGCCCTCAGAATCAGCAGATTCATAAAGATTCCAGGGATGCCTGGTGGTCAGAACAAATTTATAAACAAAAAAAGAGACATGGTGTGCAGAAATTGGAAGTGAGATAGAGAAACAACTGTATTGGTTGCAGGTTGACATTTGCCTTATTTGAATACAGTTTGAACACTCAGCAGTGTATGAGTAGTTGAAACATGGCTACTGGAATTGGCCAAGACTGACTATTATTACAGGCATATACTCCTAAGTTAGGTTTTCAATCTTGTCTACCTATTAAGTTAGGTTACAGTTCATCCACAAGGACTCAAATATAGAAGTATGGAGTCCTTCTCAGGCCATTTTTAGTTCACTTTAACAAACCCAAATACCTAGCTGACCTATTCATGAACGACACTTTTTATTTTTTCTTCTTGATTTTTGTTTCTCTCCACAAATAACCATATGTATTAGTAAGGGAAGGGGCACAGGTGCAACAATGGGACACATGGGGGTCCAGGTTACCTGCTCGTTCATCCTGCTTTGTCTCTTCACTTCTGCTTATGCTTAATCTCCGTTATACCACTTGCATTTTACAATGGATTGCTGTAATCCATCATTCTCTGCTGAAGATGGAATGGCCTTGCTCCAGATCCCTGGAGGTCTGTGTTGTAATTCTCCCGTTGAAGCTTGTCATAAACTCCACACAGTATCCTTCCCCAAAACGGATACCTCTAGCATCATAGGATATGGCTGCTATGGATGCATTGTATGGTTCACACATCAGGGCTGCTAGCACTTGAGCCTAAAACCTGCCAAAATAGAATCCTCCCCTGCTCTAGGTCTCTCTCAATGCTGGTAGCCTTCTGTGCTACCTGGTATTGGGAGCAGTATTCTCAGGTGCAATATGTTGCCTCTAGAACATAAATAGTTTTACCTTGCATAGTGCTTTCTTCTTTGTGGTGGACAGCGTGGGATGTGATAATTTGTTATTTTCTTAATGGGCATTTTCCAAAATGTCATAGACCACTGTACTCCTACAAATTGTGTTAAAGGATCCCTGAATATCACATTGCCTGAAGCTCATGCATCTTATCAAGAACTCATCATACTCTTGAGAGCTCTGAAACTAGAATGGTTGATTAGGGCTTTCTCCAGTTGGCATAACAGGGTCTGGCCTTTATTTCCCACAATGATTTATGTCCCCACAGTGAATACAGCTGTCTCAGGATGAATTGGCTCTGTTCATGGGGACAATTACCTGAGAAGTCAGCAAAAAACCTTCACAGGAGGTGGGGGAGAAAGTCTTTAGTTTTTGAAGGGGGAATTTAGGTGATATAGCCCAGCATGACAAATTATTTCTGCAAATTTCTGTTATCTCCTTTTAAATTTTTGATTTTTTTTCGAGTTTTAAATTTACTTTTTAGCCTCTATTGGTTTTTTATATGTGTGTAACTCTTGCACTTTAATTTTCATTTCAAGGATTTTAAATATTTTAAGTAGTCTCTCTCTTGATTTGCTTATGTAATAGTTGCTAGGCAAAGTGGAAGCAGCAGAGATAAACATCCTTAAAAGGGGAGCCTAACAATCACCTTGAACTCTTTTTTTTACTGCCCTTTTGCTGCCCTCAGTGGAATTCTCCTTTTTTGTAGTGTTATAAAAGCCATGATCCTCTCAGGAGATTTACTGGGCTGCAACTCTTTCCGGGGCCACAGACATCTTTTTGCAGACAGCTCTTGCGCACTCCTGGCATGGAGATGTTTCTCATTGTCTCACCTATTTTAATTAAGAGGAATAATATTTGAAGTACATTAATATCCCTTTCTCTTTTGCATTTTCATGGCTTAATCTTCTTATTCAGATGGAACTCTCCATCTTACTGGAGATGAGGATAAGGAGGAGATAGGGCCTGGGATGGAGTTTAGGACTGCTATCATGAGAATACAAAGAGAAGACATTAGTAGTTACCAGCTAGTATCTAAAAGAGGATTTGCAACAAGACTGCCTTAAAATCTAGGCTCTGTGTAGAGATTGCATTAGCATACTAAGAACTAAAGCTGGTAGTCAGTGAGCATTTATTTTCTACCCTGAGTGTAGAGAAAATATTTCCTTTAGCAATTCTAGGCTAAGGAACCTGCTCTCCTAGCAGATGGATGTTATGGTAGAAGAATAAGCTAAGCCTAACCTGAGAGATGAAGAGAGGTGAAAGGGAGTCAGATAGGAGAGAGTAGAGCAGGCACTAGGGTTTTAATCAATTCCAACACTTGATGTGAGAGTGACAGTTTAGAAACGTTCGGATGTAGAAAACATCAGTGCTAGCGGCAAGTGACCTGATTCCCCAGGTGGGTGGGCCTGCGAGACTCTAGGCACTAGAGCCTAGAAGAAGCCCTGAGCAGAGCATTTCCAACATGGTGCAAGGATATGCCAAACAGCAGTGTTGAAGGGAGGCAGGGCTCTGGTTTCTCCTTTCTGGGTTGAAGACCCTGAGGGAGGTATGTGCTGGATAAGACCAGGGAATATGGAGAGCAGAGGGGATGGCTTCAGTAGAGCATACTTGACATCCTGATTGGATAGCAGAGTTTCAGAGATTAGATCTTGGCCACTTTGGTTCTCATGCGTTTTGTTTGGGACCTACCTTCTCCACAAGGGAGTTAGCTGAAAGTCTGATTTGAGGTCTTTCTGGAGAGTGTAGCCCTGAAGTCAAGCATTGTAGAATATACTGCCTGGGTCAAAATTAATTGGAAGTCACATCCAGGAATTAAGGAACCTTCAGAGCTGGGGAGAGTTGAAGTGGACGAAATAATTAGGGATGATCATAGTACCTGAGAGAAAAAGAGAGAGATTTCAAATTAGACAGCTAGAGAAAAGAGCAGGAAGGGAGCAAAGGAGAGGAAAAAGGAGAGAGAGAGAGAGAGAGACAGAGAGAACTACAGTACACATCTGATTCAACAGCATCAAATTAGAAATTGACAGTGAGGACCCACGTGACAGCAGAAACACACCAAATGCAGTTTCAGACGCTCTAACTCTGCCCAGACCAGGTCATTTAAACCATGTCCCCCCATACACTCAGACACTGGTTTGTAGGGGAGCAGAAGAAGGAAACAGAAATCTTTTAGCTTTACATGAGAAGAGTGAGCACTTACCCGAAGGAAGTTTTAAGTTATTGACTGTCCCCCTACCCCTGCATCACATATATTTCTCAACTGATAGGGCTTGTAAAAGAGATCCAGTAAATTTAAAGACATTTTAAAAAGCAGATCTGTGTCCACTTGAATTAAACATTTGGACTTGGGTTAAGTAGAATCCAAATTGTATGAATGACAAGAGTGGAAGAGCAAAAGGAGATGATATGTGAGGAAAGACCCTCCTAATATTGTTTTGGCCAAATATGTCCTTAAGCAATGTTGAGCTTCCTGAGGCATTCTTGCGGGAAAATCTATAGGTGCTGCTGTAAGAGCCATCTTAAAAACAAGTTCTAGATTACGGGAAATAAAACCTAGTTGACTCCCATTTGTAGATAGTAATCTTTCTTATTCAGATGGAACCCTCCGTCTCACTGGAGATGAGGATTAGAAGCAGATAAGGCCTGGGATAGATGTTAGAACTGCTACCATGAGAATACAAAAATAAGGCATTAATAGTTATTGATGGGAGAAGGGACGGTACTAACTGAAAAGAGACAATATCCTTTTGCCCTTTGAGCCAGTGCTCTCCTACTCACTGAGAAAGCTCTTGGGGCCAAGGGAGGCAGCTGAGACTGGGCTTCTTTAATACTTCGTACTGTTTTCCAAAGGAAAGATTAGGCAATGTAAAAGGTAATCTGATTCAGACTGAAGGCCGTAGTATAGCTTCTCCCAGCTTCATAAACGTTTCTACTAGACTCCCACATGATTCATTTAGAGGGTTCAAATGATCAAGAGGTTCTTTTCTCAATGAAACCTGTTCCCCTCTAAAATGGCTTTTCAGTGTTCACTAACAATCCAGTCTTAGGAGACAGTCTTTGCATAGTGTGTGGGACAAAAATAATAATAATAATAAAAAGACCATGCAAACTAAATCTATGCAAAGCAATCTTAATAACTAATGAGAAAAGTTACAATTGTCCTCAATTCTTAAAAATGTTAAAACACTAAAACTCTGTTACTGTAGGTTGGAAACATATAGCAAAATGAAAAAAAAACTGGCTAAATTAATATTTACTTGTAACACCATAATTTAAAACATTAGAAACATTGAGAATTGAATTCCATTATTTATTTGTAAAAAAAAAAGTATCAAAAATAATTTGAACGTGCTTGCCTTCTCATATAACTTAAAATGTAGAATGAATATCTTTTCTATTGCGTGGTGAACTGTCACACTCTTTCCAAAGTTTGGATTAGCTTCCAGCAGTTTATCTTTTGTGCTTTTAATGTGAAATATTTCTGAGATGTCCTTTAATGTGAAGATTTTTCCTGGCATCACTTCCTCTATGAAATCTTCCTCTTTTCTTTTTTGTCACAAATGCTTTGCTTATTTATTTTGGTAAGTTGTTCACCTTAGCTAAATTCCACTGGCTGCATATCTAGACTCTCTTGAATGGCTGCGGTGTCAATATTCCCAGTCAGCTATGTCTTCTGTGCTGTGCATGTTTGATTTAAATTTTACTTATATTGTTATCGCTTTTAGTTTCTTCATTGCACTTTCATCTTTGTTGGCCAATTCTTTCTTTTGAGTATCTATTTTCATGAAATGTGACATCGGTTTATTTCCAACCGACCAGGAGGCAACGCAACTACACACTGTGTGAACTGAACCTCAGATACCACTGGCCTGTCACCAACAGATTTTGAAGCAAATGATGTGATTGTTCACCGATCATCAGTGCATCTGTTATTTACATAGTGATTTGTGAACTGACAAGTTAGCAGCAGTTTCTGCTTTACGCAATTGTTCTGTTAATAGACTGTGATTGTGGCAAGTGAAATTTAAACTGTGTTGTTGGGAAACTGTTGTTATTTAACTAACCTGTGATAATTGAAATTCATGCATATTGGAACTGTGCAAAGTAAGAACAGCCTGCAAATAAAGCAATACTTTCTATACCTTCACCTTCTCAGAGGATTAGAACTTCAGGGTAACTCATTTTCTTTCTTTTTTTCTTAAATTGAGGTAAACTTTACATACAGTGAATGCACAGTTCTTTTTTTTATTTTTATTTTTTTATTTTATTATTATTATACTTTAAGTTTTAGGGCACATGTGCACAACGTGCAGGTTTGTTACATATGTATACATAAATGCACAGTTCTTTAGAGTACAATTAGATACATACACTAATTATATTTATTGTGCATAACTGTTACCTGAATTCCATTCATTTCTTGACTCCTTTTTTCCTGCGTGAAGATTTTTCTTCTGGAGTCTGTACAAATCACCATGAGACACTCCAGTTTGGGTACTATGACATAAAAAGTCAATAGATTATCCCATGTGGGGTTTGATGAGTTTGGGGAGCCTTTTTATTTGGGCCAGATCACTCAACAACAGCTGCAGTGTTTGAGCCACCAAATCTTAAGAAGAAAAACTGTATTCTTATGATCAGATTTTTTGAAAATTGCCACTTCTTAAGATTCCTTTTAAAAATGTGGTTCATTGGGGTTTCAAAAATAAAGATCTAGATGAATTAGCTTTCCTGATAGGTTTTAATATTATCTCAATGTTAATAGCAATATTTTTATCCCCATGATTTCAAACCTTTTGTTTTAAGGGCAAAATAACAAAGGTAAACAAAGGTAAGCGAACCACCGCCATCCTGTTTATTCTCAGGACTTCTTGGTGTTTGGTCTCATAGGAAAATCCAAAAGCCTTTCCTGGAGAAGTTGCACTTGTTTTACATAGGCTACTGGATGTCTGGCTTGATACCAATAATCTGAACTGTTATTTATTGTGGGTTCTCCATGGTGGAGGTAATTATCTCTGGACATTGAAATGACCGGATTGGGGCGTGCTCCACGGACCACTCCTGGGACACATTGCAGAGGAGAGGATTGTGTCTCTGGAACTCTTCTCCTTTGTAAGTTGAATTAATCTGAATGAATAATTCTTCACTAGAAGAAACAGATCCTGCTGAATGAAAGCACATAATGGAGCCCTAGGGGTGATCTGAGAAACAACTATAATTATCTCTTCTCTGCTTACTGCCATACTTAGGAAGGAGTCTTTGGACTAGGCAGAAAGTGATCAATTTCCTCTCATATTATCCTCAACCTGCGGCCTATTTGTACTCCTGATTGGACTATTGGGATAAAAGGGTTAAGAAGAACAAAATGGTTGGAGAGATTTTTGAATTTTTATGATAATTATTTGGTGTCCCAAGATCTACTGAATGTCTCAAGAGAGGAACTTTTTTCCACTTCACAAATTCTAATTTTTGACTTGAAAAAGAATGATGGTAAGTGAAAAACTACATTGCTAAAATTACTGGTGCAACAAGAAAGAGGGAACTTAAGAGTTCCCACCTGAGTTCTTATCATATTTAAATTTTAAGAGTATTGTTTCTTCTAAAAATATCAAATAAAAGCTTGAGGTAAGACTTGGGTCTGATGCTCAGAACTGGGAGTAAATGTACATCCTGGGGTTGTGTTTCTTATAGATGAATATGGTGAATGAGGTGCTAGAATAACTGTAGATTCTGGGGTTGTGTTTCTTATAGGTGAATATGGTGAGTGAGGTGCTGGAAACCCATATCCTGGTTAGCATTTCCCATAATTATCTTTATTATTGCTAACGTTGTTATAGTAATATATGCCCATGGAAAAAACTTGAAACAGTGCAAAAAAGTATGAAATGAAAAATCTCCTATGATATTACTCAACTGTAGTCCCACTTTTTAGATATAACCACTTTTCACAGTTTCTGTTAATTCTTCTTGTTTAAATCTTATGTCTCTTTCTGTATTTAGCAACTTTAAACAACATCTGTTTACACCCCAGTATAAAAAGAAGACATTAACTTAATTCTGTCACCCTTATACCTTTCTCCCTACTCATAATTTTTAATAATTATACTACTTTTTATTCTTGTACATTTATAATTTTAAATATTATACTTAAATCCATTTCTTAATTAACTTCAGATAATTATCTTTTGATTTTGTCTATGTAAAGTGAGAAAAATTTCAATATTTTTATTTACAAATTTTCAAGTGCTTTAATGTTTTTATTTAATATTATAAATATAGTTAAGAATCCTATTTTGTCTTTAGGTTACTTTTAAACTCTGAGGACCTATTATTTAGTGAACAATCAAGCAGTAAGATGTCACCCATAGAAAAGGAAATGTGTTCCTGTGGCTTCAACATTTTGTCATTTTCCTACTAGGTTCCCTTTTTTGTGTGTATGATACATTCAGCTGTCAGTGTTTTTGAGTCACTGACTTGAACACTGTTCAATTATCTCCTGTAGTGATTTTTTTTACATAAAATATATCTGTGAAAAAGTTTCAAAGTTTTTGCATGTCTAAAATGCATTTATTTTGTGCTCACATGTTATTAGTAGTTTAGTCACGTGAAGAGTTCTAGAGTCATATTGATTTCTCCCCCTTGGAACTTTGAAGACATTGCTCCATTGCTTTTCAACATGCACTATTTTGAATGAAATATGTAATAGCAATATGATTATTTGTTATTTTTGTTTTCTCTTTCTGGATGCTTCTAGAATTTTCTCTGTATCCTTGTTTTTATATTTTACTAGAATGTGTCTAGGTATAAGGCTTTTTCAATTATCTTTCTGATACCATTTATTCTAGTAATTTTCTTCAGCTCTAAAATATTTTCTTCGACTACATCTTTGATTATTACTTCCCTCCTATTTTTTTTTCCTGTAGTTTCTTCTGTTTTAACTCATCTTATATGACATTTCTCTATTTTTTAAAATCTTTTTGTCTTTTTTGCTAAAAGGTTAGGAGAGCACTATAACTATTTATCCAACATTTCTATTAATTTTTTTCTAATCATATTTTTACTTTATAAAATCTTTTTTGTGTTCCTTTATTGATATAATTTTTGTTTTATATATGGCAGTCTGGTTTTCTGGGTATCATAATTGTCATTAATTAATCAATTTATCGAATTTAGATTTTTAAAAAAGTTGTCTTCCGTTCCCCCAAATAATCTTGTTTTACTCAAAATTATTCATTCTCCTTATCTTTTCAGTTTTCTTTCACATTGTTGATACTTCTCAAATGCTGAGCAGCTTCTTATTAATTCATTTTAGAATTACTTATAAGGGTCTAGGTTGATTATTATAGGTAATTGGTGTTGATTTCTTCTGCCATTATGCAGATCTTTTTCCTCAATGGGGGTCTGCTCCAAATGGAAAGTTGGTTTTGAGCTTTGTGAATCAGGTTAAGGCATGCCAATTGGCAAGCTTTGTTTCTGGCTTGGCAAGCATAGATGGCAGGCAGGTAACTCTGCTCTCTCCAGGTTTAAATGAGAGAGGCTTTACTGTGGTCTGTAATATTTATGCTAAGAAATGTTTTGTTCCTCATATTTGGAGCACATTTATTTTTCTCTTTCATTTATTCTTTTTTTGGCCCTTCTATAGATATTTTCTCTTTTATTTCTCTTATCCACACCAAGTCCTGAGTTTTCCTGGGAATGATAGCTCTCACATCTCTGAGGAAAACACATGGATTAGGTAAACCTTCATTAAAGTACAACAAAGGAGGTTAATTTGATTTGAGGAGAACTGCTTGAACTTTGTAGTCTCCAAATGTTTTTCAGATTTTAATAATGTAAACAGTGGTTGTTTGCTTGGAATAGCTGATTGAAGAGCTCAAATTAAGTAAAATTCCTTTTGAAGACTTCTAGCTCTCTGGATTTTTAAATGGTTTGTTTGCAAACTACGGGCTCTGTATTTTTTCCATCTGGATGGGCTCATAGAATAATCAGTAGATTATTAATAGTTTTTAAAAAGTGATCTGCTTCATTCTATGTCATAGGTCCATTATTCAATCCTTAGCAAGGTATTCTCTATTTCACCAGATAAGTCCATTGATTAATCTGTTCAGTTTTTAAAAACTGTTCAGTTTTTAAAATTATTCTACCTTGCTCTGCATTATAGGCCCATTGGTTAACCAGGCATGTCTTCTGAACGCTATTAGTTTCCTTCCAAACTGATTTTAAATGTGTGCTTCTTGGGCCAATATTCTACATGGTGATCATCTGGGCTTTAAGTTTTACTCATCTAATATTGACAATATTCACCCATGACTTTACATCGTAACTTTGTGAATAAAAAAGTACTTAACATTTTTTGATATTTTATTGGCCTTTGATCCAGGGGCAGTTCGCAGGTATGAACCAAGTCCAAAGTGGACAAAGTTTTTCTTAAAGGAGTATAGAATAAATATTTCAGTCTCACTGTCATAAGGTCTCTATTGCAGCCACTCAGATCGTACATTGGAACACAAAAGCAGCATGGATAACACATAAACAAATGGGCGTGGTTGTGTTTCAAAAAAATCTTTATTTAGACATCTGGCCTGTGGACTGTAGTTTTTCAGCTTCTAGACTAAGCCATATAAAAGTGATATAAACTCCTCATTACTGAGATTCACAAAGAAACTGCATTCTAAAACCTCCCGACAAAATGAGATAGTTGGTGCCTACCACTGGTTTGAGAATAGGCTCATTGAAAATATGCTAGTGCACAATAGGCATATATTTTCTTCTTTGTTCTCCTGATATCATAAGGACTTGAAACTGCTTCTGGAGTAAATAGATTCATGCTATTCAGAATCGAAAGACAAATATTTTTCTTTACATCAATAACATGAGTTTTCTGTCTCAAGTTATAATTGATTTTGCTATCAAGCTGTCTTAAAAGATGAATCTGCATCATTTCACTATTCTAGATCCCAAATGATCATTTTTGGTAAATACCTTACAACATTTAATTGGCTTATATTCAATTATGTTTTCTCAAATTGTTCATTTTCATGAAGATGTATTTTCAGCCAATGTATTTTTAAGAGTTCTCTAAGAAATTACATTGTTCAAAGTTGGACACTGTGAAGGCTATGAGAGGTTCTATATTGTTTGAAATGTTTATAAGATATTGTGATTTAAGATAGGCTCTATGACACAGAATTCTTGGATCCTTATTGCCTACTTGTCCTTGCCTCAGGATAAAACCAGAACTGTTTCCTTAGGAAGCTGTGGCTTTCCCTCTCAGGTACTACCTTTATGCATCTCTATTCAGAGAGATATTCAGGAACATATCTTGATGGAATTCATTTATTTTCCTGGGGTATGAAAGGATCGAAGGATGAAATCCTATTGTTCACTTAGTTGATCACTAACGCATATAGGTCCTGCCCTTCATCAATGTTAGATAATTTGAAATTGAGTTTTCTGCTTTGAAATTCAGATAGCTCAAATGTGGAAAAATATAATTTATGGACTATTTCTGAATTGATATTAATATATTCTTTTTATGTAAAATTTTTTTCACCCTGTCTTATGGTGCAGAATATATTCTTTTCTTTAAAAAAACTGTCAGAAGCCTGGTGTTCCACAGGGACTGCCATGGTAGACAGAGGGTAAGTGGTGTGACAGGTCTGTTGATGAGTGGGTTCTCCGGACTCCCCAGTCAGGAGTCAAACAGATCAGCTCCACACACAGTTTCATATGGATAAAAATGTCTACTGCTAAAAAGTTTGAGAACCATTGACCTAAAGACAGTCTAATTCTGGGTTCTTAGCTGTCAGAGAGCTGTGTAATAAGACCACAGTCTTTCAGTCTTTCATGTAACTGCTCTTACAGAATTGTGTCTTGGTGTCATTACTTTGACTTTTTGTTGAGCTTCATTACAAGAAACAGTTAAATGAAGCTCATTATTCCATTCTTGGTAAGTCTATCACTGAGGACCTTGCCTTCCATGATGCATACAATATCCCTCTATGAAGATCTATTAAAGATTTTCCCTCTTGAACCAGGACACTGGGGCCCTTCTATTCAATTGATTTTATTTAATTTCATGGATATTATGCAATTCACAACTATTAATTAATTAGCCACTAGGAATGTCCTGAATTTGGACCTCTCCTTTGGAAACTAATTACATGCAGTTTTGCAGTTGGTTTACACATAATTTTGTCTAAATTTCTTTCATTTATTAATTGTATGCCTCCATGCCTCTGTTTACTTTTATATGTATGGTTGTATGTATTTCTTTGAATTTATTTAAATCCATTTGTATGAAATGAGTCAGTCACACAGGATTCTCTGTTACAAGGGATAGAAAATTCAATCCAAGGTGGCTTAAAAAAAAGGAGAGCTTATTCTGTTATATAACAACAGCAGAAATTTAGGGATAGGCCTGGCCTCAAATATTGCCTGACAAACAGTTCATGCAACTGTCCTAAGGATCAGATTTCTCTCAAGCTTTCAGTGCAGTCTTCTGCTGCATTGGTTTTATTCTCAGACAAATTAACCCCTTATATGACAATAATAAGATGTCTATAAGAGCTCCAGTTTGGATGGTCCATCTTCCTAAAAATGTCTGCTAATATCCTAGAATTAAGTCCAATTTGGTATGATTCAATGGATTTTGGTAATGTGTCCATTTCTGACCAATACTTGAGGTCCGCAAGTAGAACGTGGTGTTTCTAGTCCTAGGTCACATTGTAGACCCTGGCCATGGTGTCAGCAGCCTACGAGGAGGCACAGATGGGTGGTTTTCCCAAATCCAAAGCAGAATATGTTTTACACAAGAAAAGAAGTAATTGTAGGAGCAAAACAAAGAAAAAACTGTCCATTTGTTGGGATATAATTAAAAATGTAATGATAGTGAGTTATTTTTCAGCACTCTAAAAAACAAAAGCATTGAATTATTCTCCATGGTCTCTGGAATGGTAATTTGTATGGGATAACCATAAAATAATGGAACTGGCTTTTTAACAGACATGAAAGAATTTATATATTCAAGTGAGAATAGCATTTCAAGGTCATTACCTTGGGGATCTATACACATAATGATAATAACTACCACTAATTGAATGTCTGCTCTTCCAGGAATTTTAGGAATGTAGCTAAGAGAAAATAACGTTACTTTAAATGCTGACCACCAAATTCTTCTCAGAAACAGTCTCTATGGGCACAAGAATGTCCTTGTGAGTGAAAATAAGAGGTAATTAAACTGATTTTTGAAAAAAATACAACAAAAATTTTGGTGTTTGGGAGCAGAGGGGGAGATATGAGGAAAATGTTGGGTATGAGAGGAAGCCATTTTATTTATTTATTTATTTATTTTTATTATTGTGATACTTTAAGTTCTAGGGTACATGTGCACAATGTGCAGGTTTGTTACATATGTATACATGTGCCATGTTGGTGTGCTGCACCCATTAACTCATCATTTACATTAGGTATATCTCCTAATGTTTTCCCTTCCCCCTCCCCCCACCCCATGACAGGCCCCCGTGTGTGATGTTCCCCTTCCTTTGTCCAAGTGTTCTCTTTGTTGAATTCCCTCCTATGAGTGAGAACATGCAGTGTTTGGTTTTTTGTTTTTGTGATAGTTTGCTGAGAATGATGGTTTCCAGCTTCATTCATGTCCCTACAAAGGACATGAACTCATCATTTTTTACGGCTGCGTGGTGTTCCATAGTGTATATGTGCCACATTTTCTTAATCCAGTCTATGATTGATAGACATTTGGGTTGGTTCCAAGTCTTTCCTATTGTGAATAGTGCCACAATAAACATACGTGTGCATGTGCCTTTATAGCAGCATGATTTATAATCCTTTGGGTATATACCCAGTAATGGGGTGGCTGGGTCAAATGGTATTTCTAGTTCTAGATCCTTGAGGAATTGTCACACTGTCTTCCATAATGGTTGAACTAGTTTACAGACCCACCAACAGTGTAAAAGCACTCCTATTTCTCCACATCCTCCCCAGCACCTGTTGTTTCCTGACTTTTTAATGATCACCGTTCTAACTGGTGTGAGATGGTATCTCATTGTGGTTTTGATTTGCATTTCTCTGATGGCCAGTGATGATGAGCATTTTTTCATGTGTCTGTTGGCTGCATAAATGTCTACTTTTGAGAAGTGTCTGTTCATATCCTTTGCCCACTTTTTGATGGGGTTGTTTGTCTTTTTCTTGTTAATTTGTTTGAGTTCTTTGTAGATTCTGAATATTAGCCCTTTGTCAGATGAGTAGATCGCAAAAATTTTCTCCCATTCTGTAGGTTGCCTGTTCACTCTGATGGTAGTTTCTTTTGCTGTGCAGAAGCTCTTTAGTTTAATTAGATCCCATTTGTCAATTTTGGCTTTTGTTGCCATTGCTTTTGGTGTTTTAGACATGAAGCCCTTGCCCATGCCTATGTCCTGAATGGTATTGCCTAGGTTTTCTTCTAGGATTTTTATGGTTTTAGGTCTAACATTTAAGTCTTTAATCCATCTTGAATTGATTTTTGTATAAGGTGTAAGGAAGGGATCCAGTTTCAGCTTTCTACATATGGCTAGCCAGTTTTCCCAGCACCTTTTATTAAATAGAGAATCCTTTCCCCATTGCTTGTTTTTGTCAGGTTTGTCAAAGATCAGATGGTTGTAGATGTGTGGTATTATTTCTGAGGGCTCTGTTCTGTTCCATTGGTCTATATCTCTGTTTTGGTACCACTACCATGCTGTTTTTGTTACTATGGCCTTGTAGTATAGTTTGAAGTCAGGTAGCATGATGCCTCCAGGTTTGTTCTTTTAGCTTAGGATTGTCTTGGCAATGTGGGCTCTTTTTTGGTTCCATATGAACTTTAATGTAGTGTTTTCCAATTCTGTGAAGAAAGTCATTGGTAGCTTGATGGGGATGACATTGAATCTATAAATTACCTTAGGCAGGATGGCCATTTTCACGATATTGATTCTTCCTGCCCATGAGCATGGAATGTTCTTCCATTTGTTTGTATCCTCTTTTATTCCGTTGAGCAGTGGTTTGTAGTTCTCCTTAAAGAGGTCCTTCACATCCCTTGTAAGTTGGATTCCTAGGTATTTTATTCTGTTTGAAGCAATTGTGAATTGGAGTTCACTCATGATTTGGCTCTCTGTTTGTCTGTTATTGGTGTATAAGAATGCTTGTGATTTTTGCACATTGATTTTATATCCTGAGACTGCTGAAGCTGCTTATCAGCTTAAGGAGGTTTTGGGCTGAGACGATGGGGTTTTCTAAATATGCAATCATGTCTTCTGCAAAGAGAGACAATTTGACTTCCTCTTTTTCTAATTGAATACCCTTTATTTCTTTGTCCTGCCTGATTGCCCTGGCCAGAACTTCCAACACTATGTTGAATAGGAGTGGTGAGAAAGGGCATCCCTGTCTTGTGCCAGTTTTCAAAGGGAGTGCTTCCAGTTTTTGCCCATTCAGTATGATATTGGCTGTGGGTTTGTCATAAATAGCTCTTATTATTTTGAGATACGTCCCATCAATACCTAATTTATTGAGAGTTTTTAGCATGAAGGGCTGTTGAATTTTGTCAAAGGCCTTTTCTGCGTCTATCGAGATAATCATGTGGTTTTTGTCTTTGTTTCTGTTTATATGCTGGATTACGTTTATTGGTTTGTGTATGTTGAACCAGCCTTGCATCCCAGGGATGAAGCCCACTTAATCATGGTGGATATACTTTTTGATGTGCTGCTGGATTTGGTTTGCCAGTACTTTATTGAGGATTTTTGCATCGATGTTCATCAGGGACATTGTTCCAAAATTCTCTTTTTTTGTTGTGTCTCTGCCGTGCTTTGGTATGAGATTAAGCCATTTTAGCAGGAAAGTTGGTTGGGAGCAGGCAACAACCCTCAATGTTTTGAATATTTACTTTAAAGTCTGTTAATATTCTGTTACTGTCTACTAGGCATAAAGGCTTGAGTGAGTGGTGGTGCTTTGGGGAATTCAGACAAAAAAGGGGCTGTGCTTCCTGTGGGGTGGCACAGTTAGAGAAAAAAGGAAGACACAAGAGGCAGGATGTGAAAGAGATCAAAGATTTAGTAGAAATAGTAATTTAGAAGAAGAGATGACCATGGAAGTGGGACTCAATAGAGCCTTTGGGACTGAACTTTCCAGAGGTTGCAGCATGAAAAGGAAAAGATGATCTCTGCTGACAATTAGATTAGAAATATGGCACTACAAATTTCCCCAGCAATCCTGTATTAGTATCCATATTTGCTGATGTACAAACTCAGATTCTGAGAGATCAAGTGACTTGCCCAAGGTCACACAGCTTATAAACTGGCACAGCTAGAAGTTAATTCCAGGTCTGATTCTAAAGCACGTGCTCTTCCTTTACACTATATTTGCCCATATTTCATCTTTATTCAAAACTGTTTTGTGTGCTCATCATTTACATTTGAGTTGAGTTATTTGATGTTTATAATAAAATATATAACTGCCACTGAACCGAAACACTTATATTTGCATGCTCTTCCAAAAGGAAGATCAACATGGAATGCCAATTAAAATCAAATAAATACTTGTTGAACATCAAATTGTTATAAGAGAAATTAGTTAAGGTAAATATTCATTCGGACCATGTTAAGATAGCCTTAAGGTTGTTAAGAAAGATAATTTTCAGGAAAAAGTTGTAATCCTGACTCATACAGATATAAATATTTGAAAATGAACATGTTACAGAATTTATTTTACTCATTCAATGAAGTAACATGGCCAATGTTATAACTGGTTGAAATGAAAAGTAAAAAAGCACAAATGTATTTGGAATAAAGGAATTGAACTGCAAGTGGAGGCAAAACTAGTTTTTCTACAGCAGGGAAAGGAAACCAATGAAAACTCTGCTGGACAAGACATAATTTATGCACTTATCAACTTAGAGAGAGTTGTAAAATAGCTTGAAGAAAATGAATGGCTAGACTCTGATATCCTAGAAGGACGTGCTGTATATAGATGCACATAGTGTTCCACTTAAAAACAATTTTTTTAACTTGTTTTACTGAAATAGACCAGAAATACTTAAAGCTTTGGCTAAAGTGTCCTCTCTTTTAGGAGGAGCATGTTGAAATATGTTTGGGGCACAAGTTGGGGCAGGTCTACTCTTTGTCTGTCCCATATCTGTGCTTTTTCATGGCTGACAAATCCTGCTTTCATATGCACATTATTTATTAAAAATATGAATATATTAAGTCTGATTTTAATGAAGTCTTGCAGGCCTTGTGAGTCATTGTGTTCCATATGGCTCTATAATTTTGGCCCAGTAAATATCCCTCGACATCCCCTGATCTATTAATATTTGGTACTGGATTCGAAAGGCAAGAGCTCAGACAGTGAGGTCAGATGACTTCATCTGAATCTTTTATACTGAATTTTTGGATAGTGAGTAATGAGAATTTGGAGAGACGGGGGATACCAATCCTAAATAAAAATGTTTATCTAGATTTATTCATATAATGCAAGTTTGGAAACAAAGGGTTAACATGTTGACCTTACAGTTTAGTGTCAGAGAATGATGAGAACCATCATATGTACTTTATTTCCAAACTTTTGTACCTTTTAAGGAGTATCTATAGGAGTTTTGGTTGATGGTATGTAATGAATGGCATGAATAAGAATGGGAATGATTTCTGAGAGTCATTGCTGGAGGAAGTTATGGGGTTTGAGATAAAGAAAGGTGGAATGACCACAAAGGCTGATGCAATATTCAGCATACTTTCTGACATGGTCCCTATAACCTAGGTACTGAAAGGGCATCAACAGAAGCTGATAAGCCTGCCACACAAAAGAGAAGAATGTGTGAAAATAATATATGGAGGATACTGAGACCTGAGTTCTCAGGGACACTGGTGAAGTATAGGCATGAGCCCTGCATACCATGGCATAAAAGCACTGGAGTAATAGTGATAGGTCAAGATGTACCAGATAGATTAGATTAGGTGAGCCTTTGGAAATGAAGTCAAGAGAACTGAGTTGATCTCATGAATTTGGGGATTTAAGACCATGAGTTACACTACATCATAGGAACGCTCTTCAATTTATGCATGGTGAAAGGTTGGATCCTTGGACTCTGAGAGTTCCAGAGTCCTCATTTGAAGGAATAAGGCCTTTGATGTGCAAGAGTCATGGCAAGGAATCTGGGTCCTGTGACCCATGTGACATTGGTATGGCCTGACTTGCAGGACACAGGGTATGAGGGAGACTTAAGTTCTACTGGGCTTTGAGGAGAACAAGACTTTTTTTTTTTTTTTTTTATTATACTTTAAGTTTTAGGGTACATGTGCACATTGTGCAGGTTAGTTATATATGTATACATGTGCCATGCTGGTGCGCTGCACCCACTAACTCATCATCTAGCATTAGGTATATCTCCCAATGCTATCCCTCCCCCCTCCCCCCACCCCACCACAGTCCCCAGAGTGTGATATTCCCCTTCCTGTGTCCATGTGATCTCATTGTTCAATTCCCACCTGTGAGTGAGAATATGCGGTGTTTGGTTTTTTGTTCTTGTGATAGTTTACTGAGAATGATGGTTTCCAATTTCATCCATGTCCCTACAAAGGACATGAACTCATCATTTTTTATGGCTGCATAGTATTCCATGGTGTATATGTGCCACATTTTCTTAATCCAGTCTATCATTGTTGGACATTTGGGTTGGTTCCAAGTCTTTGCTATTGTGAATAATGCCGCAATAAACATACGTGTGCATGTGTCTTTATAGCAGCATGATTTATAGTCCTTTGGGTATATACCCAGTAATGGGATGGCTGGGTCAAATGGTATTTCTAGTTCTAGATCCCTGAGGAATCGCCACACTGACTTCCACAATGCTTGAACTAGTTTACAGTCCCACCAACAGTGAAAAAGTGTTCCTATTTCTCCACATCCTCTCCAGCACCTGTTGTTTCCTGACTTTTTAATGATTGCCATTCTAACTGGTGTGAGATGATATCTCATAGTGGTTTTGATTTGCATTTCTCTGATGGCCAGTGATGATGAGCATTTTTTCATGTGTTTTTTGGCTGCATAAATGTCTTCTTTTGAGAAGTGTCTGTTCATATCCTTCGCCCACTTTTTGATGGGGTTGTTTGTTTTTTTCTTGTAAATTTGTTTGAGTTCATTGTAGATTCTGGATATTAGCCCTTTGTTAGATGAGTAGGTTGCGAAAATTTTCTCCCATGTTGTAGGTTGCCTGTTCACTCTGATGGTCGTTTCTTTTGCTGTGCAGAAGCTCTTTAGTTTAATTAGATCCCATTTGTCAATTTTGTCTTTTGTTGCCATTGCTTTTTGCGTTTTGGACATGAAGTCCTTGCCCACGCCTATGTCCTGAATGGTAATGCCTAGGTTTTCTTCTAGGGTTTTTATGGTTTTAGGTCTAACGTTTAAATCTTTAATCCATCTTGAATTGATTTTTGTATAAGGTGTAAGGAAGGGGTCCAGTTTCAGCTTTCTACATATGGCTAGCCAGTTTTCCCAGCACCATTTATTAAATAGGGAATCCTTTCCCCATTGCTTGTTTTTCTCAGGTTTGTCAAAGATCAGATAGTTGTAGGTATGCGGCGTTATTTCTGAGGGCTCTGTTCTGTTCCATTGATCTATATCTCTGTTTTGGTACCAGTACCATGCTGTTTTTGTTACTGTAGCCTTGTAGTATAGTTTGAAGTCAGGTAGTGTGATGCCTCCAGCTTTGTTCTTTTGGCTTAGGATCGACTTGGCAATGTGGGCTCTTTTTTGGTTCCATATGAACTTTAAAGTAGTTTTTTCCAATTCTGTGAAGAAAGTCACTGGTAGCTTGATGGGGATGGCATTGAATCTGTAAATGACCTTGGGCAGTATGGCCATTTTCACGATATTGATTCTTCCTACCCATGAGCATGGAATGTTCTTCCATTTGTTTGTATCCTCTTTTATTTCCTTGAGCAGTGGTTTGTGGTTCTCCTTGAAGAGGTCCTTCACATCCCTTGTAAGTTGGATTCCTAGGTATTTTATTCTCTTTGAAGCAATTGTGAATGGGAGTTCACTCATGATTTGGCTCTCTGTTTGTCTGTTGTTGGTGTATAAGAATGCTTGTGATTTTTGTACATTGATTTTGTATCCTGAGACTTTGCTGAAGTTGCTTATCAGTTTAAGGAGATTTTGGGCTGAGACAATGGGGTTTTCTAGATAAACAATCATGTCGTCTGCAAACAGGGACAATTTGACTTCCTCTTTTCCTAATTGAATACCCTTTATTTCCTTCTCCTGCCTGATTGCCCTGGCCAGAACTTCCAACACTATGTTGAATAGGAGCGGTGAGAGAGGGCATCCCTGTCTTGTGCCAGTTTTCAAAGGGAATGCTTCCAGTATTTGCCCATTCAGTATGATATTGGCTGTGGGTTTGTCATAGATAGCTCTTATTATTTTGAATTACGTCCCATCAATACCTAATTTATTGAGAGTTTTTAGCATGAAGGGTTGTTGAATTTTGTCAAAGGCTTTTTCTGCATCTATTGAGATAATCATGTGGTTTTTGTCTTTGGCTCTGTTTATATGCTGGATTACATTTATTGATTTGCGTATATTGAACCAGCCTTGCATCCCAGGGATGAAGCCCACTTGATCATGGTGGATAAGCTTTTTGATGTGCTGCTGGATTCGGTTTGCCAGTATTTTATTGAGGATTTTTGCATCAATGTTCATCAAGGATATTGGTCTAAAATTCTCTTTTTTGGTTGTGTCTCTGCCCGGCTTTGGTATCAGAATGATGCTGGCCTCATAAAATGAGTTAGGGAGGATTCCCTCTTTTTCTATTGATTGGAATAGTTTCAGAAGGAATGGTACCAGTTCCTCCTTGTACCTCTGGTAGAATTCGGCTGTGAATCCATCTGGTCCTGGACTCTTTTTGGTTGGTAAACTATTGATTATTGCCACAATTTCAGCTCCTGTTATTGGTCTATTCAGAGATTCAACTTCTTCCTGGTTTAGTCTTGGGAGAGTGTATGTGTCGAGGAATGTATCCATTTCTTCTAGATTTTCTAGTTTATTTGCGTAGAGGTGTTTGTAGTATTCTCTGATGGTAGTTTGTATTTCTGTGGGATCGGTGGTGATATCCCCCTTATCATTTTTTATTGTGTCTATTTGATTCTTCTCTCTTCTTTTCTTTATTAGTCTTGCTAGCGGTTTATCAATTTTGTTGATCCTTTCAAAAAACCAGCTCCTGGATTCATTACTTTTTCGAAGGGTTTTTTGTGTCTCTATTTCCTTCAGTTCTGCTCTGATTTTAGTTATTTCTTGCCTTCTGCTAGCTTTTGAATGTGTTTGCTCTTGCTTTTCTAGTTCTTTTAATTGTGATATTAGGGTGTCAATTTTGGATCTTTCCTGCTTTCTCTTGTGGGCATTTAGTGCTATAAATTTCCCTCTACACACTGCTTTGAATGTGTCCCAGAGATTCTGGTATGTTGTGTCTTTGTTCTCATTGGTTTCAAAGAACATCTTTATTTCTGCCTTCATTTCGTTATGTACCCAGTAGTCATTCAGGAGCAGGCTGTTCAGTTTCCATGTAGTTGAGCGGCTTTGAGTGAGATTTTTAATCCTGAGTTCTAGTTTGATTGCACTGTGGTCTGAGAGATAGTTTGTTATAATTTCTGTTCTTTTACATTTGCTGAGGAGAGCTTTACTTCCAACTATGTGGTCAATTTTGGAATATGTGTGGTGTGGTGCTGAAAAAAATGTATATTCTGTTGATTTGGGGTGGAGAGTTCTGTAGATGTCTATTAGGTCCACTTGGTGCAGAGCTGAGTTCAATTCCTGGGTATCCTTGTTGACTTTCTGTCTCGTTGATCTGTCTAATGTTGACAGTGGGGTGTTAAAGTCTCCCATTATTAATGTGTGGGAGTCTAAGTCTCTTTGTAGGTCACTCAGGACTTGCTTTATGAATCTGGGTGCTCCTGTATTGGGTGCATATATATTTAGGATAGTTAGCTCCTCTTGTTGAATTGATCCCTTTACCATTATGTAATGGCCTTCTTTGTCTCTTTTGATCTTTGTTGGTTTAAAGTCTGTTTTATCAGAGACTAGGATTGCAACCCCTGCCTTTTTTTGTTTTCCATTTGCTTGGTAGATCTTCCTCCATCCTTTTATTTTGAGCCTATGTGTGTCTCTGCACGTGAGATGGGTTTCCTGAATACAGCACACTGATGGGTCTTGACTCTTTATCCAACTTGCCAGTCTGTGTCTTTTAATTGGAGAATTTAGTCCATTTACATTTAAAGTCAATATTGTTATATGTGAATTTGATCCTGTCATTATGATGTTAGCTGGTGATTTTGCTCATTAGTTGATGCAGTTTCTTCCTAGTCTCGATGGTCTTTACATTTTGGCATGATTTTGCAGCGGCTGGTACCGGTTGTTCCTTTCCATGTTTAGCGCTTCCTTCAGGAGCTCTTTTAGGGCAGGCCTGGTGGTGACAAAATCTGTCAGCATTTGCTTGTCTGCAAAGTATTTTATTCCTCCTTTACTTATGAAGCTTAGTTTGGCTGGATATGAAATTGTGGGTTGAAAATTCTTTTCTTTAAGAATGTTGAATATTGGCCCCCACTCTCTTCTGGCTTGTAGGGTTTCTGCCGAGAAATCCGCTGTTAGTCTGATGGGCTTCCCTTTGAGGGTAACCTGACCTTTCTCTCTGGCTGCCCTTAACATTTTTTCCTTCATTTCAACTTTGGTGAATCTGACAATTATGTGTCTTGGAGTTGCTCTTCTCGAGGAGTATCTTTGTGGCGTTCTCTGTATTTCCTGAATCTGAATGTTGGCCTGCCTTGCTAGATTGGGGAAGTTCTCCTGGATAATATCCTGCAGAGTGTTTTCCAACTTGGTGCCATTCTCCGCATCACTTTCAGGTACACCAATCAGACGTAGATTTGGTCTTTTCACATAGTCCCATATTTCTTGGAGGCTTTGCTCATTTCTTTTTATTCTTTTTTCTCTAGACTTCCCTTCTCGCTTCATTTCATTCATTTCATTTTCCATTGCTGATACCCTTTCTTCCAGTTGATCGCATCGGCTCCTGAGGCTTCTGCATTCTTCACGTAGTTCTCGAGCCTTGGTTTTCAGCTCCATCAGCTCCTTTAAGCACTTCTCTGTATTGGTTATTCTAGTTATACATTCGTCTAAATTTTTTTCAAAGTTTTCAACTTCTTTGCCTTTGGTTTGAATGTCCTCCTGTAGCTCAGAGTAATTTGATCGTCTGAAGCCTTCTTCTCTCAGCTCGTCAAAATCATTCTCCATCCAGCTTTGTTCCGTTGCTGGTGAGGAACTGTGTTCCTTTGGAGGAGGAGAGGTGCTCTGCGTTTTAGAGTTTCCAGTTTTTCTGTTCTGTTTTTTCACCATCTTTGTGGTTTTATCTACTTTTGGTCTTTGATGATGGTGATGTACAGATGGGTTTTTGGTGTGGATGTCCTTTCTGTTTGTTAGTTTTCCTTCTAACAGACAGGACCCTCAGCTGCAGGTCTGTTGGAATACCCTGCCGTGTGAGGTGTCAGTGTGCCCCTGCTGGGGGGGTGCCTCCCAGTTAGGCTGTTCGGGGGTCAGGGGTCAGGGACCCACTTGAGGAGGCAGTCTGCCCGTTCTCAGATCTCCAGCTGCGTGCTGGGAGAACCACTGCTCTCTTCAAAGCTGTCAGACAGGGACATTTAAGTCTGCACAGGTTACTGCTGTCTTTTTGTTTGTCTGTGCCCTGCCCCCAGAGGTGGAGCCTACAGAGGCAGGCAAGCCTCCTTGAGCTGTGGTGGGCTCCACCCAGTTCGAGCTTCCCGGCTGCTTTGTTTACCTAAGCAAGCCTGGGCAATGGCGGGCGCCCCTCCCCCAGCCTCGCTGCCGCCTTGCAGTTTGATCTCAGACTGCTGTGCTAGCAATCAGCGAGATTCCGTGGGCGTAGGACCCTCCGAGTCAGGTGTGGGATATAGTCTCGTGGTGCGCCGTTTTTTAAGCGGGTCTGAAAAGCGCAATATTCGGGTGGGAGTGACCCGATTTTCCAGGTGCGTCTGTCACCCCTTTCTTTGACTCGGAAAGGGAACTCCCTGACCCCTTGCGCTTCCCAGGTGAGGCAATGCCTCGCCCTGCTTCGGCTCGCGCACGGTGCGCGCACCCACTGGCCTGCGCCCACTGTCTGGCACTCCCTAGTGAGATGAACCCGGTACCTCAGATGGAAATGCAGAAATCACCCGTCTTCTGCGTCGCTCACGCTGGGAGCTGTAGACCGGAGCTGTTCCTATTCGGCCATCTTGGCTCCTCCGAGAACAAGACTTTTGGCAAGGTGAGATTAATTTCATTAAATGTAACGCCAATTTTTAAAAACAAAATTCCATTCTTAAAGGTTGGGGATTTGCCACTGTCAAGGATGCATATGCAGAGTATATTAGAGCATATCACAATAAGGACATGGCCTTACAAGTTGACTGCTTTGAAGTACCTAAAAATCTTATGTACAGATTTGTAAAATTCAGTCACATTAATATTTTATATCTCTTTGTGCATTATAATTTTTTGTGCATAGTATATTGTGGTCTATTGATGATCTGAAGTAAAAATTAAATTAATGCATCATTTCAAGATTTATTTGTTGTAAAATCCTCTTTAGTCAAAAGATACCTTTGTATAAAGAGCACTTATCTTAATGTAGTTTTAAAAGATATTATAACCAAAAGGAAACCCTTCCTCAAATTCCTTTTATCACTTTAAAATAAAGCTTTAATCAAAAGACATTGACCTGCTCTTGTAAAAACTGCCTTGGAGAATCAGGGTATCTGATTCATAGAATTGACTATAATAGCTTCTCCAATGTCATTGTACCATGTCAGGCATGTACTTCTCCAGGGACTTCTGAGAATGCACATGACAGATTCCGATTGTTCAAATATGTGCTTAGTAAATTTCTCCGATGTCTTTGTCAGATTGGAAATAGTGTGTACCCTGACATTACGTCCTGTGTAATATGTTATCAATTTCCTACGGTAATTTATCATGACATAGTCTTGGGTATATTCATGGTCTTCTGTGCCAGTGAGTTTCCAAACCTGGTACGGTGAACAACAATACTTTACGTAGTCTTTTTGCAGATTCATTTTGTACAGTAAAATAATTTTTTGATCTTTTTCAATTAAATTCAATATATTAACTTTACATTTCTTATTCTTCTTTAATAAAAAGCCTTGAAGCATTAGTTCAGCAACTTGCTGTCATGAAGGACTCAAAGTTGTTTGATCTTTTGTCTTTTTGATCTATTCTTATCATTGGCATAGCACTAGCCATCACATTCTTATACCAGTATTCCAAGCTGTGAGAAAGGTGTAGGAGTATGATCTTTTCTCCTTATGAGATGCTATCATTTTATTGACGGATGGAAGTCCCACATTGACTTTCCTGTAAAGTTCATTGGCCAGAACTGGGTCAAGTGCCTACTCCTAAGCCATTGACGGGTGTAGACCATCATAGAATGGAGGAGGGGCCATTTTTTTTGGGTAAGATTATAATCTCTTCTAGATTCTATAATACACTAGAATACAAAATTCAGAACTCTCCTAGCAGGAAATAGATGGGAAAGGTGACAAGGTTTGTCGGATGTGTAATGGATAATGTTTGCTATCACGCTGATGTAGATGTGTGATGAGGGGGTCCAGGGGAAAATAAGGCTGTAGGAAGATGTGTTGTACAGGTAGTGCACATTGTAGAAGGATAACTTAGAGGCAATGAGTCAAATTAGAGGGAGAACTTAGGTATAAGGGCAAAGTTATGAGTGTTCATATTAGGTCATGGTGGTGGGAATCAAGAAAAAGGAAGCAATACAATATTTTAGGGAGAGATTCTCTGCATAGGAGAAAAAGAGTAAATATATATGGAAAAGACAAGCCAACCAATACATGATGTTTAGGAAAAATTTGAACACCTAATTGTCTACTAAGAAAAGTTGACTTTAGGTGGGAGAAATCTGGGAATATGTGGTCCCTTAATATAGTGGGATTTCAGTGGGTCTAAGAAGGGGTTTAGAGAAAAGCAAAACAAAGTAATTCCAGCATTAAGGTTATGTTCCTTGGAATATATATATATATATATATATAAAACCTTTTATGCCTATTTTAAAATAAAAACACTTTTTAAAGGGGAGAATACTGGAAGAATGAACAACTTGTGATGACTGGAAATCAGAAAAGTCAAGGAGGAATTGGAAGGAGCCCAAGCAGGAGGTAGGGAGAGCTTTCCAGCTTAGCTGAGGGAACCCCATGTTCAGACCTATTCTTTCCTTCTGATATCCCATTTATGTGGCTCGACTGCCTATATTCAGCAAATTCACCAAATAATTTGCAGCTCTCCACTTACATAATATAAATACAGCTCAAGGAGAAGATGCTTGGACAGTTTAATAATAATAATAAAATCTTGATGAGAACAGGTATTTTTTAAAGATAGAAAAAAACCCCCAAACCTCTGACATTGTAATTGGGTTTAGCTAAATGAGACTGGAACCTCAGGAGAAAATTAGAGACAAGCCGGGGATAAAATCAAAAACAGCATTTGTGATAAATCTGCTAAACAGCCTCTCTGCATCATTGGGAGGAAAATACACACTAAAAAACCTGTTATGGTTTTAGACATTTTTTAGAAGGTTATTTTAATTTAATTAATGAAAAATCATAGGTTAATTGCCTCCAGCTTTAATGTGAGGGTATTATGCATGCAGGCATATTTTATTTATATCTCGACTGTTTGATGTACACAATCAATTCAAAAAGGGATAATGAAGAGGTGTTCTGTCCTGTGTAGAATAATAATTAGGGACTCTAGTACAGAATATTTTTTATTAATTGTGCAGCTCAGTAAACATGTTTGACATAATGCTGAGAAATGTATTTGTCAAATTTCACCAATATTTTTTCCTGCTCTTTCCTTTTGCAGTTTCTAGCTTTTTTCAGAATTGTTTTCATACTGACCCCTTTTTTGCCTAGCTAGGAGACCTCCAAAGCCCTAACAATTTGATTTAGAGACTTAGGGTCACCTGCTAAGTTAGTTGCATTATGAAATTCAGGAAATCGTATTGGACATCTGGCTGCTGTTCTCAACAAGATTCACCTACATTGTTAGGGAAATGGGAATCTGATTTTTTTTTTCATAGATGGGTAGAGACCACATCAGTCTATAATGCAGAATAAATTATGTTAGTGAAATCTCTATGGGCTTTTGATTATTATATAATTTATTGATGTTTTCCACACATCATCCCTGGCTTTTAGAAATGTTATTTTCTTTTCTAAGGATTTGGATATGTTATATCAAGCCTTTTCCTCCCTGTGAAATACAATCATGGATTCCTCGTCATCCAAAGTACAAACTATGTATCAAGAATTGCTGAATAAGTTTTACTTTATAACTATTCTGTATTGCTTTGGGCATCAACCACTTTAACAGAACATTTTGTTCAATCTTGGGAAGAGATTTGAATTCAAATGTTCTCTTAAACTTCTAGTGCATATTGATTGAAAAAGTACACCATTGTTTTTGCGGGCAATAAGCATGTCTAAAAATTTCTAGAATGTTCTTTCTTATCAATCTGTATAGCCAGGAAAAAATTTCAAGGACTTGGGATATAGTGCCAAAAATATGCATATCTTGGCTCCTTTCCTGCTTTGACACTTGCCTCTTCTGGAAAACATTTTTTACTTTTCTATTTACCCCCAAATCCATCACCTCACTCAAGTCTTTTCCTGTAGTTAATTTTTCTACATTTTTTCTCTCTAAGCTTTCCATACCGGTATCTCAGCAGGTATAGTATATCTTGTTTAAGCCAATTGTTTGTAATTGCCACATGATGTAGAACTTCTGTTGGGCCACCAATGCCCAGCAATGATTCTTTGGCTTCAAGTAAGTCATACATGTGAGATTTATAGAGAACCATATTGTTCCAAAAATCAAATGTGAATTTCACAGATCTTTCTCTTAATGTCCAGTTCAAATGGAGCCGAGGTGAAAGTGACTGTAGTAATAACATTCAAATGTTGTCACCATCTGGTGCCTGTTTGGTGGCCTATGTTATACGAGCAGGTGGTCCTTGTGTATCCTTGAGTGGCCAGCTGTCCACATCACAAAAGCCACTGTCACATTCAGTGTTAATTGGCATCTTGGTTGTAACGATCTGTGAGAAGCCAAGGCTGAATAGATCTCAGTATGTTATTCTTCTTTGTCCTGAGAGCTCTGGGTCAAGGCTGACAAACATTTTCCCTCTGTCTTCTTAGCCTTATTTCCTATATGAAAATCTAAAAGGGTCTAGTATAAGCACTATCTATTAAATCAATCTACAGAAAAGCAAATACACATTTTATTAAGCTAGTGATTCTCAATCAATGCAAGAGATCCACAAAGGAATCTTCCTCAAGGAGATTTCATCTTCAGGATGTTTCTTCTTCAAGAAACTTCATAGAATTTAGAAAAGTTTGGTTGCCCATTTTGATTGCTTTAAAGATGATGTATCTATTGTTAACCTTAAATTTAGTAAAAGTAGCCTTTATAGGTTTATTTATTTATTTTGCCAAGACTGATCTATAGTTAATGGCTACCAGGAAAATCATGTTGGAAAACAGTCTTATCCTCTATTGCACCATAGAAAATTGCTGATACTTTGACCTACAGAACTAGCAGTTCAATATGGTTCAACTTAATACTTTTGCTTTTCATAGTTTTTAGGTTTTTCAGGAAATATTTATTTTTAAGTGAAATATTTCTACATCATAAAGTCTTGGCTACGGGTCTGGTGTTGAATGTAAGCTTATCCAGATAGTCGTGGGGGATGACTGCTCCATTGCATTTAGGCTGGTCGTCAGGTACTTTCCATGCATGTTCTAAAGTGTTCATGTCTTCTGAGTTCAAGTTACTTGCAAAGAATAAAGATTTTTTCTTGTATGATTTTTAGTTATAATAATAGGCACTACTCAATATCATACACATACACAAAAATGTTGACATTTAGAGCCAACTTTCAAAACCAAGCATTAATCTTTTTATCTTATGCCAATCACATAGGGAGAAAGAAAACATACCCAAGAAGTTAAATAATGCTCCAGATGAAGTGGAAAAATCTTGTCTTTCATAGTCAATAAATTGGTTTGAAATGTTTGCATCAAAATCACCTGCAGGTTAACTCTATCATCACATATCTGTTCATGAAGGCTTCTATGGGCATTCCAGCCCTTGTTTCTCTTTTTTCTTTCTTCATCTTTCTCTAAGTGCCATACAAGGTACTTCTGACAATGAACTGTTTTAATTTTTTTTTTTTGTTTCATCTGTACATTTCTTATATCTCTATTTATACTACTAGATACTTGGAGTGAGGTGTATATTTCAATTATTTTGATTTGTCTGAGAATCTAGCACTGTGCTTGGTAAGTTGCAGGAAGCCATAAACACTACACACTCAGTAAACATTCACTAAGCAGAAGCAAAAGATGGGACGGTGAGCTCTGAAAACAAATTAAGTTTTCTAGGTCTGGTTTTAAAATGGAAATGAACAAAATAAGCCATTTGTACATTAAATGTCTTCAAGATACTGATCTCTTCATAAAAAGGTTAGGGTTTGGTGTAAATTGAACCATTACCAAGAAAGTAAAACTTAGATTGTCCATCTTTATGCATTCCATTAATTCTAAAAATTTCATAGTTCTGAATCGGAACTAACTGCATTAACAAATTATGTATGCTGAATTAGTCACATTACTCAAGTCCTGTTTTTTTTTCTCTGCAGAATATTTGTCACACAGATATTTAAATGGAATCAGGGCTGTATATAACCATGACATAATACTTTGTCAAAAAGTGAAAAGTTAATCTGGTTGGTGAGTAATCATATACCTTCTTCCCTACCTCATCTAACAGCGTCTCAAGAAGTAGACTCTGAAATAATAGATCATTATAAAAGAAATAGAATCAGAGTACATTAGTAAAATATTGTAAAACCTTAATCATTAGTCTATGCATGATATTTTAACTTCTTTGACAATGAAGCATTCTTTATTATAAAAAAGTGGTTCTATTTCATGTCTGCCAAATAATACCAGAAATAAAAATAAAGTATAAGATTTCAATATGAAACAGAATGAATCACAACTGGCATGAGTTAAATAACTAAATTAAGATCAAGTTCCAAATTGCCTTATTTGAATCATCATTATAGAGAACTCCTCAAAAAGACAGATTGCTACTCTAGAGGCATGCAAAGAAGAGCACAGAATATGGTATTTTGGCTTTTTATATTCTTTTCTTCAAGAAGCTCAACCCCTTGTTAGACTGAGCAATGTCTTCTTGCAGTAGCCAGAGGGATGCATTGGCCAAGAGCTTTCCCTCTAGTCAAAAGACCCACCAGGTGGCAGGGATACAACCCAGGACAGCAGCAAAGAAAAGTTGAAGATAATAATTATGTTAGCAGGCAGTGGTACAGATTGCAGCAGAAAATAGAAGAGTCTGGGAAGGAAGAGACTGGAAAAATATGATGATATATTAGAAGAAAAACAAGAGTATTGGGGGAAATTCTGAGTTCTTAAAATTACTAAATGGTTAATGGAAGAAAGATGAGAAATTAATTAGGAACTTCAGGAAAAACAAAAAGCTGCGTAAGAAATAAAATGTAATCATATACTATTTGGCTATAGTGAACAATAATTTTATGGTCATAGTTATGTAACACTGCCTTAAATGTTTGTATTAGTCAGTTTTCACACTGCTGATAAAGATATACCTGAGACTGGGTAATTTATAAAGAAAAAAAGGTTTAATGGCCTCAGTTCCACGTGGCTGAAGAGGCCTCACAATCATGGTGGAAGGTGAAAGGCATATCTTACATGGTGGTAGGCAAAAAGGGAAGGAGAGCCAAGCAAAAGGGGTTTCCTTTTAAAAGCCATCATGAGATTTATGCACTACCATGAGAACAGTATGGAGGAATTTCCCCCATGATTCAATTGTCTCTCACTGGGCCCCTCCCACGACATGTGAGAATTATGGGAGCTACAATTCAAGATGAGATTTGGGTGGGGACACAGCCAAATCATATCAATGTTCAACTTTTAAGATAAACCTTTTAGGGTGAAATGTGGGCTGCATATTTATGATTGAGAACAGAATGTAAATGTCATATGCTTGTCAATGTAAAATACAGATGACAATATTTGGAGGACCAAAGGTGGAGAGTGAGCTACAAGGAAGGGCAAGAGCAAGAACATTCTCATCATACAGAGTGGGGAGTCAAGAGATAATGCGTCAATTGATGAGATTAAAAAATAACAATGAAAACATATTGTTCACCATTATAAATGTAACAAATGGAAAACCTAAAATGAATACTGATATAACTATTTTAAGTGGATGGTGGGAGGAGGTGAGGAATGGTGTGAGCTAAATCTTCATCCATCATAGCAGAGAGTATATGATTAATGTATAAATTCCCAAATCTATAACTAAGTGCATAAGCCTAGTTATAGACTTGTCAGCATAGACATAATCATGGGAAGAAAATATTAAAAATGGCTTCCTCTGTGGATCTATCCTAAATAGAGGTTGGTAGATAGGCTACGTTTCTTTTCAGTGTAAGTTCTTCCATATGAGGTGATTTAAAAATCCTGTTTATGTATAGTTTTAGTAAATATTTTTCACAACATTGTTGAAAAAATAAAAAATTCTCATTTAATAAGTATATGGCCATTGTATGCTTATTAGCTTCTGTGTGTAGATATAAATTATTGCAAACTGGCCAGGGTCAGTTCGGCACCATGTTTTTCCTGGCAAAGCTTTCTGTAGATTCAGACCTGCATTAATCCTTCTTCCTTTTTGTCCTGCTTCAACAGGTCATCAGTTTCAGAAGGGAGGATTTTAAATGGCTTAAAAATAATGTAGTCACATGACTTAAATTCAAAAGGTACAAAAGGAAATACAGTGAAATATGCCTACTATTCATGGTTCCCATCTATTCAATATTAAATTTCTTGTTATTTTTACAAAGCTTTCCAGAGTTATTTTATGTATACAGAAGTTAATACACACACACACACACACACAGAGACACACACACATTTCTGAAAACCTGTTGGATTGCAAGTTTTTGGATAGTTGGAGCTTATATTATTTTTCAAGTAAAAATAATATATTCCCAGGCAATCAAAAACTACAGCTCGTTTGTCCAATTGTTGTATATCAAGGATAACTGCATGAAGAACCTAAATATTCAACACTTAGTGAACTCATCATGAGTTCATTACGTTCATTACGTGCAGTACACAGTGACAACAAAGTTTGTGCTTCAAAATGTGTTCTGTAGATCAGAAGCATTGAAATCACCCGAGAGCTTGTCAGAAAATGCAGAATCTCAGACCCAAATTCAAACCTACTCAATCAGAATCTGCATTTTGCTGAGATCCCCTGCTGCTTTGTAGGCACATTAAAGTTAGAGAAGCACTACTCTACAGGGGCAGTTATAAATTATACTTTCTTTTTATGAACTCACTTCTCTCAATATGCTTTATCACTTCAAACTTTTCTTCATATGTACAAACATTTCTATATCTTTTAGGCTTACATATTTTCTTTTCTGCTTTTAGAGGGTATTTTTACCTGGGATATGGGGAAGATGATGACAATAATGTAGAACTTGGTTAGACATCAACAGAGACTCAATGCCTCCTGGAAAACACCTGAGAAATGATTGAAGCTCGCTCTGGTCTTGCCTGGAATCATGCATAACATTTGTTGCTGCTTGCATGTGGATTCATTTTAGCAGTTTATCAATTTGGACAGGGAATTTTGAATAAAAAATTTTGGCAGTCATTATAGTGACTCTTCTGAGACTGAAAATTTAAGTAACAAGGAAAATCAGTGACTCTTTCTCTCTGCTTTCTTCAAAACACAAATAATCCAATGATGTATAGGCTGCATTGCCCTTTGATTTGTTACCTTAGAGATCATTACATGTTAGTACATAAAGAAACTTCCGAATTTTCTTTTATAGCATCCAGGTACTCCAATGTGTAATTCAGCCATAACTTAATAAAATGGACTCTGTTTGATAAACATTTGGATTATTTCAAATATTTTGCTATTATAAAAGAATTTTGAATGAATACCTTTGTACATTTATATTTTCATATGTGTGAAAGTTTGTCTAAGAAGAGAAGCTATCAGGTTGAATGACATTCCATTTGTAATTTTGACAGCAACTGCTAAATTGTCTACCACAGATATTTAATTTGCCCTCCACATGAAAGGGACCTGGTTCCCCCATACCTTTTTCAACAAAAGTGTGTTGCCAAACTTTGGAATTTTTACCATCTGAACTGTGAAAAGATATTTCAGTGTTATTTTAATTTACTTTTTTGTTATGAAAAATGTATCCTTTCATATGTTTACAAACCATTTGCTATCTTGTCCTGTGAATTGTCTATTCTAATTCTTTGCTCATTTTTTATTGGGTTATTGGCCTTTTTTATTATTAATTTTTCTCTTTTTATAGATTTGGACTTAAAATCCATTTTATCTAGTATAAGTATAGCTATCCCTGTTCTCTTTTGGTCTTCATCTGCATGAAATATTTTTTTCTATTCATTCATGTTCAGTCCATGTGTGTCCTTATAAGTGAATTGAGTATCTTTTAGACAGTATATAGTTGGGATTAAAAAAAAATTCACTTAGCAACTCTATCTAATTTAATTGCAGAATTTAATGCATTTACAGTCAAAGTAATTATTGATAGGAAATGACTTACTATTGCCATTTTCTTACTTGTTTTCTATTTGTTTTAGAGATCATTGTTTTTCCTTTCTTCTTCTCTTACTCTTTTTCTTTTGTGGTTCAGTGATTTTTTTCTAGTAGTATATTTGGATTCTTTGCTTTTTATTTTTACTGTGTACATTACAGGTTTTTGCTTTGTGCTTACCATGAGGCTTACAAAAACATCCTATAGTTATAATAGGCTATTTTTAAGCTGATAACAGCTGCTATGGTTTGGATATGGTTTGAGTTTTTTTCCCACCCAAACTCCTGTTGAAGTTTAATGCCCAATGTGGCCATGTTGACAGGTGGGCCCACTGGGTCTAGCAGGAGGTGTTTTAGTCATTGGGATAGATCCCTCATGAACGGCACAGTGCCATTCTCACCATAGTGAATTATTGCTCTGGCAAGACTGGATTAGTTCCAGTGGAAATGGATTAGTTATTGCGAGAGTTGGTTGTTAAAAAGCCAGGATGCTTCTCATTGCACATGTCCACATCCCCTTTGACTTTTCCACCATGTTATGATGCAGCACAAAAGCCCTCACCAGAAGCCAAGGCCATAACCTTGAGCTCCACAGCCTGCTGAACTATGAGCTAAATAAAGCTTTTTTCTTTATAAAAGACCCATCACAGTTATTCTGTTATAGCAACATGAAACTAAGATAACAACTTAACTTTGTTTCCAAAAGGATTCTACACTTCAACTCCACTTTTCCTCACATTTTGTATTTTTAATATCACAATTTACATCTTTTTATATTGCATATCCCTTAGCAAATTATCAATAATTACTGTTTTTAATAGTTTTGTCTTTTAACTTTTGTACTAAAGATACAAATGATTTACATAACACCATTACATTATTGAAGTATTCTGAATTTGACTGCATACAGTCAACCTTTAGTATCTGCAGTAAATTGGTTCCATAAGCCCCCCGTGGATACCAAAAGCCAAGGATGCTCAAGTCCTGGAGTCACGTGGGATGCAGAACCCACAGATGCAAAACATTGTCCCTCTGTATTGGTGGATTCTGTATTACATGAACACTATATTTTGATCAACAGTTGGTTGAATTTGTGAAGGGGGAACCCACAAATACAAAAGACTGACTGCATTTACTTTCATCAGTGAGTTTTCTACTTTCAGATGCTTTCATGTTGCTCATTGGTGCCCTTTCTTCAGCTTGAAGTACTTCCTGTATCATTTCTTGTAAGACATGTCTAGTGGTGATGAACTTCTTCAGTTTTTGTCTGGCTGGGAAAGTCTTTATCTCTGAAGAACAGCTTTGCTAGATACAGTATTTTTGGTTGGCAATTTGTTCCTTTGGCACTCTAAAATATCCCACTTTCTCTTGCCCTGTAAGTTCTCTGCTGAGAAATCCTCTGTAGCCTTATAAGAACTTCCTTATATGTGTTTTTTTCCTCTTGCTACTTTCAGGATCATCTTTTTGTCTTTGATCTTTGATAGTTAGATGAATAATATGTCATAGGGTAATGTTATTTGGATTGAATCTGATTGGTGACCTTTGACCTTCCTGTACATTGATATCAATGTCTTTCTCTGGATCTGGAAAGTTTTCTGCTATTATTTCTTCAATTAAGCTTCCTACCATTTTATCTTTCTTGCCTCCCTCTCAAACACCAATGACTTTTGATGCTGCCCCATAAATCCTGTAAGCTTTCTTCATTTCTTTTCACTCTTTTCTCTTTTGACCATATATTTTCACATAGCCCTTCTGAGTTTACATATTCTTTTGCTTGATCAACTCTGCAGTTGATGCTATTTCATTTTTTATTTTATTCATTATATTATTTTAGCTCAATAATTTGATTTTTAAAATTGTTTCAGTATCTGATGAATTTCTGAATTGTTTCTCTGTATTACTGAAGTTCTTTGAGCTTCCTTAAAACAGCTATTTTGAATTCTTTGTTAGATAGTTCATATATCTCCACCTCTTTATGATGACATCTTATTTTGCCCAATTGATGATGTCATGCTTCCTTGAATGTTCTTGATACTTGTTGTAGGTTAATGAATGCACATTGAAGAAGTAGGTACTTACTCCAGTCTTCGCAGTCTGGCTTTGCCTGGGAATATCCTTCAACAGTAAACTGTCCAGAAATTCTAGGCAGGTCATTTGTTGCGGTGACTGAGCCTGTGCCTGCTGGAGCAATTTCAGCTTTAGAGGGTATCCTAAGTCCAGGACCATTATGGCTGGTTGCATTGCTTGACTGGAATTCTCTGGCCACTGAAGCTGGCATAGCACTGGTCTGGAAGCCAAGCCCCCAGCTGCCGAGTTCTGCCTGTCAGTGTGGGTTAGTTATTTGGAGCCCAAGGTCACTGAAGTTGGCTGGCATTGATGCGAGCTGGAACTTAAGTTTACTTTGTAGGTATTATGGGTTCCCCTCTGGTGCCAGAGCAAGTCTAGAGACTCAGTCCATGTGTACCAGCTTGGAGTCAGGGGCTGTGGGGATCTCGTAGTGCTGAGTTTTACTATGGTGAGACAGTATTTGAGGCTGGTGCAAAGTCCTGCACTTTACTTTCCTCTGTCTTCCGTAAGTGGATGGTAGCTCTCTCCATGCTGTGCTGCCTGGAGTTGGGTAAGGAGTGACGTGGGTAATGTTAAATTGTCCTGACTACCCTCTCCAATACATCTTTCTCTTTCTCTCCGAGAATTCTCCATATTGATTTGTTGGAATCCTTTACATTAAGAAAATCAGTTGTTTTTTGTTTTTGTTTTTGTTTTTGTTTGAGACAGTCTCGCTTTGTCGCCCAGGCTGGAGTGTAGTGGCATGATCTTGGCTCACTGGAACTTCCACCTCCAGGGTTCAAGTGATTCTCCTGCTCAGCCTCCCAAGTACCTGGGACTACAGGTGCCTGCCACCATGCCTGGCTAATTTTTGTATTTTTAGTAGAAATGAGGTTTCACCATATTGGCCAGGCTGGTCTCGAACTCCTGATCTTGTGATCTGCCTGCCTCGGCCTCCCAAAGTGCTGGGCTTACAGGTGTGAGCCACCATGCCCAGCCAGAAAATCAGCATTTTAAGTGTCATATAAGTTATGCTTTTTTCCAGTTTGGTGTTTAACTTTTGACTTTACTTATTTTATATATATACACACACACACACACACACACACACACAAATACACACATGATATACATTTATATATTTGTAACATATATAAATATATAATTAGTTATTTTTAATATATAGTTTTTACATTGCTGAATTAATCTTTTCTGTCATGTGTTCTAGCTGTTTTTATTTGGAGGTGACAAAAAATTTTTTATCATAGTTTCTTTCTTGTTCATTTATCGTTTTACTTATTTATTTTTAGTTTGTGATCCATTTAAACTTTATCCTGTTTTAATGTGTGAGGTATAGATCCAACTTATTTTTTTGGATCAGAACTTCTAGTTATCCCAACCTTATTTATTGAATAATCCATCTTTATACAAGAAATTTTTTCAATAATATGAATTCCCAGGAGCCACTCTTAAATATTATTTAGTAAATATTGATAAGATATCAAAAGGAAGTCCCAGTCTATTTAGAGGTACAGCCATGTTTATGAATCACAGTAAGAAGGTTCATCTGGAAGTGAAGGTGAGAGTATGCTTTTGTAATGAATGTTATCCAAATGACTGGCTGGAAGCTTACTCTTAATTTGGGGAGAAGACAGCTGCTTTCCAGAAATGGTTTGGTAATATATTTGCCTGGATTGATTTTTATTGATAAGATATGATATCAGCAAACTTACATGCTTCCTGATCTCCCCTCAAACAGTTCTTTGGGCTTTACCTAGGAGATATGAGTAGGTTTACCTTTTTATTTAAGCATATTGTTTTGCATGTTGGGTTATATTTTTCTCCTCTGAAAAACAAAAATGTCCTTCTTTCAGGGAAAAATACAGTTTACCAGACTCTGTTTCCTAGGAAATTGGAAAAGGTCTACACTTATGAGATCATGCTTGAGTTCAACCATGAATACAATTAAATGAACGAACCCTGTGGCATTTTGATTATCTTGTGCTGTCCCTTAGTATCCCTTACTGGCAGCAAAAGGAAGAACAAGTATTGTCTGAGTTAGGACCAGTTTCTGGGTAGGCAGAGTTGGAGATTTGAGAAGACTCACTGACACACAGGATTGCTTTCTCACTAGCTTGCCAGAGAGCCCAAACATTCATCCTTAGACAATTCTTTTTTATATTGGGTATCGCAATAAATTTATATTAATGAAAAACAGGAGTTTATCCACTTGCTTACTAGGGGGCGTTCTAGTTGAGTATTAATATCATCAGTTAACAGCAAGTTACTTCTCAATTCTAACTTCACATCAGAATGCTTGGGAAGTTTTTAAAAATACTGATGCTTAGACTCCTTCCATGAATTCAAACCACTCAAAGTCAGGACCTCTGATCTCAAGTCCAGGGATTTCTCCTCTTTATTATGAACTCATTTGAAATAGCAAACTGGACAAAAGAAAGTGTGGATGGGAAGGGGGTGAGGGAAAAGGTCTGATTTTAAGGCATGAAAATAGTACTAGAGACTCAGGGGGTTCCAAGAGATGGCCGAAGGTGCTAAACAGGGCAGGGAAAGGTTACTGAAGATAGATCTCACATTGAAATACATTTATTTTCTGTATCTAGAAGGGCAAGTAGAACATTGCTACATCTTGTGTGGCTCAGATAATTGCTCCTTTTCCAGGGGAAAAGTGTAGACTTTTCAGAGGAAAATGCTGATGTTCTCTCTGCTTTTTTCGTTTAAATGATGTGCTTCTTCAAGGCCTTGACCTTTCCCCACATATAGCCCTGTAAATACTGAGAGGCTTTTTAATGCCATAGTTCCAAGGACTTGTTTGGGTTTTCAGCTGGGCCAGTGCCTTCCATTTCCTTCAGGAAAAATAATGAAATCTTGCTAATTCATAATTCACAGGCTAGAATATTTTCTAAGATTTCAGATGCTATAAACAAAGGCTTAGCTTGGCTTTCCAGCTTACATTTATAAGGAAGTCTCTAAAGCGTTTGCAAACACTACTTGGGCCTAAGAAACAGTTTAAATCATGTCATTCCTGGCAGGTCATTGCCTTGCTCTGAGGATAAATTCAATGCTGTGTGCTGAGTAAACATTTATATCACACAATCATAAGCATTTAACGAAGCTGTTTTTTATTTTAAATGCTGGCTACTTATTAGATATGTACCTCATTAGATATGTAACTCATGCTGAGATGCATATTCAGAGTTGAGCTTGAGCTGAACTTCTGGACTAAGCCCTTAGCTTCCCTTTGTGCAGAGCTGGGGGAAGCTGTAGTGGAAGCCCAGGCAGCCTTCTGCAGGCATGGAGGTAGTGACTTACCTCGGCCTGGGATAAGGCTGGAGCAGTTTCTCTCTCCCAATCCTCTCTTACATTTTCCTAAAGCTACACCACCTCCAATTTTTGTTTTTTCTACTTCTGTTTTCACAGGTACCTGAGTCAGTACTGTGAGGCTTCAGCAGTGACTGTCTTCAAAAGCTAGTGTTGGCAGGGTTCGGTGGCAACGGGGGTGGGGGGAATGTTTTTCTTCTTCTTGTTGCCTTATTAACACTTCCATATCCTTAGCCTACCATAAAAATTGAGGGACCCTATCAAGCTTATGAAATGCTGGAAATGATGTATCACAGCATCTAGGACTGATTGATACTGCTTGGGTCTGTCATTTTTCACTTTGTTCCAATGTAAACACCATTTGTAGAGGTGGCAAAATGCAGCCCCTTAACAGAATTATGTGTTAAAGAATAGAATAGTAAACATGGGAGTAAATTCATTTAAAAACAAAAACATTCACATTTGAGAAAATTTTTATAAGGTTCTTTAATAATCTTTTCTCTATTCATGATTCCTTTTTGCAGTTAGTGTTTAAAGTTAGTATACACATGTCTCTCATTCAATTGTGAAATATGAAGGTAATTTTGTTAAGTTTTTGTATCTCCAGTCTCAAATGTGCAGCTTGACAGATAAAAAGTGCTCAACAATTGTCTAGTCAAAGAGTAAGTGTAAGGCGGAACTGGCAGGCATTTTAATGTTTTGGATTCTGAAGCCTGAATTTTGGACACAACTACAAGCCCCTCGATGCTCCCTGTACGATGGTTGAAAAAGTTGACACAGTGCCTGGCAGGGATAAGCTACTCAATTACTTCTAACTATTCACACGATAATTTCTTGGTTGCATACCATGTGCAGGCATTTGGCCCAGGCACCTTCTGTGCTTTATTTCATTGAGTCATATCAACAGCTATGAGTCTGTAAAGTGGGTCTTTTCCTTGTTTCCTTGGAGGTTAAACTGAGACCTAAAGAAACATAATCTAATGGACACACAATTTTTAAGGGGCAAAACCAGAATTCAGTGTGTGAACATAGGAGTTGAGGAGAACTCCTGCTTGGTTCTTCTGCATTCTCCAGTTTCTAAAAGCCTCCAAAGCCTTTTGTCCCTGAAGGCCAGAGAAAGGAAAGAGAAGGATGGGGCGGGATGGGTGAGGGGTTCTCAATGGCCTCTGATTAATTTTAGTCCCTGTGCTTACCAGTTGCACTTCTCATTGTCTTTCCCTAGCTGGTTGTCAGTGACTTTCAAAATATAACTTAACGGGAACATTTGAGAAATTACTTGGAGAGAGATAATCTATAGAATGTGATGTAATTATTGCTCACTGCAGGGCTGCCCCGAGGAGTGACAAGGGTGTGTATTGAGGCAGCTTGTGAAGAGGACTTGAACGCTGTACCAGCTGCATATCCCTGGCTTCCTCCCAAGAGCTCCTGATGGGATATTCTCCATGATTTCTAAGACCACCTGGAGTTATTAGTCCCTTGAGGACCCCCATAAGATGCTTTATTATCCTTTCGTTTGCTCCCCAGGTGCCTTAACTCAGATCCTCATTCATTGTGAGATTGGAAAAACATGCACGTGCAGGTCTTGTCTTAGGTAGCAATAAAATGCTATCACTAGGTCCCCAAATGTAAATGACACAGGCAACTATTTCATAATATCAATAAAGCTAATGTCTCTGTAATCTGAAACCAGAGATCCGAACTTTACCTTTGGGCTAACTCAAAATCTGTATCATTGCAGTCATTAGAAACCAGTTTTTATTCCTTGTCTTATTGAAGAGACTGCTGTTGATAGTTTCTAATTTTTAAATAATGAGTTTTTCTTTTTAGATATAAGCCATGAGGCAACTTTAAAAGTTTGTTTCTGAGGAGGTAAGAGTTGAATTTAAAACAACAAATGAAGCCTTTGCATCACTAGCATTCTTTTCCATGTGTATTATCCAACACTGCAATGTTAGAAATATTTTTGAAAGTGTTTTTGTAAAAAAATGTATTTCTAAAAAAAGAGCATCAATGAGAAAGAAATGAATTTATGTAAAAAGCTTTTCAAATAAAAGTGTAAAAATTTTCACTTAGGGCACACAAATAAAATAATTGTCTGAGAATATGGTCATTTTCAGTAATATTACACTAACAATTTCTAACTGTATCTCTATGTAGGGTTTAAATTTTTTTATGAACACGAATTCATTATAGAACAAATTACTGCATTTAAGAGAAACATCAAAAGCTGACTATTTATTTACTTTTACCAGTTATTCTTCCTCCATGGAAATTATGCTTCTGAATATAGTGAATAAAACCAGAGGTGATTACATTGATTTTGACTTAGTGCTATTTTCAACATAATAGTATTTCTTATGGGATAGAGAGCATAAAAGGGAAGGCGAAGGGAAGAAAATCACCTTTGCATTTCCACTGTGTCTGCAGGTCATGCATTTGATGTGTTACGTCACAATACAAAAATTAGCTGGGCATGGTGGCGGGTGCCTGTAATCCCAGCTATTCATGAGACTGAGGCAGAGAATTGCTTGAACTCGGGAGGTGGAGGTTGCAGTGAGCTGAGATCATGCCACTGCACTCCAGCCTGGGTGACAGAGTGAGACTATGTCTCAAAAAAAAAAAAAAAAGAAAAAAGAAAGAAAGAAAAATTTGAAGTATAAAGGGGAATCACAAAAATTCTAAATGGTAGTAAGCATTAAGTCCAAAATAGTATAAATACAATTGAAATTTAGGATAGGGTTTGATAATAGTTTGTATGTTTTAACTAAAAGTTAAAATTTAAGATGTATAAATATAATAATTTCCATACAACATAAAGTATTGGCAACCACATAAAGACTAGGGGTAAGTTTCAGGAAAAAAAAATTAGAAAATACCCAAATTAAGCTCCATTTGAATTGTAAGATCAATGATATTTTGGTTGAAATGCAGATGCTTTTAGTCATCTTTTGGGTCCCTTCCCAAATCTGTTGAAAGCAATGGAAATTTCCTACCAAAAATGTCACATTTTTGCATTAAACATTTTTGGAGTTTTACAGGTTCCCTAAATTCATTAATTCCAGCCTTCTTTCATCCTTCTTTTGGGGTTCATGAGGTCAACGTGGAAAATGTCTTTAAGTGTTAACACAGATCTCATTCTTTAAAATATTGGTTGGATGGCTGGACTTTGTTCTTTAGAATTTTGCAAGGCCTGCAAATGTAAACGAATCTTTCATTAGTAGCCTAACTAGAGCAGGGTCCATGTTTGAGGAAATATACAACTAGGGGAAAAGAAAGCTATGGAGTTGCAGATTGGAACAGGGCTATAATAAAAGGTCATACTTATATAGTGCTTAAGGATGGTTTCAGTGTATTACAGAATTTTACTTGTTAACCATCACAACCTCACCTTAGGGGAAGTTTTGAGAGGGGTGATAAACTGTCTATCCTTGGCTTTACATCTTGAGGTGGGTTGGAATGGGGCCCTTAGCTGTGGAGCCAAGAAAATGTTATAAGAAAGCTAAAAATTTCATTGTCTGAAATTTTAACATATTTGGATGTTTAGCTATACACCTGACTAACTAATCAAATTTATTAGATTTCTATGAGGTGTAAGGCATTGAGTGACATAAAGGTAAACCAACTTGTGGACCAGGTGGTGACTGTTTTTTATTTTTGCTTTTTGGCAGCATCCATATGCTCCTCTATTTTTGAGTAATAAGCACTGGAATTGCATTATTAAAATTTAAAATTACAGAAAATTTCAATAGGACATTAACAGGTTTTTTAAGGTGAATTTCTGGATTATGTCCCTCAGTGGAAAAAAATATGTTTTCAATGTGTATATTTGTAGACTCATGTCAAGAACATGAAAGCCAAGTCTTCACTTCAGCACTGGGAAGTATATGAAACTGTTTTTGGACCACACAACTCTGTGAGCTCATCACTAAGAATTGGTATGCAAGGTCTTCAGAAGGGTAGGCTATTTGTAAACTCCTTTTGACTTAGCTGGTAAGACAGAAAGTTTTCTTTTTCATGGCTAAATGATACTTGAGAAAAGAAAAAATGTGGTGAAGCTGAACGTATCTAGTTGAAATAAAAATGCCTACCTTTCTCCTGCGTAAGCAAAATATACTACTTACAAGAAAAAAAGGAATTTATGAATGGAAATAGAATCAGGTCACAGTGCATTTCCTAATTCTCCACTGGATTTTATTACTCAAGCACTGTATTTTTACCTTTTATCATAGCTGTCATTCATCCTTGTACTTTAGATAGCAGCTTATCAACCCTTGTTATATCCTTAGCTTCTTTAGGGTGATGATCTTATCTTTATTTTTGACCACATTTCCTGTGCCTGCCCCTTTTCTTACATCAATTTCTGTTCCACTTGGGATTTTGTACTCACATATGTGACATGAATATTTATGAGATTAAAGTGAATGGTCCAACATCAATTCAGAAAAATTTTGATCCATTCGTCCAAATTATTTAAAATATTCCCTTTCCAATTGAGGCAGCAAGGCATCTAGCTTAGTGCTCATTTTCCCTCTCTAAGCATATTCATGCCATTAGGGTATTAATTTCTTCTAAACTAAAGCTCTTATCTCCTCATAATTCATTATGTCTGTTTTTGATCCCACTATCATTGTGGTCTCTCAACTTACTCCTGTTAACACAGTCATTTTGGTGGCTTTTATAATAACTCCTCTGTTGATCTTCAAATTTTGCCTAAATAGGCAATAACTTAAATGAAAAAGTGTTCATGAGTGAGCCAGTGAACTCAGAAATTTGGAACCTTTTTGCCATGGAGGGTGATGGTGAGCTTAGTGATAACAAGAATTTCCCAATTATGGCATCTACCTTTCTAATCATCTCTCCTTCCATCTGATACTGTTTTTATATAGTTTGTTTTGCCTGCCTCCCTCCCTTCCCATCTCTCTTCTTTCCTCCCTTCCTTCTCTCCTTTCCTTCCACTCTTCTTTCCTTTATGGGAAAAACCATTCTAAATCCTTCAAGTTGTGGTTTGAGTTTAGAGTCTTTTATTGAAATTGCATGTTGGTATGCTAGGAGTATATGAAAGCTTTTTTTTTCCAATTTGCAAAAAATGTTTATATGATTTTATTATTTTTATATGATTTTTGTATTAAAATCATCCCAGATATCCCTAAAATAGAATGCAAAGTTTACATTTTAAATTTACTTTGAAATTTTAAAGAAATTTTCTTCTAAGTTGTCTTTGGATTACATATCCAGACAGATTGGAGGCATCAAAATACTTCCCACTCCTTGTTCAATGTTGTTAGGGATATTGCTATGACATTTTTGAGAAGTATTCAAAACAACTCTATTAAGATAAGCTCCTTTTCTTTATTGTCTTCATCTTATATCTCTGGCTGTCAATGAAATTCTATCATTTCCCACTCAAAGCCCAATTGATCTCTGGAAGGAGGTGGGGTGTGCCCTTGTATGAGCTCTTAAGAATTTATTTAGCATTTTTTTTCTAGCTCTTCCATCAGTGAAATCAAGATGGTAGCTTGAAATTTACCACGGTGGAGGATATTTACAGCACAGAAATTGGCAAAGGCTACAAATAAGTTTAATTTTTTTTTTTTAGAACTCGTTAAGTATGTACCAGCACACCCTGTAAGGTTGATTGATGCTTGATCTAGGTGTCTTCCGTATGCTTTGTGTGTTACTCCTATGGCTTTACCAGCTATTATGCATTAGTCTCTGGGGATAAGGGAAGTAATAAACCTTTGTCCCAGGTCTCATAAATAGCTTGGTTATTAATCAAATGATCATTTGGTCTGGCTTCCTTTGTTCGGTCCTATGCTTGTAAGTATGGATGTGTTAGCTCTAGACAGAACCATAGATAAGGGAGCTAAAGCCCAGAGTGATTAATGACTTACAAGGTCACAATTCTAGTTAGAGGGAAAGATACTGGGACAAGAATCCGGGTTTTCTGAGTCCCAGGTAGGTTTTGTTGCTGTTATACAACTCTCTAATAATTTTTAAAAAATCCTAAATCATAAATATTCCATTGTAATAAGCTTCAGAAAGCATTGCAAGCCACAGATTTAGCTCTAATACTATTAATCTTTGCTTTTTTTCTAATCTAAAAACTAGGATACATTAAGAAAAGTAGAAAATGTAAAAATATTGGTAAAAAACCAAAACTCCTAACAAATTAATATATATATGTTAAGAGAGACATATGTTTAAACAATTTACTATCATCTGTCAACTTTTAAAGGGATGCCTGGATCTAGCTCTTATAACTTTCAATCGAAGTGACACAATTTTTCCAGTAATTTTAACAGTTTCTCCCAGCTTACTTGTTAAAGAAATCTGTAACATCTTTAGCAAGAAACAGAAAGACAGAGGGCAGCATGGGACCAGAGTGCAGCTGTCCTTCAGAAGAACCTGACTGTACAACTTGCACATCTGAAGAGGTAGCCAAGAAAATAGAGAAAAGAATGGGAAGTGGATCTACCCACATCCTCTCCCATCCCCTCCAGAAAGAAATGCAGCATCTCTTTCTCATTGTTTAAGAAGAAAAGGGGGATCTCGGAGACAAAGCTAATGAAGGATAAATGAGTGCTCTGCCAGTTCAAAGTCAATGTGAAGATTGGATGGGGAAGCGTGCGGAGCTCAGAAGGTATTATTTTTAGAGGGTGCAAACAAGAGAACTTGCCTGGCAGAAGGGTTTGTGCAGGCTCTTCCAGCCCCAGTAATTGGATAGGTTTGGCAGACTGAAAGAGGGGCTCGTGGTTCCTGATGAATGCTCCACTTGTGCCCGGGTGTGATTTAGCGTGCTGCTGAATAAACACAACACAGGGAAGGGAAGGTGATAACTACGAGTCTCAGCAGAAAGAGAGAGCCTATAAATATGCCAGGGGGTCAATAGGAGTGATTTCATTCTGCCTGCACAGGACTGCTGATGAGGTCTGACGGGGCAGCGCCACTTCATTAATGCATCACAATGGTGAAGAGCACCTGAAGCAGCAGCAGCAGCAGCAGCAGCAGCAGTCACCTACCTAGGCTGCAGCTATCAGCAAGGCCAGCCCAGAGAAAGAAAGGCAACAATAGACCAACAAAGATGCCATAGGCCACGCCTTCCTGCTTTATCCTCCTCCTGTATCCCTTCATTCTCCTTCTCCTCTTTCCTCCCCTCCGAATCTCCTTCCTTCCCTCATTCCTCCACTTTCATCTCTTTGCTATTTCTAGAAAGAATCTTTTGTCTTGCTAGGCAGAGCGTTTATAACAAAGGAAAGACAGGAGGCGTAGATGATGAAGCAGAGTAGAGCACTTTTAACTGCAAGAGTGTTAGGATATGAACACTGCTGTTAGGATAGAAAAGAGAAAATCCTCAGAGTATGTATGCTGGATTGTTTAGAGGGGAAAAGTCTTTCTATGGAAATCACCTATAAAACAGTTCAGAAATGGAAATAAAGCTATTTTGCTGCAAGTAGCTTTTTATTTTTTCTTCCAGAAATAACACACAAATGTCCCCAGGCACTTTTCACTTAGCCCACTGTTCATGGCTCCTTTCCCAGACTCAGGTGCTTCTCTTTTCCCATTGCTCCCAGACATCCATTTGCCCATTGACATTCTACCTCCATTGCCAAGGCCAGAGAACAAAACGCGTGCTCACTCTTCCACTTAGCTCCTTTAGGCTCTGTCCTTGTCTGGCTGAGTCTGACAAATGGACGGGCAGCCCTGCCACCCTGATTGCTCAGTCATCTGAACCACAGTTTCTGATTTCTGCATGATGGATCTGGCTGTGGCTGGTCCAGAGAATTGGAAAGAAAAAATAATTATAAAATAAATTTAATAGTTCTCCTTGGCATCTTTCTCTTTTTCTATATTCAGTTAGTGCAGCACTATAGCTATTTACTTCACCTTTGCAATTTTTGGGAAAGTGAGGAGGTCAACAAGGAGTTGTAAGGCAAACTGTTGTATATTTCACTGCATGGTCTGCCTTTCATAGTTACAATTATGTCAAGACTATACATCACTATGAATAATGTATTATGAACAAGTATAATAATATTTGTTAGACACAACCATTTCTAGCAATTATTTTGTAAGTAGAAGAAGATAAGCAGATATACAAGTAGTGCCTGTATTGCTTAAAGCAAGGTTTGTTTCCAGATGTCAAAACTTCTAGGCTATAAGATGCTCATTTTTCTTGGCCCACTGACTTGTAGCATGTTTCTAAGTTTCATAAGCTTAATATAGCCCTAATAATTTTTATGTATTTTTGGTGTATGTTTACATACAATAATACTAGTTAAGACTAAAACTTTAAGAGCACTATTTAAAATCATACATTCATGTTGGATTTCATGAGTCCAGGCCTGAATACTGCCTCAACTAATGTTGAATTGATTTTGAACAAAGAACAAGAATTTTGTAACTTGAAGTATTTTTGTTTTGTTTTGTTTTGGTATCTGAACAAACTATTCAGAAAAATACCCATTAATAAAGAAGCACTTAGAATGGTTTGGCTTGAATTTTGTTTAGTTTTGTCTTGCCTAAATCTGCTTCTAGATTGTGGACTCTCCACGGGAAGTGTCAATGTTACTTGTTTTTATATCCTCCGGTAGGTCTTGCTTGATGTTTGTGTATAATAGAGTATAGAATAATTTTTAGTTAAGTAAAATCTTGATTATATTTTAAGAATTTCAACTTCAGTGAAAACAATATTTAGGTGTATGTGGAGTGGAGAGGGAGGGCAGGCAGGGAAACTCCTAAAAGTATACTTGATAATAAATATCATTCTAGATTTCTACCAATAGTTCTTTTTATTTTTATTTAAGATGGAAATGTAAGAAATCACAGATGCAAAATCAAGCTAAGAAATGAAAAGATTCCTTAAGAAAAAACAAATGAACAAGGATACTCATCATGTAAATAATGAATAAATGAGCATTTTCCAGTGTATGAGTGATAAGTGATGAAACAGTAGCTGGAATTTCTACTTTACAAATACAAAATGAGCAAAAGGAAATATAATTGATAATTGTCTTTGTCTTATAAGCTTTGGAAATGACACATATCCCACCCTCCCCCACGGCATTTTTTTTTTGCAGAGCAAGAGAAAATCCAGTGACTGAAAAAGAATAAGAAGAAAAACACTGACCAAGGCAATAATTCCAAGAAGTCAAAAATTAAGGCCTGAGAGGAAGAAGGCAGACTAAAGAAGGTAGTTAAGACAGTGACCTGAACCAAAGTGCTGGCTCCATGCTCTGTGACGTTGGGCATCCTCACTGCCCTCGGAAGCATGGTCTTGGTGACACTGGTCAGGTGCATGAACTGTTAGAAAATTTTATTAAATATTCCATGGTTGCATCTCTGTCTTCATGCCTGGATAGTTTTTTCTCCTTCTTTCACTCCCAGTCCATACCTTGCCAATCCATTTCTATAACCTCTTTAAATATAAATAAAGTCTGACCTTTGTGAATGGACCCACTTTTTATATAATGAAGAGGAAGTTAGGGATATACCGAGTTTTTGTTTCATTGTTGTTAGTAATTTAAGATATCCCTTGGTGTTTTCTCCCTGTTTCTTGCTGGTTTCACTGCAACTAAGTATTTCCTCCGTCCCCTACTCTCTTTCCTCTCCTTTGAGAACTCCAATTTCATTAGGCCTATCCCACCCCTCCAGTGGGCCATCTGAAGGTGTTCCAGACCTCACAGGTGCTCTACTCATATTCGTTCAAATCTGCTCTTAATCTCATCAAGTATATTTTTCATCTCAGACATTGTAGTTTTCACCTCCAGGTGTTGGATATGGGGGTTTTTTTTGTACCTCTTCCATGCCTTTATTCCTCTAGCTTTTGGAACATATGGAATAGAGTTATAATAACTGATTTCATGTCCTTGTCTACTAATTCTCTAACATATGTCAGTTCTTGGTCTCTTTGATTTGTTGATTTTTCTCCTCATTATGAATTGTATTTTCTAGCTTTTTTTCATGCCTGATAATTTTTGACAGGGTGTGAATTTTATCTTATTGGGTCCTGAGTAGGTTTTTCGTCCCACAGATCTTCTTGAGCTTTGTTCTGGGATGCCTTTAAGTTATTTAAAACTGGGTGGGATCCTTTCAAGTATTGCTTTTAAGCTTTGTTAGGTGAGTCTAGAGCTGCAATTAATCTAGCATTAATTTCACCCTGTTTGTGAGGCAAGACGCTTCAGGGTACTTTATCTAATGCCCTGTGAATCATGAGGATTTCCAGTCTGACTGGGGGAAGTGGGGTAGGGTGGGTGGGAAGGCACCATTCTTGACCCTGTGTAAGCTCTGGGTAATTTTCCCTCTAATCGTCTCAGATGGTTCTATCTCTGGCCTAGCATACTTTCCTCACATACATGAGCTGATCAGTGCTTTGCTGAATAATCAGGGGAGCCCCTCTGCAGATCACTGGAGTTCTTTCTCTGCATAACTCTCTCCTCTCCAGTACTCTGTTCTTCAAACTTCAAACTTATTCCCTTGACTCTCACCTTCATCTGTTTACCTCAGAGAGACACTGGGTTCTGCCTGACTCCCTTTCTCTTCTCCATACCTGGAAGCCTCTCTCGAGGAAGAATCTTGAACAGTGATGGGTTTTTTATTTGCTTTCTGCCCTTCAGGGATTCCTAGCCTTTATGACTCGATATCCAGTGTCTTCAAAACTGTTGTTTCATACATTTCCTCCAGTATTTTTGTTGTTCTGTCCAGGAAGCCTTTCAGGTAAAACCAGTCTTTGCTACTTCTTCTTGGCCAGAATGACAAGTCCTTAATTTTCTTATTTTTAAAATGGCACTTTAGTATTGTTTTTTACTTACCAATGGAGTCATGAAGATAAAGCAAGATGTATTTAAAAAATGCACTTACCTAACTTATTTATAATCCACTTTCCTTCAAAGATTTTTAGAGATAAAAACACTAACATCAGATAAAAACATAATGCTGAAAAAGTAGATGAAACCAGGGCCAATATCCCAAATGTTTATCTTAAAATTTCATTCAGCTGAAATTTGTTGAATGCTTGCTTTGTTCTAAGACATAACTGAATAGAGCATACCAATACCGCTCCGCACTGTTGACCAAGGAGGGTGTGCAGGCTTGGTCATGTTCCCAGAATGGCCCAGGAGAGGCCTATGATTACCTGACATCAAGACTGACCTTCTCCAAAGGCTCCTGATAAAGGGGAACCCTGTGATGCAGGCACTGCAGCCCTTACTTCTGTCTAACACTTCTTCCCCCTTGACACCCGTATCAACAATGTGTCACCCTTGAAGTGCTTTAGGTTTTCTTAGGACTCTGTACCTTCACTGTCCTGATACTTCCTCTCTGGATTTCCCTTAGTGCTGCTCACACCTCTTCCAGGAATCCTTTCCTGTTCCCCTCATCAAACTCTGTGCTTGTCTTGAGAGATCCCAGTCTTCAACACTTAACTCTGGCACAGCTTATGTGACCCTGGATTATGAGGGTTTGCTTGTCTGTCTTCACTCCAAACTATGAGCTCCTAACAGGGAGGGATGATCTTTTTTTATTCTGTATCCTCAAAGCCTAGGATACAATGGCTGGCACGTGATGTATATTAACAATGTTGAATAAACGCACGAAATGAATGAGTTAATCCTAAAATAAATGGAAGAGGCAAAATAAAGGCCTAGTTCTGATAAGTTCCCTCAATATTTCTATCATGCCAAAAGCACAGTTCTGGTAAGGCATATAGCCGTTCAGGTACTCATTTAGCTGATGGCCTGGCAGAAAATGACACATGTGAAAATGTAAGACATTATAATTCTACTGCTTTGAAGTTTTATTTAGGCTGACCCTCTTACTTTATATGGTTCTTTTATAATTTCTTATGCTTATTTAATAATTCTTGCTGTGGACTGACTGTTTGTGTCCCACCGAAATTCATTTGTTGAAGCCTAAAACTCCAATTGGTGGTATTAAGAGGTGGGGCCTTTAGTAGGTAATTAGATTATGAGGATGGAGCTCTCATGAATGGGATTAGTACCCTTATCAGAAGAGGCATGAACAATTCTCTCTCTCCACCAGGAAAGATGCAAGGAGAAAGACAGCCATCTGCATACCAGCAAGAGGGCCCTCACCAGACACTGGATCTGCTGCATCCTTGATCTTGGGCTTCCAACCTCTAGAACCATGTGAAATACATTTCTGTTGTTTAAACCACCCCATCTACAGTATTTTGTTAGGGCAGCCCAAGCTGACTCAGATAGCCTTATTACACCTTATTTTAGTAATAATAATCATTTCATTAATAATAAGATCCCTCAAAGTAGCTCCTCCCCTACCAGCACCACCCATTCTTCTCGTATCTGATGGTCATGCTGATTATCTGGAAGCCATTATGTTGAAGGAGCAACAATTTTAAACCTTGTAGAGTCCTGTGATCTTGGCATCTTCTCTCAATCTGTATGCTCATTCAATCTGCTCTGATGATAACAATTCTCCTGAGGGGAAAATTTAGGAATTGTTTTATTCAAATTACTAAGTTTTTTTTTTTTTTTTTTGCATAACAGTTAAAGAAAATATTTGTGGGTGATAGAAAATGACTGATTTTACCTTAAAACAAAGATTAAAATGAAGATTAAAAAAAAGTTCCCTTGCCATGAAGGGAACTGGATGTTTTTTCCCATATATAATTAAAAACAGTGGGATAAAGGGGTAAACACTAAGAACTCTTCCAGGAAGTATATTTATCTCCTCTCCATTTTAGAGAAATGCACTGGGTGATGTAGACAAACAATTTGCTAACACTGTTATTGAACCTGGTGGGCTGGGCCTGGCCAAAGTCAGCTTTTCCTCCTCTCTCTGGATCAAATTATGGTGATGTAGCTGACATTCAATAAACCCCAAACACAGGCCACATGCCAGGAGCACTCAGGTTACAAGACACGACGTCCATCTTCAAGACGAGGAGGTAGAATTGCTGGGTCCCTGAGACTGGGGCTTAGTCTGTCTCATTCACTCTTTCATCTCCAGTGCCTACCACAGCACCTTGTCCAGGGTACAAATTTTAATAACGATTTATCAAATGAATAAGTGGATTCTGTCACAGTATAGCGGTGATATTCTGGAAGCTTAACCAAATTAATAAATTATGTAGCCTGACATGCTGGTGTGTGCCTGTAGTCTCAGCTATGTGGGAGGCTAGGTGGGAGGATGGCTTGAATTCAGAAATTTGAGTGTTCAGCCTGGGCAATATATTGAGATGACCTCACTTCTGAAACAAAACAAAATAAAACAAAACACTAAAAACAATAAAGCGAAACACAAATAAATTATGAAGTGAGTATAATTAGTTTTACCAGTGTTGGAATGTGAGGCGAGGAGGTTTCTGAGTGTAACTCCATGGAGCAGGTGAATTGGGGTTTTGAAGGTTGAGTACAAGTTTTTCAGATGAAGTAGAAAGGGGCATTTCAGTGGTTGTTGAGACCAGTGGCAGATAGACCAGATAAGGAGCTAGTCTAGTAACCAAAGCAAGTGAGGGTGAAGACCTGGCTGAGGGTAGTGTCAGTGGGATTGGAGGAGGAAGAGATTGGGAATTTATATGAGAAAATCAAATAAATGCCACTTTGATGCTGACTGATATGCACAACTGGGTCACTGAGGAGTCAGGGAAGGCTCTGAGGCATCCTGGGAGGGAGGGCACTGCATCAGTTCTATACTTTCTTCAACTCCACCTAATTTTTCTCTCCCAACTAGGACAAAAGCTTGTTAAGAGGAACTTGACTCTTTGTTCACTGCTGAGTCTTCGGTGCCCAGAACAGATCTTGGCACATGGACATTCAACTTCTGCGGACTGGATGATTTAGATGTTGCAAACGCCATCTTCAAGGATGCCCGTACTTCCTGGATTCTAACTACCTTGGTAAAGTCTCACTGCTTTGTTTGTCTTCTGTATTTCAGTATGGAGACCTTCTATGTCCAGACTTAATCAATTTGCTGTACTTGTCCATTCTGCTTCTGCTGGTGTTTTGCAGTAAGCCAGAGGTAAGCAGGATATTGTGGACTGTAGGAAGAGGTTAAACAGGTAACTCTGATTAGACTTTCACAATGGGGTCCCTATATTGCATTTACATCGCCATGGAAAGGGCCTTTTATCATAATAATTCTAATAATAACTGGTATTTATTTAGCACCTAGTACGTAATAGGAACTCTGCTTAGCACTTTATATAAATTATTTCATTTAATCTTTCTAACAACCCTGTATTATTTAATCTTTACAACAACTAACTATGGTTTTTATTTCCAATTTGTAGATGAGAAAATTGATGCTCAGAGGTGTTGTGCAACTTAAAAATGTACTGCAGCTAGGAAGCCACCTGATGGTTTCTCATTACAGCTAAGGTGCCAGAGCTAAGGAATAACACATGCCTGTAACATGAGCACTTTGGGAGGCCAAGGCGGATGGATCACCTGAGGTCAGGAGTTCGAAACTAGCCTGGCCAACACGGTGAAATCCCGTCTCTACTAAACATACAAAAATTAGCTGGGCGTGGTGGCAGGTGCCTGTAATCTCAGCTACTAGGGAGGCTGAGGCAGGAGAATTGCTTGCACCTGGGAGGCGGAGGTTGCAGTGAGCCGAGATCGTACCATTGCACTCCAGCTGGGCGACAGAGCGAGACACCATCTCAAAACAAAACAAAACAAAACAAAAAAACAAAAAGGGATGGTCAGGCCAGGAGATGAAGACCCAAAGAGGTCCCTTTTCCTATGATGCTGTCATAATTTTCATGCTCCTGATTATACCTGCCCAATTATTAGCAGACATATAGACAATAGCAAATCTCAATTCACAGTCACATGGTGGAATTCCTTTGCTTAATGCCGTAAATTCATGAAGAGAAAGGGAATGGTTTTAGTTACAACTGTGAATTAAAGGTAGGTGGTGACTAATCAGTTAGCCAACGCATGTCCCTTGAGATAAGAAAGTCAACTTCTTGTGATATTCAGGATTCTCAGATGTGATCCCAAAACATTAATGCCAGATACATGTGCTCCTACCTGAGACAAACTCATGGTTTCAGAGAGCAGAAGGTCAAAGCACTAAAATGAATGCATTAGAATTTAGCTGGCTTCCATCACAAAGCTTCATATAAATATTATACCGGCTCTATAAGACACTCAATGTTTGGTTTCTGAACCTATTAATATATAATGAGGATACGATGTAATTAATATCGTTTGTTTTGATTTTCTGTTAAATCCGCTTTAGTAATAAAGAATGCAAGGTAATTATTCAAAAAGGCTTTTCTACAAATGTCAGTTTCATCGATTAAAAATCAAGTCAGTGCTTCATTTGAAATGATATTTACAAGCATGCTTTAGGCTGAAATGAATAATTATCAGATTATTGAACAGCAAGTTATCTGCAAAGAATTGTCTACTTTTTTGCTTTTTGCATTGAGGCTTGATCTCAAATAATAATAAAAGACAAACCAGAGGGTGCTGAGAAAAAGTGTCATGATTTTGCTTTGAGGGATTTAATTTTCTTTATATAGTACCCTCCTCTGCTGGTTATAGAATCTTCAAAAACTGAAGTTTTGCGGGGCCGGAGCTGGGTGTTGTCGCTGGGGTGGGACTGGCAGCTGTTCATCACACCGCAGTCTGAAATTCCTCCGCTTTCCTGTGGTCCTGCTGCCGTGGATGGCGGCTACGCCAAGCCAGCTCAGGAATTTCTTTTCACTCTAAGATGGCTTTTGTTTCTATGTATTTCTTTTTCTTTCTTTCACATAAAACAACCGGAAAGTAGTCTGTCATCTGTTACTCACAGAGTGGTGCTGAAGGCAATGTGAATTCAGAGCCATTTGTTTTTTCTGGGACTAAGGAATGTGCACAACAACCACTCCAACAAATTTAGACTGCAGTGTGTTCATATTTACAAATAGGCATGTGCATATAAATCAAGTCACCCAAACTATGTACTTCATGGACTTTAAAATGTTCTTTGTGTGGCTAACTCTTATTTGAATTACTTCAACGAAATGCTAAAACCTCATTAATATATGCTGTCTTCATTCACTTAATCATTACCCTGCACACTTTGGCGGGTGCTTGAGACATGACAGCAAAAGTGCTGCTCAAAGTCCCTAGTTCGGAAACCTCACATTCAAGCCAGAGAGACTGACAGTAACAAACAAACAAGTGAAGTATGGAGCTTGTCAGATGACGAATGGTATCATCCAGGAAAAGAAGCAGGGAAATGGATGGGGAGGACTGCGCAGGGAGTTTTAGTTTCCATTTGGGTCACGGGAAAAGCTTACTGAAAAGGTCATCATTGAGCAACAGCTTGAAGAGTGAGAGGGAGTAAGCCCTGTGGGAATCTGGAGGAAGAGCATTCCAACCTTGGGGAACAGAACGTGCAAAGACCCTGCTGGGGTGGGTAGCTGACTGCAGAAGCTGAACAAGAAGGCCAATGTGGGTGGCACAAGGAGGAGAGAAAGAGAAGAGATGGCAGATCTAACCAGGGAGTCAGAAAATGGAATCACTGGTTCCTTCTCTTTTATAACAGCCAACATCTGTTATAAAAGAGAAGTGTTACAGTAACTGGAGGCTAGGGAGCTGTTGACCTCACAGGCAGCTCATGTTCTTTCTGAGTTTTTCCCTGTGTGATCACTACTAACTAAACCACTTGATTAATGGTCCACCACACTGTCAATAGGAGTGCTCCTGCCTCTGTGATTCCGGGATTTGTTTGGAATTTGGCCTTGCCATGTCAACTGGATTGGCAATTATTTTTGAAAGAGAAATTAACCGGGAGGAAAAATACCGGAGATGAGAAGACTGACCATTTAGCTGTAATTGAGAGCAGCGTTGGATAGAGGTATATAAGTTAAATGTGGCAAGTTTTTCAGATGCAATTCTGAGTTTTCTTCTAAATTGAGATATTTTGGTAATTGTCTTCATTTGAAAAATAGACTAATGTTATTACATACCAGGTTTCTGATTCCTAGCACTCAGAATGTCCTGTCTCTCCTTTTGGCTTTTCTTGGTCTCTACTGAAATGGCATAAAAAAGTAAAGTACCATGTTGGGTTAAATGACTAGATTAAGGCAGTGGGGAGGGAAGAAAGGGAGGGAATGAAGATTTATTTGATACTACTTTGGCCAGACATGTTACTTTCTTTGATCCTCACAACTGTCTATGAGGTAGGCAGAGAAATCTAAGCAATCTTCTCTGTGTTTCTGACTTCCTCACAGATCTATGGAAGGGAATTCCATTAAGTGATAGAGAGTGTGAAGATGTCAAAGTCAAGATCCACATATATATTAATGGTGGCTAAGGGAAATGCCAATTCAAAATATTTCCTCATCTTATTGAAGAACTCCGTCTCCAAGCTCCTTTAGAGATTAAAATCATCTCCAGCATCAGGGAGTACTTCTTTCTTAGGTTACACATTGTAGTCTGCCAGAAATATAAAGCCAAGACCAGAAAATATCAAAGAACCCAACCAGTAAATGATCAAAAAGTTTGCAATTAGGGTGGATGAAAACCTAGGAAATGTGAAGACCCTTCGTAATTCTATGGCATCAGAAAATTAAATTTCTATAATAACAAATTACGATATAATGAGGTCACATTAGTGGAATAAGAGGCCCAGATGCCTCAATGATTTAATCTCTCTCTTCATGTAAGCTTGCATCGAATATTAATGAGTATTTTGATTGATAACATATTTAGTTCAAAATAGGTCTTTGAAGACAGCTGTAAGAGTATTAACATTTTAAAGATGCTGTGATAGAAATTCATTTTATTAAGTAGCTGATAAGAAAAAAAATCACTGTATAAACCTGCTAATGTCAGACATACCATTATGACCCATCTACTGCTATTGAGTAAAGAGACAGTAATGGATCTTTATGGGGCTATTCTTTGAACACTATAGAAGCTCATTTTCCTTATTGAAGAAAAAAACCAAGCGACACCAATGAAACAGGTACAGTAAAAGCATTAAAATTAAGAGAAGAGAATTTCAAGTAAAAGCTGCCTAAATATAAAATAGCTTTGCTGCCTCAGCTTTTGGTAAAATTGCAATGGCTTTGAGGACTTAGGAGTTATCTTAGTGAGGCTGAAACCTTACACTAGTGCTGTCCAATAGCAATGCAATGCAAGCCATAAATGCAAGCTATATATGTATTTTTAAAATTTCTAGAAGCCAAATTAAAACCGTAAAAAACCATGAAATTCATATGCTATTTAACCCAAACTATGCAAAATATGACCATTTCAACATATAATCAAATACACATTATTAATGATATAATATATATATATATATATTGTATTAAGCTTTCAAACCACATCCTGCTTCTTCTCCTGCCCCAGTGAATCCAGAACAAATCTAATTTCTCATTTGCATGGCAGTCTCTTTCACATTTTGCAAAAGGTCTTATTTGCTCACTAAGTCCTCTCTTTGACATGTTAAATATCCAAGTTCTAATAACTATTCTTGTTTTGCCTCTTCACACCTTCCTAGTTACTGTGCCCTGGACATCCTCCTGTTTTAACAAATGGCTTTCTAAAGTTTGATTCTCAGAATTGGTCTTAAGAATATAATGGGACTATGAGTCCTCCTTGCTCTACATTTACACTTCTATTAGTGTGACAAGCTATTAGATAAAGCTGATAGTTTACTAGATGGGGCAGTAGACTCCAAAAGTTCAGGATGAAACTGCCAATTTCCTCTGCCTGGAGATGCCATGATGCCAGGGTATATTTACTGTGAAGCTAATGAAGCTCTAGAGCTTCAAGGTCCTCTCTGGCATGGGCCCCTTTAAGGCCCTGGGTGAGCTTTAATAATGTGTTTACATGGTTATATGATTGTTTTAAACAAATGAGATTTTGTAAAACAATTTTACAAAAACAAGATACTTTACTGTACTTTACTACTCTGTCTTAACCTTTGCTTTCTTCCCCATGTTGGGAATAGCTGTAGACATTTTTGGAATTGAGCTAAGGATGGAGCTGAGTTGGGAATATATTTAGTTTGAATTCAGTGGGATAATTATGTGGTTTGTAGTCATTTATGTATAGTTATTTCAAGCTCGCTCAGTGCAGGAATAAGTTCCAGAAATCTTTCTGCTTTTCTCTGGGCCTACTTACCAGCATTAAAACATAATGGCAGGGTCTGAGGCTGTACTTTGATATAACAATATCCTATGGATCCCAGAGCCAGAAGTTGGTCTGTGGAAAGTTCTTTCAATCGTTCCTATTCAGTTGTAGTAAATGATTTTGTTTTTAATGACACTTGGTTAAAACAGAAGCTCTCTGTTATCAGATATATACTTCATAATATGGTATGTAAAATTGTTACAACATACACATTTTTCCTTTTTTGATGGACTTACACAACATAGAATTTATAAGATTTTCTGTGTTTTTAGGACAAACATGTGTAGCAGTGCTACAGGCAGTGAATAGATCTTTTATGAGAAAGTAACTTGGACAGGTATTTCTCCAATTTTACAACTGTCCTAAAAATTTATGTGATATTAAGTGTAATGAGTTGTGAAATCAAAGGAAACGTTCTATTCTAAAAATAATGAAAAACACGTTTTGACCAACCATATGTCAAGATTAAAATATCTTTCTATTCTCTCTAGAAAAATATTACAAAATCAATTATATAAATAAGTAATTAAAGAGTTTATAGCCGGAAAACTGTATTTTACAGGTATGTCAGATAATAAATTAATATAAATATTATGTTTTTTTCTGGATTTTGTGGTATTTGTGGTATTCTCAGCTTTGTAAAGTGCATTTGTGACTTTTTCATTCTCATTAAGTAATTATATTTAATATTTAATAATTATTTCATAAATAATCATTACTTGATGAATAGTGAATATTTTTCTATTTGTAAGTTTCTGTTCTGTAATAGTGTTGCTTTTCCACATTTCTATGTCTATCAAACTTCTAATGTTATTTTTCACAGAATTAAAAATACTGTCCAATTTAATGATATTGGTTCTTCTAATCCATGAGCATGGGATGTTTTTCCATTTATTTGTGTTGCCTATGATTTCTTTGAGAAGTGTTTTGTAGCTCTCCTTATAGAGATCTTTTATCCCCTTGGTTAGTTGTAGTCCTAGGTACTTCTTTTTTTGTGGCTATTGTAGATGGGATTGATGTTCTTGATTTGGCTCTCAGCTAGCATATTATTGGTGTATAGAAATGCGACTCATTTTTGTATTTGATATTGTATCCTGAAACTTTACTGAAGTTGCTTATCAGTTCTAGGAGACTTTTGGCAGAGTCGTTAGGGTTTTCTATGTATAGAATCCTATCATCCACAATGAGAGTTTGACTTCTTTTTCTATTTGGATGCCTTTTATATCTTTCTCTTGCCTGATTGCTCTGGCAAACACTTCCAATACTATGTTGAGTAGAAGTGGTGAAAGTGGGCATCCTTGCCTTGATCCAGTTCTCAAGGGGAATGGTTCCAGCTTTTGCTCGTTTAGTATGATGTTGGCTGTGGGTTTGTCATAGATTGCTCTTATTATTTTGAGGTATGTTCCTTTGATGCCTAGAGTGTTGATGGTATTTTTTTTAATTCATGACAGGATGTTGGATTTATTGAAAACTTTTTCTGCATCTATTGAGATGATCATATGGTTTTTGTTTTTAATTCTGTTTATGGAGTGAATCATGCTTATTGATTTGTGTGTGTTGAACCAACCTTGAATCTCTAGAATAAAGCCTACTTAATTGTGGCAAATTAACTTTTTGATGTGCTGCTAGATTTGGTTCACTTGTATTTTGTTGATATTTTTGTCTGTGTTCATCAGGCATATTGGCCTGAATTTTTCTTCTTTTGTGTGTGTCTCTGGCAGATTTTGGTATCAGGCTAATGCTAGCTCTGTCGGACGAGTCAGGGAGGAGGAGCCCCCTCCTTGATATTTTGAAATAGTTTCCAAAAAGAATTATATTTCTGGCAGAATTCAGCTGTGAATTCATCTGGTCCAGGGCTCTTTTTTTTGGTTGGTAGGTTTTTTATTACTGCTTAAATTTTGGAACTTATTATTGGTCTGTTCAGGTTTTCACTTTCTTCTTGGTTCAATACTGGGAGGATGTGTGTTGACAGGAATTTATCCATTTCCTCTATATATCCTAATTTGTGTGCATAGAGGTGTTCATAACAGTCTCTGAGGATCTTTTGTATTTCTGTGGGATCAGTTGCAATGTCATCTTTGTCATTTCTGATTGTGTTCATTTGGATCTTTTTTTTTTTTTGTTAATCTAGCTAGCAGTCTATCAATCTCGTTTATTCTTTCAAGAAACCAACTCTTGGCTCTTGGTTTCATGAATATTTTTTCTTTTCTTTCTTTTTTTTTTTGAGATGGGGTTGCCCAGGCTAAACTGTTGCCCAGGCTAAACTGCAGTGGTGTAATCTCGGCTCACTGCAACCTCTGCCTCCCAGGTTCAAGCAATTTTCCTGCCTCAGCCTTCTGAGTAGCTGAGATTACAGGCACACACTACTATGCCTAGCTAATTTTATTTGTCTTTTTAGTAGAGACAGGGTTTTGCCATGTTGGCGAGGCTGGTCTTGAACCCCTGACCTCAACTGATCCACCCACCTTGGCCTCCCAAAGTGCTGGGATTATAGGTGTGAGCCACTGTGCTTGGCTCATGGATCTTGTGAATGGATTTTTGCATCTCAGTTTCATTCAGTCTTTCCTAATTTTAGTTATTTCTTTTGTTCTGTTAGCTTTGGAGTTGATTTGTTCTTTTTCTCTAGTTCCTCTAGGTATGATGTGAGATTGTTGATTTGAGATCTTTCTAATTTCTTGATGAATGTGTTTAGTACTATAAACTTTCCTCTTAACACTGCTTTAGCTGCATCCCAAAGATTTTGGTAAGTTGTGTCTCTATTTTTATTAATTGCAAAGTTTTTTTTTAATTTCTGCCTCAATTTCATTGTTCATCAAAGAGTTCCTCAGAAGCAAGTTGTTTAATTTCCAAGTATTTGTGTAGTTTTGAGAGATCTTCTTGGCATTGACTTCTACTTTTATTCACTGTGGTCCAAGAATGTGCTTTGGGTGATTTCAGTTGTTTTGAATTTATTGAGACTTGTTTTATAATTGAGAATGTGGTCAACCTTAGAATATATTCTGTGTGCAGGTGAGAAGAATGTATATCCTGTGGTTGTTGGGTGTAGATGTCTATTAGGTCCAGTTGGTCTAGTGTTGAATTTTAGTCCAGAATTTCTTTGTTAATTTTCTGCCTCAATAATCTGTCTAACACTGTCAGTGGGGTGTTGAAGTCTCTCATTATTATTGTGTGACTGTCTAAGTGTTTGCATAGGTCAAGACAAACTTGTTTTTATGAATCTGGGTGCTCCAGTGTTTGATATGTATATATTTAGGATAGTTAAGTCTTCATGTTGAATTGAAATCTTTATCATTATGTAATGTCTTTCTGTGTCCTACTTGATTGTTATTGGTTTAAAGTCTGTTTTATCTATTATAAGAATTGTGACTCCTGCTCTCTTTTGTTGCCTGCTTGCGTGGTAGATCTTTCTTCATCTTTTTACTTTGAGCCTGTGAGTATCATTACATGTGAAATAGGTCTCTTAATGATAGCAGGCAGTTGGATCTTGTCTTTTTATTCAGCTTTCCCCTCTATTTCTTTTAAGTAGAGGATTTACATTCAGGGTTAGTATTGATATGTGAGTTTTTGATCCTGTCATCATGTTGTTAGCTGGTTGTTTTGTAGACTCAATTGTGTAGTTGCTTTATTGTGTTTGTGGGCTATGGAAAACCAAGATCAAGTATCACTTCCTTTTAAAATGACTTTTTGAATCCTTAATCAGTTGAAAGCCACTTTAGAATTGTGCAGTACTTAGTTTTTACCTCTTAGAACCATTATCAAAATTTGCCGTTTCTCCTTCTTTCTTAGTGTCCTGCAATTATTAGTATAATGATGCATTTTTTTTTTTAAATCAAAGAAAAGATCTGATATAGAAGGCACTGAGACTTAGAGGCTTATACATGTAACTGGGCTTCCAGGGACAAACTCAAGAGTGTAGTTTTAGGTAGGCAATGGTCTAGAGAAACTGCCAGTGCCAAGGAAGTCTAAGAGGTATCCTGATCCTGATAGGTAGGTGGATTTCCAGGACACTAAATCTGTGCTGGTAATAACAGTGAGCCAAGCAGATGGTCATTATCAAGGGGATTTGTAACAACAGCCCAGTGGCAGAGTTAGAATTTAGGAATAGCAATCATTCTCTCAAAATACAGAAATATTCACAGCCAGACATAAGCCTTAGAGAAATTGCATACAGGCAAGAACTCTAGGGCCTTAATCACTGTACCTAGAGGTAGCCTAATTCCTGGGGAGTAGTTATAGCCACAGCACCAGGTGGGTTGACTTGATCCTCATCTAGACTCTTTGAGCTTTGCCTAAGTAGAAGGAGGGTAAGAGCAGAACCTGGAGTGAGATGGAGCCTGCTGTTAGGAGTTGAGGGGGCAGAGCCTGGAGGAGGGCAGTGTGGTTGAGGAGTATGCCAGAAAACTGCAGTATTCCTTGAAGGCATGGGCTACGGGTTCACCTCACTGTAAATATTCTTAGACAATGCACATTGTAGATGCTTGATAATTGCAAAAAAAAATAAAGAAAAAAAAGAAAAAAAGAAAAAGATTGCTCTAGATCCTAGACCTTTAATTCTGTAGTTACTCCAGAGCTTGTCATTGTCTTTTCTAATATGTGGCTCCCCTAAATCAACAACTCTGGTGTATGACAGTGGAAATTTTTACTTTTCTTGATCTAGTGGCTACACTTTATAAATGCCATCTAAGACTTTCTCATAGCATTTTGTGACAGATATGTTCGTTTAATAAACATTAGTACCTAATAAGCTTGTAGCCAACTTGACTTTTAAGATTTTTTATAAGGCCTAATTTCAAATTTGGTTCTCCTGTCCTAAACATGAAACTGGTTATTCAACCAAAATATAGGATTTTATGTTTATATAAGTTAAATTTTATCTTAAAGGCTTTAGTTTGAACATTATAGAATATCAGGATAATTATAACATGAGTTATACATCCCTTCTAGAATTATGCCATGAAAAATGTTACTAAATTTTATTTGTTTTTAACTACTTATTACTTGAATAAACTTATATAAGTTTTTCTATACATGCAAGCCCTTGTGTGTGTGAGTATGTGTTTTTGGTACATTTTTTATGCAAAGAATTTTGATCAATGTTCTTTATATTTACTTAAACAAGAGATATAATTTTTTTTTTTTTGAGATGGAGTCTTGCTCTGTCCAGGCTCGAGTGCAGTGGCATGGCTCACTGCAACTTCCACCTCCCAGGTTCACGTGATTCTCCTACCTCAGTACCCTGAGTAGCTGGGATTACAGGTGCATGCTACCACACCCAGCTAGTTTTTCTATTGTTAGTAGAGACGGGGTTTTGCCATGTTGGCCAGACTGGTCTCAAACTCCTGACCTCAGGTGATCTGCCCGCCTCAGCCTCCCAAAGTGCTGGGATTACAGGCATGAACCACTGTACCAGGCCGATTTAATAAAATTTTTAGAAAAATAGAACCAAGAACAGATTTTCCTAAGCCTACTCAGTTATTTGGAAAATGTCATTCTTAGGATTAAATAAAAGAATATTTAACAAATTTTTTGGAATATGGAGGCCCTTCATTAATTTTAATTAAGTTGTAAGAACAACTGTTACAGATTTAATTTTGATTTTTAATTTTCAAAATATTTTATTTGGAAAAAAATTACAACAATAGAAATAAATGGTGTATATGTAATGCCAATATATCCCTTAACCAGATTTACCTATTGTTAATGTGTTATGCCATTTGCTTCAATATTTATCATCATTCTCTCTCTCTGATACTGTTATCAGTTTTAATAAAATTAACATTGACACAATAATTTTATCTAATCTAATGCCCATATTTCAATTTTGTTACATGCTTCAATAATGTTTTTTACTCATTTTTTCTGTTTAAGGATCTCATTTAGGATTAGGTATTGCATCTAATTGTTATTTCTTTAACCTACTTCAATTGGGAAGAATTTTGACAGCTTTTATTATATTTTTATAACATTGGCATTTTTCAAGAATTCAGTATCACTTCCTTCCTTTTAATACAATGTTCCTCATTTCAGGATGGTTGACGCTTCCTGAGGATTAAAATCAATATACACATTCCAGGTTGGAACAGAAGAAATGCAGTATTCCTCTGAGGACATCACTTCTGGAGGTACATGTTGGATGCCCATCTGCTCCTCAATGGTGATATTAATTTGGATCAAAACAAGCATCACTGATTATCTCGTCCAGTTTATTATCGTATGGTTGTGATTATTTTCTCTTGCAACTGCAGAGTCTGAGGGAGAAACTTTAAGATTATGCAGATATTTCGGTTGGCCCTCATCAAATTTCCTCCCTACATTTTGCCCTCATTGGTAATGCTTGTTTGAAATGATATTTATCCTGATGGCACTAAATGGTGATTTTCTGCCTCCACCTTTCCCACTATATTTTCCTATAGGCTCTAGGGATTCTACTGTAGGTGAGAGCCCTCCCTTCTCCACTATTTATGTATTTATTCAAATAGTTGTTTAGTTATCTATTTGTTATTAGTACAGACTCATGGATTCCTGTGTTTTCAGCGATCTGTGATTAACTGCCGTCCGTATTTATTTTGGTGTTTAAATTGGCCTAGATTTAGCCAGTGGGAGCTCCTTTCCACTTGTAACAGACATCCATTGTTTTTGTAGTTGTTGGTTGTTTTAGTATTTACTTATCTGAGGAATAACAGCAAGTTCTAGGTTCATTTTGCTCCTACTTGTGTCGTTATGATATACATTGGTTTTTGTCCATGGTTCCTGGCTCATAACTCCCATAGTCCTTGTTACAGTCTTTTGTTACAATGTTGGGTGTGTTAAGCCTCAGAGGCAGGCCTCTACCTTTCTCCTGCCCTCCTTTTATCTGCTCCAAGGTAGGACTGGAGGTCTTAAGAACCTCCCATGAGAGAGTCCCACCCTATACCCTAGGGGGAGGAACGTTGATGTCATGAGGTCTCCACGGGGCGGCAGGGAACAAGAAAACTGGGTTGAGAGAGCTTCTGGGTAGCTCAACACATGGGGATTCCTGGAAGGTGGCTCACTCAGGGAAGTCATGGAAGCTCCCTGCCGCTTCCCCCATACCTCGCCCTATGCATCTCTTCATCTGTACCGTTTGCAATAGCCTCCATAATGAACCAGTAAATGTAAGTGTTTCCCTGAGTTTTATGAGCCCCTCCTGCAAATTAATCGAACCCAAAGAGGGGGTCATGGGAACCCCAACTTGAAGCCAGGTGGTCAGAAGTTCTGGAGGCCTACACTTGTGACTGGCATGTGTGGGGATCAGTCTTGGGGACTAGCCCTCAACCTGTGGGATCTGAAGCTATCTCTTGGTAGACAGTACTGGAACTGAATTTGAGGATACCTAGCTGGTGTCCACCGCTTGGTGTTTGTGAAAAACAATCCCACACATATGGTAACAGAAATCTTCTTCCTGTTGATGACAGTTATGGTGTGAGAGCAGAGGAGAAACAGTTAGAGTTTTCCCTACATACTACCCTACCACAGGCCTGGAGTCAGCCATATGTCTGAAGAGCTGTCTTTCTATTTGGTGGGGAATGGTACTAGAGACCAAGATGTTATTGATTTTTGATATAGATCAATTTCACCTTTGTAAACGAATTATTTCTGTAACCTTTTTTTTTTTCTCCTTATGAGAACCAGAATATCTCTCTAATGTAAGTCTATGGCAATTTCAGAATTACTGTCTGTAGCTTTGAGATTATATTAACAGGACCCTTTATTATTTTAGTGTGTATTTTACTCAGACCCAGTGATTTGAATTTATTTTCTATTGTTGGATACTCTTTATTAGATTATATATTTTAAATTTCAATATCTTCATTATAGTATACTTGTCTTTTTTGTCTTGAATGCATTATGTTTCATAATGGGAATGCAAACAAAATACCGTATGTATTAGGGTTCTTGAAAGGGATAGAACTGATAGGATACATGTATATATTAGTATGAAGGGGAGTTTATTAGGAGAATTGACTCACACGATCACAAGGTAAAGTCCCACAATAGGCTGTCTACAACCTGAGAAGCAAGGAAGCCAGTCCAAGTGCCAAAACCTCAAAAGTAGGGATGCCAACAGTGCAGCCTTCAGTCTGTGACTGAAGGCCCAAGAGTGCCTGGCAAATCACTGGTGTAAGTTCGAGTCCAAAAGCTGAAGAACTTGGAGTCTGATGTTTGAGATCAGGAAGCATACAGCACGGGAAAAAGATGAAGGCGAGGACTCAGCAAGTCTCCTCATTCCACTTTCTTCTACCTGTTTTATTCTAGCCACGCGGGCAGCTGGTTAGATGATATCCACTCAGATTGAGGGTGGGTTTGCCTCTCCTAGTCTACTGACTCAATGTTAATCTCCTTTGGCAACACCTTCACAGACACACCCAGCAACAATACTTTGTATCTTTCAATCCAATCAAGTTGACACTCAATATTAACAATCATGCCACATGATTTGATTAGTTTTTTATTTTGGGCATCCTTTTAATATTGAAATATAACACACATACAATAAAATGCCGAAAGTATATAACTGAATGAAATTTTACAAATTATATATACCTGTGCAACAACAATTTATATCAACATATAAATGTCAGGCCTCTGAGCCCAAGCTAAGCCATCATATCCCCTGTGACCTGCACGTACACATCCAGATGGCCGGTTCCTGCCTTAACTGATGATATTCCACCACAAAAGAAGTGAAAATGGCCTGTTCCTGCCTTAACTGATGACATTGTCTTGTGAAATTCCTTCTCCTGGCTCATCCTGGCTCTAAAGCTCCCCCACTGAGTACCTTGTGATCCCCACTCCTGCCCGCCAGAGAACAACCCCCCTTTTTCCTTTACCTACCCAAATCCTATAAAACGGCCCCACCCCATCTCCCTTCGCTGACTCTCTTTTCGGACTCAGCTCACCTGCATCCAGGTGAAATAAACAGCTTTATTGCTCACACAAAGCCTGTTTGGTGGTCTCTTCACATGGATGCGCATGAAAATAAACATTTACAAACAACCTCAAAGCTGCCCTTATGTACTCTGTTATTACTTTACTCAAAATGTTCAGGATTTCCGTTGACAATGTTTTTTACTTTTCATCATACAAATTTGTACTTCTCTGCTAAATTTATTTCTATTTCATTTTTTGATACTATTGTAAATAGAACTGTTTTCTAAATATTATTTTCAATTATTTAGTGCTAGTGTATAGAAGTACAATATGTTTTTGTGTATTAATCTTGTATCCTGAAACCTCAATAGACTCATTTATTACTTCTAGTCTTTGTTTTTATTGGTAGATTTCTTGGATTTTCTATATACAATATAATTTCATACTCATACTAGATAGTTTTACTTTTTCCTTTCTGATCTGGATGCTTTATTTATTTATTTATTTTACTTGTATATTTGCTTTGGCTAGCATTTCTAGTACAATGATATGTGGAAGTGGCAAACTAGCCATGTCTTGTTCCTTTTAGTCGGAAAGATTTCAGTCTTTAACCATTAATTGTGGCATTAGTTGTAGGTTTTCTGTAGATGCCTGTGTTAGTCTGTTCTCATGCTGCTAATAAAGACATACCTGAGACTGGGTAATTTATAAAGGAAACAGGTTTAATGGACTCACAGTTTCACATGGCTGGAGAAGCCTCACAATCATGGCTGAAGGAGGAACAAAGTCACAGCTTACATGGCAGCAGGAAAGAGGGCATGTGCAGACCTCCCCTTTATAAAACCGTCAGATCTCATGAGACTTATTCACTACCACAAAAACAGCATGGAAAAAGCCTGCCCCCATGATTCAATTACCTCCCACCTGGTTCCTCCCATGACACATGGGGCTTATTACAATTCGAGGTGAGATTTGCTTGGGGACACAGAGCCAAACCACATCAATGCCTTTTAACAAATTAAGGAAGTTTTGTTCCATTCCTAACTTGTTTAGGGTTTTTTATCATGAAAATGTGTTGGATTTTGTAAAATGCTTTGTCTGTGTCTATTGAGATGATCATGCGGTTTTTGTTCTTTATTCTATTAATATTATGTGTTACACTAATTTATTTTCATGTGTTTAACCAATCTCACATTTCTGGGATAAATCTCACTCGATTATGGTATATACTTCTATTTATATATTGCAAGATTTACATGTTATTGGGGATTTTTTTACATCTAAATTCATAGGGATGTTGTTCTGTAGTTTTCTTTTCTTGTAGTGTGTAGTCTGTTTTAGGTGTCAGGGACATACTAACCTCATGAAATGAGTTATGAAGTGTTTTCTCCCTTCTATATTTTGGAAGAGTTTGTTATGAGATAGTATTAATTATTCTTTAAATATTTGGTAGAATTCATCAGTAAATTCAACTTTCCTTTGTGGTAGACTTTTGATTTATTTTTTACATTATTGCTTTAATCTCTTTACCTGTTTTAGATCTATTCAGGCTCTCTACTTCTGTTTTGAATTTCAGTATGTGTAATTGGATTACAGCATTATTAAAGTTCTATATTTCATTATTGACCTTCTGTCTAGTTATTTTATCCATTATTGAAAATGTGGTGTTAAAGTCTTCTGCTACTGTTGCTGAAATGTTTATTTCTCCCGCCTTCAATTATGTTAGTTGTTACTTCATGTATTTTGTGATCTGCTGTAAGGTGCATATACATTTATAATTGTTGTGTTTTCTTGATTGATTGACCCTTTTATCATTATGTAATATCCTTTTTCTTTTTCTTTTTTCTTTTTTCTTTTTTTTTTTTTTGAGATGGAGTCTCGCTCTGTCACCCAGGCTGGAGTGCGGTGGCACGATCTCAGCTCACTGCAACTTCTGCCTCCTGGGTTCAAGCAATTCTCTTGCCTCAGCCTCCCGAGTAGCTGGGATTACAGGCATGCGCCACTAGGCCAGGCTAATTTTTGTATTTTTAGTAGAGACAGGGTTTCACCATGTTGGCCAGGATGGTCTTGATCTCTTGACCTCGTGATCCGCCTGTCTTGGCCTCCCAAAGTGCTGGGATTACAGGCGTGAGCCACCGCACCCGGCCCATAGAATATCCTTTTTCTATCTCTTGCAACAATTTTTGCCTTAAATTCTATTTTATCTGATTATAATATAGCTACTCCAACTCTGTTTTGATTTACTGTTCACAGGGAATGTTTTTTTTATCCTTTCACTTTCAATCTATTTGGTTCTTTAAATCTAAAGTGAGGTACAGACATCATATTTGCATCATTTTTAGAATCCATTCTGCTTTTTGAATGGACACTTTAACCTAATTTCATTACAGTAATTGCTGATGAGACAGAACCCAACTTGTACCACTTTGCTGTTTATATTCTATACATATTATGTCTTTTTGTGTGTGTGTTTAATTCCTCCATTACTACCTTCTTTTGTGTTGATATTTTCCAGTCTATTATTGTAATAACATTTTAATTCTTTTGTCATTTCTTTTACTATATAGTTTTGAGTTATTTTCCTAGGGATTACAATTAACATCTTAATTTATATCAACCCAGGTCAGATTCATGTCAGCCTAGTTTTTTTTTTTCTCTCTCTCTGTTATTTATTTATTTATTTTTTAAGAGTTGGAGTCTTCTTCTGTCACCCAGGCTGGAGTGCAGTGGCACAATTATAGCTCACTGCAGCCTCAAACTCCTGGGCTCAAGCAATCCTCCCACCTCAGCTTCCTGAGTAGCTGGGACTACACACATGTACCACTGCACCCAGCTAATTTTTATTTTTTGTAGAGACAGGGTTTTGTTATGTTGCCTAGGCTTGTCTTGGACTCCCAGACTCAACTGATCCTCTGCCTTGCCCTCCCAAAGTGCTGGGGTTACAGGTTTACTGTGTCTGGCCTAGTTTCAGCAGTATACAAAAATTTGCTCTTATATTGTTCTGTTCCTCTATCTTTGTATTATTATTGTAATAAGTTTCATCTTTATACACTATGTGCCTATAGGCACAGATTTATGATTTTTGGTATATGCAGTTGTCTTCTAAATCAGATAGGAGGAAAATATCACAAATAATAAATTTATACTAACTCATATTTACCTACTAAAAAACATTTATTGGTGCTCTCTATTTCTTCATGTGGATTTCTGTTACTCTTTAGTCTCTTTTCACAGCAGCCTAAGAAACTGCCTTTAGTATTTATTATAGGGTAGGTCAGCTAGCAATTGCTTCTTTCAGTTTTTGTTTATCTAAGAATGTCTAAATTTCTTTTTCATTTTTGAAAGATAGTTTTGCTATCCTGTTAACTAAGTTTTGCTTGGTTGACAGTCTTTTTCACACTTTTAACATACAGTTCCCACTGTGCTATGGCCGCCATGGTTTCTGGTTAGATAACAGCTATTGACCTTATTAAGAATTCCTTGTATGTAATCAATCACTTCTTTTTTTTTTTGCCACTTTCAAGATGATTTTTTTTGCCTTCCAATAGTTTGATTATGATGTGTCTAGTTGTAAATTTGCTTGTGTTTATTCTATTTGGAGTTTATTGAGGTTCTTACATATGTAGGGAATATCTTCAATCTTAGAAATTTGGGAAGCTTGTGTGGTCATTATTTCTTTAAATATATATATATATATATTTTTTTTTTAACCCTTTCTCTCATTTGTCTCCTTCTGTGACTCCCATTATGGATATGTTGTTATGCTTGGTAATGGCCAACAGGTATCTGAGACTCTGTTTATTTTTATTTCTTCTTTTTTTTTTCTGTTTCTCAGATTCGACCATCTTAATTGACCTATCTTCAAGTTCACTGATTCCTTCTTCTCCCTGCTCAAATCTGCTGTTGAGATCCTCTACTGATTTATAAAGTTTATTTATTATACCCCTTCAGAACTTCTATTTGGTTCTTTCTTCTCTTATTTCTATCTATTAATACTCCACATTTGGTCATATATTATTCTCATACTTTCCTTTAGTTGTTTAGTTCTTTGTTAATATTTAAAATAGCTGACTTAAAGTCTTTTCTAGTAAATCCAATATATGGTATTCTCTGGGAAGGTTTCTATTGACTTTTTCCCCCCTGCATATGGGCCATATTTTCTTCTTTCTTTGCATGTCTTATAACTATTTGTTAATACTAGACATTTAAAACTGTAGTGTGGTAACTCTGGAAATAGATTCTTCCCCCTCTTCAGAATTTGTTGCTGTGGTTGTTTGCTCTTCTTGCTGTTGTTACTGTTTGTTGTTTAGTGACTTATCTGAACTAATTCTGTAAAGTTTATATTCCTTGTGTATGGACACTGAATTCTCTGCTCTGCTTACCTTAGTAGTCAGCTAGCAGCTGGATAGAGATTTCATTAATTGCCTGGAACAAATACATCTTCCAGTCTTTGCTGAGGGGTTCTTTTCTTGGGTTGAAGAGTTTCTTGAACACTCAGCCAGATAGTTTAAAACTCTTTCTTAGCCCTCACTTTTTGCTTACAGAGAAACTTGTGCTTAGACAGCAGTGACAGCTTAGGACCTTCTGAGGTCTTTCCCAAGTATATATATGGTTCTGAGCCTGTTCACAACTCTATATTTTCACATAGCCTTCTAGATTCCCAAGTATGTGTTAAAGTTTATCAAAGTCCCTTTTGGACATCTCATTTCCAAGATTTTTCTTTTAACCTTTTTGTTAGACTATGGTTTGTGCCATCTTATTCACCACCTAAGATGCCACAACATTCAATTGTCTAATTGTTTTTAGAACATTCTCCTGGCAAGAAGGCTGTTCAAGTCAGGTCAAATTAAGACAACTTCGTGAGTGGGTTCTTTTACGGAACCACCAGAGATGACAAATTATAACCGTTCTCTGGGAATGCAACCTTGTACTACCTCCAATCTTTTTCTTCTTCCTCCATGGACTGTCAGACTACTGGTTTTTACCATGATTGTGAACTATTGATGTTCCAAGTTACAGCAGGACTGAAAAAAGGTATGAAGATAGGTAAGTTAAACTACAACAAAACTCACTTTCCTTATCAAGATATTGTTTTTTTCCTTGCATAAATATTCCCTGTTTTTGCTGCAAGTCTTTGATTAATTTCCAGAGTGCTGAAAAGTTGATTTCAACCATTTTTTTCTATAGTTCTTATTGCTTTTATACAGAAGAGGAATTTTACATGTTCTTACTGTCATTTTTTTTGCTGGCATCTCATTTTTTAAAAATAATAAATTTTATTTTTTAGAATAGGTTTAGGTTCATAGTGCCATTGAGCTGCAAGCATAGAGTTCCCATGTAACTCCTGCTTCCACATGTATACAACCTGCTCTACTATCAACATCTTACATCATAGTTTTACATTTATTGCAAGAGATGAACTTACATTGACACATTATTACAAAGTACATTAGGATTCACTTGTTGTTGGAAATTTTATGAATTTTTTGAAATTTATAATAACATGTATTTGTCATTGCAGTATAATACAGAATAATTTTACTCCCTAAAAATCAACTGTGCACCGTCCATTCATCTGTCAACTCCTCTTAACCTCTGGCAACCACTGATTTTTTTAGTGTCTCCATGGTTTTCCCTTTTCCAGAATGACATATAGCTGGAATCATACAGCATGTAGTCTTTCAAAATCGGCTTTTTAAACCTAGAAATATGCATTTAAGTTTCCCCTGAGTCTTTTTATAGCTTGATAGCTCATTTCTTTTTAGTGCTGAATAATATTCCATTGTCCAGCTGTACCACAGTTCGTTTCATTCATCTACTAAAGGACATCTTGGTTACTTCAATATTTTGGCAATTATGAATAAAGCTGCTATAAACAGCTATGCTCAATTTTTGGTGTGAACATATATTTTGGATTCATTTGCATAAATACCATGGAGCGTGATTTCTGGATCATATGGTAATGCTATGTTTAGTTTTGTAAAAAACTGGGAAAATGTTTTCCAAAGTGGCTATAGCATTTTGCATTTCCACCAGCAATGAAAGAGAGTTCCTGTTCCACATCCTTGCCAGCATTTGGTGTTGTCCGTATTTTGGATTTTAACCATCCTAGTAGGTATGCAGTTGTAGCTCGTTGTTTTAATCTGCAATTACCTGGTGACATATGTTGAACATCTTTTTATATGCTTACGTTCCATCTTTATATCTTCTTTGGTAAAGTGTCAATTCAGGTTTTTTACCCCTGTTTTAATTGGGTTGTAACATTTCTTATTGTTGAGTTTTAAGAGTACTTTGTATATTTTAGTTAAAAATCTTTTATTAGATGTTTCTTTTGTAAATATTTTCTCCCAGTCTGTGTCTTGCCTTCTCATTCTCTTGACATTTCTTTAACAGAATCAAAGTTTTCAATTTGAATGAAGTTCACTATATCAATTTTTTTTTTCATTTATTTTGCCTTTGATGTTTTACCTAAAAAGTCATCACCATACCGAAGGTCATCTAAGTTTTTTTCTGTTATTTTCTAGAAATTTAATAGTTCTAAAATTTTATATCTGGGTCTATAATGCATTTTGAGTTAATTTTTGTGACGGATGCAAGATCCGGGTCTAGATTCATTTTTTTTTTTTTTTTTTTTTTTGCATGTGGATGTCAGCATCATTGTTTTGAAAAGACTATCTTCTCTCCATTGTATTGCCTTTGCTCCTTTGTCAAACATTGGTTGATAATATTTATGTGGTTCTAATTCTGGGCCCTCTGTTCTATTCCATTAATTTATTTGTCTATCCCTTTGCCATAGCACACTGTTGATTATTGTAACTTTGGGGTAAGTTTTGAATTCAAGTAACATCCAGCATTTTTCTTCTCATTCATTATTGAATTGGCTATTCTGGGTCTTTTACTTCTTCATATAAACTTTAAAGTCAGTTTGCTTATATGTACAAAATAACCTGCTGAGATTTTGATTGGAATTTCATTACATCTATAGTTTGAGTTAGAAAGAACCAACATTTTGATAATATTGAGTCTTCCTATTCATGAACATAGAACATCCATTTATTTCATTCTTTTTATATATCTTTTATCAGAGTTTTGTAGTTTTCCATATATAGATCTCATACATATTTTGTTAGATTTAAAGCTAAGTATTTCATTTTTGGGGGGTGGTAATATAAATGGTAATGTGTTTTTAATTTCAAATCCCACGTGTTTTTTGCTGATATTTAGGAAAGTAATTGACTTTGTATACCAACCTTGTATCCTGCAACACTGCTATCATTGTTCATTAGTTCCAGGAGGCATTATTTATTTATTTATTTATTTATTTTTATTTTATTTTATTTTATTTTATACTTTAAGTTCTAGGGTACATGTGCACAATGTGCAGGTTTGTTACATAGGTATACATGTGCCATATTGGTTTGCTGCACCCAACTCATCGTTTACATTAGATATTTCTCCTAATGCTATCCCTCCCCCAGTCCCCCACCCCCCGACAGGCCTTGGTGTGTGATGTTCCTTGCCCTGTGTCCATGTGTTCTTATTGTTCAACTCCCACCTATGAGTGAGAACGTGCGGTGTTTGGTTTTCTGTCCTTGTGATAGCTTGCTTAGAATGATGGTTTCCAGCTTCATCCACGTCCTTGCAAAGGACATGAACTCGTCCTTTTTTATGGCTGCATATTATTCCATGGTGTATATGTGCCACATTTTCTTAATCCAGTCTATCATTGATGGACATTTGCATTGGTTCCAAGTCTTTGCTATTGTGAATAGTGTCACAATAAACATACGTGTGCATGTGTCTTTATAGTAGCATGATTTATAATCCTTTGGGTATATACCCAGTAATGGGATAGCTGGGTCAAATGGTATTTCTAGTTCTAGATCCTTGAGGAATCACCACACTGTCTTCCACAATGATTGAACTAATTTACACTTCCAACAGCAATGTAAAATCATGCCTATTTCACCACATCCTCACTAGCATCTGTTGTTTCCTGACTTTTTAATGATTGCCATTCTAACTGGAGTGAGATGGTATCTCATTATGGTTTTGATTTGCATTACTCTGATGACCAGTGATGATGACCATTTTTTCATATGTCTGTTGGCTGCATAAATGTCTTCTTTTGAGAAGTGTCTGTTCATATTGTTTGCCCACTTTTTGATGGGGTTGTTTGTTTTTTCTTGTAAATTTGTTTAAGTTCCTTGTAGATTTTTGATATTAGCCCTTTGTCAAATGGGTAGATTGCAAAGATTTTCTCCCATTCTGTAGGTTGACTGTTCACTTTGATGATGATAGTTTCTTTTGCTGTGCAAAAGCTCTTTAGTTTAATTAGATCCCATTTGTCAATTTTGTTTTTTGTTGCCACTGCTTTTGGTGTTTTTGTCATGAAGTCTTTTCCCATGCCTATGTCCTGAATGGTATTACCTGGGTTTTCTTCTAGGGTTTTTATGGTGTTAGGTCTGACATTTAAGTCTTTAATCCATTTTGAGTTAATTTTTGTATATGGTGTAAGGAAGGGATCCAGTTTCAGCTTTCTACATATGGCTTGCCAGTTTTCCCGGCACCATTTATTAAATAGGGAATCCTTTCCCCATTGCTTGTTTTTGTCAGGTTGGTCAAAGATCAGATGGTTGTAGATGTGTGGCATTATTTCTGAGGTCTCTGTTCTGTTCCGTTGGTCTATATATCTGTTTTGGTACCAGTACCATGCTTTTTTCGTTACTGTAGCCTCGTAGTATAGTTTGAAGTCAGGTAGCATGATGCCTCCAGCTTTGTTCTTTTGGCTTATGATTGTCTTGGCAATGTGGGCTGTTTTTTGGTTCCATATGAACTTTAAAGTAGTTTTTTCCAACTCTGTGAAGAAAGTCATTGGTAGCATGATGGGGATAGCATTTTATCTACAAGTTACCTTGGGCAGTATGGCCATTTTCACAATATTGATTCTCCCTATCCATGAGCATGGAATGTTCTTCCATTTGTTTGTGTCCTCTTTTATTTCATTGAGCACTGGTTTGTAGTTCTCCTTAAAGAGTCCTTCACATTGCTCGTAAGTTGGATTCCTAGGTATTTTATTCTCTTTGTAGTAACTGCGAATGGGAGTTCACTCATGGTTTGGCTCTCTATTTGTCTATTATTGGTGTATAGGAATGCTTGTGATTTTTGCACATTGACTTTGTATCCTGAGACTTTGCTGAATTTGCTTATCAGTGTAAGGAGATTTTGGACTGAGATCATGGGGTTTTCTAAATATACAATCATGTCATCTGAAAACAGAGACAATTTGACTTCCTCTTTTCCTAATTGAATACCCTGTATTTCTTTTTCTTGCTTGATTGCCCTAGCCAGAACTTCCAACACTATGTTGAATAGGAGTGGTGAGAGAGGGCATCCTTGTCTTGTGTCAGTTTTCAAAGGGATGCTTCCAGTTTTTGCCCATTCAGTATGATACTGGCTGTGGGTTTGTCATAAATAGCTCTTATTATTTTGAGATACATTCCATCAATACCTAGTTTATTGAGATTTTTTAGCATGAAGCACTGATGAATTTTGTCAAAGGCCTTTTCTGCATCTATTGAGATAATCATCTGGTTTTTGTCATTGGTTTTGTTTATGTCATGGATTACGTTTATTGATTTGCGTATGTTGAACCAGCCTTGCATCCCAGGGATGAAGCTGACTTGATTGTGATGGATAAGCTTTTTGGTATGCTGCTGAATTTGGTTTGCCAGTATTTTATTGAGGATTTTCACATCTATGTTCATCAGGGATCTTGGCCTAAAATTCTTTTTTTGCTGTGTCTCTACCAGGCTTTGGTATCAGGATGATGCTGGCCTCATAAAATGAGTTAGGGAGGATTCCCTCTTTTTTGATTGATTGAAATAATTTCAGAAGGAATGGTACCAGCTCCTCTTTGTACCTCTGGTAGAATTTGGCTGTGAATCCTTCTGGTCCTGGGCTTTTTTTGGTTGGTAGGCTATTAATTATTGCCTCAATTTCAGAACCTGTTATTGGTCTATTCAGAGATTCAACTTTTTCCTGGTTTAGTCTTGGAAGGTGTATATGTCCAGGAATTTATCCATTTCTTCTAGATTTTCTAATTTATTTGTGTAGAAGTGTTTATAGTATTCTCTCATGGTAGTTTGTATTTCTGTGGGATCGGTGGTGATATCCCCTTTATCATTTTTTATTGCATCTATTTGATTCTTCTCTCTTTTCTTCTTTATTGGTCTTGCTAGCAGTCTATCTATTTTGTTGATCTTTTCAAAAAACCAGCTCCTGGATTCATTGATTTTTTGAAGTTTTTTTTATGTCTCTATCTCCTTCAGTTCTGCTCTGATCTTCGTTATTTCTTGTCTTCTGCTAGCTTTTGAATGTGTTTGCTCTTGCTTCTCTATTTCTTTTAATTGTGATGTTAAAGTGTCGATTTGAGATCTTTCCTGCTTTCTCTTGCGGACATTTTTTAGTGCTATAAATTTCCCTCTATACACTGCTATAAATGTGTCCCAGAAATTCTGGTACCTTGTGTCTTTGTTCTCATTGGTTTCAAAGAACATCTATATTTCTGCTTTCATTTTGTTGCTTACCCAGTAGTCATTCAGAAGCAGGTTGTTCAGTTTTCATGGAGTTGTGTGGTTTTGAGTGAGTTTCTTAATCCTGAGTTCTAATTTGATTGCACTGTGGTCTGAGAGACAGTTTGTTGTGATTTCTGTTCTTTTACATTTGCTGAGGAGTGTTTTACTTTCAATTATGTGATCAATTTTAGAATAAGTGCAAGGTGGTGCTGAGAAGAATGTATATTCTTTTGATTTGGGGTGGAGAGTTCTGCAGATGTCTATTAGGTCTGCTTGGTGCAGAGCTGAGTTTGAGTCCTCGATATCCTTGTGAACCTTCTGTCTCGTTGATCTGTCCATACTGACAGTGATGTGTGAAAATCTCCCATTATTATTGTGTGGGAGTCTAAGTCTCTTTGTAGGTCTCTAAGGACTTGCGTTATGAATCTGGGTGCTCCCGTATTGGGTGCACACATGTTTAGGATAGTTAGCCTTTCTTGTTGAATCGGTCCATTTACCGTTATGTAGTGGCCTTCTTTGTCTCTTTTGATCTTTGTTGGTTTAAAGTCTGTTTTATCAGCGACTAGGATTGCAACCCCTGCTTTTTTTTGCTTTCCATTTGCTTGGTAGATCTTCCTCCATCCCTTTATTTTGAGCCTGTGTGCATCTTTGAACGTGAGATGGGTCTCCTGAATACAGCACACTGGGTCTTGACTCTTTATCCAATTTGCCAGTCTTTTAATTGGGGCATTTAGCCCATTTACTTTTAAGGTTAATATTGTTATGTTTGAATTTGATCCTGTCATTATGATGTTAGCTGGTTATTTTGCCTGTTAATTGATGCAGTTTCCTCATAGCATCAATGGTCTTTACAGTTTGGAATGTTTTTGCAGTGGCTGGTACCGGTTGTTCCTTTCCATGTTTAGTGCTTTTTTTCAGGAGCTCTTGTAAGGCAGTCCTGGTGGTGACAAAATCTCTCAGCATTTGCTTGTCTATAAAGGATTTTATTTCTCCTTCATTTATGAAGCTTAATTTGGCTGGATATGAAATTCTGGGTTGAAAATTCTTTTCTTTAAGACCGTTAAATAATGGCCTCCACTCTCTTCTGGCTTGTAGGGTTTCTGCGAAGAGATCCACTGTTAGTCTGATGGGCTTCCCTTTGTGGGTAACCCAACCTTTCTCTCTGGCTGCCCTTAATATTTTTTCCTTCATTTCAACTTTGGTGAATCTGATAATTATGTATCTTGGGGTTGCTCTTCTCAAGGAGTATCTTTGTGGTGTTCTCTGTATTTCTTGAATTTGAATGTTGACCTGCCTTGCTAGGTTAGGGAAGTTCCCCTGGATAATATCCTGAAGAGTGTTTTCTAATTTGGTTCTACTCTCCCCATCACTTTCTGGTACACCAATCAAACATAGATTTGTTTTTCTCACATAGTCCCATATTTCTTGGAGGCTTTGTTCATTTCTTTTCACTCTTTTTTCTCTAATCTTGTCTTCTCGCTTTATTTCATTAATTTGATCTTCAATCACTGATATCCTTTCTTCCACTTGATCGAATTGGCTATTCAAGCTTGTGCATGCGTCACGAAGTTCTCCTGCCATGTTTTTCAGCTCCGTCAGGTCATTTAAAGTCTTCTCTACACTGTTTATTCTAGTTAGCCATTCATCTAATCTTTTTTCAAGGTTTTTAGCTTCCTTGCGATGTGTTGGAACATGCTCCTTTAGCTTGGAAAAGTTTGTTATTACCAACCTTCTGAAGCCTACTTCTGTCAACCTATCAAACTTGTTCTCCAACCAGTTTTGTTCCCTTGCTGGCAAGGAGCTGCTATCCTTTGGGGGAGAAGAGGCACTCTGTTTTTTGGAATTTTCAGTTTTTCTGTTCTGGCTTCTCCCCATCTTTGTGGTTTTATCTACCTTTGGTCTTTGATGTTGGTGACCTACAGGTGGGGTTTTGGTGTGGATGTTCCTTTCGTTGATGTTGATGCTATTCCTTCCTGTTTGTTAGTTTTCCTTCTAACAGTCAGACCCCTCAGCTGCAGGTCTGTTGGAGTTTGCTGGAAGTCCACTCCAGACCCTGTTTACCTGGGTATCACCAGTGGAGGCTGCAGAACAGCAAATATTGCTGCCTGATTCTTCCTCTGGAAGCTTTGTCCCAGAGGGGCACCCACGTGTTTGAGATATCTGCCGGCCCCTACTGGGAGATGTTTCCTAGTCAGGCTACACAGGGATCAGGGACCCGCTTGAGGAGGCAGCTTGTCCATTCTTGGAGCTCCAATACTGTGCTGAGAGAACCACTCCTTTCTTCAGAGCTGTCAGACAGGGACGTTTAAGTCTGCAGAAGCTGTCTGCTGCCTTTTGTTCAGATATTCCCTGTCCCCAGAAGTGGAATCTACAGAGGCAGTAGGCCTTGCTGAGTTGCAGTGGGCTCCCCATAGTTCATGCTTCCCGGCCACTTTGTTTACACTGTGAGCTACTCAAGCCTCAGCAATGGCGGATGCCCCTCCCCCGTCAAGCTGCAGCTTTGCAGGTTGATCTCAGACTGCTGTACTAGCAGTGAGCAAGGCTCCGTAGGCGTGGGATCCACTGAGCCAGACACGGGAGAGTAACTCCTGGTCTGCTGGATGCTAAGACCATGGGAAAAGTGCAGTATTTGGTCAGGATTGTACTGTTTCTCCAGGTACAGTCTGTCAGGGCTTCCCTTGGCTAGGAAAGGGAAATCCCCTGACCCCTTGCTCTTCCCGAGTGAGGCAACACCTCACCATGCTTCAGCTTGCCCTCTGTGGGCTGCACCCACTGTCCAACCAGTCCCAGTGAGATGAAGCAGATACCTCAGTTGGAAATGCAGAAATCACCCGTCTTCTTCATCAGTCTCGCTGGGAGCTGCAGACTGGAGCTGTTCCTATTCAGCCATCTTGGAAGCACTCCCATCATGTGGTTTTAATTAACATTTTTCTTCTGGCAGGGCCGCATGTGGTGGCTCATGCCTGTAATCCCAGCAATTGAGAAGCTGAGGTGAGTGGATCACTTGAGGCCAGGTGTTTGAGACCAGCCTGGCCAACATGACAAAACCCCATCTCTACTAAAAATGTAAAAACTAGCCAGGCATCGTGGAGCACACCATGGTAATCCCAGCTACTTGAGAAGCTGAAACATGAGAATTGCTTGAACCTAGGAGGCAGAGTTTGCAGTGAGCCAAGATTGCACTACTACACTCTAGCCCAAGCAACACAGTGAAACTCTGTCTCAAAAAAAAATTAATATTTTTCTTATTGCTATTAATGTGTCAGGCCTCTGAGCCCAAGCTAAGCTATCATATCCCCTGTGACCTGCTTGTATACACCCAGATGGCCTGAAGCAACTGAAGATCCACAAAAGAAGTGAAAATAACCAGGTCCTGCCTTAACTGATGACATTCCACCATTTTGATTTGTTCCTGCCCCACCCTAATTGATCAATTGACTTTCTGACAATACACCCTCCCCACCCTTAAAAGGTACTTTGTAATATTCTCCCCCACCCTTAAGAAGGTACTTTGTAATATTCTCCCCACCCTTGAGAATGTACTTTGTAAGAAGATCTACCCCCTGCACACAAAAAATTGCTCCTAACTCCACCACCTATCCCAAACCTATAGGAACTAATGATAATTCCACCACCCTTTGCTGACTCCTTTTTTGGACTCAGCCCACCTACACCCAGGTGAAATAGCCTTGCTGCTCACACAAAGCCTGTTGGTGGTCTCTTCACATGGACATGCGTGACATTATGAACCATTTGTATCTCCTTTTTAAATAAAATGGCTGTTGTAGTTTTTTGCATTAAAGAAATTGCATTACCTCTTTTTTTTCTTAGTTACTGATTTGTAGGAGTACTTAATATATTCTGGTTATGAGTCCCTTGTTTGGTATTTGTATTGCAAATATCTTCTCTTACAATGTACTTCATCTTTTTACACTCTTTGTGGTATCTTTGATGCAAAAAGATGTTAAATAAAAAAGAAATTTATAAATATGGGTCTTAGTATTTTTTTGGATCCTCTTTCAGAACCTTTGCTTACCTTAGTGTTATCAAGATAATATCTTGTGTTTTTATCTAGAATATTTTTCTTATTACCTTTCTCATTTAGAACTACTAATCTGGAATTCATTTTTTTATTTGGTAAAATATGAGATAGGGCCAATCTTAATTTCTTCCCGTATAGATATAAAATTGACACAGCATCATTTATTGAAAAGACTATTCTTTCCTCATTGCATTGTTGAGATATTTTATCATAAATTGTCTTCCTATTTATGAACATAGAACATCTCTCTTTATTTAGTTATTTTTGTATGTAGTATATTGGTAGATGTAATTATATATTCTCTATTTTTTTCTGTTGTTCTATTTGTCTATCTTTGTGCCATTACCACAAATGGTTTAGTTACTGTAGCTTTATAATGAGTCTAGCTTTATGGTAATATAAAAGTCTTCCAACTTTGTTCTGATTCAAGAATATTTTTGCTATAGTTAGGCTTTTGCATTTCCATGAAGATTTTGAAGCAGCTTGTCAATTTCCAAATAAAGATTCCTCTGGGTTTTTCACTGGGGTTTCATGAGATCTATGAATTAATTTGAGGAAATTGACATTTCTGTTATAGCAGTCTTCCAATCTGTGTCTATCCCATGACTAATGAGGTCTTATTTAATTTATCTCAGTGAAGTTTTATAGTTTTCTATGTAGATGTTTTACTTACATTTCATTAAATTTATTGTTAGATGTTTGATGATTTTGATGCTGATGTAAGTAATGATCACTTTTAAAAGTTCATTTTTATTACTGATATTCAGAAATACAGTTGATTTTTATTTATTGAACTATTATACAGTGACTTTTTAAATTAAATTTACTTATTCTTATAGTTTATCTGTATATTATTTTGGGTTTTCTACATATACAGTAATTTGTTATTGAATAGAGTTTTATTATTCTCTTTTTACTTGTTATGTTTTTGTTTCTTTTGCTTGCTATATTTTATAAATTAATTCCTCCAGACAATTATTAAACTGCAGTGATGGAAGATTTTATTCTCTCATTTTTGATTGCATAGAGAAAGTTTTCAACTTTTATCATTGTTATGATCTTTGGGTTTTTGCAAATGCATTTTTCACATTATATTTTCAGTTTCTAAAACTTTTTTTGTTTTTTTTAATTTAAGTTTAAAATTCGATGTAATTATTTTGCATTTAATTTTGTCAAATATTTTTAATGTATACTTTGAGGTTACCATATAGATTTTTGTTTATTCTATTGAAATGGTGTTTCTTACTGACTTATTTTATGATGTTAACCAACCTTGCATTTTTGGTATAAACCTCATTTTTTTCATGATACATTATGTTTCTTTTATATTGGTCTAATTTATTTGGTAACATAAATGTTTTGTATACATGTCTTTATAAGGAAGTTTGGCTTATGCTATTCCTGTTTTTTCATGTCTTTGACAGATTATGGTATCCAAGTTATGCTGTCCTCATAAAACATAGTAAATAGTATGGAGAACAAGGCTCTTGACCCCCGTAATCGTTCACAGAAAAATCAGTGGCATGCAGAAGATTGATTAATAGGAGAAAAGGCATACAAATTGATTTTGTATATATACATGGGAGCTTTCAGAATGAAAATCCAAGCCTCCAATCAAGTATAAAACCTTATATATCATTTTAAGACTACAGAAAAAGTGGGGGCTTGGAACTTGGTAAAGTAGGTTATGAGAGGGGGCAGAAAGGGAATTCTGTTGAGGGGCAATAAATGATTACTAGAGAGAAAAATTGGAAGGGGAACAGAAATTAACTTATAAATAGTTCTCTTTGGAATTTAAATGGCCCTTGGAGAAAGTCTTTATCTTAAAAAAGGGTCTGTTCAGCTCTGATTACATTTTTGGTCTTCTTTTTTGTAATGGATAATGAGATAACAAGGAGGGGAACAGGAACAATTCTTCTCCTTGGTGGGTCAGTACTATCTTTATGTAGATAGAATAAAAATTTCTTCTAGGGCTTGTGGATCTCTAAGGTTTTAATTCAGAATACTTATTATACAAGACAACCATATTTTGGGGTGAAATTGTTTGATTCCTTTCAATAGTGTTTCCTCATTTTTAATTTTCTGAATTATTGGAAAATTGGTATTTTTTTCCTTTCTTAGATTTTGGAAAATGTACCAATTAAGCCATTGAAGCCTGATTTTTTTTGGTAAAAAGTTTTCAAATTCTATATGTATATATATATATGTGTTTATATATATATATATATATTTTTTTAAAGTAAGGACAGTACTATTCAGATTTGCAAACCCCTGTTTTAGTTGACAATTTTAGTAAATTGTGTTTTCAAGGAATTTGTCTGTATTTTTTTTGACTCATGGCTATTTAAAAGTGTTTTAATTCTTTCAAATTTTAAAGTTATATATTATTATTGGTTTTTAGCTTAATTCTTTTGTTATTAGAGAACATACTCTATTTAACTTCAGTTCTTTACATTGATGCATCTTAAATTGATTTCTCAAACTCTCCATTTTCACTTAGTTTCAGACATTAACACACACATACACTCTTTTAGATAGTATTATAGAGAGATAAATCATAGAGAGGCCTACTTAGGAACACTCATGTTTATGAGGAGAAAGAGGACACAACTAACTGTAACAGCCTGATGGGTTCTTCTTGCTCACTGCCCAGAAAAGTCAGTGCACTGAGACCAGCAGGTTTTGCAGCAAAAAAGGGTTTAACTATTGCAAGGCCAGCCAAGCAGAAGGATGGGAGTCAATTCTGAAATCCACCTCCCCAGAACCTTGTAGACTAGTGTTTTTAAGAATACTTTGATGAGCAGGGGGCAAGGGAATGGGTGCTGATGACTGATTGGGGATAAAATCATAGAAGTGTCCAAAATGGTCTTTGAGCATGTGCTGAGTCCATTTCTGGGTGGGAGTTATGGGACTGGTTGAGCCAGTTTCCTGCTATGTGTCACAAGTCTGAGTGGCATCAGGTGGTCTGCCCAAATGCAAATGTCTGGAAAATGCCTCAAAAACCAGTCTTAGGTTGTGACAATAGTGATGTTATTTATGGGAGCAACTGGAGAGCTTAAAAATCTTGTGACTTCCAGAACAATGTCTGGTTATTGTTGAATGATACCTACATCTTAGCAGAATTCAGGCCCTGCACATAATCCTAAACTGTGGTCTTTCATTAGTCTTCCAAAGGCAGATTCAGTCCTTGGAGCGTAGTCAGTTTGGGGAGGGATTCTTATCATGCTTGGCTCAAAGTTAAATTATTAACTAAATCCCTTCCATGGTTAGCTTGGCCTACACCCAGGAATGAGCAAGGACGGTTAGCTTGTGAGGTTAGAAGCAAGATGGAGTCAGCTATGCTAGATTTCATTCACTGTCATAATTTTTGCAAAAGTCGTTTTATAAGGAGAAAATTAAAGATCAGTTGGGAGAAAGCACTTATCACTTCCAAAAAAGCTAAGAGATAAGAGCTTCAGAAAAGAGCACAGCCCTTTGCCCCAATAGATATGTATTAAGTGGTTAAAATATCACTCTTTCCCATAATAATAAGATATTTTAAAAAATTCTGTGGCTGAGGCAGCCTTCCTAGCCTGATGGAAGCCTTTTCGAAATCATATCTTACATCATAGTTCTCCAAACCATTAAAATCCGAATTGGCAGTGTGTTAAAAGTGTAGGGAATGAACAAACAGTGACTATAGAGATCACCTCTCTCTCTTTCAAAAGACAAAAGCAAAAATCAAAGAAACTAGCAAGGAAACAAACAAACAAAATATGTAGGAGGAAAACTATTATAAATCTTGGCTTAAAGGAGAAAATAAGACCAAACTACAGGGAAAATTCCTGGAGCATATAAAAACAGGAAATGGGCAAGGATAAGGAAAGCTCTAGTTTACAGGACAGACCAAGTGAACTTTTTTCTTAGGTTAAAGTCTTTAATGAGCTTTTCCCAAGCTTTTCCCAAAACTCACACATTTTCCCGTTTGAAGTCGTTAGCATATCACAGGCATGCCCCTTTTCTAGTATGTTAAATTGTGATAACATTTCAATAGAAGAAGTGGGAACCTGACCTGCTGTTTTTCACTTCTTTCCTCATTTACATACTTGAAGGTTCAGGAAATAAATTTAAGAAGCACATGGCCTTTTAATTTCCCTTTCCAAATTTCCAACATTTTCTGGTAGCTTAGGTACACTTTTTTAAAGAAACTGCAGTAGACTATATAAGATACACTTGGAGAATATGCCTAATGCTTTTTCTCAAGACTACTGGTTTGCTAGATTTTCACTTTGGGGGTTTGTTACATCTTAGAGGACAGAATTTGACCAGAGTGAGCTGTGTAACCACAGAACTCTGTTGGATTACAATAGTGAAGGCAGCATGTGATACCTCCTTGTCTGCTTTCTGGAGAGAATGGTCATGTTAGTGCTCAGGCTTTGGTTCTGCTAAGGGCCTTGGTGAGTTTGGTAGAAGATGAGTACCATCCCTTAATTAGTGTTAATATTTCAGAAGAAAGCAGAAGCTAGTCTGCCTGGAGGAACTTGGAAGATGAGAGTCGGGTTGGAGTATATGCTCTGGAGAGAGGAGATAAGAAACAGGAATGGAAGGAAAAAAATGATGGCAGGAGACTGATGTTTCTCATCCCAGCAAGCATATATATCTTGAGTAAATTCTTTAAAAACTGGTGAAGTATTTGAAATGAGGAGGTTTTTGTGGAAACTGAGAGAAGGGTTGAGCTGCATGCCCAGAGAGATGCATGGAAGAAAACAAGACAGACTACAAGAATGATACAAGTGAAGTTTCCATCAACCCCCAGAGTTTTGCAAGGAATCTTGAGGCAATTATCAGACATCCAGCGGCTGAGGAGTGGGCTGGGGCTCATGCCAAGTAAGCACTGGTCTCCAAGGGGCAAGGGGCTCCATCTGACATGTCTCACATTTATGTGACGTTTCCTATTTTCCTCCCCATTTCTTTTCTCTCTTCACTCTTTTAAGCTGACGATTTCTACATCTTTATCTTCAGCTGCATTTTTTCCTCCATGAACTTGATTCATATTTTCAACTATGTATAGGAGATCCATAATCAGACAAACTGCAGGCATATCAAGCTCACAAATTCACTAGTGTTTCCATTGTTTTCCTTAACTCTCAAATTTCAACTTTTTCCATATATAGTGCTTTATATTTTGTTTAATAGTAACATAGCCAACCCATGATACATTGGGTGCAGTGCACCCGTGGCTTCTAGTTAGGTTCGACCAATGAAAGGCAGGTAGGAGGTAAGAGGGCAGGGGGAGAGAGACAGTTGTGTTGCCCTGCCACTTCTGTGTTTTGGAATTGCTCTTCCTGGCAGTGGCTACCTCCACAACTGTATCTCTTGCTAAGGGTGACCTTTCCCACAGCTTCAGCTCTCGTCCAGCTTTGGTAAAAATATTTCTTCTTTTTGTTGTTTTAGGCCTAAGTAATGACTTCCTGCTGTTGCTTATTTCTGGGTATCTAAGTATCTCCTCTTATTTTCTTCAGTTTTGCCCCTAATGCTACATATAATCTCTTCATTAAATTCTCCTCAAATTCCCTGCCTAGCATGCTTTCTGTTTCCTGCCAAACCTCGACTCTTACAGTCGTCCTGGTGTCTCCCATATTCAAAACTGAGCGAACCCCTCTGGTTCCTGTAGCTCATGTTGCCTTCAACAGAAAATCTCTGCTTCAGCCCCAACTCCTTGGGATTCAACTCTGACTTTAGTCCCTTTAGAGTATCTTGGTTTAGGTTCTTTAACCCCAACAAGCAATTAAGGCATTTTAAAATGTGCAAACTTTTAACTAAAAAAGGTGTCTAGAATTTAAAGCCTTATCTCTGCAAGTTCCAACCAACTGCCTATCACTTTTCTTTCACTCACTCATTTATTTATTCTTTATAAATTGCATGAGGTCAAGAATTCACTCTCCCTGTTGTTGACTTTATTTCCATAGCCTGACAAAGTACTCATTACATTGTATGAACTTGATGAGTGTTTGTTAAATGAGTGAATGAATAAATGGATGAATGAATGAGATTTCCAGAAATAACTTTTGCCTGCCATATAGTGTGCATTTTAGCTCTGGGTTAGTGTGGTCAATTGTTTGCAAGGATGACTACAACACTTCTTGCTATCTCTGTGTGCGTGCCCCTTGCTGGGTGACTTTGCCAGTCCTCCCATGGTACAGTGGCATCTGTCTTCCCCTCATCTGTGCCTGGGCTAGGCCTCTGACTTTCTTTGACTATCAAAACTTGGTGGAAATGATGTAGTGTGAGGGAAGGCTGTCAGAGGACTTGCAATTTCACTCTAGGATAGCTGTAGGAAGGTTGTCTAGCTGACTGGAGGAAGAGAGGCCACGTGGAAGAGGACCAAGCAACCCCAGCTGACAGCCAGCACCTGAGTGAAGCTAGAATCTTGTAGCCTGCCAACCATTCTAGATGAATGGAGCCACAAGAGTGATCCCAAGTGAAGGCTCGAGAGAGGCCACCCAACCAACCCATGGAATCAAGTGACATAATAAATTGTTGTTTCTTTAGGCACATGACTTAAAAGATGACGTGACTTTAAAGATTAATAAATCAATATCTTTCCCTTTAAGGAACATATAATCTACTGGGAAAGACGTATCACATCCACTAATAATTCCCGAGTTTTGTTTGAGTAGATTATGGATACATTTGTAAAATCTTTTTCCTGGAGTTGTGAATAATTCTTGGCCGCTAGGAAAAGGGCATCTAACAAAATAAAATGAAGACAGAAAGACCTTGAAAAAAATTGCATTTGGACTAATACACATGAAATATTGGAAACAGGGGGAGATATACGTACATAAAGCCAGGAAATTGGAGCCATTTATTTCATGCATTATTTGGGAAGGAAGTATGAATTTAGTACTGTCCTAACCATCTCAGTTTTCCTCCATGGATGCATGCAAGAAGAATATATTTACACTGGGTTCTATACAGATATTATATATATTTCATATACAGGCTCTGACAGACTCAATTCAGAGTGAAGAGTAAGCTTTCAGATACTTTTCATTGCATTTATATTATAAACTCCATTTGGTGGGTGAATATCACTGTAAGCCTCAGCATTCATATGCTAATGTTATAAGTTGGAGTTGTCAAGAGAATTATGCACAGGCTTGAGTACATGTGTGTGTGAGTGAGTGATATTTGTGTTTGCCAAAGCAGCATGTGCTCCTAAAGGGAGAGTGTGTCTTATCTTACTAGCTGTCTGGTCTCAGTTTCTCTCTCTAATGTGCCAGGAAGAAAATGTCTTCATCACTGAATATTTTGGTGATGCACAGATTCCAGGATGCCTTCCAGTGGTATGAGACATCTGTGTGTGTGTGTGTGTGTGTGTGTGCGCTGTGTATGTCTATGAATGCTTTTGTGCGTGTGTGGGCATACACGTGTGTGTACATATATTTATTAGGAATAGGGTATTAGGATGATTTTTGCTTTTGCATTCTCATCATTTCATGCTATATTTGTAAACATTCTCTCAGATTTGAACTCTTTTGGCTGAATGATATTTATGAAACAATTCAACATTCCACAGACAGAAGGAAAATGCTCTGGGACTTCACAGTTAATACTTAAATTGATCCTATGTTTCTATAAGAACAATAACCTTATTTAATAAAGCCTTTTCTGTATATCTTAAATTTTCATATCCTTATAACAACAATAAGAAGAAGCAGAAGGATGGATTTTAACATAATTAGAAGGTAGAGTTTGAGCAGTGAGACCATAGGAGAGGGTGGGGGGAAGGTCAGTTCATGTGAAGCCAGGAATGCTTTACTAAAGTCTTGGATGTTATTCTCTGGGCAGTAGGCTGGTCACTGATGGATTATTAGCTAAGAGATAAGATGACTGAATTCAATATTTTGGAAGGTTTACTCAGGCAGGACTGTGGAGGAAAGAACTGTCTGAATGAAAGTAGCTGCTCTTTCTCACCAAGCCAAATGAGACATTTTATCCACAATCAAATATTTCTGAGCAAGTCCTTTAAAAACTAGAATGTGGAGCAATGTTTCTGAAAGTGTGATTCTGGGTCTACCTGCATCAGAATTACCCAGGGGATGCTTGCTGAAGAGGCTAATTTCTGGTTTCTATCAGACCTACTGAATTATTATCTTGGCAGATTGTTAATATTTCATTCTGACTTTGTTCAAACTGCTCTCTTGTCCAGAACATCCTCTCATCCTTCTTCTCCATCCATTAGGTTGAATACACATCCATTTTTTTTTTGTTTGTTTTAAACCTAGCTACAGTCTTGCTTCCTTCAGGGAGTCAGTCTTGAATCTGGGTAGAATTGACCACTTTCTCCATTGTGCTCCTACTGCCCCTTTTAATTATTTCTACAAAGAATCTGTAGTGACACATTAATGCGTCTATTTGTTCATGTTGTATTCTTCCCACTAGATATTTTAGGGAACAGTGTTGATGACATATGTCTTTGTTTCTCCTAAGCTTAGATGCTTCATAAACACAGTTGAATGAATATATGAATAAATGAAGGCTTCTTGGTCTTACCTACACCTCTAATCTTTCTCTGGCTAATTGAGTTTAATTTGACAAGTGTTTATGGAATGTTTATTTTGTGCCTATTTCCGTGCTTACTGCTAACGGAAGATGGTTTTCACTTGGTTCAATGTAGCACATCCAGTTGAAACTAATATGCTGTTGTTGTATGCCATCATGCTGTGGACAATTTCCAGGTGAAGAGATCAACATCAGCTCATGATAGCTCAGATGGCTAGGTGCACGATTTGGGATTTATAAATGGACCTTGAGGGTCCAGTAAGATTTGAAAAGGTGAGGAGAGACCATGACATTCATAGTCAATGATCAAGTAGGAATGTATATGGAAAGAGTACAAATTCACAATAAAAATGGAGGGTGAAAAAAGATTAGTAAATTGAAAACAGTGATAATATGTAAGTATGAACAATAAACAGACAATTCTTAAAGGAAAATAATTGGAATTCCTGACATCTAAGAAAATCATTCTGTTTTACAAAATGGAACAAATGGGATGTAAACAGTGGGAAGCAAAAAAAAAGCAAATGAAAATATTTAAATCCATGGATTTGTCTAAATGGCTTCAGGGCATCTTCTCTAAAGAATGAAGCTGTACATGACATGACATGACATGGGCACAATGGATGAGGTCACTGTGCCTATTTTCGATTTTTCTTGTGATAAATTGTGACTTCAAAATGGATCTGAAACCCTCAGCCCTGGCCCACTGGAACAAGTGAGGTCTGTCCTTCAGGTTACATCAGAGCTTGTAGTCCTGGGATTCCTCAGCAGGGCAGCTCTTTGGGGAGCTGGCACAGTCTATCTTGTAATGCAAAGTCACTCACTGGCCACCTCAGGAGCTGTTTAAAAGGTAGAGTGATGCCTAGTCTAGGTCCCAGTCACAGATCTTCAGACATGGCCAAACTCCTATTCTCCTTATGAGTTTTTGGAAAGTATGGTACTTTTATTAAGTGCATTTAAATTTCTTTATCTGTGACCAGCGTTTGGTGATAGCCTTCTGTTGGCCTTTGCCAGTGAGAACTTTGACCCCAAGAGTGAGTCAACAATGAGGTCTATTATTTTTTCCTGGGTAGCCTCATCTGTGACTTTGGTCTCTCCAGGCTTGTAATGGTAGCACCATCTGGTATGTGAAGCTGTCTGGGACCTTCTGCTTATGTGTTTCCGAAGAGGAGACACGAAGTCAATGGATACAAAAGGGCAGAAGAGTTGTGCAGAGAAGCAAATGCTAAGGCAGGTGCACTTGGCTGGTCAATGCCTAAAACCCAAAGAAAGTTGAACTGTGTATCACTAAGATATCAAACAAAAATGACACACATAAATTTAGAGAAAGAAGTATTGAGCAAACATGGCTTAAGGTTTGCGAATTATAGGACTAGATAAATAAGAACTAAATCACCACGACAACTTACAAGATTTCTGTCTCATGAAAGTTCTCAAAGATTCATTAGATTTTATTTCTCTGTGATGGCTGGCTCCATAAATTTTGGGCAAAAGCAGGATTGGGGATAAAGACCCACACCTATAGTCTATGAGTTTTGTGCCTACCTTGAAGACTGTTGATTCTGCCAGTTATACCTTGGAAGCTGTCATGAGTGTGGTTTTTTTGGATTCGGGAGGGGATTCTTTCAGAATGGCCATGTACAGATTTGAGAGTTGGAGGGGGTGTGGTTCAACCTCATGCTGCACCATTTTCCGAGGGAACTCCCTAGAATGACCTTCCTTAATATTTATTCTTCTCTAAAACTGGGATCTGGCTGACAAACTACATGAATTACTACATCTTTTTATTTGTGTGAAGCAGAGACAGGAAATTTATGGAATAGGAAGTGATAAATCAAAGACATGGGGCTGAATAAGAAATGGCTCTCTCAAACTTTTTTATTTGTTGATGCACCGGCAAAAAATGAACAGTCTAGAAAAGCGAAGACAGTAAAATACTGCTGAGTTCTTTCTCGAAACACACAACATAAATGTAATGCATTATATTCATTTATGCTCCTAGAAGGCACAATTTTTTTGAGTGCTTGAAAGAAAAGATGATTTGATACATAGGAAAAGAGTGCTAGAAGAAACTTAAAACATTTGCCGCTGGAACATCATTTCAAACCTGTCAGAAATGAGCGCAGGAAACAGGAAACTTCTGCCTTGACAATGTTTTTGGAAAAATGGGCCAACTAAACAAATATCATTTGAAGGCAGTAAGGAGCAAAACGCTCAGAAACACAATTTTATTTCCTTTTACAAATTCTTCCCCCAGAGTTTTTAGTCACTCACAAAACAGATGTCATTTTTGAAAATGCAGAATTGCAAAACACAAAAAAATCAGCATCCTTCAAGAATACTGTTGTGCTTTCTTCTTATTTGCTGGTAGAAAACATGTGTGTCTTGAATACCAATTATCTTTTCAGTTCAGTATTTTCTTGGGAGAACAAAAACTTTCTGGTACAGCTGCAGAGCAAAAACAAAATGGTATCAGAGAAGAGCAACTAGCACCTTGGAACCAGCTGTTTATGCTATTTTGTCATCATCTCTTTAACCCTCTGTGTCCTGAATAAGAGTGGGGAACAATCTGGAATATAATTGTGTTTGTGTGTGTGTGTGGGGGGGGTGTGTGTGTGTGTGTGTGTGGGTACATGCATGCATGCATGTGTGTTTAAAGCTTTCTCAGCTTCCATTGTATGCAGTGCTGTAGGAAGACAGACAAACCTGTGCTCCAGTTTCAGGTCTGCCACTTGTTAGTTGTGTGACATTGGGAGTTCTATTTAACATTTCTAAGTTTCACTTTTCTCACCTGTAAAATGACTGTAATGATGTTGACCTCACAGGGTTGTTATGAGAATTAAGACAATGCATGTTAAAGTACTTAGTGTACTACGTGCTACATAATAGGTGCTCAATGGAGGCTAGCTATTATGAGATTGCAATCTATTTGAGGTCAAGGTCTTATTTTTGTGTCCTGCTTGAGGTTCTTTTTACAGTGATAGGCACAAAAAATATTTGATATTCAGATAATTGTTCCTCTGAAGCATCCCATAAATATCCGAGCACCTACTGCATGTCAGCACTTTACTGTCCTATGGTAATTTTCCAATAAACCCGTATAATTGTGTCATTATTGCAGTTTCACCAGATAGGAAACTGACATGCAGAGAAATTGCTCAAGTTCAAGTCAATTAGTGGTAGAACGGGGGTTCAAATCCAGTCTTCACATTTTAAGTCTAGTATTCTTTCCAGAGAAACTTCCTAAAATGAAACAAAATAAAACAACCATAACAACAAGATAAAACTAAACCAATAGGGTTGAGGATATATTAGTGTATCATTGTATCATATTATGCACTCAGTGGAAAAGTCAGTCTGCAAAACCAGTGGAAGGCAGGTAGCCTCTGGGGCTCTGATTTAATCAAGAAGCCTCAGAGGTACAAATGTTCAAACGGGAGATTTACTAGGATCTGGAGGTATGGAGGCAGAGAATGCTTCCAATTGAAATTATAATTTCATCTTTCCAATCCACAGAAAGTGCATTAGCTCTAATTTATGTTATTCTTAGCCAGGCTCATCGACACCTTTGATGTTTTGCAGGGTTCCATTAGCTTTCAGAAAAGAAAATTTACAGGAAGCTACATCACATGTGGAACACATTTATTAACATATTGCTAAGAACTATAAACTTTTTAAGAAAAGCAATTTTTTATATAAAAGACTTTATTCCATGTCTTTTAGCTCCATGCAGACTAAGAGAGTCTTTAAAAAAGCAAAAGAGTAAAGTACAAAGTAATAAAGTAAGGTATTGTTATTTTTCTAGTGTGAATGATATTGGTGAAAAAAATGCTTTTTTCACAAGTTCCTTCAAAATAAAATCAATGGGGAAGAAACAGCAAAGAATAAACAAACTATTTACTTCCCATAAAGAGGAATATTTTTATATGAAATGTTGAGTCCCGGAACAAGAACAACATGATATTTGTCTCATTGCCTCTCTTCTCAGAAGGCATTTAAAAGTTTTTTTTGAAACAAGACCAGGGCAGCTTACTTTGGAATTGAGTTCACTGGTACCATCCACATGACGTTTGGAAGCTGAGGCTAAGACACCTCTGGGCTGCCTGGAATATGGCTGTCAGGGCTGCATGATGAAGACAGTGACTGTGAGGAAGAGGAGGCTGGGCTGTCAGGGACAGTGTCTAGCAGCCAGGCCAAAGCTGAGCTGGAGGAAGGCCCCAAAAGAACCCCCTCCACACCCCAGATTGGAATCATAGTCCTTTGCACAAGGGCCTCTTGCTGCTGGGTACTATGGGCCTTTTGTCTCCTAGATGTTTTCTCAGCCTACCCCCACCTCTCCAAGGAAAGCAAAATGAATTTGTATTCATTTTCTTTTCTGTTTTGTTCCAGCTAAGATGCTCAAAAGGGCTTACTTCTCTGTCTCTCTCAATTTTTTTTTCTAGGCAGGGTCTCACTCAGTCAGTCAGGCTGGAGTACAGTGGTAAAATAATAACTCACTGCAGCCTCAAACTCCTGGGCTCATCTCAGCCTCCCAAAGTGCTGGCATTACAGGTGTGAACCACTATGCCTTGCCAGAAGAGCTTCCTTTTTGCTTTCTGATAACTTTTTGGAGGGAAGCAGATATTTTAATTTTTCTAAAATTTGTATATTTGTTATCTTGGTATGCTCTAGGCCAAGCCACACTCTTTTTGTGTGTGGGGGTAATGGTGGGAAGCTAAACTGGCTGGAGTTAAACCCCATTCCGACTTTCTCTTTTGGAACATTTTTCCAGATTATAATTCGTCTTGGGAAATGGAGACCCATTGTAGATTTTGCCACTGATCTGGCTGCCCTAATATTGTGGTGGTGGAGTAGGCAGGGGCTGATCACATAATGTGGGACCAATGTCAGGTATAATAGTCACAGGTGAGGTTGGAAAATGAAGAGGTTCTTACTCTTCTCTCTTACTACAATGCCAGAAAGACACCACTTCTTTTTTTTTTTTTTGAGACGGAGTCTGGCTCTGTCGCCCAGGCTGGAGTGCAGTGGCGCCATCTCAGCTCACTGCAAGCTCTGCCTCCCAGGTTCACGCCATTCTCCTGCCTCAGCCTCCTGAGTAGCTGGGACTACAGGCGCCCGCCACGACGCCCGGCTAATTTTTTGTATTTTTAGTAGAGACGGGGTTTCACCATGTTAGCCAGGATGGTCTCGATCTCCTGACCTCGTGATCCGCCCGCCTCGGCCTCCCAAAGTGCTGGGATTACAGGCGTGAGCCACCGCGCCCGGCCAAGACACCACTTCTTAATGTTAAGGCTGCTCTTTATTCCAAAGTTCTTTTGGCCAGCCTATTGCCTGGTGAATTTTTGCCATGGTGAGCCATGAAAACTGCTGTTTCAAAAGTTGTAGGATATAAATAGAAACGCATTTATCTTTTAAGGTGACTAACCACCCTGGTCTGGCCAAAACTGAAGGGTTTCCTGAGACATGGGATGTTCAATTTTATAACCAGGATAGTCCCAGATAAACAGGGGCAATTGGTCACTCTATCTTAGGATGGCAGGGCATAGAGCATTGAACTGAGCATGAGAAGCCCTGGAATTAAGTATTGGCTGTTTATCCAGCCAGCTGTGTGGCCTCGGGTAACCTTTCAGAACTTCAATTTCCTCAGCTGCAAAATGAAAGTTCTGCCCTGTGGTCCATGGGGTTCCTTCCTGCTTCAATAGTCCATGATTTCAAGACTATTTACAGTGACTGCAAAGAGAGCAAAATTATAAATAGTTCATATAATGTCTTAAAAAGGGTGTTTCCAGCTTGGATAGAGACTCAGCCCACACTAGCAAACTGGCAATGCCTCTATCTCTGTTCCAAGCAGCCCTGTGCTACTGCATCATCCTGCAGTCATCTCTGAGAGTTCAGAGCAAGGGACCTCAGCCTCCTGCGCCCCTCTGTGCCCTGCTCTATGGAACTTTCCTGTGAGCTGGGCCTGCCATTCCCTGAGTCACCTGAGTTTAGCCTATCGTCACCTCCCATTTGGACTGACTTAACTTCTGTTTTCATGTTTTTAATAGTAATGCGCTACCTTAATTATATATTCTATAGTTAAAACTTTTCATTCATTAGATTAGTTTTTCTCTACAATTCCCAATTAATCTGACCTACTGAGGCTTTACTATGTCTAACTATAATAAGACATGTGGCTACACATTAAATTAGCACAAATCTTCTCATTGTGATAGAAAAATTACTGCACTTCTTAGCCACAGTCTTATTTATACTTCTGTTATCAGCTGTAATTTGTAAGTTTAAAACAAACTCATCTGCCATCATTCGTATCACAAATACCATGTTGGATTCTTACTTGATTTAAAATATTTAATTTCAACCGATACTTTGCATATTTTGAGGTAGCTTATACAATTAAATAATGTAAAACAGGATAATCAAGTATAAAATTATAACAGAGGCTGTCTATAGCAATAGATGAAGAAAAATCACTTGACTCTTCAAATACGATTATAATGTTTAATAACAGCTAATAATAGGAACCAACAGCAGATGAGTGCTTACTGTGCCCAGCACTGCTACTTCACATGAACTATATTATTGTTTCATAACAGGGCGCAAAGGAAACACTCTCATGTCTGATCAATGAAAACATATACATTATTAGATTATTAGAGAACAACTTTTTCCAGAATTAAATTAAAGGGACACTTTCATTACGCATATACTTTGTTAAAGCACATTAGATAACATGTGAAAACCTGTTTTTCCAATTATGAGTTTGCAAAAGCTGACAACAGTATTGAAAAGAGTTTTTGACCTATAAAAGCTTAGGCCATACCATAAAATTGTAATTTAGCAGAATATTGAATTTATCATCAAAGGCTGAATAATTTTCTTTTAGATAATCTGCATTAAAATAAGGAAGGAATTGAGTGAATGTCGAGTAGAGAGTTAGCATGCCCATTTAGATACTCTCTTCAACACCAGGTCTTAAGTCAACCATTGTGAGGTTCCAGGTCACAGTTACATCAAGATCAGTTTCTTCAGGCAGGTGTTCTTGCTTCTGTGGTTAACCTAGGACCATATATTTGATGTTACAAATGTGTAGAAAGCAAAGAGATATTTTTGTTTGGTTGCTTAAGAAGCCAGTTCTTATTTTCTCCTAGGCAGAGGTCCTATGTGCAACAAGGGCAGGGACAACGGGAATACCTGTAGGAACAGTAGTGGTTTTCCCAAAGAAAAGCTTCCCACACACTTGCACAAGTACTTGACACAGATCCTAGAATACTGTACCATACAGCCTGAAGGAATTCATCTTCGCGTGAAACAATCTTAAAAGCATTTGTTGCCAACAGACCATTTTGTCCGAGAAAGAAGTGTATCCTGACTAGCTGGACAGAACAAAATTAACTATAAAAAGCATTTCCTTATCTATTTGAAAGAACTGATGCATTGTGTGTGGAGTAACTTAAAATTGATGATGTTAATTGAAATATAATTAATTTGGGAAATGCCTTTCAGTTCAATGAATTTGCTTTTAGACTTACTGTTTGATACCTATTTGCATTTCCTGAAAGTAACTACAAAGTGGGTTGATTTTATATGATAATTAAAGCATGTCACCAGAATTTTTTTAAAAAAGTATATTCTCCTGTAACGTATGTGCATGGGGGAGAGGGCTAAGTCAGGTATTCACTGTATTTATTAGATATACCAAGTTGCTTGATGTAAAATTAATAAGACAGCGAATTAAGACACAACCATGGCTAACATTATTTATATGGGCGTTTAGATGTATATGAGAATACTCTTGTTGATTGTGATTTTAACTTTAATATCAAGGTACAATAGCCTCTAATATCATGACTATCCAAGGTTTGGTATCCATTGGCATTATTGTTCACAGTAGCAATAAAATCTCCAAATAATACTTACTATTTGCTGGGCATTGCATTAAAGCACATAAACTCATTTGATCTTATGTTCCCTAAATGGGGAAGGTACATCTTTTTATTATTATCCTCGCTTTATGGGAGGAGAAACTGAAGAGCAGAGAAATTGACACAGCTAGTACACAGAGAATACTGGATTCAAACCAGGGCAGCCTGACTCTGGAGTCTCTCTGCTCATAACTGATATAAAGTATTGCCGCAGTGATAGATTGGTGAATTTCATAAATGGTCTTAAATTACTTTGATTTGCTATTTCATGGAGATAAAATACTCCATAAAACTGATCACAGTGAGAAAATTATGCCTAAAATGCTCTTACTCCTAATAAAATTATTGCTTTTGGGAACAATTGTGGTCCTAAAATTTGTTTAAAATTAGTCTGCTATGTTATTTAGAAAAGAAAGTCTAGTAGTCTAGTGGGCCTATTGTTTTACATAAATAAAATATTTTTCTTTTGGAAGACAGGACAACTTTTATACTTTTCCCAAGAGAATTAGGCCTCTAGAGCTAATTAGAATCCATAATTTTGAAAAATTAGAGTTCCCTTAAAATAAACTCTTAAGAGATTTCACGATAAGAGACCTTCTCCTGGGGCCATATTTTCTAATTTTTTTTTTTTTTTTTTCTTGAGACGGGGTCTCACTCCTGTCACCCAGGCTGGAGTGCAGTGGTGCAATCTTGTTTCACTCTGCAACCTCGACTTCCCATGCTCAAGCAATCCTTCCACCTCAGCCTCTTGAGTAGCTGGGACCCAGGTGCACACTACCATGCCTGGCCAATTTTTTGTATTATTATTATTATTTTTTAATTTTAGTAGAGATGGGGTTTCGCCATGTTGCCCACGCTGGTCTTGAACTCCTGGGCTCAAGCGATACACTGGCCTCAGCCTCCCAAAATGCTGGGTTAGAGGCATGAGACACCATGCCCGGCCCATATTTTCCAATATTAGAGATTAATCAGACATTTTAGGGTAGATGGAGTTCCAGGCTCCCAGGTGGGCCAATTTCTGGAACTTACAAAATGCAGAGACCATGATGGCTGAGGAAAGTGACTTGTCCAGTCATTGATAAGAAGATAGAGACAAACACTTCCAGACTCTTTTCAGAAAAGTCATGCAATATCTCAGAACCTGCACTTAGTTTCTCCTCACAGCTGAGCCTCCAAACTCCCAATGGGGTCAATTATAATTATTTGCACTCTAGGAATTTTTTACTAAAATAAATTGTTGGTAAAAGGCTATTGTGGCAATATCAAATAAAATATACATTTCCTAGGCTTTAGACAGTTAGTATTATACCAAAATATACACTGGCAAATTCTTTTATTCCCCTCTCTCAAGTAATGGTGTAATAAAGTTGATCTAAGTCAATCTATGATATAAAGAAAAAAATGATCCCAAAAGACAGATGAGTGAAGTACTAGCAAATCAAGTAGAGTAGATTAATTTAAGAGTTGGAAAATTCTCACTTGATTCAAACTTCATATTTTTGTAATAAACAAGGTAATTTAAAATAAAAATTATTAGAAATGTTTTATGCCATCAAAAATTTCATTACCAAAGGCACTTTCTGTCTTGTCTATGCTCAACTCCCAGATGATTATATATGGATGTAAGTTTTGAGAGTCAGGTTAAGGCATTCTGATAGTCTAAGAGTCCAGAGTGATATTTATGAAACAGAAAGAAAGGCTGTTTCACATGCTGGGAATCAGAGACTGTGCTATGGTACTGCAAGGAAGCTGCATATTTCCTTCCATTATTTTATTGGAACAAGATCTATTAATTAATTCATTCAACAATATATAGTGACTTCCTACGATGTGCTGGGCACTTGACCTAAGATTTTATCTTTCGAAATGTCACAGATGTAGAAGAAATTAGTAGATAATAATAAGATAATTAAAAATGTAAATTATTAGATAGTTCTTCTGACATAAAGCAATTTCTTCTCTGTGTTCAATTGCAAAAAGAATAAAACATATTTGGCTATTTAGTTTTTTTTTTCTTTTCATCATCCCCAGCATATTTGCTAGTAGGAAAAAATTCCAAGTATTAATAACTTAGTTTTTAAAATTCATAACTGAAGACAATAAAGTAGCATACCTGAAAAGTTCATAGATGTCATTCTAGTCTCTATTGTGGAAGGACCCAGATAAAAGTGCAAATCTGGCTCTTTTTTTCCTACTTTAGTTTTTCATGTCATGGTGATCTTTTGACATGTGTCAAAAAGCCTCTCAGACCTTTACAAAATAGGTAGTATTTAAAAGTGCCTCACAGAAAGATTATTGTATGCAAAAGAACTTACTGTTTTTGCATTTATTTAATAAAAATATATTGTGCTTCATTTTATGTCAGTGTTATCTTAGGCAAAAAGTGTAAAGCAATGAAAAGGTCTATTTTGGTTTTCAGTGGGCTCACAATTCATTTGTTTATTAACTATGTGCCAGATACCTTTCTAGGTACAATCGAGTTGAAAGTCAGACATGAAAATGAAGTCTCTTGGTATGTAATGATGAAGTGCTGTAATAACAGAAATAAGTAATGTTGATGTATTGCAAAATCATAGAGAAAGAAAGCATCTACATTTGAAATTATCAATGTGACAAAGAAGAAAATGCTCACATTTCCAATTAAGTAGCCCAAACATTGGGGATAAATTGTTTGTGTCATAGCTCAATTCAGTTTTATTTTGATTAATTTTGGACTTTTGAATCTATATCATAAAGTTCTACTTAGAGTAAGAAAAAAAGCAATGAAAGCATCAGCTATTGGCTACTCTATTTTGGTCTCTGACATCAAGAACTTTGTGAGGGTGTGTGTGAATGTATAATGCAATGTCCATGTACTATGCTTTACAATTTTTGAAATCAAAGTACTCAATCAGCATTAATTACGAGATATTGTGTTGTAATTTCGGAGTGAATGTACAATGGGCAGTCTTCTAAATTGTGTGCAATTTTCCTTTTCTTTTGAATTTCCACATGGAGCTTTCCCTATTATACATTAAATTGAGAGGCAGTTAGTTTCACATTCTAGGGATCCAAACATTAGATTTTTATATTTTCATGTGTTATGTGCAAAGTATGCCTATTTATGGAAAACTTGATCCTTGTCATTCTCTTCATAGCACACATTTTCTTGGTCTCCAGTAGAAAAAAAAACAAAACTTGAAACTGTTCCTTTTGGTTTTATAAGTGATATCTAAGGGATTCTAAACCACATTTAATTACACATGACAGAAAAGCTTCATGTGCTAATGTTCTTCTGGTTGAACCACCATGAATTCCTGCTAAAATTTTCATAAGCCTTGGAGGCAATTCTCTAGAGTATCCCCCAGAGCATTTCCTGGACACCAATGATGCAAGAATTTACCATCCCACTGATGGTTGTCCCAGAGCACCCTGGGATGAATGCGCCTGTTCCCCGAAAGCTGCTCATGGACCATGATGCTACTATAAATGGCTGAAATGTGATGCAGCTTCCCCTACAACTTCCTCCAACTCAGCCTAATGGAGATTAAGATCCATTAAGGGCTCTTTGCTGCATGTGCAATTTCTATCGATCAGATTGACTCACTTCATTTGAGCCAATGATCCTGTTACAAAAGCTGCCCCCTTCCAGTGTTTTACCGGCACAGGGAAACCTGCAGATGCTCTGTACTGTAACAGGCAGTCCAGAGAAGGGCATCAGATTGTGTTTTCCAGACCCTGCTAAACATCATCTGCAGGATGTAATTCTTAAAAGTGTTCGTGAGTTATTATCATTTATGCTCTTGCTTCAGGTTGAGATATAGGTTAAGTCTATGTAATTCATTTTAAAAATAAACATTTGATTGTGAATGTCTATGTTAACCGCAAAACAAATGTAGTATGAGCAACACTGTGGCTTAGAAATGAGGTTTCCCTGAACTGGAAACCTGTGAGGAAAGCAGCTGCAGAAAGGAAATATTTGCTTATAATGACAGATTGTTATTAAATTAATAGTTATCTTTGTCTGTAAAAGGAGGTGTTAAATAAGTGCCAGACATTATTGCTTTAGTGGTCAATACTAAGTGGAATCACTGATTTAGAAAAGATGTAAGAAGTGAACCTTCTAGAAAGAGTTTATGGGAAAGGATAAGTATAGAGAAGTAGTCTGGTCAGAGTCCATGTAACAGTGCCTTTATCGTGAGTGAAGTTCTTTGCCTAATTACATGAATATATTACATGGTGTTAATGACTCGCATTTGTGAAACAGTTCATATTCTCAAATCATTTTTACATAGATGATTAATAAATTCAACTGCCATTTATGGAGCACTTATAATGTACTAAAATTTGACACATGTTATGGCATTTAATCTCTTTAACAACGCTGTAAACTTTGCCTTACCACCATCTCCACTTTTTAGAAAAAACAATAAAGACACAGAGAAGACACATGACTTGGCCGAAGTCTTGACCTGGAATTGGTACATCCTGTTTTCAAACTCAAGTCTGATTGCATCTAAAGGCCTCTTCTCCTCCTCCCTCCTTCCCTCCCTTCCTCCCTTCTGTCTCCCTCCTTTTTTCCTTCCCTCCTTTCCAACTTCCTTCCTTTTCTCCTCCCCCTCCTCCTTCCCTCTTTTCCCTCCCTCCCCTCTTCCCTCCCTCCCTTCCTTTCTCCCTTCCCTCTCTCTCCTACCTACCTACCTACCTAGTTCCCTCCTTCCTTCCTTCCTTCCTTCCTTCCTTCCTTCCTTCCTTCCTTCCTTCCTTCCTTCCTTTCTCCCTTCCTTCCTTCCTCCCTCCACAATGTCTTAACTGGCTGGATTCTCTCAATAGCTTTGATCAATGGGTAAGGTGTTAGTATTAACACTAAAGCTCGGTTGAGATAAACAATCAATCCTAGGTATCACAGTGGATGATGCCAGAGTTAGGATTAGAACCCAAGTTGCCTGCCGTACTATCACCTTTTAATGCAATGTCACAATCAAAACTTAAATAGAGCTGTGGCATGTTTATATATCTTTGTATGTTATTCAGCACCGATGACAGTGAATTTTTAGGTAAAATTCATTACCAGTAACCTGAATTCTGGTTTTAATTCTATTATTTTTATTGCTATAGCCCTTACCATAATTCTTTGTAATGTAAGAGGCTGTGATATTTATTGAGCTACAACAACGAGTAGAGAGAGAACATTGCATTAGGCCCAAGTTACATGGAGAAAGTATGGAAAGCCCTTTTACAGGTATACTTTTTACTTATTTTGTGACAGTAAGAATTCCTTGAATTGTTTTTCATGACCAGAAAACTCTTGATGTAAAGTTGAGGTGAGCTCTACAAGGTGATAGAGTTTGCATTTATTAAATCTATACCAAAATCACACATTCAGCTTAGGAATCCCTGTTTTTTTGTTTTGTTTTATTTTGTTTGGTTGGATGTGTGTGAATTTTGTTGGACTGCTTTAGAAGTCCAGTAAACTGACTTTGGAAGTCCACTGAATGGTTCTTTGCTGGAAAAGCAATGATTTCAATTACGTAAAGCTAGACAAGCATATGTTATGTTTTGCACAAATGTGTCTTAGTTTGAAGGTGAACTAGAACTACAACAAATGCTTTTTGTTAAAATCAACAAATAGCATTTGATTTTTTAAATCAAAATTGTCTGAAAAACAAAAGAAAAAATGCAGTAAGACCTAAAACCATAAAAACCCTAAAAGAAAACCTAGGCAATACCATTCAGGACATAGACATGGGCAAAGACTTCATGACTAAAACACCAAAAGCAATGGCAAGAAAAGCCAAAATAGACAAATGGGATCTAATTAAACTAAAGAGCGTCTGCACAGCAAAAGAAACTATCATCAGAGTGAACAGGCAACCTACAGAATGGGAGAAAATCTTTGCAATGTACCCATCTGACAAAGGGCTAAGACCCAGAATCTGCAAAGAACTTAAACAAATTTACAAGAAAAAATCAAACCCCATCAAAAAGTGGGCAAAGGATATGAACAGACACTTCTCAAAAGAAGACATTTATGCAGCCAACAGACATAGGAAAAAATGCTCATCATCACTGGTCATCAGAGAAATGCAAATCAAAACCACAATGAGATGCCATCTCATGCCGGTTAGAATGGCAATCACTAAAAAGTCAGGAAACAACAAATGCTGGAGAGGATGTAGAGAAATATGAGTGCTTTTACACTGTTGGTGGGACTGTAAATTAGTTCAACCATTGTGGAAGACAGTTTGGCGATTCCTCAAGGATCTAGAACTAGAAATACCATTTGACCCAGCGATCCCATTACTGGCTATATACCCAAAGGATTATAAATCATGCTACTATAAAGACACATGCACACGTATGTTTATTGCAGCACTATTCACAATAGCAAAGTCTTGGAACCAACCCAAATGTCCATCAATGATAGACTGGATTAAGAAATTGTGGCACATATACACCGTGGAATACTATGCAGCTATAAAAAAGGATGAGTTCATGTCCTTTGCAGGGACATGGATGAAGCTGGAAACCATCATTCTCAGCAAACTATCACAAGGACAGAAAACCAAACACTGCATGTTCTCACTTATAGGTGGGAGTTGAACAATGAGAACATATGGACACAGGGCAGGGAACATCACACACTGGGCCCTGTTGGGGGGGTGAGAGGCTGGGGGAGGGATAGCATTAGGAGAAATACCTAACATAAATGACCAGTTGATGAGTGCAGCAAACCAACATGGCACATGTGTACCTATGTAACAAACCTGCACGTTCTGCACATGTACCCTAGAACTTAAAGTGTAATTAAAAAAAAGCAAAAAAATGCAGTTCAGAATATTCTCAAGCAACAAGTAATGTAGTGATGATCAGGTTCCAAGAGCATCCTTCTGTAAAATATTCAGAGTGTGCCCAGATTCTAGCTTTTCATAGCTTCTTCATGGTGTTACCTACACTATTTCACACATGGCAAAAAAGTGGTTTAAAAGATGAAGAGGAATGTAAATCTTGCCTCATATATTTGAAAAGTTTAGATGCTTTCTTGCAGATGCACGTCTCTTAGTAATAACTGATGGCTAATCGAAACAAGTAATGCTGTGGCTTGCAAGATAGGCCAATATCAGCAAAGCATTTTTCTGAACAACTGTAGTTGACTGATCTAGACTATGCTAACTTTCTTAGAGCTTTAAAAAATGTGCCATTTATATTTACCGACTATCAGCAGAACATATTTTGCTTATTTCCTGTCTGCATAATATTCCAAGATAGTTTCTGGAAGAATATGCATTCTTAAGACACTGTATTTAAGCTGCTTAGAACTGCTTCAACTGACCATGTCTCTTTTGTCTGAGAGTGACATCAAGTGATATATACTTTTTTACCTGGTATATGTTGAGAGAAAAGAAAACCTCAGAATGAAGAAATATCCTTCAGCAACGTCGGATTTATAGGCTTATGCATATAAATGGTATATGCGTAAATACCACTTCTTTTAGAAGACCAATACGTTAAGGGTAAAAACCTTTTGTCTTCATTGTTCAATTCAACTAGCAAGTTTGTTTTTTTCTTGTCCTTGGATGAAATCCTGTTAGCTTTTCTGGATTCTTTAGGGTAATAACAAATCTTCTGGTAATTCTAATTTCAAAAGAAGTCTTATTTTAGTAGCAAAATTACCTAGTCTATTGTTATAGTGACAACTCAGAACTTTACTGGAGGTTAAAGCTATTTTCCTCCTCCAGATTGAGGTGCTGCAGACTCGGGAAGCTGCAGTGGGGAATGGGCTTGGGCTCGTATATTAGTCTGTTTTCATGCTGCTGATAAAGAAATACCCAAGACTGGGCAATTTACAAAAGAAAGAGGTTAAATGGAGAATTCACAGTTCCACTTGGCTGAGGAAGCCTCACAATCATGGCAGAAGGCTAGGAGGAGCAAGTCATATCTTACGTGGACAGCAGCAGGCAAAGAGAGCTTGTACAGGGCAACTCCTGTTTTTAAAACCATCAGATCTCCTGAGACCCATTCACTATCACGAGAACAGCACGGGAAACACCGCCCCCATAATTCAATAATCTCCCACCAGGTCCCTCCCGCAACACAGAATTATGGGAGCTACAAGATGAGACTTGCATGGGGACACAGAGCCAAACCATGTCATTCCATCCCTGGCCCTTCCGAAATCTCATATCTTCACATTTCAAAACTGATCATGCATTCCCAACAGTCCCCTAAAATCTCAACTGATTTCAGCATTAACTCAAAAATCCAGAGTCTAAAGTCTCATCAGAGACAAGGCAAGTCCCTTCCACCTATGAGCCTGTAAAATCAAAAGCAAGTTAGTTATTTCCTAGATAAAATGGGGGTACAGGCATTGGGTAAATGCAGCCACTCCAAATGGGAGAAATTGGCCAAAACAAAGGGGCTAGAGGCCCCATGCGAGTCTGAAATTCATCAGATCAGTCAAATCTTAAAGCTTCAAAATGATCTCCCCTGACTCTGTGTCTCATACCCAGGTCATGCTGATGCAAGAGGTGGGTTCCCATGGTCTTGGGCAGCTGGCGTCTTCTCAGATTCTCTGCCTGGCACTCCTTTTTGCCCTACTATGAACTCCTTTCAGGATTGACTCTGTTTCTTCTAGGGTTGGAGCCAGAGGAGAGAGTCAAGACAGACCCTGGGAGGCCTTACTTGGCCTGCACTGTTGTGATCTAGAGTTTATGTTTTCTCATCTTGGTGAATGCTTAAATGGGCAAAGTATGGGGACACACACTTTCTCATACAGATCGCTTTGTGGGATCCTCAGAAATACTCCAACTGCACAGGTACTTCTTGGTCTTTTAACTCAGGACTTTAAAACCCTTAAGGGGATTATGTGCAGAATCACTCCAGAAGGCATGCCTTTACCAGTTCAGAATAGTTATTCTACATCCCACTTTGTCATGAAGGGGGTCCTTAGCATCTATCATTCTGTGCCCAATCTTTTGAGCCAAAACTGAGAGAAAAAGTATTATTTTAATATTCTGCTATATACAAAAAAAAAAAAAAATAAGCTAAGCAGCCTGGTGCACTGGAGAGAACACTGACATGAGCATCATAGCAGGGCTCTGCCTGCCTCTGTGCTCTTTAATCCTCCCAGGTACGCTGTTAAGTACTTACTTCCTTCATCCCTACCATACAGACAAGGAAACAAGGCTGAAAGAAGGGACATAAACTTCTCATGGTCCAACAGCTAGTTAGTAGGGGTGGATTAGGAACCACTATAGCAGTGTAGAGTGGGAAAATATAAAATATTTGAGAAATAAAAGATCTTGGGTCCCACCCCAGGCCTATTGACCCAGAAACTCTGGGGAGAGGCCTGAAATCTTTAACAAGCCCTGATGCACAATGCTCAAGTTTGATAACCAAAGGAGTACAGGATAGCCAGGGAAAACAATTCTAATTTTTGCTTTGGCATTGATTATACAGCAGACCTCCTTTATCTGCAAGGGATACATCCCAAGACCCCCAGTGGATGCCTGAAACCTTGGATAGTACTGAACTCAACTGCTCTCGGTTGAAACATGCTCTTGTTCGTGCCTTCTACCCTCAAATTTAATTCCTTTTCCATCTTAATTAAGTACTTATAATGTACTGTGGCTGTAATTTTTGCAGTATGGGGTGCAGCAGGGAAACTAGCATAAATTTCTTTTTCCTTCACAATTTCATAAATAGATTTGCTCTTACCACAGATCTCAACAACCTCACTATACATTTTTTAAAAATAAGTTGAGAACTTTCAACTTTCCACTTGAGGGAAACACTTCATGCCTTCTCTTTGGCATATCTGAATTGCTAGCTTCACTACTTTTGCACTCTAGGGCCATTAAGGATAAAATAAAGGAGATTTAAACACAAGCACTGTTATATGATGACAGTCAATCTGATAACTGAGATGCTACTAAATGACTAATGGGTGGGTAGCTTACAGAGCATGCAGAAGCTGGAGAAAGTAATGATTTGCATCTTGGGTGTGACTAAAGGAGATGGTGCAACATTTCATCATGCTACTCGGAGTGGCACTGAATTTAAAACTTATGAATTGTTTATTTCTGGAATTTTCCATTTAGTATTTTCAGACTGTTGTTTACCATGGGTAGCTGAAACTATGGAAAGTGAAACCATGGATAAGGGAGAACTACTGTATACTGAGAAGTACATAAGTTGTCTCAAGCCTGTTTTTTGGGCAGCTGTCTATTATTGAGAGCAGATCAAGTGAAGAGCACCTTCCCTTACCATGAAGCAAAGCTAAGTTAGAAGGATACATCAACCCAGCTCTAATGACCAGACTGTACTAGGGTCTACTCTGAAATGGTAACATAAACTAATTGGGCTTTGGGTTCTTTCTTGGAAGTAAAACTTCAAACCTATTCTCTCTCAAGACTTCTGAAATGTTGGATGAGAAAAATATTTATGGAGGTTTTTTCTCGAGAAAACCATTTGTTTATTTTTTTAGATACTCGAAAATTTATTCTGGGATGAAATTAAATAATCATGTAAGTGGACATGCTTTTATTAAACTGTATCTTGGCATTATGCCATTGGCATGGTTTGAATGTGTTTCACAAAATTCATGTGTTGGAAACTTAATCCCTAGTACAGTGGTGTTGGGAGGTGAGGCCTCATGGGAAGACGTTTGTGTTATGGGGATACCAGCCTCATGAATAAATTCATGCTGTTATCATGGGAGTGGGTTCCTTAGAAAAGAATGAGTTTGGCACTTCTTGTCCTCTTTTGCCTTTTTGCCTTCCATGAGATGAGATGACTTGACAGGAAGGCCCTCACCAGGTGCTAGAGATTTAATCTTGGACTTCCTAGCGTCTAGAACTGTGAGGAAATAAATTTCTGTTCTTTTTAAATTGCCTAATCTGTAGTATTCTGTTATAGCAGCACACAGCAGAGTACGACAGCCATCCACTTACATTTAAGAGTATTGTAAGAAACAGTGCTATGAAATACATTGTGCTTGCTGTAAGAATATTGTTAAAGAAATTGCTCATCTTGCTACTCAGTAACCTCCTTCAGATAATCTAAGTGGGGTATTTTTTTAGTACTTCATAGCACAAATAAGCTTGTTTTTCCTGGGCATCTGATTTATTTGAGAATTTTGGACATAGAGAACCATATAATTAATCACGCTTCTGCTTTTATGTTAGGCCTGAATTGTGTCTCCTCACATTTTTATGTTGAAGTCTTAACTCCAGGCACCTCAGAATGTGGCTGTATTTGGAGATAAGATTTTTAGATATTTAATTAAGTTAAAATTTGGTCATTAAGGTGGGCCCTAATCCGAAATAATAATCTTTATAAGAAGAGGAAATTAGGACACAGACATACACAGAGGGAAGAACACATGAAGACATAGGGAGAAGAGAGCCATTTACAAGCTAATGAGAGAAACCTCAGAAGAAACCAACCTGGCCAACATATTGATCTTGGACTTCTGGCCTCCAGGATTATGAGAAAATTAAATTTCTGTTATTTAAGTTACTCAGTCGGTGGTACTTTGTTGTGGTAGCTATATTAGAGTTCTCCAGAGAAACAGAGCCAACAGGCTATATATGGACATATAAGAAGAGATTATGTGTTGGCTTATGCCATTATGGAGATCTAGAAGCCCCATGTTATGCCGTATGCATGCAGGAGAACCAGAAAACTGATGGTATAATTCATTCTGAGTTGGAAGGCCAGAGAACCAGGAGGTCTGATGTTTGAGGGGAGGAGAAGATAGATGCCCCAGTTCAAGAAGAGAGAGCAAATTTACCTTTCCTCTGCCTTTTTGTTCTGTTAAGACCCTCAATTTTTATATATATATATATATATATATAAATTGGATCATGTTCACCCACATTGGTGAGGGTGGATCTTCTTTACTTAGTCTGCTCAACCAAATGCTAACCTCTTCTGGAAACACCCTCACAGATAAGCCTCCATCCTCCAAAATAATGCTTTCCCAGTTATCTGGGCATTCTATAACACAGTCAAGTTGACACATAAAATTAACCACCAGGGTAGCCCTAGCAACTGATACATTTTATATTGGTTGTTGCAAAGTTACATGAACCACATCTAACAAAAGTAGAGAAACTCTTATCATGACTTTTATATGTTAATCTTATTTCTGACTTCATCAATCTTTTCCTTTTCTTCTTTGCTCTTTACCTATTTTTAAAAATTTATTCTTTAAAATTTCTCATGCTGACATCCTTGTTGGGTACCATATGGTACTTGGCATTTTTCCTTGGGCTGCCTACTACCTCTGTGGTACATTTGGCTTGTGAGGATGAGCTGGATCTCTTGTACTCTTCTGGGAGCCTGGTAAGTGGCAGGGGCTGTGCCTCCAGGCCTGTGAGGATCTTCTAGCAATGTCTTCCCTTTGTTCCTCCCATGTGTGGCCAGGCCACTCAGACTCTGTCCTGCCTCTTGACCGCAACCTATGACACTCACAGTTTCTGCTTGGAGGCAGCTATGCCTGTTGCTGACAACTGTTCTGAGGTTGACTCACATGACTGATTTCTCTAGAATAATCCAACTCTTCGCCCATCATGTACCTTTCTTGCTTTGAGCTTCAACCTCTTCTGAGTACAGAACACCCTCAGGGTTGCTCCTGTATTTTTGCAGCAGAATTGTTTTTTGGCATGTCTTGGGAGGCAGCTTTCCTATGTGGCCATGTCTTTTCTTTGAAGCTTTCTATCTTCTTTCTATTTTTCAGTTTCTGAGTCATTATGAGCTTCCATTCTTGTTTCACACACACTTAGTTTATATGTAATTTAAATATATAAAAGACTATACAGTTAGAATTTATTTTACATAATTAAAATTATATATGAATATAAATATAATATATTTCTATATTTAAATATGTTTTGAAATATATTTTCCACCAGTTTTAAAGTTTTGTGGGAGATTGGGGAGAGTACTAAATCCACCAAGATGTAATGGAAATTTACTTTTTTATCTATTGGGACTTGTATATTATTTTGTGAGTTATGTACCTTACTTTCCTTTAGAAACAAGGTTCTTTATGCACATTCACATCTAAGTAATAGAGCAGACCATATGTGTGACTTGGACTAGTTTTTTCCACCTATCAGTACTTGCATCTCTAAATAAAAATATGAGAGAGAGATTCCTAAGGTTCCTGCCAGAAACAAGTGAAACCCAGGGAAAAAGTGGACTCTCGCACCTGTCTTAAGTCCCATCTTGATATGGTGACTCATACAAAGGACATATTCCACCCCCAAAATTTTGAAGAATGTGACAAATTTATCCTTGCGGAAGCTGTGAAAGGGTCACACTTCTCAATGCAATACCAAAGCTTCTTCAATATCCTCTTCAGACAATTCCTCCACTAAAATCTCACCCAATGAGCTAGTCTTTCTCCCTAAATCTCTCTTCTCCATCTCTCTCTCAGAACCTTTGCTCACTTTCTACACACCCCTTCCTCCTGCCTTCCTCTTCTCTCTCATTTTGTCTTCCCTTGTTTAGGCAATCAGCTCAGTTTTTTTCCCCCTTCTCCCAGCCTATTACATTTATTAGCACAGGAGTACAAACACAGAATCCTTTTTATGGGTGGGTGAGGACAAAGGCTTTGGAAATTTATATTTTAATATCTTTGTTCCTGTTACATAAGAAGCTATGGTTCCATATGGATACATAATGCAACCTACGGGCTTTGTCAGAGGTGCCATATTCAATGGGAAATGTGCAAGGAGGCAGGAACAAATTGATCTTCCTTTGCTGCCCTGGGACCAATTTGTATGAAGAGATATTTAGAGTCCATCTAATGATCTTGCTCTCAGACTTCAATTGGAAACAAGTATGCAACTAAGACTTCCTGATTTATAACTGGAGACATTAATTCTGATACTTGGTGAGATCTACATAGACGATATCCCCATTGACACGTGGTGATAGTTAATTCACTTTGCTTGCCATCATCATGACGTGAATTAAAATTTTTGAAGTTGAAATATGAAGTAATGGTTAAAGGCATGGATTTGACATCTCACAGAGCTGCATTCCAGTCCTGACTCTCCATTTACTTGATGAGAAACCTTGGGCAAGTTATTTAATTTTTATGAGGCTCAGATTCTTCCTCTGTACCCAGGAGATAATACTGATACTTCCCTTAAAGCATTACTGAAACATCAAATGAGGTAATATACATAAAGAACAGTTGAGATCACTTTTCTTGGGTCCAGAAGTGCCTTAGCAGAGACTGTGGGGTCTTCCATGGGATTCCTGATGGAGTCCAGTCTCCTACCCACCTGTGCCATTGCCAATATATTTAATAACATGTGCTGTGCAGCGGCTCTGTGTCTGGCCTTGTGCTATTCTCTGGGGATAAAGAAATGAAGAGACAAGGTTCCTGGCCTGCAGGCACTCACATTTTATTAGGGACTAAGAGGCTCATAAACAAATTGGCAATCATGGTTATTAAGCAGTGGTTTAACTGTTAAGAAAAGGGAAGGGAGATAGCTATTTATTTTGCTGGTATAGAAGGTGTGGGGGCAGGGAAGAAGCACGGCCAATCAGGACAATTTGCTGTTTGTCACAAGGTCATTAACACAATTCCAAAAATCTCTGCAAATGGGATATGTTCTACAGAAAAGGGTGTAGGAAGACAAAAGAGAACAAGAATCATGGCCAACTTGGGGACCCCTCAGAGTGGCTCCTCTTCTTTCCCAGGGAATCAATTTCCCTAAGTGTTCCAAGTTGAGATTTTGTAACCGAATGAAGTTTCAGTTGAAGGCAAGTTTAATCCTGCACTACTTGCAGAGCTCAATTAACAGAGTGACATCTGGCAGAAAGAAAGTGACTTTATTAACCAAAACTAGTAAAGGAGAAGTGGCCAGATTCTCATCCAAAGCAACCACTTTGATTTTTTGGGGGGGAAAAAAAGGAGTTTAAAAAATGAAAACTTGATAAGGAAGACATACAAGAATTGTGCTGAGTACAATGTCTGTGTGTCTTATTCTGGTGACTATCGTGGGTCCCTGTCCACCTGGATCTTGGGCTGGCATCATCTCAACAAGGCTGGATTGTTAACGAGCCACCTTGAAGTAATTGCTGGTACTTTGCAGCTGGGACTCAAGGGTTGGTCTGTATACCTCAAGATTAGTCTATGGAACTTCTAAGAAGGCACATAATTGGATACTTGCATACAGTTAGATAAATGTGAAGAGAGTATATACAGTGACAAAGAGAGGGATGTGGAGTCTATTATAAGGCTAAGGGAAAAGGCTTCTGCAGTTTGCTTCAATGTTATATCTTGAAACTCAAGAGAAAAGAAGTTTTGAAATGCATTTTGAAGTTAAACTGCCTGGTTACAGTTTCACAGGGCAGGTGGTGGGCGTTTCCCACATGCCAGCAGCTGTGCCGTCCCAACTGTATTTTACTAAATAGCCAATATTACACATTATGGCAAGTGGTTCCAAGCAGTTAGATAACTGTGCCTCAGCCCTTACCTGATGCTCTGGGTTTGTTTAATGCACTGTCTTCTTGTCACTGTGTAGCTGTGCACCAGCACGGTGACATTGCTCAGTGCTCTCAGGTGGGAGCAAGCTTCCTCTGCTGCCAGTAGGCTGCTCGAGGCCTTTTGACTACATTGTTTACAAATGTGGCCTATCTTTCCTGCCTTAATACTTTAGCTCACTTTGTTTTTCACCTGGAATTCTCTTTTCACCTCCTTTGTCTTCAAAATCCAGTTAGAAAAATATGAGCACATTCCTCCTTCCCCTCTGGTCTATGATCAGCATGAAGCAATGACTGTGTCTTAGAATCTTTGCATCCCTAAGCTCCCTCACATTCATTAAGGATTCAACAAGTGCTACCAGAATAAATGATCCACAGCATGGACACCAGAGGTCTGAGACCCAGGCGAGGATACCAGCCAGGTAGGATGCTTTGGAGCACCTGAACACTGCATAATAAAGGCTTGGACCAGAGTGTTCACAATGAGAAGGAAGAAACTGTGTCACTTTTGCCTAATGAAAATTTCTTACATCTATCGTGGTCACCAGACCAAATGTGAATTTTGGTTCAGATTTGACTCAGAACGTGAGAAGGAATAACCCATTTGTCTACAAAGGCAGACTGACAATTCCCTAGTTACCCAGACTCAACACCATTGTTCAAGAAGCTGTCACAAATTAGATATGGGGCTAAGTTTCCAGGTAACCTAAGGGACAATTAAAAAAGTTATTTTGGAATCACTGGGCTATACATCTTTGAACAAGGATATCACTGGAGTTAATCACAGAGATAATATAACACTTACATCTGAGTTTGAAAGTAAAAATGACCATATCCCTAGCCAGATGTCTGTCTTAAAAACAAACAAATAAAGTAAGTGTATGTTCTGATTTGGCAGAGTTGACACAGACAGTTCCTGCCATTGGTACCATGGGGTATTTCAAAAGCAGCAATACCTCAAGTAAGATTCTAAAGATTCTGTGGCTAAGCTGTGTTGTCTCTTTTGGATGTTCATAAAGAATCCTGATCCTTCCAGAGCAGTGAAGATACTACATTAATACTAACTTGATGAGAGCCCTGAAGTTTCTAAAGGAAGAGGTGGTGACACAGAGATGGGAGAGGTGAGGCTGATCTTTTTTTCCTATAGTTTGTTTCCTCAGTTTGTAGTTTCAGGAAACAGTACAGAGAAAACAAAAATTGTCATGGAGTATAAAAGTGTGCTGAGTAAACAGTGTACTTGTTAAAATCATTTCAGTGAATCTCCCATAATGAATATTTTGTTTTTCTCTAGTCTACAGTTTCAGTATTAAAACAAAAGATAAAATATCATAAAACAAGCTAGTAACAGGGATTTATTCTCAAAAGCAAGTTTAGTGTACATTCTATGATCCAAACAAAATCAACCCAAACTCTTGTTTATTTGGCTATACAATAAAAGGCAATATTCAGGATAACAACATTCAAGCATTGTAAGATTCTCAAACACAAAATACTTCATTATATTTATGGCACAATTTCCATAAAGAGATGGGAAAAATAAACTCAAATTCAAATGAAGAAGATCTCAATAAAGCTTGAAATTAACAATTCTTCCTATTTAATAGTTGTTAAGATTTTCCAGTTATTGTGACATTCTGTTATGAACAATTCATAGAGGCTTTCTTATTCCTAAGGACCATTAAGTATCAAATCATAATGTACAGATACATACATATATGAAAATATAAAAATATGTATGTTATATGACATTTATCAAATGGATTAGTGGCTGGTGTGCTTGTTTAGGAACCCCCAAGTTTCAGCAAGCTTGAGATGGTACACAGCCAGCAGCCTTGAGATGAGCCTTATAAATGTGCTTGCAAAACATATTTGACCTTTCTAGTTGGATGTACCAATGGCATTAGTTAAAAGAGTGTTAATATGATTCAGGAAAATGTAGCCTTCTCTGTGCTAGTTACTATTCTAGATGCTGGAGACATAGTTGCAAATAAAACACGGGATCTGCAGTCTAGGGGTTATGCATTTGGTTGCTTGACTAGCCCAGGATGAATACTTCTCCATCCAAGGGAGCCCAATCAGGACAGTATTCCATCTCCCAAGTCTACACTACTATGTTTCACATTTATAGCAGAAAGTTTTTCTTGCAAAACATGCAAAGAAACATTGAGAAACGATGTTCATACAGAGTGTGAAGAATGGAGACGTGGGTAAATTATCACATCTAGAGACTTGCAGACAAAAAGCACTTCTTAATGTGCCTTTTAAAAAGCAACAAAACAGCAACAATTACAAATAGATACCAACAGGCACCCAAACACCTTTTACCATGATCTTCCTTTAATAAGGACATGTTACTTGTGGATAGATAAGTTTCTACAGTTTATGATGGGCTTTCAGACATATTCTTCATTCTCTGAAGCAGTTAGGAAAGATGTTATCTCCATTTTACAAATATGGAGACTGGATTTTCAAAGGTCACACAGTGAATTGTGCAACTAAGACAAGGACTCAATCAAATCCTACAGAAATTAATGTGTCTTGATTCCATGTGTGCCTCACTATCACTCTTTTTCTAGGGTTTGCTGGTTTAGCACTAGACCGTGATCCCTGGAAATTTTATTTTCTAAAATTATCATAGTCAAAGTAGTGTGTGCTAATATGATTGATATTCTCATGTCCTGATGCTAAGAATTCTAGAAGCAAGGTCCTGAGTGAGGATATAAAGAATATGCTGAATTACTGGAAGTCCTGACATGTGGATTTGAACTAATGCCTGGATTTTGACCTATTTTATTCATTAACAAAATAGATGGCAGATTTCATAAGAGCAGGACGATGAATTGTGACAACTGTCATTCTGGACAAATTCCAAAGTGGGCAATCATATAATGGCAATTTTCAAATGGACAAAATTAATTCCTTGGAAAATAAAATCAATACCTGGACAGTTATCTCTTTGGATCTCAAAACACTTGGATGGATAACTTCATTCACTTGGATGGTCTCTATATAGGACAGTACCTATGGAGCAATGCTGTTAATACACAAAAGTCCACCAGAAAGTTTGGCAGAAGAAATTAAGGATGGACAATAGCGTGTTACTTAAAACTAGTAGAAGAAGTTCAGTGGTCCTAAAATTTCTCTCTCTCTCTCTTTCTCTCTCTCTCTCTCTCACACACATACATACACACACACACCTTTGAATTTCTGAGAACACTTCAAAGTAAGGATCTAAACTGAATTTTCTTAACAATTACTTCTCTCATTCTAATATGATCATCCAGAATCCTGTGAATGTGTGAATTTAGTGCATGTTTAAAGAAGTTTCTATAGAGTACATGTGCAATATGGTTATTTGTGAAGTTATTCTACCTATCACATTATTTTACAGTATGAAGTTTTGAAAAATTATCCTCAGGAAATAAGGTTCAGCCACCTTTGATGGTTCTTTTTTTTTAAAATGCAGAGATCCTTTTAAAGCAAATGCCAATAGAGGTGGTCTAGTTACCTGTCTGAAGTCTGAAAATGCGTGCAGAGGTGCCATTGCTTTTGGGGAAGTACTTTCTATGCCATCTCTTGCTTTTACAAAGCCTTTACTATTTTCAAAATGCTTTCATAATTTTTAACTTGTTTTTCACAAAAATTCTGTGTGTAGGTGGGAGGACATAATAATTCTTATTTATAAGAAGAGACTTAAACACAGAAAAGATAAATATAAAACTCAAAGTCAAAAATCTGGTCAAATTCAGGTCTTTTTGTTGCAAATTTAGCTTGTAGGCCCCTAGGCCTTATTTCCTATGGATACAGAAATCTTCCCCTTCTTCCAAATTAGGTGCTACTACTTCAAGCTGATGTAGTGGTTTAAATTGCTACCAGGAAAGCCAATAGCTGCAAAGAAGTAAGTAAGAAAATGTGACAACTCTGACCTCAACATTAATTATGCATCAAATAGTAAAAAGTGGGTCAATGAGAGAGCCAAAGGCATTCATACATGATGCACCACTCAGTGCAATAGCTCACTTTTGGTCTTGAAGAGACATCCTCACACATTATTTTCATGGGAATTTGAATCTCAGTTTGACTCCCCTCCAGGAAGATGGGAGTCTGTGGTTTCCAGAAGACTGACCTAGGATCTTTTGTGTTTCATGAGTCTTGCTTAAACCTGGTGGAAGATTCAGGTGTTATTGAGTAATAGAAATGCAAACTATCTGGGGATAAGTTTGCTGATGATCCCTAGGTAATAGCCTTGGGGCAGCTACAGTTCAAGCAAACTTATCTGATGCACAGTTAGATAAGCAGCCCTGGTTGTAATTCAATATGCTTTTGCCTTTGAATATAAATCAGGGCAAAGATATTTCAAATGGGACTGTGCAAGCAAATGTTTATAAAATCTACTGAATGTTATTAACTCTAACTTTTCCCTTACTGTGATATTTGTTTAAACAGAACCAAAGAAGATATTAAAAAGAGGCAAAGACCAATGAGTCAGGGAGATTTGCTTTAGTTTAGAAGATCCTCCTCAATATGGCAGAAACAAATATTTTGAACTAGAGGTAAATTCCAAGGTAAAGAAAATGTTTTTTTGCTACTGGTCATGAAAACACATGTGTAGTCCTTTGGATTAAATTTAAAGGAAGATGTTTTATTTATTTTTTTTCAACTTGCCAAGAGATGTTAAATGCACTAAACAAACCTAGTCCTTCTGCTCAAAAAGTATGAAATTTCTATTCCATTTTTAGGGTATCTGCACACAAATGACATTTCTGTTTGAACTGAAAAATTATTTCCTGTAATTTTTTTCTCTTCATGTATTTTATTCTGAGCCAACATGTCAATTTTGTATTGTAAATGTATAACGCACATACCGCATGTGGTACATGGTACAAATAAAAAAATTAATAGATTTAATTATGTTTATCATTTGATAAAACAAAACAAAAACCTTTGAGATTTTTTTAAAGAATTTTCTAAATTGATTGGAACTTTATCTCAATAGTATTTTTTCCCAAATATGAGAGTTATGTGATTTGTGTAATTTTGCTATTTTGAGTTGTATATTTCAATATCCAATATTTAGGTCATTGCTACCAGTAGGTTGATTCTGGAATCTAGACACCCTATATCTAATTATATCCTGGACCCTATCAATTTTCTCTAGGGATAACTTTTAAATCTGTTCTTCCTCTTCTCACTGCCATGGTTCAAGCTTTCCTTCCTCTCCCTTGGCGTGTTTCTAATAACTCCTTCTCTCCAGCTTCGGCATTCCTAGGATTAGTCCACCTCAGTCCCTCCTTTACATTGTTGCTGTCATAAAAGTCACTTGTGGTCTATATTGCATCTTTCTAAAAAGTCACTTGTGGTCATATTGCATCTCAGCCAAAATCTCTATTGGATTCTTCTTATTGTCTTCTTAGAAGTCCAAACTTCTAGAATAATATAAATAATAAGAGCTAAGTGATCCACCTATCATTTAACAAATCCATAAAATGGTTATTTGCCATTCTGGTGGGTAAATAGTGGTATCTCATTTTGCATTAATTTGTATCTCCTGGATGATTTGTGATGCTGATTATCTTTTCATGTGCTTATTTGTCATTCATATATTTTCACTGGAGAGATATTTATTCTGATTATCTGATAAATTATTTTGCTAGCAAATATCATTTTGACAGACATATTAAAAGCATTTCCTTTTAAAAATCAGGGACAAGGCAAGGATGCTTACTGTCACCAATTCTGTTCAACACTGTACTGGAAGAACTGGCCTGTGTTAGTTACATATGTGGATCTTGGACATGTGGCATACATAAACAGGGAAAAGTTAGAACATTTAATAAATGGTGTGAGATTATCAGTTATCCATTTGAGGAAAAAAGAACTTGGATTCCTGCCTCATACTGTACATTAAAATCAACCCTTGATGGATTAAAACATTTAACCTGAAAGTTGAAATTTTAAAACTTTTAAGAAAAACTATCAGTGACTATCTTTATGGCTTTGTAGTAAAGAAATATTTAAGAAGCAAACACAATAGTACTAATCTCAAAAGAAAAAAAGATACATTAATTACATTAAAATAAAAGACTAGATTCATTAAAACACACTGTAAAGAAAGATCTAACTTGACAAAAAGATTTAGAATAAATCGAGAAATAAAAGAAAATACACCAATGTCACTTTTAAATATTGATTGAAAAGTCTGATGTAAAATATTAGAAAATAGAATCCAGCAGCCTATTAAAAGACAAATGTCCTCTACTGATGCTTTTAAGATTTTTTAAGGAAGTATCAGCCAACACAATTTGAAGAGGTAAAAGAATCAGAGGGACAAAAATTGCAAATGAAGAGTAGAAATTATAATTACTTATAGATGATGTTATTGTAGTTCTGGACAGCTTGAGTTAATAATCTCAATTCAATTAGAAACAATGAAGAAAATTATTCATGTGGATAGATACCCCTTTAACATAAAAATCAATAGCTTTCCAGAACCCAGACACCAAGTGAGACAATATAAAGAAAATATTCCTCTTGTACTACCATGCACAAAGATAAAATACATAGTCATAAACTTAACAGGAAATATGCAGCCCTATATAATTTTAAAAAACCCTCTATTTAGGCATATAAATTAAAACTTGAATAAATGGTAAGTTATAATTTGTTCTTGAATAAGAAAACTCAGTATTGTAAAGATGTATATGTTTCCTAAATTAACTTATAAATTTAGTAGAATCACAATAATAAGACATTAATTTTGGATTATTTTTGGAACTAGTCAAGTTAGGTCTAAAATCCATTAAAGAATAACAAAAGTGAGTAGGGCACGGTGGCTCATGCCTGTAATCCCAACACTTTGGGTGGCCGAGGTGGCAGATCATGAGGTCAGGAGTTCGAGACCAGCATGGTCAATATGGTGAAACCCCACCTCTATTTAAAATACAAAAAATTCGCTGGGCGTGGTGGCGTGTGCCTGAAGTCTCAGCTACTCAGGAGTCTGAGGCAGGAGAATCATTTGAACCCAGGAGGCGGAGGTTGCAGTGAGCCGAGATCGCACCACTGTACTCCAGTCTGGGTGACAGAGTGAGACTCTGTCTCAAAAAAAAAAAAAAAAAAAGTGGAAATAAGGTATTCTTAATGATTTTTAATGTTCACTTTCTATCTCAAATAAGCCTTCTCCTAAAACGAATTCTAAAGTTATTAAAATTGAGTACCTAATATTTTGCTGCTTTAAACAAATAGGCATTATTTTTTAGGGCAGTTGCAGGTTTACAACAAAATTGAAGGGAAGGTACAGAGGTTTCCCCTGTACTCCCTACCCTCACACATGCACAGCCTCCCCAGTTATCAACATCTCCCACCAGAGTGGTACATTTGTTACCATTGGTAAACCTGGACAGACATATAATTATCATTCAGAGTCTATAATTTATACTAGGGTTCACTCTTGGTGTGCATGTTCTATGGGTTTGGACAAATGTATAATGACATGTATTCTCCATTATAGTGTCATACAGAACAGTTTAACAGCCCTAAAAATCTTCTGCTGTCTGCCTGTTCACCCTTACCTTCCCCTATAGGGAAACAGGATTTTTTAAGTGGAAAGTTAAAAGTTATAAGGTTATGCTAAATCTGTCAAATATAAGACTATGTTAATACAATAGTTTTTATACTGTCATGTAAAATAGTCAGACTCATGGAACCATATTGAGATCCAGAATAGATGCACAAGATAATTTAGAATCTAATGCAACTGAGATTTCAATCAGTTGCCATTGAGGCAGAAAAAAAATCTGGATTTTTACTTCATTCATTTTCTTAAAACGAATTCCAGACTTGTCAACAATTTAAATGTTAAAATTAAAAATGTTTTTCACCCTGCTATCCTGAATACAATTCTGTAAAAATATTAGAAGAAAATGGGGCTGTGTGCAGTGGCTTACACCTGTAATCGCAGCACTTTGGTATGCTGAGATGGGAGGATTGTTTGAGGGCAGGAGTTCAAGACCAGCCTGGGCAACATAGCAAGACTCTGTCTCTACATTAAAAAAAATTAGCTGGACATGGTGGCTTATGATTCTAGTTCCAGGTATTTGGAAGATGAGGTGGTAGGATCACTTGAGCTGAGGAGTTTGAGGCTGCAGTGAGCTATGATTGCACCAGTGCACTCCAGCCTGGGTGACAGAGCTAGATACTGTCTCTAAAGAAATAAATAATAAATAAAAGAAGAAAATAGAAGAATCTATTTGTTATAGTAATGGAATGAAAGATTTTTCTTTGTAAAATCGATATTAAAAACACAAAAGCCATGAGTTTAAATAATAGAATAATGATTTCCTAAGTTAAAAACAAAGTTCTTGAACAAAGACTGTAACAAGTCAGACTGGGAAATATACTTGTGATATCTGTGACACAGTACTTTTAAGCCTAACTTTAAAAATAATGTAAACAACTCCTTCAAATTGATAATAAGGAACCTAATTTTAAAATGTGCAAAAAACAGTTAATGGAGAGTAGTATGAACATTTGATAAATACGTTGGCTCTGTCTCACTTAGAATAAAAATAAATCTGGGAGATGCCTTTTACATCAGATCTGTGAGGATCACAAATGTACACTGTGTTGACAAAGGGTGGGGCAATATTCACACTCATACACTGGGTAGAACTGCAAATTAATAAATTGGTATGATAGTTTTCAAGGGCAATTTAGTATTATCTGAATTTTAAATGCATCTATTTTTGACAAGAACATTTTATTTTTAATAATTTACCCTACAGACATATTTTCATATGTTCCTAAGAAAGTGTGTCTGAAGTTAGCAATAGCCTCACAATAACAAAAGAGTGAAAATACTGCAAATGTTGATCAGTAAGTGTCTGGTTAACCAAATCAGATAGTCACAATGGAATACTGTGGAGCTGTGTATTAGTCCATTTTTATACTGCTCTGAAGAAATACCTGAGACTGGGTAATTTATAAAGGAAAGAGGTTTAATGAATTCACAGTTCCACATGACAGGGGAGGCCTCACAATCATGGTAGAAGGTAAAAGAAGAAAAAAGGCACATCTTACATGGCAAAAGCCAAGAGAATGTGTGCAGGGAAACTGCCCTTTATGAAACCATGAGACCTCTTGAGAATTATTCACTATCATGAGAACAGCACGAGAAAAACTTGCCCCCATGATTCAATTACCTCCCACCAGGTCTCTCCCATGACACATGGGTATTATGGGAGCTACAATTCAAGATGAGATTTGGGTGGGAACACTGCCAAATCATATAATTCCATCCCTGGCCCCTCCCAAATCTCATGTCCTCACATTTCAAAACCCATCATGCCTTCTCAACAGTCCCCCAAAATCTTAATTCATTTTAGCATTAACTCAAAAGTCCGCAGTACAAAGTCTCATCCGAGACAAGGCAAATCCTTTCTGCCTATGAGCCTGTACAATGAAAAAAAAAAAAAAGAAAAAAAAAAACACTTAGTTGCTTCCCAGATACAATGGGAGTACAAACATTGGGTAAATACATCCATTCCAAATGGGAAAAATTGGCCAAAATGAAGGAGCTAAGGGACCCATGCAAGTCTGAAATCCAGCAGCGCAGTCAAGTCTTAAAGCTCCAAAATTATCTCTTTTGACTCCATGTCTCATATCCAGGTCATGCTGATGCAAGAGGTGGGTTCCTATGGTCTTGGGCAGCTCCGCCCCTGTGGCTTTGCATGGTACAGTCCCCCTTTCAGCTGCTTTCATGGGCTGGTAGTGAGTGTCTGCAGTTTTTCCATGAATACAGTGCAAGCTGTATGTGGGTCTACCATTCTGGGGCCTTGAGGACAGTGGCCCTCTTCTCACAGCTCCACTAGGCAGTGCCCCAGTGGGGACTCTGTGTGGAGCTCCCACCCCACATTTCCCTTCCACCCTATCTTAGTAGAGGTTCTCCATAAGGACTCTGCCTCTGCAGTGCACTTCTTCCTGGGCATCTAGGCATTTCTACATATCCTCTGAAATCTAGGTGGAGGTTCCCAAACTTCAGTTCTTGACTTCTGTGCACCACAGTCCTAACACCACATGTAAGTTACCAAGACTTGGGGCTTGCACCCTCTGAAGCAATGGCCCAAGCTGTACATTGGCCCTTTTTAGTCATGGCTGGGATGCAGGGCACCAAGTCCTGAGACTGCACAAAGCAGCAAGGCCCTGGGCCTGGCCCATTATACCTTTTTGCCTCCTAGGCCTCCTAATTTGTGATGGGAGGGGCTGCCATGAAGACCTCTTACATGCCCTGGAGATATTTTCCCATTGTCTTGGTGATTAACATTTGGCTCCTCATTACTTATGCAAGTTTCTGCAGCCAGCTTGAATTTCTCCTCATAAAATGGGTTTTTCTTTTGTATTGCATCATCAGACTGCAAATTTTCCAAACTTTTATGCTCTGCTTCCCTTTTACATAGAAGTTCCAATTCCATACCGTATCTTTGTGAATACATAAAACTGAATGCTTTTAAGAGCACCCAATTCACATCTTGAACACTTTGCTGCTTAGAAATTTCTTCTATGAGATATCCTAAATCATCTCTCTCAAGTTCAAAGTTCCACAGATCTCTAGGGCAGGGGCAAAATGCCGTTAGTCTCTTTTCTAAAACATAGCGTGACTCACCTTTATTCCACTTTCCAAAATGTTCCTTGTCTCCATCTGAGACCACCTCAGACTGGACTTCATTATTCACATCACTATTAGTATTTTGGTTAAAGCCATTCAACAAGTATCTAGGAAGTTTCAACTTTCAAACTTTTCCGCACTTTCCTGTCTTTTTCTGAGCCCTCCAAGCTGTTCCAACTTCTCCCTGTTACCCTTCCAAAGTTGCTTCCACATTTTCAGGTATCCTTATAGCATTATCCCACTCTACTGCTACCAATTTACTGTATTAGTCCATTTTCACACTGCTATGAAGAAATACCCAAGGCTGGGCAATTTATAAAATAAAGAGGTTTAATGGACTCACAGTTCCACATGGCTGGTGAAGCCTTACAATTATGGTGGTAAGTGAAGGAAAAGCAAAGGCTGTTAACAGAATGAGGTAGATTCAAATGTGCTGATGAAGAAAAAAACTCCAAGAAATATTATTAAGTGAGCAAAATAAGATGCAAAATAATACATAGCATATGCCTCATCTAAATACTGATATGTGCATTCAAGCTTTTCTGAAAAGATGCCTACAAATCCGGTACCACTAACTGCATCTACAGAAGGAGAAAGTGAATTAGAGATGGGGACATAATTTACTTTCTATAGCATTTTCAGCACTTCTTAGCTTTTCAGAAAAGTCATATTTATGTATTATTATAATTTTTAGATAAAAATTAAATATTTTGATCAGTATTATATAAAACTTTTTTTAGTTTTTTTTTTTTTTTTTTTGAGACAGAGTCTCGCTCTGTCGCCCTGGCTGGATGGAGTACAGTGGTGCGATCTTGGCTCACTGCAAGCTATGCCTCCCAGGTTTGTGCCATTTTCCTGCCTTGGCCTCCTGAGTAGCTGGGACTACAGGTGCCCGCCACCATGCCTGGCTAATATTTTTTTTTTTTGTATTTTTAGTAGAGACGGGGTTTTCACTGTGTTAGCCAGGATGGTCTCGATCTCCTGACCTCATGATCCGCCTGCCTCGGCCTCCCAAAGTGCTGGGATTACAGACATGAACCACCATGCCCAACCTAAAACTGTTCTTAGTTTTATAGGTTCTTAGATTCTTGCATCTGTTTGACAGTGGGGTTCCCTAACAACTTGATGGCTGAAGTACTTCCCTGAGCTGCTTTGGGTCTCTGCTTCAAACACGAACTGGCCATGATTTGGGACCCTCTGTTTTGGTTTACTCGCTTTGTTCTTGCCTGTAGGCAATGCCCTGCATCATCTGTTTTGCTTTCCAATTTCTGTGACCTCCTGGCTTTCTGCCTGCACTTTGCCTCTCCCATGACTTCCTGTTTTCAGGTGCTCCATGCCTTCCTAGTGTGCCTAGTACTTTTCTGATTTGTTGATAAGCCTTATAAATCCTGTGCTCTCTTAGATTCCTGTTTGCCTGGTTCTTGAGCACATGTTTTCTTTCTCCTGAGTGGATTTTTAATGGAATGTTTGCTCATCCTTCTTTCTAGCTCTCTTTGGCTATCTCATTCTCACACCTCCCTCATCACCTTTTTCTTGGGCACGTGCATTTCTTTTTCACCTAGGGTTGAGCACAGATCTAACTTGAATAATTAAAGGAAGCTTTGTGTAATGAAAGCCAAAGCAGAAAGGAACAAAAGACTTCTAGCATGTAATAGAAGGGAATAGTGAACATGGAGGCAGAGGGAGTCATTTTTGGGGTGTAGGAGTCGATTATCTTTCTTGTCCCCTGGGCCGTTGGTTAGGGTGTGGCTTTACTTTGTTAATCCTGCACTTTGTAGAAAGGACAGAAAGTACCCCACAGCTCCACGCATGTGGGTAGGACAGGGGCATGTGGAAGGGAATAATTGCAAGCCTAGGAAGTAGGAGAGAAGAGGGTGGGGTCTGGGGGTGGGAGGTGGGGAGCAGAGGGCAAGACAGACTCTTGGGAAGCACAGGCTTCCTCAAGAAGGATTTAGCTATGATTCACCCATGCACAGTACAGATTTGAGAAAGAAAGGCTGCTTTCCCTCAGGAGGACCCAGCAGGGAGAAGATCCAGCCCTATTAGTTCATTCCCTCCTTCCCCTCCCAGAGGCCATCCTCTGCCTGGATTGCAGCAGGGACTTGTCCTGGATAACAGGAGAGCCATTCTAAATGCTCGCCTGGATTCTTCACATTGGACTGCAGTGGACCATGTCACCCTACTCTTTGAATATTAGGATTATGGCAAGGGGTTGCAGATATTCTGCTACACCTTTTTTCATAATAATTGATAATAGCAGTTAAGAATGCACATTCTTCTTGACATTGCTGAAGTTTGCTTGAGCCGTGTGCTCCTGGAAAACAGTGACAGCTAAAAAATCCCCCTATCCTTTATGATACTAAAAGCATAAGCAGCAAAAGTAGAAATAGATAAATTTGACTATATGAAAATTAAAAACATCAAAGGACACAATCAACAGAGTAAAGAGGCAAGCTATGGAATGAAAGAAAATATTTGCAAATAATATATCTAATAAGGGATTGATAACTGGAATGTGCAAAGAACTCCTACAACCCAACAATAAAAAAACAAACACCCTTATTAAAAAATGACAAAAGACTTGAGTAGACATTTCTCCTAAGAAGATATACAAATAGGAACAAGCCCCTGAAAAACGACTCAACATCATTAATCACCTGGGAAATAAAAATCAAAATGGCAGTGAGATGCCACCTCACATCTGTTAGTACGGTTGCTATCAAAAATCCAGAAAGTAATACATGTGTTGGCGAGCATGCCGACAATGTGAAACTGATGAAGAAACTTTCCTTGACCAGACTTTAAGCAGATTCCCCTGAATCTTATTCTCAAATAGGTCTAGACTTTGGATTTCTGTGTTCATCTTTGTATCATCCAGTTTTAGCAAGAATCTTGCTGTCGGTTGAGCAAGAATCCCTTCCTTGGTACCTGATCACCCTCAATATGTGATTGCCTTTGATACATGATTAAATTCTTCATCTCCCACCATCCCTCACATTATATCTAAACCTACCCTGCCCTACTTTTAGCAAGAATCCTGACAAATTGGTTTATCTGGAATCTCCTTTACCCTTGATGTTTCCTCTTAGTAATTTTCCATCCACTCAGCCTCATGCTGCTCCTTGGCTGGAAACTCCTACTTGTCCATGCCATATTCTGAATCAAACCTATCTCTATACTGAGGTCTCTTTTTCCCTATTGTAATAGTTCCTTAAAAGGTTTTAACTACCTTCAGGCTCTGGTTTCCTTTAACAGAATCATTGTGCACTGCTCGTGGTCTAGCCACTGTGGAAAAGATTTTAGACGTTCCTCAAAAAATTAAACATAGAATTACCATATGATCCAGCAATTCCGAAAGAATTGAGTACATACCCGGAAGAATTGAAGGCAGGGTTTCCAAGAAATATTTGTGCATCCATGTTCATAGCAGCATTATTCACAATAGGCAAAATGTGGAAGCAACTGATGTGTTCATTGATGTGTTCATGGATGCGATAAATAAAATGTGGTATATACATACAATGAAACACTATGTAGCCTTAAAAAGAAATTCTGACACATGCTACTGATGGTATCAACAGCCTATCTGTAGAGGCCACTGTCAAGACACTGGCTGCAGTGGGGGAGGTGCGGCCAGGACTGTGTGCTCCATGGAGCCAGTGGGAGCTGGGAACAGGTGGGATCCCCACCCACTTCCAAGTTGGCAGGGCAGGAACCCCACCTTCTCAGCCACAGATGCAGCTGTCCAGCCATGTCTGTGGACCCAGGCATCCCTGCACTCTCAGAGGACTAGAAAGCCCTTCTGCCCCCATGGACTTGGAAGTGCCTGCTCCCACTGCCTGGCCTCTTCCTGCTCCCAGCACCCACTCTGACTTTGGAGGAAAGTTGAGGCTGAGCCTGGGTACTGTCACAACCCAGCCGGGTGTGCGCACACTTGGGGCAGTGCTGACATGCTAGCCCCCTGCTGCCTCAGCCCCCTCTGGAGTTTGGACACTGATAAGCACAGGAGGTAGGCTAAGGGTGAGTTAAGGGTGGCTCAGCACAGGCCTATTCCTCAGCAGGAACAGCCTGGGTGCCATGGATGACATGATAGATGGTGGCGGGAGGCAGACAGGCTCCTGGGCAGGAAGGGGCGGGTCCCCGGTGAAGCCCCACCTTCAAGCCAGGTGACATGGGATCCTTGAGGTGTTGCTTCACCAGCTAGAAACTCTGTGGCTGGTGGTGCCTTCTCCCTGAGTATTGCTCACTCCCTCTGGGCTCGTTCCACACACTCTACCCACAGGCTGTGCTCAGCTTGTGCTACTGGCCCAGATCACACATCTCTGCCAAGGGCAAGCCAGGCATGGAGTGGTAAGAAGTGTGTGGGTGAGCTAGCATGGAGTCTGGGCACTGTGCACAGGCAGGCATGCTGTCTACTGTGGCAGGGTGGGTGGCTCCAGGTGCTGGCTCCGTGCAAGACTGCAACTGGACCAGATGTACTGCATGTGGCTTCTGCTGTGGGCACCCACATCTGGATGAGGGGAATGTGGTAGCAGCAGAAGTTTGGAGATCCCAGGAACTGCAGAGCCCCTAAAGAGGGTGTCATAGCCTACAGCCCTGGCTCAGAGAGCCCCCAGGTATGGACTCCCCAAAGGGCTGCAGCTCTTCTCTCCTTCTTGTTGCTGCAATGTGGTGAGCAGGGAGGGGTGGTGGCATGTTTCAGCTCTGTTTGTGTTATAGCTGTTTCAGTCCCGTCATTTGGCAGGTCCCAAGTTCTTGTCCCACATCCAGGAAGAATGAGGTACATAGACAACTGCAGGGTGAGCAAGGCAAAGAGGGGCTTCATTGAGTGACAGAACAGCTCTCAGGAGACCCAATATGGGTAACTCATTTCTATAGGCAGGTCATCCCGTGTCTGTGTAGCTCTCAGCAGCAAAGAGATCCGGAGTGGATAATTCCTATCCACAGGCAGGTTGCCTGTCATCTGCTGGAATGTGGCTGAGTCCAGGGTTTTTATGGGCTTCAGAGGGGAGGAAGTGCCTGCTGATTGGTCCATGGGTGGCCATGGGCAGGCACAGAAAAAGCACCATAAGTTCTCACTCCTGTCCATGAAACTGACAGCACAGTCTCCAGGCTTCAGGCTGTCTCTGGCTTGAAGATGGGGCTTTGCTGAGGACCTGTCTGTTCTCACCCAGGAGCCTGTCTGCCTCCTGCCATCATCAGCCTGCAGTCCATGGTGCCCATAATGCCCAGGATGTTTGTGCCAAGGGGTCCTTTCAGGCCCCTGCTGAGCTGCCCTCAGCACCCCCTTGGCCTCCCATTCATGCTCTTTGTGCCCAAAGTCCTGAGAGAGCCAAGGTGGTGTGAGGCTGGCATGTCAGTGTGGCCCTGAGTGTGTGCACACCTGGCCGGGTCACAATAGCACCCAGGCTTAGCCTCAACTTTGCTCTGAAATCGGAGCAGATTCCAGGAGTGGGGAGAGGCCAGGCAGAGGGAGTAGGCATTTCTGAGCCTGTGGGGGCAGGGGTATTCCTGGGCCCCCAAGAGCACAGAGATACCTGGGTTTGCAGCTGCGGCTGGGCAGCTGCAGCTGCATCCAGGAGGGTGGGGCTCCCATCCAACCAACTCAGAAGGGGACAGGGCTCCTGACTGTTCCCAGCTCCTGCTGGCTGCATGTTCCATGGATGGCAGTGGTGGTCTGTCTTGGCAGTGGCCACTCTAGACAGGCCACCGCTGCCATCAATCCCCCCTCTAAACAGGTATATCTAACTACCATTAGTACAGGGATCATGACCACTCTTAACCTCTTCATGCACACAGGGGACATTGTTTTTGGGAAAATGACTGTTAGCTCTCTCTCTCAGAGGCTTATCTAAGGGTCCCTGGTAAAAAGGGAACCATCATCCGAGGCTCCAGTTGCATGACTGCTTGGAGTTTGATGGCCTCTTGGTGACAAGAAACAGATTTTACAAGAAGGTTAAGTATGTGAAGGAAAAAAATCTAGTTCCAAATACAACAGAGATAAGAATTAAAATAAACTAATCATTCTGAAAACAATGTTGTGACTAGAGCTGTTTCACAATGGTGAAATAAATTAAATCTTGTATGAGGGTAGTTAAATTTTAAAAAAGAAATAACTGTTCAGGGGGGAACATAATTCCTTGGCCTTATTCTTCCAAAGAAAGGAACCTCTGGGTTATGGCCACCCTATTTACCCTCATTGCCTGGCAGAATTTGCAGGATAATTTTCCAAATTTTTATATTACCTATCCCTTTTGTTTCTTCTGAGCTGAAGTCAGAGGTCACTGGTTGGTTCACAGGAATAAGCAGAGTTTGTCTAAAATGCAGACAAATCCTTAAAAACAACTAATGAGCACCTGTCAAAGTCTTATAGCTGATTGTACACTATCTTTTGAATAGGATCAAAACAAGACAATGATTGTCTGTTAATGACAAAATGTCATAGGGTAGTCACAGTCAAAAACATGACTGACAGGGAAATTTGGTTATTTCTGTGGTTTACAATAACTTAACATAATAATCCTAATTATGATTGATAGTATATATTCAGACATTTGAATTTTAGAAATCCCATACAATTTTGGAACATATGTTGATATTATTCACTAAAATATAACCTGAAGAAGATTAAATCTTATTTTTATTTTGACAATTCCATGTAACTGAACATGTCAAATAATCCTGTTTATCTCTCTTTTGGATGCTCCAAGGGCCCTCTGTCTCGTCTCAAAGTTATGGGTCAGAAAAGATAATTTTGAAGCTGCAACTTGATTTTGGGAAGCCTATCAAATGTGTTAAAGGTTTAACACATTTGATATAAAATAGAATTCCAGGTTACCATAAGTCATTTTTGCTCACCCTCCAGTCATCCATTTGCCTCATTCTTCCTGGATGGGGGACAAGAACTTGGGACCTTCAGAATGGCGGGACTAAAAGAGCTGTAACACAAACAGGGCTAAAACATGCTCCCTCACTTACCACATTGTGGGTGATGAGAAGGAAAGAAGAGCTGTGGCCCTTTGGGGAGCCCAGACCTAGGGGCCCCTCAAGCCAGGGCTGTGATACCCTCCTTGATGCTCTGCAGTTCCAGATGCCACTGCGTTCTTCTTGTCCAGATGTGGGTGCCTGCAGCAGGAACCACATTCAGTACATCTGGTTTAGCTGCAACCTTGCACAGAGCTGGCACCTGTTCCAGCGCCTGGAGCTGCCTGCCCCACCACAGCAACCAGTGTGCTTGGATGTGTGCAGTGGCTGGACCCTGCACTCATTCACCCACACACCTCTTGCTGCTCTGCACCTGGCTCACCTTTGGCAGGTGTGGGATCCAGGCTGGTAGCACGAGCTGAGCTCATCCTGCCAGGCTGAGTGGGTGAAACAAGCCCAGTGGGTGCAAGCAATACTCACACAGAAGGTGCCACTGGCCACAGAGGTTTCCAGCTGTTGAAGTGACGCCCCAAGGATTCTGTGACACTACAAGATGCATGAACCTTGAAGATATTATGTGAAGTGAAATAAGTTATTTATGAAATGCCAAAACTGTATGATTTCACTTAATTGAGGTACCTAAAGTAGTCAAATTCATAAAGAAAGAAAATAGAATAGAATAGTGCTTACCAAGGTCTGTGGGGAGGGAGAATGGGGAGTTATTGGCTAATCGATACAGAGTTTCAGATTTGCAAAGGGAAAAGAGTTCTAGGGATTGGTTGCATAATAATCTCCCACCAAATATACTTAATATTACTGAACTGTGCACATACAAGGGGTTAAAGTGATAAATTTTGTGTGTATTTTACCACAGATAAAAATGAAAAAGAAAAAAGAAAATCGCTCCATCCTTTTGTGTTCCTAGGGTTACTGCAAAGGCCCACCCTTCTCCATATGACTTGGATAAGATAAAAAATAACACCCTTGTTTACCTATGACAAGGCTAGACACAGCCTGTCCAAATTCCCATTCTTTGTCTTAAAAGTAATTAGCTGAAGTGTTTATCTCCATTGACCAATCTGGACAAGATAAACATCAACTTTACTTGACCAAACTTTAGTCAGGTTTCTCTCTGCACAGGCCCCTGGCCCTTGACCTACGCTTGAATCTAAATAAACATTGGAATGTGGAATGGCCCCTCTTTCAGGACCCTCCTGACAATTGACCACAGAGAAGGATGTTTCATGGTCAGCACTCTAATCATTCTACCTGTTCACCCACTTCCCTACACTCAATTCTTGCTACCCTTGTTTGTTCCTCTCTTACTGATTGACTTTGGAGAAACTTACAGATACTGTGGTTGAAGCATTCTCCCTATCGCAACAGACTTTGGAATAAATTCTTTCCTTACCTAAGTCCAGATTTGTTTTTATTTGACACTTGCAAAGTATGAGAATAACGTTTGTCCCATTTAACATATGGAATATAGTGAAGAGATATTTAATGCATGAATTGTTTATATACAGTAGGCAACACATATAATTGGAATATGTGAGTCTAATTGTGTAGTATATATGTATACATATTTAAGTGTACTAGCTAAACTTCATTATAATATTGTCCTAAGGTATAATTTTTCTTTATAAATATTTTATATAGAAAACTGTTACTCTGTTTTATGGGCTGCCGGGTAATACTTTTAAATTGGCAGTTTAGTTCAGGAAAACATTAAATTGAAGACTCTTAAACACCTGTATAGGAGATTAAAAGTTAGGCTCAGCTGGATTGGTTTTCTAGATGAGATTTTATCCTAGCCCATTCTAAACCTGCCACTTTTTTGTTTTGACTGTACGGAATTACTAATTGAGAGTGAAAGCAATTGTTCTCTGTAGTAAAAATTAACACTTTTAACTGTAACCAGTACATCTTAGATTTTAAATCGTGTTCTGATTTTAAATTCATAGTGTTTTAAAATGATTGCCTTTTGATTTTTAAATTGCAGTTGTGTGCAAGCCTTCTGTCACAATTCCACAAAAGGAAATTATGATAAATCAGTAACCATAATAATTAACTGAGCTAAAGTTCTTACCAGGAATGCAGCCACCAATTTAGCTGAAGGAGGTATTAGCATAGCAACAAACTTTCAAGGTCAAATCTGAGTATTTTCTTCCCTTGATGTAGACAGGCTTACTATGGATTTTTCCCTTTCCTTGCCTTTTTTCACAAATATTTTTCTACTTTTAACTGGTAATTTTTGATGAAGATATGATGCTCTGCTGTTACTAACTTTGGTATATAGAAAAACAGAAAGTTTGGGTTTTCTAAGATCTTTGTATTTTTTTATATTAAAATTTCCATACATTCACTAGCGGGTTTATTGGGCCCTACACAGCAGATAAGAGGAGTATGACATTACTCTACACAGAAATGCCCTCTACAGTGATTTCCTCTTCTGGCCTCTACCCCAGGCCTATCTCTGCCAGAATGTTCCACTTCTGCAACTGCCCACTCCCACTCTCCATTTGTTTGACTGACTCCACCTGCTTATTAACTCCCTGGTTCATGTATCTTCTTATGTGAGAGGCACATGTATCTCAGGGGTGTGGGGCACCCTTACTTTTTGGCTTCCCCATTTTCTTTTGTTCCTAGGTCCCAGATCATCTATACTCATTTATATGCTGAGCTAATTATATTCAGAAAGAGGTGATGGTACTTTCTGGAAAATCAGCAAAACCCTTTTCTCTGCTGTGAACTTGGAAGTCATTGGCCAAAACCAAGCTCGTGATCTTTGGCAGTATTAGCTCCAATCCTATCACTCCAGTTGAGGAAACCAGGAGAAATTTGGCATTCATCTCATGCCATCTGAGTGACAGAACAAGGCTCTAGACCCCCAGTCACAGCTACAGACCCGATTGCATTGCCTCAGGTGTGAGCCAGATAAAAGGCACCTTGCATAAAAACTAAGTCATCAATCTTTCTACTTTGAACATATGACAGAAGCGAGAGATCAAACTCTAGATCAAAATGACTAGATATCTGGACTCTCTTGATAATGAAAGACTCTGATATTGTGACACTGTCATAGCCTGGTGTTATTTAGACAGGTGGTACCCAAGTACAAATCAGTGTGGGCTGCAAGAGCTTTTACCCAAAACAGATCTTTTTATTTTCTACTAAAGTGTTTTCCTCTTAATGGCTTGGGCCATCTTGATTACAGTGTCTTCATGTAAAACAAAGCATCTTGATTGGCTGTCATCATTTTTTGTTGCTCTATGATGTCAGATAGGCAGAATGTACTGAGGACAAACACTTTGAGTGGCCAGATTATGCAAAACCAGCTTTCAAAATTAGGAAGCAAAGCTATCATGAACAATAGCATTACAAACTACACTTGTATAGGCATACTTTTCAGAGGAGCGCCAGATTTAAATGATTAGATGGGAAATAGAAGACCATTTTCTTTTGATACAAAAGTTGCATGATCAGAGGAAGCTGGAAGAACACAGGGTTATGGGACGTCAAACAGTCCTGAGGGCCGTTGGCCATCACCTATGTAGCTCTATGGGCTGGTGGGTGTGCGAGTGTCTGACCCTCTCGTGATGTGGATGTCTCTTCTGTAAAATAAAGTGAAAGCACGAGATGCTCTTTAGGATCTTTCTAATAATTTGATACACAAAATTAGATTCCAAAACTAAAGGTTTCATTGTCAAAACTATTAACTTTTTCTTCCCTAGGTTTGCCCAGGGCCTGAAAAAGTCATAGTAACTATACACTCATTCCAAAACATCCCTATTCCTTGAAATCTGATAAAAATCCAGTGGAAAATTCCAAGAAACATTCTACTTGGGTAATGGTTGCCTTAAATATCATCGACAGAGTTCAGATGCCTCATTTCAGGCCATGGCTAGAGCTTGTGAAATCTGTGTTTGTTCATTTCTCCGGGAGACCCTTTCTGTTCTTGCATCTATCGCAGTGTGTTGTGATAAATAATGCAGTGCCTTCCCAACAGTTTCCTTAGCCATACGAGGGGTACATTTTAAAAAGAGAACAAGCAGACACAGAAATGGAAATTAACCCCAGGCCTGCCAGCCTCCGTCAGGAATAATGGCGTCACATAATTCCAGGGTTAAATGGGAAGTAGGTGCCTTTTTACTGAGTTCGGCTCTTTGTCCTTGCTTTAGTGTGTCATTGTAGCAACTGTCATGTAAGGTTAATGACAGCCCCTCATTACCCTTGTCAAATATGTAATAATGTGGCCCAACAACGGGCCTGAATGGCTTCTGCTTGTCAGATCCCTATGTTTTGCCTAGCAGATGGTCACTGTGTTTGGAGAGGCTCTTGCTCAGATCCATCACACTGATATCCTGAACACGTGTGTGCGAGATGCATTTTCCCCTGATGGGACAGTGTGTAGCTAGAATACTAATTGAGCACGGCAAGACAACTGCAGGCTTCACCCTCTCTCCTCCCCCAACTCCCTGTTAGTTTTCTGTTAGGCTCCAGGGGGAAAGAGAGAAGATAGGACCTTTCTTGCCTTTCTCCTTCTATTATTTCTGGCGATACACCACACTTTTCAGCTGTGATATGCATGCGTTTTCAAACCCTTTATTTGGATCACTTAGGAAGCAGCACCCATGAAATTTAGACACGTTCTATTCTTGGAGATGTGGAAACAAAGGGGCGGGGGGAAGGCTCAGTGAGGAAAGTGGCAGGGGGCAGGGTTTACTGGAAAAGAGCAGCAGTCCAGGTGGCAGGAAGCTAGAATCCCAGTCTGTGACCTTGGGCACAGTCACTTTCTCCCATTGTGGTTTACTCCCTCAGGAAGTTTGCCTTAGTGAAGGAGGTGAGAGAGACACTCAAGGCCAGATGCAAGAAAGAGCCTCTGTCCTGCTTCAGGGATTCTCCAACTGGTTCCTGCTTCTCTCATCCTCGGTAGTTTTTCACATTAAGTCACTTCCTTTCTCAAAAATGAACAGTGGCTCCCAGTTGCTTCTGAAATCAACTTAAACTCTAAATAAACATCTCCAGAATTAGTTACAATGCAGTCTATTCTTTTTTCCATATGAATCCTCTTCCACTCTTTTTCAGTTTGCACAGATTGTTTAGACACAAATCTATCTACTTTTTCTGCGCACAAGTTTTCTGGGGCTTACAGTCTTTGTTTATGCATAACCTCTCGTATGAACCCCTCTGATGCTCCCTCTGATCAGCTCCTACTCTTCAAATACATTTCTTAAGGACTTTCCTGAATATATTTCTTCCACTAGCTCAATGTAGCTCTGATACCTCTGCTTCTCTAAATATTCCTAATAAATATTGTTTTCTTTATTAACATACATTCAAAATAATAAAACTTGGGAACTTAGAAATCATTCCATGCAGCCACTTAATTTTGAAGATGAAATGCCAAGTGTGTATTGGTTAAGACCAAGTTCAAAGAGCAAGACCATCACCTAGGTCCTTTGATTGTGGGTTTAGTCTTTTTTTTCCACTATAGTAAATCAACCATTTCCTATACTTCACTATTTAAGAGCTTGTCATTATTATTTGTGTTCATGTTCTCTCCCACAATAGATTGAAAACACCTTGAGGGCAGACACATTGATGTGTGCCTTTGTAGGCTCTGACAGACCCATAGGGTTGTGTGGGCACAGGGAGGAGTCATTTCACGGAGTCTATATAACTGCAGGTCACAGTATTGATGTCAGTTCCCTTTGTAATATCCCTGTGACATTTAACACTTTGCCAGATTATCTGTTGGCACTCCTCTTGGTATTATTCTAACAAGTGACTTTTTCTTTTTTATCTTTTATGTGACCCACCCCTGAAACCAGTGAGTCACTATGAATTGTCATGAGCAAAATGTCATGTTAGGATCTGAGGGAGCAGAGAAGTCTATAGCCCCACAGAAGCTATCCTAAACTTCATTGGTGGTGAAGAAAACCCACTTCTAGGTAAACCTTCTGATGTTCTTAGGAGTGATGATGAAATAAACTGAGGGGACTGTATCCAGCCTTTCCAGGTTAGGAAAGGTAATAAATCCACAGGTCTTTCTAACCCAGTCTCCAAGGAAGAAGATACTATTTCAAATGATTTTAGATTTTGCATTTGCTAAGTGTTTTTCTCCCCTTTCATCAAATATGTGGAAATTTCAGCTTAAGCCTTGAATAACTTTGCTTCTTAAATCAGATCTAAATGACCATATAACTGTTTTTTTAATTTGTTTCCAGATACTCTTCACTCAAAAGCTTTTCTCATGTTGTTTAATTTAGTTGTAATATTGCTCAAAACCATGCAGCACATATCCACTACTTCCATAGCCTTTCTAAGCCATAGGGATTATTTCCTCTGAATACTATACAATTAATACAGATATTTCCTGATTTATGATGGCTCATCCTAAAATTTTTTGACTTTATGATGGTGGGAAAGTGATAGTTAGTCTGTATGTTTCTTGCCTTACAACAAGGTTGTGTCTTGACAATCTCAACTTACGATGGATTTATCCAGATGTAACCCCACCATAAGTTGAAGAGCATCTGTACTCTGTAATTGTCATTTGAAAATCATACATCTATGGAGAACTTAATATGTCAAGTATTATTCTAAAATTTAGAAAGAAATAAGACAAAATTCTTGGTCAATGACACTCACTATCTAGTGGTAAAGACAAGTATATAAATAGATAAGCCTTATTATTCAAACAGCCTCTTCTTACTTCATACTTCTAATCCAATCCTCTCTCTCTTCTTATCCCTAAATATTACCATCTTCCTTCAGAAATTCCTGCTCCATACTATGCAGCATTTGCTATATTCTGAAACTCTTCTCCGAATGTTGTCTCTTCCTCCTAAATCCTTAGTTGGCAACCAGCTGTTTCAAAAGTACATGGCTTTCTTCTTAGGGGTTCACTCCTTATTTTCTCATACAATAATAACTCAAGGTCAGGATTTGAAGTCAGTGTCCTCCTCCATTCCCACTGCCAAAATGAGCTCATTATTTATGCTCCACTGCTATGGTTTGAAAGTATCCCCAAACCTCATGTGTTGGAAATATAATCTCTGATGCAACAGAGAGGTAAGGCCGAATAAGAGGTGGCTGCACCATGAGGGCTCTGCCCTCACAAATGGATGAGTACCATTATCTTGAGAGTGGATTCGCTTTAAAAGGACAAATTCATACCCTTTTTTCCCCCTCTCCTTCTTGCCCTCTCTTGACTTTTTGCCTTTCACCATGGGATGATGCATTAGGAAGGCCTTCACCAGATGTTGGCCTCTCAGCCTTGGACTTCCCAGCCTCCAGAGTGATAATAAATAAATACTCGTTCTTCTTAAATTTTTGTTGTAGCAGCACAAAATGGACTAGAACATCCATCTTATAAAAACATATGACTCCATCCTACTCTTTTTAACTTTATACTCTCTGGTAAGACCATCTGTCTCTCCTCATTGTAGGGTCGGTTAATCTCCTGGCAACCAAATCTCCATTTATTATGAGTTCTGGGTTACACAAACAGCCACAGAGATGACCTCTCTCACACACTGACCTCTCAGTTCCTTGACTGCTTATCCTTAGTGATTCTTTTCTACATTCAATCTCAGCCATCTTTCTTCATGGTCACCTTCTGGATCTTGCCATAATCAGAACTGCACTACCTTTAAAATAACAAAACAAAATGGCCCATTTTCTTCCACCAGTTTCCTTTTGCTTCACTGGTTGAAACATATCCTAGCAGCATCAATCCATAGCTTTCTACCATCTATTTTTCTTTCCATTTTCTCCTGACTCCACTTGCCTCTTTTCCAGTAGAGATTCAGTGGAATTAGAATCACTTCCTTGCAAGGGCCCTCAATTGCTTTGCCCCTATTTTTATCCACCATGTTTTTCTTCCACAATATTTCTTGGCAAAACCCCAAACCAGGATAAATTCAACGATCTGTCTCCCCTGTGGCTACATCTGAGCAGTTGATTGTTGCTGGTGAAAATTATCAGCTGGACAGACAGGTTTTCCTTCAATTGTATCAATACCATTTCAAACAAGTACTTAACATGGCCCAGAAAAAAACACTCATATATCTCTGTCTCTTGCTTCAATCCTGTGCCCATTCCCTTCCTCCAGATAATTCTTGCTTAGTATTTCTTCTCCCTTTTTTGAATGCTTCTGATTCATTGTTCATACGCTATCCAGAGTGAATTTTTAGGAACCCCAATAGGATTAAATTTGTCCCATGAAAATGACATCTCATCAAGGATGGAACAAAGTGCAAAGTCCTTGAAGTGGTCCAGCCCCAACCTGCATGTCTAACTGTGTTTCTCATCTCTCAGCCACTCTCCGGCCAGGTCCACCTCTCCTCTTGGCCTCCTCATGGTTTGTCAATTGCATTAGCCTCTGTGCCTCTGGCTGCTACACTTGCTGCATTTCCTTTGCCTGGCTAACTCCTTTAGGTCTCAGGACAGATGTCGCTTCATCATACAGGCATTCCCTCAACCCTCCATTCCAGACTGTCTCCTTCTTAGCTTCTCTTATGGCACTCAGTACTTGTGCCACAAGAGAACAGAATTATTTGAATTATAGTTCAAAGAGGGCTTTGTCTGGGAAAATTGTGGAGGAATTTTCACTGTAGAATTATTGCGGAAGGGGAACTATGAGGTTGTTTGGCAAGGAAAGAAGGAAATGCATTTCGGATAGAGGGAGTATCCTAAAAAATCACAGAGATGTAAAAATCTGCTGTGTCAACAGAAAGGTCTATTCACTGTGGCAAAAATGTGCAGGCACCAGGGAAAACAGTGGGAGGTGGTGGTAGGCCAGATAAGGGCCACCAAATATGTCTATGTTCTAATCCCTCACAACTGTGAATATGCTTATGTTACGTGATGAGGGAGAATGAAGGTAGCAGATGTAAGGAAGGCTGCTAATCAGCTAGCCTTGAGATGCAGAGAGCACTCTGGACTTGCCAGATGAATCCGATGTAATACCCAGGGGCCTTGACTGTGGAAGAGAGAGGCAGAAGCGTCAACGTCAGAATAATTTGGTGCGAGAAAGATTCTACTTTAGTTACTGACTTTGAAGATGGAGAAGGGGGCCATGTGCCAAGGAATGCAGCAGCTTTTAGAAGCTGAAAAAGGCAAAGAAACAAATTCTCAAAGAAACAAGAGCCTGCAGAAAAGAACTCAGCCCTTCTGACACCTTGATTTCATCCCAGTGAGACCCATTTCAGACTCTGACCTCCAGAACAAATGACAAGGTGATAAATTTGTGTTGTTTTAAGACACTAAGTTTGTGGTAACAAGTTGCAGCAACAACAGAAACTAATATAGGAATGAAGCTATGGACATAAACTCAAGTCAGACTGTGAAGCACATTCTTAGAAAGCTTAGCAGTCTGGCCTCAGAACTTCAGTAAGTGGAGAAACAGTAGGTATTGTAAAACATGGAAGAAACATAGCCAGCTTTGCTTTATGGGAAGATCTCTCTGTAGCAGTGTGCAGGCATGTTGATAGCCCAGAGACCACTAGGGAGGTTTCTAAAATAATCCACGTGAGTGATTAGGAAAACCTGAAAGAAGGCCCTAGAGGCGTTTTTATCTGCACACATTGTTACATAGCTCTTGTGTTTTCCTAAATTTATGTTTTCTTTCTTGATCTAGAATACTAGTTCCTGAAATACAGCGGCTTTTAAAAATACTGGCTTGTTTCTTCCTGAATTCCTAATAGTAGCTGCTCAATAAATATTTGTTCATCTTGTAGTGGATTAAGACCAGGCAGATTTCTTATTTCTCTGGATCTGTGCATTACTTAAGACAAAATGGAAAGGAATCATGTAAGAAATACCCATTACCAATTATCGTTCCTCCACCAACTGGCTCCATCTTCTAGGGACATGGTTTCCTAGTATGGAAAGCAGGCATTACAGTAATTACTACTCTCCACATCTTAAAAATGAATAGGATAAACTTGAAAAGCACATTGATTATTGGGAGAAATAACCTTCATACTGATGCTCTAAATTCGAAACAGAATCCTTAAAACACCATTGATCACGCAGCATCTGCTTATCTAACTGGGGCTCAATTGAAATACTGGGACCTTAGTTTTTGCCTGCTTTTGAAAAGAGTCTGACAGAGGATTACAAAAAGCTGTGTTTAGTTTGTAGCTGCCTTCTTTTTTCCCTTGTCTAAACTACTCAAAAAAAAAAAAAAAAAATAGACAGCTGTGGAATGAGCCAGTTCAGCAATCTGCTTCTTGCCTATCATCCTGCCCCACTTTCTGTGTGTTCCTTTGGGAAGAAATCCTGGGGAATAGATAGCAGGAAATCACAGGCAAATTCAGAGCTTCTTGGGGGTGGCGATGGGCGGGGAAAGCACAATATAAACTATTAAATGCAGTGATGAAGCCAGCTACTCCCTTGGGTCTGATTGGAGGAAGCTGGCCTTCCTCCTTGGGGAATGAGGCATTTGAAATTAATTGTTTTCATTTTATACAAATACTTCACCCAAATGAAAGGAATGAAATACTTAAATGCAACTACAGCCCTCCTTTATAAATATGACTATGAGCACACACATATACACGTATACCAGAGAAAGCAAATAATAGTAGTGTGTAATCAAATGATCAAGTGTCTTTATGCCAGCAGTTTTCTGGGTAATAGCACTGTCCCTTGAAAGTGAGCATTATGATTTTTGTGTTTTGCACCAGATCCTTCGTCCTGCAGTGTCTGTACTGCAGCATCTGGGCACACCCTGCTTGCAGGTATCTGACAATCTACTAAGCTCACAGCATCCTATTTGCTGTTGCTGACTCTTCTCTAGAAGAGGATGAATCCATGGTCCTTCTTGCCCAGAATAGAATTCTCCTTTTAAAATGCAGAACTCTGTTTGTGTCATCCACTCAACTGGTCCAAAATTTACCCAGAAATTAATATCCCACCTTCTTATTATGACTTTCTATACAGGTTTTGATGTTTTGGGCCTGACTTATTTCCTAGCTGTAATTTTCTTCCTTCTTCATGTCCCCCATCACAGATCCCATGTCCCAATCCCCTTGTTCTCCTCCCTGTTTTAGGAACACCAAGCTGCCCCTACACGTTTCTGTGCCACTATTTATCTTGTTCCTAGACCTGGCATTCTTCCCTGTTGCCTTCTCCACTTGAGAAATCTACTCATTCTTCAAGTCTCCCCTGAGATTTCATCTCTTCTGTGAAGCCAGAAACATGTTTTAATGCCTTGTCCTCACCCATCCAGTCACATTAAATTACTACTATCTCTGAGCCTCCATACTTCTTCATTTACACTTTTATTTTTAGCACTGATTTCACATCATGACTTGTGTAATTTGTGTTTTTGTCCATTTTTCCCACCAGAGTCTGTAAGTCCTTTGGGGCTTGGGGTCTTATCAGTTTCATTTTTGTAATCTAGTAGAGCCTAATATGATGCCAGACACGAAGTTGATGTTCAAAGAATATATGAGGCAGTGAAATGAATCTTAGTCAATTCCCAGGCCCATCAGGCCAACCCTCTCTTCTTCAATTGTACCTCTTTGGAATGAGTTATAAAAGAAAAGGCAAGAGGAGTTGCTTTGTGGCACAGCAGCATATGGAAGGCACTCAGACGGGGTCCAAAGTGGGGCTCACAGGAAGCCCCTAGCAAAGGAGCTACTGGTATATAGATTTCTCAGTTGTCCAAATGCTGCTTGAAGAAAAAACAACACAGATGTCAATACATATAGGACAGAATGCAGTATTTGCCAAAAGCAGAAGCTGAAGAGATGTTACTTCAGGTATTCTTCCTCATTGAAGATCTATATTCTTTTGAATGTACAGCTTGATGTCAAGTTAGTTTCCAGTCTCAATTAGGATGCATTCATTTTTATCCATTAAATACTGTCTGGAGAGCAGGAAACATGATGTCAAAGTCATGTGCATGTGTTCGTTTTTGTCTTCCTCCTAAGGAGAGAAGCACTTACCAATTTGGGTACGAGGGTTAAAAACAGCAAGATAATAACAACAAGCAACAATTGCATAGCAATTTGCAGCCTACAAGCCCTTCAATCTGCTATTTCATTTAACCTTCAAGACAATCTTATGAGGCTGGTATTATTGCCCCCACTTTGCAGAGGAGGAAACTTGGGCTAATGATGTTTAAGTGACTTGTCTAAGGTTATATAAAAGCACCAAGACTGACAGAATGCTATTATTCAGAGTAACATAGAGTGAATTGAACTCCAGTATGATTATCCTGAGATTTTTGCTGTAATAATATTCAACCCTTACTGACTGCTGACAATGTAGCAGACACTGTTCTAAAGTGCTTTACACATATTAACTCATTTAATTCCCAAACCACTGCATGAGGTAGAAATGATTATTATTCCTCTCATTTTATAGATGGGAAAGCTGAATTCCAGAGAGGTTAAGTACCTTGATTTCTCTTACATAACTGATCAATAGCAGAGTGAAGGTTTGGACCAAGGCAATCTGGCTCCCAAGTCCATATTCAACAAATACAGTAGCCTGCTTCTTGAGGCATGGGATGTTGATATGACCTGGTGACTCTAATGAATAGTACAAAATACTTTCATCCTCAAATAAATGTTTAATGTTTAAGACTTAAAATCTTAAGGACTTTCAAGGTCAACAAAAACATTTTAGAGACAGAATATGTTTTGAGGCTGCAAGTCCTTACCTTGTTTCCAGGTATAATTTGACCCTTCAACCTCTTGGATCCCATCTCCTCTTCCTTCCTCTGCTCATCCACTGCCCAGAACAGATCCCAGCATAGTGGGTGGGAGGGTGGGGGGAGCGGTTCAGAAAATATCCATTGAGTGAATGAAGATAATGCCTTCATTGTTCAGCTATTGGTAGCTGAGGAAAATGGTCCTATTGATCAGTTGAAAAACTAGACCATACATTTATTCCAAATTCTGTCTCTTCACTCAAGCTGAAACACTATTTCCTTCTCTTTTTTATCAGTTATTCCTATTTGCCTTTCTGGTCTCAGATGAGATATCACTTGTTTTGTGAAGTCTTTGCTGCTCCTTTTCTCCCATCCCACTACCACCATTACCAAATCTGGAGTAAGTGCCCTTTTAATGGAGATATAGCTCCTATAATTTTCTTTATATATTATATGCAATATGCATATCAATTTACTCTCTAATTTGCATGATTGTGCATACATGTGCATACACACACAGACACACACACACATAAACTATGATTTCCACAGGGACAAGGATGGTGTGTTGCCTTCATGTTGTTTTCATGGGGGCTAGAATTATGGATGCTCTTTAGGTATTGGTTGGAGGAATAAATGAGTGAGTGAGTTAACTTTAGCAGCAGTCACCGAGTGTTCTTTGATTAATAGAAATGTTGAAACAAAATAAATTGCTCAAAAATTAAAGTCCTCTCAACACAGTTATCCTAGCGCTTGAAGGACTGATATCAACACTAAAATCCCTCCACTCCTTCTTTTACTCTCAAGGGCTCGAAGAGTGGTCATTGTGGCTCCTGATTCTTGCCTGTTATCTATTTTGAGTGTGTTGTTTTGCAGTATCTTGATCTACTGTGACTCCAGTCTGACTTGAGTTTGGATTCCTAATGCTTCTTTGAATTCTGTAAAGTGTAGAAATTGAAAATGGTCATGCACACATAAAAAGTCATTTTTTTGATCAAAGTTTCCAGATATATCCCTCCATGAGTTCTTTTACTATTATTTCTAAGAGTATTTGTTTGTTAGACTGAGGATTAGAGGCACAGATGGGAGGATAGTAGAAGTTATATCTTAGGAAGATATCTACCAGAAGTAAGTAAAGTTAGAATATGTTCAGTGAAAATTTTATCTTGAAAGCTTCTTTTTTTTTATTATACTTTAAGTTTTAGGGTACATGTGCACATTGTGCAGGTTAGTTACATATGTATACATGTGCCATGCTGGTGCGCTGCACCCACTAACTCGTCATCTAGCATTAGGTATATCTCCCAGTGTTATCCCTCCCACCTCCCCCCCACCCCACAACAGTCCCCAGAGTGTGATGTTCCCCTTCCTGTGTCCATGTGATCTCATTGCTCAATTCCCACCTATGAGTGAGAATATGCAGTGTTTGGTTTTTTATTCTCGCGATAGTTTACTGAGAATGATGTTTTCCAATTTCATCCATGTCCCTACAAAGGACATGAACTCATCATTTTTTATGGCTGCATAGTATTCCATGGTGTATATGTGCCACATTTTCTTAATCCAGTCTATCATTGTTGGACATTTGGGTTGTTTCTAAGTCTTTGCTATTGTGAATAATGCCGCAATAAACATACGTGTGCATGTGTCTTTATAGCAGCATGATTTATAGTCCTTTGGGTATACACCTAGTAATGGGATGGCTGGGTCAAATGGTATTTCTAGTTCTGGATCCCAGAGGAATCACCACACTGACTTCCACAATGGTTGAACTAGTTTACAGTCCCACCAACAGTGTAAAAGTGTTCCTATTTCTCCACATCCTCTCCAGCACCTGTTGTTTCCTGACTTTTTAATGATCGCCATTCTAACTGGTGTGAGATGGTATCTCATAGTGGTTTTGATTTGCATTTCTCTGATGGCCAGTGATGATGAGCATTTTTTCATGTGTTTTTTGGCTGCATAAATGTCTTCTTTTGAGAAGTGTCTGTTCATGTCCTTCGCCCCCTTTTTGATGGGGTTGTTTGTTTTCTTCTTGCAAATTTGTTTGAGTTCATTGTAGATTCTGGATATTAGCCCTTTGTCAGATGAGTAGGTTGCGAAAATTTTCTCCCATTTTGTAAGTTGCCTGTTCACTCTGAAGGTAGTTTCTTTTGCTGTGCAGAAGCTCTTTAATTTAATTAGATCCCATTTGTCAATTTTGGCTTTTGTTGCCATTGCTTTTGGTGTTTTAGACATGAAGTCCTTGCCCATGCCTATGTCCTGAATGGTAATGCCTAGGTTTTCTTCTAGGGTTTTTATGGTTTTAGGTCTAACCTTTAAGTCTTTAATCCATCTTGAATTGATTTTTGTATGAGGTATAAGGAAGGGATCCAGTTTCAGCTTTCTACATATGGCTAGCCAGTTTTCCCAGCACCATTTATTAAATAGGGAATCCTTTCCCCATTGCTTGTTTTTGTCAGGTTTGTCAAAGATCAGATAGTTGTAGATATGTGGCATTATTTCTGAGGGCTCTGTTCTGTTCCATTGATCTATATCTCTGTTTTGGTACCAGTACCATGCTGTTTTGGTTACTGTAGCCTTATAGTATAGTTTGAAGTCAGGTAGTGTGATGCCTCCAGCTTTGTTCTTTTGGCTTAGGATTGACTTGGCGATGCGGGCTCTTTTTTGGTTCCATATGAACTTTAAAGTAGATTTTTCCCAATTCTGTGAAGAAAGGCATTGGTAGCTTGATGGGGATGGCATTGAATCTGTAAATTACATTGGGCAGTATGGCCATTTTCACTATATTGATTCTTCCTACCAATGAGCATGGAATGTTCTTCCATTTGTTTGTATCCTCTTTTATTTCCTTGAACAGTGGTTGGTAGTTCTCCTTGAAGAGGTCCTTCACATCCCTTATAAGTTGGATTCCTAGGTATTTTATTCTCTTTGAAGCAATTGTGAATGGGAGTTCACTCATGATTTGGCTCTCTGTTTGTCTGTTGCTGGTGTATAAGAATGCTTGTGATTTTTGTACATTGATTTTGTATCCTGAGACTTTGCTGAAGTTGCTTATCAGCTTAAAGAGATTTTGGGCTGAGACAATGGGGTTTTCTAGATATACAATCATGTCGTCTGCAAACAGGGACAATTTGACTTCCTTTTTTCCTAATTGAATACCCTTTATTTCCTTCTCCTGCCTAATTGCCCTGGCCAGAACTTCCAACACTATGTTGAATAGGAGTGGTGAGAGAGGGCATCCCTGTCTTGTTCCAGTTTTCAAAGGGAATGCTTCCAGTTTTTGCCCATTCAGTACTATATTGGCTGTGGGTTTGTCATAGATAGCTCTTATTATTTTGAAATATGTCCCATCAATACCTAATTTATTGAGAGTTTTTAGCATGAAGTGTTGTTGAATTTTGTCAAAGGCTTTTTCTGCATCTATTGAGATAATCATGTGGTTTTTGTCTTTGGCTCTGTTTATATGCTGGATTACATTTATTGATTTGCATATATTGAACCAGCCTTGCATCCCAGGGATGAAGCCCACTTGATCGTGGTGGATAAGCTTTTTGATGTGCTGCTGGATTCGTTTTGCCAGTATTTTATTGAGGATTTTTGCATCAATGTTCATCAAGGATATTGGTCTAAAATTCTCTTTTTTTGTTGTGTCTCTGCCTGGCTTTGGTATCAGAATGATGCTGGCCTCATAAAATGAGTTAGGGAGGATTCCCTCTTTTTCTATTGATTGGAATAGTTTCAGAAGGAATGGTACCAGTTCCTCCTTGTACCTCTGGTAGAATTCGGCTGTGAATCCATCTGGTCCTGGACTCTTTTTGGTTGGTAAGCTATTGATTATTGCCACAATTTCAGATCCTGTTATTGGTCTATTCAGAGATTCAATTTCTTCCTGGTTTAGTCTTGGGAGAGTGTATGTGTCGAGGAATTTATCCCTTTCTTCTAGATTTTCTAGTTTATTTGCGTAGAGGTGTTTGTAGTATTCTCTGATGGTAGTTTGTATTTCTGTGGGATCGGTGGTGATATCCCCCTTATCATTTTTTATTGCGTCTATTTGATTCTTCTCTCTTCTTTTCTTTATTAGTCTTGCTAGCGGTTTATCAATTTTGTTGATCCTTTCAAAAAACCAGCTCCTGGATTCATTACTTTTTCGAAGGGTTTTTTGTGTCTCTATTTCCTTCAGTTCTGCTCTGATTTTAGTTATTTCTTGCCTTCTGCTAGCTTTTGAATGTGTTTGCTCTTGCTTTTCTAGTTCTTTTAATTGTGATATTAGGGTGTCAATTTTGGATCTTTCCTGCTTTCTCTTGTGGGCATTTAGTGCTATAAATTTCCCTCTACACACTGCTTTGAATGTGTCCCAGAGATTCTGGTATGTTGTGTCTTTGTTCTCGTTGGTTTCAAAGAACATCTTTATTTCTGCCTTCATTTCTTTATGTACCCAGTAGTCATTCAGGAGCAGGTTGTTCAGTTTCCGTGTAGTTGAGCGGTTTTGAGTGAGATTCTTAATCCTGAGTTCTAGTTTGATTGCACTGTGGTCTGAGAGATAGTTTGTTATAATTTCTGTTCTTTTACATTTGCTCAGGAGAGCTTTACTTCCAAGTATGTGGTCAATTTTGAAATAGGTGTGGTGTGGTGCTGAAAAAAATGTATATTCTGTTGATTTGGGGTGGAGAGTTCTGTAGATGTCTATTAGGTCTGCTTGGTGCAGAGCTGAGTTCAATTCCTGGGTTTCCTTGTTGACTTTCTGTCTCGTTGATCTGTCTAATGTTGACAGTGGGGTGTTAAAGTCTCCCATTATTAATGTGTGGGAATCTAAGTCTCTTTGTAGGTCACTCAGGACTTGCTTTATGAATCTTGGTGCTCCTGTATTGGGTGCATATATATTTAGGATAGTTAGCTCTTCTTGTTGAATTGATCCCTTTACCATTATGTAATGGCCTTCTTTGTCTCTTTTGATCTTTGTTGGTTTAAAGTCTGTTTTATCAGAGACTAGGATTGCAACCCCTGCCTTTTTTTGTTTTCCATTGGCTTGGTAGATCTTCCTCCATCCTTTTATTTTGAGCCTATGTGTGTCTCTGCATGTGAGATGGGTTTCCTGAATACAGCACACTGATGGGTCTTGACTCTTTATCCAATTTGCCAGTCTGTGTCTTTTAATTGGAGCATTTAGTCCATTTACATTTAAAGTTAATATTGTTATGTGTGAATTTGATCCTGTCATTATGATGTTAGCTGGTTATTTTGCTCGTTAGTTGATGCAGTTTCTTCCTAGTCTCGATGGTCTTTACATTTTGGCATGATTTTGCAGCGGCTGGTATCGGTTGTTCCTTTCCATGTTTAGCGCTTCCTTCAGGAGCTCTTTTAGGGCAGGCCTGGTGGTGACAAAATCTCTCAGCATTTGCTTGTCTGTAAAGTGTTTTATTTCTCCTTCACTTATGAAGCTTAGTTTGGCTGGATATGAAATTCTGGGTTGAGAATTCTTTTGTTTAAGAATGTTGAATATTGGCCCCCACTCTCTTCTGGCTTGTAGGGTTTCTGCCGAGAAATCCGCTGTTAGTCTGATGGGCTTCCCTTTGAGGGTAACCCGACCTTTCTCTCTGGCTGCCCTTAACATTTTTTCCTTCATTTCAACTTTGGTGAATCTGACAATTATGTGTCTTGGAGTTGCTCTTCTTGAGGAGTATCTTTGTGGCGTTCTCTGTATTTCCTGAATCTGAACGTTGGCCTGCCTTGCTAGATTGGGGAAGTTCTCCTGGATAATATCCTGCAGAGTGTTTTCCAACTTGGTTCCATTCTCCCCATCACTTTCAGGTACACCAATCAGACGTAGATTTGGTCTTTTCACATAGTCCCATATTTCTTGGAGGCTTTGCTCATTTCTTTTTATTCTTTTTTCTCTTAACTTCCCTTCTTGCTTCATTTCATTCATTTCATCTTCCATTGCTGATACCCTTTCTTCCAGTTGATCTCATCGGCTCCTGAGGCTTCTGCATTCTTCACGTAGTTCTCAAGCCTTGGTTTTCAGCTCCATCAGCTCCTTTAAGCACTTCTCTGTATTGGTTATTCTAGTTATACATTCTTCTAAATTTTTTTCAAAGTTTTCAACTTCTTTGCCTTTGGTTTGAATGTCCTCCAGTAGCTCAGAGTAATTTGATCGTCTGAAGCCTTCTTCTCTCAGCTCGTCAAAGTCATTCTCCACACAGCTTTGTTCCGTTGCTGGTGAGGAACTGTGTTCCTTTGGAGGAGGAGAGGCGCTCTGCTTTTTAGAGTTTCCAGTTTTTCTGTTCTGTTTTTTCCCCATCTTTGTGGTTTTATCTACTTTTGGTCTTTGATGATGGTGATGTACAGATGGGTTTTTGGTGTGGATGTCCTTTCTGTTTGTTAGTTTTCCTTCTAACAGACAGGACCCTCAGCTGCAGGTCTGTTGGAATACCCTGCTGTGTGAGGTGTCAGTGTGCTCCTGCTCGGGGGTGCCTCCCAGTTATGCTGCTCAGGGGTCAGGGGTCAGGGACCCACTTGAGGAGGCAGTCTGCCCGTTCTCAGATCTCCAGCTGCGTGCTGGGAGAACCACTGCTCTCTTCATAGCTGTCAGACAGGGACACTTAAGTCTGCAGAGGTTACTGCTGTCTTTTTGTTTGTCTGTGCCCTGCCCCCAGAGGTGGAGCCTACAGGGGCAGGCAGGCCTCCTTGAGCTGTGGTGGGCTCCACCCAGTTCGAGCTTCCTGGCTGCTTTGTTTACCTAAGCAAGCCTGGGCAATGGCGGGCGCCCCTCCCCCAGCCTCGCTGCCGCCTTGCAGTTTGATCTCAGACTGCTGTGCTAGCAATCAGCGAGATTCCGTGGGCGTAGGACCCTCCGAGCCAGGTGCGGGATATACTCTTGTGGTGCGCCGTTTTTTAAGCCCGTCGGAAAAGCGCAGTATTCGGGTGGGAGTGACCCGATTTTCCAGGTGCCGTCCGTCACCCCTTTCTTTGACTGGGAAAGGGAACTCCCTGACCCCTTGCGCTTCCCAAGTGACGCAATGCCTCGCCCTGCTTCGGCTGGCGCACGGTGCGCGCACCCACTGACCTGCGCCCACTGTCTGGCAGTCCCTAGTGAGATGAACCTGGTACCTCAGTTGGAAATGCAGAAATCACCCGTCTTCTGCGTCACTCACGCTGGGAGTTGTAGACTGGAGCTGTTCCTATTCGGCCATCTTGGCTCCTCCCCGAAAGCTTCTGACTTTAGATGGTATTAACATTTCAACCAGATTGATATTTTAATATGTATTTATTTTAGCTTATGTTTATTTTGGTTATTTTGGTCTCAGTCTTTTCCACTGTGAATTTGAGAACATACCTGAGTAGGCAAAATTATAATAATTTTCTGATAAGCATCAACATTGTGTTCTGTCTCACGTCATATGCTATACAAATTTTTGCTCAAGTGATTGACTTCTAAACAGTCTTTTTTTTTTTTAATGAAAGCCAAACTGTAAGGTTGGAATGAAAAAAAAAATGGCTCCTTAAACACAATGTCATTAACTGTCTCAGATCTTAAGTTGATCTCCAAATCAATGAAATCAAATTTACTTATTCAAAAAACAAACTGTAAGCATTTCTTATTTTCAATTATAAGACTAATTCTGGTTGGGTCTTTTCTAACAATGTATAATCTACAATTTTTTAGATATACAATTTTTAGAAATCCATTCTACTCACAAAAACCTAGTGGAGTTTTCCTCATGAAGAATTCTTTGTTTTATAAAGTATCATAATAGATTTTTACAGATTTTGTGTTTATTTGAAGACAGTTTTTTAGTGGGGGAACGTGGTCTTGCTCTGTCACCCAGGCCGGAGTGTAGAGGCATGATTATGGCTTATTGTACCCTTGACCTCGCATTGTCAAGTGATCCTTACACCTCAGCCTCCCAAGTTTCTGGGACTACAGGCATGCACTGCCATGCTCAGTTAGTTTTTATCATTTTTAGTGACAGAGTCTCCCTATGTTGCCCAGGCTGGTCTTAAACTCCTGGGCTCAAGCAGTCCTCATGCCTCAGCCTCCCAAAGTGCTAGGATTACAGGCGGGAGCCACTGCCCCTGGTCTGATTTAAAGACAATGTTATACTGTAGTGTGATGTCCAATTGAGAAACCTAAAGTTGTTGTATTTATTATCTTTCTCTATCTTTTTCTCAGTTGGCTTTTGTTATTTGATTGTGTGATAACACCATCTAACTTTTTAAATTCCAAAGGGTTTTAGGAGACGACGGTGTGAGAAATTGCTAAATTTTCCTCAATATTAATTATTTTAAAAAATTTATCCATTCAATTCCCGATTTTTAATTGGCTACCTTCAATAAAAACTACATATCCACACTTTGGGAGGCTGAGGCAGGCGGATCACGAGGTCAGGAGATCGACACTATCCTGGCTAACACGGTGAAGCCCTGTCTCTACTAAAAATACAAAAAATTAGCCAGGGATGGTGGCGGGCGCCTGTAGTCCCAGCTACTCAGGAGGCTGAGGCAGGAGAATGACACGAACCCGGGAGGCGGAGCTTGCAGTGAGCCGAGATTGCGCCACTGCACTCCAGCCTGGGAGACAATGAGACTCTGTCTCAAAAAAACCCAAAAAAACAAAAAAACAAAACAAAAAAAAACAACCAACCAACCAAACAAAAAAACAAACTACATTTCCAAGACTCTTTTGTAGGTGCGACCAAATGACTGTATTTTGGCCAGTAAGATGTAAGCAGAAATGTCACATGACTTGCATAAAGTGTTTTTGTTATTAAGGGCCAAAACTTTTTAAAACTTTTCTTCTTTCTTTCTGACTAGGATGTGGACATCAGGGCTGGGTCTGATCTGAACCAGCCCTTTCTGACCATTAGGTGAAGTCAATGCTGAAAACAAATAGCAGAATAATACAATAAAAGGCAAATCCACCTACTGGCCTCGAACTGCCCATCACTGGACTTTGTTTGTCTGAGATAGTAAAAGACTTTTGTTTGAGCCCTGTTATGCTATATTTTATACCATTATTTGAACTTAATATAAGGAGATAGACTTGACTGAATGAGACTTTCATAGGTGGGTGTTCAGAGTTGTGTCGTGAATCGATTTGTCCTTGTGGAAGTTTTGGAGATAGATTCATGGGTGGCTGGGAACTCACCCTGGGGCTTATTTTTGTGAAGTCTGGGGATCTGGTGTTGTGATTTCAGAAGTGGTAGGTGCTGTCGGTTGCTCTCCTGGGAGAGGTGGGCTGGCTGAATATGTATGTTCTGGGAGGTTCGAGGCCAGTAGGTGGATTCGCCGTCTATCTCATTGCTATTTTATTTTCAGCATGGACTCCACCTAATGGACAGAAAGGACTGTTTCTGATCAGATCCAGCCCTGCTGTCCGCATGAATGGTAGCGTCACTTCTGACCCCTGCCACAGACGGACAGTGAGGGAGTTTCAAGGGAGGAGTTACCTGTTTATTCCTGGCATCAACATTTGATGTCCATATTTTCAGCTGCAATATGTCTCTGTTTGACCTGAAAGTAAAGATAAACCTTCCTTCAAATCCTAATAGTTACCTAAGAATATTCAGCTTTCTTAAATTCTTAATAGCATTGTTAAAATTTAGTGGACATTTGAAAATGATTCTGATGCCATCTGTTTTAGAAGGCGATTTAAAAATTGTTTAGGAAGAAAGCTTATTAACATAATGAAATAATTTTTATGACAATTACCTTAGGGATTTTAGTTCTGCCTTTGATACTTCAGTGGGAATATTTTGTACTACCTTTTAAAATCTAATGAGTTAGTTTTATTTACTGCTTCTACATATTTTCATCTTAAAATATAGTGAGATAAAAAATAAGCAAAATATATTTATCTGAAAAATAGTGTGACTGGAACCATTCATCTGAAATATTTCAGATGAATATTTATTTGAACAACAGTAGTGTGACCATTGTTCTTAAATCAGCCTATAAAATATATGGTAACATTAAAAATGGTATTTTTATATGGTCTTTATAATTTGAAGGGTATTTGTGTGTTTCTCATATATAGGGAAGGTTCTTAAAATTGTGTCCTAAATAATATTCTTGATTCTAAGAATTTCTTTATTTTTGATAGTGCAGTTCTTTGTGATGTGAAAATAATGTTATTGGTTTTTGGAATAAGTGAATATTTTACACATGCTATACTTTTGGTGTCTTTGTGAGACTAAGTCTATTCTTTCTGGTAATTTTTGTGTTTGAAGTTGGGAGTTTGTTTAGGGATGATTGCCCCTGAAAGTCAACTGAATCAGATTGAAGACCTCTTCTCTAGTGTGTTGGAAATAAATCAATAGAGTGGCAGAAGAGGGACTTAGTAAGTGGCTCCCTTGAAGAACTGTGCAGCCACTAGAGACATTATTTTTTAAAATACTAACACTAAGCACTGAAAATTATAACTCATATTATACTTAAACATTTTAAAGATATATATCCCTAGGTTCCTTTAATGTGTCTTAACTTTTTAAAGTTATAGCAAACCACAGCAATTATTGGTAAAATTAAATTGTCTTCTGATTGCACACTTGGACAATTTACTGAGCATTAAAGGGTTGGGGATGAGAATGAGCTTGCATAAAATAATTGAGCTCTGAGCAATTATTTCTCTATTTGGCTCCATTTGACACAAGCACCAGCATTTTATTGAATTTCCTTGAAATCATAGAATGAAGGCTCACACTCTCAATAAGTGTGTTATTTTCAGAGAATATCTGGGGGTTTTCCACAGATGAGCATTCTTTCTAAATTACTTGAATATTTGGGTTATTCCAGAGGGTCTGTGTGAATTATCTAAGTTCTTTTCTCCTTTCTGTCTAGATCTAGCTGATATCAATTGCTTTTTTTTTTTTGTTAAAAAATCAATTGTGCTTCCATGTTTTGCAAGGTAGAATATTCACATGGTCATTCATTTATTTTTAAATTAGTTGCACCTGTATCTCATTGTTCTTCAGGAGAAATAGCAAAAATGTGTGATAGGTGTGAATGTGGAATCTCATAGAGAGAACACCGAAGGAAAAAATGTGTGTAGGTCCTCTGCATATCTGGCCTTGCCCCAACTATCCTATCCTTACAGTTTTAAGTCCTGTTTTTACACCTTGTTCCCTATTTTATCTAATGTCTAATAGAGAAAGATAGACCTTGAAAAAATTGAGACATAAATCACCTGTGCAGAAGAGCTTATTTTTTTTAAAGACTATCTTTCTTTTCTTTTTTATTTTTTGTTTTCATTTTTGTTTTTTGTTGTTTTTTTTTTGAGACAGAATTTCACTCTTGTCATCCACACTGGAGTGCAATGGCGTGATCTTGGCTCACTGCAACCTCTGACTCTTGGGTTCAAGCAATTCTCCTGCCTCAGTCTCCTGAGTAGCTGGGATTTCAGGCACCTGCCACTATGCCCAGATAATTTTTGTATTTTTAGTAGAGACAGGGTTTCACCATATTGGCCTGGCTGGTCTTGAAATCCTAACCTCAGGTGATCCACCCACCTTGGCCTCCCAAAGTGCTGGGATTACAGGCTTGAGCCACCACGCCTGGCCTATTTTTATTTAAAGACTTTCTGGGAAAAAAATTCGATGGTCTCCCATTTCAATGTTTAACACCCTTTATTCTTCACAAAAGACTCTTGAATTCAGGTTTTGGGAAAAACATCTCTTCTCTCATATAAGACTCAAGTGCCTTTTTTGGTAATTGCAAATGCCACCTCTCTCTTGTCTTCCCTATTTTTTGGCTACAGTCTGGGAGATGTAACCAATAAATGTAATGGAGCTGAGGTTACCATCATATTTATGCCTGTCCATCTATCTTTTAGTCTTTCAACTTGGCTTCTGTGTATTGTGCAAAACCCCTGAATTCTCCATGTGGTAATGACATTACCTTTGTGACATCTAGGGATACATCTTTTCAACCCTCAGACACAAGAGAAAGACCATGGCTGAGAAGTTATAAGTCTACCACTCCTCTGCTGTGGAAAGAGGTGCTGTGATTTGCAGCCCATTGGAATGCGTATGAAGTGCTATTTCCAGTGGGTGGAAAGAGACACTGAAGAGACAAATAACAGATGTTTATTTCAGGCAGAAAACTAGAAATACCTAGTACATTTAACATATATATCAATGTTTCTCTGTCTCTGTATCTGCATCTACATTTTACATGCATCTCTATACCCATGCTTATGTCTACATGCATGTCTGTGTCCATGTTCATGTCTACAGCATTTGTCTGTATCTATATCTTCATTTATGTACAGATAACCCTCGACTTATAATGGTTCAAATTACAATTTTTTGGTCTTTACAATGGTGCAAGATTATATGCATTCAGTAGAAACTATACTTCGAATTTTGAATTTTGATACTTTCCTGGGTAGCAATATATGGTATGATACTATCTCATGATGCTGGGCAGCTCCCAGCCAGCCATGCAACCATGAGGGTAAATGGCCAGTACTCCACAGTCTGTACTGTATTGCCAGATGATTTTGCCCAACTGTAGGCTACTGTAGGTGCTCTGATCATGCTTAACGTAGGCTAGGCTAAACTATGATGTTTTGTACATTCACTATATTAAATGAAGTTTTGAATTATAATATTTTCAATTTAGGATGGGTTTTTCAGGATATAACCTGATAGTAAGTCAAGGAGCATCTGTATTTATAATATACTAGAATTATTTATTCTGCAGAACTTCAGTATATGTTTCTATTAAAGATGATCTATTGTATGAATGTAGCCACTGAATAAATATTTATTGAACACTGACAGTATACACCATTCTAGAAATATAAAAAATCAAGTTCAAATGATCTTTGGCCTATATATGGTATTCTCGCAATCATTAGAACATAAACTGCTTCAAAACAGGTGAAACATTCTAACAACATTTTGCATATAGTAAGCATGTATTATTAATTAAATGTATTAAATTTTTCTTTATATGACATTGGCAAGAGGATTACACCTGAGAGAAGATCTGTGACACATCCAATACTGTAAAGTATTCCTATATTGGAGATACAAAATTTATTCTCAGAAATCTGAACTTTTTAAAGTTGGTGTTTCCTAGCCATTGGTTTTCTTTTCATTTTTGAGGAGGATGCTATTCCTGTAGAAAATATTACTAATTTTATTTGCTAAGATATGGATTATAAGACTAATTTTTAAAGCATGAGTCCGGTAAATAAGCTTAAGATTAATGAGGAAAAATATGACTAGATAATAAAGATGTTTATTTAATGAACAGTTGTTTTATTGTATTTGGCAACGTGGTCTGAATTTTTTATTTCAGAGAAAGCAATATAGTTTTATTTAAAATGTTATCTAGAACAGTTTGCATCTCTGGTCTAAAACATGATTTGTAATGATGAGATGAAAAAAAGTCTCCATTAGTAACAGCAGTTTGATAGTAAGCCACATATTTACTTTTATTAATTTTCGCTTTTTCATCTTGAGATGAGTTAACCATCTTGATGGTTTGCCCCAGGGGTTACTGTGTGAAATTATGAGTCAAAATGATTATGGTGCAAATGGAAAACAGAGTTTATGGCCTGTCTAAACACTTAAACTAGTTTCTGAAATCGGACTGTATGAATTCTACTTCTGAAATGATTCTTCATATCATGGTACCTCATACATTATAAATTATGTGGTGCAATTACATATTTAAAAGTAAGATACAGGATTTATTCATTTCCAACCAATATTGATAGCAAGTGAGTAAAGCATTCCTCCAACTCATTTGAGAAAAAAAAAAAAAGAGAGAGAAAGGAATCATTTATTGACTCATATAACCAATTCTTGCAAAGTCAGGGTAGCTCTAGCCTCAGAGTAGATAAAACCAGAGCCCTTTAGTCTCTCTGTCTGTTGTTCTGTTCTGCCTGTTTGCCCATCTCCGTCTCTCTACTCGTTTTTTTGGTTGTTGTTTGTTTGTTTTTTTGTTTGTTTGTTTTCTTGTTTGTTTTGAGACGGAGTCTTGCTCTGTTGCCCAGGCTGGAGTGCAGAGGCGCGATCTGGGCTCACTGCCAGCTCCGCCTCCCGGGCTCATGCCATTCTCCTGCCTCCCGAGTAGCTGTAGACTACAGGCGCCCACCACCACACCCGGCTAATTTTTTTGTATTTTTAGTTGAGATGGGGTTTCACTGTGTTAGCCAGGATGGTCTTGATCTCCTGACCTCGTGATCCGCCAGCCTCGGCCTCCCAAAGTGCTGGGATTACAGGCGTGAGCCACTGCACCCGGCCTCTACTCGGTTTTTATGTGTGGTGCTTATTTCAGGTTTCTCCATGTGCTGAGGAAACTACTTTTGGGGAATCAGGAGTCAACATTTTTACAACCCTCAGACCCAAAGGAAAAAGGCGTTCATTAAAAGATGATGTGTCTGGGGTTTGGGGGAGGCACTGAGGCTTGCAGCCCTCCAGAATGCATAGTGGGGGAAGGGCAGTGTCCCAGTGGAAGGGAACAGGACCCTATTTCTAGTGGGAGGAAAGGGATGATGGAGAGACAGAAATAATAGATGTCTACATTTAGAAAGAAAATCTTTTGGAAGTTTTTACCAGTTTGGAGCCTCATGTGGATTATTATCAGTCTCAGTAATTGGTGTTGGAAATTTCTTATAGATCTTTAAGCACAAGACAGCGTGATAATGCACAGAACATCTCCTGGCATCACATACACTTGAATTAGAATCCCAGCTTACCTCTTAGTAGCTCTGTGATCTTTTTTATTAAATGTGTCCCCCAAATTCATATGTTGATGGCTAACTTTCAGTACCTAGGAAAGTGACTTTATTTTGAGATAGAATCTTTACAGGGGTAATAAAATGAAGAAGAAGAAGAAGAAGAAAAGAAGTCATTAGCATATGCCCTAATCCAATATGGCCGATGCTCTTTTACAAAGAGTAAAGGTAGGCACAGAGATGTGCACAGAGGGAAGATGATGGGAACAAAGACAGGGGAGAAGATGCTACCTTCAAGCCAGGCAGAGAGGCCAGGAATGGATTCTTCCCTCACAGCCTTCAGAAGGAGCCAGACCTGCTGGCACCGTGAATGTGGACTTTGGACCTCCAGAGACAACACATTTTTGTTGCTTAAGCCACCCAGTCTGTGACACTTTGTAAATCTGGTAATGGCAGATTTACAAAGCAAGTACGGTCTTGACCATCTTTACCTAATTTTGTTGAGCCACTTCATAAATATTAGCACCTTTTACAAATTTTCCTCCTCTTCCTCTACATCTTTCACCCATTTGTCCTGAAGTCTGGAAGGCTGCTGACAAGTTTTGTGTCCTTCAGCCTTTTTACAAGTTAAATAAATTTTAAAAGTATCAGTCTGCCTCACTGCAGATCTAGGTAAGAATTCAAATAGCCTTTTAAGAAGGAGGGGGGTGGTAAATGGTTTATTAAAAAGAAAATAATAGCTAGGATTATAGATTAACATACAGACTTTTAATGAAAATGATATTAAGTAAGAGACATAATATCTTGGGAGGAAAATTGCTAAGGAGGTAGGCTGTAGTGTTAGATTATCTGCATTCTGAATCTCAGCTCCGCCATTCACTATGGAACCCAGGGTCATTTTCATAATCATGCTGTCTCAGTTTTCCTTTTCTGTAAAATGGGAGATAATAATAGCAGAATTAGGGTTAAATGGGTTAATAAACACAAAGTGCTCAGAACAGGGGATGGGCCATTGTAAGCATTCACTACAGGCTGGCTTTTGCTATTAATCGATCTCTCTCTTTTATTTGGTGGAAACTATGTTGAATGTTCCTGGGTAGGGGAAAGTGTAGATTGTCCTGCTGCATAATATCCACCATATAGGTATATTTTTAAATAGCATCACTGCTGCACTGACTTGGGAAATCAGCATTGTAAAAGGCTCTCCTCTATACAGAATGAGGCCATACATTCACGGGGCGGCTCATTGTCTCTCAAAGCAAAGAAATGCAATGATCTATTTTTCTCTTGGCTAGAACTTCTGTACAAGCAACTCAGGAATTAATGGTAGGATTACCCAGAAAGCACAGTAGAATCACCGTCACCCTGCCTCATTTATCCATGAACACAGCTCCAACTGTAATTTGTGTCCTTTATCTTTAATGCCTGGGCACTAGTAGAATGAATGCCCTTTGTACAGGTAACACACCTGGGAGATGCTGCTGTAGGCTTCCTAATGAAAGCAAGGCATAGAACAAAAGGCAGGCGATGAGGTCTTCACAGAAACACCAGAAAAGCACGGGCTGCGCTTGTGATGATAATGCCGTGAAGGCTCCTCATACCTGAACATACCTTTTAACAACCTGCTCTAACACACACATTTCCCACTTTAAACCTCGCTTGATCAGTGGGACAATACTTTTAAACAGTAACCTTGCAAGAGGACAGACCAACTCAGTGATATAATAGCCTGTGCAGCAATTTATAGTTTAGGTATTGGTGTAAGTCAGGCTGAAAGTGGTTTATTGTCCTTGGAAATTTTGTCTAGTGACCTGGTATAATGAAGATTTGTGCAGTCTGGTTTTTGCAATTTAAAAATTATTCTCATGTTTTATCTGCAGATAAGTTGCAAATAAAAATCTTCATTTGCAAAATTTTTGCAACTTATCCCAAACCTATATATAATGCTACATATGTGTCAGTGACCACTATTATTTTATTTATATGTTTATAAATATTTATAAACAATTTGTGTGGAATTGAGTTTAAAAATTTTATTTAAATTTTCATTTTTAAGTTGTTGTAGATTTAGCCTCCTTGTCCACAAAAATAGGCTTGTGAACCAAGCAAATTTGTATAATAGCTTAAAGGAATGATTTCACTGAACAAGCACATAGTTTTCCCCTTAAGCTGGTATAAAGCTATATATAATAGTGTATATGTTTCTTATATGTGAATTCAGATGCTGCATGGGGTCTGCTCTGAGATCTAACTCTATGGGAAGATTAAATGATGAAGGCCAAGAAATCAGACCCAGGTATGTTAGAAAAAAAGGAGGGAATTTCTATCATTGTGTAATTTATTCATTCAATTCTATGTAATCTTGTATATATTTACATATTATATAGGATTATGAATACCAAATTATTTTTCAGAATTACTCACACTTTTACCCTTTTAGCCTCTAAATGAGGCATTTCTTAAGACTTTTCTTACTTGTTTTCTTAAAATTCTGCTTCACTTATACATGTATTTTTCATTTGCACATGAATGTTTTACAGTTTCTATCTTGAGCTTCAGTTCTGCATCTCCAACTGCTTCTTAAACAATCCACGCACAACACATCCAGCAAAATCAATACTATTTTAGCTCCTCCTATGGTCCAAGTGCTCTGTGAGGTCCTGCAAGGATACAGTGAGGAAATAGGCTTGGCTTTTATCTTCCCTGACTCTCTAGTAATCACATGTAAATAGCTTTAATAAAGCATGATATAATCAACCGCCGAGTTAAGCTAAGTATTCTAGGATTAGGGAGAGAGAGAACCTGACTTTCATTAGGGGGATTTGAGAAATATGGTGCCAGTAGGGTCAGATTTTGATGGATACAAGAAAGAAGGGAGGAAACTGCCGTAAGGAGGGGCTTCCAGAAAGGAATGAAGCTGAAAACAAACCCTGTTCAAGGAACACTGAGAACATCAAGAACTGCAGCTGCGAGGACTCCTGGGTGAGATGAGGCAAGTGTGGGGCACTGTAGGTGGAGTAGCAGCCGAAGAGGTATGAAAGGTGAGTCAGGCCCCTCTACCACAAGGGCCTTTGATGGCCAGGCTGAAGAGTCTGAGCTTTCTTTGGAAAGCAGTGGGAAGGCATGAAAGGTTAAGGAGGTATGTGTGTCTTAGAAAGATGCCTCTGAGGACAGAGGGGAACTTCGCTGGAGACAGATTCGAAGTAAAGAGACTGAGATAAGTCATGGGTGTGGCCTTTGAAAATGTCCCAGAGTCCAAGGGACTTGAGTTTGAACACCAACTCTAGCACTTTCTAACTGTGTAAACGTGGCAGATCATTCACCTCTTCGAGTGTCATCTTTCAGTCTGTAATGTGGGGCTAAAAGACTAGTTGTCAGTTTTAAATGACAATATGTATAAAGTAGGCATCACAGTGCCTGGCACATACTTAGTAAGCATTCCCAAATTTTAGCTAATAGTATTATTATTATTGTCTATAATTTTAGATAGACTCAGTTAAGTACAGGACATATTTATTCATTCAGCCTTCTATTCACTCAACAAATTATTCAGCATCTACTTTGGCCAGTTGCCTTTTAGGTATTGGAGATAAAATTATGAAGAAAAAGTTCCTGACTTCCTGGAGTTTATGTTCTACTGAAAAGAGACAAAGAACAAACAGACCAATGTGTAAATAAATAGCAAGATAGGTGATAAGTACTATGGATAGGTACAATGCACCATATTCCTGGTTTGCCTGGAAAAGTCTCAGTTTACATGTCACCTATAGTAATTATTAATAGTGCCTCCTTTCACTGCATAAATGTCTCTTTGGATAATAAATTATATGGTCACCCCAGATATAGAGAATAAATGAGCAGGGCAAAAAAGAGGGAGAATCCTGGCACAGGTCTAGGATGGGGGTTACCATTTTATTATGGGTGGGGATTACCATTTTATTATGGTTTGTTAGGGGTTTCACTACTAAAGTGTCTTCTGAGCAGTGATTTGAAGGAAGGAAGTGAACCACGCATGTATCTGAGAAAAGAAATTTCCAGGCAAATGCAAAGGCTCTGAGGTAAGAGCATGTTTGGCATAAACAAGGATTAGTAACAAAGCTGTCATGCCTGGAGACAGTGAATGAGGTGAAGAATAACAGGATATAAGATTAGAGAGGCCCAATCACTTCTGTCTTTGTGGGCTGCCAGAAATAACGATAAATAAGGACTTGGACTTTTCTCTGAATGAGTTGGAAGGCAGTGAAAAATTTCAGCAGAAGGGTAATATGAGCCAATGCATTAATTTTTTTTCCAGCTTTATTGACATATGATTGAAAAAGGAAAATTGTATAGATCTAAGGTGTACAATGCTATGTAAGTATTCATTGTGAACAGATTACCTCAATCATGCTAATTAACTGTATACTTTTAATAATATTTGAAATCCACACTGTTACCAAGGTGTACATTAGATCCCCAGAACTTATTTTTAACTGAAAGTTTGTATACTTTGACTAACATCTCCTCATTCCCGCCACCCCCCCACCCCCCGCCCCATAACCTTTGGTAACCAACATTCTATTCTGTTACTGATTTTAACGTTTTTAGATTCCACATAAGTGATGTCATACAGTATTTGTCTTTCTGTGTCTGGCTTATTTCACTTAGCATAAGGTCCTCCAGGTTCTTCCATGTTATAGAAAATGGCAGGCCGAGGTGGGCGGATCACGAGGTCAGGAGATCGAGACCACGGTGAAACCCCATCTCTACTAAAAATACAAAAAATTAGCCGGGCGCAGTGGCGGGCGCCTGTAGTCCCAGCTACTCGGGAGGCTGAGGCAGGAGAATGGCGTGAACCCGGGAGGCGGAGCTTGCAGTGAGCCGAGATTGCACCACTGCACTCCAGCCTGGGCGACAGAGCGAGACTCCGTCTCAAAAAAAAAAAAGAAAATGGCAGGACTTCCTTCTTTTTTAAGGCTGAATAATATCACATTGCATATGTGTGTATACATATACACACACTACATTTTCTTATCCATTCATTCATCAATGGACTTAGCTATTGTGAATAATGCTGCAATGAATTTATCTCTTTGACATAATTTTTTTTGAATTTTTTCCAGCTTTATTGAGTTATAATTGACAAATATTATATATATTCAAGGTATATAATATGATAATATATATATACTTCTATGTATATACACACATTGTGAAATGATTATCACAAACACATTAATTAATATACCCATCACCACACATAGTTAATGAACTAGTGATTTCATTTCCTTTGGATATATACCCAGAAGTGGGATTGCTGGATCGTATGATAATTCTGCTTTTAATTTTTTGAGGAAGCTACATACTGCTTTTTATAATAGCTGTACCAATTTATATTTCTACAAGCAGTGTACAAGGGTTGCCATTTTCCACATCCTCTGCAACACTGTTATCTTTTCACTTTTTTGATGGTATCCATCCTAACAGGTGTAAAATGATATTTTACTATGGTTTGGATTTGCATTTCTCTGATGATTATTGATGTTGAGCACCTTTTCATATACTTGCTGTATATTTGTATGTCTTTATTGGGAAAATGTTCAGGTCCTTTGCTTGTGGTTTTTTTTCTGTTATTGAGTTTCTTCTATATTTTGGATATCAAGCCCTTTATACCATATATATATATGTTTACATACATACATATATATATATATATATAGTTTACAAATAATCTCTCACTATGGAGGTTGTCTTTTGTTGATTATTTCCTTTGCTGTGCAGAAACATTTAAATTTAATGTAGTTCCACTTGTTTATTTTTGATTTTGTTCCTGTGCTTTTGGTGTCATAACCAAAAACTCATTGCCCTGATCAATGTTAAGGAGCTTTTTCCCTGTGTCTTCTTCTAGGAATACATGGTTTCAGGCCTCATGTTTAAGTCTCTGGTAGTTCTTTATAGCAATGCAAGAACGGACTAATACACCTGGACACTGATCTCATCTGGTGAAAGACTGTGGGTAATCAAAGCATTTCTGCGGAGTGGTTCCAAGGCATGCCTGCGATGACACAGGTTGTTGGCAGTGAGTGAGGGTAGCATTGTTCTTTCTCAAGATTGCTTTAGCTGTCTTCTTGATCTTGTGGTTCCATGTAAATTTTATGGTTCCATACAATTTTTAATATTAGTTTTTTTGTTTCTGTAAATAAATGTCATTGAAATTTTAACAGAGATTGCATTCAGTCTGTAAATTGCTTTGGGTAGCATGGACATTTTAACAATATTAATTGTTCCAGTCCATAAACATAGGACATCTTTCCATTTATTTGTGTCTACTTCAAATTCTTTCATCCATGTTTTACAGTTTTCAGTGTACAGATTTTTCACCTCCTTTGTTAAATTTATTCTTTGTTACTTTATTCTTTCTGACACTGTTGTAAATGGAACTTTATAAAGAATAATATGTTTTGGGTGTTTATTAAATATAGAAACAGAGCTGATTTTTGTGTGTTGATTTTGAATCCTGCAACTTTACTGAATGTGTTTAGTAGTTATGATAGTTCTTTGGGCCTGGTGTGGTGGCTCATGCCTGTAATCCCAGCACTTTGGGAGGCCAAGGTGGGTGGATCACGAGGTCAGGAGATGGAGACCATCGTAGCTAACATGGTGAAACCCCGCCTCTACTAAAAATAGAAAAAATTAGCCGGGCGTGGTGGTGGGTGCCTGTAGTCCCAGCAACTCGGGAGGCTGAGGCAGGAGAATGGCATGAACCCGGGAGGCAGAGCTTGCAGTGAGCCGAGATTGTGCCACTGCATTCTAGCCTGGGTGACAGAGCAAGACTCCGTCTCAAAAAAAAAAAAAAAAATAGTTTTTTGATGGGTTTTTAGGGTTTTCAGCATGTAAGATAGTGCTGTCTGCATACAGAAAAAATTTTGCTTCCTCCTTTTCTATGTGGATGGCTTTTATTCTTTTTTCTTGCCTACTTGCTTTGACCAGGACATCCAGTATTATGTTGAATAGAAGTGGTGAGTGGGCATCCTGTTTTGTTTCTGATCATAGAGGAAAAGCTTTCAGTCTTTCACCACTGAGTATGATATTAGCTGTGAGCTTGTCATATATGGCCTTTATTATGTTGAAGTATGCTTATTTTATACCTAATATGTTGAGTTTTTTTATCATCAAAGATAATGAATTTGTCAAATGCTTTTTCTGTATCTATTGAGATGAGCATATGTTTTTTGTCTTTCATTCTATTAGTATTGTGTATCACATTTATGGATTTGCATATGTTAAACCATCCTTTCATCCCAGGAATATATCCAACATGCTCATAGGATATGATTTTTTTAATGCGCTCTTGAATTTGGTTTGCTAGTATGTTTTTGAGGATTTTTGCATCTATGTTCAACAGGGATATTAGCCAATAAATTTATCTTCTTTTAGTGTGATTTTCTGGCTTTAGTATCAAGGTATTGGTGACTTCCTAAAGTAATTTTGAAAAGATTCCCTCCTCTTAAATTCATGGGAAGAGTTTGAAAATCACTGATATTCATTCTTCTTTAAATATTTGGTAGAATTCAACAGTAAAGCAATCTGTCCCTGGGCTTTTCTTCATTGACAGATATTTAATTACTGATTCAATTTCCTTACTTATTATTAATTTGCTCAGATTTCCTATTTCTTCATAATTCAGTCCTGGTAGGTTATATGTTTCTAGAAATTTATCTATTTTTTTCTAGGTTGTCCAATTTGTTTGCACATAATTGTCCTTAGTATCTTATGATTCTCTGTATTTCTGGGCATCAGTTGTAATGCCTCCTCCTTCATGTCTGATTTTTTGAGTCTTCTCTCTTTTTACTCAGTTTTAGCTAGAGATTTGTCAGTTTTCCTTACCTTTTCAAAGACACAAACTCTTAGATTCATTGAGCTTTTCTATTGTTTTTCTCATCACTATTTTATTTATTTCTACACTGTTCTTTGTTATTTCCTGTCTGCTCACTTTGGGTCTAGCTTGTTCTTTTTATCTACTTCTTTGAGGTATAAATTTAAGTTGCTTATTTGATATTTGTCTTTTTTTCTTCATGTATTCATTTATTGCTATAAGCTTTCCTTTTAGAAATGCTTTCGAGGTTTTTGGTTTATTTGTTTGTTTGCTTGTTTTTCTGACGTGGAGTCTCACTCTGTCGCCCAGGCTGGAGTGCAGTGGCGCGATCTAGGCTCACTGCAAGCTCCGCCTCCTGGGTTCACGCCACTCTCCTGCCTCAGCCTCCCGAGTAGCCGGGACTATAGGTGCCCGCCAACACTCACGGCTAATTTTTTTGTATTTTTAGTAGAGACGGGGTTTCACCGTGTTAGCCAGGATGGACTTGATCTGACCTCGTGATCCGCCCACCTTGGCCTCCCAAAATGCTGGGATTACAGGTGTGAGCCACTGTGCCTGGCCATGAGTTTTGATATGTTGTGCTTCCATTTTCATTTGTCTTAAGATATTTTTAAATTTGCCTTTGATTTACTATTTGACCCATTGGTTGCAGAGGAACATGTTCCTTCCTACATATATGTTAGTTTTTCATTTTTTTTCCTGTTACTGATTTCTAATTTTATATCATTGTGGTAAGAAAATATATTTGATATGATTTCAATCTTCTTAAGTTTATTAAGACTTATTTTGTGGCCTAACGTATTATATTCTGGAGAATGTTTCTTATGTGCTTTAGAAAAATGTGTATTCTTCTGCTGACGGATGGAATATTCTGTATAGGTCTTTTGGTCCATTTTCTCTAAAGTGTAGTTTAAGCCCAATGTTTTCTTATTGATTTTCTATTTGGAATTACCTATCCATTGTTGAAGGCAGGGTGTTGAAATCCCCTACTATTATTGTTTTGCTGTTAATTTCTTCCTTCAGATATCTTAATACTTCCTTTATATAACTAGGTGTTTCAATGTTGATGGCATATATATTTACAAATGTTAGATACTCTTCATAAGTTGACCCCTTTATAATGACCTTCTTTATCTCTTAACTGCTTTGGAATTAAAGGCTATTTTTTTCTGATAGAAATATAACTATCCCTGCTCTCAACTGGTTTCTACTTGCATGGAATATCTTTTCCAATCCCTTCACTTTCAGCCTGTGTGTGTCCTTAAAGCTAAAGTAAGTCTCTCATAGGAAGCACAGAGTTGGGTCTTGGTTTTCTATCCATTCAGCTACTCTCTGTCTCTTGATTGGAGAATTTAGTTCATTTATATTTAAAGTAATTATTGATAGATAATGACTTACTATTACATTTTGTTAATTGTTTTCTGTTTTATAGTTCCCTTCTTCCCCTGTTGCTGTTTTCCTTTGTGATTTGATTATTTTCTAGAGTGGAATGCTTTGATTCCTTTCTCTTTATCTTTGGTGTATCTACTGTAGGATTTTGCTTTGTTGTTACCGTGGGGCTTACATAAAACATCTTGTATATATAGCAGTCAAATTTAAACTGATAGCAACTTAGCTTCAACTGCATACAAAAATTACATTTTTACTTCTTCTCTACTCCACATTTTAGTTTTTACTGTCATAATTCACTTTAAAATGTGCATCCATTAACAATTTATTTAGTTATGGTTATTTTCAATACTTTTAAACTTTATAAGAGTTAAAAGTGATTTAAATACCACTATTACAGTATTAAAATGTTCTGAATTTGACTAAATACCATATCACTGAATTTTATACTTTCATGTATTTTCATGTTACTGATTTGCATCTTTTCATTTTAGCTTGAAGAACTTGAATTTCTTGTAAGGCAAGTCTAGTGGTGACAAACTTCCTCAGCTTTTGTTTGTCTTGGAAAATTTTTATCTTTCCTTCATTTCTGAAGAACAGCTATGCTGAATAAACTATTCTTAGTTGGCAAATTTTTCTTTCAGCAGTTTGAATATGCCATCCTACCTTCTCTTGGCCTGCAAGGTTTTTGCTGACAAATCTGCTAATAGTCTAATGAAGCTTCTTTTCTATGTGAAAAGTCTTTCTCCTGCTTCTTTCAAAATTATCTGTCTTTGATTTTCAACAATTTGATTACTTTATGTCTAAATAAAATTTTTTTTGCATTGAATCTGTCTGGGAGTCTTACAGCCTCGTATATTTGGATATCCATATATCTCCCAAGGTTAGGAAGTTTGAAGCCATTTTTTATTTAATTAAACTTTCTGTCCCTCTCTTTTTGTATTCTTCTCTGGAACCTCCATACTGCTTATTGTATTTACCTCCATGATGTCCTATAAATTCTGTAAGCTTTCTTTATTCCTTATCATTATTTTTTCTCCTCTGACTGAATAGTTTCAAGTAATCTATCTTTGAGTTCATAGATTGCATTCTCCTTGATGAAATCTGAAACTTCTTATTGCATTTTTCATTTCATTACGTTTTTTTCAGCTCCAGAATTTCTGTTTTATTTAAATGATTTCTATCTTTGTTTAACTTCTAATTTTGTCCATGTATTATTTTTCTGATTTTGTTGAATTGTCTATTTTTGTTCTCTTTTAGCTCACTGAACTTCCTTAAAACAATTAATTTGAATTCATTGTCAAGCAATTCATAGATCTCCATTTCTGTTGGGTCAGTTACTGGAAAATTATTGTTTTCCTTTGGTGGTGTCATGGAAACATGTTTCCTTGATTTTTAATGTTTTTTGAAGTCTTACATTGCTGTCTTTAGATTTGGAGAAGCAATAACCTTTAATTTTCACTGACTGATTTGGGGAAAGAACTACCTTCACCTGTCAGCCAGACTAGAGATTCCGAGGCCCTCTCAGACCTTTTCTATGGATATACCCACTCCACACTTCTTGTTTCCTCTTGGAGGAGAACTCTTTAGATTCTCTCAATCCTACAAGGCCTAGCTGGATGATCAGTCTCCTGTTTGTTTTCCCTGGTGGGATGGAGTTAGGGGGTGACCTGACGTGCTCAAGTTTGTGTGCCTTCTAATTCTGTGGAGTTGAGCTTGAGGACCACAGGTGCTTGTGAGCCACCTGCAAATGCTCACACTTGATATCTGGGGGACACATGAAGGGAGCTAGTCATATAGGAGAGATGGAAGGGGAGATATATGGAGCATCGGAGTCACCTGTGTGTCAGTTGATAGGAGAGTCTGTAGGTGAGGAATTTCAAGCCCCTTGCAGAGAGTCCTCTTGTTTGAGTCTGTCAAGCATTTAGTAGGATACACAGACTTTTGTTGAGTTTTGAAACCTAATTGCTGTGAGTCCTTGCCTCTGTTTTCTGCTCTCAGCTTCTCCTAGCCATTCAGCTGTGTTAACACCCTTAGTCCTATTGGTAGGACCAGAAAGAGGTAGTCTTCTTTGGCAGCATCTTGCATGGCTGGGGAAGGCAGGACTCACTGCACTCACTTTCCTCTGTGGAAGGACTCGTGGGCCAAGGACTTGAGGGTCTTTCTTGGCATTGAACTATGTCCCCTTGGGGTGGGGTAATGAGTAAAATGAAACTGTTTTTCTTATCCACTTCGATATGTGTGTTTTGTTATTTTTTGCTCCAATGGTGTGCTTGTACTTCTCCACTGGACTTCTGCCTATCAAGGTAAGTGCACTGTGGGGAGATGATGGTAGAAAATGATTCCACCATTTTCTGATGTCAACCTTGAACTATTATATTTTAAAAATATCACCTTGTACTACATAGGATGGCAAGGGTGGAAGTGGAGAGATGATTGAAGACTGTAATAATGGAAGAAATAAATGATGGAGGCAGGGTGGTAGCAGTGGACAGGGTTAAATTATGCATATATTTTGAGAGTAAAACTGACAGAATTTCCTATGGATTGAATGTGGAGTGGGAAGCAAGAGTGTTTTTAAGAATGACTCCAAAATCTTGGGCCTGAGCAACTGGAAAAAGGGAGTTGCCATTTAGAGATATGGCAAAGATGATGACAGGGACAACTTTGGTGATATGGGTGGAAGAAAATTGGGAGCTTAATTTTATTATCCCTCTTTCTATTAGAGATCCAATAGGACGTATAGAATAGATAGTTGGATAAAGGAGTTTGTTGTTCAGGGAAGAAGTCCGGGATGGAGATATAAACTTCAGAATCTTCAAAATGTAAGTGAAATGTGAAACTGGAAATTACAAGACTAGATGAAATCATCTATTAAGTGATTAAAGCCAGAGAAGAGGAGAGGTCTAAGGACTGAGCCTGAGCCTGAGCCTGAGTATGTCAACATTTAGATGCTGAGGTGATAGAAAAGGAGTGCCTATGCAGTAAAATGAGAACCACAGAAGTGGCATCCCAGCAGTCCAGTGAAGGGTAAATTTCAAGTAGGAGGGGTGATAAGCTGCATCAAATGCAGCTGATAGGGCAAGGAACAAAATTGAGTTCAGTGTTGACACTCCTAGGAATTGTTTTGTAAAGGAGTACCAACTACATCATAAATACTGGAATCATTATAATATAATTTGCATAGCATTTCATTTCCACATTCCATTCTCATTTTCTATCCATCAACCTAAAACAAGTAAGTGGTCATTGGGCAGGTTCTTTTAAGCAGGCATCTCATTTTAGACACCAGGAAAATAACTACTTATTTTCTTCTAAAGAGCTCCAGGAATGAACTCTTCACGCTCTCTGCCAGCCATTTTTGTGTTTTATCAACTTGAAGTTGAATACATTTATCTTTATGTTTAACTGAACTCTATCTTTAGGCTCATTTCTTCCTGTCAGGTCCTCTGCCAATATGGAGAGCAACCAATCACCATCACCTTCATAAAAATGCCCTCTGTGTACTTGAAACTGGTAATCAGATCACCTCTTAACCTGCTCTTCTGTAGGATAAACAATGCTGCTGCCTTTCATCTTCACTTAAAGGCCCTACTTTTACCCTCTTCGTGCATATGAAGATGGCATATTAAGTAAGTATGGTCTTCTGTGGGCCTTCTTTCCCCTGAGTCCCATAGAGGTAACGTTTTATAATATTTATAATTCACAACCGTATATTTACTTATAAGAAGCAAAAGAATGAATTTCTTCTAACTTAGATTATTTGATCTGATCTTAGTGTGCATACTCCAAGAGTGCACATTTGTGTGGTCTGTGTGTTTGTGTGTGTCTGTGTATCGTGCATCTCTGTGTGTGTGTGTCTGTGTCTGTGTGTATGCTGACAGAGAGCAAGAGCACCTGACTCACAATTTAGCTCAAAGAAAATCACTTTACCTCTGGTGGTTGCTTGCCAGCCAGCATGGTCATTCAGCTGCTTTCATTTATTAGCAAGATTCCATATTTCAGTATATCTGTGTGCCCTTGAAATGTCTGAAGCATTTGTCTTGCTTCTAAAATAGATAATAAGCTGGGTCTTTATCCAAGGAGCTTGGCTTCCTATCACTGCTATTCACTTTTGTCCTGCCTCCAAAATGTCCTATATCCATCCTTCAAGTTTTAATTTTTGGGCTATTGGAAATAATGACAAGTAAGCAGAAAAGCAACCTCAGAAGGAAAGGATTCAAGATCATAGAGTACAGATGGCAGGTGCTTCAGAAAGCAAATGGTCCTTAGAAGGGATATTGCAGCCTTATGGCTGAACAGGGGTCCCTAATGCACCAAGCATTTGTTGATTGTAGAGGGTATTTTAGTTGGCTGAAATTTTACACATTTTACATCTTGTGACATGAGTAATATCTCATGCATTTAATTCCATTTTAGCCACTCACCTTGGCTAAACAACTAATATGTTAATCAGCATCTAGGGTTTATAAACTGCTTGATTTTAATTTTTTTATATGTAAAATAGAGTATTCTGTAACCGTGAGCTGGAAATGCACTTTGATATACATTAAAACAAAAGAAGCTCTGTACAATGGGATGCTTTATTTGTGGGAATATCCACAGTGGAGAGGAAACCAAGGCACTTTACTAAGAAGATTTATAATTGTTTGGCTGCATCCAGATTCCCTAATTGTATCTGTGTCTGCAATCACTGATGTGCTGATCCAATTCAATATTCTGAAGCCTTGATTTTCTCGAAGGTTAAAGCTAAAAATAAAAGCAACACTGCTTTGTAATTTCTATTGATCCTGAGTTTATAATATCTTTGGCACTGGGGGGGATCATTGCTTATCCTGACGACCACAGTTTGCTTTTAGTCTTAGCTACTGATGCTATTAAATGGGCAGGTGAAATGTTCTCTGGAATGTTTTCTCTTCCAAGTGTTTCACACTTAACTACACAGAATATGTTAAAATAATAGGCCTTCATGCCATAAACCCACAAATGTGAGAGGGAGAAAATCCAGCTCCTCTATGCTATCTCACCCCTGCTGACTGCAGAGGTCTCTGAACAGTAGGGAGGCATAAATAAAATTTATCACTAGAGAAGTCTTCCAAAAGACTAGAAAGGTGAAAGAAAGTGTGTTTCTCTAGTAGATGGTATTTTCCATAGGGTAGGATGAGGCTTCCAGACCTTAAAATAACCACATTTATCCCTTGTGGAGCTTGAAGCTGGAAAACAGCAAAGCATGCAGTGGTGCACAAATGTGCGCTGAAATTTTTAAAATGTTCACTGACCTTTTGGGAGCCTTCATGCTGTTTAAGAATCTACTGACCTACAGGCAATTACTGCACATAAATGCCTAGCTTCTGCTGGGAATTCAACTTTCAGCTTTTGCTTGCTGCTTTTGTCCTTTCCTCCTTTCTCCAAGCAACCATGTTCTGCAGCAAGACCCTGACTGCCTCAGACCACAGGGAAAGCGTGGGGCCAGCCTCTCTGCCTGGGCTGGCTCTATACTGCTGTTTGCTTGCAAACATTCAGTTATCAGGAAATGTGGAGTCAGCTCCATTCCTACTCCATTTAATTTTCTTCACCCCATGCAGTGGGTTTGTCTCTTCTGCTGCCCCAGCTGTTCTTGCTTTTCCCAAGGTGGCAGAGTATGCCCCAGCTGCAATCGTGCTTCCTACAAACTTCCTTAGTTGCCTACTTGACCTCAGCTGCCTGGCCTAGATTTTTCATTTCCTGAGATTTCACACCAACATTAAAAACTTAATGGTGGCTGCTGCAGCAATAGCTGACAACGGCATTAATGGAGAGGGTGGCATGGTGTTTACTCAAGTCAGACCTGGGTTCAAATTCTGCCTCTGTTACCGTTATCTTAGGTGAGTTGCTTAACTTTTCTGAGCTATGTTTTCTTCAGCTGTAAAGTGAAGATATTGTTAGTTTGCTATAAGGATGAAAAAAATACCATGTAAAACTTCCAGCATATTGTAGGCCTTTCCTAACATCAGTTTTCGCTTCTGCTTCTCTTTCTGAAACTATACTCTGCTTTCTGTGGTCAGTTTGCAAGCGTACAAGATAAATAGCAACCCTACCACATGGGGCTTATAAACTATATGGGGATGTGAGACCTAAGTATGAGAAAAGGTAAAACCTACTCCAGGATTTAAACAAAATTTGAAGACTAACTATGGGTGATAAGCCAGAAGGCAGGAAACAATTGTATTTATGTGAAAAACAATGTGTTATAGGAATTGACTATGGAATGATAAAAAAAAAATAATAGAAATGATACAGTTTGAATTCAATCTTCAAGATGAGCAGAGTTGTTTTTTTTTTTCTTTGAGACAGAGTCTTGCTCTGTCGCCCAGGCTGGAGTGCAGTGGCACGATCTCGGCTCACTGCAAGCTCCGCCCCCCGGGTTCACGCCATTCTCCTGCCTCAGCCTCCCAAGTAGCTGGGACTACAGGCGCCCGCCACCATGCCCAGCTAATTTTTTGTATTTTTAGTAGAGACGGGGTTTCACCATGTTAGCCAGGATGGTCTCGATCTCCTGATCTCGTGATCCGCCCGCCTTGGCCTCCTGAGCAGAGTTTTAATAGAACGAAGAAAGGAGGACCTCCTGGACAGAAGAACACTGAAATAACACTGTGGAGTCACAAAAGTGCAGGAGTGTGAGGAGCATGGAGGCCGCAGTTGTGGCTAGAGCAGAGGGTTTGTTCTGCAACAGTGGGAGAGGAAGCTGACAAGAGATGTTGGGACTGGGAGTCTATGCCAGAGTTATCAAATAAAAATTCAGATGCTCAGTTAAACGTAAATTTCAGATGAACAACAAATAATATTTTAGTCTATGTTCCCAAATGCTGCATGGGTCACACTTACACTAAATAAAATTGTCTTTTATCTGAAATTCAAATTTATCTGGCCATCTTGCACTTTACCTGGCATTTTGTCTGATCTTATATACCAAGTCAAGGATTATGTCCTTGACCTTGAGTCACCGAGAATTTTAAAGAGAGGAGTAAACTGAAGAATAAACTTGAGTCAACATGACAAAATACCAGAATGGCTGGGAGAGAGAGTTTAGAGGCAGGAAGACTGGCTCTGGTGTATTCTACCCTCATTTAAACCCCTGGCCTCACATATATATAGAGAGAATTCTCCTGATAGCTTACTAGACAAAGATATATTGTTCTTTCCATGACTTAGAGAATTATGGAATGTAAGGATGCTGGATAAAAGCTTAGTGCCTACATGATTGTGCTTCAAATGGACATTAATCCAGGCACCAAGGACTATTAATATAACCCATAAAGAGCTGGCATCAGGAACTCATCATCTATTACCAGTGGAGGGGGAACACCTATAGCTCTTTGCAGAGTTCTTCCATCAGTAAATCTTAGTGAGGGGCATGGTTCCTGAAATATTGTTGCTTTGTTTTAATTTAGAGCTCACAAAGATAAGGAAGAAGTTTAAATAGTAATGTTCTTAAACAAACTTAGATAACACTGGGACATGCCTTTTATTCATTTTTAGAGATTTATCTGGTTGCCAATTAAAGTTAGGTTTTCATATTGAATGCCTTTTTACTCTCTCAACAGCATAAAAAAATCTTTTTTTCTAGATAAAGGAATCTCTAAGGTTATGTTTTTAACACAACTTTCAGAAGAGTTTTTTCTCTCTTTTTATCTAATTTTATCAAATTTATCAAATTGCATCTAATTGGCTGAAATTAGGCTATTGAAAACTCACAGTATTATACATCTTGTTGATGGTTTTGATTATTTCCTCAAGTGATTTTATTAAATATTTTCACTGAAAGAGAACTAGGCAATTATTACAATTCTGAAATTGATTTTAGAAAATACTGGAATGTATGAAAATATTTTTCTTTTTCCATTAATAAAATAAGTTAAAATGAATATTTGCAGAATTCTATTAATAGTATAGCTGGTCCAAGTGTTCACATTTGTCGTTTGGTGCAAAGACAGGTAGAAATTAATATCAGATGCTCTGACACTACAGACAGCTGAGCTCTTATTCTCAAAACATTTTAATGAGAACACTAGGTGCATATACCTGGCAACAACCTTCTTTAGAAGCACAGGTGACTCATTTTAGTTGATAAGCATGCTTTACTTTTTAGAATCAGGAGTGTGGAGTGGTGGGAGGCAAATTATTTCTAGCATGCCATGCTTTCTTACACATACACGTAAATATGTAACACCAAAGAGACATTCTTTTAACATTTAATCTCCTAAAGGTAATATTGTTTTATGAAATGAGGACATTCAGGTGCAAAGATTATAGAAAGTTATCTCCATTTGATTCTTATGCTAAAAGTCAACCAAAGAAACCCAATCAGTAAAACACCCTATGCAGAACATCCAGAGACTCATTCTAGAGGACTAATCTAGAAGGTCCACCAGTTCAGAATGCAAGGCCTAGATCGCCAATGACATCCAAGTCTGTCAAGATTCTGATGGAAGTTGAACTGCTCCAGTAACCTGCGTATGCTGAATACTGGTCAGGGCTATGCTGCTCTCATCACCAAGGGGACAGCAGGGGTAAATCTGCTCATCCAGGTCATGCACCTTTTGCAGTCTTTGTGCTCTGAGCCCAGGAACTTGAGATTAAGTGGTCAGAATCAGCTGATAGATATGTTTATGTACTAACCACTTGAGTTCATTTGGGTTGAAGCTATTGATCTTTGGTTGGAATTGTACCATTCTCTGTATAGCCAGAATCCTTAGCTTGCAGCTACTGAAGAAAATACTTAAGGATCATGAAAATGAATTCAAATTTAGGGAAATTACTTTCTTTCCAAATGTTGTGCCAAATTCAATAGTTTCATCTTGGAATTACTGTTAAAATGTCTTTCACTGTTTTGACCTTCTTTACCCCTAGTTCATTGTCTCAAACACGTTGGATTAGCTTTGCCCATATTCACCAGTCAAATCCTCCTTCGACAGTTATCCAGTGACCTTTTCTCCTTCCCTTTTCAGAATGAGATAATATACATAAATGCCTGTAGCAAATAAACACAAGACTTACTCCAGTATAGATTTCCATAAAGCTAAGGCAAAAAGAAAGCACAGAAGCAGAAGTAGCAAGATTTTGGTTTTTTGAACTTATTCCCAAATTCTGTTCTCATTTTGACTTGTGGGCTGTTGCTTATTTCATCACTGCCTAAGTTTTGTTTCCCCGGCTTACGTTTCCTCTTTCGGTCCCTCAAAATATGCATTATATAAACTTTCAGCTAGGTTTATTGAAGACTAGGTATGCTGGGATAAGTACTAAAGAAAAGCTTTAGTTTGGCTTAGAAGAAGATCAGCATTTCCTTTCATGTAGAGAAGGTTTCTAAGGCCTACTTTCTGATATCTTCTTACATAATATGGGATAATTGCATCTTTTTAAAAATAGACCTGATGCCCTTTGCCTGGGGCTAGCAAAAAGCCTTTTTGGAGGTGAATTAGTTCGACTTTTAAAATCTATATCATATAAGCTAAGAATCTTTGGGAGAAGAGAAGCTGGCATGCACATACTTTTTTCTTTTCCTGTGTTTTGGATGGATGACCCATCAAAACTTGCCAAAAATATGATTGAAATATGCATTTTCATCTGATGGAGAAGTCTATAAATCGTTGGGTAATCTTTTAGAGTTTTCCAAATCTGGCAATCTGCTACATGAACTGAGAGAGAACATTCATGAAGAAAATGTATTCTTCACTACTTACTCAATGTGAACGAAGATGCTTCTTTACCCAGCCAAGAACTCAGCTATATTATGCATACAAGTAATGGCCATTAGCATGTAGAACAACACTGATTTTTATCAAAGATGAAGTTAAACACATCATGTTTTTGTTTGTGGAAGCAGTGCTATGTTGGGGTCAGTGAAGATGTTTCTCTGAGGAGATGAGGCCGAAGCTTAGGGTAGGCAGCCATAAGGATGGTGGGAAGTGTTAAGAATCCTGCCACTGGTGAGACCAAATAGGAGTCTGGATACTTTGAAGAAAACTGCAGGAGACCTAGAGGGATGTTTGCAACATAAGGGAAGAAGGAGCTGTCCAAGAAAGGTGGCTCCCTGGTATGCCAACAGTCTTCCTTCTCAATTTGATATTAAAAATGTGTTAAAACAGCTTCATAATTTTTGCAAATAACTCTTAAAAGTTCAGAAATCTTTCTTTTTTAGATGACTTAGCTTTTAAATACAAGAAAATATTGTTGGTGCAAATGAATATATAAATATTTTAACACTTTAAAAGCTCCTAGAACCCATTTAAATGATTACTTGTCAAATGAGTATATTTCTTGTCTCTAGATCACTCTTACAGGTTAAAGCAAAAGATGACTGTATGAATTCCATTCTGTGAAAGCAGCATCCAGTGTTTTACTGATTGAAGGATGCAGTGCAATAAAATTTGCCAGTTTAATATCACTCTTTGAACTAATGCGCGGATTGGAGTTTCTGGATCCATGGTATCATGTGCTTATATATTTTATTATTTTGGCATGAAATTTTTTCTGCTGTGTTGGGAAGCCACATGTAACCTGGTGTCCTTTGCCTTCTAAAATAAAGAAAAGTTAGCATTCAAACGTTTTCTGTGCGGCACATAATAACAATACAATGCAATCTGAAATCCTTCCAACAGAGGGCTCTATGGGTTTGATTTAGATCAAGAAAGAAAGTAAGAGAAAACTGCTTGGGTTTAGGTTGCTATAGTAAATTCTGTATTATACTTAAAAATAGAACTGATAAAAATGGAGTCAGTTGAGTTGAACTGGAAGAATCATCCAAAGATGAAATGTAAGATCTACTCTCACAAGACAGAATTTCATAATTCTTTGAATTGATGTTCTTTTCGAAAGACAAAATATATTTTACCATCTATAAATAAGAAAGTAGGCAAATGAGAGATAATCCATGCTTTAAAGTACTATTAATATTACCTCATTCAGTTACATTTAAAAGGAAAAAAGGAGCTACTGCATTCATTCTCTTCTTGGAGACATTTTATCTTTGCTGTTGGCAAATAATTTAGTGTTGGTATAAGCAGATGTATTATGTACATAAAATGCATTGTAAATATTTAATACACAAAATATATGTTTGCATACATGCACAATGCAAAATGTTACTAAAATATTTTACAAAAAGAAGTGATACTACTTAAAAGGTAGAGCACAAAAGCATAAGAAAAGCTAAAGTGCGATATATTTTGTTGCCTATGCCTGCCACGAAGCTGACTTTTTCAAAATGTTAGGCCTAGCTTTTTAATTCTATTTTCAGATTGTAAAGGTTTACAATATATACATTCAAGCAAAATAAATAATAAACAAAAGCAATAAATTACTTTTGGACTCTAGAGCTTTGTCTTCTGATTTTAAGAAATGCTTTATTATATCTGATCTTTTTCAGTGTTCTTTGAAATGCATGGGCTCAAAGCATTCGATAAACAGACAGCTTTTTAAATTTTTAACCCATCTTATTATGTCTACTTGAAAATGTTTATTTCATTTGGTGTAGAGATGCTTTAATGGCACAACTAATATTCTATTATTTAAATAAATGTTTTTGAAGTCTGGACATATTTTCTAAAATATACTTATCTAAAATTCCAAAATTATCCCTTTAAAATACTCTCTAAGTGTCATTTAGAAACACTGGCATCTTAATAAATGCCTGTGTTTACAACCAGAATGTTTGCTTATAGATATTCTTGAATACAAATGAAGATTATAATTTATTATTCTGGATAAACCATTAGTATATAAACGTGTAATGTATATATTGATAATACATAATACTAGTAAATGTACTTTGTGTATACATTTATATTCAAGTACATTATTTTTGTATGTATTTATCTAATACTATATTAGTTCATTTGGTATTTATAATCCATATTTTCCAATAAATATATAGTTATTTTTGATATAATGGCTTTCACCTCCTAAAATTTTGCTTTTATCGAACAAATATGATTCTTCAATATGACAATGTTAACAAATTTCTTGTTCATTTTGAATAGTATGTTTATAACATAAACAAGACCTGCTATGATCTGTTATCAAGCAGATAAAATTTGGTTTGATATTCTATAAAATCATTTTCAATGATTTTTTTAAATTTGGAAAACATTTAACACAGACAGGATACTTTAAACACAATTGCAGCCTGAGTGTTCATATGGAGTGTGATTAGCAGTTCTTATATATTTCCATTTGTCTTTTGATTTCTTTTTAAATGAATTATGAAAGAGAGATCTCTAATAAGATCCAAAGAAGATTCAAACCCAAACATTTACAGTTCTACCAGTTATTTTTAAACATACATAAAGGTTGTTTTTTGACATAGTTTTACTGAGGAAAAATATCTTTTCTAATTTTCGTTTCATTTTGTTTAAACTATCTGGAGCATGAATTATGACTTTTGATGGATTCCCTAATAAAGATGCAGTAGCAGCAAACAACTTTGGCTTCATAGGGCTGCTGTTTTCATATTGTAAGATTTTACATGTATTTCTGGAATTCTTACTTGTAAATTCTTCCAGAATATTTTCCTCTTTGCAAGTACAGAGAATTATTTTATTTGATTTGTTTTTAACTCATCAACAATGAACTTAAAGACATAGCACTGTGCCTTTTGGCCAGGAACTGAAAGTGCAGAGGACAGAATGCATATGAAACACATATAGACAGTATCTTTTGCTAAAATGATTGTCCCTTTTTTTGTCGTGGGCTCCAGATATTTTCATAACTTTATCCAGGTGGAGGTTAACCTTCATCAATATTTTAATTTTTTAATTTAAGAGATGATTACATTTAACGCCATGTTAAATGCTGAGTAAGGATAATGTAGACACATTTGGGACTCAATTTTGATTAAAAGTAACAATTATCTATATCAAAGCCCACTATTATATAATGTCAATAACATGTATCTATAGGTAATTTTTTTAAAAAAATAGTCATCAGTACTACACCCCATCAAATTTACACCAAGGCACAAATCAGCATTATTTACATCTTTGAGTATTGCTTTTATGGTTATATGAAAAAAAAAAGAAAAAAACCAATAATATTTCCTAAAATCAGCACACAAAGATAATGGTTTGCTTTGTGCACCTGCCAGTTTGGGTTGCTATTAAAGCCACCCTGGAAATTCTCCTGTCTTTGTGCAATATTTTATGCTTTTCTTTTCTTCAGGGCAGATTGGTTCTGCCTGCACTTTATTCCTGAACCCACGTTCATTCAAAATGGATTGCCATACTTAAATGCTCTGTCTAGTGCTGCTGCTGCCGCTGCCGCTGCTGACTAATAATGCCCCTCCCCCCACTCCAGCTCCCACCCCATCATACTCCGGTGATTTCTCCCCTCTCTCTTTCTCTCTCTCTCTCAGGCACCAGTGGCCCTATTGTCAACAAAGAATTCATAATGGTGAAGTACTCAGCAGTAATTTTGGTGATGTTTTCCCTTGCCTGTTTTGAAAGTATTTCTGAAGAGTATAAATAAATGTGCCCTAAACTCTCCCCCTTTCTCTAGGCTGATATTTGGAGCTAAGCTCTCATTAGAAGGGCGCCTCAGAACTGCAGTGGCTGGAATGCTTTCAGGGAATAAATGTGTGGCTCAATGGCTCCCTCTCTTTTTAGTAATATTAGCACCATATAGATTTAATAACGGGATGGTTGAAAACATTTTGATGATGGGGCAGTTTCTCTGATCTGCCAGGGAAAGCATCTGATTTGCTCATGTACCAATTAATTATTAAAGCAACTGAAAATACAAGCTACTGTGCTTCCCTCCTGCAAAAGGGTGATGGGTGTGTGTGTGTGAGTGTGTGTGTGTCACATGTCTGTGCTCTTGGGCTCATGTTTATACATATCTGTATATTACTTAGAAGGGAAGCTTGGTCAGAAATTTCTTCATTTTGACCTTGAAGTCGCTGGGAGATTTTCTGTGTGTGTCTGGTAGAGTAATATTTCGATGTAGTAGGAGCACAATCCTTTCTCTTTTCCCTTTTAATTTTTTCTTCCTCCACACTGTCTAAATGAGCCACAGCCAAACATCACTTTTAATTTTAACTTCTATTTCTGGCCTGTATTTTATTAGCACCTTTTCTGTTTTACAGTCTACTCACTGATATGGCACCAGATCTGTTGTAAGCAAACAATATGGTTTTGTTTCATGTTCCAATAAACACTATTCTACTGTATGGTGTATCTCCTGTATTTTGTACCTTAATAGATTTGGTTAGGTTTGGGGAGACTATTCCATGATATATAGACCTAGGTTCATCCTTTTTTCAGATTCTGGGGCTCACTAAAGTTTTAAGGTAAAGAGATAGCAGATTTTTGGGTAATTGTAAAATTTATTGCTTTGTATTGTGACAATAGTGTTCATATGCCTGACATCCTCATAATAATATTAAGCTCTATTTTTTTGTGTGATGTACTTTATACATTTGTATAAATGTCACAGCCTGTAATCACTTCCTTTGTCATCGACGATTAATCTAAAAAAATCGAATAATTCACTGCCCCTTGCCATTTACATATCGTCTGCTGCCATCTGCTCTTCTCAGCAGCAGTAAATGATGGGTAATTAACTCAGTGCCTTTGTCTTTCCCTTGCTGAATGTCTGACACATATAGATTTTTCTCTGTGTGTGTGTTTGTGCGCGTGTGTGTATGTGCATGTAAGAGGAAGAGGGAGGGAATGAGAGAGGAAAGAGCAAAAAAGAGTGAATGATATTGCAAATATGGAAGTCAGCACAAGCTAATTTCAGGAGAAAAAGCCAAAGATACTGGATCAGAGAAGGAACCATATCTCAGGACCTTATGTCTTCTCAAGCCAAAAGAAAGAACTGCTGGAACAATGGCTGCCTTGCACAAGCGAGAAGCGCTTTTCTAAAACCTTAGAGGTCAAGGTCACAATGCAAAATCAAATGAAGTTCCATAAGTTATTCCTATCTACCAGTGTCAAATACAGATCATGTAAATGAGACCAAGTGTAGGGTACCCAAAACCCACATAAACGTTCTAATTAACTTCTGAACTGGTAACCGGAATCTCTGTTTTAGGAAATGGTTATAGAAAGAAAATCTCAGTTGGTCTTGAGTTTTGATACGTTTTTTAAAATACGAAGTATAAAGGACAACTTACAAGAGCTTGTCAAACTGGGAAGTATGTAGAAATTCTTATTTTAAAGGAAAACAATCTCACTATCTTGGACTTTCCCAAACTTCATATTAAATTATCGTTTCCTCCTGGTGCCACCCAAGAGTGCATTAGAAAGGAATCCCACACTATTTTGAATACTTTATATAAAATATGACTCTAATAATTCTTGTCTGAGACATATATCTTGTTACATAAAATATTATTTGAAAGGTGGTTAATTTTGATAACATTAAAATAAAAATAATTAAAAGGTAAAATTTTAAGGAAGATAAGAATCTGGCTTGATCAAACATGATTTTTATGGTATGTAAAGTTAGACCACATAGACCAAGGAACAGAAATCTACCTTAATTTTTTTCACATGGAATTACTAAAGCACACTTTAAATCAAGATAATAGGTTTTGCTGTTGGTAACTTAAGCATGCTAAATCCAATTCTTGTTTTCAAGGAGTTTACCATTTATATTTGCATATAAAGACATACATATATAATATTTATTCAATCAACCAAAGGAGTACAACATAGGGATTTAAGATCGTGATCTTATATTCTTTAAGATTTTTGTCACTCGGTGTTCTCAAGGTTTGAGTGCTCTTTGAACTTATTATTGGAAGAGGAAGATCAACATCAAATCCAGAGAAATTCTTGCAGCCCTTTTCTGTGTATGTAAGGCTTTCTATGTGATACCTTTATCATGAATCCCAGCCCTGTATCTCTACTTTTCTGTATGCCCAATGGTTATGAAGACATTCTCCTATTTTTCCATCATGAATGTCATGACTGCTTAAAAACATTTACCTTTTGGCTTAATTGCAATATTCGTGGTTAATTTTTCTTCAGCATCTATCACCACAAGACATCTGAAGGTTAAACAATTTGCCTACTATCATAAAATAACTGGACACCACTGGAAGGCCATTTAATTGTTAAATTATATTTTCTACATCAGTTTAAAATAACTTGCAGAGATGACTGAGTATATACATTATGTGATGAAATGACTAAAAGTCAATTACTAAGTGACTGAAATAAAGAAAGGAACATTATAAATGTAAAAACATGGACTTCATCTCTCAGGGCTGTGTTAACTGTGTGAAGTACATACTTTATAAAACTATTTAAATTTCATAAACTTTTTAAGACTTACAGGTAGATTTGTCGGCATCTAATTGAGTAAGAGATTCTTGAAAGCTTTCATTGCAATCGTTAATTCAGCATCATTGTTCTCTCAGGCTGTTACGTGACCCAACAGGCTAGGGGAACAATATTGCTGAATATAATTGGCATATGTCAGCAAAATATAATTAGTAACAAGCCTCTCTCTGAAATGCTCTTTTTGTTGGTTAAAAAAAGTTGAAGATTTCCTCTTGGATTAAATTATAGCTTGGATTTCTCTCTCATTTAATTTTGGTAGATCTTAAAAAACAAGATGAATTAATTTAAATCTTGATTCGAGGAATATATATTGATTTCCTGTGTCTTGCTAACACTGGGAAGGGATTTCTTTCCTTCAGTGGGTTTTTAGTTTAATTCTGGGCATGAGAGCATTTTGTATAAGAAATATGGAGCAGTGTATTATCAAGGGCTATCCTGAATACACAGACTAAATTAAACCTCACCGACCCATTGAGTTTTGAAATAGCTTCAGTGACCACCCATTTCTGAGGGTTGTGAAAAAGCTGCCACAAAATCAGACTCTCAGCTTGCAGCTTCCTGCTTGGGAGTTACTGACACCAAAGACACTGAACTGCAGATGGTCTTGAATTGTTTATTCCAGCACCTTCTATGTGCTTAACTTCAGGGGTATTATGCTAACATTGGTAATGGGGAAAAATATGTTACAATTGTCTTCCAACTAACAGTATAAGAAAGAAGATAGATATCTTTCACTAGAGGCAATTTTAGGGAAAAATGATACTGGGATATATAACATTTTAAATGAATACAGAAGGTATACCAAATTGCTTTTGAGTGTGGTGGGGTAAAGAAAAGAACTTTGGAAAATTTCTTCAGAACCCAAGGTTGGAATGAAACATTATTTTAATGAAAAAAATATCATTTAGAAATGTAATTTCACCTAAGAATGTTGTGACTTTGCAGTCATAGCCAAGTCTGAGTGAATGGTCCCATCTGACCCAGGCCAGAGCTTCAGGGGCATGGCCCTGGAGGAGTAAAGAAGGTGAGGAAACATGCCTAGCCATCCATGTTGACCAAAACCTTCACTGGCAACCCATGGGGTGCTACATATCAAAGACAGGTCTCAGTCACATCTTCATTGCCAAGGTATTTCTCTCACATTATTAACCTAACCCAGCCTCACACCTTGAACTTCTTCCTCACTCATGCCCTCTTTAGGTCTGAGGTTCCTGGACATTATTCCTGCCTCCTAAGCAGCCTGTTGCTAATATTCCTGGCTTATCAGTCCTCACTTACTTTTTTTTGTTCCAGGTCCTGTGTTTCTGGTAGGTTCTCCTCCACTCATTTCTACTCCACATGAAACACAATTGTCCAGCGTTTGCATTAGGTATCTCATGCACCGTCATCACCATTTACTGCACAGAAATCATTTTCAACATGGAACAGCTCTGCATATAGAATGAATTTCAAATGGCGAGGAGACGGAGAGGGAAATCTATATACACACAGATAATTTATTTCAAATCTTATGGGGAACTGTAGTTTACTCAAACTTTTGGTCATTTTAGGTTTATGCAATGAAATGCAGCCTGCTTAGTAGAATTAGTTGAGTTTGGATAAAGCTCTGGTAAGTCGTAAAAATAATCACACTTATTCAAAGGAGACAGAGGTAAGGGCTACCAACAAATTCTGCTTTCTCAATGATACTTACCCATAAGAAATAAAATAGAGGCCAAATAAGCTCATCACAAATAGGCAGGCTGTCACAGAGAGGTGTGATGTAGCAGCAGGTTCTAGATAGATCAAGTGATAGTGAAATATAGGCTATAGAAAAATTTGGCAAGTGCCAATGAAACTTCTGAAACACATGAATCAAAGGGGTGAATATATGAAATTAGCAAATAATTATCTGCTTTATTAAAAGATTTTCAGCAGTTCCAATTAAAAAATAGTTCCCCTTGTTTATGAACACTTCATACAAGTTTTTCAAAATCATAGTTTATGTATGATCTTTCAGGGAGGCAGATTGATAGAGCGGCGAGCTAACTGAACCACAAGAGGAGAGCAATGATGACAGGGCAGGGCACTGAATCTTCACAGACCTCAGTTTTCTCATCTGTAACATGGGTCAGTGATTTGCAAACAACAGCTTGTGCAGGTGTAGGGATGTCATGAAGAGGCTGACAGTCATGGTTTCTAGGCTTTTCTCCCCAGGCTTTAGCTATATTGACTCTAATTTGCGTTTTCCATTTTGACTTGCCCATGATTTTTCTTTTCTTTTTTTTTTTAAAGCAAGACTCCACAGCTGAAAAAAAAAGTTTGAAATTTTTTGCTCTAAATATACTCAAGAGTTGTAGCATGGTACATAGAGGTAGGTAGGTTTTGGAACAGGCAAACCTGGTTTGAATTTTAACTGTGGCTCAGACAGAGTTGGAGGAGAAAAGAATGCAAGTTAAGAGTTGTATTTTAGAGAGATGGTCTTTGTAGTGCTATGAAGAATGGGTGTGGAGGAATAGAGGTGGGAAGCAGGAAAAACATTTACATTTAGAAGATGTTTGAAATAGTTTATACATGAAATAATGAGCTCAACTTAGGCAAGGGCAATAGACATTGAATTGGAAGTATATATTTAAGAAACATTAGGGAAGTTTGAAAGAATAAGTACCATTAAGGTGTTTAGGATAAGGAAGTAGTTTAGAATGACTGCCTACTTTCTGATAACATTGCCCGGGCTGGGAAATCCAGAGAGGAACACTTTCAGGTAAAAGTATGTTGAGTTCATGTTTGTACACATAGGATTTGATGAACCAATTGGATATATCTACCAGCGTCTAGAGTATAGAAATGAGATCTGGGTAATATGGGGAAAATGAAAATATTTTATGTGTGAAAGTACAAAACTCATTAGAAACCATAGCAAAGAATTAAAACTTTTTCAAAGGAGGAAGTTCTGTGAGCAAATCAAGGCTGAATGTCCTTTGGCATCCATTGTGTGTAATGAATTAATTTTATTCCTATATATCTAGAATGATATTAGCTATATACCATCCTGGACGAATTTTAAAAATAGCTATAAAATCACTGTGTATGTATTTTGTGGTTCATAGAGGGGACCCTGTTGAGAGATGTGTGAAAAAAAATCCAAAACCTCATTGAGCATGAGTGATACCCTTGAGGAGCTCATAGTACAGTGTACGATATGGACCTGCTTACAGATAACACTGGCAGTGTGAGTAGAGAAGTGTAACAGGATTCAGGCAGTGAAGCAAGTCAGCTTCTGGTCTCTCTCTGCCTCTCTGTCTTCCTGTGTCTCCTACTCCAGCTCTTCATCTCTGTTTCTCCCTTTCAGTTCATCTTTCCTCTGCCTTGGCTTCTTGATCAAGTGACCACTCATTATAGCAAATCTTCCAGAAGTTCCAGGATGTTATCATTTTCCATTTAGCAACCTCAGTAAAAGAAAACATATTTTTCTCATCAGTTCCAGTAAAAGTCCCTGAAATAATTTATGTTGGCCTTGTTGTAGATCTTATACCTTTCCTGAACCAATAACCAAGGCCACGGGAATGGAATATGCCAATTCCTCAGGCCTGTATCGGGAGCTGCTGAAGGAGTGGTTTAAGTTCCAGCGATATAAATTCTATGAAGACGTCCCCTTTGGAGGAGCATGTGGAGTGGAAGCGGGTGAAGGGGATGCTCCTCCAAAGGCGATGTCATCATGGAAAAGCAGCAGTGCTATCAAGATCAGCAAGCCTCAGAGATGGCTGCCCCTACAGCACAAAGAACCGGTTACTGCCATTTCTTTCAGGAGTCAAAGAAGCCTTCCTGGTGAGCTGGAAGGGAGAGGCTGGACAGGTTTTCCCTAAGGTCATACGGCAATATTTACAGCCATGAACATTCTTGGTGATGGTGGTGGGACTGAACTCTAAATCTACCATCTGGAGCTAACTATGGAAAAGACAGAAGGCCAAACTTCAAAGGTTAGCCACATTTATAAACATAATAATAAAATTGTACCTTCAACTACAAAGAGTGGAGTGATATGGTATGCCCTTTTGCATCCTTCAGCTTTGGGCTGAGAAACTTTGGAGACATGAATTACAAGGGAGATGGCATTCATAATTTAAAAATGGGGGACAGAGAAATGCATTGACTTTGAAATCGCAAACCAAAGTAGCTTTCACAGTTGGAAAATAGGGTAGTTCTGGGTTGAGAACAAAGATTCCCAAAAGAGGGTAATATTGCACTCCATTCTAAGTGAAGACATTTTGGGGGGCACTTTTCATAAACTGAGACGGGTGGAGGAGATTAATAGGTTAGTATAAATTGATAAGAGATGAAGTTTATTCATATGGACTTAAGATCAGAAAGCAGATGAAGAACCTACCAAAGCAAAACAAACCAAAACCACTGCTCTGAAGTCTGGAGGATCTTCCTTTGAACAAGATACCAATTTTACTTAAGAAACCATCAAACAATGAGGAAAAGTCTACACAAATAAATAAAGTCTTAAAAAAACAGTCTGTATCAAGAATTCCAAAAGTAATCTGGACTATTTGCTTTCATTCTCATTGTGAACATGACCTGAAGTTTTGAGAAAAAGTAATATTAGAGAATTCTTTCAACCTTACTTATTTAAAAAACTTCAACTTGAAATTAAGAAAGAATTACTTTCTGCTTAACAGGTCAAATGGTTTATAGCAAATGACATTTGAGAAAGTGTTTTTCAATTTCAAAATAAATTGTTGAAGCAATAGAACAGCAATTGTGGACATGTTAACTTTGTATAACAATGATTAATATTTTTATAGAGAACACTTAGATAAGCACAAAAGAATAAGCATAGGTTAGTACATTTAAAGAGTTAAAAAGAAAAATAATTGTGGAGGGTTTATATATGTTGCTGAATCTTGTGCTCACTGTGATAGAAGTAGAGACAAATGGTTTTTACATATATTAATTTAACCTGAAATCCCATATTTAAAAATCAATCCTCATACTCTATAAATACAAAAAGGATTTGTACCACAAAATCTAGTCATCCATTTACTTATTAATCACCCATTCAACAAATATTTCTAGTAATCCTTTGTGCCAGACACTTTTAAGAGTTCTGGGGAAAAAAGGATCAATAAAATAAAGCCCCTGATTTTGAGGAACTCATAGTCTATTGCGAGTGTTGGATATGTAAATAAATACTTACAATCTTTCATCCATGCCTGAGGAGTTCCATTAGCTTTGTTCCCAGTGACAAACATTAAGATGGTTTAGTCCTGGTTAAATGTTCCATTTTGTTTTAAAAGTCATTGTGTACCCTGCTTTTAAGTAGATACTAAGGCTGCTTCATCTAAGGTGGACAAGGGCAAGCTCCTCTGGGCTTGTCCTGGGTCAAAACTTGGGAGTGGATAGCTCACTACTTTCTTGCACAGTTTCATATCTATTTCACCTTTCCGGAAAAGCATGGCCCTGAATACATCCATTTAACAGAAGAAAGAGAGTAGCTGCAGAAACGGAAACAGCAAGAAAAAAGAAGAGGAGCAATGGCTTAAACGTAGAAAAATTCAGAAACGTCTCAAAAATAGTTCAGGCAACGAGCTCAGGGTGTGTGTACTGTAGACCCAGATACAGAAATCTTGACCAGATAATCTTGAAGTTATTAGGAGAAAAATGAACAAAAACTAGCAAAGAAAATCTATTTTTCATCTTATGAAGGAAAGATGAAATACAATTCCAACTTCCTGCAGTATTAGTATTCAGAAATATAATATTCAGATAATGGGAAATAACATCATGTCCATTTCTGAGTACTATATTTTAACTGGAACATTGACAAATTCCATCGAACAGAGAAAGATAAGATGAAGAAGTTTCTAAGTTATCTTCCAATTCTAATTGTTACAGACTAAGTTAACTTAGAGTTTATCACTTAGGTTAAATATAGCCCCTAAGTGAAAGAAACAAAAACAAATACCTTCTGCCTCTCCCCCTTTTTTACTTTAGGTGAAGGATGAGTTCAGTACATCTTATTAAAAGAAATATCAAGGTCCGTTTCTGTGAATTTGTACTTAAATAGCATTTTGGGGAAATTAATTTTATATGAAGACAAGCCAGCAGACAGTAGAAGTTGAAAGATCTAGAATGAAATATAATAGGAAGGAATTTGGAGGAATCTGGAGACAATTACCTTTCTAGCAAAGCATATTTCCTCCAGCAAAAGTAAGCACTTGCCTTGAACAATACATATGTGTTTTGGCTCAGCCATTTTGCTTTAAGGATTGTATACCAAAGAAGTGGTTAAGGGTATGCAGAGTTTTCTGTAAGTGTTCATCTCAGTGTTATTTATAATAGTGAAAATGTAAATAATCTACATGCCAAATGTTGGAGAATGCGTTAAATAAATTATCCAAACAATGGAATGTGTAATGAATAGTTTAAATGGAAAGCTATTCACACCATATTGTTAAGTGAAATAAATCAAATTAGAATGCATATATATATATATATATATATATATATATATATGCAGGCTAAGCATAACTATGGGAGAAAAGTATTGAAAGAATAATATGGTAATTATGACTTTCTTTGGGTAATGAGATTAGGGATGTTTCTTTTTTTATTATTATACTTTAAGTTCTAGGGTACATGTGCACAACATGCAGGTTTGTTACATATGTATACATGTGCCATGTTGGTGTGCTGCACCCATTAACTCGTCATTTACATTAGGTATATCTCCTAATGCTATCCCTCCCCCCTCCTCCCACCCTACGACAGGCCCCAGTGTGTGAGATGTTCCCCTTCCTGTGTCCAAGTGTTCTCATTGTTCAATTCCCACCTATGAGTGAGAACAAGCAGTGTCTGGTTTTTTGTCCTTGCAATAGCTTGCTGAGAATGATGGTTTCCAGCTTCATCCGTGTCCCTACAAAGGACATGAACTCATCCTTTTTTATGGCTGCATAGTATTCCATGATATGTATGTGCCACATTTTCTTTTTTTTTTCTTATTTAACCAATATTTTTCTTTTTTATTTATTATTATTATACTTTAAGTTTTAGGGTACATGTGCACAATGTGCAGGTTAGTTACATATGTATACATGTGCCATGCTGCTGTGCTGCACCCATTAACTCGTCATTTAGCATTAGGTATATCTCCTAATGCTATCCCTCCCCCCTCCCCCCACCCCACAACAGTCCCCAGAGTGTGATGTTCCCCTTCCTGTGTCCATGTGTTCTCATCGTTCGATTCCCACCTATGAGTGAGAACATGCGGTGTTTGGTTTTTTGTCTTTGTGATAGTTTACTGAGAATGATGATTTCCAATTTCACCCATGTCCCTACAAAGGACATGAACTCATCATTTTTTATGGCTGCATAGTATTCCATGGTGTATATGTGCCACATTTTCTTAATCCAGTCTATCGTTGTTGGACATTTGGATTGGTTCCAAGTCTTTGCTATTGTGAATACTGCCGCAATAAACATACGTGTGCATGTGTCTTTATAGCAGCATGATTTATCATCCTTTGGGTATATACCCAGGAATGGGATGGCTGGGTCAAATGGTATTTCTAGTTCTAGATCCCTGAGGAATCGCCACACTGACTTCCACAATGGTTGAACTAGTTTACAGTCCCACCAACAGTGTAAAAGTGTTCCTATTTCTCCACATCCTCTCCAGCACCTGTTGTTTCCTGACTTTTTAATGATCGCCATTCTAACTGGTGTGAGATGGTATCTCATTGTGGTTTTGATTTGCATTTCTCTGATGGCCAGTGATGGTGAGCATTTTTTTATGTGTTTTTCGGCTGCATAAATGTCTTCTTTTGAGAAGTGTCTGTTCATGTCCTTCGCCCCCTTTTTGATGGGGTTGTTTGTTTTCTTCTTGCAAATTTGTTTGAGTTCATTGTAGATTCTGGATATTAGCCCTTTGTCAGATGAGTAGGTTGCAAAAATTTTCTCCCATTTTATAGGTTGCCTGTTCACTCTGATGGTAGTTTCTTTTGCTGTGCAGAAGCTCTTTAGTTTAATTAGATCCCATTTGTCAATTTTGGCTTTGGTTGCCATTGCTTTTGGTGTTTTAGACATGAAGTCCTTGCCCATGCCTGTGTCCTGAATGGTAATGCCTAGGTTTTCTTCTAGGGTTTTTATGGTTTTAGGTCTAACATTTAAGTCTTTAATCCATCTTGAATTAATTTTTGTATAAGGTGTAAGGGAGGGATCCAGTTTCAGCTTTCTACATATGGCTAGCCAGTTTTCCCAGCACCATTTATTAAATAGGGAATCCTTTCCCCATTGCTTGTTTTTCTCAGGTTTGTCAAAGATCAGATAGTTGTAGGTATGCGGCGTTATTTCCAAGGGCTCTGTTCTGTTCCATTGATCTATATCTCTGTTTTGGTACCAGTACCATGCTGTTTCGGTTACTATAGCCTTGTAGTATAGTTTGAAGTCAGGTAGTGTGATGCCTCCAGCTTTGTTCTTTTGGCTTAGGATTGACTTGGCGATGCGGGCTCTTTTTTGGTTGCATATGAACTTTAAAGTAGTGTTTTCCAATTCTGTGAAGAAAGTCATTGGTAGCTTGATGGGGATGGCATTGATTCTATAAATTACCTTGGGCAGTACGGCCATTTTAATGATATTGATTCTTCCTACCCATGAGCGTGGAATGTTCTTCCATTTGTTTGTATCCTCTTTTATTTCCTTGAGCAGTGGTTTGTAGTTCTCCTTGAAGAGGTCCTTCACGTCCCTTGTAAATTGGATTCCTAAGTGTTTCATTCTCTTTGAAGCAATTGTGAATGGGAGTTCACTCATGATTTGGCTCTCAGTCTGTTATTGGTGTATAGGAATGCTTGTGATTTTTGTACATTGATTTTGTATCCTGAGACTTTGCTGAATTTGCTTATCAGCTTAAGGAGATTTTGGGCTGAGACGATGGGGTTTTCTAAATATACAATCATGTCATCTGCAAAGAGGGATGTTTCACGTTAATTTTCTTTGCTTACTTTCTAACTTTTCTTCAATGAACTTGTATTGCCTTTGTAAAAATAAAAATATGTTTTATTTTATTTAACTTTTAGGTTCAAGTTTTACATGTGCTGGTTTGTTACGCTGGTATTTTGCGTGATTCTGAAGTTCGGGGTATCACTGATCTCATCACCAGGTACTGAGCATAGTACCTAATATGTAGATTTTCAGCTCCTACCCCCATCCCTTCCTCCCCAATCTAGTAGTCCCTATTGTCTATTGTTCTTATCTTTGTGTCCATGTGTACCCAAGGTTTAGCTCCCACTTATGAGTAGAAGTATGCAGTATTTGGTTTTCTCTAGTTAATTTGCTTAGAATAATGATCTCCAGCTGTATCCGTGTTGCTGCAAAGAACAGGACTATTCTTTTTTATGACTGCATAGTATTCCATGGTGTATATGTACTGTAATTTCTTCATCCAATCCACCATGAACAAGCACCTAAGTTGATTGCATGTCTTTGCTATTATGAATAGTACTGCAATAAACATACAAGTGCATGTATCTTTCCGGTAGTATTATTTATTTTCCTTTGGTTATGTAACTAGGAATGGGATTCTTGGGTTGAATGGTGTTCTGTTTTAAGTCCTTTGAGAAATCTCCAACCTGCTTTCCACACTGGCTGAACTAATTTACATTTCTAACAACAGTGTATTATAAGCCTTCCCTTTTCTCTGCAGCCTTGCTGACTCCTATTATTTTTTGACTTTTTAAAAATAGACATTCTGAGTGGTGTGAGGTGGTATCTCATTGTGGTTTTGAATCACATTTTCTAATGATTGGTGATGTTGAGCATTAAAAATGTATTTTAAAAATAAAATAATATCTATTTCATATTTAGTATGTGAAAGATATATTTGTATTAAGTAATATATTAATATATCTATATCTACCTATGAAGCACTAATATAAAGATATATTTGTCAAATAAAGATGAAACTTCATGCTATTTCCCTCATGCTTTATATGTAATCTATCACCAGTTGTGGTCAGTCCAGTCCTATGTTCTAACAAAATTGACTTTCTTTGGTTCCTTGAACATATGTTTATTCCCATCTTGGGATCCTGGCTTAAGCTCATCCAGCTGCCTTACATATTTCCCAACATCTTCATGGTGTCTCGTTTTCATTCTTCAGGGCTTGGCTCCAGTGTCACCTTCATAAAGAGAAACTCTGGCTACCTTCCTTCGAGTGCTTTCTGCAATTTCTCTATCTGATTTCTCTGTTTATTTTCCTCAAAGCATTGATCACATTCCGGACTTATCTTGCTTATTCATTCGTGTGCTTGATAAATGTCTGGCTCCTCCTCTAGAATGTAAGCTCCATGAAGGCAGCGACCTCATCAGTGATCCCCTAACATGGGGTCTGACATATGGTGGGTATAGAATGAATCACTCATGAAAACATCTCAGCAAGGATGACAGACGTTAAGACTTTCATCAGAAAAAGTTGAAGTCCAGTGTTGGGTAGAGAGAAACTTACCTCAACGTCTTACCAATATGAATATGTGTTATATACATATAAACAAATGTATACACAGATGTATAAAAATCACAGACTAACATATATACATATGTATCTATGATTTATACATATTTAAAACATACATGCATGTACATATACAAATGATATTATACAAAATTTCAAGTATGTACAAAAGTAGAGAGAAGAGTATGATGAATTCCCCCCAAGGCTCCATCAACCAGCCTTAACAGTTATCTCGTGGTTAATCTTGTTTCATAAACACAGCTTCTCATTTTTCTCTCTGTCTGGATTCTTTCAAAGCAAATTCCAGACATCATGCTTTTCTCTATAATTGTAATGTATTCTCTAAAAAATAAAAGCAATCATAATTCCATATCCCATCTAAAAATTAACTGTAATTTTTAAATATTTTACATATCCATTGTATATTTAAAAGTGTATATTCAGAATGTATATTTAAAAAAATTCTTCATGTAAAACACTTTTCCTTGAACACTCTTCCACATGCCATCTTGTTTTGAAACTAAACTTTAATTCTTAGCTTCCATATAGTTAGAAATGGAGACCATTTTTTTCCCTTGACTTGGATAATTTTTTATCTTTCAAAGGTGAACTCTTTTCAAGTTGCCTCAGGGATAAGATAGCAAAACAGTCCTTTCTAATGCATTGTCTTTTTTGGGGGGGGTTGTTTTCCCATGAATCTTTTCAACCCACACAGTATTCTCATTTTGTTAATCTGCCATCAGATGATAAATTGCCTTCAAAGAGTAAATGATCCTGAAACTCTATTGTAATGAATAGTCTGAATTTGTAGATAGTCTGTATGTATTTGTTTATTTTATTTTATTTTAATTTGGTTATTGTGGTTAGCATAGTTTTGATAGCAGTTTATGATTTGCTATATAAAAGTAATCCTGATTTGGTTATATAAGAGTAATCTTGCCTTTCTTTTTCAATAAGCTGCTAGATTTGTTGTAGTTTTTGTCTCTCTATAACCTTAGGCTGGTCCAATTTCTCAACGCAGTTCAAGATAATGTTAAGTAATTGATTGCATCATGAGTTATTAACAAGGACAAGAAACACACGTATTCTTCACAAGTTTGCTATATCGTGGCAGAAAAGCACAATTTGGTGGCAAAAGGAAAATTCCAATTAGTTGCTTTAGATACTGTGTCTTTAACTGTGCCAGTTTTCTAGCTGTTAATAAATTATATTCTTGGTCTTCACATCAATATGCTAAGCTGAAAAGTCAGTGAGTGTTTCCATTTGTGGTTCACTTACTTGGTGAATAAGAGCATCTTAACTAACCCTAATCAGCTGTATCCAACAATATATGCTAGATATCAGCCAAAAGTATCACCAAGGCTGATCTTTCTTTCCCCATTCCAAATACTGCATTCCATCTATCCCACATTGTCAGTCATTCATCAGCTAGCCTCAGACTAGTAGATAAAAAAGTGGTGGAAACATCCCTGGAGTCTTGGAGATTTGTCTCTGGTTTTGATGGAATATTATTTTGTGGATTCTCACATTTATTGACCTCAATACTAGTGAGGTCAACGTGACAATACAGTGTGTATTGATTTGGTCCAATTCAAGAATTGCTCATTCATTTATTGCTTATATTTATGTAAGTAAAGCAGTAGGCTTTCATCTTCCAATTACAACATGTTACCGAATTAACATGATTAAAGATGAAGCTGGACTAATGTTAACAGGGTCTTTGTTTCTGTCATAAAGTGCAAAAGAAACAATTATGTAAAATTAATATATTCTTAAGGAGGAGAATATGCATTTCAGTATCAGTTATTATAACCCCCAACCTTTTTTCTTGTTCAAGCCAATTTCATGCTAAAACACTCTGACATATTTTCTTTATTTCTGGCTTCCCCCCGGCCCCCATTCTATACCTGTATCTTCAAATTATATTATATGGTAAATTTTTCTATAAATGGGAATATGATATCTTTGAGATTAACAAGGTCGGCAAGAATTTAGCATCAGAATAGTTTTGAACAGGCATGTCTGTTATTTTTCTTGAAATATTCTCAGCTATCTATTTTTCTTAACACAATAATAACAAAGACTGTGTGTGGAGTAAGAATTACGAGTTCATACATTTGGCAACCGAATCGCTTTTTCCTAGGTCATTGCTTTGTTGTCTAAGCTTGAAATCACTTTTTGGAACCAATAATACAGAAGACACACAGCTATGATCCAAAAGATAATTTTTTTTCCTTCTTAATGGGGGATGGGAAAATTAAATTTAGGAGTGTGAGGGATTTTATAGTTTTTACTTGAATTAATGTAATAGAACAAGTCTGGCCACTGAAATATGAAATATAAGAAAACATACATGTTATATTTATAATTGGTTTGATATCTTGCTTTTTATTATTGCTTGATACAGAAATCATTTTACCGAAACATTGCAATAACAAAGGGCCTCTGGTATCTGTTTCTCCTCATCACTGTTCCATTCAGTATAAAAATAAATTGAAGAGTGCATTCTGTAGGACAAAATTTTATGGAAAATACAGTATGGTAGATATTGTGGTCTATTTCTTAAACTTATCTAACTACACCAACACTAAGAGACATTTACTGTGGGGACAAGAGAGTCATTCGTAAGCACCCCCTTTGGCTGCCAGGTAAGGAGTAGCCAAGAACTGACAGCAGCATAGCATTTAAAGGCATCAGTCTGGTACAAAAAAATGAATATAGAAGAGATGGAATCACTGGGTATTGAGCAGCAGGGAAGGAAATGATTTGTGCTGCCTCCTGATATTTAAAGGTATATTATGCACAGTAAGAACAGCTTAGTTCTCCGGACTCCGTGGCTAACCCACTCTAGAACTGAAGGTACATAATATGCAGGATAAGTTTATCTTTTAGCATGGCCTGGGCAATTATTTGGTATTGATTTTCGGAAAGTTTTGTCTTACATGTCAGCATTTTGTTGGCAAACTTTGCAACATAATCCAATCAAATCAGCGCAGAGATGAGTGTGGGTAGAGATAAACCCTCCGCGGGCGAGTCCTTTGCGTGGTGGGTAGGTAGCCCTTCTACATTAAGAAAGCTCTTGCAACTGTGCCGTCTCGTCAGGGGAATTGTAATCTTGGGGAATCCCTGTGCCTGATTGCCGCTCTCCTCCCAATTGTGCACTTTTGACCTCTGTATTGATTCTGTTCTCTCATCAAAAGCGCTGATGTAATTCCATGTGCTGGGATCATGTAGTGATTTGCATTTAGGAGCTGCAACTGTGCGCTGACCCCAAACCATTTCATCAGAATGAAAGTAGACCAAATGGCAGATGCGTTTCCCCTTAACATTAAAGTCTATTGTGCCATTTGGTATGTTTCTTTATTGTATATAGAAAAAGGACATATACCACCCGATCTGGATTTTGATTTAATTCCAAACAGGAATTGCGAAGTTCTTTAAAACATAACAGGGATCAGAAGGGATTTTATTGAATTCCACATTCAGTGCAATAAATAGCATTCCTATTTGTTAAAGCTTAACACAAAATGATAAAAGTATCTGGATATATTTTCAGAATTTCCAGCACATTAAAAATTGTTTTATTATTTTTTTACTGCTTTTTGTTACTAATGTATATCAAACAAGATGTCTATTCATTGGCTCTCTACTGAAATACACTAACTAGAAATGCTATTTAATAATAGAAAATAGTAGATACGTCATTAACAGATTTAATCTGATGAAAATATTGACCGTTATTTTGTTTGTTTCTCCTCTCCCTCTTCTTCCTCCTTTTCTTTCTTCTTCTTTTTCAAGTAGGGTGGAAAATGGGCAGAAAACAACTTTTAAAGCCTAGGCACCTAAAGAAAATGTCATTGAAAATCAGTGTAAATATACAATTATCTGCATTATGTTCTGCTTTCCTATTTCCCCTGTAGATACTATTCATTCTTACTTATTAATTTCAAACAACATGTGTTTACTGAACATTTAGATATAGGTGCTAGAAATTTGGTGATGAGCAAAACAGACATGATCCTTCATGGAACTGGAGTCTGGATGGAGAGACAGTCAACAAATAATTACACAAATAAATATCAATGTAACAAGAAGAGAAAAGGTCATATTAATAACTGACAATATGAATTATTCTACGAATGGAATCATAATTATTTGGAAAAATACTGAAAAGAACTTTGGGGAGGTGTGGGGATGGAGCTACTGAAGGTGCTGAGTATGTGTGGATCCATTCATTGAAAACTAAAAAAGGGTTTCACCAATTGTCTCATATGGAAAGAGGGAGAAGGGACTTGGTGGCAGAATCAAAAAAAGGGGCTCTGTGATCCTTCAAAATTAGGAAAACCTTGGTAGAGTGAATCTTCTATGGAGAAACTAGAACAGAGTTGACTTTTGTGCCCAGGTCAGTGGGAGATTAAAGCAAGATGGCACAGGGGAACTGGCAGGCTGTGATGTTTGTTTGATCTGGGATTAGTAGAAAGTATGGGGAATACTCTGGATTCTCACAGGCTGGGAATTTGGACGCTCAAGCCAGTAGTTCATACATTTTTTTTTTAAAGAGTCTTCAATAAGTACTGTAGAGATAAACTGCAGGAAGTATAACAGGGTTCTAATTTAGATTGAGGTGGAAAGTGATGTCAGACAACACCACTTCATTTTATTTTATTTGTGATCTTGAGGGTACTTGATTTCATTTTTAGAAGGTGTTGGATCTTTCTGTGGGGAAATAGTTACAAAAATGTCTGAGTTTACAAAATGTTAAGTTAGGAAATACTGATAATAATGTACATTGCATAGTATAGTTTTAGTTTACAATGTACTTTCACGTGAATTGTCTTAATAAATCCTCAAAACAATCCTGTGAAAAAGGTGTCATTCTCATAGTAAAGATGAGACCATTGACAATGGCTTGCTAAAGGCTAATACGTAGTAAGTGCCAAAAGCAGACCCTGAATCCAGGCCTTCTCACTCTAAACTGTGTCCTTTCCACTAACTTTTGTAAAATAGTGCTTGAAGTTGTGAAAGCATTCACCAATGATTTTTCTTTAGTCATATATTCCAATAAACATAAAATTGCTTAGTTTTTAAAAAAGCATATTTTATTGAAATTTCCAGGATGTATGTATTGAATACATTGAGGTTTACTTTGAGAGGCTGTGTGCCATTGTTGCTAGAGGATTGAAAAGTATTTCACACAGGCTGCGCATAAGCTTCTCCTTGGCCTGGAAGTAGTAAGAGATGAGATAAATCTTTATAGGAGGAAAAAAAAAATCTGAATTTCTCCCTTTAGAAGCCAGGCTAAAAATAGTACAAGTATTCTAGGGAAAAGGAAAAATAGCCCCACCCCTGAAATAGGCTCCGACAGAAAAATACTGGGTTGTCATTAAATAATCTCCATGTTTTTGACTTTTGTCTTGGGGGAGGTTGGTTAAAAAGCCTTTGACCAACTCCCCACCTCTTCCATCATATTCCTGTGATTAATATTTTATGTCATGGGCTCAATTCTATGAATCACAATTGACAGTATGATTGTCCTTATTAATCATTATTAAAATCAATAATTATAGATAACTGAGAGGACTATCCTGTATGTAACCAGAGGGTGCTGGTTAGCCAGGTTTATGACATGTGCATTGCTCCTTTATTATCTATGGTTTAGTTCGGGTACAAGTCAACAAATTTGAATTCTAAAGCCTAAGGTTTAAAACTCAGCTTCGCCACTTTAGCAGACACCTGACCCTGGGTAGGTTATTTAACTTTTCTAAGGTTCAGGCTCATCATCGATAAAATGGGATTAATGACACTTAACTCATAAACTACTTGTTGGGATGAAATTAGATTGCATATATGAAAAAAGACAGTGCAGGCCTTTATGCCTTTGTTTTATTCATCTGGGAGATGAACAGATCAAATTAAAGGTGATCTCAATGTGGCCAGGGAATAGTACGGATTAGGGTGAAGAATGTTATCAGTCACTCCTGTCAGCATCCAGATACTTGGACCGAGATCCTAGAATAAAGGTCTCCTACATATGGGTGTCGTGGTCTTTTCCTGGTTTAGGAACTGTCATGTTGCCACTTGATTACATTCTCTTTTGCAGAAGTTAAACGTTTTGATCAGAAAGGAAAGGTAGAACGTATGATTTTAGGTCCCAGGCCTCCTTAATTGATCTTAATGCTGTGTGTCCCTAACTTTCTTATTCATTAAATCTACCCAGAGTGTTCTTCGGAAAATCGAAGTCCAACTTTGCATTGAAATAATGGAGCCTCCTGGAACTGCTTTATCACAGTGGGAAGAACTTGTAAGAAAAGGTTTTGGTTTTTATTCAGAAGTCAGGATTTAACTTCTTTTCCCTGAGAGCTCTTTGGGTGCTTTGACACTTACTCATGCTGTATGTAAACTAGATATATTTATTCATTGTTTCCAATGAGGATAACTTTGGAAAATGTTAAATGGCATTCCACCTCGTACTGACTCATCTCAAATATTGCTTGTAGCAGATAACGTTAGCTATGAGTTATGAGTAGTTTGGGTAATGGAATCAAGAACTTTTAGGCCAGGAAAAGTAGACCGTTAGAGTGTGTGTGAGCCTAGCTTTACTGTCTTTGTTTCGACTCACTTGTTTTATTTTGAGTTTAGAAGTCCCTTGTATGCTGATTGTCATCTATCTTGCTTACATTCATTTACAGAAAAGAGAAAATGATCTTAAAATTATTTTGTATTTTGAAAAACATTACCTTTGATAGCCAGATGTTTGATGACTACATTTTGATGTTGCAGCCAAGAGGTAAGGGCTGTGTCTATTGAAACAAGTTCATTCTGGGACTAGCTATATATCAGCATTTCATGCATCAATTCTTATAGGATGAAGTACAAAGGAATACAAGACATACTAAAGATTGCAGCTTTTCTCCAAGATTTAAAATCTTTCAGATAATTTTTTAATGAGAAAAAACATTAGGAAGTGAATTCAGCATATAAAATGACATGTGGTTATTGCAGGATGTGGTCTCCACTAGTTTACTGTATCAAAACCTTATTTGCTTTTATGTGTTGTGAACTTGCTTGTGTGTGAATGTGCTGTAGGTTGTGATTAATTTTTAGGACTAAAAACATAAGTATGCAAGTTTAATATAATAATATTTTTTCTGCCCTTCAATAATGATAGGCTTTGCTTTTGATAAATTATTGATACTATTTAGTATTTATAAAGCATATTTTAAAAATTCCCCAGGGACATCTGAATCATCTCTTTGGTTAGAGTAGTCAGACAGGAAGTTTATGCTATATTGCAGCAGTGTTTCCATGTCATAGGTGTGGGAAATGGGGTCCACAGATGGTGAGAGAACAGTGGCATTATGGGAGTCAAAAGGGTGATCATCGAGCACCCTCTCCAATAAAAGTCCTAAGCATAGTTGAGAGAGCTACCAGTTGGAAACGAGGACACCTGCCTGCTCCAGTCTCATTGTACTCGGAGTCTATTTAAGGGTTTGGACTTATCTTAGGGAACCATGAACATCTGGCTCTTATTTCGAAGTAATTGAAACAGCCTTACTTGGTGCTCACCTGAGCGGAGGTTAGCATCGCTAATCCAACTACAGTTGTTGTTGTTTTGTTGTTGCTGTTGTTTTTCCCTGTATTTTTCAAGTGAGTCAGTATGAAGGATCTATTAAATAGAAACATTCTGAACACATCTGAATGTTACTAATAAGCACTTTTTTCAAGTTAACTAAGCAAATTCACACAGCTTTTATCTCTATCCTAGGTTGCATTTTGGATATATTCATAAATGGTGGTTTCCCTATAGGTTGGTTTTCGCTACATTAGTGTATAAAGAAGCTGAACATTTTAACTTTTCCATAGTGACAGGTGATGCTTGCTTGCTGATGGTGATTTGGAATATTGATGTTTTAGAAAAATAGCTACATCAAACAGGCAATCTGCACAGCTCAAAAACTACACAAAGAGCATTGATATAAATAAAGTGTCGACTGGGTGCTGCAGATTTGTGCAGAATCATTTTCAAATTTTCCTTTTTGAATTATTAAATAGACCATGTCAGAACAACTCTGATTATTATCCAATCCATATGCTTCAACACCAGCCTTTTATGTAATATCAAGCAACGGCAGTGTTCAACTGGACCAATCATGAATGCTCCCTCGTTCTGGAAATGATTCAAGCACTTCACCATACTGCAGCATCTTATGCAGATACGCAGACACCTGCTGCATTGCTTATGGGGGAGGCCACAGCACTATCTGCCTTTAGAAATGTATGCAGGGTGTGAAAATAGATCTAATTCCTTATCACGAAATTTAAGCATAAGCCTTCTTTTTGCAATGGTAAACCTATTTAGGTATGTTAGATATAGCATCATTATCCAGCTATACCTCTACACAGCAGAATTATGTACCTGACCTGTATTGTAAATAAAGTGTGGCACTGCATATTTCTAAAAACAGTTTTATAAAAAATAAAGTGCTGTCCTTTGTTCTTTAACAACTACCATGTCTGCTGGTAATGGAGATTCTGATATGCAGGGATGTAGCCACGTATAATTTATAAAATGTGATAAAATTATAATCTCTCACCTACACTAATACACAGTTTATCTAGATAAATAACTCTTGGAATGAATACTGTGGATGCCTTTAGGGTTTCAGGCATTTAATTAAAATGGAACAGAAATATTAGCTGTCAGCTTTGGGATTTTTGCATCCTTTCTTGAAAAGAATATTTTTTAGTCTGAGAACACATTTGTGACATTCACTAGAAATAAATATGAGATGGTATTTTTCTAGTCCTCATGAAAAGAAGGCTAAAAATGCATAGTATAGAAATCTCAAGATGAAATTGTTCCCTGTTCTCCAGAGCAGCTCCCTCCAAGAGCCTGGGATTGAGCACAGAATTCAGGGTGCCTCTCTGATAACTGCCAGTGATGGGAGGTAGTACCCTTTCCCCGGCACTTTTGCCATTGTCCTGGTGTGTTACCATCACTCACAAAGACTGCTGAAGCAGAGGGCTTTCTTCTTGTTGCCTGCATGTGATTTTGACATTGGACACAGGGAGGCAGGGCAAAGCAATGGCAGAGACCAAGCGTGGGGAGAAGCACCCAAGGCCTGGAGTACACTGCCTTCCAGATTGCTGAGATTGCAGGAGGCTCACTAGCTGCCCACTTAACCCTAAAAATACATCTGCAGTGTGAGAGATATAGTCAGCCATGATGCCTTTTAATTTTTCCATTGTCTACTTAAAACTGACTTGGGTTTTCTTTGAGTTAATATTTCTAGAAAACACTTGTTATGTTTATGTGATAAACTGCCTCTTTAAAAACACAGATTACACACTATGTGTATATATCTCATGTATTTCTTTTGTTTATTTTTGCTCTATTTTATAGGATTTGGAATAAAAAAAGGAAAAAAAACCCTCCATAACCTTATATTGTAAGCAGTGATACCCTACTGTTGAACAAATTAATCTGGGTATTTGTCCATAATTTTGATAGTACATGACATGCTGACAAAGCATGAAATTATTACTTTAAATAATTTTGTTTATTTAAAGTAATAATTTAAAAGTGGTGTGTTTCTTTCTTCTTACGTAGCAAACTCAATGGTCATATAACATGATTTAAAGGCTCTATTGCATGCGTGTAGATTTTTGAGAGCGATAAGAAATGATGTAAAAACTTGAGAAAAAATGAGTAAGGAGTTATATTTTAAAAATCACTTTTAGTTCTTGTTTGGAAAATAATTTTTCCCTGTGATTTCACTTTTGGATCTGGAAAATGGGATATTTCCTAGTAGGAGAATGATTGTGATGGGAACTAATTGGTATTGTTTGTAAAATAATTTCCTAGGTTTGGAGCAAAGATACTATTCAAATGGGGAAACATGAAATTATGTGTTGATAGATAACAAATAAAGGCAGTAGGTCAGAAATGTGTGTGTGTGTGTGTGTGTGTGTGTGTGTATGTATGTGTGTTCCTTTTCTCATCATACCTGGAGACTCATACACGAGTTATAATCAAAATCAAGATAACCATTATAATTTCAAGTGGAAAAGAATTACGTGGTCTATTGTTAATAATCCAAGTTAATAAGCATATTGTTTGTTTGCTTTTTCCTCCAGGTACATTTTAGCCATCGATATTGACAAACACTAGCCTGGAAAGGTATATTTCAACATTTCAAAATCATTGTCATGGAGAACAGAAAGCGGGGTGGGGGGGGAATCTATTCTATATATTTTCCTCTTGGGCAATGGAAATAAGCTCTCATGATTCCATAGTCTTTTAGCCTTCCTCCCCTCCCCCTTTCATTTGATCACATTATTCACACAAAGAACCAATGAGCCGTTGTGCCATTACCTTAAAATCCTATATTAATGAGACAGCTACAGTTTTTAATCATTTGAGTTAAGCCTTGAATGTTCTGTTTGCTAATATCATGCATCCATTTAAAATGAGAACAAGTATTTTTTGGTTTTGGCAAATAGTGAATAAAATAGGGATTTTTCTCTGTAAACCTGTCAAACATTCTGAAGAAAGCATCTTATTCTTAAGGAGTTGATCTTATCTGTAAAAACATGAGCTAAAAAACATGTCCCACAGAGGCACCTAGGGGGATAAGGACTCTGGCACTTTGTTTTTCTTGCAAAATTTTGGGGTAGAAATAAAGTCATGTACAAATACTGTGGTAAGCTCATCCCGATCATTTAACAAAAATTAAAAGCATTTGAGATGGCACTTAAGTGGTACCCAAACGATGTATACTCAGCATCTTCTGGAGATATAATTATGTAAATAAAAGAAAGGATTTTTTTTGTTTGTGCTTAATCTTTCATTATGGTAAATTTGCTTTCATTTATTAAAATGGCTTAAAAAGCACTTTAAATGAAGTTTACATAGCACCATAATTTAACTTTTTTTCTTTTAAGCTAATAACTATTTTCTAACTTAAAGCATGACATCCAGGCCACCTGGATTCCACAGATATCAATATCACATGGATTAGAAAAATATCTCACCTTTTAGAATTCCTATGTGAAAGGGCAGTAGCGCATTCAACCTTTAGAAAACTGCCATGCAAATTATCTGTGAACTGTTATTTTTTTCTTTTATTGTTTCTTCTTGTTTCATGAAAAATCTAATATTTGTTGGGATGCCATTCAAGAAAGTTGAAATTATTGAATGCTGAATGCTTCATACTTAATCTCATAGCATAAATAAGCTGTAAAATATTAATATTAGAGCAGGCGGGAAGTTGTTTTAAAATGCAGTTTGGTCCTGTTTCCTCAATACTAAAGTATACTCACAAGTGAAATTCATGAATAAACTTTAGTAAAATTAGTAAAATTAGAAGGCATTTACATAAAGGGAGATTTATTGTATTGGTATCACTGAACCAATACAATGAACTTAAAGACACAGGGAATCTCCCTTGACTTGTGTTTCTCACATCTCAGGAGCTATTCAATCTTTCATCTAAGATTGTTTTCAGTATTCATGGAGGAGCCACTACACTGGCATTGTTAAGAATTTTGGGTCCATCTAAAGCTAAATCTCCATATCTGGGTGAAATGGCAAGGCGATTTTATTTTGCAGATAAAGAAAGTAAAGTTTTAATCCACCCTAGATTACAGAGAACATAGAACCAATAGGCTATTTGGGAACATTAGGCTCTCAATCCAGCTCTTCACTTTAAATATTTGGCTAATCTCCCCAGTTTATTCTAAGCTGGAACATACATGGCTCCCCACTCTCCCCACTCTTGTTTCGACTTGCCATTTTATTCACATACAAATGCCCTCTTACTTGAAACCCTTCAATTGACTTTTTTATCTTATCATAATGATGATTTCTCCATAACCAGTCAACCAAGCATTTGCTCCTCTTAACTAGCCAGGGCTGCCCAAACCACAAAACTTTGCCAAATCCGTCTGATGTATTCTTCTACAGAAGCAATGGAAGCACATGTATCTTTCCCAAAGTAGTTATTAGACACCTTATTTTAGTTACTGATTTTTTTTTTTTTTTTTTTTTTTAGCAACAGAATCTAAGCAGCCTGATTGGAATTTCAAATGATCGTCACACTGAATTTGAAAGTCTGTTTTACACAGAATGTAACATTTTTCTTATATTTTAACCAAGGAGAAGCAAGGAGAAGGTCCTTTTTATCTTTTTTCTAGCCAAATGCATGTTCAATATTATTAATTCAAACAGAAAGAAGAACATCCAAACATTTTGACTATTTAATCAGATTTTTTAGTCTTTTGTTAGGTTATCAAATGCTTTCTGTTTCAATATTAAAGACACAAAAATTCCTCACTTTCTGATTTATTTTTTTCTTAAACAATATGACATCTATGTTAGCATTGGCCAAAGCACATAAAAGTCAGTTTGTTTTAAAAAAAAGGTATTGCACCAATTTCTTTCATTTACCTAGCTCTCTATTTATTTATTTTTAAGAAAGAAAATGAGTTTGAGTTATTGCTTGATTCCTGTTGCCTGTTTGCTCTCCCTAAATTTTCCTGTCTTCACACACGAAGAAGCAAACACTGTCCCTGTCAAATGATAAATGAGGCAGAATTGGTGACGTGCATGTTTGTCAACATAAGAAAGATCAAATGATTGCTCAGCAGGAAGAAGCCACGGGAAATCCAATGATTTTTTACTAATTAGCAAAATAATAATAATGTCTCCCTAATGATTACCTAGTACTGGGTTGTGTCCTTTTATCAGGCAGATATTCTGCCAGTACAAACTTGTGTTCTGAAGATAGGCTAGCAATTTCACTTGAAATTATGAAGGTGGACCATTTCTGAGAAATCTTTTGAAGAATCCTGTTCTCTGTCACTTGAGTAATTGAGAAAGAGAACTCAGCCATATTTTTTGCTTTCCATTTTAACACAGCCAATGTGTGTGTTTAAGCCAAACTTTATAAGAAAAAGCAATGCATTATTCTCAAGATCATTTAAAGTTCAAGTTCATCCTGTCCTTTCAGGGAATTTTACAAGAGGTATTCATGAGGGGTAACTTGACTGAAAATAAGAATGGAAACCAGATTTTTTTTTTCCACCTGCTACCCAAGTTACATTGTCAATTACCATACGTTGCCAGATTTTTATTAATCTTTTATAAGACTTTAAGAGGTAGGCCTAAATTCTTAGTCCTGGAAAATGTTGCTGTTGCTAGCATTTTCTGTGAAGTTCAGTAGTCAACAACTATTTATAGGAAACGCAGTGAAGACAGGAGCATCTCTCAGGTCACAGGGTCTGTGCTGAGCTCTGTGGATTCTCTGGCCTGGGATATATTCACAGGATTCCTGGCTCAGGACAAAGCTACATATTTCTCACTTTTCTGTGTGCCAGATTTACACCTTAAAAATAGAGATCAAGGACGAGCGAGCTTGGAACCAAGGGAACACTATATGGGGAACTTAGCTTGTCATGTGGCATCTGGCTTGGGCATTGTTGATTTGGGCATTAAAACTGCTTGAATTGTCTTAAATCTCACCAAGAGAGCTGGTAAAACTTGCAAATGATTGGAGGCCAAAACGTATTACATTAAAACAAAGAGCAGACATGATCCCATTATTTGAAGTTATTATTTCTTCAGACTAGCGAGCTACTTATTTTTTTTGTTTTTCCCTTTAATATAATATAAATTGACATTGTGATCCTTTATTTATCTGATGTATATATTGCAATACCAATAACAAAAACAAATCTGTTTTCCTTCTTTATATCCACATCACCAAGAAGCTCTATTGTTGGGTGGGTATTGCCTGTGCTTACATCACTAGATACAAGGACTCATGATTACATATTTTTACTTTTGTTTTTTGGCACCTTAAGCCAGTCCAGGAAGTTCCTGCAGCACCCCTCTCTCAACCAAGGTCGGTCTGCAGCCCCTTCCCAAGCAATAGTGATTTCTATGATAGCAACTGGAGAAAAGCCATAGTAGCATCTTTCCTTTGTCTAACCCAGGAAAGACGACAACAGGGAGACACAGGGACTGAGGAGATGACAGGGAAATGGGGACATGTTAATGAGGGGAGGGGAAGGGGGAGGGGGCTACGAAAAGACAAGAGCAGTGCTGATGATATGCTGGGGAGAGGTCAGAAGGTGAGAGGACAGAGATTACTTTAATGAGCCACATGGCTGCCACCACCAAACAGATGCTCAGATTTCTCTTAAGTCTCCATCAACCCCAATGAATTTTTCCATGGCTCTCTAGTTCTACACTGTCCCAAAACAGTAGCACTAGCCACACACATCTAGTCCAAATTGACATGTGCTTTAAGGGTAAAATACAAAGGTGTAGATTTCAAAGGTGTAGTGTTAAAAAGTATTTTTTAAACAGAAAATATCTCAATAATTTTAATATCAATTACAAGTTGAAAGGATAATATCTTGCATATATGGTCTTAAAACAGTTCGTTAAAATTATTTTTCACTTTTAATACAATGGCTCCTAGAAAATTAAAAATTACATCAATGACTGGCTTTAATAACCATATTTTCCAGTTTCTGTGTTTGATGCTTTTTCATCCTGGGGCCACACTGACCTTGAGGGGCCTGCCCCTCCTGGGACTAGCAAATTCCTAGAGATAGTAAAGGACTCACTTCCAAGACACCTTTCATGTGCATAGCAATCAATCTACTATAGCCACAGCCATCTCTTTACTGGGCTCTTACACTCTGGGCCTCTATCCTTCTGTCCTAATCATCTCAGGGGCAGGTACTAGGAAGCTGGTGACAGTCCCTGTGCCCCAGAACCTGCTATAATTATTCAGAGTAGCCAGTCCAAAGCCTCTTACTCTGCCTTACTGTTCTTTCCTGCAGAAACCACAGTAAAGGTTCTTGCTCACACTTTCCCATCGCTCCCTCTGCCTCCTGAGTGCCTCACTCTTCCCTGTGTGGCCTCTCCTTGTGGGATCTGTGAGTATAACAAGTTGTCTTTTCAATGGCAGTTGTCTTCTGATATGTTGGCTTTACCATACTTGAATAATAAAAAACCCTACATTTAAAAACACTTGTATCCTGTATCTGGGGGACAATGCTGTTTTAGAGACCTGTTTCTCTAAATGTGATCCACTGACCACCTCTAGTGGAATCACCTAAATAATTAAATATCCAGATTCCTGGGCCCCTTTAGAATTAGCACAGCTGCTGAAACATAGTGTTGGCTCAATAAATGTTAGCCATTATTACTTCAACACCATAATAACAATAATAGTAAGAATAATTTTTAAAAAATGGTTTACTATGGCTTGAGAAGACCCTTTCTTATTTCTTTATTATTATTATTATTATCAAAAGAAAAAAAATTTAACACTAGCATTTATTGAGTGTTCACTATGGACCAAGTGTTACTAAGTGTTTTTACACATTATTTTATTTAATCTTCATGACAATCAGTGAGAAATAAGCAAGAAAAGTAACTTGCTCAGAGTCACACAGCTTGCTAGTATTGGAGCATGCATTTATATTTGAACGATACATGATTTATGTATTTACTTTATACCATTAGGCACAATACGAATTCAGAAGGATAATAAAATATATATATACAAGGAAGAATGATAATGAACAGATACACATATGTGCACCACCAGGTCAAGAGGATGGCCTGAATCTTAGAGCTCCTTCTGTTTTGTGTGTCCACTTTTCTTCACCAGAGGTAGCCCAGCCTGACTTCTGTGGTCATTGCCCTGGGCTTTTCCTCATATTTCTACCACTCATGGACATGTCTCTACATGGTATTTTATGTAGTTTTGCCTGTTCTTGGACTTAAGATAAAGGAGCTCACACCATATGCATTTCCCTGGTTTGCTTCTTTGGCTCTAAGCTCATCGATGAGATCCATCTTCGTTGATGGGTGAAGGTGCAGGCCACTCATTTTCACTGCTGCACTGAATTCTATTGTATGAATACTTTTTTGGTTGACATTTTTCTGTTTGACCTTTGGGTTCTTTTAGGTTTTCTGCTATAAGAATGATGCCCCTAGAAACAATATGTTTTCTTCTGTCCCTGAACATTTTAAAATGATAGGTGTTCTTTCTTATTTTAAAATCCAATGTTAACTAATATTTAATATTTTCAATAAATATTAGATATATGGAAAAGTTGCAAAAATTATGCAGACTGTTCTTGCATACTTCTGACCTTGCTTCTCCTTATGTTAACATGTTATGAAATCATAGGACAATCAATGAAGGCTAGGAAGTGAGCATTGGTTCAATATCATTCACTAATCTTCAGACCACTTTGATTTTCACATTTTCTTTCTCTCTCTTTCTTTCTTTCTTTCTTTCTTTCTTTCTTTCTTTCTTTCTTTCTTTCTTTCTTCCTTTCTTTTCTTTCCCTTTCTTTTTACTGATATACTCTTTTTCTGTTCCAGGATCTTATCCAGGGGCCACATTGCCTTTACTTTTTATTTTTGGAGGCATACTTTGACTTAGAAAATTACAGCAGCAGTGTTTCAGGGAGATTGATTTTAAGACAGTATGTAAAATAGATTTCAGGGCAGAGAGCTAAAAGCAGGACTATCAAGTGACTCTTGCTATATTACGATTGCTTAAGGCAAAGAGAGAAAGAGCTATGATGGTAAGAAGCCAACAGTGAATATATGCCTCTATATAGCACAGACTGCATTGCAATAGTGCTAATCTGTCTCTCATAGAAACCAACAAGTTCCTTGAAGGCAGGGCCCACTAAAGCTAATTCATCTTAGCATTTTCTTCAGGTACTCAGAAGAGTGACTGTCTATAGAAGTGATTTAGTGAAGATTTGTCAAATAAATTAACATGAGTGAAAAAGCCAAGTTAACAGGGAAGCTGAGACCCACAGAAAAAATAAGCAAAGGCAAAGAGAGAAGAGAGAACAAAAATAGAAGAGAGAGACCCGGCCAGCTGGTGGGTTGGAGGAGGCAAACCCAGAAGGAAGGGCATTCATAGGAGACACAGACACAAAGAGAAAAGTGAAAGGAGAGGCACAAGGAGATTTAGAGCCTCAAGCAGCTGAGGCAGTGGCAGTTTTCCCACTGCATCGCTCGCTTAGGTCCTGTACATTATCACCCATCACGTGCCTTTAAAACCTTGCCGAATTTATTTATGGCTGTTCATAGCTCTTAGATCTTTCTTTATCATTTACTCTCTCATCCCACGCCTCTCTCACAGGTTGCTGCTAAAGCCTCTCCCTGCAGCACAGTGATGGAATATCATATGATGCCTGTGATTCATTGGTCACTTATGGTGCTCTGCTCTCCACTCACTTCCTGCCTCAGGGACTTTGCACTTACCGGCCTCCTTTCTTGAGATTTTCAGCTCCCAGATTTTCAAAGTGTTGGCTTCTTCTCATCCTTGAAGCTTTAGCCCCACTTACTCTACTCATTAGCTTATTAGGTTGTTTTATTGTCTTCAAAGTGCTTAGGGCTCTGTAGGTTTTTCTGGTTTGTTTCTTTACTCATTTCCTTTTTGTTTTCACCCACTAGAATGTTAGCTCCATGAGAGAAGGAATCCTGTCTGTCTTATTTACCACTGAAACTGCAGCATCTAGAAGGGCATGGAAGGACACAGGGAGTGATGAACAAATTGCTCTGTACATTGGGTTCGATGTAGTCATGGGCCACATGGAGGTGGAGGCCATGCCTATCACTTAAAATGTCATTGTTCCAAGTGGCTAGATCAACTCTCAATACTAAATTTTTTATTTTGCTTTGCTTTCCAAAATGGGCATCTATTCTTTAAGGATGAAGGAGAGTAACTGTGGTTGTTCCAGGAGGATAGAGGTAAGGGAAGAGCAACCCCTGAACTAGGGTAAAATTTCAAAAGAATTTGTTATCTTTTAGGAAATGTAGTATTTTAATTTAACCACATTTTTTTAATGCCTGCTAAATACCAAATACTGTAGCAGAAATGGCAAATAAGGCTGGGCGTGGTGGCTCACTCCTGTAATCCCAGCACTTTGGGAGGCCAAGGAGGATGGATTGTTTGAGCTCAGGGTTTGAGACAAGCCTGGGAAACATGGCAAAACCCTGCCTCAACAAAAAAATACAAAAAATGTAGCCAGGCATAGTGGTGCACACCTGTAGTTCCAGCTACTTAGAGGCTGAGGAGGGAGGATCACCTGAGCCTGGGAGGTTGAGGCTGTAGTGAGCCAAGATTGCACCACTGCACTCCTGCCTGGGTGACGGAGTGAGACTCTGTCTAAAAAAAAAAAAAAAGGCAAATAACAAATTTCTGTTTTTTAGGATGTTTATGCCAAATAGAACTGTTTGATAAGCAGACAACTGGTTACAAAGCAATTTACTAAAAGCTATAATAGAGAGATGCTCTGAGGGTTGTGTAAGATTAAATGATGGAAAAGAATTGCCTTAAAGGCAACTTACTACTACCTTCAAATATCCAAATTAGCATTTCCAAATAATGCTCTGAAGGATGATGACAGATGTTATTAGGGAGATTCAAGTAAGAGTGGAAATATTGGATTAAAGTTAACCACTTGTGTCTCTAATGCAGGATTTATCAGTGCCTTTAAAACTTGCTAATGTGTACTGTGAATTTATGTAGGGGGTTTTGGTAAGCATCATTGCCAAAACTTATGTGACCATAATGCTTTTTTTTATTTTTATAAAGTGGATCTTATAGAACTAGTTTTCACTGAGTAAACATTAAGAAATGATAATAAAAATTATAGAACGAAAGCAAACTGGGATGAAATTTCTTCATAAAACATTTAGCTTAGGACTTATAAAATGACTTCTTGATGTTTAGAGGTGAGATTTTTCCTGAAAAAGTCAGGAATGGGATTCAGAGAGCTCTTTATTATTTTCTCATCTCCATTACTTCCTCTTCCTTTACCCTCCTATAGCTTCTTCAAGGTCTCACTAAAATCCCACACACACGGGAAAGAGTTCGTGGTCTAATTGATGGAAGACTCCTGACAGCTCTATTTTTTTTTAATTCTACATTAAGGAATGATAAACGACTGAAAATAAAGTTTATCATACTTGCAACTAGATCCTGTTCTCTAATACTATTCCCTACAGAAAGGAATTAGGACTCCTCAACAAAATGCTGATTCCGTGGCTGAAGCAGTGTAGAAACAAGGTGAGCTGGGAATACCTTGTTGTTGCAGAAAGTGAGAAAATGCTAAAAAAAAAAAAAAAAAGAGTGAGACATGAGACATATTACACAGACACAGACACAGAAACAGCTTGAAGGGGTTCCCACTGGCCACATCTAAGACAATCTGAGCGCCAAGACAATTAGAGTAATAAATTATTGAAAAAATAAAAATTTGTGAATCCTTGCCAAAAATAGAGATAAATAAATAAGTGGGAAAAAAGGGAGATCTCTTGCCTACAGTAGAATCCCAAGTGCCTGCTGGTAAATATGGAGAAAGTACTGCAATTAGAAAATCAACATTTTGCAACCTCATACTAAGGATTAGATTCAAAAAGAAACATCAATCCAGAGAGAAATTTTGATGCAGAGCAAGATATTTGCATGGCATTAAAGTGTGTCCCCACAGATTTCTTATAGTTGTAAGATAAAAAGTAGTACTGATATAATAGTAACTATGTGGTTGGTATATATAGAATATGATAGTTATATATAATTATAGACTTTGCACATAGTTTTTATAATATAGCCATATAAATTACATAGTTCTTTGTAATTCTATTCAACATAGTTTTTACCTAATAGTAATTATATAGTGGTGAAATAGTACAAATCTTGACTGTGTGATACAAACTTATATCACCAATGAAGGGAATGTGGCTTCATGGGCCTCCAGGTATGAACACTTGAGAAGGACACAACGTCACTTATGTATCATTCCAGCCTGGAATGTGTAAACTGAAGTTATTCGTGAGGAAACATCAGGCAAACCCAAAATGAAGAATGTCTCAATGGGGAAAAAAAGAGATGATTTTCTTCAAGTTTGTCAATGTCATAACAGACAAAGAAAGGTGGTGGAAATCCAGCTACCTACCTACCTACCTACCTACCTACCTACCTACCTACCTACCTACCTACCTACCTATCTACCTACTTACCTACTGTCATCTATCTATCTATCATCTATCTATCTATCTATCTATCTATCTATCTATCTATCTATCTATCTATATCTATCTAATCTATCTATCTGTCACACAGAAAATGAAGCATTTGGGTAAAATTTTAAGGATATGTGAATCATGTAAAAAGTATACATGTGGTTTTGTACTCCTCTTATTTTCGTTTCAAGTAATGCTGTACCTGGCACATAGTATTATTCACAAATATTATTGTTACAATGAATATGCAATGGACTAGTTGACCGAAGGAGTTTGCAGTGGAACTAGTTCAAAGAAGTTTAGAGGAAATAGGGTGTAAAGACACTGGGTTGAGTTAATTGTGTCTCTGAAGTGCCTTTCATTGTTATGATTTTTTGATTCTTTAAAGAAGAACTTTATGTCTAATTTGAAGACAAAATGATTGAATTTTTAATGACCTTTGCTCTAGTGCAAGCTGTATTTATTTAATTTTTTAACAGAAGGCAACACTATGGCCCAACTGAAGATTATAGTTGATTTCCAGAAGGGCCTTTAAATTAAACAAAACTGAACATCACATGCTCTTTCCTGCCAAACAAGACATGCTATATATGATTTTCAAATATAGCTAATAGTTCCTATACCAGAATAAAACCACATTGCCTTCTCTAACAGCGACATCTTTCTAGCTTCATATATCTAGCTTACATTGGTATAGAAATTGAGTTGTAAAACATTTGTTTTGCCCTTATACTTGATTTTCTCTTAAGGACCAATTGCATTAATGAGTTCAATGTCATCTGCTCCTAAATAATGGAATGAAGACCCTCTTCTGGGCCTGGTAAACTTCCTTCATGTCAACCCTGTTTGCCTGTTTGGCTCCCTGGCACCTTTAATAAAACTGACCCCTGAGCTTATGAACTTCAGTTTTTTTTCTACAGAGATTTCCCAATCCTGCAACTTTCTTTTGCTCCAACATTCTTTTTGAGGAATTTTTTGAAGTGCTCTTCTGGAGATGGGATGGAAAGAAATCATGCTTTGGAGTCAAGCAAGGTTGTATATAACACAGCATCCTGTTTCTACCACATTCTTGCTGTGTGTGCAACAGGGCAAGCAGCATAGTATTAATGTTAGGGGTAAGGTCTCTAAGGGCAGACTGCTGGGATTAAAATCTTGTTTAGTGAGCCTCTTTGTTGGGCAAGTAGTTTTACTTCTTTCTGTGTCAGTTTTCTTGTCATTTAATGAGAATATTAGAGTTTACCCCATGGAATTGCAGTGAAAGTTAAATGATACAATTATGTGAAATAATTAGAACAGTGCCTGGCACATTATCCAGCACCTTTTCAAGTTTCAGGTTTTTTTAAATAAAAAATTGAGCATCAAGCTTATTTTATATTTTAAGGTAAGGATTAAATAAGATACTGCAAGTAAAGAATCCAGTCTTATGCCTGTTTCGTTAGTAGACAGTCATTCATTTATTGAAAATGTATTTATAGACTTCCTATGCTAGATTTTCTACCTTTTAAGGGCTGGGCATTTAGAGAAGTTTCAGGCATACTACAGTCTATGGTCTTTTGATTTATTAAAAAAATAGTTAGTTACTGTTGTTATAACAGATAAGGACTGAGTATAGACCTAATCTACAAATCTTAGTCAAATCATGTTTGTTTTTCTTATCTTTCATCCTCACTTCTGAGGATATCTAATTTCCCTTTGATTCAGAGTTTAGAATCCAATTTTCCATCCCACTAACAGTATTTGAATGTATCTAACTCAACGTTGAGCTAATAAGGATAACGAACATTCTGGGGCCATTTTGAAGTTTGCAAAGGGCTTTCATGTGCAGTTTTTCCCTTGGTGCACCCCTGATGCGGTGAGGGACAGCTGCAGGCCCATTATCTTCATGAAAGCTCCCACAGAAACATATCTGCTACATGTTCTTAGTGATTAGTAAAATAAAAGATTTGAAAGTAAAAATATTCCTGTCTCTTTTCTTCAAAAAGCAAACAGATTCTAGAATAGGCAAGGACTAGAGCTGGAGGAGGAAAATTGGCAATTTTTTTCTTTGCATAATTTTTCTGACAAAACAAAAAGATTTCGACATCATTTTTATGACAAACTGTACCCATATCTTTGGAATTTTTGCAAATTTAGCATCAATCATGCATTTTCCAGTCATTTTCATTGAAATTTCATTCTATTTATCTTGTTGGCAAAGTGAAAAGCAATTTTTGTTTGCTAACGCTGCCTTTTCCCTCGCTGCATTAAAAAGTGATGATGGTAAAAAAAGGGAGGTTTTTCTTTTCTTCTTCAGGGAAGCCCCCAGTGTGCTCATTTGTATGTACAGTCTATCATTGCTATTTTAGCCTATTTTCATTTTATTTATAGCTTTGAATCATTTATTATTTGCTTGGAAAGATTTTGCCTAGAACTCTTAATTGGTACACATAGCAATTAAAACTTTATTACTTAAATATTTTTCAGAACAGGAAAGAAAAGGTACCCAAATCAGCGTAATCAATTTAGCCATAAAACCCTAAGTCTGACTTTTTATTTTATTTATGCTACGCATTTTATTCTAATGCTTTGTAAGTAGCATAGCTCTTCTTTCTAGTTCTACATAAATGAGATTCATGCCTAATGTGCCTCCAATTTTCAAAAACAATCCCTCAAACACAGTTTTAACTTGCCATTAAGACTGTGTCTACCCATCATAAAATGAATGTTTGGGAAGGAATTACTGGTGCATGCAGGGTGTTAGTTTTTTAATATGAGAATCAGTTCTGCCCTGCAAGTCTTTTCATCACAACTTTCCTGTAGAGAAGTGGATTTTGCTGTTTTTAGGAGGTATTTCCAGACAAAAGTCACATCAAGTCTATTCCCCATTGATTTAACTTTAGCAGTCTTTGTTGTAGACAAAATTTTACAGATAGATAAAAAAAGATTTTAAAAATAAATGTAATGGTTTAGAAATGTTTATTCAGTGTAGGCAGAGCATCTGTTGGTACCTTATATCCCTCGGGAAGATTTCTGAAAGACTATAATGAATAAAATGGAAAAAGTTGGAAATTTATAGCAACCCAAAAACTATTCAAAGAATGATGAAAATTACTCTGAAAAGTTCTGATGAGTAAGTAGTCAGCAAACACACACACACACACACACACACACACGCACACACACGTACTTATGAAGGACTGAAAATGAGTCCAGCACTGTGCTAGGCACTTTTACCAGCATGATCTCATTTATTCCCCTCTCTGCTCCACAGAATTCCACTGAAAAAGGTGTTATTAGTACCCATTTTTGAAGCGGAGAAAGCAAATAACATATATAAAAGCATTTAAAAACTGATAAGTTAGATTGGATATAAAATAAGCTCAGAGAAAGAAAGAGATGAGAGAAGGGAGAGATTAGCGGCTTTAATGAGGGCTGAAAATGTCAGAACAGAAGGATCTTACACAGCCTGGAAAGATGACTGCAATTTAAGAACCTGCTCACCTTCTCCTTTACAGTAACTTACTTCCCCTCCTTCATCTCTGGCGACTGAGATATATGTTTTTATAAACTTCCAAACTCTAAATTATAAGAATTGTCAAGGCTGTTTTCTACTTTCGAGGACTATGGATTTAAACTTGGAAGGGTCTCAATCAATTCTTTATCTCAGTAAAAGAAAAGTGTTTTTGTAACATTGGAAATGAAGGGATTTATCTGTATGCTTACAGAAAAGATTAAAAACCAGCACTGAAATCCCATGAGAGACAGGAGTTCTCCTTAGTTCTTGGTTAGCTCACATGGTAAGTTCCATTTTGAGGGAGAGAAACAGAAGGGTACACCAGGATGCATCCTGAATGCTCATCTACCTTATCCATTCCAGCCTCAAGGCTTTGGTACAAGTTAGGGATGATTATGCTCATGCACAGGCAAGAAAAATCAGGAAGAAAGAGGATGAGTAACCTACCAACAATCAGGTAGAAAGGAAGAGAATAAATTAGATGCAAGCCCAGATTTGTCTTATGCAGTGTCTATGAATTTCCCATTAAGTACTGTCAACCCGATTAACAGCCATTGACAATGACCTGGGTACTATACGGCAAAGCAAATAATCTGCACCTTGTTGTTTTACACCTTATTGCTCTTTACAAATGATGGCAGAACAATAAGAAAACTTTACATCGGTTAAGTTTTGCTGTCATGTAGTCTCGGTTCTTACGATAAATATTAAGGACCCCATGGAAATCGGTAGGAAGCACTCTTCTTTCCGTGCCAAGATGATGTGCTTGACTTGTCAGTGTGACAAGTACTTTGAATTTGAAGATTGGAGCCTGCATGCCAGGTTGCAGATTTTGGCAATAAGTGAGTGAATCATTGATTTCTATTTATGAATGTAGGACAGGCAATTTTATTGCTTGCTCAACATCCTTTCTCCCTTCTTCTTTTCTAACAGAGCCTCACATTTGTTCAAAATGATAATGTACTTTGCCACCCTGGATCTGATTTGGATCACAATTGTCAAAGCCAGTGGTGATAATTGTTTTCTTTGCCTTCTCAGTCTTTATGGCATAAGGGGTGGCTGCACATCTCAGTCCTGCCAATGGAATTTAAGGAGTCTACTAACATTGTTTCCAGAAAAGCTTTTCTCTTTCTGATTAAAACACCCACGTATGTCTGGCTATCACTTTCCACCTCTTTTCCTGTTTTAAATGCAGATGTAGTACCTGGAGCTGTGCAGCTGTTTTGTGACTGTAAGTTGATGAACAGAGATGTTGGGCCTGGCACCATGGAGCTGCTGAAGACACACACAAAAAAGGCCTATCTTTTGACTTCTATATTTTTGTGTGGAACAAAACTATTTCGTTAAAATATTACAGTTGAATGTAGTTGAATGCTTTGTTACTTGCAGCTAAATACATTCCTAATAAGTAGAGATTATAACTATAATCTTACTATAACTGTCTATATTAGCTACTAATTGAATATATTATATTTGGGAAATAATAATTGTGGTAATCTAAATTATCAACCCAGTTTTCTCCAACAATAATCTAAATTGGTTTAATGTGGGTAACTGAAAACATACAATATGGTAAATAATGAAATAAATAAATGTCAAATAGGTGAGTATGACAGAGAATTATTGAAAATCTACTTTATTTTATTTTAGAAATAAAATCTGCTCTGTGTAGTCACTTCTGTGGTTCTTTCTCCCCTTCTTATCATGGCATCCCATACCTATAAAAAAATTAGTTCACACTAATTATCTGCAAATGGGACTCATCGTCACAGTGAAATCGAGTCTCTCCTTGATCCTAATCCAAATTTAACTGTAACCTAAATGATACCTGACAGAAATATGCAGAGGTCACAGAGTCCCTGCCTGTGAGAGACATTAATCAAACAAATGTCATTTGTACAGTTCAGTAGCTTTATATAAGAAAATTTAACTTAAACCTTACGAAAAAGGAAGATTCAATGAAAATACATACAATGCATTTAGAATAAAAAGGCAAAACTCTAGAGATCAAGGTTGCTAAATTATTATTTAAAAAATCTGGCTGTAAGACATACAGGCCATTTTGGTCTCCTGGTTCTTCGACGCTGACATTTTTAATCAGAACAGTTTTCTCCTCAGTTGTCTCTTTTTCACTCTTTAAGATAATCATTACCAGCAGGTTAGTAGTTCTAATTTTTCTATGAATTGTTTGATACTTCTGAGAACACAAAATCATTTTGATAATTTTGAGAATACAAGTCATTTTGTAGCATTCAAGTGAAAATATCTTTAACTTGTTTTTGTTTTTCACACAAGAAAAGAAAGTAAGTAACTGTGAAAGGTTGCTTTCCATAGTCATTCCTGTTCAGGGACTCATTTGTTATGTTCTTCCTTGAGTAATTTTTATTTTTGTTTATTTGTTTCCTTTTCTCTTTAAAGGTATAGATGAGAAAAATAAATGATGTTTAGAAGTGAAGGAAAATAAATTTTATGGACTCCAAAAGCCTTTCCAGGTGTCTAGATAAAGTGCCTGGAAATGCTTATGTAATTTGAGTTCAAAGCATCAATTAAAATATCCACTTTTCTAAACAATAAATTTCATCTGGGGTGCATTTTGTTACCCAGATTGTGAATAACTTATTATAAAGCCACATTTTCATTTGCAAGTCCCTTGTTCATGCCAAGTCTTTTGTTGTTCTCTATTCAATAAAAGAGAGGTAAGCAGACATTTTCCAAATTTTTTCTTAGAATATTTATTTTTTCAGGAATCATGATGGGATTTGATGAATTAAGGAACAGAATAAAAAATCCCATGTTACTAATTTGTATATGACGGCAGGTGGTTGGGTTCAAGTGAACAACAATCACACACAGAAGTCAAATCAGAAAAGCTTCCTTATTTGGCTAAGTGAATTATCTCCAGGATCATACATTAAAACACAGGAAAGCACTCCTTTTCTATCTTTGATAGCCTCAAAGGAGTGAAAAATAATTTTCCTTTTTAAACACGCTTGACACTTCCCACAAAGTCTTAGCGTCCCCATGGTGAGGTCCTCACAGGTGGTTCACAGAGAATGAGATTACATAATTAAGACTTTGGGAAGCAGGGGTCACTGCAAACCCACACTGGATGAACAAACAGAGGCTGGAGTTTGGGCAAAAAGAAAACTGATTCTTTTCATTTAATTCATTATTAAACCACAAAGAATGTTATTCTCAGTTTACATACACTGTAGCCTTTGACATAAAATAACAGTTTGCAGCAATTTTCAGAAAGTTAGAAGTATTTTTGTGTGCATGCACATGTGTGCACATCAGTGTATATACATACATGTTCACATGTTTGTTCACGTAGGGAGAACTGTCATCATTGTTCACCTTCCCCACACAAAAACGTTTATCTAAAATGCTCTGGGGATTAAATGCATAGTTTAATGATTGAAGGCATTTCTATATTAGATATCTTCCTTGATTGGCTCTGACAGTTAAATTTGAAAATTATTCAATAGATAAGTAGATTAAAGATACTTAAGAATGTCCTAATTACCCAAACAGCATTTGAAAAAAAGAAAAGGAGTCTTGACTATGATACTGAACCAAAAGTGTTTGACAACTCATTTTAACTATCTTTCAGATAAAGAATAAATTCAAGGATTCAGTCGCTTGTGCTTACAGAGGAGCATATGGCACGTTCTGTTGGAGGACGGAGTAACCCTCAATGTACCAGCCAGATTTTTAGTTAGTTATTACAGCCTCTTCATCTAAGGCTCCCTGTGGTCTTCACTTCCCAAGTGACAGGGCTGAATGAAGAGATGATTGTGCATAAAGTGGTTTGTGATCTTCCTAAGGGAAAGACTTGATAAAACATGGGCTCTTCTTAGGATACAGCAGATGTGCAGACCACAGCAAAAGCCCTATTCGTTAGAACGACTCAGCCATGAATCAAGCATTGTCACATTTTCAGCTGGGCAGGCGGTCACTGGGGAAGCAGGAGGAAGGGAATAGTAGGAGGGGCACACAGTCTCCCCAAGCCATTTATATCAGGCCTGGAGTGAGGGGAGCTGTAATAATCCAGGTATCGTCTGTACTTTTGATTACACACCAAATATTAAATTAACAGGGTCAAGAGGAAAAAGCTCAACTGTGATTTCAGCTTGGTAAGCAGCATTGCACTCACTGGTTAGGATGAGAGATGTACAAGCTGCTCACACGACTGCTAAGATTTATCCTTAGCAGCAAAGGAATTCTGGTCAGGAAACAAAGACCAGCACAGGGCAGCATGCAACTGAGATCTGTGTTGAGAAACACAGGCTGAGTGCTCCAAATGGTTCGCAGGAAGCCATGAAGGAGCCCGGCATCAGGGGAACATGAGCACACTGACTTTTCTTCCATTCTAGGCAGATGGGAAAGTGGCTGTTCTCAATTTTACGTCCCCCTTTAGGGACACAGGGCTACCTGGCACATTCAGGAAGTGATTTTCCTTTAAGAGGCTTCTTCAAGGTTATTTATTCCATTTATTCACCCAGCAAATAGTTGTAGAGTTCCGTCTTTGTGCCCAGCTCTGTGATCACTGTGAGAGGCACACACAGACCTGCCCTCATGGAGTTCATAATCAAGGCAGAGAAAGCAAGATCAGGAAAGCGAGAGCATGTAAGCAATGTGGAGGTGCAGGGAGGAAGATATACGCTGGAAGGGCGCTCCAAGGAGAACATCTGATCGACCCTGAGGGCTCTGTGTAAACATTCCTTCGTTCCTTGCAGAGTTGCAGCCCTCATGTCAGCATTTTCCAGAGTGAGCTGGAGCTTGGCAGCAGCCCACACATCTGCTGCATTGCAGGAATAGCTAGAGGTTTATAAAGCTGTGTCTTTAGGAAGATCACAGCCCTTGACTTCTAATATCCACCTAGGCTTTCAGGGGTTGGGAGAAAAATCCTCCCCCTGTGTTTTCACAAGCCATTGGAAAATGAAATGCTCCACTACTCCCCTGGCATAGGAACAATAAAGCATTGAGACGTTCACTTACAAAGAATAAAAGGACAGAATCAAGATGATGCTGTAGATAACACAGTGTTTCATCATTTGCATGAGGTCTGAAATATCCCCAGGCCTGACTACGGAATAGTGTGACACCTTGAAAACACAGATTCACGCAACCCACAATAGAAACAGAGAATAAGGAAATTCCAATGTTTTCTCTTTTTTTAATGGAATGAAATTTTATTTAACATTTGCCTGTGTAGTTTTATTTATGTGTAGCATTGAATTTTTGGAGGAAGTTCTCATATTGAAGGTTGCTGTTATGGCTTTATCAGATAATCCTGTGTGTGTGTGTGTGTATTTTAATTTATGTGATAGCAATAATGAAAAAGAGGAATGGAATGTTAATACACACCAGCTCCCAAGGGAGAAAGGAAGCACTGCAAATATACACAGTGGCATCAAAGCAACATTTCTTTTGAACTAAATAATGCAAATTAGGTTTACCTCTATCCATCTCCCTTTTCATTGAAATATATTTTCAAAAGAAATGAAATGTGGGTTGTCCTTGTTTTCTTACTAAAAACTAGGCCTTGCTAAACAAAATCAAGTTTTTGAGGCTGTCAACACATGTTACAAATGATGAAATTTTTCTGCAAGCCTGTTAAATTAGAATGTAGAAGATCCTAGCTAATTTGTATAGCTCAAGCTTCTAAATGTGCGCATTGTCCCCTTTCCTTGTCATGGAAGCAAATTCGTATTGACTGTCCTGTCCTACACTCTCATGCAGTCAGTTTTCATCAGCCAGTCAGCTGTGGGCCTTGCACACTCCCCCACACTCCCTTTGTTGTGTTGTTTCCTACAGGCTTGTCTCACTTTCCCTCCCCTTCTCTTGTCTTCCTGTTCGTATTCTCCATGAGTTTATTTTCCATTTGGAATCTATCTTATCTCCTCAACAGGAGTATTGATCCTCTGTCATATAGAACACCTGCTTCCTGGTGTCCCCTCTTCACTGTCACACAGACTATTATTGCATGTGGTCACTTTTGATTATTCCAATGTTGACTGCAGTTTTCCCAGCTGATGCCATGTAGGCTTCTCATATATCAAGAACATCCATAAGGCTCCCTGGTCTTTTGCTGTGGCCAGATGATTGACTCGGAGGCTTGGACTGAAAGATAAAAAGCAGTGAAATTGGTGTACTAATAGAAACATCACTTTTAGGGTGGGGACAAGGGTGGGGAACAGATAAACAAATAATGAAACAGGACTTTTGCATATTGCCAAAAAGGGAACGGGGAGACATAGTTTCAGGTTTGGGTATACAGCAAGTCTTGAAGGCATGCCCATAGTGAGGACTTTGATGAATGGCTCACCACTTCTCCCATGACCCATCCAAACCTGTAGTGTTAAGGAAGTGAGGTGCTATTGCTCTCTTAGTAGGCTGGGACACCAGGCCACCACAATTATTAAAAATGTAAGGTTATTTCAGGAAGGTAGAACATATGCTGACCATATGAAATATATTTTTAGGCAGATCTTATCTGGAGAATGTCGCTTTTGATGAAGGAAACTAGGTAAAAATTATCTTGCTACTCAGAAGAATTGTTTTAGGTAAGATAGATCAATGGCAAAGATACTTAATTGGTTTAATCACTTTGAAGTCTTGAGGATGGCCACACAAATCTGTCTTTCTGAGTATGGAGAGGGAAAGACCTTGTCTCCTTCACATCCATGTTCTTTTCTCAGTGCTGTTGTCAGGAGCTAGTTGCCACACTTCAATACCCCCAGGCTCCAAACAGCATAGGCGAGGGTGGGCTTAGGATGTGGCTTGTTGCATATGTACTTGGTGATTCCTCCTTGGGCTCCTTGGGCTGGTTTCCTCTTCTACTGATGGCAAAGTGAATGTATCTGTGCATTGCCAAGTGGCCCTCCCACCCCTGCTCAACGTCTCATCATACATCATAATGAGCAGCAACCTCAGCTCTATGGGGGTAGCCTCAGAATCTTCCTCCAAGCTATGACTTTGCGATACAGGCAGAAGGACAGGGAATTGTGTGTGCTTCCTTTTTACCTTTCTCTTTTACTCTCAGCAGACCACTCAAATGATGATGAGCTGCCAAGCTATAAATCCTTGAAGATTCTCTGGCCAGGAAAGCTATGAAAAAGGAGAGAACTGGTAGGGAGAAAAGATAGGAGAGCAACACACATCTTTGCTTCAGGGATCCAAGGAGGACCACCACATGATGATTTGAAGCTGAACACACCTATGTCTTGGCTTATGTCTACACATCAAGGAATCAGCTGAGGTAGCTGTAGCATGACTATCATCATTTCAGCCTTTCCAGAAGTGGGAATGTAATAATTATATATTTTAATTCTTGTTTTTATGGCCCTGATGTTCATTTTGGGAACAATGAAAATATAATAAAATATTTCTAAAAAATTAATGGTAGCAACAAAATGTGAGAATAGGAATAGATCAGACAATGTGCCTTTAAGAGTCTCCCAGATTGCTTGCATTTAAGATAAGAGCCTTTAAAACCACAGGTTTTGTTCCAGTTTATGGAAAGTGTTGATCCAAACTGGTATCTTCTTGATAATTCTCAGACACGAAAAATCGTTTTAAAGCTCAAGTTAAATGGTTTGTATATAATACACTGTCCCTTGAATAACTCTGCTTGAATTAATTTCAACGAAGAACATTGCTTGTTATAAACAGAACTGATGTTTTCAATACCAAAATTCTCTCAGAAATATAGGTCTTTTGATAAAGAAAGAAATGACATGTCATTTCCCCTTTTAAAGGCTTACATAAATCCCACTTTGTTATTCTGTGGATTTTTCTTTTGTCTAACATACTTGTGGAAGCTTAGACGGTAGCTGCACCTCACAGAGCATCATGATTGCAGTCAAGTGTCTGATAGGTGCTTTCCTTTGTTCCAGTTACAAACTAAGTCTCTGCTGTGGTCCATGTCCTTGTATTAAAATCACTCAGTTAGTGGCAGCAGAACAAATATGTATGTCATCGGGAAGGAGGAAAAGAGAAAACACTGTAAAATGTAAAGCTGAAGAGGTAAAGTCATAGTGTGAAGTAGTTGAAATGTTGTAAGCAGAAAAGGAAAGTGAATAGATTTTATTTTTAGAAAGACAAGGTTAGTTTCAGGGTGGAGATTTCAGTGGTGGAGGCAGGGCCAAGCCTGGGATCTGGTTATGAAGGCCTTGAAGGCAAGAAGACATGGAGTTCCTGACTAGTGTTAGGGCAGGAGAAATGACGGAGATTAGTGGATGGATAAACAGAGAGACTAAGGAGTAGATTAACAAGACTTGATAAGTGATGGGTATGGAGAGTAAAGAAAAGAGATGATTCAAAGGTAAGGTCCATGTTCCTGCATATGTAACAGATGGCAATTTACTGAAGTGGAAAACACAACAGGAGATGATGCATTCAGTTTGAGGTATGTGGAGCTCAAAACAGTGATGGGACAGCCAAACTTATTAGTGGATCTGAGCTGGAGATAAAGATTTGGGAGTCAATATATGGCAATTAAAAATAATTGCAGGTATGGGCCGGGCACGGTGGCTCACACCTGTAATCCCAGCACTTTGGGAGGCCGAGGTGGGCAGATCACGAGGTCAGGAGATCGAGACCATCGTGGCTAACACAGTGAAACCCCAACTCTACTAAAAATACACAAAAAAATTAGTCAGGCGTGGTAGCGGGCTCCTGTAATCCCAGCTACCAGGGAGGCTGAGACAGGAGAATGGCGTGAACCCAGGAGGCAGAGTTTGCAGTGAACAGAGATCATGCCACTGCACTCCAGCCTGGGTAACAGAGCGAGACTCCATCTCAAAAAATAGTAATAATAATAATAATAATTGCAGGTAAGAAAAAGAATGAGGTTTTACATGGAGGAGGGCAAATTAAAGTGAGACAAAAAGAAGGCCTAGGATAAAATGCAAGGAACACCAACACTGAGGAGACAGGATCACAGGAACGAGAACCCAAGAAATGTGAATGTTTTGTGAAGAAGAAAGTGTTCAGTATCAAATGCTATTGAGAAGATAAAGACTGAATAGAATCAATTGGATTTTGTTTCAGGGGAAAATATGTTCCGTGGAGTAGAGGGGGTGGAAATCATCTTGCAAAGTGTGGGAGATAAGGAAGTATAAATGCATTTTTCCATAATTTTGACAGTCTAATCAAAGGCAATGCATTCTTTGTGCAGATTTTTCAACTCTGCCACATAGAAAGCTTCAGTTATGTATAGGTCATAGCACATTTAATTTTTAACATTGGTATGACTTATTCCTATAGCAGGAAGACTGCCTTGAAGAAACAGAATCTGCTATAAGAATACTATCAGGAAAGAATGGTCAAGTCAGGTGAAACCGCTGCTATTGTATGACTGTGAGTATTTGCCTTTGTCTCCATATGTGTTTTGGTTTGCAGCCATTAATAGCTTGGATACCATGAAGCAGTGGCAAAGGGGAGTGTGTCAGAGCAGCAGGCCAAAATTAAATTACAGCAACCTCGCACTTTGCATTAAAACCTTCACTCAGAGATGGAGGCTGGTAATCACGTCCAGATTTTCCTTAAAGACAATGGCCCTCCATGCAACTGGCCACACTCAGTTAATTCATGCTGTCAGCTGCCTTTATTGGCTGTGGGGAATCCAGTATTGATTCTTGAACTCAGCAGCAGCACAAAGAGCCACTAGTGCATGGTCAAAATGCTGCAATAAAGGGCTGGCAGCTTGAGAAAAGCAGCCATTCCATTGCACAAACAAGGTCAATTAGAGGATAGTGCAGTGTAATATAAATAGCATTAGCATCCCTCTTCAACTCCGATGATATCACGCTGGCAGAATGACAGTAAGGAAAATAAGGTTTAATGCCGAATAAATATAAAGGCATTTAGTGTAATTTAATTTCAAGCTCTCTATCATTTTAAAGTGCTACGAGTAGCAAAATATTTAGTTTCATCATGGGTAGGAATTTATGTCTACAAAAATGATTTTCTGATAAAACTTTGTGCAAACTCGCCAATTAGTCACGTATAGTTAAACTGGTATTATTAATTTTATTGAGAAGTAAACAGTTTCTTATTCACAGATTCAATGTAGTATGCCTACCTGTCATTTATTATCCTTTTTAGTATTAGAATTTCAAAATCTCCAATGTGTCATGAAGAAGGAACAAAAGATATCTTGGTATTTTTAGTTTAAAAGAGCAGATTGAGTTTTTTTCTTTCTTTTTAAGTCGCTGGAAATTACTAGGACCTTTTGTTTAAATACTTGCATTCATTACTTTTATTTATAGGAGAATTTTTCCTACCTTCTTTGTCAGTTCAAAATTAATTACAAATGTAAAACGCATCATGCTGCTAACACATACTCTATGCGGGAAACAAATTATACTCTCAAAATAGATAATGGACAGCTTGGAGAGGTAATTGATAAACCTACACTGCCTACAATAACTGAATAGATTTTAGAAAAATATATAATTGTTAGGAATGGAAAGAACGTGTTTGAATTCTCCTTGGTAATGAGTGTGCTCAGTGTTGACTAGGAACAACTCATTAAAGTGCATACAAGAGTTTAAAGAAAGTTTGAATCATGATGCCTTGGAAATGTCCATTAACCACTGAGAGTATATGGAGTCTGTCAGGCTGACGTTGTCCAGTCATTTGGTTAAATTTTTTTTTTAAAGATCAATGTTTCAAGTAACCTAAGGTGTTTCCAGCAAACCTGCTATGTACATTATGAATTGAATATAAGAGTCTCAAGTTGCTTTCATGAACTTCCTTGAGTAGATGAGTTAATAGTTCCTGTTTATATCCCATACCTCCTGCTCTGTCTGCTAAAAGATAACATTTATAACCCCCTCACAAAGATACTGGGAGAGCAAATACATAAATTTCTGCAGTTAGAGTGGAAGAATCACCTAATCTTCAAAACCATAGACTAATAGAATTTTACATATGGGAAACATCTTAAGAAGTAATCAAATCCCACTTCCCTCTGTTATTGGGGCCAGAAAAATTAAGCCACATGCACAAACATATATAGCTAGCCAATGCCCAAACTGGGATTCTCAAACATGCTTCGATTTTTAATTGTTCATTATTTTTTTCATTACAAAACCAATTTTAAAAAGAAACATGTACGGTTGTACAATCTGATAACTAAAGGATACTGTTCAATGGAAAAAATTCAAATAATAGATACTGAAAACCTTGGAAAATGAAAGTCATCCATTTTCCTACCTCTTAAAAAAAATTTTATGTATGTTTCCAGATTTTTCATATAATACATATATGTAATACATATATGTGCATATGTTTTAGTGATAAATAAGTTTATATCTATCTATCTATTTATCTATCTATCTGTATTAGTCAGTTCTTGCACTGTTATAAAGAAATACCTGAGACTAGTAATTTATTTAAAAAAAAGGTTTAATTTGCCCAGAGTTCCACAGGCTGTGCAGGAAGCACAGCAGCATCTGCTTCTGGGGAGGCCTCAGGGAGCTTTTGCTCATGGCAGAAGGCAGAGCGGGAGCAGGCATCTTACATGACAGGAGCAGGAGCAAGAGCAAGAGCAAGAGACAGAGCGAGGAGGGGCTACAGACATTTAAACGACCAGATCTCATGATAACTCACTCACTATTAGCACACAGGGGATGGAGCCAACCCATTCGCGAGAACTCCACTCCCATGATCCAGTCACCTCCTACTAGGCCCCACCTTCAACACTGGTGATTGCAATTCCACTACAGAATTGGGCAGGACACAGACCCAAACTATATCATTATCTAATCTATTAATAAGTATCTATCTATCTATCTATCAATCTTCCAATCTCTCTGTATACTAACTTGCTTTTTTCTTTTAACAAAACACCATAGATAACTTTCTTGCTAGTATTTATAATTCTAGTATACATTTTTTCTAATGGATGCATAATGTTCCATTTTATAGCTGCAGCCTCACTTAATTATTTAATAACCTTTTCTACAACATTTGAATTTCTTCAAATTACAATTACTGTATAGTATGTATTTTTGTATATATATTTTCATACTTGTTAAAATATTTCTATCAGATACATTTTTCAGAAAGGGAATTAGTGGTTAATTTATTTTTTAAACAAAGGTTTAATTTGGAGACTATTTTAGATATACAGAAAAGTTGCAAAGATAATACACCCTTCACCCAGTTTCTTCTAATATTAACATCTTATATTAGCAAGATAATATAATAAACTATGCATAGTTGCCAAACTAAGAAACCAGTATTGGTACATTACTATTAATGAAGCTCTGGATTTCAGTAGAATGTTTCTTCTATTAATGCATTTTGTTGCTGTTGTTCCAGAATCCAATCCAGGTTACTAAATTGTATTTAGTTGTCACAATTCCTTTGATTTTCTGGTCTGCAGCTAGTTTTCACTGCTTACTAATTTCCCATTACCTTGGCATTTCTAAAGCATAGTGGTCAGGTATTTTGTGAGATGGGTTAACTGATATTTGCAATTAAATTTAATTGTCATTGATAAGTGATCCCTAAAATGTTTAAATAATATATACATCTAATACTAGTGAATGTTAGTGACTATTTTTTCTAATAGCCTTGACTTTAGAAGATAGTTTTCTCTTGCTAACCTTTGCCTATCTAGATGGTAATGGATAGAATTGCTTTATTAATTCAATTTACATTGGAAATATTTTCAGATTTATTATTTATTTGTCTTTAATTTTTGTGAATTGTTCACTCATGTTCTTTGTCCATTTTTTCTACTGACATTTGGATTTTTCTTATGAATTTGTTAATTTTTTCCCATATTAGAGATCTTAGCCATATGATCGCAAGTCTTAGCACGAATTTATTTCCAGTTCTAGCGTATTTTTTGTTTCTTTATGAAGTTTTTTTGTATAGAGAAGTTGAAATCATTGTCTTTACAGTGTCTGAACATTTTGTCATGTTTAGAGAAAGTGCCTTTTTACTCCTAGATTGCAAAAATGTTCCTGCACTTATTGTTATATATTTTTGCCTCATATTTATATATCAATCTTTTATACATCTGAGATTTAATTTGATATGAAGAGTGATTAGGATTCAGTTTAGTTGTTTTATTTTCCATAAAGAGTTAGCCAATTGTCCCAACTCACATTTGCTCTCTTGCCTTTTACTGGTTTGGAGAAATGGAACTGATAATAATTTAGACAGTAGTAGTCATAATTTTTTATTTTAAAATACAACAGTGCCTCATCTGAAAAAAGAGTATGAGAAGTTATATTTTACTGTATACCTACCTGCTACCTTTAAAATCCTTTACTATTTGTATCTTGCTTAATCTTGCAACTGCACGTGACACTTGCTCACTCCTCCTCCCTGGAACGCTCTCCTCCTTTCTCCTTTGGACTTTCTGATACCTCTCAGCTTGTCTGCCTTCTCTCCTTGATCTGCCTCGTGCCCCACTTCCTCTCTGTGTCCTTGAATGTCGGTGTTCCCTGGGGATTGGGTTTTGTACCACTTATATCTTCTCACTTTGAGTGCTTCTCATTTACATTGTTGAAAATATATATGTTGTTATTTATTGCTTGCTGTTTCCCAGAAACTATTCTAAGTATATCAAACATATTTACTTACTTAATCATCATAGCAAATACACGAAATGGGCACTACCATTATCGCCTCCTTTTTATAGATGAGCAAATTGGCATACAAGGATTGAGGAACATGCCCAAGTTAACTTATGTTCTAAATAGGCTATGGAGGTGGAACTTGAGCTCAGCCAGTTTGACTCAAAATCTCATGCTTTTCATCAATATTCTGTAATTTCCCTGATGTTCTGTGGCAGCAAATCAGTTAAGACAATGACTCTGTATTCCTGTCATGTTTGTTGGCATTGCTCTTCACTGCAGCAGAGCACCCTGGATTCATTCTCTCCCTTACCTTCTATATACAATGAATAGCCCAGTACCGTGTTTTCTACTTCCTGTATATTTTCAGCGTATCTTCTCTCCTCCAAACCTACAGCTTCTATCCTAAATTGGACCTTTATTACCCTCTTTTGGTGCTGCTCTAATGACTTCCTAACTATAGGAGCACATCTGTTTAAATGGATTACTAGAATCATCTACCCAGGTGACAACTTTAACTGTGATTCCTTTGCCTAAGCTTCCCAGCAGCTCTCTACCCACCATAGCATGCACTCTAAGCTCTTTCATAGGATATAGAAAGCAAGGTTCTCCATGCCCTGGGACCAGCTCTTTCTGCCTCCTGCTGATTGCTCCTCTCTTCCTCCCATCCCACCTCAGGCACTTGACTCTGCTCCACATTCTTGCTTGGTTAGTGTCACTCACTGTCTAGGACCCTTCTCATACACTGCTTCTTACAAGCAGTCACATCTCCAGATCCTCACTCCAGTGATGGCTGGATCTAGTGTTCCGTCTCTGTCCTAACACTCGATTTAACATTGTATTGAAGTTATTGGCTTGTTTGTCTTTCACAGCTCCTTGGATGCAAGCTCTGTCCTGTCTTATTGGTCTTTATTGTCCTAGCACAGGGTGCTAGGAAATTTGTTAAATATAAGAAATTTGTTAAATGTTGCTAACTTGAATTCTAGAGGCAATTTTACAATATTCTAACTGCAATCTCTGCCTTATGGTCACTTCAATGGGACATTTCTGAGCTCTTAAATGACTTTAAGCAGACCTGCAGTCACTGAAGAAGTAATTGTACACAAGTCAACTCTAGAAATCATTACTTTCAAACAGCAAGTAAAGGAATGTTTCCTAGATGGATAGATGCTATACTATTACAGTTTTTGGTATATGTAATTTAATGGCTGCTGAGGTAGACATTCCTTGACTTGCTATTACATCTGTTACATCTGTGTTTTGCATCTCCATTTCTATTAAAATATAACTGTAGCTGATTCATATCTCCCATATCCACAGTGTTAAGGGTGGTGTAGAAGTCATTATCTTTAATAAACCAGTGATGGGTCTTTCTGACATGGTATGTGATAGAATCAGGAATTTGGGGGATTGAGGTCGTGTAAATTTGAGTTTGGGGACCTTTATGGCAGCATGTGTGAAAAGAAAAAGTCAGGATGATGGGAAACAGGTATTAACAGAAAAAAACAATTTATTTAGCATTTCCTATGTGCCAGGCACTGTATTATCTCATCTAAATTTTAGAAGAAGTTTTTGGGTCACTCTCATGCTCATTTATGAGGATTCTAACTGTAAGTGCTGTATTTTGCAGAGAGAGCTGTACATTTGGGAGGCTGGTTGTCCAAGAGTTCAAAGAGGTACCGGATTAATGGCCACTAATTAATATTCTGTATTGTATTGAGGTGACTTTGTTTGTACTATAAACTTATTTATTCCCACACTTTATGACATTTTGGGGGGACTTGATGAATTGTAAGTTTGTCACTCTATCTCTCCCCTGGGCCATAGAAGGACTCAGGTTATGCATTTTCATAATTTGTGGTGGAGATAATTTCCTCCTGCAAACTTCCTGACAGGGGTTTTGCATGGAGACTATTAAAGGGCCTCACTGCTCTGAGCACTGTCCATGTCACAAGGTGAGGCCCCAAGAGATGCAGCACAGTAAATGTTCCTGAAAAATTCATCTTCTTAATTTATAGATACGACTTTTGCCTTGAAATCCTGCCTCCTGATAAGCAGGGGCAGCACAAAAAGGAATTCAAACATTAACTATACTTTTACTGGAGTCAATTCTAACCATTTGTCCCAGCTGCTGCTTTTCTGGGATGTAGTATACTTCTTGAGCTCAGTGCCATAGAAAAGTCTCCCCCTCCCTTTAACCCAATGGTCTCAGGAAATGCAGAATCATCAGGAATTGAAGCTTCTTCAAGCTTTTGGAGTTAACACCTCTTAAAAACCAAAACATCTCAAGGGCCCTTCTGGCTACCTTGACATTTTTTCACACCTAGGAATATTTTATATTGCAGAAAGTTCAGGTGGAGAAAGAGAATGTTCTAGGAGTTACATGGATATCTGTGACCTTCTCTGCCAGTATTTATTCCTCTTTTGGATCTTTTCCTTGCAGTTATGTTTGACATTTGTTTTACCTTCCTCAGCCTACATCTAGAACTCCAATGTGCTGATTCTTAGTACCTTTGCATTCTTTCCTGAGGAAGCTGAGGCAAATCAGGTAGGTGAAGGGCCCTTCCTACTTGCTAGATAAATGCAAAGACTTGCTCTTGTAACATAAAACAGGTTGCAGATCGGGTCTTCCTGCCCTTCAAGACTTTCCCACACTGGGTTCCAGGGATTTGAACTGAGTTGTGTAGAATGGGTAAAGCTGGCCCATTATGGAGCATAGAGAGAAAATTCAGTGGTATTCTAGATGTGAGTGGGGACAGGGGGAGAAGAACGATGTGAAGCTGTGGGTCCTTGAGAGCAATGAGAAGCCAGGCAAAAGGATAGCGATGCTGAACTGACAAGCTGGAGCTGGGGGCTTCTGGAGCACTCCCTGGAGAGGTTCCTGAGGTCATGGGAGGCAAGAGGAGGCATCCCATGAGAGGAATTGGGGCAGGTAGGAGCAGTGAAAGAAATTGTTGGTTGGTTTGGACCGTGAGTATTGGGGTGTGTTACTCTCTTTTTCCTTTCAAAATGGTCTCACCACTCTCCCCATGAGACTGGTCCAAGACTATACTACACAGGGGTTGTGTGAAGAGTAGTTTTAGCAAAGTAAAGTTTGTGGAGAGCCCATATTTTAAGATTTTCTTGCTTATTCTTATCCTGAAAACTTAATTTCGTTAAATGTGCACAATATTAAAAAGTTTTCCTTTAAAATAAATTTCTTCTCAAAGGATGATGATGATTGTGTGTGTGTGTGTGTGTAAAATATTTCTTTGATTTCTTTTTGTTTTCTTTTTCTTGGTCTTGGTCATTTCATAAGTTGTCATTAGCTTTATATTCTATCGTACTTCTATCTTAAGGCACTTAAATAAAAGTATCTTTTATTTAGCTATAAAAGTCATTTTAATTATGCATACTTCTCTTAATTATACCTGTATAAGTAGACACATGTTTACATCTTAACAAACTAAAACAAAACAAAAACCTTTAGCCATTTTCTCAAAAGCAATCAAATCTAACAAATGAATGGGAATTCATGTTGGTTTTTTCTGAAGAAGTGTCTGGAATTGGGAATTTGCTTGAAAATGGAAATGAAATGCCATGTTTCTATAAGCATTTCCTTTCAGTGTATTTTGCTTAAATATCAATGGTAAACGTGTTTGTGTAAATATAACTATCACAAACCTCATCACATAGTAGCTCTCAGAATCTTGGTGTTCATTAAACAGATTTCTGTATCTTTCCTATACCTATTTAAAGATGATCTCATTTTTCCTTCAGCTGCAGATACTGGCAAGGAAGGAAGGAAGGAAGGAAAGAAGGAAGGAAGGAAGGAAGGGAAATAAGAAAAGGCTGTTGATTTTTTCTATCGAATGACCAAGAGGAAAATTTACTAAAAACTATATTATTTGACAAAGCCAAATAAAATATGTAGACAAATCTCTAAATTTAATGTCTTATTTAGGATACAATAATTGTAATTTGGGGCATACATGCAGACTGATTGGTACATCCAAAGAACAAAGAGAAGGTTGGAGGTTTTATAAAAAGGAGAAATGTTACGTACTGTTTTTCAAGAAAGTTCATTGTCACTAGCAAAGTTTTGGGGAGCTAGAAAGCTCTGATTGGTAAATGAGAATGGTAGGTAAAACTAGTCTTAGAATTGTAGCACGTTGTTTCAGAAGCCATGAAATAAAACTAGTTTCAAGTTATAGCAGGCAGTTTCAGCAGCCAGGCTGGCACAGAATTACATTCTTGGAGCAATATTATTTGCCTGACTGCTTTCAATCCCTGGCTTTTCCACTCTGTTTTACTTGGGTATGATTAGAATGACCCAATTTGTATGATCAATTTTCACATCCTGTATAGGAAAAATAAAATTTGTTTATATCAAAACTCTAGTAAGCATCCTTAAGATAAGACATTCTCTGGTTCTCTGTAATATTCTATTTACTTAGACAATACTAATAAATTAAAATAGAAACGCCTTAATTGTAGTTCAATTGTTTTTCATTGTAGAAATGCTGGCCAGAGGGGATCTCAAACACAGAAAACTAAACACATTCAGTTCAACATGTATTGAGGTTTTACCATCATGTATCAGTCATTGTCAAACATGAGAGATACAAAGAAGACAGGGTCCCTGTCCTTGAAAAATTCATATTAACTAGTGAATGCAGAGGGGAAAAAAACCCTCAAAAACAATGTAATTTCTATAACTGAAGCTTCCAACAAGTTTCATGAGAAACAAATGATTGATATATTTTGGAGGAGGGATGTACTTTGAATAATAAGTTGAATTTTCCAGGTAAAGAGGAAAAGTGCATTTCATCTCAAGACAGGAAAATGTGCTTGAGGAGCCAGTGTAACTGTCATAGAATGTCATATAAATGATAGTGTAATATATGTAGTCTTTTTTATCTGTTTTTTTCACTTAGAATAATGCTTTTGATGTTCATTCATATAATTGCATGTATCCATAATTCATTTTGTTATAGCTAGAGAGTATTCCCTTGTATGGATATACAGTATGACAATTATATATTCCTTCATTAGTTGATGGACATTTGGCAAGTGTTTGTGGACATATGTTTTTATTTTTATTCTTTAAATGCTTAGCAGTGGAATTTCTAGATTGAATGATAAGTGTAGGTTTAATTTTATAATAATTACCAAATAGGTTTCTAAAATGGCTGCAGCATTTCTCATTCCTACTGGCAACGTATGAGAGTTCCCGTTGTTCTGCATCCCTTCCAACACTTGATATCGTCAGTATATTAAATTTTTAGCTATTGCAGTAGGAATGCAGTGGTATCTCATTGTGGTATTAACTTACAATTCTCTAATTCATAAGGTTCAACATTTTTGACATGTCCCTATTTGCTATTCATATATCTTCTTTGTTGAAATATTTGTTAACTATTAAGCCCATTTTAAACAATTGGTTATTTGCCTTCATAAATATTCACTATATATTTTCAAATATTTTATATGTTCTGATTATAAGTTCTTCGTGAGATATATGGTTTTCAAACATTTTCTCCCATTCTGTGGCTGCCTTTTAATTTATTTTACATTTATTTTGAGGAACATTTTTAATTTTGATAAAATTTAATTCATCAGTATTTAATAGCATTTTGATTTTTTACAGTTTGTGTCGCAAAGTCACAAAGAGTGCCTCTATGTTTGCTTTCAGACATTTTACAGTTTGCCTCTTATAATTTGTTTTATAATCTATTTTGAGGAAATTTATGGATTTGGTGTTGAGTAAGAGTTGAGGTTTTTTTCCACATGTATAATCTAACTGCTCTAGCACAATTTATGTAGATGATTATTTTATACCCATTGGATTACCTGAATTATCTTGGCACACTGTAGAAAATCGATTGATTTTGTGCGTGTCTAATTCTGGTTTCTATTTCATTGATTCAATGTTTATTCTTTTGCCAACTCCACACTGCTTTAATACAGTAGCTTTATTCTAAATCCTGAAATCAGGTAGTATAAATCATCAACTTTGTTTTGATATTCTACTTCTCTTGCAATTCTATAAATTTTAAAATTAATTTATAAATTTTATTCCAAACGTCTGCTGGGATTTTCGTTAAGGTTTTGTTGTATCTCAATATGAATTTGTGGGTTTTGACAATATTGAGTCTTCTAATCTATGCATATACCATTTCTCCCCATTGAGCTAGCTCTTTAATTTTTTGAAGCAATAATATGTAGTTTTCAGTACAACTCTTGAGTATCTGTTGTTAAATTTGCCCCAAGTATTTCATGTCTTTAAATGCTGTTTTGAATGGTATTTTAATTTTGATTTCCAGTTGTCTGATACCAGCCCATACAAATAGAAATGATTTTTGTAATAGTGATCCTTTATCCATCCGCCTTTTCAATTAATTCATGCTACTAGCTTTTTCGAGGGTTACTTAGGATTTTTCTAGATAGAGGACTATGTCGTATGAAAATAAAAACAGTCCAATCTCTATGTCTTTTATTTATTTTATTTATTTATCTTGCCTTGTCATACTTTTTACGGCCTCCAGTATAATGGTTAAGGAAGAAACCACAAGACTGGGCACGGTGGCTCATGCCTGTAATCCCAGAACTTTGGGAGGCCAAGACAGGTGGATCACCTGAGGTCAGGAGTTCAAGAGCAGCCTGACCAACATGGTGATACCCCGTCTCTACTAAAAATAAAAAAATTAGCTGGGTGTGGTGGCAGAAGCCTGTAATCTCAGCTAATTGGGAGGGTGAGGCACAAGTATCGTTTGAACCCAGGAGGCGGAGGATGCAGTGAGCCAAGATTGTGCCATTGCGCTCCAGCCTGGGTGACAGAGAGAGAGACTCTGTCTCAAAAAAAAAAAAAAAAAAAAGAAACCACAAGAGAAATTAGAAAATATTTTCACCTGGTTTAAAATCAGTGGTGGTGAGAGATATTCTTGCCTTGATCTTAGTCTTAGTGGGAAAGCCTTAAATTTTTCACCATTAAATTTGTTGTTGGCAGTAGGATTTTTGTAACTATTCTTTGTCAGCTTGAGGAAATTCCTTTCTATTCCTGGTTTGCTGAGAATTTCTACCATGAACGGGTATCAAATTTTGTCAAATGCTTTTTATGCACTAATTGAGAGGATTGTATGATTTGTTTTGTTTTGTTTTAATATATTCATATAGTGAATTACATTAATTTTTAGATGTGAAACCAACTTTGCATTAATTGGATAAACCAAAAAAGATCATGATATTTTATACTTTATATATTTATTTAACTAGGTGGAATTTTTAAATTTTTTGTTGACAATATTTGCATATATGTTATGAGTACAGGAGCCTATAGTTGTTTCTTATTTAAAAGTCTTTTGTCTGGTTTTGCCCTCAGTAAAATCAGCATAGAAGGGACTTACTTACCTTAATGTAGTAAAAGCCACCTATGACAAACCCAACATAATACTGAATGGGGAAAAATTGAAAGCACTCCCCCTGAGAACTAGAACAAGACAAGGATGTCCACTTTCACCAGTTCTATTCAGCATAGTACTGGAAGTTCTAGCCAGAGCAATCAGACAAGATAAAGAAATAAAGGACATCCAAACCAGTAAAGAGAAGTCTAACTGTAGCTGTTTGCTGATATGATTGTATACCTAGAAACCCTAAAGACTCCTCCAAAAAGTTCCTAGAACTGATAAATGCAGCAAAGTTTCAAGATAGAAAATCAATGTGCATAAATTAGCAGCTCTGCTATACATCAACAGCAACCAAGCTGATAATCAAATAAAGAACTCAAACTCTTTTATAATAGGTGAAAAAAATAAAATATTTAAGAATATACCTAACCAAGGAGGTGAAAGACCTCTACAAGGAAAACTGCAATCTATTACTGCTGAATGAAATCATAGATGACACAAACAAACTGAAACACATCCTATGCTCATTGATGGGTAGAATAAATGTTGTGAAAATGACCATACTGCCAAAAGCAATCTACAAATTTAATGCAATTCCCATCAAAATACCACCACCATTCATCACAGAACTAAAAAAAAAAAAAATCCTAAGATTCATATGGAACCAAAAAGGAGCCCACATAGTGAAAGCAAGACCGTGCAAAAATAAAAAATCTAGAGGCATCACATTACCTGACTTCAAACTATACTATAAGACCATAATCACCAAGACAGCATGGTACTGGTATAAAAATAGGCACATAGACCAATGGAACAGAATAGAGAACCCACAAATAAAGGCAAATACTTACAGCCAACTAATCTTCCACAAAGCAAACAAAAACATAAAGTAGGAAAATTACACTCTATTCAACAAATGGTGCTGGGATAATTGGCAAGTCACATGTAGAGGAAGGAAACTGGATACTCATCTCTCACGTTATACAAAAATCAACTCAAGATGAATCCAGGACTTAAATCTGAGACCTGAACCATAAACATACTAGAAGATAACATCAGAAAAACACTTCTAGACACTGACTTACGCAAAGACTTCATGACCAATAACCCAAAAGCAAATGCAACAAAGACAAATATAAAAATAAATGAGACTTAGTTAAACTAAAAAGCTTCTGCACAACAAAAGAAGCAATCAGCAGAGAAAACAGATAACCCACAGAGTGGGAGAAAATCTTCACATTTTGTACATCTGACAAAGGACTAACATCCAGAATCTACAAGGAACTCAAACAAATTAGCAAGAAGAAAAGATACAGTTCCATCAAAAAGTGGGCTAAGGACATGAATACACAATTCTCAAAAGAAGATATACAAATGGCCAACAAACATATGAAAAAATGCTCAACATTACTAATCATCAGGGAAATGCAAATCAAAACCACAGTATGATACAACCTTGCTCTTGCAAGAATGGCCATAATCAAAAAATTAAAAAAAAATAGATGTTGGTGGGGATGTGGTGAAAAAGGAAAACTTTTACACTGCTGGTGGGAATGTAAACTAGTAAAACTGCCATGAAAAACAGTATGGAGATTCCTTAAGGAAATAAAAATAGAACTACCATTTGATCCAGGAATCCTACTACTGGGTATATACCCAGAAGAAAAGAGTTGTTATACGAAAAAGATACTTGCACATGCATGTTTATAGCAGCAATTGCAAAAATATGGAACCAGCCGAAATGCCCTTCAATCAATGAGTGGGTAATGAAATTGTGAGATATATATATATATCTTGTATGTATATATATATACACACCATGGAATACTACTTAGCCATAAAAAGGATCAAAATAATGGCATTAGCAGTGACATGGATGGAATTGGAGACCCTTATTCTAAGTGAAGTAACTCAGGAATGGAAAACCAAACATTTTATGTTCTCACTCATAAGTGGGATCTAATATATGAGGATGCAAAGACATAGGAATGATACAATGGACTTTGAGGACTCGGGGGGAAAGGGTGGGAGGGGATGAAGGATAAAAGTTTACAAATTAGGTACAGTGTATACTGCTAGGGTGATGGGTGCACCAAAATGTCAGAAATCACCTCTAAAGAACTTATGTATGCAAATATCACCTGTTCCCCCAAAATGTATAGAAATAAAAAAAAATTAAATCACCACTAGACTAATTGTTGCCTACAAAAAAATCTTTTGTCTGGTTTAGTATCATTTTATAATATGTCTCCTTTATATATTTATTTAGCTGAATGGAAGTTTAAAAATTTTTGTTAAAGGTATTTGCATATATGTTGTGAATGTAAGAATCTATAGTTGTTTCTTTTTTAAAAGTCTTTTGTCTGGTTTTGTATCATGTTAGAATATGGCTCCTTTTCTATTTTTTAGAGGTATTGGTTTAGAATTGATATTATTCCATCCCTGAATATTTAGTAGACTTCAGCACTGAAGTCTTCTGAGTGTGACATTTTCACTGTAGAAAAGGATTTTAGCTGCAAATTCGATGTCTTTAAAAGATAGAAGGCTATACTAATTATGTATTACTGCTCAAGCCAGCTTCAACTTATTTCTATAAAAAATTGTCCACTTCAAGTGGCCAAATTTATTGCTATATAGTTATTTTTAATATTTCCTTATTATCTGTTTAATATATGATTAATCTGTGATATTATTGCCTGCTTCATATGGTTTGGCTCTGTGTCCCCGCCCAAATCTCATCTTGAATTGTACTCCTATAAATCCCATGTGTTGTGGGAGGGACCTGGTGGGAGATAATTTGAATCATGGGGGTAGTTTCCTACACACTATTCTCGTGGTAGTGAACAAGTCTCACGAGATTTGATGATTTTATCAGGGGTTTCCACTTTTGCATCTCCCTCATTTCTCTTGCCACTGCCATGTAAGTAGTGCTTTCACATCCCGTCATGATTTTAAGGCCTCCCCAGCCATGTAGAACTGTAAGTCCAGTTAAACCTCTTTTTCTTCCCAGTCTTAGGATGTCTTTATCAGCTTGTGAAAATGAACTAATACATTAAATTGATACCAGAAGTGGGGTACTGCTGAACAGATACCCGAAAATGTGGAAGCAACTCTGGAACTGGGTAATAAGCAGGTGTTGGAACAGTTTGGAGGGCTCAGAAGAAGACAGGAAAATGTCGGAAGGTTTGGAACTTCCCAGAGAGATTTGTTGAATAGCTTTGCCCAAAATTCTGATAGTAATATGGACAATAAAGTACAGGCCTGGGTGGTTTCAGATGTAAATGAAAAACTTGTTGTGTACTGGAATAAAGGTGGCTCTTGTTATGTTTTAGCAAAGAGACTGGCGGCATTTTGCCCCTGCCCTAGAGATTTGTGGAATTTTGAACTTGAGAGAGATGATTTAGGGTAACTGGCAGAAGAAATTTCTAAGCAGCAAAGCATTCAAGAGATGATTTGGGTGCTATGAAAGGCATTCAGTTTTATAAGGATAGCAGAGCATAAAAGTTTGGAAAATTTGCAACCAGACAATGCAATAGAAAGAAAATCACATTTACTGAAGAGAAATTCAAGCTGGCTGTAGAAATTTGCATAAGTAATGAGGAGCCGAATGTTAATCCTCACAACACTGGCGAAAATGTCTCCAGAGCATGACAGAGACCTTTACAGCAGCTCCTCCCATCACAGGCCCAGAGGCCTAGGAGAATAAAGTGGTTTTGTGAGCTGGGCCCAGAGTCCCTTGCTGCGTGCAGCCTAGGGACTTGGTGCCCTGTGTCGCAGCCACTCCAGCTGTGGTTGAAAAGGGGCAACATAGAGCTTGGACCATGGCTTCAGAGGGTGCAAGTCTCAAGCCTTGGCAGCTTCCATGTGGTGTTGCACCTGCCAATTCACAGAAGTCAGGAATTGGGGTTTGGGAACCTCCACCTAGATTTTAGAAGATGTATGGAAATGCCTGGATGCCCGGGCAGAAGTTTTCTGCAGTGGCAGGGCTCTCACGGAGAACCTCTGCTAGGGCAGTGCAGAAGGGAAATGTGAGGTTGGAGTCCCCACACAGAGTCCCAAATGGGGCACTGCCTAGTGGAGCTGTGAGAAGAGGGCCACTGTCCTCCAACATTCAGAATGAAAGATCCACCTGCAGCTTGCACTGTGTGCCTGGAAAAGCCTCTGACGCTCAACGCCAGGCCATGAAAGCAACCAGGAGGGGGGCTGTGTCCTGAAAAGCCACAGGGACAGAGCTGCCCAAGACCACAGGAACCCACCTCTTGCATTGGTGTGTCCTGGATGTGAGACCTGGAGTCAAAGGAGATCATTTTGGAGCTTTAAAATTTGACTACATCACTGGATTTTGGACTTGCATGGGGCCTGTAACCCCTTTGTTTTGGCCCATTTCTCCCATTTGGAATGGCTGTATTTACTCAATACCTGTACCCCCACTGTATCTAGCAAGTAACTAGGTTTCTTTTGATTTTACGGGCTCATAGGCAAAAGGGACTTGCCTTGTCTCAGATGAGACTTTGGACTATGGACTTTTGGGTTAATGCTGAAAGGAGTTAAAACTTTGGGGGACTGCTGGGAAGGCATGATTGGTTTTGAAATATGAGTACATGAGATTTGGAGGGGCCAGTGGTGGAATGATATGGTTTGGCTCTCTGTCCCCACCCAAATCTCAACTTGAATTGTACTCCCATAATTCCCACATGCTGTGGGAGGGACCTAGTAGGAGACAATTTGAATCATGGGGGGGATCCCCCCTCCTATTCTCATAGTTGTGAATAAGTCTCACGAGATCTGATGGTTTTATCAGGGGTTTACACTTTTGTATCTCCCTTATTTTCTCTTGCCACCATGTAAGAAGTGTCTTTCACCTCCTGCCATGATTCTGAGGCCTCCCCGGACATGTGGAACTGTAAGTCCAATTAAACCTTTTTCTTCCCTATCTTTGGTATGTCTTTATCAGCAGTGTGAAAAAGAACTTATGCACTCCTTAATTCCTGAAATTGCCAATTTTTTTCTTGATCAGTTTCACTAGAGTTGTATCAATGTTGTTCATCTTTTCAATAAGCCATCTTCTGATTTTTCTCTTTTTCTTTGTTGCATTTATTCTATTGCATGGATTTATGCTCTTGTCTTTATTATTTCACTCCCTCTGCTTACTTAGGGTTTAATTTATTCTTGTTTCACTAGCTCTTTTAAGGTACAACCTCAAATCATTAATACAAAGCCTTTTCTTTTCTAATGCAACTATTCAGTTACATCTACCAGGTTTTCATATGTGATATTATGATTTTAACTTAGTTCAATTTTTTTTATTTCTCTTGTGATTTCTTCTGTAATGCATAGGTTATTTGGAGCCTGTTGTATAATTTCAAATATTTAAGAAATTTTCATATATTTTGCTGTTACTCATTTCTAGGTTAATTCTGTTACATTTAGAGAACATCCTTTGTATGAGTGTAACCCCCTTACATTTATTGAATCTCATTTTATGGCCCAGAATATTTTGGTGTTTTATGTGCATTTGAAAGGTGTGGGTTTTCTATTGTTGGGTAGAGTGCTCTATAAATATCATTAGACAATATTGGTTGATGAGGTTTTCAAGTGTCTAGACTTTTTTCTGATCTTCACAATTCTAGCAATTGCTGGGCATTTTCTGTAGAAATCTCCAAGGATAGTTTGGATTTGTCTATTTTATTTTTCAATTCTACCAGTTTTTGCGTCTTACATTTTGATGCTTTATTATTAGATACAAATGTCACAGGATCCTTAGGGTGTCATTTTTCCAGCTGGAAACCTCTGTGGCCGGTGGCACCTTTGCCCAAGTTTTGCTTGGGCACACTGGGCTTGTTCTGCCCACTCAGCCTGGCAGACTGCACTTGGCTCATGCTACCGGCCTGTATCCCACAACTGCCAAGGGCAAGCCAGGTGTGGAGTGGTGAGGGGTGTATGAGTGAGTGAGCACGAGATCTGACCACTGAGAAACCCAGTCATGCCAGCTGTGGAGAAGGCAGCTCCAGGTGCTAGCACAGGCACTGGCTCCCTGCGAGGCTGTGGCTGGACAAGGCATACTGCAAGCAGCTTCCAGGGTTGGCACTGGGAATGCAGTGGCACCCAGAAACCTGGAGAAGCCAGAAACCACAGAGCCTCAAAGAGGGTGTCACAGCTCTGGCTCAGTGAGCTCCTAAATCTGTGCTCCCTGAAAGGCTACAGTTCTTCTGTCCTTCTTGTCACCTGCAACGTGGCAAGCAAGAGGCATGTTTCAGACCTGTTTGTGTTACAGCTCTTTCAGCCCCACCATTAGGTGGGTTTTTTTGTTCTTGTCTCACGTCCAGGAAGAATGAGGTACACAGACAAGTGAAGGGTGAGCAAGGTGAAGAGGTGATTTATTGAGCAACAGAACAGCTCAGAGGAGACCCACAGTGGGAAGCTCCTCTCTGCAGGAAGGTTATCCCATTGTCTGCCTGAGTCTGGCTGAGTTGGGGGTGTTACTGGTTTCAGAGGGGAGGAAGTGCATGCTGATTGTTCCATGGACAGCCATGGGCGGGCTGGAAAAAGCACCATAAGTTCTCACTCTGGTCTGGGCAACTGGCAGCGCATCCCACTGGCCTCAGGCTGTTCCTGGCCTGAAGGTGGGGTTTCACTGGGGATCTGCCCCTTTCCACCCAGAGCGTATTTGCCTCCTGCTGCCATTAAGCTGCTATCTGTGGTGCCCATGGCACCCAGGCTGCTGATGCCAAAGGGTGTCTGCAGGTCCGTGGTGAGCCACCCTTAGCCCCCCTTCAGCCTCTGTCTCATGCTTGTGGGTATGCAGGGGACTAAGGCAGCAGGGAGCTGGCATATCAGCACTGCCCCAATCACTCACACAGCAGGCCAGGTAGTGACAGTGCCCAGGCTCAGCCACAGCTTCGCTCTGAAATTGGAGCAGGTGCCAGGAGTGGGAGGCGCCAGGCAGTAGGAGCATGCATTTCCAAGCCTGTGGGGGAAGAAGGACTTCCCAGGCCTGGGAGAGTGCAGAGATTCCAGGTCCGGAGCTGTGGGTGGGCATGTGCAGCTGTGCCCAGAATAGTGGGGCTCCCGCCCCTCCAACTTGGAAGTGGGTGGGACTTCTGCCTGTTCCCAGCTCCCACCATCTCCCTGGAGCACACAGCCCCAACAGCTCCTCCCCCACTACAGCCAGCATCATGCAAACGGCCACTCCAGATGGACTGCTGCTGCCATCATGAACACATTTAGTATTATTGTAAATGTCTTCTTGATGAAACAACTCTTTTATCATTATAAAATGTCCTCTTTAAATGTGACACTAATCCTTGTTCTAAAATCTATTTTTTATGATACAGACATAGCTATTCTAGCTTTTTTTAAAATTTATGCTTAACGTATAGCTTTTAAAAATAGTTTTATTGTCAACTTATTTAGGTCATTGTATTTAAAAGTATCTCATATAGGCAGGGTAGAGTTGAGTTTTGCTTTTTTATCCAGTCTGACAATCTCTTCCTTTTAATTTGAATGTTTAGACCAGTGGTTCTCAAACTTTCGGGTCATACGATCCCTTTACACTCAACATGATTTTATTTATGTGAGTTAGATATTTATTGATAGATATTTATTTGTTGATACTCTATTAGAAATTTAAGAAACATGAAAAAGTTTATTGTTACATTTAAAAATAAGAAAAACAGCATTATATTTTAACACATATACATTTATGAAAAATAATACCTTATTTTTGAAAAGACTGAAAAAAAGTAGCTTTTTTTTACATTTTTGCAAATCTAGCTTTCTATTTCTTCTAATGTCAATTTTGTAATATTTAATTGCTGACTTTTTTTAACCTTTCAAATTTTCTACATATTTATAGTATTTCTTATAATCGAACATTTCTTTTGTGTCCTCTAGGTCCCATTTTTTTTTTAATGCTGCCTGTTATATTCTCTCTTCATTTATTTTTGGATCAAGCCAGCAAAAATTTATATTTTCTTTTCTGAGTTAATTTATTGATTAAAAAGTAGATTACTGAGTTTCATAGTTGGGTACTTTATTTTTTCTCTTTCTTGATGTCAAGAATCTAAAACCTTAATTTCATCCAGATTTAATCAGTTATGGCAGGTAGAATGCTTTTGTTACTCTTATGCAGTATTTTAGATGAACTATAAATTGTATTAAAGACATGATCCCTTCCCCACATATATTGTATTACATTTCCAAAATATTTAGCCAATCATGAATTAACTAATTAGAAGGAAAGTGGCTACATAGAGAAAAAGCAGATGCATCAAGTCCCAACCAATTTTCTTGGACACTAGACTTCCTAATACAGCCATATGACTATTACTGCCACCTTTCACAAGATGATTGCTAGATCTGAGAAGCTTCACTCTTTTCAATATGTTGTTATGAACATGTTCAGTCATACGCAAAAAAGATTAGTAAAATGAGCTATGTATACTCATCACCTAGAGTCAAGAGTCTGGATAAAGATTTTAACAAGCTTGTTTTGTTTCTTTCTTTTTAATTTCCTTAATTCTTTCTATTTTATTTTATTTTATTTTTGCTGAATTTTTAAAAGCAAATAATATATATCATTTCATTTAACTCCCACATACTTCAGGGATATCTCTAAAGATTTTTTTATACAACCACAATGACATGATCTCACTTTACAAAATCAACAATAATCTTTTGTTTTACCCAATACCTGATACAAGTCAAATTCTTCAATTGTCTCAAGAAATTCCTTTTTATAATTAACATATTTTAATTAGGATCTCCAAGTCCACATATTGCATTGAGTTGTTGTATATTCTAAGTTTATTTACTCTAACCTAGTCTATCTTCTCCTACCCCCTGCTTTAATATGCCATTGAACTTGTTCAAGAAACAAGTTCAGCTGTTATATAAAATGTCCAATATTCTGGATTTGCTTATTGCTTCCACATAATGCCATATAACATCTTCTTTTATGTTCTATATTTTCTATAAATTGGAAATTCGCTCTTAAAAGCTTGATTTGATTCACGTTTAACTTTTTTGGGGCAAGAATATTTCATAGATAGATCCATATATTTTATATTGGATAACTTCAGAAGGTATGTAATGTGTGGTTGTTCCACTTTATAGATGTTAAAATTGATCAATGGTTTTAGGTGGTGAAAGACTGATCCTTCCATTGCTAAGTTTGCCATCAAGCTTTATTTCATGTTTTATCTATTGAGGACCACTATCTAAGTCAATTATGTGTTTAGGGGTTGAAATATGATAGTTTTAAAAATTTTATCTTTTCTTCCACATTTATTTGCTAGATTTATTCTGTTGTGATAGTTATTTCCAATGATGTTCAATATTTGTGTTTGTACGATTTTAACTTTATCTTATTAAGTATAATTATAAATTAGTGCTTTCTTTCAAATGCATGAGTTTTCCAGTCAATAGATTTCAGTAATTAGACTTCATCTTCTTTGGTAATATGTATCCTATCTTCCTCCATGTTGGTTCTTGTGTCATTTGGACACAACTCCATTAGTGTGGGATAGTGTTCTTGTTTTCTGGAACAAGATGTCTCAGGAAAATCTAGATTTTATGCTTCAGGCATGTATCCAGCTACTTCTCTAAAGAACTTTGGTATTTACGGAGTGCCGTCTTCATACAGGAGCTGTCATTGCTACTGAGTTACTGTTGCTTTAGACCTCATCAGTGGACAGTACTAGAAAATGCATATGTTTAAAGAAAATAGTCACAATTTCATACTACTTTCAATTCAAAGTTACCATTATAGTTTTTTACTATTTTCTATGAGTTTATCTTTATACCTTGTTTTCATACACTAAAATTTTTAACTTAGAACATCAACGTAATTGCATACTTGTTGTATTCTCCTATATCAAAATGGATAACATTATTAATTATATAATTCAAGTTATTGACATCCTTATTTGATTTGTTGAGTTTTGGAAGAGGTGTAATAAAATATTTAACTATTATTGTAGGTTTTTCTATTACTCTTTTATGTAATTTTGCTTTACTTTTATGTATTTCTAAGCTCTGCTGTAAGGTACATAAAGGTTTACGACTGTTATGTCTTTATAATCAGTGATACAATTTGGCGATATGAAATATTCATCTTAATCCTGTTTGATGCTTGTCGCTTCAAATTTTATCTGTCAGAAAATACCATGTTAGACTTGCCTTCCTTATTTAATACATCTTTATTTTCCAATTTTTGGTGTTATGTTCTGGGTGTGCCTTTTGCAAATAGCTTATAATTAAAATTTGTGTGTGTCTTTGTATGTGCATGTGCACATGTGTTTGTATTTATATAGCATCATTGCATTTTCCCCTTATTCTAACATTCTCAGCCTTTTAAATAGAGACCCAGCTCTGCTATAAATTTATACTTACAAATATATAATTTTGGTTATACAATATTTGGGATGAAGTTGAGGTGTACAAGTGTTTTTAGAATGCCATCATGATCTAAAGTATTATGGACTTTTTCTTCACAAGCTAAAGCTAAAGTGGTTTAAATAAGAAAATTAAACTACAAGAAAAAATAACATTTAAGAGTTCAGCTAACCTTTAAAATTGATGCTCACACCAATAATTAGATACATGGCAAGTCATATACATAGAAAAAATATGTTTGTCATAAAATGAATATATTGCTGGAAATACCACTCAGCCTACAGAAGATGGAAAGAAACAAAAGTGACTCAATGTCTCTTCAATGAATTATCAAGTGAAAAAATTTCCTTTAATTGTGCAGGGCAAAGAAAGTGGCAGAGAAAGTGGCAAAGATTTTTAGTGGCCAGAATTTTTCAGGGGCTCCTTTCCCTTTCCAGGAACCCAGCAGTTAGCCTTTTCTCTAACATCTATTGTGCTCAATTAGCTGCTGACCAAATGATGCCAATAGCCTAGAGTATTTCTTAATCAATTTTAACAAGTATAAATTAGCAAATGAATTGCAAAAAATATATTCTCAATATAATCCCTTGAGGCCAAGCAGGATTTCTGCTCTTTGGGAAAAACAAACTTGGGAATATACAGTGCAGCGCTATAGCATGTGGAACAGCATTTAATGCTTTTGAAGTTTTAAGAGACACAAAGTTCATCCCATTGTCAAGGAATTTCCCAGTTGTGTGGTTTACCCAGAGGATCAGATGCTTTCTGAGCTCAGCATTGACCATCTTGCATTTTATTGGTCTCTGCAGTGTCATTGCTATGGTTCATTATACTGTTTGCAACTGTCTTGGCCAACCTTGAAGATGGGTTCGAAAAGCCTCTTGTCCTGTGAACATTTCTCCAGCTTTGCCTATTCTGACTAAGTCAGCTAGGTTTCCTCCAATCAGGAACTCATTAGGTGGGAAAGGCATGAAACAAAATCAAGAATTGGGAGGGAATATAGATCAACATCTCTTCTATGCTTGTTATCAGTGCCCATTCCTGAAGCCTCTCATGTAGCTACTTCTATCCTATTGCCAGGGAGCCTGGCTAGGTTCTACCAGCTTTTAAGTTGGTAGTGGAAAAGTTTTAAGTTTTACTGGAAAAGTTAAAAACGTGCTTCTTAGATTTTTCCATCTATGTACCGCTGATAAACAGAACTCAATCTGGGAAGGGCTGGGTGTTTACGGGATGCAGTAAGTGGTCTCAGGTGGACAGCTCTGTGTGTGCATGTGTGTGCATGTATGAGTGTTCATGTGTGTGTGTACATGTGTGCACATGCATGTGTGAAGCATGCCACCTGGCACTGTTCACCTTTATTCTGGAAAATGCGCAATAATTTATCTGTGGGTCGAGGAACATTCTTCCACTCTCAATTTATAAACTTTTGTTGAAGTTCTACTGTGGGCATGAGGTTGGCCAATCAGAATATTATTTGGCTAGCCACAGTGACTAATTCAGTGACACAACTGGATCCAGTGAGACTTAAAGCATTTTTTTTTACCCTGGGACTTGTAGGAAAAATGACTCTTGCTTTTTTCTCTGAATTTTGAAGCAGAGCTCTCTGGCGCCTATCTTTTGTTTATAATAATGAAGTCAATATGGAGGAGAGAAGATTGTAAAATGAGATTAAGAAAAACGTCCAGACAAGCTATACCCTAAAGCCAGTCCCGCCCACGGGCTTTTCATTTATATAAGCAAATTTGTTCCTTTTGTGTTTAAACCACGTTGGACACACATTGCCATTTGTAATGAACATACACAAAATCCTTATTGATTCACTAATGCAAAACCTGTGTCCTTGAAATTCTTTGAAGTTTTTGGTTTTAGTCTAACAATTCATACACATTTAGCATTCAATTCCACAATATAACTATATATTTTTAAATATAAAACATGTTTAAATTATCATTCAAATTACTTAACTGTCTGCCTCAAAATTTTCAAGTAAAATTTATTTTCCAGGAGGAGATGTCATATTTACTATATAGTTTCTCATTCCCTTGACATAATTCTGCATGTGCCAGGTGGTACATCTACTGCAATTTTAGAAACACAGACTTGAGGAGTTGTGGGTGCAAATATAATAGGGAACTTCTGAATACAGAAAGTTTTCAGGACTCAAAGACATGGAAATGTAGTGATAGCATAATAGGCTTTGCCACAAGGAGACCCATTTGGGACTTCGCAAATGGGCAGCATTCATCCCATCCACAGAGAAAGCTCCTGTGTGGAGGAATGCATAAATATAAAAATTCCATAAGGTAGTGTAGTGAGGTTCACAATCTGAATTTCAACAACTTTATTGAAATAGCTCTGTGTAAGCAGAGATATCCCATGTTATAAATTATGACATATGACACAGAAGGAAACCAAGAATAGAGCTAATGCTTCTGGGGAGTATGTTTCCTTTTCTTTTTTATTTCTCAGAGTTATTATTTCCCTACCCCACAATAACTTATAGGTTATGGACTACTGAGTTCACTTTTTTCTCACAAGTTTAGTATAAATATCTATTGTTCAATAGGCTCAGACTTTAGATGGTGATGAAAAAATGGTATAGATGCTTGACTCGTGCTCTGTGAAGACCCTACTTTACTGCGCATTGCCAAATGTCCACAGGCTGGAGGAAATATGATATGATCAAACCATCAAATCTTTCATCAAATTTCTTTTAAGTGAACTTTTTAAGCAGGTGCACACACTTATCGTTTTTGGAAAGTGGAATAAAATTTCAACATCTGAATGATTTCGGAAACCCTGATAAAATGAGAAATATTCAGCCAAGTGTCTGGATTTCTTGTTCGCATATTAGCTAACACCTCAGTAATTGAAGGCATATGAATTTTGTCCTTACATCTTGATCCTTTGACTCATAAACCTGTAATGAACTGTAGACATTGTATAGCCTCTTCTCTGGCTGCCGGTCCAAATAATCTTAGATGGGGCGGTTCAATGTCTCCACTTCTTACTCCATATTTTATTTTCATGAATTTTCTTTACATAAGAGGCTCTAGAATGCTATACAGCAGTCACAACATACAGAAAATAATTTAAGATCCCACCTCAACATTCTGCAATAACAAAAGTTTAGCAAAAAAGGAGAGTATCACTTGATCTTCAGTTCTCATTCATCTGACCCAAAGGATATTGACTCCAAAATTCACTGCTTCATTTTGAACTGCAGTACTATACTTGAATATATGATGCTTTTTTCTTCATTGGCTGAGCCTACTTGGGTGCATTTATTTTTAATTTGTTTCAAGCAACTAAAGGAAATTAACATGACTTTGCACCTTAAAGATTAATGGGCAAGGAAGTTACCTTTCTGATGTTACAAAATATTTTTGGGGGTCATTTCTTCCCCAGAACTCATCTGAACTTACCTCATTCCCTGCAAAATAGAAACTGTGCTAGCTGTAAGAGCTGGGAAAAAGCTGTCTATAGCTAGGAAAATAGCAATAATAACAATATTTTCAGAAATAGACATAATTAAAGACATTGAGCGCTGTCTGTAATGTTTTATTAACGTGAGAATCACAAGAGGGATTTCTTTTTGTCATTGCATACAATAATAGCAACAGAGCAAAGGTATTCAAGAACTCAGAGCTCCTATATGTTCTTGTCTCTAATTGTACTAATTTGAGTAATTTTGATCCTTGGTAGGTTATAACTATTTGTGGGCTGCTTAACCCTGGCATCCACAAAAATGATTTAATATGCTTTATTGCATCTTATACAATGAAATAATTCCAACATACTAGTTCATTAAGAATATATAAACAGAATGGAGTATTTATTATATATTAAGGAAAACTCTGGAATGCAAATACCAGTCATGGGCTGTAGTAATAAAAAAAACTGCATTTTAAGGAAATGACAGTGCTCAATTATAGTCTACAAAATTCTGTTTGATCCTATCTGCCTACTCAATTCTTCCACTGAAAAGCAACAAGTGGGTTAGAGAGCACAAACAGAGAGACAAAAAGTTATATTTACTGGGTTTCTACCATGTTGTTAGGCTATTTATAATAGCGAATGAAAGAAAAGTGTACATTTATCCAAATAATTGGAGTGATTCAAGAAACGCAAAACAAAGTGGAGAGACAACTTATTTTATGGCAATGCCTTGGATCTCTATTTTCAAAAATGGATGAAAGATCTAAAAATCTGAACCCTGACTAACGTAATGCTTGTATATGAGTTCTAGCTCCATGCTCAGGCCTGTCCCAGACAACCATGAAACAGGAAGCTTCATAATGGAGGAAGAACACAAGATCTAAACTTTCAGACAATCCTTGACTTGTTTCTCTTCTTGAAAATATGATATTCCCATTGCAATCTTTATTTCTTAACCACACATTCTCTTTTGTTTTTGATAAAATACGCATTTTAGCATTCGGTTGTAGGTCAAACAGTTCAAATGTGCTCAGGAAGTTCTCCTGCGCACCAACTCTCTTCTTACTCACCAGAGGGTACTTTTTTGTGTCTGTTGTTAGTTTTATTGGTTATATCCATAATTTTAAATAACATGGTTATTCTTCTCTTTCTTGATTTTAAAGTACTACTGTGTCCAGTGATGACCCACTATGAGATAAAGATTTCACTCATATAAACTATCTACATGGTAAGTAGGGTTGGGGGTAAATTGCATTTCTCATACAGTGTACTTGATAGTTAGGTTACACGAATATCATTTATGGATTGGGAAGCATTCCCCCTTTTTCTATTTTCTGAAAGAGCAACATAACATTATGAAAGACAGTATCTACCTTAAAATGTGGTAGAATTAATTTATACAACTGTCTGTATTTTTATTGTGTGAGGCTTTTAAACATCTATTTCAACTTCTTTAATAGTTACAGGACTTTTGAGGCTTTCTCATTCTTTCTAAGTCTTTTTTACATTATATACGTGTAAGTCTTTGTCCATTTCATCAAAGGTTCAAATTGGCTGGCAAAAGCATATCACAATTTTTTCTTATGGATTATTGTCTTTGCAATTCCTGTCTTATTGGCACCAATTCAATTCTAATATAGTTTATTCTTTTTTTTTTTTTTTTTTTTTTTTGAGATGGAGTCTTACTCTGTCGCTCAGGCTGGAGTGCACTGGTGCAATCTCGGCTCACTGCAACCTCCACCTCCCGAGTTCAAGTGATTCTTCTGCCTCAGCCTCCCAAGTAGCTGGGACTACTGGCACACACCACCACACCCGGCTAATTTTTCTATTTTTAATAGAGACAGGGTTTCACCATATTGAACAGGCTGGTCTCAAACTCCTGACCTCGTGATCTTCCCTCCTTGACCTCCCAAAGTGCTGGGATTACAAGCATGAGCCACCGTGCCCGGCCTAGTTTATTCATTTATAAAAATCTTTTCTCCCCTTGAACAATCTAGCTAACATTTTTTTCTACTTTATTAGCATTTAAAATTTTTGTTTTGATTGATTTTTTCTAGGATTTTTAAAATATTCATAGATTAGTACCCTTAATTTTATTTGTACCTCTTTTTAATTTGTCTGAATTTTTGTTGTTATAACTTTTAAAATTGGATACCTAGCAATTTTTAGTTTTTCCTCTTTTCCAAAGTAAGAATTTTAAAACTCTAAATTTTCCTGTAAATACTGTTTTTACTGTCTGGCACAACTTTTCATATTATTACCTTTTAGTAATAAAATTTAATTATAATTTATTATAATTCATGTTTCCACCATTATTTCTTCTTTGACTCCTGAGTTATTTAATGAAATGCCTGTTTGTCTTTTAATTTCCAAATATACAGTGTTTTAAAATTTATTGACTTAATAAAATTGTGGTCAGAATATTGATTAGTCTGATAATAACTCTGCAAATTTTTTTGAGTGTTGCTTTATAATCTTATTAAAAATCAAGTATTGTAAATGCTTCAGATTTTCTTGAGAAAATATGTATGTATTCTCTAGTTGTTATATACAGTTAGACCAAACTTGCTTATTATGTTGACATCTCCCACTACTCTAGACAAACCAGGGTGATTAGACCCCTTAGATAAAAGGAAAAACAGCAGTTACATGAAGAAATGAGGTGGCTTATAGGCAATAACCACTCAAGTGGTATTTTTTAAAAAACATGGAATAAAAGGGCTTATAGTATTTTATTTAAAAAATAAAATAGCCTTCAGGTTGAGTCCTCGGTTCTCAAATTAGAATACAAATATTTATAATATAAATGTAAGTTATAATGTAAGACAGGCTATGACAAAATAATAATAGCTTTCTACTATTTACCATACTACATTAAACTTAGAAATTTCCAGGAATTATTTTATTCAATTCCCTCAACAAATAAATGAGGTTAGAAAGTACTCTGTCTCTTTTACAGATGAGATTTAACAACTTATACCACGTAAACTATCTGGTAAGTGATAAATGATTAGAATAGTATCTGATCAAATCTCTGTGCTTTACTCTAAATCATTACACTCTTCTGCCAAGTACTTACTGGGGTTTTTGCATGACACAAAAGAAAAGTGTGATTTGTTCTTGCCCTCGATGACACTGTACTCCTATTAGGGTGACAAGTCTCATGTACTCAAAATAACTAGAAGATGGTACTAGTTAGTGAAATAATAAAATTCTAACATGAAATTTGTATGTCGAGTATATGCTACAATATGCATGGTATTATGAGACTGTCAGGGAGGAGAGGTCATTGTTGCTTAAGTTTTTAGAAAAAGTTTCAAGAGAGAGGTGGGATTTTAAATGGAAATATAAATACTGATAGGAGTCAGATAGAGGAAATATGTTCAACTGCACTGTCTAACTGGAGGAAGAAGCATTGGTTTATATGATATATTCTATATAATGTTAGTAGGTAGAGTTACTAAAACATGATGAGATTTGCATAAATAGAGAAAAGAAGAAAGGGCCATCTAAGCTAAAGCTGCAGTGGATAGGAATAGATGCAGTGTCTGTGGCAGAGAAAGAGTGGAGGGGTATAGGGAGGGACGTTCGAATGGGTTAGGTGGCATCAATGCTATAGGATTGGACTTGTTTCAGAGGAAAATCGAGAACCATTATAATGTTTCTTTTTTCGTAGGGGAATGATACAAAAACTAATCCCCCTCATTTCTAAATTCTGATGGATAGGAAATAATACCAGGAGAAAAAAAAAAAACATTTTCTACTATCTCACTCTGTCTAATGCATTTCATTATTACCTAACTCTCAAGGATTGGAAGATTTGGTTTTGGTGTGATTTAAATTTATTTTATTAGAATGTAAGTCCATTTCTTCTCTTGTCTTTTCTCCACGAAAATAGGCAATAAATTGTGATATTTTTCAATGTAGTCATAGTTTGACTTTTAATCTGTTCTTAGTTTCTGAATGGTCTTATTGGAAACTAGTTTTATTTATCATTTTAATAGAAATTTTAGCTCCCTTGTCACCTGAACTCATCTTTCCTTTTGGGATGAGGGGTGACACACATACTACATGTCAATTTAATTAAGAAATCTGTCAAATTGATTCAACTTCTGGTAAATTGATTTATTGTACTGAATTGTATACATTTTTAAAAGCCAGTTACTCTGGTGGCACGCAAAATCAGTCCAAATTTTGGTCTCAGAACTGTTGAGTTCAGCAAAGCCTTCTGAAAGCTGAGAGGCCTAATCATGAATTTGCCTTCAACTGTTGAACTTGTGAAGATTCATTCCAAATAAAACTATGTGACATTGTGCTGAGAGTTACATGACAATTAAAATGAAAAAATAATATTGATCTTAAGATTCCTAGTGTTGTCCAGAGTTAATTATAGGCTTCTGATTGGTCGGCATTAAACTACTCCAAAATTAACAAAGAAATAGTGCATTTCTCCACCTCCTGACTTCTTAACGTCGAGCTGCACCTCAAGAACACAGAGTTTATATATAGATGGGTTTACATTCAGCAAAAATGTTTGCATGTCAGTAATTGATAAGTACATGAAGTGTTATTATTTCTCAACTGACAAAGATACTGAAGGATTTTTGTCTTCCTAAATTTTGTTGGATTTAGAAGAAAATTAAATCAATGTACACTTAAGATATCATATAGCACTTTTATATATGCTGCTTTCGAATTTGAGAAATTTTCTAAACTTTTTTATTGTTTTCTTCAAATTGACAATGAGACAAACGATCCAGGTTTTGCACCTGATGTCATCTGCAGGGGCTAGGCTGAAATAAACTTGGAAAGCTTTCCCACAGTGCTTCAATAGCAAGGGTTGGTCACTAATATATTTTTTTCTTCAAATGTCAATATTGAAATTTACCTGACATCAAAACTCATATGGCTGGGTATTTTAGGTCGTTTATCCAGAATCTGACATACTTTAACCTACATGGTTCTGGTGATAATTGCTGAATTTCCGAATTAATAGGAAAACTGGCACAATACTAGATAATATCAGAGTTTGTTATTTGTGAAGTGCCAATTTTCTGTAATTAGGGAAAATTGCTAATTATCACTGGAACTATTCATTAATATTTGGAGGAAGATAAAAATTAATAGAAATGCATTTTTAGTGGTTAAAATTTTGAAAGACCACCTGCTATCATCACTTTGATGAACCCAGCTCTTTGTATCTTATCAAACAGTTGGGCAGTTGTGAGTAAAATGAAACTACGATTATTTTCCCAAATGTTGTGATGGAATGTTTAAAGTGAAAGACTTACACGTCACCTTACTAGTACTTCCAGTCTTCAAATGAAGTTGGGAAAACCCCATATTTGATCTTTTAACATCAATATCTTTTTAAAAGGTCAAAGTGGCCTTGGTTTGATTAAAGGAAGGGGGCAGAGCTCTACATTTATTTTATATTATAAAAAGAAGCTTTGTCTGCAGCAATACTAGTTATCACCATTATATCACATAATTTTAGGAATATGATAAATTTATAGGCAATGGCATTGAAAAATGCGCTATCATTTTGAAAGTTTATAGAATGTTTACCCCAGACAGCTTTTTAAGCCTGACTTCTAAGCACGTTCTTTGACTCAGAATTAAACAGTACAAATGTAATGTTTGAAAGCTCTTAAACTAATAAATTTTCCCTTATCAAGGAGAGTTTAAAATTACGTTCATTAAAATATAGAAAATATCCAAAAGATGATAATTGCTTTAAGCTAATGGGTGTTAAAATCATTATAAGATAGTAAATTATTAATTTATTCAACAAATAGTCCCTAAGCCTTTACCCTAAGAAAGGTACTTGGGCAGCTGTAGGAGACTGCTGGGTCACTGGACTAGATGAATTGAAAGGGAAGAAAACAAAGTTGGCAAAGAAAGCTGGTGATCCAGGGTCAGGAGGAAGCTGAAACGAGCTTGTCTGCAGGGGATAGACCAAGAAGACTGAGTGATTAAAGCGGTGCCAGTGAACTTAGGGTCAGGAAGAGAGTGAACAGAGAGTCAGGGAACCAGTGAGGGTGATAAACTGAGAAATTGGAAAAGATGGCCTTGCCTGAATGGAGCTGTGGACACGATTCAGTTCAATTCAGCACAGTATTGATTGAGTTCCTACTGGATGTTCAATGTATTATAGTCCACCCATAACTTTGAAAAACTAAGAAAAATAGGTAAATGGACATGAAAATTTACCTGTATTGTCAAATATTCTTCCTTCTTTATAGCAGATAGTAATACTGATGATTAAATGTAATTTCTACTGGGGAGTAGATGGTGATTTGCAACTTAGGTCTTCCAAAGCACACATAGCCTTTCAGAATGAGAAGGTTCTTAGATGTAATCTAACTTAACTTGCTACTCCATGCTGAAATCCCTGAGGACATTCACTCCAGGGAGATGATCTTTTGAAGATTATGTTGTATGATCAGAAGAAAGTGAGGTTTGCAGTTACTCTTTTATTTCAGCCTGGAAACAATGCTCTAGAGAAATATTCTCAGTACCTCCCTTATCAGTACTGTTTCCAGTACTGTTATTCTAGCTTTGCCCCATTGGAATCAAGTTCTAGCTTGACAATATTTTGTCCAAAACCTGGCACTCAGAGATTAATGCAATTTCCAGATGTGCCCTGATCAGGAAATGACCAGGGAATGTTGCCGAGGCTTTGAGAATGAATGTCTGGCTTGAAATAGATCCCATTTGGCCACTGTATCAATGAGTCCTTAGCTGTAAGTAGCAGAAACTCACTGGGACTGATACATGGAGAAAAAAAAGTTGTTAAAAAGATACTGGGTAGGTTACAGCCTCTCTTCCAGGGCCAGAGAACTAGGCTCAGAGCTTACTTGATCAGGAAAGGAGCCCCAAATGGAGTTTCAAGAGGGATTCTGGTGGAGCGACCACCGCCACTGGACACTGGGTTCCATAGCTTTACTTCCTACACCACAAAACTTGGAGCTTGGAACTTGTAGCTTTGCCTAGAGTCGTAGCTGCTGCTGCCTGGATGCTGCAGAGCAGCTATCCAATTTTTCCTATTCAAGATCTGGGTATGACTAGGACTCATGCCAATGCTGTTGACTGCGAGAATGGCACACTGTGCCAAATAAGGGGAGGATTCTCCAAACACAGGCAGGGATTTCAGAACCTGGGAAGCCGACAAGATTAGCAAAATGACCCTCAGCATGTCTTGACCACCTTAATTCATACTTTCTTACTCTTAGACTCATGCAAAGACCAAAAACTCTCAATAAATGTGTTGCTTTTCTAAGATGTCCTGGGATAGGTAGGGAAATAAATGTTTAAGTTTCTTAATAATATTTTTATTGCAAGTTTATAGAAAGACTGCACGTAGGAGTAAGACTATCAAGGATGTTATTTTTTAAAGTTATACAAGATGAATAAATCCTGGAGATCTACAGCATAGTGCCTGTACTTAACAATACTGGATAGTATACTGAAAAATTTGCTAAGAGGGTAGATCTTATGTTAAGTACTGTTATCATAAAAATAATTATAATAAAGGAAGTTTTGGAGATGATAGGTTTATGGCATAGATAGTAGTGATAGTTTCACGGGTATATACTCATCTCCAAAATCCCTGAGTTGTATAGGTTAAATATGAACAGCTTTTTGTATGTCAATCATACCTCAATAAAATGGTTTTCAAGAAGTACATAAGTGATAATACAATACAATGTGAAAGATTTACACCTTTAGCCTATGTGGATAACCAACGATCCTCTTTTGTTCAAGTGCTTGGAAATCATTGGCATTAATAGAAGAGTACTTGGAATTGTCATGGTTTGTACAGCGTTTCATGGCAGAACTTCATTTATTTGAAAGTTCAGAGTTCAGAACCTCTTCCTCTCCATCCCCGACTGTGCATTATTAGATTGGATCATGATATGAAGTATGGAATGTGCTTAATCATACAGTTTCTTTACACCCCATCACAGTGTCTAATGATGGACCTGGATAATAATCGTAGCACAAAATTCATAGAGTGCTGTCTGTGCTGCTAAACAGCATTCTGAATGCATTACGTGAGTTATTCATGCAATCTTTACCACAGTCCTAGGAGGAAGGCACTGTTACTATCCCATTTTGCAGATGAGGACATGAAAGCGGAGAGATTCAGTTTATCTGTCCAGGATTCTACTTATTCTTCGTGGCCAGAGGCAGGGTGGGAACCCAGGCGGTCTGACCCCAAATCCTACAGTCAGACCCAGTTAGTCTGGCTGCTGGCTGGAAAATTAGAGACAGTGATTATATCGTGTTTTTCCTTGGTGGGTCAGAAGTAGAATTCCTGCTGTAAAGGTGCTTTTGCTCTGGTGGTTGGTACTTCTCAGTTGAAATGAGAAGCCATTTTGCTGCCACCGGTACAGAAAAATATGTCGACCTTTTTTTCTTTCAGTCCAATCTCAACTGCAGGGAGTGATGTGACTACCCAGTGTGAAAAATATTCCAAGCATCTCAGCTGATAAATTCTAATGGAGCTCTGATGCCTTTTGTGACTTTGTTCAGATTTGTTTAGTGCACCAAGCATAAACTGCTGAAATCTTTTACATACAACCATTCTATTGCCTATTAATTAGAACTGTCTTTTAATTGCACTGGTGCTCCAGAATTAAGTCAATATAGTTACAGGGATAGAATCCCCTGGGGGGAAAAATTATTTACAGGAAGCTAGCGATGTTAAAAACAACAGAAGTAGCAAACAATAAAACTCCCAATAACATCTACAAAGCACCCCCACAGAATCTTCATAAATCATTTAAGGGTAAAACTCCCTTTCCTGGCTGCAGAGTATGATACACTTGGTGCTTAGCTCCTTCCACGGCCCCACTGTGAGTGGTGATGCTATTGAAGGTTTCATTCTGTGTCTTCATGTCCCTCTTTTTAAAACCTTATTCCTTCTTCTCCACTAGATGAAGTAGCTGATATCCTGTTTTCAGATTCTCTCCTTAGTCAAAACAGGAAATGATCACACCTCAGTCTTTTCCATTTGATGGATTTGTTCTATTTTTTATTTCCACTAAGGGACCATTGTCTTTTCCAAGCCTTTGCGTTTTAGGTCATCTTAATTCTCAGTATCTGACGGAATGTCAGCTATTGATAAATGTTGGGGAAATTTGGAGTAAGGGAGGAAGAACTAAAATCATTCAAATGCAGGACCTGAAGGGAAACTTAACATTTTGGGGTGACTTCGAAGTTGAGCTGGGGCAGAAGAAAGCTTCATGGTCCTTCTCCCAGATCCTCCAGTCCTCTCCCCACGACTCAGACCTGGGCTGCTGGGGGATCCTGGCCTCAGCTCCCCTCCCTCACTGGCCCTCCACAGCGCCCACCCTTCTTTCTTTGCTAGAGTCCCTCCCCCTTCCCACACCTCCAACCTCAGTCCTACCTCTATTTCCTTCTCTCTCACCAAATATGCCCAGAAGTACGTATGCTAATTGTTATCCGAAGCTATTTTGGTTAATGTCATGACACATATTCATTAATGGATGTATGACTATGTCGAATGCTGCTTTGAATAATGCTGCCTTGAGAAATAACTCTACAAACATCGTTATATCACAGTCTATGGCCTATATTTCAAAAAGTATTAGCTCCTTACTCTCTGGAGTTCTGAGTCAGGCTTTTTATAGTTCACATAACCCAGATTTGTGAGTCACTATGTACAATAAATAGCATTCCCACGGCGACCACAAGTCTTGGAATCAGTTCCAGGTGTCGTCGTGGCCGTTGACACTGCTGCCTTCTGACAGTAAATGTATTGTAGAATTCATGTTGTTCTCAGGCTTCAGTTTCCTCATCTCTAAAATGAGAGGGTTAGATAAGTTAGTAGTTTCTAATGTTTACTTTTAATCAGTGGCATCTCCCATTTATTTTTCATTTGAAATAAAACTTGAATTTTATCTTCTACCTAAATAACATATTTTGTTTTATGTTTCAAGATGAAGCTCACACTGAGTTGGAAAAAAGGAAAAAGCAAAGGATCAAAGCTGGGGGAAAATACTGGACCATGTGCTTCACCTCATGGTGCCAAATAAAGAGAAAATGGGGGAAGATAGGGACAGATAAAGATCTATTTGCTCAGATTGTGCTCTCATCCTTGGCAACATGTTGACAATGCCCTGGAAATAACTTGTTTTCCTTGCAACATTTCTCCAGCCTGATTGGTCAGCCTCCGGAAGATGTGGCATTTTGTAACTACTAGTTTTCTCATATGGGTTTAGAAGAAATTAAAAATGAAGCCAATACCCAAGGAACAAATGAAAGCTGGCCATTGGAGGCAGATCATTCCAGCAGAGTGAGGGCAGCCACTGGGATAATGCGTGGTCCAGGATTACACAGGCTGACTTTGCCAGGCCCTTGTTTCTCTGACTCTATGTTAGTCAGCAAAACACAATCCATATTCATTGGCTGCATTTTCTTGGTTCTGTTTTGTTTAGTCTGGCCTCCTAGCCTGTTCTTTACCCATGTCGTAGCTCCAAGGTTTTGAGGATTACTTTGCTGTGCATGCCTTCTTTCCTATCACCTCCACTCCCATTCAGTCTCATTTGTTTACCTGTTTCTTTCTTTCTTCTTCTAGCTCTTAAGAAACCTGTCAAATGTCAACCCCTGGAGTCCCAAGTGGCAGCTTCCTCATTTCATTGACTGACTAATTTTACTCATTAGTTTGGAGATAGGGCTAAGATTTCTTTATAAAAACAAACAAACAAACAAACATCAAACTGCCTGTTTATGTCCCTAAGTCTCAAATAATTAAAAAGCATATTGTTTGAGAAAAGATCGCTTCTATCGAGCAATACACAAGTAAGAAAATATGATTTTCCCAAGTGAAATTTCTGACAAACCACGGATTCTTTCTAAAGAAGCAGAACACCCCTCTCTGGTGACCAGGCTACCAAGCTCCTACATTGACATCAAAGAAGAGCCTTTCTGCATAAATAGACTGTGTGTTAATAAAATAATATTTATGATTCAGTTTTTTTTTCTTTTCAATATCAAGCTGTATCCTGCAGGAATGAAAATAAAAGAAGTTGATGTCTACAATATAACTATTAAGGGGAAATTTGCTCCACTGTTATTTGGATGTAATTGGTACTGAGCACCACAATGCACTTGTAATTGGGTCTGTACTTGTTCACTTCAAGGGTTCCAAGCTCTTTCTACTTGAACCCATTTTTTTGATACCGTTCAGCTCAGCAGTGCCAGCTAACTCTTGTTATGCAGTTGAAAAACTGTGGCCATTAAAAATAGGATACGGTGTGATTTTGTTTTGCAGCACTGCATGGAAAATCAGTTGCTGTTCATAACAGCTCTGTGGTTGGTTGATTTAAAGCAGGGGGGTGACTTGGAATTGACAAGCAGACAGTTTGTGAAAAGGGATATTGTATCTTTAAGGCTTTCTGACTGATTGTGTTTAACTGCGCCACACAGCAGGCAGTAATTAGGCTGTAGCTTCACCAAGAGACTTAAAGCACTGGCTCTGGTTCTCAGTTCTCCAGATTTTTTTTTGAGCACAAACTTTTTTTTATTTGGATTTGAATACATGATAATTTTTTAAAATTGTGAGTGAGTGAGTGTGTGAGTGAGCACATTAAAACCCAACCCAGGGGCTTCCTGTGCAGGTCACCTCAGGGACCACCCTGTGCTGATGGCTCTTGGGCTCTAGGGAGACCAGGCAGCCGCATTGGGAAGTAGTAAGAACCCTGATAGGAGAACATGATGCCACTGCTGGAGAAGGTCAAGGTGCTCTTGAAATGAAAGGACATCAGCTCTCATAACGCGACACAGTGTCTTCTGGCCCAGTTCACAATGTTAATGAGACTCTGGTTGAAGCATGCTACTAAGATTAATAGACAAAATGCCTAATAATTTTTATTTAGGGGAAAGAGGAACTTTCTTTACCTAAGGCTATTAAGTAGAAAAGGGTGCATTTTAGAAGTAAATTGGACAAACCATTAGCTTAAGGAGTATTTTCCATCTACCACCCTGCCTTCCTTGCTCCATACCCCCTCCCATTAAAATACCTCATTGCTGTTTTGGAAATTGGTGGACATCATCAATTTGTTATTATTTGTTAAAGATGGAGTTTTAAGCTTTCTATGCATTTGTTATCACAGGGGTGCAGTAGACAGATTTTACACTGACCTTATTAAAAATGAACGTTCAATTACTGTTGGGTTGACCACAGTGACTGTCTTCATTATCAATCAGGCAACAGTGGCTGAGTCCCAACTGTGTGCATGACACTAGGTTGGATGCTGTGGAGATAAACATTGTTCTGGGAACACAGTTGTGATATTTTCCAGACCTATGTATAAAGGTTTCTTCCTCTTGTTTTTTATATAGGTGAGTTATTCCAATTAGATTTGGCTACTACTTAATTCTTAAATTTCTGGGTTGTTATTTTTTCTTATTACATGAATTTTTTTACCTTTCTTACTTTATTATTGATGTACATAAGTATCTTTGCTTATTCATTCTCATACTTCTGTCCATTATAGATATGTATGGACTATAGATAATTGTGGTTTTAAATGATAATTCCCCATATTTGGGGATCACATCAGAGTTTTTGAAGTTTTACCTCCCAGTATGTCATCTACGTCTTCCTACAACATCCTAAGTGTGACTGGGAAGGTGATATCATTATCTTTTTAAAGGCTCAAGACAGTGAAAGGGACTTGGCTTAGGAATCAGGTTCACTGACTCTTTGTTCTTGTCATACTAATAAGGTCTTATATTCAGCCCCCAAATGAACAATTTTCTAATTTAAGAGTAATGAAAACATTTTAGTATAGCTTCTAATTTAAGAGTAATGAAAACATTTTAGTATAGCTTCACCATTTTAAAACATAGATTAAAAATCAAGCATAGGCTATCATAAGGAGATTCTGATTTTTAAAAGTTGCTTCTACTAATTTGGAACTGATGTTTGTCCTTTCTCTGTAGAGTTAAAAACTTTTGGAAGCTCTCTATTCTCTTGGTTTTGATATTTTGGGGCTGCCTTGAAGATAAATTACTTTAATCTGTAGGCTAAGTTGCATTGATATATTTATCTTTCTCAACATGCTTTGTCCTAAGGTCAATACTTTGAAAGATTTGATCTAAATAAATTATAAATGTGTATCAAAATCTATTTGCTATTAGAGCAAACACATTAGAAATATGTCCCACTATTGCTTTGAATGTAACAAAGATGAATTCCATTCTATAGTTCAAATTTCAAATGTAAGTGTGTACTTTTATATATGTCTATGTCTAAATGTCGAGGTCAATAATTCTATAAATTCCTAAGGTTGGTTTATTCTGTAGTGCTGATAAATATATCTTGGAATTAAGATGTACAGAAGATCAAAGATTAAATTGCAATTTTTTTCTAAAGTGACAATGAGCCTAATTCACTGTCAGTTAAAGCCAGGTGTTTCTCCCCCTAGTATTAAGTTCTTCAAAACAGTGGCTGCATAGGACACCATTCACAGAGGCTTAGCACTGGGGAGAAAATGATTACATTAAATCGAATGATATGAATAATTCATGACATCACATTTTGTAATCCTGGTGCTAAGCATAAAACCAGTGGTGTATTTTTTAGCAAAATGTTTTTGTATCATTCTAGATAGTGCATAATGCAAAACAATAACTGCATACATAATGCAAGAAGGATGGTGGTGAATAGGGTCCTTAATAGTGCTTGCAGCATCATCTGGGGTGTGATCACAATAAACATGTTTGGAGCCAATGCCCATGGGTGCCCAACGTTTGCTGGAATCTTCTGAGTCCAATAGAATGGCTGCCTTTTCATTTGTTTTTGAATATTACACCTGACCTTTAGCATGGATCTGAAAGTCAGTCCTTGTATATTGCTAACACAACAAATCCTTTTGTCCCCTCTTCTTTCAGTTTACTTGGAGGGCAATTCTATTGGGGGTTAACTGCTGATTTTTTAAATGGCATTTGATTTTCCAATACAGAGTTGGAAATACTAGGAAAATCCATAGAATTTGAACTTTTATTTTTCTATAAAGAACTTAAATGTTCTGGGGTAAAATGTCAGTTACTTAACAATTCATCTAAGTACTTATTAGGAATGTCATTTATATCTCTAAGACTAAATAAATTATGCCTTGTATTTGAATCTTCTCCTTATTTTCTAGAGAAAGGATCTTTCCTTTATAATTATCAAAGGAGGTCTAGGATGTCTCTGCAACCTTCATAAAACAGTTTCCAGGTCATGTACACTGTAGCAATACTTTAACACTAGTCTGATTATTCTGCTGCATTTCAGGCTGAAATAATCGTGTACCTGGACTATTTGTGGCTGCCTTTTCCAGCACCTTCCTGTGGACCGCTCCAGGGCACTCTCTAGAAGCCAGAATGGACTCCTGCTGATTCTCCCGCATATTTGTCTTGAATGAAAGAATGGCGTATGCCAGTGGATTTCAAAGCTTCTCACAAAACATCTCCACATCTGAAGTCTCAAGAGTTTATGTCAAGCATTTGTATTACTTACAACTAATTAAATATACCATTCCTGTTTTACAACATGAACACATCTGCTGATAATGTTGTAACTTGTATTATTATTATTTGTTTGAAACAATACATTAATAATTAATGACTGGTCAGTAATATAATACTAATATCTTGACCTATTTAGAATAGACATTAATTATCACATGTATAGAAAATAGTGTGATTTTAAATATTTTTTTCCCAAAAAATAATTTGGAAGCATGTTAAAGTGCCTTATTTCCATATTATTTGTTTACGTGATTTGGAGAATATTGTTTAGTTTTATTTTACAAGACTAAGCAGACTGTCAAAAAAGGTAGATTATGAATATTAAAGAAAAGGCAAGAGAGTTGGCATTTAGAAGTTAATTGTAGTGATTTGTTGAGGTTATGTAAGGGAAAATACCTGATGACCCCATTATTGGATTTGAATATAAAAATGCTGGATGCATGATATGTGGCAGCCTGAGATCTATTCTTCTTATCAGAGAGATATAAAGTTACCTAGATTTAACTGAAGGCAGATGTCAAAATCTGTAAAAGAACTGATATTCTTCAGAGGAGTGCAAATTCTATGTTAAAGACACAAAACAGATTCTTATTGCTTAATAATCTCCCACAGTTCAATAGTGACAGAAATTGGTTTCCTTTTTGCCCCCACCCCTACTGTCTTATTTCTACAATTCTCTCTACAGTTACCAGTTTTGGGATGACTGATTCTGGTGTTTACTATATGATCACTTGATCAATGGAGACCTGCCCATCCTGCTTCTGACTATTGTGATGTCATAGTAGAGCTGCTTTAGATGAATCTGAAGTACTCACTCCTTCCTCCAATTTCTTCTTATCTGGTTTAAGAAAACAGTAACTTATTTTTGGCAGAGTCTATCAGAAATGAGAGGAATTGTCTGTAGTATAATTTTAGTTTAAGTACAGAGAATAATAAAAAATATTGCTAAAATAAAATCTGATTTATCTAAGTATCAACTCTATTTAACTTTTTTGTTAATAACGTAGCTATTTTATGCTGCATAAAGCAGAATACAGGTTCCAGTGCTTGTTTGGCCACTTAGAACCTCATCTTCTTTATCTATAAAATGGAAATACAAAAACTGTGTTGGGTTTAATAGGGAAAATAAAATAATGTACAGGAGAATATCATGTAATAATGTTTTATAGAAAAAATAATTATTTTATCTGTTAGAAGATTTTTTCTTGTCAGTTAATGCATTACTAATGATTTACTTTTAAAAAATTAAATATGTTAAATAGTAAATAAGTCAAAGCCATGATGAGGTTCACCTATATTTTGAAACACTCTTTTAAGCATGCCAAATTAGTGACATGGGCTTTCATGTGTATCTTGCCTTCACACACTTAAATGCATAACCTTGAAATTAATAAAATTTGCTGAGTTGGCTATTTCCCTGCTTCCTCAGAACATATGTCAACTGAGCAACAGAGAATTCACTGTAGCAAAAAGAAAGATAGTTCAGTGAAAGCTTGTTTAATAATTAATCCGCTGAGTAAGTGTCTGAATGTTTGATAAATATTTAGTCACCATGTGTATCAGGCAGCATTGGTTGCATACCAAAGAATTTGCAAAGGTAAAAACTGCCAGTCATAGGCATCAAAGATTAGGAGGTTTCTTGATCACAAGCCAGAGATGTGCAGATTATTCCATATAACATAAATCCGGAACTATAAATCCATGACTAGCCACCCAGTGTTATTCTAGGAGAATGACAGGAGGCCACTACCTTGTCCTCCAAAGTTCTTCTATAGTGTATTTGGTATCACATTTTAATTAATAGCTGCTTGTCTGCCCATGTGTATAAAGAAAAATATTCTGGTGCATGCATGAAATAGAATGGTGAAATATGCACCTCATGTCCTCTTGAAATTCATACTATTGTACTGGGAAAGGAATGGGGGGGCAGTGATCCACTGATGTACCCTGAATGGAAACAGGACTTGCTTCAGCATCTAGAGACAAGGCATTAAAACTCATCTTTATAAACATTTATTACATCCCTAGGATGTTCAATGCACTGTGCAGCAGGAGAGGAGAAGCTAACATGTGTGGATCTTTTTAGTGCAGAAAATGTAAAAATTAATTATTGTATAGTGAAAATAAGAAGTTTTGCTATCTACAAGGTAATCACTTATAAATCGTGTTCTGACATGAATTCCTAGCAAAATCCTCACAAATTCCTACAAACCTCTCCAGAGAGCTCATGGTCTCCTTCTTGCAACAGCACACATGCCACCTCTCAGTCAGTTTCAGGTCCTGGGCTTTCACCTGGAAATGGGGGGTGTGGGTGTGTGTGGGGGGTGAATAGTTACAAATAGAAGGTGGGAGTGACTGCCCTTCTTGGCACCCCCTGCTGGCCAGAGTACCACTAATGATGGCTCCAGAGAGGCCTCATCTTCTCTCTTCCAGCCTATGTGAACCGTTGCCATGGCAGCCACAGCAGTAAAAAGGAAGGGAGCCCAGGGGCTGCAGCATGTGGAAAAAAGAGATGACCCCAAATGAGGCACTGGAATGGGGCCTTAAGGATTTCTCCCAAAACAAAAAAGATTGATCTTACAGGGAACTGTTCTACTTGAATTTACTTACAGGCACCATGTTCTGTTTTTTTAACTAGGGTTCTGTTCTCCATACCACTATACTTAAATTCTCTATTTCCCTATTATACTCCTCTTTCACACATGACTGATAAAGTGAAAATAGGTTAAATAAAGCTAAGAGACAGTAAAAGTGTATTTTACAATATTAGAAGCAGTTTATGGATCAGAAGACTTAGTATTTTTAAGATAGCAATGCTCTCCAAATTGACCTACAGATACAAGGCAATGGTTATCGGAATCCCAGCTGTCTTCCTTATAGAAATTGTCAGACCAATTCTAAAACTCATATGAAATTGCAAGGAACTCAAAATGGTGACACAATCTTGAAAAAAAAATTGTCTGAAAAAGTTGGAGAACTCATACTTTCTGATTTCAAGACTTAATTACAAAGCAATAGTAATCAAGACAACGTGGAACTGGCACAATGATAGACATATAGAGTGATGAAATAGAATTGTGAGTTCAGAAATAAACTGACATATTTGCACTCAACTGATTTTCAAGAAGGGTAGCAAGGCCATTCAATGGGCAAAAAACAGTGTTCTCAACAAATGGATAGACACCTGAAAATAAAAGACCATTACCTCACACCATATACAAAAGTTAATTCAAAATAAATATAAAACCTAAATGTAAGAGCTAAATCATAAAACTCTCGCAGAATAAAATATAATGGTTTATTTATAGTGGTTTATTTAGATTTGGCAATTTTTTTTTTGGATATGACACCGAAAGTGTGAACAACAAAATAAAAACAACAGATAAAGTGGACATCAATAAAATTGAAAAATGTTTGTACTTCAAAGGAAGCTAGAAATAAAGTGAAAAGAAAACCCACAGAATGGGTAAAATATTTTAAAATCATATATCTAATAAGAGACTTGTAATTATAATATACAAAGAAAACTTACAACTTACTAATAAAAAGACAAATAACCCAAATAATAACAGACAAAGGATCTGAATAGACATTTATTCAAAGAATATGTAAAAATGACCAATAAACACATGAAAAGACCCTTGACAGCATTAGTAAACAGAGAAATGCAAATGAAAGCCACAATGAGATATCATTTTACACCCAGTAGGTTGGGTAGAATAAAAAAGTCAGATAACAAGTGTTGTCAAGAATGCAGAGAAATCAGAACTCTTATATATGGCTATGAAAGTGTAAAATGGTACAGCCACTATAGAAAACACTCTGACAATTTCTTAAATGGTTAACATAAGATTACCATATGACTTATAAATTCCATTCCTAGATATATTCTCAAGAGAAATAAAAACATATGTCCACACAAAAACTTGTATGCAAATGTTTATGGCAGCATTATTCACAATAGCCAAAAGGCAGAAACAACCCAAATGTCCATCAACTAATGAACAAATAAACAAAGTGTAGGGTATTCACATAACGGAATATTATTCAACCATATAAAGAAATGAAGTAATGATGTGTGTTACCACATGGATGAACCTTGAAAACATTGTACCAAATGAAAGAAGTTAGACCCAAAAGGCCACATATTGTATGACTTCATTTATATGAAATATCCAGAATAGGCAAATTTATAGAGATAGAAAGTAGATTGGTGGTTACTTAGGACTTTATATCCCCCCAGCTTAGGAGGGGTTGGTGGGGATATAAAGGTGATAGCTCAAGGGTACAGGGTTCCCTTTTGAGATGATGACAATGTTCCTAAATTGGCTGTGGAAATGTTTGCATATGTCCATGAATATGCTAAAAAATCATTGAAATGTACACTTTAAATATGTGAATTGTATGGTATTTAAATTATATCTCAATAAAACCATTACAAGATAAAGTGATTTTTACCATATTAGAAGTGGTTTTCCATGGAGAGAGGGAAAACTTCCATCCAAACTGTGTCTTCATGTTTCCACAATCTAGTGGCAGCCCTTTTCTTTGGAGCTCCTTTATTTTTGAGCAGCTACCTCCCTTACTCCCCATCATAAGAACTGAAATCCTCATACTTTTTTGGTGCTTCCAGTACATAGAGCTACAATTGACCTTTGACATTTTGTCTAAAAACTCCTGGTTTCCTTCATTGGGAAGATCTGTGCTTTCCAAAAAAACATTCAGCTTGTTTAATAAACTAATCCAAACAGACAGGGTAAGGCTATAAACCCTTAGGATTCACCTCACAAGTACAGTACATTTTGAACATGGGTTCTAAAGATGGTGTGACTTAGAGCCTATAAGTTGTCTAACCAAATAACCATTATGAACTTATTCTCCTGTGCCTAATTCTAAAGTTGGAACAAAAGCTAAAAACACCATTTCTAAGTCTCTCTTGCAGCTAGGAATGACCATGTAGCACAGTTTACATTTGATACAAGCAGAAATAAACTGGAGTTTCAGGGTAGGTTTTTCTTTCTTAACATAGCTGGACACTCATTTTTCTTTTATCTTGCCTTGGATGCAGATGTAAGGGATGATGCTGCAGCAGCCATCTTGTCACTGCTCATGAGAATTACAGAGATACTGGCTCTGACATATGTGAGCCTCTGAACCAATGTCAATGGCCACCTGTCTTTAGACTTCTTGGTAGGAAAAAGCTAATTTACTTAAGCTCCTCTTAATAGGTATTCTGTAACTGGTGATAGTAATTTCTGCCGAAGCATCATCATTTTATATTTGATGTCTTTTAAAACAGCAGTGGGAATTTCAGGCTTTATATTGGAAGAAAATTAGAATAGACAGATAAGTAGGAAAATGTTTTGGATTAAATGGTGTCTTATTGTGCCCTTGAAATCACAGAATACTTACTGTATGTACTTCATGTTTGCCTAGGCAACCCCAGGATGATAGAAACCTTCCTGTAGTAATTTTTTATTTACTACAGGTTTATAAATATACTTTGTATCAGTGTAGGGGAGTAGAAAGAGGACTGAAACTAGGCTTAAAAGGGTGAATTGAAATCCTGACTTTTTAATAGCCTGTGTTACCTTTCCCCCACCATGTCTTTAGCTCCTAGAACAGTGCTTAATAAATAGTGGGTATATTATCAGTGTTTTCTAAGAATAATGAATATTATGTTTATAATAAACATATATATAACTCAACTTAGATTTAAAATAAAAGACATTTTATAAATACCAATCACAGAATCATAAACTCTCAGCTAAAATGGATAATTATGGATGAGAAATCAGGAATTTAAAAATGTACGATCCCTAAGATATAGTTTTTGCTCTTCTTGTCCAGAGAAAACATTGGTTAAAAAAAAAAAGAAACAGACTGACTTTGAGGAAGTCAGACAAAAACAGAGGGAAGAAAAGAGGACTGAAATATAGGAGCTTGGTGTAAAAAAAGTGAAACTCAGTCATAACTACATATTAGGATCACTTAGGAAGATTATTAAACATACAGATGCCAGCTCCACATGTACACACATTCTGGCTTAATTGGTCTGTGATGAGACCCAGACATTGATACGTTTTGAAACTTCTCTACATTATTCTAATATGCAACCAAGATTGGGTGCCACTAGTTTAGGGAGAAAAATTCCAGGCTTTGGAAAAAGATGAAGCTATGTTTGAATCTGTGCTTGAGCACTTACTGGTTTAGTCATCTTAGTCAGTTATACAGCCTTTCTTACATCAGTTTTTCACCTGTAAAATGGAGATGAGGCTGGGCATGGTGGCTCATGACTGTAATCCCAGCACTTTGGGAGGCTGAGGCAGGTGGATCACTTGATGCCAGGAGTTCAAGACCAGCATGGACAACACGGAGAAACCCCATCTCTACTAAAAATACAAAAATAAAAATAAAAATAAAAATAGCCAAGCACAGTGGCACACATCTGTAATCCCAGCTATTTGGGAGGCTGAGGCATGAGAATCTCTTGAACTTGGGAGGTGGAGGTTGCAGTGAGCAAAGATCATGCCACCGTACTGCAGCCTGGGCAACAGAGCCGGACTCTGTATCAAAAAATGATAAAATAAAATAAATGTAAAAAATGGAGATGATAGTAATATCTGTCTTGAGTATTACTGATACAATAGATTAAATGAGATGATGTGGAGCTGTTCATAATGCAGTGGGCATTTTTATATGTTAACTATTGTAGAATAGCATTTCAGTGTGTTCCCTGTTGAAGCTTTGTCGCAGGTCATAAGAAAACCTACAGTCACTGGGGTTAGTGAAAGAGGGAAATAAGCCAGTAATAGGCCTACACAATATCTCTCTGGCTTTTGGTGACACAATAGCATTATTAGTAGTAGAATCTTAATTTATCTGATCCTCCACTTTCAAATTTTCTTTTTCTCCTTTTTTCTTTGCTGGAAATGTAGAATTCTTTCAAAAAGCTAATAAAGAAAAAATAGAGGGATCATCTGAGGTCAGGTGCATGCCACCTTGAGTCATCCTTTTTAGAGGGTGTTCATTTTTATAGTTTTAAAAAATTAGCACGAATGTTTTAAAATTGTATTTTTTGCATGCTTCCAGGTTCTAGAAGTCCATTAAAATTTCCTTGCTAATAGCTCATATAGTGCCTGGCATGCAATCAACACTCAAGAAATATATTTTTAATTGAATTGAGTTTTAAGATGTTCGTTTTTTTTTTTTTTTTGGCTGACAGTTCTGTTTGCTTCACTATTCCTATTTGACAGTCTTCTATGGCTTGTAGATGAAAGCTTTACTAAGGAGTAAAAATTCTGGCGATTATTGTTCACATGAGCAATATTAGGTCCCTGCCACTTCACTTTTCAATCCTAATTTCCCCTTTTGGCCTCATTTAGTTAGTTCTTTAAAGTCTGCTTCATCCACCCATTTTTTCCCTTAGTTTGAAACCATCTGGCGTGCATTTCTTCTTCCCTACTTATATATTTGGGTATATACCCTCTTCAAACCTCAAAATATATCTGGATCATCATCTATTTTCTCTTCTTTCCTTTTCAGAAGAAGAGGTTCCCCATTTCCAGGTCTAAAGTCCTTCTGGGACACTCCTGACTTCCTCTCCTTATCCCTCTCTTCTGGGCTTTGCTGCATCAACTAATGCTTCTCACAGTAGAACATTTAATATGTCTTTTGACAGTGTTGTCCCTTATTTTTTTAAACTTGCATCATTTTTCTTTTATTTTACACACACACACACACAAACACACACACACACACACACACACACACACACACACACTCTCTCTCTCTCTCTCTCTCTCTTAATGCCACCAGAACTTCTTTCAGCTTTAATACCCATCTTAGGCTATATTCAATTTTTATCTTTCTTTGACATCCTATGGTCTTTGTTCTACTTTCATTTTTGTGACTCCTCCCATTTCCTTTTTTCCTTATTTTACTCCTTCCCTTGCCCATAGATGGACAAAAATCATAAGATTCAATTCTTATTTATACATTTTTCTCTTTTCACATTTTCTTGCAGAATTTATTCATTCTCGTGGTGTCAAATACCTTAGCACATCTACAGTTCAGTTCTTTTCATTCATTCATATCCATTCACCTATTTGCTCACTGAAAAACAGAACAATAACTACATGTATGACCATGAAAATAAAAATTAATGACTTCTCTCAAGATAATTTTTGGATCTTCAGTCTTACTACCTACTGGATTTTACTATCATCTCAAGCAATGTGTTGAAAGTCAAGCTAGTTCTCTTACCCCCAAAACACATTTCCACAATGCCTCATTATTCCATTTATGACTTTTCCTTGTTTATTTAGACTCTTCATTTCTCCTCACAAACTGTGTTCAATTTATTTCTTTTTCATTATGCTCATTTCTTTTTTCCTGTCACTGTGAACAATGTGGTATAAACCTCCTGCCTGTAGTAGTGTAATAGTCTCTAACTAATTTCTTAGCCAAAGGCTTTCCTCATTTTAGGCTCTGGCACATGACTTCCAAGTTGCTTTTCCTCAAAGTGTAATCTACATCTCCCAATAAAAATATTGTTAATGACTTTCTATTAACAATGGAATAATGGAATAATATTCAAACTCCTTAATCTATTGATCAATACACCTTGTCTATTTAACGGTTGGGTACCCATGCACTGTCCTTGGAAGAGAAGATAAGCCCCTTGCCAGCAGGGAACACATGTGTGCCATATATGCTATAGGTGGACTATCCAAGGAATTCTTCCTATCAGCAAGACGTAAATAAACATTTGTGGATACTGGCTATTTCTTGTTTTTAAAATCCAAGTAGCATAAAAACTAATATAAATTATAAGTATTGCCAAATAGCTTCTTTAAATGACTATTTTTCAGAGCGAGTAATAATGAGTGTTTTGCTGATACACTGATACAGTAAGAGAGACAGAGAGAGAGAAACTATATTCTTTCTTTATATGTGTAAATAGAAAAACTAAGGTGCCTGAATTTTTGTGTTACTCAAGCATAAGCATTACAGTATTTTAATGAAATGACACATAGGGCCTGTGAAAAATAAACACATTAAAATGCTTTGATCTCTTCTTGTATGGTAATCATATTTTATCTACTATGGGAGAAGCTCTTTTATTGTCTTAATTTTTGCAGCCCAGTTCTGCCCCGAATCATAGTGCTTATATAGACATGGGAATTGACAGTTAAAAGGCACACATTTGCCTATGTTAAATGTACAAGGAAGAAAATCAGCAAAGAAGGGGATTAGAAGGAATCAAGTAGGTTGAGATTTTTTGTTGTTGTTGTTTGTGGCTGCTGCTAAGCTGAGTCTTCTCTTCTTTCTCTTCTTGTACTTTTCTCCTCAGAACGCTCTCCTTCAGTTGGTGCAGAATCCATTTTCTTTTATCTGACTCTACTCTGTAACCATTAGGCTATTTCCTAACAGGGGAGAAAGCCATCTATATCTTTTCCCGATTTCCAGTAATTAAACTGGAAAAAGACCCATTGCCCAAGGGTCCCTGAATAACAAACCTCAGAGACAACGTTATCTTCTCACTTCACCCTTGACACTCAAGGAGGGGAAGCCAGGCCTGGCCAGCACTGGTCTGCAGAAATGACCCATGGGGTTAGTACAATGCCCAAGGCCTGCCGTGTGGGTCTGTGAGCCGCCTGTGCCACTGACCAGCCTTCTCAAAGGAATCCGTTCGCTGCTGAAGGAAATCACAACTCACTGATGTCTTTTCACCGTTCCTATAAGAATCAAAAAGCAAGAATTTAGACGTTCGCTAGTTGACTAGACATTTTCCTCAGTGGCAAAGTGGTGCAAATAAATATGAATCCTAAAACATTTCAGTTTGATGGATAGTCATGGTACAGCTACTGGATTTTTGTCACTAGGAGCTGCTTTTACTGGTTCTCTCCTCTGGGATTTTAACATCCAACCGTGAATGATAAGTCATCTTTCCCCCACCACCCAAAAAGAGAATCTGAGCACTTAATGCTCACTGGGTGGGGGCAGAATATAATTAATTCATAGTTTTGCCATGCAGGGACCTACCTTGACTCTATCTCTAGGAAATAAATGAAATCCCAGGTGGTAATATGCCTGCTGCTTGAACGCTTTACTTTCTCTGCTTTCTTTGCCTAATCACCCTTGTGACCCTAACATATGACCCCCATATAAGCCCCCGAAGATTCACTAACGTAACAGTGATCTTTAGGTATTCTCTAAAAGCACACGCCAGGTTCCACTTGCTTTCAGAATCTTTTATTGTCACTTTTAGGGCTTATTTATCAAGTGTATGAAATTTTGGCCCTAGTAGCATTATTCTCCTCATACAGTTCTTTTACTCGTCTAGAAATATTAGTGTATTTTCTGCTTACTTATATATTTTGTTAGAGTTTATCAACCTATGTATATATCTGCCTAGTTGTAAATGTAGGAATAGGCTTTAGAGATTTTTAAAAAAGGTTGGTGAATTGGGTTGAAAAACTAATTGATAATTATGGGAGTGAAAGCATAAACAAGGTGAAAAATACAATGTTTATTGTTGAAGTTTAGTTTAATTTTTATGGTTAAGTAAAAAAAGTAGATGTAGTTGAATTATTTTGAATAACCAATGTCTGAATATGGGGAGGAGACTAATTTTAATGTGAAATAAATATAATTAATTTCCAGGCTGTACACATATATGCAATAATATATGCATGTACTGATGAATGGGTTTTTAAAAGTATCTAACTCAATTTACTCTTAATCTACTTTAAATTTCCTATTTAGTAGTAAATCTACTTTTCTCTAATGCTAACAGCTACATAAGAGCTGTGAACAAAAGGCTTTGATCCGTTCTCTGTTTTTTTTTTTTTAAAGAGTTTGAACTTAAACATGCAAATGTCTGTATCTTTTGTTGCTTATACAATTTGATTTATTCCTAATTGGTGGGGAGTTGCTATGGATGTTGGTGGTTTGGGCTGTAATATGAAAAAAATGGTTACCTAACATGTGCTGTTGTTTTTTAATGTGGGCATACATTTAAAATTCTGTGGCTTTCCCTCTCCTCCCCCAACCTCGAAAAGCAAAATGCATTTAGCTTTGAGCTAAAGAAAGCTGCGGCTGGAGCAAGCATCTCCCAGCTCACACAGGCATTAACATATACGGTCATTGTCTCTGCTGCTTCCCACTGCAGCTTTATATAATAAAACAAGCCGCGTCAAATAGGCTAGGCTGTAATATTAGGTAAAATCTAATTTCAGTTTGGTTATCACATAGCGTTCATTTCCCTAAGGGAGGAGAAAAAATTAAATTTGTAAGCTTAAGATTCCAGCTGAAGTAGTAAGTATGAAAGGCTTTCCTCTGCCTTTTATTATTCACTTTATGAATTAGCCTTAGTTTACTTGTTTCGATCGGTGTCGACATATTTCTGAATACTATTAGCATAGCAATCAGGGCTGTTCTCAGGTTATTGAATAGTGTGTTGACTTCCGAAATAAATAGATATGCAGTGTGAAGGGCGAGCTGTCACTTTAGGAGAGCTTTCCTGATCTAAATTAAAAGGCACTTCTAATTGAAAACTATAATAGCAGGAGGGTTAGAGAGACAATGAAACTGCTTGGTCCCTTTCAATTTTCACGGGATTCTGTTAGTGAATGTAGAAGAAAAAGTAAAATGAAAATATTAAATTACAAATTGCAATTTAAGCAGCAATATTAAATTATACTTAAATAGCCATATTGCTCTGAAGCAATTTTAGATGCTTGATTTAAAGACTCTCAGTGCATTTGAGTTCTCACTATTATATTCTGATTTATCTGTTTTATCAGTTAACATATAATTCTATGTTTACACCAGCAAATGTGTCTTTATCTATGAAATAAGGAATCGGTCCTGAAAGACTTTTCATTTTGCACTTTGTGCTCACTAATTCAGTGTTGCATTAGTTTTTGTGTATCTTTTATCATACCTGAGGGTGTATATCAGGGATAGGGAACCTCAAAGTCGGGGCAATTTTATAAAATCTGAGGCAATCATTCATGAGTTGTCTAAGTGAAAGAGTTTCAGAAATTAATAACAGCAAATCAATTATAAATTTAAGTAATAGGTAAAATTATTAGCTATTTCAGTTTCATGACGAGCTTACCAACTGTCTGAGTCTATATATTTTGGTTCTTTAAGGGTTAACAATTGAGGCCTGTCTATAGCTCATTTCTATAGTAACAGCAAGACTGAGACTTTTTATGGGCACCTAATAATTAGAAAGTGCTAGAAGGTATAACAATATAATGAATCAAAACTGATAGACTTGTGGGTTTCCATAGAAACATGTATAATTATGATAATCGGTCCCTGGCGTACCCTCAGAATCGTATACATTCAGTTAAATGCAATAAACATTAGGCACTATTTAGTGAGCTGTGATGCAGATTAACAGTGTGAGATACAGGGAAGCTATGAATAAAATTGCTGTACAGTTTATCTCAAACTAATTTCCCAGATTGCTTTAATAGATGTAGTGTGTGGATGTGAAAAATTGGAAGTGTATTTTTGTTAGTGGTAAGGCTAACAAAGATAATATTTCATAAAGTGGAGGACTGATTGTTAATTTCAGTACAGATCAAAATGGGCCATGGCACATTATTCAGTGTGGAATCCCAGAGCCCTTGGAGTAAATGGCAGATTGGGCCTCCCTTTGCTGATTTATTTTAAAAGTAAATTATAAATCTTTTTATGGTTGTCCATTTTTCTTTAACCTTTTCTTGCCCCTCTTCTACCTCCCCATTTTAGGCATAATTTTCACAGACCTGTTATGGGGAAGGAATCACGTGCTTGTTCTCCCTGATTCTGGTCTGGGAAAAGGCAATGGTTCCTTCTGGCTCCTTTGCACATCTAGTATTTATTTTACCGTCAGCTCGTAGATTTCAGATGTACTGGACCTGAGCATCTGCAAAGGCCTAGGAAACAGCCAGAATTTCATTGTAAGGTGGGGCAAAAAATTGGGTGTCTGCATGTATATGTGTGTATGGGGGGAAGGAGATATTGTCGGGGAGGCAGTGTCAGTGTTACAGGATGTTAGATATTATTTTATTGGATTTTTCCTGTTTCCTTACTGAGGAGGTAACATATCAAGTTGGAAGATGTCAGTCTGTTCTCCGGGGGGCGGGTGGGGGCGGGAGGAAGATTAGGGGGCCAGGATAAGGTGATGTGGGGTTGGAGTTACATGAGATAAGAGATAGAGCAAGAGGAGGAGAAGCTTCTAAGCTTGTGTATGGAGTGTGTGTGTGTGTTTGTGTATGTGCGCGCGCACACGCACACTTATAGGTCTGAATTATCTATCAATACTACCCTCCTCTGCCAATGCCCATGATAACCTCTCAAGCACATTTCACAAGAGAAGCGTGAGTCTCCCCTGAAGCGGGTGGGATGAGAACTGAGACATGCACGTGTGAGATCTGAGAGCCCTTAGCGATCGACAGTGTCAAGCTTCAGGATGAAATTACACAAATGTGCTGCATTATCTCTTGTACCATCTTTAAAAAGTAAAATAAATAAAAGCTTTTGGGGGAGGAATGCTTTTCCTCACCAGCTTCAGAGCTGCTCTTAGGCCTGACAGTTGAGCTGGGCAGGCCTTTCCTTCGACTCCGCGCTGCCGCGATATTCGGATATTCGGCACAGGGGGCCTTTTAGAGTCACAAGGCGATGTACATCAAGCCTTTCTTCTCTCCTTCATGATTGTGTTACTTTCTAATACTATAATAGTGTTCTACAAAAGATTCTAGTTCCTGCCTGGCAGGAGTTGAAGTGCTGGGGTTGTGGGGGAGGGAGGTTGGCCATGTTCTCTCTACAAGCAGAACTTCTCACTCCCTGTTTCCCGTTTTCCAAAGACCCATAGCTAAGGGGAGCATGCTCATAGGTTTTCATTTTGAATGACAACACAAATCTATTAAGAATTTTTTTCGGGAAATGTTTTTCATTCCTCCCTGTTTCTCTGCCTCTGTCTCTCTTTCTCTTACCTATGGCAAAAAATTACATTAATAGGATGGTAAATAAAAACATGATAGACAGCATTTCTTCTTTTAAGCTTATTTCACATGGTTTATCTAATATTTTGATCAAACTTCAGCGTTCTTTTTCCCTCATAATTCATTCCAGTGACATTTGGCATATAGCATTTACCCCAGCATTTATGATATTATTCCACAATGTCTAAACATTTTTATAGCTTGTTTTATATACACATATGTGACTATGTTAATGAATTATTCAACAAATAGACGGCAAGGATCCACTTAACAAGCGCATACACATATTTGCACATAACACACCTATACATTTATAACATTATATTTGCAGGTATGTACATGCATGCATGACAACTCAATTTCAGGTTATTGTATTTCACAAGACTCCTGCAGTACTTGTTATGGTAAATTATGAATATATGTAATTAGGCAATATATGGTTGTAGTATTTTATCTCCACAAAGAGCACTAATTTCTCTGGACAAAAATGAGGAATGATGCTTTTCTGCCATCTCAAGACATGCTCATGCATATATATTGGTTGAATAAGAAGCTTATTACTAAATGTTTCACAAATATTGATTAAATGTTGATTATGTTCAGGGCACTATTAATTTTGTATGGAGCTGTAAACGCATATATCAGGATAACTATTCTTGTACGTATTATTTACAAATAGTTGGGTGTGTTGTTGTCGACTATTTTAGTAAGAAATGCTTGAAACAGCTTTAAATGAAACAAATTTATAAGCCATTTATTCTTTATTTCAACAAATATCTCTTGAGCGCTCACAAAGTGATAGGCATATTTTTCAGTGGTGAAGATTCGGCATTGAACAAAGTTCCTGACCTCTTGTAGCTAGTGTTCTAATGGCAGAAAGTAGAGAACAAACAAGTAAATATGTATCAAGTGATGATAAACGGGTGAAGTAAGGGAAAAACATGGATAAACAAAGGGAATGCTTTGAACTTGATAATGCAGAAAATTAAGAAATGCCCAAGTCTTAAAGTGTGTTTTAAAAAAGGAAAGAAAAAAGCTAACATATGTTGAATATCTAGCAGATACCTGATGTTGTGCTATGCTTTTCCCCATGCTTAGTGTATCATTTACTACTTATATCTGCCCTGAAAGGTGGACAGGCATTACCATTTTTATTTCACAAGGAAAGAAGCTGAAATTCAGAGCTGGAAGCCCAAGCAAGACCACACAGTTGCTATGCTTGGATTTAAACCCGGCTCTGCTAGTTCTAAAGCCCATGGCTCTTAGCAGCATTGTGCCTCTATATATTAGGAACAAAGAATTATAAGCATCGTCAGTACTGCACAGAAATATAACCAGCTTTTTTTTTTTCCTTCTACAGCTCAAGAATCCTGTTTCTCTGACAGAGGAAAGGAACAACAACTTGACTGGACACATCCTAACCCAACCATACGCTGTGTTACTTCCTCCACTGCGCCACACACAGCTATTATTCTAAGCTTTCTTATTCAAACCCTTAAGGATTTGTAAGGTAGAAACTCTTCCACATGGCTGAATCTCTGCTGCTTATTTTTAGTTGAGTACTGTTGCTGTGAGGATTCTTCTATACTTTCTCTTTCACTGAATCTTTTGCCTTTAAAATGAAATTGTTTCTGTCCTATAAAACCTTCAAAGACTTTAGAATGTTGTCCTTTGAAGATTCTAGTTCAATTATTTTGACTGAATTTTTAAATGATTCTGACGGAAGAAAAGGAGTTTGATTTGGTTGAATGGTCGGTATTAGAAATATTGTCCAGTAGGATTCCTACAGGGAAGACCCCAGACTTTGTCTGTTCTTCAGGTATTTGGAAAGAAGAGGCGATAGTCTTATGCAGCATTATAGATAGAGCAGTATTTTTCTTTCAAATGGGAAGATATATGTGAATTTAAAATGGAAAAAGCAATTATACTATATACATTCTGCACATACCTATATTTGCACACAGTAATCCTCATCACTGGGGCTTAAATCAATACTGATGACCATTTGATCATATTGTTCAATTTAACTAGTATTTTTTTGTTTACTTGATTAAAAATTATTCATTGGCTTAATCACGAAGTGCAATAAGAGGTAGAAATTGTGTACTACACATTTACGGGAACACAAGCACATTCGCTTCCTTGGGGTCTTTATCTAATGAACACTAATGACCAGTTTGATGATACAGTTAAAATTAACTAATATTTTGATAGATTTGATTAAATAAATTGTTTAGCTTTGTGTCCTGATCTCCCAGATGCTTTCGAAAAGAGTAAACCTCTCTATAAGAGTAAGCCTCTCTCTCTGTTTTCCTCTCAGAAAAACATTCTTAACATGCTTTCTCATTTAAGTTTCTCATTTTAGTTTTAATTCCTTTCTAAATGAGGAAGCAAAAGAAATAGTAAGGGCATTTTGCTTTTGATTTCCTCTATTGTTTTATGAAAGCCCACTTGTCTTGTGTCTATTTATTTTTTCCATTTACAGAGCTTGGAAAGAGAAAGTGACTTCAGACAGTTGCTGTGAGTAGTAATTAATTCCAGTGATCAGTGTGAGCTTGCGTATGGGCATTTATGAAATGATGTTAGATTATGAAATGCCAAGTGCCCCTCCTATTCTCGTTGTGAACTTAGTGAGTGCTATTGTACAGGAGAAAGGGGCTAATACAGACCTTTCTTTCTGGGCCAAGGATGGCTGCTCTGCACCAAAGTTGCTATTTTTTTAGTTGTTGTTTAGCAAGTCCTACTGTTAAAAACTCAGTCAATGGCAGCCAGGCAGGTGTAGCATTGTTGGCATTGAGTTAGATCCAAGCACCAGTTGAATCTCTTGGTTCTCTGATTGAAGACTAGATACGCCTATCACATACTGCTCCCAATCACATACACACAACCCTCAATGTACAACAACCTATTATTAAAAAAGTGTTAGAAAATGATCATTTACATAACTCAAATATCCTACAATATATTGGCTAAATGATTGTATAGCTATTCAGTAGAATGTTATTTAGCCATTAACAGGCATGTTATAGGAACAGAATTGATGACTTGGTCAAATATACATTACATATTGTTAAATTAAGAGTAGGTTAAGGCTGGGTACAGTGGCTCACGCCTGTAATCCCAGCACTTTGGGAGACTGAGGCAGGTGGATCACGAGGTCAGGAAATTGAGGCCATCCTGGCCAACATGGTGAAATCCCGTCTCTACTAAAAATACAAAAATTAGCCAGGCATGGTGGCACATGCCTGTAATCCCAGCTACTCGGGAGGCTGAGGCAGGAGATTCGCTTGAACCAGGGAGTCAGAGGTTGCAGTGAGCTGAGATTGCACCACTGCACTCCAGCCTGGTGACAGAGCTAGACTCCATCTCAAAAAAAAAAAAAAAAAAAAAAAAAAAAAAAAAAAAGTCTGGACCAAAATACCCAAATATATGGATAGTAGAATTATTAGTAATTTTTCTTTTTAAAAGCTTTTCTCACATTTTCTAGTTTTCCTACAATAACTACCTACCCATTCTGTAATAAAATTGAGTTTTAAAAACAATCAAAATGTTTTCTAAGTTTTTATATTAAGTGTGCACGCACATATACATACATGTGTAAGAAAAAAAGGGGAAATGCCAACAAAGTCATCTCTGGACTGTGAGATTATTATTGATTTCTTTTTGCTTCATCCTTTTCTGTAAGGTCTTAATTTTCTCCAATGTGAAAATATGACTTTTGTAATTAGAAAAAAAAATGCTTACAAAAGTAGAAAGAAAATACTATATATTCTAATAGTCAGTGTAAACAGTTTGTTCCAATAAGATCAGGATATGATGACTGGCCTAAAATATCCTAATAGAAGAGCCTATGATACTCATGCATTAAAACATGCATTACAATAAGACAACTCTGTACAGTGTCCTCATCCTTTTAGCAGTTGTGTTTGTATAAATACATATTATTCCTCATTAAAAAAACAGTGGCATAGTAACTTCATTTTCTTTAACACTGTCAGTACTCTCTTTTTCCCTACTGTGGGAGGCTCTGGCTCTTTTTTTTTTTTTTTTTTTTTTTTTTGCATGTGCCTTTATTTCTCTTTCCCCTTTGTTATTACCATTGGTCACTTGGACATGGCAGGAGTTTGTTTCTAAGCATAGCTGCTGATATGAGATACAGTTACTAATTTGAAGCACTACCTTATCCAAACTGAAAACTCTAGTTTCTCTTTTGTGTCATTGAAAGGTTATATGAAAATCACTCCCCCTCAACACAAAAAAAGTGAAAATTTAAAGTTAGCAGACAGTGCCAATGGAAAAATGGAGAAAGAAAAATGGGCCCAATTTTAAAGAGTTTGAGCAAGCCAAAGAATAATGATTCATTGACTAATCCTTGTATTCTGAATGCGGTAAGATCATTAGTCATTTTTTGCTTTCTTATGAGTTGGGACATACTCTTTGTGTAATTTTTTTAATGTGGTCTCAAAATAATTGTTTTTTTAAAAAATCAGGTAATGAATTAGTTTTTGAACCAGCAATTGTTTTGGTATTTGGACCCCTTTTCTCAATCACTGAAAAAAACAAACAAACAACAACAACAACAAAAAGAATAGAGCACTTGAGAGAAAAGAACTGCCAAATTTGATAGTAGTTACAGAAAACAACTAAATGAGCACCCTTGTAGACTATTAGTGTAAACACACACAAAAAAATTTCTAAAATCTATGTGCATGTCTACCTTTCTAAAAAAACTTCATTTTTTCCGTTTACCCCTTGCAGGACACAAAAACTAGTATTTTTGCATTTCCCTTTTTTCACTGTAACTTCTGATTAAAGTCATTATATAGAAGAAAATGAGTCCAAAGAGGAAGTTAATGCCAAAAGCCATAGAAAAACCATCACTTCTCTCAGCTTTTCAACTTATTTTTGTGACTATAGTTCTTACAGTCAGACCAGAGCCCATGCTCACTTAACAGAATCAAGATAGCAAACTATACTATATTTACTTTCTTTGAAGTATGGTAATTATTACTATTGTCTTGTTCAATAATTAACAATTGGTGGCTGTAAGCTAACTTTCTGTATCCTCCTACTCTGTGACTGCAGAGGTGTGGAGAGTATGTTATTTGGTGGACATCTCATATTTTAACCCAAAGGCATTATTACCCTGAGGAGGGGTATCCAATAGAGACATAATGAAACATAGACTTCTGTTTTACAAAGTTCTTTATGTATTTATTTAAAAATTTGTTTTGCATATTGACTAAATGTATAAACTGCTTGAAAAAATTTTTTTCTCTAAATTAGTTGTCCCAAATTAACATATTTGTACTTTCAATTACTTGTCCCAATTTGAACAATTGTTTTCTCCTTTCCATTCTTCAGATTTCTCTCAGTCTACAATCCCTTTTATCTGGGAAGTAAGGTCTAGTGTCACTTCTTTAATAAAGACAAGTAACACAAAGCTACTGCCACTACCGCTGCTACTGTTAATAACCATGACAACAATAATAATAATAATAATGATTATAATGTGCCAGGCATCAATCTAAGAGCTTAAACAAATACAGTTAGTGGCCAGGCATGGTTACTCACATCTGTAATCCTAGCACTTTGGTAGGCTGAGGTGGGAGGATTATGAGCCCAGGAGTTTAAGGCTGCAGTGAGCTATGCTACAGCCACTGCAACTAAGCTTGGGTGACAGAGTGAGACCCTGTCTCCAAAAATAAATAGATAGATAGATAGATAAATAGATAGATAGATAGATAGATAGATAGATACAGTCATTCAGTCCTCACATCTAGCCTATAATATAGGTCTTATTATTATTTCTCTCATGGATAACCTCTGCTAGGGCAGTGTGAAAGGGACATGTGGGGTCAGAACCCTTTTACAGAGTCCCTACTGGGGCACTGCCTAGTGGAGTTGTGAGAAGAGGGCCACCGTCCTCTAGACCCCAGAATTGTAGATCCACAGACAGCTTGCACTATGTACCTAGAAAAGCCACAGACACTCAAGCCAGCCCATGAAAACAGTGAGAGTGGGGCTGTACCTGCAAAGCCACGGGGGCAGAGCTGCATGGGAGCCCACCTTTTGCAGCATGACCTGGATGTGAGACATGGAGTCAAAGGAGATCATTTTAGAGCTTTAAGATTTAATGACTGCCCTACTGTGTTTTGGATTTGCACGAGGCCTGTAGACTCTTTGCGTTGGCTGATTTCTCCCATCTAAAACAGGAACATTTACCCAATGCTTGTACCCCCATTGTATACAGGAAGTAATGAACTTGCTTTTGATTTTACAGGCTCATAGGCGGAAGGGACTTGCCTTGTCTCAGATGAGACTTTGGACTGTGAACTTTTGAGTTAATGCTGAAATGAGTTAAAACTTTGGGGGACTGTTGAGAAGGCATGATTGGTTTTGTAATGTGAGGACATGGGATTTGGGAGGGGCCAGGGGCAGAATGATATGGTTTGGCTGTGTCTCCACCCAAATCTCATCTTGAATTCCCAAGTGTTGTGGGAGAGACCGGCAAGAGGTAATTGAATCCTGCAGACGGGTCCCTCCCATGCTGTTCTTATGATAGTGAATAAGTCTCAAGAGATCTAATTGTTTTATAAATGAGAGTTCCCATGCACATGCTCTCTTGCCTGCTGCCATGTAGGAAGTCCCTTTGCTCTTCCTTCATCTTCCACCATGATTGCGAGGCCTCCCCCACCATGTGGAATTGTGAGTCCATTAAACCTCTTTCCTTTATAAATTACCCAGTCTCAAGTATGTCTTTATTAGCAGCATGAGACCAGACTAATACACACTCCCAAGCTTGGCCATCGTTTTCTAAGCTCCCACAATTGTACAGAGTGGCTGGGTGAGTAGAAGCTTCCAGAACCTGGCATTTACGGTAACAAAAAACATACAAAAACTCTCTTCAAAAAACACTTAATTTAGACTTGTAGAGAAAGCAGGACGTTAATCTAAATTATTTCGTTTCTAAGGTAGTTTTTATTTTAGGAGCATTATTGCTCTTCCTTGACATTGGGCCTTCAGTGGAACATCTATATCCTCCTTAATGGATTTCCTTATGTCTGAAAGCTCCTGAGTATCTTATGTAAATTGTTCATGGCATTCTAAAAAACCAAATTTATGAACCTTCTTATTCCATTGTTCTCTTAATACTAGAGGTAGTTATTTGGCCCTTGCATTTACATAATTAGGAAAAAAATCATTTAAAGGAAACTCCCTCATAAGCCTATTCCTAGTGATCAGAGATCTCCATTTCTAAATCCAATTACCTAGAATCTCAACTATCTATCTTAAATGGAGTAGAATTGTTTGGTTGAGACATCGTGCCACAAGCCCCTGTGATAAAGTATGAAGTAGTTTGAAGAGCAATAAACAATAGATACCCTCATAAAGACAAGTGAAATAACATGTATATTACACTTGATCATTTGCAGGACTTTGCTTTAGGTAATTGACATAGGTAGCAGGAGCTGAAGTTTCATGTGTGCATGCACATTTGCACATGTATGAGTATTTTGCTATAGCAAAAGAAGTCCCCCAAGTAGGTCACATTTTGATTGATATCATAAGAAGGACAGATATAAATTCCCTGGACATAAGTATAGCCACCCTTCAATAGATGTGCTGGCAGTTCCTCCATCTAAGGGTGGATGAAAATAAGACTTTTTGCATTAGGGGTTTTAAAAAATGCCAGCAAATCTGAAGTGTGTTTGATAAAGGAAAATAGGGCTCTGGATCCACGAGATGGCATGTGCCTGAGCTAGACTTGACTTTACCCTCTGAGGCTACCTTCTTGCCCCAAAGGGGGCTGAGCAAAACAAAGAGAAAGATGGGTGTCAGCCTCACACCATGTTCTAGGCTCACTTCTAGAGGCCAGTTGTCAAGCTGCCACCAGTTAGTAGTAATGCCCCAAATGTCCTCTTGTTTAGCAACAAGTTAGTGGCAGAGATTTGAACATAGGCCTTTCTGATCTTAAAGCTCATATTCAGTAATTCTGTAATAAAGATATAGCAAGTAGGGTTTAATTTGAGGCTTAATTCTGATCAGTTGATCACAACTGCATTCAATACTGTGGTAAGGATTATAAAGCGTCGCTCTCAGGGACCACCTACAGGATAACCTACAGTGTTTGCTTCAGGTTGGGGAGGAGAGACATGAAGCAGTGGGCTGGGCTTCCCATGCTTCTGACTTACAAACCAATTAACCAGATGTTAATTGTTATATTTTATGTTAGCTATGTATAAAAAAATTTAAACTTCATTTAGAGCAAAGCTAGCTTTTAACAGTTTCTGTAGAAAATGTACTTCTTCTAGATAATTTTGAAAAATAATAACCTAGCTTGATACATATACCTATATTGCACCTGAGGCTTTACTGCTTTTTCTTCTGTCAAGGTTTTTCTTCAGAGGAAATTTACTAAAGAAAGAAAAGAATGTCCCTGATAGATATTTGTATGTTCTGGATAATACTTAGTAATAGGCTGTAAGAGGTATGGTAAGATGAATTCTGTTTAAGAAAACAAAAGCAATGGGAAGACAGTGAGATAACCCATTTCAATTGTGGGAATATTCTGAAACAACTCATATAAAACACAGCAGCTATATGGGGATGGGCAGCTGGATATGTGAATTCTCTTGCAAAAAGAAAAGAGATCATCTTGAACTGCAGAGCTGGGGGTGTGCACATGAAGCTGAATTGAAGAAGACAATGCAATGCAAGTTCTGAAAACAAGCAGTAGGCAGGAAATCACAGGGAAAAAAAGACCCTGTAAACAGAATGAAACATAATTCTTTTTTTCTGCCTTAGGAATTATAGAGCTCGAAATTAAAATCACTGGTGTTTTTCTCCCTTACTTTAAGTAGTGTTAAATAATGAGAAATTCTCAGTTGCAATACATCCTTAAGCTATTTAGACAGTTTATACGTAAACCTTTTATTGCTTAAATCTCTGTGCTAGATTTGTATAGATATTTGACAGAGGTTCTTTGTAGGTTACAATCAAAGCATTATATGTTTGAGTTTACAGTATTATTCTAAATATAATTCAAAACACAAGTAATGAGATAGTACTGAGAAGTGAAAGAAAGGAAAAACATGGAGATACGGGATGAGGGAGAATTGCAGCTCTCTACCTACCCAACTCTATTCACAAGGAAGAAAAGAAATGGGAAGAAGCAAGAAAGAAAGGAAAGGGGAAAAGATGGAGGGAGAGAGAGAGATTAAAAAAGGAAGGGAGGAAGGAAAGAGAGAAAAAATAATATAATAAATTGTTTTCTGTGACTGCTTCTACCAATAGTGTTAAAGCAGAATGTAGAGAGGTCACTGGCATTTGGCTTCTTATGTCAAAAAAGGTTAAGTGCTGTAACAAACATCCCCAGATTCTCAGTGGCGTAATGCAGTAAGGATTAATTGCATGCTCAAGTAACAGCCCATGTGGGTTGGGAAGCACTCTTGTGAGCAGGAGACTTAGAGACTTGGGCACTTTTCATCTCTTAGAGCTACATGTTTACTTACTATAAAAAGGAAACAGCACAGTGAGGATCACAAGCACATCATCCTGGAAGTGGCAAAATCCAGCTCCACCCATGTTCTTTTGGCCCAGTCCTGTGAACCCCTCCTAATCATCAACAGGCTGGACAGTAGAGTTTATGTTCAGGAAGTGGAAACAGATGTGAGCATCAGGCTAGTCTGTGGCACAGTGTGAACACTCTAGTTGAAGGACAGAGGAAGAGGAACTTTGCTTTCTGTAGAAGCTGAAGTTTCTTTAATTAAAACTTTTCAGAACTGAATTCTCATAATAGATGTCTATACTTAATGAGCTAAGATTAGCCACGGCCAAGAAGCTGTTTGGGTTTCTTCCTAGGCTCATTGCTGTTCAGCAGTGTATGACATTCCCCAGAGCATGTTGATGAGCTCCTTTAGGTCAACTTTTTTTCTTACAAATTCCTGGGAAGCCCTCACTGTTCTCTGAGGGCTAGAGAAGCAGGCAGAGTCCAGGTTCATGGGTCCATGTTAACACTTGGGGAAAAGCTGGTCTTCTTGTGGAGATGATATAAAATAGATTAAATAACTTATTTTCTGTTAAGTGCAGTTATTTCAGGTTATTCTGTATTCTATATATAACTGACTTTTTTTTAACTTTTATTTTAAGTTCAGGAGTACATGTGCAGGTTTGTTACACAGGTAGACGTGTGTCAAGGGGGCATGTTATGCAGATTATTTAATCACCCAGGAATTAAGCTTAGTACCCCTTAGTGATTTTTCCTGATTCTCTTCCTCCTCCCACCCTCCACCCTCTCATAGGCCCCAGTGTGTGTTGTTCCCCTTTATATGAAACTATTTTTTATGCTTAAATTTCATCATTAACTTTTTTTTTTATTTTGACATCCTACAAAAAAATTTCTATTCTTACACAGGTAGATATATTTGTTCTGGGAAAAATTTTGTTTTTTTTTTAAATAATGATACTTAATTCTAAATATTTTAATAATGGTAAAAAAATAAATTTGAACCTTTCATACATCATATCAAAAGTTACACTTTTATATTTATAATTATGCAGAAGAAAAAGAAAATGCAATTACTGGAGTAAATTTAGCTTTTGTATAAAAGAAATCTATGGTGGAACTACAATTATTATAATAGTGTAGTAAATATATGTATTGTAACATGTAGCTGTTTTTCAGTATGATTATTATGGTGTTGTTATTACTAGAACCAATTTACTATAGTTTTATTAGGCAAAATATTAGTTACTTTATTTTTCATGTAAGTATGGTTTGTTATGGTTTTATGACAAAACTAGAATGCTATTATAATGAATTTTATTATGTTGTACTTATAAGGGATAGACAGGGACTTTTAACTTATTTCCTAGCTCAGCTTTGCACTTATAATATGGCCTAGAGAGTGTTACTTAAATTTGTTTTCCACTGTAAAAACAGATATATTCATTTAAAAAATAATAATCTCATTAAAAATATAATATGAAGTCCAGCCCTAATTAATTGCATTTAGATTCACTTCATGGGCTTACTGAAGTGAAATATTAACCTTCTGCCATTGAGCGTATGTTGGATATGTTCTTTCGGTACAACTGATTTAAGTACTACTAACGAATAGATTTGCTCTCAACAATTAAATAATGAAAACTGGACCAAGTCTCAGAGGGTTCTTGTCCTCATTCCTCTTTTGCCACAAACTTTTTGCCTAGTCTGGTCTCTCCAAGCTTCAGTTTCTTCCCATCTCATGTCAGGGATCTGAATTAATCACCTGTTCATGCTGAGTTTATGCTTGTATGCATTCCAAACTAAGACAAAGTTCTTCTTGGTTTTATTTCTGTTACCTGCCACCCATTTCAAGGTACTGCTTTATTACTGGCTATATTCGAGGTCAAATAGCACAACTAAAAATAAAACCATTAAGTATGGTGTAATATATAAAAATCCTCTATTGTTTTAGTTATCCTGGACTTACCAATAACTACATTTCCTTCTGGGAAAGAGTTAGTCACCTTAGACATACATTCACTTTCATTTTGCACTTTAATAAATTGTTACTCTAGAGAAAAATAAATACAAGAGTAGATGACTATAAGGCTAAAAATACTCTAGTCTGCCCCCTCAGGAGTTTGGAATCATTAGGGAGAGAAAATCAAGATGAAAAGATTAAGATATAAATTATATTACTGAAAATTTTTATTGGGGGAAGTGGTTTGGATTCATGACCTAAAACTTCCTCTTCATTCCCAGCCCTAATCTCAGGCAGAGCTGTGAGGTGTCCCTGACTAGGCAGGCACTTCTCATATAGCAGGGAGATGAACAAGAATATTCTGAAGCCTGGCTGCTCCAAACGGGTTAGAAGGACTGTGTCAAGCATGCTTGAGTGCTTGTTTCAAAGACATCAATCAAATAAGTTACTAAAAAGAGTAATGGAGTGAGAATAGAGCAGCCACTGTCTCCCCATTATTTTGGAAGGTCTAAGAAAGGAATAATCAGCCTGAAACAAACTGTAGAAAGAGAAATGGCTTTAAGGTCAGACAACTGAGGTTTGAATTCTATCGTTGTCTCTATTAGCTGTGTGATTTTGGGCAAGGTACTTAATATCTCTTATTCTCTTTTACAAAATGAAAATAAAAATATTGACTTCCTCACATGCCAGAAATACAGCTTTGTATGCAAAAACCTTTTCTTTGTCCTCCTTGGCATCCAAGAATGCTATACTTCCAAGATCCTGTAATTGCATTCTGGCCAATGAAGTATCGGAAGTGAAGTTCACCATTTCCAAGCCTGGCTCATAAAACGTCCTCCACTTTTCTCCCCACTCTTAATTTCTTTGTGCTCCAGCAACATCCAAAAGATCTATTGAAGGAAAAAGAAGCCCCAAGGGATGGCAGAACTATTAGGTAGAAAGAACATGTGTTCCTGAATGCTTCAATGGAATTTTAGTTCTTTTATTCTCACTTTTTTGATATATGTTAAATAACAACGTGAGTGAGAAATAATTACTTATTACATTAAAGCCAGTGGGATTTTGGGATTGCTTCTTACAGATATTAATGTATCCTGACTAGTACACCAGGAGTATTCATGGAGATAAATTGGAAAAAAAATTCAGAAAATACTGGGCAGAATGATATTTGGCCCTCAGAAGGGCTCTTTGAGAGTTTCATCTCTTCTTTCTAACTTTCTGCTATCAGCTACTTTTTCAGATTAGCATCAATCATAATAAAAGGCCAAACATAACATAAATAGGGTCAGAAAAAGAAAGAGACTTTTATCATAATATTTTGGTTGTTTGCTTGATTAAATAATGATTATGTAGGCAATGACAAAAAAAGAAAAAGAAATAACAGTAACAGCAAGAACAAAGCACTCAGTATTGTTTCAACCAGGATTCTGTTAAGCAAAACGAATTGTTAGCTATAACTAGTTTTAATATAAAACTAGACAATCCTTTTTTTTTTCTTTTTTCTTTTTGAGACAGAGTCTCTCCCTGCTGCCAGGATGGAGTGCAGTGGCATAATCTTGGCTCACTGCAATCTCTGCCTTCTGGGTTCAAGCGATTCTCCTGCCTCAGCCTCCCGAGTAGCTGGGATTACAGGCACGTGCCACCACATCCAGCTACTTCCTTTTTTTTTTTTTTTTTTTTTTGTATTTTTAGTAGAGATGGGGTTTCACCAAGTTGGCCAGGATGGTCTCGATCTCTTGACCTCGTGATCCGCCCTCCTTGGCTTCCCAAAGTGCTGGGTTTGCAGGCATAAGCTACCGCACCTGGCTGGCAATCACGTTTTTTGAGGTAAAGATAAATTTAAATGCCATTATATGCAATTTATTCATCTTATTCCAATATATTCAGATTTTCTGAAATGCTTCTCATTTATGTTCTTTGAATAAGCCCATACATAAGGTAATAGTACATTTTACTCTGTAACAAAGTGCCTTAAGAGTTATCCAACTTTGTAGTGTGATTCACATGGATTTTTATTGAGTGGAATATGTACCCCAAAAGATATATTATTTCTCATGACCCAGAAGTTATTATTTTGTAGATTTCTATGGGAGTAAAAACAAGTGAGAAAACAATACAATAAAGGTGGATTAGAACTGGGCAGAAATGAGGAAATTGAAACAAATAAATAAGGTAAAAGATAAATTTAAGAGTATAATAAGTATAAGAGACCACAGTCCAATATTATTGTGGTTGATACATAAAACGTAATCAGAAAATAGTATTTAACACTCTTGTTTAAAATTAGAACCATTTCTTTTCCCTTTAACGATTTATGTACAAAATCTTAGCTTTGTACAGTAATAAACTAGAATATTCATTACCTACCTAAGAAAAAAACTTGATGTGCCTTGAAATCAGTGACTTCGTGTCTAGTGATTTTGATGAAAATATGTGTTGAAAGTCTTAGCACTAAAGATGATGATTTGGGGCTTGGTTGCTCAACCTAGTAAAGTGTCTACTTGAACAGGGCAACTGGAAATATAGTCTGGGTGCATATTTAAAAAATTTTTTTTGAGTGGGCATGCCGTAGACACTATACTTTGAGCTCCTTGAAAACAGGAAGAAAATTGTACTGTTTGCTGCTGTATCTCTAACAATTAATACATAGAGAAAATGCAACTTTTTAAAATAAAATATATAGCTAAAAGAATCTGTAAGACATATTTAAGAGAGTAGTATAATTCAATTTTAATTTTTTTTTTTTTTTGAGACGGTGTCATGCTGTCGCCCAGGCTGTAGTACAATGGTGCAAGGCTCACTGCAACCTCCGCCTCCCAGGTTCAAGCAATTCTCCTGCCTCAGCCCCCTGAGTAGCTGAGTTTACACAGGCATGCGCAACCACACCCGGCTAATTTTTGTATTTTTAGTAGAGACGGGGTTTCACCATGTTGGCCAGGGTGGTCTTGAACTCCTGACCTCAGGTGATCTGCCTGCCTTGGCCTCCCAAAGTGTTGGGATTACAAGTGTGAGCCAGTGCACCCAGCCTCAATTTTAATTTTTTAAAGTTAATAGCACATTTGTTCAAGGGACCAGTTTCTCTTCAGTGTAGATCGTGATCTGAAGAATTTGGGATGGATGAATGATAGCGAGAAGAATTGGGAAGTCTTCAAGAATTTAGATATCTGTGTTTAAGGTTTTAGCAAGGTAAAACAGTGGGAAAACACAAGAGGGTGCAAATTCAGTATGTCTTTGACCTACATTAAATTGAAGATGCCTGAGGGAGAAGGAAAAGTGGAGAACATTCTTCATATTTTTAATTTGTACAACAATGTGAGTGTGGTTAGTAATGCCAAAATGGTTAGTAACCAAAATCAGGGAATCTAAGAGGTGAAGCAATTAATTTGGAGAAGGAGGACAAAAATATTACTATCATCAGCCATGGTATATTCTGTATAGTTGGAGATGAATGGTAGCAGTTGGGAATATGAGTGAGGAAATTAGGAGAGAGATTAAGAAAAGGTGTTGATTTGGGAATCAACACTAGTCTTCATAGGACTACACCTCATGTGGCTCCTGAGCACTTGAAATAAAGCTAGTTCAAAGTAAGATGTGCTGTAAGGGTAATTTACACGCTGGATTTTGAAGGCTAATCTGAAAGAACACACAAGATGGCTCAATAATTTTTATATTGACTATACATTGAAATGAATATATTTTGTCTATCTTGAGCTAAATAAAATGTATTATTAATATGTTTCACTTTTTTCTTTTTCATATTTGTTTTTTAATGTGGTTACTAGAAAATTTCAAATTTTCTAGTAACCACCAGATACGTGGTTCACGTTATATTTTTATTGAAAAGTGCTGGGCTAATACATTGGCAGAAACAATAATGTATCCTTTTTCAATTCTATTGGATTTTTCCTTTTTTAGTTATTTCAAATATTCTAGATATTATGTTTAAAAACCTGAAAGTACATTTTAGTTAACTGAATAACCACAAAAACATGATACGCAATTCACTTTATAGAGTAACAATTGTGTGTTTTGTAACTTTGTAAGGGAGATATAAGTTCTGTGCTGCCCTGGATTTTCCAACAGTGAAAAGATAAGGCTCCATGCTGTAAATACAGCAAATGGAGGATGTGTGAGTGTGTGTGCATGTATACATGTGCTTGCATGTATGTGTTTGTGTGCACATAGACATGAAATCTGCTACCCTCTTCTCATACTTTCTATGTAAAATATTGATTTTTGATACCCCAAGTTTGCATATATTCTTTTTAAGAAAAATGAACCCAAGTTACTACAGCAAATTTTTCTTCTAGCTTTTAACCAATAGAATGAGGAAGTGATTGTTCAAAGTATATTACAGGGGAAAATTGATCATTTAAAAATGTAAGAGTTAAATTATATAGCATCTATAGTAAATGACAGAAGTGTAATTATTACTTAGTCTATTGGTTTAACTATCTCCTTTAATGTTAAATATATGATAAACTATTCCAATATTTTTTCTCTTTCTTACCAGAAAAGATGTAGATTGAATGTTACAGCATGGATAAAATTCATTTCATCTCATATAACTTCTTTACAATTTCACTCCAGGTGTCCTTGGCAAAAGCCATTGTTTCACTCTATTGCCAAAACTGCCTTATGTCAAATTATTTCTTGTTCTAATATGTTCTCACTAGCATATAGAATCTCATGGAAGAAAGATTGGAAAGCTACGTATAAGCTTCCTATAATATGATCTTTGGGACAGGAATCATTCTGATCTATTTTCTTTGTTTAAAAAGAAAAATAATTGTTCTTTTTATTCAACATGTAGATTTTCTGTATTGTTGACAAAATGAAGGGACAATTGTAAAATACACAACTAGCAAGAGATATCAAATGGTGACCCAACATTTTCAATAATAGGTTTTATTGTGATAGATTTAAACAAAACCCAACGCAAACCAAATTCATTAAAATTTTTGCCCTCTAGGATTTTAGTATTGAGCTGGTCATGTTAGCAAAGAATTCCCAAACCCGATCGCTAATGTGGCTGTCCCTTTAAATATTAGTTATGCATCTAAAATTAACATAATAGACTGTTGTAAAAAGAACAAATACTTGTTCATTTACTTTCAGTTTCAGTGAATTTGTTTTCCAGGGAGACATCATCTATTGATTTTTATTTTTTAAATTTAAATGAGAGAAATTGGCTATGAACAGATTTGTCATCGCATATCACCCTTTTTTGGCCTGTTTCCTAAATTACAGAAGTTGGAAAAGTGGAAGGAAAATACAGTGTTTATTTTTTGGGAAAAGAAGAAATAGTTATGGTTGTTCTATGACACAGACAAGTACCTACGGAATCCCATATTAAAAACACTAACAAGGAATAATTATAGATACATAATATTTAAATATTTATAGGGTATAACTCATATTTTGTAATATGAATAGAATGCGTAATGATCAAGTCAGAATATCTGGAATATCCATCACCTTGAGCATTTATCATTTCTATGTGTCAGGAACATTTCAATTTCTCTCTTGTAACTACTTTCTAAGTCTTTTGTTTTACCATATTCTCCTCTAGGTTTCAGTTACCCTCTTATCTATTCTGCACTTTTGAAACAGGGAGCATAATAGTAATGAAGAGATAGAGTATTATTTTTCTGGAGTCTTTTATATCCTTTAGTTTCTTAAATTTGTGTATATAAACTAAAGTGATAAGAGGTACTTCTACTCTCAGATGTTGAATCAGTGGAAGGATCAGCAGTATAGTTTCATGGCAATGCTGGGAACAGCTTTGGAAAATTAAACTTTCAGTCTTTTGATGCCTATGCCATCTGAGCTAATTGTGAGTAAGAAATACATTTCAAGATGTAATACACTTGTACTACTGATGTAACTTAGACAAAATATTCCTCTCGATCCCTAAAGAGAGGGAAAATTCCATTCAGATGAAATATAATCTTTTAGAAGGTTACTGTTAGAGAAAATGTTATACAAGATCCTGTGGATTTGTGTTTGCAAAAATAAAAACAAACAAATAACTTCACAGTGTTGTCAACTCAAATTTGCAACCATTCATTATCCTTTGATGCTTCTTGAGATGGTACCTATAGGTCAGATACATTTCCAGGGCTTAAGGAGTCCATGGTAGATGCTGCTTAGTTAGGATCTTCAGCTTGGCACTTCTTTACTCTCTATTGCATGTTTTGAGTACCTGTCAGCTAAAGTCTGACTCACAATTCTTCCCCTCTTTATTCCCAGTCTTAGAGTGTATTTCTCTCCCTTCTATATCATACATGGAGTAGCAACTAATACAACAGAAGTTACTTTGAGAAGACATGAGAGATGTCCTCTCAGGCAGGAATATATTTATTAGATAGATCATGTCAATGGTGCCATAATCTCAGTTGTGGTAATTGTTAGAATAAGAACTCTTACAAGTTTCAGATAAAGATGGTTTACCCATGATTGCACTGTAAGTAGATATATTTTCTAGTAGATAGGATGGTAAAGTCATGTTATTGCTACTGTGTATTTGTATGGTAAATAACAGATGTATCATAAACCTCTCAACACTTAACAGGTTTACAATAACATTCTTGATACTCATTCACCAAGTGCATTCTTCCGTTATTCCTATTTATCTGAGTACATGGTATTCAATTACTCATGTGAGAAACTTAGGAAAAATTGTTTTTACTTCTTTCAAGATCGAATTCGCCAGCAAATTTTCTTGTTTCAATCTGTGAAATATATTTTCAACATAACCACTACCTACTGGTTCTACTGCTACCAACATCCTTGTCCAAGATCTTTTTTTTTTTTAACTTGATTTCTTGATATACTGTTCAGCCTTTACATTGAAAACCAAAGGTCAGTATTCAAGAGTAAGATTAAGGCAGAAATAAACCTTCCTTTACAGGGACCTAAAGTCAGCTTTAAGTTATCTCAGACTCGGTTTATATTAAGATGATCTAAGATTGCGAAGGTCCTTAGCCACCTGCTAGAAATAAAGATAAGTCTGCTCTGGTGCACAGGAAAATAATTTCAGGTTTTAAATTGTTTCTACTGTTTTTCATAGATGATGATCAGCACCTAATCAAAAATGTTCAGGCAAATGAAGAAACAAAACAACTTGATAAAAATTATAAGAAAAAGGAACATAATAGAAAATGATTCACAGGAGATCCTGATAATGAGATTATCTGACAAAGATTTTAAACTAATTATGCCTAGTATGATCATGGAAATGAAAAAAGTTTGAGAATTTTACATAGAACTGAAAATGATGAGTAAGAAACAAATTAAAACTCTCAAACTGAAAATTTCCTTAATCAAAATTAATTCAGTAGTTGGGAATAAGAGCAGAAGAGATAGTTGAAAAGGGGACTGGAGAGCTAGAAGACAGAGCAGAAGAAAACAGTCACAAGGAAACAGAGACATACAAAAGGATGGAAAGATAAAAAAAAGACAAGAAAGCATAAAAGACAGGATATACAGTAAAAATACATGCAATTGAAGTCTAAAAATAGAGGAATGTTTTCGAAATAATAACTGGGGATTTTCTAAAGCTGAGGAAAGAAATGAAACACAAATTCAAGAAGCACTGTGAACCCTACTGATCTAAGCTGGATCAACGCAAGGAAAATCACAAGTAGGCACACATAGAAAAACTATTGAAAAAAATGTGAAGACAAATGTGATAAAAACATGCAGAGATGAAAAGACACATTAGTTTGAAAGGAGCCACAATCAGGAAACAGTCCATTTGCCAACATATAAAAAGGAAACTAAAATACAAAGAAATGCTGTCTTTAATGTGCTAGAAGATAATAATTGCCAGCATTAAATTCTATATGCAATGCATATGTCCCTAAAAAATAAAGGTGATATTAAAACCTTTTCAGATGAAGAAAACCTGGGCAAAATTGCCACAAAGACGCAATCAGAAGAGAACTCTTCAGGCACAAGGCAAATAATCTAAGATACAGAAAGAAATAAAAGCCAAAAATAAGAAGTATTCGAGCAATAAAAATAAATATAATGGCATAAAATAATCATAATGTCTTGTCAACTTTTCTAATAACAAAAAATTTGATTCACTGGAAATATACAATAATATTAAAATAGCATTCAACTAATAATGTGGACTCATATGTACAAAAAATGAACAGAACTACAGATGAAATAGGCATATTGGCAATTATAGAAAGAGGTTTTAATACCTTTCTCTCTCGAATAGATAGAATAATCTGAAAAATGTTAATATGACTATAGATTTAAATAACATAATTAACAAAGTTGACCTAAATGACATAAATAGAATATTGCATTAAAAAACTGAAGAACCCATATTTTTTCTAAATGTACATAAAGCTTTTACAAATATTAACCATATCCTGCGCTAAACAGTAAATCTTTACATATATCTAACTGTTTAAATTATACTTAATATGATCTCTGATCATGGTGAAATTTAAAAATAAATAAGATAACTAGAAAATCCCTATGTTTTGAAAATTTAAACACTTCTATATTGATAATTGGTTAAAAGAGAAAATTGAAAATTTTAAACAGATTTTGAATTATTTCATATAAAAACCAGTGAGAAGTAGCTAAAACCTTAAATTTATTAATTAGAAAGAGGAAAGGTTAAAAATCCATAATCTAAGCAGAACTAATGGGGAAACATTTAAGGTTTTTCCACCCGAGGTCAGGACCAAGGGAAGTATGACAGTTACCATCCATCTTTTCAACATTGTGGGTAAGTTTCAGAGAGTTTGAAAAGTGAGGAACAACACTATAGGGTAAAGATTAGAAGCAAAGAAAGAAAACTCTCATCATTTTTAAATGACCTGAATGTTTATGCAAAAAATATTAAAATTTACAAATAGATTATTGAGATTAATAGGTGACGTTACCAAGGTTTCAATTAACAACTAGAAAGTAACATTTAAAAACTTATACAATTTACAGGAGCATCAAAGTACACCAAAAATTTTTAGAATAAATTTAACAAAAATTTTGAAAGAGCTCTGCATAGATAGCTATAAAATATATTCGGAGAAAGTAAAAGAGACCTAAATAGATGAAGATGTATGTTTATAGACTAGAAGACTTAATGTTAAAAATAGGTAAATTCTCAAATAGGTCCATAAATTCTATAAAATTCTGATAAAATTGACAGCTGGTTTTATTTGTGTGTGTGTGTGTGTGTGTGTGTGTGCTCACGCATGCTCATGTATGTCAGTGTGTAAGTTGATAATTTAGTTCTAAAGTTTATATTGGAATGCAATGGCCAAGAATAGTAAAGACACATTTAGAAAAGAAAAGCAGGGTAAAAAAATGATACTCTACTAGACGTCAAGACTCACTATAAGAGCTACAGGATTTATGGCACTAACTGTAAAGAAAAGATTGACAAATTTGACTGTGTTAAATTAAGATCTTTTGTTCATCACAAGGCACCAATAAGAGTGAAAATAAATGTTCAGAGTGGGAGAAAATATTTGTAGTATATGTAACGAAAAAGGAAACCTTGTACCTTTTAATACATTTGAAGAATATATAAAGAAATCCTCTTTAATTCAATAATAAACAATTCAGATCACTCAATAGAAAAAAATTGGGCAAAGACTTGAGATGAGTAGGCACTTTAATGAAGAGAAGATAACCAAATGGCCAGCAAACATATGCAAAGTGGCCTGACTTGACAGATCATCAAGAAAATGCAAAAATTCACAATGAAATAACGTTATAAAACACCACATAACTAATATTAAGAAAGATAATACTAAATACTACAAAGTAAGGAGCAATAGGATCTCCTATATGCTGATGATGAGAATGCGGATGTAAATATAAATTGTATAATTACTTGAAAAATGGAAAATTATTTATGCATTTGAACATATGCTTAACTTATGACCCAGCAATTCCACTTGTAGGCATATAATCAGGAGAAGGGCATGCATATGTGCATAAAGCCATACTAAGTATATATAGCAGCACTACTCACAATTGGGAAAAGGAGAAATCAATCCCAAATGCCAAATACATTGTAATTTATCCATATTATATAGCAATGGAAATAAATGAACACTAGATATATGCAATAATGTGGATGAATCTTATGAACATTATTGTGAGTTACATAAATGGACACAAAAGATTACACACTCTATGATTTCACTTGCACAAAGTTTACAAAAGGCAATATTATCTGTGACATTAAAGATCAGGAGAGCAATTTCTGATGGTGATGAAGAACAGAATCATGACAGAGATGTGTGAGGAGGGATTCTGTGATGCTGGTGACATTCTGATGTTCTGTGTCTTAACCTTTGTTAAAGAGTTGTCTGCTTTGGGAGAATTCACTGAGGTATACACTGGGGATTTGCTCAGATTTCTATGTTATATTTCAATAGTTACAAAAGCAGCTTTGTTTGTACTGCTCCACTCTCCCAATGCACTACATTATCTCCCTCCTTAATGTCACTGCAATATGTTTGGAAAGAATAATCTAGACTTGATGTTTCTCTCTCTGTTTTAATCCCACTCATGGTCAGCCCATTACACTCTGGCTTCTGCCCTATAACTCTGAAAGTGCTGTCCCCAAAGTCACCAATGACCTCCTAATTGCCAATTGTCTATTTTCAGTCTTCATCCTACTTGACCTCTTCCTGCCACCTGCCACTGCTGACCATCCCTCATTTGTAATCTTCTCTTCTCTTGACCTCTTCCTCATACTTCTCCTTCCTTTTGGACTCTTTCAATTAAGTGTCCCCTCCTTCCTTGCTTGGTCCTCAAATACTTTTGTTTTCTGGTTACACTCGATTATACTGCTCTAAAATCAGAATTACAATCTGGCTGGAGACATGTTTACTTCAAAGAGTTTTTTAAGCAAATTGTGAATAATATGCCATTGAATGGAAATAATCAGATTTCACACAGAAATTCAGGTTTCTGGCATCAGGAAATTAAAAGGTTTAGCAATTCTGAATCCATCTTATTGAGGACCCAACAATCTTCCAGACCCAAATACTAGGAGCTTTTTCATCAACCCAGAAGCCACCCTTACTTCTACATTTTTATAGCCTGCTTGGATCTCCTAAAGCACTTACTTTCTCACCACTGTTATACATGTGTCTTGAGAGCAGAGCTTCCCAAACAGTGCATAAGAACCACCTAGGGAACTTGTCCACATGTTTCTGTCTCAGCCCCATGACAGCAATATGATGGAAATTGGGTAGGGTCCAGGAAAGGGCATTTAAAAAAATCCAAGGTGAATTTGAAGCAGGTTGTCCACAGAAGACATTTGTGATAGTTAATACTGAGTGTCAACTTGATTGGATTGAAGGATGCAAAGCATTGATCCTGGGTGTGTCTTCGAGGGTGTTGCCAAGGGAGATTAACATTTGAGTCAGTGGGCTGGGGACGGCCAACTCACCCTTAATCTGGTGGACACAATGTAATCAGCTGTAAGTGAATACAAAACCGGCAGAAAAACTTGAAAAGGCAAGATTGGCCTAGCCTCCCAGCCTACATCTCTCTCCTGTGCTGGATACTTCCGGCCCTCCAACATCGGACTCCAAGTTCTTCAGTTTTGAGACTTGGGATGGCTCTCCTTGCTCCTCAAACTTGCAGACAGCCTATTGTGGGACCCTGTGATCATGTAAATTAATGCTTATTAAACTCCTATATATATATGTATCTCCTACTAGATATATATATATATCTCCTATTAGATATATATATATCTCCTATTATATATATATATCTCCTGTTAGATATATATATATATCTCCTATTAGATATATATATATCTCCTATTAGATAGATATATATATGTGTGTATATATATGTGTATATATATGTATATATATGTGTGTGTGTATATATATATATATATATATATATATATATATATATATATCTCCTATTAGTTCTGTTCTTCTAGGGAACCCTGAATAATACAACCTTATTTTATGGAGTTTAACGCCTATGTTTTAAACTTCAACTGCAATTGTTGATCTCAAGTGTCTCAATGTCTTGTAGGAGATACAGATACATAAACAGGTAATTGTAATAAATATGTCCAATCACCACTCCCAGGCAGGCTGAGGCCTGGTGTTCTGATCTCTGTGAAAGTCTCAACTGGGGAGGGATATCAGCCTTTTGGATGTAGGGTCAAGGAACTGTCTTGTTGACAGAAAAAGATGTTCAATAGACAGAGAGAGTGGTACCAAGCCAAAGGGACAGAGACTGAAGAAACCAAGGACAGTGGGAAGTTTTGGAAGAGAAGTATGAGGACAGGGATGTGTGGTAGCTCTTTGAGGTACACGGAGGTAGCTGCCTTTGAAATGAAGCTTTTGGCATTAGCAAAGAGGGAGTAAGTAAAAGTGCTATCTCTGTGTGGATCATAATATGACACATGTTATAATAGAGTGATACATGATGAACATAAAATGAGGTTCAATTAGCTTCAGAGTCCGAACACAGTCTTACTTAATTCAGTGTACCACTTAGGTTGAAAACTGTAATTTGTTTGTGTCATCAATCTGTGTGACAATGTTGTCCAGCAGCTGTATAGGTATAGTGATGTATGGGTATAGTGACGTTTGCCTGAGGCCTAGCCCTGCAAACCTATTGGGATTCAACTCTAGGAATGGTCTGGATCAGTAGAGTGAAAAGAAAAGGGAGTAAGAAAAGTAAGAGTAATGATGAGTGATTCTAAAGATAGACCATGGTTTAATCGCTCAATAGTGGAGCAAGAAGACTCTGATCAAGTAGCAACGAAAAGGTCAAGGAACTGCTGGCCTTGAAGAATAGGTTGGTAGAGATGAGAGAAACTGAGGACTAGAAGAAGGGAGGTTATGGTAAAACAGGCAGCTTTGGAAGATTGAGACCTCAAAGGCCAGTCCAAAAGTATTTCAAATCTGTCCATGAGCATATGTTGTTGAACTTGTGTAGAGTTGAAAGTAGTTAGAATCAAGACGACTAAGAAACTATAAAAGCAAAGAACATGGCTGGGCGCAGTGGCTCATGCCTGTAATCCCAGCACTTTGGGAGGTCGAGGTGTGTGGATCATGAGCTCAGGAGATCGAGACCATCCTGGGTAACATGGTGAAAACCCGTCTCTACTAAAAATACAAAATAATTATCCGGGCATGGTGGTGGGCACCTGTAGTCCCAGCTACTCGGGAGGCTGAGGCAGGAGAATGGCATGAACCCGGGAGGCGGAGCTTGCAGTGAGCCGAGATCGCGCCACTGCACCACAGCCTGGGTGACAGAGTGAGACTCTCTCAAAAAAAAAAAAAAAAAAAAAGTATGGGAAATGAACATATTTTCATATATAATTGTCAGAAACAAGAAGTTTTTGGTCCTAATTTTTTTAATTGCTTATCTCTGCTTTTGAATTAATGCACTTATACCCATGAGGTCTTTATCAATGTAATGAAAATACTCTGCATTGTCAAATGTTTAACCCTTGAGAAGACCATACTGAGCAAAAAATAGTTCAATCTAAATAAGTAAACAACAGCAATAATAACAACATATTATATGGTGGCATTTCATAGATTTCAAGGCTTTTTTAGATACATCATATTGTTTGTTAAAAAAAAAACTCATGGGATACACTTGGAAGAAATTATCATTTCTTTTTAATAGACAAGTAATATCGAGAAGACTAGCCTAAGGTAACAAATTAAGAAGTGACAGAAACAGAACTAGAACTCACGCATGTCCATTTTATTTTAATATTGTAGATATCTTATAAACTGATGAAGTTATTGTGGAAGCACTAGTTGATACCTTTAATATTGTTACAGGGATTTTTGTTGTTGTTGTTTTCCAATTGTTATTTCAACTTAAAATCCATTTTCCTGTTAATGCTTGCTAGAAAATAAAGTCATTCAAAGTCATCAAATAATTGACTAAATTTGTTTAGTCATCAGAGGAAAAAAACCCAGAAAACCTAAGACTTTTATTTCTTAGTATTGCATAGCTTATGATTACGGGGTATGATTATTTAACAAAATTTATAGAAATCTTCATTCTTCACATCTTTTTGGATTTTTAGAAGAAATAACAGAAGGTACACATGGGGTGTGTGTGTGTGTGTGTGTGTGTGTGTGAATTCACATAGGTGTATGGAGCTCTAATTTTTATACAAAATGCAAATACTGAGAGCCACTTTTAAAATCATTTGCCTGTATTAAATGGTTCTACCTTTGTTTTTCTGTAGTTTAATACAAGAGGGCTCTTCATTGACTGTTCGTAGAAGGAAGCTTTTATGTAGAGTTGCACATCTCAAGAATAAACACAATGGCAGAAAAGTCACAATACCTGAGACCACTGTCTTTCCCTTTCTCTCAGTATACTTTCATGTAATTTCTTACCTTTATTTTCTATAAATATATTCCAGAGGAATAGAATATAGGGTGAAGGAGGCAAAATCTCTATTCTGAAAATGGAATTTCACTGCTGTGCTCAGTTCTTCTTGCCCTTGTACCTGTAGTTATATCCAAGTGATGTAATATTTTTATAGCTACTGTATTCAACTTTCTCACCTACATAATGGACCAAATAAGAAAATGTATATGGAAGCATTTTGTAGAACACAAAGCACTTTACAAATAATATGTTTGACGTGGAAGCAAGTATATGGACTTAGAGTCAGTTTTATCATTTCCTTGCTGTGTTACCCTTGGAAAATTACTCTCTCTGAATCTTAATTGCTCTTCTTCTGCAAAATGTAGATAACATATTATGTCAGACATTGCCCTAATTAACTTGAGTTCAAAAATCAGGCCGTGTATAGAATCTGTATTTCCATTTATAAATGACAAATTTTAACCTAGAGAACAAAATACTTTACACAGTGTCTGGACTTCGTTACAGTCTGGAACACATTTTCCTTCATATAAAATTTTGCCCGAATTCTATGACCGCTAGATTTTCTTTTTTGAGAGGAGTCTCGCTTTGTCACTCAGGCTGGAGTGCAGTGGCAGGATCATAGCTCACTTCAGCCTTGAACTACTGGGCTCAAGTGATCCTTCTGCTTCAGTCTCCTACGTAGCTGGGACTACAGATGTGAGCCATCATGCTTGGCTTAGATTTTTTAAAAATATGTACAACAATATGCAAATAATGTCCAATATCTGGCTGAATATGTACAAGGTATATAATGACATTCCTATCAGATTTCCCCCTTTATATGAGTTGCTGGGTTTTGCCTCTACTTACAAGTCAGGTGTTTTTTCAAAGGCAACATATACTTCTTGGAAAACATATAAATACCATGAAGAGTTAGATACAAGGAGGTTGAGAAGCCAGAGTGTATTCAAACTTTGAAGCAACATTTGACCTGCAGAAAACATATGACATTAAGTATGATCAGTTATGACTGAAATAGATAACTCATTTATGAACACTGGTTTGCATAGTTATTGAAAGGGCAGAAGAATCACTTTTTCTAGCTTACAAATAATTTTCATGTTCAATGGTAGTGACTTTACGTTTCTAAGTCTATCATAGTTGTGTCAGTTACTCCTTAATACATGAGGTCTCCTTCTTCCAACCCATTCTTCAGTTGCTGTCAGAATAATCTGTATCAAATGTATCTCCCTTTTTAAATCCTTCAATGGCTCTCCATTGCCCTCAGGATAAAATTCATATTTCATATCAGGGTTTCTGTCTTCCTCTCTACTTTCATCTTCTCTCGGGATTCTATAAATGTTCACTAGTCATAATAATATCCCAGGAACTTACCCACAGCGTTTTTCTTTTACCAATTCTCCTTCTCACCCTTCAAAATTCCTGAAAGTATTTCTCTGATCTTCTTCTGTTTTAGTTTCATTTCTTCACATTCTCATGATATCTTGTACTTATCTTGATCATGTAGTTTACCTTATTGCACCATATTTACTAGTTATTCCATTTCATAGAAAATCAATGTCATAACTGCAGGAAGCTTTTCTTTTTTTAGATCCTTGATGTGAGAAACAATATAGGAAGCACAGTAGGTGCTGGGTAAACATTTGCCAAACAAATGGAAAAACAAAAACAAAAACAAAAACAAAAAAAAACAGGCAGCACCAAACACAGAAATTGGGATAATTTCTTAGAAAAGACAAATACTTGACCAGATTAAATTTACCAACCCCTAGCTAGTTGTTTGGAGATTTAGATAGTGAACACCATATTTGTAGAGAGGACATGGAAAAATATCAGGAGAAAAATCAGCGAGAGTTCTCACACTGCCTCTATGTCCAAGGTTAGAGAGGGGCTATGAGTTAGTCAAGGTTACATTTTTGTAGGAGAAAAAGATAACTCTGTAGTGAAGTTGTCTGCCAGTATTTCCTTTCAGCAAAAGACATAGATCAAGTTTTCCTATTTCTTCTTCTTCCCCAGGGCGCTGGCTGGCCCACCCCTGAAACTGAACCACATACCAGGTGGCCCTGATGAAACCCATGAGGAGATAAGCACAGCTTTGCAGGGACAGATGATTCATTTTCTCAAACTTCACCCATTTGTACGTTGAGGATAATAGTACAGCCTGCCTCATAGAGATGTTGGGAGGATTAAGGAGCTCAGAGAGATAATAAACATAAAAGAGCATTGAGCAGCTGTTTCAGGATTCAGTCTGAAAAGCAGAGGGAGATGCTCTGTAAATGCTCCTCTCATTCGCCCAGCCTTCATCTCCAGCCCACACTCTGGACACGCAGATTCTAAACGGCAAATGGAAAAAGTGGGATGCAAGTACTGGGAGCTTTTTTCAGGCCTACACTACGATATCAAGATCAATTTTTGTAGGTTACCCATGTCGCTGGCCTTTTCTCAGCACCAACAGCACTAACCCCACAGACATGTGAGTCAGATAAAAAGCCCCCGATGCACCTCTGAAGAAATGTTGATTAGACTGGGGAAGCCATGATAACCCCCATAGCAAAGGACGTGAAAGCTGCCCCACATTTGATGATCTGAGTTGGGATTATCCATTTTGTGGACTTTTAGGGGCATGTTTTAGAAATCAAACTGCCTTGTACAAAATAGACACTGGAAAAATAACCACTAAATCAATTTAAATAAAATTGAATAGAAGTCCTGTCTTTTCCTTCAAATATCCAGACTTTGTGGCTCTTTTTTTTTTTCAAACAATGTGGGTAGGTATATGTTTGGGGGCTGCTTGTTAATGTCCATACTATTGTATTGTGGTAATCAATGACAGCAAACAGAATGGACATTTATCTAAAAATCAGCAATGACGGCATAGAAAATATGTATTGAAATTGTAAAAAGCGTTTTGGGAAAGCTGAAGTTTAACATCTGCTAAGTAGTTAGAAATGTTCTGTAGCTATGATAAATATGAAATACTTTTATCTGTATGTGAAAACTAATGGATAGAACAAGAATTCAGATGAGATCTCAGGAAATTATAAACATAATTCATGAAATAAGAAAGTTTAATTTTTGATGAAGATTTGTGTTTTTTCCTTTAAATAAATTTGTTAATTTACTCATACTTTTTCTGAAAATAGAAAAGATAGGCCTGACACAACAATGGGACTCTTATGACCTACTTTTTAGCTAGGGAAGTTTTCACTTTTTTGTGAACAAAAAAACCATTTTGTTCAATATTTCTGATCATATATTAGGATATCTAACATTTTCCCTTTGAGACACAAGTCTTACAAAACTCATATTTTAATTATTTAGATGCAAATTAAGTAAATTTTGCAATATTTCAGTCCTATACTTGGGGTAGTACATTTGTACTATGGCTAAGGATTTTCTCAATAAATCCTTATTCATACAACTGGTAGTCTTGGGGTTAGCAAAGCAGCTCACCTTATCTATGGATTAACTGAAAATATATCAGTGTCATTTCAAAAGCTGAAAAACTAATAGTTAATTTGGATCCATTGAATTTCCTACTACAGTCTGATTTGTTCCATTCAGGATTCTGTAATCCTGGCTTGGAAAGTATTTAACTGTATTCTTATTTTACTGATTATCTTGCTTCAAGGGATTTTTAAAACACATTTAAATTTATGTGACTTTGTGAAGTTTTACACTTTTTTCCCCTTTTCCAATACTGTAACATTGAGTCTCTTTACTTTTCATTTATTTCCAATGGAATTACTTTACTATTTCTATAAATTAGTGTATCTTCCAATTTCATATAACTTGCTTTGAAATTTCTAGGCATTTTGGACCCAGCAAGTGGCCCATTTCGAATAATTTTGATACCTTGACTTAAAAACAAAGTGACCCGCACTCTGTATTTTCTAAGAACAAATGCATACTTTGTTTGCATAATTCTACCTTTGATTTACAATACTTTGTTTTAGTAATTTAACTCCCTCTTTCTCTGCAATTCTGCATCGTCTAAAGGCTAAATGGATACAATTTTGTAGCAACTTCTCAAATGTGTTTCTATCAGAATGCTGCAGCACCTTTCCATTAGGCAGATGTTTCCAATGTTATATTCTTTACTGGAAAGCTCATTATTTTGCATTTACCTATAATGAACTATATTTGCCACGTATTAGCACAGACACTTAAATGTTCTCAATCTTGATATTTCGCTTACAATATTTTTCTTTGCTTTTGTAGTCATTTAAAAATTATCTACAAACAAGCAGGGTAAAGGTGAGGTGAATCCTATCTGGTCTAGTTTATATGTTTTGCAAAGAAAGATGAATTCTGAAGAAATATAATAGAAGGAAAAAAAATAATGATGGGGCTGAATCGATATCTTAGCTCTTTGGCTTTTCCACAGCACCACTGTTTTACTACACATCAGGATAATAACAGCAGTGAAACAGAACGTATGAGAGGAACTAACAGTTGTGTATAGTGACCTTCCCACTAAACATGTGACGATCCCCTCATTGTCTCAAAACTACAGGGGAAATATATTTATACATTTTGGTGAATTGGCTCAAAAACTTCGATACGACTTTAAATTGTGTTAATAGGGTATCATGAAGGAGATTACTACATCAAATAACCAAATGAATCAAATTGAATAACATCTTGAAAAGTTAAGAAAAATTGAAGAAAAAGGTTATGGTAAGTTAGTGAGTTTTTAGTTGCAAGTTTTACTTTATTCTGATTAATTGGTAAATATATTTATAGAAATCTATCTAAGGAGTATTACGATCTTGGGGATTTGTAGTTATTGGATGCTATTATAGCCAGGGAATCCAGAACGACCACCGCCTTCCATGTCAATAATCTTTCCTAGATGAATTACTACCACAAGCCACACTAGTGGAATAAGTGTCATGGTGACTTTTTCAGCTCTCTAATATTTTAATAAAGAGTTTCCATTGAACTTGGATTAGAGAGTGTTTCTTGTGCCTAAAGATTTAAGTGGGGACTCCAAGCAAAGACATTCTCTTGACTCCATATTCTGAATTTTAGAGCCAATCTCTGGAAGCAGAGAAAGAGTGAGGGGAAAAAAGAAAGAGAAAAGCAAAATCTTTGTAACTAATAACCCATCCACCTCCATGGAGTAGATGAGAAAGCTTCCCTCGTTGGCCTCCAGCAGCAAGGTCCTTCTAAGTACCACTTACCACATGGAGATAAGAAAATGGGAATTTTCAAGAGAGATAAAGAAAAATGCATCAAGCATATCTTTGGGTATTTTAAAGCATGGTGATTCCATATGGCCCATTGATGTTCTGGTAATCTAATAAAATATAAAACTCCATATTTTCCTCCCAGGGGAACACTGAGAAGAAGATGGGCAGAAATCAAAGCTTCCTGGTGTGAGGTTGTGGTAGAAGATTCCTGGTTGATCAATGTATAGAAGATGGAAATGGATTCCAGTTGTGGGAAGGAAGAAGTAAGGCTGTCAAAAATCCTGAATTGTCTTGAATGATATGTAGCAGCTAGCCAGATAGTAAAAGTGGGGAGGGCACATTTCAGAGCAAAGGGACAGATTGTCAAAGATTATAGTTTTGTGTTGTTTTATTTTACTGTGGAACTATAAGTTGTTTGATTTGGTTGGATCATATAGTAGAACAATTATGTATCAACTGTTCACTGGGTTGTCCAAAAGGCATCTTCTCGGACTTGTTTTAGAGCCTTTATGATTAGAGAATATACCTCTCTTAAGATTCCTTGAGTTTTCAACAACCTTACTCTGCCACTTTTGTGAGGCATGCATTTTCATCCTTGGTGTACTTTTGGATAAAATATTGTTTTTTTTTCTGTCTTAGACCAAATATATATAAATAGGGAAAATACGATACTTTATTCATAGGCTTGTTGGCGCACATATGAGATTACATCTATAAAGTGTGCTCTGTAACCTGGAAAAGGCAATACAAAAGTTACTTATTAAACTGATGAAATTTCTGCCATTTCTTATATTTTGTGCCATATAAAAATTTAAATCTTTAAAACATGATATTCAATAAATGTAAAGAATTTATATCACTCACTATATACAACTGTTTTTCATATGATTCAACTCAATAGAAGTGATTATCTTTAAGAAAAGCCTTAAAGCAAAGATGCCAACTATATGGCATATGTGACTTAATTCCCTACTTGTGCTCTCAAAGACAACATCACTAATTGATAACAACACTTTTCCTCCTTGTCTGGACGGAGGCTCAAAATTCTTCTCAAAATCCTAAGCAGCCAAAACCAATAGGGAAGAGTTGGCTCTTGAAATCTATTATTATTTCCCTTAGCCAAATGAAATTTTGATGGGATTATAGCCAGAAGAGGGAAGAGGGTATTTGTCTTCCCTGCAAGCCATCATTGTAAACAACTCTTTTATTCAGTAAAGGAAAAAGAGTATTGTGAGGTGTTTTCTTAGCAATGCAACAAGATATACACTTTTTCAAAAATGGGTTTTTTAAAAATCTGATTATTGATTGGTTAATTTCCTTCAAAATCCAACATGGTTTCATAACAATTGCGTTAGTTTTAAAGTGATGACTATGAAATGAATAGGTTTGTGTCAAATAATAAATATAAATTCTAGTAAAAATATCCCTAAGCAGATCAGAACAATTTTGTGAATGACGTCTAAACTATAGGCAGATACATTAACATGCTATAACCATGTACACACACACACACAAACACACATACACACACACACACTTACCGAGTCATTGTCAGATACTATTTTCATGCATCATTTTGATGCTGCTTAATGCAGGATATATTGAAAAGCTATTATTTGGTCTTTTCAAAAGTACCCAGTAAATAACATTGTGCCCAATTTCACTTTTTTAAGATAAAACCTGAGGCCTTTAAGACATATAGTGGTTGTGTTTTGAGTGTGTAGCTATATAAACAAAAATCCTTCTTTAAACTGGTAAGTACTTGTTAACTGATATACTCAGAAGGATGAGTGGTGCCAGGGAAATAAGACACAGCACAAGGAAGAAAGGTCTTTGCTTCCTGCAAAAGTTTTGCTATGGAGGAACTAACAATAAGGATAAGACTTAAATGGATATTTTTACTCGTTCTAACTTGGGGCTTACCCTCCAGTGGACCAGCACAAATGTGCCAGCGAGCCACAAGATACTCCGTCAGTCCCTCTGTCCACTGAGACCTGGGATTGTGGGATTTTTTTTCTCTCTTCATCAGGAAGGTTCATCTCATTCTGCTCTGCCTCCTGAAGAATCGTTACTTTTGCTGATCCAGGTGACAGAATTATGGCACTAAGGTGTAAGGAAGTGGATTGTTTTAAGATCAACATAAAAAAATTCTACTTACTGCCACCTTGTGTGTGAATGTAAGTTTGCCAAGAAGCTATATTTGTGTGACTGTGTGGGTGAAAAGGGCTGTTCTGTCTGCAATTTCAACCAATATATGATAGAACACTGGATTCAGATACATTCTATAATGAAGGGCACATTTGAGATGTCTCTTCATCTGTGGCCCAATAAGTGGATACACTTGCTCCAGTGACCTAATTCTTTCAGTTTTGTTCATTTAATATATGCAGTCCAGAGAGCTATAGACCCAGCCCAGCAAGATGCCAGTTTTTCTTGGACTAGATGATAGGAGCAAGACAGAGGACTGATAACCCTGCACACTCAGACGTCCTGGGGGGAGATGTCAGATCAGATCAGATCGAAAAGGCAACCTGATAGAAACAGAAGAGAAAAATATTCTTATTCCAGTCTCTGTCAAGCATTCATCAGCTCTTTCAATTCTTTGTAGCCAGTACACTGATAAAAGTCACATGTAGCCATTTATTTCTTTAAAGTATATAAATAAAGAAAGAATGAGTAGGGTTGGGCTTTTGACAAAATTTTACAGAGACATTATTCCATGATTTGGGGATGTAAATTTAATCCTAGTTAGTCATTTCCCCATGGTAACAAAAAAGGAAGTAGTAGGAACATTGTAAGTTAAACGTTTGAGCATCAGAATTGGACAGAGAGACTTAATCAAGTCCTATCTCCTCTACTCACTAGTTATGTAGTTCTAAATTCTTGGTCTAGCAAAAGTCACTAGCACTATTGGAAAAGAAAGTGAGACAATACTTGCAATGTGTTATGTTTCTGTATGAATACATTTTCTGCAACTATCTTACAAATAATACAGTTAGAACATTTATCTTTTAAGCATTCAATCAACCAATCACAGCCTCAACACCCTTCCCCGCCCCCCCACACACATATTGAGTGTCTGCTATGACCCATGCACAGGAAAATAAAAACTGGAAAAAAAATTCTCACATTCTCAGACATCTAAACTTAAATGTCTTCACTTACTTATCAAGACTTTTATAATGCCAGCAGCTTGCTTTCAATGTATAAAGGGTAATGCATATAACAATGGCACAAGGCATTGACACTAGGACAATTAGGCAACCTAGAGCTTCTCAACAAACAACTAGCAGAGAGTCTAGTGTTCAAGGAGAAAGTTTTCTAGGTTTCGGCTTCTTGAAGCTGTTGCTCCAAAGGAGGTCATTGCCCAGAGTAATGAGAACAGTTGGGAATCTCTCCCATTCTCTATTGCCTGAAGGTCAACAGCCATCTGGTCTAACCCATGCTGGCTTTCCAATTGAGAGTGAAAACAGATTTTCTATCATGTCCAAGAACAAAGGGCACGGATGAATCGTGGAAAATGTAGATGACACAGTTGCCTTCACCCATACAGAACGTGTATCTCAATTTTCCGAAAATGCATTCTTGGGCAAAGTGTCCTATGATTAAAAGGCACAAGTATAAGGGACATCAGAAAGAAGGGAAAAATGAGCTATGCACTGGAATCCTCTTGGAATGATAAGGTGATTACAAAAATCAGAAGATCTTCATTGGGTAATAAATCAAAGTGCTATATTTCAAACATAGAGAATAAATTCACCAGTCAACGAGTGTCCAACTCTTTGCAAATCATAAAACAGAAGTTATACACTTTAGTACTGTGTACTCTGAACCTTTTCTCTGCATTTTCCTAAAAGAAAGCTGACATCCTGATCAGGGAACTGACCAACAGATTAAAATCACTGACTATGAGTGTCCTTTTATTTTCTTGGCAGGCCACATGCTGATCCAGCAGTAAACTGTCTTTTCCCCTTTCCCAGACACTGGTTAATAAATATCACCTAGTGATAAAACTGTCCAATTTTCTTATAACAAAAACTACAAACATGAGAAGAAAATGCTGAGCTTGGGTAGGATATCTTATCTCTGTTAAATATTACAGACACATTACAAGGTCCTGTGCACTTGGTAAAATGTTTAAAATAAATATCCAAGTGCCAAATATCTTGTTCTTTCCAATTTATTTGAGGGATATTAAATATGTTACAATTAATTTCATATTCTGTATTAAGACATTTCATTTATATGCTCAAAACTACAGGGGTCTCTGTAACAGCCCTAAGTAATTCCATTTTGCAGTAACAGCCCTAAGTAATTCCATTTTGCAGTACAAGGGACATTGTTAATATTCAAAGATTAGAAAATACATCCTCTTTGATCTTTGCTACTTATTGAAAGACAGCATTCAGATACCAGGAATGTATTTTTCTTCAAATAGTTGATTTCTCCTAGAGGAAGATGTGATTAAATAGAATGCCCCAGACTTAATAAGGCAACAAAAGAACTGGCAATTTCTTTTCAGCTTTCTTCATTCTAGCATCTCAAAGCTGTTTGCCTTGGGATTTAGAAATTGAGAGAACAAGTTGCTGACCCTAGAACTGAACAGCCACATTAGTTATTTTGGTGATGCCAGTGTTGAAATGGAACATGTGCCAGAGGCAGGCACACTTTGCAGAGTGGGCATTTTGTACAGTTTATTTTAATTGATGGTTCAGCATATTGGTTGGGCATCTGTACGGGTGCTTTAAAAATGAAAGAAATTATTGGTTGCTTTCAAGTAAAGAGACTGGAGATTTAGAAAGGAATCTGCCTTTCTCTGATATTTCCAGCATATTTTTGAGAGTCTCTCAGTGTTTGTAACCTTTCTTTGTAACCCTTGATTCATTTAATCATTCATTCAGCAAATATTTACTAATAGTCTGCTTTTGCCAGATGTCATGGTAGGCAGTAGAGTTTTGCTTATATCCACGACCTCTTTTAATGGAGATTATAGTTCATTGGTAAGGATTTATTGCTAGGGATTTGTAGCCTTAAGCAAAAGCCTTCACAAGTCTAATCTATTATTCCCTTTAAGATAAGCTTTTGCAAATTTCAAAACACCTTCCTACGTGTGCCTGTGAAAAAAGGAATAGCAGATAGCTGAGGCCAGGCTCTCTCTCACGAGCTCTGTCATGTTTTGCTAGATCATTGCTGCAGTCTCAGTCTGCTCTGCAGGAATAGACCATCTGAGGACACAGCAGGAAGGTGGCCATCTGCAATTCAAGGAGAGAAGCCTCGGGAGAAAATAAACCTGCCGGCACCTTGATCTTGGACTTTTAGCCCCCAGAGCTGTGAGAAAATAAATGTTTGTTGTTTAAGCCACCCAGTCTGTGGTATTTTGTTATGGCAAAACTAGCAGACTAATACAGAGAAGGATGAAAAATGAAGAACATTTTTTTTTGGAGCCTATTACAACAGATGAAAATTCATGCCCTGTTACACCCTAAGTTTCAGAGTAGGGAAATAAATACTACATGTAATGAAGAGAGCAAATTATACAATATATGAGAAGGTAATAAATGCTGTGGAAGAAACTCGAAGGTTATATTGAACTAGGAGATCAGCAGTGCTGGGGACAGAGGGTTACAGGTTTCGGTACCAGACAGGAAGAGCAGGGAGGCATCATTGAGAAGGTACCAACTGTGTACTCAGAAGAGAGGAGGGAGCTGGTTATGAGGTCATCTGGGGGAGAGCACGACAGGTAGAGACAGGAAAAGTATAAAGGCTCTGAGGTGGAACCTGAGGGTTGGAGGCACAGCAGAAAGCCAAGATAGCTGGCATTCACCATAAGAACGGTAGAAAGGAGTCTGAGGCAAGATACAGGCCAGCCTGCATGGGGCCTTGTAGACCAAGTAAATACCTCGGATGTTGCAAGGACTTTTCTGCCTTGCACGTTCTCCTTTCTCAAAATCTGTTCCTTCTGTTTGTTCTACAAATTCCCAGTTTCTGAAAACCAGCTACTGATCTGGTCTAATTTTCTCTTTTTATCATAGGGTAAAAGATACTTGAATAATATTCCACATATCACTACACTCAGATTCTACTCTTGATTCTGAAGTTTTTGTTTGTTTGCTTTTTACTAACATCATCTTCTCCCTCAACTACCTAATCTTTGGCTTTCCTAAATTGGGAAAATTAATATGACATAAGTTTCTTCATCAGATATATCCTCAAAATGATGGTTAACTGAGCCAAGTTCATATTGGAAAAGGGTTTGAAATGAGAACACATGGACACAGCGAGGGGAACAACATACACTGGGACCTGTTGCAGGGTAGGGGGCGAGGGGAGGGAACTTAGAGGACAGGTCAATAGGTGCAGAAAACCACCATCCACACATACACCTAGGTAACAAACCTGCACATTCTGTATGTAAAGTAAAATGAAAAAAACACTTCCATATATTACTTTAAAAATGTTTTTTAAAAAAAGAAAGAAAAAGAGTTCGAGACACGGGACCATTGCTTAAGGAAGGGTGCACAATGGGGTTATAAATCAACACTGTTAGGCTGATGTGTTCTGTGGGAAAGGGGCTCTGCAGAGGGATCTGGCAGGCTGAAGGAGATCCATGGTATTGTTCAGGAGATAAATGAGGGATAGGGTGACCTGAAGGAGAGAAAGAGAAGCCACTGAGGGAACACATGTAAAGACAACAACGTTTAAGTTTAGTGTTTGTTCTATGAACAACAGACACACCCAAAAATGTTATCTCAGCATATACATTGTGGTAGTATCTTACGGTTTATTTGTATAATACCAAAAATCTATGTGGATTATAATTCTTAATAATGAATTTCACCATTGTGGGAAATGAGAAATAAATATAAAAAGTAAAAATGCCTTAAATCAAGTGATTACTTTCATTTCCAATTATGTATCCTCACACTGAAACTCTGGGTTAGGTGTCACGGACCTCGTTCTGCAGAAGCAAGCGTATGTGAACAAGTTTATTGATTTAAACTTGCATAGACACAGGAATTGATTCAATCCGAAAACAAAAACGTGAGCTCATGTGTGTGTGTGTGTGTGTGTGTGTAAAATTTCTTCATGAAAATGAAAGACTATGTCATCTTCAAGTTGGACAATACCTAAGGGTCTTCAACTCTAACCTCTTTACTGTGTTAATATGAAACACAGAGGTAGGGTAGGAGAGTGGCTTATCCTTGGGAGTCCCAGGAGTCAGGTCTCATGACCTCATCCAATGCTGTTTTGAAGGTATCTCTAGCTGGTTTTACAGCTAGAGAGCCTGGGTTCAAATATCAGCACCACTACTTACTTGCTGTGACCTTGGGCAAGCTACCATATCTCTCTATGTGTTAGGTTTCTCATCTGTAAAATACAAATAACAATAATACTTATTTGTGGTTGATTGTCTAATGAGCACAAAGTCTGCCGTGCCACTATATACTCATCTGTGTAATGTGACTTTGCTAATCCTCTTGACCAAGGGGGTAATCTCTTTGAATCTGGGTTAACCCTGTGACTTGTTTTGACAAACAAAACGCACAGTAAATGATGTTATGTGAATGACCTGGCAGATTCTGCTTTTGCTTTAAAAGCACCATATCGTGAAGAAGCCCAAGATTATTGAAAGAGAAGCCAGATATCAGATATATGAGTTAAGCATCTTAGACCTCCCAGCTCAGTGAATCCTCCAGAGGAATGCAATTACACTAGTGATCCTAGGAGAAACCAGAGAGAAACTACCAAGCAAGCCCCAAATCGCAATTAATAATAAATAATTGTTGCTTTAAGTCTTTTGGTTTGAGGTTTTAGTTAAAGGGATTTTTATTACAGCACTCTCATAAGATTGTTTCGATAATTAAGTGAACTAATACTTTGTAAAGTGCTTTGAATGGAGTGCCTGATGTGTAGTAATTGTTCACTAAACTCTAGTGATTATATCTTTAATTATACTGGTTTTTATAGGCCTGGCAAGTTAATTAATGGTTGATGAGCAACTGGCTAGCTACCAGGCCTTTTGGCTTTTTACCTACTGCTTATTCTACCTGAATGAGCTTTTGTTGACTGATATTTATATGTACAAATTTGGTATACATTCAAACTGAGTGTTTTTCATCTACATGTTTATAGATTTATGCATAGATTTTTATTTGAACTGTGCACACAACTGTTCAAATATGGATTTTGAGATCATCCGGTTAAATCATGTCTTCCAGATTATAAATCATACTTTATTAATGTTTCCTATTGATTTTTCATATAACTTTTTATATCCCTTCAAGGGACATCTATAACTAAGTACTGAGGTAAGACTACCAAGGGAGAAGTCGATTTCTCTTGCCACTCACTTTACTTTGCATCAAGTTAAACTCTCATATAATGTCTTACAGAAGATTAAAAATTACGGTTTCTCATGAAAATATTGACTAGAAACATTTTCCTATTATAAATCAGTGATTGTCAGTGCACAAATTTCAGTAACTAAATAATTTTTATTCGAATCACTAATTCTCTTTACTGTTATTGTGAGCTAAGATTGTATGTATTTTGTTAATATTCAGAAACTGTATTTTGTTGATATTCAGAAAGCACTGTTAAACTTGTTTAAATAAGGAGAATTTAGAAATTAAAGAAGAGGTGATTTTCACAGGGTTACATGCATTCATCAGGTATTTACTGAGCACCCTGTTTCAAACAAAAGGGACATGGTGGTGAAATAGACATACAAGCTTCTGTTCTCATAGAACTTACATGTGGAAGAGATAGATAATAACTGAGTAAAGAAGTGAGCAGATTAATAAGTAGGACAACTTCAGGTGGCATGTGTGTTGAAATCCTACAGAGCAATAGGAAATATTTATGAGGAAGCGCTAATAACACTTGCTGCTGAATTGGGTGTGGGTGTGGCAGGAATGAAGAACTACTGTTTTTGACTTTGCTTGTAGATGGATAGTGATGCTATTCACTCATATAGGGAATCCCTATTTACTGACTTAGGGAGCAGGCTCAGAAAAGAAGGTAAATCAAGTATCCTAGTCTGGGCCCGTTGAATATTAGACACCTTTGAGGTTATCCATGGGAGTTAGATTGATCACCTTGTCACTCAGGGGAGGGTCTTGGCTGGACATCCACATTTGTGACTCAAGGGGCAGTAGATGAAAGCGCAGAAATATCTGCCTGGGAGGTATAGTCACCTTACTGTCTTGAGCAGTTTGAGGGAATCCCAACATTAAGACTTTAAGACCAGCCTGACCAACATGGTGAAACCCCGTCTCTACTAAAAATACAAAAATTAGCGGGATGTGGTGGTGCACGCCTGTAATCCTAGCTACTCAGGTGGCTGAGGCAGGAGAATTGCTTGAATCCAGGAGGTGGAGGTTGCAGTGAGTCGAGATTGAGCCACGACATTCCAGCCTGGGTGACAGAGTGAGACTCTATCTAAAACAAACAAACAAACAAACAAACAAACAAACAAACAAACAAACACCCAAACCAAAAAAAAACTTTAAAAGATTGGGGCATGAGAAAATTCTAACCTCCCTCAGGAACAGAATCAAATATCCTCCTACTGCCACATTTCCTATTGCTTAGTTTCACTGTAATCCTCAAGAGAAACAGCCTCTTCCCTTGCAGTGGCCCACCCTTGATGCCTGGCAGTGTCCCACACCTTTCCTAGCCACCTGAATGCTACTGCACTCTTATACAAAAATAACTATATAAATCTATGGAATATTGTGATGCCCCAAACTCAAGCCACTGTTACATTTGTATCATCAGTCTCCATTTTTGAGCTCTTATGCTCCCTCAAATCTTTCCAACATGTGTTGGTTGTCCCAGATTCTGTTCTTATGTGGGCTGGCAAAGGAATAGTGAGCAGCATAAAAAAGAGTTTGGTTTTCTTCCCTCTATAATAAGAACAAAGAAACTGGGAGTGGTCAGATGGTGTAAAACTAGCTCAATGGCTTCATGTAATTATTGAATGTCCTGTCCTCAGCAAGCAGGAGTCAGGACTCAGAGCTGGGTTCCTGGGGCTAGGCCTGGGAGCAAGGTGTGTCAAGTGATATAGGGTAGTCCCACTTCAATGGAGTTGAGGTCAGAAGCTGAACAGAGAGCCAGGAGAAAGGTTTTGAAATAACCATTTTGATATAGCCTCTTTGGTACTGTTGGTATATTGTGGTCCTGAAAAAAAAGGTTATCTAAACAAATATTTACCAAGCAATAATTACTCCATCCCCTAATTCTCACTTCATTCCTCACATGCAGAGCCACAAAATGTCCATAGCATCAAAAGATCCCCTGAAAATATTACATAACAGATCTAAGAGATAACTTCAAGAGTGGAATTAGCATTAAACCTGATAGCACAGGGAAAGCCCCAATGTGAGAGAGTGAATTAGACGGTCCAAGACAAGGCATATGGAATCAGGTTGGAAATTGGAGCACCAGAGCAGAGACAAGTGTTCTGAATTAGGAGGTGCTGGGTGCGATATGGAGTTGGAGGGATTATCTGAGCCTCAGGGAAGAGTCATGCTATCTTTTGCCTAGCACCCATGGCCTTGCATGGCTGTGGAGTAATTGGTAAACCCTCAGCTCAGTCAGGACCCAGAATCACTCTGGTTTTCTTACCTCATGCTGCTTTATCCCTTCTCTTGTCTTTTCATCCCATTTGAGCTCCTGACCAACTGGAAGAGAGTTCCTACCACAGAAAGAAAGGCAGCCAAGAACACAATGTCCTGACCTAGCTCTTGGAAGTACTAAATTTCATCACGGAAACCACAGCCTCAAGGACCGAGGACTTATCCAGAGTCGTCAAATCTATCGGTCTTTTTCCAAATTCTGTAGATTTACACGAAGAGGTAATATAGTTATTTAAAAGTAAAGTATTTTAAAGGACTTGAGGTTATGGGTAATATCAGTTCATTCCTATGAGTGTAGTGACTTCCAAGCAGGCCAAAGAGATGGTATTAAAAAATAGAATTTAGCTTTTTGGACTATAGGTGGTGAGCCCGAAACCTGGGTTCTCAGTAAGGAACTGGCAGTGTTTAATGATGATCAGGAAGAATGCATTTGGCATGAGATTTTCTTACATTAGCAGAAGTCTCAAACGAGGGGGAAAAAAGCCCAGATAAGATTCTTACAATAATTTCTATGGAGGGAGATAATTGTAACATAGAAAAATACTAGTAAGAAGAAATGCCCATTAAATCTAAGGAGTAAACAAAAAGAAAGAATATTGGACACAGCACAAGCTATATCAGTCACACCAAACTAATCACATTTTCTTTCTTTGTATATACACATCAAACAGTAAATGAGAATCAGAGTATTCCTTAGTTGCAACAGGCATTTATATAACTCTTTCATAGTTTCCCTTTATGGGTGAAGTGTACAAATAAGATCTGATAGCGTAGCTAGGTGGATTCACACCAGAGAGTGTATATTTCTGTTCCTCCAAAAGAAGTCTCTGGAAGCAGCCCAGATATCATTTCTTCATCAGGGCCTCTGTAAAATTTTACTGAGGAGTTATATTGAGTCATAAATCATATCCCATCCAACTCTGTGACTGACTCAAAATCCAAAATTAACAGCAAATACTAAAATAATAGAACTAAGATTGAAAATGATATGAACAGGCTAAAAGAAAGGCTTAAAACCTCTGAGATAAATTGTAGCAATGATAAACATAATGGTCTGCAGTTAGCTTCAGAAAGTCAGCTGGCTTAGTGCAGAATGGGAAGGCCAGAAGTCAAGCAGTAAAAAGATCTAGGATGGTTAGGATAACTACAAGTTCAATGTGAGCTGACAGCATGACCTGGCTGTGAAAATAAGAACACCTGATCTTAGATTGCACCAATAAAAGCATCATGTGGTAAGAAATGAAAACAGAGTCCAGTGTACTCTTGTCCGTGTAAATTATAACCGTATCTGGAGTACAATATTGAGTTTGGGTGCCAAATAGGTTTAACTATGTCAACCAAGATAGTAAGGTTCTAGAAGTCTTATCATGAGAGGAACAAATGAGGCAAAGGAGAATGTTTTGCTCAAAATTAAGAGAACAATTGTGTTCAAACATATTTGAGGACTTTCAGGCTTCATGGAAAGGAAAATCAATCTATTCTCTTTGGCTGCAGAGCATAATACAGTAGAATTTTTTTAAAGGCAAATGTAACGTTGGTTAAAAGGAGAGCTTTCTAATAATTTCAGCTGTCCCATGATGCTCTAGGCTGGCTCATATGCTAGTGAGATTCCCATGCCCGGAGTTCTAAGTTTAGGTTGAATTACCCCCATCCAGTGCTGCTATAGGAAATTCCACCTTGTGAAAGATTAGACTGGAAATTCTCAAATCTTCCCTCCATCTCTGAGAGTCCATAATTCTATTTCTTATCCCCATTGTAGAGCTGCTACTTTTAGTTAAAATGTAGCTGTGCTCCTATTTTAAAAAGTGTGTGTATATGTATGTATGTATGTATGCAAGTATGTGTCCAAGTGTGAATGTGCTTGTATGTGTGCAAATACCCACACAGCCATGCACATACCTGCTGGAGCCAGTGCCACACCATGGAGATGGAACACAGATGGAGAGAACATGGCATTCCATCCCCTTTACTTCTGTGATGCACAGCACCTCCTCTCTATAGTTTTGTGTCTAAAGTCACTCCCTTGGGTGCAGTGGGATCCATTCTTATCACCTGGTCTGACTATGTTCGGCTGAAACTGAGCTTAATGAACAGGGGACACATAAACACAACAGGAGAGCTTTAGAGCTGGCAAAAATGAACTAAAACCTAAGCTAAACCCTCGCATCTAAATTTCTTCTATGAAATTTTTTGGTCAATAACATTTTTATAAGAACCAAAAAAGGCATTTTTTCAAAATACAAAACTGCTGGAAATAGGCATGTTCTGAGATGGGGAATCCTGGACGTTGCTGCATTTTAAGCCAAGCAATTTCACTGTGTCTTCTGGAAAAACAAATACTTTTTATTTTCTTCATAAAGCTGTAAAATATTTTCACAGAATGCAGCTCAGAAAGAAAGAATATTTCTAACATTTCTCATTTCTATAGAATGTCCATGAGGTTTTTATCTTTTCTGATTTTGTCAGAGGTAAGGATTTTTTTTTTTCATATAGCTGCAATTTCAACCTTTTGGACATTAAGCAGATATAAATTATCTACAAGGCTAAAAAGTCTTTGATTAACAAGCTAGGGAATTGCAGGTATTAAAATTGCCCCCCAGAGGGAGCCCATATCGTTCCATGAATGCATTAGACATCTACTTTGAATTACAAAGAAAAATTAATTAAAAAGTATATGTTTATAAGTAATGTGCATTCCCCTGAGTTCATTCTAAAAGCCACATATATGCGGAATCTAATAAAAATTAAATTACGCTAGCTCCATATTTTACTTCAGCAACATGAGGAAAAAGATACAAGCAGGTGCAACCTAATGTTTCGTTCAAGAGAGCTTCCTCAATGCCCCAACAGATCTGAATGGATTTTAATACTTGACACCCACCAGAGAATTCTGTGTGAGGTGGAAACAAGGACTGCAGCTACCTTACGAAGGGTGATTCGTTGTCCCTGTGAACAGCTCTGCTTCCAACCCAACTATCTGCCATACACTGAATTATTATGACCATGTCCACACTGGTTCTGCAGAGTTGGTGGATAGAAAGATTTAGCAGGCTTGATTTATAAAGCGTCCTCTACGATGGGAAATAGCAGGCAGCCCTGCTGATTGTTGGCCATTTTAACAAGTCCAACCTCAGGCAAAGAATTTCCTTTACAACTCGTCTGTCAGACAGTGTGGCCTTAGCATCTTTAGGTGTATATGGGTCTAGAAGCAATAAAAGTGTTATGACATCCAACACTTTCCCATATTTTGTTTATTCCATAGATATCTCATTTCGTTAGCTTTTTGTGTCTTTTTTCCCTCCCTGTGCTTTTTCTCTTTCAGTTACCATGGAAACAATTTCCCTGGTAGGGGAGGAGCCTAATGGCATCCAGGAGTGTGAAGTAAAGTCAATTTATATCGTGGTTTGTGAAATATTGGGAGTTTGTAATGGTTGTTATCACCACATATGGTAAATCAATCTCTCTCTAGAGCAAATTTCTAAATATTGATATAAGTATGGGAGTGATGGAATTATATAGAATCATGCATCTCAGCAACTTGCATGGCAACCTTGAAGATGTACATGTCTATTTTGTCTTGCTTATATAAATAAAAAAATAGAAAATAGATAAATTGTATTATTTATATTTTTAATATATTTTAAATTCTCCAAAGGCATCCACTGGCCCCTAACAAAATGTATATGGTTGTTTTAATTATACGAATTAAAGAAGTCCTGTCTAATCACTTAAAAAGTTTGTATGTGTGTGTAAATGTGTAATTTTTTACATATAGCTTATATATAGCATAGTAGCTATGCCATCTTCACTCTCACCACTATCATTCTCACTTTAAATCAACTGGTATTTGGATAACCATGTTAATTCAGAAAATGCAGGCTTTAAAACTTTGTCAAAACATGAGCATTTCACATAAGCAAGTAAGGTGATTACATTTTCAGGTTTTAAAATAGCCTGGTTTGTCCCCCTTGTCTAACCAAATTTGTTTATTTGGTTTCGCTTGTAGCTTTTCCTGCTTTCTGTTTTCTCTGAAAGAGCCGTGAATGATGAGACGACAAAATATTGGATTATTTGTGCTCTTGAAACAGATGCCACCTGAGTTGTGACAGGTATTTTAAGTATAATCTTCTGCATTCACTTAACACTCTCATTTGAAAATTTTCAAATCTTGGGCATATTCTTGTTCATTTACCACTGAAATGAGTCACCTCTTGGGTGTGAAGAGAAAGCTAGGAATAAAATGGGAACAAGGAATGCAGGTGTAAGGGAACAGTAACAAAGAGAAATAGGAAGTATCTTGCAAAGTTTAACTGGCTCCAAATGCGATGTAGAACAACCAGGGAGAGTGGGATAGTTTGATTTTTTTTTTTTCCTGAAAGAGCACCCTACATTAACATCAATAAACATAGAAATTATGGCTTTAGCTGGCATTTTAGCAGCAAGCATTCTTCTTAAAATATTTCTGTTTGGTACTGTACTCACATGTTTCCCTGTTGTGGAACATGGTCAGAGGCTGGCTGCATCTTTGAAATGTTGTGTAATCTCATTCTCTTTTTGGATTTGGGAAACTACTTAATATTTTAGTATCTTTTAAGATAAAGATTCTTTAGTTTGAAAAGGGTAGCTGGGGAAAAAATTTAAAGTAAACCTTCTCAAATACGGTTTGAAATTTTTACAAATATAATTTTAAAAACTAGAAAATGAAATTCTATGCATTTAAAGACAAGAAGGGGAAGACTGGAGGGAGGGGATGGAAGAAAGTCCAGGGTGATTGTTTGACTTATTTTAAAAAGTGCCTCTGATTTCAGGAGAAATTAGGAGTCACAACTCTCAATATCATGGTATTTCTTCTTTCTCCTGCCCCAAGAAATGCTGTTTAAAGAGGAACCACCATTTCTTCCTTGCTTTGTTTATATCATAAAAGTTGGTTTTCCAATTGCCTCTAAAGAGTAAATTCAGTGATATGTTTGTTGCAATGTTATGGAATCTGACACACCCAAAGAGCAGGTTCAGAACAGTGCCTGCATCCTGTACAGGTTGGAGAAGTGAGCCCCCACCCAGAGAAGGCCTGAGGCTGGTGCACAGAGCATGAGGCACACTAGCCAGGCTGAGTTGGGAGAATAGTCTTTGCTTCTGAGATCAGTTATTATGCAAGAAGGGCTTGATAATCCAATTCTCCTTCCAGAGAAACATGTTTCGGCACAGCCGAGATGTGCAGAGTGAGCATTTTCCCAGAGCAGACAGATGATGTCCAGCCTTGTCTTTGATAGATTTTACAACACATAGTATAAAAATAAAGAACTTATTTGCTACATCTGCCAGCTTCACTGTCTGCCCATCTTCACTATTGGATAAATCCAGTGGGTTTTTTTTTTCACACACATGCTTTTTATTCTCATTTTTAATTATCTATAAGCCTGGAACTGTGCCTGAAATGAGGCAAAGCTGTGGCTGGGCCATTCATCTACTCTGGAGGTAAATCATGGCAGGAAGAGGTGTGTCTTCCTTGGCTCTTTTCTCTGATAGAACATAGGCCAGCAATGATATTCATTCGGATCTCTCCAGTGAGAACCAATTTTGGTATCAGCATATATCAGAGAACAGATGCTATTGCTCAGTGTATTTTTACTGTTTTAAACAAGGCCAATGAAATCAGGATATTTACCATTGTCTCAGCATCATAGTGTAGGCGATACCCATCAGGCAGGAGATAAGGATGTTAATTTAGGGAATATCTGAATTCATGACTCAAGGTTAATGAAAGAGAGAATATTGGTTTTGCTTTTTTCCCCCTTTTTAAAATGAGAAACTTGCACTTTTTAACAATACAGCATTTAATAAGTAAAATTAGAAAGAGTCCAAAATTCTCTCTCTGTGTTTGTCAATTGTTTGTTTGGCTTTGGTTTTAAATAGATATGGATCGTGAATGATTTGAGAAAAAGGAAATATTCAGGAGCTTGAATATGGTGCAGAGCATAGTTCATTGTCTTCTTCAAAAATGCTTCTGACCACAAACATGGGTAGATTCATGCACAGCAAGCCAGAAGGAGATACCTCACTTTCTAATTTTTGGTTACTGTGCCTTGGTGATCTGCACCTAATTCATGTTAGCTTCATTTCTATGCCTCCTATTTAAAAGATTTTCAATTTCTTCTGAACCTATGGATTATATTGAAGGAAATTAAAAAAAATAAAGATCTGCAATTTCCCTAAGAACATCCAGCTCCACTTAAGAGTTGGAGCAATGGAGACCCTTTCTTCTCCTCGTGGCAAGAGAGACATAGTGGACAGATTCAGGTAGTAAGAGAAAGGGCATTCTGATGCCCAGGAAATCAGTGAAAGGATGAAGACAGAGAAGGGATAAAAGTGGTAGGTATAAATAAATGAGTTGGAATTACAAAAAGGAAGACATCATAAAGACAGAAACAGGCAAGTCTGGGATGCACAGGATGAGAGGCCTTATGGGTAGATGTGTGAGCGTCATGCCATGAACACTGCCAGGGTGTCCAGAGATGCTCCAGATGGGTGTTTGCTGCATGATGCAGGGGCAAGGCCAGGATGGAATTGGCAAGCTAAGAAGACCAACCAGCATCTGAGTTCTTATAATTCGGTTAGGTCTGATTTTCTTTCTAATTAAACTCTTTTATATTAAGGTAATTTTAAATTCACATACAATTATATGAAAGAATACAGAGAGTTCATATATTCTTTATCCAGGTTCTCCTAGTGATAACATCACACAGAACTGTAGTACAGTATCCCAATCAAGACATCGTTATTGAAATAGTTAATATGCAGAATATTTTCATCACCATCAGATCCTTCAGGTGGCCATTGTCTACTCACATCTGTTTTCATTCCTCCCCATCCTTTCCTTACCCTTGGTAACCACTATTCTTTATTTCTATAATTTTGTCATTTCTATTATGTTACATAATAGTATCATATAGTATGTAACCTTTGGGTATTGAGTATTTTTTCTCAGCATCATTCACTGGAGATTCATTCAGGTTGTTTTATGTATCAATAATCTGTGCCTTTTTATTGCTAAATAGTATTTCATGGTGTGAATGTACTGACTCTTTAATCGTTCACCCACCTAAAGACATCTGAGTTTTTTCCAGTTTTGGTCTGCTATAAATTACTAGCCAAAATAATTCATAGTTTATAAATAAGCTTCTATAAACTTTACATACAGGTTTCATGTAAATGTAAGTCATTGTTTGTCTAGGGTAAGTGTCCAGGAGTACAATTGCTAGGTTGTGTAGTAGTTGCATGTTGAAATTTTTAAGAAATAACAAAACTGTTTCCAAAATGGCTGTATTATTTCACATTCCCACCATGAGTGCATGAGTGACTCAGTTTCTATGCATCCTTACCAGGTTTTGGTGTAGTAACTATTTTTTATACTAGCGATTCTGTTTGGTATGGAGCAATAACTTGTTGTGGTTTTAATTTGCATTTCCCCATTGGCTAATGCTATTGATCATCTTTTCTTTTTTTTATTTCCAACTTTTATTTTAAGTTCAGTGGTACATATGCAGGATGTGCAGGTTTGGTACATAGGTAAACATATACCATGGTGATTTACCGCACAGATCATCCCCATCACCCAGGCATTAAGCCCAGCACCCATTAGCTATTCTTCCTGATGCTCTCCCTCCTCCCACCCCTCACGCTCTGAGAGTGTGTGTTGCTCTTCCTGCCAAGTGTCCATGTGTTCTCATAATTCAGCTCCCACTTATAAGTAAGAGCATGTGGAATCTGGTTTTCTGTTCCTGTGTTAGTTTGCTAAGGATAATGGCTCCCACCTCCATCCATGTTCCTGCAAAGGACATGATCGCATTCCTTTTTATGGTTGTATAGTATTCCATGGCATACATGTACCAAATTTTCTTCATCCAGTCTATCATTGATCAGCGTTTAGGTTGGTTCCATGTCTTTACTATTGTGAATAGTGCTGCAATGAACATATGCATACATGTATCTTTATAATATAATGATTTATATTCCTTTGGCGATATACACTGTAATGGGATTGCTGCATCAAATGGTATTTCTGCCTCTAGATATTTGAGGAATCATCACCCTTTCTTCCACAATAGTTTAACTAATTTACACTCCCACCAACAGTGTAAAAGCGTTCATTTTTCTTCATAACCTTACCAGTATCTGTGGTTTCCTGACTTTTTAATGGTTGCCCTTCTAACTGGTGTGAGATGGTATTTCACTGTGGTTTTGATTTGCATTTCTCTAATGACCAGTGATGATGAGCTTTTTTTCATATGTTTGTTGCCCGCATAAATGTCTTCTTTTGAGAAGTGACTGTTCATATCCTTCGCCTACTTTTTGATGAGGTTGTTTTATTTCTTGTAAATTTGTTTAAGTTCCTTGTAGATTCTGGATATTAGCCCATTGTCAGATGGATAGATTTCAAAAATGTTCTCCCATTCTGTAGGTTGCCTGTTTACTCTGATGATAGTTTCTTTTGCTGTGCAGAAGCTCTTTACTTTAATTAGATCCCATTTGTCAATTTTGGCTTTTGTTGCAATTGCTTTTGGTGTCTTTGTCACGAAACTTTTGCCCGTGCCTCTGTCCTGATGGTATTTACTAGGTTTTCTTCTAGAGTTTTAAAGTTTGGGGTTTTACATTTAAGTATTTAATCCATCTTGAGTTGATTTTTGTATAAGGTGTAAGGAAGGTGTCTAGTTTCAATTTTCTGCATGTAGCAAACCAGATCTTCCAGCATGATTTATTAATTAGGGAATCATTTCCCATTGCTTGTTTGTGTCAGGTTTGTCAAAGATCAAATGGTTGTAGTTGTTCTGTCTTATTTCTGGGTTCTTTATTTGGTTCCATCGATCTATGTGTCTGTTCTTGTACGAGTCCATGTTGTTCTGGTTACTGCAGCCCTGTAGAATAGAAAGTTGGGTAGCATGATGCCTCCAGCTTTACTCCTTTTTCTTAGGGTTGTCTTGGCTATTTGGGCTCATTTTGGTTCCACATGAGTTCTAAAATATTTTTTTCTAATTCTGTGAAGAATGTCAATGGTAGTTTTATGGGAATCTATCAATCGTTTTGGGTAGTATGGCCATTTTCACAATTTGATTCTTTCTATCCATGAGCATGGAATGTTTTTCCATTTGTTTGTGTTATTTCTGATTTCTTTGGGCAGTGGTTTGTAGTTCTCCCTGAAGAGATCCTTAACTTTCCTTGTTAGCTGTATTTGAGGTATTTTATTCTTTTTTGTGGGAATTGCGAATGGGAGTTCATTTGTGATTTTGCTCTTGGCTTGCTTGTTGGTGGTGTATAGGAATGCTAGAAATATTTGCATATTGATCCTGAGACTTTTTTGAAGTTGCTTATCAGCTTAAGAAGCTTTTGGGCTGAGACGATGGGGTTTTCTAGATGTAGGATCATGTCATCTGCAAACAAAAATAGTTTGACTACCTCTCTTCCTATTTGAATACCTTTATTTCTTTCTTTTGCCTGATTGCCCAGCCAGAACTTTCAATACTATGTTGAATAGGAGTGGTGAGAGAGAAAAACTTTGTCTTGTGCTGGTTTTCACAGGGAATGTGTCTAGTTTTTGTCCATTCAGTATGATGTTGGCTGAGGGTTTGTCATATATGGCTCTTATTATTTTGAGGTATGTTCCTTCAATACCTAGTTTTTTGAGAGTTTTTAATATGAAAGGATGTTAAATTTTATTGAAGGCCTTTACTACATCTAGTGAGATAATCATGTGGTTTTTATCTTTAGTTTTGTTTATGTGATGTGATGAATCGCATTTATTTATTTGCATATGTTGAAGCAGCCTTGCATCCCAGGAATGAAGCCTACTTGATTGTGGTGGATAAACTTTTTGATGTGCTGCTGGATTTGGTTTGCCAGTATTTTGTTAAGGATTTTTGCATTGATGTTCATCAAAGATATTGACCTGAAGTTTTCTTTTTTGTTGTACCTCTGCCAGGTTTTGGTATCAGTATGATGCTGGCCTCATAGAGTGATTTAGGGAGGAGTCCCTTCTCCTCAATTTTTTGCAATAGTTTCAGTAGAAATGGTACCAGCTCTTCTTTGTACCTCTGGTAGAATTCAGCTGTAAATCTATCTGGTCCTGGGCTTATTTTTGGTTGGTAGGCTATTTATTACCTCAATTTCAAAACTTGTTATTGGTCTATTCAGGGATTTAACTTCTTCCAGGTTGAGTCTTGGTAGAATGTATGTGTCCAGGAATTTATCCATTTCCTCTAGCTTTTCTGATTTGTGAGGATAGAGGTGTTCCTAGTAGTTTCTGATGGTTATTTTTATTTCTTATGGGGTCAGTGGTAACATTCTCTTCATTATTTCTAACTGTGCTTATTTGAAACTTCTCTCTTCTTTATTAGTCTAGCTAGCAGTCTATATATTTTATTAATTTTTTCAAAAAAATAGCTCCTGGATTCATTGATTTTTTTGAAAGGTTTTTCGTGCCTCTATCTTCCTCAGTTCAGCTCTGATCTTGGTTATTTCTTGTATTTTGCTACCTTTGGGGTTTGTTTGCTCTGGGTTTTCTAGTGTTTTTAGTTGCGATGTTAGGTTGTTAACTTGAGATCTTTCTAGCTTTTTGATGTGGGCATTTAGTCCTATAAATTTCCCTCTTAACACTGCTTTAGCCGTAACCCAGAGATTCAGCTACATTATCTCTTTGGTCTCATTAGTTTCAAAGAACTTCTTGATTTCTGCCTTAATTTAATTATTTACCCAAAAGTCATTCAGGAGCAGGTTGTTCAATTTCCGTGTAGCTGTATGGTTTTGAGTAATTTCTTAATCTTGAGTTCTAATTTGCTTGTGCTGTGGTCTGAGAGACTGTTTCTGTTTGTTATGTTTTCAGTTCTTTTGTATTTACTGAGGAGTGTTTTACTTCCTATTATGTGATCAATTTTAGAGTAAGTGCCTTGTGGCAATGAGAAGAATGTATATTATGTTGGTTTCGGGTGGAGAAGTCTGTAGATGTCTATCAGGCCCACTTGTTCCAGAGCTGAGTTCAGGTCCTGAATATCTTGGCTGATTTTCTGTCTCAGTGATCTCTCCAATATTGTCACTGGGGTGTTAAAGTCTTCCACTATTATTGTGTGGGAGCCTAAGTCTCTTTGAAGGTCTCTAAGAACTTGCTTTATGAATCTAGGTGTCCCTGTATTGGATGCATATATATTTAGTATAGTTAGCTCTTCTTGTTTAATTGAACCCTTTACCATTATGTAATGTCCTTCTCTGTCTTTTTTGACCTTTGCTGATTTAACTTCTGTTTTGTCAGAAACTAGGATTGTGATTCCTGTTTGGCAAATTTTCCTCCATCCTTTTAGAAAAATTGGTAAATTTCCCTCCATCCCTTTATTTTAAGCTCATGTGTGTTTTTGCATGTGAGATGGGTCTCTTGAAGAGAGCATACTGATGGGTCTTGGTTCTTTATCTAGCTTGCCATTCTGTGTCTTTTAACTGGGGCATTTATCCCATTTACATTTAAGGTTAGTATCGTTATATGTGGATTTGATCCTGTTATGATTCCAGCTGGTTATTTTGCAGACTTGTTTATCTGGTTGCTTCATAGTGTTACTAGTCTATGTACTTAAGTGTGTTTTTGTAGTGGCTGGTAATGGATTTTCCTTTCTATATTTAGTGCTTCCTTTAGGAGCTCCTGTAAGGGAGGTCTGGTAGTAAAAAATTCCCTCAGCATTTGCCTGTCTGAAAAGAATCTTATTTATCCTTCACTTATAAAGCTTAGTTTGACTGAAAATGAAATTCTGGGTTGGAAATTCCTTTCTTTAAGTATGTTGAATATTGACCCCCAATCTCTTCTGGCTTGCAGGGTTTCAGCTGAAAGTTCTGCTATTAGTAATGGACTTCCCTTTGTAGGTGACCTGGCCTTTCTTTCTGGCTACTCTTAACATTTTTTCTTTCATTTCAACCTTGGAGAATCTGATGATTATGTGTCTTGGGGATGATCTTGTCATAGAGTATCTTACTGGGATTCTCCACATTTCCTGAATTTGATTGTTGGCCTATCTTGCTAGGTTCAGGAAATTCTCCTGGATGATATCCTGAAATATGTTTTCCAAATTGGTTCCATTCTGCCCATCTCTTTCAGGTACCTCAATCAGTTGCAGATTCAGTCTCTTTACATAATCCTATATTTCTTAGAGGGTTTTTTCATTCGTTTTCATTCTTTTTTTTCTCTATTCTTGTCTGCCTGTCTTATTTCAGAAAGATCATCTTTAAGCTCTAAGACTTTTTCCTCCACTTTATCTATTCTGCTATTAATACTTGTTATTGCACTGTGAAGTTCTTGTAGTGTGCTTTTCAGCTCTATCAAGTCAGTTATATTCCTCTCTAAACTGGCTATTTTGGCTGTCAGCTCCTGCATTGTTTTATCATGATTCTTAGCTTTTTTCCATTGGGTTACAACATTCTCTTTTAGCTCAGCAAAGTTTGTTTTTATCCATGTTCCGAAGCCTACTTCTGTCATTTCAGCCATCTCATCCTCAGCCCAGTTCTGAGCCCTTGCTGGGGAGGTGTTGCAGTTATTTGGAGGAAAAGGGGCACTCCGGATTTTTGAGTTCTCAGCACTTTTCCCTTGATTCTTTCTCATCTTCGTGGGCTTATCTACCTCAGATCTTTAAGGTTGGTGACCTTTGGATAGGGTTTTTGTAATTTGTTGTTGTTGTTTTCTGTTTGTTTTTCTTTTAACAGTCTGGCCACTGTCCCATAGGGCTGCTGGGGTTTGCTGGGGGTCTGTTCCAGACCCTAGTTGCCTCAGTTTTTCCCATAGCTGGAGGTATCACCAGTAAAGTCTGCAAAACAGCAAAGATGGCAGCCTGCCCCTTCCTCTGGAAGCTCTGTCCCCTTGTCCCAAGGGGGTACTGACCTGTAACTGGTCCAAATGTGCCTGTAGGAGGTGGCTGGAGACCTCAGTTGTAAGGTCTCACCCAGTCAGGAGGAACAGGATTAGAAACCCACTTAAAGAAACAGTCTGGCTGCTGTTTGGTAGAGCAGTTGTGCTGTGTTGGGAATCCCTTCAGCTCCTGATCAGTTTGGGCTCTCCAAGGCCCACAGTCTGGACTGGCTGAGATGCCTGAACAGCCAAGGTGGCAGCCTACCCTGCCCCCTGGGCACTCCAACCCAGGGAGAAATTGTAACTCTGTCTGCTATAGAACATGGGCAGGGGTGGCTGGAGGCCCTGGCTAGGAGGACTCGCCCACAAGGAGGAGTGGATAGGATCCTGCTTAAAGCAGCAGTCTGGCCATGCCTCAACAAAACAGTCCTGCTGTGCTGGAGAATCACCTCTGCCCCTGTCTGCTTGGACTCTCTATGGCCCACAGGCTGGAACAGCTGAGTCATCCAAACAACAAAGATGGTAGCCCACACCTTCCCCCCGCCAATCCTCGCCCCTCCACCACAGCACTCCATCCCAGGGAGAGATCAGAGCTCTGTCCATAGAGTATGTGCAGGTGAGGGTGGCTGAAGGCCTCAGCAGGGAGATATCAGCCGGTGAGATAGGGGTCTGCTTAAAGAAGCAGTCTAAGCATACCTTGACAAAACAGCCCTTTCATGCTGGGGAGCCACTTCTGCCCCCAGCCGCTTGAACTCTCTAAAGCCCACAGGCTAGAATGGCTGAGTGGTCCACACAACCAAGGTGGCGACCTGCCCCTCCCCGCTGGCACTTTCTTCCAGGGAGAGATCAGAGCTCTGTTTGTAGAATGCGGGTCGGGGTGGCCGGAGGCCTTGGCTGGGAGATCCCGCCCAGTGAGGCGGAATAGATCGGGGTCCTGCTTAAAGAAGCAGTCTGGCCACGTTTTGGTAAAGCAGCCATGCTGTGCTGGGGGGAACCTACCTCACTGCGACCATTTGGACTCTTCAAAGCCCTCTGGCTGGAATGTCTTGAGTTGACTGAAAAGGGGATGGTGGCCCACCCCTACCTGCTGGGGCTCTGTCCTGTGTCAGGCAGACCGCATCTTGTTGCCAGTGGCTGGCTAGAATTCCAAGCCAGTGAGTTCTATCTTGTGAGGTACTGTGGATGTGGGGCCCGCGGACCAACACTGCTTAGGCCCCTGGGTTCAGCTCCCTTCTTAGGGGTATATATGGACCTCCTACCTTGTCTGAGCTGCAGACATCTTTTCCACGGGTCCTGGGGCTGGAATGTAAAACTCCTGAGTCTCTGTGCATGCCTGAGCAGCTGCTCTGCTGAGATTCCACACAGCTGTGTATGTCAGACCCAAGGCACTGGTGGTGTGGGCCCACAGGTGGACCTCCTGATCTGCGAGTTGCAAAGATCAATGGGAGAAGCATGGTTTTCCAGGGTTGTACAATCATTCATTGCTTCCCTTTGCTGGGGGTGGTGATTCCCTTGGCTCCATGTCACTCCCAGGCGGGCCATCACCCCACACTGCTTTTCTTCATTCTCAGTGGGTCAAGTTGTTTCTCTGATCAGTCTCAATGTGAGTACCTGGATATTTCAGTTGAAGGTACTATATGCACTCGCCCCTTTCGTTCCTCTCCATGAGTGCCACAGACTGCAGTTGCTTCTAATCGGCCATCTTGGACCCCTCTTATCATCTTTTCATGTGATTGTTTTAGGTAAATGTCTCTTCATGTCTTTTGTACTTTGTCCAGTTGGATTGTTTTTACTGCTGAGTTTTGGAACTTCCTTATATATTCTCGACATTAGTATTTAGATGAATTGTTTGCAAATATTTTCTCCCACTGCATAGCTTGTCTTCATCATCTTTTCAGTCTTTCACTGAAAAAGTTTTCAACCTGTCAATATTTTATTTTATAGATCATGCTTTCACTGTAAAATTCATGCTTAGTCCTGTATCCTAATGAGTGTTCTCATGTTTCTTTTTAAGAAAGTTTTATAGTTTTACATTTTGCATTTTTAATGAGATGTGAAGCATAAATTGAGGTTTTTTTTTTTCTTTCTTTTTTTTTTTTTTTTTTTGCCCGAGGATGTCTAATTGCTCCTGCACCACTTCTTGGAAAGGCTGTCTTTCCTGCAATGAATTGCTTTTGCACCTTTGTCAAACTCAGTTGAGCATATCTGTGTGGGTGGTTCTATTTCTGAATTTCTTGTTCTATTTCATTGATTTATGCCTGTATCCCACTGCCAGAACCATACAGTTTTGATTACCATAGCTATATAGTAAGTCTTAAAGTCAAGTAGGCTGATACCTTTCATCTTTTATAAAATTGTTTTTGCTATTCTAGTTTCTTTATCTTTTCATATAAATTTTAGAAAATTTTTGTATCTATACAATATATTGCTGGGTTTTGATAGAAATTGTATTAAACCTATCTGTCAATTTAGGGAGTATTGACATACTATGTTGAGTCTTCCAATCCATAAAGCCCCGTGCCTCTCCATTTACTTAGATTTTTTAAAAATTTCTTTCATCAGTGTTGCATAGTTTTCAGCATACAAATCTTATACATATTTTGGTAGATTTACACTTAAGTATTTCCTTTTTTATTTTTTAAGCAATTGTAAATAATATCATATTTTAATTTTGCTATCTACACCTTCATTGCTAGTATATAGAAATACAAGTTTTTTTATTTTCAATTTCAATACAATTATTTTATATTTATAGACCCTTTGAATATGCTAAACTTGTTTCTTAGTTTTTTAAATTTTCAATTTCAATACAATCATTTTATATGTATATACCCTTTGAATATGCTAAACTTATTTCTTAGTTCTAGGCATTTTAAAAAATTCTTTTGAACTTTCTACATAGACAATCATGTCATACAAATAGGGACAATTTTCTTTCATCCTTTTTAATCAGTAAGAATTTTACTTCCTTTTCTTGTCTTATTGTTCTGGTCAGAACTTACAGCACTATGTTGAAAAGGGTGATAGGAGAAGACATCTTTGCCTTGTACCTAATCTTATGGGGAAAGCATTGACTATTTTGCCATTAAGTATAGTGTTAGCTGTAGGTTTTCTTATGGATGGTCTTTATCAAATTGAGGAAGTTTCCCTCTATTACTATTTTCCTGGGAGTGATTTTTTTGTTTGTTTGTTTTGTTTTTATTATGAATCTGCACTGAATTCTGTCAAATGCTTTTTCTGCATTGACTGATATGGTCATGTTATTTTTCTTCTTTAGTCTATTAATGTGGTAGATTATATTGATTGACTTTCAAATATTGAACCAGCCTTGTATCCTTGAATAACTACCATGTGATCATGGTGTATGGTTGGTTTTATGTATTGATAAATTATATTTGCTATTTTTTTTAAAGCTTTCTGTGTCATGAGGTATCTTGGTCTGTGGCTTTCTATTTTTGTACTGTCTTTGGGTGAATTTGTTATCAGGGTAATATTAGCTTCATAAAATGAATTGGAAGGTGTTCCATTCTCTTCCACTTTCTGGAAAACTTTATATAGAAATCGTGTTAATTTTTCTTTAAACAATTAATATAATTCTCCATTGAAACTACATAGGCCTATGGTTATCATTTGGGGGAGTTTTTAAATTACAAATTCAATAGTTACATGGCTATTCAGATTACATATTTCATGTTGGTTAAGTTGTGATAGATTTTTTTTTTTATTGAGAACTGGTCCATTTTATCTAAGTTGTCAAATTTATGTGTATAGAATTGTTGTAGAATTTACTTCTTTTTTTTGCTGTCTGTAGGTCTGTAGTAATAACTCCTGTTTCATTTTTGATATTAGTAATTTGTATCTTCTTTATTTTTGGTAACACTTGCTAGAAGATTGTTAGTTTTATTGATCTTTTCAAGTAACTAGCTTTTTGTTTTATTTATCTTTTCTATTTTTTTTTGGCTTTCAATCTCATTAATTTATGATTTTATATTCATTATTTCCTTCCATCTGTTGGTTTGGGTTTATTATACTCTTATTTTCCTAGGCCCTTGAGTTGGATACTCAGATGTTTTCAGCGTTTTCCTTTGTTTTTAATTTATAAATGTAGTGTGATAAATTTTCCCCTCAGACTGCCATGGTTGTATTGCAGCAATTTTGACAAATTATGTTTTTAGTTTTATTCAGTTCATTGTATTATTTTTTCAATTTCTGTGGAGACTATTTTTTTTTTTTTTTGACCACAGGATATTTTGGGTCGTTTAGTTTCCAGATATTTTGAGCGTTTCCTGTTATCTGTCTATGACTAGTTTCTAGTTTGATTCCACTGGGTCACAGAACACACTCTCTATGATTTCAATTCTTTTAAATCTGTTGAGGCTTGTTTTATAATCCAGTATGTGGTCTATCTTGGTATATGCTTTATGGGCACTTGAAAATAATGTGTATTCTGATGTTGTTGAGTGGACTGTTTCATGAACGTTAATTAGGTCTTGGTCTTATAGACAAAGATACCTCATGACACAGAGAGCTTTAAAAAAAAATAGCAAATATAATGGTGTTTAATGGTGTTTTTGACTTCGTTTGTTTCCTTGCTGATTTTCTGCCTATTTGTTCTATCAGTTGTTGAGAGAGGAATGTTGAAGTCTCCAACTATAACTGTGGATGTATTTCTCTCTCTTTTTTTTAAATTATACTTTAAGTTCTAGGGCACATGTGCACAACATGCAGGTTTGTTACATATGTATACATGTGCCATGTTGCTGTGCTGCACCCATTAACTTGTCATTTACATTACGTATTTCTCCTAATGTTATCCCTCCCCACTCCCCCCACCCCACGACAGGTCCTGGTGTGTGATGTTCCCCACCCTGTGTCCAAGTGTTCTCATTGTTCAGTTTCTACCTATGAGTAAGAAAATGCGATGTTTGGTTTTCTGTCCTTGAGATAGTTTGCTCAGAATGATGGTTTCCAGCTTCTTCCATGTCGTTACAAAGGACATGAACTCATCCTTTTTTATGGCTGCATAGTATTCCATAGTGTATATGTGCCACATTTTCTTAATCCAGTCTATTATCAATGGACATTTGGGTTGGTTCCAAGTCTTTGCTATTGTGAATAGTGCTGCAATAAACATATGTGTGCATGTGTCTTTATAGCAGCATGATTTATAATCCTTTGGGTATATACCCAGTAATGGGATCACTGAGTCAAATGGTACTTCTAGTTCTAGATCCTTGAGGAATTGCCACACTGTCCTCCACAATGGTTGAACTAGTTTACAGTCCCACCAACAGTGTAAAAGTGTTCCTATTTCTCGATGTCCTCTCCAGCACCTGTTGTTTCCTGACTTTTTAATGATTGCCATTCTAACTGGCATGAGATGGTATCTCATTGTGGTTTTAATTTGCATTTCTCTGATGGCCAGTGATGATGTGCGTTTTTTCCATGTGTCTGTTGGCTGCATAAATGTCTTCTTTTGAGAAGTGTCTGTTCATATCCTTCGCCCAATTTTTTATGCGGTTGTTTGATTTTTTCTTCTAAATTTGTTTAAGTTCTTTGTAGATTCTTGATATTAGCCCTTTGTCAGATGGGTAGATTGCAAAAATTTTCTCCCATTCTGTAGGTTGCCTGTTCACTCTGATGGTAGTTTCTTTTGCTGTGCAGAAGCTCTTCAGTTTAATTAGATCCCATTTGTCAATTTTGGCTTTGGTTGCCATTGCTTTTGGTGTTTTAGTCATGAAGTCCTTGCCCATGCCTATGTCCTGAATGGTAATGCCTAGGTTTTCTTCTAGGGTTTTTATGGTTTTAGGTCTAACATTTAAGTCTTTAATCCATCTTGAATTAATTTTTGTATAAGGTGTAAGGAAGGGGTCCAGTTTCAGCTTTCTACATATGGCTAGCCAGTTTTCCCAGCACCATTTATTAAATAGGGAATCCTTTCCCCATTGCTTGTTTTTGTCAGGTTTGTCAAAGATGAGATGGTTGTAGATGCGTGGTATTATTTCTGAGGGCTCTGTTCTGTTGCATTGGTCTATATCTCTGTTTTGGTACCAGGACCATGCTGTTTTGGTTACTGTAGCTTTGTAGTATAGTTGGAAGTCAGGTAGCATGATGCCTCCAGTTTTGTTCTTTTGGCTTAGGATTGTCTTGGCAATTTGGGCTCTTTTTTGGTTCCATATGAACTTTAAAGTAGTTTTTTCCAATTCTGTGAAGAAAGTCATTGGTAGCTTGATGGGGATGGCATTGAATCTATAAATTACCTTGGGCAGTATGGCCATTTTCATGATATTGATTCCTCCTATCCATGAGCATGGAATGTTCTTCCATTTGTTTGTGTCCTTTTTGATTTCGTTGAGCAGTGGTTTGTAGCTCTCCTTGAAGAGGTCCTTCACATCCCTTGTAAGTTGGATTCCTAGGTATTTTATTTTCTGAAGCAATTGTGAATGGGAGTTCACTCATGATTTGGCTCTCTGTTTGTCTGTTATTGGTGTATAAGAATGCTTGTGATTTTTGCACATTGATTTTGTATACTGAGACTTTGCTGAAGTTGCTTACTAGCTTAAGGAGATTTGGGGCTGAGATGATGGGGTTTTCTAAATATACAGTCATGTCATCTGCAAAGAGGGACAATTTGACTCCCTCTTTTCCTAATTGAATACTTTTTATATCTTTCTCCTGCCTGATTGCCCTGGCCAGAACTTCCAACACTATGTTGAATAGGAGTGGTGAGAGAGGGTATCCCTATCTTGTGCCAGTTTTCAAAGGGAATGCTTCCAGTTTTTGCCCATTCAGTATGATATTGGCTGTGGGTTTGTCATAAATAGATTTTATTATTTTGAGATACATCCCATCAATACCTAGTTTATTGAGAGTTTTTAGCATGCAGGGCTGTTGAATTTTGTCAAAGGCCTTTTTTTGCATCTATTGAGATAATCATATGGTTTTTGTCTTTGGTTCTGTTTATATGATGGATTATGTTTATTGATTTGTGTATGTTGAACCAGCCTTGCATCCCAGGGATGAAGCCAACTTGATCGTAGTAGATAAGCTATTTGTGTTGCTGGATTCAGTTTGCCAGTATTTTATTGAGGATTTTTGCATCGATGTTCATCAGGGATATTGGTCTAAAATTCTCTTTTTTTGTTGTGTCTCTGCCAGGCTTTGTTTTAAGTGTGTTTGTAGTTTCTCATTGAATCGTTATTACCCTGGCTGCTTTAAAATTTTGTCAGATTATTCAAACACTTTTCATTCATTTTGAGAACCCTTTGGTTCTTAGTATTATGAGTAATTTTTTGGAAAACTGCATGTTTTTGTATTCATCTGATGAGACTCTGGATCTTATTTTATTCATTTTTAGCTTCTTAATACACTCCAGCAGGGGAAGGAGAAGGCTACCTTGTTACTACCAGGTGGAGATAGAAGCCCAGGTTCTTCACTGGCCTCCATTTACCCCTGAGTGTGTGTGTGTGGTGGGGAGATGATTTCTGGTCCTGCTGGGCTGCTGAACAGGAGCAGAAGGTTTGACTTTCCAACTGTTCTCCATTGACACCATGTTGGGAGCAATTGCAATGCAGGGTGTAGAAGTTCGGGATCCCCTATTGTCTGTACATTTGCCACTAATACCATGAGGGAAGAAAGGAGTTCTTCATCAGCTGGTGAGCATGAAAGTTCCAGCCACTTCCTTTGCCTTCTCTGACACCAACTCAGTGGGGGTTTTGGACCATTTGTCACAGCCACAGGAGGGTGGAAGTCTGAGCTTCCCATTTAGCCTTTACTATCATGGGTGGTGCTGAGGCCTCAGTTTTTGTTTATTTGGTTTTGTTTATTTGTTGTTTGCTTTTCCATGATGTTTGGCTGGAGTAGAATAATGATTATCTGAAAGTTTTCCTTCTAGAGGCCACACCTTTCTTTGTCCTTTGACTAGACAGAGTGGGATCCTGCTGGGGCTTCTTTTGTCTAGGTCTTAGGTTTCTGGGTTGCTGACTATTTCAGCTCCGTGTCTGAGAAATCCCAGGGAACTCATTATTGTGTCAGTCGCATGTCCTGAGATCCCTAGCTAGCCTGTCCTCTTGTCCCCACCTTCCAGAGTCTTGTTTTACTTAACATATAATGTCCATGGTTTGTCGTTGCATTTAGCAGGATGAATAGGAAATGTACACCTATTTCATGTTTCCGGGAGTGGACTTTTCAATGATATTTTATCACCACGATTTTAATTAGGGTCTGCATCCTGAAGCAGGAAGCACTGGTGTCAGTTCCTGGAGGCCGTAAAGAAGACCACTCTAATGAGTTTCTAAACCCAGGAGACTGCTACTCCCTTCTAGCAACACCATGCCCTTTGGGACATGCTAGGACATTTTTCACATGCAAATGCATGATCTTATTTTCGTGAATATAGTTTGTGAAGTATAAACCAGTTTTCCCCTACTTTCTTTAAAACTGTTTACTCATCCTCATTAAGAACACTAAATATAAGGTCTCTAATAGTCCAAGAAGGATTGCAGCACCTATAAGAAAAGAAGATTTGGGAAAACATATGGATCTTGATATGTTCACCCGTAACCACAGAAAAGTATTTAAAAAAAAATACAACTCTTCCTGGTTGGGGGAAGCAAAAGGAACTTGAAGAGAAGCTTGAGCAATGCTGGCAAATGTTTAAAAATCAGCATTCGGGGGAGGGGGGTCGGGGGTGGGTGGAAAGCTGCAATTTGTAGTGTTTTCAATTCTGTAGTATAAATACTCTTATCATGGCTGATTTCAAGCCACCAATGTGCCAGCACTCATTGTGAAGTTGGGAAGAGATGCTAACAATTGGCTTTCACAAGTCAGGCTGTGCCAGCTCCCCTGCACCACCACAAGTGACAGCGACTGATAAAATTCTTTGAGAAAGAGGCTTCCTGCCCACCGCATTCCACTGTTCAGCTTCTAGAGGAATTGTCAGTAGAACTTCTACTAAATTTGGATACCTGGGGGTAAGATAGACCAAGCCTGTTCTACTACTGGACAATGGACAATGAAACTTGTTTCTAGAACTTCTGGGAATTCTATCCTATGACGATCATGGCATGGAAAGTAAAAATGACTGTATGTGTCAGTGTCAGAGAGGCCTAAGGAACTTTCACCAAGTCTCCTACAGAACAGAGGAGAGAGGCTATGATTTCCTTACGTTCCTGAGAAAGGCAAAGCATTTGTCTGAAAGCGAAAGCCAGGAGATCAAAGTAACTTCCCTGTCATAAGAGGAAACATGAGAGCACAATTCAGCATGAGTTTTGTATATGGCAATCAAGTATATTCATGGCTATCTAAATGAATGTCCACGTAGAAGTCAGGCAGCACAAAGAACAAGATATAACAGCTGAACATCCCACTGAAAACCAGCTAAGTGTTGATCACAACCATCAAAAAAATTCTTGTCTTTACTTACAGTGTGACTGTAACTTTCAGAAAGTAACACATCAGTAAAATGCAGGTAATAATGGTAGCTGCTTTTACTAGTGTGAAGGAATGCTTAAGTACATAGTTCCTAAAACACAGTAAGATTTGAAAAATACATTGTATACGTGTATTTAAAAGGACTTAAGTATGTCTTGCAACTCTATCTTATTACAGAATCATTTGCTTTTAGGTATATCATTCTGCCTTCAAAAAGGAAGAGGAGCAAGTATTTTCAAGGGCAGGCACTGCTTTTTTATTCTGGAATCCTAGAGGTTCAGACCAGGAAACCTGTTAGGATGAGGGCTTTTAAGGAGGCAGGAAGAGAGAAGCTGTGACTTGAAAACAGATGAATCCAGAAGTCACACACACAACTGTTCATTACCTAAGCTGGATATAAGATAATTTTTTTATAATATTTCATTCTTCTTTTCATTACATTGTAGTGTCGTTAAGTAAATCCATTAGCTTGTTTGGGATTAGAGACTATTGTGCTTTTGTTGATATTAACAACAACTTATAAAATGATATATGTGAGACTCATATATGTAGACAATGTGATGCTCTTGTACACAGAGAGTTAAAGCATGCAGGTGGACGGGGGTGAATGCTGGAGAAAGCGGGGCCAGGAAAGGTAAGTTGTGAGGGAGATATAAGGTCTAATCCAAGCTCTGTGACTGTGGTGTTTGTATTTAGTGGGAATTAAGACTAAATTATGTTTTGTAAAAGAAGTGAAATCTACTTCTTAATTTTTTAGCGCATTCATTGGTGGATTGGAGTCAGGGAAATGTTGCTGGATGGTATTTTGCATACTTAGGTAGTTCTTTGCAGTTCACTACTGTCCTCAAAACCAATCATTTCTTTAAACTGTGTAAAAAACATGATTCATTTAAAGAAAAGCATACTGTTGCTTTAGGGCCTTCAGTGATGTGCACAAAATACAAATTCAACAATTAAATTATGTTAAATTAAATTAACTCCGGCAGCTGTAATTTCCCTTAAAAAGCACAGCAGAGTATTGGGCATGAGAGAATGCCACTCGAAGCCTATTATTTTTTTCCAAAGGTGTCAGTTATTTAATCTTTTGATTCTCAAAATAATTAGTTTGCTCAAATATACGTTTTTTATTATTTAAATATTTCAAATTAAATACATCTATTTGGTATAGCTATAAACTTTTTCTACTTGACATTGTCAATCTATAGTAATAACTTGTCTATTTCAACTGAATCATTAGAAAACATCAACAACATATTAGAAGCACGTAACAACAATCTAGTAACTACCAACATAAACTAATTACTGCAAAAACAATTTGTCACCATATAATAGTGATTACAGCTTGCTTAAAATATATAATTCCATACTTTCATTTTAATCTAATATTCATATAATATTATGTGTTTCTTGCAGTCTGGAACTACTTCATTTTCTGCACCTAGCAGTAGTTGACGTATTATATTTGTCATTTGGGTTGAATTGAATGAACACATGGTGCCTGAGATGGTGATTTCTCAGTTTTAGTTCTTACCCTTCAGTTCAAGTACCATATTCATCCTTAGGATTATTCTACTTTTTTGCATGTGTATTTTTTGTCTGAATTTCTGAATTTGATTTTAGACCACAAGTAGAGGATGTAATTGACATCAAAAATTAAGGATTATCTAGAACTATCAAAGTTACATTTGGGGATGATTGGAAACAATTCTGGCTGGTATATTTGGCAAATATCTTCATTTCATTCATCAGTTTCAATATGAATAATCATATTGAAAATTGGAGTCAGGAAACCTGGGTTATGGTCCTGGTTCTGACACTAGCTTGTTTTCTAAACTTGGGAAATTCACTTAATTTCTTTTTGTTTTATTTTACTCATTTGTAAACTGTGGATATTACGACTATCTGAAGTAATTTAGTTGTGAGGTTCTAAAATGAAATATTTATATAAAAATAGTTTAAAGGGGGAAACATTATATAAATGTTACCTGTTTTAATTTTCAAGTATGTATATAAGTTGATTAATAAAACACACGGTTAACTTTTTTAATTTGAAGCACTGAAGTTCTTTTCTTATGTAAAGATTGTCACTTATCTTCTAGAAACCTAATAATAATGTGAAATATGATTTCATGCACACAATATTTAATATCTATTATATAAAGTCTTAAAAGGTACCAATGCTCTGTTTTCATAAAAAGTAAGTTTTACCAGATATCCTAACTGAGCCAGACATTCCCTGTTCCCATAGCTTTGCAGAAGTGAGAACTCATTAGTCTCATTAGTCTTCAAAACAAGCAGTCCTTCGCACAAGGAATCTTGCAGGCTTTCACAGATCTCTGAGGAAGTTTTCTCACCCCTTTCCATTGCCTTAAAACTGTTTGGAATGGAGTTTAGTCTTGTGTGGAGAAAACTATTGGTAATTTTTTCTTTTAATGTTGTGTATCTATGTGCCTGTGTGTGCACATTTGTGTGTTTGTGTGTGGGTCAGAGAGAAAGAGAGAGAGAAAGAATCATTGATTTAAAAAGTCGTATAACTTTCTTCTTTATATATTTTCTCTATTATGCAGTCGAATTTTTGGTGGGTTGATTAAAATGGGATTTTGATCATCACAGTTATGGGGGCAAAGTATATTTTAAAGGTAGTCTAGGATTATAGTTTTAATACTGACTAGTGATTTGGGCCTGTCCTTAGGCTAAAATTCGGAACGACTTTCTGCAGATTTCTCCATTGTCCCATATGTCATTATGCTTTCCTGCAAAGGCTAAGGGAGAAGAATAGCTTTCCATTTTTCTGACGTATATTTTTATTTCTTTTTGGTGACTGAGCCATGAGCAGGCCTTTTGCTAATTGAGAGAAGAAAGACAATGTGCTCAGGGCAATTTTTATAAAGCTAAGAGAATTTTCTGAAGATAGAGCCCAAATTGTACAGGCTTTCAAAATAAACACCAGATGTGGTCTGGTTCATGGATATATTGATTTGATAAGGGATCTTTTTAGGAAAAAAGAGGAAGGAATCAAATCTGGAAGCTATTGTTATGAATCTCTTTTAAGTAATAAGGAAAAGAATTGGTGTCAAAGCTTTGGTGTGGAGCCCAGGACAACCACTTAGCTGTGTTCCTTTTTCACTCTGAGACCGCTCTGATTAATTTTTACAAATATAAAGGGAAACCTTTGTTATGTATAAGTGTGTAAAACTGTGATGATAAGATCACCTGAAAGTGGTTTTATTTAACAACATTAATGTGGGTGAGGGAATTTGGAAGAAGTTCTAGCCAGCCTTTAGTCCTGGCCTGAGGGCTGAGGAGGAAGCTGTGTTTCTTTCCTAGGCACATTTGGGATCTCAGATCCTCACCTGGCTGAGGAGAAACACATGAACCTGGGGCACCCATAACCCACAAATCCTGGAATAAGGGCATCTCATTTAGGCTGGGATCATGTGGAACAGTGGTTCTTGGACTTTGTCATCCATAAGAATCTCCTGGAGACCTTGCTATAATATATTTTCCTAAACCCCATTCCCAGAGATTCAGTGGTAAGTTTAGGGCCCATGAAATCTCATTTCTTCCACACTCATAGTGATGCCAGTGCTACTGGCCTGAGAATCACACTTGGAGGGACTCCCCATCCCAGAGATAGTGAGCACATGACTTCTGTGTGCCCAGAGTCTTGAGGAATCATCTTTCTCACATGGAGAAAAGCTTTTTCCTTAAAGAAAGGAAAGAATGAACAAAATAAGAAAAGCAGCAAGGATTCTTTTCCTGGTCCTGCAGTAGGCATCTTAGTGTCCCTTAGTTCTGCGATCTTCACAGCGCCCTGTGAGGAAGGAAGTGCTGTCTTCGTTCATTCAGGCTGCTGTGACAAAAATACCATAAATTGATAAACAACACAAATTTGTTTCTCACTGTTCTGAAGCCTGGAAGTTCAAGATCAGCGTGCTGAGAGATTGGGTGGCTGGTGAGGGCCCACTTTCTATTTCACAGAACAGAGCCTTCTCATTGTGTCCTCACATGGCAGAAGGGGTGATGGAGCTCCCTTGGACTCTGTTATAAAGACACCAATCCCATCTTTGAGTGCTTTGCCTCCATGACCTAATCCCCACCCGAAGGCCCCACCTCCTAACACCATCACAAAGGTGACTGGATTTCAACATGAGAATTTTGGGGGGACATAGACCATAGCAAGTACTATCTTGGTATCGGAAGAACAGGAAACTGAGCCGTGGAGAGAGAAAATAAACACCATCCATGTAACACGTCAATAAAACAGACCTGGGGTTCAAACTGAAACTCTGACTCCATTTCACACTCCTTTTCTAGGATCCTCATATTACATTAAAAGAAAAAATCAGTAAAAAAAAAAGTGTGTTAATATTTATCTTTTTTTATTATTATTATACTTTGTTTTAGGGTACATGTGCACAATGTGCAGGTTAGTTACATATGTATACATGTGCCATGCTGGTGTGCTGCATCCATTAACTCGTCATTTAGCATTAGGTATATCTCCTAAAGCTATCCCTCCCCTCTCCCCCCACCCCACAACAGTCCCCAGAGTGTGATGTTCCCCTTCCTGTGTCCATGTGTTCTCATTGTTCAACTCCTACCTATGAGTGAGAAAATGCAGTGTTTGGTTTTTTGTTCTTGCGATAGTTTACTGAGAATGATAATTTCCAATTTCATCCATGTCCCTATAAAGGACATGAACTCAACATTTTTCATGGCTGCATAGTATTCCATGGTGTATATGTGCCACATTTTCTTAATCCAGTCTATCATTGTTGGACATTTGGGTTGGTTCCAAGTCTTTGCTATTGTGAATAATGCCACAATAAACATACATGTGCATGTGTCTTTATAGCAGCAAGATTTATAGTCCTTTGGGTATATACCCAGTAATGGGATGGCTGGGTCAAATGGTTCTAGATCCCGGAGGAATCACCACACTGACTTCCACAATGGTTGAACTAGTTTACAGTCCCACCAACAGTGTAAAAGTGTTCCTATTTCTCCACATCCTCTCCAGCACCTGTTGTTTCCTGACTTTTTAATGATTGCCATTCTAACTGGTGTGAGATGGTATCTCATTGTGCTTTTGATATGCATTTCTCTGATGACCGGTGATGGTGAGCATTTTTTCATGTGTTTTTTGGCTGCATAAATGTCTTCTTTTGAGAAGTGTCTGTTCATGTCCTTTGCCCAATTTTTGATGGGGTTGTTTGTTTTTTTCTTGTAAATTTGTTTGAGTTCATTGTAGATTCTGGATATTAGCCCTTCGTCAGATGAGTAGGTTGTGAAAATTTTCTCCCATTCTGTAGGTTGCCTGTTCACTCTGATGGTAGTTTCTTTTGCTGTGCAGAAGCTCTTTAGTTTAATTAGATCCCATTTGTCAATTTTGGCTTTGGTTGCCATTGCTTTTGGTGTTTTAGACATGAAGTCCTTGCCCATGCCTATGTCCTGAATGGTAATGCCTACGTTTTCTTCTAGGGTTTTTATGGTTTTAGGTCTAACATTTAAGTCTTTAATCCATCTTGAATTAATTTTTGTATAAGGTGTAAGGAAGGGATCCAGTTTCAGCTTTCTACATATGGCTAGCCAGTTTTCCCAGCACCATTTATTAAATAGGGAATCCTTTCCCCATTGCTTGTTTTTCTCAGATTTGTCAAAGATCAGATAGTTGTAGATATGTGGCATTATTTCTGAGGGCTCTGTTCTGTTCCATTGATCTATATCTCTGTTTTGGTACCAGTACCATGCTGTTTTGGTTACTGTAGCCTTGTAGTATAGTTGGAAGTCAGGTAGCATGATGCCTCCAGCTTTGTTCTTTTGGCTTAGGATTGACTTGGCGATGCGGGCTTTTTTTTGGTTCCATATGAACTTTAAAGTAGTTTTTTCCAATTCTGTGAAGAAAGTCATTGGTAGCTTGATGGGGATGGCATTGAATCTATAAATTACCTTGGGCAGTATGGCCATTTTCATGATATTGATTCTTCCTACCCATGAGCATGGAATGTTCTTCCATTTGTTTGTATCCTCTTTTATTTCATTGAGCAGTGGTTTGTAGTTCTCCTTGAAGAGGTCCTTCACATCCCTTGTAAGTTGGATTCCTAGGTATTTTATTCTCTTTGAAGCAATTGTGAATGGGAGTTCACTCATGATTTGGCTCTCTGTTTGTCTGTTATTGGTGTATAAGAATGCTTGTGATTTTTGTACATTGATTTTGTATCCTGAGACTTTGCTGAAGTTGCCTATCAGCTTAAGGAGATTTTGGGCTGAGACGATGGGGTTTTCTAGATATACAATCATGTCATCTGCAAACAGGGACAATTTGACTTCCTCTTTTCCTAATTGAATACCCTTTATTTCCTTCTCCTGCCTGATTGCTCTGGCCAGAACTTCCAACACTATGTTGAATAGGAGTGGTGAGAGAGGGCATCCCTGTCTTGTGCCAGATTTCAAAGGGAATGCTTCTAGTTTTTGCCCATTCAGTATGATATTGGCTGTGGGTTAGTCATAGATAGCTCTTATTATTTGGAGATATGTCCCATCAGTACCTAATTTATTGAGAGTTTTTAGCATGAAGTGTTTTTGAATTTTGTCAAAGGCCTTTTCTGCATCTATTGAGATAATCATATGCTTTTTGTCTTTGGTTCTGTTTATATGCTGGATTACATTTATTGATTTGCGTATATTGAACCAGCCTTGCATCCCAGGGATGAAGCCCACTTGATCATGGTGGATAAGCTTTTTGATGTGCTGCTGGATTCGGTTTGCCAGTATTTTATTGAGGATTTTTGCATCAATGTTCATCAAGGATATTGGTCTAAAATTCTCTTTTTTGGTTATATCTCTGCCTGGCTTTGGTATCAGGATGATGCTGGCCTCATAAAATGAGTTAGGGAAGATTCCCTCTTTTTCTATTGATTGGAATAGTTTCAGAAGGAATGGTACCAGTTCCTCCTTGTACCTCTGGTAGAATTCGGCTGTGAATCCATCTGGTCCTGGACTCTTTTTGATTGGTAAGCTATTGATTATTGCCATAATTTCAGAGCCTGTTATTGGTCTATTCAGAGAGTCAACTTCTTCCTGGTGTAGTCTTGGGAGGGTGTATGTGTCAAGGAATTTATCCATTTCTTCTACATTTTCTAGTTTATTTGTGTAGAGGTGTTTGTAGTATTCTCTGATAGTAGTTTGTATTTCTGTGGGATCAGTGGTGATATCCCCTTTATCATTTTTTATTGCATCTATTTGATTCTTCTGTCTTTTCTTCTTTATTAGTCTTGCTAGTGGGCTATCAATTTTGTTGATCCTTTCAAAAAACCAGCTCCTGGATTCATTAATTTTTTGAAGGGTTTTTTGTGTGTCTATTTCCTTCAGTTCTGCTCTGATTTTAGTTATTTCTTGCTTTCTGCTAGCTTTAGAATGTGTTTGCTCTTGCTTTTCTAGTTCTTTTAATTGTGATGTTAGGGTGTCAATTTTGGATCTTTCCTGCTTTCTCTTGTGGGCATTTAGTGCTATAAATTTCCCTCTACACACTGCTTTGAATGTGTCCCAGAGATTCTGGTATGTTGTGTCTTTGTTCTCCATAGTTTCAAAGAACATCTTTATTTCTGCCTTCATTTCGTTATGTACCCAGTAGTCATTCAGGAGCAGGTTGTTCAGTTTCCATGTAGTTGAGTGGTTTTGAGTGAGTTTCTTAATCCTGAGTTCTAGTTTGATTGCACTGCGTCTGAGAGACAGTTTGTTATAATTTCTGATCTTTTACATTTGCTGAGGAGAGCTTTACTTCCAACTATGTGGTCAATTTTGTAATAGGTGTGGTGTGGTGCTGAAAAAAATGTATATTCTGTTGATTTGGGGTGGAGAGCTCCGTAGATGTCGATTAGGTCTGCTTGGTGCAAAGCTGAGTTCAATTCCTGGGTATCCTTGTTGACTTTCTGTCTCGTTGATCTGTCTAATGTTGACAGTGGGGTGTTAAAGTCTCCCATTATTATTGTGTGGGAGTCTAAGTCTCTTTGTAGGTCACTCAGGACTTGCTTTATGAATCTGGGTGCTCCTGTATTGGGTGCATATATATTTAGGATAGTTAGCTCTTCTTGTTGAATTGATCCCTTTAGCATTATTTAATGGCCTTCTTTGTCTCTTTTGATCTTTGTTGGTTTAAAGTCTGTTTTATCAGAGAGTAGGATTGCAACCCCTGCCTTCTTTTTTTTCCATTTGCTTGGTAGATCTTCTTCCATCCTTTTATTTTGAGCCTATGTGTGTCTCTGCACGTGAGATGGGTTTCCTGAATACAGCACACTGATGGGTCTTGACTCTTTATCCAATTTGCCAGTCTGTGTCTTTTAATTGGAGCATTTAGTCCATTTACATTTAAAGTTAATATTGTTATCTGTGAATTTGATCCTGTCGTTATGATGTTATATTTATCTTACTCATTAACAGAATTTGGATTTGAGCAGATTCATGGAGGTTACGTGAATAGTATGTGGTGAATAGTGTCGCTGGTACTCACAAGCCTTCTTTCATGGAGAATTGGTTCTCCTTTTCCTGCCATCATTCCCTCCTCCTGTCCCAGCGGTCAGCACCTCCCTTGCTTGGTCTGTCTAACACTCTTTTTTCTAATTATGCCTCTTAGCTACTTTGACTCGAAGATAACAGCCATACTGTTCACAGTGAGGTCCACAGACCAGCAGCTTCATGATCGTCATGTGAGGATGTGTCAGCAATGCAGAACCTCAGGCTCCACCTCAGACCTACTATGGAATCAGAATCTTCGCCTTATTAAGATCCCCAGGGGACTGGGTGCAGTGGCTCATGCCTGTAATCCTAGCACTTTGGGAAGCCAAGGCAAGTGGATCACTTCAGTTCAGGAGTTCGAGATGAGCCTGGCCAACATGGTGAAACCCCATCTCTACTAAAAATACAAAAATTAGCTGGGCGTGGTGGTGCATGCCTGTAATCTCAGGTACTCAGGAGGCTGAGGCAGAAGAATTGCTTGAATCTAAGAAGCAGAGGTTGCAGTGAGCTGAGATCATGCCATCGCACTCCAGACTACAGCCTGGGTGACAGAGTGAAATCTCATCTCAAAACTACAACAACAACAAAAAGATGATCCCCAGGCAATTCAGCAATTCATATGCACATGCAAGTTTGAGAACAATGGGAAATGACGAGAAAATAAAGAACTGAGAACAATCTCTTATACCACCCCACAAAGATTGTTTCTATTTTTCTGACCTTGATGTCTTCTGTATTTCAGTTTGTTAGTTCCTTGATGGCAGTAACTCGATTCACATCATTCAATGGCATTTCCAATACAGCGTGACATCTAGTAAATGAGAAATGACTATCTGTTGACTACATGCTGCCCAAATCACTATATCAGGTTCAGATTTCTCTGAGCCCCAGAATTATTACTTTTATTTGGGCATTTCCTGATTTTTTTATAGGCACCACTAATTCATCATGTGCAAATTGATTTATCACTTATATCTGCTTCATCTCTAGTTTTCCTTCTTTGTGAGGATGGTGCCCCATTTTCCCAGTCATGCAGTGACTACATTCATACGTTCCACATACATGCATACAGAATCCATCCCATTCTTTATACCATCATGGCTGCCCCCTGTATTGTTTGATTATTTATTGACTGATTTATCTTCATGGTGTTCTTTCTTGCTACCTTGTCTATTGTGTTCCATCTCATGTATCTATTCTTTACACTGCCTCCAAGGTGGTTACCCCAAATCTAAAACAGATCAAGCCACCTTTTCTTCTCTTTTTTCTTTTTCTTTTTCTTTTTTTTTTTTTTTCCTAAATAGCTTCTGGTGCCTTTCAGGATGAAATTTAATCTCTGTAGAGGATTCTCCAAGGTGCATCATTATCTGCTCCTTGTCTACTTCTCTACTCTCCTATGTTAGCTCTCTCCTGCCCAGGTGCTCTATCACTATAATCCCGCCTCATTCTATGACTTGCTATAATAAGTGCAGTTTGCTGTCTCTTGCATCCAGAACTGGCTAATCTTTTGCAATCCTTTCAATACTTGCTTAACTTGAAAACCTTCACTCTCCTTTCAGGACTTGGGGCAATGTCTTTGCTATTAAAAATCCTTAGATGTTTCTGGTCTAAGATAGGTGCCTCTTCCATCTTTTGCCACTGATCTTGTGTACATCTCCATCATAGAACTTACCACGTTGCATCACAGCTTTGTTTATGTATTAGATCCAGAGACTTTATCTTATCTCTACATAACAAGAGACTGGTTCTTTAGAACAAATCCACAGACTTTTATCTCTATATATCTATAACATATCATGGTTTAGAAGTCATTATAGATCTCAATTACAAATATTTTGAATTGATGAATGTATAATTTGGAGGCAGGAATTTTCAAACAGGGGCTTAGAGGAAAGTTGAAGATTATAAATACTTCCGGAGAGCAAGGATCATGTCTTGTTTACCAGTGAGCTCTCAGAGCTTATCACAGTCTTTGAAATACAATATGTACTCCATAAATATTTGTTGAAGAAGCAAAGGGATAGATGGAATAATGGATGAATAGATGTGGTCAACAAAATATTGCTATAAAACTTTATTCTCTGCTTGATAAAGGCATTCTCACCACCTGCTTCGTTTCTCCAGCTTTTGTCTTCTACTCCCTGCAACTGGGTCTGGTGACAGACAGACCTATAGGCCCAGGACTGTGCTAGTTCCGAGCTAGGTATGACAGGGACAGGAGTTATATCAGCACCCTCAGTCCTATCATTCTGGGATTCAGTTTTGTCGATTACCAAGGCCTGGTGCATCAGCAATAAGTTCTGTGACTATGTGTCAGCAACTTTTTAATAACAGCCTTGGGTGAGCAAGGCACGTTTGGCAGAGTTATTTCATCATCCCTCCTATCAGTTTCAATTTTCTCTGCTATATGCCAGTACTTCCCACCCAGACTTGACTTCCTCCATAGACAGCTTGTGGGCATCATTTTGTGCCCCTCAAATGTCACACTCTGCTACCTGCCCTGTTCCTGATTATTAGGATTATTGACTACACGATAATTTCTGATGCTGAATCTGTATATCTCTGTTTTCACCTCCCTCCGACCCTACATTTCTTCAGGTAAGATACAGGAATGATGGTGCTTTTTAAAGTTTTAATTCATTGATGCAAATCTGGTTGTCATTGGGGTAATCCTAATAAGCCATTTTATCCATCAGATAAACTATGCATGCTGAGTGCCTTGTAAACATATTTTCCTAGATATATTTTTTACATAGATATTGCTGATATTCTCACACATAATTATTAATCCTTTCATATTGTTAAAATTTTGGAGGCTGTCTTATACATCATCCTTAGAATGAAATAAATATCCATGAGTTCACACTGATGTAAATAATTAAATAAATAAATAACTAAATGAATAGGAGAGAAAGGAAAGCTCTTATTTTATAAAAAGGATAATTGCATTATATTAATGTGAAATCATTTTCTTTAAAAGAGAAGAAAGAGAGAAATGCTTTTTTTAACAGAAGAATTGCAATTAATAAATTTAGAAGAAATGAGGGAAGTTGAAAATCACCAATAGGCAACCATTGCAATAATAACTGTAGGCAAGCTACACCGATGGATGCTAAAATTAATGTGGTGAAGTTTGAGGAGAAACACAGCACTTGCATAACTTCCAAGTATCTCCCTCAAGATTGTTATTATTTACAAAAGGAAAAATAGTCACTTTATCATGGAGAAAGCTGGCAGACACTATCTTGCCAAATGATTAAGGTTAACATTATTCCTTGATGTGCCCTTCACTGGGATGGACACATTATTTCTGTGGTATTACTGCCAAAAACTGCATAATGTCTTAAGGTAATTGTGAGATAACACCAGAAGGAAAAAGAAAACCATTGGATGTCAGTCTACAAAATACCTAAGTGATACTCTTCAAAAGTGTGTCAGATCATGAGAAACAACAAGACTGTGGCAGGCCAGACAAAGAAAGGCAAGGAGTTGTCAGAGATTGGAGATTAATGAAGCACAACCTAGTGCAGAAAAAGAACATTAAGGGAAAAACTTGTAAAAAATGTAATAGTCTATAGTTTCATTAATAATATTATACCCGTTTAATTTCTAAGTTTTGATAATCATACCACGATTATGCAAGATGCTATCATTAGGAGAAGCAAGGTAAAAGAGAGTTGGTAATTCTCTGTATTATTTCTACAACTTTTCTGTAAGCCTATATTTATTTCAAAATAATGTCCTTAGGTTAAAAGACTGTAAATGGATTAGTACAGGGTCTGCTTGGCCAGGCACAGTGGCTCACGCCTGTAATCCCAGCGCTTTGGGAGGCCAAGGCAGGTGGATCACTTGAGGTTAGGAGTTCAAGACCAGCCTGGCCAACATGGTGAAACCCTGTCTCCACTAAAAAAATTCAAAAAATTAGCCAGGCATGGTGGCATGTGCTTGTGATCCCAGCTACTTAGGAGGCTGAGGCAGAAGAATTGCTTGAACCTGGGAGGCAGAGGTTGCAGTGAGCCGAGATTGCGCCATTGCACTCTGCACTCTAGCCTGGGCGACAGAGTGAAACTCCGTCTAAAAAAAAAAAAAAAGAACAGGGTCTGCCATACTGTAAATGCTTAATAAAGTCTCTCATCTGCCCAGACTGCCTGGACAGGCCACACCAAGTGCCTGCATGAATTCCTAGGCTGCACACAACTGTACTTTGCCCACATCTGACCCTTGTGTGACAAACCCCATTCCACCAACATGTAGTCCTCTCCAGATAAGTCCCGGAAAATTTGGGCTCTACTCCTCTGTCCCTAATCATGTAGGGGAATAAAACTAGAAATGCTTATTTCTTGCTTTGTCTGTCCAATGTCTACCTTAAGAGACTGCTTGGCTCGCTCTGAATGTCAGTAGAGAATTCTAGCAAGACTGCATGGAGATAGTCAAGAAGGACTCACACATGGGGGACCATATTTAGCTAATCTTCCAGAGCTCTTGGATGGCATCGCTGCCTCAATAGATAAGAAAAAAATGTTTTCAAAGAGCATTTGACAAGGTTTCACATTGAAGATTTATATCTAAAGCAGACTAAGGGAATGGGAGGTAAAATAGCATATTGTAGCAGAAAACTAATTTAAGAGTAGTAGACAAAAAGCAGTCATAGATGGCAAGCTCAGCTTCCAAGGGGGTGAGAAATCAAATGCTTTCCAGAGCTCTGGGAATAAGACCTACATATTTTGGGATGTGTGCAGAGAAGAAAAGATCATTGAATTTGCTGGTGATACTGAAATTGAAGTCTTAGCAAATAATAAGATGCAATATGATCAGATTGAAAAGGATTTGAATTGCAGGTGATTAAGGCAGAGGATGACAAATTTAGTTCAGGTATACAGATACAAAATAATAAGCACAGGATCAAGGAGCCAATTATGCAGAACATATACCCAGAAAAGGATTTGAAGGATATTGTGGGAAAATCTGCCAAACCATCAGCATAGAGCACAACTGCATTAGAAAAAGCAACCTGGATTTACTTGGTTATCTCATCAAAGGGGAAGAAGATGATAAGAGAGAGTGAAGCTATACCTTTGTAAGGCATTAACTTGATTCCTATTTTGAATATAGTGTCCACTGCCAGACTAAAAACAGAAAAAGGAGCCTCGGCTTGGGGATGGGGGATACAGTAAAGGGAAATATTTAATTGGGAAACTATTTCCATTTTAGTCTCAGTGGGATATAGAAGATTTCACAGCAGAGGTTTTAAAAATTGGGTGTTCTCAGGAAAATTTTTGAAATGTGAAAAATGGTGAACAAATTATTCTTTAGATGCATGCATTGTTCTAACAATAGGCTCAAATATTCTTTGAAGGACTCAACTAAAAGTTTACTATCAATGTGTTGGTATGTGCATATAAAGGCAAAATTCAGCCCAGGGTTAATACAGGGGAACCAGAGCAGAACTATTTAATGCTACATACAAGAAAAAAAACCGCCAGGAAAAGTTGGAGAAGTAGAAGTGCAAATGAATTGAAGAGACACTTAAACTTATTTTTGGTGAAGAAGGTGATTAAAAATCATTGTTAAAAAAAAAATCACAGGGAAGAGCAAGTGAGAACCAATTTTAAATGGCCAGTTTTGACAAGCAAAGTTTTCCTAATTATAAAACCTTCACATATAAGCTAGAACGCAGTTATGTAAACAAGCCTTGAAGTTTTCAATTTATTTATATTTGTGTGCATTGCTGGTCTTATTCTGCCACAGGAAATGTGGGTCCATTTTAATATAAGTGCAGTGTATACCAATTTCACGTGGCTCAAGCTAACATTCTACTTAACATGGTCTACTGGATTCAGTGGGTATGAGGCAAACATGGAGTTCTGGCTGCAGCCATTGGCACACACAGTAAAGTTAAAGCAGAGATGATTTCATTGGTCATTTAGGATTTAAAAAGCAGTCATAGATAAAAAAAGCAATTTTTATCTAAAATGTGCGAAAAGTACAGCAAAATATTGAGCCTTGTTTACTCTTTGATACTGTTATGTGGTTGTCTCCATTCACCACTTTGCTTTGCATGATAAAGAATCACAAAAATTTCTTCCTAGAAGAGACCTTAAGGATCACGTAGTACAATCCTCTTAAATTACAGATAAGGCAAATGAGAAACAGAGGGCTTAAGAAATTTACCAAAACTTTAAATGGTATTTAGAAGGAAGCCCAAAACTAGATTCTTTATTTCTAAGTTAGCATTTTAACATTCAAAGTTGTGGTATTCTAAATTTATAAAACCAGTTCACCAGTATTATGCTCTTATTCCTGCAATTATAGTTTATTTATACCTCTTTTTAAATATTTTCATTTTTAAATTTATGTTTTCATTTTTCAGAGATGGAAATCTAGAATTTCTTGCAGCTTGGCAGCATAGGAGCCAATGGGGTAGCAATGTGAAAGTCAAGAAGTACACCTCATCTCCAGGACAGCAAGAGTGATCTCTGCCTGACAATGATGCTGGGAGAAGATGTGCCGGTGCTCAAGAAGGCACCGTCCCTCATGCACAACCACATGCCACAGGCCACACAACATTGGCAGGAGTCCAGACCACTTTTTGTCTAGTAGTAGCTTTACTGGGACCTACTATAACTTGGGCAAGTTAAGTCTTCTTCCTGGATTTTGTTTCTCTTTAAACGAGAGAATAAGAGTAGATGGGCTACAAAGTTCCCAAAGAACTTAGCTAAGATTCTGGCATATAGTTACAGTATGGATTAAGTAGAAGGTGACGAGGCAGAGAGTGAACATGACATTGGTGTGTGGCCAGATTTACACTTGGACCTTCTTTAGGGGGGGCACCCGTTGAAAATCAGCCTGCAAATCCTCAATAAATCCAGCACTGCCAGTTTTTTTCATTCTCAAACAGACTGCATTTGGTGAGGCAGGAGGGTGAGCATTATATAAAAGAGACATTTTGCGTTTTAAGAGCAATGATATATACAAAATAAGTACTATAGTATTAAAATACAATCACACTCATTGTTGAAAGATGTTTACATTATGAGAAAAAAATCCATGCTCCTGACATCAACTGAAGGGGCATCTCTCACAAGACCTGGGAAGTGGAAGTATGGAATCTAATGTTACTACAGCAAGTGAATCCACCTTGCATAGAGTGAACTATTTGTAAAACTCCTAATTAGAATAGATTTTTAAAAAATTATTTCTCAAGTGTTTCTTCCTTTGACCTAATGGGTTTACCCTATTGCTTACCTATTAACTGTCAATCTCCTGCCAAAAAGTCTCTATCGTTAGAGATAAAGTATTAATATCAATATATCATATGTGAATTTACATCATTACTCTCCCAACAGAAGGACTCTGTACCTGTAGAAATCTTCCTACATATTATTTAAGTGTTATATATGCCAGGAGAACTTAGCACTTACTAATGAATATCTGTTCCATTATTCAGATAACACTGGGTTACACAGTTAAAGCAGGATAAGAGGAATGGAATTTTGCAAATGGCATTTCGCTGTTTTGTACTGGAGTATGAGCAGCCACAGCCTATGCTTAACTTCGAACTTCACACTGTCTTGTAAGGTCGTCTTTGGAGTTGAGACTGCCTGCAGTATCTGTTTTCTGAGTGTGCTTTGAGAGCACGATAATATAATATTGAATTATTTTGTACCAGAAATTTATAGACATTTTAGGATATGTCTACCACCAGGCATGGTGACAGTGGGATCCATAATTTATTCTATAACATTTTGGAAGGCAGCTAAAGGATTTTTATAAAATGCTTGATTCTTTGTGCTTTGCAAACACGGTAAGCAAAAATTAAATAAATAATGTAGTAGGGACCCAAAGAAACAGCTTTAATTGCACACACCCCCACCTCATTTCAGGAGTTCTTGGAAGACAGATCTTTCAGAGCTAGCTTCTATTAATGACAGTATAATTGCTGGTATGTAGTGTCCTTTACTTTCTTGCTATTTTTTTCTTGTAATTTATTTGTAAGAGGTGATGTTTTGATATTTCCTGAGGGATTGTTTCTCATTTATGTGTGGCTTGAGTTGTAGTGCAAAGCTTATGCTAGAAAAATACTTTTGGTGGATTTAATCAAATAGTATTTAACAACAAGAAAGATCAAAAGTATTTTGGATGTATGGCTGTAAAGAAATCTTTCTTGTATTTAAATATGTTATTTAATATTTTGGATATTTTTCTGTACCCAAAGAATGGATTCATGGATACTTTATGAAAAAGTAGATACTTATAAAATGCTTAAATTTATAAAATTTAATTTTAATTAAATGTAATGAATATACATCCCTAATATTTGAATAATTGTACATAGATGTTTCCTTACTGTATTTTCCTTTGGAACATCAATGGGAAAGAACAAATTTCACAATATTCAATAATATTCAGCTATTTAATACAAACAAGAACCCTTTTGCCACTATTAAACTTTAGAAAAATACAAACACCTATGAAATTATTTTTATTATATTAAAGATAATGCAGTCTATAATTGTTATTGCTTTACACACTGATGTAATGGTTTCCATGACTATCACATGTTGGATCCCATTCAGAACCAGCTTATCAAATCAATGCTAAAATTAATCAGAATGTGGGCTTTAAATGAAGAGTATAAATTGAACTCAGAATTTGTTTTAAAATATGCATTTGGGAATAAAATAGGCACCTAATGATTAATAATATTCAAATTGATAAGAAAGAAAAGCCACAATAAAACTTCCTGCCAGAAACTTTTCACTTATCTAGGCACCCTCACCCATTTCACTCAATATTATTTTTACTAGAAACGACCCTACCAAATATAACCCACAAAAAAATAATAGTTTTGCTTCACTTGCTTCGCCTACAGTGCCAGGGGGATAGATTTAATGATCTTATAGGTCTTTTCAATCTATCTAATATTTGTGAAATGGCAACTGTCAATGTTGAACAAGAAATTGCTGAAATAGCACAACTTTTTGAAATGGATAATATCTCATAGGACAAGAGCCCAGAAATGGAAAGAACAACCATAAACCTCACTGAAATTCATCTCAACAGAATGCCAACTTTACTCTTCACGTAATAAAAACAACCAACTTTAAAAATGCTATCTGTCAACGACTCGAAAATCAGCCATTTTGAAAATCTCAGCATCGGCTATTGCATATGCCAAAGAGTAAGGTGGCTCCTAGTGTATTTCTTTTCCATTTTGACTTTTGCTACTGCCTGACCAGTTGGTTACTAGTTATGTCAGCTTAAGAAGTAGGATCAACTAAGCATGTTAGATTTGATTAAGTTTAGTGTTGGGTATCACTTAGACTCTACCTATTTGTTGTTTAATGAAATTATAAATTTTTGATAACATTAAATAGGTCTCTATAGAGAGAATAAATATCAACTAAAGTTCTTTCACATCTTTCTGGTTCACTATACAATTAAAGCTCTTGCTTTTTTATTTTCCAACATAAAGTCTGGATTTCTAAATATTATCAAAATTTGACAATTGATTTTTTAAAATGCTGAGACTGGAGTATAAAGGAAGAGATCCTTGAGAGAAAGAATGCACAGAGAAAGGAGTACAAGATACTTTTACTCTCCCCCTAGGCATTTGACAGTATTTTGTTCCCAGTTCTTCAGGGTTTTTTTTCCTTTTATTGATACATAATAATTTACATGTTTGTGGGGTACATTTGAGTGTTACATGCAAAGGATATGTAATGATCAAGTCAGGTTCATTGGGGTATTCATCACTTTGAATGTTTATTATTTTTATGTGTTGGTATCATTTCAAGTCCTCTCTCCTAGTTACTCTGAAATGTACACACTATTGTTGCTAAGCATAGTCACCCTAGCCTGCTGTCAAACATTAGAACTTATTTCTTCTATCTAACTGTATGTTTGTATCCATAACCAACTGCTCCTCTGCCCTCCTGTCATCTCCATCCACCCCTCCCAATCTCTGGTATCTATCATTTTATTCTCCATATCCATAAGATAAAGGTTTTAGCTCCCACATGTGCAGTTGACAAATTTTATGTTGCATAAGGTGATAGGCAACGAAATCAAGCAAAAGTCAGTGAAGGAGCTGAGTTTGTTCCAATCTTCCAGTGCTGAGGATATGTTAACTAGAGTTCAGGACTTATCAAAGAAGAATCCTAGAAATCAGGTCAGGCCTGAAAACAGGGTAGAATCAGAGGTGGAAGAGACCTATAAAATTGTGATTCAGTTGGTTCATTTCTTGATTAGATTAAGATGATCTTCTCTGACTCAGGCAGTCTACCAGAATATAAGGTAAATGTATCATCCAGAGCCACCTCAATTTTTTTTGTATGATATCTGTCATTCAGAAGAAAATTACAGATATGTCAGAGTCAAGAGAAAAAAAAAAACCTATCCAAAATTCCCAGGAGTTATTTTACATACACTTTACCATAACAGATTATCATGTTAAAAACAATAAATGAAAAAGTGAAATATTCTAGCGGAGAACTGAAATCCATGAAAGAATCAAATGAAAATTAGAGAATCACAAAATAGCATAATAAAGATTAAAAACTAGTAGATGGGTTTGATCACAGACTGGACACAGCAGAAGAATGGTTTTGTATATTTGAAAATGTGATCATAGAAAATATTCAGGCTTAAACAAAGATGAAAAAGGATGGAAAATTTATAAAAAGCATAAGAGACATATTGGTACTGTGAAATAATCTAACATATGTGCAACTAAAGTCTCAGGAGGGCAGGAAAGAGAAAATGTGAAGAAATGATATTTAAAAGATAATGACAAAAATTAGTTCTAAAACTGACAAAAGATATTAACTCAAAAATTCAAGAGAAAACATGAACACCAAATAGGATAAACATGAACAAACCACCTCTGGATACATTATCATATAATTTCTGAAAAAGAAAGATAAAGCAAGACGTTAAATGAAGTCACAGGAGAATAAAATGTATTATCTTCAAAGCAGCAACAAGAAATACAGCTAATTTCCCATAAAAGTGGTGGAAGCCAGTTCACAATAGAAAGACAATTTTAAAGAGTTCAAAAACAGGTGACAATATAAAATATCATACCTTGAAAATGATCTTTCAACAGTTCCAGTTAAATATAGACATATAGGCCGGGCGGGTTGGCTCATGCCTGTAATCCCAGCACTTTGGGAGGCCGAGGCAGGCAGATCATGAGGTCAGGAGATCAAGATCATCCTGGCTAACACCGTGAAACCCCGTCTCTACTAAAAATACAAAAAATTAGCAGGGCGTGGTGGCGGGCACCTGTAGTCCCAGCTACTAGGGAGGCTGAGGCAGGAGAATGGCCAGAACCCAGGAGGCGGAGCTTGCAGTGAGCCGAGATCGCGCCACTGCACTCCAGCCTGGGCGACAGAGCGAGACTCCTTCTAAAAGAAAAACAAAAACAAAAACAAAACGAACAAACAAACAAAAAGACATCTTCAGACAAACACTGACAAATTCATTGCCAGAAGACCTGAATTTAAATAAATAAATAAATAAATAAATAAATAAATAGGGGTTCAGGAAGATGAAAAGTTACTCTAGACAAAAACACGAAACTACAGGAATTAATAAGGAAAAAGAAAAAATTGTGGATAAAAATCAGTAAATATTGACTGAACAAAAACACAATAGTGTTTTTATGAGACTTAAAATCATGATGCCAATAACATGAAATGTGGGGATAGAAGGGAAGTAAATATGCATATGAGTCATTTATGAAAACTGACAGTATGCTAGGCATAAAACCAATCCCCAAATCTTTCAAAGAATAAAAAGCCATTCAGAATATTTCTGATCATAGTAGAATTAATCCTGAAAGTGATAGCAAAAAGTTAATCTAAAAATCCCCAAATGTTGAGGATTAGGAAAATTAGAAATAGCAATTGGCTAAAGTGTCAAAGAAGCATTCTCAGTAGATAATAGAAAATATTTTTAAGTATAATAATAAAAATAGACATCAAAATTCATACGATGTAGCTAAACTGGTAGAAGGAAAACTGTAGCTTTAAATGCATTATACCTGAAGAGCTGAAAGACTGGAAATTTGATAATCTAGATACTGTCTCAAAAAGTCAGAAAAGTACAGCAAAAGAAACCCAAAGAAAATAAAAGAAAGAAAATAAAGACAATCCATAAATTAATACAGTAGAAAACAAAGAAATGGAGAAATTGAACCACACAACAAATCAGTTACTTTAAGAAACAGTGAAATTGATAAATATCTGGCAAGGCTTACCAAGAAAAAGATAAAATACAGATTCCCAATCACAGAAATGAAAAGAGATGTCACCACAGATTCTTCAGAACATGAGAAAATGTTATGAACAACTTTGTGCCAAATTTGGAAATTTAAATAAAAGAAAAATTTCCTAGGAAAACAAAGTTTACCAAAATTGACACAAGAAGTAATAAAACAAACTAAAAATACTTTATCTAATTAAATTCCTCACTAAAAACTTGTACAAAAATAAAATTTCAGACCTACATGCTTTAACAGTAAATTCTTTCAAACAGTTAAGGAAGAAATAAACCATTACACAAATTCTCTCAGTGCATAAAAATAAAGGGACCATATCCCAAATTAAATTATGAGGTCAATGTAATCATAATACCATAACCTGAAAGGGATATTAAAAGAAATGAAAATTACCTTTCAATTTCACTGATGAACATAGACATAAAAGTCCTAAATAGCATATTAGCAAGTGGAAGCTAACAACACATAAACAGAGTACTATATCATACCCTAGTTGAACTGATCTCAGGAATACAAGGTTGATTCAAGCTTGAAAAATCAATCAATGTAATTCACCACACTAACAAATTACTACAAAAAATTATGTAAGAATTTCATTAAAAGTAGCCAAATAACTTGATAAAATTCAACATTCAATAATTTTGACAAATCAACTACAAAAAAAGAAATGTCTTATTCTGATACATGATATCCACAAAATCAAACACGCAAAAAACCTCTAGCACATACCATGCTTATGGCCAAAATGTTGAATGCTCCATCCCTGATACTGAGAATCAGACAAGGATATTCACTACATCTCTGCTACTTAAAATAAGGTTTGTAGATTGACAAAATGCCATAACCTGGAAGCTTGTTAGAAATGCAGAATTTTTACTGGGCATGGTGGCTCACGCCAGTAATCCCATCACTTTGGGAGGCTGAAGTGGGTAGATCACTTGAGGCCAGGAGTTCAAGACTAGTCTGGCCAATGGGGCAAAACCCCATCTCTACTAAAAATATAAAAAAATTAGCTGGGAGTGGTGGCACATGCCTTAATCCAGCTACCTGGGAGGCTGAGGCAGGAGAATTGCTTGAACCCAGGAGGTGGAGGTTGCAGTGAGCCAAGATCTCACCACTGCACTCCAGCTTGGGTGACAGAGCGAGACTCTACCTCAAATAATAATAATAATAATCAATAAATAATAAAATAAAAAATACATACAAATTTAAAAAAGAAAGAAATGAAGAATTTCAGGTCCCACTATAGACTTATTTAATCAGAATTTGGATTTTAAGAAAACTTCGAAGTGTTTTACATTGCCATATGAGAAAAACTTCCTTACACCACTTCTATTTATTATCATACAAAAAGTCTTAATAATTGTGATAAGACAAGATCGAAAAATAGCATGTACAAAGGCTGGAAAGGAAGCAAATAAGATATCATGACTCAGGGCAAACTGATAATGTATTTAAAAAATCTGAAGACACTACAGATAAGTTATTAAAATTAGTAAGTGAATTTAGCAAAGCTGCTAGATGCAAGTTTAACATATAAAAGTCAAAAGTATTTCTATATACTAGCAATAAGCAATAAAAATGCTCAATTTAAAAATGATTTTTAGGAAAAAAACTAAGAAAAGTATTCTCTCCACTGAAAGCTACAAAACATTATTGAAGGAAATTATAAAAACTTAAATGCAAAGATATACCATGCCTGCGAAGTTGTTAAAGAGGCTTCCAAATCCCTTCCGCTTTGCCCTCTTCTTCATGGTTGATGCCAGATGTGGTAGGCATCTTCCTCTTTCAGCTTCCAGAAAAAATGAGCGAAGTTTAGCAAAAGCTGTTTTCTTCTAAACAAATGAAGCTAATAAATTAATTCCAGGTCCAAACCTAGCTGCAAGAATGGTGGAAAGTATTGTCTTTATCTGGGTTGCCATAAGTAAGCTTTAATTCTAACCATGAACAAATAGGAAAAGAGAGAAAAGATCTTGGTAGGCAACTAGCAGACTCTATTACAGGCATGTAAATAATATAGTCAGCAGAACTTAAATTACTACAGACTAAGATGAGAAATGAATAGAGCTCACGTTGTGGAGATAATAGCCTTGCACTAGGCCTATTATTAGCAGAGCTTATGTCTCCCTTTCTCATTCTTCTTCAATGCAAAAAACTTTACACAATTTAGTGTTAAGTTTTTCTAATAGGCTTTCTACCTCTTTCCCCAACAACAGTATCTATCATGAATTAAATGATATATGAATGAATTTTGAGATACAGTAGAATTTACTTAATAAAGTGCTAAAGCAAATACCTTTGGGACATAACATCTTTTATATGACTAACCATTCTAATATAGCTTTTCAAAATGTCAAATTTTTCCATATTGGTTTTGCTTGTAAACTGTAAGCTATTTTGAAATGGGGTGCCTTTAACTATATCTACCACTGGGGTCAATAGGGTGCTATTAATAAGTTAGCATGGAGAGAAGTTCATTGATCAGAGATTAATGAATGGGTCTGTCTACCAGTCAGGATTAAATTTTACTGATAGTAACAGTGACCTCAAATAATTGTATCTTTAACAAGATAGAAATTTACTTATTTTCACACAAAGGAAGACTTCACCATATTTCAAGGGTTAATTCTATTCTTAAAATCAAATCACATTCGGGAGAAAGCCTCTCAAACTCCAGCTATCATATTGTCATTAGAGACAGAGGGAAAGAGAAGGGATAAATGGCCAAAGTATTCCTTGTGTCCCAGCTGCCTCAACACTCCCAGTGAAAGTTTCCTTGAAGTAATGATTTCTCCTTGCACAATGATAGGGTTCAGGACAAGCCACCCCATAATGTGACATTTGAGAAAACAGCAGAAGCAAGAAGGTCACTCTCATCTTTCCTCTAGCCTTTTCCCCTGAAGCATGTAATAAAACCTAGGAAAGATTTTCCGACCTTTCCCTGAAGCAGGTCAAAAACCCTCATTCCAGAAGTGACTTCCTGATAGGCAGAGTAAAGGAACATCCTCATCCCGGAAGACACAGGGTCCCAGGGAAGAATCTGAATAAACGGGCCTTGCTGAGTTCTCCCCAGTTTATTACCATTAGATCATACTTTCTAAAATCTACAACTTTTCCACAACTATTCACTTCTTCATCAAACCTAGCACAAACATACACAAATTTTCCCATTTCTTAGGTCTTCATTGCCTTATTAAGGCTTCCATATCATGTCAAACTTATATTAAGTACATTTGTGTGCCTTTCTCTTATTACTCTGTCTTTTGTTATAGGGGCCTCAGCCATGAATATAGAATGGATAGAGGAAAAAGTATTTCTCCTCCCCTACAACCACACTGGCTAATACACTTACAAGGCAGACAAGAAAAAATGTAATTGTACTTTTGGCTGAGTGTGTCCTTTCCCTAGTGTGTAACGAGTCTGCCACTAAGAATAAAAGGAGAACGAGTAGGAATCCAGTCATTTATGTGCATTCTGTTCTTGGTCAAATATTTTTTGCTGGGAAAATCGTGCTCGAGATATATGCTCAGAGAACAAAATAAGGCAAATTAACACTTAATCACTATTTAGGTTGTTGGCCCCCCTATCACTTCTCAGCATTTTGGCTGAGATCAGGTGTAGGTTATTGGCCCCCAAATCGTGACATCTAATTTGACTGACATAGCATTGGGCATGGTGGAAAGCTCCTTTACTTAAACAGCCCCCTGAGTGTGTCAGGATGAAAGGGGGATGCATTAGTTGGGTCTTCTTAGAAGCAGATTCCAAGATTATTATGTGCAAGATATTTACTGAGAAAAGCCTGTGTAAGGGGGAAAAGGTGGAGGGAACTGGATAAGTTGCAGAGATCTGCAGGTATGTTACCGCTGTGAAGAAGGAATCTCTTCAGGAAGGAGAATTGGAAAGGCAGAGTGTCTGATTCAGGCATAGTCGGAAAAATATTTTGAATAGGCCAATGGGAGGTTCTTGAGACATAGTTACCTGTCAGAGGAGTCTCCTGTGGAAGAGATCCCCCACTTTACAGAAACAGGCCTTCCTTAGCATCATCACCCTGCTCTCCCAGCCTCCCACTGACAGCAGCCTTAAGAAGGGTGGGTTTAGTGATGGATGCAGAACACAGCAACTGGTGCTGTCTGTTCCCACACTCCCTGCAGCAGGAGATCTGAGTGGCACATGTTGATGGCCACAGCTTCTACTTTGACTTAAAAGCCTGTTTAACCTACTCCCTTCTCTAGTTAAGATCAGATATTAGTGGGAAGAGCATGGGGAAGAGTGAGAGATAAAGAACAGTAGTAAAAACAACCTTATTTTCAAATTCATAGAATGAAAAAAGAAAGTAAAATACCATCAGGTCTTTTTCAGATGCAGAAAAGACATCCTTTTACCAAGTAACCCCCTGTGCAAATAAGCCTAGCCAAAGGGGAGCCCACTCAAGAAATGACTTGGCTGGGCCAGGGAGATCAGACTCAGAGCATTCCTCCTGTATTGTTCAAATGCTGGGAGAGAGTAGATGTTATATAGAGAGTAAATGCTGGGGACTGAGAAAGAAGAAATGGTCAGATCATCTTTCCTTTAGGAGTAGTTCCAAGCTGTGCCACCACTCAAGCACAGGAGAAGCAAGTTACACCAAAAAGAGTGCATATAGACACAAGTACTACAACTTCTCATCTCCACTTAACTTATTAAGTAATTAGCTTATTTATATTTTCAAACTGGTGATTATGTTAGTCATCTATTGCTGTATAACAAATTGCTCCAAAATGTAGCAGCTTAAACAGCAAACATTTATTTTCTCAAGGTTTCTCAAGGTCAGGAAACCAGGAGGGATTATCTGGTTTCCACTCATGGTTCCTTACTAGGTTGCAGTCCAGTTATTGACCAGGGCTACAATTATTTGAAAGGATTGGAGAAGCTGCTTCCACGCTCTTTCTGGCAGCTTCCGTTGACTCCACGTGGGTGTCTCTATTTGTCTTACACAATATAACATCTGGCTTCCTCCACAGTAAATGATTCAAGAAAGAAAGAGTGCCCAAGACAGAAGCTATAGGCTGTTCACAACTAAACACTGGAAATGACATCCCTTCTTCTGTCATATCTCAATTGATGAAAGTGAATCACTAAGGCCAGTCCACAATTAAGGAGAGCTGAATTAAGGATTATCTCTTAAGGAAAGTAGTAGCAAAGAGTTTGTAGAAATATTTTAGAACAATACTGATCATACATTTACATGTTACACCATTGAAAAGATGTCAGCCATCCTGAATACCTTGGAATGGAAGGAGCCCCAGTTCTACCAAGGAATCCTGGTTCCATTTCTTGGTGTTACCAGTATTTTATGTGTTCTAGAGAGAGTCTATGAAATTACAAGCATTGAGAAAGGCTTAACTCAGTAGAAAGCTCTGCCCCAGTGACTACAGCCCAGTGTTCTTAGCTTTGGTTAATTCAGATCAGCACTCCTTCCGGTGTAGGATGTGAAGATGCTAACAAGGAATGACCTCCCTTCCCTGTTTCTTCTCTTATAAAGTCTTGCCAACTTTGACAAACTTATAATTGTAGTATATGCCATTTAAAACATTGGTTTAACAAAAGCTATTTAATGGTAGCTGTTTCCCCCTCTTTGGAACATTCTTTGTAGCTTTCTCTCACCATTAGCCAGTGCCTCAGGCAGTTACTAGAAAGAACTAAATTGAGTTGCTTTTGTTATTAGCTGTGGTTTGTGAGTCAGCTTACTGCTTCTAAAACAATTATAGAAGGAAGCTATTATTTTAAATAGAAATTTGAGTATATTTAGAAGAAAATGAACCATGTATTTTCTTCTGGCTGCTCCTCCAATCTCATTTCAAAGATGAAAAGACTAAAAAGATTGCAAAAAGGGAGAGAGAAAGGGATGGATTGAAAGGAAGAGAAAGTGAGAACTGAAGAAGGAAAGATGTGGAGACAAAAGCTCAAAAGGAGCATGGCAATGCTCAAAGATTGGGGAAATGGCATTATAAATGTTATAGAACATATAGTTAAATTATTTTATTATCTTGAGATTTCCCAAAATGATAGGATTTGTGCTGACATACTATGCCAATTCATATTAGCCTAAAGAGATCAATTCTGAATAGCTTCATCCTTTTCAAGATATGTAATATGTTCTGTGACTATTCCTGGGGAAATGATGCAGGATAATAAAATCATTGTTTGCGTATGTGTGCTTGTCCCCGATATGTCACACATGGTTTTGATTCCCAGTTTTTTAAAAAAGAAATCTAAACTGAAACTAAAATATAAAGCATGTTTTCTTTGACCTAATTCTTATCTAGCAAATAAAAGATTGATTTTTTTCCCCCTGTGGCTCTAGTATTTGAACATCATGGATATGTCCCTTGAGTCAGTAGTTCAGGGAGATTTCATGTAAGTAATGCTTAGAAAAAAAATCATAGTTTGTTGTTATTTTACTAAAACTATATTCCAATTTAAGCTAACTTGCATCCTTTTTGAAAATAGATTTTGAGTATAATTAAACTGGTAAGTAGTTAGTTTAAAATTTTACAGATTTTAGCAGACAAGCTAAAAAAAAAGTCATTGGTGGCATGTTGATGATAGAGTTTCGATTACTATGGTAGCCTTTCAACCACATTTTTCCTCTAGTTCTTTATGGAATAACGTTATAAGTTAAAATATAACCCTATACAATTCAGCATAATTAAATAGTAGCTACACGGTCAAAATGCAGAGTTAACCAATTGTTCTGAGAATATTATCAATGTGAAATGCTCATCTATTTCTAACATCCATTCCAGATTAATTTTTTCTAAAGCACAATTTTAGTTATAAATACTCCAAGTTCAAAAACTCCCAGTGGCTCACCATGTACTTAGCCTGGCATTCTTGGTGCTCCAGTTTCTGATCTTGACCTATTTCTCCAGCCTCAGTTCTCACAGTTCTACTCCCGCACTGCCGCCTGGCCTCCCACCGTCCAGACAAAGTGCATTTCTGGGGTCCCTAGGTACTGGTTTCCACAAAGAGCAAAAGTGTTCCACTGACCTGTTCGATCTCACTGTGCTTTCAGGTTGCCTAACCCTGGATACACGATAAAAACGACTTGTAGAGGCTTTATTCTTTTGTTTTCTGGTCTTCTATTATGCAAGATTTAAACCTAAACACAGAGGTAAGGACACTAAGGATACTCGTAAGTGGGTATTTATCTTGATTCTGATGCTAGCTGGTAGAGGGATCTATACATGATCTCTGTGGATCTAAGCCTGATAACCGTGGTGTCAGCATACTGAATGGTACCAAATGCAACTAAAGACCTTTCTTTTCCCAATGGTTGGATGATAAATGCCCATAGCTACCTAGAGTCCACCTACAGATGATAAGATCACTTCAAGAAGGCTCTTGAGAGCCATCTCTAAATTAGAAATTGAAGGTCAATTTTTCAGGTTCATTTTTCCCGTATCACATTGAAATTACTTCTTATTATTTCAGGAGACATTTCAGCTGAAAAGATGCTATAATACATTTAAGATGACAGGTGTAGCCTATATAAACTGTTATTATAACTTATTTCTCAGGGTGGAATTGGAAAATAACATGACCTACTCGCAGACTACTACTCCTACATTCCATAAATTCTCCTAAGACTCTGCAAGCCAGAAAGGACTTTGCCCTTATTCCATTAACCCAGTGATTCCAGGAGGCACAAGTACCAGAAGGTGTTCCTGGGTGCACCCTGGGCTTCAAGACCCTTTTAAGTTGGGCCTAGACTTCTTATCTTCTGGTCAGAGTTCTCTCCAGTGTCATGAACTTTTACTATTAATGGCAACTATACTCAGTGTTATATTTATATGTGTAAGAAACAAAAATGACAGCACAGGGGACATAAATTGGTGGTGAATGAAGACTTTTAAATCAGTTTTGTTTTGGTACCTCTGGTTGTTAATGCAGAGAGCTCCCCTTTTGTTCCCCCCAGTAACTGTCGTACCCTATTGAGTTATGGACACGCAGCTGAACACACTTACATGGCCTGCCTGACCTTAAGGCATTCAAATCAAAGGACACCTTTCTAGAAACTGGCAGTTTTGTTCAGTGAGTCAAATAAAAATGCAGATTTGAACATAATCCTCCTGTTAATGGGAATATCAGGAAGGTAGTTATTCCTACTAGTGAGCATCAGAAAATACCAGTCTGAATAAATGTGATAGAAGGTGAGGCTGAGTATGCAGACACACACATACACACACACACACACACAATTACACGTATCTTATGGCTCTTTATTAGAAATTATTAGTAAATTAGAGATTGGTAAAAGCAGAGAGAAGAGAAAGCATTGAGGGGTAGATGTTGAATTTTTTAAAACAGTATTTCTTTATTTTATTTTATTTTATTATTATTATACTTTAAGTTTTAGGGTACATGTGCACAACGTGCAGGTTTGTTGCATATGTATACATGTGCCATGTTGGTGTGCTGCACCCATTAACTCGTCATTTAGCATTAGGTGTATCTCCTAGTGCTATCCCTCCCCCCTCCCCCCACCCCACAACAGTCCCAGGTGTGTGATGTTCCCCTTCCTGTGTCCATGTGTTCTACCCATCAGTGTGCTGTACTCAGGAAACCCATCTCAAGTGCAGAGACACACATAGGCTCAAAATAAAGGGATGGAGGAAGATCTACCAAGCAAATGGAAAACAAAAAAAGGCAGGGGTTGCAATCCTAGTCTTTGATAAAACAGACTTTAAACCAACAAAGATCAAAAGAGACAAAGAAGGCCATTAAAACAGATTTCTAATGTGAATATTGAATAAAAGTTGTTTATGTCTTGGCCATGTTGTTCACCAAAACTTCAGTCAAATCTATCTTTAAAAAAATACATTCTGGGAAGGGTGGGGTGAGAATCTCTTCCATAAACTGAAGAACATGGTGACATTTCATTTCCAGGTTGAAAAGGTATGGAACAGAGATGGTGCCAAAGGATGGAATGATCGCCTGCAAAGTGGACTAATTCAGCAGAAGCAGTCGTTTAGAGACACGGGTGACCTGAGAAAGTAAGCACCAACCCCCCACCCCACACCTGGAAATTCTCATCAACACTTTGAGTACAAAGGACCTCTATGAACTGTGAATCCGATGTTTCTACCTTAAGAGGCAGAAAATCCTCAGCCAGCATGTAGGTAAGGCATCCTCTCCAGTAGTGGTTCTCAATGGGGACAGTACAGTTCACTAGGGAGTATTTTTTAAATGTATGGGGGACTATTATTCATAGCATTGGAGTGTGCTGTGGATGTTTAGTAGGAAGGAGCCAGGATAGTCCTGTAAAAAGAATTGTTCTCAGCCTCATAATTTTCAGAAGTCTCACTGGGCATTCAAATAGGACCAACCAATACAGAAATTTATATAATTATTTATTACATTAATATTATATATTATGCTTATATAAATATATAGATATATATCTAATTCAAGAACATAAACCATTTAACATATAAACAGAATGTATTGGAACCATTTTAAAACCATTACATTTCTAGAATGTGACTATTCTGTAAATAGAAGGAAAAACTGCTTTGTTTTAAATGGAGCTTTACTAAGACTTGTTTGACATTTCAGAACATCGTGTCCCTTGTAAGAGTGCCACTTGTGAAATCTGAGTCACTAATGCAATAATCCATATCAGTCTTTACAAGGTGCTTCTACCTCTAGCTACAAGCATCTGACTGCTTTACCATGTCTTCTAGTATCATATTACTGTAGCACAATATTTATTGCACAATAGCTATTGATTATTGCTATTTATAAATATCACCCACCATATTTGCATCATTAAAATTATCCCCGAATATGAATATACAATATTAATAATATCAGACTGCTCTCAATTGATAAGATCAACTGAGATAGATTTTATCCCCAAAGTTTAACTGAAATACAGTTACTTAGCACTTAGAATTTATTTTCCTACAGCTTCCTGTGCTGATTTTAGAAGTCTTGGAGGGATCAAGTGACAGGTTGTATAGAAAATCCTACAGGAAAAAATTTCCTTAAGCTTTGAAAGAATGGAATAGTTATAGATTTTAGAGTTGGAACTGAAACTATTATTAGGGCCTATGGTCTCTATAAGATCCAGTGAAGAGTTCATCCTACTCACTGTTGAGATTTTTCCTATTCCCTTTTCTAGAAAAGAAATTTTTTCCCTTGACTTTGCTCTTATTCTCTTTACCTTAATTCCTACTGCCCTTTTATTTTGCATTTCTTCTCTATCCATCACTTTAAATATTGCTGTACAAAAAATTCTGCCCCAGGATCTAGCAATCTCACTTCTGCGTATATATTCAAAGGACATGAAATCACTAAGTTGAAGACATATCTCTGCTTCCATATTTATTGCAGCATTATTTACAATAGCTAAGTTATATGATCAACATAAGTGTCAACTAATGGGTGAATGGATAAAGAAAATGTGGTATGTCTACACAACACAATAATATTCAGCCTTCAAAATGAAGGGAATTCTGTCATTTGGGTCAACATGGATAAGCCTGGAGAAAATTACTCTAAGTGAAACAAACCAGTCACAGAAAGACAAATACTGTATGACCTCACTTATATGTATAAAATTTTTAAAGAGCAAACTCACAGAAGCAGAGTAGAATGATGGTTAGCAGAGGCTGGGAGGAGGGAAAATGAGGGAATGATGGCTAAAAAGTATAAAGTTGCAGTTAGACACATGGAATAAATAAGTATTCAAGGTGCTGGATATGGTACTTGATTCAGTCTTTGCACACTATACATATATCTCTATATATAATAACATTACTTTGTACCCCATAAATATGTACAATTACAATTTGTCAATAAAAATTTAATTAAAGCAATTCTGTCCTAGACGCCCTTTTCTTCTTGTACTCTTAATGCTGTAACGATGATTAGAATTGAGATACATGCTGCTACCACCCACTTTCTACCCATTATGGAAGCTGCCAAACATGTATTGTTTTTCACTGAACCTGGAAGTAAATTCAAACCCAGCACGGCTTTCAGGTAGGCACTACCAATTTGCTTGAATTAATACACAAGATGAGCATTTAGTTTCTTATTGATGATAGCTACTGAGGACATAAAAGTCTATGTTTTCATCTTGGCTTCAGATTCAGCTACTAATTGAAAATGATCACCAGGCTTTACAATATGTTTAAAGCAATCTTTAACCCTATGCTCTAAATCAAATAACTATGTAAACCAGAAAACTTGAAGTCATTTTTTATCCTTCTCTTTCTCTCTTCACCAATACCTAAGTTTATCCCCCTTTTAATTTTACTTCAGAAGGATGTCTAAAATTTGCTTGGATTCTTCATTCTACTTCATAACCACTGAGTCTATTTAGAGAGCAGCATCCTCTCTCATAGACTATTACAAGAGTCCTCTGACAGTATTTTTAACACTTTAATTTCTCCACCCACCACATCCAATCCTACAAACTGCCAACAGGATACGATAATTTTCATTAATAAAACAATGAAAACCAAACAACAACAAATATGGTCCAATTAATATCTTTATTTAAATCCCTGTTGGTAACTTGTTGCCTTATCATACAATGTATTGAATTCCTTCCAATACAGCAACACTGTTTTTCTTTCCTTTTTTTTTTATCACATTTCTCCCATGCTCCTACCCTGATACATTTTCATCTTGATGTTCTATATATACTCGTTTGTCTAACTGTCATATCCTCCCCACCTGGGGAACTTCCCTTGTTCAGGCCCATGGCCATACTACAGTGCTGGTATGTTCCCAAATGCTCTATTTTTACTTGCAATCATTCCTCGTCCTGGGAATTCAGGCTTTTTTTTTTTTTTCTTCTCTAAAACTTGCATCACACAATTCATTCCATATGATAAATCCAGTCTTCTTCCTTGGCTCCTTCCCTTGGCTGAGTATGGAGCCAGCCACAAAGCATTCATTTCCATAACCCCTTCTGAGCCCTATAACACATTCAGAGGCTTTCCTTGCAATTATAAGGCTTCTCCCGTCCCTAACTGCATTTGATATGGTAATAAAGAAGGAGATTGAGGCAAGAATGACCTCTTAGTCTGTAGCATGGGTGACTGAATAAATGGTCATGGAAACCAACTGAGATAGAGAATATTTGGAGGAAAAGCTAATAAGCCAAATTTGGACATGATAAGTTCAAAGTGCTGTTGGGATACTCATCGGAGTTGTTCAGTAAGTTCTTAGATATACAGAGATGCAGCTAAGAAGAAAAATCTATCCTGAGGACTGCACTGATAATAGGCCTTCAAATCTGCCTATTCATAATGCTGCTAACATGATACAGTCCTAAAACACAAATTTAAATAACATCTAAAATTTGTCTATTTCTATGCATAGTTTTCAGGATGAAATCACACACTGTCACTCCGAAGAACCTACCCTGCAGGGATTTGTTATTGTAATAATTCTGCTAAAGTTCAGCTTTCAATAATAACAAATTATCAACTATTTGCCAGGAGATAACAATTATTAAACTCTAGACAAAATATTTTAGAAACAACTATTTGAAGGCACTGGAAATGTGAAAAATAAATTATGTTATGTATGGTTCCCTACATACAACTCTTCAACATGCAAACTAATCTGTAGTGACAGGAAGACCAGTGGTTACCTGAAGAGGGTGGGCAGGTAAGTGGGGTAGGGATGAAATACAAAGTGGTACTCAGACATTTTGGGTGTGATGGTTAGTTTCACTGTCTTGATTATAGTGATGATTTCGTGGATATATGCATATGTCAAAACTTGTCACATGGTACACTTTAAGTATGTGCTCTTTATGGTGTGTCAATAATACCTTACTGAAGTTGTTTACAAAAAAAAGTTTTTGGCCTCATATACCCAGATATTTTGCAAGTCAATAAGAAAAATATCTCAATAACAAAAGATTTCACAAGATTGTTGCAAATTAACACAAGCATAGTGGCTTAAGACAATGCATATGTATTTCTTACAGTAATGGAGGTCAATGTCCAAAATCAGTCTCAGTGAGCTAAAGTAGAGGTGCTGACAGGGCTGGTTTCTTTCTGAGGCTCTGAGGGGATTTCTTATCTTTTTCAGCTTCTTATGGCCACCTGTCTCCTTGGTTTGTACCTCCCTTCTCCATCTTCGAAGTGCATCCCTCTCCTCTCAGCTTCCATCATCACATCACCTCTTCCTCTAACTCTCACACCATCTATGCCCCTCTTTTCAGACCATTGTGATTATGTTAGTCCCAACAAGATCTCAGACCCTTTAATTTGGTCACATCCATAGAATCCCTTTTGCTGTAACACTTGCAAGTTCCAGAGATTAGGTCATGAACATATTTATGGGGCCATTATTCAGGCTGTTATACAAGGGAAGGAAAAAAACTTACAAATAGTGGACATGGAAAGTGTTCTTCCTCACTGGTACTCCAATAAATATACATTAAAATTAGATGACATTTGTCCTTTAGCAGATAAATGAAGCTTTAAAAATTATAAAACCTGGCGCTGGCAACATTACAGGAAATCAAGTAATCCTATACACAGAATGAAAGACATCCAAGACAAGTAATCTTTAATATTATTGCTTATATCTTGCTAGCAAAATTATGGGTAATCTTAGTTTTCTTCTATGTTCTTGAAGTATTTTCAAAATTTATTATTTGAAAAACTGAAAGAGAGACAAGAGATTTTTCTTAAATGCCATCCCTTCCAACCCACAAATTGGCTGTATTTGTCAGGGCTCTCCAGAAAAACAAAATCAACATATTGGAGAGATATAGATATAGATATTATATTAGGCCATTTTCATACTACTGTAAAGAATTGCCCAAGACTCTGTAATTTATAAAGGAAAGAGGTTTAATTGGCTTACAGTTCAGCATGGCTGGGGAGGCCTCAAGAAACTTACAATTAAGACAGAAGGTGAATTGGAAGCAAGGCACCTTCTTCACAAGGCAGCAAGAAAAAGAAGTGTCATGTGAGGGGGAAAGGGCCCCTTTTAAAGCCATCAGCTCTCATGAGAACTCATTCACTATCATGAGAACAGCATGGGGGAAACTGCACCCATGATTCAATTATCTCCACCTGGTCTCTCCCCTGACACATGAGGATTATGGGGATTATGGTGATTACAATTCAAGATGAGATTTTGGTGGGGACACAAAGCCTAACCATATTAGATATAGATATGTAAGAGGAGATTTATAGTGGGAATTGGCTCATGCAATTCTGAAGGCAGAGAAGTTCTACAATATACAACACGCTGACAACAAGGTGAAGAACAGGGAAGCTGGTGGTATATTTCAGTCTGAGTCTAAAGGCCTGAGAAGCAGTGAAGTTGATAGTATAATTTTCAGTCTGAAGCTAACGGCCTGAGGAACTGTGGGCTGTTGGTATGAGTGCTACAGTTCAAAGGCCGGAGAACCTAGAGTTGTGACACCTGAAGACAGAAGGAGATGAATGTCCCAGTGCCAAAAACGATGGAGACAGAGTGACTTCACCCTTCCTCTGCTTTTTTGTTCTATTCTAGCTCTCAATGGATTAGATGATGCCTGCCCACACCGGTGAGGTCAAATCTTCCTTACTCAGTCCAGCGATTCAAATGCTAATCTCTTCTGAAAACACCTTCATAGGCACATTCAGAAATAATGTTTTATCAGCTATGTCGGTGTCTGTTAACCCAGCCAAGTTGACACTTACAATTAACCATCATATTAGGCTGCTTGAGCATCAGTATTCTATTCTTTGAGACTTAACCAGAATGTATACACAGCTGTCCACTGAAATCTTGAAGTTGATGTTCCGGTTCAGATAATCAGTAATTGTAATTGTTATGGATGTCACATATTTTATGAGAGTTCAAATTATATAACTGTGTATATAGATAAGAATATGGCTCTTCGGAAACATAAACATCCTCCTTTCAAATTTTAAATTATTTATAAATTATTCCACTAGTCTTTAAGTGTAAAGGAAGAAAATCTCTATGATTTCAATTTTTTAAAAGAAGTAAGCTCTCAGAAAGCAAAAATGAGATCAGACTCTATATTAAAAGTTATCAAAATGAGAGTAAAATAAAAAAGAAGCCAAATATTTTATGAAGTATTTAGAATTATTAAATGCCTCCCTTGAACACCATCCAGATTTATTTGACTTTGAAAAATGTTCATAGATCTACCAGAGTCATAAGGTCTTGGGATGCTGGATAATCTTGACACAAGGCCTCTACACTGGCCTGAAAGGATTTTAGCCCATGTTGGAAGTTTTCTACTACAGATAACTTTCAAAAATTCATTACATTTTGCTTTTCTTCATTTAAATTTCATACAGAGTGAAGGCTACTTTCAGGAAAATTTTCTAAGCAACCCTTTGAAGCATTACATTTCCCAACTTATTAAAGGATAATAAAGGAGATATTTGTTTATTCATTCAATAAATATTGAGTACCTCTGTGGCAAAGACTGTACTTATACTGAAAAAAAGTCATTACCAGAATAGTTTGAAGCATTATATCTTTGAAACTTTGGTTACTGGATTAGCAGCTATCATTCTCTAAAGTTTATTGTGATGAGGGCAAAGTTTCACAGTAGTAAATCTTAGAGGTTGTAGCCATAACTTTTCTTTCTGTGTGTAGCATTGTCATGTCTGTAATGATATTTATTACATTTGGCTTAAAGCCCATTCAGTGGTTGTTTTTCTGCCCAATTACAAATTCATCATTGTCATTGCTAGTCATCTGGACGTGTGCATCTCCCATAATTGTTCCTATTTTATAACATGGCACAGCCCATCTTCAGGGATTCAGTCTTACGTGATAGAATGGTTTTCTTTCACAAGTTAAAAGTCATGAGCCAGTTAAGTACTATTTCTTGATTTTCAAAAAAGCTGACAGTGTTATCCATTACTGTTTCAACTAATATGACCTCAATTTCTTAGCCTCTCAAACCTTTCTCAAAATCAGAAAACTAAACTCCAGAAAGGAAATACGCAATGAGGGTGTTTTATGTTGTAGGTTTTTAGGTTGGTTGGAAATCATTTCAACTCGAATGGAAAACAATGGTCATTTCAAGGGGAATTCATATTAAGACATCCATAAACCAAAATCTCAAAGACTAGTTTTGCTTTGTAATCATGATTTGATATGGTTTTTCATCACTGGTTAGAGCAGTCAGAGATAACACTGATTGTGGGTCCACAATGTCTGTAGGTGGAAGCCATATTCTGGGTAGAAAGTGGATTCACAGTGGAGGCATTGAGCACCAACCCTCCTCACTCATTCTACCAAATCTGTCTATGGGGATTTAGGTCTCAGGACTCATTGATTGGAAACTGTGTTGCCTAAAGAGATCTGGAAGATAATAATAAGAAAGTCTAGATAAGTTTTGCCCTCTGGGGCTTTCTATGAAGGGAAAAATTTAATAGTCATTTCTGGAGTAAACTAATGCTGTGAGCTTTCTTCTTGGAGCCAGCAGTTTAAATCCTTTTCCATCTGCAATAATCTCAGAATGTTGGCCTGATTTCCTTCCCTTGATTTCTAAGCATGGCATTATCACCATCATTTCTTTCCATTAAAATAAATAATAAAGCCTTTCAGAAGGTGACCATGCCAGGTAAACAACAAGCTCTGAAGCCAAAATATCCTGAAAGGATGTAATTTAATACATTTGCAGTAAAGTCTGACAAATGCTTGCTCTTAAACTTGTTAGTTATCATACTGAAGGTGTGTAAGATTTGTATAAATTACAAAAGTTGCTGTAATTCCAACAAGTTAAACCATTTATTTTAGTTTTCTAGGAGGAGAAGGGAATGCTGGAAAGATGTTTTGTTTCACAGAAGCCTGCCTGTACTGAGTCTTCTGAGTTCCATATGGAGTTCTCTGAATTCCCAGACACCCTGTCCTTGGCAGAACCCAACTGCTGAGACTGACAGTAGCCACCTGAGCATATTGTATGTTGTAAGTGATTCACCCTCAAGCACATGACTGGCTGGGCTTAAGGTAAAATGTGATCCCTTTCCTATGCTTTGAAAGATTCTTTGGCCATATGGCAGGACAAAAAGAAACTCAAAGAGGATCTGCTAAGCCCTCAAGTGATAAGGTGCAAGAAAAAGAGGAACCCAAACTTTCTGAGGCAACGGAGGAGGTTGAACAATATCAACTCTCCTTTTGCCACCTCTTTCAAATACATATTCCAAAACAGGCCAGAGCTTGTGTTAGTCTAGGATAGTCACAACCATCCAGTTATCTTTCAGGGTTTCATCTTCCCTCTAACTATGATAAGATATAAAGAACAAGGCCCATACGCATGTCTTTGTTTCTTTCTATGTATTTTGGCTGACCTTAGCAATTGACCATACCAGCAATACCTGTTGCAGCTTAAGGAGAAAGTTCTTGCGTCTCCCATTTTCTCCCCCAAACCTGAAATTCCTGTATTAAGGATTTATTTGAATTAACAAACAGAAATTATAACAATAATTAAAAAGACATACCTTTTATGTGAATTCATTGAATCACATTGATTTCCTTATTATTTGTAGGAGGAAAGAAATATGAAGAACTTTTGCCAACTATAAAATAAGATTACATATAACTACCTAGCATGATGAAAGACGTATTACATGAGATTATGTATGGAAAATTTCAGACCCTGCTGGTACATTGTATATACTCAAAATGTAATAGCTGTTTTGAGGAACTCTTATTAGTTAGTAAAAGAGAGCTAGACCCAGGAGGTGTAGTTGACTCTTCCTTAGGGTTGTTATTTAGTGTTCGGATATTTTTAAGTTTTAAATTTATATTAAAATTATGAATAGCTATTTATTTATAGACAGCTTCTTTCTGGGTGACTTGTTTGGGCAGAAATAAAAAGAGGGCATTCAACAAGGATGAGATGGGATGCTAGGGTTGAGAAATCAGGTAAATCTTCATAGACAAAACAGGCAAAGGAAAACCCTTGTTCATTCATCAACGGGGAAAAATAAGAAAATGACGATTTGATAGTTATTCCACCCTTAAGAGTCAAACAAGCCTTGAGCCCCATGCTGAGCTCAGAGGCGAACAAGACTCAAATACAGGGGACTATGGGGTTTGAGGCTTCAGGAAAACCAAAAGGTAATATGGAAGGGATCTCTGATCTTATGGCAGGGGTTGTTTATCTCTTGCCAGATTTGATCATCTCTTTTGCATACCTGATCCTCCCACAGGTCAGTGGTGGAGTTTGAAGAGAGGGTGGCCAGAGGGACACTCTGATTTTGAAAGAGCAGAAATGGAGGGAATAGAATTATGAGGAGGCCCTTGCATTGATACAGATGTGTTAGCATTCACCACTTCTCAAACATAGCAGATTATTTGGGAAATTGAACTACATTTCTCACCACTTAATAATTCAAGAAGTGGTTACTCAAGGCACCAGGAGGACTGAATCCTTCACATGTTATGTTAACATCATCACAGCAGCTCGTGTTATCATGGGAACTAGACAAAATAGGAAAACTTATTTAGCATCTTTAATTTTCCTTGTGAATTCTTCATTTGTGATACGAGAAGAAAATCAGGTCACTTGAAGGAAATGATTTAATCCTAAAAAAGAGCCACTTAACAGGCATATATTATCACCATTCAATAGAAATTAATAAAGTGTTAGTGTTTACAACATTTCTCAGTATATGCAAATGGAAGTGGGATTCATTTTAATTGGAAATTGCATTGCATTAGAATTTTCATCCATATCTGAAAAGTATCATCAGTAGAAAAGTGTGTGTGTATATGTGTGTATATCTATCTATCTATCTATCTATCTATCTATCTATCTATCTATCTATCTATAGTGAGAGAGGGAGAGAGAATATCCCTGGACTTCCCATTCCCAGTTTGAGTATCAGCAAGTGCATATTAACTTAATTACCAAATCTGGCTTGCTTGTGGCCCATGTCTATGTGACTATAGAACATCAACACTCCTATTAAATTCACACTAGTTATTTCTGGGAGTAGCCAGGATACATTACATGAATTGCCTCCTTTCATTTTGATGTTCTTAGTGAAGTCCACTGACTGGAAGTCATTTGGGAAGTACAACCATGCTGGCTCTGTGGTCCCTGGTCTCCCCAGCCTGCTGCTGTCCTGGGAGGGCTCCTTGTAGATTCTCCACTTGATGCTATTGAATTCTAGGGAGAGATGGAGAGAATCCTCATTCCCACTTCTAGGACTTCACTAATCACTGGGGCTCTAAAACTGCTTTTTTGTGTCCTAAATCACAAGATTCCTTATTCAAACAGCTCTTTTATCTTCTGTTTTCAGATAGCTCTTTTTGCTTTATATAGGGACTTAGAAATAATTTTACTGGCTGGATGGAAACCATTTTCCCAAATAAAAGTGTGTCTACTTTTTCAAATCTTCCTAAATCTGCCCCAGGTATTAGGTACTAACAGTTTCCTTTCGGATTATCCCTCACCTATTATAACTCAGACAATCTTGGTTTAGGCTCAGCTTAGCTACCTCACTACATTCACACCTATTCCTTGAGAATTCATATTAAATTAGCTTTCAGGTGTTGCGAATACTAACTGCAGAGTCCCACAGGAAATTCACTGAACAAGTTATCAGGTGAATACGGGTTTTCACTTCACCTAATTAGAAAGTTGCTGTATGATCAAAGACTGACTATTTTATCTCTCTGGGCTTCAGTTTCCTTATGTATAAAATGAAAGATTTGGTCTCAATCTATGGTTTTTAAACTATTTGGTGATCAGAGATCTTTTTCAGAATCCAATGATGATACTGAATCTCATTCTGAAAAATCCAAATATACATGCTATGAACTGTATTAGTCCGTTTTCATGCTTCTATGAGGAACTGTCTGAGACTGAGTAATTCATAAAGGGTTTTAATTGACTTACAGTTCAGCATGGTTGAGGAGGCCTCAAGAAACTTACAATCATGGCAGAAGGTGAAGCGGAATCAAAGCACATTCTTCACAGGGCGGCAGGAAGGAGAAGGGCCAACTGCAGGGGAAAGAGCCCTTTATAAAACCATCAGATCTTGTAAGAACTCATTCACTATCTTGAGAACAACACTGGGGAAATCTCCCTTATGAGCCAATTACCTCCACCTGATCTTTTCCTTGACACATGGGCATTACGGGAATTATGGGAATTATAATTCAAGATGAGATTTGGGTGGGAACACAAAGTCTAACTGCATCATTCCACCCCTGGCCCCTCCCAAATCTCATGTCCCTTTCACATTTCAAAACCAATCATGCCTTCCCAACAGTCTTCCAAAGTCTTAATTCATTCCAGCATTCACCCAAAAGTCCAAGTCCAATGTCTTATCTGAGACAAGGCAAGTTTCTTCTGCCTATAAGCCAGTAAAATCAAAAGCAAATTAATTACTTCCCAGATAAAATGGGGATATAGGCATTGCATAAATACACCCATTCAAATGGGAGAAATTGTCAAAAACAAAGGGGCTATAGGCCCCATGCAAGTCTGAAATCCAGTGGGGAAATCAAATCTTAAAGCTCTGAAATTATCTTCTTTGACTTCATGTCTCATATTCAGGTCATACTGATGCAAGAGGTGGGTTCCCATGGTCTTGAGCAGCTCTACCCCTGTGGTTTTGTAGGGAAGAATCCCCCCTCCTGGCTGCTTTCATGGGCTGGCATTGAGTGTCTGTGGCTTTTCCCGGCGCATGGTGCAAGCTGTTGGTGGATCAACCATTATGGTGTCTGGAGGATGGTGGTTCTCTTCTCACAGCTCCAGTAGGCTGTGACCCAGTGTGGACTCTGTATGGGGGATCTAACCCCATATTTCCCCTTCTGCACTGTCCCAGCAGAGGTTCTCCATGAGGGCTCCACCCCTGCAGCAAACTTCTGCCTGGACATCCAGTCATTTCTGTACCTCCACTGAGATTTAAGTGGAGGTTCCCAAACCTCAATTGACTTCTGTGCACCCACAGGACCAACACTACATGTAAGCCACTAAGGCTTGGGGCTTGCACCCTCTGAAGCAATGGCCTGAGCTGTATGTTGGCCCCTTTAGCCTCAGCTGGGATGCAGGATATCAAGTCCCAAGACTGGACAAAGCAGCAAGGCCCTAGGCCTGGCCCAGGAAACCATTTTTTCTTCCTAGGCCTCTGGACCTGTGATAGGAGAGGCTGCTGTGAAATCCTCTGACATACCCTGGAGACATTTTCTTCATTGTCTTGGAGATGAACATTTGGCTTCTCGTTACTTATGTAAATTTCTGCAGCAGGCTTGAATTTCTTCTCAGAAAATGGGTTTTTCTTTTCTAGCACATCATCATACTGTGAATTTCCCGAACTTTAATGCTCTGCTTCCCTTTTAAACATAGGTTCCAATTCCAAACCATCTCTTTGTGAATGCATAAAGCTGAAAGCTTTTAAGAGCACCCAAGTCATGTTTTGAATGTTTTGTTGTTTAGAAATTTCTTCCACCAGATACTCTAAATCATCTCTCTCAAGTTCAAATTCCACAGACCTCTAGGGCAGGGACAAAATGCCACAAGTCTCTTTGCTAAAGTATAGCAAGAGTAATCTCTATTCCAGTTCCCAACAAGTTCCTCATCTCCATCTGAAACCACTTCAGTCTGGACTTTATTGACCATATCACTATCAGCATTTTGGTCTAAGCCATTCAACAAGTCTCTAGGAAGTTCCAAATTTTCCCACATCTTTCTATCTTCATCTGAGCCCTCCAAAACTCTGCCTGTTACCCAGTTCCAAAGTCACTTCCACATTTTTGGGTATCTTTACAGCAGCACCCCACTATCTGTGCTACCAATTTACTGTATTACTCTGTTTTCACACTGCTATAGAGAACTGCCTGAGACTGGGTAATTTAAAAAGGAAGAAGGTTTAATTGACTGATAGTTCAGCATGGCTGGGGAGGTCTCAGAAAACTTACAATCATAGAGGAAAGCAAAGGTGAAGCAAGACACCTTCTTCACAGGATGGCAGGAAGGAGAAGTGCTGAGTGAAGAGGGAAGAGCTGTAACCTCCCAATGGGTTCGCCTTGCCCTCCAAAGGAATTGCAATGGGGAAAGAGTAATTCACACAGATCCATCTGTGCAGGAGACCAAAGTTTTATTATTACTAAAGTCAGTCTCCCTGAGCATTTGGGGATCAGAGTTTTTAAAGCTAATTTGTAGGGTGGGGGCTTGGAAGGTGTGGAGTGCTGATTGGTCAGGTTGGAGATGGAATCATACAGGGTCAAAGTGAATTTTTCTTGCTGTCTTCTGTTCCTGGGTGGGATGGCAAAACTGGTTGAGCCAGATTACCAGTCTGGGTGATGTCAGTTGATCCATCAAGTGCAAGGTCTGCAAAATATCTCAAGCACTGATCTTCAGTTTTACAGTAGTGATGTTATCCCCAGGAGCAATTTGGGAAGGTTCAGACTCTTGGAGCCAGAGGCTTCATGACACCTAAACTGTAATTTCTAATCTTGTAGCTAGTTTGTTAGTCCTGCAAAGCCAGACTGGTCCCCAGGCAAGAAGGGTGTCGTTTTGGGAAAGAGCTGTTATCAATTTTGTTTCAGAATCAAACCATAAACTGGATTCTTTCCTAAAGTTAGTTTGGCCTATGCCCAGGAAAGAATAAGGATAGCTTAAAAGTTAGAAGCAAGATGGAGTCAATTAGGTCTGGTTACATTCACTGTCATAATTTCCTCAGCTATAATTTTGCAAAGCCAGTTTCAGAGCCCCTTATAAAACCATCAGATCTCGTGAGAACTCACCCACTATCATGAGAACCTCATGGGCAAAACCACCCTCATGAGTCATTTACCTCCACCTGGTCTCTCCCTTGACACATGGGGATTATAATTCAAGATGAGATTTGGGTGCGGACACAAAGCCTAATCATATCATGGACTAAACAGTGTTCCACCAAAAATGTATATGTTGAAGCCCTCAGCCCAATGTTACTGTATTTGGAAATAGGGCTTTTAAAGAGGTAATTAAGGACGAATGGGCTCCTAAAGGTGGGTTCCCAATCCAATAGGGCAGGGGTCCTTAGAAGAAGAAGAAGAGACACTAGGGGTATACACAGAGAAAAGTCCATGTGTGAACACAGTGAGAAGGTGGCCATCTGCAAGCCAAGATGAGCAGCCTCAGAAGACACCAACTCTACAGGAATTTGAACTTAGACTTCCAGCCCCCAGAACTGTGAGAAAATAAATTTCTGTTGTTTACATCCCCCAGTATGTGGAATTTTGTTATGGAAGCTCTAGCTGAGTAATACAAAACACATAGAAAATAATATTTGCAAGCAATTTTTGGTTGCTCATGGACTTCATGAAATCCACCCTTAAAGGTCAGGACCTTCAAGATTATACATCTTCTAAAAAAAGGATACTTTTTTTTTCCTAAAAAGTACTGACTATATGAATAGTAGCTGGAAATATTTGACTTCTAATTTCACATATGTTCTTTGAAAATATAGTGAGTCGGTTAAGATCATTAAAAAGGTGTATTTGCTTTAAGCAAGAAGGCTCAAAAGAAAATGGACCATCAAAAGTTGAGTACACAAGAAATATACAAAACATTGTTTAGAAATGTGCCTAGAGACATTTAAGCTAGTTTTTTCTCTTTATATATATGTGTATATATATGTATATGAAACATATATGTGTGTATATATGTATATGAAACATATATATGTGTGTATATATGTATATGAAACATATATATGTGTATATATGTATATGAAACATATATATGTGTATATATGTATATGAAACATATATATGTGTATATATGTATATGAAACATATATATGTGTATATATGTACATGAAACATATATATGTGTATATATGTACATGAAACATATATATGTGTGTATATATGTACATGAAACATATATATGTGTATATATGTACATGAAACATATATATGTGTGTATATATGTACATGAAACATATATATGTGTGTATATATGTATATGAAACATATATATGAGATATATATGTATATGAAACATATATATATGAGATATATATGTATATGAAACATATATATGATATATATGTATATGAAACATATATATGATATATATGTATATGAAACATATATATGAGATATATATGTATATGAAACATATATATGAGATATATATGTATATGAAACATATATATATGAGATATATATGTATATGAAACATATATATGAGATATATATGTATATGAAACATATATATATGAGATATATATGTATATGAAACATACGTATGAGAGATATATGTATATGAAACATACGTATGAGATATATATGTATATGAAACATACGTATGAGATATATATGTATATGAAACATACGTATGAGATATATATGTATATGAAACATACGTATGAGATATATATGTATATGAAACATACGTATGAGATATATATGTATATGAAACATACGTATGAGATATATATGTATATGAAACATACGTATGAGATATATATGTATATGAAACATACGTATGAGATATATATGTATATGAAACATACGTATGAGATATATATGTATATGAAACATATGTATGAGATATATATGTATATGAAACATACGTATGAGATATATATGTATATGAAACATATGTATGAGATATATATGTGATATATAGAAATATATATGAAACTTATATATGAGAAACATATATATGAAACCTATATATGAGAAACATATATATGAAACCTATGTATGAGAAACATATATATGAAATATATATATAAACATAAAGACCTATGGAAAATATCTTTCTCAGAATAAATTAGAAATTTTCTTCCTCTTTAGGTTATTTAAATTTGAAATTGTGTATGCTATGAAAAGGTGTTTAAAGAATAAAGTTAATGCTTGGGAATAATTAAATCACAATGGTTACATTTTGTGTTTTGGAGGAATTACAAATCCTGGAGTATCTCATACAGAAAAATGTGGGGTTAGTAAATGAAGTGGTTCCAGGTATGTGAGAAAGATTACAACCAACCAGCACATTTTCATATAAGCCAAGTATCAACTTACCATGATAGCAACAATGACACCTGTGCAAGGTTCTTTGGTGTTCTGAACAGTCATCCCAAAGAACCCTTCAGTATAGTCTGCTTTAAGAGACATATTGCAGTTATAAGATTAATGATAGCCATTAGGCCTACTCCCGTCTCACCCAGGTGACACTGTGTCACTTAGCTACATGATGCAAACTGGCCCAGGGATTTCCAACTCTGGTCCAGGGAGTTCCAGGAGACAAAGCCACCTCAGCACAGTTGCAACAACTTTCATAAACCTTAAACAAAGCATACCTTTACAAAAGCATTTAACTCCCTTTACAAAAGAAATACCTTATAACTGACTCAGACTGAATACAGTTGTAAGAAAGGGGGAAGGATCCCTCAAATTCTGAAAACGATCTCTGGATGGAGAGCTCCCAATCGGCTGGTTATCTGTCTCTCCAACTGTGTCTGGTCCATGGCACCGGCCTGCTCCACTAGCATCTTGTAAGAGCACTACTAGAACACTGCTTGAGCATCAGACAGAGCCCAAGACTCATGTTTGAAGAAAATCAGACAAGGTGAAATGTCACCCCTAGGGAATTTGGTTAATAAAGACCACCCAAATTCCTGAACATGACACTTGGCCTTCAGCTGGTCAGGAAGATTTTTTAATTGGCATTGTCTGGCTGCATTCTCAGTACCAGTTTGCATCCCCATTTACCAGTCCCAACAACCACCCCTTCTCTTTTTTATTTTTTTATTTTTTGGTAATCAATGTGGTTCTAGAAAAGTTGTCTCTATTCCTGCTTTAGGTGGAGCATGTGATCTAGGCTAAACCAAACAGAATATTCTGGAGGAAGTGATTGCTTTAGTGGTGGGCATGAGGTTTCAGGCACATGCATTTGAGAGAACCTCAGCACTTCGTTGGGTGTCTTAAAACAAAGTCATGTACTTGCTGAAAATGAATAAAGAGGCACGCATCCTAATGAGATGAAGAGAACCAGATAGAAAGAAGCCCATATAATAAGCACAGTGGAGAGATGGGAAGAAACTTAGGCCTTGAAAAGTTTTTTGATTAATCCATTCTTGAAGTCAGCCTGATTTCTGGACTTTTGTGTACATGAGCCAAAAAACAAAACAAAATAAAAACAAATTTCTACATTGTTTTCTTCAATTTGAGTCAGAATTCCTCTTATTTACCATCAGAACATCCTAACTGATGACTATTCTTAAATATTCCTACATTTATGTATTTATATAAAGTCTTTCTTTCCTCCCAGGGTTTTATTCTATAAGTAATCAAAGGCCCATTTAATAGTTTAGTGTGTGTCTACAATATTCTCCCATCCTCAATTAAACTTAGATATTATTTGTTCAACCTAATTCTCACTCAGCCAACAATGATCTATCATAGTGTCAACAATGTGCAAGGCCTGATCCTTAGACACCTTGGAGAAATTAGAATTATACATATAATGTGGTTCTTGCTTTCTAAAAGCATCTGCTCTAGAATAAGAGGACAGGAAAAACACATATACAGCTAGTTCTTGCCTTCTTTTCTTCCTTTTTCTTAAATGCTTTCTTTTTTTCTGCTAGAATATATACTGGAAGGTAGATTATCATAGAATCCCTTCTGATAGAAAGTAATTAAGAGGGAGTCTAGTATATTGCCTAAGAATGCAGGTGATGCCTAGGTTTGGATCTAGGCTCTGTTACTTGCTAAGCTCCAGTTTCCTTATCTGTAAAATGACATATACCTTGCAGAATTGTCTTGAATAAAAAATGAGAAAAACATGGCTCACAGTAAGCATTGAACAATAGTAGCCATTATAAGCTTGGAAAACCCTCATTTTATAAGAATTTGAGGCCCTTGGTAGCAGTCAATGTCAAACCTAGGTCTTAGACCGGTGCTTCTTTTACCGTCATCACTAGCTATCAATTTAAAAATCTTCTGCCATGTATCTTCTCTTATATCACAGCTATGAGCAATAATTTCTCAATATCTCATAAGAACATAGATACAGCAACCGTAACCTCTCTGATTGTTTTGAAAGGAGTAAAATAATTCTTCAAGTTTGCCCATGTCATGTTGTGAGAACCGCAGACTAGCTTGGTCTATGGTAGAATGTGGGTGTAGCACTCAATCACAAACACAAAGTTATGTGATTTTTATAACATTCAATAGAGGACTCGAGGTCACAGCTGAAGGTTAGAGCCAAACAGATCAACACATGAAATATTCAAGGTCAAGGATGAGGTTAGGAATAGGGCCTGGAGGTCCATGCTGGGCAGGAAAGTGGAACAAGGAAGAGTGTAAGCATCCAGGCAATGATAAAAGTTTGTGCTTCAGTCCAAGAATTTGGAGATAATTAAGAGATAGAGACTAAACCAGGAGACTGAAATTTTGGCTTAAGAGTGTAAGCTAATGATTACATAAAAAACACCCTATGACACCATACATTTTTATTGCAAATTACTAATCACTAATTAGAGCAAACTTGTATTTGCTCTGTATAAGTCAATCTGTAAAAATGTTCATTTTTTGGAAGCGACAATAAGGAATCTCAAGACTTCTCTTAAATCAGACAATGTTGTAATATAACAGATTCTTTACTAAAACCAAAACCTATTTGGTTGAAATTTGTTTCTAAACCTATCTTAAAAGGAAAAAACATTGCTCAAAATGGCTAATTTTTCATCAATTCCAGGCTTTCCTTCTCACTCCAAATCTCTAAAAACATCAGCAATCCATTGCAAAGTAAATAACTTTCTAAACCAAAAATATTCTTACATAGTATATATCACAAAGCCAGTGGCACTCCCTCAACCCTCATTAATTTTGGGTTCTAAGAAAAATGAGAGTATGCTGATCAAAAAATAAAAGCACATTTGTTTCTGCTGGAATTCTTTTAAGATGTCTCCAAATTATGGCTTGCTCACACACACCACAAGAGAATGTGTGGCTGAAAGCCCATATACAGCACCATCCAAAACCAAGAACATTTCTCAAAGGGAGACTTTGAGAATATTTTTAATTACCATGTGCCTCATCCCAGCCTTCACACTTATACTCTGGGTAAGCTGCCAGTTTATACTTGTGGTTTAGCCACTGCTGCCTGTCCCTGATGCAGGTGGACTTTTAATGGTCTTCAGGTAAAGATAATTGGCTATTTGCATGCTTCTAAATGTATCAGTTAAAAAGGTACTTGAAGAAATAAACCCACTGTATCTTCCAGTGAATATATTATGGATGCAGATTAACTGTCATGTAGACCTGCACATTAATAAAACCTGGAATGCCTTGACCTGTGAATATGCCTAGTGAATATACTATTACCTCAAAGCCTCTGATTAAAAAAAAAAGTTAGGTAGACCTAATTCAACTGACTAGCAGTCTGAAAAGTTAGAAAAGAGGTAAAAGTGAGTCTGACACCTATATTTCCTTCTAATCAAGAGTGAGAACTTCCAATAAGCTTTGGCAGTGATTTAGAAGGGTGGGAACATAAGAGAATTGAATTAGCTCTCCCTACATATTGATTAACAGCTTTTAAACCCATCAGTCATACTTTAATTTCTGTGTGTGGTGTGTTTAACGTGAGCTCCCAATCCACCTGATTGGATTACCTCACCACCCATGAAAGAATCAGCAGCCAGTGGTTAAAACTGTAATTAGAATCAGGCAGTAATTTGTGCTGGGAGGGTTTCGGGTGGTGATGGGGGCAAACCCTCTTGCCCCTTTTGTTTAAATTTTTCAGCATAGATGATGAATAATAATTATATTTCAGCCAATTACCTCTGAGATAGTAGAAAGTGTACATGTGAAGGGATAATCAAATATTTTAGATATTGTAACTCTCTTTCTTCCTTTTCCACAAAGTAGTCAGTAAAATATAGAAGGTTAAGTTTATTATTCACAGCCTCTAATTTCAGTGGAATAGGAGAGTGGTCTTATTTTAAACACCCAATATATTCCCCATCGTGTTTATTTTCTGCGGGCCAATAGTTTTCAAGAAAGAAAAAAAAAGAGCAGTATCTATACAAGAATATAAACATAATTCAAAATGTCTATTTTAAAAAAGATTTAAAATTTATTTTCTTTTTTTCTATGACATTTGAAATAGGTATTTTTAATGGAGATTTTATAACTACAATATTTTTGGTTGGTTTTATTGTAATATTTACCCTTAGGCAAGGGGACTGCCACAATCTTTGTTGAAAACATTTTATGTATAGCTTTGGTTCCAACAGAAGGACATTTTAAAAAAACTTTAATGATTTTGAATTAACTATTCTTTTATGAAATATTAATTTAGTGCTTAAAAACAAAGAAGTGAATTAAATCCAAATGTGTGATAGAAAATTTCAGTGTTAGCATGAAATAAAATTGGAAAACAATACAACTGAATGGAGTAAGGGGACTTAGTAATTTAATATGAGGTGGCATCATTTGAATTAGTTGTACAAAATTCACACACGGACATGTTGAAATAGGGGGAAGTTACACTTCTTTCCCTTCACAACATTGAACAATATCACTACATCCATGTCAGTGCATGTACACGTGTGAGCACAGACAAGCAGACTAAAACCAGAGCCAAACAAAAAAACATGCATGATGACAGTGGACAGCTTTTGGCCATAAATCTCCAAGCAGATATTTGATTCATAAATTATTTTATACCCTGCCTCTTCCCCAACCTGAATCTCATGTCCATTTGAGCAGGCTTCTGTGCTGAGTCTTCCCTCTCTTCTTTCTTCTGCAACGTATCTCGTCATTGCATCCCGTCCTCACTCTTATTTCCAGCCATTGCTAAAAATGATTGCCCTTGGACTTCCTTTTCCCACCTCTTTGTTCATCTGTATGGGGTATCTATTTCTAAAGGTCTATTTCCTTTATTTCTTCATTTTCTGCCCATATTAATACCCTGATTCTTTAACTCCTTGTGTAATGGTTAATACCTATCTTGGTATAGTAGAAAGAGCCCTTGCTTAGACTTTTGTATTTGTCAGTTACTAACATAAACCTCTTAATATCTCTGGGCCTCAGGTCCCTGATATGTAAAATGAGGAGGAACTTGAGGGGACCTTCAAGCTCTGAACCTTGTACGATCCCTTCTGTACAAATAGCTTAACATTTTCATAATGTTGTCTGTCTCAGCAGCAATTTCACGTATGGATGCTCTGTCTCTCTAATTAGACGATAAGATTTCCAGGAGCACTCACTGGGACTATTTTTTCTGTTGTACCCTATAGCTCCTAGCACAGTTCTAAGTATATTATAGATATTCAATAAATGTTCATTGATTCGTTTACTGAAGTCCTTTTGGGCGGATTTTCATTTCATATCATTACTACCAACAATATTGTTAGTGTAGAAGTGGATACATCAAGCAGCTATTCAGAAAATTAATAGATAAAAAGAAAATAGAAACAAAACAACAAAAATAACTCTACAATTTCTGTGTGTTCCTTGATAATTATCTGTTTTGGTAATTTGCTCTGTGACCCTTGATAATTAATACCAATAACTTAATGTGAAATTGGGGGGAAAGAATGTGGGGAAAAACCTGAAGATTTCTTTGAAGAAATGAATCTTAATTTGTCAGTGGAGGGGGCGGGGAGGCAGAGAAATAGGACACTTAGAGAATCTGATGAGTGCTATGAGCTTTCTCTAAGAGGGTTCACAGATTTCTTACGACTTGTTAAATAAACACTGTGTTTTCCTGAAGCCCATATATGGGTCCCACGTTTCATTTTTAATGGCTTTATTTATAGGAGTTGGGTCGAAGAGTACAGACATAGCCATTCCCGCCAGAGCCCTATGAAATGATTTCTTTAGCATGTCTAATTGGACCAGAGGTAGGCATGTCATTCAAATCTAAGACTTAGCTTAAACAAAGAAATAAAGGCACTTGAAGGCCTTCCTTGGGATTTTGAAATTGAAACAAAATTTTACTTCAAGTCAGTTGGTGGTGTATTCTAGAAACAGAATGTCAGCTGGTCTTGGAAAATGGAGTGCATGATTTGGGACCATGTGTAAACCAATGAAGAAGCAGAGGAAGGTGTTTGGTGGCAGGATTGGAAAATAGAGAAATACAGAGAAAAATCATGAATAACATAGCATAGAAGCAAAACCAAGGGATCACATAGCCATTAAGTAAAAGAGGGTACGGCCTGGGTTTCTGACACCTTTCCCATGTGCATTTACTTGTGCTGCATTTACCATTCATGGTGGCTGTGCAGACTCTGAGTCTTTGACAGCCTCTTCCCATCTCTCACCCCTGTCACTCCAACACCCATACACACAAACATATATTGTCACCATTTTCTGGAACTAATTTGAAATTGGTCTGTTTCTCTTTGACTAGAATAAATTATAATCATATGTTTTCCACCATACTATTTATGTAAAGTAGAAAAAAATGACTCTCAAGGTGAAAATGCTTATGATGTAGTTAGTTTTTACAAGACACTTAGATGATGAAGGTTCTATGTGACTGTTAAAGCTTTTTGTAATCCTAAATTTTTAATATTTAGATTATTATTCTATCTGAATTAAAACTTGTAATTTTTATGGAAATAAAGAAGAAAATAAAGTAATAGCTAAAAGTGTATGTTTGGCAAAGAATAACATAAAAATAAACTATACATGTTTTTTTTTTTTTTTTTTTATATCTTTTTTTTTTTTTTATTATACTTTAAGTTTTAGGGTACATGTGCACATTGTGCAGGTTAGTTACATATGTATACATGTGCCATGCTGGTGGTATATCTCCCAATGCTATCCCTCCCCCCTCCCCCCACCCCACAACAGTCCCCAGAGTGTGATATTCCCCTTCCTGTGTCCATGTGATCTCATTGTTCAATTCCCACCTATGAGTGAGAATATGCGGTGTTTGGTTTTTTGTTCTTGCGATAGTTTACTGAGAATGATGTTTTCCAATTTCATCCATGTCCCTACAAAGGACACGAACTCATCATTTTTTATGGCTGCATAGTATTCCATGGTGTATATGTGCCACATTTTCTTAATCCAGTCTATCATTGTTGGACATTTGGGTTGGTTCCAAGTCTTTGCTATTGTGAATAATGCCGCAATAAACATACGTGTGCATGTGTCTTTATAGCAGCATGATTTATAGTCCTTTGGGTATATACCTAGTAATGGGATGGCTGGGTCAAATGGTATTTCTAGTTCTAGATCCCTGAGGAATCACCACACTGACTTCCACAATGGTTGAACTAGTTTACAGTCCCACCAACAGTGTAAAAGTGTTCCTATTTCTCCACATCCTCTCCAGCACCTGTTGTTTCCTGACTTTTTAATGATTGCCATTCTAACTGGTGTGAGATGATATCTCATAGTGGTTTTGATTTGCATTTCTCTGATGGCCAGTGATGATGAGCATTTTTTCATGTGTTTTTTGGCTGCATAAATGTCTTCTTTTGAGAAGTGTCTGTTCATGTCCTTCGCCCACTTTTTGATGGGGTTGTTTGTTTTTTTCTTGTAAATTTGTTTGAGTTCATTGTAGATTCTGGATATTAGCCCTTTGTCAGATGAGTAGGTTGCGAAAATTTTCTCCCATGTTGTAGGTTGCCTGTTCACTCTGATGGTAGTTTCTTTTGCTGTGCAGAAGCTCTTTAGTTTAATTAGATCCCATTTGTCAATTTTGGCTTTTGTTGCCATTGCTTTTGGTGTTTTGGACATGAAGTCCTTGCCCACGCCTATGTCCTGAATGGTAATGCCTAGGTTTTCTTCTAGGGTTTTTATGGTTTTAGGCCTAAGGTTTAAATCTTTAATCCATCTTGAATTGATTTTTGTATAAGGTGTAAGGAAGGGATCCAGTTTCAGCTTTCTACATATGGCTAGCCAGTTTTCCCAGCACCATTTATTAAATAGGGAATCCTTTCCCCATTGCTTGTTTTTCTCAGGTTTGTCAAAGATCAGATAGTTGTAGGTATGCGGCGTTATTTCTGAGGGCTCTGTTCTGTTCCATTGATCTATATCTCTGTTTTTGTACCAGTACCATGCTGTTTTGGTTACTGTAGCCTTGTAGTATAGTTTGAAGTCAGGTAGTGTGATGCCTCCAGCTTTGTTCAACTATACATGTTTTAAAAATAAAATTGCTGAGAGAATTTTTAAAAGACCTTCCAAACAAGCCATTGCAGATATAAAGAAGCAACGTAATTTTTTAGCAAACCCATTTTACAAATAAAACATTATATAGTAGCAAAGATTATGTTTTCTATTTAAAAAGATACAATCTTCAATGGGAAATATTTTATGATATTTGCAGGCTTTAGCTTTTTTATTATTGTCCATATTTCCTGCTTATAATATCTTTCCCTTGTTAACATATTTTCAGCTATTTGCTAGTGTTTGAAGTTTTATTCCTGCAAGTCTCATGTAGTCTGGTGCTTAACTAATTCAATGGTACATATTACTGTGGTATGTAGTGTATACAAACCTGTTAACTTCTAAAGTTTTTTTTTTTTAAATAGACTATTCCAGTGTTTTACCAAGGATTACACTAGGAGGCATTCTTGAAGAATGATATATTATACAGTAATTTTAAAAATGGATTCATTTTTTTTTAGTATCTCTATTAAATGGATCGCATGTAAATTCAACTTGGTTTTGTGAATACTTCTGAATACTTGTTATCAGATTGTTGGTCTTCTGTTTCATTCTAGTTGGTGACATCATCTTTCCTTGCTTTGTTTGTTTGTTTGTTTGTTTTTGAGAGGAGTAGAATTAAGTTTTCTTTTTCAGGTAATCCACAGATGTTTTGGGTTGCTGTGGGAAACGTCATCAAACATACAATGAAGGAGAGGGGATGCCATTCAAGCTTGTCCAACCTGCCTTATTTTGTTGTTGTTGTTCTGTTTTAGGCTTTTAAAAGCAGCCTGATGCCATGGTTTTTAGTTTCTGTCTTTAGTGATAAGCAGAAAAGAGAGATGAAGAAGGGGCTTAACTGGCCCAACCAGAAACAGAAACTAAGAACCCATGACTGTATTCTCTTCCCTGGACACCCCTGCTTGGAGCAAGAGCTGCATGTGGGTAGTAACTATAGCTCATGTACTCACTAGACCTAGTGAGAAAAGAAAAGAAAACGTTTGGGTTTGCCACAAAGAGGGCACAATCTACCAACCTATGGGTTTTGTCACTGTTTTAAGAGGATTACCTTATTTCCCTCTTGCAAGTATGCTTTTTGCAAATTTCTGATCCTGGGAAAATAAATGTATCTAAAACTGAAAATGTGCGTAATTCCTATTACTGGTAAATATTTTGAGGTGTCTGAATAAAATCAATCTTGTTTTATTAGATTATTTTAACAATCTGACTTTTATTGTAAGAATGTTATTAATGTGTGTAAGCCAACATTGACTCATCTAATTTTCAAATAATCAATTGTTGATTAAAATAGGCAATTTTTTAATGTTTAGAAAGAGAAAAGAATGAGAAGGCATACAGGTTCGGTTTTTGACATAATTCCACCATGAACTTTGCTGTGTGTCTGCAGCAAGTCATTGGTGTTCATTATACCTCTGCCTTCCTACGAAAACAGGAATTTTCATATGCTATCTACTTTGTAGGAGGGTTGAAATAATCACAAGAGATAACAGAAAAAAATGTTACAAATGGAAGGAATCTTAATGATCATCCTAAGATCATTTATTTTGCCAGTAAGATAACTGAAGCCCAGAGGCGTTAAGTAATAACTGTTTCGTTTTCTCTCCATATATACAGCTTGCTCTTAATGCTTCTCCTAGAATTGTCACCGAGAAGTGCAGGAATCCTCGGTTCTTAGTCTTACTTGGAGTGAGAATTCTGACAAGTAACTGATTTAGGCAAAAAAGAGAATTTGTGGAAGGAAAATACAGAGCATAGGGTTTATGTAGAGAGGCAGTACCACTCTGAAAAGATAAAGCCTGGCAGACTGCTGAAGGGAGTGAGCCAGCTGTACCCTGAGAGTTCTGCATTGGGTTTTTATGGTGTTGGACTTTCTTGAAGTTCATGCCTCTGCCTCAAGCCTCTGCCTTTTTTCTTTGTCTAGTTTTCCCAATTCTGCCTTATGTCCCCTCTTCTCCTTACCAGCATGCATCTAGCTACATTCTGACAGGTTAGCTGCAGAGTGAATGATTACTGGGCATCCTAGTGGGAATTCCTTCTGGCATAGGTATTTTCCCTCCTCTCTGCTCATATCCAGCATGCATGTTTTGGGTGGTCCCTGGGGTATGATATTTTCCAGACCTCCCTTTTCTCAGGGGCTCGCCTCTCTTGCTCATGTCTGGCTGTCTGCGTACTCTAACAGAATACTTAAGTCATATACATTAATTATGTACTTTTTAATCTCCCTGACTAACCTGTATGATCCTTGAATGCAGAGACAGTATGTTACAGTTATGTTACAGTTTCCTCATCTGTTAAATGTGGCTAATAATAGTATCTAACTTATAGAATTATTGTGCAGAATACTTCATTTATTAACAGTGAATGGAACATATAAGAGGAATTCAACAAATGTGTTATTATTATTATTTAATTTCCATGTAATGTGCCTGTCCCAAGCAGTAATGATAAAGACTAAACTATCTCTTTATATCAGGCTGTGCAAAAAGTAATTTTAGATTCAATAGGTTGTAAAGTTTTCTCTGTGCTACCCCATAGGAGGGTTATCCACGGGATGTCTCTTCATTTGTTCAATTCTAGGGGCAAACATATACTATTCAGGTTTTAGTAACCTTCGAGGGATACCAAAAAAAAAATTCACAGAGGATGAAAGCTATTTAGTGAGAAGGTAAATCATGTGCTCCTTTATAACTTTTTAAAAAAATGTCATCACAGTCTGGTGGCATCCTGCTGAATGCATGCTTCTAGAAGGCATTCCATCATTCCTCTCTCAAATATATTTTGGTGTCTGCCAGGCCCAGTAAACACATCGAGAATAAGACAGATGAAGAAACTTTCCTTTGAGAAGACGGAAAGACTTCAATGTAACTTTGATTTAAGTTAAGCCAGAAAGTCGAACAGGACTCAAGCTACTGCAGGACATCTAAATATATCTGAGAAACCAACACACCCTATCTGCTAGTAATACCAAGGTAGTAAAGATTTTAAAAGCTTTGATAATCTCAAAACAGAAAGCATGCAGTTCTCAGCACAACCTGCAAAAGGTAAGCATTTTCAAGGTAAAAGAATCAGTATTATATTTGTTCATGAGTAACATTTATGAAATGAGTAGCCTGATTCAAAATAAGCACCTAATAGATTGGGAACATCACCAGAGCTCATAAAGGTGGCAGGTTAAATACATTGCAAATTCCAAAGCCAATTAAAATTATTGAGTATTTTGTTTTATGAATATGTCTAAATTTGAGAATTGAAACTGCATTTCCCGTTGTTCTTTTTTAAATGAGAAAATAAAAGAATTTTTTTCAGTGTTCATTACAAAGTTAAAGTGTTTATAAATACATACAGTTGGCAGATACGTGTGAATTTATGGAAAGTAGCTTTGAACTATTAAGGTGAGATTTAACATTAAAGGCAAAATATAGGAAGAAAAAAAGATGTTGTAATGCTGCAAAAGAATTTTGTGACTTTTTCTGGAAAGTAATTTCTGAGTTTCAATTTACTCCCTGGATCATTTTACAATGGCTGTAACCCTGCTGTATAAAGGTGATACTTGACAATTGCGATCAATTCAGTGAGTATTGGTGAATCTATTTCCACTTTTAAGACATGGCATCTGCTGAAGCTGAAGGCACTCACAGAATAGTATCTTTTAACTAGGGACTTCATTTTTTCTGGAGTGTTCAAAAACATATATTTATTTCTTACTTATAGAGGATCAATGGATTTATTCCTGAATAAATTGTTTTCTTCTGATGTTTGATTATTTTTGTACTTTAATAGTGTAATATGTACTGATTTTAATGAAGATATTGTGGCATAAATAAATATTAAAAATGACAAGGATTTTTATCTATCTCTACAGATATTGACAGTGATAGCAGGCAGCCAAACGCCTAGGCAGATAGGGACAGGTACATGTGAAACCCCACCTTCAAGCCAAAAACAGCCTGAAGGCTGAAAAACCCGACTGCTGGTCCCAGTGAAACCTGTGACCCAGAGTAAGAACTTCTGTTCCTGTTTCCCCTCCTTTTCCTGACTGATTCTTTCTGAATAACGCCTTTTAACCAATCAATTGTTGCCTTTTCCAATACTACCTATGGCCTGCCCCTCCCCGATTCTGAGCCCATAAAAGCCCCAGACTCAACCATATTAGATGGACTTTTCTGCCTTTGGGTAGGGGGACCACCCGCATGTCCCCTCTCTGCTGAAAGCTATTTTATCACTCAATAAAACTCCCTGCCTTATTCATTCTTCAATTGTCAGCACCTCCTCATTCTTCTTGGGTGTGGGACAAGAACTCAGGAATTAGTGTGCAAGCCAGACTTGGCCCTGGTAGGATGAGTAGGTGGGCCATTTCCTGCAGCAGGCAGCATTGCCAAGGGAGGGCCAGGTGGGGTGTCACTGGCTGGAGGTCCCTGGTTTGCAAAGTGACCAAGAAGAAAATCTCGTGTCAATATCTACACAGAGAACAAATAATATCTGGGGGGATATTTTCAGTGGAAAACATTAGAATTTTCTGAGCTCAGCCATTCAACTGAGTAATTATAAACATTTTTTTATGTAACCAGCATGTATTGTATTAGGTATTGTAGGAAACCAAAACCAAAAGAGATTATATATATATATATATATATGTGTATATATATGTGTATATATATATACGTATATATATACACGTATATATATATACGTATATATACACGTATATATATATATACGTATATATATATATATATATATTTTTTTTTTGTCCTCAAGGCCCTTCAAATCTAGTTGTGGAGATTTATGTACACGAATAATTTTAGTATGGAAGAATATGTAATATGTTATAATGGAAGCACAATAAAAATGTGAATTTAGACAAAGATGACTTTACTTCAGGAAGAGACAAGATTAGGCTAAACAATGAAAATAGTTACTTTCAAGATCTACCTTGAAAACTGGGTACAATGTAGGCATACAGCTGCCTGGAGGAAGGCTCCCTAGTAGAATGAGTTCAGGGAGCAATGGTGCAGAACTGAAAAAGCATAGGCACATTAAAGAACTGCAGACAATTGAAGTTAATGAAGAGCCTGTTTTTTTGGCACTGAACACTGCTCCGTTCTTAGAGTAGCTGCTTATCAGACTAAATCGAAGTGAGTTGAAATTCATCATCCATGAGCCAAGAAATAGTTATCAATACAAGATTTATACTGAGACAAGCACAGTGGTATAAATAAAAGGTGTTTAGCTCTTCCAGAAATCAACCATTCCAGCTTCCTGCCCTTGGGCCAGAAAGTACCTAAGGTTTGCTCTGTTTAAATGACATATGGAGGAAGAACTTTCCACAACTTTCTTGTGGAGAAAAACATTAACATATTTTACTGGAACAAAAGTGGTGGAAAGTCTTTCCACATATGCCATTCAAATATTCTTGTAATTCAGCATGGAACAATTAAAGACACAATCTATAGAATTAATTTTGTCATAATTTTAAATATTTTACTAGCATTTGCTGAGAAAACCATAAAGTGTTGCATTCTTTTGTGGGACATCTACATGCCAATAATAAAATGCTTTGATCAAATAAGAGTTTATAAATGTAAAGTAGCAGATTCTGTGAGCCTTGTAATTTGTTTCTTAAAATGTTAGCTCATACTAGGATAAGGTCTTCAGTATGGAGTCATGGATAGGAAGATTTTAGGCCCAAGGATTGGGGATCTTAGTTCTAGGCTTGGTTTTGCCACCCTCTGGCTATGTACTTTTGGACAAGGCCCTGACAACTCAGTCCCTCAGTTACTATAAAATGGCAGTGTCTCAAGGCCTCTCCAACTCTTGAAATTATATGTTTTGTAACAACAAAATGAACAGTAAATTTATTTTCAGTTTAAAACTCCTCCAGATTGTCAAGATTAAAACAAAGGAGCAGAGTCATAAATCAGAATGAAGGCTCGAAAGTGAAAGGAATGTGTCAAAACAATATTGTTCTCCTAAACCGTTTTCTAAAGGTGTAAATTGCAATCTGACACAACTGCCATTCTGAGGTGCCATACTGAGTTGTTTTGTTTAACAATGAGTTTAATCAGACAAATAGTTCCAGAGGACAGGAAAACAGGGGCCATCAATTTTTAAATGTGAAAGCCCAGTAGAATCATCTGTTAGCCTTAGGCCAGGCAACTGTGACCCAATGGCAACAGAAAATAACAGGGAGAAATATTTAGGAAGTTGTTTATTAGTATAATGTCATGAAGGTTTTCCATAAACTGAAATAGATGTTACTGTTACTTATTCTACCCTCTTATGTTCAGTACTTGGAGGCCTGTAAATTAAACTGACAAAAGGCAGACTAGCAAGAGAAGAGATGGATTTTTATTCACACAGGTGCATACAAGAGATCACAGAAAAAAAAATGTGGCTCAAAGAGGTGATTAGAAATTGGGGTTTATATACCATTTTAATAGGGAAAACGTTGGGAGTGAAGGACGTTTATCAAAAACAAATGACTTTTAGAAAATATGAATGAGCCCTTAGGGGAGTAGATGGGAGATATGATCTTTTCTTGACAATGTCTGTTTAGGTGTGGTGTGGAGACTTCTCCTCTTCAGTGAAGATAGTTGAATAGCTCTCAGGGAGAGTGCTTAGGATGATGGAGTTCTTTTGGGACACTGCTTATAAGCAGAAAGGAGATTTCAGGAACTCAAATGTCTTCTATTAAAAAATATTTTTTATGCCACAGTAGCGTATTCTGGGCCTCTTCATTATCCTCGAATATTTAGTATTACCTAATTTATAGTAAAAATCAACCATTTGGACATTTAGATAAATGTTTGGTGGAATTCAGTCAAATTAAAATTTCCATTTACTGAGCTTAACATGAACTTAGATGAAGAAAACTGTGTTTTAATATTCATGGATATGTGGTGATATAGGGACTCATCAGTTTGTCCCTATTGTTCCATTTCTGAAGCACAGGACTTACACAGTAGCTCATTGTTTTTCTGTTTGAGTCATTTGATGGCATGGAATAAAATAGTGTAACAGCTGAAAACTTGACACTCAAAATGTTTGCCCACCATAGAAGTTGACTTATTTAAAATATATGATTTCTAATTTCAAAAGTAATCTTTAGTTCCTATTTTAAACTTATTTTTTGTACCTAAAATTAATGCTTCATTTTATTGTAGCCTCAAATTATGTAAATTGAAAAAAACTTACAATTATTATATATGTGGACATATTAATTTGAACCACGTAAAATTGCCATTTGTTAGATAAAAAGCAGAGAAATATTGCCAATTACATACATAATTTTTTGTAATTGGAACACACAAGCACACAAATTACTGACAATAACTTGGACAGAAGCTTTGTGTTTTACTTTTATTTTGGTTCTATTTATTTTCCCCACAGCTGAGCCTAGTGCTATTGACAGTTTAGTATGTGTTTGATGACTACTTGGTGACGAATTGTTGTCAGATTGATTAAATAGACTGTGGGACAGACTTTTAAGTGGCTCAGCCAAATATGGAGAAATAAGAAGCATTTAGCTGTCATAGACAAAGAACAAATAGACAAAGAAGAGCCTGGGTATGTACATGCATTTGGTGGACATGTGAATGGAGAAGTAGAATTGGGATTCTGGGCTGTCTAAAATCAAGAAAGAAAACCAAGTGCAAATTTTCTACCCAAAGATGCCCTGCAAGAAAATGGTGAAATATTTATTGTCTTCAAGATCAACATTGTTCTAGTGCACACCTCTAATTAGTTCTTTCTGAGCTAGAAAAGCTAATTAAAAAATACCTACACACTGCATGGAAATGATACTGCTGTGTGCTCTGTGATGAATGGGCTCACACCTAGGATTGTCATCACATCCAAACCCCCAAGGAGGAAAGATTCAAGACTCTGTGTGCTAGATGCAATCCCAAAATGCTAAAAATGGGTAAATTAATATGCACACATATGTGTGACTTGAGATGAAGATATCACTTTCAGGTAGCAAGAAGAATTTACCAGCAGTGTCTTCTGTTAGGCAGAAGCAATCAGGGATGAGTAAGTAGACTTTTAAATTTAGACATTTATTTAGGTGTTCTTTTTTTTTTTTTTTTCTTTTTGTCAAGTGGGGCTGCCAGGCTCAGTCTAATATAAAATTGAGTCTTTTCAATTGAATAAAGCATGGAAAGAGAGAGTGTTCCAGACTCATTGTGGCCAGGGAAGATGGAGTTTCTGATAGCCTAGGGAAGAAAAAAAAAATCTCCCTTTTCTCCTCTGGCCCTTGTTAAAAGCTAAGTCTGAAATTTTTAAGGGAATAAATTGCTCTGTCATTTGCCAATATTTTATTTTTGCTTCTTGCTGAACATTGATCCCATCATACATTTGGAGAAAACTCTTTAGAGTAGAATCAGTGGGTATCTGCGTGCCCTGCTGGAACAACTAGAAGGCAAAACTGAGTTTACCATAGAAGACAGGAGATGAGACATGTGGATGAACTATAGCCTTACCAGGCTATAGAGTTAGGTGGACTTGGGGTTGAACCTTGTTTTTTTTGTATTTTCTAGTTGTGTGACTTTCAGCAATTTACCTAACTTCGCTGAGACTCAGTTTTTTCACCTGTTAAATGGTAATAATCCCTAACGATAATCTCACTGTAATGAATAAGGGAGGTAAAGTTTAAAAAAGCACTCAACATACTGTGTGATACATATTAAGTGCCCCAAAAATGGCAATTTGAAAATAAAAAAAAGCCTTTTTGATGGTTGCTTGCTCCCAATCTTCAGAGAAACCAACAGCCCACAACTATCAGATGATAATCTCATTGTAATGAATAAGGGAGGTAAAGTTTAAAAAAGCACTCAACATAGTGTGTGATATATATTAAGTGCCCAAAAAATGGCAATTTGAAAATTAAAAAAAAGCCTTTTTGATGGTTGCTTGTTCCCAATCTTCAGAGAAACCAACAGCCCACAACTATCAGAGACTGAGATAAACACATTTCATGCAAAGAAGACCTTAGGGAAGGTTAAGTGAAAAGAATACTCTTGGGTGAGAGAAGTATCAAGAGGAAGCTAAGCCCAGATGAATGCCCAATATTTACTCTTCCCTTTTGGTCCACTGCAGAGGGTATGCACAAGATCTGGAACTGATTCACACATTCAATTTGACAAGCAGTTTTGCCTTTCTTTTTAATTCAGCCTTCTCCCTGAACTTATTCCTTCTAGGATCTCTCCAGTCTTACAAGGCTCACCAAAATGGAACCATTGCTACTCTAAGATGGAAGTACATGTCTTCCCCTCTACAAAGTTACAGAAGCTGCCACATATTTGCCCAAATTTATGGCCTTTTCTCCTTTCAGTATTAGTCTTGGGTCAGCACTGGATTGACTAAATATAACTCGACATTTGTTAGTTCTAAGACATTATTGTCATGAACACCATCCAATCAGTGGAACTCTTTGTATTTCTAATTTGATTGAAGGCCACTTTTGGATAATGTGAGTTCAGCACTTTAACCTGAAAAGAAGTCAAAGAAGTCTGAGTGGTTTGAAGGGTCTATGTAGGGGATAACTTCCAGGGTGCAGGATTCCAGAGGTCCAAGAGAGAGACTGCTGTGAGCGGGAAAGACCATGATGCTTCAAGCTCCAGCTTTTTTATTAATCACTTGTTTGACACTCTGCCAAAGAATGTTCATCCCTGGGGAGAGATTTCAGGTCTTAGGGTCATGACCTGAGAAAATGTTGAAGTTTGGGGATACAGCATTGCTAATTACATCCCCTCTCCTTTTCTCCTGTTCTTGGTATTTCTAAGCTGTTGAAGTTGATACATCAAAGAACGGATGACAGCAGCAGGTGTGACTTCAGGTTCTGGACGACCCATGGACATTCTTTTCTAGGAGTTGGGGGTCACTGGGATCTTTCACTAGTGCTTCCTGAAAGTGAAAGGTTCAAAGAGCCTTATTCATCATTATTTATGTAGCGCTTCCTTCATCATCTGTATTTCCTTTAATTTCTATGCTGATGGCCTAGTCTTAAAACCAACAAATGTGACAGCCTGAGTCCTTACATGCAGAGCTGAAGTCAGGTATTTAAAGAGGGTTATGGAGGTGCAGACAAGAATATAGAATCTCTCTGTGAAAACTGCATGAAGATATTCTGAGTACTTTTCACTTCTTCCCACAAAACTTGATCAAAAACATAGAGAAAATAAAACTTTTGTGGTTCAATTCCAAGTATTTCTTTAAAAGAGCCTCTGAAGATGGTCTACAAGCCAGATCTATTAACTCACTTTCAAGCTAATGCTCCCAAAGTGTGATGTGATCTCACTGTGGTTAAAAAAAATCTGTTTAAAGGTATAGAAAAGAAGAATAACTATTGAATAGGATATTTAGAATGAAAAACTGGACACAAACTGTGCTGTCCACTTTGAAATCATATAAAAAGCAGTAATGTGGATAGCACTATATAGCAAAAAGCTGACTGATATGCCTTCTCATTGAAGATAATGAAAATCCAACTGTGAGCGCTTGTCAGGACCTCTTTGAAAATTCTGCATTGCCTCTGCACACCCTCAAGCACAGTCATGTCTCATGGCCTTATCTGACACTGTCTTAGTCTTATAGGAAATGCTGGAGACTCACTATTTATATGACATGACCACCTATCCATAGCACCAGCGTATAGCTCAGCAAGGTATAACTGTGACTTTTTCTTATTGTTGCTGTTGAAACTATAGAGGATTAAAGATTTCCCAAAGTTCAATTTAGGTAATCCCTTCTATAGGATTATCTCACTGTATGGCTTTCCAGGTATATTTGTTTCAGAAAAGATAAAGCAGATTTCAAATTCCTAAATCTGGAAGTGACATTTGTTTATTGTGCAGATAACATTGATAACTTGTGTGTGCGTGTGTGTGTGTGCTTTCTACATGTTCACAGATTATCCCACGAGAAGTCTCTAAATGAAAATTTTAAAGAAACGGGTTTTTTACAAACTATAATTACTTTAATTACAGGATAATTATATAAATAATGTATTTAAATGTAGGTTTCAGTTTTCTTTGTTTTCTAAATATTATCATCTTTCAGTGTTTTCAGATGTGTAAACAGGAAACATTTAAGTTTAGATGAAGAGCAGGTGAACTGCCTATGATACAAGTAGAGACAATCAAAAGATGATTAGGCTATTGAAAACTGCCTAACTAGGTGCTAATTTTTAAGTGAGCAGGTGTACTTAGTCATTATAACTTTAAAATGAAAATATATTTGAATTAAGCCAACACTCCCACCAACATTAAAATATCATTAGAGGTCTGACTGGTACTGACTAATTCCAGCAAAGGCAAAAAAGGTGGAAATTCAATGATGAGACAGGAAGCCCCTCCAAAACGAAGCAGCATTAAAGAGGAAACTGTAGGCTTCTAAAGAAATGCTGAACCAGTTTCATAACACTTTATTAACTTTCTTAGGAATATGGCCCAAACATCATTAATGTGTTAAGATTAATATTTTAGCTATTGTTGAAAGATGATAAACTTTGCACAGAAATTGCACAAAGTAAGAAAGATCTTATAACTACCGTGGGTAAAAATCAACTGGTGTATTTTTTTCTTTCTTGATTCTGTTGTTTTTCTTGTTGCTGCTGAAATGCATCAATGCGCTATTAGCTGCTCACGTGGAACACACAAAGACCTGATTCTGAGTCAAAGGGAGATAGTAAACTTGTGACTAAAGCATGAACATTAAATTTCAAAGTGGTGTGACATACATAATACTCATTTAATTCACATATGGCTGCACCTGAAATTGAAAGCCTAGTTTTTATCAAAAATTAATGCAACCAAATAAAATAAACGTATATGGCATTTGGTATAGAGCTATTTTAGATCCATTAAACACTGAGAAAGAATGTAAACTGTTTTTAAGTATGCAGGTGATGTTGAAAACATTTAGCAGTTTAATAAATTTGTCTTCAGTGCACAAAATTATACTTCAATGATCTGAAAGAGTTTAAGAACTTATGAAAAGGGAAAATACACTGTCACAAATTCAAATATATACTAAGAATCTGGATGAAATTGTATAAACTACATATATTTGAGTAGGTATATGGTATGATGCAATCAACTTCCAGCTATGTCGCGTTAGCCTTCAAATGTTGCTAATGCTCTCATCCTTTGACTTCCTCATCCCATCTGCTATGAATAACCCATTATGGATTTTCAATTTATTTATTTTCTTTCAGCCTCAAAATACTGGTAGGCTTTGCTCTGGCATGCACTAAAATGGGCTTGCTCTACTGAATGCTTCAATAATTGCTCCAGATTTTTATTCTAAAATGATATAGCCAGTTCTGTGGAACTTCTTGGTGTCCTATCCTACTTTTTTGTCTGTCACAAAAGAAGTAAAGCGGAATTGCATTTGATTCCATCTGCTTTGTGTAGGCACACTGCATATGCAGAAAGGTGTCATTGGCAAATATTTCAAGCTTAGGGAATCGTGTCCATCAGAAGTCACAGAGAGTTTTTCTATAGTTGAAAAAGTAAGTTTGCTGAAAAAGTAATGCTGGCACTATAAACTACCATTTTGGATAAACTCAGAATAAAGAGAGAACTCAGGCATAAAAAAAGATTAAGGTAATGCACTAGTTTATATAAGGCTAAAAATTCTTCTTATGGTCTAATATCAATGTCACGAATATGACAAAAGGAAATAATCACAGAAGAATTTGGGGTGAGGAGAGGTCAATACTTGTGTCAGTGATTCTCCAAGGGGAATGAACTGATCCCTTTATGTTTATTTGAATACGACACCATGCTATATGCTGTGTGTACATTTAGAGACATCTAAGTGATGTATATGAATTGCCATAACAACATTTTCTGACCTCAATCATTACCTGTATGGATATGACACATCCAAGACTAATTGGTAACATAGAAGCCCAATGAATATGTGTTGTTTGAAAGAATGAACAAATGGGCAGCAAACTCAAATATTCCTCTATGTACAGGAATTCTTATTTTCCCACCACAACTACCATTTAACTTCTCTTCATCTCTCCCACTTTTTTTCTCCTAAAGTATTAATGTCTAAAGTTTATTCTCTTTCTCTTTATCTCCTTCTTCTCCTCAGACTGGTTTAATGTAGAGTCTATGGGATTCTTAATTCCACAGTGGAATTTCCAGGATATTCATCAAATTCGGCTTTTCTTTAAGATATTTATGAATCTCACTTTAGCCGCTTATGTACTCAAACTCATCCTGATAGTGTCTTTAACCATACAAAGCGAAGTCGATAGAAAGGGGAACCTTTTAACTTATGTTTATTTCTTAACAGTTACGTATTGAACATTTACGGAATAAGGAAGTAAACCAGGCACTTGTATTGTTCCTAACTGAAAATCAGTATAACTTAAGCTTGGAGGGGCTAAATGCTCTGGCAAGACCATGCATTCATTAAGTGCTAAATTTCGACCTAAAATGACACCTAGAATCCGGTTCTTTCTACTGTATTATGCAATCTTCTCATTGTGTTTTCTTTGGAATAGAAGACTCCAAGACAATTACTGAGTATATTAAATGCAATAAAATAAGGAAAAACCAAACCAAAACATTGAGAAGACCTGGAAGTAGGTAAAAGACAAAGATATGCATCCTTTAGTACTGTTCTTCGAACTAGGAATACATTTGTCTTTCTTGAAGCACGAATGAAATTTTAAAAACTTCTCATTGTGAGCATAATCAAATCACTGAATTTTCTCCTTTTATAGCTGAACTTCCTTGTTTATTTTACACTTTATTTTACTTGTGACCCTTAATATAAGGTATCTCCAATTTTTTCATAAAAAGAGGTGTGCAGTATAAGTGAATGAATGTATTTGGGTGAACCTGGTGTCAGCTGTTACTCTGTCCACTGTAGGTTGACTCCACGTGGGCCCCCTGTGAACCAGTATTCCAAGCTAGATAGGTCCTTTTCAAGTTCATACATAGCATTTAATAACAATTAACAATTTCATATTTTTCACTAGTGATTTGGGGTTCCTCCAGGAGGGTATTACATTGTACCCAGAAAAGTCATTCTCTCTCCCCCTTTCCTCCTTCTCACAGGTTCAAAATCATTTCCGTTTTGTTAGGCGACAAACACCTGTTCACACAGGCACAGGAGCCTTGTCTTCTGCCTCAGAGTAGATTTCTTAAAACTTCTCCCAAAAAAGACTGGGGACAGGGGTGAGACCTCTCACAGAAGGATTCTCCTAACCACCATAAAAGAAGAGTGTTGTTATTGCTAAACAAGTAAACACACCAATGTAGATATTTTAGGAGAACGCTTGGGGTACTATTATCTATTAAGGAAATTATACTATTTCTCATGGCTTATTTTGCAGTGACCACTTCTGAGATATAATGAAAACTTCTGTTTATATTCTTTCTTCAGATAATGAACGTGTAGCAGTCTTATTTATCAAGCAGAAAGTAGGTCCTTTCCTGGAATGCCTTTCTATCCACACTCAAAATGGAGAAAGTAGCTATTTGAGTTGATCGTATGATAACTGCAACACTTTGTTTTCCCATTTGGAAACAAACTGGGGAAAGAACTTTACAGAGTAGTTTATAAGGTAAGGAAATTGTGTACCTGGGCCCTCCTAGGCTCCAGGGATCCTCCAGCAGCCAGTAGCTTTGGCAGGCCTCATGCTATCAAAGCTAAGCATCAGTCACCAAGAGACACCAACATTGAACAACACGGAGTTTATAAGATGTTCCATGTGCACTCTTATATTTTTCCTGCTTGGGTCCACAATGCCATAATGTGAGCATAATAAGCATTAACATGAAACATGACACAAACTGAAAAATCAGCAATACCAAAAGGCAGCATTTTCAAGAAACTGCTTGCTCCCCATCACTCCGCACAGAATTCTAAGTTGGCAAGTTGCGAATCAGTTCAGTTCTATTACATGGAGGAGTTACTTTGTAATCCCAGTGAGGAGAAAAGAGAGTTCTTTTCTTACCAATGAAGCCCTGCCACAGCACAGCTGACTTTATTTGAATTTCATTTTCCATGTTGCAAGTTGCACAACTATCAAGTTTGGGTTGCTTTGCATTATGACGGCATTCATCCCCAGGGGAAGAAAATGGGCATTTGGTACTTTTTTGTTGTAAGAAAAAAAAAAAAAGCCCTAGCAGGTTCACCTTAGTTGGTTTCTCAAATACAACAGTAACTGCCTACACTTTGAGGTGTAGGCATTATCCTTTCAAGTATACAACCAACACCTAAACATTTTTTTAACAGCCAAGCTTCTCAAAAATGTTTTCTACTCACTTTCTCCCCATCTCACTCCCAATCATGACTCCACACGGTCCCAGGCACCAGTTTTGAACCACACATCATTTGCTAAGATAAACAATGAAGTCCATGCAGCCAGTAATAAAGCACACACCTTACTTGATGTCTTTGTATCTTTTCACATGAATGAAATTTTCTCTTTGTGCAACTTCTCATTTCATGCCTTCTTCTATACCATCTGACTTTTATGGCTTTATTTTTCTTACTCTCTGGCTATTCCATTTGAATCTTCTTTGCCATTTTTTTTCTCCTCTACCTGAGTTCTGAAACTCACTAGTCTTGTGACAATTGAGCACTTGAAACATGGCTAGTTTGAATTAATATGTGTTGTAAGTGTAAACTATACACCAGATTTTTAACACTTAGTATGAAAAATAATGTAAGCTATCTTAATAATATGCAGTTGATTCTCATTACTCAGAGTATAAAAGTTCTATAAAGTATCGGAAACACTGAATTAGCAAATACTGAACTATTGTTCTCAAGGGAAATAAAGGGCTATGTTCCTGCAAGCCTCTGGTCATCAATGGATCAATAAATAACTTTGTGTCATGTGGGTTTCTGTTTAAATGCAAATTATTGATTCCTTAATATTGAACCCACAGCCCACTGTACTGTAACTCAGGCTTAAATGAAGCTTATCTTACACACATTTTCTTTGGAAGATACATCATAGCATAGCTTCCTTTTAGGAACCATAGTCAGAACTTCAAGCACTACGCTTGGGGGACATTTAAAACCATAAAATTATCAAGAAAAAGCACAAAAAATGCAAAAAGTATGACACTAAACAGACCATGAAAAGGATATTTGTTTACCATAGGAGAACTGAAACAGGAAGGCAGAACACCTTTTTGTTTGATGTCAGCTGGGAATACGCACATCAGGTGGCTTAAATTTTTGCTGTTCTGTGCATGTCTGAGAATGACCACAAAACACTATAAGTATTGATTTGGGGGTTACAAACAAATGTTAGCTAGTAGGTGAATTCACAAATATGAAATCTATAAGCAAGAAAGATTGGCTGTAATTTACTTTGATTACATGTTGAAATGATAATATATTGGAGATATAGAGTTAAATACCTCATTACAAAGTTGTATATTGATTGCAAATGGAAATGATAGTATTTTGGGTGTGCTAGGATAAGCAAAATATATTTCAAAATAAATTTCTTCTTTTTCTGTTGACTTTATTTAATGTAGCCACTAGAAAATTCATGAATATATTTGTGGTTCACATTGGCTCTTATTGTATTTCTATTGGATGGTGCTGTAAGACATCAAGAATTTTCACAGGACTGGGTGTTGACAACAGACAGCCTCACTCATTCTCATGGCTTTAGATTACATGTATAGATTAAACACTCCCAAACTTTAGGGTGATTCTTCAATATCCCAAGTCCACAGGATATTCTCTTGGCTCTAGCTTTGGTGTATATCCAGAATCTCATTAACTACTCCCACTTCCTCTACCTCCCACTGCTGTAAGCCACCATCACCACTGGTCCCAACTATCTGAATGCCTCCTACATCCTCTCACACCCCAAAACACAGCAGTCTAAGTGATCTTTTAAAACTTAAGTCAGATCATAATCACACCTCTGCTCAAAAATCTCGATTCTATTGGTTCTGTCTCTCTGGAGAACCCTGCCTAATACAGGAGGTGATTAGGTCATGAGGCCTCTGCCCTCATGCATAGAATTAGTGTCCTAATAAAGAGATCATAGAGAGCTATCTAGCTTCTTCCACCATGTGAGGCTGCACTAGAAGGCACCATCTATGAACCAGGAAGCAGGCCCTTACCAGACACCAAATGTGCCAATGACGTGATCTTGGACTTCCCAGCCTCCAGAACTGTGAGAAATAAATTTCTGTTGTTTATAAATTTAAATAATAATAATAAATCTTCATCAGCTTCCTATCTCCCTTAGAATAAAAGCCACTGTTTTTACTGTAGCTGACAAGACTCACTCACTCCCTTTGAGATGGATCTCCGGCCACCCTTTGCACTGACCATTCCACTCTATTCACTCTAGCTTCATTGCTTTCCTTGAATTTGTCCAGAACCCCCCCCCAATGCAGGACCTTTGCACATGCTGTTCCTGGCCCAGAATAGTCTTTCCTCACCTTGCCCCATGGATGTTCTTTTCCACTGTTTTATTCAGATCTTGGCTCAAATGGCAACTGATCAGAGAGGCTTTTGCTGATGATCTCTAACAAAGGACCACTGCATCACTTTATGTTTCCTTAATGTGGTTCATTTTCTTCTCTTCAGTACTTATCACTACCTAAGATTTATATATTTGCTCTCATCTCCCCACTAAAATGTAAACTCTTCAAGATCAGGGACTCAGACTTATTTGTTCACAGTTATATCCCTGGTGTTAGAATAATACCTAGCACATTGTAAGTAACCCACAAAATATTTTTGAATAAAAAAAAATTTCTGTCTGCAATTCAGGTTTCTACAGTATCAATAGCTGACCAACTTCAATAACTCACACACATTTCTAATAGTAATTTTTAGGTAATCAATGTTTTTAACTGAAAATAGCATCAGTTAAAGTTGGATAGATCTCAGCTGAAAGAATAAGTTTGGCAATTATTTTCTCCGTGGCCTTGGACAAGCTATTTACTCCTCTAAATCTTAGTTTTTCCTTTTTAAAGTAGGGCCGGGAATACTTGTCTTTCAGTCTTATTTTGAGGATTACAACAAATATCTCACATAAATTCCCTGTATGATGACTACCATATATTAGGTACTTGGTCGCCAATGTTATTCATCAATCTTTTATTAAAAGCCACTTTATGACAAATGTCATACTAGACTCTGGAGATATGAACTCCATGAGATGTAAAATTAAAAAAGAAAAAAAGGTAGGTTAGTAAGGGGAGGAGATATAAAGTGAGAGGATGCAAACATAATTACATATGAGCTCAAAATGTTAATGTACTATGAGGACATATTATTACAATAATGTCACAATGCAGGGAAAGTCCAGTGATAACGGGGGTTACGGTGGGCTCAGCACACATTTCATTAAGGAAATAATCCTTGAATGAACCCTAAAGGATGCATTGCATTTAGCAGGCAGAAAACAGTGAAGAGAGTGTGGGGCAGATAAATCAGTAAGCAAAGTCTCCTAGGAGTAAATAGGAAGTGACATCTAGGAAACGACAAGCAGTTTGGCATGGCTGAGCATAATATCCAAGGGATTTTGTGGAACAGTAAAGTCCAGATTTAGATGAAGGGCTTTCAATGCTACATAAAGTAGTTTTAAATTTCTTCTCTTAAGCAGGTATAGAGGGTGAATCGCAGCCCCCAAAGTGGTTTGACCATGTCCTAACTCCAAGGACACGTGATTATTTGAAAAAAGGATCATTGCAGATGTAATTAAATCAAGGATATTTATATGAAGATATCATCCTGGATTATCCAGGTGGGCCCTAAATCCAATAACAAGGGTCCTTATAAAAGACAGACATAAGAGATTTGACAGGCAGAAGAGGAGAAGGCTATGTGGGCACGGAAACAGAGACTGGAGTGATGCAACTAACATCTGCAGCCACCAACCACTGGAGGAGGCCAAACAGGTCTTCCTCTAAAGACTGCAGGGACCTTGGTCCTGATGTCACCTTGGCTTTAGCCTGCTGACCTCCAGAATACTGAGGGAATACATTGCTGTTCTTTTAAGCCACCAAGTTTGTGCTAATTTGTCGCACTGTCTCAGGAAACACATACAGCAGAAATTGCGGACCCTTTTCTGTCAACTGGATCTGTAAGCAGGGAAATCCTAAGGAGATCTCTGAAGATATGTGAGAAATTGATCCAAGAGTAACAGGTCTGGAAGAGCATTTATTTAATGACTCCAGACTATAAATTATGGGATATTAAACAGAGTAACCTTTGCTATGGACCCGAGGGTGCCGGGGTAGGGGCTGGCAGACATTTGAGATGCCTGAGGTATAGAAGCTATTGGATGTATTAAATCACTTGGGAAAATAAAGAAAAAAATGTTAAAAAATGATTACCTACATCTAGCTAACCTGCGTCACTGGAAGTTTATGCCATTCACTGGGAGAGGAGCTCAGGAGGAATCAGCATCCTGCCTCTGAATTGCCCCTGGACATCCAGGTGGAGAGAGTGACAGACAACTGGAGATAAAGGTTTTGCACTCAGTAAAGATCTAGCATGTTTTGTAGATGTTGTTGGTGTTGTTTGGGACTTACCAGATGTGATGCTTGTCTTTGACTTACCAGAGTATAGGTGGTAGATGAAGCTTAGGGATAAAATAAAATTGTTCTGAGAAAATGTATAATACAAGATAGAGAGTAAAGACAAAACTCTAGAGAGCATTAAGACTTGAGCAGACATAGGAGTGTGTAATGAAGATGGAAAAGAAGTAAGCAAGGGAGACTGAGAGTCATGGAGAAATAATTGAGATGGATGTCAAGAGAAGAGGGGTTGGTTGGTGGTGTTGAGTACTGCACAGAAATTAAGAACAAATGAAGAGTGGCTTGGATTTAGCCATTAGGTGTACATTAGAGTGATACTAGAGATATTTTCTAGGGCAGTTTTTATGGTGTGGTAGGCAATGGGGCCAGGTTGCATGGAGGTAATTTGTGGAAGGAAATATGAAGATCTACAGAATATTCTTTAAGGGGCATAATCATGAAGATAAATAGGACATTAATTAAAGAAAATGCATGGCAGTGGAGGGATGTTATGTATATATGTATGTAAGAGGGGTGATATTTGAGAATGTTTGTACACAGCAGAGAAGGACCCAGGAGGATCCAGTAAAGAGAGAGAAGATAAATATAGAGGGGAGAAGTGAAATAAATGATATGATAGATCTGGAGAGATATGAGAAGAAAATGGATTTAAAAGCCCAGAGAGGAGTTATCAATTAGAGGGACACACTTTTCTATGGAAATGAAGAGGAAATAAGACTGGGTACAGATTATATCTGTGTAAGCAAGGAGAGGAAAAGAAAGGCACTTGCCTCTTTAGAGCCCACTTTTCTCTTTCTAAAGTACGAACAAATGCTTATGTTGGGATGGGAGCAGTGATTGGGAACAGTAACAATACCCTTGAGAAAAGGGATAAAGATTTAGAATTGTCACAAAGGAAGCCAAGCAAAGACTAAGTCAATTTCTCTTCACCTTTGTTGAAGTTTTCTCATCTATAAACCATCTCTCTGTCAATTCATCTCAATTCAAGATCTGACTCAAGAACTGCTTCTCTCTTATTGCCTTCTCTTATAGAACTAGATGCTCTGCTTCCAAACTATGCATGTCTACACATTAGACTGTATATCATATTTCAGTTTACAAGTTTTACTTCTTTCATATTTGTTAATTTGTTCCAAAGATTAGAATCTTGTCTTATACCCATTTTTATTCCTCTAGTGGCTCACAAATAGTGCTGAAGCAATGATTTAGTTAATGTATCAGTGCCCTATGTACACTGTCCACATGTCTGTTTGCTAGGGATAGTTCTGGTTTATGTGTCTAGTGTTAATGTAATTATTAATAGCACTTTTTCACTTTCAAAAGTGTCCCAGCTTGGATAAGAATTTGTAACATTAATCTTCCCCAGCCTCCACTGTCCTAGCTTCTACCTCCTGTCTTGTAGGTAAATACCCAAGGGAACTGGTTATTTACAACACCTAAGGAAATTTACCTACAAGAGAGGAGGTAGATGCTAGGACAGTTGAGGCTGGGGGAGAGTAGTGTTAACAAGAGAAAGGCCTGGTAGTCAAAGGGACATGGTCAAGGTGGCATTAAGCTTCTTCTGAAGCCTACAGGATTATAAGATCCAAGTTCTGCTCTTAGCCATCAGTTCCAGAGTAGTTAGAGAGTCTGAGGATAACTTTACAATAAGCTACAATAACAGGACCTCAGGTTCTTTCACGCAGTGGAAGAACCCAATCAGTGGAAGAAAAATCAAAGCAGAAAAGTAAACCCAATAACAAAATACATACTCTTGTTTCGCATCCTGTCTCCTCACTCTCTGCACTCCTTACTCCAGCTTAGTCAAGTCCACTTCCTCAAGCTCTCTTAATGGAATTTTATTTCTTTTCCTGAGAAGAGAGAGGAAAATTTCTGATTTTGTGACTTAGGTTAATATAAAGACAATAACTAACATTATCCCTTAGAACACATGACTGAGGAGATGAACTATAATCTATTGACCCAAATACTAAGGTGTGTATATGTGTATGTACATTCTACTACTTAATACAATAAAAACCTTGAGTTTAGTAGCATGATCTGCAGTAGGATACAAAAGAGAAATCAAGATTCAGAGATATTGAGTCAACATACAAAGATATCCAGCTTCTTAGTAATGAAATAAGATTTGAGCCAAGATTCATAGACTCTCAAGCCCGTCCCTTTCAAATACAAAGGCCTTACTTAGGAAACTCAGCTGTATTCCATTAAGGATCTGTAATATCAAAATGAATTGTCACCATACTTCCCTTGAACTTGTCCATATTGATAAATTTTGCCACTGCCATTTGCAGACACTCTATGCTATAATACAGTAGAATGAAGAAGTAATTTAAAAGCAGTTGAGATAACTGTGGTATGAATAAAGACTGCACCGATCCTTGTAGAGCAGTGGTTTCTGTTTGTTTGTTTTGTTTTGTTTTGCTTGATTATGGACACTATGAATTATGGACACTATGAAGAGTGTGACAGGTTTCTGGCAAAGCGTCTCTCTCCCTTTTCACACATGGATCTCCTTAGATTCCAAGGCACGGTATAATTAACAACACCAAGTCGCTCACTATAAACATGAAAAAACTCACTTGGAATAAATGAAGTTGTTCAACATCTTTTAAATATAAAAGTAAAAGGGATAAATCTTGGACATACATTAGGCATGTTTATGCATTATTGACAAAATTTATTTGGGAGTGACATGAATTCACCAATGAACATTATTTTTTCATGGAGCATTCTTTAGCTTAAGGTATACAGAAAGAGTCCATTTTCCCCCTCGTGCTAATGTTGAAAGCTGTGGCAGTGACACCACAATAATGCCCATCATTGTGATGTATAATACAGACGTTATTGCACATAATAGAAAGCATTCTTTGAGTGTGATGCATTTTTGTTGCCTACTTGCTGACACCAAGCAGATATAAATGTGCTTTAATGTGTTTCCTTTGAAAGGGCTAGTGTAGACGCATCCTCCAGTATAGGCTTTGTATAAGGTTTGGTGAGTAGCTCGCTTTTGGTAGCTGCTTTCTATATTCACTTTAGCACTCCCAATAGCTCTAATTATAAACTACACAGTTTTCTATTCCTTGCTGTTCTTTGTCATTGCACTGCTCATAGATATTTAAACAGTAGAAGCTGTTTATAGTACATTAAACATTTTAAGCTGTTGTTCTAAAGTTTTATACTTTCTGTAATTTCCAAGTTGTCTCTCTCTGCTGTCGTGTGAAACCATGCAACACAATTCAATAGAAAACATCAGATATGTACATTTTTTTGGATAATCAGCAGAGCTAACAGTCATATATGAATCAGAGAATTTGGGCTATTTTACACTGTTTGTAATGGCATTGGTACAGAATGTTTAGATTTTTTTAAAAAAACAATTCTCTATAATGCTTTGTAAAGTAGTAATGTTGCTTTTTAAATAAAATCAGTAACCAAAAGGAGTATTAACTTATATTATGATATGATAAAGCATAGAAAATGTAACTGTTGGAAAGCTAAGTATTTCCCTATAGTATCACAGTAGAAGGAGATGGGGTAATTACTCCAATAAATGATCCATTAGGACAGTATCGCAATGTGAAGAAAGAGAGTTACTGGCATTAAAACTGCCGTGGGATGCGCAGGAGACCATAGAGGTGTCAGAAGGAGCCCCGTCTTTGTTTTCTCTTGGATTGGTCTCACTGTGACTGTTAGTTCTTGATGCCCTACTGGAAGGGCCCTGTGTCACCCACTGTGTGATAAGACTACAATAATTTAGCATTTTCTCCCAAAAGCATTATGGAATCTTTCTGTGAAAAATTGAAGTGAGAGGTTATGGATTTAGTCTTTGCTGTTCAAACCAGTGAAAAATCACCCCCCACCATATTAATTTATAAGTAAAAGCCCACATACACCATCATATTGAGCATGCTTAGGACACACGGTTTTGTATTAGAGACAAAAATGACTTACCAAGAACTAGATTTAAAATAGGAAGAATGTTGCAAAGGGAAGGTAGGCTTTAGATTAACACTGAATTTCCTAACAGTGATTGATTCAAGAGCTTGGAGTGATGACTTCTACCCTAGGATGAAGCCATCTGACTTTCTAGGGGTGTCTAAGTTGAAGCTGTGCAGGTGACCTGCGGTAAGGAGGGCACTCTCAAGATCTACTCCAGCAATTGTTTGAAAAATCATGAAAATGGAGTCTATTTTCTTCCCATCCTCCATCTGTGCGATATTAGTCCCTCTTGGCTTTTTTTTCACATTTTTTTCTCATTATTATGAGATTAAAATGACCCCAGCCAGGTATGGTAGCACAAACATGTGTGATCCCAGCTACTCGGGAGGCTGAAGTGGGAGGATGGCTTGAGCCCAGGAGTTTGAGGCCAGCCTGAGCAACATCTTGAGACCTGTGTCTTAAAAAAAAAACACCCATAGAATCAATAAATAAATAGGAAGTCTTACTATGAAAAATTACATGCACATGTACAACAAAATAGCAATTCTCAGTTCACAGATTGGACCTCGTGAACCCTGAGATTTCTGATCCTATATTTATAGTTGGTGACAAATCGTACACTCCTTGTGAGCATTGCTTTCCTTGATTTTAATTCATGTTAATATGTACTTAACGACACAATTTGCTGACATCATGTGTATGCTGATTGCATCTGTGGGATGATGACCCAAAGCTAAAAAAATTGTATTAAAAATCACCGTAAGATATAATTTTCAAGAATATTTTTTTCCTCAGGAAGTCAAACTATATTTCTGCATCTGTCATTTACATTTCTGTATAAAATCTTATAAATTTCTCTCAGTATCTCTATTTTTAGAATGGGAAAATTATATCTAACCCACAGCAATAATATGAAGTCAAACGAGTATCTTTTTAAAGAATGAATGCAATTTGTAAACTATAAAATACTATATAAATATCTGAAATACTATAAAAAATACTATTATAATTCCCCAAATTAGTAAAATTCCCCATTGTGCTAAAAAGTTAGTATCAGACATAACCTTAGCAAAATAAGTTGAAAAGAAACAGTGAGAAGAAACACACAAGACTGGTTGTAAGGATTGAACAAAAATTGGGGGTGAAAATTTACTTCTTGACTTCTAGCATACCATACCATTTACTTATTTTTTATGTTTTATTGTTTACCTTCTCCTTTCGCCTACTAGAATGTAATCTCTATTAGAGGAGACATCTTTGTCTATTTTACTTGCTGATACATTACAAGAGCCTGAAAGAATGCCCAGTACATATGAAGTGCTCAGTAAATATCTGCTGAATAACAAGTAGATGGTACCCAGAACTGTATTCTCCATGTTTTAAAAGGGTAGAATGTTGTCCATAGAAAAGGCATACCAGAAGAAATGTATAAGAAAAGCCCAGGAGAACAGAAAATAAGACAACTCTGTGGGGCATTTTCTCCCAGGGGAAGGGTCCAAATTTAGAGAGATACTAGCAGAGAGTTGAGACCTGTGGCCTGAAAGTCGAGCAGGACGGAATCTTGGCCATATTATTCTCCAAATTCCAATAATGGACTTCATCCAAGGAGCACTTACTGAACATAGTGCCAAGTCCATACTTGAGGATTCCAAGAAAATAATGACTAATAAGCTGTGATGCTAGTCCTTTAGAGGTTCACAGCTAATCCTCATTATCCCCATCCAAGAGTTAGTACCCTCCATGTTTGACACATATTATAAAGCTCTCACCTGATTATTGCAAAGACCTCCTAATTACCATCCCAGTTTCCACTGTGCCGTGCCCCCCACAGTCTGCTTTCAAAATAATAGCAGATAAGTCAGTGATCTTCATTCTCTTGCTCAAAACCCTTTCACAGATGCACCAGACCTGTTCAAACCTCATGGTTTTTGTATTTGTCTTTTCTTCCGATTGAAATGATCTTCCCTGAAATAGTCACATAGCTCCTTCCCTCCTTTTATTCAGTTTTTGGCTCAACTCTCACTTTATCAGAGAAATCTCTGACCACTCTAAATAAAATAGCATATCCCACCACGCTCTCTGTCTTTATATCCTTATCAGTTTTAATCACTATCATGACTGACACATAGTAGCTGCTCAATAAATATTTTTTGAATAAATGAAGGTGCTGCTAAAAAAAATACCAAAATTGAAAATTATTCAGATTGATTAAAGGAAGAATGTGGTCTAGAAAGAGTCCAGTTGTTTGACAGAATGCTAGGAGTGAGAAAGTACAAAGGTAAGGACTATTCGATAAATGGTGTTGAGAGAACTACAAAGTAATTTGGAAAAACAATATTGAAACTGACACTTCACAGTGGGTCATTTGCCATTCTTGGCATCAAGTAACGGAAACCACTCTGTGGTTTAATGGAAGGATACTGGTGATCATAATCAATAGGAAGCAATGATAGCAATAAGTGAATGGGAAGGGGTCAGGGCCTTCTGAGAAACTCTGCCATGCAGTAGGAGGCAGAGAAACACAAGCTCACTGAGCACAACACCCAATCACTCCAACCGTTTATTCCTGACCCTGAATATTCCATAGTAATAAGTAAGGCATGATCTTTTCACAAGGAGAGAAAATTACAAATGAATTTACTTTAAAATGAGACCTGTGACTACCTCTGGTTAATAAGAATTATGGAGAAATTTTATTTTCTTTAGATTTCTTATATTTAATGTTTAAGCTTTCTATTATAAACATCATTTATATAATGAAATATAACTTATAAAAGAAAATTTTCCAATGAAGCAAATTCCCAAGTTTATTATTAGAATTGATATTACTTCTTCTTAAAATATTTAGTAGAATTCAGCAGTGAAACCATCAGGCCCTGAGCCTTTCTTTGATGGGAGACTTCTTATTAGGACTTCACTCTTCTTACTCATTGGTTTTCTTAGTTTATTTACTTTATTAGTTTACTTTATTTTCTTACTTTATTATTAGCATGTTGTGAAAGATGTGGCTCATTATTTCACTATTTTCTCTTTGAGCACTCGTAGAAGAAAATATATTCTTACTTTAGTAGCCCATAAAAAGTTGTAATTTGAGCATTTTGTTCGATTTTTTTTTCTCAAAGACACTGGCCTTCAGTATGAGCTACCAAGAGCCTTGGGCTTTAATATCATAGTGAAACACTGGAAACAGCATAAATATAAAAAATAGAGGGCTGGTTAAGCCAATAATATGCCCGTAGCATACATACATGTAAACATGTTTGTACGTACAAAGAAAGAGATCCAGTGCCCATACAACAAGCCATTAGGAACATCTTCCCATGTATAGTGTGGGCTGTCACAACAGCAGGGCATTTCTTTATTAGTTGAATATTTTACAATGAACATGCACTTTAATTACAAATTTTATAAATGAAAATAAAATCAGATAACATACACAAAAATGTAAAGAAATGCAAAGATATTCACAGTACTTTAAATTCAAAAGTTTCAAAACAGTTTATACTGTAAAACATCATTCACAGATATCAAGCAAAGCCTATATGAAAGTAGCTCAAATTAGGGACAATGGTTATCTCTGACTGGCATGATTCTAAAGGAATTTTATTTTTTTTATTTCTTTCTATGTGTTTAATAAACATACTTCAATGACTGCATATTTAAAACAACCTTTCTCTAAATGAATAAAATTATAAAAAATATAAATTTTTGTCATTCTAAAAATATAAAAATTAAAATGCATAAAACTAGGAAAGTTTTATTACATAAAGAGCTCATTAAATATAAAAAGCATTCAAAGATCTCAACAGATAAACAGTCAAATACCACAAACACAATCCCTTTTGAGGACAAATAAATAGGGATAACATACGGAAATAAATATTCATCTTTAATGAACAAAATGCAAATTAAAATGAGGCAACTTTTATAGATTTAAGCAGCTAAAAATATAAATGATCATACCGAGTACTTTTGAAAGAACAGTAAAACTGAAACTCTCAGGTATTTCTGTCTGCATTCATTCATTGAATGGGCATTTGTGCAGAGCCCAGACTCTGGAGACAGAAGAATGCTCTGGTGCAAATCACATCCCACCACTTTATTTTGTGCACCCCAGGGATATGGCTTAATCTCTTCTAAGCTATGAAATAGGGATAATAATAGTATCTCTTGATATTCCTATTGAGATGATTTAATGTGTTAGTACTCATGCATCTTTTAGAATAGTAAACATTCAATAAATATTAACTATTAATTATTGACTAGCTATATCAATGAGGATTTCAACAAGAAACAGATGACACTCACACATTAGCATAATTCAAGGAGAGTTTATTTTCATCTGAATTAATCACAAAGGTGTGTGCAGGGTATAGGGAATTCACAATGTATGGTTGAGGAACCGAGGGCTAACAGTAGGTGGGCTGTTATTGCCCCTAGTCTTGAGGGATGACAGATGGGAGAAATTACTGAAATACAGAATAGTTACATAGAAAAGGAATCCGGAGAGAAGTGACTTTCCGTGAAGGGACACGGTCAGCCTGAGATGACCCCTTATGTAGGAAACCAGGGCAATATTTGCCCTGACCTCATTTGTTTTTCCTTTTTCTCTTGCCAAGCCTCCCCATTGGCTGAACCTAACTATTAGCCTGTGCAGAGCCAGTTGATGCAGTCCACGAAATTCAGCCTTCACAGGCAGAAAGCAAGGTGCAAAAGGAAGAAAAATGGATCTGGAGAATACAGAATACATCTGGCATGGACTACGTGCTAGGCCCTCTTAGAGACAGAGGCAGACAGCATTATGCAGAATGTTGCAAATCCCCACCAGACCTATCTGCCCTCCCCAGGGACCCTTCAGGGAAGCAAATATGTTCCTTTTGTTTTCTTTGAAAAGTATCTCTACCAGTTTTCCTTAATCCAAGGGACCAGTGGAGCACAGGCACTGGAAATCCAGTATCTGTAAAGTATCCAACTAGAGTGCCTTTTTAGAGGCTGGTCTCACACCTAATTATTGACTAGGTATATCAACCAGGATTTCTTCAGGAAACGGATGATGCGACTCAGCATAATTCAAGGACAGTTTATTTTTAAATGAATTAATCACAAAACTATGTGCAGTGACCCAATAATGCTCCTGGTTAGGCATCACTGGGCTGGGACTGACACATTCTGAGCAAATGGATAATGGTAGCCCAGAAGCATCAAAGAAAAATTTGATGAGATTCTAAGCCCCACATAAGATAGAGTGACAATGACAGGGGCTAAAACCTCATCCTCTAGGACAAATCATCCCATGGCTAATCCACGGTTAATGATCAATGATCAATCATGGTTATTGAGCAATGATCACTTCTCCCAGATTGAAATACACTTTTGTCAGATCATCTTCTAAAACCTCACGCCCAAAGTACAAACAAGGAGTAAAGAAAGCTAAATAAAACAATCACAAATCAGGCAGATTAGTGAATATGTATTTAATAAAAAAGATAAATACAAATACACAGCAATGGCATAACTATAACAACTGAACAAATTTGAAAAATAATTAGAATTCACCATTTTACATATAGAGAGTTTGGGATTTGCTTGCACATTTGATTTTTGCCTGTGACTTTTGTAAGTGCTAAGGAATGAGTGGACTAAAACATCCAATGAAAAATTTTCTCTAAGCTATTATAAAACAGCACATATACTCCCACCATAAAAGCTATCAGATTTAAAATACAACAGAAAATGACAACACTGACAATGACAAATCTCCAGCCTTCCTCATTTTCATCCCAGGATGCTCTTGGTGCTCACTTCTTCTCTCCCATTGTCTGTTTTTGGCAGCTTCTCTTTCCCTTCTCCTCTCTCTGGGTCTTCATTCATATTGGCTCCAGGAAACGAAAGGTAAGAAGCGGTCTTATAGTATGCCTCCCTCACCTGTGCGTCATTTTCACATTCTTCCTCAATGGGAAATGATTGTGCAGGAAGAGCAGGGGAAGACTCCCACCATTGAACTGGCTGGAAGGCTTTGCCTTGTGAAAAAAGTAAAAGGAGAGGGAAAGTAGATCACTTGATAACACAGAAAAATTTGAAGGATAAAGAACTTGCCATAATCATCCTTATTCCAAGCTTCTTTCTCTGGACTTCCCCAGAAATGATTTATTTTTCTTCTTCATTCGAAATTACCAACAGTTTAGAATTGAAACGACTAAAAAAATCACTTTTATCCTACCAATACAGGGGAAAATATGACTGGCCCTAACTTTATAAATAATGCCTTTATTTAGATTTACTTTTACTACTTATATTTCTAAATAATCATCATTATGTAGTTATATTTACTGAAGTAGATTATCAAAATGCATAACATAGTCTTTCCATTAACTCTTTCACATTAATGAGTTGCTATTTAGTAAATTACTATTTCCCCACACTAAGAGGAAGGAAGCCAGTGGCCTAAATGATTTTCCAAAGTGCCTATTAATAAACACCCAAGGCATATATTAAAAAGCTAGAATGCAAAGGTTCCTGGGAAGTACATAAGCATGTGGACTGGGATTTTTAGAAATGTGCATTAACACTTTCATGACTATAGCAGATTGCTCAATGAATTCCTCTTCAGGTTTTCCATCACTCCAATTTTTGGTACATTCCTATTTGTGGCAATTTTGTAATGATTTCAACTGAAACAAAGCTTCCCAGTTTCATTGTTTTGTTGGGAAATACTAAATATAAATCCTTTACAATTTTCTATTAAAGTTTTTCTAATTATGTTACTCCATTTTTCACTTTAGTCTGCTAGATGCTATTCAAGACAGAAAGGACTTCTAAAAAATATAGATGGTAAGCTTTTACCTTTGCTAAGTTCTTGAGCTATTCATGAACCTAATTATTTAAAAAGCGTAATCTATTTTATGCAGTTGCTATGAGTCCTTCTTAAATGTTCACAAATTTATGATTTTCAAAAGCTTTTTTAATTAAAGAATTTATGTAGAGAATTGTAGATTCACATAAAGTTGTAAGAAATTATACAGACACATCCCATATACGCATTATCCCATTTCCCCCAATGACTACATTCTGCAAAGCTATAGCATATTATACCCAGAAGATTGACACTGACACAATACAGATACAGAACATTTCCTCACTACAGGGATCCCTCTTGTTGCCCTTTTACAGCCACAGTCCCTTCCCTCTTACCCCTCCTTAGCCCCTGGAAACGTCTCCTCTGTTTGTGTCACTTTGCCTTTCATGAATGTTAGATAACTCGAATCATAGGCTATTTTACCACTGGGGACTGCATTTCTTTTTCATTAAGCACACTCTGTAAAGATTCCTCTAAGCAGATGCCTACTTCAATAGTTCAGTCCTTTTTATAGGTAAATAGTATTTCTTGGTGTAGATGTAGCACAGTTTGTTTACTACTTGCCCACAGAAGGACAACTGGGTTGTTTCCAGTTTAGGGCTATTATGAATAAACATTACAAAATAAACATTTGTGTACAGCTGTTTGTGTGCACACAAGTCTTCATTTATTGGGTATAAAAGTTCAAGAGTGTAATTGTTTGGTCATATGTTATGTGCATGTTTACTTTTTTAAGAAACTGCCGAACTATTTTCCGATGTGACTCTACTGTTTTATATTCCCACCAGTACCCACCAGTAAAATATGAGTAATCCAGTTCCTCTGCCTCCTGACCATCATTTGGTGATGTGACTATTTTTTTATTTTAGTCATTCTGATAGTGTAATGCTATCTATTTGTAGTTTTAATTTGCATCTCCATGATTTCTAATAATACCTACTAATTATGTATTTTGTATCTGTATACTTTCTTCAGTGAAATGTCTTTTTATATCTTTTGTCCATGTTTTCATTGGATTGTTTGCTTTCTTATTGAAGAAATTGAGCATTCTTTATATATTCTATGTATTATCCTTTGTCAGATATATGGTTCACAGATATTTTTCTCCCATCATGTAGCTTATCTCTTCATCCTTTTAACAGGGTATTTTGCAGAGCAGAAGTTTTGAATTTTGATTAAGTCTACTTTATCATTTTTTTCCTTTCATGTATTGTGTGCCATGTGTGTCAAATCTGACAATTTTTTTGTCTAGGCCTAGATCCCAACACTTTTCCTTTTTTTTTTTTCTAAAAGTTTTACAGTTATATATTTTACATGTAAATTTGTGATGCACGTTGAGTTTTTTATTTTTAATTTTTAGTTATTTTGGGTACATAGTAGGTATATATATTTATGGGGTACATGAGATGTTTTGATATAGGTATGAAGTACATAACAATCATATAATGGCATATGGGGTGTCCTTCTCCTGAAGCATTTATCCTTTGTATTACAAACAGTTATACTCTTTTAGTTATTTTTAATGTATAAATTATTATTGACTGTAGTTACCCTGTTGTGCTATCAAATACTAGGCCCTATTCATTTGTGCTATTTTTTTGTACCCATTAACCATCCCCGCATCCCCTTCACCACTCCCTGCAACCCCTAACTACACTTCCCAGCCTTTGGTAGTCATCCTTCTACTCTCTATTTCCATGAGTTTAATTGTTTTGATTTTTAGATCCCACAAATAAGCGAGAACATACAATGTTTTTCTGCGCCTGGCTTATTTCACTTAACTTAATGATCTCCAGTTCCATTCATGTTTTTGCAAATGACTGAATCTCATTCTTCTTATGGCTGAGTAGTACTCCATTGTATATATGTACCACATCTTTCTTTATCCATTCATCTGTTGGTGGACACTTATATTAAGTTATTTTTGAGTGACATTTTCAAATAAGCTGAGAGAATTTGGTTGAGATTCTTTTTCTTTTATCTTTTTGTTTTTCTCTTTCTTTTTTTCTCTTATTTTGATGAATGGGCAATTGCTTTAGCACCATTTGCTAAAAAGGATATCCTTCCTGCATTAAATTGCTTTTGAACCTTTGTCAGACTCAAAACTTGCACCTTGTCAAAATGGTGAACTTTTAGTTCCTTTGTCAAAACTCATTTGGGGCCGGGCGCGGTGGCTCATGCCTGTAATCCCAGCACTTTGGGAGGCCGAAGCAGGGGATCATGAGGTCAGGAGATCGAGACCATCCTGGCTAACATGGTGAAACCCCATCTCTACTAAAAATACAAAAAAAAAAAAAATTAGCCAGGCATGGTGGTGGGCCCCCATAGTCCCGGCTAATGAGGAGGCTGAGGCAGGAGAATGGCATGAACTCAGGAGGCAGAGCTTGCAGTGAACCGTGATCGCACCACTGCACTCCAGCCTGAGTGACAGAGCAAGACTCTGTCTCAAAAAAAAAAAAAAAAAAAAACACTCAGTTGGGCAAATTTGGATGGTGTATTTTTGCTTTATCTCTTCTTTTTCATTAATCTATGTGTCTTTCCCTTTACCAAACCACACAATCTTGATTATTGTAAAGAAATCAAAGAGACTTATTCTCTCCTCCTCCTCCTTCTTCATGAAATTGTTTAGCTATTTAGTTTCTTTGCCCATCTATATCTACAAAAAAATCGTTCTGGGATTTTGGTAATGTTAGTGTTAAAACTGTATGTTAATTTAAGGGAAAATTGACATCTTTATATGCTAAGTCTTCCAAGCCATAAACACAGTATATCTCTCCATTTAAGTTTCGATTTCTTTAATCACCTTGTCCAGGTGTTCTAGATATAAGTCCATATGTGCTTTGCCAGATTTATACCTAAGTATTGCATTTACTTTGAGCAGTTTTAACTCGTACTATATTTTAAAATTTTATTTGTGTTTATTGCTAGCATTTAAAAATAAAATTAATTTTTGCTTATCTTGGGTCCTGCCACCTTGCTGAGCTTGCTTCTGAGTTCTAGGAATTTTTTTTGAAAATTCCTGAGGATTTTTCATATAGACAATTATGTCATCTAAAAATAAGAACAGCTTTATTTCTTCCCTTCTTGTCTGCATGCATTTTTTTTGCTTTTCTTACCTTATTGCACAGGCTAAAATTTCCAGCACTCTGTGGAATAAGAATGGTAAGAGCAGATATCCTTGCTTTCCCCCCATTTTTGAGAAAACATTATTTTTCTCCATTATATGTAAAGTTATCTGTAAGTTTGTAGATATGCTTTATCAATTTGAGGAAATTCCTTTCTATTCCAATTTTTCTCAGAATCTTTAATCATAAGTGAATGTTGAACTTTTCAAATGTTTTTCTCCATTAATTAATATGGTCATTTAATTTTTCAACTTTGGCCTGTAGATATGGTGGGATTACATTGATAGGTTTTGAACTTCTAACTAACTTTACACCCCTAGGGTAGGAAAACTTAAAAACTGCACTTAGTCATGTTGTATAATTTCTTAATATATTGCTGTATACTATTTTATAATATTTGTTAAGAATTTTTGCACTTATATTAGTCTATATTCTTTTTTAAAAAGTTCCAGTGCTATTCAAATTATTGATTTCATATGGAGTCAGTTGTGATAGATTGTGTTTATTGTGAAATTGGTCTATTTCCTCTAAGTCATTAAATTTATGTGTGTGGAGACGTTCTTTGTAATCTCATATTTTTCTTTTAAGCTCTACAGCGCTTATAGCAATACCTTCTATTTTATTTATGTTATTGGTAATTTGTGTCTTATTTCTTTTCCTTGTCAGTTTTCCAAGAGTCGATTTATTGATTTTTAAAATAACTAGATTTCAGTTTCATTTATTTAATCTATATTTTCAGTTTTAAATTGTATTGATTTCTATAATTTATTATTGCATTTCTTCTGCTTGCTTTGGGTTTATTTCACTCTTCATTTCCCAGGTTCTTGATCTGAATGTTAAGGTTATTGCTTTGAGAGTTTTCCTATTTTCTAATGTATTCATTATGTGTGATAAATTTCTCTGTCAGCACTGTTTTGGTTGTGTTTTACAAATTTTGATATATTGTATTTTTATTTTTATTCAGTTCTATGTATTTTGTTTTCCTTGAGAGTTTCTCTTTGACCAATATGTTATTTAAAATGTATAGTTTAGTTTGCATGTGCTTGGAGATTTTCCTGTTATTTTTCTTATTGATTTCTAATTTGATGCCCTTGGGTGGAAATTTGTAAAGATTCACTTGATGGCCCGGGATATAGTTTATTTTCATATAAGTTCTGAGAAAACTTGAAAAGAATGTGCATTCTGCTTCTGTTGGGTGGAGTGTACTATAAATATTGAATAGATCCTACAGGATGGTAGTGCTGATGAGTTCTTCTATATCCTTGCTGATTTCCTGTCTAGCTGTTCTCTTAATTGTTGACAGAGAGGTGTTAAAATCTTTCTACATAGTTGTGGATTTGTCTATTTCCCCTTTCAATTCTATCAACTTTTGCTTTGCATATTTTGCTACTCTATTGTTGGTATATACATGTTTAGAATTGCTATGTTGTCTTGGTAAATTCACCATTTTATTACTATATTGCACCTCTCTCTGTCTCTGGTAATTTTCTTTTTCTGAACTCTACTTCATCTGATAGTAATAAAGCCACCTCTGCTTTTCTTGGATTAATATTTGCATGATATTTTTTCCATCTGACCTGCCTATATAATCATATTTGAGGTGAGATTATGATAAATAGCATGTATTTGGTAATGTTTTCTTAGCCATTCTTCCAATCTCTGTCTTTTAATTGGTTTATTTAGGTCATTCACATTTAATATTTAAGTTAAGGTTTAAAGCCAACAATTTTCTTTTTCTTTTGCTTTTCTTGTTCTATTTATTTTATTATTTTTCTTTTATTCATTCCTGTGAGTTGCTTGTACATTTATTAAAATTCCATTTTGATTTACTGATAATGTTTTTGAATGTCTTTTTTTATAGCAACCACTAAATACACAGGTTATTGTTATCATTATAGAGATTTGAGTAGAGGATAGAAACCTTAACTCCCTTTACATCCCTTTACCTTGACCCGTATACAATATTATTGTCTTACATATTTTCTGTATGTGTCCTTAGAAACACACTAGACAACGTTATAATTTTTGCTTCAACTTTAAAACATTATTTTGAAACCTCCAGAGAAGAAAACACATTCAGTTTACCCATATTTTTGTTTATCATGTTCTTTCTTTCCTCGGATATTCTAAGGTTACTTTGTTAAAAAATCATTTTCCTTATGTTCATAGAACTTATTTTAGTCATTCTTTTAAGGTAGATCTACAGATAATAGATTCTCTTAGTTTTCCTTCATCCAAGAATGTGTTAATTTTTCATTTATTGCTGAAGAATATTTTTACTGGGTATGTAATTCTAGCTTGATAGTTCTGCTTTGTCAACACTTAAAATATATTACGCATTTTATTCTGGCCTCAATGCTTTCTGATGAGTTATCCTCTGTGTCATTCAAATTGTTTTCCACCTATATTTATATGGTATTTTTTTCTCCAGCTGTTTTCAAATTTTTCCTTGTTTTTAGTTTTCAGAAATGTAAATACTCTGTGTCTTGGAATAAATATTTAGGGTTTTACCCTGTTTTGTTCTTTACTTCTTATGTGACTCTGATGATAGGAATGTTATATATTTTGTTATACTCCACAAGTTACTGAGGCTCTGTTTATTTGTTTATTTATTCTTTTGTTTATTTTCTCAACTATTGTCCAGATTAGGTAATTTGTATCACTCCATCTTCTGTTTTGTTGATTTCATTGATTCTTTTCTGTCTCCCACATTCTGCTATTAGCGCATCTATTGAGCATTTGATGCCAGTTATTGTATTTTTCAGTTCTCAAATTTCCATTTGGTTCTGCTTTATATTTTCTATGTCTTTGCTGAGGCTTTCTATAACTTTGCTGAGGCTTCTTATTTTTTTCATGTGTTTGAAGCATGTTTGTAATTGCTGATTAAAACATTTGTATCATGGCTGCCTTAAAATTCTTTGTCAAATCATTCTAACGTCTACCATCTCAGTGTTGACATCTATTGATTGCCTTTTTTTAAACAGTTTGAGATCTTCTTATATCTAAGTATGGAAGTGATTTTCTATTGATTTTTTATTATACATTTTTGTATTATATGAGACTTTGGATCCTATTTAAAACTTTGTTTAACTGGTCTTCCACGATCTTGCTTTGTTAGGGGAAGGGAAGGGCTATCTCATTAGTGGCACTCAGCTTCTGTTGACTTACGAAATCAACAGAAGAAAGAAGAAATTAATGAAACAGAAGATGGAATGATACAAATTTCCTAATCTGGACAACGTTTGAGAAAATAAACAAAAAATATAGAGGGGGTTATTGCTGCTGGGCAAGGGTGAGATTTCCAGCTCCCCACATGGCTTCCACAGACACCACAGTGGGGTAGCCTCATTACTGCTTGCTGATATTGAAGGTCCTGACCCCTCACTGAGCTTCCTCTGACAGCACTCCAGCAATGAAGAGGATGGGTATCTCATTATTTCTGACTGGAGATGGAAGTTCAAGATCCTCATTTTGTTTTGTATGGCATTGGGTAAGGGATTGGTCGGGGGGACTGGTTATCAGCAGATGGATGAAAGTCCTGGCTACCTACTTGGCTTTTTCTGATACCAGCCTGGTAGCAACTGGGGCACCTTGTTACAGCCTCATGAGTGTGGAATTTTAGGCTTCCCACTCAGACCTAGGTGGTAAAGTTGGGGGTGGGACCACAGTTTTTTTCTGTTGTGTTTGGCTACAGCAGAATGATTACTGTTTAATAGGGTCCTGTTTTGGTAGGTTGCCCCTTTCCTGGTGTTTGGCTATATATAACATGCTTTTCTTGGGGCTTTCTTATTTTGTTTTCTTTTATTTTTGGTGTATAAGTGTTAGCATTTCTGAGTTGACAACTTTTTCAGCATCAAGTCTGGAACATATGAGGCCAAAGGAAAAGGCAGAGAACTTGCTATAGTGTCATTTCCAGGTCTCATGGTCACTGGGTGGTCCCTTCTTGTCTCCACCTTTCAAGGTCCTCATTATTTTTTAAATATATATGTGTGTATATATATTATATATTTTATATATATACTATTTGTAGTATATATTATATATTTTATATATATAATATATATAGTATATATATTATATATTTTATATATATAATATATTATATATATTATATATTTTATATATATAATATATTATATATTATATATTTTATATATATATTATATATTATATATTATATATATTATATAATATATAATATATAATATATATAATGTTCAGGGATTTTAGATTTACTAAGAAGAAATGAATTAAATCATGTCCACTTCATCTTCCCATAATTAGAAGTCTCCAGGCTTCCTCTTCTGGTAGTAATTTTTAAACTTTTTTTTCAAAGGAAATCTCATACAAAAATCAGTCTTAAAAATGGGGATAAAGCTAAATTATTTGAAAAAAAAGATGTTTTGAGCTCCATACCTTGGGCTCCTTAATGCTCTTGCAATGAAGCAAGAGTCAAAGGTGCTGAATTTGGACATTACATAATCCTGAATTTTGACTTTTTTTCTATGACTTATGCAAAGAGAAGAACAATAACTCTGTTGAGGTTCTCTAATGAGCCAAAAATATGACAGTAGCCACTATCACTCTCCTCTCCTTTGTTACTAACAGGATGCATCCTCCTTCGTCATGAAATATAAGGTAATTTTTTATTACTTGATAAGTGAAAATTGTCAAGATTAACAATGGCAGTCTCTTTAGTGAAGAGTATATTTCTCATCCTTTAAGTAAATATGTACTAAGTACCTACTGCATGCACAGCATAGTGGGCAGTAGGAAGGGCTGGTTATACGATGTGTAAATCACAGTGAAAAATGAAAATGGCAAACTGCTTATTCAAAAAGCAGGGGGAAATGTCATTCAAGGTACTGACACATACAATCCTTTTCTTTTACTTACTTGGCCAGTCCTCATTTATTTCATTTGCTATTTAGTGTCATGCTCCCTCAGGCAATGGGATACTCCACTTCATAGGCATCTCCCCTTCCCACAGGACAACTGCTACAGCTCACAGTGGACAGTTCACCCCAATAAACTATAGCTTCTGTTTCAGGGTATGCTTGGTACCTGCTTCAAGTGTGGATGAGGGGTTTGGTAGTCATCTGCGAGTGTGCTACAGTGCTCCCAGACTTAAACTGAGATAGCTGCCACCATGCTTAACTCTAAGACACAGGAGCCCATACATCTAATTCCAACTCTTCCTGCACACAGGCACCTACCATGGGCAGGGGCATCAAGGAGGAGGTTAGATGGTTCCCAGAGTGCCAGGGATGGCGGAGTGGACAGTCTAGAATGCACATCAGGGAGGCAGGAAGGAGGCAAAATTATGTGTGAGCTAGGCTCCAACCCTGTGACACATGCTTCATTGTCCCATAAGACTTAATTACAAACACAAATGATTTCAAAGATAAAATTGTTAAGAAATTTTAAGATGACAGTCACAAAGCATTAAACCTCAACCATGGGACCCTTCTTAGGACAGGGCCCTATGTGACCGTACTGTTTTCATGCCATATTGCTGGCCCTGGCACTAGGGACACAATAAGGTAATACCTTGGAATTCTTCGTAAGACTTCAAAGAAACTGGTTAAAAATAAACACTTTGGTCTTTTAAGCATATATTTTATGTGTTTTGTTAACACACAGTCAAGGAATTTGACTATTTTTTAACTAAATTGTGTTGTTTTGACATTTGGGAGACATTAACACTTTCAAGTGGCTTTGAGATGGGTCCATCAGCTTTCTTTACTTCATCATATCTTGGTATTACAGTAAAGACACGTATTTTGTTCTCATAAATTTCTTAGTGGTCCCATTATTATTCTGTAATTATTCCTTCAAGACAGAAACTAAGTTCCATTACTCAATAGGGACTATTTTATTTCATCTACAACAAAGAAGCTACAGCATATTTACTGTCAATGGTGAACTGAAAATTCTCAAATGGTTCTCATCAACATCTTTATTCATTTTTTCTCATTTTGTTTTTTAAGTAGGTCTCTTTTTTTAACCAACAGTGGAACTCAACATTAATTTTGTGAATTGAATCAGTATGTCCCTCTAAACAAATGGATAACAGAATTAGATAACTTGGATTGGCATCAAATATCTCTCTAATTTTCATGTAAAAAATATATTTTTCAAATGATGAGATAAATCACTAAAAGTCAAAATATACATTTTATAGGAGATTGAGATTTGGTCATAAATTCTAATAATCCTTTTAATAATATCAATGGTAATACAATAACTTTAATTGAACCATGTTTATGTGCCAGAAAGTATGTTATAGGATTTATATGTCCTTACCACATTACTGTTTACATTTAGTCTTTCAATGTTGCAAAGTTAGTACTTTTTTTTTTCTTTTTTGGTTTTTACTTAGCATAGTGTCCTCAAGGTTCATTCATGTGGTAGCATGTGTCAGAATTTGCTTCCTTTATAAAGCTGCATATATTTATTAGACTTTTAATGTATGTTTTATGTTCTGTTCCCTTCCTTCCAACCCCATAGTTCGGTTTAGATTTTTCCAACTTTTATTTTAAGTTCAGAGCTACGTATGCAGGATGTGCAGGTTTGTTACATAGGTGAATGTGTGCCATGGTGGTTTGCTGCACAGATCAACCCGTCACCCAGGTATTAAGCCCAGCATCTACTAGCTATTCTTTCTGATTCTCTCCTTCCTCCCAACACCTACCCACAAAGTAAGTACTATTGTTCCCATTTTACAGATGAGAAAATGGAGGCACAGAAGAGCTAAATAATTTATCCTATGCAAGTGAGAGAGATGCAGTTTCTTTAAGACCCAGGTTTTTTCCACTCTATATGGTCTCCCCATAAATGCCCTTTCTTTGCAAAGAAAGAAATATTTTTATTTTTAAAATTTTAAAATACTATTTCTTACAGATAGATGCTTCTCACAGATGACTGGGTAATCCAAGGCTCATTATTCATTGTGTTGTTTTGTGATGCTTTTGATTATATATTTAGCCATTAAAATATATAAAAACACCTCATATCAAGAGTAAAGTTAATTTAAAGGAATATTTGAAGAATTGGCTTAAGAATAATGAAATTTGACTATAACACTCTTGATAAACAGACGCATATATCTTGAAACTCAGGCATGAAGACTTGGTTACTAAAGAACAAAAAAGATCTATGATAACTGGATTCTCAAAGACATCTTTTGTTACAAACCTCAAAGACAGCATAGCAATAAGGCTGCAGGGTAGGTTAATTTAACATTTGCATCACAAAGTTAATTTGGAATTAGCTTATCTTTCAGTCTTTGTTCCACTGTTTCTATCAACTGTGACTAATTCTGCAACCTCATTTTTTTTTTTTTTTTTTAGATGGCGTTTTGCTCTTGTCGCCCAGGCTGGAGTGCAATGGCGCGATCTCCGCTCACTGCAACCTCATCCTCCTGGATTTGAGCGATTCTCCTGCCTCAGCCTCCGGAGTAGCTGGGATTACAGGCATGTACCACCACGCCCAGCTAATTTTTGTATTATTAGTAGAGACGGGGTTTTACCATGTTGGCCAGGCTGGTCTCAAACTCCTGACCTCAGCTGATCCACCAGCCTTTGCCTCCCAAAGTGCTGGGATAACAGGCTTGAGCCACCAGGCATGGCCCAATTCTACAACTTCTATGTGGAACTTAGCTGGAATGTTAGCTTGAATCTCTAGAAATAATAGATGTGGATTACCACACAGTATCATTTTCTTAAGTGATTAGAATATATTTCAGTGTAAATAGAATATATTTACCTATTTATTTAGTACTATGTAGCCTCATAATTCTTCACTATTAAAAAAAGTTTTGAACTAAATATGCTATATTTTAAGGAGTTTACCTATGTTGTTTCTCTTTCTTGTTATTGTTTCCCTCGCTTATGATTTAAAGAAAATAATAGAAATCTGATAATTTTTATTATCTTTATTTTCTATATTGGGAGACAGTTTATGCTGTGGTTAAGAGTGCAAACTCTGAAGCCAGGCTGCCTGTTTTTGAGTCCCACTTCTGTCTTTACTATTGTGAGGCTTTGAGAAAGTCATTTAAATTCAGTGGGTCTCAGATTCCTCTGTTAGTTTATGTAACTAACAAACGTAGTTACACAAACTAATATTGCTTTATTTTATATTATTGTTATAGCAGAAGTCAGCTTCCAAGGTCATCTAGTCTTATAATTAACCATCAGTAGAGAGACAAGGAAACTAGTTTCAAGTATTTTCATGAACTTAGATTCAATCAGTCAATAGGTCCATTAGAACTGAAATATATCACTTCATTCTTAGATCTTTTTCATTTACTCAGCATAGGTTGATAATTAATGATTTTCAACCTATCTGAGTACCAGGTTCTCAGTAGGTTTGGGCTCTTCTTCAATTGCCCATACTTTCATGAGTATTTAAATCCTTCTGTATAAAGTATCCTTCTTCCCAAAATGGTTTTGGTTGTTTCACACTCACCCCTCAGGATTCAGCTTTCTCTATGACTACTTATTTGGAAAGCTTCCTTGAGCAAACTTTCAGTCCCCACCTGTTCCAAAACAAGTTTATATCTTCTCTCAGTCCCTTTCTCAGAACCTTGTGTTTAGCCAAATTATCCCACTGGATGTATTTGCTGAATTTCTTATAGGTCTCCCCAAGTTTATTATTAGCTCCTTGGGGCAGAAATTCCATCCTCCATAGGAGATTATCAGTCATTAAAAAAATATACTATTTGCTGGGCTAGGAGTTGAAGCTAGAATGACCCCTGACCACAGTTTCTCTAACCACACCTTTATTTCTGGGTCCTTACTTCTCTACTTGCTCACTAAAAGTGATAAGGTTACTGCACACACAGGCAGAAAGAAATTTTGTCTTCATTTTTTTTATATTTGAGCCAGATCCTTGACTAGTGTATAGCAGAGTAAACTCCAGGTCTGCATGGTTAGTCCAAGATGTATTTAATGATTTTTTTGCTCATGATCATAGTGTTTTCACATTATTAACTTCCCAAAGTATTTCCCATGAAAGATTATGAGATATCTTGTGAAACAAAAATAGTATCTGACAAGACTAGTGATAGGTTCATTTTTAAAAAAGGGTCCTATCTTTAAATATGATCAGAAAATGCTCTATGACATTGTCCCTTCTTAGACATCACAACGTACTGTTGCATAGGAGAAGATCAGATCCATGAAGATCTGTAGTACAACAAACAAGCAAAATTGTTGACATTGCATGTTTAATCTAGATTTGACTTAAATTCTTTGACCATGGATTCTCAGATGCTGGGTCTCATGGCACTTGTGGTCTTTAGTTCACATCATTTCTTCACCAAAGCCACAACTGAAACAGGCTGGCAACTGCCAGAATATACATAGAAGACAATCACCTAATCATCTGATGAATAGGTGCTTGTTTTATTGAGGGTTTTTTTTTTAGGTTCTTTTTTCTCAATTTGTCCTGTAACTTCCAATGACATGGGACATCATTTTAATTGATCCTCAAAATTCTTAAAGACTACTTTTTACACAAGTGGCACCGAGGAAATATATGACACTAGAAAGATACTGGAAAGTGCAGTAATTAACCAAGAATATTACAACTCATTTTCTTGAGACTTGGCATACCTTCCTGCAAGCTTTTTATTTATTTATTTACTTTTTAATGAAGTAATTAATTGCAATTCATTTGGGTGTTATGGAGGTTCTAGTCATTTTTTATTACTAATTTTTCTTTGTGTAGTAGTTATTAATGTGTTTTTCATTTATAGCTAGAACAACTGGGAAGACACTCTAGTCCATGTAACCCTTAGACATTTGAATTTGATAGTGAAGGATCAGTGCCCTCTTTGCTCAGTGTGTTTGCAGTGCAGTGCAGTTTAAATTTAATTTATTTATAATTTTCCCTTTATATTTTTATTAAACCCTCTACTTATTTTCCCATTCTTCTCTGACCAACAGATGGGCTTACTTCCCCTTTATGTGTTTTCATTGTTAATATCTGCAATTCAATAATCAGAAAAATCAGAAATTAGCTTGTATCACATTTGCAAGGGAAAATGTTTTCTTCAAGCTGCATTTTGTTTCTGAGCTAAAAGAAAACACAATGCTATTACATAATGAGGGCCTGCTTTACAGGGGAAAAAATAAACAGGGTTCCAAGTTTAAAATGATGATGGTGCTTTTCTGCTATCATCGGAGCCTAGGTCAGCACAAGGCCACATGTCATCCCTCTCTTGGGCTGCAGTCTTTATGCACATCATTCACACACAGATTAATTCACTCAACCAGAGAGATGGTCCAATTGCACTTTCTTACTTAATTTCTTGTTGACTTGTCAGATACTTATGTTTTATGAAGACATGACAGAATTCCAAGATTAAAATTTGATTATGATAATTTATAAAATAATAAGTATTGTGATGTGATATTGATGGCTTCATGTAAAAAAAAAATCCTTTTTATTCAGTTCCCAATCCAAGAATCCTCCCAATCTAGAGGGGTACCTCTCTTGTCCGGAGCACCATTGATTAAATCTCACCAAGCCAAATCTTTATCTTTTTGTAATAAGTGTGTCCTCTGTAGGTATTCTCCAATGCTCCATAAGCTATTCTTGGCTTGGTACTTTTCTGAGGAGAATGAACTCTTTCTTCATGGTCTAGCTGTGAAGCTGATTGAATGTCTTAGGCCAGAAGATTTGACCAGGGGCTGCCGTGTTTTCTCATCTTTGCTCTTTTATCAACATAGGATTTCCTGCAGATCCAAGATGAGGAGTCAGATGAGTCAAAGTTATCTACATCTACAGGTCATGACAGGAAAGTTGAAAGCCCTGTTAAATTTTTACAGGAGTTACTGATGATAATTACCAAGAAATCCTGGGCCTGAGATATAAATTCTTAGCTTTAAATTTTCTTCATTTCTTGGTTCTGCTGCTCCTCATCACCATTTATGCAAAAAAAATCTGCTTGGGTATTCAAAACACAGCTTTCTTGTTTCTGTTTGTGCATTCAAACACTCCTTATTTTCTCTACTACCAGGGATAACCTCTTTTCTTATGATTCACATTTTTCTTGTTCTTCAATTGTCATCCAGAATTTTCTTGCTCCTTAAAAGCTTCCTAGTTTAACTGATTCAATATCTATAATTTTCTTTCTCAGGTAGATTTTTATACATGAACTTACTCATGCTACAATTTCACTGGGAGCTTTATATTTTTATGTCACCAACAAATCTCTTCCAGCTTCATCAGATTGTAAAACCTCAAGGGTCCTGATCATATCCTCCATTTTCCTCTAGGGTGTTTAGTGGGGTAGGGTCCCTCCTTTTTTTCTCTTTCTTTGCTGCACTAAAAGGATGAAATGTAAATATTTTCTCCCCAGGGAGGCTTTGGGAAGAGAGTGAGTTTTCAGTGGCTAATGATTTGTGCTTTGAGTTTAATGGTCCATCAAAGTCTATTAAGCAATAGCAAGAGAAAAAGAAGATTCCAAAGGAAAGTAGAAGGGGATAAACCACAATGAGACTTCAGGGGGGATCTAGAAAAATGGACCAGGGAATGATCTGGTTTACAGAAGGGGAGTTTGGGAGATAAGGCACAGGTGTGAGGGCAGAGATCTAACTGCGGAAAAGCTCAGACACAGCCGAGAAACTGGACCTAGTAATGTTAGCAGACACCAGAGTTGAATCACAGCTCGCAGCCACCCCTCACTCAAGTCTTCACTGGAGCTGGCATCTCTCCTCTCCTCTGTTTAGTGACAAAAAATGTGGCCCTTCTGCTGCCTGGCAGAGTTTGCCTTGACTACATTCAGCACCTCATCCAGCTGTCCTTCCATCTGTGCCCGCCACCTAGGTGAGCCACTGGCCTCCTCCTGTATGAGTCAGGATTCTAGCATAGTGCATCTGTGTGATGTCTCTGAAATGTTTATCTTCAGCACAGATTTCTCTTCTGGTTTCAACTTCCCATTTAGAAGTTGAAACGGAAGAGAAGTTGAAACCGGGAGTTGCGTATCTACTCAGGTGTCATGGACATCTTAAACTCAACATTGTCTATTCCAAAGCCAACCTTTCATCTTCCTCATCATAGTAAATGGAATCTTTGTCTTTCTAGTTTTTTAAGCCATAAACTCAGAAGTCATTTCAGACATACTCAGGTTATGTAATATACAGAGAATTTAACAAAGAACTATTTACAAAGGTGAGGGTGGCATTCAAAGAAACCACCAAGTAATATTGCAGTACTTCTGAAATAATGACAGTGAGAATCCAGAGCCCAATCCTAGGCCTGAAGGGGCAGCAGGAGGGAGTGGTTGCTGGACCCTGAGACAGGCAGGGAAGGCTGTGTGAAGACTTGGGAGGATCTGTGTTTCTTTGTCAATGAAGGTGGCCAGCCCTCAGCACAGCGTGGGGGTGCAGGAGAAAACAATACCCCACAGTCACTCTCCTCCCCACCTCAGAGCTCCTGCACTGTTCCTGAAGCCATAGAGGAAGACAAAGCAAAGCAAAACCCACCACTGATGTAAACCTAGACAGTGAGCCTCCCAGGACCCAGGGCAGGGTGGAAAATGGTGAAGAGTGAACCTGATGGACGAACAGAAGAAGGAAGGCTCAATAATGGACATTTTCTTGACTCTCGACTAATTATTTAATATCAATAACCTCCACATAATGTTCCAGCATGTTTTTTAAACTAGAGAAATAAAAAAATTGGTTGTGGGAGGAGAGGAAGGTGAAGAGAAGAGGGCATGGTAGAGTGTTAGACGAAGCAAAACTTAGAGAAGGGACCAAGTCAGGGATTAGGCTAGGACAGTGGTTGATGATTTCCCTATCACCTTTGTCCAAAGGCTGCACACGGGGGGCCCCATAAGTGTTTGTTGGCTGCCTCCAACTCTCAACCACTGGAAGCTAACATTCTTTCTGGTTTGTTCAGTTAGCAAGTGCATGAAGTACCTCTTGAAGATTGACTCTGCGGTGCTCACTCACTCACACACTGACATGTAATCAAATGTTTTACTGTGGTTCCATTATCTTTTCATCAACACATTTAGAAAAAAAATGACTGACACCACCAAGTTGATTCAGTTGTGGACAATCTTCAAAGCAGAGTTATCTCTTCCTGATCTAGCTCAATAGTTTACAATATTAAGTTCATAAATTAAATTACTTCTGCTTCAGACTGACTTTTCTTGAAAGCACATATTATTCTCTTTCTTTTTACATACCCAATCATGAATTAAAGTAGGTAACACAGATTGTTTGCTACAGGTCAATTTCTCTATAAAACTACAAAAGGGAAGATCAGAAAGAAGAGGGTGAAGACTGTAGATTGCTAAAATAAAAGCTTTGTAAAGAAAATCTTAAACTACTTATTCCTTTGGCTCCCAGGAAATTATATTCTCTTCTCTTTCTAAGTTATTGTGGTGGAGGGGTTGTTTATTTTCATTTTAACCTTTTTATTTTTAAATTTGATGCATACATAATAGTCGTACGTAATATATGGGGTACATGTGATATTTTGATACAAGCATAAGGTATGTAATGATCAAATCAGGATCATTACAAACATTTATCATTGTCATCTCAAACATTTATCATTTTTTCATGTTGGTAACATTCTAAATTCATTCCTCTAGCTATTTTGAAATATATAATAAATTATTAACTATAGTCACCCCATTGTGCTATAAAATGCCACATCCTATCTTACTATCTAACTGTATTTTTGTACTCATTAACCAACCCATTTTTATCTCCCCTTCCCCAGTACCCTTCCAAGCCTCTGGTAACCATGATTCTACTCTCTATCTCCATGAGATCAATTTTTTTAGCCCGCATATATGAGTGAGAACATGTGATATTTGTCTTTCTGTGTCCAGCTTATTTCACATATCATAATTTCCTCCAGTTTCATCCATGTTGTTGCAAGTGACAAGATTTTATTATTTCTTATGACTGAATAATATTTTATTGTGTCTATGTGCCATATTTTCTTTGTCTATTCATCTGTTGATGGACACAGTTTCGTTCCATACCTTGACTACTGACTGCTGTGAATAGCTCTACAATAAACATGGGAGTGCAGATATCTCTTTGATACACTGATTGCCTAGTTTTTTGGATATGTACCCAGTAGTGGGATTGCTGGATCATATGGTAGTTCTATTTTTAGTTTTTTTTAGGAACCTTCATACTATTTTCCTTAGCAGCTGTACTAACTTACATTCCCATCAACAGTATACAAGAGTTCCCTTTTTCCCACATTCTCCCCAGAATTTGTTATTTTTTGCCTTTTTGATAAAAGAAATTTTAACTAGAATGAGATAATATCTCATTGTGGTTTTGATTTGCATTTCTGTGATGATTAGTGATATAAGCATTTTTTCATATACCTGTTGGCCATTGTATGATTTCTTTTGAGATATGTTTATTCAAATCCTTTGACTATTTTTAAATCAGATTACTTGGCTTTTCGCTATTAAGTTGTTTGAGCTCCTTATATATTCTGGTTACTAATCTCTTGTCAGATGGGTCATTTGCAAATATTTTCTCCCATTCTGTAGGCTGTCCCTTCCCCTTGTTGATTATTTTCTTTTCTGTGCAGAAGCTTTTTAGCTTGATGTGGTCCCATTTGTCCATTTTTCCTTGGGTTGCTTGTGCTTTTGAGGTTATTGTAGGATTTTATACATTGTTTATAACTTCTTTGACAGTCCTGTCTTCAACACATGAAACTTAAACCCCCACCCTTTAAATATGGACTGGCCTTAGTAACTCATTTCTAACAAATAGGATCATAAGTGAAACCACCTATATAGCTTCCAAGTTCTGTCATTAAAGGTTGGCTCTCTCTTTTTTTGAGAAATATATTTTTGGAGCCCTGAGCTGCCGAGTGAGAAGTCTGCCTATGTTGAAATTGCTGAACAAGAATAAGCACCTCGAGATTAAGACAAGCCAGAGGAGCCTCACCAAGTCAAGCCCCCAGCTATTTGAGCACCATCTGCAAAAATGAGATTCTGAGATTATTCCAGCCTCATCAGTGACTGATGGCATTCACAAAAGAGACCCTGAGCAACCAACATCCACTGAGTCCAGTCAACTCCCAGAACAATGTGCCATAATACTAGTGAACGATTGTTATTATTTTATGCCACTAATTTGGGGGTAGTTTGTTACACAGCAATAGTACCCAGAGAACTGGTGTCTCCTTTCGTTAACCTCCAAATGTTGGATGCCCCTTGTCCAAGTCCTGGACCTTCTTTTCTTATCTATTATGCTTTTTTTCTTAGTAATCTCATCTTCCCCATGGTTGTAAGTAGCATTTGTATGCTACCTCTGAAGTTTTTATCTTCAGCACGGATTTCTTTTCTATGTTGCAAATAGCCATTTGGATATCTGCTCAAGTGTAGTGGACATCTCAAACTTACTACCTCCCCAAGTTGACCCTTGATCATCCTGATCTTAGTAAATGGCAGCTCTATCCATTCTTTGCATAAGCCACAAATACAGAATTATTCTAGGCAAATCTCTGCTCCTTATGTTCTCAAACCAATGAATCATCAAGTTCTTTCAATTATTTTTCTACAATTATGGCAAACGCAAATTATTTTTGTCCCCACTAATACCACTCTAATCCAAGTGACAGCTATTTTTCACATAGGGTAGTACAATAATTTTTCAGTATTCTCTTTGCTTCCAATCTTTCCATATCTATTGCTAACACTCTACCATCTATTCTTCATATAATAGCCACACTATTTTTTTTAAACATAAATGATGCAACTTTAACCCTCACCTTATTTAAGAACACTCAATTAGGGCTACAATCCAACATAATAACTTGGTGCATAAGACCTGATGATTTTGACACTGCTTTTCTCTCCAGCTTCATTTTGACTTACCCTCTCCCTTGTACATTAAATTGAGTCACACTGGCTTTCTCTTAGTTCCTCAGAAATTCCACACACTTTCTGCAAGGCCTTTTACAGGTGCTGTTTCTTTTGTGTAAAATACATTTATCCCTCCTCTGGCTCTACCCTCACCCCATAAACCACCTCCTGTCTTAATGATCTTCTATTCATCTTTCTGATTTCAGCTTAAATACCACTTCCTCAAGCAATATCTCTGACTTCACCTCCATCTGATTTGGATTTCTTATGTTAGTCTTCAAAAAACACTGTCCTTTTCACTTATTGGTATTATCACAATTAGACATTACATATGTACTTTTTGTTGAATTGGCTTATATCTTATCTCTATCCCTACTCTACAAGCTCCATGAGAACAGAAATCAAGTCTCATTTGTTCACTGCTCAACACCCCGAATTTAATAGTAGGTGCTCATTATGTACTTATTAAATGAATATACACCTGTTAAATTTGATCTTTGGGTCAACTTCTCTGAGACACTTGGCACTTGTGCAAAAGCTGTTCTAACCTGGGACCTTGTGACCACGAGATCATGTAAATAGATATCTCAGAGGGAGGAATCCCCACTGGAGGATAACATTTCAAGAATTTCATTCAGAAAAAAGTCAAAACCCAAGACCAGTCTTCACAAAAGCTATAGAACCTTGGATTACCTCAACTTATGAAATCTCCAAATTGATCTCTCTATTTTTATATTATTTCCATGCAAGCCTACATTTCTCCTTCTACAGTGTCCATTAGAGCAAAGATTAATCAGACCACACACCAAAAAAAATTATTAGTATGGGTGATTTTTCTCAATTTTACTAAAAAGCAAACTATTGTTTTATAAGAATAGAAATTGAATCCTCTTACTACTATTCCAAATATTTTCACCCCTAGCTTTATGACCATCAAAAGCAACAAAATAAAAAACAAAAGCAGTTTTTACAGTTTAAATAGTGTCTTGTTAACTCTCTGGATAGCTTCATGGCCAATGAGCAAGAATTCTGAGAACTAAATTTTAAAAAATTAAAATTAAAATTGAAAATAGAATAAACACATTAAAAAAAAAAACCTTTAAAGTCCAGGGAACATGAAATGGGCTTCTCTCCATATACAAAATATCATCACAGTTCTCGCTTCTGATTTGCTTTAATCACAACCCTAACAAAGGATTCTAAAATAATCTCAACCATCACAAAAATTCAACCCAGAAACAATGTAGATGAGAAATTGTGTTCATGATTACACACAATGCGGAAAAAGCCTTTGGTGAATACCTGTCACATGCATGAAGCTCTTCACCACTATTGTGGCATCCATGACAATTCAGAATAAAATAGGTCAGATAACCATCAGTCAATCACATTTTCCTTTCCTCCTGGGATCAGAAACATCCCAGCTTTCTCCCGCTGTCCTGAGCCTGATATCAACATCTCTTTTTTTTAACCTGCAAGATTGTGATTGAATATTTTACCCAGCTGTCAATACTTTTAGTAAAGAATGAGCTAAATAAATTAAATCAACAGATAAAAGAGCATATGAATGAATTAAGCAGTGCCCCCACTCATCACTATCCCTTCTGTAAATGACAGATTAGCTGCTCATCTAAAATCTGTCAAGCAAATGCTTTTAAAATCCAGATAAATTAAAAGAGTTATAAGACCTTCTTGTTAAATGGAGGTATATTACAGCATTGTTTTGTAGACGTATTTATTAAACTCAAGTCTGAGGGCAACAATCTTGAATTTTTGAGATGAGAGTTTTCAAAATTATTATTTAAAAACATATATTTGTTCATTGTAATGGGATCCTTAAGTTCTACTCTCTAATGTTCTATCTTTCTTTTTCAGAAATTTAACTAGAACAGTTCATGGCTCATGTTTGTGTTTCTGTATTGCCTATCCAAAAGTGGTATTGCAGGATGTTAAGAAGTGTTATGTTTTTAAAAGTCTTCTTGTTTAAGAAGGTCTTGAAATACTGAATTGTTATAAATAGGTTTCTTGTGAATTTGGAGACTTTAATAAATGCTATTGTACATTTGGAGATCTCCAGATGAAGGCCTAAAAAAGCAGGATATTCATAATGGTTTGATCTCAGAATCCTTTTATTTGTGGGAACATCCCAAGAAACTAGTGTTTAACCAAACACTCTTTGAGAAACTGCTCCCCCAAAATTCCATAAGCATGAGGCAGCCCAGAGTCCACTCAATAAGGGCACTAATCCCATCATGAGGCCTCTACCCTCAAGGCCTCCACCCTCACCTTCCAAAAGCCCTATTTCCAAATATCATCTCACTGGGGATTAGGGTTGCAATGTATGAATTTTAGGTGGACACAAATATGCATTCCCTAAGAGCTGTAGAGCATGATTTTTCTTCATTTACAAGTCTTCATGTCTGCCACGTATAAGATGTTATACTAGGAGCTGGGGGATGTAAGCATGGATATATAAGAGGAATAAAAGTGATAGACTACCTCCAGAGAGCTTGCAGTTAAGGAGGAGAGAGAAAACCTTTATAAAATTAACTATATAGTGTATTGCAGAACCTGCAATCTTATTTCCTACCTTCATGGAGATTTTAGCCTGGTAAGAGTGAATGACAATTAAACATGAACTCATAAAACCATGCACCAAGTGCTTTGATTGGGGAAATGTACACTGAAAGGATATCAAAAACAGGAGTAAAAGGACATGAGAGCCAGAGAAAAATAATCTTGAGACCTAGTCACAGCAGCTCTCCACCCACAGCTATTCACCTAACACTTTAAGCTTCAATTTACTCATAGGTAAAAAGAGAGGGTGGGAGTCCGTGACCTCAAGGCTCTTTAGCAATTCTCAGTGTCTAATCTATTTTGCTGTTCTGTATGTTTACAAAGGCAAGGTTTAAAGAATTGGAGCAGCCAAGAGAAGAATTAGCAAGCAATCTGCTTCAACATTGGTTTTGGTTCCTATTTATTTTATTATCAAACTTCTACTAAAACAACTTTAGTAATTGTTTGAAACAAAGGATCGTTACTCAGGAAGCAGCATCTCAGCTGTGTTATGATTAAAAGACTTTGAAAAGCTCAGGAAGTATAGTTTTCTCCAGCATTGTTTTTCTTTTCTACAAAAACCTTTTTGTGCAAGTTCAAGTGCAAGATTAGATACTAATTTGATTCTTTATAGTATAGACAGTCTTTAACACAGCACTGAGATATGGGCTTATCTAGAGAGACTGTTTTTGAAAGAAATGCTGCTATTCAAAGCAATAGGCCAGCTTTGTTTTTCTAAATTATTCAGAACAGAAATAACTGGCTGATTTGCTGATATGAAGATAAATATCAGGTATTATTTAGCCAGCACCAACTTGCCTGAATGACTATCTTTCTACTATCCTGGGAGTAGTGAACCTAAAAAAAAAAAAGGAAACTTTGTTTCCTACAGAGTAAATATTAGATGTTAGATCGTACCCCTAGGACAGAAGAAAATTAGATAAGCTCTATTTTCTTGCACAAGAAGAAATTCACCCTCTTCAAATACTGATGGAAAGTCCTGTCTGGGTGGACCTGTCATTTTCAAAGTGGAGGTACTAAAAATGAAATAAATTACTACTTGGTTACAACTATAAGCAAGAACAATTCTCTAGTCATTTCCCAACTAGAAATAATGAAATCACAAATAACTTAGGAGAAGATGTAAAATCCAACTTTCCTTTCAAGTCCTGCTGCCTCTCTGCTTCTATCTCCACCTGGCCTTCTAAATTCTCTGGCTTTTCATTTGTACTTTGAAAACCTTTTCACTGAATTCACTATTTAAATTTAAATAAAAACTCCAAGCAGCTATATCTGGTTTGGTTTTGGAATATCCTTTCCTCTGAGCTCCTTTTGGTTTTCTAATTTTAAGGCAAGTGTCCTCCCTGTCTTCAGCTTCCCAAATAGTTGACCCCTCGAACTATGTTTTCTTCTTTGATGCTAATGCTACCAGTTTCTCTACTGCCCTCCACTGAACCACTCCTGTTGCCTTTCATTCTTTCTACACTTTTATCTACTTTGTTCCTATTACTGCCAATGTAAAAATGAGACATGCCTCCCCCCTCACTTAATAATTCTATTCTCAAGTACATAATTATTTCTGTCTTTCCTTTATGGTGATCCACCTAGAGCAAACCTAGCTAATGCTGGCTAAGAAAACGTTCTCTTTTGAGTGTTATGCTAGAGATCATAGAAACGTGTCCATGTTAGCCCCTATAGGAAGGACAAACTATCTCTGGAGGTCGTTGCTCAAAGAGCAGATTTTAGCTTTCACACATAACCTCACCACCCTGTTTGCCCTATTTTCCTCTATATGAAGAGCAAGCCCTTCCTACCTGTGACAAGGGCAGATGCTACTTTTGCCCATCAGCTTATCCCTGCTGTGTGTTTCTGTCGGCACTGCCAAGTTCTGGGCACCAAGTGGATGGAGCCCGCGGCATCTGCCACAGAGCTATAAGAACCCAGACAGCAATATGTCCTTGTGGAGTGGAAAGACAAATCCAGGAGAGCAGGATAGATTCCATACCAACCCCAACCACCACCAGTGCCCTTCTCAACCTCCTATTACATTGAGAAACAGAACAGAAGCACAGGATGGAATATTTTCAATCACAGAGCTTTGTTGGAAGGAAGATTCCAGGTGGTAAGGGGAGATTTGAGCACCAAATAGACACAGGGTTAACCTTGCAGGTGGTCAGAGCAGGTGTACACCCACATGGTAAAATCTTAGAGGTCCTATAAATATTCCTAAGTCTAAAAGAAATATATAGAAAATGTTTAAAATACCCCTGACAGAGATCCAACCCTTTGCAGGTCTTCTGCTACCTGATAAAATGCAAATTCCTCCATGTAGAAATATATTTGAAATGTATTCGTCGGTATCACCTTGGTGCTAAAGAATTTACAGTTAGCTCCCCTAGTGAAATTCAGAATGTTTTTATTGTTGGTAAGTTGAAAAAGAATTTTTCACCTGATCAATGAGGAAAGATGATAGGGAAAGGTAGAAAGGAAGGGCAAAGACACAAAAAAACTTTGCCAGGCAGACAACCTGGTTCCAGTAATTTTTGGTGTAAAAAAGAACGCAATTGGCAGTGCATTCTCCAAGTTCCGGTGTCTTGGTCCCGTTCTTATTCCACTCAAGTTGCATTAAGAACAAACATTGCCAGGGTATTTGACTTTTCTCTATTTCCATGGGATTCTAAATTTTTCTAAATCTGAACTCCCCCGCCCCCGACAAATCCTACCATAGATAGTAAGTTTTACCTCTATATAGAAAAACATCATTTCCACTATTATATTACTCTACATAATTTCTTCAAGACTTTGCTTAATTATTTCTCAGAACTCTCTATGTTGCTAATTATGTAGAGTAATATGAATTTCACTAGGGGAGCTAACTGTAAATTCTTTAGCACCAAGGTGATACTGATGAATACACTTCAAAATATATTTCTTCCTGGAGTGCAGTGGCACGATCTCAGCTCACTGCAACCTCCATCTCTCAGGTTCAAGGAATTCTCCTGCCTCAAGCCTCCTGGGTAGCTGGGATTACAGGTGCGTGCCACCATGCCCAGATAATTTTTTTTTTTTGGGGGACAGAGTCTCATTCTGTTGCTCAGGGTGGAGTGCAGTGGCGCAATCTTGGCTCACTGCAGCCTCCACCTCCCGGGTTCAAGCAATTCTCCTCCCTCAGCCTCCCAAGGAGCTGGGATTACAGGCACGCACCACCGTGTCCAGCCCAATCTCTATATTTTTAGTAGAGGCAGGGTTTTGCCACGTTCGCCAGGCTGGTCTCAAACTCCTGACCTCAAGTGATCTGCCCACCTCGGCTTCCCAAAGTGCTGGAATTACAGGTGTGAGCCACTGCAACAGGCTGATAGTATTTCAATTTGAGATAAAATTAACGTAAGATTTATCAGTTTAACCATTTTCAAGTGTACATATTGATAGTTTTAATTGTACTCAAAATGCAACAATCACCAGTAATTTCATAACACTTTTACCCCACAGAAACTCTGTATTGATTAAATAGTTTGTCCTCCATTCTATCTTTGTGATAGTTAATTGTATGTGTCAACTTAACTGGGCCATGGACATCCATGTATTTGGCTAACCATTATTTTCGATTGTGTCTGTTAAGGTGTTTCTGGATGAGATGAGCATTTGAATCAGGGCACTCACTAAATCAGATTAGCTTCCCTAATGTGAGCATGTATCTGCTGATCTATTGAGAGTCTTAATGGAACAAAACACTGAGGAAGAAATAATTCTTCCCTTTCTGTTTGACTGCTTGAGCTGGAACATTGGCCTTCTCCAGGCCTCAGTCTAAAATTCACACCATTGTCTCTTCTAATTCCGAGGTCTTCAGATTTGAATTGAACTACTCCACCAACTTTTCTGGGTCCTCAGCTCACAGATGGCAGATCGTGGGAGTTCTCAGCCTCCATAATTGCATGGCCAATTCCTCATAATCTCTCTCCATGTATATATGTAGAGAGACAGAGGGAGAAAAACATGTATAGATCCTATATATATACATTATATAAGATACAGTTAGACATATATTATATTTATGTGTACACACACAATACGGGTTGAGTATCCCTCAAAATGCTTGGAATCAGAGCATCTCAAATCTGAAAATCTGAAATCCAAAATGCTCTGATGAACTTTTCCTTTGAGCATCTTGGTGGCACTGAAGAATTTTTCTATTTCAGAGCATATTTTACATTTTCAGATTTGGAATACTCAACCTGTATGTATGTTATGTATTTTACAAGATATCTACCTATCTTATGTCTATCTATCTATCTATCTAATATACTACAGAATATATACATATGTATAAATATATAAAATATATACTTATATAAGTATATAGGTATATAAATAAGTATATAAATACATATACTTATATAAAGTAATATATATTACTTTATATAATATATATTTACATAAAGTAATATATATTACTTTATATAATATATATTATATAAAGTAATATATATTACTTTATGTAAATATATATTTATATATTTATAACATATATATATTTTTATATACGTATATGTATTTATATACGTATATATACGTATTTATATATACTTATATAAGTATTTATATGTACTTATATAAGTATATATCTCCTATTGGTCCTGTTTCTCTGAGAAACCCTAAGATATCCTTCCTTATATTCTTTGGCAACTACTAATCAATTTTTTTGTTTCTATTAATTTGCCTATTCTGGACATTTTATATAAATGGAACCATACAATATGTAATCTTCTGTGCTGGCTTCTTTGAGGCTCAGTTATATTGTAGCATACATCAGTACTTCATTGCTTTTTATAGCTGAATAATAGACCACTGTACGGATAGATCATTTTGTTTATTCATTCCTCAGTTAAAGGACCTTTGGGCTGTTTCCACTGTTTGGCTATTATAAATAGTGCTGCATGAACATTCAAGTACAAGTTTTTGTTTGGACAACTGCTTTCATTTCTCTTGGGTATATATGTAGAAATAGAATTGCTGGGTCATAAGGTAATTCTGTGTCCCAACATTATGAGGAATCACTAACCTGTTTTTCATAGTGGCTGTACCATTTTACGTTGCCACCAGCAATGCATGAGGTTTCCAATTTCTTTACATCCCCATCAACACTTGCTATTTCTCAGATTTTTGAGAAATATAGCCATGTTAGTGGATATGAAGTTCTATCTTATTGTGGTTTGTTTCCCTAATAATTAATGGTTTTAAACATCTTACCATGTATATAATTAGCCATTTTTATATTTTTTGAAATTATTTATTCAAATTATTTGCCCATTTTAAAATAGCATTGTTTGTATTTTTGTAATTAAGGATTCTTTATGTATTCTGTACACTAGACCCTTATCAGATATATGACAAGCAAATATTTTCTCCCATTTCACTTTCTTCATAGTATTCTTTGATGCACAGACTTCTTAATTTTAATGAAGCCCAATTTATCTCTGTCTCTTTTTTTTTTTTTTTTTTTTTGGCTGCTTTTAGCATCATACGTAAAACACTGTTTCCTAATCTAGGGTCATGAGAATTTTCATTTATACTTTCTTCTGAGAGTTTTACATTTTTAGCTTTTAATTCAAAATCTTTGATACATTTTGAGTTAACTTTGGTATATAGTGTAAGGTAAGTGTCCAAATTCATTCTTTTAAATATGGACATACAGTTGTTCTAGTACTATTGGTTGGAAAGACTATTCTTTCCAACATTTTCATTTGATAATCTTGGCACCCTTGTCAAAATCAATTGACCATAGATATATGGATTTATTCATGGATTGTCAATTCCATTCCACTGATCTCTTTATTTATCCTCAGACCAGTACCACACTGTTTTAATTATTGTAGCTTTATTTTAAGTTTTGAAATCAGGCACTGTGAGTCTTTCCACGTTGTTTTCCTTTTTCAAAAATGTTGACTATTTGGGAAAACTTGCAATTCAATATAAATTACAGAATTAACTTGTCCATTTTTGCAAAATGGCATTTGGAATTTTGATAGGCATTGGATTGAATTCATAGATCAATTTGCAGTATATTGCTATCTAAATAATATTAAGTATATCAATGATGAACACAGGATGTCTTTCCATTTATTTAGGTTTCCTTAATATCTTTCAAAAATATTTTTTAGTTTTCAGTTTATGTGTCTTGCATTTCCTTATTTTAATTCATTTGTAAGTGATTTTTATGCTGTTATAAAGAGAACTGTTTTCTTAACTTTGTTTTCAAATAAATCATTGACACTACATAGAAATAGAACTTACTTTTGTGTGTGGATGTTGTATCAGGCAACTTTGCCGAATGTACTTATCAGTCTAATAGTTTTTTTGCAGGGTTTTTTTTTTTTTTTTTTAGTTTTATACATATTGTCATGGCACCTGTGAATAAAGATAGTTCTATTTCTTCCTATCCAATCTGGTTGACACTTATATTTTTTCTTGTCTAATCGCCCTTGCTGGAACTTCTGTATAATATTGAATACATATGTTGAGAGTAGATATCTGTCTTATTCTTTATCTTAGGGGGATAGCTTTCAGTATTTCACAATTAAGAAGGATATTAGCTTTATATTTTTTAACAAATGCCCTGTCTCAAGCCTGAGGAAGTTTTCTTCTACTCTGAGTTTTCTGAGTCTTTTTATAATGAAAGGACATTAGATCTTGCCATTTTCTCTATCAACTGAGATCATCATATTAGTTTTTCCTTTTTCTGCCAATATGGAATATTATATTGATTGGTTTTCTTATGTTTAACTTAGGATAAATTCCTTGGGTAAATCCCATTTGGTCATGGGGTATAACCTTTGTCGCATGCTGCCAGACTCAGTTTACTAGTATTTTTAGAAGAATTTTTAATACATTTACAAGTGATCTTTGTGACCTTTTTGTCTGGCTTTGACATTAGGGTAATGCTGTCCTAATAGAATGAGTTCAGAAATTTTTACCTCTTCTTTATTTTTTGTTAGAGTTTGAGAAGTATTTCTTTGAATTCTTTAAATGTTTGGTATAATTCACCAGTGAAGCCACTGAGTCTTGAGTCTTTTGATGTTGTCGATGGTGGTTTTTTTATTATTGACTCAATAAATTTACTTTTTATAGGTCCATTCAGATTTCCTACTTATTCTTGAGTCAGTGTTGGTATTTTGTGTGTTTCTGGAAATTTTTTCATTTTGTTTAGGTTACCTAATTTGGTGGAATACACTGGTTCATGTATTGTTTTATAATCATTTCATTTCTGTAAGGTGGGTAGTAACATCCTCAATTTATTTCTAATTTTAGTAAATCAAGTTTCCCTGTTTTTCTTGATAAGTCTTATCAAATATTTGTCATTTTTTAACCTTTCAGAGAAACAACTTTTGGTTTTATTGAGTATCTTTATTGTTTTTCTATTCTCAATTTCATTTATCTCTGCTCTAATATTTATTATTTTTTCTGTCAGCTTGCTTTGTGTTTTTTGCTCTTTTTCTTTTATTTTCTTAAGGTGGAACCTTAGGTTATTAACTTGAGAATCTTTATTTTCTTTTAATTTAGGCATTTACAGGTTTAGATTTTCCTCTGAGAACTGCTTTACTATATCATATAGGTTTTGGTATGTTATCTATGCTTTTTGTTCCTTTCAAAGCATTTACTAATATTCATCACAATTTCTTCTTTGGCCCACTGAGTATTTAAGAGTATACTATTTAATTTCTACGTATTTGTGAATTTTCTAGATTTTTTTTTCTTATTGAGTTCTAATTTCATGTGGTCAAAAAAGTTACAATGCATGATTTCAATCTTTATAAATTGAGATTTGTTTTTTGTCCCAACAGATCCTGGATACTATTTCATGTACTTTTCAGAAGAATATATATTATCCTCTTGTTGGGTAGAGTTTTCTATATGTGTGCTAAGTCTAGTTGATTTATTGTGTTCTTCAATTATTACATTTCCTTGATCTGTGCAAGTTTTCTATCCATTACTGAGAGTAGAATATTGAGGTTTCCAAAAATTTTTGTTGACTGTCAATTCAGTTCCTTCAATTCTGTCAGCTTTGTTTCATATATTTTGGGGCTCTATTGTTAGGTACATATTACAGTTTGAATGGTTATATTTCCCAAAATTAATATGTTTAAATACTATCCCCCAAGGTGGTAGTATTTGGAGATGGGCACTTTGGGAAGTGATTAGGTCATAAGGGAGAGGCTTTCATAAATGAGATTAGCGTCCTTATAAAAACTCATTTACTATATCTCACATCGCTTTTGTTCCTCTAGTCTTCCCTTACTGCCATCTTTTCAAGTCAATTCCCTTGGGACCGCTTTACTATATATTTTTGAGTTATTCCATTAGTGATTGCCTGGGGGTTATAATTAATATCTTATTTTTTAAATAACCTAGGTAAGATTAATATCTACTTAAATTCAATGTTGTATACAATATGTATTCTTCTATATCCATAGATTTACGACCTTGTCAGGTCTTTCCTGAGCATGTGCCTAGGCTGAGACATATACACAACTATCTAGAGTACCATAAATACATCAGAGTTTTTCACATCCCTTTTCTCCTAAGCTTCTCATCCTCCAGCCTTTCTTCTTAGGTATTTGGTTAGTCTGTTGTTCACTCCAACCATTATCAATTGCCTCAGGCAGCAGAAACAAATGCGTTTAAATGTTTTCAACAAATGCCCCATCTCAGCAATGGGAGTCTTCAGAGATAGGTAAGGTAAAGCAAGCCCTTAGAGCCAGTCCTCCAGAGAACCACCAGATAGGTTCAAACAAACTACCCCAGTTCTTTGGGAATAAGGTCCCCTCTGGTACTGACTTCTGTACTAGCTATGGGCCCCACTGAACTGTGAGACGAGGAACATAACCAGGGCAAGTTAAAATGTCACCAAGCTCTCTTACTAGGATTCAGCTTTTTTTCTTTTCTTTGAATAAGTATTCACCTGGTTGCTGCAAGCTTTTGGCTAATTTTCAAAGCTCCAAAATAGTTATGACAATTTTTGCTAGTTTATTCATTGCTGTTAAGGAGGGACAGACTCTTTCTATTCCTTATTCTGCCATTTTTGCTGATGTCACTGTATTTGGTGATCTGGCAAGTATATAAAATTGTGTACTTACTACTATAATCATGATATAGAATGTTTATATACCCCAAAACATCTCTAGGTGCTTCTGTGCAGTGCTTCCCTTGTTTCACCCTCAGAACTCTAGGGAAAACTGAACAAATTCTATCATTACATTTTTTTCCTTTTACAGATTTTATGTAAATGGAATCATTGACTATGTAGTCTTTTGTGTTAGACATTTGTTTTAAAATCAAGTCTGCCAAAGGTAACAAGAGAATTCACCTTGATTTTCAAATGATTAATAATAAGCATAAGTTCTCTCCAGAAGTTTTGAAAGTGGTGAAAAGGAGTCAGAGTCAATGTCTCATTCTAGTTCATTCTGAAATAATCCTAACACTCTTATAAAATATGGCGTAGCTAGGAGTGCATAAATGATAAGTATTAAAGACTTTCAAAAAAGAGCAAACATCATAGTTTGGAAAATAGCACTCAGGAGAATTATGTAAAGGTCATAGAATATGAATAAATATTAATGCACTTATCATGCAAAATTTGAAAATATGTGCTGTTACAACTGAAATATTATTCAAAGACAAGCATTGTAATTAAGGTTTTCCTTTTCCCATGGCAGTGGTTGAGAAATGCAGGTTTATTCTCAGCCTTTAGCCAGTTCATAATCATTTAAAAATTCAAATGTAAGTCTTGCTGCAACAATGCTTAAAAACTAAAGGAATAGCTAGTTAATTCCTCAAAAGCATGGTATTCAATCTGCTAAACATTCATATTTCTGCTTAGCATGTTCAGGAATGCTGTAGCATCAATTAGCTGTTTTAATCCTCAGAAACATATAGCTAACTGAAAAAAACTATTAAGTCATCTCCTCTTGAGGGAGCTAGGCATTTTTGGATAAACTACAGACAACTGGCACCCATATTTGGGTCAAACTGTTCTTTCCTCCCTTCAATCCTCCTTTGCATTAGCTTAATTCATTCAAATAGTTTTTGAGGACTATCTGCATTTGAGACCTGGAATCAATGTAGACCCAACCACTCCATTCATCAACTACCATGCTGATATTTGCTCCAAACTATTGCAATATCTAGCATTAGCTTAATTCATTCAAATAGTTTTTGAGGACTATCTACATTTGAGACCTGGAATCAATGTAGACCCAACAACTACTCCATTCATCAACTACCATGCTGATATTTCCTCCAAACTATTGCAATATCTAAATGTTGGCAAACATGCAGACAGGAAACTTGGTTCTGATCCATATGTCAGGCAGTGGGGTTGTTGTCTTAGTACTAGCATCCCAAAAAGTCACCTAAAGTAAGATTGAATTCAGAAGTCAGATACCTAATGCTAGCATATTTTCTCTAGTTCACTTTGCATTATAATTCTTTCATGTAGAAAAAGTATATATTAAAAGACGTATTTGGGTTGTAAGAAAAGAATAGTAGAGAAATGAAGCATAATTTTATATTCTTTTTCTATATCAAATAACACAAATTTCTAAGGCTGATATAATTAACCTTGATTTTCCATAATGATTGAAAAAGTTAAGAATAAATGGGAGATTTAGGAAGATCATTAGCTGATTACATTGAAGTTAAAGAATTGCTTACTTTTCCATATATGAATAAGCAGAATAAACATTAAAATAATGTACATAAAGTATTTTTAAAATTTTGCAAGTTCGGAAAGTAAAATGCCAAAGCCAAATTGGGTCATGGATAAAAAAGCACTAAGAGATGCACATTAATATTCATATCAAAAATACTTTTCCAGGTGAGAAACCATAAGAGATATAAATATATAAGGAGTACTTACACGAATTATTTCTTCAACAATAAAAATGATACAATAAACAGCAGGTGTAGATGAATTAAAGAGTTTGGCAGTGACAGCAAAAGAGACTCATTTTTGTTTTTCTTACTTAAAGTATGGAAATTTTAACCTCTTGAGGGTAGAAACAAAGTCTTTTTACTTTTATATCTTCCCGAAATCATGCACATTATCAGGCAAATAATGGCTTCTCGGTAAATGCTTCTGGAAATAAGCTAAATTCAGATTCGAATCACATAATAACTTTTATTATTGTTGTTGTTGTTATTATTTTGGTCTGTAGGGAAGGGGACAAATTTTCATAGTAAGAATTTCTTCAACAAAAAACAGGAGAAAAATGTTTGAGAAATGTTCACATAATATATTAATTCTAAGGCAAACATCCAAGATTTTTGAATGGTTATGGAAACTACCTATTTGCCACACCATGCTGTTTCTTGCATTTGTGTCTTTGATCACAGACTTCTTTTGATGGGAAACTGATTCTATCAATTCTTTGCCTCGTTAACTGTTATTCATTCTTCAAGACTCAGTTCTGCTTTCATCTATTTTAGGAAGTCTTACCTTTTTCTTCAAGTTGGCTCAAGTGACCCTCTTCTCTACTCCTGTATTAGTTTTTGTCTGTCTTCCCAATAACCTGTAAGTGCTTTAAGAAAATCAATGATGTACTAATAATTTTTGCTTCTTCTGTGTGTCTCCTAGTTCTTAGAATATAGTGGACACTCTATTACTATTTATTGAATGAATTGAAAAAGTTGTGTTTAAAGAAGAAATCACTATACTACACAAATAGTGATACATATTTAAATCAAATAGTGTATTTAATAACAAAAGTAACGTTGCCTCACATAAAGTATGACTATTCATCAATATTGCCTATTACATAAGGTATTACTTTTTATTCATCAGAAAGTATAATTATTTATTCATCAATTTAGTCACCAAAACAATAACATCAATGTGGTATTGTTTCAGGGTTTCTGTTACTTCAAGAAATCCCCTAAATGTCCAGTTCATTAGAAGGCGTTATATAGGGTGGAGTAAATTTAGCATTACTCTCTTCTCATGGAAAATACTTAAAAATGACAAAAAATGTAAAACAGAAATGCACTTTAGATCTTTAAACAAATTAGGAGACTGCTAAAATTTGAAACATAGTATCAGAGAAAAGACTCCAAAAACAGTGAAAATTAAATAGTGGTTTGAGAGCATAAACAGAGTAGATAACCATTGCAGCAGATCACAGAAAAAGCTATCACATTATACTTATTCAGAAGGATGTCAAAACCAAAAGTATCACTGTGGCAAGAAACATGACCTATACAAGCTGGAAGCATATCTAGACTTGATTTGGTCCTGAGGAGAAGTTAAGAATCACACAGGTAAGCTATATTTGCAGGAAACTGTCAGTGAGGCCAGGCAGAGAAATCTCTACACTGTGAGCAGGCTAATAATGCCAAATTTGGGCCGAGGATAAAATTAAGGCTAAAATAGAAATTATACCACCATTGTCTGCAATATGGCACTGGTCTTGTCTAACACAAATGTCTTAAAAACAGCTGGCAAGGAAAAAATTATGTCCCTCAATAATTAGCAGTATTAAAAAAATTATAGAAAGTATAGAATTTACAGAAAGATCACACACACACACACACACACACACGCAACCAGAAACAAAGAAAGAAAAATAAGTGACAAAAAAAGGAACTTTCTTTTTTTGAGACTGAGTCTTGCTGTGTCACCCAGGCTGCAGTGCAATGGCACCATCTCGGCTCACTGCAAGCTCCGCCTCCCGGGTTCACGCCATTCTCCTGCCTCAGCCTCCCTAGTAGCTGGGACTACAAGTGCCCGACACCATGCCCGGCTAATTTTTTTATTTTTAGTAGAGACGGGATTTCAGTGTGTTAGCCAGGATGGTCTCGATCTCCTGACCTTATGATCCGCCGGCCTCAGCCTCCCAAAGTGCTGGGATTACAGAAAAAAGAACATTTTTAAAAAAGTCTTGCCATAGTACATATGAAAGTTGTGATCAAACATTCTCCCAGAAGTTTAAAAACCTAATAAAGTAAACAGTTTATAACCGAAAAGCACAAAAGAGAGGTATAAATTCTCAGGGAAGAAATGGCAATCAGCAGAATATAAATTAGAGGACATCAGTAGAGGACAAGAAATAAGTAAAACAAAAATAAATTAATATAGACACCAATAGCCTTCATATACAAAAACAACAGCCACTTTGGATATGTGGTGGATGAAAAGTCTACAGTACCGGTGGTGGCAATGTGTATGAAATAGGACAGATTGTAAAAAGAAATATTTATGATATTCTTTAAAAATCTAAAATTTTACTACGGGATCCAGAAGGAAACTTAAGCCAATGGAAAGTATCTTTCTTTCTTGGAGTATTCCCTATCATACATTGTATTCACATTGACATACAGACGTGGGTCCTGCCTAAGTTAATATATAAAGTTAATATGACCACTAAAAACACCTGGCATTTTTTTAATTAGACAAGATGATTCTTAAATTCATATAGAAACCTTGAACAAGCAATAACAACCAAAACACTCTGAAGAGCCGTGAGACATGGTTTGCCCTACTAGATATCAAAATGTAGTATAAAACGGTAACAATTAAAAGAGTTTTGCACTGGCACACGAATATACAAATCAAAGGACCAGAATAGAAAACGTATCAATGGACTCATACGTAAAACAATTTATGATACAATTAATATTTCAAAACAGGAAAGCAATAGTATTTTTAAAATAGTAGAAAACCAATAGGACAGAATAGCTGTTTGGGAAAATAAACAAAAAAGAAACTGGATTTTAGCTCCACTTTTTATTCATAAGATATATAAAACATACAAATGTAAAAACAAAAATGCAACCATAAATAACAAAAAAAAAATTGGAAAAATGTTTTAACTCCAGCAATGCAAAGGCTTTTCTAAGTAAGAAATAAATCTCTGAAGTCAATAAAACAAATGATTGATTAAATTGACTATATACAAATAATTCTTTTATGACTCAAAATAAATAAAGTCAAAAGACACATGCCAATCAGAGAAATAAAAATTACAATTTACATAATACCAAAGGGCTAGCCCCTTAACATGGAAAATGCTCCTACAAATCTATAAGAAGTCTGATGGAACAATGGAAAGAGGTAGAAAATATACTAACAAGCATTCAGGGAAAATAAATATTTCTTAGCTTAATTATATAAAAATTGATATTAAAAGTACAATGAGATATTATCTTCAACTCAGATTGGCAAAGACCCAAATGTGCATTGGCAGAGTCCAAAAATGTTCTTTGTGGACAAGGGTGGGGAAAACACTCACACATTGTTGGTGGGGACATAAATGAACACAGCCCCCTGTAAAGGACAATTTGGCAGTAAAAATTAAAAATCAAGATATTTTAAAACTCAGGATTCCATTTTCAGAAATTCATGTAACTGAAACATTCACTGATATGTAACATGACATGTAAGACATTATGCATGGCAAATGACTTGCAACAACTTAATTATATAATTTAATTGAAGAATGGTCAGATAAATTTGTTACACTCATATATGGGAAAAGCTATCAGCCATTTAAAAAGAATGAAGCCATGTTTTATAAACTGATATAAAAGAGGTACAAAATGAAGTGACGAAAACACAAAACAAGATGTTAAATAATCCATTTAGTAAGATGAAACTTCCATGAACAAAATGAAAAAAAAAATAGATATTGTTATTTACCCTTATTTACATAGAATAAGTCTGAAAGCCTACTCAAGGATGCAGCAGTAATGGTGACTTCCAGAGAGAGAGGAACCTGAATGCTGGGTAACTGGGGGGATGAAAGGACTTTCTTTCACAGAATATTTTGTACATTTTGAGTTTTATTTTTTTATTTTAAAAAGAAAAGGATTGTGTAGAGAGCAGCATTGCATAATGGGAGACAACACAGACAGGAAGCTAGAAGCCAGAAAACCTGGATCCAAGCTGGACTCTGCCAGTTCCTGGCCAGGTGAGCTTGGGCAAAGTACTTGACTCTGTGGCTGATTTTCCTTATTTTTAAAATGCGAATAATAATACTGTCTACCCCATAAAGCTGTTATGAGAACAAAAGTAATTAATACTCATAAGGCACCTAGAAGAGTGCCTGACATAGAAAAGTGTTTTATTATTATTATTTATTAAAATAATAGAATAAAACACACACACAGACACAGGCACAGCCTGTGTCTGCAGTAAAGCAAGGTCGACTGGATTTAGAGTCCTAGGAGAGTTCTTTAGAAAAAAAGAGAAGTCAAGTGGAATCTAAGGCCAGGATTGAGTGTCTAGGACAGCAGCCAGAGAAATTCTGAAGGAACAAAGTTAGTTGTCAGCTTAGTTTTTGCTAATTTTGTCATATAGTTGCTGTTCCAAAGGAGGCCAAACAGGCACACATAACATCAACACCACAAGGTGCAGAAATACTTAGGATTTAGGGAGAAAACTGTACTAACTGAGAAGCGGAAAAACATCCAAGATCACCTAGCTCTGATGGTCACAGCGTAGTCAAGCCAGGTATGCTGGGCAGACTGTACCACAAACAGGGTTCCGGGAGAGAGGGAGAGAGACCCAGCTTTCAGAGCAGCAGAATGCGCAGAGTGAAAGTCCCGGTCCACAGAGCTTCTGTGACTCAGACTTTGGTATCAGCAATTCTCCCATTGAGCGAAGTCACATCCACTGAGCCATCTTTTGGCTGAGTTACTGAGTAGGATGTAAATAGGCCTCTCAGGCCATCAAGATTTGTCTGTCTGTGATATTGTGTTACAATTTCAGATCCCTTTTGCATCTGCTGAAAAGGAAGTACAGAACCAGATGCTAGTGAGGGTGGAAAGTTCTTTATGTACAATCTCCTGTCACTTACTTTGATACATTTGTCGAATTGGTGAGTGGCCATAGTGAAGTCGCATTGAGATATTTAGCTAGAGTTTAGATTTCATCTTGATTTTTCTAGAGATACCTGCACAACTCTTCTGATCCTTTGTGATGTTAAATTCAACAGAAGCTGCCACTTTTTATAGTCACACTATTAAATCAGAAGCACGTCTCCATCCACAGGCAAGCATTTAAAAAATAAAATAAAATTAACCCATCTGAATGTCCTGTGCATATATAGATTCATGAAAGATTTGCTGGGTAAGATTTGTTGTGAGCTAGATACTCTGCAAAAGTATTTTCTCACCACATGCTCCCTTAAAGAAAAGGGAATGTAGAGGATGGAGCACGAATTCGACTCAGTGATCTTGCTCTGAGTTGAAGCTTGGATTGCCCACAAAATTGCTCTTAATTGCTTTCCCTGCTATTGATCAAAAGGATAGACTCTCAATACTTTCTTTTTACTCAAGCATTTCCAATCCTTGACACCTTTTTCACACAAATACAGTGAATGTCTTTTTTTCCTTTCTTATTTTTTTGGCTATTTTCTTCACCACTTTGTTATTAGTTAATAGTTATTACACTGTTTTTTTAATAGAACAATAAAATGTTCATTTAGGTCTCATTTCTACACTAGCCTCTCTTTTTTTCTCTTCCTAAATCAAAGTTACCACACCTATTGCCTCAAATTGTCTCTTTTTATTAACATAGGCAGAGACAGATAGACATCTGTGACTCAGGAGAAAGAGAATTGTTCATAAGATTGAAAAGAGCAGATATTCTTAGCATAGAATAACAAGAAAATAAGTTTTCATCTTTTACCTTCTTTCCACCTGTATGCTTCAACACATTCACCTCCCTTAATATACAATCTGGTTTGGCTATTCAGCAACTATTTGAACCAGCAAATTAAAATTCTTAGTTTCTAATCAGTGGTGGAGCTTATGTGGTTTGGTTTTTTATTTTTATTTTTTTGGTGATTTTGGGGATCTCTAAAGAGTTCTATTGGATTATTATAGAAATTGCTGTTTGAAGCTTTCTTAATCTGGAAAGAAGTGGCTATGAATAAGGATGCACCAGTCACTATCAATTTTTCTCAAGCTGGTCCATGCCTGTTTATCCTTTTGCTGTATGTGATGACACGCATTGCAGTCTATGTGAAAATGTCCTATCTGCCAGTAGGAAAAGCTTAATAATTTATTTGCAGTTCATCTTCCTCTAGACAAGTGCATGCCGTGTATTTGCTGAGCTATGTAACTGGCTCTCAGAGCAGGCACATGGTCGGCTGCAAATGGTTCTTCTTGACATCTTTCCATTTTTCACGGTATTGATATTTAGCCCCTGAATGCCTGTTCTGCATTTTCAAAACAAAGCAGAAGTGAGGAATCAATTGTGTGTTGTTAGGTGGAAATGTCATGACCCTGATTATAACTGTCGCTTTTGAAGGAGAAATTATAGATGTGAAATTTGTCGAGATCAAATCCAACACATAGTACATCTAATTCAAAAGGGCGTTCTCTTCTGTGGGTAAGTTCTCAGAGTCTTCAAGGCTCAACCAAAAAGGAACCCTTCAGTCATTCTCTGTACTGTGTTCTCTTTGTACCTATGCTAGGAGAATCCTGGGGGCTCCTTGTATTGAATGAAGGGAAGATGTATTCATAAAAGGACCTAGATTAATCTGACTTTGAAGAAAAGTTAAGAAAAGTATTGGATTTGTAAAGGTTTTTATTTGTCCCGATTTTTTTTTTTTAACGAACTCTGCTCCCATTTGTAAACATCTTAGAAGTTACCAATGTAATGATGTTTTGCTCCAGCATGGAATGCAACAACGACAAACAAACACTCACCTACAGGAAGTCAATTTAGAAGCTACCCAAATAACCTCATATTAAGGCCTCTTTAGTCTCAGAGCTTAGACTTCAAGGGCAACATTATGAGCTTCTATGTTCTCCACCTTCTGTTTTGTCTTCCTGAGACAATAAACTCCACAGGGCTCTGATGTACAATGCCTGCCTGTGGGAAATCTAGCACAGCCCCTGGAAAATAAAGCCAGAAAAAAAACTAAAAGAATTACCTAAGCATATAAAATTACTTATGGGGCTGGGCACAGTGGCTTATGCCTGGAATCCCAGTATTCTGTGAGGCTGAGGCGGGTGGATGGATCCATTTGAGGTCAGGAGTTTGAGACCAGCCTGACCTACATGGTGAAACCCCATTTCTACTAAAAATACAAATACAAGCACCTTTAGTCCCAGCTACTGGGGAGACTGAGGCAAGAGAATCGCTTGAACACAGGAGGCGGAGGTTGCAGTGAGCCAAGATCACACCATTGCACTCCAGTCTGGGCAACAGAGTGAGACTTCATTTAAAAAAAAAATACTTATGGAATGTTGTGATTAGTACGACCTTGGTTTTATTCAGACTCATGGCTAGTGCTTATTTTCATGGCTCAGAGGGATTACTTGGCAGAAAAAAATTTCATCCTTCCTCCCACCTATTTTCTGCAGAGATTTCACACATTGACTAAATTTAATATCATGCCACACTGAAATGCATGATGTTTGAAACTCCTCCATGATTTCTGTACAGAGTACTAAAGAACAAGAGGCCAGTATTTTTTTCTGAGCTGAAATTTAGTTTAGGTTTTGTGCTTTTATAGTCAGTTTTAGGACATCACATAATTACATTTTTATATGAATCACTTTATGTGAATCACCTTTGGGTGACATTTTGATGTCCTTTAGACAAAGTTCTAAAGTGTGGCTTCTACAGTCTTCTGTGCAACTGACGCAGGTATTTTTTTATCATAAGTACCTTTCCTTCAAATATTTGGTTCTACATATTCATGTTCTATGCACATTTAGTTCTTTTTAGTCATTGCATATAAAGAAAACAAAATAGCTCTAACACTGTGAAAGGCAAATGGCCCTGCTTATATGCCCTGTTTGAATACTTGAAATCCAACCCAAAGACAGTTCTTCCTCCTGTCTGGACCACTTGGGCCCTTGATGGAAGCCCAGCAGAGCCTATTTAGAGAGCATGGAGCCATCTTCTGCTGAATCATGAGAGAAAACTATGGTAACCCAATGGAGTTCTTTACAACTGGTGTCGTGAGAGCACAGGCAGAAAAAACATGGTGGGAACATAGATGCATCAAGTAAAAGCTCTCAGCAAAGACCTCAATGAGTTTAGAGAGTGATGGGACAGAACGTGCTATCCATTAGATGTAAAAACAGTAAAGTACACAAGAGAAAGAATGAAAAGGTGGGGTGAGGAGACAAATACACAATACTAGGAAAATATAAGTAAACTGTTTCAGTTTGGATAATGGACAGTTATACCAACCCCTGCCCCAAAAAATTCCACATGAAGTGTCAAGACTGTGAAGGGTCTGAGATTTTTATCCTAGCTACACCTAACCAGTTAGTCTGCTGCTTTTATGCATCCTAGTGAGGCAGGATTTTTCTTCTCAGTCATTTTGCAAGCCAGGGACCCCCAGCTGGTGACCCCCGGCTTAGGCCTCACTCAGGCACATTGGCATCCCCTAGCTCGCCTGTGTTATAGCTTGTACCCACGTTCAGTGGTTCCTGAGCTCTTGTACTGTGCCCAAGAAGAATGAGGATATGCTGGACATTGAAGGGTGAGGAGGGCGAAGAAGATTTTACTGAGCGATGGAACAGCTCTCAGCAGAGAGGGAAAGCAGCGGGGTGGTCCCCCACCTGAAGACGGGAAAGGCTCTCAGGTGGCTGGGTCCGGGGCCCTTTATGGACTCAAAATGGGGAGAGTGTGCTGACTGGTTTGTGAGTGTACAAAAAGGGTTAAAGCGAAGACACCAGTCAGAGGTGGGCACGACAGTGTAGAAAACCAATTAGGAAAGGGTAGGTATAGGTAAAATATGTGAAGGGTGGGGATCAATCAGAGGAAAGTGCGTCAAACAGGAAGATAAGTTCTCAATCCAGTCTGAGGATTTAACTCGTAGCTTGGCTTTTAGGCTTTAAACTATCTTTGGCTTGGAGGTAGAGTTTCACCAGGACCCTCTCCTATCTGCCTAGGCATTTGGCTGCCTCCTGTCACTATCACTAGGACGTTGTTACTCAACACACAGCAGCAGCATGAGCTTCATGTTTGACCCCTCTTGTCCCCCTTCAGGGTGACAGACAGATATTGCACATACAGTGGGTTTACATCACAGCTAAGGAATCCTGAACTAGGAAACCCAAATCTTTCATCAAACAGACTTTCCCAACACTGGCCCCAGAGGAACACATTATTCTTACCATACTATGCAGGAAATATAACTGCGCTCTGTTCCAGAGGGAGGCACCATATCTGTGGAAAAACAAATAAGGTGAACTCTCCTTCTAAATAAGCAAAGTTTTCCTCATTTCACTTTTGTCACTGCTGTCTTCTCCACAGTTACCTTAACAGCTTGCATAGTTCCTGCAACGTCTTCTTTGTGGGCAGATACTCAGCAAAAATATGCGATATAAAGCCATAAATCTTTGACAATTTTCATTCTTTCTGCTGTAATTGACATTTTAGCTGAACACTTGGTTTCTTCTAGACTCATTGTGTCACCTCCTGTTCCCCAAACGGTAAGGAAATATATTCTAGGTTTCTCATTTCAAATAAATTAAGTTTTACACACATTATATAACATGTTTGCTAATAAATCACTTGGGTTATTATATGAAATACATTTTCCCCTAGGCAATGTGTTAATTTCATGATCATGGTAGACAAGTGTATTTGTTTTTAAAGTACTGACTGACACATCTATGTTATCTCGTAAAAAAGACAGATGTTATTCTTTTCTTGAATTGCACATTTGAACAATGGTAAAATTGAAATCAATGCTACTTTTAATGAAATCAAATTACCGAATGGTGGTGACATCCTGAGGTACCCCACCCTAAGCATAGGGAGTGAGATAGATGAGTCAACAAGTTTCTCACATCCTTATTTTGTAGCACACTCTATTAGCAACAGGAAGATAATGAACTGGTTCAGCAATTAGAACTGGTAGGTGCATCAATAAAAGTGTTTAGTAACTACTCCATGGTGAGCAATGCTCTCTGAAACCAGAAACTGACAGTGGGGGTTAGAGGCTAGTCATCTACCTCACATAAATAAATGTGTAATGTCAATTGGACAGAAAAAAAGTTACAAGAAATTGTTCCTCAGCATGAGCTTTGAGAAAAACACTACCATGATCATCACTCACGAAAAGCTACTTAGAGTGGTTTCCTTAAAAATACACACACACACACACACACACACACACACACACACACACACACACACACAAATACATATAATTGATACATTTCTTGACTAAAAGAAAAAAGTCTTGATACCTTAGGGCCATTAGGTCTAGAATCTCCATCATTAACACTGATTCATTTTGCTTTCATGTTTAGTGCTGAAAATTCTGAGGTTATTAGCTTAATCTTATTTACATCAAAGATGTTTCATGGCTCCTATGGCTTTAGAATTTAAGATATTCATTTGAAAGAAATAGGTAATATGAATTGAAATTAATAAAATGATGTTTTCAAACATCTATTTTATGTAGCACGTTAGTTTAAAAATGTGTTCTTTGGATTGAATAAATACACTGAAATTCAGAAAGATGAATCCTAAATGTAACTACCAAATATTGCAGGAAATGCTATGGATCAAAGAGAAATATTTTCTTCAAAGATTTCCCAGTACTTTAAAATATCAAAAAATACAGCTAAGGCAATTAAACGTATAATATGAGAGGCCAGAATGTTATCACGTATAGGGTTCTTGCTAGTCATTATCATCTTATCCTCACATGAAACTCTAAATATCAGTAGTTCTCCGCTTTTTATAACCAATGCAGGCAAGCTGTTACACATATACCTGTGTCCAAAAAGTGTAGCTTATGAGCTTTCTTAGTAATATATGAAATAATGAATTTTACTAAAATTAATTGTATTTTTGTCATTTTTGCAAAAAATTTGAAAAAAAGTTTGAAACGTTCTAATCAAAGGGCAAAAGCTATGTTTATTTTGTTCACTTCTGTTTACTCAGATGACATGTAACAGGAACAAACTTTGTTACACGAATTAATGTAGTGACTATTTTGTGTCAATAGCTTTCCATTTAGAAGTAGGCACATTTTAAAGGCATCTTTTTTTTCTTCAAGTAAATATTTTCATCTGAAACCTTGAATCTAGTAATACCAACAGATCAAACAGTTCCATATTTCTTTCTACTAATTGTTTCTCCAAATGCATACCACTGTAATTTGAATAGGCTTACTCTTTATAACATATTTTCATGAAAACACTGTGAAAGAATTACTGTTTCACCAATAACTTTTCTCTTTTGGGGAATTCAGAAGATCATCTCATCTTCACTGTTTAAAAATGTTGGTGTTGCCATTCTTTTCCCCTGATATATTACTTTATTTATGCTAGATAAAGAAGACTGATATATTGTATTAAAGCATAGTTCAAAATAATAATTTAACTAATCTAGAGAGTGAAAGGTAATATTTAGTTAATTTTGGCAACATTTATTAAACAGTGATTGTAATAAATTCAACTTGTTTTGGAACTAGACATAATTAATTTGATAAGTGCATCTACCATAAAGTAACAAATTTGTATGCAACAAGGCTGTCAGAATACATGAATCTGATAGCTAGTGAGATATACCAAAGGGCTATGGTGACCCCAGTGTTTAACTAGAAAGAACAGTGAAGTGTTTTTAACTCTATCCACTTGTGTGATCTTACATTTCTGTATTAATAAAGTGAAATCCTTGCCTTCTCCCACAGCACATCTTTTTTTCCTCGTAGGTGGCTTGATGTCAAGCATAAATCATGTACGTGGATGACATGGACCATGGATTCCAACCTACATCTAAACTGGCTTCATAAAATTCAAGGAAAGTAAAAAAATAGATTTTTTTTAAATTACTGGACAAAGCAGGAAATACCTATGCACACAATTTGTGTTTATGTCATTTATCAATTAAACTTTCTAATATATTCATGTTTAAATATCTCTTAACTTTAAGAGGAAAGTTGTTTCTTTGGTTATAAAAATCTTGAAATACAACAAAGAGACAATCTTATACATTTGGAAAATATACACTAACTATTTTCAAAGATAAGTAACAGTAAGCTATTTTCCAATGACAAACTACGCTTGAAAGGAATTATTTATAAGTACTGATTATGTAGCATTGCAAATATTTATTCTAAAATACTAGAAGAAAAACTGGAACAGAATTTTCCACATTATGATCACAATTACGTAAAAATGTCTAAAGAAAAATGACTGGAAGGAAGTACATCGAAATACAAATCGTGGTTGTTTAGGGAAATAGCAGTATTTTTCTTTTTTTCTACTTTTTTTATTCTCTATTTTCCATAATTGGCAGTATTATTTTATAAATATATACAAAACACATTTTATTAAAAGTGATTTGTATGTAATCCTTTAGTTATTTTATTTTCATTTTAAATTTCTTCTCAGTTTAACTGTTTCCTCCCATCTATTTAGATCCTTTTGCTCTGTGAGTTATGCTGTTTCTTTAATTTTTTTCTCTAGCTTCTCAGAGTGTTTTTTTTTTTTGGTTCTAACTTCTATCAGTTTTGTGTTTTCACTGCTCTCTTAATAACGCTAGCTTTTGTGGATATCCTCATTTTTGGTTTCTATTTCTGCACTTGATGATGGCAGAGCCAGTTTACACTCATAATAAACTTGCTGTCTCATTTTCCTGACCCTTCAGCCTTCCCTGTTTCAAAAGATAGAATGTTAATAGCAGATGAATAGTTCATTAATGATGGGATTTATCATCTTTGAATCTACTCTCATAAACATCTTTTGCAGCAATAGAAATTTTGTTGACTGCAGCCCCTGTGGAATTCCTTTCCTTACAAATGCCTGAGAAGGTACTGGCTTTGTAGTGTTTTGAAATTAATATACATTATTTTCCCCTTCTTCCTCTTCTACTTTCTATTTCACTTACTCTTCCTCCTTCATCTTCTCCCTTTTGTATACTGCTATCAGACCCATCATCTCACCTTTCTGCCTTCTAAAAGTTTGAAACTTGTCATGAGTGACTGAGCCCAGTACCATAGAAACTCCTTGACTGAGAAACCAGTAAATGCTATATTCCTACTGTGGTCTTTAAAGCAGACAGACCCAGGCCTAATTCCCAGCTTTGTGACTTGGATAAATGACTCAACCTCTCTCAGCCTTGATCCTTGTTTATTTTTGAATACGGGCAATCATGTTTTTATAAGCTTCTGTGAACATCAAGCCAAATATAGTGAGGGAAAATGCCCTGTAAACTCAGAAGTACGTCCCAGTCCTTGTCCTTTGTGTCTAATCCCTAACTATTCCTTTTACCCTCCTCAACACTTTCTACTTTCTTCTCTGCTAATCCTTATGTTCCACCTGTGCTGAAGGGTATGTGATTATTTGAAAATTCCACGTTCTTTTTAGTGTTAGGCCTTCCTGGAATATCAACAATCCTCTCTCAATCTGGCAAAGTTTGCCTCATCTTTTAATTCTCAATAGTGATATTGGCATCTATAAAATCTGTGCCTTCCTGCTCTCCCAATCACACCTCAACCCCAGTTGGGTTAGGGACTTTCTCTGTGCCTTCCCCTGACCTTTGTACCTTCTCTCTACTTCTCACACGATTCTTTACCTGCCTTCTCAGCTCACTAAGCTGTGAGGTCTTTAAAGGCAGAAGTTTTGTCCCTTCTCTCCATGTATCAAAATCTAATCAAGTATCTGGTAGGCTGCAGACACTCTGTTAACACGGGATAAATAAATGAATGAATGAATGCCAATAAAATTATTTGCAGCAGAAGATTATTTAATTTATCTTTGAATACTTGCGTTGAATTAAAACACAGAAAATTAATTAATTAATTAATTGATCCTCCTCCACATGGGTATGATACATTTGCAATCAAGTGGGTGATTCTACAGTCAATGTGAAGAACATCACATGGTGCCTTTCTTGTCCTGAAATATTACCTCACTGGTGCCTTGTGAAGAAAGATGAAGGGTTCTATGGATGTTGTTGAGGTAGATGACACAAGGAGAGAAAAAAAATAAGCTAAATGTTAAAAAATTAATGTGAAATGTATGTAATTCCAAAAGAGGGTAATTTAACTAGAAAACAGTAAACCTGCAGAAAGGAAGCCTAAATAATTACCATTCACTTCCAGACAGTTCCTTGAATTGGATTCACATTGAGCTAAGGCTATCTGAATTAGAGGCAGCTGTATAATCCAAATGTTGTGCAGCATACAGAATCAGATTGAGTGCTTGAGTGTCTGCACCCTAGGAAATTGATTTGACGACTATGTCAATTACTTCTGGCACCAAGCTTTCTTTGGGTTGCATTACAACTGCTCTTTTGGTCAGCTGTGACTGCTTCCCCATCCACGCCTATTGTTTTAGATTTATTTACTGCACCGGCAATCATAAATTATAGACTTTTTTCTATACCATCTGGAAACTCTGGTGTCATTGTTTGGGTCACTTTTGATTACTCGCTCTTATTCTCAGCTACTGCCAAGGCTGATGTATCTTGAATTATGAAAGACTTCCGCCACAAGCTGACCTATTTGTGAGAAACCTTTCAGCATCTACATATATTTATTTTATCCAACACATAGCTGGATAAAATAAAAAGTGTTTTCTCTGACCCTTCAGGGAATTATTTCTTTGCCTGTGATACTGAATTTTTAAAGCTCACAATTTGCCTAACCATTTGCTTGTTAACCTACTGTTCACTTCTATCATTTCCACAAGGTCTGATTTAACAAATTTATCATCCTTTTTTTATGGTGCTGAGAATGTAATTTTTCCAATATTTTCACCCAATCTCAATTCCTACACCGAATATTTCATTATGAATCTAAAATTAGAGTGAAAGGTTTTTTTTCCTCTTTCTTGTTTTCCTTTCTTCAAATCATCCTTAAACAATGAAGCAAACCTTTTTATTACTCTTTATTCTGGTGTTCAATATTCTAGCAACTGGGGCTAATTGCTATACTGTAAAACTTTCCTGACTCCAGAAAACATCTTAGCAGTGTTCTTTTTTCAACCAAATGACGCTGACGCCTACCTGTATGGACAGTGTCAGCAGATTACTTTCATTTTACACAGATGGTTCACTGGCAGTCCAGATCAAATCTGAAATTGTGCTATCAAGCAGTTTTTATCCAGAGAAGCAATTTGAATATTGGAATTTTGTTGAATTTCCTAGGCCACAGCTGCTTGCATCTGACATCTGCTTCAATTTTTTGAGCAGCCAATGACTTTTTTTCTGGCAACCTCAAGGATGAATTTTGTCAGGTTGTGTTCAAATCTATGTAATCCTCATCAAGTATCCCTCTTTAAGTAGTGTAATACTCCACATCACACTGTGTCCTAGAATCCTGGCTCTTCTCTACTTTTCTATTTTTTAACATCAAATTTCACCTTAATTATTATTAGGAGAATCTCCATTTTCTACACCTTTTCCCCCTACAAGAAACTTCACTATCATAGGTTGAAGTCATGATCAAATTGAAGGGAGGAAAACAAAGTAGTGTTGTTAGACTTTTCTTTAAAAAAATAAATCTCCCATGAGTCTTCAGTAGATATAAGTATTGCACTTTTACCATTCTTCAAGTATCCTGTCAGAGAGGCTGTATAGGTATAAGGGATAGATTGTTTTCTTCCAAGGCAAAGTCCCAATGAATGTGGCCTAATTAACTTTGCATCTTGATATATTATCCAAACTATCATTTCACATCTTCGACAGTAGTGTCTACCAGCATAATGTCATGTCAATTCATATCAGATCACTTTGTTATGTTAGATATGCAATGCCCCAACAAGACATGATATTATCAAGGCAACATGGTAGATATTTGAAAAAATTGTATCCTGTTTGCTGCTTCACCATCAGCCTTTCACAATGCAGAATGACACAACCAATGTGTCAAGCAGTAAATCTGAGGTTTGAAGTAGTGGGATGCTTTAGCAATTGCTTGTTTTTCAATGATTTTTTAATCTACCTATAAAGTCCAAAGATACATAAAATGTTAGTTGTTAACATATTGTCATATTTCCAGACCATCTAAGTAACAGGCCTTTCAAGAAAGCAAAGAATAATATTACAAGAGCCCCTGTGATTTGCTATCTAAAAGAAATATAAAATGCACACCATTTTCTCTTTGTTGTTAAAAGGGTGAATATTAGTCTAGTTGTGCTTTTGCTTTTAAAGAAAAATATAATAAACGATGCTGTTGGCAAGGTGTGATATTACTTAAGACATGTGCTTGCTATGTTCTCATCTGCCTTTTTCTTCATGCCTATTACACAGCCTATTTACACAGAAGGGTGATGAAAACTTTAACTGACTGATGTTTTTTCTCGTCAAAAACTTCCAGAAAAAGAAGATTCCTTATCTTTTTCTATATGCACTTGCAGCTCTTTTCACTGGGCTTTTTGGAGCAAGATAATCAAGGCATCTGCATCTAAGAATTTCATGTATAATAGGTCTTTAAAATATATAAAGCTAAAAAGGGAAAATGTAATACAAGGTTAGTATTAAGGGGCTTTCAATAGTAAGATTATATTTTAGATTTTCCCATCAGAAAAATGTGGCAAGCCAAGGAGATGAGCTGGTAGTTGGAGACTTCTAAATATTAAAATGGACTGTTCGAAACAGAGGATATGCAGTAATTTCTACGGTTTATAAGCAATGTTGATTGCTGTCAAAGAGAAACCAATACCAAGTAAAAGAGAAAATCATTTACTGAAATTGAGAAAATGCTGAAAGCAAAACTTTTTTCATTGGCTTGTCTTATTTTGTTTTAAGCTCATCAAAATAAAAGACTGACAATATGGAAGAAACAAAACAAATAAAAACTTTGATTATTGGTGATTCTCAAAGGAGCAACAGTGAATGAAAAAGTGAAGTCAGGGAGTCAGAGAGACATCAAAGAAACACACATTATAATGCTGTTTAACCTTTTATTAAGATTGCTATTCTATGGCAATACATAAAACAGTGGATATTGGGCTCATTACATCAATACTATCTTGGCAGTTTCTGAGGTCATACCAGGCATCTTTTATTCATGTTGTCACTGGGAATGGAAGTTATGCTAATAGGGCTGGGTCAGGCACACCAAGGCATAAGGAGAGGTTAAACATAAATCCCAGGCAGCAGGCTCATCAACAATCACCTCAGTGGCAATGAGGCTGTACCAAACAAGGGCAGAAGGGCCCACTTTTAAATCTTTGTCCTCTGTCCCTCAGATGACCAAATGGCAGTCGAATCCCATGGGACCTATTCATTCACCCTCCCATTCATTCATTCATTCATTCATTCATGTCCATTAACAAAACACAAATGGCATAGGGGAAATAAAATTTCTCATGTCAACCTTCTCAATAAGATATGTCTGTACCATCTATGGAGTTTTACAAACCATATTTGGACCAGATTTTGTGTTCAGAGGATTGTGAAAAGCATAAAACATTTTCATATAGTTTTTAAAAAGACATTTACTCATCTTAAAGTTTACCATTGTTTTGTTATCGCTCCAGTTCTTATTTTCAGTTTAGCAATGTCTAGCATCTCAGCTAAATACAGCTCGAATTTTTCTGTCTATGCCCCATTCTTCATTATGTTGTTTTGTGATAAATGACCAAGATATCCTTCAAAAAGAGATATTTCAATGGGTTTTACAAGGATATAATTATTTTCTTTCAGAGTGCTAAGCTATTCTTAAAGGCACATAGTGTCTATGATAAATCAATATTTTAAAATGATTTATTTTTTATAAATCATTTACATATTTTTAAATATATTTTTAAAAGAAAACAAATAATTCTCCTACAAAATAAAAGGCTACCAGAAATGACCAATTTTAAAATATAGACAAACCATAATTATATATGTCTCACTAATCACAGACAACATTAAATCACCATGCGAATTTGTTACATGTGACTATATTTGCTGATGGTGTAAAACATGTGTCCTTTCCATTAAAAGATTCTTACACATTAAAAAGAAGTCAAACTTCTATTTTTAATTTTCAAAGTACAAATTTGATAATTGAACACTAAAAGATACTTTAAGCAGAATAACTGGCCCTTTAAAATATTCTGCAGACCATTATATATAAATAATATGTGACATGAATTTATGTTAGAGTTGATGATAATCTTCAGTGTACATTGCTCTTATCATTTTTAATGAATCTAAATAAAATGTCAACAGGTATGGAATGTTCAGGGAAGCAAATATTGATAATGACAAAACCAAGCTTGTCAACAACAGTGTTAAAACCAATGTGCTTAATTAAAAAAGTGAAGTCAATTAAAATCAAAATAACAGTGCAGCATGTACAAATGCTGGAATGATCATTAGGCCTTGCTGAATAATGGAACAGTATAGAATTTTTTTAATGGAACAGCAGGGGTGATACATTACACAAAGCAACAACCTACAACAATATGACAATTGAATTACTTCAGCCCCATTAGGCAGGTGCAGAGGAATAATTAAAATGAATTTTTCCTAAGAAAAGGAAAAAAAAAAAACTTTTTTCTCTAACAACACTAAGGTTTATATCCACAATCCAATCTGTCCTAAAAATGCCAATCTATGATAGCACAAACCTATGATTTTTTTTAAGTAAGGGTTTAATAGACAAGGGAGATTCTTGTTTATTTCCTATATAAATTTATAAATATAGAGAAAGATATAGATTAAACCTTTGTGGTATAATGTTAACCTTTTAAATGTACTTTGCCTATACGCATTGCTTCTGATTTTGGGGGCTTAAAAACAAAATAATAAAGAATTTGCGATAGTTTCTGACTGTCTATTCTAATTCAGATATAAAAGGCATCCCATAAAGCCTTAGGCAATATGTGTTATCTCATTTCCAGCTCAAATTCAAAACAAATCGTGATCTCCAGTTTAAAGTGAAGAGAGAGTTTGCTCACTAAAATGCCAGTAGAAATAAAGGCAACTTTATATTTCTTCACGAAGGCTAGGGATTTAAGACTTCTTTGCTACTTTTCCTGACAAAAATATCATCTTGTTTTAAAACAGTTGAGATTTTTAAAATCTTACTCTTTCATTTATTTCCTATGGGAACCGTTTAAATTATATTGAGATAAATGGCTACATATTTAAAGGACTGAAACTTTTTGTTTCTTTCCTTAGCATCAAGGAAGTAAAAAATGAAAACTCTTCATCCTCAGATGGCCCCATCAAATTAGATACATCTGAATCAGTTGATATGTGGAGGCTTTCATAGGATGGGTGGTTTAGTTTGGAAAAGGTAACTGTTTACCCTCATAGGAGGTCTTTCATCTTTAGGCTTGAAGCGCTTTACTAGTGAGGTCTCAGTAATTCCTACCTGGCTTCTAAGGAAGTTCTACTTTCCTTATTTTGAAAAAAGAGGCACCAAACTGTTCAAGACTCAATAGGTAGACAGGTTCTCCTGAAGGTCATCTGTAGAATCAGTGGAAGGAAAGAACAAATTCACCGGTCCTTCCATTGTAAAATGTTGTCAGTTAAAAGGTCGACATGACTATATGTCAATGGGAGGGTGGCCAGGGCTGACAATGTGAAATGAAAATCATTGCTCTGTGGTAGTCATCACTTTGCATTTCAAAACAGTCTTCCTGTATGTTCTCCCACAGACCACTATAAGCAGTAAAATTGTTGAAGTACAAAGGATAAAACTTTATAAAATTTTAGTTTGTCCATTCTTTAGTAGGAGAAACAAAGAATCTAACAGGAAATTTTCAATTCCCTGTTACTATCAATTCCCAATTATCTGAAATCTAAGGCTTGAATTGATACAATATCATGATATTTTATGCATAAGAAAGTTGTAGCTTTAATGTGAGAAATGTAATCAAGTATTTTCCCATGAGGTTTGCAATGCAGAGTATAAAATTTCTAGCTGGGCTTTTTGTCAAAATATTTCTTTCTTTATCCCCTAGGATGCAACTCATCAAAATGTTAGAATAAAGATTTTTAGGCAACTAGAAAGCGTAGTTAACTTTCTCAATTTATGGGAGAGCCATTACATAAGAGAAATAGAATATTTTTAAGAAAGATTATCTTTACAGATAATAGACTAACAAAAATGCAGTAGATTTAACATGTAGACAAATAGCATATTTTAAGATTCAAAATATTAACATTCAGAATTAATTCTATCTTTTAAAATATAAATGCAAGAGCAGATAAAAGGATAGATGAGTGTTTATAAGAACTCAAACTGAGGTTTCAGAGTACATCAGGTCTTAGTAGACCTATGCCTTCTGGTGGCTTGTGGTTTGACCTGGTGGAGTCAGAAAAGACACAGAGTTCAAATGCATTGGGTCATAAAATTGAATGTGTGAGGTCTGTGATGGAGGACATATTAATAGGAAATCACCACACTGTGGCCTTGGCTGCGGATACATTGACGGACTGAAGGAGTAGAATTCTAATGTATGTGAGTATCCTAAACAAACATGGAAGTTTCTCTCTTAGCAGTTCCTAATGGCCTTCAAGAAGGTAATGCTGATTATAGTACATTATGTTTGAAAGTATCAAATGGATGGAAATAGGGATGCTACCATGACCAACAAACCTTACCGCTTTATAGAGTAAACTTGATTCAGAAACAAATAGACACCGTTGTAGAGATTTAACTATTTTCCACATTTTGTTCAACCTCAGTTTTCTATTAAAAATCTCAATGATCAGTGAAAACTGAAATTACCCTACTTATTGCCAAAAATGAATTTATATTTTTATTTGCTAAATTTATCTTATAAGTATAAAAATATCTGATTAATATTGATTTGTTTTCATATCCTGTAATATCTTGAAACATTTCACTATCTATATGTAAAAGAAGTGTTTACTTGACAAGAAAAAAGTTTGAAAGAAAAGGGAGTCAGAAAATATTAGGAATATTTATAAAAACTAAACCAAACTCCAAAGGGCATTTATTTGTTGAAACGGGCATACTTTTTATTTCTTCCCCTGGAGGGGAATATAAATATGATAGTAGTAGGTCCCCATCTCTAATTTCAGCAGCAGCTCTCCTGGATACTTCCAGAAAAACTTGGCATCAAAATGTCTGTGTCCCATACCGAGCAGGTGGCGTGTGTTTTTGTTTATTTGTTTTTTGGTTTGTCTTTGCTGTTGTTTTCTTTTTTCTTTTCCTTTTTTTCTTTTGCCCTGGCATCTTCTCCAAACTAAGGCATTTAAGTCTCATAACAGATGTATAGAGGAGGAAGTAACACCATCCCCATTTTGCAGGTAAGAAATGAAAGGCTACATAACTTACTAAAGGTTTATAGAACAAGTAAATGATAGAGCCGGAATTTTAACTCAGCAAATGATAGAGCTGGGATTTCAATCCTGCACTAGGTTGTCTGACAATAGAATCTCTCCTCTTAAATCAGTATATAAAATGTTTCTTTCAGATAGATAAACCATCTTATTCTTCCAATAGCCCCCTGCTTAAACAAAACACTTTTAGATTTTGGTATTTGTTATGAAGAGGACTCATGATAACTTATCTCCCATAAGCACCTCATTACACCTTGGTGGATTTATGATCCACACAGTAATCATTGATGTTGTATTAGTATTGAGAATTATTCACATACACACAGTGTTTTCAATGGAAAATGATAAGATTCACAATAATACATTTCTGCTGTGAAGCAGTTTTGTGATTGATTGGCAATGATACATAGAGAAGATTCACAAACTGTCCTTCATTAGAACTGCCTCAAAATACATAATGAATCAGAGCTTTTAGCATTCATCAACACATATATGCATGTCTGGAGAGATGATGAAGTGATTGTGCCAATGAATTAATTGAAGGGAAACTTGGAGAAAAAACTTGTTTTAATAGAACACATAATGGAGAGCACACAACCATTGCTCAATATAATTACAATGCTCCAGTTGTCAGAGTGGACATTGTCTTTGCTATTAAGATTTGTCTTCTGGACTAGAGTGTAAGAATTCATACCCAAGTCCTAGAGAATGAAATTCTGCAAATGAAAATACTAAAAGGAATCACACACTGTATTAGTCCCTTTTCATGCTGCCGATAAAGACATTCTCAAGACTGGGCAATTTACAAAAGAAAGGTTTATTAGACTTACAATTCCACATGGCTGGGGAGGCTTCACGATCATGGTAGAAGGTGAAAAGCATGTCTCACATTGTGGCAGACAAGGGAAGAGACCTTGCACAGGGAAACACCCTTTCTTAAAACCATCAGATCTTGTGAGACTTATTCACAATCATGAGAACAGCATGGGAAAGACATACCCCATGATTCAATTATCTACCACCAGGTCCCTCACACAACATGTAGGAATTCAAGATGAGATTTGGGTGGGGACACAACCAAACCATATTATTCTGCCCCTGGCTCCTCCCAAATCCCATATCCTCACATTTCAAAATCAATCATGCCTTCCCAACAGTCCCCCAAAGTCTTAACTCATTTAAGCATTAACTCAAAAGTTCACAGTCCAAAGTCTCATCCAAGGCAAGACAAGTCCCTTCCGCCTATGAGCCTGTAAAATCAAAACCAAGTTAGTTACTTCCTAAATACAGTGGGGGTACAGGGATTGGGTAAATACACCCCTTCCAAATGGGAGAAATTGGCCAAAACAAAGGGGCTATGGGCCCCGTGCAAGTCCAAAATCCAGTGGGGCAGTCAAATCTTAGAGCTCCAAAATGATCTCCTTTGACTCCATGTCTCATATCCAGGTCACGCTGATGCAGGAGGTGAGCTTCCATGGCCTTGGGTAGCTCCATCCCTGTGGCTTTGCCAGGTACAGCCCACCTCCCAGCTGCTTTCACAGGTGGGCATGAGTGTCTATGGCTTTTCCAGTCACAAAATTTAAGCTGTCAGTGGATCTAGCATTCTGGGGTCTGGAGGACTGTGGCCCTCTTCTCACAGCTCCACTAGGCAGTGCTCCAGTAGGGATTCTGCGTGGGGGCTGTGATCCAAAATTTCCCTTTTGCACTGCCCTAGTAGAGGTTCTCCATGAGGGCCCCACCCCTGCAGCAAACTTCTGCCAGGGCATCCTGGCATTTCCATAGATCTTCTGACATCTAGCTGGAGGTGGCCAAACCCCAATTCTGGACTTCTGTGCACTCATAGGCTCAATACCACATGGAAGCTGCCAAGGATTGGGGCTTGCACCCTCCAAAGCCATGGCCCAAGCTCTACGTTGGCCCCTTTCAGCCACAGCTAGAGCAGCTGGGATGCAGGGCAAGTCCCTGGGCTACACACAGCGTGGCGACCCTGGACCAGACCCATGAAACAATTATTATTATTATTTTTTCTAAACCTCCAGGCCTATGGTGGAAGGGGTTGCTGCAAAGGTCTCTGACATGCCCTGGAGACATTTTTCCCATTGTCCTGGTGATTAACATTTAGCTTCTCGTTACTTATGCAAGTTTCTGCAGCAGGCTTGAACTTTTCCTCATAAAATGGGATTTTCTTTTCTATTGCATTGTCAGGCTGCACATTTTCCAAACTTTTATGTTCTACTTTCCTTATAAAACTGACTGCCTTTAACATCACCCAAATTACTTCTTGAGTGCTTTCCTACTTAGAAATTTCTTCTGTCAGATACCCTAAATAACCTCTCTCAAGTTCAAAGTTCCACAAATCTCTAGGGCAGGGGCAAAATGCTGCCAGTCTCTTTGCTAAAACATAACAAGAGTCACCTTTGCTCCAGCTCCCATCAAGTTCCTCATTTCCATCTGAGAGTACCTCAGCCTGGATTTCATTGTCCATATCATTATCAGCATTTTGGTCAAAGTCATTCAAGTCTCTAGGAAGTTTCAAACGTTACCACATTATCCTGTCTTCTTCTGAGCCCTCCAGACTGTTCCAACCTTTGCCTGTTACCCAGTTGCACAGCTGCTTCCAGGTATATTTTCAGATTTTCAGAAAATCTTTTCAGAAAAGATTCTCATGTATCTTTTCAGCAGCGCCCTATTCTACTGGTACCAGTTTACTGTATTAATCCATTTGCACGCTACTGATAAAGACATACTCGAGACTGGGCAATTTACAAAAGAAGGGTTTATTGGACTTACGGTTCTACATGGCTGGGGAGGCCTCACAATCATGGCAGAAGTTGAAAGGCACATCTCACATGGCAGCAGACAAGAGAAGAGAGATTGTTCAGGGAAACTCCCCTTTTTAAAACCATCAAATCTCGTGAGACTGACTAACAATCATGAGAACAACATGAGAAAAACCTGCCCCCATGATTCAATTACCTCCCCCCAGGTCCCTCCCACAACACGCAGGAATTCAAGATGAAATTTGGGTGAGGACACAGCCAAACCATATCACACACACACACACGCACATTAAGCATTAGTATTCAGAGAACTATTCTGGGACCAATGTCCTAGGTTACAATCCAAGGCTAGGGAAGGAGATCCTCTACTCTCTGAAAGGGCAGAGTAAGGCACAGAACATTGACTGCTGCAGAGCCTGCCATATGGCTGAACTTCAGGGCTCTCTGCAGTGACATCCAAGCTTCATGGACACTTGCAGCAACCCTCTCTGTACACTCTAGAAGCTTAATAGCTCTGTGCCTTTAGTGGTTTCCCAGGGTATTCTCTGCTATAGAAAACAATTATTACAGTTTTGACACAACTGGAGAGCAAGCTCTTGATGGAAAACACCAGTAGTAAAGGCAGTGGTGGAGAGATTTCCCAGAGATTCTCAAGCACATATTGCTCAATATGGTCCATTAGTGGAGAGCTGGATAAGAAGACAACGGAAACCACAGATGCTGCCTAAAATTTGAACCCAAATGTCACACCACGGCCAGGAATTAGTTCTTTATAAAGTTCTTACTTGCCTCCTGAAAAGGTGAAAAATGCCAAGAGAGCAAGTTTTTCATAAAGCAAAGCCTATACATTTCAAGATATTTTTAGTTTGACATTGAGATAGTCTTTCCTTTTTGGGAGGGAGCAGATATTAATTGAAATATTTTCAACTCATAAAATTTTAACAATTATAGCTGGTAAGTTGTTTTACTTTTTAAATACTCTTAACGAGAAAATTTTCAAAGTTTTTAACCACATTATAACAACACTTTTCAAAAAAGGTATGAAATATGATTCAGGTTGCTTAATAAACACTATATATAATTATTTTAATAAATACTAAATGTTAATAATTGATGCTTTTATAACATTACATTTTTACTTTAAATATTTTCACACTTTTTCATATACATACTCAGCTGTTTATATTAAAAATGCATTCAGTTAATTAAAATTCTAACTGAAATATTATAGAATCCAATATTCAGCAATGTTACTTATAGAGATGTAACTTAGTAACTTTTTAAAAAAATATAAAAACAAATATTTGCAATGTTCTTAATAAAAATTATATAAATTAATATAGTCATGTGCTCCATAATGATGATTCAGTCAATGATGGACTGCATATACAATGGTGGTCCCATAAGATTATAATACTATATTTTTTACCGTACCTTTTCTATATTTAGATATACTAATACTTACTATTTTGGCACAAATGCCTACAGTATTCAATACAGTGACATGCTGTACAGATTTCTAGCCTAGGAGATATAGGATATGCCACATAGACTAAATATCATCTAGTTTTGCATAAGTACACTCTATGATGTTTGCACAATGATGAAATTGTCTAATGGCACATTTCTCCATTGTCAACCAACACATGACTGTAGTGTTACTTTGGAAAAATATCAACTTATATTTTCCTGAGTAAATACATATTTTCAAGAATAAATTGTAAGAATAGACACCAAGAATAGAAACAAAATACATTCTTCTAGCATTATTATTATTATTATTATTATTATTAGTTTTGAGATGGAATCTCGAGCTGGTGCCCAGGCTGGAGTGCAGTGGCGCGTTCTCAGCTCACTGCAAGCTCCGCCTCCTGGGTTCATGCCATTCTCCTGCCTCAGCCTCCTGAGTAGCTGGGACTACAGGCGTCCGCCACCATGCCCGGCTAATGTTTTTTTTTTTTTTTGCATTTTTAGTAGAGACGGGGTTTCACCGTGTTAGCCAGGATGGCGTGGATCTCCTGACCTCGTGATCCACCCGCCTCTGCCTTCCCAAAGTGCTGGGATTACAGGAGTGAGCCACCGCGCCCTGCTTTAGCATTATTTTTTTCTGAAGATTAGCACATTAAGTAGAAATAAATTTTTACCTTCAAAAACTTGTATATATTGAGATGTATTCAAAATAAATTTTCTATATAATTTTAAAGATATGTTTCCCAAGAGAGATTCTTTGAAAGTGTATTAAGTGATGCGACTATTTTGTCCCTGCATTAACAGTAAGTTATTTTTTCTCACAATCTGTTTACATTTCACTTTACTGACATTTAAAATCTTCTCCTTTGTTGGTATTACCTTTTAAAATTATTTATTTTAAAAACTGACAAATAAAAAGTATCTATATATATATTTATAATGCATAACATGATTTAATTGAAATTTTGTAACCATCTCCCCAGTCTGCCCACCCACCCCAACTCCAGCCCTTGGTAACCACTGTTCTAATCTCTACTTCTATGAGTTCGACTTACTTAGATTCTATATATAAGTGAGATCGTGCAATATTTGTCCTTACATGTCTGGTATTAGCATTTAAACTTTTTGTTTTCTTGAATGTGTTTCATACTTTGACCAGGAATTGTCTTTCTCTACAGCTTTTATGTTACATCAGGAAATTAAGCATGCTTATTGTTCTCATTATTGCCTGTCAGTTTACTATAAGTGGCAGAACTGCATAAATTGGAAATAAGAGATTTAGATATCTTTATCGATTTTTGTTTCTTACATATTTTCTCTATGAACCCACACATTCTTCAATAGAGATTATGACATTTTCTGTATCATAACAAAGCAGTCTTAAAATAATAAGAGACACAGAAATTCAGACACTTCAAGTTCATTTTTAATCCTTTATTTTTGTTTTTTCTTCCACTGTTACAGGATGTGGAAAGGAAAGCAGTCTTTGTAGTGACAAAGCTGACCAATGTACCCGTAGGGAAAAGACTAGTTTTCTTCAAGACTGAAAAAGGCAGATTTTGACATTTTAACTGTAGGTGTAAAATTTATAATTAACCTCTAGAAATAAGCTTTAATCTCTGATCAGTGATAGTGAAATACACTGTGCAATACTGACTATGGCATAGCTTTAGATACCAACACATTTATTCTTTTTTAATTTGATATTTAAATCGAGAGGGATTTAAGCAATATGCAAGGGCTAATTACTTGGGGCTGCAAATGTGTGAGAGTCAATAATGACAGAAAATAGTTTTCACTTTAAGCTTAAATCTGCAAATCCATTCTTTTCACCCATTCAGGCACTAAAATGAAAATCCCTTTGCACAATTCTTCAAAAAAGCATTTGGAAGTTACAAAATTCAGAAGAAGAAATCATAAATGAACCAGAGATTCCAAATATCATGGAAAAATTATGTTCATTCAGATCAGATTAATTTCAGTTCAAATTAATATTTGTAATTCTTATCTGCACTGAAAATTTCCAATAAATACAGAGTTCCATGTTTGATAAAAATCTTCCTATAATATAGCCAACACTGAACTACCAGGGTCAGTGGATTTCAGATGGAAATCCAAAAAGTGAAGTCATATATATGTTTGAATATATATAATATATATATTCCTTCCAAACAACCAATCCAATGATGCATCAAAAAATTAATGTATCGTGATCAAATGGAAGTTTAAGTGTGGTTCATTGCATTTTTGTATTTAGCCTATTTATATCTGTAGTGTATTTTCCTACAGTGTTTTCTGTCTCTTTCTAACAACATGATATATATTAGTTGAGTAGGAGTGTTTAGACAAATTAGATAAATATTTATTATATATAAACAGGTTATTCACAAAAGAAACAAATTAGAGAAAGATAACCCTCTCTAGTAATAAAAACACAAAAATAATGCAACAATGAGAAATCACTTTTTACTCATTAGGTTAGGAAAAATTAAAAAGCAAAATGATATCAATTACTCATGTGGATGCATAGAAGCAATCTCATCATGCACTGCTGATGAGAATGTAAATTGCTACACCTTTCCCAAGAATTTAGACAATGCACATTAAAATGTAAAATCACAAATCCAACCAAACACAAAATTTAAAAAATTTTAAACAACACTTCACAACAGAAGAAACCTGAATAGCAAAAAACTTGTAAAAAAGTACTGGGAGTATAAATTGTGAAAATCAGTTTAGAGAGCAATCTGAAGTTATCTAGTGACATTGGGTATGCACATACAATTCTATCTTTATGTATACACTAGAAAAAGGAACAAATTCAACAAAGGGTGAATACAAGAAACTTTGTAGTGATACTGTTTGTAACAGCGAAAAACATGAAAGCAGCCTAAATACGTATTAACAGGAGAGTAGATAAATAAATTGTAGATAAAAACCTACAATGAAATACTTTATACCTCTAAAATGAAACCACTAAATTGTAAAATTGTAACAGTGAAACAAAGCTGTCAAAGGCATCGTACTATGGCATGTATATAAATTTTGTATAAACTTTTAGAAGAATTAATTAGGGTAATATATTGTTTATGGACAATACATATAGTGTAAAAGTAGACATACAGAAATTAAGCACACAGCATTCAGGATAGGAGTGAACTCTGAAAAAGAAATGGAGAAAGATGGAATCAGAGAATATCTATATTTGCAATATAGTCTTATCTTAAGCTGTGTGGTCAGTGTATGAGTGTTTGCTGTTTGAATATACCATTTGTTAATGTCTAGAATATTTACTGTAACCAAGAAGATGGGATTTTAATTTCTGGCAACAGGCCAAACTAGACATTCAGAGCAATGTCTTTAGGTGTAGCAAATGTAAAATCAATGAAGAAATAATATTGTGCGTTAAATATTAAGTTTATAGCTGAGCTGGTATAGAAGAAAGAAATTTCCTGGAGGTCAGAAACATAGAACATGAGAACCCAGAAGGGCAAGGGAGCACTAGAGCCATTGTTTGTCCAGGTTTTGCCTGCAGATCCCTGCATTTAGAAAGCCTCCGACAGAGGCAGGAGACAGAACCTGCGGCCTGAGCAGGATGAGAGGGTGAATTGCCCATCACAGCATAAAATGAAAACTCCTGAAGGGTTAGACTCAAGGGGTAATCTAGAGAAAACTAACGTAAAAAGAGTGGAAGTGTGCATCACTGCCTCTTCCAGGCTTGGCCAAGTAGAGCAGAAGAAAAGCAAAACATTCTCTGAGGTTTTCTAACCACAAATCTGTACTCATAAAGGTTTATGGTTGGAAATATAACTAACTGTGTATTCCAGTTACCATAATACAATTTTTAATGCTGCTTTCAGATTGTTAGTGCAACCAGGTAACTGGTAGAAGTAAAAGAAATTCCTCTCTAGAGAAAAGCATTTTAAGTAAAGACCTGAAACAAATTCCTACAAAGAAAACTCCAAGTATCATGAGTTCATATTAAAAAATCACTAAGACAGATGTGGAAATAAAAACACCATGAGCAATGTTATTCTGCCCTTAGCCAAGGGCCAAGTAAGGGTTTCTGGGGCCCTCAGCTTCTATTCAGTGGGGGTAAACTGCACCTCCAGCAGCCGCACTCTCAAATAACAAATACCTGGCTTTCCCAGACCACATTAACACGTGACAATAAGGAGGGTCCCAAACGCGCCAGTCATCCCTGCGGTAGTCAGAGGCATACCACCACAGCATGATTTGATGGCGTCAGAACTAATCTTCTTCTTCCATTAGCCTTCCCCTGTCATTCATCTCAAGGATCCCTAGACTCTCAAGTTCCCTGTCTCCACTGTAAACTCTGTAATTCTCTGTATATCTCTTGCCAGGCCTCCCTCTCCCATCCTGCCTCAATTCTGTGCTTTTTTGGAAGGCATAATCTGTCTTTAACAAAATCTACTCCATCATTAACTTTCCTTGATCTTTCTCTTCAAAATTTCGCTCCAACGGGAGCCTTGAGGATACTCCTTCCCCACTGTCATCTCTTGAGGTGGTTGTTGCTGTTGTTTTCCTTGATAACCTTTGTACCTTAAGATTGTTAGGATGTTCTCCTTGCTCCTCACTGCTGCTTCCAAACCATGTTTCCCTTCCTCTTGAAATCCTCTCAGTTCTAAATTCCCTGCTATCAGACTTTATAAATTTTTTTTAATGTCGCCACCAAAAGAGAACTTCTCCAGATGCCCACAATCACAGTTTCACCTATAGGCCCATCTTTTGCTTTAAGTGAACTAATCCTGCTCCAACCTAAAGCTGATCATTCGTGTTGCAGTAAAATGCTAAGTCTCTTCCCTTACTGCCTTTACAGGGTGCTCCAGTAAACTTCCTTCTCTCTGTCCTACTCCTACATCTTTCTTTTTTCTCTCTTTCTATTTAGCCAAACAAACATGCTCTCACTTATTTCATCTCAAACACAAGACAAAATACAAATCTTTTTATTCCATTTTCTTTTGCTGGATACTGCCCTGTTTCTCTGTCCATTTAGAGTCAAAACTCCTCTAACAAGTTGTCAATTCTCGTCTTTTCTCCCAATATCTCTTTCTCTCTCACACACACAGAGAGAAGCACACACACACATCCAATTCTGTTTTATCCCTGCTTCTGCATTATAAAATCCAATAAAGAATGAATTTCATTCTTAACAATGACATTTGACACAATTTGTCACTCTTTCTCTTTTGAAAAGCTCTCTGCACTTGCCCTTGAGGACAACACATTCTCCTGCAGTCCTTCCTGCCTCAATGACTTCTCCTTCCTAGGCTGCTCTGTCGGTTCTTTCTCTGCCCTTCAGTTTCTTCATGTTGCACAAATGAGCACTTCTTGACCTTCTCTTTTTGATTCCCATCCACTTCCTTGGTAATCTCATTCAGGCTTATGACTTTAATGCCTTTTATATGTCAAAGACTTCCAAGTTTACATCCACAACCTATGTTTTTCTCCTGAACTCCAGAAACATCCAATTGGATCCAGATATCCAATCCTACTCAATGTTTTCACTTGTATGTCTAGCAGAAATTGCAATCATAACAGTCTCCAAATTGATATTTTTTTTCCTTCCAGGAATTTTATTTTTATTTTTTTTTTTATTTCCATAGGTTATTGAGGAACAGGTGGTGTTTGGTTACATGAGTAAGTTCTTTAGTGGTGATTTGTGAGATTTTGGTGCACCCATCATCCAAGCAGTATACACTGCACCAAATTTGTAGTCTTTCATCCCTCATCCCTTTCTCATCCTTTCCCCCTGTGTCCCCAAAGTCCATTGTGCATTACCTCTTAATAATCTACCTCCCTACACACTGTACATGCTCTACCCACAGTACTCGCTCCATCTTCGTTTATAGAACCTCCATACTTTCAGTTACTCAGGCCCCAAATCTTGGAATAATCTTTTATGCCTCTTGGTATGTCAGAGTTCACTTCTACTAGCCCAAAATACAAGTATCCAAATACTTCTTACCACTTCCAATACTAAGGTATCAATATTTCTTATTTGAATTATTATAAGGCTCCTAAAGTATCTAGTTCTATCACTGCCCCTTTTTGGGTGACTATCTGAATATCAGCTATAAAGACTTTTAAAAACATGAATCAGATCATGTCTTCCAATGTTCAAAATCTTCCAGTGGCTTCCTATTTGACTCACAATGAAAAACAAAATGTTACCTGAATCATGGTCCTTTTCTGACTTTATCTCATACAACTCTCCCTGCTTGCTTCCTATACTTTAGTCATGCTGGTCTTCTGTTCCTCAAACGTGGCTTAGGATCTTTTCACTATCTATTCCTTTATCTTGAACTCTCTTCTTCCAGATATCAATTGTGAGATCCCCTAATGTCCTTCCGGTAAGACTTCTTCTCTCAGAACGTTATCTAAAATTGCAGCCCAGCTCAAACCCTACCACCACTCTCAGTCCTGCTTTCTCTGCTATTTGCTTTCTGTTACAGAACTTATTGTCTGCTAATATAAAATTATGTATTGTTCTCCTCCCTTTACTGGCTTGTTAGCTCCATGAAGGCATGAACTTTCATATTTTATTCTTTGCTAATGTTTTCCAAGTGCCTAGACAAGAGCCTGGTACAAGGAAGGTGCTTGGATTTATTAAATTATTATTTAATAATTTACTGAATGAAAATTATTAAAAGGATACAATTATAGAATATGAAAATAATCATTTAAAATATTTAAGAAATAGAAGATGACATTAAAATATGACAAAGAAAAACTCGATTGACAAAATTGACAAGACATTTGAAAATGAAACCTAAGAGACACTCAGAAAAAAATCCCAAATATTGTAGTAAAAACTAATTGGATATACTAATCTAGAATTTAGAAAGAGATGAAAAGAGAAAACTGGGCAGGAAGCAGAGGTGAGAAAATTACTTAAGTGGCATCAAAAATGACAAGGAAGGAGGAACTATGTGAGAGAGCTCAGGTGATGCAGAAGCTGGAGGAACATGTCTGGGATAGGCCTCATGGAAATTCCAGAAGAAGATACAGCATAAAGAAGGAGAGCAGAGATACATGATGAGAATTTTCAGCACTGATGTAGATATTAGCCCTAATATATAGAAAGCTCAGTGATTCTAAGCTGAATAAATAAAAAGGGATTCAAACCTAGCCACATCAGAGTGACACTTAAGAACGACAAGAATAAAAAATTTAAATAGATACAGAAGAAAAATGTAGATTTGCTTAAAGGTAATGATAACTAGACTAAGAGGAGGCTAATCAATATTTAATATGAATAAAATAGCAGTGAATAGAATTCTATACCCAGTAAAACTATCTTTTGAGAATAAGGGCATAATAAAGGAACTTTCAGACATGTAATAATTGAGATAGTTGACTACTGTATTATTTTCCTGGGGCTCCTGTAATGAAGTACCACAGACCAGGTGGCTTACAACAACAAAAACTCATTGTCTCAGGGTTTTGGAGGATAGAATTCAAAATTCAAGGTGTTCACAGGGCTATGCTCTATCTGAAACCCGGAGGGGAGAACCTAGGGAGAACCTTGCCTCTTCCTTGCTCCTGATGGTTTGCCAGCAGTCTTTCCCATTTCTTGGCTTATAGCTGCATAATGTGCATCTGTATCTCCATCAACACATGGTATTTCTCCGTGTGTGTGTGTGTGTGTGTGTGTGTGTGTGTCATGTCTCCTCTTCTTATGAGGAACCAGTCATATTGGATTAAGGACTTATCTGACTACCTTATGGCCTTATATTAACTAATTACATCTGAGATAATACTGGTTACATCTTTCACATATCTTTTTGTGAGATACAGTTCCAACCATAACAACTACTAAACTTCTTCTAAATGATATAAGAAAATAAGGATAGAATATCTAAGATGCAGGAAGAATTGAGGGGTAAGAAAGAAGCACTGAGTATATACAAAAGAACAACAATATGTAACTGAAATCATAGACATTATTGGCATATGAGTCAGGAGAGAAATAATCAGATTTTAAGTACTAGTATTGAAAATCCTAGTATCATTTGAAAGAAGAGAAACTATATTAATAACATTAGATATTGTTGAGGTGAATGTGCATGTAGAAAGTTTGAAGATGGCCATATAAAAATACAAACCAAATATGTTGTAGCTTCCAATTTAGTAGAGAGGAAGGAAATAGCATTAGAAGAAAAATAAATGAACAAACCAACAAACTCAATCCAAATAATTAAGAAAGAAGAGAATAAATATAAAGAAAATGAGAAAAAGTAATTTAAAATAATGCTAATTAGAAGACAGAAATGTGTCCAGGCCAGGCACAGTGGCTTGCACTTGTAATCCCAGCACTTTGAGAATCCCGTGGCAGGTGGATTTCTTGAGCCCAGGAGGTCAAGACCAGCCTGGGCAATATAGTGAAACCCTGTCTCTACAAAGAAAAAAAAAAAAAGGCATGTCTGTCCTATAGTCCCAGCTACTCAGGAGGCTGAGGTGAAAGGATCACCTGAGTCCAGAAGGTTGAGGCTACAGTGAGCCATGATAATGCCACTGCACTCTAACCTGGGTGATGGAGTGAGAAGCTATCCGCCCCCCAAAAAAAAGAAAGAAAAAGAAAAAAAAAAGAAATGCGTCCAAATGTGTCAATAATGATGTGTGATGGTTAAAACTGAGTGCCAAATTGATTGGATTGCAGGATGCAAAGTATTGATCCTGGGTGTGTCTGTGAGGGTGTTGCCAAAGGAGATTAACATTTGAATCAGTGGGCTAGGAAAGGCTGACCCACCCTTAATCTGGGTGGGCACCATCTGATCAGCTGCCAGCATGGATAGAATATAAAGCAGGCAGAAAAATGTGAAAAGACTAGACTGGCCTAGCCTCCCAGCCTGTATCTCTCTCATACTGGATGCTTCCTCCCCTTAACACTGGACTGCAAGTTCTTCATTTTGGGGACTTAGACTGCCTCTCCATGCTCCTCAGTTTCCAGATGGCCTATTCTGGGACCTTGTAATTATGTAAGTTAATACTTAATAAACTTAATAAACTCATATATATATCTATATATATAGATATATATATAGATATATATATGAGTTCTGTCCCTCTAGAGAATCCTAACCAATACTGATTTTCATACCAGGACTGGCTCTAGAGGAACAGAATATTAAGAATGGTGTTCTTTCATTGGTTTGGGGGTTTCTGGAGTTGGCTGCTTAATATGATTAAACCCAAAAATGCTAAGGACTCTACTTCTAATAATATAGAGAACACTGATAGTCTTTGGCATGAACTGTTCAGAGAGTTATGAAAAATAAATGCATTTGACAATCCTGGTATGCCACTTGTGAGAGGCAAGAAAGTTTAGTGACTCTATACATAATACATTTGACCATATGCGGAGAACCAAGAAACACAATGAAGCTGGTTGGTTGCTCCCTAAGTTCAGCAGACAAATTGATGAAAGAAAATTATGAACTCAGGGATTCTATTTTCCAGCTTCAGAAGCAAATACTGAGCCTCAAATCTGCTAGGACTGCCCTTAGTAAGAGTCCTATCTCCTGTAGAGAAAGAGCTGAAGTTGTGGAAAGACAGGCACAAGCTCCTATTATGTGAGTGGCTGACCTGGAACACAAAGTGCATGCACAGCCTTGTCAGGTGTCTACTGTTAAAATGAGGCCATTGATTGGAAAAGAATGAAAACCTGGATTTTGGAATAGGGATATATGGGAGGACCCTGATGAGGCTGGGGACACCGAGTTTGTAAATGCTGATCAAACTTTTTTTGCCAGAAGAAACAGCTGCCCCATCCCCAGTAGTGGCTACATCCCCTCCCCAACACATGCTGCCATCAGCATTTCCACCTTTGTCTGAGGAGATAAACTCTGTGCTGCCTGAAGCAACAGTGATGACCTCTCCTGAGGCAGTTGCCAGGCAAGATAATGTTGATTCTCTGCAAGAACAACCCCCAACACCCCTATTTGCTTCTAAACTTATAACTAAAGTCCCAGCAGGAACCTAGAGGTGAGGTTGAGTGTGACCCATGAGGAGATGTGCTACACTTGAAAAGTACTGCTTGAGTTTTGTAATTTACATATACAGAAATATGGAGAACAGGTATGGGAATGGATTTTAAGGGTGTGGGATAATGGTGGAAGGAACATAGCGTTGGACCAAGCTGAATTTATTGATTTGAGCCCACTAAGTAGGGACTCTGCATTTAATGCTGCAGCTTGGGGAGTTAAAAAAAGTTTCTAACAGTTTATTTGCTTGGTTGGCTTAAATATGGATTGAAAGATGGCCCACTGTGAGTAAGCTAGAAATGCCTGGTCTTTCTCAGTTTAATGGAGAGGAAGGGATCCAAGGGCTTAGGGAGATTGAGATGCTGTAGTGGATTAGTCACTTTAGACTTACTCATCCCCACAGGAAGGGTTCAGAAGATATACCCTTGACCAATGCCTTGTGAAATAGATTTGTGAGGGCAGGACCTGCATCTTTGAAGAGCCTTGTAATCACTCTTCTCTGTATGAAGATCGAACAGTGGGAATTACAGTCACTCAACTATAAAATTTAAATATAATAGAAATATATAGATCCCAAGGTGGCAGGGGCCAAGTGGAGGTACTCAACGGTCAAAGGCAAGATGGGTATAGCAACTTTAATGGACAGCAGAGACAAAGCAGCAATCAGAATAGTCTGACTCATGCAGAGCTCTGGCATTGGCTAATTAATCATGGTGTTCCTAGAAGTGAAACTGATAGGGAGACTACTGCATTCCTACTTAATTTATATAAGCAGAAAATTTCTAGGTTGAATCAACAAAAGACTAATTCAAATTATAAAAACAGAGAATCACAGCCCTTCAATTAATTTCCAGAGTTGAGCCATTTTACAGACCCAGAACCCCTTGAATGAAGGGCAGGCCAGTCCCATTGAGGAAGGACCCCACTACACTACTGACCATTTATGCTATTAATCTTTCTCCCACCCTTCCCCAAGCAGACCTCCGGCCTTTTACCAGGGTAACTGTGCATTGGGGAAATGGAAATTATCAGTCATTTCAGGGACTACTGGACACTGGCTCTGAGTTGATGTTAATTCTAGGGGACCCAAAATGTCATCGTGGTTCTCCTGTTAAAATAGAGGCTTATGGGGAGTTTTAGCTCAGGTCTGACATACAGGTATTCCAGTGGCTCCCAGACTCATCCTGTAGTCATTTCCCCAGTGCCAGAATGCATAATTGGCATAGACATAGTTAACAGCTGGCACAGCCCCCATGCTGGCTCCCTGACTGGTAGGCTGAGGACTATGATGGTGGGAAAGGCCGAATAGAAGCCAGTAGAGCTGCCTCTACCTAGGAAAATAGTAAATCAAAACCAATATCACATCCCTGGAGGGATTGTGGAGATTAGTGATACCATCAAGGACTTGAAAGACACAGGGGTGGTGATTGCCACCACAACCCCTTTCAACTCTCCCATTTGGCCTGTGCAAAAGACAGATGGATCTTGGAGAATGACAGTGGATTATTAGAAGCTTAACCAAGTGGTGACTCCAATTGCAGCTGCTGTACCAGATGTGGTTTCATTGCTTGAGCAAATTAACACATCTCCTGGCACCTAGTATGCAGCCATGGACTTGGCAAATGCCTTTTTCTCCCTTCCTGTCCATAAGGCCCACGAGAAGCAATTTGCCTTCAGCAGGCAAGGCCGGCAATATGCCTTTACTATCCTACCTCAGGGGTATATCAACTCTCTGGCTTTATGTCATAATCTTATTTGGAGAGACCTGGATGGCTTTTCACTTTTGCAAGATATCACACTTGTCCATTACATTGATGACATTATGCTGATTGCATTCAGTGAGCAGGAAGTAGCAAACACACTGGACTTACTGGTGAGACATTTGAGTGCCAGAGGATGGGAAATAAATCCAATGAAAATTCAGGGAACTTCTACCTCAGTAAAATTTCTAGGGGTCCAGTGGTGTGGTGCCTGTTGAAACATTCCTTCTAAGGTGAAGGATAAGTTGTTGCATTTGGCCCCTCCTACAACCAAGAAAGAGCCATGACGTCTAGTGGGCCTATTTACATTTTGGATGCAACACATTTCTCATTTGGGTGTGTTACTCCAGTCCACTTATCAAGTGACCCAAAAGACTGCCAGTTCTGAGTGGGGTCCAGAACAGGAGAAGGCTCTGCAACAGGTCCAGGCTGCCGTGCAAGCTGGTCTGCCACTTGGGCCACATAAACTAGCAGATCCAATGGTACTTGAGGTGTCAGTGGCAGATAGGAATGCTGACTGGAGCCTTTGGTAGGCACCCATAGATGAATCACGGTGGAGGTCTCTAGGATATTGCAGCAAGGCCATGCCATCTTCTGAAGATAACTACTCTCTTTTTGAGAGATAGCTCTTGGCCTGTCACTGGGCTTTGGTGGAAACTGAATTTTGACTATGAGTCATCAAGTCACCACGTGACCTGAACTGCCTATCATGAACTGGGTGCTTTCTGACCCATCTAGCCATAAAGTGGGTCATGCATAGCAGCATTCCATCATCAAATGGAAGTGTTATATTTGTGATTGGGCTTGAGCAGGTCGTGAAGGCACAAGGTACATGAGGAAGTGGCTCAAATGCCCATGGTTGCTACTCTTGCTGCCCTGCCTTCTCTCCCCCAGCCTGCACCAATGGCCTTATGGAATGTTCCCTATGATCAGTTGACAAAGGAAGAGAAGACTCTGGCCTGGTTCACAGATGGTTCTGCATAATATGCAGGCACCACCTGAAAGTGGACAGCTGCAGCACCACAGCCCCTTTCTAGGATATCCCTTAAGGACAGTGGTGAAAGGAAATCTTCCCAGTGGACAGAACTTTAAGCTGTCCACCTGGTTGCGCACTTTGCATGGAAGGAGAAATGACCATATGTGTGATTATATACTGATTCATGGGCTGTAGCTAGTGGTTTGGCTGGATGGTCAGGGACTTGGAAGAAGCATGATTGGAAAATTGGTGACAAAGAAATTTGGGGAAGAGGTATGTGGATGGACCTCTCTGAGTGGTCAAAAACTGTGAAGGTACTTGTATCCCATGTGATTGCTTGCCAGTGGATAACCTCAGCAGAGGAGGATTTTAATAATCAAGTGGATAGGATGACCTGTTCTGTGGACACCACTCAGCCTCTTTCCCCAGCCTCCCTTGTCATTGCCCAATGTACCCATGAACAAAGTGGCCATAGTGGCAAGGATGGTGGTTACACATGGTCTCAGCAACATGGAATTCCACTCACCAAGACTGATCTGGGTGTGGCCACTGTTGTGTGCCCAATTTGCCAGCAGCAAAGACCAACACTGAGACCTCGATATGGCACCATTCCTTGGGGTGATCATCCAGCTCTCTGGTGGCAGATTGATTATATTGGACCTCTTCTATAATGGAAAGGGTAGAGGTTTGTCCTCACTGGAATAGACACTAACTCTGGATATGGATTTGCCTGTTCTGCATGCAATGCTTCTGCCAAGACTACCATCCGTGGACTCACTGAATGCCTTATCCATCATCATTGTATTCCACACAGCATTGCCTCTGACCAAGGCACTCACTTTACTGCTAAAGAAGTGTGCCAGTGGGCTCATGCTCATGGAATTTACTGGTCTTACCATGTTCCCCATCATTCTGAAGTAGTTAGATTGATAGAATGGTGGACAGGCCAGTTGAAATCACAATTGCAATGCCAATTAGGCAACAATACTGTGCAGGGCTGGGGCAAAGTTCTTCAGAAGGCCATGTATGCTCTGGATCAGCATCCAATATATGGTACTGTTTCTCCCATAGCTAGGATTCACGGGTCCAGGAATCAAGGGGTGGAAGTGGAAGTGGCACCACTCACCATCACTTCTCATGATCCACAAGAAAAATTTTTGCTTCCTGTTCCTGCGACATTACGTTCTGCTGTCCTAGGGGTCTTAGTTGCAGAGGGAGGAACACTGCCACCAGGAGACACAACAACAATCCCTTTAAACTGGAAGTTAAGATTGCCATCTGGACACTTTGGGCTCCTTCTACCTTTAAATCAACAGGCTGAGAAGGGAGTTACAATGTTGGCTGGAGTGACTGACTCAGACTATCAAGATGAAATCCATCTACTACTCCACAACGGAGGTAAGAAAAAGCATGCATGGAATATGGAAGATCCATTAGGGTATCTCTTAGTCTCTTAGTATTACCATGCCCTGTTATTAAGGTCAATGGCAAACTACAACAGCCCAATCCTGAAGGGTCTGGTTCATTGGTAGTCCTGTCTGAGTGACCCACTTAATTATTATATCTATAGACACTTCTACATAATCTGTGAATATAAACACATTAAAACACAAATAACGGAATGATAAATTATTGCGTATCAGAATTTGAGATATAGCTGAAACAGTACTTAAAGAAAAAGTTGTAAACTTAAATATTTATATTGGAAATGAAACACAACTGAAATTAAATGACAATAGTATTTATCTGAAGTAGATGGAGAGAGAACAGAATAAGCCTAAGGAAACTAGAAGGAAAGAAACATTAATGAAATCATGGCAGAAGTTAATACAATGGAAAAGAAAGATATAATCAAGGGGATAAAGCTAAAAGTTTGTTGTTTGAAACAAAACCTCTACAAAGATTAATCAAGAAAAAATGCAAAAGGCAACAATAAACAGCAAATAATATTAAGGATAAAAAGGGAGTACAGAAACAGATTGAAAAGAGATTAAAAAGAATAAGAGGATATCTGAAATAACATATTCCCATTGATTTAGAAATTGGGATAAAATGAGAAATTTCCTAGAAAGATAAAAATAAATTAAACCTTCTCAGGAAGAAATTGAAATCCAAATGATACATTCAATCAGTAATTAGAAGTCTTTCCACGAAGAAAATATCAATTCCAGATGGGTTTACATGTGACTTTTACCATATATTTAAAGAACATAAATTAAACAATTAAAAGCCTCAATAAAATATTTTAAGTGCAAAGGCAAATAAATAAAACTGCCCAACTCTTTATTAAGACTAGTATAAAGTTCTCACCCAAAGCTAAGAAGAACAAAACATAAGAAAGGAGTCTCATGAGCCAATTTCACTAGTAAACAATGATGTAAAATCCTAGTAATATTAACAATGTATGAAAGAATTAACAATGTATATATGACATGACACATCATGGCCAAGATATATTTATTCTAGGAATGCAAGATTGTTTCAATATCAGAAAATCTCTTTTAAAGATTCATTTACTAATAAAATTTATTGCATTGCAGATTTCAAAAAGGAAAATCATATGATCTTCTCAATATAAGATCTACTATGTAGAAAAAATTTGATAAATTTTACATAATTAATAATAAAAAAAGAACTCAGCATGTAATGGAAGTTCCTTATTGTAAAAAAAAAGGGGTATCTATAAAAAATAAACAAAACAGAAAAGTGATAGTATATATCAGACTCAACACTGAAATAATAGGTTTTAGTTCCAATGAAAACAAGGCGATATGCTCACTCTCCCCATTACTATTCCACATTGCTCTCAGCATTAATAATAACAAGAGTATAACAATAATAATCACAAATACAAATGGATATAAGATTCAAGGTTTGTACAGGAAGATTCAAAACTTTAACATTTAACATGCAAAATATTCTCCATAGAAAACCTTAAAGAATTCATAAGAGAAGTTAATACTTTATTTAGGAAATTAAATAATTTTTTGAAGATATTACCTAAATAATTGGAGAAACATACAGTGTTCATATAGGGAGAGAATAAATAGCATAATGATTTCAGTTCTATTTATTTTATAGTCTAAGTACAATGCCAAAGAATCAGAACAAGATGTTTTCACAGAACTTGTCAAGCTGATTCTAAAATTTATGTGGGTAAGCAAACTGAAAATTAACAGTGAAGATACTTGTAAATAATAATAATAGTAATGATAAGGTAACAAATAAGTATCTGGTACTTACTGTCAGGAACCATTCTAAGTGTTATACAGTTATTAATTTATTCAATCAGAGAAAGCATACACAATAAGTTCTATTATTTTCTCATCCTGTCTTGTAGATACCAAACTGGAACCCAGAGAAGGTAGGTAACTTGCTGAAGTGACACTGTGACAGAGGGAAACCCTAATACATAGCACTGGAGCACACCTCCACAACACATTTCTAGAATAAGAGGATATAGGGAGAACCATCTCTGCCAGAATCGAGACTTATTACAAAGTTATGGCAATTGCGACCTTGTGATGTTGGTACAGGGTAGATCAAAAGATCAGCATGATAGAAAAGAGAACCCAGCAACAGACCAGTATTTCAAACAAAAGACTAAACATGGAAGTTTATGCCCTATGTCAATGGGGGAAACAATGGATGAGTCAACAAAATTGCAATTAGAAAATTGGTTACATAAATGATATTTTTTAAAAAACTGAAATAATTTCCTCCCTCATACCAGTCACAAACTTAATTTCAGAAAGAATAAGGACTTCCACGGTAGAAGGCAAATCTTTGAAACATATGTATAGGAGGAGATAGGATAATTTATTTATGTCTTATTTCCTCATCTATATATATAAAATGTTATATATAATATATAATATTATAATTAAACACATATATAATGTTACATATTATATATAATGCTATAATCAAACATATGTTTAATTATATAAACATGTAACATTATAATTAAGCATATAAATGTTTAATTATATAAATATATAATGCTAATGTAACAATATAATATTAAATGTCATAATTAAACATACATGTTTATAACATTAATTTTAAATATTCTGTCTAGAAAGTATATTAATAATTACTATATATAATTATTATATATTACATATAAGTATTAATACAATAATTATATTAATTTATTCATATTCTAATTTATGTCCTATAGAGAGAGAGGGGAGAGGAGGATCTAGGATAATTTATTTATATAATAAAATATATATTATATAAGTAATATATATTATATATAATATATAATATATAATATATGAATATATATATAATCCTACATCCCCTATATATGTAAGTATATGTTATGTATATATATGAGATATATACTTATGTATATATAGGAGATGTAGGAAAATTTCTTTATGGTCTCTGGGTAAGAATGATTTCTTAGTATACAGAAGTTCAGTATATAAAAGAAAAGATTGATATATTTTGATTACATTAAAAATTAAAATGTATACATTTTTTGTTCATCAAAGACACCATAAAGAGAGAGAAAGGAAAAGCCACAAACTGGGAGAAAACTGCAACACATATAACTGTTGAAGAACTTCATTTTATACTATCGTGACAATAAAAGTGAAATCATGTTGAGAAAAGTCCTTAATTTCTACCTTCATCGTTTATTTCTGAAGCACATCTTTATAGTTTATATAAGCTCATAGAAAATTAATATTCCACAAAATAATAAAAATTCTAATTTCATTTTTACAAATCTAGGATTAAATGCAACTGTGTTAGTACATTTAAAGCTTTGATTTTAAAGCAGCAATTTAGGGGTGCCTTCCAGGAAATAATTTCATTCTAGTATAGTTACATTAAGGACATTATATGGGGCCCTATGTTATAATGCTAAGAACACGAAAGAAATCCTGAAGATCAGCTTGCCAGTGCCATTTCACCTCATTTCTCCCTTTATTATGTTGCCAGTATAATTTACAAAGCCTGAATCAGACTAAATTTGGTATAAGACAAAGGAAAAAAGTAAAGGTCAGGTCAAACTGCATTGATGAAACTAGATCAAATATATGAACATTTCCAAAACCCTCTCATTCTTGAAAACTATTCCATTAGTGTGGTTGTGACTGGCATTTTTAAGGTTCTCTTAGAGGTCCTCATGGTGATCAACAAAAGAACTTGTCATATAAGAACTATATCTCTTATTTATATGAACTGTTATATGAATTCCCCATGCTCTCTCTCTCAAGGTGGTGGAAAGATTAGAAGGGGAAGACAGAGAGTAAAAATCAGTGACACTCAGTCACTGTTGAAAATGCTACCTAGTGGCCTGTCATAGAGGGGATTTGCCTGCCTACTTGGTGTATGTAATTTGGTTCTGGCTCTATAGGACTTTTGGACTTTGTCTGCAGTATCCACCTTAGGCCTAGGCATTGGGTTCCCCCATCACTGAGAGTTACCTTCTTCTGAAATTTCTACCTCCTCCTCCAGTGACCAGGATAGCCTGGCCAGCAATTTGAATGGAGCCTGGACCTCGTCCTATGTGGATCCTGGTCTCCATAAGTGCCTACCTTGAAATTTTCCAAGTCCCCCTTCTGTGGGTGGTTCTCAGAAAAGCTAGTGGTGCCCCATTTTGCTGTTGTGCTCCACACCCTGCCTGAGACCCACCTAGGGCATTGCCACATTTCTTCCTTTCCTGCATGCTGTGACCCCTCTACCTGGCATGTAAGGTTAAACTGATGGTGCAAGGGTCCCCCGGACCCATGCCCATAGGATCATCTTTTTGCGAGTCTTGCTTTATTTTCCTGGCATTTACTTAACCCTCAAAACCGGTGCTGACACGGTGGTATTGAGTGACTCATACCCATGTGGGACATGGACCAGACCAGTTCAGGGCTCTAGCCTACTGAGGGTCCATAGCCAACCCTTGGATTCAAGTTGAGTAGAGGTGAGTTACTGTGGCTCATGCAGGGTCTCTCATATGCCCATGTTGTGGCCAGATGCTGGCTCCTAGACACAGCACCCAAGAGTTGCTGGGGTGAGCCTTACCCCATACCCATGCTGCTGGCATCCAGGGCAGATATCCACAACTCCATGGGCTCTGCACCACATATCAAGCAATCCTAATTAGTATCCTCTCAAAGACACTTATGTGTTGCCATTGTGCTCTCCCTCTGGCTGGACAGGAATGGGCATTCCTTGAGAAAAGACCTCCCTTCTTGCTTGACCACAGGCAAGTGATCAAACCTAGTCTCCTCACTGGTGGTAAGTAAGAAAGGGTTCCTGGACACTGAAATAGATCCCTTTTCAGAATTTGGTGATTACAGCCTAAAAAGTTCAAGGGAATGCATGGTTGGAAGATGAAGTTTTCTAACTTTTTATGATAAAATTCTGATGGGTAAATTTAAATTGACCATAAAATAAATTGCCATTCATGTTTTTCTGCATGGGTCATTGTCAAGTCAGGGTAGTAACAACTTTAGGGTCATTGGAAGCCCCCATTGGAGCAAAGCATCATTACATATGTTACTAGGGAACTGTAGAGGCAAGGAGGTCTATACAGATTCAATGAAAACATGCTCTGAATAATGTAATTTTTTAAACAACAATGTTTTTACCTTTGTCTCCAAGTGGGAAATATAACATTAGCAAGGAATAGTGTCTATGACAGTAGAGAACATGGAACAATGAGGCCTGGATACCTCAAGGAATCTTCACATGCCCTATTTGGACTATAAAATACCTCAGTCTCTCCTCTTGTCTTGTTATTATCCTCCCATTACCTCTCATGGGTCCAATAGTTTTGTATTTTTTAATCCAAATTGTTTGTAGAGGTAAGAACTCAGATCCTGCACTTTCCGGGGCAGAACAGTCTATATTAACTTGTTTCTTTAAAATTCTATCAAAGGCATTCCTAGTTCTTCAAGTTACTATTTACCTAGACACATCATTCAGCTGGAGCAGGAGAATTATTACTATTTTCATATTTGAAATGTAGAGACGGAAGGAGAATTTTTAATGACTAGTCCAAAATCATAGTAGCTCATCTGGAAATGGAACATATTTTTGTCAATGTTCTAATATATTTCTTCTATTTTAAGATAGTGAAATGGCATTAAAGCAACACTTTATCTCAGGTACTAGTAACAGAAAAGAGCAAAGCACATTTTAGCGAAGAAGTATAAGCTCTTAGTGATGTATTCATGATTCATTGCCTGGCAATTTCAATCTGTATCTAGGAGCATATAATACTGACTATAAAAGCAATTGAAAGGCAGAAGCTAATGGTGTTAGAGGAACGAGGGGACAGTCCCAGATACAGTGGAATGCTTGAAGTGGAGTTGTGCCACTTTTTCTCCTTCCATGCATTGTATATGACGAAGAAGCCCCTCTGTATCTCAAGACCTACCTCTTCAAGTCTTGAAAAAAATTTCTTGGAAATATGTCAGTGTTTAATAGCTTTCTTCATGTGAGTCTCTTATACCGTTTAAAAGATAATCCACTAGCATTGAGGTATATCCACCAGAACTTAGGTAAAACAGGTGGCAATGTGGTGCAATCAAAGACCATGGGTATTGGAGTAAGATAAATCTGAGTTTGAGTCCTACCTTCAGCCACTCTCCAAGTACTCACCTGCAAATGTGACATAACAATGCTTACTTCACAACACAGATAATGGAGGCAAAGTACCCACCATACACATATGTTCAATACAAAGTAGTTATTACTACTAGCTCACTGTGTAAGTCCTTAGCTGATCCTAGTCACCATAATTAATAAGTATTATTTTTGTGTGTCATAAATCTAGGCAGAATGGAACCATGGATGTTTGGAAGAGACTTTGGTAAACACTTCATCATTCACATAATCTATGCTACCATTATGGCCTGAAAAATTCACATGCTTGCAAAGAGGCCAAATTAACTGAGTGGACAGAGGAAAGCAAATGATAAAAAGAAATAGATGCTTAAAAATTCAACCATTTCTGCATAGTATAAAAATTACAGATGCTTACAGTCAAATTGTAGTGAGAAAAAGTCATAAAAACTGGTGTGAGATTCAATTAGGTGGTTAATTTTTAAAATTAATAAATTCATCAGAATCCTTTGAGTGAGCAGGCAGTCATAAATACATATGTGGAAAACCTTCTTACACTATTCTCTTTTTTCTCCACGAACATCCATTCTCTTCTACATGTCAGACTTTTTTATTTATCTGTATTATTTTTCATTCACAAATCATAATTGTATACATTTATGGAGTAAATTGTGATGTTTTGTTTTATATATATACAATGGGAAATAATTAAATCAAGCTAATTAACATATCCATCACCTCATTGCCTATCATTTTTATGGTGAGACATCTGAAATTAGTTATCTAAAATCTCTTAGTTATTTTGAAATATACAATACTTACTATTGATTATAGTCACCTGGCTGTACAAGATATGGCAAAACTTATTCTTCCTGCCTATCTGAATCTTTGTACCCTTTGCCCAGCAATTCCCCATTCCCTTCCCCTTCTTCCCCTTCCCCCCTCCAGCCCCTGTGACCACCACTCTAGGCTCTCTGCTTCTGTGACTTCAACTCTTAGATTATAAAGATAAGTGAGATCATGTGGCATTTGTCTTTCTGTGTCTGCTTATTTCACTTAGCCCAATGTCCTTCAGGTTCACCCATGTTGTCAAAAATGGCAGAATTTTCTTCTTTTTAAAGGCTGAATAGTATTTCACTGTGTGTGTATGTATATACCACTTTTTCTTTATCCATTCATCCACTGATGAACACTTAGTTTAATTCCATATCTTGGCTACTGTGAGTAATACTGCAATGAACACAAGAAGGTAGATATCTCTTTGACATACTGATTTCAATTCCTTTAAATATACATGCAGAAGTGAGATTGCTGGATCAAATGTCAGTTTTATTTTTAGTTTCTTGAGGAAACTATGTACAATTTTACGTAATGGTTGTACTAATTTATATTCCCACCGCAATGTACAAGAGTTACTTTTTCTCCAAATCCTTACCAACACTTCTCTTTCATCTTTTTTATAAAAGCTATTCTAACAGGTGTGAAGTGATTTCTCGTTGTAGTTTTAATTTGCCTTTTCCTGATGATTGGTGATGTTGAACATTTTTCATGTACCTACTGGCCATTTGCATGTCTTCTGTTGAAAAATTACTGTTCAAGTTCTTTGCCCATTTTTCAATTATTTGTTTTCTTGCTATTGTTTGAGACCTTATTTATTTGTATATTAACTACTTATCAGATTTATAGTTTGCAACTGTTTTCTCCCATTTTATTTTTTTAACCAGAAGCAACAATCTTGCCTCAAATCTTATGCTAACCACAGGATGCCTTCTTACATCATGTGAAGGAAAGCTAATAACCAATGCCAGCCCTAATATATTTTTTTATCATAATGTTGACTATGGAAAAGTTTATGTGAAAATTAATACTATTTGAAGAATAAGTAAATTGCTCTCTGGTACTATTGCACATGCTAGAATTCACATAGCTTTACTTCTTTTAACTTAATGGCTCAATATAGTTTTAAATATAAACGTCTTATCTTTTAATATTTTAAATAATTTACTGGAAACATCCTGAAGTCTCCAGAGTATTTGTATCAAATAAAACTGCTGATTTTCATTTAGAAATGCAAAAATTGGGGAAAATCAACTGATTTTGAGTATCTATTGCTTTTCATAGCATATATTTTATGTATTTTGTTTATGATCTCACTTGCCTGAGTGGCCAAAAATCATAATAGGATTTCTACTTGTGGCTACGATGAAGTTAATAAAACTAGACCTCACTTCCCACTGTGAACATGTAAAAAACTGGGAAAACATACAAAGGAAAAGTTTTCAGATGTGATCCTGAAGAGGATTACAAAGGTCAGAATATGAGCCTTCTACCTAGGAACTTTAATGACTATGGCATAGGGAGTGCAAACTCAACTCAAGTAGAGCCAAGTTGAAAAGACAAAGACTGAAGCTCAAGGGGCCAGCAATGGCTGGACATTGTTAAGCAGCCTACTGAGAAAGTGGAGTAACACAGAGAAAGGGCTCCAGACATCTGCATTGGGGCCCTCTCGCATCTTCAGCTGAATAATAAGCTACCTATTCATAAAATGATACTCCAAGATGCCAAGAAAAGAAACATTACTGGGAAAAATAATTTAAAAACTAAAATTACAGGACTTTACATTTTAAAAATAGGATAAAATCTTCTTACCTCAGGGTTGGCCCAATTTCTTTATTATTATTATTATTATTATTATTATTATTATTATTATTTATACTTAAAGTTCTGGATACATGTGCAGAACTTGCAGGTTTGTTACATAGGTATACATGTGCCATGGTGGTTTGCTGCACCTATCAACCCGTCACCTACATTAGGTATTTATCCTAATGCTATCCCTCCCCTAGCCCCCTAGCCCCCAACAGGCCCCACTGTGTGATGATCCCCTCCCTGTGTCCATGTGTTCTCATTGTTCAACTCCCACTTATAAGTGAGAACATGTGGTGTTTGGTCTTCTGTTCCTGTGTTAGTTTGCTGAGAATGCTGGTTTCCAGCTTCATCCATGTCCCTGCAAAGGACATGAACTCATCCTTTTTTATGGCTGCGTAATAATCCATGATGTTTATGTGCCACATTTTCTTTATCCAGTCTATCATTGATAGGCATTTGGGTTGGTTCCAAGTCTTTGCTATTGTGAACAGTGCTGCAGTAAACATACATGTGCATGTGTCTTCATAGTAGAAAGATTTATAATCCTTTGGGTATATACCCACTAATGGGATTGCTGGGTCAAATGATATTTCTGGTTCTAGATCCTTGAGGAATTTCCACACTGTCTTCCACAATCGTTGAACTAATTTACACTCCCACCAACAGTGTAAAAGCGTTCCTATTTCTCCACTTCCTCTCCAGCATCTGTTTGCTTACTTTTTAGTTATTGCCATTCTAACTGGCATGAGATGGTATCTCATTGTTATTTTGATTTGCATTTCTCTAATGACCAGTGATGATGAGCTTTTTTTCATATGTTTGTTGGCTGCATAAATGTCTTCTTTTGAGAAATGTCTGTTCACATCCTTTGCCAACTTTTTGATGGGGTTATTTGCTTTTTTTGTTGTAAATTTGTTTAAGTTCTTTGTAGATTCTGGATATTAGCCCTTTGCCAGATAAAACATATAAAATACTAACTATAAAAGAAAAGAGATTGATATGTCAGGCTTCTTAAAATTAAAAATTCATCACAAAAAAGACACCATTAAGAAAATAAAATAGCATGTATGGAAAGAGAGAAACTGTTCACAACACATACCTGACAAAAGACATGTATCCAAAGTATCTATGAATGTCTTATGACTCCATGATAAGAATATAGACAACCCAATTTTTAAAATGTGGTAAATATTTGAACAGACACTTCACAAGTAAAGGATATATAAATGACCAATAAGCACATAAAAAGATGCTCAATATCATTAGCCGTCTGTAGTCCTTAGAGAAATGTACATTAAAACCTTAATGACTTACCACTAAACACACTAGAAAGGCTAAAATTAAACACTGACAATAGCGAGTATAGGCAAGGAAGAGGAACCACTGGAATTTTCATATGTTATTGGTGGGAGTATAAAATGGCACATCCACTTTGGAAACAGATTGGCAGTTTCTTAGAAAATTGCCGTATGATCTGGTGATATTACTCCTAGGTATTTACAAAAATTAAAAACATATATCCCCAGAAAATTTATATACAGATGTCCACTGCAATTTTATTTATAATTTCCAAAATTTAGAAGAACTCAAATGTTCATCAACAATGCAATACTTCTCAGCAATAAAAAGTGGTAAACTATCAACATATGCAGCAACATAGGTAAATCTCAAAAGCATTATGTTGAACAAAGGAGTCAGAAATGGAAAGAGTACCTTCTCTATTATTCCATTTGTTTGAAACTCTAGATCAGACAAACAAAGTACAGTGGCAGAAAGCAGAATAGTAGTTGCTTGGGGTGGGCGAGAATGTTGTGACTGTCAATCATCATAATAGAAACTTGGAGGGTAAAAAATGTTCTATATCCCAATTGTGGTGGTGTTAACAGAGGTGTATATATTTGAATTATATTTCATTAAAGTTGATTTAAAAAGTAACAATATGTAATTTTAAACATATTCAAACAACTTAGCATATCAAACTTTCACATTCTCTCTCTCGATATATATATATCTTATTTAATGAAATTTGAGTTTTTTAGCACTTTAATATTATATAGGATAAATTTACTTCCTTGCTTGTGTTAAAACCCATTATCCTGAACATGCGCCCCTTCTCTGTAGGGAAAACAATGTAGTTATCAATTCTACGGATTAATCACTGAATTAAACATTTTCTTTTGATAACACAATTGAAATAATCTTGAATATTACATAGATTATTGGTAAAAGTAATTAAGGACTAGAATAAAGGTAATTATAATTTCTGATGGATGAACTGATAGGAATAAAGTAAGAATTGACCTGACCCTCATCTAAAAGTAAAACAAAATTAAGGGAAATCTTAAAACTTTAGTTGTGTTTTTAATTGATTTTCACACACCAGTGCACTCCTAAGTACTCTATTTTCACTGAGGCCTATAAGCAGAACTTTCCTCAAGGAAAGATATTTGGTACTTGTGACAAGGCAGAAATCATATAAAACTATCTTCCAAAATACATATAAAATGAAATCTTTTCTCAGACCTATATATTCTTAAAGAAATTGATTTTCTTTCTAGTATACTAGTTAAAATAATAATAAAGGATCGGTTTCCAAATAAGATTTATTCAAACTAGTACAGGCAGTCTGATTTGCCTGCCACCATGTTAATGGGAACACATGTATACCAGACCTGTGTACTCTCATTTGCACAGATCCATAGTAACTGAAGTGCAGAGCAGACTTGGTTCAGATATGCACAATTTTTGTGAACGCAGTACTGTAACTTTTATATTTCCCTATTAACATGTATTCTATGAATGAACATAGGTTCCATTAATTAATTTATAATTAATTAGAAATTCCATTTCTAATCAGTGGAACCTATGTCCATTGGCTCTTACATTAATTTCGGGGCTCTTACCTTAATATTTTTGTTTTATTTTTATTTACTTTATTTTATTTTCAAAACCGTTTATTTTAGGTTCAAGGGTGCATATGCAGGTTTGTTGTACAGGTAAAGTCATGTCACTGGGATTTGTTTTACAGAGGTTTGTTTTACAGATTACTTTGTCACCCAGGTACTGTGTTTTGTTTTGGTGAGAGAGATACATGTATCTATTTTTAAACATCATAAAATACTTTGTTTTACAATGCAAAACAGCAGTCCTTTCTCCCACTTGTTCCTACTCTCAAACCCTAGAGGCAATCATTCACAATCCTTTTAGCTGTGCCTTCTGGTATTTACCTCTATAATTTTAAACGATATGACGTTATTTGTAAATAACATAATTATTTATAATAATATAAATTGATTGATCAATTGTGACCCCATCCCTGCTGTAGCTCTTTGTCCTCTTTTTTATTTTGGGATTAGCTGCTTTTTCTTCACAACTTGCATTCCAGAATTCCCCTTCCATTCTCTCTTGTGTGGGAATTCTTCTTTCCCGGACCTGCTACCTCTCTTTTCCTTTGTTTGCTTTCATGTTTTAGCTCATGCTCTCATAGTTCCCTGAGGGATTGTGGGAGATAGTTTTTGGGGTATTATCTGTCTAAAATGGCTAATCTCTGCTCACATTTAGTAGTTTGACGGGTCCAAAATTATATCAAACACAAATTTCCTTTAGAATTGTGATGACTTCACTCCACTGTCTTCTAACTTCCAGTGTTGCAGTTATGAAATGCATTCTCATTTTGTTTCTTCATTCTTTATAAGACCAAATCCCTTCACTCCTCAAGCTCAAAAGATCTTATTTTTTTTAATTTTAGTTGTACCAAAAGCTTATGGTGCTATGTCTTGGTGTGTGTGTGTATATATGTATATGTACTTCATTTATTGTTTTGAACATTTGGTGTACCCTTTCAATAAGAAGTCATATTCTAGAGTTCTGGGAACAATTCTTGTGTTACTTCTGATATTTTTCAGCCTTACATTTGCTCTGTTCATGCTTTTCTGTCAGATGGTACATCCCCCTCAAGTGATACTTTAATTACCTTTGACATCTAGGTGTACTTCCTGGAATATTCTTGCATCTAACAATCCTTCTATTGATTGTTCTTTATCTCAGTCATCACATTTCCAAAAGCTCTTTCGTGTTTTTCTTGTTTTCTGAGTGTTCTTTTGTTTTTTTCACACTCATGATTTTCTGAATGTAACTTCACTTTCTTTTTTGAAAATTGGAACAGTGAAAGTGTAGAAGTTTTGTTTTTCTCCCAGTATCATCCCTATTTCCATTACATTCCTTTATTTGTTTATTTCTTGAAGTCTTTGTTTTTCTATTGGAGACTTTCTTCAGGTCACTGGGGTTTCTTGGATACATGTTCATATTTAAGAGTGAGACACTAAAATTTGTGTGTATGTGTGTGGCTTATCAGATGATTAGTTTTACTTTAGAGTAATCAGGTAGGGAGTCAGTTAGTGGTGTGGTGAAAGGTGGTTACCAGGGAAGTTAAAGAGGGGACAAAACTGGATGTATGTATTTTCATAACTCTTATTAAGCAGAAGTGATGTTTACACATTTTGTATATATTGTTAAGTTGTCAATATAGTCTTACATGACCCATACAACTTCAAAACAATAACATTTAAAAATAACTTTATTTGTGAATTTTCTCTTCTTATCATTGCTTTCAATCACATGAGTAGATTATATTAATTTTTTAAACAAAGTGGCAGAAATCTTTTAGAAGATGACAATTTTGATTCTCTCCAATTTTTACTATTATATTTTTATGATTGTATTTGTATAAGTATTTTCATGGAAATACGTTTTTATTTCTCTTGGATGGAATGCTGAGTCTTACTGTAAGTATATGTCTAACAATTTAAGAAATAGTAAAACTATTTTTCAAGTAGACTGTACCATTTTAAATTCTTGCTGGCAATAAAAGGGTTTCAGTTTCCACACATTCTTGCCAATATTTGTTATTGTCTCTTTTCTTTATTATAGCCTTTCCAGTAGGTGTGTAATGGTATCTCATTATGGTTTCAATGTACATTTCCCTAATGACTAACAATATTGGCACTTTTTCATGTGCTTACTGGACATTTGGATATCATCTTTAGTAAAATGTGTATTCATATCTTTGGCCCATATTTTAAAAGGATTGTTAGTTTTCCTGTTATTGAGTTTTTATAGTTATTGGTAAATTCTTAGTAGTTCTTTACTAGATGTACGACTTTAAATATACTTTCTGCTAGTTTGTGTTGTCTTTTCATTTTCTTAATGATGTCTTTTTAAGCATAAAAGTTTTAAATTTTGATTAAGTTCATTTTATCAAACTCCTTTTAAATAGATCATGCTTTTGGTGTTTTACCTAAAAACTGCTTAACCCAAGGTCACAAAATGTTCTTTTATGTGTTCTCTAGAAATATCATAGTTTAAGCATGCACATTTATATACCCAGTTTGTTTTGAGTTAATTTTTGTGTACTGCATGAAGTAAAGGTCTAAATTAATTTTTGCATATGCATATTCAATTGTCTCTGTAGTAATTTTTGACTATCCCTTTCTCAATGAATTTTCTAGGCATCTTTGTTAAAATCAAATGACCATTAATTTAAACCTCATGGAGTATATAAATAATAAAATATATGATTGTAATTATTATTTCCTTTTTGAACTATGAGTTTTTAAAAAGAACAAATCAAAATTTGAAATTGTTGAGTGGCTTGTTTCTTCCCAACTTGTTAAAACATTTTTTTGGCTTTGTTAAGTTGTCATTGTAAATATGGTTTATCTTATGTCTATATTTTGAGTTTATTGAGGTATTCTTGGGCATAATATAGGATGAAGTTTTAAAGCAATTAGATAAAAGGAATATTTTTATTTAGCTCTCTTAGCCTAGTGTTTTCTCTATGGAAATGTTTTAAGCAAAAAAAAAAACTTAAGTTCTTTAATAGATATAGGGCTATTTGAATTATCTATTACTTTTTTAGTGAACTATGGTAGTTTTTGTTTCTAAAGAGATTGGTCCATTTTATCTAAGTTGTTGAATTTATAGTATTAAGCTCGTTTTAGTCTTCTAATAACTGTAGAATCTCAATTGATGTCTTGCCTCTCATTCTTGATATTGGTAATTTGTACTTTCTTCTCTCTCTTTCTTTCTGCTCTCCTGACTGGTCTGGTTAAAAAATTATCAATGTTATTGATCTTCTCAAAGAACTACTTTTGGTTTCATTTATTTTCTCTAGTGTTTTTCTGTTTTCTAATTCATCATTTTCTACTCTGACCTTAAAGCTTTTTTAACTCTTTATTTTAGAGTTAATATGTTTGTTTTCTAGTTTTTAAAGGTCAGACTGTTGGTGATTAATTTCATCATCCTTTTTTTCATAATATAGGCATTTAGTGGTATAAATTTTTCCCAAATTACTACTTTAGTGGAATTTCCAAAACTCAAACATGTTGTGTTTTCCCTTTCAAAAAAGTTTCTAGTTACCATTTTGATTTCTTCTCATGACATGTGTTATTTAAGAGGATGGTATTTTAATTTGTACATAATTATAAATGTCCCAACTTTTCTTCAGCTATTCATTTCCAGTTTCATTTTATTGTGGTTGAAGGGCATAATTTTTATTATTTCAGTCCTTCTAAATTTACTGAGACTTGTTTTATGACTTAAAAATGGTTTATCTTACAAATATTCTATGTACTCTTGAAAAGAATATGTTTTCTCCTATTTCATGAATTATTCTATAACTGCACATTGGTTAACAGTGTCATTCAAATTTTCTGTATTCTAACTGATTTTCTGTTACTTGTTTTATGCATTATTGAGAGGAAAATATTGAAATCTCTGACAATAATTGTGAGTTTGTCTGTTTCTGTTTCTAATTCTCTGTTTTTACTTCACATATTTTGAGGCTATGTTATTAGTAGCATGCACATTTAGGATTTTTATGTACTTTTGATTATTTGACCCATTTGTCATTATCTTGTGACCTTCTTTCTGCCAGAAAATGTCTTTTGCACTGAAGTCTATTTTCTGAGATATTAATATAGTCACTACAGCCTTCTTTTGAATACCATTAGCATAGCATATAGTTTTATATACTTACACTTTTCACTTATAAATTTCTTTATATTTAAAGTTTGTTTCTTTTAGGCAGCAGTATATATGTTGGCCTTGTTTCTTTACCCAAGCTATCTCTGACTTATTTGTAATGTTTAGACCATTTACATTTAATGTGATTATTCATGTGGCTAGATCAATTATATCATCTTCATATTTGTTTTTTTATTTGTTTTGTCTATTCTTAATTCCCTTTTCTTCCTTTCATGTCTTCTTAATTGCACATTTCTTCTTATTATATTTTATTAACTTTGACTGCTTATCAACCAAAACTCTGTTTTGTTATTATAGTGGTTGCTTTGGAGTTACACAATATATCATTAACTTAGCAGAGTCTACTTTCAAGTGATGTTTTATATCACTTCATATATAAATATTATACTTCTATTTTTCCTATTGGTTTTTATGTTATTGTTGTCATATATTGACTTCTACATATGTCATTAACCTCACAATACAGTGTTTTTACTATTATTTATACAGTCAATTAATTTTACAAAACTTAAATTATCAGAAAGAAACTCTTGTGTGTTTATACATGCAAGGACAATTTCTGGTCCTTACATGCAATGGAGATTTCTTTTTGTAGATCCATGTTTCCATCTAATGTCATTTTCCTTCTGCCTGAAGGACTTTAATATTGTTAGAAGGCTGGTCTACTGGTAATGAATTTTTGCAACTTTTCTGTGTCTGAAAATATCTTCATGTTATCTTTGCTTTCAAAGGCTGTTTTCACTGGGTAGAGAATTTTAAGTACAAGCAACAAAAAAAGAATAGATAAATTTGACTTCATAAAAATAAAAACTTTTGTGCTTCAAAGTACTATCAGATAAGTAAGCAGACAACTCACAGAATGAAATAACATATTTATAAATCATATATCTGAGAAAGGTCTAGTGGCCAAAATATGTAAAGAACACTTACAACTATGCAATGAAAAGGCAAACAACCCAACTTAGAAATGGATGAAATACATGAATAAACATTTCTCCAAAGAATGTGTACAAATGGACAATAAGCCCATGAAAAGATGCCAAACATTATTAGTCATTAGAGAAACACAAATCAAAACTACAATGAGATACCAATTCTTACACATTAAGTTGGCCATTATCAACAAAATGGAAAATAGCAAGTGTTTGCAAGGATATATGGAAAAATTGGAACCCTCATACATTGTTGATAAAGTTGTAAATGGTGAAGCTGCTGTGGAAAATAGTTGGGCAGGTAAACATAAATAAAAGCCTATTATCTAGCAGTTCCATTCTTAGGTATACGTCCTAAAGAATTTATTATGTCCAAGAGAATTGAAAACATTTGTCACACAAAAACCTTGTACACACATATTCATAGCAATATTATTCATGATAGTCAAAATATGAAATCCACGCAAATGTCCATCAGCTGATAAATGCACAAACAAAATGTGGTATACCCATACAATGGAATATCATTCAGCCTTAAAAAAGAATGGAATACTGATTCATGCTACAACATAGATGAACCTTGAAAACATTATGCTAAGTGAATGAAGTCAGACAAAAAAAAAAAGAAACATGCACTTCATGACTCCATTTATATAAAATGTTCGCAAATCTATAGGAACAGGAAGTAGATTTGTTGTTTCTCGGGGAAGAGGGAGAGGGAAATTGAGAAATATGGGGCTTCCTTTTGTGTGACTGAGAAGTTTTAGAATTAGACAGTGGTTATAATTGCATATATTGTGAATATACTAAAATCTAAATTGTGTACTTTAAAATAGTTAAAATATTAATATTTGTTATGCAGATTTTATCTAAATAAAAATCATATACACATATACACACATATATGTATACGTAAGTAGTTTTATTCTTTCACTACTTTAAAGAGTTTTCTCCAGTATCTTCCCATTTGTACTAATTTCAAAGAGAAATTTACTATTATCCTTATCTTTGTTTATCTTCATGTAACATTTAATTTGCCTCAGGCTGCTTTTCAGATTTTTTGTTTATCATTAGTTCTGAGCAACTTGATTATTATGTGTCTTGATGTAGTTTCCTTTACGCTTCTTGTGTTTTAGGGTCATTGAAAATTTGGGGTTCATAGTTTTCTTCAAATTTGGAGGAAACGTTTTCAGCTATTTTTCCTTCAAGTATTTTTTCTGTCCTCCTTCCTTCTTCAAGAACCCCAACGACATCTATGTTAGTCTCCTTGAAGTTGTCTCACAGGTCACTGATGTTCTTTCTTTTTTTAAAGAAAATATTTTTTATCAGTCTGCTTCATTTGGATAGTTACTCATTGCTATGTATTCAAGTTTACTAATCATTTCTTTAGCAATGTCTAATCTGCCATTAAATCCTTCCGGTGTCATTTTTGTCTCAGACATTGTATTTTACATTTCTGGAAAATATATTTTTCTGGAAATATATTTTTCTGGAAAATATATTTTTATATTTTTTATGTATCTTTCTACATAACTTTGGCCAATATATAATAACTGGAAGACAGTTTTAATGCAGTTGTCTGCGAATTTGAACATCTGTGTTAGTTGTGGGGCAGCTTCAATTCATTAATAATTCTCCTTATTGTTAGCTATGTTTTACTTTTCTGCATGTCTGATCATCTTTAGTTGGATACCAGACATTATGAATTTTACTTTGTTGGGTGTCAGAATTTTTAGAATATCTATACATTTTCTTGAGTTTTGTTCTAGGATGCAGTTATTTAGAAATAGTTTTACTCTTGCAGGTCTTGCTTTTATGTGGGTCTGGCTTTTATGACTCAGTAGGCAAATCTAGAACAGTGTTCAGTCTATGGCAAATTATTCCCCACTATTAAGGAAAGCTCATTCTGAGTATTCTGTCCAATTCCTTGTGAATTATGAGTTTTTCCAGTCTCACTGGTCTGAATGGGCACTATTACTGGCCCTATGTGAGCTCTGAGTACTGTTCCTTCTGATGCTTTCAGGTAGTTCTTTCCCTGGCCCTGAATAATAGTTTTTTTCTTCTTCTCATGCTTAGAACACTGTAGTTTGCTTTTCCTTCTTTTAGACTTTATGTAATTGAAGTTATATTGCATCTTTGTTTTTGCCTTGCTTCTTTCACTCAATATTATGTTTTTGAGATTCAGCCATATTGTTGCACATGGCTTCAGCTCATTCATTTTATTACCTCATCCTATTCCACAGTACAAATATACTGTAATTTATTTAATCTATTCTACCATTGACGTTGCTTCTATTACCAAATATACTGCTACGTATAATATATTTCTGTACATGTCTCTTGGTAAATATTCTCATACATTTCTGTTGTCATATATAACAAAGGCTAGAGTTGCCAAGTTCTAATGTATGCATATGTTAAACTTTAATAGATAATTTCAAAAGGTCTCCCAAAGGTATAGTATCAATTGACGTTCCCACTACCATTGTATAATAGTAACAGTCACTCCACATCTTCACCAACTTTTTCTAGTGACTTCTTTCCAATTTTAGGTATTTTGGTAGGTGTGCAGTGACATTTTATTGTGATTTTAAGTTGTATTTTTCTGATGAGAAATTTAGTTGAAAACTTTTCATATGTTAATAGATCATTTGGATATCTTTTTTATGAAATGCCAGTTTAAATCTTCAGCCTACTATTCTATTGTGTGACCTTTTTATTAACAATCTGAAAGAGATTCTTTACATACATTGGATATAAGCCTCTTATTAGTTATATGTGTGTGAAAATTGCTAATTTGTGATTTACTTTTCACTTTCAGAGAACATAAATTTTTTATTCTAATATACTTCAACTTACCAAGTTTGTCTTTTATGAATAATATTCTAATTCTAGAAAAGAAATATTTCTATACTATAGATTATAATGATACATGTTTTATTTAAGAAGATTTTAGTTTTGACTTTCATGTACAAATCTACAGTCCAGCTGAAATTAACTTTTGTATATGGTGTGAGATTGGGATCAGAATTAATGCTTGATCCATATGGATATCTAATTAGCCCAGAATCATTGAAATGATCCTTCTATTCCCACTATATTGTAATGCTACCTTTGACATAAACTTTCATTTATTTTTGTCTCTTATTTTAATCTTTTTTTTTTTGATATGGAGTCTCACTCTGTCGCCCAGGCTGGAGTACAGTGGTGTGATCTAGGCTCACTGTAACCTCCGCCTCCTGGGTTTAAGCAATTCTCCTGCCTCAGCCTCCCGAGTAGCTGGGACTACAGGCATACGCCACCATGCCCAGCTAATTTTTTGTATTTTAGTAGAGATGGGGTTTCATCATGTTGCCCAGGCTGGTCATGAAATCCTGAGCTCAGACAATCCACCTGCCTCAGCCTCCCAAAGTGCTGGGAATACAGGCATGAGTCACCATGCCTGGTCTCTTAGTTTTATCTTTGCAGTATCTCTCAATGCTGCATATAGTACCTTTGCACAATCCAATCATTTAATAACTGTACTCTTGAGTAACTCTTGATATATGGCTTATTAGTCTGTTTTTACACTGCTGATAAAGACATATCCAAGACTGGGAAGAAAAAGAGGTTTAATTGGACTTACAGTTCCACATGGTTAGGGAGGCCTCAGAATCATGGCAGGAGGAGAAAGCCACTTTTTTTTTTTTTTTTTTTTTTCAGAATCTCACTCTTTTGCCCAAGCTGGAGTACAATGGCTCAATCTCAGCTCACTGCAACCTCTGCCTCCTGGGTTCAAGCAATTCTCCTGCATCAGCCTCCCGAGTAGCTGGGATTACAGATGCCTGCCACCATGCCCAGCTAATTTTTTTGTATTTTTAGTTGAGACGGGGTTTCACTATGTTGGTCAGGCTGGTCCCAAACTCCTGACCTCAGGTGATCCACCCACCTCGACCTCCCAAAGTACTGGGATTACAGACGTGAGCCACTGTGCCCAGCTTGTGAAAGGCACTTCTTACATGGCAGCAGCGAGAGAAAATGAGGAGGGTGCAAAAATGGAAACCCCTGATAAAACCATCTGTCTTGTGAGACTTATTCACTACCATGAGAACAGTATGGGGGCAACTGCCCCCATGATTCAAATTATCTCCAACCGTTTCCCTCCCACAACATGTGGGAATTATGAGAGTACAATTCAAGATGCGATTTAGGTGTCAAACCATATCAATGGTAAAGCAAGTTATCCCACTTTGTTCATCTTCATCACAAATAAGTCAGCTGAGCTTGGCCTTTGATATTCTCTATTAATTTTAGAATTAGTCAGATTCCAGAAAAATACATTTTTGGTTGAGAATGCATTCAATCTATGAATCAATTTGGGAGAAATGTTCATCTTTACAATATTATTTCCTTCAATTTATGTGTGTGTAATACATAGTATACTCCTCTGCTAATTTAGGTGTTCCTTAATGTTTTGAGTTTTCTATGTGGAAATCTTTTAGTACATTTATTCCTATTCCTATGTATTTAAAATATTGATAATACTTTACATAATATTGTTTTTTAAATTTTACTTCTTTTTTCTAGCTGTATCTAGAGGTGCAATTTATTTTTTAGTCTGGATAATATGTAGAAATTGCTAATTATAACAAGTGTGTCAGTTCCAGGGAGATTTATATTGAGCATTTATTTTCTGCATTATGGGTTATGTTTTCTCCTTTCTTTGTATGTCTGGTAATCTTTGGTTGATGGTCAAACATTGTAAATTTTACGTAGTTATATACTGAATGTTAAGTATTTCAATTTTCTTTGTACCTATGTCCAAACTACCACTGAGTCTCTTCAGTTCTTTCTTTATATTTTCTACTAAATCCTGCTTTTCCATCCTGTTTCCAAATAATCATCTCACTTCCTTAGCACTACTTGCTTAGGTTTCTACAATTTCTATTTGTTTTCTGCCCATATCTTTGTCTTCCAAACCACCTTATAGATAGTTGCTGGAACACATGCATGTGTATTATATATCATGTGCTTATACATAGTATTGCTGTGAGGAATTAATTATAATCATAATTGGCAACCATGTTTTTGGCACATATTATATGCTAGGTGCAAAAAATGCAGTATTTCTAATCTCCACAAAATCTCTTTGAATTGGATAATTCTATCTTTATAGGGAAAAAGACTGAGTCTCAAAAATGTCTCATTTGTGTAAGGCCTCATGCCCCATGTGAGGAAAGGACAAGATTCTAAAGCATATATTCTAAGGTCCCACAACTCACTTTTACTGGATGTATTTTATGTTATGAGGGTTGCCAGTTTTTAAAGTTTTTGAGGTCTTTGAGATCTTTTATATACTCCACACACAAATTGCCTCAGCAAAAAATAAATATTGATCAACTGGTTGAATTTTGTGTCACAATTCCTCAAGATATGAATAGGCAGGTAACAGAGGTGTGCTCAACGTGAATAGGCAGCAAGGCTTTTCTGCTCCAAAATTATACTCACTGGACAATGGTCCCTTGATGAGAGAAAATAGCTCTAGAAAAATGAGCTAGTAACAATGAGATCATTTTCTCCTTGAAAATATCCTCAGTTCAATAATACATGGACATTACATTTTCCTGATATCCTCTGCAGAATCAGAAAATAGTAGTCCATCTCTAAGGTTGTTTCAAAACTAATTCAGTGAGCTTTCAGTCTTCACTTTAGTTAAGTCTGCAGTCACAAAATAGAAGCATTCATCAAATTAATGGACAATTCAAACAAAAAGAATCTTCCTCTAACCCTATACACCCTATTGCCCCCTCCGAAGAAAATGAATTTTGATTAAAGGAAAAGATTTGTGATCTAGCTAATCCTATCTCTCCCATATGCTTCACATATATTCACTATGTAACCGTTCCAACCCTTCCTTACTGTAGTTATGGAGACCTAGCTATGTTCATTATGGAGTTTAGGTTTTTCTTCTCTGGTTATGACTGGATTAAAGAGTTTAGATAAGACACAAATAAAATGGAAAGAAATCTAGAGAAGGAATAGCTGTCCTAAAGAAACCTATGTACTTCCTTAATTTTTGCAATGGGCATGGTGATTTACAGATAATTATTCTAGAGCCAAAGTGACTGTGGGGATTATACCTTACGGAAATGTAGCCACCTAAAATATATAACAATGATTTTTAAATATAGGCAGATGATTTAGTCAAGACGGTTTACTGAAGGTAAATCTTGTTAAACAATCTCTTTTCTGAACATTCATCCTATAAATAAAGTGGAATTGAATTTGATATTTTAAGCTTTAGCTACTGTGACTAGTTGCATTTAATTGTGTGCAATATATTCAAGTAAGCAAATTCCAAATGGAACTGAATGATCTCTTGTAACTGGTTTTTATTGACTCATTTCCCTGTATGTTCCTTAAATGTTTTATCATTTTATTTCCCTATTGCTTTTTATACCTATTTTTAAACAGCAGTTGTCTTGCCCCACAATCTTTTAAATTAGATCATCATGTTACTGTTCTTATCAGTATTATAAGTAAACACTATTATTCTGGTTAATATAAATTGATCAGCATTTCATTTCTGGTATAAAATTCTATTACCGTTCACTGAAGTTCCTGAAAAGGAAGACTAAATCTATGTGATATCTTCTTTCACATGTAGCTAGAAAATGCCTTCAAATTCTCTTGACACTTTAGTGTTGTGCTCAGAATCTGTGTGTGATTAAGAAAAAATACTAAATGGATGAAATTTGTCATATTAACTGACAGGGATTTAGAAAGCATCCATAAAATGGTATATAATGAGATTCTCAAATAAAGGACAGCTTTGTGAAAAAACAAGACTAATATTAATATTTTAATTATTATAAACATTGTATATAAACCAGCAACTTACCTATTTTCTGCCATTTTAAGCTAAAATCTGAAGATTTATTTTTTAAAACTATGAGAGCATTTTTCTCGCATGTATGTAAACTACAAGTCAATTATTTAAAAGACCCTGTTATCTAGACTGATTCTGACCACCCCCCCATAACAGTGATCCCTTACTTCTATTATTAAGTTGATTTTATTTTCTCAGATATACAAATCATTGATTGGCTTGTCTTTGCTGTGTGGCTTTGTTCTTGTAGGGAACATCGAATTAAGAGACACTCTGGATAAACCCAGGTGTGATAGAGACTGATTTCAGTATCGGAATGACTTATTGGATCTGTTTCCATGTTTGTTTTCTGGATTCAGTGGCTAATTTGGTTTCTAATCATGCTTTTGACCCCATTTTCAGACTGTTTGTGGTAACGGGAGAAGAAAGGCCCTGCAGTAGGTAATTAAGTCTGCAAAAGCAGGGCTGCTTACTTTTCATTGCAGCAGATAATCAGAGTGCTTTTGCTCAAGTGTAAAATGCAGAAATTAATGATCCTATATAATACAGATTAAGGCTTTCATTTTAAAAACTATCAGTGCAGAAGAACAAAGGTAGGAAAAACAGCATGATATTTGGAATTCCAGGATATAGTAAAGCTTGCAAAATTTGAAAGAGGTTTCTGAGCATGGGACTAATCAAAATTCGCCTTGTGTTCTAAGGTGATTGATTGGTTCAGAACTCACATATATTACTGCCCCACTGCATCTTGAAAAGGCACAATTAGACACATTTGTCCATATCTTTTTACTTCCAAACATTTCCTATTGTTCATTCAGATCAATCAGATAAGTAAAAGCATGTAGCACACTGAGTGTCACATAGTAGGTACTCAATAAATATTACAGTGTTTGATTTCAAATAATTTTCCATAAAGGGGTTATAAGGAAGTATCTGGTAGCCAAAAGTTCATACGTATTTTAAAAACTATACAATCTTAAAAAAATTTCATATACAGTATTATTTTACCTGGATGCTTTTTCTATTAGAGCTCAATAGATTGAAAAACAACCCTTGCTGTATAAGGACATCAGTTTACAGCGTACCCTTCATAGAACAAAAGTAGGCTTTCAACAAAGTGCCAGTGCTTGATGATATAAAACTTACTGCCAAAAAAATGCATACATCTCACACCATGGCTCAATGATTCAGTCTTCAGTGTGCATGAACATGCTAATATATTTCAACAACATGATCAGTTTAATCAACAGTCACATCGATAGGTTTTCAGTATGCTTTCATAAGCCATTTAGGGCATTTTGATTATACATTCTCCATGTTTGTTTACTGTTGGTCATTTTTTTCAAGATTATCTTTATACAATGATTCCTCATTTATCACCAGTAATAAACTAGCTAATCTGTTAAACACTTCATTGAGCTTATGAATAGCATTATATTCTTCACATTACACATGGAAAAGCTTAGACAAAAGTAAAAATGTCAATAAAGTTTTGGTCAGTCCACATCAATGAAAAATTATCATTTTATTTTCTAATTTATACAAGTTTTCACCAGCTCATGATCAATGGCTCTTGGATTGGAAAATATAATCACAGGGCCCCTGAAATATTACTTTAAAAGGTAAAGTTAGGCCTAGAACTCCACACTAAATGATCCAGAATGGAACAGCATTATTCCTGTCAGCAGTTGGGAAAGCATTTGGTGTGTTGATCTGGCACAGTTCTAAGCCTGTATTAGAAAAAATTGTGAACACATGAAGAGCAGCATTTGTTGCATATTGGTAATCATTTTAATCTATTTATAAAATATGCTTTGCAGCATTGTTTTCTAAACAGAGAAGAGTGGAGCTTTGGCATGTATCCTCTATCAGAGCACTTGTACTTTCACTGAAAAGAACATGATCAGAAGTAGACCCAGAAGTTATAATAATGAACTCTGTAGCCAAACCTGTGCTTTGCAGATCAATTTTCCCACTGGCCAGAACTCACCAAAAGTTTAGTGTTCATTCATTGTGACCAATATAGTAGATTTCAATAAAATTTTGCCTTCCAAGTTATATTCAGTAACAACAATGCCATCATCATCAACAAGACTAACCAGCACTGCACATACAGTGTCTCATCACACTAACATTGTGGTGTCATGCAGCTGTTCACAGCCCCATTGATCTATTCCTTCCCCTATAAATTATGTAGGCAGGTTTTTCTTCTTACAGCTTTGTGGAAAGCAAGATTAAAATTACTGTTTGGTTATTTTAAAATAAAATGATGCTGTTAAAAGTAAGATGCTATAACCATTAGACTAGCTAGGTTCTCAAGAGTGTGCCTCTTCTTGCCATGCTGAGGGGAAGTGGGTAGTCTGGCCTCTGACTCATAGAAAAAAACCAAGAGAGGGAACTCAAAAGTGGATTCCCTGAGGATGGAGTGACTAGGAGCTAGGATTTCTGACTCAGGCAACTTCAATTGTTTCTTAGGCTCAGTTTTACTGTTTTGGCATTCCTGAAAGATCTTTAACCAAAAAGGCTCCAAGTCAATTATTCATTAGCAAATCCAAGCATGTGTAATATTTCTTGTTAGCCCTTGCAAGAGGGCTTGGAAGAGTATTCCAAGTGCTAGCAAGCAATGAGGAGCTACCAAGGACTAGCAGCAGAATGGGCCTGAATTTGGCCACTGCTACCTGCAATGTAGATTGGCAATAACAATGGGCATAGGAGAGAACAGGAAATTACAACCTCAGGAATAAAGGATTTAGAGAGAAAAAGCATTCCTATTTATCCACTTTCCACTAATCGTGTTATTCATGTAATTTGATTTGAGATCCAGGCTCATTTATCTATATAGTTACAAAAAATAAATAATAAAAGTGAAAAGGTGAACTACCATGTTGGAAGTTGGTTGTTTTCCTTTTAATAACCACAGGCCAGGTTTTGTGTTTTTATACCTAAGGTTCCCTACAGGCAGACTTTACTACCCCTATTTTGCAAATGAGAACAGAGTTACAGAGGTTAAGTGACTGAGAAATCAATTAAGCTAATAAGTGGCAAAGCTGGGATGATTATATTCAATTGGAAAAATGAACAAGTATAAGTAAAAATAAACTTAAAAAAAGGCAACATGGTCAAAAGTCAATGTCAGGTCTTGTTGGCATTTTTAACTACTTTCCATTCTCCTATTTTTAAGAGCTACAAAAAGCAGCCTATGCTATTCTCTTTGCTCTTATAATTCATCCTGGATAAATCTCTCATTCTTAGCCTCATGGCTTCTCTCTCTTTCTTACCTATGTTCCTCCTTTTCCTCCATCTAACCACATGGGTTGATGAAAAAGTTGAATAGCCTATCTTTTTTTCTTTTCTTTTCCTTTCTTTTCTAGTCTCTGCTTTTCCTTTCTTCTTGAATTATGAGGCTTTTTGAATTCTTGAAAATGAGGCTTCTTGAATTAATCATTCTTTATTCCATTCCATTCAGCTAAAAGACAACCTAGATTAGACCTAGAATCCAGGCCTTTGTCTTTGTGAGTGGATTTGAATGGAATTGGTATCATTAAATAATCAAACAAATTATAAAGCTACCATAATTAAAATATTTTCACCCTGAGGTATGAATAGACATTTTAACAGCTCAGAATAATTAATGTCACAGGTGTCACTATGTTTTTTAAGAATTGGGTATCTAATGAAATTAACATATTAATATGGAAGAAATAATATTCAATAAAGCGTTTTAAAAGTACTTAGAATACTGGGGGATGATATTTAAGATCCTGAATTCATCGGTATACCAAAATAGATACCATATGTGTTAAATAGTTACATTAAAAAAATTGTGTCACAGAAATAATTAAAGGATGCACTACGATACTCATAAAACTGCTGCAGGCTGGCGCGATGGCTCACACCTGTAATCCCAACACTTTGGGAGGCCGAAGTGGGTGGATCACCTGAGGTCAGGAGTTTGAGACCAGCCTGGCCAACATAGCAAAACCCCATCTCTAATAAAAATACAAAAAATTAGCCAGGCGTGGTGGCCGGCGCTTGTAATCCCAGCTACTGTGGAGGCTGAGGCAGGAGAATCGCTTGAACTCGGGAGGGAGAGGTTGCAGTCAGCCGAGATTGAGCCACTGCACTCCAGCCTGGGCAACAAGAGCAAAACTCTGTCCCAAAAACAAACAAACAAAAACAAAGAAACAAAAAAAATGCTGCAAAGTTTAATCACAACTAAAACTCAAAAAATTAGGAAGTTAAAAAAAATTGACAAAGATTGACATGTATTGATGTTTACTGTGTGGCAGGTTTAGTTCTATGAATTTCCATGTCTTAATGAAATGGAGTAGTTCCCTTGACCCCTTCGAGGGACTTGTAAAGTGGTGGCTTGCTTACTCATCTCACAGCTCTCAACCCCTTGTGGAAGCGGGAGCATGAAGGAGAGCAGGTGAAGAGATCAGGATGAGCACTTCTGGGCAACTGGCAGAAGCAGAATTTTGTGCGGGCCTGTGGTGGCAGCGTCTAGGGTTGCCCACGACACCCTGGAGCCCCAGAAGGTGTGTGTTACAGTGAGGTCTTTTAGCTTTGCTGTCTCTGGACAGCGTAAAGTGCTAAACAACTCAGTGGAGGGTCAGTATAACAGCCTTTTGTGCCCACACCTCGGTCCTTGCCCAGCGTCCAGGAAGAATGAGGTCACACAAGCAAATTGGAGAGTGTTGAACGCGGAGGATTTTATTGCTGATAAAAGTGGCTCCCAGTGGGAGGGGGGACTGGGAAGGGGATGGAGCGAGAAGGTGGTATTTCCCTGGAGTTCGGCTGTCTGACCAAATTTCTCTCCAACTATCTCTGGTTGAACTCCTCTCCGACTGTAGTCTCCAATGTCCAGCTGCTGCTTCTCCTCTCAACGTTCAGATGCTTCTCTTCTCTCCTTCTCTGCTGCTCCGTCGCCAATGGAGTCTGGGGCTTTTATGGGTACAGGATGGGGGGTGTGGCCGGCCAAGGTGGTTTTGGAAAAGGCAACATTGGGGCAAGAAATTAGGAATGCATGCTCTTACTTTGGGCCTTGGGTCTAGGCTTCAGGGTAGGGCTTCGCCAGGGACCGTGCCCTTTTCTGCCTCTGCCTCCTGTCCATATCATTACCTCATTTAATATCCACATCCCTCATGATGAAAATAATATTATTATTTCTATTTTACAAACAAGATAAAAATATTAAGAAAGGTTAAGTGATTAGTCCAAGGTTACCTAATTGATTTCAGAGTTCATATTCATCCCTGCTGATTCCAAACTGTACTCAACCACTACATTGTACAGAAAAATTCACATATAAATATGAACAAATTCCACTACAGCAAAGGTTATGAAACAGACTTAAAAAAAAAAAACACATACAGCAAGAAGGATGGGAAAAAGTTGATATTTTTATTTTGTAAAAGGTTATTTAAATTGATAAAAAATACACAAAAACTTTAGCTCAAAGGACATGACCAGTCAATGCATCAAAAAATAAAGATAACTGGAAACATGAAGAAAACTCCACAAAAAGTAAAATAATTTGATCTATTAAATTAATATAATTAAATCTATTCATTATTTCTTTGTAGGCATTGTGAAACAGATACTTCATAAATTACCTTAGGAAAGCTACTTGGTTATATACAAAACTCCTTACTGTGTTTACAACAGATTTCAACAGATACGTGTTAAAAATGGACACTTACCTCAGTCTCTTCCTTCTTCTTACTAGAATATGGGCAACAAACAAAACCAAAAAAAGGGTAAATAGAGACCAAAACTACTGAAAGTCAACTGCTGGACAAAATCAGAGATTTTTATTAACCATAGATAATTATATATCTATGTAATTTTTGAATAGAAGTTGATACTCATTTAAAATATTCTATCCACCCACCCCAAATAAACCTGCCAGCTTAAAGGAAGGTAATAAACTCTCCTGTCTATCTTTTTCTGACGTGCCCTTACTCCCCACATCTCCACACCCACTTTTGTAGTAATGAAACCTGAGCAACCATCCCCTACTGCTTTTTGAGGAGATCGTTGTATTGGTGGTTCTCTTTCCCTTTTAGCAATTTTCTTGCCACATCAATTTGGAGACTGTAATTCCTACAGAATAATAGGGCAGAGAGCGTTGGGCAGAAGAAGGTTGCATGTTGAGAGGCCTCATCCCAGATCAGTTAGTCACTGGCTGTGGAGTGGCAACAGGAGGAGTCCAGGTGCTAAGGCATTCTAGGAATGGTGGTTTTTCATAAACTCCATTGTATCAGAGTAAGAGATTCAGGCAATAAGAATAGGAGAATATTATACCTTGGCGCTATAGAAGCCACAGGACACATGCTTACTGATGCTGGAAATTGGTCTAGGAGCAGAATATATCAACCTACCCTCCAGCTAGCATTATGAAAAGGAGATTTAGTAAGCACTCAAATGAACAGACAATGGGCACAGGATAAGCACGACATTGGGATGGATAGCTTCCCACTTAAAAAAGAATGAGCATCAAACAACAAACAAAAATAATAGAAACTCTTAAAACAAAACAAAATCTTCAAAACAAGGGAAAGGGAAGGTTATTTTAAAAGCCTCTGGACTAACAGACCTCTAATAGGAGACAGCAATCCAGGTGACGGAAAGGACCAAAGGCAAACAGTGGAGCATATCTCTCTTCCCATCTTCTGAAATTCAGACTGGCTGTAGCAGAATTTGCACTTAAGATCTACATTTTAAAATAAACGGAAAAACCTGCCTAGGAAGAGCTAAACTGAATGTGAGTTTTGATATTTTAAAATAAAGCCCACATTTGCATGGTCAAGAGACATTCTGCTTGTGCTGGACACAAACACACGAAACCTGCAAGTGGACATGGCCCAGGAGAGTACACAAGACCTCAAACTCAGCTTCGCCATTCTGTGTGGCTCTGCGAGTCGTTCAGGGTTAAAAGAGCCTGTTATTTTTCAAGAGGAGTCAGAAATACATGTTTTAATGGGAAATTGCCTGTTTAAATGTTTGCAATTAAATAAAATTTTAAAATCTGTTCAGCCCCCCAAATCTTTAGATTGGATCCAGCATTCTGGTCTAATTTTATCACTGCTGGAGTATTAAAAAAGATGAAATCTGGAAAATATAATAGAAATGTAAGATAAACTATGAATCTGGAGTGGCGATATGTAATAATAAGAGAAATTTCAGAAAGAATCTATAGGTTACAATTAAATAAAAGGCTATGCATTTGCTATGCAGTCTATATACTATGCTGGGCTTAAATGTAAGTCACTGTTCTAAGTGCTGTATATATTTTCCCTTATTTAATCATTATAAAAAACCTATGACTTAAGTGCTATGACATACCCATTTTACAAATAAGAAAACTATTCTAAAGAAATGTTAAGTCACCTGCCTAAATTCTTATATCATAAAAGTAATGGATATGGGATTTGAACTTAATCTGTATCTACAATGTGTACTTCTACCTTCTCCACTAAGAAATAATAGGGAAAAATAATAGGGAAAAATACTACATGGACACTATTTCACAGAGCCAAAGAAAGACTTGAACTTTAATATCAAATGATCTATCAGTTATTAAATAAGATGACTTTAAAAAGAGATGAATCTAGACATGCCCTTGTGAAATGTCAGAACACCAAAGACAGAAGATTTTGAGTTTTTGGAAAGCAAAAGTAAAGTAGTAATCATTGGGTTAGTATCACACTCTCATTAAAATATACAAGAAAATAGAAACCAGTGCATGCTGGAAGACCATGAAGCAATGTCTTCAAAGTTGAAAAATAAAATGATTGTGAATATAAAATTTTAGTTTATATCATCTACCAACCATCCAAAGTCTTTCATCTACTCATTCTGAAAAAGCAAAGAAAAAACAAAAAACTTCTTGATGATGTACTCCAGCAAAACAAGTTAGAGTGCAAAGAAAAAATACAAATAAATCCAAAAAAGAGAAAGACTCAGGAGGCTGAGGCAGGAGGATTACTTGAGCCTAGGAGTTTGAGGCCAGCCTGGGCAGCATAGTGAAACCTCATGTATAAAAAAATAAAAATAAAATACATAAATAAAAAATTATTAAAAAGCCAAAAATGAGGTCTTCATGAAAAAAGGGAACTATTTTAGTATGAAAACAATTTCCAGAATATCAGTCTATAAAACAGAATTGAAAATCAATTGATCTGAATTAGAGTAGGAAGTCAAAGTCTTCATACAAATAGTATTTTCAAACAAAAAATTAATTTCATTTATAATATTGCATGAAGAAAAAACTGGAAGATCTCCATAAGATGTTGAAGAAGGTACAAATATATTTTGTTGACTAAAAAGAAAAAAAGGAATTTAGAAATGCAGGGGGGAAAAAGTTGTTCAATAAAATCATAATCAAAATACGAAGTGTGTGAACATGTGGAGGAATAATGAGCAATTGGTGGCCAGTAAGAAAATGCTTACACTTGAATTTAATGCTTGAAACACATTATTTTTCAAGCAACAAAGATAAAACATGGAATTAAATTTCTTCTGTATAGGTCCAGCAGCTGCTTTGTTCTATGAAGAGTAATATTTATATAATAACTTTGGCTTAAGAAATAGAAAGATTTAAATATATTATTTAGCATCATAAATAAAATGATTTAGAAAAAAACTAGGTAACTAATGAATTGTGAGGATGGTTTCAGTGTATTGAAAGAGTAGATATGCTTTAAAATGGAAAAAGTAAGACACAGAGTTGAAATAATATTATTTAGAATGTTGCTGGTGGCCACCAGAGGAACTAAATACACTAAAATGACAGAGTGAGGATGGGCACTATAGCAGGAACTTTGGAGGTGTAGGAATTGGAGCTTTACTTTCCACTTATACCCTGTGGATTTTCATTGTTTTATGGTATACATGCTTTATTTTTACGTAAAAAAATAATTTCTTATTAAAAGATAAATTGGCCACTCAGAGACTTTTAAATGGGACATATAGTTTACACATTTCCGGAGAGATAAAGTAAACAAGGTATTTTCAGGATTGACTTCCCCTGCTATGTATTAATATCCTCAAAACCATGAAATGGTGTCAGAAAATATAGTAAGTAGTTAAATCAATAGGATTAAAGATCATTATACAATATGGACCCAATTTTGTCACAAATATTTAGAAAACATATGTAACATTAGTTGTGCCTCTTTTTGACCACGTGTCACTATTGTACCAGGGTGACGTAACTCAAATACAAAGGAAATTGTGCTAGCTTTGATTCTTCCCATGATTTTTTAAGACCTCTTTTTTATGCTCCTGATGATATATAGCCTATCTCTCTCATGCCAGGAGCTTCTGTGAGAAGGAGCTGTTTGCAATGCCTTGCACATCCCATGTGCCCAGTCTCCTTGTCTCTGCTTTCCTTTTGCCTGAAATTTCAAATTCTCTTGCTTCCCCCCAGCATTTCAACCTCAACAACTTGTAGCCATCCTTCAAAATAACTTTTTCTTAATGAAGCATTTTAGGACCCTTTCCCCAAAAGGGGATTGACCATTTCCTTTTTTGGCTTCCAAACTACTCCCTACATAAATCTACCACGCACCTGCTATGGACCAAAAGTTTGGGTGCCCTGCAAAGACCTATGTTAAAATCCTAGCCCCGATGTGATGGTACTAGAATGTGGGGCCTCTAGAAGGTAATTGGATCATAAAAGTAGAGCCCTCATTAATGGATTTAGAGTCCTTATTATAGGTACCCAAGAGACATAGGTAACTTTCTTTCCACCATGTGAGCACACAACAAGAAGATAGCAGTCCTCATCCCTGAAGAGGGCCTTCACCAGAATTGGATCATGCTGGCACCATGATTTTGGACTTTCAGTCTCTTGGACTGGGAAAAATAATTTTCTGTTGTTTATAAGCCACACAGTCTATGATATTTTTGTTTTAGCAGGCCAGACCAGGACAGTATCTATAAAATTCTATTGTACTTTCTTGGTATATGCCTATTTTCTTCCCCCAAAAAGCTATAAGGTATTTGAGATCAAGAACCATGTTTTATTAATTTTCACATTCTTAGTATAGTACCATGTTTTTGTCACTCAATTTTTAAAAAGGAATAAATGAATAAATAAAACAAACTATATTATACAAAGGTTAAAATATATTTTTTAGCATGAAATAGTTAAAGTGTATAAAAACTATTAATAGGGCAGGACACAAAATTGTATGTATAGCATGCCTATAACTTTGTAAAACATATGTATTTAGAATAAAGCCTACAAGAAAATATATACAAATTGCTAAGATTTGTTCATTGGGATGTTAAAATTAGAAGTGACTCATTCTTCTTTTCTCTCTCCTTTCCTTTCCAAATGTTATGTCAAATGTTCAAATTTATTTTATAATCATATATGTATATATTTATTTTTGAATATATATGCACATATATATTTATGTATATGAGATATAAATATATTTAAAAGAGATAGCTTTTATTTTAGGAGACAGATTTTTACATATGATTCTCAATGGTATATCTCTGTTTTTGTTTGTTTCTTTCTTTCACAATCACTTGGGTATGTGATCCTAAGAAATGCTTTCTCATAAAGAAAATGTGAGAAATGGTCAAGGACTCTAGTAAAACTACACTAAGTGAATTATACCAATTTCCAGAATCAGATTATTGATAACTCTTCTCTCTGTATTCTGTTCTACCCCCTAACCCTCCAAGGCACTACCCAAAGCTAATTGTGTGTATTTGTCTTTTTTAATTTTAACTTTCTTTCCATGAGTTTTTCCCTAAGATTTTCTTCAGAGAAGTTCCTTATTCTACAATAATGCACCCTCACAGCTCATATGTGGTTCATCTATAGAGCAAAAAGTCTGGAACATATTTGAAAGTCATGGTCAAAATGAGATCTGAAACTGTATGTTCATATTAATTGGGTATTCACTCTATCAGAAAAAAAACACAAAAGCCCATGGACAAAATTCCTTTTCTATCTATGAAGGCAGAGTGTTGACTGGGAAACTGAATAGTTCTGAACAGTGCTGCACAATCCCCAGTCTACATGCAATTGAAAGGCCAGAGCATATAAGACATCTCTACATCTTGGGTGCCTTGCACATGGGAATCACACAATGAATCCATGTTGAGTGGTACAAGTAATCAGCACAGAGCCATAGCATAGCTTTGTGTGATACAGCAGAGAGACAGCCACTAACATCAATATATGATCAGTTATTAGAAAAAGAAAATTATTTTTCTCTGTTTTGGTATTAAGTTTCTGTGGAAAGGGAATGGAAGTTCTGGAGAAGCTAATCGGACCTAATTTATGCTCAGGATTTTGGATTTTTATAAGTATTTCTTATTTACATGTTAGTTTAGTGATTAAAAGCAAAAACATTGGTGCCAAAATCCCTGAATTTGAGTCTCGGCTCTACAACTGTATACCTGTGTGACTTTAGACAAGCTACAGGATCTCTCTCTTCCTTTCTTCAGTTTCATCACGTGTAATCTGTGAGTGATATTAATAGATTCCTACTTCATAGAGTGGTTGTGAGTATTGATATATAAAAGCCTTAGCCCAGAGACCGCAACATAAATGTGATTTTTAAAAATCGTCATTAGTTAACTGTTATCCCTTTGAGGTGATTATTACTCTCACCATTTATATCTGAGAAAATCTGAAACTAAATACATAAACTTGTCATGTATTACATAGTAAAACTAAGATCCAAGCTCAAGCCGCAGAGCTTTTGCTCATATATCACAAATGATGCTTTCAAAGAACACTCTTTCTGAAAGAAAAGGAAAAAAGCCTTGGTAACCTAACAGAATAAGCTTTTCCATACAGCTGAATTTTCTGGATAGCTGAATTTTAACCCCTATAAGTGCAGCATTCTTTTGGTTTCAACTATTTGTTAGTCATTAACATGTACTTTACATAATTTATTTTGCTCTTTGTGATTCAGGCTTATTGTTATTTCTATCGATTGTTGTACATAACCATCATGGTTCATGTTATCATGTCCCGAAGAGCTAGTGAATTCTATAGAGATGTTTACTCGTTCACTCTTTAGTTCTACTGTGCGTTCATTCAAGTTCTTGTGTCTGTACTTCTGTAGTTTTATAGTCTTTTCCTCTGTTCTGTGTGACAGCCTTCAAGAATCTGTCAGGAATGTGTCTGCCAATAGCAGCCACTTTCTCCTGATAACTTTTACTCTAATCGTTCTGGGGAGTTGACAGAAATATATCAATATAGACAGACTAATTATAATAATGTACGTCATCAAAATAAGCAGAATCTGAGCAAAGGCCTGGAGGGCAAAATATGAGTAAAATCCATATGCTTTATGTGTAAATGTTATAACATCTATTTTGGTTCCCCAGAGATCACTTGTTCACTAACTCGTACTACTCTGTGTGTTAGTGTATGCATTAGTATATATTTAAGCCATTCAACTATATAACAAACCTGACTTGCAATATTTAAATCCCAAGATTCAGATTTATATAAAATAATTATTTTAAAGCAAGAGGACTATTACAAATTACAGCATTGTGTCTGAGCTGTCTGCACTGTGGTGTTCTGCAAAGTCAAGTACTAACAAGATATTGAATAAGAAGTTTTGTTATTTAGATACATTTTCAAATTTACTTGTATTTTTTCCATCTGCAATAGGCTTATTAAGAAGCTGAAACAAATGTTTCAAACAATCACTTATCTGAGAATAATGTCTTCAAAGGTGCTCATCCCAATATGTAAAATGTAACACACACAATAAAATGTTATGTTTTTCTGAACAATCCAATCTAATCCTTAATTAGAGGAGAAAATGGTGAATGAATTCCTCTAAACTCTATTCCTAAATATTTTAATGCTAATCATCAACTTACTTAGTGATTGGCTAGATTCTAAAATCTATAAAGTTGTAGAGTATTTGGAGCCATAAAATTTCTCCTCTTTTAATTTCTTTGAAAATACTTTGTGGATTCTTATTTTTAAATATATTCCAGATAGGCAGAAGAAAAAGCAATGTGACGTCTTAGATTACTATTAATCATAGTAATCAATATGTACTTATGTTTAACGATCTCCCTATATTTATTTTCAGCCTTGACATTTTATTTTGGAGTAATTTTCCTCAAACTGTGTTTTCATGATGTCATGATTCTGTTCTAAACATTTATGAAGCTTAAATTGTTCATATTTTCATACAAGTTTTCTCTCAATAATCATGGGTAAGCTTTTTTATGAATCACGTTTTGCCTATATAACATTTTAACTTCCTCATTCTAATATCTTAATTTGTATGCGAAATTTTTACTATAATATTGTCAATTTGCTTACTATTCAGTTAATATTATGTATTTTTCTTTAATTCTTGCCATTGCACCTTAATTATTCCTCCACTATAATATCTTTTTTTTTACTCTGCTAACTTAAATTTTCCCCTCTTTTACATCTTCTAGAAGTCTTCCTGGTTTAACTGCATGTGATTTTTGTATGTTTTTTAATATGGCTACAGATTATTTATAGCATTTGTGATGTTGAATATGTTTTCCCTCTAACTTTTCTTTTGCTTTTTTCGTTAAGTATATGCTCCATTTTTCAAAAGAGAGAAAAAAAGTCGAACCATCTTTTTTTTTCTTTTATATTTGTCTCCTTACTCCAAGACACATTCTCTAAATATTACATTCTTAGTTTATGTTATTGCTCAAGTAATCATAGTGGAGCTTGGGATAAAATAAAAATAGTAAAATTTCATTGTAAATGTTTTAAACTTTCTCATTTCACTGTTTCTCAGGTATTTGACTATAATTTATGAATGTTAGAGTTGGAACATGTGTTAGAGGTCATCAAGTCTTATCTTCTTATTTCACAAATAAGTACATCTAGGCCTAGAGAAATTAAGAAACTTACCTGGGGTCAACTAGTTAATAACACTCTGAGGACTAAAATCTGATCATGTGTCTTTCAGTACACAGTACATGGCTTTGGGCTCTATAATAGGTTGCCATCCCTATATTAAAGTGTGATATCCTCCAAGTCCTTTGGTAGTACTATTTTAGAAATCCATATATCATACCTAAGACTTGAGTTAACTAAAGGACAGTGGCCCTAATTCACACATATGCTAGAACAAAGAGATGTTAAGTGGTTGACCAAGACAGCAAAACAAATCTGCAAATGACTCAAAATAGAACAAGGCTCTACTGTGTCTACTTCTCAGTGTTATCCATGAAACTACTCTGCTTTTGTGAAAACAAATTCTATCTTCCCCAGAGGCTAAATAACTCCCTAATGGTAAATTAGTTACTTAGGAGGCACATTAACTCTTCCAGGCCACTGGGATGCCATTACTTTGAAATAATTTGTTTCTAGGCCATTGGCCGCAATGATAGAACACTATTCTAAATGATACCCTAGTGGCCAAAAGAGCTAATGCACCTTCCATGATGCTAAACTTACTGTAAAGCTTAGAGATGCTCCTATCACCCCTTTTACCTCATAGAACATTTAAACATTTTTAAAGGTTTCCTGGCCCAGAATAGCACCATATTAAATTGTCTTTGAATTTATTTCGGCTTCAGAGATTTCATCTCTGCCTTCAGGGATTCCCCCTCCATCCCTTGGTCATTGTCTTAGTATCTAATTCATCAGAGCCCCAGAGTTCTCATACTGCCTTCAGGTATGCCCTTTGATGTGCCCTCAAGACTTGTTCTCTCTTGTTAGAATTTTGCTTTTTTTTGGCCCCAAAGCCCTCCTTCTTCCATGATAAAATGTGTAAATATTCAGACCCAGGCTCATAGGGATTTATACTAGCCAGTTTTTATTAAGGGGCAAAATAACTCATATTATGCCATTAATAGCTAATAGTGAATGTATGTGTTACTTCTATGGCATGCTTTAACAATAAGCATTTTATTTTATTAGACTAAGGAATACATTGTCATAAGACATTGAGAAGTACAAAAAATGATACAGTGAGATATAAGTCTCCATCTCTGATCTGATCCTGAATGTCCAGTTCCCCTACCCTGGGGCAACCTCTCTTACAAATTATCTGTATTTTTCCAGGGATACGCTTCAAATATATTCACGTATTGATGCAGATGTGTGTTTATATATATTTATATAGAGATAGATATTATATTTGTATACAAATGTTAGCTTATTAGATACATTTTTCTACACCTTCCTTTTTCACATAGAAAAATAAATTGAGGATGATTTTATTTCAGTGCATACAAAACAGCAATGTTGTTTTTGACAAATGTATCATTTTCCATTGTATGGATGTACCATGACTTATATAACCAGCCCCTACTGAAGGTCATTTAGGGTTTCTTTCCTTTAATATTTGTTATTACAAACAATGCTACAGTATTTTTTAAAACCAGCCTTTATATGTATATGTGAGTATATTTGTATAAAAATCCTTAAAAATGGAATTGCTGAAACACAAGATATATGCATTTTAATATTGGTAGATATGATTAAACAGCCAACCATAGAGTCTATAATGACTAATATTCCCTCCACATTTTTATACATGATTACATTTCATGTTGCTGATTCCATAGGTGAAAATAATTCAGAATGAGGTCAATACAGCTGATTCATGGTGCCAGGACTCACAATTATGGCTATATAACCACTGAGCCAATGCTCTTTTTCTCCTCTTAGCCTAGTTATGGAAACAAATGTGGGCCAAGTGTTTCCGTGCAACCAAGAAAATGACAACTCATTTTTAGACACCTACCTCATCAGGACTGAGAACTCAGGAGTGAAGGGAAGAGGGCATTAAGTATTGGTAAGGACAAGTGTAAAAGAATAACCAAAATGGAAAGAGAACAGGAAGAGAGAGGAAATAAAGGGAGTAGCTGAAATCCACTGAGAAACTGATCTAAGACTCTAACTGCAATAGAGAGTGGTAGGAGACATAATATCAGTCACCCCAAAAACGAACTCCAGTGTGACTCTACTACCAATACCGGTTCTCTTGCATCAGTCCTTTATACACTAGGGTTATTCTCACAATTACTTATTTACAGGTCTTCCTTTAGAAACGTTTGTAACAGACATTTTACACTACATATTCATCTGAAATGAGTGAGGACAACAGCTGTTACATTTTTTCCTTTTCATTTATATTCCTTCTCTCTTTCCTTCTCCCTCCTTCCTTCCTTCCCTTTCTTCCTTCCTTCCTCCCTCCCTTTCTCTTTCTTTCTTTCTTTTTCTTTCTTTCTTTCTTTCTCTTTCTTTCTTCTTTCTTTCTTTCTTTCTTTGTTTCTTTCCTTCTTTTTCTTTCCTTCTTTCTTCTTTCTTCCCTCTCTGTCACTCTTTTACACTTTTGAATTTTTTCTTTGAATCAATGGGAATACTAGTAAGTGAAAAATGTCCTGAGGACTCTCCTTTCATAAAAAAAGGATAAGCCTATCTTTTGCAATAAGAAGAGAAAGAAAATACCCAACCCAACATAAAAGTCTTTATAGCCTCATAAACCACAGTACCACCCAAGATGTTAACAAGCTGGCATGTTTTGAGCATCAAAGATAGAGAGGAAACTGTGTTTACATGTTTGGCACAAAAACTAATGAGGAAAGTCAATTGGCCCTTTGTCTTGAGGGTCTGAAGCGCTGAGCTCTAATGTTTGGTTTCTTCATTGGCACTTGTTCAAGTAATCACTCGTGGCCTGACAAAGCCTCACTTGTGTTTTATTAGTGGCCATGCTGAACTCTCGCGCTTGGGCTGTGTTGTCTCTCAATAGAGTGCTGCAGCAGAGGGCATACTTATTTGAAAACACTAAATCAGAGCATGATGATCTTTGCTCAACCAGACCAACCCAGAGAAGAACAAAAAATGTTTAGAGTACTGTTTCTTTTGTTTGGAGAGGGAGGGCACTGAGAACAGGCGGAAGGTAGACCTAGTGCCTGTGCCTGAGTAATGCAGAAATGGCAGCAACAAAACCTAGTTTATAGAAGCAATGTTTTCCCCTTCTAATCACAGATGCTACATTAACATCTGAGCCTGCCGTAAAGCATCACATGGCACAAGCCAGGAGGGCCTGGACTCAGCCTGCAGTGGAAGGAAATGTCAAGGTGACCCCAGAGATCTTTTCTTTCTGGATTGCTAAGGTGTCATGAGAGAATAATCATGTTACTCTGAGAGGAAGCTGCCTTTGTCTTTGCAAATATAATTTGGTAGAAAGGAAAAGTTTCCAAAGTAGGTCAAAACACAGTGTTTATAACTTTTCCCATTAGGTTGTTTTCCCCCGCTCCTTCCTGCCTTTCTCCCTCCCTCCCATCCTCTCTCTTATTAATTTTTATTTTCATTTTTTTTTTGCTTCCATTTAGAAATAGGAATGGTTTGGCCCAACCTGGATTTTTTTTAATCTGCACAACTGAACAAGTATCCAAACATTTGGCTGCTAATTTCAAAGTTCTGAACCAGAAATGAGGACTCCAAAATCTGGTTGCAAACAACATTTTTAAGTGACAGTTTTGGCAGTCTTACCTACAGATCCAGTAAAAATAAAACCTAGAACAGTTTGTTCTTAAACTATTTCTAGTACCAGTTCTGTGAAGAAAGTACTGAACTACACATAATTAAATTTATTTTTTTAAGTGACTGAAATTTTACATGTTCAAAATGAGAATTTGGGATAGGTTAAGATATATCCTTGCCTTTGCCAAATCCTTGAAGTTCTCTCTGGCTGTGTGCCTTGCATCAGATCTTTTTATGAAGGGTGTAAGTGTACATTCCATGTATTCACTGCCACTGAATAAGTCTGAGTGATGCCTACACTGAGAAAATGAGAAAATGCTAAGTGAGACTTATTACTCAGGAAATCACATGATAAAAAAGTTAGAAGTTTAGAATATACAGAATTTATTTAACTAACATGCCCAATTTATTTGACTAACATGTCCAATATGCAGTCTTTTCTTTGCCAATTACTACTTAAATGCTTAGTTTTTAAAATAAAGAGGATGCTGGTCAGAGTAACGCTTTAGTTTTCTAATTCTGTAGCACATTTTATATAAGCCTCTCAAACTCGTATTGTTCCTGCAGAAAGGAAAGCTTTCATTTTAAATGTGGGTAAAGTAATTCCAAATTCCAATTCTTGTTGCTAATAATATTTACTTTTGTGAACTGACCACAGTAGTCCAGAAGCAAGAAAGATCTGTTGGTAGTGTAGAATAAGTAAATGTGTGGAAGCTTTCTAGAAAGAGCAATTTTATAAAGGAAAAAGAAAAAGAGGCAAGTGGCTTTTTTCTCCCTCCTAAAGGTTCCCGGCCTACGAAACCCTCCTAAGGTGAGGAGGAATGAAGTCCGATGATACAAGTCCACAGCTCTACCTGGTCTAGGAAGGCAATATGTTTAAATAGAATTTGCTTTTATTAACAGGTGGTTCTATCCTCGGCCTTGAGATCCAGGGAGATGGAGTGGGAAGAGATAAGCCTCATCTGCCCCCTGCCACTCAGCTCTCTCCCATCTGCCCATGCCCTCCCACCCTGCACATGCACCCAGTGTTGTTTCTTCCCACAGACTCCTGCTGCAGAATGTCAGACATCTCAGCCCACATTCAGAGCTCAGATTGCTATGAATGGAGCAAGGCAATGGGGGATAGGGGTGGGAAAGAGGAACTATGCGGTCATCAACTATTCCTCCACGGAGGAGCTGTCCACAGTCTGGGATCAGGATGGATGTGCTTCTGCTGCAGAGAAGCCGCTTCCCTTCAACCGCACCTCGTCCCTGCAAAGGGGAGACAAGGCAGCTGCCTCACACAGAGCAGTGAAGCCTGCAGGGCATCCTGACCCCCGTCTCCCTTCCCACCTTCTGGGGATGATTCACTCAGAATCTATCAAAGTGAAAGTTAAAAGCTAGCCACCATTATGGTCTCTCAAGAAAAGATTTTTTTTCCCGTTGTTAAATGTATACTCTGCCCATAAACCATCTGCAGTTTTAATTCACAGAAGACATTTTTTCAAATGATATGACCTAATATGTTTATTTGCCACCTAGAATGGTATAAATGTATCCATGCATATATATATTAATACCTCCTAAATATATCACATATATTTACTGTATGTTATAAGTCATATATATAACATATAGTCATATATAACATATATATTTATATATTGTAATATATATTTTTATATACCCTATTACAACCAGTTCTTTGTGTAAACATGCTGGGCTTCAGAATTAGCTTAGTCACTAAGCAAACCTTGCATATTAAATGCTTTTAAGTAATGGGTGAAGGTGCTTGCCTCACTAAATGTGGAAAATGAATCAAGGCTGAGTAAATAAAATAATAACAAAAGTATAACAATCAATGTGAATTTCACAGTGCTGATCATACCTCACAGAATAAAGACAATGATTTTGTGCTTTAGAGTTTCTCTGTTGGCATAACCACTGTATTATCAGCCTAAGGATTCCCCAGGGATGAGAAAATTTAAGACTGATATATTAGAATAGTTAGATAAGAGCAACACATTTAAACAATGAGCCAGGTGCTAATGTATTCACCTATGCAGAAAACTGGGGAGGCAGAGTCATGGATAGGCAATGGAGGAGGCGAAGAGAGAGAATCTTGGGTACTTTCCTTCTAGAAGTGAAACATTTCAGAAAATTGTTCAGGTTATAAAATTAAAGCTGTTTAGAACCAAGCATCGAATTTGAGTAGCACTATGAAAATTGACCTCGAATGATAGAGAAAACATTTTTTTTTATCTCTAGAACACATTTTTCACAGTGACATAATGAATTATCTTATTTAAATGATTTTTAGTATTGGATGTTTATCATAGTCATAACAGGATGAAACCAGAAACCACTGATATAGGCTATCAACAAACATTAGATTGTGAACATCAAAGAAATCCAGAAACTTAATAATACAGTTTCAGTCTATTTTCTTTGAGGACCATTGCTGTCTTGCCTCTCCATCACAAGACACCAAAGGTAAACAATAACTCAACATACTAAGTGCTATTTAAATAGAGACTGCTGATATTGATAGCATCATTTTTTTGCAAATGAGATTTGTACATTAATTTGTAAAATATTATTTCATAAGCATTCAGTGATAGCCAATGAATTACAGTCAACACTTGTCAGAATACTAACCAATGATATCTATCGTTTAGTTTGCAAAAATTGCTTAAAAATAGAACTGTCATTGCTCTAGCTATGAAGGACTAGAATAGCACAATTAAATAATTGGGCCACTTGGTCTATTGATACTGGTATTCTGTAAAAGACTATTGGCAATTTCATACTAAAAAACATTCTATGTAAAAAAATTAACAAAGACCAACTTTTCATATCAACCTTTCAGTTGTTGTACAATAGTTGCAAAGATATGTTACCCTTCTTGTAAAAGTTAGAAATTACCTTGTGTCCCCAATAACTAAATTAGGCATATTTATGAACTCTGAGCTTTCTCAAAAGAAGTTCAGAAACAATTACCAGTGTTTTTCATTAAAATTTAAAATATATAAATAACAAATAACGACATATTTTACTTTTTAAAATAGAAAGATAATAAAAAGTATTTATCATTTCCTTTTGATGAATTCTGCCTAAAGCCATAAATATTATTTTATTCTGATACTCAAAGTATAGCATTAAATTTCTCTCCACTGAATCTGTTCTGTCATACTGCTTCCAACTATATTTTGAACCACCACATTTCTCAAGTTAAAATTTGTATTATTATATTTTTAGAAGATGAGGCTATTTCATAATTATACTCTTACCACTTACAGATTAATTTTTAACTTAAGGAATGTACTCTACTAGGTGTCATCATTTCTTTATATATGTTATTTTTCTCTATCAGAGCTGTTTGATTGCTAGACTGAATACAGAACATTTGCTTGGCCAATGGTTTAGTACTTTTGCTACTTTGGTATTATAAATACAAACAAATACCGTCATTCCATCCATCTGAAAAATATGAAAGCACAAATATTTCTAAAACTACACAGAGGAGTTATCCACAACCCTGTTTATACCTTTCAGAAAGTAAAAATATGTCTTTAAAGTTATTAAGTCCTTCCCTTAATTTAAAAACTAATGTTTTAATATAGATCTTGATGATCTGACTCCATTCTCTCTACATGGCACAAGTTTTTGACCTTCTGAATTATTCATAAGCCTCAAATGAAGTCCTATGTTTTAAGTATGTCTTTGAAGTCTTCGACTAGATTCAATGTTTACAAGGATTCTCTCTGCATGAATTGGGTTATGTTGCTACCATAAAATGTCCTCAAACTAAAGCACAATAAAATTCTATATCAACACGTATATGATTCATCCTAGCTCTTTAGGATCAAAGAATAATTGAATTCAGCATTTTGGGAACTGGTAAATACAGTAATAATTTAACTTAATTTTTCTGGGTTGAATTTTCACAAATATTTAATATAATATTTCTTTGGAAACTGTTAAGGCCCTCACTAAAAATCCAAGAGGTCATTTGGTTATTTCAACTATGTAAATAGAAGATAGATTTTCCTGTCTCTAATTTTCAACATTTCTACTGAGTGGCGAGATAATGCAAATGGACCAAAGCACCAAGCCAGGCTTCTGCAGAGAAAATCTGAGTCCTGCAAGTTCGATTAAGCTAGCTAATTTTCAGTCAAACAAGCTAATTTCCAGACAGATTCTTCTGATGTTTTCCCTCTGTTTGTAATTTGCATCATTAAATAGCTCGGTGTTTCAAAGCAGCCACAGCACTAAGGTCATGGGGCTTTGTGTTAAATAGCAACCACCTCGACTTTTTTTAAGGACGGAACAGAGAGCAGCTGATCCTCCTGTAGCATGATTTTCTTTTTTTCTTAGTGGGAAGAGGCTGAAGTGTCTTGTGGATCACAGAAATTTGCTTTGGTTCGGAGAACGGCTTTCCTCAGTGCCTTTGTGCTCCAGAAAGCCGCCCAGGATCACAGGTGGCCTTGATTATCAAGATTTTTTTTAATGGTGTCCCCTCCCTCTCCTAGAACAGCAGGACATCCTCCTGACATGAATATCTCATTTTAAGTGGCACAAAATCCAAAAATCTTAAAGAGATATCCAAAACCTAAATTAAAAAAGAAGCTAACATTGAAATTTAAACGATAAAATTGGTTCATAAACATTTCTGGTGTTACAAAAGGGTTATACAGGCAGATATGTAGAGTTATGGCCTCTCATAACCAATTTTTTTCTAGAAGGTTTTCAAAGGGCTGCTTCTAATATTGCATGCTTAATACAGAGAGAGCAGAAAAACACCTCTTTACTTTTACCTATACTTCTCCAGAATAAAATAATTTCTCTTTGTCTCTCTGGTCACAGAAATAAGTACTTTGGTTCATTGGCCCCCTGGAGCACTGATACTACCCTACAAGCTGACGTTGGTGCAAGTATTAAAAAATCTTCAATCATATAATTCCAAGCCATTCATATTAATGTGCCTGCGTCAAATTACCCTTTCTATTCTTCAGGAAGAAGAAAGACCATAAAATGTTCTCCGAATCCATAAGGACAACACCATTGGCACAGATAGGAATTTTGCTCTGAAGTGACAGCACTCCTCTTCTGAAACATGACCTAATGACTATAAAGGGTTTCTTTGGAAACACCATATTTTGTCATTAAACTGTCTTTACCACATCACATGTTCCCAAACCATTCTATACCAATGTTCCCTGAGAGTTAAAGATGGCTCTGAAGAAAAACTGTCATCTTTAATAAAGAAACGCAATAGACATTTGTCATGGGGAAAGGCCCAATTTACTGTGTGGTATCTCTGAGTTTCTATTTTGTCTTGAGTGTTTTCAGCACATTCTCTCCACATTCCCAAAAGTTAGAAAGTGTATTTTAAGAAATGCCACCATTTTTTATATTTACTAAGAACGACATACTCAGAGACTTATTTCTGTGGAAATGTAGACCACAGAATTTAGAAACACACAATGTAAAAGAACTCACCATGCTTTAGGATACCACTAAGCTTTTGCCAAGCAATAATGGCATCTTAATGTGTGCAGTACACACATGAAATTGTCTACGTCTTTTCATTGAAATTAGTTCTTATTGTAGCAAGGTAAACTTGGGGATTATACACATTCCAATATTGGGAAAAGTGCTTTTTTAAAAAACTCGAGTTCACTAATACCAATCCTCTTTCAAGAAGGAAAACTGCTCTTTCTTCTTGAGTCTCTCAGCAATTGGTTTCTGGCTTGAATATAAGGCCTGCTCTTCTGCATCCTACTCTCTCTCTCTCTCAATAGAGTGTGAAGAGCTGTGGGCAGAGACTGATTCATAGATAGCATTTTGCACAGTATTTGGCCCATTTGTTGAACCAATAGTTCATGGAATTAAAATGCATTTTGTTTTTCTTTGCAGAACCGTCATGGCATCACGTTACAATGTTTCAGCTATTTTGAAAAGCCTTGATTTGTTGGGGGTGGGGGAGAGGCAGAAAACTGTTACAGTCCTCTCCAACGAAGACAAAATGCCAATAAGATCCATTAGGACAGTGAGTTTGAAGAAATGACAGAAACCGAATATTCTTCTGTGGGCTGTGTATACAAACACTTGGGTGCAAAGAGCCCCATGCTATTTAAATGGATGAATTCTCACATACATTTGCTATTCATCCTACTCTGAGGATGTTAGAAAAATGGGAGCAGATTTAGTTATTCATCTTTACTTGCCTAGTTAGCTCCCACGGAAGAATATAAAAATACTTCAATAAAAGAAGAGATACAAGAAAGGTTCTTCTGAGTGCATTCTGTGTGCAAACATGACATATTTAATTAGTATTATATTCCATCTTTAAAAAGACACCCAGGATTTGAGATATGAAATTACCTCTTAATAACGGACAGCTGCTAAACTTCTCAAGCAACCATAACTGCTACTAGTTAGTGCAGACCAGAAGTGACTATCTCTCAGAACGGAGCAAAATGCACATACATGTAGGTCACAGAATAACAAAAGTAGAACTAGAAACTTACTGTTTTTATACTTCTCCATGGAACAAGAGTGGTGTACCTATGATGTAAGTTCATGTGACTAAAAGTAACACAAACAAGCAAAAAAGCTGCATTAAATAGATCATGAAATTACTTGTGGTAGGTAACAGATGTGTTACTAAGGACGTTTTGTTTATCCATTGCAGTTAGGTTGAAGAGAATCATCAGGCTTATAATTTTGCTTAAGAAAACTAGTTCATCTTCAAAAAGCAATTCTTTTTGGCCCCCACTCTATCAGGCTGCACAGAATTTTCAAAGCAGCACCATGTTGTAAAAAATGCCCTTTTAATCAGATTACCCTTGGCGAACGTCCCAAACTCAGGCTGAAGTGCAGTGCTTGTGGTTTCTCAACAGCTTACACTAAGCCTGCACCATGGAAATAATCTACTTTTAAAACCCAGGAAACAAATCGACTGCACTAAGGACATAAGTCGCTGTCATTAGGGAGTGATTAGGCTAAACATTTTTATACACTCTACTAGCCCACTTTCAAATTATATATCTCTGGCAGATAGGAAGAAAGGTACTTCAGGTGAGTGTTCGGAACAGCCATGCGGAAAAGTTAATAAATCCAAATGAACAGAACAGTAAGAGGAAGAATTAAAAGAGCTCTTGTTTTATTTTTAACTTGCTAATACCTGAATCAGGATTTCAGGAATCAAAAATGGAGCGTTTGGTCATATAATACACATACCCAAAATATTTTTCTTTTCAGCATATTTTTCTTTTTAGCATAACTTTTTTTAAGGTTTAGTACATCACATGTCCCTATTACTTATTTTAGGCTAACATGCTTCCTGTGTCACATACTTTAAGTAGGAAATTCCATGGAGATTAAGGAAAAGAAAATATCATTTTTATAATCGATCATTAGAGGCCATCCCATTCATCTTTCTTTAACAGTTAGTTTTGGGGATTTAGTGGCTCATCTTTGCGTTACATTGTGGAATATAGTAGGAAGTTACAGCATGATTCCAAATGTAGCCGCCTCCTCTTGTCCCACATCCACCCGCCCCCGGAACTCCTCCCCTCACATACCCTGATAGAGTGCCCTGGTAATAGAAGGCTTACAATCCCAGACTAGATATTTATTTTACTTTTTAAAATGTGTATATGCATTAATGAAGCTGAACATTCAGTTGCTTGTTTTATAACTATTTCTGATTTTTTTCTTATTTCTTTTGCTTTTGTTTTGTCTTTGAGAAATATAAGTGAAAAATATCAACATGCTTTTTACATGTAGAAAACATTGACTTCTTTAATGAAAGAAGCTAAATATATGCTCTCAGCCAGTGGATATGGGAAGTTTATTTTTTCCCCATGGGCTGAAAAAAGATTGGATTTAAGAATGGGCTATTCCACCGGCCCAAAGCTCTGGCTTGAGCAATCTTTGATTCCTACTTTGGACAATCTGCTGATAGTTTCATTTCTAATGTATGAAATATTTCATTAATCCTCAATCTGTCAGCTCTTTTTTGACAACAATAGAGGCTGACAAAGATTAATATTTATTAAATATGCTTTACAATTTTTTGAAATACTCAGTTCATTTTAGTCCCCATTTCACCTAATTCTAAACAAACTGTAACCTTCCTAATTTCCTGAGCAATCAAATAGAGAAGACAGCAAAACAATTATTTAAATACCAAATTGTATAATAACAGATCTAAACACAACATTCAGAAAAAAAATCAAAATACAGCTATCCTTGAGCAGAACTGCTAACATTCATATTAAAAGCATCTCCTATCCCAAGTATTTTCAGCATACATTTTTTGTGTGCTCTTCTTCCTCATCCTCTCTGCAACCCCCCTCCACTTTTCCAATCTCATAAATAATGCATGAACTGATAAATATGCAATTTCAAAAAGTGCAGACAAGGCAGCACTGCATTAAAAAAAAAAAAGAAAAGAAAAGAGCTTGTGCTTTTTACACACAAGTCCTATGCTGCACTTTACGGATGACAAATTTTCTAGTATTCAAACCCTGTGTTGTGTATATGATAGGAGTGTGACTGCATTTCTGCTCATATACCTTGCTAGACATGTTATGAATTGTTTGTAGAAGACTGTAATACACAAAATAATATACATTTAAGGAAATGAAGTTAGCAATGTTTTAAAGCTAGGCACTTTATATTTGGAATTTTTGACTAAATAGTTTAAATGTTCACTCTATCGAGTTAGAAGATTAGAGATGTGCAAGTTTTGCATATAGGATAATGCTCGAATGACAACACCACAAAGGTCTCAAACTCCTAAGGTTTTTCCTAAGCAAGAGTCATTTATTTAACATCATAAGAACAGTCTTAAGAGGCCAATTTCACAAGATCAGCAGTAAAATGTTCTGCCTGAGCTTTCAAACAGGTAAAACCACCTATCTAAGAGCCAGTATATAGAGCAGAGCCAGGACCTCCATTTTGTGGGCTAATTGCTTGATTACCAGCCTGAAACAAAATGGAGGCGAGACCTTTTTAAAGCAGCCCAGGGCTGATATATCAGAGGGAAATGGGAAATGTTTTAAGGGGATAAAAACATTCCTTAAAGAACCATAGGCATCTAATCAGATAAATATTAAAGGTTATGTAATAAATATGGATTATTTGGATTTATGTACTGAGAATAGAGATAATAGATAGGAATAAAGTATGGATTGAAAGAGAGCTACTCGAGTTTAGCAACAGTTAAGTTTTAAAAAAGGAAACCTGATTTCAGTCAGAAATGTAACCTTTCAAATGAACACTTAAATTGGAAAACACCATGGGTAAGAAATAGACCACAGCATTTAATTTGGACCGGCTAGTTGGAAGCCTATATTTACTGTACTATAATTTCAAATTTAATTAAGTCACACTGCTGACGCCAGTAGCATCAACACAGTAAAGATGATTAATTGCAAGCGTAAATGAAATATAAACAGCCCTAAAAGTAACATTAATGCAGAACCTTGCACACAGAAATGGTAAGATCGATTTAAGTGTAAGCGCCTACCTGCGTCTTTGAGACACATGCCAGAATTGGGATGATGGTCCTGCATTTGAATGTAATCACTGTACCAAAAATATAACCTTTTACGGGTCATTATTTTTCTTAAGACATGTGTCCAACCTCCCCTTCTCCTCTCCTCCCCATACCTCAACCCCCAACATGATTTGTTATCTTATAGAAGACTTTTCACACAATTTGCATTGTCATCTTATGGATTGGCTACCGGTACACAAACATGAGCTGACACACTGCAATGGTGGGACTGGGCTGTCACAACAAGGCAGCTGGACTGTTATATATTCACTTTGCTTCCATTGTGCTTCCATTCACAGCAGCAGTAGGACAAAGGGCCCGCCAGAGCTAACCATGGATTGTCACCTTGATTTGTCCAGTCTAGCAGATATGCAGAAATGAATTATATTCTCCTGCTTATGAACACAACACAGAAGCAAATAAGCTTGCAAACAGCATTTTCCAAACCATATTATCTAAGAAATATCAAGCTTCATCCTAGATACTACATGCTGCCTTGCTCAGTAGGTGAGGAAAAGCAGAAAACCGGTGAAGACACAAAAAGGCTCTTCTCCAGTAATATATTCTTGACATTAGAAACTAAACCCTCTCTGATTGAGAGATATGTAATTTGCATTCTGCTTAGCTTTTATTTTTGATGAAGGCTATCACAATGCTTCAAAATGTAAACATATCACATTTTTGAAAAGAATATGCAATGTGAAACCTAGTAAATAAAGCTGTTGTTCTTTTAAGAAAAACTATACTAAACTGAAATATTTTTTCTTAAAAATGATAAAATGAATGATTTCATGCAATGTCTATTTATAAGATACTTCTCAATAAACTCAAATCTTGTCTTATATAAGTTTTACCAAATGTTAAAGCTCTAAGAGTGAAAGAAAGCACCCAAAATAATTTGCTGCTAATGAGAAAATTCACTGGAAGGCTTTTTAAAATGCCAATTGTTTAATTTACTACTTTATTGACAAAGAGTTTGTATGCCTTTGAGATCCAGGCAGTTTTAATATCAACACATGGATAAATGAAGCAAAAAGGGTTTAGAGATTTCTTTATGAAAACATGTCATCAAAACCAGAGAAAAGAGGGAAATTGTTGTCTACCAGCTTTCTGAGTGAAGGTTAAAAAAAAATTCCTTCATGCAGCAAAGAAAAAAAAAATTGTTACCTTGAAAAAAAGCCTCAAACCTTATAAAGATCATTTCTCTCTCTCTTTCTCTCTCTCTCTCTCTCTCTCACACATACACACACACCTTACAAATTATTTCCATTTTTATAGACAATTCTGCATTTTTGCTGATCCTTCAAAAACACATTTTTTTTAATAAAACCATCGCTTCATATTTAAGAGTTCTTGGAGCAACAGAATTTAACCTACAGTTTGTCTTATTATTATTTGTTAATGTTACCTCCACAGTATGTGCAGAGTGCTTGCCTCTGAAGAAAAACCTAGAAAAGCATTCCACTTTTTTTTTTAAGTAAGATAAGGCTAATCTGAAGATGCTGCATTTAAAAACCAAAATATTCCATTGTGTGTCTGAGCATATGATATTTAAAATAGCCGTCTTAAAAATATGTACCATTCAAAAGACCTATTAATTTTGCATTTTAAACTGCACTATTCTATTGTCTTCTGCTTAATACACATGGATTCTGTTCACAAAGCAACACTTGGTACCTAGTGTTTTAAATGGTGAGTAGCACAAACCAACATGATACACGTAGTTATAGACAGCATGTATGAAAAGAACATAAAACCCTACCCCATGCAGAAATGCAAATGTTACTTGATCAAAGGGCTGCACTTTCACAGTGAAGGAGTCGGTCAAAATAAAACCTTTAGGAGGATGCGTAAGAAAATCTTGCATAATTTTCTTCAAATATATTTAAGAAAAATCGAAATATACCAAAATTATTATTTATTATTGTCCAAGGAAAAATTGTACAGATGTGTCTTTCCTTGGAATTCTATGCAGCCAACCATAAGAGCTCTGTGACCATTCACCTGACTGCAGCAGAATCAGGGCTTGATGGTTACAGAGGGTGACAGAAAGGGACCATTGGAAGTGCTATTATGCAGTTTGCAGGGGAAGATTTCAGCACATTTCAGCTTTATCTAGTTATATTAGGTAGTTTTTTTTTTCATTTACTAGTTGTGCATAGCTCCCAATACTGAAATTCAACTTGTACTCAGTGACCACCATTTATAGCATTCTTTGCTTTAAGATTTAGCATTATGAGAGAGATTTTCAAGTTGCCTTGGCATTTCAATCTGCTTTATAGTTGTAAATAAAATTTGCACATTAGTGCCTTCATGCACATGGTCCTCTTTGAAAAAGATATGATTCCACTTTATCCCTTTATTTAATCATAAGTTCTGAGAACATAATACAGAGTACTAAGGTTTTCTTCAAATTCTTTGTAGAAATACATGCTCGGTTTAGGGCTTTGGTGAAAAATGTGATCTCCAGGGCTAAAATGGTTTCCTCAAAGCCTGTCTTTTGTGCATTTAAATTACAGCATGTACATTTCTCTTTAAAATTCAGCATGTTGTACGAAACATGATTCTGGAATTTGGAGTTATTTGGTATTATTTTATAATAAGTACAAGTTAGAGCTCTGCATTAAACGTAGAAGGGCATTCTATAGTCATTAAAGAGGGAAGATTGAGAATTTAAAGGTTCAAAATAAGTACATACAACCATTTTTTAAAAAATCAGTAACTATGCTCAAGAAAAAAATAATGTTTTCAAGCATTTAATGGAGGACAAAAATAAAATATTTGTGAACATAAGATTTTGTTCCAGAAAATAATCATAATCATTCACCTCCTCTCCCCAATATATTCCCTCTCCCCTCATCCAGAATGTTCTCTTGAAACAGGTTAAAAAGGGAGGGGGGCATCAAATCACTGTTCAGCATTGTCCTAAACTTTCATTACATTTAAGAGCAAGACAAGCCACACAGTTCTGCTCCCTGATATATTGTTGAGTGGGCCTTCTAAGGTTCTATTTTCCACGTAGGGTCAAGACTGCTGACATGGGATTAATCAGCTACTCCTCCTAAACCATGAATCAGAACAATTGCTGTCAGTTTCATATGGTACAACTGCCTGGAAATAGAAGAGTTGGAAAGTGAGAGAACATATCAGGAATGTAGAAAAGAAAATGTTAGTGGACACTTGTAACTCCAATTTGGCTACTTGTGATTTGGTGTAGTCACCAAATTAAAATGATGAAATATATGTTTAACCAAGTGCTTTTGGAACATCCATCCCCCATCTTTTTTCCTTTCTTTGAGATCTTGCACATTTATCAATTGTGACATTTTATAGAAACTTCACACTCCTTTACTTTCTTTTGGTAGGCACCATTTGTATTCCAGTTCACATTAAAACATGTCTATTGACCCAGGGTTAAAATCAACGAAGGCAAGGCAAAATGCGTGCAGCTTTTCTGCATACATATTGCAGAGCCAACATTGTATTTAACCTCTCCCTCAGTGTTTGCATTACAGAATTGGAAAATACTAGGTGCAAATGTCTGCATGAAGGGAAACGGAAATCCTTCACTATTAAGAAGGAGTGTAACAAGCTTCTTTTTATATGATGATACACTTAACATCAAAATGGCCTGCTCCTAAATGAGATCGCTCTATTACTAATGATGATATGAAAATGGACACACCGATCACATGTTTGGAAAAACAACTATCTTTAGCTTTATAAATGATATTCAAACAAAACCAAGAGTTATTTTTCTTGCGGATAAAGTACCACATGCAAATTAGCTTTATCTGTTTGTTAGCTTTAGAATTAGGTACTTTCAGGAAAGTAAGTGTTAATACTATATGATATAATACGTGATCAGGACATATGGACAAAGGTGATTAATAATTGTGCCGTGCCAATGAAATAATAGTGTTTTAGAGAATCTAAAACTAAGGGAATTTTCAAAATGAAAGTTTATTTTCATTATCATAATATTATTCAGTAGCACTATTCTGTTTAATTCTAAGATAGAATGTTCTAGAAAACAGTCCTTCCATAATTAAAAATTAAATAGCTGTTTTAATATCGATATATTTTTAAAAGTTAAAAGATTTGTTACTCAAAATGGTATGAACAAAAATTATATATATGATAATATAATAATGCACAAATAGCCATTTATAAATGGAACCATTTCCTATGTACCTGAGATCTGCTTTTACATAACTGATTGAAAGTAATAAATTTACTTTAATGTTTCATGATGCTACTACAAATGAATTCATAGCATATGAGAAAATAGAAAAATATTGAGATTGTCCATAAATAGTGCAACAATAATGTACATATATATATAATCCATTTTACATATACATAAATTATATTTTATCTTAACCATATACACAGTATAAACATATGGGCAATTAGAGGTTTATCATTACTAAAATACACTACAGAATTGGTATGTTAAATGAAATGGAATTATTTTACAAAATTGGTATGTAATAGAAAAAATACATGTTCAATTTAGTATGCAATAATAAATACTCATTTTATAACACAAAAATTCTATGGTCATAATTTTACATGCAATATTTGGTGTATCTACACAAAAGTTCTCGAGAAGATTGAATCACAAAAGAAAGAAATGGAAGTATCTGTTATCATTTGTCACAAGAATTTATTCTTCTCCAAAAAATTTACCTTATAACTTCAAAACATTACTTGGAAACAAATATATAGCTATCATCACCGTCTTTAAGTTTAGAACAATATTTTTAATGTTTTTGTAGATGTATTGATTAGATTAAATAGTATGGGGATTGAAGTTATAACTATATTATTGCTCCATTGAAAAATACTTTTGTTTGACAGAAAAAAGTGCAGAATTATGTGAACAAAAATTGGCCATAAGTATTCATAAGAAACACTGCTTTTGGAAATAGGTGACTTATTTTTATCCAAAAGCAATTAAAGATGAATATATTTTATAATTGAGGAAATATTTGATTATAAAAATAATTGGTTGTAGTGCAATTTAAAAATGACTGCTTAACAGTTCTCTGACGTTGATATATAAGACATTTGATAAAATTACTGCCAAGTTTTCAAATTGTACAAAGCAGTGTAAATAATTTGTAAAAGCTATTTAGAATTATTTTAATCTTCTTTCCTGTTTTATTAATAATTTATATACAAGTAAAAATACAATAAAAATATTTCTACAGAATTTCATAAATGTACCCGGATTCTATATGTATTTGTTTAGCATTGCCAGGGTTAATTCTAATTTGAAGCATTTAATGCTATTCTTATTATTTCCAAGGAAATCCATAGGATCAATGTTATTGCCCTAATGCTTGAATAAAAGCTTTGTATGAAGTGATTTATAGAACATGATATTCAAATCTGTTTTTGAGAAAGAATATTCTGCTTATCCAAAATCAAATAACAGGTGCTACATATTTTAAAATGATTTGATAAAGATGTTCGGGAATGAAAACACATGCCACATATCTCGGAGTAAAATCAGGGTAACCAAGTATACATAAAGAAGAGCAGGTTTAAAGCTTAGTGTTATACCTGAATACAATTTCTGCAGAACGAATTCAAAGTGCTACACACGTCCAGACGTGCTCACAAAGAGTGGGGCAGGGAGCAGGCCGGGGAAGAGGAAAGAGGAAGCCTTAATAACCTTTAGTAAGACAACCAATTCATCGATGTGACTCCTACCATTCTCCCCAGAATGAGTTGCACCAAGAAAGGCTGGACACCTAGATCAAAGCCACACTCAGCCTTGGGAATCTGGCTAACTTGTCCTCAATTATAGATGACATTTAGGCAAAGAAAGAAAATATTTTCTCACCAGCAAATGGAACAAAATTTATATTTTAAAAGTGCTGAGTAGACATGCACAACTGGACTACCAACAATTTTTACTTGCCTTTGCTCCACCAATATTTTACCTACTTTCTGCATAGAATATGGGAAGAAGGTTTAAAATTACTATATATACCTAGAAACAGCACAATCAATACTTAATAAGCTTTTAAAATTCCATGTGAGTCTATGGAAAAGAATCAGAAAACAAGTATGACAACGATTTATGAAACAGAATTTTTTCCTGTCAAAAATTAAATCAGTGTGAAATCTGGCTTCCTGCTAATGAAAATAATATCAAAGGGTTGCTAATTATATCAGTGTTTTGTAGCTACAGAAATATTGTTATCTCTGCTTGAAAAAACAAATCTCTGAAATTGTTTACCAAATAGTTGGATGATACCTCAGAATTATGACTGTAGAATATACTTTGAAGAAGAGAGAATTCTGCTGGCAAACTAAAGACTTCAATTTAAAATATCTAAAAAGGACTTTGGTATTTTAAAATTACCTTTTAGAGTAGCTATTTATTTTTAACATAAATAATTTTTTTGGTTAAATGCTACTCTAAAAATCCAAATGAAGAAAACAAAACTATGATAGGACAATAATAGTGTTGTGTAGCAAGAATTATTCTTAAATATCAACATATTTACCTCTAGGTAGTATTTGGTTAATAAAATTTCCCTTATAAGTTAAAGTTTAAGAGACTAAATCACACAAATTATTAAACCTCTATTCAAACCATTGTCTGAATCTGTTAAGAATAAATTTTCTTAAAGGTTTATGTGTATCTATTTTTAAAAAGTATTCATGCCTGCCCTGCTTTATACCAGATAAATACACTTTAAAAGTTTCCACTGAATTTTTTAAAATAAAAACATCTTCATAATTATGTTTTTCTTTTTTAATCCATTGTGTAAAATAACCAAAAAGTAGGAAAAAAATGTGTGATAAGAAAACAAATTATCTACAATCCCCACAATCACAGGCAAAAACACTTTAGAATATTTCCTTCCAGTCTTTTTTTCTTAGGATTTTATATTTTACAAAAATTGATAAAATAAATTATACATAATTTGGTATTCTGCACTTTTGTTACAAAGTGTGTTAGAATTTCACTGCATGCTCTTTACAAACAAAACTATAAATATTATATGATCTTCCATCTTATGAAAATATTAGCTACATCACTTTTCAGGAAACAAAAGAGGATATTTGTTATTTGAAAGATACTATGATGAATACTTCTTTTTAAGACAATAATTGCCACTGAATTATTTTTCCTTCTTTCCTTTAATACTTTAGAATTTTGTGGGTTATTTAGAACAAAAGATAAAGATGAACTCTGAGTTTAGTGAAAATGGTTATCAGATAAATAGCTTAGCTTTCACAACATGTCTTGCCAAAAGCTTGCAAATCGTTCCTCACTTGGGGGCATGTGAGAAAGGGCTGTAATAAGAATAGCTGAGACTTGCTGGAGCAAAAGCTTACGGAAAGAAGAATCTGCAGGTTTAAAAAGGTAATGCTGTAATCTTACATTTATTCCGGAGCAAGCCATAGATATGCAGTGTGACCATTTGCAAATATCATTTAAAAAGAACACATACATATGAATTCATATTCGTTGCAGATAACCTTGTTGTTTTGTATGCTGAGATGATGTTTGTGTGTGTGATATATGTACACTTACCTAAAAATGTATCGAGAACCAAAGTCACATGAACTGCTAAATGAAATAATGAGGAAAATGTGCAAGAAGGCATGTAAATAGGGTAGATACTTAACAATGTTGCAGGTGACATAAAGATTTCCTTTCTTTGCCGAATTTCTCACTATCAAAAATTTTCCCTGAAGAAGAAATGGTCCTATTTATATCAATAGGGTTTTGCAGGTGTTTAGAGACATTTTACTGAAAAAAAAGACAAAATTCCCCATTTTAATTAGATAGATATTTCTGACACGTGACCAAAAACTTTTTTCTGCTCTTTTACCGATCATTCTAATTGACAGAAATGACCTGATGCTAAAAATAGGATGGAGTATCTTGAGATATATGTAATAATAGGTTTTGCATTTTGACTAAATTTTAAATTTAATTGAACAGTTATTTTTGCTAAATTGATCACCTTACTTAGGTTGGGGGATATATTTTAGAGAGAGAGAGAGAGTGTGTGTGTGTGTGTGTGTGTGTGTGTGTGTGTGTGTGTGTTGAGGGAGGAGAATTATGGGTAGGAAAGTTTTATGCCTAAGAAGACATAGAAATGATTACAAACACAGGAAGTATTTAAAATTACACACGCAGTCATCTCTGATGCTCTGATTACAAGCGTCAAATGTTTTTCACACGTTTCAACTATAAAATAATCCTGGTACCATTACTTTAGAAAGACAAAATATAATGATATTTGCATGTTAAAGATCTAAATGTAGTATTAATTGTACTGTTTTTTAGTGGAATTTATTTTTAAATAAAGTGCATAGTACATATTTAGAAATATAGTACTCTACACCCCGGCTTGCAAAACAGAGTAGGGTTGATTTAAATGACACTTTTGAAATGAACACGTCCTAAGATGTGCTCTCTCAGTTGTCTTGCTGCTTTATTTTAATATGAAAAAGATAATCTAATCTCTACTTGCTAAAAAGATTATGCATGTATTTATTTATTTAAAATTAGGATATACTTGATATCATATTAGTTCCAGACACACAAAGCTAAGAAAGAACGGCGAGCCCAACTACGAGGAAAAGTCTAAGCTTGAGTATGTGTTTTATTGCAACTCTCATTTTGTAAAGTAACAAGAATGTTCATTCTTCATTTAATAAAAAAAGTAATTGTTTCCACTTTCCCTGCGAATCATCGGATTGAAGAATGAGCACTACTAGATTTGAAGGAAAGTGAAAACTAAAGATGTTCTTTCATGTTTTCCTCGGGGGTGTAAAGGGAGATTGTTCTTTTCCAATTTATTTCATACCAGGAAGTTAAATTTTATTTTGTGGATAATTTAATTACCTTTCATACATCGTAGATTCAGAACATTTTAAGGCACACTTCCATTTTCCCTCTTTCCCTCATATCTCACATAACCACTCACAGAATGATAGAAATCTTTGAAATGCTCATGTTGTCACAAGACTGATTCTTTGAAAAAATTACAATCTTTGTGTTTTTAAGGGAACTTACATATGAATTTAAGATTCATATCTTAATCTATTAAAATATACTCAATCCCCTTAAAACACCCCCTTTTAACTTAGCCACTTCCTTCTATGACACTACAGGCAATTTGACTGGCAGATCTCATTCATGCACCATATAATTGTTTCCTGATTTGGGGTTTAAGAATTATATAAAGCATAAGCGGTTTGAGTATAAAGTAATGAGATCTCTAACAAACAGACTTAAATTTACATTTTCAAACAAGTCATTTTCATCCAAAGGCATCTCCTTGAGAGTCTGTAGTCGTTCCATTTATGTGACCATTCTTCTCTTTAAAGTGACCTTCTTCATGGGCATCCTGTTCACAAACCTCCCATGAGGTTACGTTATGATGTACTGACATCATTCAGTGTCAATATATTGAAAAGGTAGGTGATATGGCTTGGTAGGGGTACGGAAAAGAAGGAAAAGAAGAAAAGAAAGATTATGAGAAGTTGGATAAAATAATGTGACTAGTCTTCCTGTGTGATTCATGAACAGATTCAGAAGATGGTTCTAAAACAACAGTTTCAAACAAAGTTTTGAACAAAGACAGTAGTATTGATGAACTCTATGTGTGGGCTCTAAGCTTATTTGAAGGATGGTGCTCATTTGCATATATGCATACTAATTTGCTAATTTTAAATACAGTATTCTTCCCTTATCCAAGACCCCCACAGATGCCTGAAACTGTGGATGATACCAAACCCTATATATACTATGGATTTTTTTTCTTTACATACATACTTATAATCAATTTTAATTTATAAATTAGGCACAGTAAGGGATTAAAAATAATAATAAAATAGAACAATTATAACAATATGCTGTAATAAGCAAAGACGTGGAATCAACCTAAATGCCCATCAATGGTAGACTAGATGAAGAAAATGAGGTACATATAAACCATGGAATACTATGCAGCCATAAAAAAGAACAAGATTATGTCCTTTGCAGAAATATGAATGGAGCTGGAGGCCATTACCCTTAGCAAACTAACGCAGGAACAAAAAGCCAAATACTACATGTTCTCACTCATAAGTGGGAGCTAAATGATGACAATACATGAACACAAGAGAACAACAGACACTGTGGCCTACTTGAGGGTGGATGGTGGGAGGAGGGAGAAGCGCAGAAAAAGTAACTATTGGGTACCAGGCCTAGTACCAGGGTGATGAAATAATCTGTACAACAAACCCCTGTGACACAAGTTTAATGATATAACAAACCTGCACATGTTACCCCAAACCAAAAATAAAATATTTAAAAAAAAAAAAAAAAAGAGTTATTTGAGTGTGGTCTTTCTCTGTCTCAAAGTATTGTACTGTGCCTCAGGTAACTGAAAACATAAAAAGCAAAACGATGGATAGCAGGGACTACTATTGTGTGTGTGTGTACTCATATTCTATGGGAAAACTTTGTATGCCTTTTACCATATTTATATCTTGAAAGAGGAAGGAAAAAAAGATGAGCTGCGCAGTAAGAAACTGGAGCAACAGAACATTGTGTAGCTGACGCCTAGTCAGCTGCCTATTTGCTCCCATATTTTGCCATTCGTTAGATAAGGAGCTTTCACACTTGGTTCCAATTCATTGAATTTTGCCTATAAAGTGCTTTATTGGTTGTTTCTTGTATTAGCCATGCAAGAAAGTCAGTTTTATTACCTTAGCATCACAATTTTAGACCCCCAAAATTGCATTATCCAGTTTGGATTACTCAATTTATATATTAGACTTGGTTGTGAATGCATTCCCATTATTTCTAAAACCAAAATAATCCTCAAAAGAAAATGTCTTCAACCTTTGATGGTAGTCTGTAGTTTGAAGAATATGTCACATATTGTGAAAATAATTCCAAAAAGTTTCTTACAGTAATATTTCATCAATGCTCACTCATTGGCTTAACATGACCATTTGAAGGGGACAGCACTCTGAGTGTCCAATTTTTGATGTGTGTACCTAGAAAGTTTTCATGGAGTTTTATTTTTACATATCTACTTTTGTAGAACATATGATTATAAAATTGTAAATGTAATGACTATAAGCCAACTTGATCACTTTCCTTTTATGAATGGCCTCAGGGGTTAACATCAAATCAGAATAAATATTGAAGGGTAAAGTTAAACTAACTTTAATTGTTACATAAAATCTTTCTAAGATATAGTATTTCATTTCCATCTACCTCCAATTATAGAAAAATGGGTTGTTAAAATATTATGCCTTGTTGAGATAAATTGGTTTTTTTTGAAACTATTTGAAGCATGAAGGAACTAGTATATCTCAACACATTGTAGGAGAAGAGTTTTTTAAAAACTTAGACATAACAGTTTTATCAATACATAATTATGAGCATTTTATCTACTGATTTACTTAAATTAGTTAGATGTCTGTAGATTATATAAGTCACTGACCGGCCAGGGAACCATCATATTCACTAATATATTCACCTGGACCAATTTCTTATGTGCAGATTTGGGTATTTTGAAAGATAAATACATGGAGCATTTTAACACCTATTTTTAATTCCCTCTGGCTTTATTTTACTTAAATGGAGGAGTCTACAAATATCATTTGGAGATAAACTTTATGAAGTTTCTGTAAAAATTCATACCTTGCCAGATGTTGTTTCATCTCCTACTCCTAAAGGCTTCAAAGTGAACATCAAGAAAATGTCTTCAACCACTTCTACTACATCTGGGGCTCGGGAATTTTCTGAACATTTCAGTCAAAGCTTGACACCTTCAGATTTTCTACACACCAAACATTATCAGGTTATGTGATTTACCAATACGTTATTTTCAGAACAAGAAGGAATTTGGCAATAATTTAGTTTAACCCAATATTTTGTATATGAGAAAACCAAGACGTGAAAGCGTGAAGTTCCTTGTTCAGGTCATAGCCTTTGATATTAGTAGAATGTGAAGAATTATTCAGACCAGTATGTCTTAGGACACACCACCCTGCTCCATGGACAGTTGGAACTAGACAGATATAGATAGATAGATAGATAGATAGATAGATAGATAGATAGATAGATAGATAGATAGATGGATGGATGGATGGATGGATGGATGGATGGATGGATGGATGGATGGATAGATAGATAGATGGATAGATAGATAGATACAGATATAATTGCTTTTTCTTGATCTATTTGTAGTTAGCTAATCCAATGACTGTCTGAACAGATTTGTAACTCATTTAGGCTTTTTATTTTTATTTTTCTGATCACGTAAAGATATATTTTTCTCAAGAGAATAAAAAAGAAATCAAGACTAAAATAGGTCAAGCTTTGAAACCTTCTAACTAGAGTTGATTCAAAACTTTTTTGAGGCCGTGTTTCCTCTTGATCATAGAGGTGGTAATCAGAGCAGGCTTGTCTCCAGCCCTCTCAAGACAGTGGCACTGCCGAGGAGGGACAGGGGGTGGTCATGGGGGTGGCAGGTGGCCACAAGGGTGAGCTGAGCAGCAAATTCTTTAAGGGAACCAGAGGTCATTTAAGGATGTTCATTGTGTTCTTCTTTATTTGGAATTCTGTTTATGCTGTTAACATTAACATAGATTTTCCTTAATGAATGTTTTCCAGCTGAAAGATATATTATGTGAATCTTTTTAACATTACTTCACTAAATTAAAATAGTTCTGTCTTGCAATGAGGCCTTTGCCTTTTGATGTTATACTTAGGTTTCAGATAATGTCCATGACAATACACATGTACTCTGCAAAGATGATCTTTTTTTATTTTATATATATTTTTTGAGACGGAGTTTCACACCTGTCACCCAGGCTGGAGTGCAGTGGTGCCATCTTGGCTCACTGCAGCCTCCACCTCCCTGCTCAAGCAATTCTCCTGCCTCAAACTCTCAAGTAGCTGGGTCTACAGGTACATGCCACCATGCTGAGCTAATTTTTGTATTTTTTGAGGACACGGGGTTTCTTATTAGTATGATGCCTAGGCTGGTCTCCAACTCCTGAGCTTGTCTTGGCCTCCCAAAGTGCTGGGATTACAGGTGTGAGTCACTGCACCTGGGAGATCTTTTTAATCAATGTCATTTAGGGTTCACAGTATCTTTTAATAATTTGAAAGGTTTTCTGTCTGGTGATACCAAAATTAATGTAAATATTTAGGTTTTATTATTTCACAATTTGAATCCATGCATTTATTTAAAACCATATTTTTCCCTGCAAGCTTGGTGACCTTACTGCCAAAATTGTATACATTTTGCTTCTTATCCCATTAAAAAAGTACAAGTGTTATAATATTTTTCCTATTTTATTTTAAATGATTGGGAGGATGGAGACGCTGTTTCAAATCTCCCTATGCAAAAACCAAAGAGAAACCATCACCACATTCATGGTGATTGTATTTACTAAATCACTTCCAAATTAGACACTTCAGAAACAACATGCTACACAAATAGCAAATATTCAATTCATGCATTGCCTGAAGGCTTTGGACTACATTACCCTACATATCCATCACAGGAACAATAGAATAAAATGATTCTGCAAGGTTGGAGAAATCAAACCCACTCAGCCACTTTTCATAAGGAATATTTGGATAACCAAGGCTTGATGCAAATATTTGTTACTAGCCATTATGACAAGCTGGGGACATTCCATGATCTTATTAGTACCCAGTCATTCACAGTTTGCTTTTTCTGTATCAAAACATGCACACAGATAATAGGAATAAATTGTTTATTTCCCATGTTACTAGGCAATTATAAATATTTCAGCAAAAGGGTTATACTGTGCCAAGGTTAGAATCTAATAGAATAATTCAAGATGCAAATGCCATTGTTTAGTAAGCTAATGCTGATGTTCGCAAATAGTCTTCATCTGATTGGCTTCTAAGTAAAAAGACTTAAAACAAAATATGGTATGCACTAGCTTTTAAAAAGCTGTTAGCTTATTGCTTATCACTTCTGTAAGGTCTCCTTTATTTTTTCATCTCTGGACAGTATTCTAGGAAATAATGCTATATACTGTACGTACCTATTAGCAACTGAGAACTCCCTAATTCAATTCTACAATATTTTAAATACAAAAATTACAAGAGTTACAAAGCTACTGGTTTATCTTACTACTTTTATTATACAATGTTTTTAGAGGACTCTGCTTCATTCAGTATTGCAGGCAACTTTTTCCACTATTGTTTTTCATGATGTTTTGTAACTGCTGATATGTAAAGTTGAGATTTATTAATAGGTTATAGCTTCTCTGAAAAATAAAAATATAGTTACAGAATCATGGAACTAGAACTGGTTTGAGGAATTTTTGAACCATCTTACTGTACAGGTCAAACAAGATATGCCAGTGAAATAAAACAATCTGGCCTGAATTTAAGTTAATCTTTTGCAGAACAGCCAAGACCAAAGCTGAGGCCACATAATACATTGTCTGGTGTAGCACTGTTTACACTACCTCATATTTTTGCCTCTTCTTTCCAAAACTTTGCTATTGTTGTGGGAGAAAGGTGGGAGAAGGCTCTCTAGGAGGTCTACCTACCCCTTTTGCATTCTACGGGTTCACTCAGAACTCTCTATCCCTACAGAAATGCTCATCTATTCTATTTTCCATAGTCATTTCTTTCATTTTCTATTCTTTTCATAAGTATTTTTCTTATTCTTTCCATTTTAGAGAAGATAGAAAGATTGTTAAAATTTGTAGTTCTTTTATGACGTTCTGGAAAAACACGAGAAGGGACCAAGATATTTTAAAACAGGAGCATTTCTTCAAGTTTTAAGAGATGGAATGGAGAGAGAGGACATCCTTCTCAGCAGTCACTGGGATATACCTATGGGTAGGAGATCAGGAGTAGAGCGGTTTCCAGAAGGGCTGGGCTGCTTTCTGATTACGCTTCAATGGGCTAACTCTTTATCTGATGAGTTAATGGGTGCAGCACACCAAGATGGCACATGTATACATATGTAACAAACCTGCACGCTGTGCACATGTACCCTAGAACTTAAAGTATACTTAAAAAAAATATTTTTCCCCTTTTTGGTGGAAACTAGTCATAGGACATGTAGATTAAAACAAACCCTCCTCCATCTTAAAAGTAAGAAGGAGGGTGAGATGGGAGGATGGCCTGAGCCCGGGAAGTCAAGGCTGCAGTGAACCATGTTCATGCCACTGCACTCCAGCCTGGGTGACAGAGTGAGACCTTATCTCAGAAACTATAGGAAAAAAAACCCCACAAAAAACACAAAATGATATGGTTTGGCTGTGTTGACACCCAAATCTCATCTTGAACTGTAACTCCCACAATTCCCACTTCCATGACATGTGGGAACATGTCATGGGAGGAACCCAGTGGGAGGTGATTGAATTATGGGGGCAGGTCTTTCCTGTGCTGTTCTCATGATAGTGAATGAGTTCACAAGATCTGACGGTTTTAAAAATGGGAGTTTCCCTGCACAAGCTCTCTTTTTGCCTGCTGCCATCCACATAAAATGTGGCTTGTTCCTCCTTGCCTTCTGCCATGATTGTGAGGCCTCCCCAGCCATGTAGAACTGTAAGTCCATTAAACCTCTTTTTTTGTAAATTGCCCAGTCTTGAGTATGTCTTTATCAGCAGCATGAAAATGGAATAATACACAAGACAAACAAAAAAGTAAGAAGGACAGACAGAAACAAAAACTATGTTTTTATCTTAGTATTCAGTGTGGCATTGATTAGTATCTAACACACACATTTGTTAGTTTATTTGTTTTCTTCATGGTAGTGAATATCTCACATTTGTATATGGTTGAATGTACAAAAGTTCAGATGTCTTCCAAGAGAGCTAGGACGCTTTTTATTTATTTCCAAAATATTATTCTAGTTAGGTGCAGTGAATCATGCCTGTAAGCCTAGCACTTTGGGAGGCCAAGGCAGAAAGATCACTTGAGCCCAGGAGTTCGACACTGGGCAACAAAGCAAGACCTGCCTCCACAAAACAACTGAAAAGTTAGCCAGGCATAGTGGCACGTGCATGTAGTCTCTGTTACTCAGGTAGCTGTGGTAGGAGAATCACTTGAGCCCAGGAGGTTGAGGCTGCAGTGAGCTGTGATCGCACTACTGCATTTCAGCCTGGGTGACACAGAAAGACTCTGTCTCAAAAATAAATAAATAAATATATATATATATAAAAAATTCTGAAACAAGAAGGAGGTAAATTTCATTCATTGTGTAATCATCAAAATAAAGAAAAATCTAGAAGAAGTTTTTCAGCTCACCACTGGTAGATCCCAGATGAGAATACAACCTTCTGGAACATATCCCCTATGGACTGATGTCCCCAAATTTAAAATATTCCAGCCTTTGGGATTCACATTTTATGAATTTTTATATGATTCATTTGTTTATTGGCATACTAATCTTTCTAGGTACATCAGAATGTATATATAAACATGGTTAGTAATTGATGTAATAAGATGCAAAAGACAAAACTTAATAGAACTCTATTTTTCTAAAAACTGGACATTCTGGGCTAAAAGCACAAATAGTAAAATATAGGCTACTAAGAAGCACTTACACACTGAGCATGAGGCACACAGAGTTTAACGTTTCCCTTTGGGGTGGCAGAAATTTTTAGTAGGGTTTTTTTCTTCATTTCCAAAGGCATACAAGGGTTGGGACATCCAATCTTTAATGTGCAATAAAATGAAATGGCAATTTTCCAAGAGCCGTGAGACTGCAGCTAATTAGCACATTAATTTATATAAATAAAATTCTCTTTGCTGTTCCCCAGTGTTCTGCCTGAGAAATGCAACAAGATGAATGAACATGACAAATCAAAGTGAAATTTACAGGCTTAAAATAAAGGATACAGAAATAATCCCTTGACCTTATTCCAACTTTTCTGTCCCTGCTTCATCAGTGCAGCTCTGCCAAGAGCTCCTAAATGTATGCTCCTTGTTCCACCACACTTCAATTCTAAGGAAAATTTCCCAGGAAGAGTACAACCAGTTCTTTCCTCCAGGACTTGAACTCCTAAATAAAATAGCTCAGTTTACAACTCAAGAGAACGACTCTCTTTTTACATTTACTTTTAAGATTTTCTCACATACATTTCTTAACAAAAACATAAACATTGTTTCCATTTTTTAATATTTTCCTTGCATACAAAATATTGTGTTTAATTATTCTTAGTTTTAACTAATTTTTATGATTAACCTGAATTTTTAAAACTAAAAATTTCCTAAGGCCAAGTCACTATTTCAAGTGAAATTGTTAGTTTAATAGAAAAGCAAACTCCTAATTACCAGGAACTTTATTTTATTCAATTTTTATTTTATTATTACTCTTAAAAATACATTTAATGTAGTAAGTACTTTCAAATATGTATGTATACATTCTTACTTTTACATACATATCTAATGCATATATCCAGATATATCCCCCTTGACAGAAGATAGCCTGTACAACCATAGGTAGTTGGCCCTAATTATAACACAAAATTAATAAAACTAATTTTATGAAAAATACAATAGAACAGAACATAAAAGGACATAATTTATATAGTAAATATAAGTACTGTTTTGAGACAACTCTATCAGTTATAAGTGCCTGAGTGTATACATTGTGATGAAACATGTATTTCTAGTCATGTTCATAAAAGTTCATGAGATCCTCTATAAAGTAGAATATAGAAAAAACTAGAGTCTGGACTATTATTTCTTAATTCATATATTCAATAAAAAATTATCATGAGGGTACAAGAGCGAACAAGACAGTGTGTGGTCTTATGGAATGTATGTTATAGTGAAAAATCAGAAAATAAACAAGTGAACAAAACATATATGTGATATGATCTCTAGTGATGGTGACACAAAAGAACGTAAAGGAAGATTAGAGGATTGGAGACAGACACTAAGGGTAGCATGGGGCTGCTGTAATACAACTGTTAAAGAGGGCTCACTGAAGAGGTACTATTTGTTCACCCTGAATAGTGTGAAGAGGAGCATTTCAGCCATGGGCACAACTAATGCAAAGTTCCTGAGGTAGGAACATGATTAGCATGTATAGAGGAGCTGCATGAAGGCCATTAGGAGTGGAGTGGGTTACCCGTTGGGGGAATGGGTACCATGACACCCAGGGAGAGGGTCAACTGCCAATGATATGGGACTTTGTCAGCCATGCCAAGGACTCTAGATTTTATCTAAAGTGGGATGGTGAAGCTGCAGGGAGAGCTTTGGCATTTCCATCTCTTAAAGTGCTCTCCGGTTGCTGCATGGAGAACACACTATTGTGAGAATGTTAGAGTAATGAAAAAACCAGACTAGTTATAAAACCAAATGAAATACAGGAAAAATAAGATAATAATACCTTGGTGTAGGATGGCAATGGTGGACGGGTGAGAAGTGGTTACAGTCAGGATACAGTTTGACCAATAGGACTTGATGATTGAAGATGAATAAGTATGAAGGTAAGAAACATATCGATGATGACTTTTTGACTTTTGGTCCTAATAATCTTGTGAATGATAGTGGAGCCTCTCGCTGATACGTGGACAGTTTTGGGAGGAGAAAAGTGGGCTGGGTGATTGGTTAATTAGGCTTTTCCCCTTTTTTCTCTGATTAATATTTTACCATTATTATAGCATTCCAATGAACACTGATTAAGGAATTACTAAGAGCCAGGCTCTGTGCAAAATCCTGGGACTATAAAGTCAAAATAAAAACAGTTTTACACAAACAAAAACAAAACTAGAAATTACGGCATGCTGTAATTTGTGGTATAATAAGTATACAAAGAGAATATACTGGAAGGCAGAGTAAAGAACCTTTATTAATTTAATGGGCAATCAAGTATTTCCAATCAAAGTGAAACGGAAGCTGTGTTTCGAAAGATAGGTTGAGATTAACAAGAATAACATCTTGTGGAGGAAATGGAGAACACTCCAGGTGTAGAAAACAGAATGGGCAAGTGCATAAAGAAATAAAGCAAGTGTGTTGGAAACCTAGTTCACTGTAATCAGGTCTATGTTGGATATTGGCAAATTATGTAGCTAAAATGGTAGGCAGGGACAAGATCATATAGAGCCTTGTTTATTGAGCTAAGGGGTTTGAGTTTTTACTAAAATCTATAAAGACGTTACAGGATTAAAATCGGGGAAATGATATGATAAGATAAACTGGATGGGGACCAGGCCAAAGGCAGAAAATACAGTAAGGATGCTTTTGTAGGAATCAAAAATAGATATGTTGAGATCCTAAATTAAGGCATTGAGAGCAGGGATGAAAAAAGGAGATTATGTTTTCACTCTATTAAGGAAGTAAGCGTTGTAAGATGAGCACTGGACGAGAGAGGAAGATGATGTCAGTGAAAGTGCACGGAGAGTGTAAGCAGATGACCCTTTAGATCCACTTTATGCTTGGTCAGGAAATATTTAGAGATCTAATCATAACACCTAGTCAGATCCCTTGCATGACTCCAGTTCTCTAATTTAGGCTCTTCCTGAGTCCCGGACAATTTACACGCTGGGTCCTGATTTCTGTCATAATAAACTCCCTGACCTTCCTTTTTCCTTTGACCTGTAATCTTCCTATTGCTCCACTGCAAGTAGCACGTGGTTGAGTGAAGGACAATGGTATTGACCTTACACATAGTGCAGGATTACTCTCTAACCAGCGGTTTGACCTACAGCAAATTTCATTTTTCCTGAATATAATCATAAGATTACGTGTCATGGTGAGAAATTAGAAAAAGTAAGAATGCCCAATAATATATAATTAGTTAAATGATTTTGAATATCACAAAATACAAGGAATTTCCAAAAAGTTCATAGAAAATGTGTATTTTGTAAAAAAGTATACATAAATTTCAACATTTTTTGCACCAAAATAAACTTGCATTCACTGTTATAACATGTCTGAACAGAATCTAGTTTGAGGCACTTAGAAGAATAAGACACCAGTTTGAAAAAAGCCCCTATCAGAGCATTATGAATTCTGCTAAACTTAAAGTAAGAACAAACATCAAATTTTTGGTGAAGCTTGGGTTGAAAATGGTGAAATAATTGATGCTTTATAAAAAGTTTATAGGGACAATGCCCCAAAGTAATCAGTAGTTTGCAAATAGATAACTCATTTTAAGAAAAGACAAGATGATGTTTAGATGAAGCCTGCAGCAGCAGACCATCCGCATCAATATGTCAGGAAAAAAAAAATTAATCTTGTTTGTGCCCTAACTGAAGAGGGCCAGCAGTAAACAGCAGAACCAATAGCCAATACCATAGACATTTCAACTGGGTCAGCTTACACAATTCTGACTGAAAAATTAAAGTTGAGCAAACTTTCCACTCGATGGGTGCCAAAACCATTGCACACAGATCAGCTGCAGACAAGAGCATGGCTTTCAATGGAAATTTTTAAGAAGTGGAATCAAGATCCTGGAGCATTACTTCGATGAATTATCACAGTACATGAAACATATCTTTACCAACATGAACCTGAAGACAAAGCAATATCAAAGCAATAGCAACCAAGAGGTGGCAGTGGTCCAGTGAAAGCCAAAGTGGACCAGTCAAGAGCAAAGGTCATGGCAACATTTTGTGTTTTTTTTGGTTTTGTTTTGTTTTTTTTGATGCTCAAGACATTTCTGGAGGGCCAAAGAACAATAACATCTTATTATGAGAGTGTTTTGAGAAAGTTACCAAAGCTTTAGCAGACAAAGCCCCAGGAAAGCTCTACTAGAGGGTCCTTCTTCACCACATCAGTGCTCCTGCTCAATCCTCTCATCAAACAAGGGCAATTTTGTGAGAGCTTTGATGGGAAATTCTTAGACCTCCAACTTAAAGTCCTGATTTGGCTTCTTGTGGCTTCTTTTTGTTTCCTTGTCTTAAAAAGTCTTTAAAGGGCACCCAATTTTCTTCAGTTAATAATGTAAAAAAGACTACATTGACATGGTTTAATTTCCGGAATGCTCAGTTATTTAAGTTGTGGACTAAATGGCTGGTATTATCACTTACAAAAGTGTCTTGACCTTGATGGAGCTTATATTGAGAAATAAAGTGTGTATTTTATATACATATTTAAATATGTTTATATTTTATATATATATTAAAATATATATATATTTGAGACAGGGGATCATTCTGCCACCTAGGCTGGAGAACAGTGGTGCAATCACAGCTCACGGCAGCCCTGACCCTCCCAGGCTTAAGTGACCCTCCTGCCTCAGCTTCCCAAACAGCTGGGACCACAGGTGCACACCATCATGCCCAGCTAACTTTGTGATTTTTTTTCACAGATGAGGTCTCACTATGTTGCCCAGGATGGTATTTTTATCTTTTAATTTCATTTTTCCACTAACTTTTTGAAGTCTCCTGCTAATATACGGCATTAAATTTCATGCTTTTAGAATATTTAATAACAGAAAATGTGCATGATATCTTACATAAATAGAAAGCAGTTTATAAAGCTGCATATTTTAACTATACAAATAGATATATACTATAGAAAAATTTGAAAAGAGATATTAAAATTGATATTGTTTGTTTATCTTCATGAAAAGTGATTATGGGTAATTGTTATTTTCCTCTTGGTGACTTTTTTGTATTTATTATATTTTCTACAACAAAATATAAGTACATTATATATCAGCAAAAAATATATAATCTGTGGTTTGCTCATCCCCAACAAGAATTTCAAATACAGTATATATCAGATTAGGATATATTCAGCTGCAAGTACCAGAAACCTCCATTAAAAATGTATTAAAGAGACTTCTGCTTCCACTTAGGATAAAGACAGTGTCAGGATAGTGTTGCTTCCATCTTGACATTGAGAATAAGCCAGATAACCTATTTAAGCATAGCTGTGGTGGTGTTGTTTTAAACCATCACAGAGCTAAGGAAGCAAAGAAACGTAAATAACAAGAATGTAGAAAAATGACAAGCTCTTCCTAGGAGGGTATAAATGAATACAAAAATTCACAATCACTTTCATTTTTTGGATGAACAATGAGAAGTGAAGGACAGGAGTAAAATAAGATCACTGAAATTTTTAGAAATTGGTAAGGCCACTATGGAGAGACATGACAGGATCCAGTGGACAGTAGCCACATACAGAAATTGCACCCACCTTCCAACTCTGTCCTATAGGCATTCATTAAGCGCCATTAGAAAACTGAATAGGGCTGGGGGCCTGGTGAGGGCTGAGGGCAGGGTAGGCAATTCCATCCCCCACAAAATAGGAAGCAGCAGCTGTCAAGGCTGCCGGAGGGGCAAGAGACCTGGGAGAAATCACCTCCTGATGCCCAAGCATGCAGGGCCTACCAAACCTGGAGGCAGGGCCAGAGAAATGAGAGAAACCCTTCACGAACTCTCCAGGCCTTCACCAAGTCTACCACTTCAGCCCTGCTGAGCTGGGCATGTAGCAGCAGGTGGAAATAAGTCCCCAAGGCACAGGAAGCTAAGGGCAGTACTGGCAAGCAGAAAATACCCAGCATATCTACCAGGCAGGAGCCCCCTAGAAGCATGATTAGATCTCCCATGGATTGAAAGCTGGTAGTGGACTGTAAAGCACAAAAGGATATCTACAGTCTCTGAGTGCTCAGATCTCCAGCCCGGCAGAAAAGAAGGTCCTAATTTTGACCTCACATCACGTGAAGGCATTGGTGAATTGAATCAAACTAAAGAGACAGCAGGCTTAACTCATTTCTAGATTACATTGGCTCAGCCTTCCACCCTAATGGCCTGAGAGACAAATGAGCCCACCCTCTTCTGAGTTTTACTATTGTTTACCCCAGTCTCTGCTGTTCTTCTAGACATAATATCTTGAATGCAATAAAAATATTATGATGCATATAAAAAAGAAAGAAAACATGACTTATCATCAATAGAAGCAGACCTAGAAATAAAATAAAGATTGAAATTATCAGGCAGAGACTTAAAAAATATCATAATGAAAGTGTTAAACGAAAGTAAAAAAAATGGACAACAAAAGTAAACAGAGAGGTAATTTCATCAACATCATGAAAATAATAGTAATAAAAAAAAGCCAAATGAAAAAGTAGAATAGAAAGTAACAATATCAAAACATGAATGATTCATTTGATGGATTTATCAGTACACCAGACACAGAAATAAAAAAATCAGTGAACTTGAAGACAAGTCAATGGACATTATCTAAACTAAAACTCCAAGAGAAATAGAAATAGAACAGATTATCTGAGATCTTTGAGACAATAGTAAACAGTGTAACATAAATAATTGGAGTTACAGAAGGAGAGAAGATAGTGTGCTAAAAAGAATACTTGAAGAGACAATAGCCAAGAATTTGCCAAAGTTGATGAAATACATCAAGCATAACTCAGATATCAACAACAAATATATCCGCCTGTGAACACCACGTAGGTTAAATATCAAGAAAACTGCATCAACCAAGGCATATCATAACAAAACTTCTGAAAGTCAACAATAACAAAATATTAAGTAATATATACAGAAAATAACAGTTATTATCTCATATCATAACAGGTCTGGAGATGGAACAATTCCAGAATTAACTAGTTCAGCACCTCATCCATGACAAAAGCTCAGATTCTTTTCTTCTCCCTTCTTTGCCATACTTAGCAAACAGCCTGCTCCCTTTGTGGTCAAAGACGCTTATAGTAGCACCAGGTGTAAGGTACATGGATGTGCTTTGGTCAAGGATAGGCCGAGGCAGACATCAGGCCTGTGTGACTCAGGGAGCACACCTCTACTTGTTATAGAACTTGTTTGTGTAAGTTCATGCTTGGCTCTGAGACACTGTTGTCTGTAAAATGTATAATTGCCCTGCTGACACCGTGCACAGGGCTCGGCTTGACATGACTTGACATTGTATAGGTGCTCTTGTGCAGGCACTGGCACCCAGAGAGAGAGTAAAGCTACTGGTCCCTCTAAGGAAGAATGACCATCTATCAGAGGGGCAGCAGGGAGCCAGGAACCAGCTTGTGCCCAAAGAGAGAAACAGTTAAGCTGCTGACCCTGAAGGTAAAAGAGAACAGGCTGTGTATCTGTGCATGGGAGCCGCCAGCTCAAGCAGCCGAGACAAGGCGGACTAGTGTGAGTGAGTTGCTGATAAGAGAGCTGCTGAATAAAGCTATATTTCACCTACCTACGCCCCCCCCCCGAGTGTTTTTTCAGCTGTCCACTCACTCCCTTCGGACCTCAGCTGGGGCTGGACCCTAACGTGGACTTGAACCTGACACCAAGAAATACATCATTGCACACATCCAAAGACCAGAAGAGAGAGAGGTTCTCCTTTTTGTACCTCTTTTTTTTTTATACTTTAAGTTTTAGGGTACATTTGCACAACGTGCAGGTTAGTTACATATGTATACATGTGCCATGTTGGTGTGCTGCACCCACTAACTCGTCATTTAACATTAGTTATATCTCCTAATGCTATCCCTCCCCCCTCCCCCCACCCCACATGAGAAACCCTTCCCACAACCTGAAAGACTGGTCCTTCCTGATAGAATTGCACCACATCTCATTCACAAACTAATCACCAGCAAAGAAAAAATAATTGTCATTAGCTTATTCTAACTAATACTGACGTTTGAGGCCTCCTCTGAAGTGATCCTTCATATCTTTGCCAAAACAAGAGTTATTTTACCAAAGAAGAATAGGCAGTTGGAAAAAAACAAAAAACAAAAAACAAAAAACAAACAGGGAGTACACGTATTTGGCATTTATTACAATGAAAATTTACAGGTACAGTAGGAAACGATTTCATGTTTCAACATAGAAAGGATGAACGTAATGTCAAATCTTACAATTGCATTACTAATAATATTGCTACATCTCTGCGTAGCTCATATCACTATTTGATTATTCTTATATTTCTTCCAACAACCTGCACTGGGTGCCAAGGATAATAAAGAGGCATTGTTTCTGTTCTCAGAGTTTCCTTTGTAAAGGGTGAAAATAGACCTAAAACAAGTGAGTGCCACTGGAAGACTCAATAGCAGAGTATAATCTGAATTTAGCTCCTTCTCTTACTAGCTCAATTATCTTGAACATGGTACCTGATCTCTCTAAGCCTTGAGGATATGCAATGGGTAAAGGAGCCAATAGGTATCATTCTTATATGATTACAGTGACTCCAAAATAGATATTTCATAACGTGTTAAGTAAAAGTATTCAATAAACATTTGACATCTTTATTATTATTGATTAATATGTTTACAGATTTTAGTAGGTGTGCATACAGAGCAATGGTTGAGAAAGTTAATATATAAATGGTAGAGCTTGAACAGATGTTCATCTGTTATAGGAAGGACTGAGAAACTAGTAAAAGGATTTTCTGGGAGAATGACCAGCACAAAAAAAAAAAAAGATACAGAGGCATGAAAAACGAAGGTGGAGGGATCCAGGAAAAGCGTACGAACCTGAGTGCAGGCTTTATGAGTGGAATCTAGGGCTAGGAGGAGAAGATGTGCAAGGACATTAAGTTGAGGCATAAAGAATCACATATAATGTGTTAAATTAAGTTAAAATTTGGCCCAAAGATGCCTTTGTACTTTGAATCCCTATGTAGCGAGCTGCAACCCAACTTAGTATGTAAACAGACTGCAGCCTACTAAAGAGTATATTGTCGTAATAAATAGCTGAGTCTCAGCCAATCACAGCAGCTGAGATTCATTCAATCACAGGTTGCCAACTGATCAGACCACATCCCTACAAGGTAAACACCCAGCTGTAACCAGTCGAGCTGTTTTTCTAGGGTACTTTCTTTTTCTGTCTATAAATACTGCCTGCCCACATTGCTGGGTGGAGCTCTCTGAACCTCTCCTGGTTCTGAGTGCCATTTAGTTCGTGAATAGTTCTTTGCCCAAATGAATTTTATTAAATTTAATTGGTCTAAAGTTTTTCTTTTAACAGATGTAATTAGGGTATCAGACTCTATTCTATAGGCAATAGGGCATCATTAAAGGATTTTAAACAATAAGGTAGCAATACCAGATGCCATTTCCAAAGACCATTATGGCAACAATGGGTGCTGATGGACATTCAGATAGAGAGAGAGCATTTCTCCTTGCCTTAGAAATATAATGACATAGAAGAGTTGCAATACTCCAGGTGGCAAATCATGAAGGCCTAGAATCAGGCCACAAAGAAAGGCTGGAAGGAAAGGGAGCAGTTATGAGACATGTTATGGGAAAACTTAGTTCATGGGAGAAAAACAAGTTTGAATACTATAAAATTTGAAATTTATCATTAAAAAATTAAAAAGCTATTGAATGACTTTCAATTATAAACAGTAACAAAAATATTAGTAAATACAATGTTGTAAAGAAGGCATTCTGCAAATGCGCATAGATTATTAGGAAAATCATTTGGAAGATTATTATTTGTAGCCAGTAGGTACTATTAAGCTACTTAAAACCAGCCTGAATGTTTAAGCAAGATAAATATTTCCTTCTAGAGTAACAGAGCAATTTTGTATACTTTATTAATCTAATTCAGAAGTCTTTTTTTAAAAGACAAGTTTATATTAAAGCTCACTCCATTAATGGTTGAACTATTACAAATTATAAATTAGCAGATTGTGAAGTAATGAGTTTTTAAAATATCTAGTCTTAATCTCTAATGCTGAAATTTAAATTTCTCTGTTATTTGTTTCTCCGGAGATAAAATAAAACTGCTTTACCCTGATAATTTAGGATGTGGTTCAAATGGAGAACACATGTAAGTACCTTATGGATTCACCACTTAATTTATAAATGAATTAACATTTCCTCCTGGACAAAAATCTCTTTCTCTATTAATCCTGGTGTATTGACAATACCCTGTATTCCTCTTTCATGTCTTTCCCAATCAGTTTAGAGCAGTCTGTCAGGGTTATTCATTAATCCTCACTTCATGTGAAGCAAAGCAGTTATAGGCTTTATCCCCATTTCACAGATAATTTCTTTAGGCAAAATTCTCTAACACATAATGCATTCAAAAGTAATTTTTGTACAAAATTTATTACTTGTATTATTTGCTGTCAGTTATAAAAATGGAAAACTTTTCTGCTTTCTTTGCTTCTCTGCAATCCAGTTAATGACACTTAAGGCTACAACCTGAAATTTAGTATGTTACTGGTGATTTAGCAAGAAGATTTGTGAAGCATTGAGCAATCTCGTATTATACTTTTCATAATTTTGTATTAGTCCAATCTGCTTGATTGAAGGATTATATTCTGGTGACCATTTTGGCTTTAGGAGTCTAAAGAGCATAAAATGGAGACAAGTTAGAAAGATGTTTAAACCAGTAGCAGGTCTCTGGTCCCAGCTCTGTCAGTAGTTGTCCTTCTTTGGATAGTTCATTCGAGAGCTTTCTGGATTCACTTGCATATCCCTAAATTGGGGATCACACCCCTGGATCTACTTAATGTAATGGATGCTATGTCAATGAATGTAAAAATTTGTCTAAAAAGATGAATTAAATAAAAATACTTTCTATTTTATAATCATGACGCAAAGGGCTTCCTTTAGCTCCTTTACAGGTTTTTAATAATAAAATATAAAAATAATTTTATGTTTTAATATAAAAATAATTTCTGAATCTCTACTTTTTAAAAGTTAATATTATGTTTAATGGACAAATCATAATTATATACTTTTATGGGATATAATGTGATGTCCTGATATGTGTAAACAATGTGAAATAATTAAGTCAAAATGATTAACATATTTTTCACCTTGCTTACCTATCAATTTTTGTGGTAAGACATTTGAAATTTAGTTATTTTGAAATATGCATTATTTATTATTCACTATGGCTACTCTGCTATGCAATAGATCTCAAAACATAATTTTCCCCACCTATTTGAAACTTTATAACCTTTGACCAACGATCCTCCATTTTCTCTCCCACCCCTCAGCCTCTAGCAACCATCATTCTACTCTCTACTTCCATGAGTTTGATTTTTTAGATTTCACATATAAGTGAAATTATGCAATATTTGTCTTTTTGTGCTTGATTTACTTCACTTACCTTAATGTCCTCCAGGTTCATCCACATTGCCCCAAATGACAGAACTTCCTTCTTTATTAAGGGTGAATAATAGCACAATATTTCACAAATGTACTTCCTTAGACCAACTGGTTTCTGATTCCTGAAATGTTTTAGGTAGCAACTATGTTCCCCTTGCTTTTCCCCCCCAGTACATAGAAAAAGCTAATATTATCCATTAGAAGTGAAGTAATGAAATGTGTCTTTCAGATACTCCGATCAAAAAAACAAATAAACTCCAAGTTACTTCCCTCTGCCAAGTGCAGTGTTTTAGAAGGCCTCCTCAACTTTCCACCAGAAAAGCCACTCTACTATTGAAAACCACCCATACAAAACATGGAAATGAATTATTTGGAAGTGGGATTATCTCCACTAATTTAAGCACCATTAGAACAACCAAGTCAAAATACACACAAATTATAAAATGACTCTTTCTCTCTACACGCACAGATACACACACACACATACGTAGTTTACAGACACTGAATTAATGTTGGAACCTTGGTGGGAGCTCTTAGATATTTCAAAATTGTGGTCTTTCCATTTTAATCTGAGATTCCAGTCAGCCCATACCCTTAGTATCTTAGTGCTACGGCCATGACTGCAATGTGAGCCCAGTGTCTGTATGCTAGAAATTGTATTAGAAGTTTGAAACTCTGGCTATTACCCAGGCTACAAATCCATGCATATCTTTATTTGAAGGGCACTCAGAGCTTATTAACTTACAGCCAGCTTTTCTTTCTCCATGAACACTGCATCTTCCTTCATTCATGCTGGACCCCAGGAGCCTGGCACGTTGTTTATACAAGAGTGTAAATTCCCATTTGGCCAATGCAGAGCTGCCCTTGGAATCTATGTCTCTAGCCACAGTTGTGTTTATCCTTAGCATCTGGTTTCAGTTATCTTTTTTGTGCCATTTTGGACTGTGATCTGTTTGTTTCATTTACTAAGTTTTCCATTACAGAATGATGAACAGGGCCACTAAGAGGTGGCAGAATGGGGCAAGGCTCGGCCTCATTCCTAGCCCTGTGGCACTTAATTACTACACTTTGCTTGCCAACGGTTTCTTGGCATCTAATTTAATTTGGGGACCTGCCTAAGCATTTAATTGAACTTGGAGAACTCCCTTCAAATATTTATACCATTTTCCCTTTCTCCTCCTGCCACATCATCAATGATTCTGCTCCACATTTTATATCAGATTCACTTGCCTGTTTTCCAAAACACTTGCCCTTCTTCTTTTTCTATTAAATATATTGCCTCACATGCCCAATCCTAATAAGACTGTATTTAAAAAAAAAATTCCCTCCTTTCTTTTTAACTTTTCCTCCCTCATTATAGTAGAATTTTACACTTTCTCTATCCATAAAGTTTTCCATTACCTCATTTTATCCAACTTGTATCTCACCCCTTTGATAATTTTCTTGTATTAAAAATAGGCAGCACAAATAAAAGAACATTGGATTTATTATACTCATCACAGTCACATAAGCTTCAATATCCTCATCTCTGACCACAACTCTACCTACTCAGTTCTTTTACTCTGTAAGATACATTTAATGTCCTCTTAAATTTCATCACCGTCCACATTTTCTTGACACCCTTAATTCATTTCTTGATCTATCAGTATTCCTGGCTTTAAGGCCTTCTGCAACCAGCCTCAACCTCATAGGTCATCATTCTAACTAGCCTCTTCCTGGTGCCATCAAGCCCAGACCCGTTTGTACTTTTGTAACTTCTTGATTTAAATCCAAGTGCTGGAACAATCCAACACAGTACTCAATGAAGAAGTAGAAATCAACACACACACACACACACACACAACACGGCTTCCAACCCCCTTTGAGATTACAATGCCATTCATCTGTATGTGTTTTTCTTCATCCTTCATCTTTTCCCCTCTCTTATTTCTCTCACCTACCTTTTCCAGACATTCCTATCTCCTATCATACTTTTAGCTGGGGATTTTATTTGTCAAACTTCAAATCCCTGTGTTAGTGATTGATGAGTAATGGTTTTTATTCACAATACCTGCAAACATTGCCAATCAAATTAATATAATAGACAATCTAAAAATAAACTAAATAATAAATAAAAGCACTCCAGTTAGTGGGAAAATAGGTTATTTGATTCCTATATCAGAAAAATTGGCTAGCCATTCAGGAAAAACAATTTATACCTGATTAGTTACACTTAACGACAATAACAACAAGAGCATAATAGTAGTAATTCCTTTTGAATAAGTGAAATCATGAACTTACTCATAGGTAACAATGCCTACAATATTTATAAACTGAATCTAGGGGAAGCTTTTCTAACCATGTCATAAAAACTGGAAACAAAAAAGTGGATAAATTTGAATGCATCCAAATTCTGTATGACAAAATCAGAAAACAATAAACAATCAAAATGAAAAAAGACACAATAACGTTATTACAGCATTGTTCATAAAAATGAAAATTTAAAAACAGTTTACATGTTCATCTATATGTCACTAATTAATTAAATTACAGTATATGGTATTATAAAATACTATATTGAAATTCAAACAAAATCTATAATATTTAGTGGCATGGGAAGATAGCCATACATACTATTGTCATTGCAACACAAGGAGGGTACAATGCAGTATTATAATATTCAACCAGTGTATGCGTGTGTGTATATGTATGTATGTGTAGAGAGTATATACAGTGTATGTGAGTTTCTGTAATAGGAGTGTTAAAAGAAACTAGATTGTTGTTTTGAGTTAATATAATATCTCATCCTCCACTTTAACATATTTTATGTGACAGGCACTATTCTGGGCAATTAAAAATGCCTTTCCCCCCCATTTTCTAGGCCAAAAACAGTTTCAGAAAGTGCGAGCAACATGCTTTACATGAAGTAAGTTGGGCAGTGATTAAGCCAGAACCCAGGAGCCTCACTCCTAGCCCAGTTTGTGCTGCCACGCTACAGCTGATCCTAAGCAGATCACCATTTCAATCCAACCAGTTATTTTCTATCTCTACTAAGGCAAAGAAGGAAAATAATTAAGATTAATTTACTAGTATAGATCTTATGAAGTATCTTCCTTCTCTTTTTTTCCTTCTTACAATAAAGAAAAAACTGTTAGTGAGATACTATGATAGGTACTAAAGGAAGTACACTTTCCACTGATTTACCTGCAGCCTTGCCAAACAACTACCACCACATCATGGTTCCCAAGGATGACATCTGTTAGTTTAACATGGGTGCATAAGATGGACTGAGTGCAGCCTCAGACATTGGAAACCAGGTAATACCTACCTCAGCTCTTTGAGAACAGCTATTAAGAAAGATCTTTTCTTCCCCACAACCTGTGATTCAATTTCATGAATCTTTTCTTAGCCCCCTTCCCCCAGAGATAAGTGTGATTCATACAAAGGATCTGGATAGAGCAAGGAGAGACATGGTGGGGAGACTGGGGGCGCTGCTGCTCACTTCCAAAGTGGAGGGGAAAAGCAAGATCACTCATTTGTCTTTACTCAGGTGACTCCTCTTATTCAGGAAACAGAAAGTCCACTGAGGAGCTTCAGTTCACAGTCAGAAGCTTCATTCAAATAAGTGGAGAATTCACACCAAATGTATAACAGTTGAATTAAATCCAAATATTACAGGCTTTGCAATTACAAGAGTCAAAATAAATCTGCAATGGTGAAGGGGAAAAGGGCTTAACATTTATTTAAACTTACTGTGTTTTAAGCAACTGGGTGCTTTACAAACGTTTTCTGGCATTTTAATCCTCACAACAGTCTACCTGACCCAAAACCTTTGCAGGTAAGAAGCCAGCTTGAAATATCAGATAACAAAAAATTATAAAACACAAAATTACCGCACTGTTATTTCATGACTTACTTCTTAAGTATGTTACATAGAAATCCCCTAGCAAAAGCAAGATATCTAGGTCAACCTTCTCATCCCCATGATATTTGATTCTGTTAAGTAATGACAGTGATTCTCCTATATCTGATCAAAGCTTTTATTTGTGTTTTCTATGCTTCTTCAAATAAAGTAGTGTATAATTTCAAAGTAATGTTGATAAATGGGGCTTTTATAGTGTAATTTGGCTAAACAGTGAATATAAGAAAAAGGTAAATGCAGCAGTTCTATTGCATATGAATTCTGCAAGCATATGAAATCTGCTGTGTTATTTTATAAACTGTGTTATGGTTTCAGTGCAGCACACTAGGGCTGCTATGCAGAAGTCATTTCTTTCCACAGTTCATTTTATACTGGAGTAGGCCATTAAAATAACATGCTTACTTTTTAGAGGATGCTATTTGGAAAAAAAGCAGCTAGCTAATAGGTGAAGTATAAAATATACATAGCCAAGGGTCAAGGTTGAAGTCACCATTGCATCACCTATTTTAATAAATTATCAGTTGTTAAAAATGTATGCAAGGATCTCCAAAGCCTGTTTTTTCTTCAGATTTGACAATTGGTTTGTGCATATTAAAAAACAACTGTGCTGATAAGTTATCAATGCTTGAATTAATATTAGTACTTAAATCATATACCTGTAAATATCAGATGAGTACTGTTATATTAAATATTCAAACAATGTTTCAAACATCTAGGAGGTTTTCCTTAAAAAACAGAATGTGAAAGACATTCATAATAATAAATTCTGAAAAATGCTATATATACACACATACACACACATATATCTAATTGTCTTTGCTGAACTGTCAGATTAAATGTCCCTATGTTCCTTATTTCTATCTTTTTTATTTAGTGTGGGATCATCGATAGCTCACCCTATCTCTATATAATGAAATATGAATAGATTTCTTGCTGCACTGTTAACTTGGGTCATTTCTTTTAAGAAATTGAGGGACAACATATGCTTGTCTAAGCATGTTATGCAAATTATTGGCATAAAAGGATTTTTACCATGTAGGTAGTGTAAAACATGTCACAGTGACAATTCTTACATTCAGTATTCATTTATCCCAGCAATCAGCATGGTTATACAGCTTTCTACATGTAGCCATTTCATACGCATGTTGAAAAGTAAAGCATGTCTATGTGCCCGCAAGATATTGAAATCATAGTCTGAACATTTTATCTCCGAGTTGTGGCATGGACTCTGAAATTCTTCCCTGTTTATAAAATCGCATACATGAGATACCCCAGCAAGGTGAGTTTGTTTGAAGCAGAAAAAAATGTTAACATGGAAGAAATTTTCCCCTTGCTCATTTTAGACTCAGTCATGTGGTCAGAGGCTGGAATTTATACCAGACATTTTCAGAAACCTTCTGGCAGCCATATTATTGCTTTTACAAAAGAGAATCACAATTACCTATGCTCTAGCTATTTTTGAAAAACCGTACTGCTCATGACCCACTATCCCCATTTTAAAAATGTACTTTACTAAACAAGTTTTATATTATAAAGGAGGAAAATATGATTATCATCTATTCAATCTCCTATCGTGCATTTTCAGATAAGTCTTTAAAAGAAAAGCCCTATAGCAACCAATCATGTGACTCAGTGAGGTCTCTTTTTTTAAAGAGAATACCATATTTCATCTATGAGGAAGGCAATATAAAAATAGTACTAAAATGTCAGTATGACTTTGTGGTCATTTTCAAATGCACAGAGTCCCACATTTGCTGGAATAAGGTCTTGCAGAATTCAGCTTGTCAATTTGAACAATTGTGTGGGGATGGGACAGATGGACAGCTGTTTCATTTTTTAAATTCTAGATTTTATTTCTTTACATTAAATGAGTTATTTTTTAATTTGTGAAAAAATAACATAGGCTTATTTTTAAAAGAAAAATCAGTTGTAGACATTGAACTATTTATGAAAGAAAAGTAGTACTAATTACTTGGATTAAAACTTTCTAGCTTATTTTAACTGAAAACAATAGAATTTAACGGCTGTATTCTCTTGATACTGATCATTATTTGTATCATAACTGATAGTGCAACTGTCTTTTCAGTTTTATAGAAACAGACAAAAGTACAGATTAAGGCAAACTTGAATAATCAACTGGGCATCATTATTTCTGTTAATGCATATAGATTCCTCACTTTTTGATCCCAAACATAAACTCCTTTATTAGCTGTACACTACAATACAAATTAATCCAAACTAAAATTATTTTTAAAACTATTTTGTTTAGATAAAAAACACGACAAAAAAGAATACCTCTAGTTTAAAATAAACATTTCTTTCTTCTATCATAATTACTTTCCCATATTATGAAAGAATTAAGATTTATAATGCCCTAACTAAATTGTCCAAAGATTATAAATGACTTTTCACTCTGCACAAATATTCTGTAATTAGAAAGGGAGGCAAATAGTTAGTAATGAACAAACTGTACTTAATATATAAGAACCAAATATTGAACATAGATGCTTAAGTGAAAAGAAAAAACCCTACATTTATATCATTTTCTGGGTGGGAATCCCACAGTGTGGCTACAGATAAATGAGCTAAAAGACTCAGGAAAAGTACCACACACACACATACAGACAGAGTTTTTATTAGTTAAAACCAAAATGCCTTTATTTATTTACTTATTTATTTTCATTTTTAATTTTTTGAGACGGAGTCTCACTGTGCTGCCCAGGCTGGAGTGCAGTGTCTCACTGCAACCTCCACCTCGCAGGTTCCAGTGATTCTCCTTCCTCAGCTCCCAGGTAGCTGGGATTACAGGCACCTGCCACCACGCCTGGCTAATTTTTGTATTTTTAGTAGAGACAGGGTTTCACCATGTTATTCAGGCTAGTCTCAAACTCTCGACCTCAGGTGATCCACCTGTCTCGGCCTCCCAAAGTGCTGGGATTACAGGTGTGAGCCACCGCGCCTGGCCCAAAATGCCTTTAATGGAATGATCTTTAAATGGAAAAATGGGCATTAACATATTATGTTATTTGAGATCATTCCAGATAATATAGCTGACCAAAAACTATTTTTATATCCTACTCAGAAATCTGAATTTTTTCTCTTCAATTAAGTAAAAATCATTTCACTGGTCTGTTTCATACTATGCAGCAATGCTGACATATGACAATTTTATACAGGAAGTGCAGTTCTATTTAATGCTTTTAATAGTTTGAATCTGTTAGTACACCAATGGTTGATTAAAAATCCTATTTTAATATCTTAATTTTAAACAGGCTACAATGCTTTATAACTCTAAATTTTTAGATTTCATTTTTAATTTTTTCAAAACTGATAAGCTTCCCTGCCCTTCCCTAAGTTAAAAGTTAATTAAATCTATAATACAACCACACTGAAGGGAAAAGGCCAGTTTTATTTACATAACAGAACAATAGCAATAACAATGAATGAATAGCACCAAACCAACATCAGTCTTAACACAAAATATTACTCTTGACCTCTTCAATGAGCAGCCTTTTTTCTAGTAGCCAGAAATAGTATTCAATTTTATATAAAAATCACTAATGAAATGGATCTCACAAATGAATTAATATAGTTTTGGAGGTAAATCAGGGAATTTAATATCACCATCATCAATATTAAATTTTATTTTTCATAAACTAAGGAATCCTCCCTGTTAACCCACAATATGAGCAGTACTCAAATTTTATGTATTCTAAATGCCACAAAAATTGCCCACATATTAAGCTCTCAGTATAGGCCAGGAGGAAATTAAGGTACAAGTTATAAAACCTGGGGCATCAAGAGGTTAAGGGGACAAGATCAGAGAAAGACAAGTGGCAAAACGGAGGTTTTTCAAGCAGTTCCTCTTCCCCCTGTTATGTTCAGACTGGAGGCCTGCCTCGGGCACAGTCGGAGGCCGGGTTTGCCTGAAGCGGCTCGCCTAAAAGGAGAGCATCACCACTTTATTAATGAAGCTTCCACTGTAGTTGCCTGAGACTAACATCTACTCATAGTCTGAGAAATTTTGGAGTGTTTAGATTAGGTGTGCACTGGCTGTTAAATCACGCTACACTTGCAGAGTCAAGCATATGTGTTGGATATTTGGAGGCAGAGTTAAGGAATTTCTAAGAGAGGCCTTCACAAAAGTTGAAAGGAAATTCACAAATATTAGTTTCATATTAGTTATATAAAACCTAACCTATGTTCTTCCCATGGTGAATTTTGAAACAATTTCTTAAGAGCGCTGGTCATTCGTTCAGAGCGCTGGTCATTCGTTCACTGTGTCCACTCTCTTCTCATCATTCCCTTTAAATCACATGCACACAAGACATCTGCTTGCAGAGTCAAACTTGTCCTTTCTTTCTTTCCTTTCTTTCTTTCCTTTCTTTCTTTCCTCTCTCTCTCTCCTCCCTCTCTCTCTCTCTCTCTCTCTCTCTCTCTCAGACGGAGTCTCGCTCTGTCAGGCTGGAGTGCAGTGGAGCCATCTCGGCGCTCTGCAAGCTCCGCCTCCCGGGTTCACGCCCTTCTCCTGCCTCAGTCTCCCGAGTAGCTGGGACTACAGGCGCCCGCCACCACGCCCGGCTAATTTTTTGTATTTTTAGTAGAGACGGGGTTTCACCGTGTTGGCCAGGATGGTCTCGATCTTCTGACCTCGCGATCCACCCGCCTCGGCCTCCCAAAGGGCCGGGATTACAGGCGTGAGCCACCGCGCCCAGCCGTGCTCATTCTTTATACTTTACTTTTTAAAAAACTTTTTATTTATCTTTTAAATATGTTTGAATTTCCAAATCTTGAGAAGTCTTCCACTTTGAAATTACTACTCCATTATAATCCTGCTCCTATCATTTGACATTATTTTACAGCTATGCTCCTCAAACAAGCTACCAACTTCTAGACTCCATTGCTCCCATCATCCATCCCTTACTTTCCTAAACCCCTATAATCTAATTTATGGACCCATCAATGCTCTGAAACTTTTCAATTGAATCATTTCCCTAATGGAATTGAGTTTCTTTATTCTGACCCCCATCAAATTCTCTGCTCCACTTAACATAGCTTGTCTACTCATTTTTAGTCTCTAAAATATTGTCTGTCAATTTTTATCTGTATCTCTCACTAACTGGGTTGCTTTTTCTCTCTACCCACCAACTTAGTGGTTCTCTTTATTGTTTACACTTATTCCTCTACACTTATCCTCTTGTGAAATGTATACATTTACATGTTTTAATTATCTTCTCTATACTGATGACTCAAAAACTCTTATTTCCTGAAATTCTACCTCTTACTTTGTCTCTTGTTTCACTCCCCCAAATTTATTCCAGAGTCCATGAATCATTCATTCCAAAAAAAAAAAAAGAACTGGCCAAGCTCCAGCCATATACCAGGCAATCTTATAAGCATTGAAGACAGAGTAGTGATCAAAAAGCCAAAAATTCCTCTCCCTGTAGAGTAGGAATGCTATCAAAGGAGAAAGACAATAAACATGATTCATGATTTAAAAAGTAAAATATTTAATATGATGGAAAATGAGCGCTAAAGAAGAAACAAAGCAAAGAAGACGTATGTCAAAATTTGGAGGTGGTCTTAAAATTTTAAATAGATTACTGAGTACAGACTACAGGGGGCAAGTGTAGAAGTTATGAGACCAATTCAAGTAGTGTTGTAATAATCCAGGAGAAAGATGATGGTAGCCAGGAGAATCATAGCAGCTTCAGTGAAGACACATACGATTGAATTTTGGATCTATTAAGGTAGACTAGACAAAATTTGTTGATGGACCAGATATGAGAAAAAGAAATCAAGATTGACACCAAAGTTTTTTACCTAAGTAACTGGAAGAATGTAGTCAACCTTAAGAAATATATGTAAGTGAGCAGGAGAAGCGCACATCAATAGCTGAGTTTGAAACATTTTAAAGTTAGAGTTAAGGCACACTAACCCTTTACACAGGAGATAGGCAAATGCACATTGAATAGACAGTTGGATACATGACAGTTAGATATATTACACTTTGAAGATAAGAGGAAGATCCTAGTTACAGAATATAAAGTTTGATGTCATAAACATAGAAATGATATTTAAAACCATGACAGGGGAATGGTATCACCTTGGGAGTAAAACTTGTCCTTCTTTATTTGGGATGGGACCTTTCTTCCCATTGCAAGTAAAAAGGAAAAAGATGTGAAAATTAGAGTTCAGATGAATGAGGAGGAACTGATAAAGTGACTGAGAAGAAGTAGCCAGAAACATCAGAGAAATAATAGACATCAAGAGGAAAATTTGATTCTAGAAGGGGTAAAGGATTGACTATTTTCAATGTTACAGATAGAGCCAATAATATGAGAAATGGCCATTGAAATTAGTGATATGGATGTCTTTGGGATCTAGAGAAAAGTAATTCCAATGGAATGTGGGGGAAAAACCTGATTGCAGTAAGAGAGAATGGTAAGATAAATTAGTGACAATGGTCACAAAACTTCTTCAAAAAGAAATTATGAAAAGAACCAAGAGAGTGAAAGAGAAAACAGATTAAGAAGATATAGTATAACTGTATTAATAGACCTACTTGAAGCTATTGATAATAAATTTAAAGTGAGACCAATGTCCATGGCTGTGTGTTTTTCTTAGTTTCCCCAAATATCCTGAACTGTACAGGTGCAGTCATACAGCAGAAATATTTACTTATCTAAAGTTATAGTTTCATTAGAAAAAGACGGTAAAGCAAGAGAGAAGCATGGGAGCTGATGATATATGCAAGGGAAAGCTTATATTTATAATAATTAAATATGGAATTCATGGTAAATAAAAAGGAAATAAAAGGTATAAGGAGATGAGGGGCAGTATGAAGCTGACAAGGTTGATGCTAATTATGTCTAGGTGGGGTTGAGGAATGTTCAAGATAGAATAATAAAGGTTGTGACCCAGAAGGTAGGAGGCCAGAGTGAGAAAGATGCTTCTTTGAAGATGAGATTATGATAGTGTTGTTATTGAAAACTAAAAGGTCAAGGGACTAAGTATAGAAGAGGGGTGAGGTAGGGAAGGGAACAATATCATTGAAGAGAAGAGGTCAAGAAATTGAGGAGTCAAAGTGTTGGAAAGTGTATCTGTATGGATATTGGAGTCACTAAGAATTATTTAAAAAGTAATGTTAGAGAGAGTGACAGTGATCCAGGATCTAAAATCTTAAAGGATTAAATAATAAAGATGTTGTGGTAAAAAGACGACCACTATAAAAAGTGATATTGTATAATCTAATGATATAAAATATAAACTACTGATGGTGAGAGAAGACAAGAAAATGATTTAGGAGCAGCAATGATTAATGGGGAAGGCACCTACTGTATTCCAAATTTGTTCAGTTGCTCAATAACATTTTAAAGTATTTGCAGTATGAAAGGTACTAGACTAAATGTTTAAATGCATAATCTTATTTTTGATTCATAAAATACATTATAATATAGAAATTATTATCTGCATTTTACACTTGGTCAAACTGAGGTTAAATAATCTGCCCAAGGTTATTCAGGTATTTTTAATCTCTCTTATATTATACTTCTTCAATTAAAAATATGCCAATTCAAGTTTTGTAACACTGAGCAATGACTGCTTCTGGAATTTTGGTGAAAAAAGCTCTGCAGACCCATTCTCTAGTGAAACAATAATAATTGGTAAAAATTATACACAAAACATTTTAATATCTAGAAGTTTTCCTGGGACATACTACAAATTAAGAAATGTTTAATCATAAAAATCTTCTAAGAAGAGTAGATTCGTAGATTGGTAAAACACAGTGAGTCTGTGGCACTTAAGCCCTGATCTGACCCTTTTTGTCTCTTTCTGCATATCAGGCTCCCGATGACAGAAGCTTTACTCTGAGAAGATATGGCCAAGGAGGGAGCACTTCCATGCTCCTAGTCAAGGGCTATGGTATCTCCCTAGGAGGAACAAGACACTGGCATTTCTCATTCTCCCCATCTCCATGTTGCAGAGGTTAAATTTTAGATGACTGCGTCTGAGAGGTCAATGAATCTTTATGTAGCCCCCACTGGTGGGGCAGAAGATCTATCCCAAATATAGCAGGCTGACCATAGTGGAGTCCTTATTACATTCACTCCAGTTTGCTTGTAGGGAGAAGAGTCCACATGGGGAGAAGCAAATGGGAAAGACAAGAGGCTACTTTCCTTGATCAGTGCCCCACTAATAAAGCAAAGATGTCATTCTGAGAGAACAGACCGCTGTCTCCACCCTCAGTTCTGGAGTAGTCACTCAGAGATTTTTCCCAGGAAGAGAGGTAGGCCGTAATACAGAGAGCTCCAAAGATTTCCCATAAGGGAATTAAAGTTCAAGTCAAAGTCACCTTAAAAATAATGGAGATTTTGGTGGTAAGCGATTAAAGGGGGCTAGTAGCCCGATGAAAGCAACAAGCTAAAAGTCATCTAGTTTACCAGAGAGAACTACAAAAAAGAGAAAGCTATGAGGAGTTCTTCTAAGGTCAGAATAAACCTCAAAGATTGGCTTCAAAAGTATTCCTGCAAAGGCACTCAAATTAAATTGAATTGTGGGGGTGCTTATTCTCCAGGTCATTGTCAAAAATAACAGCGCAATTAGCTGGCAATTAGTGCAACCTAGTATCTGGAGGTGAACAAGGAATGGGAAGTTTAGGAGAGCCCTGGTAAAACAACTGTCATTTTAGGGTTACTTTGCACATGCCCACCACTGCACTCCCTGAAGTGTGACATCAGTGGCTTCCCACTGTGGGGAAAATAGACTTACTAAAATAGTCCAGGATAGTAAACAAACAAATAAACAAGAAAAAACAATAAAAAGCCCTGGAAATGTGGGAGTAACAGTACATAGAGTTGCTATGGTATAGTACCAAAAAATTATAAGACACCCAAAGAAATAGAAAAGTGTGACTCGTACACAGACACAAAAGACCACAAAAATTGCCTGGGAGAGGGTCCAGATGACAGACTTAACAAAGTCTTCAAATAAGTTATTATCAGTATGTTCAAAGAACTAAAAGAAAACATGCTTAAAGAAGTAAAGTATGATGACAATGTCTCAGGAAATAAGGAATACCAATAAAGAGGAAGAAATATAGGAAGAACCAAAAAGACATTATGGAGTTGATAAGTAACATGACTAAAATTTAAAAATTCCTTAGAGGGATTCACCAGTAGATTTAAACTGGCAAAAAAAAAAAATCAACTAACTTGAAGATAAAGTTATACAAATTCTGCAATTTGAAAAAAAGAGAAAAAAGGATTTAAAAAATGAACACCAACATATGTGTCATGGGAATGTAAGATGGGGAGGAGAGAGACAGAAAGGAGCACAGAGATATTTTCAAAAGTAATTTTTGAAAGCCCCAAATAGGAAGAAAAATCTTATCTACATTCAATAATCTCAATGAACTTAGAATTAGAATAAACATAAAGATATCTACACCCAGAAATATCATAGTAAAAGCATTAAAAGACAAAAAGAAACATTTGAAAGCAACAAAAGAAAAAGTATCACATACAAAGGAACCCTGTACGATGAACAGAAACAATGAAATCCAGAAGGCAGCAGTGGGATGACATATTCAAAGTGCTGGAAGGATCAACCAATAATCTATTTTCTAAAATGAAGTTTAAATAAAGACTTGCCCACATAAACAAAAACTGAGATCATTCATTGCTAGTCTACTCATATTACAAGAAATGTTAAAGGAAATGCTTCAGACTAAAAGCAAGTAATACCAGGTAGTAACTCAAATCCATACCAAAACAAACCAAGAGCAGTGAGAAAGCTAATTATTTAATGATTAAAGATATACAAATGAATATTTCTCCTTCCTTCTTCCCCTAGTTGATTCTAAAAGCAATTTCATAAAATAATATGTAAGTAATTGCATCACTGGTCCTATAACATATAGTAATGTAGTATATTTGGCCATATAACACAGAGGAGGTAAATGGAAGAAAAGCTGCACTGAAATAAGAAAATGATACCAGAAAATAATTTTAATCCATAGGAACAAATGGAGGTAACAGAAACATTAAATAAGAAGGCTAATATGACAAACTTCTCTCTATAGACAGATGGAGAGATAAATAGATATGTGTTTACATATACTCTTTCTTCATTATTCAGCACCTTAATAAAATTATTTAAAATAATTATTATAAAAATGTTTTGCTGGATTTATAACAAATATGCATGTTATATATATAACAATAAAAGCAAAAAGGGAGAAGAGTGAACAGAGCCATATAGAAGTAACATCTTCATAGCCCACTGAAATTAAGTTAGTACAAATATGAAGTAAATTTTATATGTTACGATGTATATGGTAAGTCCTAGAGCAACCATTAGACAATAACCCCTCCCAAAAAATGTTTAAAAAGTCATTATCATAATTGAAATATTGCACTAAAAATATTAAACCAAAAGAAAGCAGTAAGGAAGAAATAGAAAAATAAAAATGAAACAACATATAGGGTACAAAAGGAAACCAGAAAAGAAGACATAAAACTGAATATATTAATAGTAACATTAAAAGTGAATGGATTAAACAATACGATCAAAAGCAGAAGTTGTTAGACTGCATAAACCAAAAAAGAACATCCAACTATATGCTATCTACAGGAGACATATTTTAGATTCTAAGGTAAAAATAGGTTGAATAAAAAAAGGCAAAACATGTATTATGCAAACAGCAACTATAAGAAAGCTGAGGTGGCTATGCTAATATGCGACAAAATAGACTTTAAAACAAAAATATTACTGAGAAGCGTGGTATTTTATAAAGTATCAATCCAAGAAGATATAACAATTATAAATATATGTGTACCTAATAACTGCGCCCCGAACACATGAAACAAAAGCTAACATAACTGAAAGGAGAAATAGACACTTTACCAATAATAGCTGAGGGTATCAATACCCTACTTTCAATTATGAATAGAAAAACCAGGCAGAATACACATTCCTCTCAATAGCACAAGAAGAATTTCCAAAACAAAACATACAGTAGTCATGAAACAAGCCTAAGTAAATTCAAAATAATTGAAATCAAGCAAAATATGTGTTCTGACCACAACGAAATACAATCATAAATCAATATCAAAAATAAATTTAAAAAATAAAGTTGTAGAAATTAAGTAATAATCTATTAAGCAGCCAATTAGTCAAAGAATAAATCACAAACGAAATTTTTAAAATAATTTGATATTAATTAAAATAAAGACACAATATACCAAAACTTATGGGATTCAGTGAAAGCAGTGCTGAGGGAAAATATTTATAGCTAAGTTCCCATATTAAAAAGAAGAAAGATCTCGAATTGATAACATAACTTTTCACCTTAAAACACTGAAAAAGCAAGCCGAAAACAAGCAGAAGAGAAGACATAATGAAGATTAGAGTGTAAATTAATAAACTACAGAATAGAAAAACAATAAAGAAAATAAGTAAAACCATAAGTTGATTCTTTGAAAAAAAAATCAACAAAATTGACAAATCTTATCTGGAATTACCAAGAAAAAAATATAAAAGACTCAGATTACTAAAAACAGGTATGAGAGAGGGGACATCATTACTGACCTTACAGAAATACAAGAATTAGAAGGGAATACTGTTAATAATTACATGCCAACAAATTGGTTAATTTTGATTAAATGAACAAGTTCCTGGAAAGACACAAGTACTGAAACTGACTCAAGAAGAAATAAGAAATCTAAATAAATCTTTAATAAGTAAAAAGATTAATGTGTTGGGAATCCCCGAGACCACCCTGAGGATGGGTAATTTGCTAGGAGGATTCACAATACTCAGCATGTAATTATATTCATGGCTATGACTTTTACAGTGAAAGAATAGTAAGCACAGTCAACAAAGAAAAAGGTGCATGGGGCTAAGTCCAAGGAAAAAAAGCACAAACTTCTAAGGATCATTTCTCACTGAAGTCACACAGGACATGCTTATTTCCCCAGCAATAAGTTGTGACAGTATGTGTGAAATGTTGCCAGCTATGAAGGCTCATGAAAGACTCAGCATCTAGGCGTTAGTCATGTAGGCAGCCTCTGCCGAGCATGTACCAAAATTCCAGACTACTAGAAGAAAAACAGGTGTTCGGCATAAATCACATTGTTTGTACAAACGTTAAAGCACAGTGAGCCACTCCTATCAATTCTGAAATGGTGGGAATCCTTCCAAAATCCTAGTTCTCAGACACCAGCCAACTGTGAGCCAGGTTTCCTAAGAATCTTAGTCAGGCCAGCTATATTAACTTTTTTCTGCACAATTATAAATTTTAAAACTTTCAACAGAGCAATGCCAAGGCCGAGGATTTTTTTTTTCTGAAGTCTAGCAAACATTTACAAAAGCGTTGCTGTCGAATTTTTCCAAACTCTTCCAAAAAAATAAAGAAGAGGAAACAAGTCACAACTCATTATATGAGGCTAGTATTGCCCTGATTCCAAACATCACAAGAACTGAAAACTACCAACTAATTATCAAATAAATATATATGAAAAAATCAACTTATTCTTGTTATTCACAGAAGTTATGCTTTAAAAAGTCTCTGAGTACACTGAATTAGTGAGTACCGAACCATTGCCCCTAGAGGAAATACAGGAGTCGATTCCCATGAGCTCCTGGATTACAACATTTATATCAACTGATCAATGCATAGCCTTGTTTTATATGTGTTTCTGTTTAAGGGCACCTAATTCAAATATATTATTGATGCATTAACATTGAACTCATGGCTCACAGCACCAAAACACATTCTTGAACAAAGTTTATTAACTTGGTATTTTCTACATAAGGCATATCACAGCCTAGAGAGCCCTTCAGAAGTAATCTTGGGGGGGCATTTTTAATAGCAAAATCACCAAACAAGGCACAAAACACACAAAAAAAATGAGGCAGTAAATAGAACTCAAAAAGAAATTTGTTTGCAGTATGAGTGCTGAAACAAGAAGGCAGAGCAGTGCATTTTCAGATTTCAGCTGGGAATGTGCACATTGGGCAACTCAAATTTCTTACTGTGTGTGGCCACGAATGACCACAAGAGTGGTCCAAGTATTGATTTGGGGATTATAAGCACATTTTGGAAAGTAGGTGAATTTACAAATACAAAAACTGAATAATGAAAATTGGCTGTGCTAGCAAGCAGATTTTCACAACATGTAGAAAGGATTATACAATATTACCAAGTGGGATTTATCTCAAAAACTCGATTTGGTTTCACATCCAAAAATCAATTAAATAACACACCATATCAACATAAAAATGAAAAAAAACAGATAATAGTTCAGAAAAAAATCTGACAAAATCCAATATCCATTCATAATAAAGACATTCAACACTGTAGAAATAGAAGGAAACTTTCTCAACTAATCAAAGGCATTTAGGAAAAACTAACATGATAGCTAATGGTGAATGTTTGAATCATTTCACCTAAGGTCAGCAATAGGTGAAGTGTGTCTTCTCTCACCACATTCATTCAACATTGTACTGGAATTTCCAATTCAGGACAATTAAGCAAGAAAATAAAATAAATGGCATCCAAATTGAACAGGAAGAAGTAAGATTAACTATTTTTACAGATGACACAATCTTATATATAGAAAGTTCTATGATATCAACTAAAAATACTTTAATGAATAAATGAGTTCAGCATATTTTAGAGTTCAAATCAATATATAAAAGTCAATTGTATTTCTATACACTGGCAATGAACAATCTAAAAATGAAAATTAAGATAAACAGTTCTACTTCTAATAGCATCACAAGGAATAAAACATTTAGAAATAGAATTAACAAAGTTGGATAGAAAAATAAGTTGTAATGTTCAGTAGCAGAGTAGGGTGACTATAGTTAATAACAATTTATTGTGTATTTCAGAATAGCTAAAAGAGTTGAAATGTTCCCAACACATACAAATGATAAAAACTTAAGGTGATGGTTACCCCAAGTACTCTGACTTGACCATTACAAAGTCTATGTATGTAAAATATCACATGGACCCATAAGAATGCACAGGTATTTGTACCAATGAAAAATAAAAACAAATAAATAAGGACAAAACTTGTACTCTGAAAACTACAAACATGTTGAAAAAATTAAAAAAGACTGAAATAAATTCAGTGACATCCTTAGTTGATGGATTGAAAGACTTAATATTGGTAAAATGGCAATACACTTTAAATTGATCTACAGATTGATTCAATACAAGCACCTAAAAATCTAAGCAATATTTTTTCCATAAATTGGCAAGCTGATTTTATAACTTATATAAACATTCAAGGTACCCAAAATAGGAAAAAAAAAATGTTGAAATGGATTAAAAATTGTTGAAATACTCATACGACCCAATTTCAACACTTACTAGAAAGTTGTAGTTATCATAACAGTGTAGTACTGGAATGAGGATAGACATAAGGATTGATGAAACAAAATTGTGAGTCTAAAAATAATCTCTCACATTAACAATTTTGGACAAAAGTACGAAAGCAATTCAATTGTGAAAGAGTAGTCTTTTTGGAAAATGCTATTGGGACAATTGGATATCAATATGCATAATAATGAAGTTAGACCACTTTTTCACATTATATACAACTTTTAACTCAAAATGGGTCATAAGCCTCAATGTAAGAGATGAAACTATACAATTATATGAAGAAAATATGAGTAATCTTTGTTAATCAGGGTTAGACAAAACTCTCTTAGATACGACACTAAAGCAAAAGCAAGAAAAGAAAAAGTAGATAACTTGGTTTCATCAAAATTAAACACACTTGTGTTTCAAAGGATATTATCAGAAAAATAAAAAGATAACCCGTTGAATGGGAAAAATATTTGCACACATATATATGATAAGGAATTTGTATCCATATATATGTATACATATATATATCTTTTAAAACTCAATATTAAAGCAATAAATAACACAATTTTAAAATACGCCAAATATTTGAATTGACATTTTTCAAAAGAAGACATACAAATGGCCAATAAGCATATTAAAAGATGTCCAATAACAGTCATTAAGGAAATACAGATCAAAACCACAATGAGATACCAATTGAGACACACGAAAGTGGCTAAAACCAAATAGATTATAACAAAGGTCAGCAAGGGTTTGGAAAAATTAGAACCCTCACACACTGCTGATTGGAATGTATAAAGATACATCCAACTTTGGAAAACAGGCTGGCAGTCATTTCAAATTTTAAATATACAGTTACCGTATCAACGAACAATTAAACTCCAAGCTGTATACCAAGGGAAATGAAAACCTATATTCATACAAAAACTATACACAAATATTTATAGCAGCATTATTGATGATAGCCAAAAAATGAAAATGATCCAAATATCTATCAACTGATGAGTGGGTAAATAAAATGTGGTATATCCATACAATGGAATATTACTTAAAAATAAAAAAAAGAATGTATTGACTGGGCCACAAGATATATGAACATTGAAAACACTATGCAAGTAAAGGAAGTGAGTCACAGAAGACCTCCATGTTATATAATTTCATTTCTGGTAAATGTCCAGGGTATACAAATCTATACAGACAGAGAGATCTGTGATTGCCTAGGGCTAGAGTGTTAAGAGAGAAGTGAGGAGTTACTGCTAACAGGTACAAGGGTTTATTTTAGGGGTTATGAAAATGTTCTAAAACTAATTTTGGTGATAACTGCAAAACTCTGCAAATACACTAAAAACCAATGAATTGTACACATTAAATGAGTTAAGTACATGAAGTGTAAAGTATGTCTCAAGAAAACTGCTTTTTGTTGTTGTTGTTTGTTTTTTGAGACAGAGTCTCACTCTGTCACCCAAGCTGGAGTACAGTGGCATGATCTCAGCTCACTGCAACCTCCACCTCCAGGTTCAAGTGATTCTCCTGTCTCAATCTCCCGAGTAGCTGGGATTACAGGTGCCCATCACCACGCCCGGCTAATTTTTGTATTTTTAGTAGAGATGGGGTTTCACCATGTTGGCCAGGCTGGTCTCAAACTCCTGACCTCAGGAGATCCGCCCGCCTCGGCCACCCAAAGTGCTAGGATTACAGGCATGAGCCACCATGCCCAGCCAAAACACTATTTTTATATATTATGAAAATCACATTTTCTTATTTATTTATGTCAAAGTGTGACGATATCTAGTGCTAGCATGTATTTTAATGCTGTCTTCTAGTTCACGCCCTTGATACCTCCTATATAGATTACTACAAGTAATCTACCACAGAAACTGTTTCCAGTTTCAAAGATCCATCTTGTGCAATATTAATTTTATTAAAATGCCATTTTTATTAAATCACTCCATTGCCTAGAATCAATGTCTCTAATCTCTTCAGTTGACCATTTAAAACCTGTAATCAACCGGCCCATTTTACCCATTGTGTTAGGCAGAATAACAGCTTTTCAAGGATGCTTACATGGTAATTCTCCAGCCCTTCAAATATATTACTTTACATGGCAGAAGAGACTGCAGATGTGAATAAATTAAATTCCTCAGATGGAGAGATTATCCTGGATTATCCAGCTGGGCCTAATATAATCACAGGGGTTCTACTAAGAGAAAGAGGGAAGCAGGAGGGTTGGAGTCAGAGAAGGGAGGTGAGGGAAGAAGCCAAGGTCAAAGTGATATGGAGCCATGATCTAAGGAATGTGGGCGGCCTGTACAAGCTGGAAGAGGCAAAGAAACAGGTTCTCCCCCATAAGTTTCAGAAGAAATGTAGCCCTGGTGATCCAATTTTGACTTCTGACACCCAGAACTATAAAATAATAAATGTATGGTTTTAAGCTACTAAGTTTGTGGCAGTTTGTTATAGCTATGATAGGAAACATGCATCCATGCATCCTTCTTACTAAGATTCCTCTGCTCCAGTCAATTTTGTCTCCTTCCACATCCCTGTCTTGAAAAATCCTTCTCCACTCACCTGAAAATGACATGCCTTCCCTCACTGCCAACACAAGATCTACCTAAATAGTTACATTCTCAAGAAGTGTTTTCCCAGTAATCACACGTTTGTGAGGTTTTATTGCTGACCAAATATTTCTTCAGAATGTACTTATGTCATCTACAAATTGCCAGCATATGCCTGACCTAAGGATGATCATCTGGTTATAAATACATCTGGGCATTTTACACTCCTGTTCCACTCCCACTTCCTACCCCCACTGCATTAGTATTCTATTGCTTTATAACCATACTTTCATCCAGATTTTCTCCCCTTTCTTCATCTTTTTTTTCTTGGAGTGTTACACCAGCATTGACCCATTTGCCCAACCCAGAAACATAGAAGTCATCTTACATTCCTCCTTTCCCTTATTCCTCTATGCAACCTGTCATGAAATTACAACAACTCTACTTTTATTATATCTCCCCACTCTGTCCTGCTTTCATACCCTCTTGGCCACTACTCAACTTCTTGACCCTCCTCTGCGCTGGTCTCATTTTTTTCTGTATATTCTCCCTGGGTTATTTTCCTGCAGGTAATCTCTTACACATCTTAAAACGCTTTAATATTTCTTCTTAGGGTTGATAAAGACCACATGCCTTTAGGTAGAAAGCTACTTGTAATAGGCTCATGTAATATTCTTGGAATTGCTGAAATTATCCATGAAGATAGATCATAAATATTAAAAATACCTTTTCTTTAATTTAATAAAGAATCAACAAATTTTCAATAATGTGTTATTTATGCCCAGTGTCTGCCAGAATTTTTTCAACCTCATCTCAAGCCGCGTTAGATATAAATTGAAAAAAGTTAGTCTACAAAAGTCTACTTTAACAAATCTCAGATACTACCAGGAATTTTTCCAACATCTTATAACCAAATTAAAAGGCCACCCTAGGCTATTTTACAGTATTCAAACTTCTGAAATAGTAAGGACACAGGAATGGTACACGCTTCCTTAGAAAATGGATAGAAATACAGTAAAAGTTGAGCAGAGTCAATAAAAATTTTGCTGCCTCACAATGTCCAAGTTATCTGTCTGCACATTTTTAAAATCCACAAGATTTTTGTCTGTTAAGTATCGTTAGATATGTTTTGTCTGCTTCATATATTTAATATATTAGAATGAAAGGCTTTCACAAAATTCCAAACTTTAGGATGGAATTATTATTGCCATTATCATTATTTTAGAGAAAAGTAGATTGTGATGAGAAAGGAAAGGTTGAGATAACATATAAAAAATAAAATATAGCAAGAAAGAAATGATTCTTCTAAATTACATAAACTATGTGTAAATATACTGGGAATAGGCTAACTGCATTTCAAAGGTCAGCACTGAACCTGTTTTACTCCATGAAGGGCTGTTTATGACAATCAATATTGCCACTCATTTTTAATGATCTTTTATGTCCTCTGTGCCTCACATTAAATGCATCAACATGTTTGATTTTTAATTTAGCCTTGTTAAAGTAATTTAGTTCAACCTTCACTGAGGAAACGGTGTTATTTGCAATGACAGTGGATGCTATTCAGCTTCTTCGGGCAAATGGACTGTCAGCCTTATTGTCAAGTATCAAATTGACATAGTCATGAAGCTAGTGAAGAGGGGAATGTTGGTCCCCAACTTTTAACAGTATTGGGTAAGAGGGACTTACTGCTTTTTAGTTTATTTTTTATTTTCAATTCATCACCTATTTTCAATCCTGTGAAAGTTTTCATTGTTCTCCTCATCACTTAGGGGAGAAATCTAAGTCAATTTTCATCCTTCTCTCTCCCACATCACCTATCCCAAATTGTGTCCATCCATGTTTCATATCTAACCCAATGCCCTTATCCTAATTCAAACTTTTGCCATTTTACAACTGCGTAGTTTCAGTAGTACTGTAATTGATTTCCTCACCTTTATTACTATGTAAGCAAAGCCGACAAATAGACTACTACTGTGTTAAACTTTAGAAAGCCTAATTTCTAATCATGTATCCTGAAAACTTTTAGTGTCTTACATGACCTAAACCTAATGTCTAGAATTCTTTGCCTAGTAGTTATGTTTTTTCATTAACTTCCTAAGTGTGTTGGTTTCCCTTACAGTTATTGACGTTCCTTTTACCCAGGCTAGTCTCTCCCATTCTCTTCATGTCATCCCTTTAACCAGAATGTTCCCTGCATTCATTGTAACTGTCAACTCTCAGCCATCACAGGGCAAATTTCCAAGACCGCTCCTCACTCTGTCTTCCACTGGCCATGTCAGTTCATTTGAAACCCAATGGCAGTTCTGTTTCTGTACCCCTAATTTGGTCCTTGTATATATTTCCTTGGGTTATTAATTACATTTGAACTATTTCATGGCAAGGTCTTTACTTTTTCCTAAGCTATGTACATTAGGCACTTGGGAATTCCTGATTATATTTGTCATTTAATTTCCATTGGCTATTGATAATAGGATACACAGAAGAAAATGGGATATACAGAAGAAAATAATTCCCTATGCTGGAAGAATCAATTCTCAATGCTGGAAAAATCAATCCATATTTCCATATGCTGGAAAAATCAATCCATATTTCCATATGGTGGAAAAATCAATCCATAGGGAAAATAATTCCTTGTGCTGGAAGAATCAGTCCATATTTTCTAGTAACTAAAAGGACAAAGTGCTTTGTGTGTATGTGTGTGTACATCATTCTATAAAGCATATTTATTTTAATTCTATATTATTAGTTAATTACTAGAATTAATTTTATATTAATATTAATTAAAAATTATTTTAATTTTATAAAGTCAATTTAAAACTTTAAATAATTTCAAACACTTCTAAATATTGCTAAACTTTACAAAAATTGGAGATTATCTGTTTATTGTCTATCACTCCTCTTCCAAATAAAATAGAAGTATTCACAAGAGTAGAGAAATTGATTCTCTCCTTTACCACTATAACCTTAGCTTCTAAAATAGAATCCAGCATCTAGTAAATATTAAATAAATACCTGTTTAATGAATGAATGTATTCCAAGTACTTAGCAAAAGTGCATGGTGTTTAGTGCAAAATCAATAAATATTGGTTAAATGAGTAAAATAATAAATTTCAAACTTTTAGGAACAGCATAGTAGGGCCAATATTAGAAATATGTAGGAATATTTTGAATATCATTTTAGAAACCTCTTAACACTATTACTGTAAAATTTGGCATTTACCATTTGACTCAAAACACTGCTTCTTAGGAAACAAACACGCAAGCATCATAAAGGCATGTGAAGACACAAGTCTGGGACTCACTCCAGAAATCCCAGGATAATGTGGCTGGCCATTATGTTTATCAGGCCAACTCCATCTGGATGGGGTTCAAAGTAATCAGCTGAGTTGAAAGAGAGGAAAACAAGAGAAAGTGAGAACAGTCTTAGGTAGTCAATGCAGGAGATTCAGAGAACAAGGGAGCAGGAAGGACCTAATATATCATTTGGGGGGCTGAGTAACAAATAAAAACAGAGGACTCCTTGTTCAAAAAGCAGGATTAAAGTGCCATTAAAGGTACTAAAATATAAAACATTCCTTTTTGTGCAGTCTTTCACTTGATCTATCATGGTGCATTTTACTTGCTGTTTAACGTGGCACTCTCTTGACATGGCAATACTTGCCAAAATAGTGCAGATGTTCACAGGCACCTGAGGACTCCACCTGCAACTCGGCACACAAGTGGCCAACCACTGCTAGGAACCCTTCCTGGCTGCCACCTGACAGATGCACTGGACCTGACTGAAGCTGGGAAGAGAATCTCCCTTTGCCATGCTCACCACCCAACACAGAGTGGGCAGGTGTCCCTCTCAAAGATGGTAACCTCCATGCCTGGACACAGTAAGTTCCTGGCCCGTGGGGGTGTTCCCAGACCCAGGGAAATGGCAGCAGCAATGCCCAGGCTGATCCTTGCCCTGGGACACAGCTGAGCAAACACTACTGACCCAACCAACACAGTGGGTGTCCTAGCCTGGCCCCTGGAGGAAGTCAAATGGGGAATGGAGAAATGAGAATCTCAACCCCATGGCCACCCCACACAGAGGGCATCATCAGTCTTGGGGCAGGGGCAAAAGTGGGGATGCTGGCTGGGGCTTGAGGTACCAGGGAGCAGAAAGCAGGGAACTGGGGGCTGGCCAGGGAAGCCATCCCAAAGATGCATGTGAGCCAGGTTCGAAGCCCTTAACCCATGCTCCATTGTCAATGACACTGACATCAAATGTCACAAAATATAAATTCAAAGACAAAATCCTGAAGAATTTCAAGATTGGAGGGCAGAGCACTAAACTCCAAGAGTGGGACCCTTTTTGGTGTCACTGTACTGGTCTCAGGCCCATGAAACCAGCCCAAAAGAACACACTAAAAGAAAATCAAGCTGGGGTGCAGTCCTGTGGCTCCTGACAGAACAACAAGGAATGGGGGCAGGAGTTTGTTCTAGTGATGGAGTTGGACCACATCACTAAATGCATCCAACTGGTGCTGTCTAATCTCTGTGTAGAACTATAACAATGTGACTTTTTTTATTGCAGATGAATTTACTGTAGTTTCTATAAGCCAGTGGTTATAAAAGAAAAGCAAAAGTAGTTGGAAAGATAATAAAGCATTTAATTCAGAGATTTAAAATAACAATAAGAAAATGAAAGAAGAGAGAAGAGCAAAGACAGAGTCTTCATTGAGAAAGGTAATACAGTACTTATTAGTATCATAGTTTTCTGATTTCCAAAAGCAATCCTATGGTATTCAGGTCATTATAACTAACACAAGTAGATAAATGTCATATGAAGCTACATATAGCATAGGAAACCTCTAAAATAGGGAGATCTTAACATTTGCTGAGTTCAATCTGTGTCCTGGGAACTTTACAAATATTACATTTTGTTTTCACACACACGATTTCAGGCAGTTTCATCTTCATTCCTTGGATAAAGAAACTGACTTGAGCTGTTCTCCTAGCAGGTCAAGGCAAGTAGCTAATAAGAAGAATGGCAGAAGAAGATGAAGGGTGAACAAATGCATTTTGTATGTAACAGATTTTCTACAATGAGCACATAAAACTTGCATAGTCAGAACAACATATAAAGAAAGGGAAAATGAATAATAATCATTGATTTCTACTGGAAAAGTTAGGTTTATGAAAAATCAAAGAAATAATATTCAGTCTCATTCATTAGACTTTCATTATTCTTTATTCTTTGTTTTCCTCACAGATCTCTAAAAGGAATATTTTGAGAGGAAAATAAATCTCTTTTAGACTAATATACTTTTACCTTATACAACTTTATATGCAGAATGATAGCCTTGCCTATAACAGGAAGTAAAAGCATAGCTGATTATGATATTTTCTTTGCAAGTGTGTTCCACACATATATTTTCACAAGGATTCTGAAAATAAACAATTCCAAAAATGTTTTATTTTATAATTTACCTATATTTGTATTTTCTCCAAGGAATTTGTCTCATTTAAAAATGTTTGATTAGCACTTTTTTGACCTCTGAATTTTTCTACCTAAAGTTATTTAAAGATCCGTAGAATGTGCATGTGTGTATAATGCAGGGATATTTATTTTAATAGTGATTTTCAAATTGACAATATTAATATTTTAATTTCATTTTTTTTAAAAAAGTTTATTTTGAAAAGTTTCTCCTCAACTACAATTCTGGAGAGATAGCATATTGGTTCAATTAAAGCAAAATTGGTTAAAGATGATCTTATGTATTTGTCTGAGCTACAATCCTAAGTCATAAAAATCTATTGAAGGGGCTCAATTTAGTCTCAAAATACTTACAAATCTATTGTTTGCTTAAAACTCTAATTGAAGCTTCTAAAGGACAGCCCATTTCCACAAACAAAGTGTTTGTGAGTTTTTTTCAAAATTCTAAAAAGAAAATTGTAAAATATTTCAAGGGAGGAAATGATCGAAACGTTTTATCTCACAGAAGACATATTAACACATTTAAAATCCTAATTCTAAAGTCAAATCTCTTAGTGAATGTCAAATTTTAGTTATTGTGTTTTTTATTATGTACCATAGGATATTTAATTGTCTTCATATTAGTGATAAAAATGAGTCATAATCAATAAGCTAGTATTTCCTTGTAAATACTTGATTAGGTCTGGGGCTGTTTTCCATTATTTTATTATCATTTTGTTAGAATATTTCTAGGAATGGTGCTACTTCAGTCCAACGTAAATTCTAAAAGCATTAATTTGATTCATTTCTTAAGCATAATGACAAAAAAGACATGTAAGATACTGGAGATGTGTTCATTTAACACTTGTTAAATGAATAACAGCCTCTATAATTTAATATCTGAGTAGTATTGAATGATAGTTCTAAGCCAACTGTCTGTTGTCTTTTACTCAAATCATATTGTCAGGGCTTCTGAATAAATAGCCACCATGGAAAGAGAATCTTTGTGGCAGAAATTAAGAAATAATATACAGGAAGGATTAACCTCCATCCTCCTATGCTTTTATCTCTAGCATGCCTCAAAACCAAAGAGAGACTGCCCAACCATTAAAAAAGATTAAAGGTGTTAATTAGACTAGGAGATAGAAACCTATCACCCTTATGTCAGGCCGACCAGACTAAATCTTCTAATGGATTAAAACACACACACACACACACACACACACACACACACACACACACGAGAGAGAGAGAGAGAGAGAGAGAGAGAGAGAGAGAGAGAGTAAATCATGTCTGTAATGAAATCCCATTGATGATTTTCCATATTTATATCTCTGAACAAACAATTTTTGTTGAAACAGATCAAAACATTTGGACAATAGTTTTATAGATGTAGTCATTACCACTATTTTGATCAAAATTGTTACAAAATTCAACACTAAAATATAATCATAAGGGGCTTAGAAGAGTAACATCTTCATAACAATAAAATTCAGAATTGCCAATTATCACTTCTCTTCAATGGAGTCCATTATGACATTAGTATCAGTTTATGTAGATATTCCTTTATCCTTCTTTCAGGAGGAACAGATGTTAGTCGCATACATAAACTATGTGCCATCTCAAGATGGATTTGAAGTATTTTAATGTTAGATGTCATTAAAAAGAAAAAAATTATTGTCCAAATTAATAATTACCTGTCAGTCATTTTATTTCTCTTTACATTTTATTATTTTAAAATTTATACACTTCCATTGTTAAAATATAAGGGAATACCCACACATGAATTTTATAATAGCATATATGTGTATAATGTGTATGTGTACACATGTATACATACATACATATATGTGTAGGTATGTAAGTGCGTGTGTTCACATTCGCATATGTATTTACATCCAGTGCACATATGTTTAATTATGTGTGTATATGTACACACTTATATACACACAGCCATGTGCCACATAACAATATTTCAGTCAATGACAGACTGCATACAGGACAGTGGTCTCATAGGATTATAATAGAGCTGAAAAATTCCTGTCACCTGGTGACATCATAGCCATCATAACATATTACTCAGAGCCATGGATAGCCAGTACAACACGTTACTCAATGTTCGTGGTGATGCTGGTGTAAACATACCTACTGCCATTCCAGATGTATAAAAAAGTTCAGCACATACAATCATGTACAATGCATAATACTTGATAATGATAATAAGTGACTATGTTACTGATTTTTATACTTACTATACAATACTTTTCATCATTATTTTAGAATATTCCCCTTTTATTTATGAAACAACAAAAGATAACTGAAAAACAGCCTCAGGCAGGTCCTTCAGGAGGTATCCAGAAGAAGGCATTGTTATCCTAGGAGATGGCAGCTCCATGCTTGTTATCCTACCTGAAGACCTGCCAGTGGGACAAGATGTAATACGGAGGCTGAAGAAAGTGATATTGATAATCCTGGCTCTGTGTAGGCCTAGCTGATATATGTGTTTGGGTCTTAGTTTTGAGCAAAACAGTTTAGAAAGTTAAAAAATATTAATTTAGAAATTAAAAAGCTTTTAGAATAAGGATATAAAGAAGGAAATATTTTTGTACAGTTGTGTCTGTTTTTAGCTAAGCATAATTTATTATTATAAAAGACTCAAAAAGTTTTAACAAAGTGAAAAGTATAAAAGTTAAAAAGTTAGAGTAAGTGAACGTTAGTTTATTATTGAAGAAAGTTTTTTAATAAATTTAATGTAAGCTAAGTGTACAGTGTTTATAAAAGCTAGAGTAGTGTACAGTAATGTCCTAGACTTCACATTTGCTCACCACTCATTCTTTAATTTACCCAGAGCAATTTCCAGTCCTGTAAGCTCCATTCATGGTAAGTTCCCTATGCAGGTGTATCTTTTTTTATCTTTTACACTATATTTTTACTGTACTTTTTCTATGTTTAGATACACAACTACTTACCTTTGTGTTACCACTGCCTACAGTATTTAGTACAGTAACATGCTATCCAGGTTGGTAACCTAGAAACAACAGGCTATATCATACATCCCAGGTGTGTGGTAAGCTATATCATCTAGGTTTGTGTAAATACATTCTGTTGTGTTCACACTGTGACAAAATCACTTAAGAACACATTTCTAATAATATATCCCCATTGTTAAGCAACATATGACTGTATACACACACACACACGTATTTCACTTCATCATATTTTAAAGGTGATATTAAATACAATGACGCTAAAAATCAAAATCAAATCATCAAGATTTCATATGACATAACAATATTTAAACACTTTAAAGGCAACTGCTATAAGAACCATTGAAAACGGTATTTTATAAGAACACTTTGAGTATATAATAATCAATAAAAGTCCCAAGTAACTATTTTATATACAGATGTTACATCCAGGGCTTCTCTGTCCCCTGTGCCCTAGGGTCTAAGTCCCAGCTGTGACTATGCTGCCACTGAGGCCATCTACCTTACCCCCTGAGGCTGAGTTATGGTTACAACCCATCATCACCAGGACCACACTGCCACTGAGCCTGTCCCCCAGTAACCAGGTCTCTCTGCTCAGTCTGTCATCCCCAGGCCCATGCCACCGCTGTATGCTATCCCCTCATGGCCTCAGACCCTACCTTTGTAGGTGATCTCCATATGCACACCAGATCTGATGCCACAAAGAATCCCCTTGGCTAGAACTTCCCCACATAGGGTGAAAAGAGAAAAGGATCCCAGTAGCCCTCACCACTGAGGACCCCAACATCCCTACCCATTAATGCCATTGCAGGCACCTACAGCCTTTCCTGCCAAGGATCCCTGCAGTCTTCACAGACATTGACCTCAGCTGATGGAGCTGCATGGAGATCATGTTGCTGCACCTTACCTCAAGGCAGAGATGCTGCACCCCACCAGCTGATAATCTCATAGCCACCCACTGGGGAAAGATTTTGACAACGGAATCTAGTTCAAAAAGGCTGCAAGAGGTGATTGTTCTCTCAAACGCATGGAAATAAACGAAAGGCAATTAGTGACAAACAAAAAAAAAAGGAAGGAAACATTATGCTACCCAAAAAATAATTTTCCAGTAAGTGTCCTTGAAGTAATAATGGAAATTTATGAGTTACCTGAGAAAGAATTCAAAATAATTATTATAAGAAGTCTTAGCAAGATGCAAAAGAACACAGATAGATGGCTAAATGAAATCAATAAGGCAAAATAGCAACAGACTGAGAAGCTCAACAGAGATAGAAATCATAAAAATGAATCAAACAGAAATTCTGAAACTGAGTAACACAATGACTGAAACAAAAAAAAATGCAATAAAGAGCATCTATAGTTAAGCAGAAGAAAGAAACTGCGACCTCAAAGACAGATCTTTTGAAATTATTCAGAGGAGAAAATAATATAAGAATAAAAAAGAGTAAAGAAAGCCTACAGGACTTACATGATATCATCAAGTAAACCAGCATGTGCCTTAGAAGTAACCAAGAAAGAGAAAAGAGTGAGAATCAGAAAATGTATTTAAAGAAATAATTGCTAAAAATTTCCAAAATCTTGGTAATGACATGAATATTCAGATCCATGAAGCTCAAGTGTTCTCAAACAGATTTAATCCAAAGGGAACTTCAATGAGGCACTTAATCAAATTGTCAAAAGTCAAAGACAGAGAATTTTGAAAGCAGCAAATAAAAAACAACATGCCACATACAAGGAAACATCCGTAAATTTATCAGTAGATCTCTCCAAAGAAACCTTGAATCCTAGGAGAGAGTGAGATGATATATTCCAAGATCTGAAAGCAAAAAACAAACAAACAACAAGCAAACAAATGAAACTTTCAATCAAGAATACTTTATCCAGCAAAGTTGTCCTTCAGCAATGAAGGAGAGATAAAAGACCTTCCCAGGCAAACAAAAGTTGAAGGAGTTTGACATCACAGGACCTGTTTTACAAGAAATAGTAAAGGGAGTTCTTCAAGCTGAAATTAAAGGATACTATTTAGTAATATGAAAACATATGAAACTACAAAATATGCTGGTGGAGGTAAATATATAGTCAAATTCAGAATACTCTAATACTGAAATGGTAGAATATAAATCACTTTTAAGGACAACAGAAAGACAAAAGCACTGAAAACTATAGAACCCCTGAATATAAAATTTTTTAAAAATATTAACTACAGCTACACTATTTGGTTGATTTTTATACCATATTAAGTATATGTAAATTGTGACACCAATAATATAAATAGGGGTTGGGAGAGAGACAGATAAAAATGTAGAGAATTTGTATGCTATAGCTTCATTCCATATTATTAACAAAAAAAAATGCAAGCCATGAAAATACAGATATCTCTGTAATCCCAGCACTTTGGGAGGCTTAGGTAGGAGGATTGCTTGAGCCTAGAAATTCAAAAGCACCCTGGGCAACATGGCAAAACCCCATCTCTAAAAAAAAAAAAAAAAGAATTAGACAGGTGTGATGGCATGTGCCTGTAGTTCCAACTCCTCAGGAGGCTGAGGTGGGAGGATCACCTGAGCTCAAAAGGTTAAAGCTGCAGTGAGCCATGATGGTGCCACTGTACTCCAGCCTGGGCGACAGAGTGAAACCCTGTCGCAAAAAATAATAATGATAAATAAAATAAAATAGAGTTATCAAAGGCCATTATAATAATGTATGTTAAATGATTTAACTAATGAAAATCAAAAGAAAACATAATATAGATGCTAATTTGTTTAATTTTACTGAAAATAGTGTTTAAAACCTGTTAGATCACTTCCCTTATTTTAATTCAAATGATCAAAGAATGTTTGACTAATTATATTAATTAGCTTTTTGCTGTAGGATCAGGGTATGGCACACTCAACAAGGTGACCAATGAATTAAAATTTCTAAAAGGTGAGAAATAATACCTTGACAAGTCTTTTAGCTCATCAACTTACACAATTACAAACACAGGTCAACACTGGGTGCAGAATTCAGCCCATGATTTTACTAACAAAGATTAAAACATTGATTATCAGAATCTCTGTGCTTTGTAGTTGCAGCACGGCACTGACAGCAAGACTTTGCTGACCTTTAGGATGGAGAGCCACCTTAACCAATCATGGTGCTGCTTACTGGAACTCAACAAACTGGGAGATTTTGTCCTATCTCAACTCATTTTATTATTCTGAGCCTTTCGCTGGTTTGAAGGCTAATGCTCAATTGATCAGGCTTTCAAGCCAGTTTGAAATAATAAATAAAAGAGAACAGGCACTCTCATTTCTTTATATGCTTTATTTCATTATTCGGGGAGAACCTCAGCTGATTCAAAAAAATATGTGCTTTTGTTTCTCTTCTTTTTATCTACGTCTGATTCTTGTATCCAAACTTGATATCATACATGAAAATAAGAGCCAAATAGTATGCACAATGACTGTAGACTTCCTGGTTTTCATAACAAGGGTGGGAAAACAAAATATGGGAAACCTAACAAGTCTCAGAGCTATGTTAAATGGTTTAAGTTCGGTAATAACACACAATTGGTAGCATTTTGCTTTGTGTATATGAAAAAGTTCAGCTCTTTTGAGCAACAGTTAGAAGATATATTTTTTTAAACGAACACTTTCCTCTGGTGATTGTCCTCTACTTAGCAACCAGCCTGCTTGAGAGAGTAGTTTCCATTCACTGCCTTCAATTCCTCACTTTCCATTCCTCAACCTATGATATTTTGGCTTCCACTTTCATTAGAAGCTTTTATCTATCAGGGATATTTATAATTTTTTTCAATTAATCTGATGATTCCTGTTCATTCTTACCTGAACTTGAATATGACATCTCTGTAGGATATAACTGCTGTGGTCAAAATATACACCGTTCCCCAACATCTCCACAGCCAAAATGTATATGTCGTAATCCTAGCCATCAGGTGATGGTATTAGGAGGGCCTTTTAAGAGGTGATTAGGTCATGAGGGAAGACTCTTCATAAATGGGATTAATACACTTATAAAAGAGGCTCCAGAGAGTTGCCTTGCTTTTTCTACCATTGAGGGCACTGTGAAAAGGCACCATTCTATGAATCAGAAAGCGGATCCACACCAAACAGTGTATGTGCTGGTGCCTTGAACTTGGACTTCCCAGCCTCCAAATCTGTGAGAAATCAATTTCTGTTGTTATAAGCTACCTGTTTATGGTGTTTTGTTATAGCAGTCTGAACAGACTAAGACAATTAACACTATTACCCTTAACTTCTTAAAACCTTAATTTTTCTTAGCATCAGGGCAACCGAGTAGGCTCTTTCTTACCTTTCTGGTTGTTTCTCCCAAACCTTCTCTTTTGAACTTATTTTCTTTTATTTATTTTTTAAAAGGCTGATACTTGCAGATTTATGCCCTTGAATCTGATCTTATCTACATCTTCCCTTCTCCTCCTTGTCCTCTGTCTCCCTTCTCCTTCCTCCGTTCTCTGTCCATCTTTCCCTCCACTGTTTCTGGTGGATCTCATCCCTTTCTATCACTTCAATTATCTATGTATATGTATACATACACACACACACACACACAAACATATATATATATACATATATATACACACATATATATATACATATATATATATATACACACATATATATATATATATGAGAGAGAGAGAGAGAGACAGAGTTCCACTCTGTCGCCCAGGCTAGAGTGCAGTGGTGCGATATCGGCTCACTGCAACCTCTGCTTCCTGGGTTCAAGCGATTCTCTTGCCTCAGCCCCCTAAATGGCTGGGATTCCAGGTGTGTGCCACTATGCCTGGCTAATTTTTTTTGTATTTTTAATAGAGATGGGTTTTTTCCATGTTGGCCAGGCTGGTCTTGAATTCCTGACCTCAGGTGATCTGCCCGCCTCAGCTTCCCAAAGTGCTGGGATTACAGGCATGAACCACCATGCCTAGCCTATCTATGTATATATTAATAATAACACTATACCTATATAGAGAGAGTACAGTCCTTACCCACAACAGCAAACTCACATATTTCATGATTAACTAGGCATCTCTGTGTGGACTTTCCACGTTCAACTCCAAATCAACATATTTCAATATAATCTCATCTTTCCATAAAACATCTCTTCTTTGATGTCTCTCATTGTAAATTGTTGCACCATTTATCAAGTCACATAAAACAGAAATCAGAGAATCATGTTTTACTCTTTGATCTCCTTCCAAAACCATTCAGCTACTAACTTTGATTAATTCTTCTTCAATATTCCACTCTTGCCCATTAGCTACCCTTTACTCAGGACATCAGTATTTTTCACCTGCAATTCTGAAATGGCATCTAGCTTTCTATTTTCTATGGCAGCCAGAATGAGGTTGCTAAACTTCAGAATAGTTCACATCATTCTTCTGTCTAAAACTCTGTAGTAGTTTCATATTTTTTCTTGAAATCAAAATGCTTAGCTTTCTGGACTCCATACCTGTTATAAGTTTCTCTTAAAGTCCAGACCAGCTTTTCCAATCCCATTCTCATTTCCCCAAATACCTTTGCCTTTTTCATCCTATGTCCTATTCATCCTTTTATCTATATTTAGACATAACCATGTCAATAAATCTTCCCTAAAACCTGAGCCTAGGTGAGGGACTAGATTTGGTCTCATATTGCCCCGATATTACATTATCACATTAAATCTTACTTGTCATTCCAGTAGAAAACAGCCATTTAAGACAAAGATTATACACCATACCTTAATGCCTAGGACATAGTAAGTAATCAATATTTATTGACTGATTAACTGGCCATCCAATGATAACTGGGGTGGGGCAATAGTTTACTTCATATGTGAATGTCAGGTAAGACTGTATTTATTCAAAAAGATGTCCTTTTCTGTAGAGTTCTTTTTGTTGAATATTTGAATTTAAATGTTGGAACAACCTGCCAAATGACAGAAACTTGGCAATGATGTAAGCTGCCTCAATTGAGACATATTATTTTGTATGAGCACTAACATTTAGAAAATTGAAATCTCTTTCAGAAATCTTTTAATTAGGTAGTCTTTTTTTGTTTACATATGATATTGTTCATCCTGTCACTAATAGAAATTAACTTGAATTTCATTTGGAATGTACGTTGATAATTATTCTTACTTCTCAGATAAATGCAGCAAAGGGTAGCAATAAAGAAGTTTTGCATTAAAATCAAAGTTGGTGTAACCCCAGAAACTCTGAACATTCATTACAGACCCATAAGTTACAAAATTTCTAAAGACTACAGCCAGGATTGAGTGCCTTGTTGGCTATTTTTTACTTCCAAAGCACAAAGAAAGCCTCCTTTAGTCACGGTAAACTGGCACCTAACCTACAATCTTCTATTGTATTCACAGATAAACTTTGAGGATTTAACAAAGCCCATTGAATTGTTTCCAAAATTGTGTCTGTATGTGAGCATCTGGGGCAGGAACTGAACCACTGATTGGGCTTCTAAATGAATTCATAACTCCAAAGAAATGAACAGCCACTGGTAATAATTTTATAGGTAAAAGAAAAGATAATGATTTTATAGGTAAAATCAAAGATTATAATCCACTTAAATATTTCCATCTGAGAAAAGATTATCCTAGGAAGAGAGAAGACGTTAGGCATTTGCTGAATCAGTTAAAATTGTTAAAATCTAATAAAATAGTTGTATTTTAATGTACTTTCCAGCATATCAAATTATAATCTATAAATAATGGAAATAAGATAAGTGCCTTTGGGATTTTAATTTTTATGTACAAGTTAAGGCCACAGAAGTGACTCTTCCATATAGATTCTTGTTTGGTTTATTAGAACAAAAGTTCTTCTAGAATACTGTAAGAATGCTCCTACTCAACCCTTAAGCGTAGTTTTCTTGCACCTTCTCCAGATAATGCCTTAAATTCACTTTTCACCTTATCTGCTAAGTGAATCCCTTGTATATTTTTAATCAATTTTCCATTCTCCTCTACCTTTGCAGACCTAACAGTCCATTTGTCTATATGGCCTCAGGTTCTTTGATTGAGGTAGAGTCTATTTAGAGTCTAGAGTCAAAAGAGCAAGAAAATTATTAAGGATGAAAAAGAAAAACTCTCTGAAATACTTATTTGAAAACATGGATTAGCATCTGCTATAAAAAATCATGCCTTAAATTTTGGAAAATTTCCTACACTCAAGAGAAAATGACATAGATCTGCTAAAAAGTCCAGAATACCAAAATCTTCTCAACAGAGAAATATCAATTTAAAATGACATTTTAAACAATTTTATTAGAATATTTCTTTTTTATTCCAAACAATGCACATAAATGACCTTGAAATAAAACTATATTCTAGACATGATTGTGTTTAGGAGCTTCTTAGTTAGTAAGAGTCTAACACATTACTTTGGTTGGTTTTCAAACAACAGCTTGGCTACACCTCAGAAAAAGGGAGTTTTAAGATAAAGATGACAGTAAGTACACACACTCTTCAGTTGGAGACAATTTCATTTTTCTAATCCCATTCTGAATGACTATCTCAGAACCCCAGTGCCATACCATGAAAGAGTCCTGGAAAGCTGCCTTCAAACTACCTCATGGTTTTCACTAACTTTTACATAGACAGCTTTGATCTTGTCCTGGAACTGCAATTAGATATTCTGCACTGCTCTTCTGAGTGCTATGGTATAACTCTGATTCTGAATCTAAGGAAAAAAAACAAAAACAAAACAAAATGCCGAAAATATGGTAGGTTTTGAGAAAAAAAAAAAAACAGGAGGGAAAAACAAACACAAAAATAAAGACCTAAGAAAAGAGTACCATGATCTAGGACTGATCTTGAATTTAATAAACTTAAGTTGGATCTCAGAACATCTCTCCTTAAAGAAGACTCATTTTGTATGATATCCTTCTACTTAACTTGGCAAGGAGTTCAAATCATGATAGCTTTGGGATGATCCTCTATTAACACTGATTATCTTTCTTTGCTGGATTTATTGTGTTGCTTTCGTGATGACCCAGTGAGAAATTATATATTACTGTGCACATAAAAACAGGATTAGACCGAGTACATAATAGAAACCAAGAGTTTGGGATGGTTAAACAAGATTATTGATTGATATAGCTGCTATTTAAATTCCGGGAACTTCATGGAAATGCGAAAAAAGAAAGTGGCATGCACTCTCTTAAAGGAAGATTTTAAAGAAACATCAAACCTTATTCACAATATTCCAATAAACCACATTAAACTGCAACCCATAATTAAATGACTTGTTTTGAATGTAAAAATTATTTGGTCCATAAAATAAAGAACAAGGCCCTAAAATTAATGCATTTGCTTTAAGCAACAATCAGGCTACACGTGGATGACAGAGGAGGGAGCTAGGGATTGATTACGCATGGCATTTCAGAGACAGGCTTGGGTAGTCAGATTATAACACCCCTAAAAGTGTCCCTTTAAAATACACAAGTCAATGAGTACTGCACACATACTCACACATTCACACAAATATACAAACATGCAGGGTAGATCGAATGATCCGGAGTCTGTTGACCTTCATACTGTGTCTGGGTCCTTCAAATATTGATTCAGTTTAATCTTTCTTTACTGAAATGAAATATATACTCTGTGTTACACTGAGGTCTGGTCTGTGGATGCACTTCTGTAAATTGAAATAATAAATTAAATACATTTTCTTTTAGTTACTGTTGTATATAACAGTAGCTTCTCTCCAGTGGAAGAAGACATTAACTCTCTGTGTAGCTTTGCACTTCTTTCTGAAGCTGAAAATGGCTTTTGGATATTTGAAAAATACTGACTACATTCTTCAATTCTTAAGACTTTAAAGCATTTATCTAGAGTTTACTAATTCTCCTATATAAATGATGGCCTACCATTCCAGTTCATGCCCATTGAAAGACTGAAGAGAAAATGAGAATGCAGAAAAGTCCATTTTACCAAATTATTTGCATTGACACCTAAATAGAGCCTAATACAAAGAGAAGAAACATCCTGATGCATGCTCCAGAGCTTTAAGCAAGTGACATCTGTTTTTCTCTTTCAGTTCTAGGAGAATAATGTTTTGCTTAGCCATTAATAAGGGACTAAAGACAATTTCAAACTACAAGTAACTTAAATTTTTTTAAATTTAAAACCACTAGTATCAGTTATCTTTTGCCCTTGTGTTGAATTCATGGAATTAAAGACTCAGAGAGAGAAGAAAGTAATGTAATTAGGGCAAACAGCTCCCAAATGTAGTCCTTAAATCAAATTGAAAAAAAATAAGGATGATGTCCTGAGATTTTCTTACAGTTAAATTTATTAATATGAAAGGAAACACCTTTAAAATTAGATTATGTCTATTTTATTGTCTTCTGTGAAGACATTGTTACATTAATAAATGATAATGGTAGATGGAATTTTATATTTATTTTTATTTAAAACACTGAGAGCACTAAAAAATAAAAACTTATTTCTTATGTACAGCCCAATGTGCTTCTATTTAACTATAACCACTCTTAATTCTTTTCTCTAGGGTCATAAAAAATGTAATTTTGCTCCATAAAAAACCGACCAAGCCAGGCACAGTGGCTCACACCTATAATCCCAGCACTATGGGAGGTTAGGTGGGAAGAATGCTTGAGGCCAGGAGTTTGAGATCAGCCTGGGCAACATGGTGAAAACTTATGTCTACAAAAAATATATAAAAATTAACTGGATGTGGTGGCACATGCCTGTAGTCAAGAAGGTGGTATGGAAGGATTGCTTGAGCCCAGGAGTTTGAGGCTACAGTGAGCCGAGATTGTGCCACTACATTCCAGCCTGGGGGACAGAGCGAAACTTTGTCCAAAAAAAAAAAAAAGGAAAAGAAAGAAAGAAACGGAAGGGAGGGGAAGGGAAGGGAAGGGGAAAGAGAAAGAAAGAAGAAAGAAGGAAAGAAAGAGAGAGAAAGAAAGAAAAGAAAGGGAGAGAAAGAAAGAAGAAAGAAAGAAAGAAAGAAAGAAAGAAAGAAAGAAAGAGAAAGAAAGAGAAAGAAAGAAAACAAAGAAAGAAAGAAAACAAAGAAAGAAAGAGAAAGAAAGTAAAGAAAGGGAGAGAAAGAGAAAGAAGACAGACAAAGAAAGGAAAAGGAAGAAAAGGAAAGAAAAGAAAGAAAGAAAGAGGGAGGGAGGGAGGGGGGGAGGGAGGAAGGAAGGAAGGAAGGAAGGAAGGAAAGAAAGAAAGGAAAAGAAAGAAAGGAAGAAAGAAAGAAACAAAGAAAGAAAGAAAGAAAGAAAGAAAGAAAGAAAGAAAGAAAGAAAAACACTGACCAAATAGAAATAAAGATACTGTTCCACAAAGCCTTCTGCAGGTTGAGCTTTTCTAGCTTCTTGGATTCTTTCTCCAGTTACACTGTACACTAACAATTTTCCAAAATGTATTGCTTAGAAATAGAGGTATTACTCCAAATGTGGCCTCAACAGTAGTTACATTATTATGTTTTCATGATACACATTTATTAATGCAGACCATGCTTACCTAATAGTTTAAGGAATGTCAGTGCCTGCTCTCCTAAACGTCTACTTAAGTTTCATAATCTTCCTGTTGAGAATGACTTCTTAGTGATATTTCTTGAGCATAAGGACAACACTCAGTTCAATTCAACAGAACTTACTTAATTACCACACACTGCATTAGAAGTAGTCTTTGTCCTCTAGGAGAAAGATTTCTAAACACACAATTCCAATCAGTGTTGTTAGTGTCGTGACAGAGATATACCCAAAGAGCTTCATAAGGAGAGTTGAGGAGGTAGGAGGGAATGGGTACTCAAAGAATATTCTGAAATATAATTTTCCCCCCTTTGTTCTCAAATAGCACAAACAGTTTCTTATGATAATAAACTATATTGGAAGAAAAAGAATACATGATGTGAAGAAATGAGCAATCTATAATTGACCACCTAACTGGATGTTGTTAAGTAATATATAACTGATGGCCATTTTAAACCAGGACAAAAATATTCTTCATTCATTCATCTCTCTCACATTGACAATATCATACTATCTACATATCTTCCTCACTCTGTCTAGAAAGTTTATGAGTTTGTAAATGAAATTTAAAAGTAATCAGCACCAACATAATGCCCCTCAAGTTGTGTATTTATTTGGCATTTACAAAGCTCTCTCTTTAAATATATATATAATATATATTTAGAAAAATTATATACATATATTATATATGGAAAAAATTATATATAATGTAATTTTGCTTCATAAAATATAGTGCATATATATAGTATATATATTATATATATAGTATATATATTATATATATATAGTATATATATAGTGTATCTATATAGTGTATAGTGTGCATATATATATAGTGTGTGCGTGTATGCATATATATATATAATATATAAAATACATATACTTACTAATTCGTGCAGTGGTCCAAAATTGCTTTGGTGGCTTTTATTACAATCTCCTAAAAAAGTAGGTTCACATATACAGAATTCTACAAGAAAAAACTTCACCAGGAGCTGCAGAACACAGGCAGTTTGAGACTTTTGTCTACAAAGTTGTCTTTGACCTTTACAAAATTCACTGAAGTTATTCTTACTTTGCTCATTTACCATAGCTCAATACAATTTCTTTCTTGGATCAACTATTTTGAACTACTGTTGGCTTTTGGCCTCCTGTCATAATATGAATTTTCTCAACTTTTTCTCCTGAAACTTAAGAAAAGAGTATCAAACCAAAGATTTTCTTAGATGCAGTATATTTAAGTCTTGGCAGTGACTGCCACTTGAATTCACATTGAGCTTTTCTTCTGAAAGCCTCAAAGTCTCTACAAATCTCACATGACCTCAGAACATGCTGTGGGTAGGAGGAGGCTGGGCATGCTTAGTGGACAGTGGCCATGGCCATCCCAAGCCCTGAGAGCTCATGTGCTTCACACAGGGCACAAGGACCAGGGCAAAAATAAAACATTAAAGGAAAAACCTAGGTTAATTATATTCACATGATGAAGGATAATCTTAATTTATTCAATCTGTTTCAGACAGAGGGAAATTAAAATGTGCTTAGCCTCTAAAATATCAATACTAAATTATGGCAACCTTTTTTTATCTTTCTTTGAGAGCAAATTTTAAAGAATAGAACCCAAATTTGCTCTGCAACCCTGTTACCTTTACACAAAATCATGTCAGTTGTATCCAACTGCCAAGATCTATGATAGATGATGTCCACTAGTTTTGTTTTAATTTTTTATCTTAATATTTTTTAATCAATGCTTTTGCTTTCCTCTAGGGTATGTTGAAAAATAAATTTTGAGTGATGTATATACTGACTGTGATTCCATTTACAGCAAAACAATGAAAGCAGTTGGTGTTGTGATGGTGTTAATATATTCATGCAATACATTGTTAGACATATGGGGATCCAGGTTTTTTCTGTGCTTGTGGAATTTAAAAGGAAACTTCTAGACATGCATTCTACGTACATAAGATATAGTGTTCAAATAGGGACAATGTATGAGAACATCAGTACTTGTCAGCTACGTGCTGTCAGCAAAGACGAGATTTCAGTGCATGGTATTTTAGACTTCATTATATTGTCCCATGGAGCGTTCCAAAAAAAGTAGCAGGTAAAAAATCAGGAGCATTCAAATGAAATGATACTCAAGGGGGTGAGAAGTGTTTTTTCCCCCTGAAATTGTCTCTGTTGACAGAGTTGACTTCACTTTGCCATTGAACTATGACAAGGTGATTATTTTTAAAAACCAAAATACAGTGCATAATACATTTTAGCCTGAAGCTAAAAGTTAAGTGTGAATATTCATTCATTTTTACCCTTCCTTGGGAAAAAAAATGCTGCTGGAGTAGCAAATAAAGTGTTAAGGTATATCAATTACACAGAGTTAATGAATGATGTTTAAACGAAATAATTTTAACAAAGGGGATTTTTTAAAAAAAATTGACATTCAGATTTTGTTAAGGCAGAGGAGAATTACTGTTTTTTATTCACAGCATCCTAAATATCAACATACCAGGAAAACTTAACAAATTTAAATACAGTGAAGTATGTTGTCTCCATAAACAGAAGACACACACACTCACACAAAATTGACAAATATAAGTGTACTGTCAGCAGGTACATGCTATAGGGCCAGAAATTTGTGCTAAGAAAGTTAAATCAATCTTTCAGTAGTTTTAAGAGCTGGCTATGTAACATCCTCCTCCAAATAGAATGAATATAGTGTCTCTTTGTTTCAAGTCTGCCAAGTGGCCAGAGTTACAATCAGTGGCATGACTTGTTCAAGGTCAGGCAGTAAGTCACCCGCCTTTGCCTACATTGTCTTAAGTTAGGAGTAAGGCCTGGCTTCGAAGACTGCAAAGAGTTTCAAATGCAAGTGTTTTTTGTAAGAACAGTTAATTCAGAAGCTTGATCTGGTCAAATTTTTGTCAGCGAGGCCCACAAAGACCCACTGAACTTGTTTATTTAGAATTTGTATTTAATCTAGTATCTTTTATTTTTATTTGATAAAAGACACTTTTTTATTTAATAACCTTTCTATACATGCCTATAGACAGGAGCCCACAAACCTTAGATAGTAAAAATTCTATTCATTTATCTTTTTCAATTTTATCCACCTGGGTAAATTGAGCAAAATTCCTCTGCTTTTAAATGTTGGCAAGGAAAAATAAAGTCATATAGACAATAAAGAATTCTTTACTTCAATCCAGATAACAAAATCATAATATCAGGTATTGTCAAAACTCTTCCTTTAAGTGTCAAGATACTGTACATGTTTTCTCATGGACACTTCAAATATCAATTCTTGTCTCATATTCAGTCACAGGACAGTGACTCTGCTTCTAAAGTCTATCTTCTTTCACTTCTGGTCATAAAAATGAGCTTCATGATATTGTTTTACTTTCACAAAGAATAAAAATTACAACAAAGTTCTTATCTTTATATAAATAGCCTGAAGTGAATAGTTAATCAATTCTTTCTGTTTGGGGGGTTAACATTACTTATTTTGATATAACATCTTAAATAAAATATCAGAAAAAAACAAACAAAAAAATCTATTTTGATGCTGTAAGAAAATTCACAAATTTAAGTGATATTTGTTGACTCCTTCATGGAGTCTTTTCAAAATTTTACCTGACAGATATATCTTCTTATAATACCACCAAAAATAAATTGGTTGGCTGCATGTAGTTAAATACAACCCAGAGGGAAAGAAAAAGTCAACATTTTGAATGCTAGTTATGACTGACAAATATGTTTTAAGATTATTTAATCCTCATTAAATTCAAGTTTACTTAAATACTACCAGAATTAGGTTAAAGTTTTTCTTTCTTTCCTTTTTGAAAACAATTTTTAAGGCTGAAATAAGGTTAGAGAAAAATCTTAAAGGATTTAAAAAGTAAAGCGGATTTCTAAGAAATTCTGTGGTATCAATTTACAAGCATCTAATCTTCCAATTATAAATAGCTGTAACATGACGTGGGATTGAGGCAAGACCAGTTTAAACTGTAAGGCATGCTGTGTCCAATGGAGAAAAGCCAGGACTTAAACATAAAGGAAAATATTGATAAAGTTAACCATGTAAAAATCAACAATCTGTACATGGAAAAAAAAAAAACAAAGCCAAATGACAACTTGAGAAAATATAAAATTCATGTTATAAAAAATAAAAAACTTTCCTAATATATAAATTGATCTTTCAAAGTAATAAGAAAAACCAACCAACTAACAGAAAAATGGGCAAATGGTTCAAGAGTAGAAAACATGTTGTTTTGCTCATAACCAGAGAAATGCAAAGTAAAACTATACTGAGATTATATCTTTTACTTTATCAATTTGACAAAGATTAAGAATTTGGTAACATACTGCATTGGTAAGTGGACAGAAAACAAACAAATCTTCTTTTACTTAAATGATAGTAGTGAAAATTGTTGAAACCTAGATGAAATGCAATTTGGCAGTATGTATCAAAATGTAAAGCTCATCATCCTTTTGAACTAGCATTTCCTAGCTATTAGGATTTAACCTACAGATATAAATTTTATCACATTCAAATAACATACAAGTATATTTATGACAGAGAATATTTTCTAATAGCAAAGCGGAAGCAACCTAAGTACTCACCAACCTCAGTGATTGCTGAAATTATACCCAGAGAATGCAATACAATTCAGCTATAAACAAAAATGAGGAAGTTCTTTGCATATTAATATAGAAATAAATGAAAAATATATTATTAGAGGGAAAAAGTAAGACACAAAACTGTGTATAATATGCCACCTTTTGTGTTATAGAAATGCAAAAATATATAGATTTATATTTTATTATAAATACATGTATATGCCCATGTGTCTCTAGGTGAATACAAAATAGAAGAATAGCAGGTATCCTAAGGGAGAGCAACTGCATGACTAGGGAAGGGGCAGAACGGAGACTCCATGGGGATTCTGCTACGTTGTAAAATAGTATTTAGATGTACAATTTAAGGAATTTATAACAGGACAAAGAGTTTTTCTAAGTTTTAAATCCACCGACCTACTAGAAATCATAGGACCTGTGCTTTCTAAAGTAAATAGGTCATGGCATTTCTCAAGAGACAAAGCTCTCACAACAGTTTTTTTTACTGCAGCCTTAAATAGAACATAGAACACAGAGGTGTCATCAGCTGGCCTGTAAATCATCTAGATGAGCTTCACATCATCATGTGCCTACAAAAAGGCACCACAGGAAGAGGCAGACAAGGCTGATGGTAAACTACATAAAATTAACACTTGAAGATGACATAACTGTTTCATCAACAGTAAAGCATAAGCACATTTGTTATTTGTAACAAAGTTTGTAAATTTCACTAATACATCCACATTTCCTTGTTAAGACATCCTTGTGTAAAAATGTAATACAACTTCAAAATGGCCACTGGAGTACAATTTGAGATAGTAAACAAAGCAAACCTAGCTAGTTTATATAGGGAAAAAACTAATTAGATCAATTTATTAGCACAAACTCTGACTGAGATAATTTAGCTCCAAATTATATAAGAAAATGGGGAGTCATGTTGACCATGCTGTAGGACAAAATACAAATTACTATTCTGAAAATTAAAGAATTTTGCTTGAAACATAAAACTCTTTAAAGAGGACTAAAATGCAAGGCAAGCTTTACTACTCATTGTGCAAAAGAAAAAAAACTTTATCTCTCTCTATCTCAATACAATGAAGATAAGTACTGCTTTGCACACTTTTCAAAAATAGTCTTTTCAAAGCATCCTGAGCAAGTAGAACAAAGCTGGAGCCATCGTATTACCTGACTTGAAAGTATATTACAAAATTAGAGTAACCAAAACAGCATGGTACTGGCATAAAGTCAGATGTATAAACTGATGGAACATAATACAGAACCCAGAAATAAATCCACAAATTTACAAGCAACTCATTTTTGACAAAGGTGCCAATAACATACATTTGGGGAAAGGACAATCTGTTCAATAAATTGTACAGGAAAATTGAATATGCATGTGCAGAAGAATAAAACTGGACCCTGATCTCTCATTATATACAAAAATAAAATCAAAATGAATTGAAGACCTAAATGTAATACTTGAAACCATGAAACTGCTACAAGGAAGCATTAGGGAAATACTCCAGGACATTGGTCTGAGCAAAGATTTTCTGTGTAAGACCTCAAAAGCACAGTCAATCAAAACAAACATTTTGAAATGTAATTACATCAAGCTAAAAAGCTTCTGCACAGCAAAGAAAACAATCAACAAAATGAAGATACAGCCTACAGAATATTTGAAAACTACCCATCTGACAAGGGATTAGTAACCAGGATATACAAGGAACTCAAACAACTCAACAACAAACAAATAATCTGATTACACAGTGGGTAAAAAATCTGAATAAACATTTCTCAAAAGAAGACATACAAATGGCCAACAGGTATATGAAAAAATGCTCAACATCACTAATGATTAGGGAAATGCAAATCAAAACTACAGCGAAATATCATCTCATCCCAGTTAAAATGGCTATTATCAAAAAGACAGAAAATAACACATCCTAGCAAGGATGCAGAAAAATGGCGAGTCTTATACATGGTTAGTGGAAATGTAAATTAGTGCAGCCACTATGGAAAACAGTATGAACTTTTCTCAAAACACTAAAAATAGAATACCATATGATCCAGCAATCCCACTGCTGGGTGTATATCCAAAAGAAGGGAAATCAGTAATCAAAAAGATATCTGCATTTTATCTCATGTTCATTGCAGCACTTTTCGTAATAGCCAAGGTATTGAATCAATCCAAGTTCCATTAATAGATCAATGGATATATACATGCGTGTGTGTGTGTACACACACATATATAACCACATGCAATGGAATATTATTCAGCCATAGAAACAGAATGAGATCCTGTCATTTACAGCAACATGGAGGGAACTAGAGGACATTATATTAAATAAAATAGGCCAGGCCCAGAAAGACAAATAGCACATGTTCTCACTCATTTGCTGAAGCTAAAAAAAAAATGATCAGTGATCTCATAGAGGTAGTGAATAGAATGAATAGAATGGTGGTTATTAGAGGCTGGGAAGTGTATTAGAGAAGGGAAGGATAAAATCTGGTTGGTTAATGGGTACAAAAATACATTAGGTAGAAGGACTATATTCTACTGTTTGATACCACAATAGTGGTACTATAATTAGCAATAATTTATTGTATAATTAAAAACACCTAAATGAGAAGATTTGGAATGGTCCCAAAAACCAGAAATGATAAATGTTTGAGGTGATGTATATCCCAATTACCCATATTTGATCATTACACATTATATTCTTATATCAAAGTATCTATCACATGTACCCCCATAAATATGTACAATTATTATGTACTAATAAAAAGAAACTCTCTTTCAACTGTGGATGTCATTGGAAGAAAAACTATGTTATCAAAATTACTATTATTAAAACTAATTCTGTATCTTTTAATAGATTTCAACATCTAATCAATAATTTTTATGCTATTGGTATCTCACACTTTCAATTTTATATACTTGAAGTCTAGAAAACAGGTAACCTCAAAGCTTCAGTTAGCCAGGATAGAGATATTAAATTTACTTATAAGCATTTTCTAATCTTTTCATTCAGAGTTAATTCCAGATACCTCTACATTTCTAGTTACCTTCATGTCAGTATCCCTTAACTTCCTCAGTTAGGTTATGGTCTACTTGGGGAAAACCTCTTACCTGCATCCTTTTTTATTTTATATTATACTTCCCATAACATCTTGCACACAATAGATTTTTTAAATAAATATGTATAGTCCATCAAAAATAGGCATATGGCAAGAAAACAGCCTAATATGAAAGAACAAGTTAAAAATTGAGAGCAATAGTTCTCAAAATTAGAAATCAAATGGTTACTTTTAAAAATTCTATTGCTCATGATATACCCTAGAAAATTTTAATCAGAAACTGTGAGTGTAGGACTCTGGCATCACTAGCTCTAAAACCTTCCCAGTTTTTATAGGTAGCAGAGTTTGTGATCCACTGTCTTAGAACAAGAACAGTAAAACTTTAGTGATCATTGGTACTATCTAGGTAGTTTTTAAAAAATTATATATAGATCCCAATGCACCACCCCCAGGATTATGTTTTAGATAGGGAAGGAATCTGTACTTAAACAACGAAACTTCTGCAGGTGAGTTTAGTGTGCCTCTAAGATTGAGAACCATTTCCTTGGGTCTAGATCAGCAACATTGCTTGAAAACTTGCTAGAGATGAAAATCTGTGCTTCCCACTTCAGACCCATGGAATCAGAAACTATGGGAGTCAGGATGATGATTCTGTTTAAAAAACCCTCCAGCTGATGCTGATGCACACATGAACGTAAGAATGACTGGCTGGGCACGGTGGCTCACGCCTGCAATCCCAGCACTTTGGGAGGCCGAGGTGGGTGGATCACGAAGTCAGGAGTTCAAGACCAGCCTGCCCAAGATGATGAAACCCCGTCTCTACTAAAAATACACAAATTAGCCAGGCAGGGTGGCAGGAGCATGTAATCCCAGCTACTAGGGAGGCTAAGGCAGGAAAATCGCTTGAACCAGGGCAGCAGAGGTTGCAGTGAGTGTAGCCCAGGCAACAGAATGAGGCCTTGTCTCAATAAAAAATAATTTAAAAAAAGTTAAAAAACCAAAAAGAAAATGACTGAGCCATGCTGCTGCAATGCCCTTTTGTGCTTCATGCTGGACTACTAAAAAATAAATAACATCTATTCTAAAGTGACAATTAAATTACGTGATTAATAGGGTTTTCTATAGTTTAAGTTCTCTTGACCTTAACGCTTATCTTAAAACTTTTGGTACCTCTTCCTGCTTATATGTTAGTGTTATTAACAGGCAACAAAGTAAACAAAATATTTTTTGAAAAAAGAATATTAATCCCAAACTTCAGCTTCTGCTGAATTCAGAAGGTTGCTTTCTTTATGGAAACATTGGTTTCAATTTTATATTATGCTTCAGTTTGCAAAGTTAGTCATATTAAGCATTTCAAAGAAATTAAGTATTTAAGTAACTTAGATAATTAAATGGATAATTTGTGTTGTCGAAATTTGAATGATAGAACTTGACATATCAGAATTTAATGTTCACCTTAAAAATGTTATATACGTGGAGACCAATTAAAGAACTTCTATTAGGCACTAGAAATTTTATGCTTTATCTCTATTTTCTAACAATTTTCTTAATAGCTCTATGGAGAAGGCCTTATTATACCCCCATTTATAGATGTGAGACACGGGCTCAGAGAATTAAGGAGCATGACTAGTCAAAGAAAGAATGGAGATACCATCATGGATTGTCCTCATTCTAAGCTTTTGAGCTTGCCCTGTCCCTAAATACGTTTGAGAACCATGGCTCTACTATGCTGACTATCCTGGTCTCAGCTGGTGATAATGAATGAATGATTGTGGGCCAGGATAAAAGTGGAAGCACTGACCCTCCCATCCCCCACACCAGGACAGCAGAGATGAGTAAGCTTTAATGGAAAGAAGAATGACAAGAATCGGATATTAGAGTTATGGAGTCCATAACTCTATGGACCACTGGTCCAACTTGCATGAAAATTCCCCATTTATTTGGACACTTAGGATAATTCAATCTAGTTTTATTGAGAGAAATTGCTGGGCTTCTTAAATAAATATGTTTAGTCTCTTCTATAGTTAAAGCATTAAGCATTAAGCAGCAACAAACTTTCTAATCTATTATCTCGCCAAGCGGCTGCCACTTTATCCAGATACTCTCATCAAACAAGCCCCTCCAAAGAGAACTCCTCACTAACCATCATTTCCTCTACTGCCTTGCCATTCTGCAACCTAAAGCAGTCTGATTTTTGCTTCTATCTCTAAAATCATTCTCTTTGTTGGTCCATGAAGCCCATTTATTCTAGTACTTATTGAGAGCCAACTACAACACACCAGGTACTATTATAAATATAGCAGTGAACAAAACAAAGTTCCTTCCCTCATGAGCTTATAGTGGGAGTGGCAGAAAATGTAAAAATAATCAAGTAAATGCAGAGAGTGTGAGATGGTATAAAATATTGCAAAACAAAATCAAGCCAGAGTAAGGGGACAGGCAGCTCCTGGAGCATGCAAGTGTGAGTGCTACCTTTTTATATACTATAATTGGGAAAGGTCTTACAGAAAGTGAGCAACCTGTGTGAATAGAGGAAGGGGTACATTTCAAGGAAGAAATAAGAGCAAGTCCCTGGGGTGGAAGAGTCCTTGGCATGCTTAAATAAGAGAAAGGAGGCCAGTGTGTCTGGTGCAGAGTAAATGAGGAGCAAAGAGGTCAGTAGGACAGCAGGAGCCAGATTGCGTAGGGCAAAATGTCTTAGTTCATTAGAGTACCTTAGAGTTTTAGTAAATGAAGAAAACAATTCAAATTTTTTTAGAAAAACAGTGACAAATTCTGATCAGTTTTAGAACTCCAATGGAAATGGACAATAGAAATATATTTTTAAAATTAAAATACTTCTTATAATCACATTAAGAGCATAAAACACTTAATCACAAATTTGATCCAAAAAACGCACTGAAAACTGCAAAACAGTGTTGAGTAAAATTACAGGAAGTATTAAGTGTTGAAAGTATAAATAAATGAAGAGGAATTTCTTTTTAGTGAAAGCCTATAAAATAGAGACATATACCTTGTGTATGGATTGGAAGACTCAATATTAATAATATGTCAATTCACCTCCAAAATAATTTATAAACATCAGTAATTTCAGTAAAAAATCCAGCAGGTTCTGTGTAAAAGCTGAAATGTTGATTCTAATGTTTTAATATGGAAATACAAAAGTCCTAGAATCATTAAAACAATTTTGAAAAAGAAAAAATAAATAATTTGGGGGATATTTAATACTTAACATGAAGCTAAAATTATCAAGACAATGTAAAGTTGACATAAGTAGAGACATATAGATAAATGGATTAGAATAGAAAATCCAGAAATAGACCTACATATATGATAGCTATTGATTTTCAACAGAAGTTTCAAGGCAATACAGTGGAGAAAGAATTAATCTTTCAACAAATAGTACTGGAACAACTGTCTTGAAAAGTCTGATAAAATCAAACCCTATCTCACATCATACACACAGTTAAACTCAAAATGAATAATAGAACTAAATATAGAACTGAAGTATTAAATCTTCTAGTAAAAAAAGAGGAGAAAATCTTTGCAACCTTAGGACAAAGATTTCTTCAACAGAAAATACACACAGAGAGAAACACAAATATCTAGACACAAGCACACAGACACACAAAACACTAACCATAAAGGAGTAAAAAATAGTAAAATGAAAACTTCTGCTCTTCAAAGGACACTTTTAAGAAGACATAAAGGCAAAACACGGACTGGGATAAAATATTAACAGTATATATTACCTATGTAATTTACTTGTAACATACACCCAACAAAAGCCTTTTTAAGCAACAATTTATTATATCTCATGATGTTATGAGTTTGGTGGACTCAAATGGCCAGTTATTCTACTTTATTTTAAAATAGCTGTGGTCATTTGTATGGCTGCATTTGTTTGGGAACCCAACTGGGGCTGGAATCTAACCAATACCTTGCATGCAGAATGTATATAGAACACAACTGAATAATAAAAAGATAAAATTCAATTAAAATGTGTAACAGTATTAAACAGACACTTCACCAGAGACACAAATGGTTAATAAGTCCATGAAAAGGAGTTCAACATCATTAATCATCAGGGGAAAAAGTTACAATTATTGGGGAAAAAGTACAGTGGGATTACCACTACATTACCATAAGAATGCCTAAAACTTTTAAAAGTTAACAATACCAAGAAGTGGTGATGGTGTGAAACAGCTGGAACTCTCTGATGAAAAAATTTGCTCATGGTAGTTTGCAATGTTATCGCATCTTTAGAAAACAGTTTGATGGTTTCTAATGTTAAACATGCATGTATGGTATGATTCAACAAAATTACACCTGTATGCATTTCCCCAAGAGAAAGAAAACCATAACAACAAAATGACTAAGACAAGAATGTTCACAGTAGCTTTATTGGTAATAGCCACAAAGTGGAAACCCAAATGTCTAAATTGTGGCATATTTATAAAAAAGGATGCTAGTCAGCAATATGAAAGAACAAGCTGCGATACACAAATAACATGAATGAATCTCAAAATTAACCCAAGAGAAAGAAGTTGCGGGCACAAAAGTACGGTACCTGTCCTCACCCTCCATCTTTTGGGGATATGTTCCAAAATCCCTAGTGAATGCCTGAAACCATGGATACTACTGAACCCTGCAGTACAGTCCTACACAATATAACGACATTTCAATAAAGAACAAACTGTATATTCAAGCTTGTCCAATCCATGGCACTTAGCCAGCATGCGGCCCATGAGGGCTTTGAACGCAGCTCAATACAAATTCATAAACTTTCTTAAAACACCATGAGTTTTTTTTTGCAATTTTCTTTTAGCTCATCAGCTATCGTTAGTGTATTTTATGTGTGGCCCAAGCAATCCTTCTTCCAATATGTCTCAGGGAAGCCAAAAGATTGGATATCCCTGGGATGGTGGTCCCATAAGCTTATAACAGAGTGAAAAAATTTCTGTTGCCTAATGATGCAACCAACATAAAATTGTAGTGCAATGCATTACTCACTGACTTGTTGTGATGCTGGTGTAAACAAACCTACTGCCAGTCTTATAAAAGTTCAGCACATACAATTATGTACAATACATAATTCTTGATAATGATAATAAATAGGTGACTGGTTTATGTGTTTACTATAATTTACTTTTTAATGTTATTTTAGAGTGTACTCCTTCTACTTACTAAAAAAGTAAACTGTAAAAAAGCCTCAGGCAGGTCTTTCAGGAGGTATCCTGAAGAAGGCTTTGTTATCATAAGAGATGACAGCAACATGTGTGTTACTGTCCCTCAAGACCTTCCAGTGGGATAAGATGTGGAAGTGAAAGACAGTGATAATGATGATCCTGGCCATGTGTAGGCCTAGCTGATTGTATGTTTGTGTATTAGTTTTTAACAAAAATGTTTAAAAATTAAAAAACTTTAAATTGAGAAAAGCTTATAGAACAAAGATATAAAAAATATTTTTATACAGCTGTACAGTGTGTTTTTTAGCTGTGTTACATCAAGAGTCAAACTGTTAAAAAATTTTAAAGTGCATAATGGAAAAAGGTTACAATAAGCTAAGATCAATTTATTATTAAAGAATGAAAATTTTCATCAATTTGTTGTATCCCAACTATACAGTGTTTATAAAGCCTACAATAGTGTGAAGTAATGTCCTAGGCTTTCGCATTCACTCACCATTCACTCCTTGACTTCCCAGAGAATCTTCCAGCCCTGTAAGCTCCATTCATGGTAGGTGCTGTATACTAGGGTATCCTTTTTTGTCTGTTACACACTATTTTTACAGTACTTTTCTATGTTCGGATATGTTTAGATACACAGATACCATTGTGTAACAACTGCCTACAATATTCGGTAGAGTAACATGTTGTACAGGGTTCTAGCGTAGGAGCAATAGACTATACCTTGTACCCCAGGTGTGTGGTAGGCCATCCCATCTAGGTTTGTGTAAGTACATTCCATGAGGTTCACACACGGATAACATTTCTCAGAATGTATCCCCACTGTTAAGCTACACATGACTACATATACTGTTTATCCTATCCACATATATCTATAATAAAGTTTAATTTATAAATTTGGCACAGTAAGATATTAACAATAATAAATGATAATATAGAAGAATTATAATAATATATTTTAATAAATATTATGTGAATGTGGAACCTCTCCCTCGGAAATGTTTCAGACCACAGTTTGCTGCAGGTAAGTAAAACCACAGAAAGCAAAGCCACAGATAAAGGGGATACAGTTGACCTTCTGTATTCACAAGTTTTGCATTTGAGGGTTCAAGTAACCATGAATAGAATATTCAGGGAAAACAAAACAAAAAAAAAACAACACAACAATAGATTAATACAAATAAAAATACAGGATAACAATTTATATAGCATTTACACTGTATTAGGTATCATAAGTAATCTAGAGGTCACTTAAATATATGGGAAGATGTATATAGGTTACATGTAACTGTTATGCCATTTTATATAAGGGATTTCCACAGGGGTCTTGGAACCAATAACCTTCAGATTTTGATGTAGAACTGTGTATACCCCATATGAGTTCATTTATATGAAATTCCACAACAGGCAATACTAATCTATAAGGATAGAAATCAGATCTCTTGTACCTGGGGTAGGATGGAGTAACTGCCCAAAAAGGAACACGAGGGACATAAACCAATATTTCGTATCTTAACTGGTATGGTGGTTATATGGGCATAAACATTCGTTAAGGCTCACCAAACTATTCACTTTCAGTGGGAGCATTCGGTTTATTGTATATGAATTATAGCACAATAAAATTTATTTAAATAATCCCATAATTTATTAATATTTTAATCATGTAAAACATTTGATAATGACACGATAAGTGTATATCCTGATTAATTCAAAGTTGCAAAAAAGTTTATAAAGAAGAAAATGTAATTTTAATTTATAGCCTTTGTAATAATACATAAGGTAGTTTATTTAGAAAATAACATTTTTTTAACAGCCTTATATTTAGTTTAAAACCTTTTACTAAATTTTGAAAAAAATAATAATTATGAGTGATTCCTCCAGAAAACTTTTGTATTTCAGTTTTACACATCTTCATGTTAAATGAAGTGAAGCTACTGAGACCCCAGGCCGTTAACTGCATCACCAGAAAAGGATTGAATTAGTAATTTATTTCTTCATCAGGACAGTAAAAAAATCACTCTGTCTCCATAGCTTGTGATGAGGCAAGACTTTCTGACTGATGTATTTTAAAATGAGTAAACCAACTAAAAAATTATTCCATAGCATGATGTCTGAATAAAAATAAGTAAAATTGAATTGAAGTTTTCATACCATTGGGTTAATATGTAGCTTATATATTAGCCTGATGTACCCCAAATATCTAATTTGATTTAGAATATAGGTTCTGATTTCAAAATGGTGGCATAGAAGCAAGCAGACTTCACTCCCCCTAACAGAAACAAACAAACAAAAAAGAAACAAACACACAACACTGAGATTGTCAGCAGCAATATTCCAAATTTTAAATATTTAGATGAAATAGTTCCCAGCACCACAGAGAAATTAAAAATTCTCTTAGCAGCTGGTAAGAAAATCAAACCTCGACATCCACAACTTCCCCTGACCCCATTCTGCCCAACACCAAGTGCATAGAAAATTTTCCCACAATTTAGAGTTCCTAGTCTGGAAAAAGTGAAACGGAAGTGAACAACCAGCTTCCCCACCATCTTGGGTTCCCTAGCAGGAGACTTGTTCCTGCCTTAACCCAGAGGAAGCAACACAAGTTCCTCAAGGTAAAAATATCTTAAAGGACAGGCAGAGACAAAGGGAGGAGTCAGGATACCAATCCCAAGCTCTGGAAACACTGCTTTATAAGTTGGTCAAAAGAGATGTCGAATCAGAGTGGCTGTTCAGGAGCACCGTTCTGTAGGAGGTATGTTGTACCGGTTGCCTGGGGACAAAATCCCAGCCAGGCTTTCCACACTGCCAGAAAACACCCTTTAGGACCTCCTCCATTAGGAAAGGATGGCACAGTGATTGTTCACTACATCCATGGCAAACCTGAGCTTAAGACACCACCTAGCAAGAAAAAGAAGGCACTGACCTAGTGATAAAGAACCTCTAAGCAAATATATTCAGTAAAAATTAAATTAAAAAAAAACTGACAAAGAAGACTGGAATAAATAATCTTTCAGTGCAAAGACATAGACATGCATCCACAAGAAGCAAGAGCAAGCAGAGGCCGGGCGTGGTGGCTCACGCCTGTAATCTCAGCACTTTGGGAGGCCGAGGCGGGCGGATCACGAGGTCAGGAGATCGAGACCACGGTGAAACCCCGTCTCTACTAAAAATACAAAAAATTAGCTGGGCGCGGTGGCGGGCGCCTGTAATCCCAGCTACTCGGGAGGCTGAGGCAGGAGAATGGCGTGAACCCTAGAGGCAGAGCTTGCAGTGAGCCGAGATCGCGCCACTGCACGCCAGCCCGGGCGACAGAGCGAGACTCCATCTCAAAAAAAAAAAAAAAAAAAAAGCAAAAAAGAAACCATAGCAAGCAGAAAACCGTGATCTCCACAAACAGCAAAGAACCAGTGCCTGACCCTAATGAGATGGTGATATGTGAGCTATTCTGGTCAAAAATTCAAAACTACAGTTTTAAGAAAACTCAGAGATCTTCAAGATAACAGAGAAAGCAATTCAGAAATTAATCAAAGAAAGTTAACAAAGAGATTAAGATAATAATTTAAAAAATCAAACAGAAACCTTGGAATTGAGAAATATATTTCGTGAACTAAAAAATTATTAGAAGCTCTCAACAGCAGAATGGATCAAACAGAGGGAAAAATCAGTGATCTCAAAGACAAGCTATTTGAAAATATGTAGTCATAAGAGAAAAAAGTAAAAAGAATAAAAAGAAACAAAGATTGCCTATGAGATATAGAAATGACCTCAAGAGACCAAATCTAAGAGTTATTGGTGTTCAAAAGATAGTTGAGCAAGAGCAAGAATTAGAAAGCTTATTCAAAGAAATAATAACAAAAACAAATTTTTTCCAAAGCTTGAGAATCATATAAATATCTAGGTACAGGATGATCAGAGAACACCAAACAGATTTGACTCAAATAAAGCTACTCCAAGGCATATAATAATCAAAATCTCAAAGGTGAAGGACAGGAAACGATCCTAAAAGCAGCAAAAGAAAAGAAGCATATGACATATAAGAGCTCTAATTTGTCTTCTCAACAGAAACTGTACAGGCCAGCAAGGAGTAAAATAATATGTTCAAATTGCCAAAAGAAAAAAAAAGCTGCCATTCAAGGATACCGTATTCAATAAAGTTATCCTTCCAAATATAAAGGATAGTCTTTCCCAGACAAACAAAAGCTGAAAGAATTCATCACCACTAGATCTGTCTTACAAGAAATGCTAAAGGGAGTTATTTAACCTGAAAAAAAAATGAAGTACAAAAAATGGTATAAAACCCACTGACAAAATTAAAGACATGGGAAAATCCAGAATACTGTAATACTGTAATTGTGGGGTGCAATCAATTAATTTTTTGCATAGAAGGCCCAAAGACAAATCTGTCAAAAACAATAATAGATACAGCAACCTGTAAATAGATAGGTAAAATAAAATTAAGTAAACTGAAATAACTAAAAGTCAAAATGTAGGAGAGATAGAGGTAAAGTATGGATTTTTTTATTTTTTTCTTTGTTCCTACTCTTTGCTTTGTGATCTAAGATGAGTTGTCATCTCTTTAAAATAACTTGCTATATCTATAAAGTGTTTTTGTAAGCCGCATGGTAACCACAATGCAAAAATCTATAATAGACTCACACAAAAAAAGCAATGACTTAAAACATACTACCAGAGAAACTCACCTAACCACAAAGGAAGACAGTAAAAAAGGAAGACAGGAGTTCCAAAACAATCAGAAAACAAAGAACAAAACGGCAGTAGTAAGTCCATACTTATCAATACTAACACCAAATATAAACTCAATTATCCAAATAAAAAGCATAGAGTGACTGAATGGAAAAAGGAACAAGACCCAAATGTATGGTACATACAAGAAACCCACTTCACCTATAAAGACATACACGGACTGAATGTGAAGAAATAGAGAAAGATATTTCATGCAACTGGAAACAAAAAGAAAATGAACAAGAGAAGCTACACTTAGACAAAAGACTACAAATAAAAAGCTATAAAAAGAGACAAAGAAAGTTACCATATAATGATACAGTGGTTAATTCAGCAAGAGAATATAATATCTATGCACCCAACATAGGAGATCCAAAGTATATGTGGCAAACATAAATAGATATAAAGAAAGAAATAGACTGCAATTCAATAATAGTAGCAGACTTTATCACTCCATTCTCAGTAATGGACAGATCATCTAGACAGAAAATCAACAAAGAAACATTGGCGTTAAACAACACACTAGACCTCATAGGCTTAATTAACAGTTACAGAACATTTCACCCAACTGCTGCAGAATACACAAGTTTTTAATCAACACATAAAATGTTCTCCAGAATAGACCATCTTATATCACAAAACAAGTCTGAACAGATTCATAATTGTAAAAATCATATCAAATGTCTTTTCTGACTACAGTGGAATAAAACTAGAAATCAATGACAAGATGAACCTCAGAAACTTCACAAACACATAGAAATTAAATAACATGCTCCTGAGAAATAAGAGGATCAATGAAGAAACTAAGGAAAAATTTGAAAATTTATTTAAACAAATGGAAATGGAAATATAGCATATCAAAATTTATAGGATACAGCAAAAGAAGTAATAAGAAGGAAGTTTATAGCAATACATGTCTACATCAGCAAAGTAGAAAGACTTCAAATAAACAACTTAATGATGCACCTAAAGGAACTAGAAAAGCAAGAACAAACCAAACCCAAAGTTAGTAGAAAGAAAGAAATAATAAATACAAGAGCTAAAATAAATGAAACTGAGATAAAAGCAATACAGAAGATCAATGAAACTAAAGGCTGGATTTTGAAAAGATAAACAAAGTCGACCAGCCTTTAGTTAGACTAAGATAAAAAAGAGAGAGCCCCAAACAAATAAAAATCAGAAATGAAAAAAGAGATACAACAGGTGAGAAAACAGACATGCAAAGAATCATTAAAGACTATTATGAAAAACTATATGTCAATAATTTGGAAAACATAGAAGAAATAGATAAATTTCTGGACACACAAAATCAACCAAGATTGAACCATGAATAAATAGAAAAACACAATAAATCGATAACAGGTAACAAGGTTGAAGCTGTAATACAAATTCTCCCTCAAAGAAAAGCCTAGAACCTAATGACTTTACTGATGAATTTTACCAAAGTTATAAAGACGTACTAATTCTATTCAAACTCTTCAAAAAAGTTGGAGAGAATATTTCCAAACTCAATTCATGAGGTCAACATTGCCCTGATACCAAAACCAGACAAGGAAGCAACAAAAAAGTAAACTACAAGCCAATATCATCTATTAATATGGATGCCAAAATCCTCAACAAAATACTAGCAAACCAAATCCAACAACAAATTTAAAAGAACATTCACCATGATCAAGTGGGCTTCATCCCAGGGATGCAAGGACGGTTCAACATAAGCATGTCAGTAAATGTGCTACATCACATTAATGGAACAAAGAACAAAAACCATATGATCAGCTCAACAGATACAGAAAAGGTATTCAATATAATTAAATATATCTTTGTGATTAAAAAAACCCTCATCAAACTATATATAGAAAGAGTAGATCTCAAAAGAGACCATTTATGACAAACTCACAGCTAACATCACACTGAACTGGGAAAAATTTTCAGCTTTTCCTCTAAGATGTGAATAAGACAACAATGCCTACTTTCAGTACTTTTATTCAACACAGTACTGGAAGTCTTGTCCAGAGCAATTAGGCAAGACAAACAAATAAAGGGAATCAAAATTATCAAAGAAGAAATCAAATTAGCCTTGTTCACAGATAATATGATATTATACATAAATAAACCTAAAGACTCCACCAAAAAACTGTTAGATAAACAAATTCAGTAAAATTCCAGAATACAAAATCAACATTAAAAATAAGTAACATTTATATAGGTCAACAGCAAACAATCTGAACAAGAAATCAAAAAGGCAATCCCATTTACAATAGCTACAAAAGTAGAAAATACCAAGGAATCAATTTAACCAAAGAAGTGAAAGCTCTATACAAGGAAAACTATAAGACACTGAGGAAAGAAATTGAAGAGGAAACAAAAAAATGAGGAAATATTTCATGTTCATGAATTTGAAGAATTGATATTGTTAAAATGACAATACTACCCAAAGTAATTCACAGATCCAGTGCAATTCCTATCACAATCCTGAATAAATTCTTCATAAAAATAGAAAAAATAATAACATTTATATGGAGCCACAAAAGACCTTAAATAGCTAAAGCAATCCTGAGCAAAAAGAACAAAACTGGAGTCATTACGCTAGCTGACTTCAAAATTTACTACAAAGCTACAATAACCAAATCAACATGGTACTGGTAGAAAAACGGATATATAAAGTAGTGGAACATAATAAAGAACCTGGATATAAATCCACACATTTACAGCCACTTAATCTTTGACAAAGAATATACATTGGGTGAAAAGACAGTTTCTTCAATAAATGGTCCTAGGGAACTGGATATCTATATGCAGAATGACACTAGACTCCTATCTCTCACCATATACAAAAATAAAATAAAAATGGATTAAAGACTTAAATGTAATACTTGAAACTATGAAACCACTACAAGAGAACATTGGGGAAACACTCCAGGACATTGATCTGAGCAAATACTTTCTGCATAAAACTTCAAAAACACAGGCAGCCAAAATAAATATAGACAAGTGGGTTTACATTAAACTAAAAAGCTTCTACAAAGCAAAGCAAATAATCAATAAAATGAAAATACAACCTACAGAATGGAGAAAATATTTGCAAACTACCCATCTGACAAGAGATTAGTAACCAAGACATATAAGAAACTCAGACAACCCAATAATACCAAAAACAGCAAAGCCAAACAATACAAATTAAAAATGGGCAAAATATCTCAATAGACATTTCTGAAAAGAAGAAATAGAAATGGCTAACAGGTATATGAATAAATGTTCAACATTACTAATCATCAGAGATGTGCAAATCAAAATCACAATGAGATATCATCTCACCCCAGTTATAATGGCTTTTATCAAAAAGACAAACAATAGCAACAGCTGGTGAGCATGTGGAGAAAGGGGAACACTTGTACACTGTTCATGGGAATATAAATTAGTACAGCCACTATAGAGAACAGTATGGAGGTTCCTCAAAATGCTAAAAATAGAAATGCCATATGATTCAGCAATTACACAACTGGGTGTGTCTCCAAAAGAAAGGAACTCAATAGATTGAAAAGACATATTCACTCCCATGCTTATTGCAGCACTATTCACAATAGCCAAAATATGGAATCAACCTAAGTGTCCATCAGTGCATGAATGGATAAAGAAAATATGGTTTCTATACACAATAGAATCTTATTGTCATAGAAAAGAATGAAATCTTGGCATTTCTGGCAATCTGGACGGAACTTGAAGCCATTATGTTAAGCGAAATAAGCCAAGCACAGATAGATAAATATTACATGTTCTCACTCATAGTGGAAGCAAAAAAAGTTTATCTTATGAGAGAGAGAGAAAGAGAGTAGATTGGTGGCTATCAGAGGCAGGGAAGAAGAGGAAAGCGGGAAGGATGAAGAGAAGTTGATTAGTGGGTACAGATACAAGGTTTGATAGAAGAAATAAGACCTAGAATTAGATAGATGAGTAGGTGACTATAGTTTACAGTAATGTATTGTGCATTTCAAAATAGCTGAAGAGAATAATTTGAATGCTTCTATCATAGAGAAAAGACAAATATTTCAGGTGTTGGATATCCCAAGTATGCCGATTCGATCTTTAAAAATTATGTGAAAGTATTAAATGATCACATGTATCCTGAAACTATGTATAAATAGTAAAACATATCTTATGTATAAATAAAAAATCAATCAATCAATGAAAGAGTATATATTATGTTTACTAATTCTTGTGCCAATCTAGGCTCAGTGGCTAACATGAAAGAAGTATATTGCATGATCTCTTTTGAGGAAAATAAAACTGGGTTGATAATAAAATCAACTTGCATTATGTTTACTAATTCTTGTGCCAATCTAGGCTCAGTGGCTAACATGAAAGAAGTATATTGTATGATTTCTTTTGAGGAAAATAAAACTGGGTTGATAATAAAATCAATTTGCATTCCCACAGGTGCTTCTTAAAAGTACTTTCAAGTTCAATCTGATACATATCAATCTCGGATTGTGGCTACCAACAATCTTTACTGTAGATTAAATTAAATTCAAGTATTTTGAAGTTCAAAGTTTCCATAAACACAATAGTTTACCTACAACAATAAAGTGTAATATTTCAGTTTCATAATGAGTTAAATATTTTCATCATATGAAATAAATTATTAAAAAGCACAACTATCGATTCATCCTAATCTATTTCAACATTCTCTTTCTCCTTTCTACGTAGGCCTGATAAAAACTGCTATTAGCACTGTGTCTCTTTACTTTCCTTGAGATATTTCTCCTATTCTTTGGGTTTTGACAACTCACTAGATGCCAATCTCTCTTAAAACTGTTTTGCAAATGTCCTTCACTCTCCAATTTAAGTGGTCACCAAGGCCTATAAATTGGCCTTCAAATATTTCTCGATTACAATTCTTTTGTCTTCATTCACACTTCTACCCACTTAACATCTCCCACATCAAATATTACATATGCTTTCTAACTGATGATTTTGCCAACTCTCTTTCTACTCCAGTCCATCTCATGCAATCATCAAAATATTACTACAAATATGTTAACCTCATCATGTTTGACTCTATTTGGAACCTGGGATACTTCCTCCTCACGCCTTTAAGATTGAACCATGTTTCTTTTCTTTTTTTTTTTTCTTTGAGATGGAGTCTCTCTCTCTGGAGTCCAGTGGCGCATCTATGCTCACTGCAAGCTCTGGCTCCCGGGAGACTGAACTATATTTCTGAACGTTATACCAATATCTTTCATAATTAAATGTCAAACCCTCTTTCAATACTTAACACATTCGTTCTCTCATTCCCTCCATGGCTATAGACTTTCCACTTGCTCTTTTTTATTTTTACTTTTGGAATCAGTAATATTTAAACTCTTAGGTTGGTGATGAGTTCATGAGTTCATAAAAATAATTTGTTTTAGTATTATGCTTGGAAAATAAGATATACATACAAACATATATGTAAAACAAATCTATAGAAACTTTTAAATGCACATATGTACTCTTTTGAATTTGTCAAACATTATATAATAAAATTATTACAAAGGAATATTTTCCAATTCAACTCATATCATCTCCTTTATGTTATTTACAAAGAGATGAACCTACAATATTTTGCTATAAGAGAGTTGGAAGTAAAGATGAAAACAATATCCGTGGCAATTACACACCAAAAAATAGCTCAAATATATATACATACACATATCAAGCAAAATAGACTTAAATGCAAAAGAAATTATCAGGAAGAAAGAGGATCACTACTAACACAAAGAATCCATCTGAAAGACATAAAAGTGATGAATATGTAGAAATCTAAAAGAAAGTATACACTTTGAAAGATTTATTCAATAGAGCAAAATCTCACTTAGATGGGCGAAATATTTTTTGTTTTTGAGATCTATTGTAATGTGTGGTGCATAGAGTGTTGTACATTTCAAAATCACTTAGCGAGTAAAGTTCAACTGTTCTCACAAAAAAAGTTAAGTATTTGAAGCGAAGAATAAGTTAACTACTTTGATTTGATTATTCCACTAGGTTGATTTAATTATTCCACATTGTATTCATGGATCATAACATTACTTTGTATCCCATAAGTATGTATAATTAAAAATTGTCAATATATAATATAAAAACTAGAATTAAAAATAGAACATTATACAACCATTAAAATGATGTTTACCATAAGCACGTAAAAATTTTTTAAATGTTTACAACATTATGCTGAGAAAAACAACTTTATAAACTGAGTATATACTGTGATTGCATTTATGTAAAAGTAAAGTTTATGCAAGGAAAAGGGCATTCAACTATGGATGACTTTTTTCTTATCTTCAAACATTTTTGTGTTTTTCAAATTTTATTTGTACTTATATAATGAAAATAGTAATTTTTTGGATACCCTTTAGTACACTTAGACAATCAATGTTTATTGAATGTCTAAAAGGCCTTGGAGGGGAAAAGGACAACCAACTGTCTTCTTGGATTACAGTCTGCTGTTTACTTTTTTCTAATTATTTCCTCACCTGGAAAATTCTTTCCTCAAGACCCAGGACAAATGTTACAATTGTGATACTTTCTCTTTTAATTAGAATGATTAAATAGAATCTTTTTTTGTGATTTTTAAACTATTTTATATTAATTTGAGTATAATTCACATCTATAATTCACAAATCATATAGGTACAGTTTGATGCATACACCTGAGTAATCCACAACTTCTATCAAAATATAAAATATTTTCATTGTGCTACTTCCAATTAATTACCATCACAAAGAGGCAACCACTGCTCTGATTATTTTTCACCATAGACTAGTTTTTCTTTTTATAGGCTTTTATTTAAATAGGATCATATCATACGTACCTGTCTTTACTCTTTGAATATAATGGTTTTGAGATTCATCTATATTGTTGCATAACAATAGTTTCTTCTTTAATTGCTAATAGTATTTAACTGGATGAAAATAACACAATTTGCTCATCCATTCATCTGTTGCTGGACATTTGGGTTGTTTCATATTGTTTTTTGCTATTATGAACAAAGCGACTATGAATATTCCTGTTTAAGTATTTTTGTGCACATATGTTACTATTTCTTTTGTGTAATACCTAAGAGTGAAATTATTTTCACACTGTTTTCCAAATTTGTTGATCTATTTTATGCTCCAGTCAGCACTGTATAAGTTCTAGTTGCCTCACATCCCTGCTAACATTTGGTGATGTCAGTGGTTTTAATTTATTTATGCTAATGGATTTACAAGGGATATCTCATTGTTATCATAATTTACACTTCCCTGATGACTAAACCTTCTTAATTTTTTTCTGTGTTCACTGGTCATTAGTACATCTTCCTTTGTTGTGTCTGCTCAATCTTTTGCCCATTTAGAAACTTCTTTTGTCATTCTATTATTAGGTTTTGGTTTTTGTTGTTGTTTTTAGACAGGGCCTCACTCTGTCACTCAGGTTGGAATGCAGTGGCATGACTACAGCTCAGTGCAGCCTCAACCTCCTGGCCTGAAAGGATCCTCCCACCTCAGCTTCCCAAATAGCTGAGACTACATGCACACATCACCACTTCCAGCTAATATTTGTAATTTTCGTGGAGACGGGGTTTCATCATGTTGCCCAAGCTGGTTTTGAACTCCTGGGTGCAAGCCATCCTCCTGCCTCTGCCTCTCAAAGTGCTGGGATTACAGGCATGAGCAACCATGCCGGGCCCTATTATTAAGTTTTAGTTCTCTATATATTCTGGATATAACATGTATATGGAATGTTTTTCCTGGTTTTCTGCTTACTATTCATTTTCCTGACAATTTTAAATTTTAATTAATTCTAACTTAACATTTTTATATTAACGCTTTTTGTATCCTATCTGTGAAAGCTTTGCTTAGTCTAAGGTTGCAAAGATATTCTCCTATGCTTTTTCAAGAGTATTTCTAAGTATTATATTTAGATCTACAATTTATCTCAATTTAATTTTATATGTGTTGTGAGATAGAGGTTGAAGTCTATTTTTTTATACTGACTTCCAGTTTTTAAAGTGACATTTGTTAGAAAAACTCCTTTGCCTTATTGAATTAGTCTGAACTTTTGTCAAAAATCAATGGTCTGTTCAATATTTCATGTTTTTCTGGACTCTACAGTCTTCTACTGACCTATAATTGTCTTTATGATAATGCTACATTTTTTCAATTTTGATACGTAACAGTTTTCTATTGCTGCTATAACAAATTATCACAAACTAGTGACTTACCACAAATTTACTTTTTTACAGTTCTGGAGACCAGAGTCTGAAATAGGTCCTACTAGGCTAAACTCAAGGTGTTGGCAAGGCTGTGTTCCTTCTGAAGGCTCTAAAGAATAATTAATTTCCTTGCTTTTTTCAGCTTGTAAAGGTGCTACCTGCATGCCTTGACTTGTGCCCTCCTTCCAGCAATAGAATCACTTTGGCCTATGCTTCTGTCATCACAACATCTCCCACTTTGTCCATCCTGTGTCCCTCCTGCATGAACCTCTGACATTACATTGTGCCCACCTTCATAATCCAGAATAATTTCTCATCTCAAAATACTTAATTACATTTGCAAAGTTTCTTTGCCATGTAAAGTAGCATATTTGCTGTCTCTGGGGATTAGGACATGTATATTTCACTGGGGAAGGAAGGGCGAGGCATGGGAGAGGAATTATTTTACTTATCACAGTCTGCCCAATGACTCTTAAAAATTCATGTCTGTCCCAGTCTAAATTACATTCACCACATGCCTATATCCCTAAAAGTCTCAACCTATTACAGTATCAACTCAAAGTTCAAAATGTCATCTAATGCTTATCAGCTCAAAAGTCTCAAATCTTATCTAATGGTAAGGATGAAACTGGGTAGAATCTATTCTGGGGCAAAACTGCTCTCCATCTCTGTACATACAAAACTAAAAGCAAGTTATTGGCTCTCAAAATACAATAGCAGCCCAGGCATAGGAAATTAATTATAGACATTTTCATTTAAAAAGTGGGAAAAAAAGGAGTCACCAGTCCAAGTAATTTTGAAATCCAATTAGATAAACTCTATTTGGTTTCAAGAACTCTATTTTTGTAAAATCTTGAAATATTCAAAATAAATCCTGCACCTTTGTTCTCTTTTTCCAGATTGTTTTGGTTATTCCTACTCTGTGACTTGCCATATACATTTTATTATCAATTTGATAACTTCCACAAAGTCTTTGGGTTTCTATTCAGGTTTTATTGAAATCACAAATTTTGGAGAAAATATTGATACTATAATAACATAGAATATTCCAATTCATGAACATAGTATGTCTCTCCATTATTTATGAATTTAATTTCTTAAAAATCCTTTATAATTTCAGTTATACAGACTTTATATATCTTTTGATAAATGTAGCCCTTAGTCTTTATATTTTTATACTATTACAAATAGCATTTTCATTTCATTTTTACTTGTTTGAGCTAGTTTATAGAAATAAATTTTTTTCCAGCCTGGGAAACATGGTGAGACTCCATCTCTAAAAAAATAAAAAATTACCAAGGCATGGTGGCATGCACCTGTAGTCTCAGCTACTCAGGAGGCTGTGGTAGGAGGATTGTTTGAGCTTGCGAGGTTAAGGCTGCAGTGAGCCGTGACTGTGTCACTGAACTCCAGTCTGGGTGACAGAGCAAGACCGTGTCAAAAAAGAAAGAAAGAAGAAAGTAAGAAAGAAAGGAAGGAAGGAAGGGAAAGGAAAGGAAAGGAAAGGGAAGGAAGGAAGGAAGGAAGGAAGGAAGGAAGGAAGGAAGGAAGGAAGGAAGGAAGGAAAAAGAAAGAAAGAAAGGAAGGAGGGAAGAAAGAAAGAAAAAGAAAGAGAAAAAGAAAGGGAGAGAGAAGAAGGAGGGAAGGAAGGAAGAAGGAAAGAAAAAGGAAGGAAGGTAGGAAGGAAGGAAGGAAGGGAGAGAAAAAAGAAATATATATTTTTTCTCTTATATTGCCATAAACTTTCTTTGGATTAATCATTGCTTTTTGTTATTACCTTTCTTCATATGTTGGCTTTTTAGTTGCATATTTTTGGCATTATTTAATGGATAACCAAAGCATTTTTGTATGCATTCTCTTAATATGATCTAGTATAAATTAAAACTTTTTGTGGCAGTCTTCATAATTCAAGAAGAAAGAAAGGAATAATAATAATTCAAGAATTGTGAAGAATTAAACTCCATTTACCCATTCCTACCTTTTAACATATTTTTGCCAATTATTTTAATTATGTATACATTTTAAATTACACAAGCTTTTTATTGCTCTGTACAATCAATATTAATTTGGATTTGCACATATATTTGTTATTTCTATTGCTCTTTCTTTCCTCTAGCATTGCATATGTGAATCTTTCTTTTCTCTAGCATTGCATTTTTCTTCTTCCTAATGAATCTCTTTCTTATTTCTCTTGGTTCTGGTCTGCTAGGTAGAAATTTTCTGTTTTAACTTTTCTGGAAATATTTTTGTAAAACCTATGCCTTTGAAGAATATGTTCCCTTATTATGGAAATTTAGGTTGGGAGTTATTTTTATTTATCACTTAAATATTTTTTAATTAGTGCCTTCTGGCTTCCATTGTTTTTGTTGAAAAGTCAGCTGACAGTCTTTTTTGTTGTGTCTTAGAAGGTAATCTGACTTTGTCCATTTCTAATATTGTTTTGTTTGTTGGCAAATTTGCAGTGATATATCTCACTTGTGATTATCTTTGAATTATTTCAGCATGGGTACTTAGCAATTTCTGAGTTTGTGGCTTAATGTCTTTATACATTTTTGAAAATTGTCAGACACTACTTTTCCAAATATGACCTATGCCCCATATTTATTTTTGCCCCTTGCAAGAATCCAATAAACATATGTTGGACCTTCCTTTTTGCCATGCCCTATATCTACTTTAAAATTCATCTACTGTGTTTTTATTTTTAGTTATCTTATTTCACAGTTCCACAATATCCATTTAATTTCTTCTTACAGATTATGGTTTCCTAATGAAATTCTTCTTCTTGTCAATTATTTATTTAACATGTTAATTATACCTTTACTAAATGTTCATATTTGATAACGCAAATATCTAGATTACCCATGAATCTTTTTTTATTTTCTGTGTATTTTTCCTCTTGTTTCTGTTTCTAGCTATATAATGTCATTTCCAAATTCTCCTCAAGTCTTAACATCTTACTATTTTAGCCTGATTTTCTTCTGTTGTTACATGCATCTGTTTGCCCAAGTGCCATCTAGGGCAGCCAGATCTCCTTTTTACAGATCAAATCCCTCAGTTCTAGCTAGGTTTCTTTTCTTTTCTTTTTCCTTTTCTTTTCTTCTCTTTTTTGTATTTTTATAGTTTTTCCACATTGTTTTGGGTAGAAGCATTAGTACTCCATCATAATCAGAAACAGATTACCTTTCTGCATATTTCTTAAGTGATAAAAACACTATAATATAATAAAATCATTTGTTAAATTGAGATATTTTTATTTTATTGAGTTACACAATTATAAAAAAAATTAGAAGAACTGAGACATTGTTCCCTGATTTCACAGTGTTTACAATACATAGACAGTACAGATGCCTTTATGAAGAACAGTTTTTAAATAGCAATTCTCTCATTTTTTATTTAACAAATTACCAGCAGGTGTCTACTGTAAATCCAACACTGTATTAAGTGCAGAATTCACAGGAGCAGGGTACATGTACACAATACATTGTTAAACATGTGGGTCACTATTTGGGTTCTGCTGCCATCAGCCAGCTTTGTTACAGTGGGCAAGTTAATGTAGCTCTTTGAGTATGAGTTTCTGTTCACAGAAAATCAGGGTTGGATAAGACTATTTCTAAGCTTCTTTTTCTCTTTTATAATCCCTCCTAGATTATAACGTTCATGAAGCCCAGGCTCAAGTTTGTCAATGCAACATCCCAAGCGTCTAAAATAATGCTCACACTTCAGTAAATATTACAGGATAAATCAAGGAGTATATATTTATATGCAGTGTTTTGTTAATGGATCAATTTCTATAATCATGTATATAGATTGCATACATGCATCTTATCTCTGTACTATTTAAATATATCACTTTGTGTAGGCACAAAATTTCATCTTTTCTGTGTATGTATGCTGGTCTTCTCTTGTCTGCACTTAAGTCAGTTTATGTCATCATCCTTTTTAACTACATTTTTTGGTTCTTAAATTAATATCTATAGTTTTCAATTAACCATAAATTTAAAAATTTCTTTATAGACTACTAATCAAACTCTTTAGGAAGCTTAATTATGGAAATATTCTTCCAAGAATGCAAACATTTTATAAGAAATATTTTCGTATAGTAAAATTTAGCATACATATATGTTACACAAAGAGTTTATTGTCAATATATCTACATATCTTGCACAAGCAGCACTTTTCAAATATGGCTGATTATTGGCTTCGAAAGGACTGCCAACCACTTAAATTTCAACCAGCTGCTATGAAAAAAATAAGTATTAATGGACCTACCACACCTTCAGCCTCTTGTCTCCAGTCACTGTGCTTAGCTGCAGGATTCCCATTAACATTAATGGGAGTTCCATGCACATATCACCTGGAGAACAGCCCCCTGGATGTTTGATCATTATCTTCCTAGACAGGTAGGAATGGCATCAATCAGGTCTCCAGCTTAGTTTCACAGTGTGTACTATTAAAGGCAGCAAGGCAATAAAAACACAGCTTCTAATACTTTCTTTATAAAACAGTAAAAAACGTGCAGAACAACCAAGGGAGAAGATTTTAAAGCATACAAGAAGTACATGGTTTTCCTGCCTATCTTTTTGTAATTACAAATGTTCTAAAACTGAAGCATACACACTATTTCTTTTCTAAGACAGCCATAATGGGATAATAAAGACAAGCTTCATTATATAAAATGGATTTGATTTACTATAAAGTAGCAAATAGTGAAGAGACAGTAGAGTTTACATAGCAACTGTTGACCTGTTTTTTTTTCTGTCATTTTCCTACCATATCATTAATCAAACACTTTTACGTGGTTAGAAAGAAAACAACATGAGTGATTAGTATTAGTATGTAACCTCCATAATGTTGCAAGGGACTTCATGAAATAAAGGCATGTTTTCAACTCAGATTTACTATATATTTGGTAAACTGGGTGCATTGATGTAGTGAAAATGAAATAATGAAAAGAGAAATGCTGGTAAGACCTGGGGTGAAAGAGATCAAAGTTTGGCTTTGGGACTGTAATTTTACTAACTGTATAATATTGAATAAATTACCTAATCCTTTGAAATCACTTTTTCTTTGGTAAAGTGAACCTAAAACACCTACATTATAGACTAATTAGAAGGCTCATAGGAGATGTTCAGCATAGTCCAAGGCAACTAGTAAATGCTTATAAAACAGAGTAATTATTTCTCTATGTGTATGTACAGTTATAACCTCCAAAATACAGTTAAGATACCATAGAACAAGCATTAGAAGTAGACAGACAGGATCCCACATCTGTCATAAACCAGGATCATAACTACTATGATCCTGCACAAGTATTTTTTAAAATATATATATTTAATATGCTTTTTCTAAATATATATGTGTATGCATATATATACATACATGCATATGCATAATTCATATACACATATTCAAATATATAAATATATTTAGCTATATACAATTTTATCACTAGCTTAGGCCTAATGAATTACAATTTTAACTTTATATCTGAATTCAGCAAAATGGTTCAGCTGCTAAATTTGGAGCCACAATTTCAATATATGGTCTTGTATAAGGCTTATTTTAAGGATTCTAAGCCAGAGGCAAGAGGCTTTAAGGCCTCATCTTTATCCACTGATGCCTGGCTCTTGCTGAACCTTCCATGTGTGCTGTCTACCAGTAGTTCATGGCTACCTATCATGCACAGAGCTTGGAGGTTGTATTCTCAGGAAATTCTCACCTTTTTGGGGCCTTCCTTAGCACTCCAGTTTTATATAAATGATCAACTGCAACTCAGGACTTACATACAGCATGGAGTTCTTTATATTTTAAAATATCTGACTTAACTGAATCTTGCCTATTATCCTATTGTTCTATAAAATTTAGTGAGATTTTATATACAATTTAATATTCTATAACATGTAGTGATATTTTATAAAAATAGGATTGTAACCAGGCTTGGGCTGTTTCTACCCTAGAGACTGGGCAAATTCCCATGACATCATAAGGAGGACTGGCTGAAAAGTAGAGGATGAAAATATATGGAGAGCAGACTCATTTATGTGTAGAGCAATTTATCTCTGCTAATGCAGTCCTATGCATTTTTATGTTCAGTCTTCAGCAAAGCCCATGTGGGAGTTATTATTATCTCAGTTTTATAGATAAGGAAACTGAGACTCAGTAAAGTAACCTGTTCAAGAAAACACTGCTATTGAGCTGGAAAATCATTACTCAATGATTTCGACCTTCTATAATTTTTTATTCTTATTGAATGCAGCTGTTGGATAGCCTGTCTTTAAATGAACAAAGTAGGATAAAGTGAAAATAGATTTCAACAGCACCATGTCTAACCCCAGAATCTATATGACCAATTCATAGACTTGAGCATTAGAACATCTAGAATTTAACTCCTTTTGTTGCCAGTGATCTTTTTCAAGACCAGCACTAAGCCCTATGATACATAGCTAAGGCAGGGAGAAACTTAATCCTGTGTTAGGATGGATCTCTAGGTTCAATTCCCAACTTAATCACTTACCAGTTGTATAAGTGTACAACTGTATAAACTTGTGTAGTTTTTAACTACTAGGAGATTCAGATTTTTCAATTGTAAATTGGGAATAAAGAAAATTTTTACTCAATAGTATTTTTATAAAGATTACACAAGAAAATGTATTTAGAAGTGTATTTTCAAATCACAAATACAAATCCATTTTTATTATCATTTTTATTCCTAAGTAACTTTAAAATAAGTGATATGAGTAGCATTACAATTCCTACCTGTCTCCCACATCTGGAGTGTTTTCATGTCTAAGATTTATATAATTAAAGTTGCTATTTTGGAACAGGCATTATAAATAATAAAGCTCTTATAAAAGGAATATTTTTTCACAAAGTTCAAATTAATTGAACCACTAATATAGCTATAGGTTAAGTTTATTAGATGAAGCCTTGTTGCTTATTAGGAAATAGATCCCTGAGTGACAGGAACAAATTTCTTCAAGTAGTGCTCTTTAGTTTTTTGTGTGAAGTCATTTAGACAAGATTATTTCTAGTGATAGCAAGCAGATGGCTGAGTGATGAGATGTGGGTATGCAAGTTCTGGCTAAAATGCCAGGCCATTCAAGTCTGGGCTCTGGGAAGACATATTGCTAGAGAGAGCTTTAGTTTTCAACACGGGGAACTTAGCTCTTACAACATTGGCTCCAGGCATTTTTTAAGTATTAATTGAGAACACATACTGAATCCTTTATCATATGTCTAAAAGCCTTGACTTGCATCTACTCCACCCAAAGCATTCTCTGTAGCAGGAGTCCATAAATTCTAAATCATCACATTCCACATGGGCAATTCAGTTAGACTTTTGGATGGACTCTTAACAAAAGCCCACAAACATTCAAAAATGTTAAATTAAGTAAGAAAGGATGTTCACAAATGATGTAATAGATAAAAATGATGAAATATGGAGGATGACAACGAAGATATTTCTATTACTAAATTAAAGTGACGAAAACAGAACTCCTCAAAAGTTGAAAAACACTATTAAACTATTTTAACAGAGGTTGGCAGCCTACTATTTTATCCCAAGATTTACAGAAGATGGGAAACATTGAAATGGAATGTATTCTTCATATATTAAAATAATATGTAATCCAAAATGCCATAACAGAAGGAATGTAGACCATAATGGTAAAAATCTTGGGCTTTGGAGCCAACCCTCCTTATAGAAATCCTAGCTCAACTACTAACTACCAAGGTAAACTTAACATCTCCATCCCTCTGTTCTTTTGTTGTTGTTGTTTTTTAAGCTTTAGATGGGGATAACAGTGGTATCTACTTCATAGTGTCATTGTTACGCTTAAATAAATATTACATACAAAGGCTCAAAACAGTGTCTGACACACACTACATATTCAATAGTTATTTATTAATAATCACGTTATAAAACAAAAATGTTTATTCATCCAAATTTGTGCATATGTTTATTTGATTATTTTTTCTTTTCTTTTCTTTTTTTTTTTTTTTTTTTGAGATAGAGTCTTGTTCTGTCGCCCAGGCTGGAGTGCAGTGGCACAATCTCAGCTCACTACAACCTCTGCCTCCCGAGTTCAAGCAATTCTCTGCCTCAGTCTCCTGAGTACCTGAGATTACAGGCACCCGCCACCACACCTGTCTAATTTTTGTATTTCTTAGTAGAGATGGGGTTTCACCATGTTGGCCAGGGTGGTCTTGAACTCCTGAACTTGTGATCCGCCCATGTCAGCCTCCCAAAGTGCTGAGATTACAGGCATGAGCCACTGCACCCGGCCTATTTGACAATTTTTATAACACTTGCCAAGCTTCATATGGGAACAGAAAGGTGTCTTAGTGGGGAAACCAACAATAAACATGTAATCAAACAAGTGAACACGTAATCAGTAAGTAAAGCCCAAAGGAGGACAGGAGGCGAGAGCTGATTAGGGAAAGTGGCCAAAGAAAGCCCCTCTGAAGCAGTGACATTTAAGCCAGAACTCAATAATGAGAAGGGGAAAGCCTCGGGGAAGATCTCTTTTAGGTAGAGGGGAAGAGGGAATGGGCCCTGAAGTGGAAAAATCTGATGAGTTGTCCCTTTTTAGTTGTACTGGAAAATGTTTAATCAAATTTTGTGGATGTATATGTTTTTAACTTGAAATATAAAACACTGCCTTAGAGAAAAATCGACTGAAAATCTGCACTTCTATGGGATGTTTAACAAATCGAATATTCTCTCTCCTTTGTGCAATTTCTGTGGCTTGGGGCCAGGTTCTTGTCTATGGAAGTGGAGAGGAAGATGTGAATCTGGTACAGTAAAAGAGGCTTCTCCCCATTTGCAACAAATATTGTAATGAAGGGTGCCATTCTGTTCTTTCCCACAGGCTTATGGAAAAGAAATACTATCAACTTAAATACAAAAGCATAAAATATATAATATTGCATTATGGCATCTAAGTGATTAATTTGAATAACATTTCTTCTTCTTTAGTCTTTTGGAAAAGTTATGTAAGAAATGCAGGCAACTTTTAAAAAAATGAAATACAGTTTCTCTCCAAACAATAGCACAAGACTAAAATCATTCCAGATAGGAGTATTTGGCTATTTTTAGAGCATTTCCCAATGTGGATTAATAGAGTCAAGGTTATTTTGAAGACCAACAGTTATAGTAGTTCTTTATTTCTTTAATTCTAATATCTTAGTTCCTCATCCCAGGACTATTACTTGAGATTTCTTTGTCAAATGCAGTAGGACTAAAGTTGGAAGCCTTCTGAGAAAGGCCCTTATCATCTTCTTAATGTGTCCCAGGAGTTGTCAGTACAAGAGAAACCCTAATATGATAATTTTGCATATCATATCTGCTTAATTTGAGCATTAAAACATGTGATTCTATCTGGTTTTCTCAACAACTTATGAAGTAGTCATTATTATTCCTATTCTATAGATGATGAAATTGAGGCTCGAGGAGGTCACAGAATTTACCCAACTTTACACATCTTGATAATTGCAAGTGAGTCATAAGCCTGTGGAGTTAGATGCTGCACTTTGTTCACTATATGACTACCTCAAGCAATAATAATCTCTTATATGAGAACTACGCTTTGCCATTTTCAAGGTGCTTTTACAAACATAATTTGATCATTATAACCTTATAAAGTAAGCCTGACAGCTTTAGCTACTTATATACCTGAGAATATTTAGGCCCAAAGAGATTAACCACCTGCGTGACTATTTTGGAGCTTTGTCATACCTAACAAACACGTGTCCCTTTTGTGCGCAAAATGTTCTTTTAGACAGTGCAATCATACTAAGTTTTTAGACCTGGCCTGAGATGAAGCTTGTCTCCACCATCTACTAGTCCCTTTCTCCACTAAACTCAGTTGTGTGACTTTAGCACACTCTGACACATGTCTGATTTCCCCTCTAAAGTATCCTCTCAACCAGGAGTGCTGTAAGCTGTTTCCAGAATGGGGGAGAAAAGCTCAATGGTCAGTTCACGTTTGAAAAATTCTTCACACTATAGCTCCAGTTTTGATACTACAATTTACTTCCACATATTAAAGGTTCTGAGAAGCACTGTGTACAAGAAACCTGTGTATATTCACCTAAACAGCACACTTAAATCTAAACAACTTTCAGAACAGCTTTTTAACATGTTGAACCTGATTAGTAACATATGCAACAACGCACTACATTACAGATATAGAAGGCTGAAGAATGATAGGAATGAAAACAAGACCATTGCAAATGAAATAAGTAATGAGCTACAGACAGAAAAGGTTCACTGTAGCAGAGATTTGAGTTCCCAATGCTTTTTTGTCACCTTAGCACAGTTCTGCACATAGGAATAAAAAGGTGAGGTAACCGTTTCTGAAAATAATGTTTGGACTTTATGAGAGCAGTTATAGAATCGTATACTATTTTGTTTTGTGTTAAACAATATTACAAATGGCCACACACACACAAAAATCGTATGATAGAACAGCTAATTTAGAATGTTAATATACTGAAGTACAATTGGCCATATCTGTAAGGAAGCCTCTTATTTTTCTTCCTTTCCTTCACTCTTAACTCTTCCCCTCTCCCTCCCTTCTTCCTTCTTTCGTTCCTTTCTTTCTTGTTCTTCCTTACATTTTTGTAATATAATTGTCAATATAAAAGGCAAATCCTCCAAATTTAGTTTATTGATCCAACCATTTGCACATTCCCTAAAAATCATGGTAACCTGCAAATTACAACTGAACTCCATCCATATCTCAAAAAATGTAATTATAATAGTGAACCACAGGAGACTTTAGTTATTACAGGGATTTATGATGAAAGTAACTAATGAACAAAGGCAGAGCATAATTTATAAAATTGGCCAACCTGGAATAAGGGAGGAAGCCACTCATCCCCATCAACAATGCACCTCTCTTAGTAACTGCTACTATCTCATATTTTATAAAGAAAAAAATAATATTCTTCCTACACAAAGCTTAAAGCAAAATCCCATTTAGGAACACATTTTAACAATTTACTGGATTAATCCCAATTTTTTTTAAATTTTTCAATCCTCTAATTTTAATTAAGTTACTAAAGGGACATACAAATAATTGAATCAAAAAATAATGAACTATTGATTCTTTTGTTGTGAATTCATTCCACTCCTTGAAATATACTTTGAGGCCACAGTGCATTATATGTGCAAATTATAGTACATGAAGCTGAATTTGAAGAAGAAATGACAGCTATGATTTTCTCATTAAAATCAGCCTAAAACAATGTTTGCTTTCAGAATTAACCAAGCATTTTCAATACGTCTTAATTTTCTAATATTGACTGCCACTGGAAATCTATAGAGTATATGAGCTAGAAACCCCTCACTGTCACTCAGAATTTTTGCAAGATTTTAAACAAACAGACACAATTAAAAATTAAAAATATACAGAGGAAAATACAAAATTGTTGCCAAAGTTATAGAACTTTCTCTCATCTTTGTGTTCTTTTGTGGATTCAGTGAGAACAAATGAATAAAGGGGAAATGTATATTTTTTAATCTTTTACTCATACATTGACAATTTTTGAAGCAAGCTGCTCAATTCAGTTTATTGCTTAATTTTATATTAGGCATTTGGCCTGGCATATACCTGGGAAATCTCTTTGGCCATTTCTGCTGGTATTTGCAGGAAACCAAACAATATATGCACTTAAAAGGCAGAATCCAAAAGTATATCGATTATCCTTGTGTGTGTGTGTGTGTGCCATTTATTGCTTTGTGTGTAGGGGAACACTACCCTTTGAACTGAGACATTTTTCTTCTTTCCCCTTTCTTACTACAAGCATCTAAGCTTTCCTAAATATCAAAAGAGCCCAGAAGTATACCTGAAATAAAAACTGTTTTCCTTTATGTAATTCTCAAGGGGCTTTTAGAGTATCTTTCCCCAGTGATTACAGGGTATTTCCACATAGGCTGTCATTTTAAGGTGAAAAATTTGCAAGGACAGTCACACCATCTGTCATCAACTGGGTTCCCTGACACCCAGAGCTGCTCTGAAATGGCCAGCGGCTTCACGCGTAACAAAGACCTTGCCCCTTGGCATTGTTTATTCCTTGACCTGTGCAGAGTCCTTCAAAAGAGGCTTTACTGAAACCATTTCAGTGTTGCTTTCCAGGGGCAGAATTTTCTAAAGAGAAAAATTATTTATGCATATAGAAAGTTTGAAATGCTCTCGCCTTAAAACTAAACAAATAGAATAAACCCCAGAAGAATTTTGTTCTTACATTTGTTTCTGTGATTCCTGAATGAACACTTACTTAGCATTATTTTTATCCTTTTTGCTTTTGAAAGTTTCTTTAAGATATAATTTAGGTGTTAAGCAAGCCATACATAAAGATCAGAGTGTTAAATGTAACTGGACCATTGAAATACAGAAGCTGTGCCATAATAACTGAAAAATACACCTTCTGACCAACAAAACCCCAGTGCCTCTCCCTGTGGAAGTCACAGACAAGCTATTCTTACTGCCATGTCAAGCACCACTTACGACTTACAAATACAATACAGTACAATCACACTGTAGGTCACTTCTGCCCAAAGAAGGATTACAGCTGTAGCTCACAATATTTATGAAAGAAACACAACCACTCACAAAGATAAAATGTCAACTATTGTAAAACATTTTTACTAAGAAATGTCTACTCTCATACACCTGACATATAAAGACATAAGCTGAAGCTACCTCTCTTTCAATTTGCATGGCTGCAAAATATGTGTTCTTCAACTTATAGAAATCTAAGTTAGGGTTCTTATAACAGAATGAGACTTGAATATTAGGCAGATCATTGTTAAAAGAAGCTGCAGCCATTTCTAGGAATGAATGAATAAACACAAAAGGATATTCTCTCTGTCAACATAATTAATGGCAAGATTTTATGAGCTTCATTTAGTCCCCAAGACATAGTTATATACAATACATGGAGTGTGTGTTTATGTGCACGTAGTATAAATATGTAAAAGTCACATCATTAAATCTTTTATTTGTCTGTATTCATAATACGCAAAGCTGTTTTTAAATTATTTAAAGATCTATTCTCTCTTCCATATACATTAATACTAATAAGAGTTGCCGTCAACATCAAAGGGAAGCTAGACCCCTAATTAGAGTTCCAATCTGCCCTGAGAGTTGCTTTGCAGAGAGAACAAATATGAAATAAGTTGAGCATTAGGGAAACTAATAATCAGTCCTCATTCTCCACTTCTGATTATTGCAAGAAGCCGGTGATTTCTTAGCAGTAAAATATACTCATGTTCCATCACAATTTATAAATGTAAAAATTCCTAATGAACAATTTCCAAGGAAAAAGATAATAGTTAAAACATATAAATCTGTCATGTCTTCATATGTTAGGATATGAGACAGTTACAATAGCTCCAGAAATTTCAAGTAAATTTAGAATTTAGAATTTTTGATATTGTCTGACTTGCTGTAACGCTGTTGGGTTAAACCCTTTAGGGTTTTGATCATATGCATGTGGTCTTTCAAAGGACAAATTCCCTATTGGAAATTTTCTGATTACCTATGAGAATAGTATTGAAATGTCAGCCATTTATTAAACAAACATTTGGTGAGAAGCCTCTATGTACCATAAATTGTGTTAGTTGCTGTAAACATAAAAACCAAAAAACAGTTGTTATCTTGTTGTTGCTAAATGGTTAAAGCAGGAAACAACTAAATAGATACAGAGTCGAGTATATGACAAAAGCTATTTCTAAATATCAGAGTAATATATGCAAATATTTAAGGATCTCAAATGAAAAGAAAAATGTATCTTAAAACTTTAATTTGACTGCTACTTTAATTTTCCTGTTCCTAATAGTCTTTCAAAATCATCATTATGACAAATTTCATACATACACAGAAAAGACAGAAAAGCATAATGGATTCACACATATGTATCACCAGTTTCATCAATTATCAACTAATGGCAATCTTGTTTATCTCTATCTTCTTTCATGTTGTTTTAAAGAAAATCCCAGACACCCTATAATTCCATCTATAAATATCTCAGTATACATCTGTGAAAAAGAACCACAATGTTATCACCTTAAAATTAATAACAATTCATGAATATTATAAAATATCTGATAAGGGCACAAATTAAATTGATTTTCAAATATCATACTAAGTGTTTAAAAATAAGGATAAAGTAAGACTGACCTACTTTTAATCTATAGGTTCTCTCTTCTTCTCTACCTTCTTTTTTACTGCTCTCAATTTATTACTTGAAGAAACTGGATAATTTTATTCTATAGATTTTCCAAAAGACTCAATTTTGCTAATTGCATCTTTGTGGTTATTTTTGGAAATTACTAGGGTAACAATAATTATTATGAAAAAGTATTAAATAAATGAAACAATTTTATCTATCTATCTATCTATCTATCTATCTTGCCTTTCTAGCCTGGAATATTTGATTACAGAAAATTTGTCTCTATAAAAGAATTATACCTGACAAATGCAGAATAAATGGAAGAATTAGAAAAAAAAGTCACCATTTTGAAACCTCTATTCAAATGATGTATCTAAGTTGCAATCATCAATGGCTGTTAAACTCATTATGTGATAAGTTAATGGTTGGATGAGGCTGACAACATCTGAACTCACTGATTAATAGTAACATGACCAAACTGGGATGGTAAGAAATTCCATGCCTTGTGATCTGACGCAACGAATCAAAGAGCATTATCCATGAGCTACTGTGGTCAATAAACAATTTACCATATTGAATCCAGTCTCTAGATCGACTACCACTTTATAGGAAACATGAGGGATAGTACAGCATGTTAAATGTCATCATAAAGATGCCATAAGCATGTCCAGAATATGGAGAATGTTATAAAAAATAAAATAACCCAGTTTTCAAAGAAATGAATGCTTTGAAACATAGCAGGGGAGGAATAACTGCTACATATTGAAACATACTTAAGAGGTGAGTCAACAAAAAACAATGTAAGAATATTGAGAGATATTGATTCAAGTGAATTAACATTTATTGAATCAAGATGAAAAAGTAAAAATACACTTTTGAGACAAGTAGCAATTCTGGCCTTGCAATCTTGGCACTGCGTTTATTTTTTAAATTTGTTTTTGTTAGAAATATACATCTAGGTATTTATGAGAAAAATAATAGATAGGTGGGTTCCCTTAAAAATACTATAGTAAGGTAGGACAAGATGGGTGCATCACAAGGTCAGGAGATCAAGACCATCTTGGCCAACGTGGTGAAACCCCATCTCTACTAAAAATACAAAAATTAGCTGGGTGTGGTGGCACGTGCCTGTAATCCCACCTACTTGGAAGGCTGAGGCAGGAGAATTGCTGGAACCAGGGAGTCAGAGGTTGCAGTGAGCCAAGATCGTGCCACTGCACTCCAGCCTGGTGACAGAGTGAGATTCCATCTCAAGAAAAAAAAAAATACTATAGTAGTCAGGTGAAATGAGGCAAGCTATAGTGAAAGATGAAACAAGAACGCAAAATGTTGATAATTATCAAAATTGGCTGATGGATATATTGGGTTTCATCTGCATGTTTGAGCATTTTTATATTAAAGTTTATATCAAAAGGATAATCATTCATTTTCCAGCTGGAGTTATCTTTGATTACTTACCTACCATGAGATTAAGAATGAAGGTGAAATTAAAAGTGGGTATAAATATGACTGCAGAACTGTTCCTGAGCTGCTGCTCTAGGCACACTGCCTATAGGCTAGCCCTGCTCCACAAAGAACAGTACCTCTGCTGCTGCTATACACTGTCACTTCAATAAAAGTTGCTGTCTAGGTCCGGTTCCAAGATGGCCAAATAGGAACAGCTACAGTCAACAGCTCCCAGAGTGAGTGACGCATAAGACAGGTGATTTCTGCATTTTCAATTGAGGTACCGGGTTCATCTCATTGGGGCTTGTTGGACAGTGGGTGCAGTCCACGGAGTGTGAGCTGAAGCAGGGCGGGGCGTTGTCTCACCGGGGAAGTGCAAGGGGTCAGGGAATTCCCTTTCCTAGCCATGGGAAACCATGACAGATGGTACCTGGGAAATCAGGAAACTCCCACCCTAATACTGCGCTTTTCCAATGGTCTTAGCAAATGGCACACCAGGAGATTATATCCCGCACTTGGCACAGAGGGTCCCACGCCCACAGAGCCTGGCTCACTGCTAGCACAGCAGTCTGAGATTGAACCGCAAGGCAGCAGTGAGGTTGGGGGAGGGGCACTCGCCATTGCTGAGGCTTGAGTAGGTAAACAAAGCAGCCTGAAATTTCGAACTGGGTGGAGCCCACCACAGCTCAAGGAGGCCTGCCTGCCTCTGTAGACTCCACCTCTGGGGGCAGGGCATAGCTGAACAAAAGGCAGCAGAAACTAACTTCTGCAGACTTAAACATCCTTGTCTGACAGCTTTGAATAGAGTAGTGGTTCTCCCAGCATGGAGTTTGAGATCTGATAATGGACAGACTGCCTCCTCAAGTGGGTCTCTGACCCCCAAGTAGCCTAACTGGGAGACACCTCCCAGTAGGGACAGAATGACACTTCATACAGCCGGGTGCCCCCGTGAGACGAAGCTTCCAGAGGAAGGATCAGGCAGCAACATTTGCCGTTCTACAATATTTGCTGTTCTGCAGCCTCCGCTGGTGATACCCAGGCAAACAGGGTCTGGAGTGGACCTCCAGCAAACTCCAACAGACCTGCAGCTGAGGGACCTGACTGTTAAAAGGAAAACTAACAAACAGAAAGGACATCCACACCAAAACCCCATCTGTACGTCACCATCATCAAAAATCAAAGGTAGATAAAACCACAAAGATGGGGAGAAACCAGAGAAGAAAAGCTGAAAATTCTAAAAATCAGTGCACCTCTTCTCCTCCAAAGGAACACAGCTCCTTGACAGCAATGGAACAAGCTTGACGGAGAATGACTTTGACGAGTTGAGAGAAGAAGGCTTCAGACGATCGGTAATAACAAACTTCTCCGAGCTAAAGGAGGATGTTCGAACCCATCACAAAGAAGCTAAAAACCTCGAAAAAAGATTAGACGAATGGCTAACTAGAATAAACAGCATAGAGAAGACCTTAAATGACCTCAAGGAGCTGAAAACCATGGCACGAGAACTACATGACACATGCACAAGCTTCAGTAGCTGATTCGATCAAGTGGAAGAAAGGATATCAGTAATTGAAGATCAAATGAATGAAATGAAGCGAGAAGAGAAGTTTAGAGAAAAAAGAGTAAAAAGAAACGAACAAAGCCTCCAAGAAATATGGGACTATGTAAAAAGACCAAATCTACATCTGATCGGTGTACCTGAAAGTGACAGGGAGAATGGAACCAAGTTGGAAAACACTCTTCAGGATATTATAGAGGAGAACTTCCCCAATCTAGCAAGGCAGGCCAACATTCACATTCAGGAAATACAGAAAACTCCACAAAGATACTCCTCGAGAAGAGTAACACCAAGACACATAATTGTTAGATTCACCAAAGTTGAAACAAAGGAAAAATGTTAAGGGCAGCCAGAGAGAAAGGTCGGGTTAGCAACAAAGGGAAGCCCATCAGACTAACAGCAGATCTCTCAGCAGAAACTCTAAAAGGCAAAAGAGATAGGGGCCAATATTCAACATTCTTAAAGAAAAGAATTTTCAACCCAGAATTTCATATCCAGCCAAACTAAGCTTCACAAGTGAAGGAGAAATAAAATACTTTACAGACAAGCAAATGCTGAGAGATTTTGTCACCACCAGGCCTGCCCTAAAAGAGCTCCTGAAGGAAGCACTAAACATGGAAAGGAACAACCGGTACCAGCCACTGCAAAAACATGCCAAATTGTAAAGATCATCAAGGCTAGGAAGAAATTGCATCAACTAATGAGCAAATTAACCAGCTAACATCATAATGACAGAAACAAATTCACACATAACAATATTAACTTTAAATGTAAATGGGCTAAATGCTCCAGTTAAAAGACACAGACTGGCAAATTGGATAAAGAGTCAAGACCCATCAGTGGGCTATATTCAAGAGACCCATCTCACATGCAGAGACACACATAGGCTCAAAATAAACAGATGGAAGAAGTTCTACCAAGCAAATGGGAAATAAAAAAAAAGCAGGGGTTGCAATCCTAGTCTCTGATAAAACAGACTTTAAACCAACAAAGATCAAAACAGGCAAAGAAGGTCATTATATAATGGTAAAGGCATCACTTCAGCAAGAAGAACTAACTATCCTAAATATATGCACCCAATACAGGAGCACCCAGATTCATAAAGCAAGTCCTTAGAGACCTACAAAGAGACTTAGACTCCCACACAATAATAATGGGAGACTTTAACACCCCACTGTCAACATTAGAAAGATCCACAAGAGAGAAGATTAACAAGGATATCCAGGACTTGAACTCAGCTCTGCACCAAGTGGACCTAATAGACATCTACAGAACTTTCCACCCCAAATCAACAGAATATACATTCTTTTCAGCACCACACCTATTCCAAAATTGACCACATAGTTGGAAGTAAAGCACTCCTCAGCAAATGTAAAAGAACAGAAATTATAACAAACTGTCTCTCACACCACAATGCAATTAAACCAGAACTCAGGATTAAGAAACTCACTCAAAACCAGTCAACTACATGGAAACTGAACAACCTGCTCCTGAATGATGACTGGGTACATAACAAAATGAAGGCAGAAATAAAGATGTTCTTTGAAACCAATGAGAACAAAGACAGAACATACCAGAATCTCTGGGATACATTTAAGGCAGTGTGTAGAGGGAAATTTATAGCACTAAATGCCCACAAGAGAAAGCAGGAAAGATCTAAAATTGACACCTTAACATCACAATTAAAAGAACTAGAGAAGCAAGAGCACACATTCAAAAGCTAGCAGAAGGCAAGACATAACTAAAATCAGAGCAGAACTGAAGGAGATAGAGACACAAAAAAACCCTTCAAAAAATCAGTGAATCCAGAAGATGGTTTTTTGAAAAGATCAACAAACTTGATAGTCTGCTAGCAAGACTAATAAAGAAGAAAAGAGAGAAGAATCAAATAGATGCAATAAAAAATGAAAAAGGGGATATCACCACCGATCCCATAGAGATACAAACTACCATCAGAGAATACTATAAACACCTCTACGCAAATAAACTAGAAAATCTAGAAGAAATGGATAAATTCCTCGACACATACACTCTCCCAAGACTAAACCAGGAAGAAGTTGAATCCCTGAATAGAACAATAATAGGCCCTGAAATTGAGGCAATAATTAATAGCCTACCAACCAAAAAAAGTCCAGGACCAGACGGATTCACAGCCGAATTCTAACAGAGGAACAAAGAGGAGTTGGTACCATTCCTTCCGAAACTATTCCAATCAATAGAAAAAGAGGGAATCCTCCCTAACTCATTTTATGAGGCCAGCATCATCCTGAGACCAAAGCCTGGCAGAGTCATAACAAAAAAAGAGAATTTTAGACCAGTGTCTCTGATGAACATCAATGCAAAAATCCTCAATAAAATACTGGCAAACTGAATCCAGCAGCACATCAAAAAGCTTATCCACCACGATCAAGTGGGCTTCATCCCTGGGATGCAAGGCTGGTTCAACATACACAAATCAATAAATGTAATGCATCATATAAACAGAACCAAAGAAAAAAACCACATGATTATTTCAATAGATGCAGAAAAGGCCTTCAACAAAATTCAACAGCCCTTCCTGCTAAAAACTCTCAATAAACTAGGTACTGATGGGACGTATCTCAAAATGATATACCTATTTATGACAAACCCACAGCCAATATCATACTGAATGGACAAAAACTGGAAGCATTCCCTTTGAAAACTGGCACAAGACAGGGGTGCCCTCTCTCACCACTCCTATTCAACATAGTGTTGGACGTTCTGGCCAGGGCAATCAGGTGGGAGAAAGAAATAAAGGGCATTCAATTAGGAAAAGAGGAAGTCGAATTGTCCCTGTCTGCAGATTGACAGGATTGTATATTCAGGAAACCCCATCATCTCAGCCCAAAATCTCCTTAAGCTGATAAGCAACTTCAGCAAAGTCTCAGGATACAAAATCAATGTGCAAAAATCACAAGAATTTCTAAACACCAATAACAGACAGAGAGCCAAATCATGAGTGAACTCCCATTCACAATTGCTTCAAAGAGAATAAAATACCTAGGAATCCAGCTTACAAGAGATATGAAGGACCTCTTCAAGGAGAACTACAAACCACTGCTCAACAAAATAAAAGAGGACATAAACAAATGGAAGAACTTTCCATGCTCATGGATAGGAAGAATCAATATTGTGAAGGTGGCCATACTCCCCAAGGTAATTTATAGATTCAATGCCATCCCCATCAAGCTACTAATGACTTTCTTCACAGAATTGGAAAAAACTACTTGAAAGTTCATATGGAACCAAAAAAGAGCGCGCATTTCCAAGAAAATCCTAAGCCAAAAGAACAAAGCTGGAGGCATCACACTACCTGACCTCAAACTATACTACAAGCCTACAGTAACCAAAACAGCATAGTACTGGTACCAAAACAGAGATAAAGACCAATGGAACAGAAGAGCCCTCAGAAATAATACCACACATCTACAACCATCTCATCTTTGACAAACCTGACAAAAACAAGAAATGGGGAAAAGATTCCCTATTTAATGAATGGTGCTGGGAAAACTGGCTAGCCATATGTAGAAAGCTGAAACTGGATCCCTTCCTTACACCCTATACAAAAATTAATTCAAGATGGATTAAAGACTTAAATGTTAGACCTAAAACCATAAAAACCCTAGAAGAAAACCTAGGCAGTTCCATTCAGGACATAGGCATGGGCAAGGACTTCATGACTAAAACACCAAAAGCAATGGCAACAGAAGCCAAAATTGACAAATGGTATCTAATTAAACTAAAAAGCTTCTGCACAGCAAAAGAAACTACCATCAGAGTGAACAGAAAACCTACAGAATGGGAGAAAATGTTTACAATCTACCCATCTGACAAAGGGCTAATACCCAGAATCTACACACAACTTAAACAAATTTACAAGAAAAAAATCAAACAACCCCATCAAAAAGTGGGCAAAGGATATAAACAAGCATTTCTCAAAAGAACACATTTATGCAGCCAACAGACACATGAAAAAATGCTCATCATCACTGGTCATCAGAGAAATGCAAATCAAAACCACAATGAGATACCATCTCACACCAGTTAGAATGGCGATCATTAAAAAGTCAGGAAACAACAGGTGCTGGAGAGGATGTGGAGAAATAGGAACACTTTTACACTGTTGGTGGGACTGTAAACTAGTTCAACCATTGTGGAAGTCAGTGTGGCGATTCCTCAGGGATCTAGAACTAGAAATACCATTTGACCCAGCCATCCCAGTACTGGGTATATACCCAAAGGATTATAAATCATGCTGCTATAAAGACACATGCACGCATATGTTTATTGCGGCACTATTCACAATAGCAAAGAATTGGAACCAACCCAAATGTCCATCAATGATAGACTGGATTAAGAAAATGTGGCACATATACCCCATGGAATACCATGCAGCCATAAAAAAAGATGAGTTCATGTCCTTTGTAGGAACATGGATGAAGCTGGAAGCCATCATTCTGAGCAAACTATCGCAAGGACAGAAAACCAAACACTGTATGTTCTCACTCATAGGTGGGAATTGAACAATGAGAACAGTTGGACACAGGGTGGGGAACATAACACACTGAGGCCTGTCATGGGGTGGGGAGGGAGGGGGACGGATAGCATTAGGAGAAATACCTAATGTAAATGACGAGTTAATGGGTGCAGCACACCAACATGGCACATGTATACATATGTAACAAACCTGCACATTGTGCACATGTACCCTAGAACTTAAAGTATAATAATAATAATAATAATAAAGAATGACGCTGAGCAGATTTTAAGCAAGATTCTTCTTGGGCAATTTCTTTATGTTTTAGATAAAAAGGTATACACACTTTATTGAAAAGTCTCCCAACTGTGCCCAGATCTTCATGACTTAAGGTATAGCCTGTGGACCAGCAGACTTGCCAATACCATAGCACCTGCTAGAAGTGCAGAATCTCAGATCCCACCCTTCAATTGATGAATTTTATAAAAGGCTCCCAGGTGATTCCTATGCACATAGAAGTTTGAGAAACACTCGTCTAGATGCCATTCTCTTCATAATCTATTGTCATTAACTATTTATTTTCTAAAACAAATATATTCAATCTTTATTTTTCACTAGCTCCTTCTAAACTGTATATAAACAAGCTTAAATTTCTCTCATCTTAAACATAAAATAAATTAACAAACAAACAGTAAATAAAACTGATTTCAATGTAATCTTGACCTAGAACCCTTGGCTTCCATGAGAAACTCATGTATTCTTAAACCAAATCCTCTCTTTCTGCTTAAGCTTATTCTAATAGGTTTCTGTTGCCAGAAACCTTAGAATCCAAACTCATCAAAGACCTATTTTTTTAATTAATTAATTTATTTATGTATTTTGAGATGGTGTCTCGCTCTGTTGCCCAGGGTGGAGTGCAGTGGCACAATCTCAGCTCACTGCAAACTCTGCCCCGCAGGTTCAAGCAATTCTCCTGCCTCAGCCTCCCGAGTAACTGGGATTACAGGCGCCCGTCACCAGGCCTGGCTAATTTTTGTATTTTTAGTAGAGACGGGGTTTCACCATGTTGGCCAGGCGGGTCTTGAACTCCTGACCTCAAGTGATCTGCTCACCTCAGCCTCCCAAAGTGCTGGGATTATAGGCATGAGCCACCGCACCCAGCCATCTTTTGTTTTTATGTAACTTTCTATTTTCAGTGAAATTTTGTCCATGCCCAAATAGCTTCTACTGCTTTCCACAGTTGATATTCCCCAAATTTCTGTCAAAGTTTTTTCTCCCTAGGGTAAATCTACTATTTTGTGTTCCATAGTCACTTCCTAATCAATCTGTTCAAAACTGAATTTTTTATCATCTCACAAAACTTATTTCTCTTCAAACATTTCAATTTCAGTTTTAATGGCACCATTTACCTAGTCACAATTGTTTGAAAATGAAGAGTCATCCTTGATTTCATATTAACATAACTGTTGTAGTTCAAACTCTAACCTTCTCTCACATACATTCATCAATACACTTCTGTGACAGTTAAGTCTGTGCCAACTTGGAGGGTATTTTGAAAGAAATTAACATTTTAATCAGTAAACTTTGGGTAAAGAAGATTGCCATCCATAATGTGGGTGAGCCTCTTCCAACCAGATGAAGGTCTGAATAGCACAAAAAAGACTGGCCTCCCTGAGCTACAAGGAATTCTTAAGTAGGCTGCCTTCAGACTTTATCTGTACCACCAACTATCCTGGATCACAAACCCACCAGCCTACGCTGCAAATTTAGACTTGCCAGTTTACACAATCATGTGAAACAAATACACACTCTGTTCATTTTGTTTCTCTGGACATCTCTGACCATTACAGATTTTGGTAGCAAGAAGCAGGGTCCTGCTATAACATATGCCTAAAAATGTGGAAATGAATTTGGAATTAGGTAATTGGTAGAGGCTAGTGGAGTTTTAAGGCACATGTGAGAAAAAGGCTAGATTGCCTTGATGGGACAGTTGGTAAGCATGTGGTCATTAAAAATAATTCTGGTGAGGTCTCAGATGGAAATGAGGAACATGTTGTTGGAAACTGGAGGAAAAGTGATCCTGTTCAAAAGTGGCAAAGAACTTTGCTGAGTTCTTGGTATTTTATCTTAGTAAATTTTATCATAGTATTTTATTTTAGTAAATATCAGTATTTTCTGAAAAGTTGAAGTTAATTGTGGAGGAACTTAAATATTTAGCTGAAGAGGTTTCTAAGCAAAGTGTTAAAGGTGCAGCCTGGTTTCTCTTAACTGCCTACAGTAAAATGCAAGAAAACAGACAGATAAATTAAAGGAATTGTTACACAAAAAGGAACCAAAATGTGAATATTTGAAAACCCTCAGCCTATCCATATTGCAAGAAAAGATAAAGTGTGCTCTGGAGAGACCATCAAGGGTGCGGCTGAACAATCACTCCATGAAGAGATTACTCATGGACTGAATCAAACATCTCGGCAGAACGCAAGAATAGAGATGGGATTATACCAGCTGAAACACTGCCAGTTTGAACTAAAGGGGGCAGAGATGGGATTAAATAAAGGAGGATTTTATAGGATGGAACAATAGAGCCATCAGGCTGTGAAAATGCCTTGTCATTCAAGAACAATAAAGAAGACAATACAGAAATTAGCACGGCTGCCCCTGCTACCACAGGTCCAGAATGCACAAATCTGTGGAACAAGGCTGTCTCCTCCTCCTTTCAGTGCACAAGGCTGCAGCCCATCAGTGCCCCAGGGGCCATGCAACCAGTCACAGCCATTGGAGGGGGTGGGGCAATGCCCATGGCTATGGGAGCAACACTGCTTGCTGCACAAGTAAGTCTGAAGGACAGAGCATGTTGTCAGAGGATTATTCTCAAGCCTTAAAATCGAATGGAATTTTTCTTGTTAGGTTTTCCATTTGCTTAGGACCCATCACACCTCACTTATTTCCAGTTTGCCCCTTCTGGAATGGGAATGTCGATCCTATGCTTGTTCTATCATTGTATTTTAGAAGGACATAACTTGTCTGGTTTCACGGATTCACAGTTGGAGAGGAATTTTGCCTCAGGATAAACCATAGCTTTGAGTCTTACACCTGATTTAGGTTAATACTTAGATGAGACTTTGGACTTAGAGCTGATGCTGAACCGAGTAAGACTGTGGCGCTGTTTCAAGGTCAAGTGAGTGCATCTTGCATGTGAAGAGGACGTGAATTTTGGAGGTCTAGCAGGACAAATATTATTAAATTAATTGTGTTTTTCCCAAATTCATAAGTGGAATCCTAACGTCAAATGGAATATATTTTGAAGTAGGGTCACTAAGGAGGTAATGAAGTTTAAGTGAGGTCACAAGAGTGGAGTTTTAATCCAATAGGATTGGTGTCCTTGTAAGAAGATAATAAGACACAGGGGTATGCATACACAGAGAAAAAGATCATGTAAGGACAAGTGAGAAGACAAGGAGACAGGCCTCAGGAGAAGCTCAAACCTGCCAACACCTTGATCTTAGATTCAGCCTCCAAAATGCTGAAAAAATAAACTTTTGTTAAGGCACCCAGTCTGTAGTATTCTGTTAAATCAGCTCTAACAGAGTAATACAACTACCAAAAATCTCCCTTTTATTTCACCACTCTTGGATTACTTATCCACAGTGCTTTTAGGCTGATCTTCCCAAAAGGTAATTTGGGTAAATTCTCTCCTGAGCTCAAAACATTTCATGCCTATCTCTGTCTACTAGATAACTTTCAAAGTACCTGGCATGGCACAGAGAGCTCTATGGTTCCTGCTTGTCTTTCCAGTGTCATTTCTTGCCAAACATAGGCACACAGTCAATATTCTAGACAGACACTCACTTGCAGTTCTTCTAATCTGCCATGCTGTTTCATAAAACATATGGTTGCCTCTTCATAGACTAACCCCTTCCCCAGACCACCTAACAAACTGCTACTCATATTCAGATAACGCACACAAAGGTCTTCTCAATGAAACATTTGACCTTCTAGGACCATGCTAACCATATGATTTTTAATACTATTGCTGTATAGACCTTATTTATACTTCCAGTACATTTGATTTTAACAATGTGTTTACAACTACTCCCTTTTGAAATTGTGGTCTCTTCGAAGATGGATACTTTTGTATATTCTCAGTGCTTGCACATAGATTACTCAATTATTCATAGAAATAAATAGATATGTGAAATATCCATTTGTCCATAACTGGCTCCAGATTATCCCTAATCCATTAGAGACCACATTGGGAAAAAATACTTTCTTAAAAATGAAAGACTGCTGAGATTAGCATGTTTGGGAAGCCAAGTAAGCAAGGAGCAAATTATAGGTTATTATAATTCCATATGGATCTCCCTAGACTCTCAATTTCTGTATTAATTACTATAATCACAACACATTCATACTAAAGCTCACTTTATTATATCTTTCATTTATTTATTCATTATCATATCAACCATATTGCTGATTCCTAAAAAGAGGACATGTTGCGTAATGAAGAAGCAGTGAATTAGAAAGCAGAATGCATGGGTCCTTGTCTCTGTGACTTGCAAGTCACAGTCTCTTGCATGTCAGTTTTCTCACCTACAAAATGGAATTTCTGTATCTAACCAGCTCATCACACAGGGTGGTTTTGAAGATCAAATGGAATGATGTATAAATGGTTTGTAGGTTGTCATTTAATAACGGTGTCTTCCTAGTGAAAGGGCAATGTTTCTGCATTTCACCAACAGTGCTTGGCATTGGCCCTAGCTCGCTCTGGCCTTTCCAACTGACAGACATTGAGTAGGTCATTTAAATTTTCCAAACCTCAATTTTCATAAATCTAAAAGTGGGATAATAATATCAGAAGATTTTTTCAAGGCAAAAATAAAAATCAAAGTGTTTTGTATTCTATATCATGTTATGTAATTTAAAATAATTATATAATCCTAATCGTGTGATCTTGGGTAAATGATGTAACTATTTGTGACACTTTCTTCATGTATAAAATAAAAATATAATAAGTTTGTTGAGGGGTTGAATGAGACAATGTGTGTAAAGTATTTAACATAACACATGTGTGCTTAGTATTTTAAATAATAATAATTAAATTAATGTTTCTAGTACATACCATTATTATATTACTGCTAATACAGGTGTGCCTTGAGAACTGAGTCTGCAAAGTTTTACATGACTTATGACTCTTTGGATATGGCATAAATGTTTTAATTGACTTACTAATACCTCAATTGGTTTCATTTCAAGGGATGATAGCTGTGTAAACAAAGCAGAATTAGTCATTAAAAAGATAGATACAAATCTTATAATAAAATTTTGTTTAATATTACATCTGTAATATCTAGTGATTGTGTATGATGTCCTCTGGAGTACAATGGTCTTTTATCTTTGTTTTCTAGCCAAATTATCAAGCTTTATTGACTCCCTACTCTGTGTGTTAGTTGTTCTGCATATCATATTTTGGTGCCATTTACAAAACTGTTAAGCATTGCCCTTATACTTAAATACACACACACACACACACACACACACACACAAAACTATTTCTGCTAAAGCTTTATTTGCAATATCAATTTCTAAATATGAACCATATTTGTGAAGACTATCTCTAAATATATATACTATATATGGCCTATAGTTCAGATATATATATATTTCTGTGTGCTTATATTTCTGAAACAAGGAGGGAGAAAGAATTCAGGGTGAAAAACAAAGAAAATTATGTCCAAATTTATTTTCAAGCTTTGTGACTTTAGAAAATCTACAGCTACACAAGCCTAACGCTAAACATGATGAGAATAAAACATCTATTTCATTCTATGGTTTTAAAATACTATTTATATAGCATAATGGAGGTGACTAACACATGTTTTCTGAAATAACTTATTTTCAGAGAATGGTTTGCTCACTATATATATCAGCCTTAATTTTCCATCTCTATTTCCTACCAATTTGTAAACCTGAATATTTAGAACTCACAACTGGCCTCCATCTGAGGAAATACAAAAACAAATCTTCTTAGAGTCAAGATGTTCTTGAGACCCCCCAAAAGAAAAGGAGCTTGTCTCCAAGCAGAAGGAATTTGTATGAAAACTCTGCCTTCAACATTGTTACTCCTGCTAGACACTGGTAAGACTATTTCAAGATTTCCATTTATTTAATAGCAGATAGAAAGGGTTAACAATAGTCAATATTAATACAAACATGTTCTAATATTGTAATTATAAAAATCCAGTGGAAATCAATTTTTTCAATTCAGCAATATAAATTAGTATATTAGTAGAGATGGTGAAAGGGGTAGGTGATTGCTTTTCTCTGTAAGGATGCCTGACTCTGCTTAAATAAATAATTCACTGTGGGCTGGGAGCGGTGGCTCACACCTGTAATCCCAACAAGTTGGGAGGCCAACGCCAGCAGATCCCTTGAGTCCAGGAGTTTGAGACCGGCCTGGGCAACATGGGGAAACTCCATCTCTACTAAATATACAAAAATTAGCCAGGTGTGTTTGTGCACGCCTGTAATTCCAGCTACTAGGTAGGTTGAAGCTGGAGAATCACTTGAACCTGGGAGGCAGAGGTTGCAGTGAGCCGAGATGGTGCCACTGCACTCCAGCCTGGGTGACAGAGTGAGACCCTGCCAAAAAAAAAAAAGCAAAAGCAAACAAACAAAAACTCACTGTATAACATAGATAAATAAGAAACTTATGTTATTTAAATGTTTTGATAGATTATTTATTACATATGGAGAGTATGGGAACGGAAGCACTTTAAAACATGCCATGGCTCACTTCCAACTGAACTAACACTTCTCGGTAGATGGCTTTAACTACTCTTCGAATGCCACGTGTGGAGTTGGGGTGCTTATCTAATGCCTGCTTTTGAAATTAGATGAGAGGTTTGAAAACTTTTTTTGAGTTTCCTGATGACCAAAAATATTTTTTATTCTCTAAAATAAGGCATCTTTGAGGTATCACTTGTGTTCTTCGATATTATTTAAAATGATTTACTCAGAGACACAAGCAGTTTGCTGAGATAGAAGACAATGGAAGAGTAAATTGAAGTAAAAAAGAAAACATTCAGCTCTGTGTCTGGCACAACACAAGTGCTAAAATAGAAGATATCCAGTATTATTGTTGATGTTATTATTGGCTAATTACAATATTCTAAGTAGAAAAAAATTCTTAGATAATCAATTATAGCTCACTATATTTCTTTCAGACAGTTATAAAATTAAAATAATTTGAAATGTTTATCTTATCTTCCAAGACATTTGAGAGAAAAAAAAAGAATCTGCTCAAACATCCTGTCTTAATCCAGATAAATTTGGATTAACAAAATTGCTTTCTAAAATATCTTCTAAATTTTAAAAGAATAAGCAAAATGACTATTATATTTATACAGGTTTTAAAAAATATGTATACTGTCTTATCAAGATTATTAGTTATGGGTCAAATTATCAAGTATTAGAGGTTTTAAAATTTTATATGTATACTTTACTGGACATAAGGGTCCATTTTATAAGTAACGTCCACTGGATATTTATGCTTTTTTTAGAAGTAGCATCATATTTTTATATTGTTTTATTATAGATGTTTATAGTTGTTTTAGAGTTGCTTTTATGACATATTATGTGTAAAATCTATTATTTGTTTTGTTCTGAGTACTTGATTGGGAATAAAACTATACTTACAACTCCTGATGAGGAAATGCTGTTGAGTTTATCAAAATGCATTTATAGTACTGCTTATTGATATGCATTACTGGGAAGAAAGGGATCAGTGTATTTATCCAGTGAGATCCAAATCATGCCAAAAATTACATTTCAGTGCACTTTCTGGTGACAAAAGTTTTTCATGCAAGTACTTGGCAACTCAGAACTGACAGTGATTTTTTTTTTCAAAAATCTAAATTGACAAGATTATTTGAATAGTGTTTTTTTAATGTACGGTTTTCATAATGGAATAATTTTTTTCTTCCCAACCCCCACCCCTCACTACTATACCCCACTATCTTCCTGCACCTTCTACCTCAGGACTCTCAGCTCCTTTTCTCTTTTAGTCCAGAATTACAACTAGCTGGAGCCTAGAATGGGTCACAATCAGGAAGAGGTTAAAAGTGCCATGGGAATATGGAGAAGAGAGGGTCTAAGGAAGATTGCAAATTCTTCAGAAATTCCTCTGGGTGTTTGTCTAAACAGACATCAGACAAATGCCTTCCATTTGTTTTCCTCCCATCTTCTCCTGCGATCACCAGTGAACATCTAGTTTTCCATAATGTGAAAGGCAACAAGAAAACAAAAATCACAGGTTAGACCAATCAGCCTAAAAACTTGTTATTGACTCTGCCCTTCTCTGATAGGGTTACACTTAAATATATTAACCATCTTAAAACTGAACCTTAACAGACCTTAAAATGCCATCTTTGCTCTTCAAGATTTAGCGTTTATTATTTTTTTGAAAATTTAAACTTCCTATATACTTAGTAACTTTTAAGCCTTACTAAATTATAGATTTTGCATTCTTCATGGCATTCTCTTAAATCAGACAATAAATTTTTCAAGTAGCATTTTAAAGATGTGAATGTGATGGAGGAAAACACATAAACAAATACAAAATATTACTAATCGTGACTCACATTAATGAATTTGTTTAAGAACCTTTGAACATGTTATGATATATTGGAGATATATCTGCAACAGGCTAAGTCTGACATAAGCATAAGCAAAATTATAAAACAGATTTTTGAAAAGAAATAACTCTTTAACCATAGTTAGGGCTACCTGATGCTACCTTTCAAGGTCTCCTCTCCAGTCCTAGCCCTTGTCTTGATTACAAAATCAGGTCAGTGCTGATGCTCATTTGTAACTGCTATCAGGTATGGCCAGATGTTTCATTTAACCTCTAATATAAATAAAACATCTGATGAAGTTTTGTGATGCCTTTGTAAACAGCTGTTTCATCTGGAAACTTACTGCTGAAGCAGCTATATAGATTTGGTCATTTTCTTTACATAATGTCAAAGTAATTGTCTTGATCTTTAGGAAAACTGCTACTATAGGTGTTATAAAGTATTTTATTACAGCATGTTAGATCTCTTTAAAATGGCTAATGTCTAGTCAACACATGTTTAGTTTGCCCAACAAGAATTTATTAAGTTTATTTAAAATGTAGGAAGAAACTATTTCTATTTCTTTGAGAATTAAAATGTAAGTTGAGTGCATCATTAAGGCAATTTTGTTATATTTTCAACATTATTTAATAATGCTTGACCAACCCTTGTTCTATGAGCATTAACAGCACACCTTGTATTCTTTTCCAGGTTCATTAAATAAGTCTAAGAATAATACTCCTCATGCCTGTTTTTTATTCTTGCTTAATATAAGCATATTTCTAACATTAGTAATTACTTTATATGATTAAAATAATACGATGGTAAAGAGTGGATGCTGAAATCACTTCAAACTAAATTTTAAAAATATTTCAGACATGTATAAAATGCCTACCATTTTTAGAAGGGCAAAAATCTAATCTAAAATAAATGAGCTGCCATATTTTAAAATGTTAGCAGATGAGCATTTGCGGCCCATTCTAATGAACATTGTCCAGGCAATTTTATTTTAGATTTCTCACTTAAGGACTCAAAGGCTGAGTATAACACAAAATAAGCTGCATGCTCATAAGAAGAAATTATATTAAGTAATTTAGAAATTTGTGTTCAATATTTGGAAAATCAAGATTTTTTAGAAATTTGTTTTTACATTTTAATAGTCTTTAGCATTTTAGAAACTTAAATACTTGCTAGTTTAATGAATTATTCATATTTTGATCATATACATTACATTATATGTTTTCCATATATACATCCCTACAAATTTTTAATATTTTTGACTTTGTAATTTATTGTTTTTAATCCAAATTTCTTAGGGTTTATGATCACATTTGGTATTATCTGCATGTAAAAAAGGAAACAGGAAGAACTTGCTTAATATCCTTTAAAGGTACAATATTATATAAGTTTATTTTCACTTTTGAAAGCTAATGAGCCATTTTTCCTGAGGAAGATACCTCCATGGCAGAATCTTCCATCTAAGAAAGCGGAATCTTCCAGCTAGTGGCATAACCAGACCTCAGCCTCATTACAAACTTTCCTAGTTAATGCTGGATTTACAAGGGTTTCTGTACTACAGCTTTAGTTAAGGGGCTCCCAGATTGTAATACCCAGAGAAATGTCGCTGCCTAAGTCACTAGCTTACAAAAAAGCTAAGCCAAGAAATTTAAGATGGATTTAAAGATTACAGGAAACTGAAGCAATGTCCACCAGCAATGAATTAGAGAGAAGACACCCTCTAAAAGGCACCCTCTGGATGACGCTGGACCTTAAATGGATAAAGAACAACATTTCTGAGTACTGGAAACCAGGAGGGATGCTTATTTGTATTACACAAGAAATTTGGTGGCATTAAAGCTCTCATACGTGTGTGTATGCATGCATGTGCGTGTAAGTGTGTGCTTAGGTGTCCGCTTGCATGTCATTAGTAACTTACTCTTCCTGCTGAAGTAAATGAATTAAAAACACTTCCTTTACAACCATCATAGAAGCTGACCACAGCACATAGGAATGAAGACAGATGCAGAGATTAAAGCTGTAGGACACACACACACACACACACACACACACACACACAAAACCCCACAAACAAAAGCAAAAACAGAAGCCATCTCCCAGTAAAAAGCATACAGGAGCAAGCAATTTGAAGAGCACAATAGAAGTACAGTATATGATAATATTGTGCACTTGAAATGAGTTTTGAAGAAATCCATAATTAGAAAATAAGGACAAGCTCAATGATGGTGAAAGGAAGGAACCAGACCAAAACAGAATGGTTAGGAACAGTCACCCAGAACACATTTAAGAGGATGTGAACAATTGAAGAAGTCTGAACCAAAACAGGAAACTTTCTCTTAACTCGGCTTGGCTAAGGAGTATTTTTCACCAGTTTCTAATGAGGGAAAATTGAAAATGACCTCATAACTCTCCTATATCATTTATGGCTTATTCTATATTATATTTAAATCAACTATATCTAGTCATTTCAAACTGTGTTTTACTCAGTCAAACCTAATTAGTCCATAATGTTCAGAGACAAAAATTCCTCTAGGTAAGACCGTAAATAAACTACTACAGTCAAAATTTTTATACCCATCATGAATAGATCAAGTAAGAGCATTCCTGACAGAGAAACCAACTGGGATAGCATGCTATCCATTATAACAGCTACTATGTGAAATGACTTCAGAATGGTCATCTTGAGAGGAGATACAGTTTTGGGGAAGTATGGCTTTACCCAAACCATTGCAGAAAAATAACTTCTGGAATTACATTCAGAGCCTCTGGTGTGTGTTTTTCAGCTTTGTAAGTAGATGGCATTTGTTTTGAGAGTAAATTGAATTTGAAAAAGTACAGCTAACTGGCATTGTGAACCAATCCTAATAAATAAACTGTGAGGCCACAATGGGAAGGCAACTCATTTTAACAGGTTGGCTCCATAATGTTTGCTATAAGTCAGTCATATAACCTTGTAGAAACATTTTGCACCATGTCTGATTACAAGAAGTATGACCTAGAAAGTTCAAAATTGTTAAAATCACAATACTTGTTTTCATTTTCTTAGTGGTCTTTTAGAATATTAGAAGTCAACATATACCAAAAGATTAAAGTGAGGAATGATCCCACAGCAAAGCTTAATAACAGAGAGAAATCATTTAAAATTCAAAATGAGCATCTCAGAATGAAAGCAGGGGAAGTTGTTTTGAGTTCTCTGCCACTTTAGCTCCCCAACTATAAATTAAGAATAAATACACTGAATCCTCCTGAAGGACATGGGCTCTAAAAACGATTTTGGAACTTCCTAGAGAGTGCATACAGACTCTGGAGGCACAGAGCCTGGGCTCAAATCCCACCTCTGCCTTTTGCTAGCTGTAATTTGGAACAAGTATTTAAACTCTGAGCCTCAGTGCGCTCACATTTAAGTGGAAATAATGATAGGATCTAACTTATTGCGTTGTTTTGAGGACTACATGAATTAATACATGTACAAACACTTACAATATGTCCTGACACTTAGTAAGTACTCAATAACAATAATACTTATTATACAATAAATTTAGCCTAATTTCTTTGGCAGTAGTTTTCCTTTGTTAAAATTCAAAGTATATTTTAGAAGCAACCTTTTATTGATTGGTTTTGAACTCCAAATATCATAGGTATATACAAAAATACATTTGACATTTGGAAGATGAAGACCTGTTAAGAATATATTCTGCATTTGACCAAGAGTTACCAAGTAAACATCATAGGAATAGTTTGAGCCCTCATGGCCACATTGTTATAACTGTTACATGAATCAGTATGATTTGTTTAAAAATAATAATATGGACCTATGACTTTCAGATCTGGAAGATAATTTTCTATTATATTAAGCCACTAAATTTGAGATAATTTATTGCAACCAGCAATAGGAAACTCATTTATAATGTTCCACAAAATTTTATATCAGCATTTCTTTTATGTATATTTGCAAGGAAGTTTTTAGAAAAATCCCTTCTATTGGGCATTTCGGGGTGGAGCCAAGATGGCCAAATAGGAACAGCTCTGGTCTACAGCTCCCAGCGTGAGCGAAGCAAAAGACATGTGATTTCTGCATTTCCATCTGAGGTACCGGGTTCATCTCACTAGGGAGTGCAAGACAGTGGGTGCAGGACAGTGGGTGCAGCGCACCATGCGCGAGCTGAAGCAGGGCGAGGCATTGCCTCACTCAGGAAGTGCAAGGGGTCAGGGAGTTCCCTTTCCTAGTCAAAGAAAGGGGTGGCAGACGGCACCTGGAAAACTGGGTCACTCCCACCCTAATACTGTGCTTTTCCAAAGGGCTTAAAAAACGGCACACCAGGAGATTATATCCTGCACCTGGCTCAGAGGGTCCTATGCCCACGCAGTCTCACTGATTGCTAGCACAGCAGTCTGAGATCAAACTGCAAGGCAGCAGCGAGGCTGGGGGAGGGGCGCCTGCCATTGCCCAGGCTTGATTAGGTAAACAAAGCAGCTGAGAAGTTCGAACTGGGTGGAACCCACCACAGCTCAAGGAGGTCTGCCTGCCTTTGTAAGCTCCACCTCTGGGGGCAGGGCACAGACAAACAAAAAGACAGTAGTAACTGCTGCAGACTTAAATGTCCCTGTCTGACAGCTTTGAAGAGAGTAGTGGTTCTCCCAACACGCAGCTGGAGATCTGAGAAAGGGCAGACTGCCTCCTCAAGTGGGTCCCTGACCCCTGAGTAGCCTAACTGGAAGGCACCACCCAGTAGGGGTGGACTGACACCTCACACGGCTGGGTACTCCTCTGAGACAAAACTTCCAGAGGAACGATCAGGCAGCAGCATTTGCAGTTCACCAAGATCCACTGTCCTAAAGCCACTGCTGTTCTGCAGCCACCGCTGCTGATACCCAGGGAAACAGGGTCTGGAGTGGACCTCTAGCAAACTCCAACAGACCTGCAGCTGAGGGTCCTGTCTGTTAGAAGGAAAACTAACAAACAGAAAGGACATCCACACCAAAAACCCTTCTGTACGCCACCATCATCAAAGACCAAAAGTAGATAAAACCACAATGATGGGGAAAAAACAGAGCAGAATAACTGGAAACTCTAAAAAGCAGAGCACCTCTCCTCCTCCAAAGGAATGCAGCTCCTCACCAGCAACGGAACAAAGCTGGATGGAGAATGATTTTGATGAGTTGAGAGAAGGCTTCAGATGATCAAACTACTCTGAGCTACAGGAGGAAATTCAAACCAATGGCAAAGAAGTTAAAAACTGTGAAAAAAAACTAGACTAATGGATAACTAGAATAACCAACGCAGAAAAGTCCTTAAAGGAGCTGATGGAGCTGAAAGCCAAGGCTCGAGAATTATGTGAAGAATGCAAAAGTCTCAGGAGCCAACGTGATCAACTGGAAGAAAGGGTATCAGTGATGGAAGACAAAATGAATGAAATGAAGAGAGAAGGGAAGTTTAGAGAAAAAAGAATAAAAAGAGATGAACAAAGTCTCCAAGAAATATGGGACTATGTGAAAAGACCAAATCTACGTCTGATTCGTGTACCTGAAAGCAACGAGGAGAATGGAACCAAGTTGGAAAACACTCTGCAGGATATTATCCAGGAGAACTTCCCCAATCTAGCAAGGCAGGCCAACATTCACATTCAGGAAATACATAGAACGCCACAAAGACAATCCTAGAGAAGAGCAACTCCAAGAAACATAATTGTCAGATTCACCAAAGTTGAAACAACGGAAAAATGTTAAGGGCAGCCAGAGAGAAAGGTCGGGTTACCTACAAAGGGAAGCCCATCAGACTAACAGCGGATCTCTCGGCAGAAACTCTACAAGCCAGAAGAGAGAGGGGGGCAATATTCAATATTGTTAAAGAAAAGAATTTTCAACCCAGAATTTCATATCCAGCCAAACTAAGCTTCATAAGTGAAGGAGAAATAAAATCCTTTACAGACAAGCAAATGCTGAGAGATTTTGTCACCACCAGGCCTGCCCTAAAAGAGCTCCTGAAGGAAGCACTAAACATGGAAAGGAACAACCAGTACCAGCCACTGCAAAAACATGCCAAATTGTAAAGACCATCAAGGCTAGGAAGAAATTGCGTCAACTAATGAGCAAATTAACCAGCTAACATCATAATGACAGAAACAAATTCACACATAATAATATTAATTTTAAATGTAAATGGGCTAAATGCTCCAATTAAAGGACACAGAATGACAAATTGGATAAAGAGTCAAGACCCATCAGTGTGCTGTGTTCAGGAAACCCATCTCACGTGCAGAGACACACATAGGCTCAAAATAAAGGGATGGAGGAAGATCTACCAAGCAAATGGAAAAAAAAAAAAAAAAGCAGGGGTTGCAATACTAATCTCTGATAAAACAGACTTTCAACCAACAAAGATCAAAAGAGACAAAGAAGGCCATTACATAATGGTAAAGGGATCAGTTCAACAAGAAGAGCTAACTATCCTAAATATATATGCACCCAATACAGGAGCACCCAGATTCATAAAGCAAGTCCGTAGTGACCTACAAAGAGACTTAGACTCCCACACAATAATAATGGGAGACTTTAACACCCCACTGTCAACATTAGACAGATCAATGAGACAGAAAGTTAACAAGGATACCCAGGAATTGAACTCAGCCCTGCACCAAGGGGACCTAATAGACATCTACAGAACTCTGCACCCCAAATCAACAGAATATACATTTTTTTCAGCACCACTCCACACCTATTCCAAAATTGACCACATAGTTGGAAGTAAAGCACTCCTCAGCAAATGTAAAAGAACAGAAATTATAACAAACTGTCTCTCAGACCACAGTGCAATCAAACTAGAACTCAGGATTAAGAAACTCACTCAAAACCGCTCAACTACATGGAAACTGAACAACCTGCTCCTGAATGACTACTGGTACAAAACAAAATGAAGGCAGAAATAAAAATGTTCTTTGAAACCAACGAGAACAAAGACACAACATACCAGAATCTCTGGGACACATTCAAAGCAGTGTGTAGAGGGAAATTTATAGCACTAAATGCCCACAAGAGAAAGCAGGAAAGATCCAAAATTGACACCCTAACATCACAATTAAAAGAACTAGAAAAGCAAGAGCAAACACATTCAAAAGCTAGCAGAAGGCAAGAAGTAACTTAAATCAGAGCAGAACTGAAGGAAATAGAGACACAAAAAACCCTTCAAAAAATTAATGAATCCAGAAGCTGGTTTTTTGAAAAGATCAACAAAATCGATAGACTGCTACCAAGGCTAATAAAGAAGAAAAGAGACAAGAATCAAATAGACACAATAAAAAATGATAAAGGGGATATCACCACCGATCCCACAAAATACAAACTACCATCAGAGAATACTACAAACACCTCTACGCAAATAAACTAGAAAATCTAGAAGAAATGGATAAATTCCTGGACACATACATCTTCCCAAGACTAAAGCAGGAAGAAGTTGAATCTCTGAATAGACCAATAACAGGCTCTGAAATTGTGGCAATAATCAATAGCTTACCAACCAAAAAAAGTCCAGGACCAGATGGATTCACAGCTGAATTCTACCAGAGGTACAAGGAAGAGCTGGTACCATTCCTTCTGAAACTATTCCAATCAATAGAAAAAGAGGGAATCCTCCCTAACTCATTTTATGAGGCCAGCATCGTCCTGATACCAAAGCCTGGCAGAGACACAACCAAAAAAGAGAATTTTAGACCAATATCCTTGATGAACATCAATGCAAAAATCCTCAATAAAATACTGGCAAAACGAATCCAGCAGCACATCAAAAAGCTTATCCACCATGATCAAGTGGGCTTCATCCCTGGGATGCAAGGCTGGTTCAACATACACAAATCAATGAATGTAATCCAGCATATAAACAGAACCAAAGACAAAAACCACATGATTACCTCAATAGATGCAGAAAAGGCCTTTGACAAAATTCAACAACCCTTCATGCTAAAAACTCTCAATAAATTAGGTATTGATGGGACGTATCTCAAAATAATAAGAGCTATCTGTGACAAACCCACAGCCAATATCATACTGAATGGGCAAAAACTGGAAGCATTCCCTTTGAAAACTGGCACAAGACAGGGATGCCCTCTCTCACTACTCCTATTCAACATAGTGTTGGAAGTTCTGGCCAGGGCAATTAGGCAGGAGAAGGAAATAAAGTGTATTCAACTAGGAAAAGAGGAAGTCAAATTGTCCCTGTTTGCAGATGACATGATTGTATATCTAGAAAACCCCATTGTCTCAGCCCAAAATCTCCTTAAGCTGATAAGGAACTTCAGCAAAGTTTCAGGATACAAAATCAATGTACAAAAATCACAAGCATTCTTATACACCAATAACAGACAAACAGAGAGCCAAATCAGGAGTGAACTCCCATTCACAATTGCTTTAAAGAGAATAAAATACCTAGGAATCCAACTGACAAGGGATGTGAAGGACCTCTTCAAGGAGAACTACAAACCACTGCTCAATGAAATAAAAGAGGATACAAACAAATGGAAGAACATTCCATGCTCATGGGTAGGAAGAATCAATATCATGAAAATGGCCATACTGCCCAAGGTAATTTATAGATTCAATGCCATCCCCATCAAGCTACCAATGACTTTCTTCACAGAATTGGAAAAAACTACTTTAAAGTTCATATGGAACCAAAAAAGAGCCCACGTTGCCAAGTCAATCCTAAGCCAAGAGAACAAAGCTGGAGGCATCATGCTACTTAACTTCAAACTACACTACAAGGCTACAGTAACCAAAACAGCATAGTACTGGTACCAAAACAGAGATATAGATCAATGGAACAGAACAGAGCCCTCAGAAATAATGCCACATATCTACAACCATCTGATCTTTGACAAACCTGACAAAAACAAGCAATGGGGAAAGGATTCCCTATTTAATAAATGGTGCTGGGAAAACTGGCTAGCCACATGTAGAAAGCTGAAACTGGATCCCTTCCTTACACCTTATACAAAAACTAATTCAAGATGGATTAAAGACTTACATGTTAGACATAAAACCATAAAACCCCTAGAAGAATACCTAGGCAATACCATTCAGGACATAGGCATGGGCAAGAACTTCATGTCTAAAACACCAAAAGCAATGGCAACAAAAGCCAAAATTGACAAATGGGATCTAATTAAACTAAAGAGCTTCTGCACAGCAAAAGAAACTACCATCAGAGTGAACAGGAAACCTACAAAATGGGAGAAAATTTTCGCAACCTACTCATCTAACAAAGGGCTAATATCCAGAATCTACAATGAACTCAAACAAATTTACAAGAAAAAAACAAACCACCCCATCAAAAAGTGGGCAAAGGATATGAACAGACACTTCTCAAAAGAAGACATTTATGCAGCCAAAAAACACATGAAAAAATGCTCATCATCACTGGCCATCAGAGAAATGCAAATCAAAAGCACAATGAGATACCATCTCACACCAGTCAGAATGGCAATCATTAAAAAGTCAGGAAACAACAGGTGCTGGAGAGGATGTGGAGAAATAGGAACACTTTTACACTGTTGGTGGGAGTGTAAACTAGTTCAACCATTGTGGAAGTCAGTGTGGCGATTCCTCAGGGATCTAGAACTAGAAATACCATTTGACCCAGCCATCCCAGTACTGGGTATATACCCAAAGGATTATAAATCATGCTGCTATAAAGACACATGCACACATATGTTTATTGCAGCACTATTCACAATAGCAAAGAATTGGAACCAACTCAAATGTCCAACAATGATAGACTGGATTAAGAAAATGTGGCACATATACATCATGGAATACTATGCAGCCATTAAAAATGATGAGTTCGTGTCCTTTGTCGGGACATAGATGAAACTGGAAACCATCATTCTCAGCAAACTATCGCAAGGACAAAAAAACCAAACACCGCATGTTCTCACTCATAGGTGGGAACTGAACAATGAGAACACATGGACACAGGAAGGGGAACATCACACTCCGGGGCCTGTTGTGGGGTGTGGGGAGTGGGGAGGGATAGCATTAGGAGATATACCTAATGCTAAATGATGAGTTAATGGGTGCAGCACACCAACATGGCACATGTATACATATGTAACAAACCTGCACATTGTGCGCATGTACCCTAAAACTTAAAGTATAATAATAATAAAACTTAAAAAAAAAAGAAAAAAGAAAAATCCCTTCTACAATGTCAAGAAAATCCTTTCTACAATATTAATTATCAATAAAACCAAGATGTAAAATGTTTAGCTCAGCTAAATATAGCCCACTGATAATGAAGTTAAGACCATAAGTTTAAACATTATTTTTGCCCTTTTGTTTTTGCTAGGTTCTATGGGGATAGGCTGCTCTCCAAATTCTCATCAATCATGAAGCAACTTGAGTATTTACTGTCTATTATTCTTCCTATATGTATTCTTCTAGCACAGTTCTTTGCACATAATATCCAGTAAATATATATTAGTTGAATGAATCAACATTTTTCATGCATGTAAAGCATTTGCCATCAGGAAGTGGTTAAAAGGCTCAAATCAGCAATTAATAGCATATTAGATGTAAACGTAATATATGAATGTGTTGTCAGTATATATAGAGATGCCCCTACAACATAGAAGACTAAATTTATAAAATTATTCAGCATAAAATTATGTGTTAGAAGGATTAAAAATTATCTAGTCCCACCCCTTCCTTTCACAAACTCTGTAACTGAGGCCTATGAACATGAACATAAATCATTTCAGAGTGGTTTGCATATTGGAGAGTGCCATAAATTTCAAACTCTAGCTTTTCCATGCATCTTTTGTAAAAAGTCCTCACAGATCTTGTGTCTTACTGACCAAGTAATACGCCAAGAATTAGAAGATAAAAGGAAAACTTTGAAATAATCATTTGACTCTCAGAAATACATTGAATATCTTGGACCCACTAAGCAGAATTCAAAGTAGAAATCAGTATTTGATGTTAATATATCCTGTCTCTCAAGAACTAATAAAGTTGGAATAGGTGGACCACACCTCCAATGTATTTGAAGATAATAGAATCAGTGAGACAGCCCAGTATCATCTCCAACTAAAATGGGAGCCTTTTACAATAAGAATTATTTAAACCACTGTAAACAACTAGGAATCAAAGTAAGGATAGAAATCACATTTTGCTCTCCTTTCACAAAGCAGCTGAAGAATATTATGGTGCTATTTCAATAAGAATAACACCACACTGATAACAGACTCTATTCAAAATTTAATAAAGCATTACTCCCTTAATCAAAACATGACTATGAAGCTTGGACTGTCTCTGAAAAGCAGAATAATGTGAACAAAAGAGAAATGGAACTGTGTCTGAATATCAACTCTACAAAACAAATAACATCTCGTTACACATGCAGCAATTAAAGGCAGGAACTTAAAACCATTCTCGATTTACCTTTGTCAAGCTCCTGAACAGGGAAAAGTTTGAATTATAAAACCAAAGCAGGTACAGGGCAAAAATCAATCAAGCAATAAAGTTTTATACACATATGTTACTATAATATGTGTTTTTTTGCCTATGCTGCAGATATTATGTACATAACATTTTGTCCAACGCATATAGATTATACATGCATATATGTAAGACAGCATTCAAAATTTATAATTATAAATGTAAAGAAAATAAACTTTGATTTAGAATTGTGTAAGTAATTTGTGGACACCAAAAGTTTTCCTTCTATAAATGTACTGAGTAAAGAAACCTTATCTGAAATCAAACTTCTAGGGTCTAATTCTTGACTCTACAACTTATGGATTGAATTTAGGATAAAATTTAAATATTTTTCTCATGGGCAAAATTAAGATAATAATAGTGCCTATGGCCGGGCATGGTGGTTTACACCTGTAATCCCAGCACGTTGGGAGGCTGAGGCGGGCAGATCACCTGAGGTCAGGAGTTTGAGACCAGTCTGACCACATGGTGAAAACCCATCTCTGCTAAGTATGCAAAAATGAGCTGGGGGTGGTGGTACACACCTGTAATCCCAGCTACTTGGGAGGCTGAGGCAGAAGGATCACTTGAACCCAGGAGGTGGAGGTTGTAGTGAGCAGAGATCCCACCATTGCAGTGAGAAGAGATTGCCCTCGGCCTGGGCCACAGACTAAGAGTTTCTGTCAATAATAATAATAATAGTGCCCAGCTCACAGAGTTACAAAAATTTAATAAAGTAATGCTTAAAACTGATAAATTCACTATCACTATTCAGAAAACAGAATTTATTGAAGATTTTTAGAAATAAAAGTTGGCTAAGAAAGCTTTAATTCCATTAATGAATATATCATGATAGTCACTGAAACTGAATTTGGTTCTTCTGATTTATTCTAATCTCTAAATAATATATATATATTTAAAATTTACAACCTTGGTCTTCAAAGCTATGAGTATATTTATACAGGTCCAATCAGGTTTTAATAATGCCATTATAACATCTGTTTTCATCTTTAGCTCATATTAACACTCTTTTTGCTCATTTTGCTCATGTGGACAATGAATTACACTGGATTAGAAATTTTACCTAACATAAATTCGTAGGCTTAAATAGAGTTTATGTGTTTAATAGCTGTGCAATATCAAATATGTGTTTTTCAAACTGCTTTTACAGCTCTGATTAAAATTGTTTTTCAATTTCTGGGGCAATTCTTCTTTAGATATTTTGCTAGTCAGTAGCTCCATAATTTTATAATTATCTAGCCTATCCCTAAGACTTGGGAAAAGATCAAGCTCTCTATAAATTTAATAAAATGTCAGTTCTTGCTATTAGATCTGTGAAAAGCAGCATGTGAGTCATCTTGGGCAAGAATTAGACAGCAAGCCGTCAAAGTAGGGGAATGTAAACACAGTTATAGCAAACACTGCCAGGTATCTGGGATATATGGAGAAAGTTTGTGTGGCAAGTGGAGCTGAGAGTTGTGAGATTTAAACAAGGTTTGGGGTCATCTTGCTTCATGCACAAAAAAGAAGGCCCTAAGCATCCGGAATGTGACAGATAGATGGGCTGCATTCAAAAGGGAGATGTGGTCTCCTTACAGCCAGAATGAATGAGTAAAATTTTAGAAAGTTTTGTGAGAGTCTTGCTTCTCTTTCCCATCAAGTCTCTGAACTAATAACCTCTTATTTGCTGCAATCTCATGGAAGGACAACAACACTGTATTTACAACTCTACAGTTGTGTTGTTCAACTATGTAGTCATAGTCATTGTAGTTGTTCTGTTACAACTTTTCTTCTCATGCACATTCTACTGGAATCTTGAAGCCCTACTAACCCTTTGAAATAAAACCTTAACATCTCTATGATCTCATTATTCTTTCTTACACAGATCTTTATAAGATTCCTTTTTTCAAAATGTACCTAGCCCGTGTGCCATTTCTTCTGAATTTGTTGTCTGTAAGATGATTTCTCCACCCAGGTATTCAATCAGTCAGCCCATCCCTCACTTGATTATTCAACAGAGCATAATACTATGAGCACTGGAGGCAGAGAACAGCATAACAAGAACCCTGCTGTCATGGAGTGACATTCCAACAATGGGAAAATAGAGAGAGAAAAGGGTCTCTGCTCGGTTTGGGTGGTCAGAGAAGTCTTCGCTGTGATGCTACATTAATTTGTTAGGGCTGCCATACTATAGTACCACAGCCAGAGTGGCTTAAACAACAGAAATGTGTTTTCTCACAATTCTGAAGGCTAGAAATCCAAGATCGAAGTGTCAGCAGGGTTGGTTTATTCTTAGGTTTCTCTCCTTCACTTGTAGATGGCTATCTTCTCCCTGGGTCTTCACATCATCATCTTTTTATGAGTGTCTATGTCCTAATCCCCTCTTCTTATAAGGACACCAGTTATACTCAGTTAAAGTTCACCCTAATTAATTCCTTTTAGCTTAATTACTTCTGTAAACACCTTATCTCCAAATACAGTCACTATTACAAACTGAATTGTGCTCCCCCCACCAAGAAAAGTCATATGTTGAAGCCCTAATCCCCAATGTAATTGTATTTGGAGAAAAAGCCCTCAGAGAAGCAATTCAGGTTAAATGAGAACCTAAGGATGGGGCCCTAAACCAATATGACCTGTGTCCTTATAAGAAGAGAAAGAGACACCAGAGATATATACACACAGAAGAAAGTCTATGTTAGGATGCAGCAATAAGGTGGCCACCTGTAAGTCAAGGAGAAAAGTCTTAGGAAAAACTAACCCTTCTCACACCTTGATCTTGGACTTCAATCCTCCAGAATAATAAGAGAATAAATTTCTGTTTTTTAAGCTATGGAGTCTGTAATATTTTATTACAGTAGCTCTAGCAGACTAACACAGTCACATTCTGACTTACTAGAGTTTAGGACTTCAACATATGAATTTGCGGGGAACACAATTTAGCCCGTAATAGATGGCTACCTATGAGCCAAGGCTAATGAAGAGGCAAAGCCAGTCCTGCAAATAATTACAAGTGTACCAAATAGTATGGAAACACCCTCAAGAGAGGAAAGAGCTCCCTCAAAGGCAAGGAGGTTCATTCAGAAGTCCAGTGTACCTAGAACAAAATAAGTGAGCGGAAGAGTGGTAAGTGACAAGGTCAAAAATGGGAGGCAAGGTCAGGTCACGTAGGACTGTGCAGGACAAGGCAGGGAGTTTGAATCTCACTGAAGTGGTGACACCCTTGGATAATCTTCCATAGAAGAGTTAAATAATATGGTTTCACTCATTTTAAAATATCATCTTTTTCTTGATATATAGGCTAAGTTGCAAATGGACTAAATAAAAGATCCAAGCACAGTTAGGAAGGGATTGATGAATCTAGAAGGAGATCTAGAAAGAACTAGATCTAGAAAGGACTAGAGGGAGATGATAGAGACAAAAATAAGTAGATAGATTTAAGATATTTTTTGATAGAAGAGCCCTGAATAGTTGCTGATGGATTAGATATTAGGGATGAAGGAAAGTGTGTTAACAGATGATTTACAGGTTTTTGGCTTGAGCAATTGAGTCGATAGTAGGGGTATTTTATTGAAGAAGACAGAGGAGGAACAAAGTTGATGAAAAGGGTGGAAGACAAACCAGTTCAACTTGTTAAGAATAATATTGTAAATCTTCCTTAGTGAGTCAGCTGACCAAATCACATGGTTTTGTTGTTGTTGTTTTGTCTTTAGTAAACATCTAGTTTTTGAACTATGGGACTTATTACTAATGACTATCTTTGATAAATGTTGCTCAGGTCCAAATTCCTCTTAATGTTTCTTCTCTTATTTTCTTTATTTCGTGATATGCACAGTCTTCTGGTTGTTCTCCAGAAGTATAATTCCCATATGTAACTTTGTTCTTGTGGAAAGTCAGTTTTGGATCGCGCTGTTCAAAATAAACTTCCAGAAATGGAAACTAGGTTTGTTTAGATAAATGTACCACATATATGAGTTATAATTGTATATGGAAAAATTAAATATACAGTGATCCCTTTCTATAGAATGTAGTAGGCTTAATAATACTTGATGCAAATTCACCATTTGAGGAACCATCAAGCTTTTAAAATTAATTCTGTTAAAGCATAATATAAAGTTGTTCCATTTTTAAAAACTAGATGATGATGCTCATATACTTCTTTTACTAGCAGCATCTCTCTTCAATTTTCTTTTGAATTTTTGAATAATTTTTAATTCGAAGGAAAGTGGTTATAAGCACAATGAAGGAATAGTAATCCTTTAAATTACAGGGCACACGGAGTCACTGAGGATCCTATCAGGGTAGTGACAGGGTCAGATTCATATTTTAGATGAACTTTTCTGAGGCCTGTGGAGGGATGTATGGAAATTGAAAATATTGGCAGCATGGAAATCAATGAAAGTGTCCCAGCAGTGTTGTGCAGGAGACATAAACAAGAAGGAACTAAATAAGAGCATGGAATATAGGTGGTAGAGACAGGAAGAAAACAATGAAAAAGTATTTCTCATAAAACATAAAATTAGAAGCACTAAGTGACTAATTGCTAGGTTTTTACTTTGAGTGATGGTATGTTGGATAATGCCACCAAGTGAAATAGAGAAAGAAAAAAAGAAAGAAAGAAAGAAAGAAAGAAAGAAAGAAAGAAAGAAAGAAAGAAAGAGAGAGAAAGAGAGAAAGAAGGAAGGAAGGAAAGAGAGAGAGAAAGAAAGAAAGAAAGAAAGAAAGAAAGAAAGAAAGAAAGAAAGAAAGAAAGAAAGAAAGGTTTCCAATTTCATCCATGTCCCTACAAAGGACATGAACTCACTCATAGGTGGGAATTGAACAATGAGAACACATGGACACAGGAAGGGGAACATCACACTGTGGGGACCGTTGTGGGGTGGGGGGAGGGGGGAGGGATAGCTTTAGGAGATATACCTAATGCTAGATGATGAGTTAATGGGTGCAGCACACCAGCATGGCACATGTATACATATGTAACTAACCTGCACATTGTGCACATGTACCCTAAAACTTAAAGTATAATAATAATAAAATAAAAGAAAGAAAAAAAGAAAGAAAGAAAGAAAGAAAGAAAGAAAGAAAGAAAGAAAACAAAAAAAGAACATAAATGCTGGAGGTAGAGATGAGAGTGAAAGTAATTAATTGTTTTTTAAATAGGTTGAAATGTTAAAGCACGAGTAGCTATACTTACCTCAGATGAAACAGATTTTGGTCAAACACAGTAAAAAAAAAAAGACAACGAAAGTTAATTCCTAATAAAAAAAGAATTAATTCAGCAAGAGGATATAACAATTCTAGACATGTATGAACCCAACAGTGAAACACCAAATTTATAAAGCAAATATTAGTAGATCTAAACAGAGTGATAGACTCTAATACAATAATAGCTAGGAACTTCAACACCTGACCCTCAGCATTAGACAGATCACCTAAACAGAAAATTAACAGAGAAACATTGGATTTATACTGTATATTAAACCAACTAGACCTAACATATTTACAGAACATTTCATCCAACAGCTACAGAACACACATTCTTTCCACCAGCCCACAGAACATTCTTCAAGATATACCATATGTTAGGACACAAAATATATCCTGACAAATTAAAAACTATGAAAATCATGTCAAGTATTTTCTCAGACCACAATGAAATAAAAGCAGAAATCAACACCAAGAAGAACTTTGGAAACTATACAAATACATGAAAATTAAACAACATGCTCCTGAATGAGTTTTAGGTTGAGGTGGCAGTTAAAAAAAATTAAAAATAAAAAAAATGAAAAAATTCTTTAAAAAAAAGGAAAAACACAATGTACCAAAACCTATGTAATATAAGAAAAGCAGTGCTAATAAGAAAGTCTATAGCAATGAATGCCTATATCAATAAATAGAAAGATTTTAAATAAACAATCTAATAATACACCTTAAGGAACTAGAAAAGCAAGAACAAACCAAACCCCAAATTAGTAGAAGAAAATAAATAATAAAGATTAGAGCAGAACTAAATGAAATAGAGACTAAAAAATACAAAGGATCAACAAAATGAAAAGCTGGCTTTTGGTAGAGATAAACAAAGCTGACAAACCATTTGGTAGATCAAGAAAAAAAAGAGAGGAGACCCAAATAAGCAAAATAAAAATGGAGACACTGCATCTGATAGCACAGAAAGATCATTAGGCACTACTATGAACAATTACACATGAACAAACTAAAAAACCTAAAGGAAATGGATAAATTTCTGGTCACATACAACCTACTATAATTAAGTCAGGGAGAAATAGAAAATGTGAACAGACCAATAATGAGTAATAATATTGAATCAATAACAAAAATCTACCAACAAAGGAAAGCCCGGGAACAGATGATTTCACTGCCAAATTCTACCAAATTTCAAGAAAAAAAATCCTAACATCAATTTTCTCAACCTATTTCAGCAAATAGAAAAGGAGGGAATTCTCCCTAATTGATTCAACAAATCAAGAATTATGCTGATTCCAAAACCAGACAAGGAAGCAACAACAACAACAAGAAAGAAAACTACAGGTCAGTAAATCTGTTGAACATAGATACAAAAATTTTCAACAAACTTAGCAAACTGAATCAAATAGCACATAAAGAAAATAATATGCCATATCAAGTGAGATCTGTCCTAGGAATCCAAGGATGGTTTAATGTATGCAAATAAATAAATGTAATACATTAATGAAATGAAGGACAAAAACTATATCATCATCTCAATAGATGCAGAAAAAGCATTTGATAGAATTCAAAATCATGTCATGATGAAAACTCTCAACAATCTAGGCATAGAGGAAACATACCTCAGTATTATGAAGACCATATATGACAAACCTACAGCTAACATAATACTTAATGGAGAAAACATGAAAGCCTTTCCTCTAAGAACTTGAACAAGACAAAGATGACCACTTTTACCACTCTTATTCAATGTAGTACTGGAAGTCCTACACAAAGCAATCAGTCAAGAGAGCAATGCAAATTAGAAAAGAACAAGTCAAACACTGTCTATCCATCTTTGCTGATGATATTATCTTAGATCTAGAAAAACCTAAAGACTCTACCAAAAAATAAAATCTTAGATCTGATAAATAAATTCAGAAAAGTTACAGGATACAAAATCAGCATAGGGAAATTAGTAATGTTTCTATATACAAATAATAAACTAACTGAGGAAGAAATCAAGAAAGTGATCCCATTTACAATAGCTATAAAGATACCTAGGAATAAATGCAACCAAAGAAGTGAAAGGTAACTACAACAAAAAATACAAAACGCTGGTGAAAGTAATTAAAGAACACACAAACAAATGGAAAGACATTCCATATTCACAGATCAGAAAAAGTCATAATATTAAAAGGCCCAAAGCAATTTACAAATTCAATGCAGTCAGTATCAAAATACAAACATTGTTTTTCACAGAAATAGATAAAAACAATATCAACATTTGTATGGAACGAAAAAAGAGCCTGAGTAGCCAAAGCAATTCTGAGCAAAACTGGAAGCGTCACACTATCTGAACTCAAAATACATTACAAGGCTATGGTAGCAAAAACAGCACTCTATTGGTATAAACACAGACACATAGACCAATAAAACAGAATAAAGAATACAGAAATAAATATACATATTTACAGCCAACTGATTTTTGACAAAAATGCCAAGAGCATATATTGGGGAAAGCACTCTCTCTTCAATAAATGAAACTAAGAATGTTAGATGTCCATAGGCAGAAGAATGAATTTGGACCGCTATCTCTCACCACACAAAAATCATGTCAAGATGGATTAAAAACTTAAACATAAGACTTGGAACTATGAAATTACTAGAAGAAAACATAGGGGAAAGACTTCCGAATGTTGGTCTAGGCAAATATTTCATGGCTGAGACTTTAAAACATAGACAACAAAAACAGGCAAATGGGACAACATAAAATGCTTCTGCATAGTGAAGGAAATAATCAACTAAGTGAAAAGAAAAAATACCAATGGGATAAAATATTTGCAAACCATTCATCCAACAAAAGACTAATATCCAGAAGGAACACCACTCAACAGTAAAAAAATAACAATAATTCAATAAAAAGGGGACAAAGGACTTGAATAGATATTTCTCATAGGAAGATATACAAATATCCAACAGGTATATGAAAAATGGTCAATATTAATTATCATCAGGGAAATGCAAATCAAAACCACAATGAATTGTCATCCCAGTTACAATTACTATTACTAAAAAGGCAAATAAAATAACTGATGTGGTGAGAACACAGATAAAAGGGAGCTCTGTTGGTGGGAATGCAAATTAGGACAGCCACTATGGAAAACAGTATGGAGATTCTTAAAAATCTAAATAGAACTACCATAAAATCTAGCAAGTCCACTACTGGGTATTCATCTAAAGGAAAGGAAATCAACTTATTAAAGGGATACCGGCACTCATATGTTTATTTCAACACTATTCACAATAGCAAAGATATGGAATCAACCTAAGTATCTATCTCCAGATGAATAGATAAAGAAAATGTGGTATATATAGGATACTATTCAGCCATAAAAAAGAATCAAATTACATTATAGATATAATGGGGGATTATTATGTTAAGTGAAATAAGCCAGGCACAGAGCAAAAAACTTTTGCATGTCCTCACTTATATGTGGGAGCTAAAAAATTTGGTTTCATGGAGGTAGAGAATAGAATGATAGATACTAAGGATGAGCGCGATGGCTCATGCCTGTAATACCAGCACTTTAGGAGGCCAAGGCTGGCAGATCACTTGAGGTCAGGAGTTCGAGACTAGCCTGGTAAACATGGTGAAACTCCATCTCTACTAAAGATACAAAAAATTAGGTGGGCGTGGTGACACATGCCTGTAATCCCAGCTACTCGGGAGACTGAGACAGGAGACTCTTGAACCCAGGAAAGGGAGGTTGCAGTGAGCCAAGATCGTGCCACTGCACTGCACTTCAGCCTGGGTGACAGAGTGAGACTCCATCTCAAAAAAAAAAAAAAAAAAAAGATTGATACTAGAGGCTGGGAAGGGAAGGATGACAAGGTTGGTCAATGAGTACAAACATATAGTTAGATAGAAGGTATAAATTCTAATGTTTGATTGCAGGGTGTGGTGGCTACAGTTAGCAACAAGCTATTGTGTATATATATATATGTGTGTATATATATGTGTACATATATATGTATATGTGTGTGTGTGTGTGTGTGTGTGTGTGTGTATATATATATATATATAGTTTGTTTTTGAGACAAAGTCTCGCTCTGTCGCCCAGGCTGGAGCGCAGTGCAGTGGCGCGATCTCGGCTCACTGCAACCTCTGCTTCCCGGGTTCATGCCATTCTCCTGCCTCAGCCTCTCGAGTAGCTGGGACTATAGGCGCCCACCACCACGCCCGGCTAATTTTTTGTTTGTTTGTTTGTTTTTATTTTTAGTAGAGACGGGGTTTCACCATGTTAGCCAGTATGGTCTCGATCTCCCGACCTCGTGATCCACCCACCTCGGCCTCCCAAAGTGCTGGGATTACAGGCGTGAGCCACCGTGCCCAGCCAAGGTATTGTATATTTCAAAGTAGCTAGAAGAGATGACTTGAAATGTTCCCAACACAGAGAAATGATAAATAATCAAGGCAATGGATACCCCAAATATCCTGACTTGATAATTTTACCTTCAATGCATGCAAAAATAAATCACATGCACCTCATACATATGTAAAATATTATGTATCAATTTTTTAAAAAGAAGATATAAGGGACCCCAGAGCCAAAGCAATCTTGGCAAAGAAGAACATAGTTGGAGAACTCACATTCTCAATTTCAAAGCGCTACAAAACTACAGTAATCATAAGTGCTTGTAGTGCTCTCCAAGTACAACAGTGTGGTACTGGTGTGAGGACAGAAATATGAACCAATGTAATAGAATTATGAGTCTAGAAATAAGTTCATATACCTACTGTTAATCGATTATCAAAGTGTGTCAAGATCATTCCATGAGGAAGTAAGAGTCATTTCAACAAATATTGCTGAGACAACTGAATAAATACATGCAAAAGATTGAAGTTAGATCCTTACCACACACCATGCAAATTAGCACTAATGAATAAAAAGCCTAAATGTAAGAGCTATAACTATAAAACTCTTAGAAGAAGACACATAAATAAGCCTTCACGATCTTGGATTTTGGCATTGTATTCTTAGGTATTACACCAAAAGCATAAGCAACAAAAGAGAAAAAAAACTGTTACATATGATTTTATTAAAATTAAAAAAATTTTGCACAAATAACACAATGAAGAAAGGGAAAAGATAGCCCACAGAATGAAGAAACATATTTGTGACTCATATATCTGATAAGAGTCTAGTATCCAGAAGATAGAACAATTGCAACTTAGAAACGAAAAGGCAAAGAACTTGATTAAAAATGAGCAAAAGTGGAACCCTGGCAAGCCACGTGTAGAAGAATAAAACTGTATGCCCATCTCTTACTTTAACAAAAATGAACTCAAGATGGATTAAAGACTTAAATCTAAAGACTGAAACCATAAAAATTCTAGCAGATAACATTGGAAAAACTCTTCTGTACATTGGCCTAGGTAAATAATTCATGACTAAGACCCCAAAAGACAATGCAACAAAAACAACAATAAATAAATGGGACCTAATTAAACTAAAAAGCTTCTGCACAGCAGAAATAATCAGCAGAAAAAACAGACAACCCACAGAAAGGAAGAAAATATTTGAAAGCTATGCATCTGACAAAGAAATAGTATCCAGAATCTACAAGGAACTCAAACAAATCAGCAAGAAAAAAACAAATAATCTCATCAAAAAAGTGGGCAAAGACATGAATAGATGTTTCTTAATTGAATATATGCAAACAACCAACAAACGTTTGATAAAATGCTCAACATCACTAGTCATCAGGGAAATGAAAATCAAAACCACACTGAGATACCACCTTACTCCTGCAAGAATGGCCATTATTAAAAAGTCAAAAAACAATAGATGTTGGCATGGATGTCATGGAAAGTGAACACTTTTACATTGCTGGTGGGAATGTAAATTAGTACCACTTTTATGGGAAACAGTATGGAAATGTCTTAAAGAATTAAAGGCATAGCTACCTATCTAGCAATCCCACTACTAGGTATTTGCCTAAAGAAAAATAAGTCATTATATGAAAAAGACACACACACACACACACACACACACACACACACACACACACACACACGTTTATAGCAGCAAAATTCCCAATTGCAAAGATATAGAACCAATCTAAGGGTCTATCAACCCATGAGTGGATAAAAAATGTGGTATATATACACCGTGGAATACTACTCAGCCATAAAAATGAATGAAATAATGTATTTTGCAGCAACTTGGATAGTGAAATAACTAAGGAATGGAAAACCAAATACCATATGTTCTCACTTACAACTGAGAGCTAAGATATGAGGACACAAAGACATACAGAGTGATATGATGAACTTTGGAAACTCAGAAGAAGGAAAGTGGGAGAAAGGTAAGGGATAAGAAAAACTCCATATTTGGTACAATGTTGTATTGGTATGTTCTCATGTTGCTAATAAAGATATACCCATGTATTAGTCAGGGTTCTCTAGAGGAACAGAACTAATGGAATCGATATTTATATAAAAGGGAGTAGTTTAAGTATTAACTCACATAATCACAAGGTCCCACAATAGGTCATCTGCAGGCTGAGGAACAAGGAGAGCCAGTCCATGTTCCAAAACTGAAGAACTTGGAGTCCAGTGTTCAAGGACAGGAAGTATCCACCACGGGAGAAAGATGTAGGCTGGGAGGCTAGGACAGTCTCACCTCTTCATGTTTTTCTGCCTGCTTTATATTTTCTGGCAGTTGATTAGATGGTGCCCACCAAGATTAAGGGTGGGTCTGCCCTCCTTAACCCACTGACTCAAATGTTAATCTCCTTTGGCAACACCCTCACAGACACACTCAGGATCAATAGTTTTGCATCCTTCAATCCAATCAAGTAGATACTCAGTATTAACCATCACAAGTCCACCCTTTGTCAACTCGAACCCATACATATCTCCTGAGATCACACATGATCTTCAAATAAAGACAATAATAAAGTCATAATTATGCCTAACATAACCCAACTATCCTTCGTACAACCAGAAATGCACCAATCCCCAAAGCAAATACTATTACATAAAGTTAACAATACTTAAGTGTTGATGTGAAGTCAATAAATCTTATGTCGCATGATAAAAGAAAAAGAAAATAAAATGAAGATATTTACTTAGTACAAGGGTATACACGCACAAACATGTTTGTAACAAAAAAGAGGAGGAAATACTCACGAACAATTACAGTCCTCATTTCTGCAGTTGGTCACTTGGTCGTAACTGGTAATAACAACTACCTTCTTCTACCACCCATTTTGTGTTCCGTTTGCCTTCAGCGAGCAACTAAGCAGGTCATGGTTTTTTTTCCTGGTGGAGTCACCCAAACCTTCATACCTGAAGGGTCTTGGTCATTTATAGTCTTGTCTGGATTGGGCTGTTGTAGTTTCCCATTGACCTTAATAACAGGGCATGGTAATACTAAGAGAAGCCCTAATGGATCTCCCGTATTGAATGCATACTCTTCCTTCCCTCCATTGTGGAGTAGTAGACTGATTTCATCTTACCAGTTCAGGCCAATCACCCCCACCAACACTAACTCTCTTCTTAGCCTGTTGACTTAAAATTAGAAAGTGCCCGAAGTGTCCAGGTGGCAATCTTAACTTCCAGTTTAATGAAATTGTTGTGTCTCCTGGTGGCAGCATTCCTCCCTCTGGAACTAAGACCCCTAGACCAGCAGAACGTAATGTTGCGGGAACAGGAAACAAAAATTTTGCTAGTGGATAACTAGGAGTGATGAAGAGTGGTATCTCTTCCACTGCCACCCCTTGATTCCTGGATCCATGAATCCTGGCTATGGGAGAAACAGTACCATATGTTGAACACTGATTCACAGAACACATGGCCTTCTGGAGAATTTTGCCCCAGGCATGCAAAGTATTGTCACCTAGTTGGTGCAGTAATTGTGACTTCAAAAGGCCATTCCACTGTTCTATCAATCCAGCTGCTTCAGGATAACAGGGAACATGGTAAGATCAGCAGCTTCCATGAGCATGATCCTACTGCTACACTTGTTTAACCATAAAGTGAGAGCCTTGGTCAAAGGCAATGCTGTGTAGAACACCATGATGGTGGAAAGGCATTCCATGAGTCCATGGATGGTAGTCTTGACAGAAGCATTGCATGCAGGACAGGCAAACTCATATCTGGAGTAAGCATCTATTCCAGTGAGGACAAACCTCTGCCCTTTCCATGATGGAAAAGGTCCAATATAATCAACCTGCCACCACATAGCTGGCTGATCACCCTGAGGAATGGTGCCATATTGAGGGCTCAGTGTTGGTCTCTGCTGCTGCCAAATTGGGCACTCAGCACTGGCCATAGCCAGGTCAGCCTTAGTGAGTGGAAGTCCAAGTTGCTGAGCCCATGCATAACCTCCATCCCTGTCACCATGGCCACTTTGTTCATGGGTCCATTGGGCAGTGACAGGGGAGGCTGGGGAAAGAGGCTCAATGGTGTCCACAGAACGGGTCATCCTACCCACTTGATTATTAAAATCCTCCTCTGCTGAGATCACCTGTTGGTGAGCACTCACATGGGATACAAATATCTTCACAGTTTTTGATCATTCAGAGAGGTCCATCCGCATACCTCTTCCCCAAATTTCTTTGTCACTAATTTTCCAATCATGCTTCTTGCAAGTCCCTGACCATCCAGCCAAACCACTGGCTACAGCCCATGAATCAGTGTATAATTGCACATCTAGTCATCTCTCCTTCCATGCAAAGTGCACAACCAGGTACACTGCTCGAATTTCTGCCCACTGGGAAGATTTCCCTTCACCACTGTCCTTCAGGGATGTCCTAGAAAAAGGCTGCAGTGCTACACCTGTTCACTTTCAGGTGGTGCCTGCATATCGTGCAGAACCATGTGTAAACCAGACCCTAGTCTTCTCTTCCTCTGTCAACTTATCATAAGGAATGTCCTATGAGGCCATTGGTGCAGGCTGGGGAAGAGAAGGTAGGGTAGCAGGAGTGGAGACCATGGCCATTTGAGCCACTTCCTCATGTAACTTACTTGTGCCATCAGGACCCATTCGATCCAGGTTAATGAATATACCACTTCCATTTGATGATGGAATGCTGCTGTGCATGACCCACTTTATGGCTAGATCAGTTAGAAAGCAGCCAGTTCATGACACGCAGTTCAGGTCACATGGTAACTTGATGACCCATAGTCAAAAGTTCAGTTTCCACCAAGCCCAGTAACAAGCCAAGAGCTGTCTCCCAAAAGGAGAGTAGTTATCTGCAGAAGATGGCAGGGGCTTGCTCCAAAATCCTAGAGGCCTCCACTGTGATTCTCCTATGGAGGCCTGCCAAAGGCTCCAAACAGTATACCTATCTGCCACTGACACCTCAAGCACCATTGGATCTGCTGCATCATATGGCCAAAGTGGCAGAGCAGCTTGCACAGCACTGTGGACCTGTTGCAGACCCTTCTTCTGCTCTGGACCCCACTCAAAACTGGCAGCCTTTTTGGGTCACTCAATAAATGGGCTGCAGTAACACACCCAAATGAGGAATGTGTTGCCTCCAAAATCCAAATAGGCCCACTAGGCATTGTGCCTCTTTCTTGGTTGTAGGAAGGGCCAAGTGCAGCAACTTACCCTCCATCTCAGAAGGAATATCTCTACAGGCTCCATGCCACTGGACCACTAGAAATTTTACTGAGGTAGAAGGTCCCTGAATTTTAGTTGGCATGCTAATGTCTCACCAGTAAGTCCAGTGTGTTTGCTACTTCTTGCTCACTGGATCCAATCAGCATAACGTCATAAATGTAATGGATCAGTGTGATATCTTGTGGAAGTCAAAAGCAATCAAGATCTCTCTGAATAAGATTATGACACAAAGCTGGAGAGTTGATAAACCCTTGAGGTAGGACAGTAAAGGTATATTCCTGGCCTTGCCAGCTGAAGGCGAATTGCTTCTGGTGGGCATTATGGGCAGAAATGGAGAAAAAGGCATTTGTCAAATCCATGGCTACATACCAGGTACCAGAAGATTTATTAATTTGCTCAAGCAATGAAACCACATCTGGTACAGCAGCTGCAATTGGAGCCACCACTTGGTTAAGCTTACAGTAATCCACTGTCATTCTCCAAGATCCATCTGTCTTCTGCACAAGCCAAATGGGATAGTTGAAAGGGGGATGTGGTGGGAATCACCACCCCCACATCTTTCAAGTCCTTGATGGTGGCACTAATCTCCAGAATCCCTCCAGGGATGCAATGCTAGTTTTGATTTACTATTTTTCTAGATAGAGCCAGGTCTGATGGCTTCCATTTGGCCTTTCCCACCATAATATCCCTCATCCTACCAGTCAGTGAGCCAATGTGGGGATTCTGCCAGCTATTAAATATGTCTATGCCAATTATGCATTTTGACACTAGAAAAATGACCACAGGATTAGTCCAGGGACCCACTGGGTCTACTGTAAGTCAGACCTGAGGTAAAGCTCCATTAATTACCTGACCTCCATAGCCCCTACTTTAACTGGAGGACCACAGTGACATTTTGGGTCCCCTAGAACCAACATCAGCTCAGAACCAATGTCCAGTAGTCCTCAAAATGTCTGATCATTTCCCTTTCCTCAATGCACAGTCACCCTGGCAAAAGGCTGGAGGTCTTCTTGAAGAAGGATGGGAGAAAGATTCACTGCATAAATTGTCGGTAATGTAGTGGGGTCCTTCCTCAAGGGGACCTGGCCTCCCCTTCATTCAAGGGGTTCTGAGTCTGTAAATTGGCTCAAGTCTGGAAATTGATTGTGGGATAATCCAAATTCGTGTTTTGTCCATTCAACCTAGAAGTTTTCTGCTTATATAAATTAAGGGGGAATGCAGTAGGCTTCTTATCAATTCCACTTCTAGGAACACCATGATTAATTAGCCAATGCCAGAGCTCTACATGAGTCAGACTATTCTGATTACCACTTTGACTCTGCTGTCCATTATGGTAGCTATGCCCACCTTGCCTTTGACGGTTGAGTGCCACAACTTGGTCCCTGCCACCTCAGGATCCAATTATTCCCATTGTATTTAAATTTTATAGTTGAGTGACTGTGGTGCCCACTGTTAGATCTGACATAAAGGGAAGAGCAATTACAGGGCTCTTCAAAGATGTAGGTGCTGCCCTCACAAATCTATTTTGCATGGCATTGGTCAAGTGTGTATTTTCTGGACCCTCCCAGCTGGGATAAGTAGGTCTAAAGTGACTAATCCACTCCAACTTCCCAATCTCCCTAAGCCTTTGGATCCCTTCCTCTCCACCAAACCAAGGGAGATCAGGCATTGCTAGCTCTCTCATAGTGGGCCAGCTTTTAATCCATATTTCAGCTAACCAAGCAAATAAACTATTAGAAACTTTTTTAACTCCCTGAGCTGCAACATTAAATGCAGAGTCCCTACTTAGTGGGCCCAAATAAAAAAAAATCAGCCTTTTCCAAATCTATGTTCCTTCCACCATTATCACACACCCTTAATATTTATTCACATGCTTGTTCTCCAGATTTCTGTTTCTATAAACCAGAAAACTCAAGCAGTTCTTTTCAAGTATAGCACACCTTTTCATGGGTCACACTCTCAACCTCACCTCTAGGGGCCCACAGGGACTTTAGTCTAGCTATAGGTCTAGAAGCAAACAGGGCTGTTGGGGGTGGCTCCTGAGGAGAATCAACATTATCTTGCCTGGCCACTGCCTCAGAGGAGGCCATCACTGTTGCCTCAGGCAGCGCAGGGTTTATCTCCTCAGACAAAGGTGGAAAGGCTGATGGCAGCATGGATCTGGAAGGGAATGTTGCCACTACTGGGGATAGGAAAGCTGTCTTTTCTGGCAAACAAGGTTCATCAGAGTTTACAAACTCTAGCAACATTATTCATTATAGTTGACAAACAAAACAACACAAATGTTTATCAACTGATTAAGGAATAAACAAAATATGATTATTGATAAAATGGAATATTATTCAACCACAAAAATGAAGTAATGATACAAGCCAAAATGTGTATCAACCTTGAAAGTTTCTTAAGTGAAAGAAATCAGATACAAAAGGCCACACATTTTGTAATCTCATATTTATAAAATGCCCCAAATAGACAAATCCACAAAAACAGAAATAATATGCGTGTTTTCCAGGCTGGAGGAAGAGGGAACAGGAGCGATGGCTTAATGAGTACAGAAATTCTTTTTGGAATGACAAAACTATTCTAGAATTAGATAATAGTGATAGTTGCATAACATTGTGAATGTCTTAAAAGCCACTGAATTGTACACTTTAAAAGAGTTAAAATTGTATATTTTATGTATATAAATTTTACTCCAAAAAAATGTTTAAAAAGGGAGAAACTACTAGAAAAATATCTACCAAATTAACTGTTTTACGTAAATGAACTGCAGGTGTACAAAAGGTGAAAGTATAGTTTTCTTGTGCTTAGAATATATTTTGTGTTACAGTTAGATTATATCATAAATGTACCCTATATAAATCAAGTTTCAACATACACATGGAACATAAATGATAAGGGGCAATGTTTTATGAATTTGTTTTTGCTTATTGATGAGAATCCATACTTCAAGGGAAAAGAAAGAAGTTTATGATTGGTCAATGCCTATTTCATGGACTGTAATATGAAGAATACTGAATTTCAATCCTAGTTCTTGTCAACAGTGTGGCAGAACACAAATAAATGAAAGACTCTGGCCTTTTGCTAGTCCGAGTGTGGTCCATGGGAAAGCAGGAGCATCAAGCACCCCCTGGGAGACTCTTGGGCCTACTGAATCTGAATCTGCATTTTAACAAGATCTCCAGGCAATTCACATGCACATAAAACTTTGAGGAACACTACTGCTCTGTGTCAATGTTCCTCATTGTTAAAGTGAAAAAGCTAGGCTTTAAACCCAACTTTTTAATTTTAATGTTAGTATTTTTCTATTACATCTAATATGCTCTCTTTACAGGCTAACATGAGATAGCCTACCCAGATGCCTTCTCCTCATTCACCAGCTTGCTCAAACACAGTTTTGCAGAAGAAGGTAATGCCTAAGTAATAGGAAATTCCTATTCATAATAAATTACCGTTTAGTTCTAAATAGTGTCTACCTATGTGCTAGATGTATGTTTTCAACCAGATGAAATTAGAATTCAAAAGAAAGCTTTCATCTTAGACTAAAGCTTGTTTACTTTCCTGGATGTGTGCATTTAGATGTGTCATCAATTTGTTACTAATTCCTCCATATCTGCTCCAGCTATCTTTATCTCTTCTATAATCTCTCTCTAGTTAAGAAATATTCATTAAAATAACATATAAAATTTCTTCTCTGTTTCTTATCATGAATTTTGTCATCGCAGACGACAACTGAATCACATCCAAACTCGTTTCTGTCTTAGACATTATCTCAGAAAGTACTACTCACCTTTTTTCATTTTTCTGAGTTTTTATATATCTTTTCCTCTTTTTTGTTGCACAAAATGCTATAGTTTCAGTGTACTTTTTGATATTTTTAAAAGCTTAAACTTAAGATTTATAAAATACATCTTTGTGTATTTTCTTCAGGAAATAGCAATCTTTTACTTTTGCAAAGCACTTTAGAGCCAACAAAGAGTTATCATACAATGTACTATTTAACATTCAAAACAAACTTGTGAAATAGGTAGAAAAGGCATTTGACTTCAATAACAACTCAGAAGCCAAGATGCAGTATCAGAGAAAGGGACAAATCCAGGCTGGGTGCAGTGGCTCACGCCTGTAATCCCAGCACTTTGGGAGGCCAAGGCAGAAGGATCACTTAAGGTCAGGAGTTAAGAGACCAGCCTGGCCAACATGGTGAAACTCTGTCTCTACTAAAAACATGAAAATTAGCCAGGCATGGTGGTGGGCGCATGTAATCCCAGCTACTCGGGAGGCTGAGGCACAAGAATCGCTTGAACCCAGGAAGCAGAGGTTGCAGTGAGCCAAGATCGTGCCACTGCACTCCAGCCTGGGTGACAGAGTGAGACTCCATCTCAACACACACACACACACACACACACACACACACACACACACACACACACAAAAGGGACAAATCCAGATCATTAGCCATATAAAGAGAAACACAGCCAGCTGTCACAAGCTTTGTAAACTCTACCCAATAGTACCAATTAAGGAAAGAGCCATAAGGCTATTAATAATTTTATTTAAAAAAAATTTAACCTCAGTGAAAAGTATTCAAACATAAAGTGTTGGAAACTACACAGAGAACTCAAGATAAAACCGTTGCTTGAAAACTGAAAAATCAAAATGTCAAAGAGAACATACATAGCAAATAATAAAAGCAATGCTAACACAAAACATATATCTTCCGGGGTAACTGAGGATTTGTCCCAAGATGAAGGAACCACAAATCAATAAAAATTCCATGACACTCAACAAAGCAGTACATTTTCACAAAGGGATGACTTTATAAAAACCTTGCAAAATGATGCGAAAGGATCTAAAAGTCAGAAGCTAGATAAAAGCACCAGAAAAAAAGGAAAGAACCTCAAACACTCTGAACTAATAGCTCAATTTATGCCCCTCAAAACAACCCCTAACAACTGGGAAGTGTCAGTACTGTAGACTTAAAGCATTCAATAGATACTCCTAGACTAAGTCATATTCTAATTATGACCAGCAATTGGAAGGAGGAAGAGAAAAAAGAAAGAAGGGAGAAAGGAAAGAAGGAGAAAAGGAAAACCAAAGGAGAAAAGGAGGAAGAGGAGGAGGTTATCTATGACAAAAATGGGAACAAAGTTTAACAATTAGGAAATCAAATGGTACCAAACCAATTTTCCTTGAAAATAAATGAGGTAAAAGTAGATCACAAAAGTAAGGATGTATGTGAGGAAAAGACTGGGAACATCAAGGGTCTTCATAATGACACTGAAACTAGAAATGGCTCTTAGCAAGAGAGTATCTAAACACCATTTCAGTCCCATAGCATCCTGTTGTGACCACTTAAAGAGTGCATCATAAGAAATGCTTTCAGCAGTGGAGATGGTTCTTAGCTTTGTGGGAGTCAATCGCAGGAATTCCTTGGGAACCCCTCCATTATCAAAATAATTCCAGGCTGTGGGTCTTTACAGTGGCCATTATGATATACCACTGGCATGCTGAGATAGTTAGGATGTGTTCACAACATGAAGAGTTGCCTAAGAGCTAGTACACTTAAGTTCAATTCAAGCAAACCTTGGTAAGATATTTTTTAAAGTTTCAACATTCAACTAAGACTCTTAAACAACTTCTACAAGCAGTCTATCATGTGTAGAAGAATCAATTTTGATTTTGACATATCAAAAATACTCTCATTTTAAGTAAAGCTAAGTAAGTAATATGTTGTGACCAGAACTTCACAAGCCAAAAAAACAAAAACAAACAAGAACCCCTACAAATGTGAACTGAAGGAATCAATCAAATACATAATGTAGCTTTTCTATTTTTCCTTCAATTTTCCAGCTTTCTTTGGTCATGAAAGTGACTCAGGGCAATAACCACGCTAACTTACTTTGATAAAAATATCCACAATCTAGTTCTTCAAGAAAATTTACACAGTTTATAATGAGAAATTATTCTATTTAGAAACAGAGCTTCCATAACATTATAACAATAAATAAAATTGTAACTTTTTAGAATCTGGTTTAAAATAAACTCAAATTCATTATTATGAAGATATTAAAAAGTTAGATTTTATCAGGTGAAGTTTCAGTGATAATTTTGTCCTCAGATTCTCAAGAGTTATCTGAGCACCATTTCTTTCTCTGAGAAACATTCATATTTATACCTAAAACTAGCTTCCTCATCACATAAATCTTATGAATTTTTTATGTGGACCCAAATAAAGTACCTCAATAGCCAGTACTTCTATTAATGATTACAGCTATTGATAGCTTAGTTTTGTTTTGTCGTTGTTCTTGTTTTTCATAAATAAGTGTGGAGGATCCAGTTTTGGATCCAATTTTGTGTTTGACTCCAAACATGGAGTTATGTTGTAGTTCTCAACCCTGCTACACACTAAAATCACCTGGAAATTCTGATTATAACTGGTTTTCAGTAAAATCTGAGCATGAATAATTATTGAATTTCTTCAAATGATTTTAAATTGCATCTAGGATTGAGAAGGCTAGATCTCAGTTCCCTTTTACCCCATAAAAATAATAATCAAATAGAATATTTCAGAATTCAAAAATTAGAAGTCAGGTCACTTTTTCTAATTTGTTATTGACTCAAGTCACTAAAAACCAGACACTTATAAAGAAGCATACCATTGTAAAAAGAGAATTATTTATATATATTATTCTAAACTTCACAGTATGTAAAACAACTCTTGGTAAATTCAGAATCAATTGGTGTGATCTTATGTGTACATACTCTGATCCCAGCTAGTTCTTAGCAAAATTTTCGAACAGATAGTGAATCTTGGGTGCCCTACTCTTCCCTTTCTTCACATTCCATTCCCATTACCTCTCAAGTCTCATTACTACAGGCTTACCACACAAGCCTTCTCCACAGAACTAAGGTCATAGGAAAATATTCCAGGAGAAAGCACAAATGACTTTTTCTTTGGAGCAAAACTGTTATTGTCTTAATGCACCCCTGACAACATGAGGATAATAATGTAAACAAATAAAAGTATAATTACCAAAAAAAAACTACTAGGTAAAATAATTCATCTTACTTTTCAATGTTGATGCATATTTTTCTTGTGATGCCACATTCATTAAACTCCTTGAGGATGGTCTTGGCTACAAAAGAAAAAAAAATCTCATTAGTTTTTAAATAAGGCAATGAAACGTAGTGTTTAAAATCTGGCCATGCCATTTTGTGACCCTGGGAAAGATAACTTTTCTAAGTCTCAACTGTATAATGGTAAAATAATGAAATATGAACATTAAACAGAATAAGGTATGCAGTAGAGGTGGCATATAGAAACCATTAATAAATATTAACTGTGATGATAAGAATTGCTATTTATAGATTCATTAAAATATTCTTCCACCTCATAATAATGTTTAAAGTAATTTTATGTGCTTCTTTTGTTTTTCCAAAGTACTTTTACATGTAATTTCACACTATACTTGGAAAAGAAAGTCACTGGAGACTGACTAGCAATTTTCTTGAATCATTATAAGTTTATTCTATATAACATTTAGAGGCCAAAATAGGACATGTGGGGGAAGTTCTGGGATAATGTTTATCAAAGAACTTCATCATCAGAATCACTCAGAAAACTCCTTAAAACACAAATTCCTGTGCTGTTCCACAGATGAACACAGCACAAATCTCACTGGGACCTTAAGCTGCTGGAGCAGTGCTCATGCACAGTAAGGCTTGAGAATCGACACTTCCTAAACTGTGTTTATGAAGACACTTCACATCACATACAAAATTGTTTGCATACAAGACCGTCTCAGGGCAAAATGAGTTATACGGCAAGGTGTGAAGCTCTCTGTCTCTGGAGGAGTCCATGTGTGAGCAGAATGGCCACGGTACAGAAGCTGGGGAACATATTTAAGCATAGGAAGGGTGCCTGATCTAGCTGCATCAGAATTAAAAGGCCCATTCCCACCCGGAGATTCAACTTCAGGCAAAATTTTGTAAAGCACCAACTATGTGCAGGAACTTCCATAACTGTTTCATATTATTCATTTAACCATTCTGCAAGAGAGGTATTATCTGAGACAAATTAGATTCACCAAAGATACAATTTGTCCAAGATGAGACACAAACCTCAGCTTCTCTTTCCAAATTTAGCCTATTTCTTACCATTTCATACCACCTCTTATGGGCATAAAACCATGTTCTTCACGTGAACTTTCCTGTTTTTCGTTAACAGTTTTATCCGCTGGGTCTCAAATACTCCTGTTATTATACAGCAGTTGTTGGGAATTACATGAGTGCTGTCTCTTCCTCAGACTCATTTTTAATTTACCATAATATCCTATGGATTTACTTCCAAAATTGTCTTATTTCTAATTTTATGTCTAGATCAACTTCTATTAACTATTTCATGAGCCTGTTCTGTTGCCAATCCACTTTATTTGTGGCCACCAAATTAACCTTCATAATAAAAAAATCTATAGCACATTACTTTATTGATAAAATATATTAAATATGTTCCCATTTCTTACAAAAGAAAATAGTCTGACTTTTTAGCTAAATGAACATTCAAGAATTTCATGGGAGGGCTCCCATTTGTCTTCCAGGCCTTATTTCACACCACTAGTCCCTTTTCTCTACCATGATTTTTGGCCAAAGGCAACAGTAGTTCTCCCTTGAAGACAGCTCTCTTTTCCTGGTTATCTTTTTTATTGCTCAAGTCCATGCCCACTTGTCTAATTACACCTCCCAGGCAAGCAGTAGTGTCCCAGATGTTTACAAGCAGAGGCAGAGCAGAGTAGAAGGACAAGAAGCAACATCATGAGATGTAAGGCCACCAAAAGCTTAGCAGGAATATTGTCAATCTGAATAGGTTAAGCAGAAATAGAAAATCCTTGTAGAAACAGATGGGATAACAATCTAGGCTAGAAAATAATAAATATCTTCAGTGTAGGGTAGAAGGCAAAAGTTGGAGAAATTTGCTGTCAAATCATGGGCTACTTTGGTCTCAAGCTAAATGAGGAGAAAGACAACATTGCTAGTGTCTTGTTCTATGGGTGGTGATATGGTTTGTATCCCTCAAAAACTCATACGTTGAAATCCTGAACCCCAAGGAGATGGAATCAGAGGGTGGGGCTAGTGGGAGGTTGATAGGTCATGAGGACAGCCCTCATGAATGGTATTAGTGCCATTATAAAGGAAGCACAGCAGAGGTCCTTTGCCCTCTCTGTTATGGAGGACACAGCAAGAAGACAGCTCTCTATGAACCAGGAAGCAGCCCTGATCAGATACCTTTATCTTAGACTTCTCAGTCCCCATAACTGTAAGAAATAAATTTCTGCTCTTTATAAGCCCCTCAGTCTATGGCGTTTTGTTACAGCAACCCAAACTAAGACATTTTGTTTAGTCTAAACTTTTTCTCCTTTAATCATTCAAATTTCGTGCCCTTGATATCGTACCTATAGAAAGCCCTGCCAAGTAGCCCCCATGTACACAATCATTCCTCTGTCTGGATTTTCATAGCATGCTATTCTTACTTTTGTGTTATTTTAAATTCCACCTATTTTATTGAAAGCTCCTTGAGGGCAGGAACCACGTGATTTTTATCTTTGACTCTGCCACAGCAGAGTCTGGCTAATAATTACCTAACAATCTCTCCTTGTTTGTGTTTTATTCCTCTCCTTTTTCCTCCCCAGCATCCTCATTCACAAATGAAGAAAATTGGGTCAGTGGACGCTAAATGATTTGTTTCAGGAAATCATCACTATGAAGTCTGACTGGCCTAATCATTCTGTACCAAAGAACAATGTTTAACTCAGTCTCTTACAAAGCTGTAATGTTTTACAATACATGGGGTAACTTTGAAGAAATGTTTCCAAGGGATGAGGATAATCAATCAGCTTACTGAAGTACCTGAAGAATGTTTTTAAAAATATGAAAGAAATATTTCTTATGAAACTCAATGGCTATAATCACATGGTTTTTAAAAAAAATTTTAAATATGCATAACATATATTCAGTCCTACATATTATTAGCAATTCAGCATCCAAAGTCAAAAGCTGAAATTTCATAACCTGCTTTGCTTTTTGCTTGATAATGCTTGCCTTGTGGTTTTTGAAACCCCATGACAGATTTAGTCGTCTCTCTCTCCCCAGGAGCAAAAGCAGACCTAATTTCTTCCTCTCGATTACACTCTTGGTTTAGTCATCCATCAGCTACAGGCTTGCGTGCTCTTTCTCACTCACCTGCAGGATATTATTTCATGGAGCCATCACACCATCCAGTAAAGCTATTTGTACAGGTAGGTTCTATTACCTAAAGAGTGAATCGTCAGTTGATTTCTTCAATTTTGAATCAGCAATGCCTCAGTGCTGGCTAGTGTTATTAGCAGTAGATGAAGTAACAATGTGACCCAAGGAGGCAGAAAAGATGGCTTTAGCTATGCTATGCTTAGTAAAAGCATTGCTACTAGTGAACACTCCAAAAAAAAGTTAAAGACAAATTATGTTAATATTTCAGAAGTGGATTTAACTTGCTCTCTAGGTCAGCCTTCCTAAAGTATGCATTGTTAAATATGTTTTCTAAAAAATAAAGATTCCAATGCAAAATAATTTTAGTAAGCTAGAAACTGTGTCATATGCCAGAAAACTTACAATGCACAATTTTTATATATTGGAAGTTCCCAGTTATTAACATTGTTTATAGAACTCCCTTTTCTGATAACACTTCTGATGTATACTCCCAGGAACACACTTTGGGAGATAGTAACCTAGCTTTTTCATATTATTACATTACGGATCATAAAAAGATGCTGGAACTGATAGAATGAACACTACAATTGCATTACCCATGAGAATTTGTAAGTCACTTAGTGCTCTCTACAAGTTCTATATTGAGAGGCATGATGCAATGCATTTAAAAATGTTAGAAGTCTTTATTTGTGACATTGTGTTTTCAAAATAAAATGTTAAACTACCTGATATAGCACAGAAGAGTTTTTCTCTTTTTACTATCAAAATATCTCATAATAAATAGATAATTTATGTTACTTTTGTATATTTTGAAAAATCATATTTACTTTTGTATGTTTGTTTTCATATGAAATTTATGTATGTATTTACTATTTTATTTTATTTTATTTTATTTTGTTTTTGGAGAGGGAGCCTTGCTGTGTCACCCAGGCTGGAGTGCAGTGGTGCAATCTCAGCTCACTACAACCTCCACCTGCCGGCTTCAGGTGATTCTCCTGCCCCAGCCTCCTGAGTAGCCAGGATTACAGGTGCCCACCAACACACTTGGCTAATTTAGTTTTTGTATTTTTAGTAGAGATGGGGTTTTACCATGTTGGCCAGGCTGGTTTTGAACTCCTGATCTCAAGTTATCCACCCACTTTGGCCTCCCAAAGTGCTGGGATTATAGGCATGAGCCACCATGGCCGGCCAGATTTCATATGAAATTTAAAGTACACATTCTGGCTGTAAGTCATAAAACATTTTGAACAAAGTTGCATGATTAATTACACCAAAGAATTATTAAATATTTGCAGAATAAATACATTTCTTAATTAAAAATTACTGACATTTAAATACTACTGTATCTTGCCTTTTAATGCCTACTTTACTTATCTTTTACATATGGCTTTTCTTTTATGTTATAAAATAAATTTTATTTTGTAAATGTTTTCTAAGGTCCATTAAAAACAAAACAAACCCAACCTAACTGAGTTAAGTTTCTGGAACTGGAGGCACTGTGACTCATAAAATGTGTTTATACACATGTACATATATATATGTAGTCACAATACAACGGTTATAGTTCATTGTTATAAAAGTGAATAGACTTCTGGTTCCAAAATGGCCATGTAGAAATAAGCTGACTTCACTCCTCCCACCCCCTAGAAAATAAAAAACTAATATAGAGTGCCAAGATTGTCACCAGCAATATCCCAAAACTCAAATATGAGGAAGAGACAGTTCAGATCACAGAGAAGTGAAAAAACTTCAAGTATACAATAAGAGAACCAGACTTCCATATTCATGACATCTGTCTCCCAATCTGCACACCAAGTGTGCAAAAATTTTTCCCTGACTCATGGTTTCCACTGTAGATAAAGTGAGATTGAGGTGGACAACCAGCTTCCTCAACACCTCGGGTACCCTGGCAAAAACTCATCCTTGTCTGAACCCATAGGAAGCATCACAAGTACCCAAAGGGAGATATATCTTTGAGGATGGTCAAAGACAAAAAGGAGTGGTAAAACCACCATCCCGAGAGTTTAAAATTCTGCCCTATAACTTAGCCAAAGGAGATGTCAAATTACAGTGGCCATTCAGCAGCACTGTACTGTAGGAGGTAAATTCCCGCAGGTTCCTGGTGCACAAACGCCTAGCCAGTCTTTTCAAGCCACTGGGATACCCCGCTTTTGGAACTTCCCCATTTGGAACAGACAGTGCTTTCATTGTTTACTAGAGGTGAGGAGAACCTGGGATTAAATCAACACTTAGAGCTTAAAAGGAGGCAGCAAGCTAGGGGTAAAGACTCTTTAAGAAAATATATCCAGTAAAAAACAAAACAAGCCAAATAGGAAAGACTGAAATAAATAATTCACCCTCCAGTGCAAAGATATAGACATACATCCAAAAAAACACAATAGTAAATAGAGAACTATGACCTCCCTAAATAGACATAGCAAGAAACCAGTAACTGACCCTAATGAGTTGGTGATACGCGAGCTCTGTGACCAAAAAATTCAAGAGCTATTTTAAAGAAATTCAGTGATCTCCAAAAGACACAAAGGCAACTTGAAAGTTTATCAGAGAAATTTAACTACAAGATTGATATAATTTTAAAAATTCAAACAGGAATCTTAGAACTGAGAAACACATTTGCTTAACTGAAAAATTTATTAGAGGTTCTCAATACCATAACATATCAAGCAGAGGATGGAATTGGTGAGCTCAAAGACAGACTATTTGAAAAATACATGAAGAATAAAAATGAAAAAAAATAAATAAAAAGGTTGTATACCACTGACAAGATAATAAAAATTACCTCAAAAGAAAAAAATCTGAGAATTATTGGTGTCTAAGAGAGAACTGAACAAAAGCAAAGGCTAGAAATCTTATTTAAAGAAGTAATAATAGAAAACTTTCCGAAACTTGAGAAAAAATATAAATATCTAGGTACAGGAAGGTCAGATAACACCAAATAAATTCAAGCCAAATAAATCAACTCTCAAAGGTCAAGGACAAAGAGAGAATCCTATGAGCAATAACAGAAAAGAAATAAATAACATATAAAGGAGTTCCAATTTGCCTGGCAACTGACTTCTCAGTAGAAACCATACAGGACAGGATGAGAGGAATAACATTTTCAAAGTGCTTAAAAATAAAAACCACCGTCCAAGAATATTGTATCCAAAAATGTTATCCTTCAACTACAAAGATTAAGGTCTTTTCCAGGCAAACGAAAGCTGAGAGAATTTAGTACCACCAGACCTGTCTTATAACAAATGCTAAAGAGAGTTATTCAGTCTGAAAGAAAAACACACTAATGTGCACACACAAAAAATTAAAGGTATAACACCCACTGGTCAAATTAAGTACGTGGACAAAACCAGAATACTCTGATACTGGAATTGTGGTATGAAACCCATTCATAACTCTAGTATGAAGCCCAAAACAAAACTATCAAAAGTTATATTATCTACAACAATCTGTTAATAAATAGGCAATATAAAAATATGTAAATTGAGAAAACTAAAAGGCAAAGTGTGGGGAAGATGGAGTTAAAACATAGAATTTTGTTTTGTTTTTGTTTTTATTCTTTTCATTGTGATCTAAGGTAAGTTGTCGTCTCTTTAAAATAACATGCTATTATCTATAAGATATTTTTTGCAAGCCTCATGGTAACCACAATGCAAAAACTCTAATAGAAAGGAATAATTTCAAAAATGATACCAAGAAAAAGTAACTTAACCACAAAGAAAGACAGTAAAGAAGTAAGAAATGAAGACAGAGGTTATAAAGCAACAAGAAATAAAGCAAAAAAGTAAATGGACTCAATTCTCCAATTAAAAGGCATAGAGTGGCTGAAAGAATAAAGATAAAGATTTGACTATATGCTGCCTATAAGAAGTTCACTTCACCTATAAAGACACAGACTGAAAGTAAAGGAATGGAAAAAGCTATTTCATGCAAATAGAAACAAAAAAGAGCAGGAGTCACTATATGTATATCAAATAAAATAGACTACAAATCAAAGACTATAAAATGAGACAAAGAAGGTTACTATAAAGTGGTCAATTCAATAAGAGAATATAACAATTATAAATATCTATGAATCAAATAGAGGCATTCTCAAGTATACAAAACAGAAATTAATAGATTTAAATAAAGAGATAGATTGCAATTCAATAATATTAGGGGACAATAACAGCCCATTCTCAGTAATGGACAGATCAGCCAGACAGAAAATCAACAAAGAAACATCAGAATTAAACTACCCACTAGACTCAATAGGCCCAACTGACACTTACAGAACATTTTACCCAACTGCTGCAGAAAACACATTTTTTTCATCAGCACATAAAACATTTTCCAGAATAGACCATATCTCTGGCCACAAAAGAAGTCTGAACAAGTTCATAAATATAAAAATCACATGATGTACTTTTTCTGACCACAATGGAATAAAACTAGTAATCTATAACAAATAAAGCCTCAGAAACTACCCAAACACATGGCAATTAAACATTATGTTCCTAAAGAACCAGAGGGTCAATGAAGAAAATTTTTAAAAATTTGAAATGTCTTTAAACAAATAAAAATGAAAATACAACATACCAAAATGTATGGGATACACAAAAGCAGTACTAAGAGGGAAATTTATAGCATCAAATGACTCTATCAAAAAAGTAGAGGCTTTAAATAAACAACCTAATAATGCAGCTCAAGGAACTAGAAAAGCAAGAACAAACTTAAGGCAAAATTAGTAGAAGAAAAGAAATAATAAAAACCAAGCAGAAATAAATGAATTTGAGACTAAAAAATGCAATCAATAAAATGAGAAATCACTTTTTTGAAAAGATAAACAAAATCAACAAAACTTTAGCTAGACTAAGAAAAAAAGAAGGCCCAAATTAATAAAATCAAAAATGAAAAAAGAGACATAACAACTGAGAGCACAGAAATACAAGGAATCAAGCATAGATAAAACAGATAAATTAATGGACACATTGATTTAGTTTGGATATTTGTCCCTGCCCAAATCTCATGTTGAATTCTAATCCCCAGTGCTGAAGGTGGGGCGTGGTGGGAGGTGATTGTATCATGGGAGCAGATTTCTTATAGTTTAACACCATCCTCTTGATGCTGTTCTTGCGATAGTGAGTTCCATGAGATCTAGTTGCTTAAAAGTGTGTGGCACCTCTCCTCCCTCTCGCTCTCTTGCTCCCATTCTCACCATGTGATGTGCCTGCTCCCCCTTTGCCTTCTACTGTTATTGGAAGCTTTTTGAAGCCTCCCTAGAAGCCAAGCAGATGCCACTATGCTTCCTGTATGGCCTAGAGAACTATGAGTCAATTAAGCATCTTTTCTTATAAATTACCCAGTCTCTGATATTTTTATAACAGTGCAAGCACAGCCTAATACACACATATAACCTTCCAAGATTGAACTATGAAGAAATAGAAAACCTCAGCAAAGCAATAACAAGTAATGACATTGAAGGTGTAATATAAAGTGTCCCATCAAAGAAAATCCCAAGACCTGATGGTTTCACTGAAGATTTCTACCAAACATTTAAAGAACTAATACCAACATATTCAACATAGTACTGGAAGTCCTGGTTAGAGCAATTAGGCAAGATAAAGAAATAAATGCTATCCAAATTGGAAAGGAAGAAGTCAAATTAGCCTTGTTTCAATATGACATGATTTTATACTTATGAAAACCTAAAGACTCCACCAGAAAACTGTTAGAATGAATAAATTCAGTAAGGTTTCAGGATATAAAATCAATATACAAAAGTCAGTAGCATTTATATATGCCAACAGTGAACATTCTGAAAAAGAAATCTAGAAGATAATCTTATTTACAATAGCTACAATAAATAGAAACTACCTAGGAATCATTTTAACCAAAGAAGTGAAAGATCTATAAAAGGAAGACTATAAAATGCTGAGGAAAGAAATTAAAGAGGACACACAAACAAAGGGGAGATATTCCATGCTTAGGAATTAGAATTAATATTATTAAAATGGCAATGCTATCTAAAACAATCTACAAATTCAATGCAATCCCTATCAAATTCCATTGACATTCTTCACAGAATTAGGAAAAAAATCTATAATTTATATGGATCTACAAAAGACCCCAAATAGCTAAAGCAGTGCTGAGCAAAAAGGACAAAGCTGGAAGCATCACATTACTTCACATCAAAATTTACTACAAAGCTATATTAACCAAATCAACATGGTATTGGCATAAAAACAGACACATAGACCAATGAAATAGACTAGAGAACCACAAAATAAATTCATCCATCTACAGTGAACTTAACTTTGGCAATGGTGCCAAGAACATACAATATGGAAAAGACAGTCTTTTCAATAAATGGTACTGAGAAAACTGGATAACTATATACAGAAGAGAAACTAGACCCCCATCTCTTAATGTGCACAAAAAATCAACCCAAAATTGATTAAAGACTTAAATGTAAGACCTGAAACTATAAAACTACTGTAAGGAAACAATGAAGAAATGCTTCAAGACATTGGTCCAGGCAAAGATCATTGTGTAAGACTTTAAAATCACAGGCAACCAAAACAAAAATAAACAAATGGTTGCCCATCAAGCTAAAAGCTTCTACTCAGCAACATAAACAATCAACATAGTGAAGAGAAAACGTGCATAATGGGAGACAACACTGGCAAACCGTCCATCTGACAAGAGATTAAGAACCACAATGTATACAGAGCTCAAACAACTCAATAGCCTATAAATAAGTAAGTCAATTAAAAACTGGGCAAAAGATCTGAATAGATATTTCTTAAAAGAAGAAATATAAATGGCCAACAGGTATAAGAAAAAAATGCTAAAATCACTAATCATCAGAAAAATGCAAATCAAAACTATAATGAGATATCATATCACCTAAGTTAAAATGATTTTTATCAAAAAGACAGGTAAGAACAGTTGATGGCCAGGATGTGGAGACAGGGAAACCCTCACACACTGTTAGTGGGAATGTGAATTAGTATACCCACGATGGGGAAAAGGATGGAGATTCCTCAAAAAACTGAAAATAGAAATACCATATGATCAGTAATTCTATTGCTGGTTATATATCCAAAAGAAAGAAAATTAATATATAGAAGAGATATAGCACCTCTAAGGTGATTGCAGCACTATTCACAATAGCCACATTATGGAATCAACCTAAGTGCCTATGAACAGATAGAGAAAATGTGGTATCTATACTCACTGAAATATTATTAAGCCATAAAAGTAAATAAAATTTTGTCATTTTCAGCAACATTGATGGAACTTAGGGTCATTATGTTAAGTGAAATAAGCCAAGCACAAAAAGACAAATATCATATGTTCTCATTTGCACATGAGAACTAAAAAATTGGATCTCATGAATATAAAGAGTAAATCAGTGGTTACCAGAGATTGGGAATTATAGGGAAAGGGGGAGAGGTGATGAGGAGCAGTTGATTGATGGAGTCAAATATATGGTTTGATGGAAGAAATAGGAGCTAGTGTTTGATAGATCAGTAGAGTGACTATAGCTTACAATAATCTATTGTACATTTCAAAATAGGTAGAGATGAATAATTCAGATGTTTCTAGCATAAGAAAAGGCAAATATTTAAGATGATGGATATCTTAAGTGCACTGATTTGATCTTCATCAATTATATGAATGTATTAAATTATCCCATGTATCCCTAAACTATGTACATCTATTATGCATCTGTTTTTTTGTTTTGTTTTGTTTTGTTTTTAACAGAGTCTTGCTTTGTCATCCAGGCTGGAGTGCAGTGGCACAGTCTCGGCTCACCAAAGTCTCAACCTCCTGGGCTCAAGCAATCTTCTCCCCTCAGCTCCCCAGGTAGCTGGGACTACAGGCGCACACCACCATACCTGGCTAATTTTTGTATTTTTTTGTAGAGATGGGGTTTTGCCATGTTGCCCAAGCTGGTCTTGAACTCCTGGACTCAAGCAATCTGCCTGCCTCAGGCTCCTAAAGTGCTGGCCCAATTTTTTTAAAAGGGGAGAAAAAGTGAATAAATTCTGGTACTATAAACACAGAAATGTAACAAGAAAATTTTATCATAAATACTATACTATCCAAATATTCTTTTGAAAATTATCCTAAACCATAAGTATCTCCTAAACTCTGCCATCAGAAGGCTTTGTAATCCATTCTTTATCCTTCATCCTACCTCCTTCAACTACCCTTCCACTGTAGCTCTTCTTGCTCATATTCATCCATAGTAAATCCTGCATAGCTTCTTTCTGTTTTCTGAGTTTCCTTTTACCTCCCTGCTCCTACTAGCAGCAGTTTTGCCTCCTACGTCATCACAATAATGAACTTGAAGTTGTCTGGGTATCCTTGCTCCTTTTTCAGGCATTCTGGCCATTCTTCCTCCCCTAAAATAATCAGCTTTGAATCTCATGTGATCAAACTATACCAATCATCTACCAACTCTCCCTCTTTTATGTAAAGATTTCGCCTGCTGGATCAGGTCCTTCTCTTCAGCACTATTTCCATCTTACTTCTTGGTAACTTCAGTATCTATGAAGATGATCCTTCCAATATTCTGGCCTCTTGTTTCCTTGGACTCCTCCCCTCCAACGATCTTCTTCTTCACCTTACTTCAGTCACTCACTTCTTGGTCATTCACTAAACTTTGAAATTATTTTTTCAATGATTTCACCCTTTCCATAACCTTAATTCCAAGTTTTCTGCTTTATGACCACTGCTTCCTATATCCCCAGTCCATTCTGTCTACCCCACTGACTCCAACAATCCTTCGGTCCCACAGGTACTTCCATCTCATGAATCAGAACACCTATACCCAACTCTTCAACTCTCTTATTGCCTCATCTTCCTTTTTAGTACACTTGCACTCTATGGTTAATCTTTTAAATTATTTCTTCACAAACACTTTACTCCTTTGCACCTCCCTTACATTATTACACTAGCTTAAGAAAGTTCCAGACCTTGTTTATTTTCATTTTTAAATTTGGAAAGGAGAGCTTCATTTCTCATAAAGGGTTGCAGCCTGCAGGGTGACCACTCTGACAGGCTGGGAAGCACAGCCTCTGGCTGGAAGCCAAAAGCAGACACTTTGAAGGAGGGGCAAATGGAACAGGAGTTTATGCTGAGCAGCATGGACAAATATACATATTCAATAACCTATAAGAAGAGTCATTAACATTTATGAAAAAAGGAGACCTGCATGTATGCAGTCGAGCTTTTTGCCTTTCCATGGCACCCATGATCAAAATATGGTGGAGTCAGCATGATATGAGGATGGAGGTTTTGGCCCTCTGACATCAAAAGGTGAAGCAGAGAATGCAAAAACTCTCACTGTACATCCTCTGTAATCTGGCCAGAACCATTCCATGGTCAGTGATCTCTTACCAGGCAAAAAAAAAAAAAAAAAAAGGGGGGCAGCGTGAAGTGGTTGGTTGATACCAGTAGTGGTGTCTTTTGAAAAAGCTTGTTACCAATAGGTTCTTAGGGAAGAAAGCCTAATTGTGGTTAGCAAGGGAAGAGGTATAATGAGATTTGTCTGACCCCTCATTCTGTTGAGGCTGAGAACTTAGTTTTCAAGATTAATCTGGGGTCTCTTTGGCCAAGAGATAATCTGTTCAGTCAGTTGGGAGGCTTGTAATTTTATTTCTAGTTCCCATTTTCCCCTTTTTGGACAAGATTTGTCAGAGGCAGCATCGATGGGCAAACTTTTTTTTTGGTTCCATATCAGTCCTGGTTTAAATAAAATTTTCTACCCCTGCGTGTCTACATCCACACAAGAAAAAAAAAAGAGCACAAGATTTCTACTGACCAGCATAATTTTAAATTAATGCCCATGAGAATCTAAATAGGTTCTTATTGCTGGCCAATAAACACACTCACTTTCCCAAGTCTATTCACTCCAGATAATGATTTTCTACATTCTCCTTGGAAATATTCAGCAGCTTTCCTCTCCACCCCTTTTCCTGTTCAGCATCTGTCCTTACTTGCTATTTCACTAAGAAAATATAAGCATTCCAAATTCTCATCACTATATTCATCGGTAATTCTGTCTTCTTTCTTGTTGTTATAAACTGTCTGTACCTACAAACAACCTACCTCACTTTGGATTAAATCCTATTTCTCTTGCCTATTCAAGAACATTGTTCTAGAAATTCTTCCTCTCTCTCATATGTTAACAACCATTCCCTCTGTACTAGATTATTCCCATCGGCATGTAAATATATTTCTTCCCTCTTCGAAACAACAACAACCATCACAAAACAAACCTATTTAATCGTATTCTTGGATGTCTCTTCTTCCCTATATAAACTCACACCATAGGTGACCCCATCCAGTGTCAAGACTGCGTATCATTTATATATCCTGAGAACTGCCAAATTTGTATATTCAATCCAGAGTCCCCTGAACTCCAGACTGTTATATCCAAACCATTTATATATTTCCTTTTGATGGCTAACTGGCTTCTTAAACCAAACATAGTGGAAGCAAACTCCCTTTACTCCCGAACCTGCTTTTCCCACAGTCTTTTCTATATCAATTGTTGATACTCCAATAATATTAATTGCTAAGGCCAAACACTTTATCTTTGATGTGTTGTTTTCTCCTACACCACACATCTATTCCTTGAGCGAATCTCATGGGACATTAAAAATATATCGACTTCTTTAGCAGTGGCTCACGCCTGTAATCCTGGCACTTCGGGAGGCCGAGGCGGGTAGATCACGAGGTCAGGAGATTGAGACCATCCTGGCTAACACGGTGAAACCCTGTCTCTACCAATAATACAAAAAAGCAGCCGAGCGTGGTTGCGGGCGCCTCTAGTCCCAGCTACTCAGGAGGCTGACGCAGGAGAATGGCCTGAACCCGGGGGGCGGAGCTTGCAGAGAGCAGAGATCGCGCCACTGCCCTCCAGCCTGGGCGACAGAGCAAGACTGTCTCAAAAAAAAAAAAAAATATATATATATATATATATATATCGACTTCTTACCATCAATACTTCTATCACCCTTATCCATACTATCATCATTTCTCCCTGGATTATTCCAATATGTTTGAAATTGGTCTTCCTGCTTCCACCATGGCCTTCAAAGTCTATTCTCAACACAGCAGTGAACCAATCCTGCTGGAACATAAATTATGCTCAACACAACTTATCTCACTACAAGTAAAAGCCACAGTTCTTACCATGGCCTTCAGGTCACCACCACCACCCAGCGCTGTCCTCCCCCCAGCCTTCTCCTGTGACCTGATTACCTGCAATCCCCACTTCTGCTTCAGTTGTCTGATCTCTTCCAGCTTCTCCTACTGGCCAGGGCACCCTCCACCAAAGCTTCACATGCCTTCTCTCTGTCTAGAACACCTGTTACTCACACATCAACTTAGCCTGCTTCCTCACTTTTTTCAAATCTCTATTCAATCACCATGTTGTAAAAGAGACCTTCTTTGGCTACCTTCTTTAATTTTTCAGTCTACCCTAGGGTAACTTTTTACATCCATGCTACTTATTCCTGCACATTATTGAGCACTTGCTAATGTATTATATCATTGATTTACTTACAATGTTTGATTCTCTGCCCCTTCTCCAGTGTAAGCTTCAAGAGGGCAGATCTGTGCCCATTTTGTTCAGTACCGTGCACATAGCAGACACCCAATAGACATTTGCTGATTAGCAAAAGTTTTATTTACTAAAACTTTTGTTAAATGGGCATTTCTAAAAGTTTGAAACCTGTTTGACAGTGAGATCCATGTTGCAGTAGTGTCTAGAATAGAAAACAACAAGAACAATGGTGCTGCAATTTTATTAATTAAAAATGTGAGCGAATAGGACAGGGTTGGGAATAAGATTATTCTGGTTTTTAGTTTCAGTTCTGGCAGGAAAACCAGTAGAAGCCCTGTGGCCTTGGAGCTTCACTTTCCTCTTTTGAAATACAGGAGTAATAAAACTGGATGTCAAAGGGCAGTTATCAGAGTAAAATGAGACAATAAATTCATTCATATTTTCATTCAAGTGCAACAAGCATTGATCAAAATATTGCTGTGAAAGTATTTTGCAAATGTGGAAAGCCCAATATAAATATAAGGAAATGTAATTTTCAATAGAAAAACTTTTCTGTTGAGTGACTTAGAACAGCAATGTGTGTTAAAAATAATGACTAAATGTATATACATTGTCATTCCAAACCACGCAATTTGGAATCTGAAGTCTTTAATGATGAAATCCTATTTATCTTTTGAAAATATTCTGGAAAACTGAAAACCTAAAACTATGAAAGCAATAAGCGACATAGGGTGTTTTACGCATCAAAATTAAGTTTTAGTAAATTGGTAATTTTTTAAATTAACCAAACTTCAAACTAAACTTAAAGCCAACACACATTGCCAATTAACAACAAAATAAGTTCATGAAGTTTTGAACTAAAACATCTAAATTTTTCATAGCTCTATCTTATTTAAAAAGTATCATATTTATGCCCTAAATCATATATATGGGAATATACAGAATATGTACACTCAATCCCATAGGAGGTGAATCTGGCCATTATTTTCAGACTTCATACTGTGAAGTGGAGGACTTCTGATTGATTGTGACAAAATGAGACCATCTTGAGCCCCTTTTTCACTTTTGTCTTATTTAGGTCAAAGGATGAAATCTTTTGAGTTTGTCTGAATATCAACTCAAGTGAACACATTTTTCTTCTCTAGCTTTCATGTTATAACAAGAAATAACTTTAGTGAGAAGACTTGAATAGCTCAAGTGACTATATTAAAATTTATCTTGCCGATTCTTTTTAATTTGCAACAGCATTTTATACACTAGTAATGTCTTTCTAAAGAACTCTTTATTATTTATGTGGGAAAATGGAAAATGTTAAGATCTTTAACCAAAGTATAAAGTTTTGTAATTGAAAACAAAAAAACCTTCAAATAAAAATTTTCAACACTGTTTTTATTTATATAGTATGCAGACATTGGATCCATTTTTTCTTTTTTTTTTACACATAACAGTACATGAGGCCATTGACTCTTTAAAAATTTTTTTGCAAAAGTCGTTAGCCATTTTAATAAACAAAATGAAAAGATAATGCAGAAAAAGTTATTATCCTCAAATACTTTTTTAAAATTACAAATTATTAATAGCAGCTAAAACAATATTTGTTAAAGGATCCATCAATAAACCAGATGAAGAGAGGTTTGAAATATTTTATGTAGCTAGAAAAATTATACCATTTTGCAAAAGGAGGATAAATTTATTTTGAAGTCCCTGTTTATACTTTTAAGTAGTAACAAGGTGTACAATCTGATAACAACAAAAAAAATAGTTTGTCAATGCTATAGTTTGAGTGTTTGTGTCCTCTCTAAAATTCATATTGAAACCTAAACCCTAATGCAAGAGTATTAAGAGATGGAGCACTTAGGAAATTATTACACCATAAGGGCTCCACCCTCATAGAGTCAACTGGTGATTTATAAAAGGACTTAAGAGGTGAGTTGGACTCCTTCCCTATCTTCTGCAATGTGAGACCATAATATTTGTCCCTTTTTTGCCCATCTGCCATTTGAGGAAACAATATTCCAGCTGCCACCTTGGAAGTAGAGCCTGGGCCCTCACAAGGGATGAATCTGCCAGCACCTTGATCTTGGACTTTCCAGAATGTTGAGAAATACATTTATGTTGCTTAAAAGCTATCCAGTTTCAGGTATTTTCTTATGGCAGCACCAACAGACTAAGACAGTCACACTCCCTAGACTTCAAGGATTTGATGGTATCTAGCATCGGGTTTATTACTTTGTAGGTGCTCAGTAAAAAGTAATTGAGTGGAATTGGATAGATTTTTCTTGGAAAAATCACTGGTTTTAGACACGAAATGCTAGGCTCTAAACAGGATAGATATTTTGTTGCTTCCTCCATTTTGGTCACTGCATAGAGAATAAATAAATAAATGAATGAATAAACACACAGCAATACTTTGATCAAATACAAGCATCCTTCAGGCTATCCAATAGGAGTATGAGACTATGAGCTCCTTAGTTTGTGCAATAAAGTTAACAGAATACATTCAGAAGCCAGCTTCACTGACACTCTTGAAGAGACAGCATGATATGCTGATTTTTCTGGAAGCTTGTTAACTCTAATGACTAAACCAAAAGTAGAATACAACTATCACCTGATTGAAGAAAAAAGACATTCAGATAGATGGATAGATAGATAGATAGATAGATAGATGGATAGATAGACAGACAGACAGACAGACAGACAGACAGACAGACAGACAGATAGATAGATAGATAGATAGATAGATAGATAGATAGATAGATAGATAGATAGATAGATAGATTGGATGGATGGATAGATAGATGATAGATAGATAGATAGATAGATAGATAGATAGATAGATAGATAGATAGATAGATATACAAAGCAATCCAAAGACAACTGACCCATGTTAACCCAAGTGATATTATTCTTCAGACCTTCTTATATGTGATGCTTCAGCTTCACAGAAGTTCTAACATAGGTGAAGGTATTAAGGTGGAGCACAGCAACTGTAAAATAGTAGAAAGCAGAACCTCATATAAAACTACAGAAAACTACACTGTATTTTACAAAGCCTTCTGTGTCCCATGAAGAAGCAATTTCTCATATTTTTGTTTCATCAAGAAGAACTTGAGTATAAAGGGCTTAAAACCAATTCTACTTGTTAAGCAACAAAGGGTATCATAACTTTGACATTATGAGATTCAAAGTAATTGAAACTATTGTGTCTTTCCTTTAACTTTCACCTGCCTTTCATCATGCCAAAGTCTGACAGCGTTTCCGGCTACCTTTAATTTACTCTGAAATAATGGAATCTTGTTCGTGTAGCATAGACTAATAATCTTTTCTGTACATTTCTACTACCATGTGCTTATTTCAGGTTAAACAGAAGACTACAGGAAAATCTTAAAAAGGAGCCAATTCTACCCATCTCACCCCCATATGCAAACATGTGTCTCTCCAGACACTGCAGGAACAACACAGTCAATCTGTTCATAGATTTTTCTTGTTAATGAGAAAAGTAGACATTGCTGAGTAAGAAAAATGAGTGAATTTCTAGAATTGCAGATTAAGAGCAGGCGTAAAAAGGCCTCTGCTCCCTTGTGGTAAGTGCCACCAGTTGACAGGAAGCTTCTCATTCTGCAGCATTCCAAATGATTTGGTTTCTGCCAGAAAATAACAGCTGCTGCAACCCAACTGTATTCTTCAGTGTCTGATGAACACCCATAGACAGCTAATTTCCATTCACTTTGCAACCTGCATGGTTCCAGAAGGTGAACATTAGAAAGAGTGGGCTAGTAGAGATTTGGAAAATGTAAAGCTGGATACTTCAGGGTACCAAATGGTGCTTCGTCTAATATCTCATAGATGAATGAATTATGTATGTACATGTATTTCATATATATGTCTCTCTACATATACATATGTATGTTTTATGCATGCATATACATATATAATATCTTATCCTAGAGATGATTTAAGGCAGCTAAATGAGCAATGAATTTCTCTTTTTATTTTCAAAGTTGAATTCACCTTCCAGCAAAGCTTAGACATCTTTCTGTGGGGAAGTTCCTATGAATTCACAGAAACAGAAAATGTGGCTATAGTTTTGCCTATTTCCCTATTTCCTCTCTCAGTTAAGGTAAATAAGTGTTTCTGCCACCAAATTCCTATCTTAATAAGGAAGGTTTTGGGTTTGTTTTTAAATGTCATAAATCCCTAGACCAAGTTCAAATCACTTTCAGCATCTGGCTCCTGGTCTTCTCTGCCAAATGAGCTTAAATTCAATTTTTTTTCCGCCCAAACCATAATCATTCTTTTGAGTTGTCCAGGTACTTTTTCTTTTCTTTCATGTGCCCGCAGTGAAATGTTGTCCCTATTGTGCATCATCATAACTTTTTGCCGATTCATGCCACCGCCACTGCTGCACATCGTTGGCAAGCCCCTGAGCCACACTGATGGGCTAGTTATCTCCACCAGTGCTGGGCTGAAGCGGCCAGAGCTGATTGTTAAGGTTCATGAATTCTGGGAGCCAGTAGATATCACACTGTCGTCTCGAAGTCGACCATGGCTATGGTGGGAGCATTTCCAACTTGGAAATCAGCATATGCTACAAATCAAAACTTTTGCTTTTGTTTTCAGAGAGCTGGTTTAACAGCACACTGCTAATTGACCATTGTTTTTTCCAAACTACGACAGTATTTTACACTTTCATGTTATGAAATTAGATTAGCGAGTTCCAAACACCTCTTTTAATGTGTGACACTGATGGAGGTACCTAACTTTCTCAAATATTAGTTTCACCATAATGTGGTAATATTAACTCCTACTTCATAGAGGTCTTGTAAATATTAAATGAGATGGTATATATGAATTAATTATAAATTAATTGAACACACAACACTCAATAAATGCCTATTGTTATTATCCTTGATATTGTTAGTATGATTTCTTCTACATGTTTTAATTATTTTAATAAAATAAACATTTGCATCCACTCCCATCTACTCCTTGCAGGCAAATTCCCACTTTCTTCATTCAATAAGTGTAAAAATAATATATTTTCTGCAATTTAATGATAGATAAATGTGGCAGCATGAAAGCAATTAATGAATTGTAGTAAAATAACCAATTTTAGAAAGCAAAAGTCTGCTTATGTCGCTCTCATCTCCGTCTTCCATTGAGTAAGGGTCATGAAAGCTGGATGGACATATATCATTTCTCCATACACTTCTATTCTAGCAGCAGTAGAAAAAAATCTCACGGATATCTTTTCTAAGCAGAAGAAGGTATTCACCACACACTCATTCATTTGTTCATTTCAATTTTAAGCACGTACTATATTTGGCAATAAGCTAAGAATCTTGGGAAAATAAAATAATAATAACAATTACTAAAATTAATTGAGCACTCAGTGTGCCAGGAACAATTTAAAGTATTTCACAATGTATGTAAGATAGGCACAATTATCATCTTTATTCTACAAATAAAAATTGAAGCACAGAGAAGTTAAGTAACTTTGCTGAAGTCCAAAAATCTAGAAAGCAGTGGAGCCAGGATTCAAACTCAGAAAATCTGCTCTTCCAGCAAGAATTATACTGCCAATTGAATACCCACCTAAAAGAACTCCAAGCTGTAACCCAAATCATTAGGCCCTTTTCAGTGTCGAGAACCTGGCACCAGCACTATTCCTATCTTTTGACAGAAGAGAAAATAACTACAGAGAACCTTCTCTGAAAATACATCAAGGAAGAATGGAGTCTATACGATATTCAGTAAACACGAGAGTACCCTCCAATTATGTCTACTTAAATTTCAGTAAGCTATCTGTAGGAGAAAAGATCAACATTACATGCTGATTGACTTATCCATTTTCACCCCTCCAACAATGTGTGTGTGTGTGTGTGTGTGTATGCGTGTGCTTACGTGTGTGTATTTGCATGTGTAGTAATGGCAAATTACGTTTGAGTCATATGCTTGGTAATGGGGAACCATCTCTGGACCAGACAAATATGATTCCTTCTCTCATAGGACATATGGGTTGGACGTTCAACTGACTACACAGGTAACCAACTAAGTAGTATTGAAATGAGGCTTCAGAGCTTTGTTACTTCAAGTATGATCCCTGTGCTTCATGTATCAGTCACAAAAGTAAGTGAAATATACTGATTTTGTTAAGGATGCCACACAATGTGATGGGGTTAGAAACACAAAATTAGCAAAGCATATGTTAAGCAGGACGAGGTATTTTTTTAGTAAGAAGGACAGAAACATCATCACTCGAGAAGTTATTTAGAAGTTGTTTGAGGAGTTGTCTAGAAAGAGGTGCCATTAACACCAGACTTTATCTGACTACAGATGATCAATTTATCTCTCAGTTGTCAGGGAAAAAAAATGTAGCAATCTAATATAGGGGAGGAAAAATATCTTTTCCTTTACCTATCTTAGATTCATGGCTGAGGCCCTAATAACCAAAGATTTACAAAATAAAAGTATGCAAATACTTAATATGAGTTTTACCTGACATGAGAGTCTTCATAAGGAAAGGAAGACCCCCCAAAATGGGTAAATCTGAGTATTTTATAGTAGGTTTGATGAAGAGTAGGCCATTATGGAGACATATGATAGGGCAAAAGGGTGTGATCTAATGGTAATAAACGGGGGGAAACTTAGCAAGCTTGTTCGTTCAGATTCTTCTCTATGTTTCTTCATCTTTGGAGACAAAGATGCTTCTTTTCTCTAGATAAGGGAGAACACTTCTCACGTGAGGTTCTTCTGATCTGCTTCAGGGGAGAAAGATAGGGGAAAGTGAGAGTGAACTTTCTGTTTCCGCCCTCTTTCTCAAATTCTCTCACTTTAAAATATTCAGTATGTCAAAGTGCCATATTTTGGGGTAGCATGTTCTGAACCCCATCACTAGCAATCTCAATGCCCATTTAGACAAAACCTTGAAGACATTCAACATGTTCTCCCAAATCAATCCCTAACCCCCACCTATGGGTCAGGCAATATCCATGTTTAATAAAACTTGCTTGCAACAGACAAAGACTGGATAAAAACAAATGCATTTTGGGGCATACATGCCTTCTTCCAAGGTTTTTTGTTTTGTTTTTTCTTTTTGAGATGGAGTGTCACTCACTCTGTTGCTTAGCCTGGAGTGCAGTGGCGTGATCTCAGCTCACTGCAAACTCCGCATGCCGGGTTCAAGACATTCTCCTGCCTCAGCCTCCCGAGTAGCTGGGATTACAGGAATGCACTAGCACACCTGGCTAATTTTTGTGTTTTTAGTAGAGACAGGGTTTCACTATTTTGGCCAGACTGGTCTCGAACTTCTGACCTCAAGTGATCCGCCTGTCTCGGCCTCCCAAAGTGCTGGGATTACAGACATGAGCCACCGCCCCAGCCTCTTCCAAGGTTTTGAACTTTCAAGTGGGTATCATAACAATATACTGGAACAGGGATCACCCACCTCTTTGATTTAACTATGTGAATGGGACATTTAAATTTTGGATCCAATTCTAGTGTATTCCAGCTGTCCTATGACTACAGATTAAAATTAAATAGATCCTGAAGTTCTTTTACTCTTAGGGCACATTACCAAACACAGAAAATGCTGAATAGAAAAAAATGAACAAGTAAATGAATGAATGCATGACCAAGTAGATGAATGGATGCATGGCTCACACTTCCCTGTGACAGGCCAGAATTCTGAAAGCCTCTTGTAAGACCCATCCCAAAGGTCTACTCTAAAACAGGCATGTCCCTTACTCTCTCACCTTACCTGCCTTCGGCTTCATCTATTCTTCCTATTTTTTCTTTTTCTTACCAGAAGTTGCAATGTGTTTAGGTTGTAAGGATATTCTTTAGTTTGATGTAAAAATATTAGATACCTCTAAATCCAAATGAATCACCAGACAATTGGTAGCTCAATTCAAATGGTTTGTTTCATCTTCAGCACTTCTGGACTTCTATTCCATTCTCCATTAAAAAAAAAAGGGAGGGAATCTGGGATTCTATACACATCTCAGAGATATATGCATTTGGTTTTTGTGTGTGCCCTTTATTGCAATGTTATCACCATACAGGCAGAGATTATATCTTTCTCCCTAGCTATGTTATCTGCAATACCTAGCACATTGTATAGCCTCAACTATATACTCCAAAAATATTTACTGAATAAGTGTATCATTTTCTACTCCACTACTTATGATTTCAACAAAGTGCCCTTGGAGATTTCTGATTCCTAAATAACACAAATTAAAAAAGAACAAAAGAAGAAAGAAAGAAACACAAAAAATGTCAACTGAACAATTTGAAGCTAGTATACAACTCTTTAAAGCAGTCTTAGGGGTGCTGCATACTATCCTGGAATCCTGCAGTATAGGACTAACGATAGAAGGCCCTAGAATAGTGCTACCCAAAGAAGTTTCTGCAGCAATGGAAATGTTCTATATCTGCACTCTCCAAAAGGGTAGATAGACACTGGCAACATGAGGACATTGATTTGTTGACATATGACTAGTTTAATTAAGCAATAGAATTTATTTTATTTCAGTTCATTTAAATTAGAACTAAAACATGACTAATGACTACTATATTGGATAGCACAGTTTTAGGTCACATTGCTGATATTTAGGGATGTGTTTGGTGCCAAAGAACAATCTGTAATCATCCAAACCAAATACTTTGAAGTAGGACTAAGGTAAAAATGATGCTAACTAACATTTTGACAAAATTATTTTTATTCCCCTTTAACTGGAGGATAGCATACTATCTTCTGAAAAATAATTCTTATTGACTTGAAGTCTTTAACGAAGATAAACAATAACCTTCAAACTAAATAATTTAAACATCTTTAAAATTTTTTAAAAGTCAGCACAGTCCTATCTGGTTGTCATGCTAGCCTTGTTGAAGGCACACAGGAGAGGAAAGACGTTGCCTATGACAATGGTATGGCAGCGATAGCCAAAGTGGTTGATGACCAAAGCATTGCTACAGAACACTATATTCTGCCAAATCCATGAATGTATTAATGAGCAGGAAATGTTGAAAAGAAGTGAGAAAATACAATGATAAATGAAAATGAGAGAGGTGAAGGTATACAAAACAGAGATGCCTGTGATCATAGCAGTCATACCCCCATAAATGTGTGTGCAGTGTTGTCAACTCCATCTTATCAACTTAGGGAAGTTTGTTAACATTAAGCCCTAAGACTGCAATTCTCTTAACATTATTATGCAAGTGTTGGAAGTGGGTCAAAATTAACAACAGGGATAGAAGATTATGGTGCCCATGAGGGTAAAAGTGAAAAAAAAAAAAAAAAAGGAGCATAGGGCTTCCCAATCAGAAAGGGAAGGCAGACTCCACAGCCCATGTGCTGTCTGTTATGGGGTGTGGGTGTTTGTGTGTGAAGTAACCACTTTAATTTCAAACTGCATTGCTCCCTATTTCCTGCTTTTTAGCAGGGGGTCTCTATCCTGTTCAGAGGTAACAATACTGTAAACACAAAGAGGTATTTCCGAGTCTCTCCTAAAAGTGGCAGAGCCTGAACCCTCCCGCAGGGCTGAGCTCCCCTTGCCTACCATTATTCATGGGCAGGCGGCTCGGAACCACTTCCACCATCTGCCTCCAGCTGTGTTGGCATAACAGAAAGTCAAATATGCTGCAACAAGCTCCAACCCTGAATTTATTGTAAAAGCCACCATTTCTATTTCATTTGGCTAGTAAACAATCTCATACTATTAGGATGGTTAATTATAAATAACAGTCTAGCCTCTTTTAATTGAAATCTACATTTATTTAGAGCCTTTTCATGAGACTAGAATTAAGAAACAAAAAGCATTAGGAATGAATAGAAATGGACCACACTATTTGAATAGAAAAACCTCAAAAGCTAAGCATTAAAGTGCCCCTAAAAAGTAAAGATACTTTACTTTAACAGCATTTTTCTCTGAATTGTCAATGTTAACTCTTCTATCATTCCTGAAGTGAAGTAATGGTTATCAATGTTATTTTGACAGTAAAATCTATCTGCAGAGATATGCATTACTGAGTATGCATAAGGTATTTTAAAATAAATAAAGACATTCATAGAAATTCATTCTGTTATTAAAAATTATTATTGATTTGCCTATTATGTACAAGTAACTGAGCTAAAAGCTCAGGCAATAATTTTGAAAATTTTCACTCCAAGAAACAGTAAAAATGTATTTTATGTTGTAACACAGTGTATGCTCAGAAATATATTTATAGGACTCAAAGAAGATTTCATGAAACAATATTTAACCTTAATAAGTGTGAGGCATTCTGATATTTTCTATCCTACTCTAATTAATAACTTATTATTATAATCTACTTCATACAAAGTGATCAACTCACTATATCAATTTTGGAACCCATCAATGGGTTGAAATCTGCAGTTTGAAAAACAGTATTAGAGAGAGCAACATAAATCATACTCCATTTTCTACCCTTAAAAAGTTTGTGATGAAACTGTCCCTACAGGGTTGACAAGAATTATAATACATGCCAGATTCTGGACAGAAATATAGTTACAATTAAGCATTAATCAAGTTGCACTTTAGCCCATTTCCTTGTTGCCAAAAGTCACACAGCAATAGATCCTGATCATTTGCATCTCCATTATTCCTATAGGTAGGATTTCTGACATTAGGGTTGTAAGACTATAAAAATTGATTTGCATCCCTATTGTACCTATAGACAGGATCCCTGACATTAGAATCATAAGCCTTTTGTTTAAGGATTGTTTAAGATGTTTTTCAGATCCCAAATTCTAGCAACCAGTTTGAAGACCCCCACAGAGTAATGAGAGCTGCATGAGAATACAGCTTCTTCACTTCTCTGTCCCATGACTTCACCTTGTACTCTTTGACCAATCCGCAATCTCCACACTTTGGCACGCTCCACAACCCTTAAAAACTCTAGCACCAAACTCCTTGGGGAGACTCATTTGAGGTTCCTTCCCCGCTCCTCATTTGGTGACCCTAGTGTTAATCCTCTTTCTCTGCTACAGCCAGGTATCTTGGTGTATTGACTTGCTGTGTGCCTCAGGCAGTGAACCTATTACAGTTACAATTATCAAACAGCCAAAATGAGACAAAAAAATAAAGAGGGATAATAACAATAATAAGAAAGAAAACTAAGCAACTTGAGAGTTTAAAATGAGGGAGATATTGCAATAAAACAGAATATTGCAGACATCATTGTTGAAAGAAGTGATAGGAAGTAGAAAGTTGAAAGAAAAGATACATAGTACTCAGTCAAGAGGAAGGTTTAATGGACAAGCTGATGTTTATGATGGAACTTGAAAGCAGATAGAATTCTGAGAGGCAGATATACAAAAGGGTAGAAATGATACTCCAGACAGAGTTCACAGCATGGGCCAAGGCACACAGATGAATAGGCAGTGGAGGGGTGGATTCAGGAATCAGTGAGCCAGCCATTTTGGCTACAGAATATTGGGTAATGTGAAGGAATAAAAAACAATCTGCAAAGATAAAAGGTACCTTGGGTGTCTGGGTGAATATTATTTTAGAATTTAATTGGCGATGAGAAAAAATCTGAAATTGCTCATTCATCCATCCAACCATCCATCCATCCATGCATTCAATGAGAACTTATTAAGTAGCAATAGGCAATGCACTCTGCAAGCTACAAAAGAAAATGAGCAGGAAATAACCCCTCACCCTTTACTTTGTAGGAAACAAAAATACGCTAAACCCGAAATATGAGTGTAGAAAACTAAAATTATGCCACCCCAAAATATGCCTCTTTGGCCTAAGTCTTATTTTGAGCTGATTATTTTGAGAAACTGCAGACACAGGAGAAGCTCTGAAAATAGAAGTTACCCTTTGGTAAGATAAATGTATATTTATAAAGGAAACCTCCATTTGTAAGTGTATCTCCCTCTCTGTACCTGGAAGAGAACGATTCTAAATCTACTGACTCTTATCAATGGAGAAAGCACTGACTTAAATCTGCACAAAAACCTTATCCTTGTTTAAGGTGATTTTCCTGGCCACCTCCTAATAACCTAGTTTTGCCCTCACCCTTCTTTATTTCAGTAGATGATGGTATTTAAGCTTAAATTAGAAGTCACCTCTTTGAGATTTACTCATTTTGCATGTGTGGGTACGTGAGGTATACATGTTAATAAACTTGTTTGTTTTTCTCTTGTTAATCTGTCTTTTGATACAGGGATTTGTCCCAACTAAGGACTATGAAGGTAGTGAAAAAATTATTTTTTCCTATCCCACAATTGTTTATATTGTTGTAAGAGCTATAAAACAATTAAACAATTAGCAATTACACAATGAAAAAGCCATTGACGTAAATTATAGTAGCACCCCTTATCCACAAGAGATACCTTCCAGACCCCTTGGAGGATGCCTGAAACCATGGATAGAGCTGAACATTTTATCTACTATGTTTGCTTCCATACATACACACCCATAATAAAGTTTAATTGATAAATTAAGCACAGTAAGAGATAAACAAGAGTAATAATACAATAGACAAATTATAACAATATACTATAATAAAACTTATGTAAATGTGGTCTTCCTCTCCCTCTTAAAATACGTTAATATTTTCAGAGCTCGGTTCACCACAAGTAACCTGAATCTGTAGAAAGCAAAACCACAGATAAGGGAGAATTACTGTAGTCTAGCAGCTTCTTGGAGAACTTCAAGCTATAAGAAACTGAACACAGAGAAGCCAATGATGAGAAGGGAAAGATGAATTGTCTAATAATTTCAAAGAGAAAATATGACTGTTTCTATAGGTTTGCATGTTTTCACTGGTCAAACTTCTTTTGTCCTCCTCATACTGAGAAATGTGCATGTGTTTGGCAGGGAACCATATTCAAGGCCAGTTCAGCACTGCTTGTCTGTGATGTACTTACACAATCATCTGCCCATCCTCTACCACTCATTTATTTATACAGTATCGTACATTTACATATATCTCTTTTGTCTGACAGGTCTCATTTTAATATTATTATAGTATCATTTTTGCCACTCATCAGTTCAATCTCAACTGAAGATAACATACTTTCCTTTCTTGTCTGTTATTTTTCTTGTTTCACTTTTTCTGTCATGGCGGGGACTTTATTAGCCCAAAAGGCAGTGTAAGAAATTATTAAACAGATTTTTGTTTTCTAGCTCACTTTACCATTACACAAGGCTGTGTCTGACCAACTGTGCCTCATATTTTCAAATGCTATAGATGTTAGAGTAACTCATATTCCTCTAGCACTAGGGAAAAGGTAACCTTACTTATTAGCTGCACGTTTTATGTTTAGGGTGATTATTATCTACTTTTTTCTTTTTTAAAACCTATTGTGTGATTTCAGTTTCCTTTTAAAACAAATACCTTCATCCCTTTTTACTTGAGGTGGTTGTATTTGGTCATAAAAGAGGCCACTTGGTATCAGAACACCCTCACATATTTGCCTAATAATCCCTTTTAAGTAATCTGGCACGTTGTTAATGGCTTTTTTTTAAGCCAGTCATACACTTAGAATCAAAATTAGCATCTAAATGAGGATGTTTTAAAACGCATGCCTAGGGGTTGCCAGTTTCACCTTTTTTATAGTTTGCCATGTTAAATTATGTAAAATAGAAATGGTATTTTAGTATTTAATGAGCTAATGCAGAACCTATTGAGACTGTGTCCCATCCCCCACTTTTCCCTCACACAGCCCACAAAATGCTTTTTAAGGTATGAGAAATGGCTGTGAATTTTAAAGCATGTGTCAAAATGTGGAGAACCCTTTCCTTTCAATGACTACCCCATTTTAAAAGTAAGGTATTACTAGGGAAAATGCTAGGTGTAGGAAATCTGGATTTATAATCACTTTTTTTTAATCTGATGGTGTTATGCATAATAACATTAATTTATTTAGCATTTAATTTTTCTAGAAAAATTTATTATGGGTTACATAATGTTACAGTCTCAATTTACTAGCAAGGAAAATTTCATAAGTTAAATCAAGAAATTATGACATAAGCAGAAGAAAAACGAAATATGCATTCAAAAATATCTAAATAATGCCAAAAATACATTGTCAGAGAGCTACAAACATCATAAACAAAGGTATAAAGGAGTCAGTGTTATAATTAGAGACTGGTGTTTCAGCTGGATATCATGAACACTTTCAGGAAATTAAATCTATCATCTGGTAGTTTGGCCCCACAAGAGAAAGAGGATCTCCATTGTTTAAGTCATTTAGAAATAGATAGGGACTGTGGTATAAAAGAAGAAAGAAGGGAATGATTAGATAACCCGATTAGCTGGTTCTTTCTGTCATCCAAAAGCTTCTGTTTCATAGTGCAGAAAACTGAAGTAGAATTTCTATGTGATAACAAATCTTGTTATTGTTATTATTATTATTGGTATATATAATAAAGCATACCTTTACCTCTCAAAGGTAAAGATCCTAGAAAAATATATATGTAGCAAAACAACTAGAGTTTTGCAAGTGATGAAAGCATAAACCTCCAATAGCATTATGCAAAATTTCAGAGCATTGAGATCTAAGGTGTTCAGTTTTGCTACTTCTCCTGTGTTTCCTGGGCCATTTTTGTGCCCTATCATCCACTCTCTCATATCTCTATGAATTTTCTCCACTTTACAGAATACCCTCCACTTTTCATTTAATGGCTATTTTTTGCTGAGTAAAAAGCTAAAGTGACACCATCTTCATAGTAAAGTCACATTGTGCATCCTTTTTCATAATTTTATGTAAATTTTTTTAGTATTTTCAGTGTATAATTAAATCAAACTCATTTGCTTAAACGGACAAAAACAGGCAGCTGTGTCTAAGTAAAAAATTGAGATTTTCTATTCTACCACTTCTCAGGTGGCTGTGGACAATATTTTGGTATGTAGTCTATGTGTACAGAAACATTCCCGTGTACACTTAAGTGTGTGTATATTCCTTTTTACACAGCATTAATTAGTTCTCAGAATATAATTAAGTTGGCCCCAATATTATAATTACATTATAATACATTTATATAGCATTGTAATTGTCATCTTTTAATTTAAAAGTAGGCTGGGTTAAATACAAAACGTTTGCTGAGTTAGAGTTCTACTTTTGGTGTCTTTTTCCAAATTGGCTTCCAGAAAGCTTGAATCAATGCCTCAAAGTATGTGAAGCTTTGTTTTACATTTATATCTTCACCAACAGAGAATCAATATTAATAATCTTTTTAATCTTTGCCAATCTAATATTTGAAAATTATTTATCCTTGTCTTAATTTGTATTTTTCCCTGATATGGCATTATGTTTTCTTTTGTGTTTATTGGCATTTGTACAGCCAATACAGTTACATGGGTCATTGAACAGCCTTATGTACACCTTTGGCCCATTTTATTGTGAGTTTTTTTTTATCATGTGTGAGAGTTTATTTTATATTACGTACACTGACATTTGTGAGGTAAACATTTTTATGGACTATTGTTTGCTTTTGATTTTTTGTTATTTTTATAGAGTAAAATTTATTAACCCTCTTTGTATTTATGATTTTTATTTTTCAGGCCATGCTTACAAAGTCTTCTTTGACATAGTGCTTTAATTTTTATTAGAATCATTTAGTCCTTGTTGCTCCCATAGTATCTTTTCTGTAGGACTAGGAGATAGTACCATAATTATCTGTTTCCAAAACTGGCTTGTGAGTTCCAAGACGGCAGGAAATATGTCTTATTCATTTTTATATTCTAGTTAACAGGAAAGCCAAAATACTATGGCATATAAATAGTAGCTGGTAAATGAATAAGTAAATGAACGTAAATGAATGAACAAGATTTTAAGTTTATTACCAATCATAATCACCATGAAATGAACCAACACCCTTGTTAGGAAATTAAGCATATTTATTTACAAAATCACAAATTTTCAATTTCTGAAATCACCATTATTAAAAAAATAACTTTAGATAAATTAAATTTAACAGAGCTAAATTGAGCAAAGAAGGATTCACGAATCAGGCAGCTCCCAGTATCAGAGTAGGTTCAGAGTGACTTCAGGGTTGCCACAGAGTCAGAAAACATTTATGAATAAACAAGAAGGAAAGTGACATACAGAAAAGAAAGTGAGGTGAGAAACAATTGGATTGGTTACTGTTTGGTGTTGGCCTTATTTAAACACAATTTGAACAGTTGTCCACCTGGGACTGGCAGACTTGGTTACTTCTTATACCAATAGATGACAGTCTATTTGAACATTCTCTTAAGTTACAGTTCACTATGAATGGAGAAACCTTTAGTCTAAACTGAAAATAAATATGTAATGAGGTCGCTTTAGGCTACACTTAATTTAACACCATTATTAATCATTTTCTACACTGTAATTTTTTAAATTCCCTATGAAATATTTTCTATGTCTCTAATTTTATTTTTTTGTTTATTGTAATTTTTTTATTTTATAAATTGTGTAATCTTATACTCTGCTTCTTTTCATTTTAGGAGGTAATAGTATTTTATTAGTCAAAATGCTTTGCTGGCAAATTACAGAACTTGAACTAGCTTTGAAAGAACCGTGAATGCTGTATCTTAATAAATCTAATTCTACACAAAACCTTTAAAAGTAGGGGCACTGCTGTCTTAGGAACAACAAGATCCAAGTATACAAAACAATCAAGACTGTACTTGTAACCACCCAATGGGCTTATCTTGCCTGCTGCTATGCAAGGCCAATTTATCAAGACAGGAGAATTGCGGTAGAGAAAAATAGCCAGTAGTAGAGCTGGCTAAATGAGAGACTGGAGTTTTGTTATTACTCAAATCAGCCTCCCCCACAATTCAGGGACTAGTTTGGTGAGCTGGGGACTGGGAAAGGGTGAATGCTGACTGGTTGGGGATACAATCATAGGGGTATCAAAAGCAGCCCTCATACACTGAGTCAGCTTCTGGATGGGGACCACAGAGGAGTTGCTGGTCTGGGTGGGGCCATTCAGTAGTCAGAAATGCAAAAGCCTGAAAAGATATCTCAAAAGGCCTATTTTAGGTTCTACAATAGTGATGGTGATAGAGACACAAGGCAGGAAAATTCTGGGCAGAAGAGGGTGGGTCCTCAGCAGGGGCCCCAACCTGAAGCCTGGAACCACAGCCCAAAGTGAGAACATACATTCCTGTTTTCTTGCTCAAACGTTGCCTTTTCCAAAACCACCCATGTCCTACCCCACCCCCGATCCTGTGCCCATAAAAACCGCAGGCTCTGCCAGCAGAGAAGAAGAGAAACATTTGGATGTCAGGGACTACAGTTGAACACTGGAAAGAAGCAACTTAACTTCAGAGAGATGGCTTGATGGCAGAGCTTCGCAGAAGAGATCAGCTGTGGCTGGACTCCAGGGGAAGATTACCTTCCTGCTCCATCCCCTTTTCAGCTCCCCTTCCCACTGAGAGCCACTTTCATTGGAAATAAAACTCCCCACATTCACCATCCTTCAAATTTGTTCATGCGACCTCATTCCTCCTGGACACTGGACGAGAACTTGGGTGTGGGAGCAAAAAGCTGTCACACTGACCTTTCACTGAGCTGTTAACACTTAAGCCATCCGCAGATGGCAAAACTAAAAGAGCGCTTACTGTAATGCTCCTTCTGGGGCTTCAGGGATCATGGGCACCCCCCTAGATGCTGCCGTGGAGCCGGTACAGAGTTCATTCCTGCTGGCACCCAAAAGTGCTTGCTCCAACTCCTGCACCCCCTCACCTGTGTACTCCCTCCCTCAAAGGGTTGAGCAAAGCAGGTTCAAGTTAGTGGAGTTTGCCCCTGCCAGCACCCATGCACTCCAGTTCCCACCCACAGAGGGATCAGGGAAAATTTCTTGCTTCAATGTTATTTGCAGGAATAATTGGGGAAGTTGCACATCTCATGACCTCCAGAATAACGGATGCTAATCACTTAACTACACCTACATTTTAGTGGAATCCATCCTAACCTCCTGGCCTTTCTTTAGTTTTACAAAGGCAGTTTAGTTTTGGGAAAGGATATTATCACTTAAACTATAAATTTCTCCCAAAGTTAGCTTGACCCACATCCAGGAATGACCAAGCATAGTTTGGAGGTTTAGATCAGATCTCTTTTACTGTCATAATTTTCTCACTGTTATGATTTTTGCAAAGGTGGTTTCATCTTATCTTACCCTGCTTTACTTCCTCTGCTGTCAATTGATTGTCAGACTGACTTATGCACGAAACTAGAGACATGGACATTTAGAAATTTGGAGTTCAGTATCCTCAAAGCTTAGCAGTCAGAGAGATAAGGAATTTGCCTTCTAGATCTGTGTAAAAATAAATACATACGAAACTAAAACAAAGCAAAAAACACAAGAGGACAATTAATTGGTTAGGTAGACACATCTTAGAACAATCACTGTAGCTAAGTGATTAAAAACAGTGATTAGGTGATCATGGGCCCCATGACTACTGAGGAATAGATTCTATTATCAAAAATGGTATGTTCTCACTCATAGGTGGGAATTGAACAATGAGAACACTTGGACACAGGATGAGGAACATCACACACTGGGGCCTGTTGTGGGATCGGGGGACGGGGGAGGGATAGCATTAGGAGATATACCTAATGTAAATGACGAGTTAAAGAGTGCAGCACACCAACATGGCACACGTATACATATGTAACAAAAACCTGCACATTGTGCACATGTACCCTAGAACTTAAAGTATAATAAAAAAATGGTAAAGAAAAATAATAAATAATATCTCAGCAAGTGTCTTGGTTAAAAGACACTTGGAACTAAAGTGAGACAGACCTGGGTCTTACAAGGCTTTATGATGTCATCTCTCAGAGCCTCAGTTTTCTCATCTGTAAATAAGGATAAAATAATAAACACTTTAAGGTGATGTTTAAAAAAATTCAGTGACATAATATAAGTAAAGTGCTTAGCAGACTATTGTTCAGTAAATCTTAGTTGTCATCATTATCCTCAATTTCAACCTCCTTATCATCACTGTTAATAATCTCAAAGAAGTTTTAGAAATGGAAGAGCATTTTTAAAGGAAAAATAACTGAGAAGATAAAAGAATAATTTTTATCTTCTCAATTATTTTGGTGGATAATTTTGCCCAAAAAGGACATTATAAGATACAAATGTTCAAATACTTCAGATATTAGAGACAAATCACAATAGCTATAAATCATTAGCCCCTTGGCACTATGGTGATGGCTTTATGTGCATCATATCATTTAATCTCCAAACAACCCTATAAGGCTCTGATTTTATAAAGAAACTGAAGATCAGAAAGATGAATAACTTATTAGGGACACTAAGGATATTAAGTTAAACCAAGCTAAATATGCATAGTTGTGTAACTGCCCATTGGGTTCACCTTGCCCGCTGCCTAGACAGAGTCGATTTATCAAGACAGGAGAATTGCAATAGAAAAAGAGTAATTCACACAAAGCCAGCTGTGCAGGAGACCAGAGTTATATTATTACTCAAATCAGCCTCCCTGAGCATTTGGGGAATCAGAGTTTTTAAGGACTACTTGGTGGGTTGGGGGAAGCCAGTGAGCCAAGAGTGCTGATAGGTCAGGTCAGAGATGAAATCTTAGGGAGCTGAAGCTGCCTTCTTGCACTGAGTCAGTTCCTGGGTGGTGGCCACAAGATCAGATGAGCCAGCTTATCGATCTGGGTGTTATCAGCTGATTCATCAAGTGCAGGGTCTGCAAAATGTCTCAAGCGCTGATCCTAGAAGCAGTTTAGGGAGAATCAGAATCTTGTAGCCTCAAGCTGCATGACTCCTAAACCGTAATTTCTATTCTTGTGGCTAATGTTAGATTTACAAAGGCAGTCTAGTCCCCAGGTAAGAAGGAGCTTTGTTTTGAGAAAGGACTAAACCATAAACCATAAACTAAGTTCCTCTCAAAGCTAGCTCAGCCTACACCCAGGAATGAACAGAGACAGCTTGGAGGTTAGAAGCAAGATGGAGTTGGTTAGGTCAGATATCTTTCACTGTCTCAGCTATAATTTTGCAATGACTGTTTCAGTAGTATAGCTTTGCTAAGTGAGGTCCTTGTATGATCATTGAATATATAAGTTTCAGGAAAACTGTGCACTAAATCTAAATCAACCTCCAGCTACTGAGAGGACATGAACAAATCAGGCAACTTTCCTGAGATCTCATGTCCATACTTGTCACATTGAAATAATATGAAACTCTACTTGCCAGGAGGTGTGCAATACTTTGAGTACTTGATAGCCTCATATGGCACAAGAAGTGGGAAAAAAACCTCTTTACCCTTGGGTCTCTGTGATGGCAGCGGCGGGCCATCTGGAATGGCCACTGCCACCGTGCAGGCTGCAGGGAGGTGCGAGAAGTGGCGGCAGGTGCGGCTGCAGGAGCAGCAATGGCAGTGGTGGGTCCCCTGCACCCCACATCCCTGAGGCAGCCGACTGCACCACCCTACCCTCATGTGGCCAGGCAAGACCCGCTTCCAGGTCTGGAGCCTCTGCTGCTCCAGAACCTTGTCCTGTGTCACCACTCTTGCCCACTGCTGCTGCAGGGAGGGCACAGGGAGGAGGTGGAGCTGAGCCCAGGGTGGTGCCATGCTCCATGGAGCTGGCAGGAGGCAGGGACAAGTGGGAGCCCCCCCTGGAGCCCACTGCCCTGGGAGCCACGGCAATGGGGTTGGGCCAAGCTACCCATGGATAGGGGAGCAGCATGGTTTAGCACTGAGGGTTGGACAGAGCGGCCCAGCGAGGACCCAGAACCCCCAACCCCAGCTATGAACAGGTGTGGCTGGGGCTGCCTACATGCTCCATGGACTGGGTGGGAGCCATGCCATCCCAGGCACAGGACTCAGGTGTCTCTGCAGCACTCTGCACTCATGGTGACTTGGGAAGGCTCTTGCTGCCCTCACAGGCTTGGGGGTGTCTGTGCCTGCTGCTGGCCTCTCCCTGCTCCCGCACCTGCTCTGACCTCAGAATGGGGTTGGGGCTGAGCCCAAGCACTGTCACCACCCGGCTGAGTGTGCACATGCTTGGGACAGTGCTGATATGCCACCCCCATGCTGCCTCGGCCCCCTCTGGACTTTGGGCACTGGTAAGCATTGCAGGGAAGCCAATGGGGAACTGAGGGCAGTTAGATGCTGACCTGCAGGTGACCTTTGGTGAGAGGAGCCTGGGTGCCATGGACAGTGGCAGGAGGCAGTTTCCTGGGCAGAAGGGGGCAGGTCACCGGTGAAGCCCCACCTTCAAGCCACAGAGCAGGGCTGGGCTGCCAGTCCTGTGGACTGGAGTGGGAACTTGTGGCGCCTTTTCCAGGCCCACTGATGGTCACCCATGAACCAACTGTCACGTACTTCCTCCCGTCTGAGGCCTGTAAAAGACCTGGGCTCAGCCAGACCGGGACAGATGACAAGACGACCAGCTGCAGAGAGGAGGTACTCTCTCTGCTAGGAGCTGAACTCTTGACGGGACACCCTGACTAGAGAAAGGAGCTATCCCCTGCAGGTCTCCTCTGAGCTGTTCTATTGCTCAGTAAAGCTCCTCTTTGTCTTGCTCACCCTTTACTTGTCTGAGTATTTCATTCTTCCTGGTCACAGGATAAGAACTTGGGACCCACCAAATGGCGAGGCTAAAAGAGCCTTAAGACAAAAAGGGCTGAAACATGCCCCATGTTGCAGCCAAAGAGGAGGGAAGATCTGCCACCTGTCAGGGAGCCCAGACCTGAGAGCTCCCTGAGCCAGAGCTGTTACTCCCTCTTTGGGGCTGTGTGGTTCCTGGCATCTCCAAGCTTCCAGGTGCCACCACGTTCCCCACTGCCAACCATGGAAGCTGTTTGTGGTGTGCCTGGTCTGGCCACAGCTTCACAGAGAGCCAGAGCCTGTGACGGCACCTGAAGCTGCCTGCCCCGCTGCAGCAGCAGGCATGTCTGACTGTGTGCAGTGGATGGACCCCATGCTCACTCACACACCCCTCGCTGCTCCACGCCTGACTCACCCTTGGCAGGTGTGGGATCCAGGCTTGTAGCATGAACCAAGCACAGTCTGCCATGCTGAGTAGGCAGAACAAGCTCAGCAAGTCCGAGCAAAACTTGGGCAAAGAAGCCACCAGCCACAGAGGTCTCTGCCCAGAAAAGTGACACCCAAAGGATCCCATAACATCTGTGTCATGGATTCATGCCTGACGTGAAATCAATACAAATAGGCGGGACTGACACTTATGTGCACAGAAACACACAGGCAATAAGACAGGCTGAAGAAAAAAAAGCCATAAAATTGTAGGAATCATGAGTCAGAGGGAAACATGAGGTTCAGAGGAGAAAAGAGTAAAGCCAGAGGCAGAGAGACTCTGGGACAAGCATTCATAGATGTCTATCCTCCTCTCATCACAACTATCAAGAAGAAAAAAAAAAACTGCTTTAAATGTACTGTCAAAAGTACATTAAATCAACTATGTAAATTTTGATATCTAAGTTCTCTGTGACTTCTGCCTGCAAGGTTAAGATGGTTTCCTTGTCATTATTTCCCTATTGGTCCTTACAACCCCCCATTAGTTGAAGCAACCTGATCATATTTCTGTGAATTGAAACCAGAAAGCTCAACAGGCAGCCCTATGTGTCTCAAAAGATGATTAAAATTAAATATGAAAATGTTTTTTAAAATATTAGAAACTACACAAAACAGGATATATAGCAACTGTATTTGTCAAAAGAGACCAAAGTTCAATAATGACAAAGAATTAGAATAAACAGAAAAAATTAATTTTATTCCATAATTTATATTTATAAAAAGGTAAATATGAAAGCATTAGAAAGGCATTTTTGAGGTTCTGATTTCCTTCAGGATTCTAATGAGAACAACTGTTAGAGTATGTGAAAGAAAGAAAGAAAGAAAGAAAGAAAGAAAGAAAGAAAGAAAGAAAGAATTTAACTAGAACAGTTTTCCATTAAATATCTCAGTTTCTCCATTGCATTCCCTGAGAACTGATTGGAGCTCCACTTGGAATATTTAAAACTGCTCTGGACAAAATCATTAAAAGATGCTGGAGGGAACTAGCCAGTACTATCCTGGGGATGGAGGAGCTGAATGTAAGTTCTTTCATCTTTATTTAGACTCTTCTGTAATATATTTCCTTTCTGAGAAAAGAATTTATCTCCATCCAACAACATGCTGGAGAAAATGGCAATACCAAACTATCACAATGCAATAATCTATGTAATTAAATTATTTCATGGATCAATAGGAATGTGCAAATTGTGAAAAACTGTGAAATGTAATAATGTGTCTGACATTATAATTTCAGATGGCTTATTTATTCTTCAAGGACTTTGTACATTGATGCTTATTTGATTTCTCTGAACAAAAAAATGTTTCCTGGTCTGCTCTGGTTCTTCATTCCTTAGACAAATATATGTCGAGAGCATATTCTGTGTAAGGCATTGTGTTAAGTGCTTTAGGGGGTAAAAGGGAAAATATGGTCTCTGCCTTTAAGGAGTCTCCATTTTCATACAGACAAGGAGGCCACACGGTAGAAAGGAGAGGACTCTGGAAACACACAGATTGGGTTCAAATTCCATCTCTGCCTGCTGCCAGCTGGGTCTCTGGTTCTTTATATGTAAAATCAGGATAAAAATGTCTTTCTCATGGGCATGTTATGAGAATGGGGAGATAATGTTCATACAGTGCCTAGCAAAATATCAGTATTCAGTCAATCAGTGTGACTTTCCTTCCTCTTTAGAGAAGCAGGAAAAACTATAATCAGGGTAATATGCACTGAATATGTAAACCAATTACATAGAGAATAATGCAGGAGCTTTGCTATATATATATATATATATATATATATTTAATATAGTGGGTGTCAACTAGGGGGATATGATGTTAAAAACATCTGGGAAGGATTTTTAACTCTCCTGAGGACTAAACTCTGACTTTTTTATTTTTCTCTTGCCCAAACTTCTGTCTAAAAGGCTTGGGGAGTCATGCCCTACAAACCACAAAATTCCATCAGATGGCTCTTTATTGACTCTATATAATGTTACCCCAAAATATATATTTTTCTACCTATTTTGAAATGGCTGCCACAGGGCCAACAGATTGAAACGTCCCTGCAGATTGTCTTTTGTGGAAAAAATTTGCATCCCTAGAGAATCTCCATTAAAGTAGCCAGAATTTTCCCCTTATAGGCTGTTCCCAGATCTAGGAGAGAATAACTGAGAGTCTGACACATTTAAAGTCTGAAAAGAGACATTTATTATCTATTCTCTCTGAGGGCTGTCACCTATGAGAATTCATCTACATAAAAAAAAAAAAAAACCCTTGGACTCCACAACCACTTTGTAATTTAGGAATCCCTTTCTGCTGACTTCAAGCCTCCAGACAATAGCTTAACTGTCTCAACCAATTGTCAACTAAAGATCCTTAAAACCTATCTATGACTTGTAACCCCCACCCCCTTTGAGTTGTCCTGCCTTTTGGGGCCAAACCAATGTATACCTTCCATGTATTGATCAATGATTTTATCTGCAATTCCTGTCTCCCTGAAATGTATAAAACCAGTCTGTAACTTGCCAGCCTTGGGCACATTTTCTCAGGACTTCTTGAGATTGTGTAACCTGGGCTGCAGCCACTCATATTGGCTCAGAAGAAACCTCTTTAAATATATTTGGATTTTTCATCATCACTCCCGATCACTCCAGTTACTTCTCAACCTCTACCCCAACCACTCTCTGCCCCTCCCTGCCCAGTGCACACACAATTTTATTTTATTTTTTTCTTCAACTTTGATTTTAAATTCTGGGGTACACATGCAGGATGTCCAGGTTTGTCACATAGGTAAAAGTGTGCCATGCTGGTTTCCTGCACATATTAAGCCATCACCTAGGTACTAAGCCCAGCATTCATTAGCTATTCTTCCTGATGCTCTCCCTCCCCACACCCCTACAGATCCCAGTGACACTCACAATTTTAAAAATGTATCAGAATCACGGAGAGTAGGTCATGCAGACAGGGAAATGCTGAGTAATTAGAAAAGCTCTTCCAGGTACAGCACAAAACTTCTCCATTCATAATGAAATGGGCATAAAATTTGGATCCACACAAACCTTGGCAGTTTCAGTTCTGCCACTTACTCAATGTGGCCAAGTTATTAAATCTTTCTTAAGTTCCAATTCAGGGCAAATACCATGATTGCAAAGGTTTTCTATTCTCAATAACAAGCATTGTGACTGCCCATATTAGGCACCCAGCAAATATTTCCCAACTGATGAAATAAGTTGTGAAATTTACAAAATAGCATCTATGTGCTAGTATTACTGTGCGGATTTTAAAAAATTCTGTAGAATGCCTTCTTGGCATTGCAGGCATCTGATGTTTAATAGCAATTATCAACGGCTGAGGGCAACAAAAAAACAAAACATCACAGAGGAAACAATATGAACAGAGTAGGACTCTGATAGATGTAGAAAGAGCTAAATTAGCAAGTGCTTGGTAGCAGAGTCACAGCATATTTGGGAATGGTAGATAAACTAGTTTGGCTGGTGTTTAAGCTTCATAAGAGCTGGAAGTGGTAGATGCTGCTGCAAGTTAATTATGGTTAGTTCATGAAAGTCCTTGAAGATGCTATTTAGGAGATTTTATTATGTCCACCATGTAAAGAGAAACAAATGAAGGTTTCAGAGCAAAAGGAAGAGTGATATCATCAGAACTTCACTTTTGAAGAAATGATTTGGGATTTGTGTACAGGTTGGAAAGAAACCCAGTGAAAGGTTTGAATAATATTTAATATTATTCAATAACATTATTTAATATTCGATAATACTCTGAAATAGAAGAACCTTTAGGAGGCTTCTTCTATTTCCATAGAAGAAGCAACAAATCCTGATAATAAGGTGAGGTAAGGAAAGGAGAGCAGAGTGTTGTGGAATTAGTTTAACTGTGAGAATGATTATTCCATTTACAAAAGAAGAAGTGTAAATATGAGAAACTGTTTTAAAAAGGACAAATATTTGTTTAACAAAAAAATGTCAAATGTTTTAATTCAGTTTTAAATTTGCTGCCTCTGGGGTATCATGAAAAAATGAAAAAATTCAGAGACTGGAGCCAAAGATACTATTTATTAATCATTCCTACAGAAATAAAGACAGATTTCACCTGGAAAGATTAAGGATAGAGTATCAAGGAATATTCATCTTCCAGGGACAAGAAGAGAAGGTAAACTTGTGTTATTTTGCTAAAATAAAATTTTTCCAGTACCTTTATTAAGAATAGGCCTTAGATTTTATTTAAAAGCCTATTTCTGGCATTGCGTTCTACTACAAAAGATATTTTAAAAAAACACCAATTACTTTTATTTTCATAAAACATTTTATTAGTTATCTAAAAATTATCTTTCAGAAAGCCTTTATGCATATAGGAAAGAGTCCCAAAATAGCCCTAGATAAGTTTTCCAGTTTACATAACTCCAAAAATCCTATGTTTATTTTCTTTGTGCTCCTTCTTTTTGCCATCCACATGGGTTATTGTAAAAGGAATGATTCACAGTGATTGAATTTTGGTTTGCAATAGAATTCTAGACATCAGAGATAGAAAGCCACTGGCATAATATACTATAAAAACAGATCCTGTTTTAACCATTATAATTTTGACTTTGTTGTTAAGTTTAGCACTCAGTTAAGAAAAGTTATCTTACATAGAATCATATGGAAATGATGCATATTATTCCAACCATTCAAGTAAGGTTTGATAACAGTGTGATTTTCATTAATTGACTGATTCACAAATTAAGCATAGAGTAACATGGTGTGCTAAATTTCTGCCCTCACAGAAGTTTCAGAGTAACAGGAAGACAAACATACCAAGAATCACTTACACTGAAGAACATGTGTGCTATGAAAGAAGAAAGGACGCAGGTGTTATAGAGCTCAGAGCAGGAACAGCTACTTAGCCTAAAGGTAGTCCAGAATGTTTCCAGTAGCAAAATGAGATGTCATTTGAGGCCAGAAGAATGACTAGGAGTTATCCAGGGGAAAGGAGAGAAGGAAATTTAGTAGATCATTTTGCCTCTTTCTCACCCTCAATTTCATCATCTACGAATTGGAGAATATAAGCTTGATGGTCTTTCAAGCCCTTTCTAGTTAATAAAGCACAATGTCCTATTTTAATAGGCCCTTCCCCATATGAAACATGCTCTTCCCTCCTTGATTCTTCTTTGCCCAGACTGCTTAAATTAAATTTAGTTAATTTCTACTTGTCCTTAAGGACTCAGTTGAAGGCATCTTAAAGCTACTTCTTGAAGCTCTTTTTGAGCTCTTCCACTACTTCACGGAGAGCTGGTCTCTCCTCCCCTAGTGTCTTCTCTGTTGCTTTGAAGTTGTTTTTGTCTGACTCCCTCGCTAGATGGTAAGCTCACTGAGGGCAATGACTGAGTCATATGTACCTTCACCCCCTTAGCACCTCTCAATGTCTAGCATATAGCAGGTGTTCATTGAATCTTGTGTAAATATAAAAATAAATTCAAATAAAAATAAATAAATTCAATGCATGCTTTGAAGAAAACTCAAAAAAGCTTTCGTTAGGTAAAGGTGTACTCTTATAATCTTCTCTATAATTTTCTACACAAAAAGAACTCAGTAGAAGGTGATAATGATGAACGAGGCTATTTTTTTGACAATTGAGAAATTTTGTCAAGAAGGTTTTCCAATATTATGGCAAAGTGTAGAGTTAAATAAGAATCTATCGAAACTTTAGTGATCCAGATCTTTATCAGACCCCACAGTGGTCACTGTTTTAGGATTACTGTGCTTCAAAGTCTAAATATCTGTTTGGGAGAAATTACTTTTTCTTATCTCCATGCTTCACCTTCATTTTTATCATGAAACCACCTTATTATTCACAGTGGTTTTAAAACAGATCATGCTGATATAAGAAAAATCAATCTGTAATTAAAAGAATAAACAAAACTGATTTATAGACTATATAACTAAAAACAAACATTAAATTGTGATAAATTATACATTTTGATAGTGAAATTAATATGTCATTGTTTTACGTGATTGATGAATAATTAAAACTTTAGTTATCTAATTTACTTTTTCATGATTAAAAATGGTATATTATAATACAAAGGTCGTGAGTTTTATAAACTGAATTAGCAGGCAATTTTTGTTAAGTGATGATTTAGTACTGTTTTTATTCCAGCCCCATGATATGCTTAGTATAATTTCTGAAATTCCTTTATCAACAATAGGCAGATTTTAATATTTACAGCAGTCCTTCAAATACCTTGTCAGATTAGCTTTCCCATAAAAGCTAAGTAAAAATACAGTTGTAAGGAAAAATCACAACCTTCTAGTTTTAGTTCATTTAGAGGCCCTTGAGTGTTCAATGATGTGAAAAGTGACATATATCTGTGAATTAAGAAACTTTAATTACACCGAGAGTGCACTTCATTATATAATACATAATTCAAGAGATGATTCCTTATGTTGAAAATTCAATCCAACTTTGGCATTCAAATGTATCCCCCAGTTTCAGTCGTATTCAAAATATTATAGCTTAGGAGGCTGCAGCAGAGCAAGATGGCAGTCTAAAGGTGCCTAACACTCATTCCTCTGACAAAAAGGAACCAAAGCTATGAATAAATAACCACATTTTGACAAGGGTGACTAAAGAAGAGGGCTAGAGTATGGCAAGAGAACGGTAAAAACCCTGTGGAACCCAGAAACTTAGGATGGCCACAAAGAGGAGGAAAGAAAACAACTTGCCTCCACCTCCTCATCCCCCAAGTGAAGATCAGCTCAGAAACAGAAGGGACTTCTTCCTGAAGGGAAAAGGTAACCAGGAAGTCCCCAGTGGCCTCCGCCACTACCATGGATCCCTGAAGTCTTCACTATTGGGAAATCCTGCAGTTCTCTCAGGCTTTGAGCTCAGCTTATAGAGCTGCCTCGAGTTCACATGGCTGTACTACTCCAGAGAAGAAGACCACATTTGTACCGTGCCGCCATGGCCTATGCTGTTACTGCACTGTGTCATTGTGAAACCAGAGCCACTGCTAGAGTGTATCAGATTTCAGGAGCCAGTAGCCAATGCATCCTTTCATCCCTGAATGGACATAATATTCCTCAGCTGAGCTGCTGCAGCTCTCTTCCTTCTGGGGGAAAGTTGCCTAGGAAAAAATCCATATCCCTTATCTTCCCCCAGCTATTCAGAGCCTAGGCCCAGAGAAGCAGCCATGTCCCCTCAGTGCCTAAACCAACCAAGTGTCCTGCCCCTAGGGAACTAAAGGTTTGGCCTAGGTGAACAGCTACAATCATAGCATCAGAGCCCACATGGAATCCTGATCCCTGGGTACTGGGTACACTGGCCGAACAGAGAAGCTGCACCCAACTTGGCAGAGCAGCTGTGTCCCTTAGTGCCTGAAACAACATGGTGACCTGTCCATCAGGAATAAGAGCCTCAGCCCAGGGGAACAGCCACAACCCTGCACCCAAACCCACATGGCACTCTGCCCTGAAGGGACCCAGAATCTGATCCAGCAGAGCAGACAAACCTCTATGCACCTGAGCTGACATAGTGCACTGCCCTCTAGGGAAATAGAGTTTTCATTGATCTGTATCACCCTATCCTTTGGGCCAAACAGCAGCAGTGCTCAACTTCCCTGGATCTTGAAGTCCTCTGGAGTCTGACCTGCTGATGCACCCTGCCTCCCTAAGGAATGGAGCCATCTTTACAATGCTTCCACCCCCTGAGGCCCAAGACACAACTTTGCCCATCATTATTGAATCATTGATGCCAATGCCCCAACATCACAAAGCCTGGGCCACTGCTATGTCCCACCATTCCAAAATCAAGAGTCACCACCATGTAGTTCGTGTATCCTGGGTGCCTGAGTTTCCATTGTACCCTGTTGTCTTTGGGGCACAAATTGCAGCTGTGACTGCTCCTGGAGGCCTGAGTCTTTGAAAGAAATCTTCTTCCTTGGAGTCATGTCAGTGCTGCACCCAGAAGCACAGGATCAGAGTCATAGGTACATCCCTGTCTCCTGGGCCCAAGCTGAACAGAGACTATACTACTGCGCCCATTCAGAATCAGAGCCAACAGAACTTGCCCAGCTTAGTCCCTATGACCCATCTATAGGTGAAAATATTTCCCTACAAAACCTGCACTATAAAATTGAAAGGGATAACAGTTCCACCAGATGTACAGACACCAAAACAAAAACACAAGAAACATGAAAAAGCTAGAGTACATTATACCACAAAAATAGCCCACAATAAATACTTAGTAATTGACCCTCCTAAAATGAAAATTTATGAATTACCTGAAAACGAATTCATAGTAATGATCTTAACGAAACTCGGTGAGATACAAGAGAATACAGATAGATAATTCAATGAAATCAGGAAAAAATCCATGATCTGAAAGATAAATTTGAACAAAGAGATATATCATAAAATAAGAACCAAATAGAAATCTTGGGGTTGAAGAATTCAATGAATAACATTTTTTAAAAATGCAATTGAGAAATTCAACAGCAGATTAGATCAAGCAGAAGAAATAATCTCTGCATTTGAAGAAAGGTTTTTTAAAATAACCCATTCACAGGGGGAAAATAACAAAAGAATATAAAAGAGTGAACAAAACCTATATGACTTACGGGACATCACTAAGTAAATAAGTTTTGCATTAAGGGAATTCAGATGAAGATGACTGGAGAACATCACAGAAAGTTTATTTAACAAAGTAGGCCAGGCACAGTGGCTCAGGCTTGTAATCTCAGCACTTTTGGAGCCAAAGCATGCAGATCACTTGAGGTCAGGAGTTCAAGACTAGCCCGGCCAACATGATGTAACCCTGTCTCTACTAAAAATACAAAAATTAGCCAGGCATGGTAATGCATGCCTGTAATCCCAGCCACTCAGGAGGCTGAAGCAGGAGGATTGCTCGAACCTGTATGGGAGAGGTTGCAGTGAGCCGAGATCTTGCCACTGCACTCCATCCTGGGCTACAGAGCAAGACCCTGCCTCAAAAATTTTTTTTAAAAGCTATTTAACAAAGTAATTGTTGAAAACTTTCCAACTCTTAGGAGAGCTATGGATATTCAGATCCATAAAGATCAAAGGTACCCAAACAGATTCAGCCCAGAAAGATCCTCACCTAGGCATACTATAATTAAAATGTCAAAAGTGAAAGACACAGAGAATTTTAAAAGCAATAAGAAAAACATGTCAATTGACAAAGAAATAAACCACTATTATACTAGCAGGAGATTTCTCAGAAGAAATCTTGCAGGACGGGAGAGAATAGGATAATATAGTCAAAGTGCCAAAACCTGTCGTTCAAGAATATGATACCCAACAAAGCTGTGCTTCAGAAATGAAGGAGAAATCAAGACCTTCCCAGACAAGTAAAAGCTGAGGAAATTCACCATAGGGTGTGCCTTACAAGAAATGCTTAAGAAAATTCTTCAACCATAAGTGAATGGACAATGATAACTATCATGAAGAAATGTGAAGGTAAAAACTCAGTAGTAAAGGTAAATCATAGTCAATTTCAGAATACTTTATAACTGTAATGGTGGTATATACATCTTTCAAATCTCTACTCTGAAGGCTAAAATTTCAAATGGTCAAAAATAACTAAAACAACAATAAGTTGTTAGGGAATACATAATGCAAAAGTATCTAAATTGACAGAGCAAAATATAAATTGTGGGGGAGGGTTAAAGGCTAGAGTATTCATAAGAGACTGCAGTTGTCAGCTTAAAATAGTCTATTATAAGATTTTTTATGTAAGTCTCATGGTAACCACAAAGCAAAAAATCTACAGCAGATACACAAGCAAGAAAGAGAAAGAGGCCAGGCACAGTGGCTCACGCCTGTAATCCCAGCACTTTGGGAGGTCAAGGCAGGTGGATCATGAGGTCAGGAGATCGAGAGTATCCTGGCTAACACAGTGAAATCTCATCTCTACTAGAAATATAAAAAACTAGCCAGATGTGGTGGCACGTGCTTGTAATCCCAGCTACTCAGGAGGCTGAGGCAGGAGAATCACTTGAACATGGGAGGCGGACGTTGCAGTGAGCCAAGATTGTGCCACTGCACTCCAGCCTGGGCAACAGAGTGAGACTCCATCTCAAAAAACAAAAAAAAAAAAAAGTAAAAGAAAGAGAAAGGAATCAAAGCTTAGCACTACAGAAAATTACCAAGCCACAGAGGTAGGCAAGAAGAGAGGAAGAAAGGAATAAAGATTTACAAAACAACCAGAAAACAATTAACAAAAATGGAAGGAGTAAATAATTATTTACCAGTAATAACTTTGAATGAAATGGATTAAACTCTCCAATAAAAAAATAGTGTCTGAATGAATTAAAAACAAGATCCAATTATATACTGTTTACAAGAGTCCCATTTTAGCTTTATGTACACACATAGGCTGAAAGTAAATGAATGAAAAAGATATTCCATGCAAACAGTAATCAAATAAGAGCAGGAGTGACTATACTTGTATCAGATAAAATAGATTTCAAGTCAAAATCTGTTTGGAAAAACAAAGACAGTCATTACTTAGTTACAAGGGGTCAAATCAGAAAAAGGACATAACAATTATAAATATATATATACCTCATAAATGGAACACCTAAATATATGAAACAAATATTAATGGACGTGAAGGAAGAAATAGACAGCTATACAATAATAGTAGAGGATTTTAATTCCTCACTTTTAACAGTGGAGAGGTCAACCAGACATGATATTAGTGAGGAAATACTGGAATTAAACTGCACTTTTGCTCAAATAGACCTAACATGTAGGACATTCATTTCAACAGCAGCAGACTACACATAATTCTCTAATGCACATGGAACATTATCCAGGAGAGACCATGCATTAGACCACAAAACAAGTCTTAACAAATTCAAGAATAATAAAATTATATCTAGTATTGTTTCCAACCATAATGGTATGAAAGTAGAAATCAATAACAAGAGGAATTTTGGAAAACTCACAAATATGTGGAAATCAAACAACATGCTCCTGAACAACCAATGGGTCACAGAGGAAATCAAAAGGGTAATTATAAAAGTTTTGAGACAAATGACAATGGAAATACAGCAGATCAAAATCTGTGACCTACAGCAAAAGCACTACTAAGATGGAAGTTGATAGCAATAAATGCCTATGTTACAAAAGAAGAATGATCCCAAATAAATAGCCTAGTATTATGCCTCAAGGAGTTAGAAAATAAGAACAAACTAAACCCAAAGTTAGCAGTCAGAGGGAAATAATAAATATTGGAATAGAAATAAATCACGTTGAGCATAGAAAAGTCATAGAGAATATCAATAATATTGATATTATTGGTTCTTTGAAAAAATAAAATCAACAAACACTGAGACTGAGAAAAAAAAAGAGAAAAGGCACAAATAAAATAAAATGGAGACATTGAAACAGACACTTCAAAAATAATAAATGTAGTCCCTTGTGCCAATAAATTGGGTAATCTAAAGAAAAATTTCAAAAGATGGCTGACTGAATGCAGCCAGGTGGAGCAGCAGTAATCGAGGGTCTGGAACAACTGGCACACTCCTAACTGATCTTCAGGAGGAAGGCCCTGAGAGCAGACAGAGGGAAGACACAGAAACTAGGCTGAAGGGGGAGAAAGCTGGAAAACTTGCATGGGGCTAACATGCATTGGGGTTCATTCCTGGTGCCTAGTGACCGTGAAGGAATGGGTGCATTGCACTGGCAAGGAACAACTTGCTCTTGCTATGGTCCTCTGGAATTCTAATAGGAGGAGACCCTTCAACCACCACAGACACTTGAGTTGGCAGGGAAAGCTGCTTAGAAAAGTAGTAGAGACAGCAATCCAGTTGAAGTGAAGCCCAGAGGATTTGCTGCAGAAGCGTCTGTAGTGGAGCAGAGCCAGGGATGGCCATCCCCCAAGGTTCAACTTGCTTCCAGAAAACTCTAGCCCAAGAGGAACAGTTAGAGTTAAACTCTGCAGTGCAGTCTTGCCTATCAGATGGGATCAGTGTGATCTGAGCTCTGCTTGGTCTCCTGGCCTCTCCTGGGGCCCCACCCTGGCCACACCTGCATGCAGTACAGTCTTGGGTTCTCTAGGGGCCTGCATGACACCTCCTGCACTGGTGGACTGTGCTTGACCAGTACAGAGCTCCAACAGAGTGGGCTCCAGGGACATGCACCAGCCCACCCGCTTCCTCCTCCCACTGTGGCTTCCTCCAGGCCCACAGCCACCACCCACATCTCTTGGCTGGCAGGTGTATGTACAGGTGGATTTTGCCTTCCCTGCCCCGCTAGGGTGTGTGTGTGTGTGTGTGTGTGTGTGTGTGTGTGCACCATGCCCTGCTCTGCTGCTGGCATGAGTGCAATCCACCCTCTCACTGTAAAGTCATTGCAGTAGGAGCCTTAGCAGGCACAGAGCCTCTCAGTGCCACCCACATCAGTGCCCAGCCCCTGAGCCAACATTGCTGTTGAAGTAAAACTATGTATGGAGAACAGTAGACCCTCCACCAGCCTGAGTGGCCAGCTATACCAGCATGATATGCACGGAGGGTGCACACTGTCCTGTACCTCCCAGCGCTCGCCCATGTGCTAACACCACTACCAGTGCAACTGCACACCCAGTCACCACTTCCCAGCTGGGCTTCCTCCACTGCTCCTGTGAATGCCTACACAGAGGCCAGAACCCTGGCACCTGCTAGCACCCTGCCGCTGCCAACAAGCATTCACCCCACTGCACTGCCACTGCCACTTCTGCTGGCAAGTGCAAACAAGGATGAATCCCACTGCCACTGCCCTACAAAACACTTTGGCTGGCACAACCCATCAGAGTGTTGTGACCAGCAGTCCAGGAACATCTTGGCCTCCCCAGCAAAGGAGGTTGCTAGCCTCGAGGAACCAGAGAACAAAGGGCTGAATACCACTCCCCAAGTTAGAGAGCACAGTCAAGGTATTAGAAACTGAGCCTTGACCCCCTAAAATCTTCCAAAAATGAAGCCAGTAGACTGAACCTACCTTATACCACAATCAAACCCTCAGGGTCATCAAATAGGATTTTTTTTAAAAAAATGTCCAAACCATGGCAACTTCAAAGATTGAAGGAACAATCAGCCCACAAAGATGAGAAAAAAACAGAGCAAGAATTCTGACAACTCAAAAACCAGAGTGCCTTCTTTCCTCCAAATGATTGCGCTAGCTCTCCAGCAAGGTTTCTGAACCAGGCTGAGATGCCTGAAATAACAGAAATAAACTTCAGAATATGAATAGGAATGAAGATCATCAAGATGCAGGAATATGCTGAAACCCAATCCAAGGAAGCTAAGAATCAAAATAAAACAATACAGGAACTGACAGACAAAATAGCCAGTATAGAGAGGAATATAACTGACATGAAAAAAATACACTCCAAGAATTTCATAATGCAATCACAAGTATTAATAGCAGAATAGACCAAGCTGAGGAAAGAATGTTAGAGCTTGAAGACTGGCTTTCTGAAATAAGACAGTCAGATAAGAATAGAGAAAAAGGAATGAAAAGGAACAAGCAGACCCTCTGAAACATATAAGCTTATGTAAGGAGACCAAATCTACAACTCACTGGTGTCCCTGAAATATATGGGGAGAACGGAAGCAACTTGCAAAACATATTTCTTTTTTTCTTCTTTTCTTGTTTTTTTTTTTTTTTTTTTTTTTTTTTTTTTGGAAATAGAGTCTTGTTCTGTCACCCAGGCTGGAGTACAGTGGCGCTATCTCAGCTATCTCAGCTCACTGCTACCCCCGCCTCCTGGGTTCAAGCGATTCTCCTGCCTCAGCCTCCCAAGTAGCTGGGATTACAGGCATGCACCACCACATCCAGCTAATTTTCATATTTTTAGTAGAGACGGGGTTTCGCTATGTTGACCACCAAACTCCTGATCTCAGGGGATCCACCCACCTCAGCCTCCCAAAGTGCTAGGATTATAGATGTGAGCCACCATGCCTGGCCTGCAAAACATATTTCAGGATATCATCCATGAGTACTTCCCCAATCTAGCTGGAGAGGCCAGCATTCAAATTCAGGAAATGCAGAGAACTCCAGAAAGATACTTCACAAAAAGGTCATCCCCAGGACCTTCATAATCATCAGATTCTCTAAAGTTGAAATGAAAGAAAAAATGTTAAAGGCAGCTAGAGAGAAAGGTCAGGACACCTACAAAGGTAAGCCCATCAGACTAACAGTGGACCTGTCAGCAGAAACTCTACAATATTGTGGCTCAATATTCAACATTCTTAAGGAAAAGAAATTTCAACTAATAATTTCATATCCAGCCAAACTAAGCTTCATAAGTGAAGGATAAATTAGATTCTTTTCATACAAGCAAATAAATACTGAGGGGATTTGTTACCACCAGACCTGCCTTATAAGAGCTCCTAAAGAAAGCACTAGATTTGGGAAGAAAAGACCGTTACCAGCCATGACACAAACGAACCTAAGTACACAGACCAATGACACTATAAAGCACCCACACAAACAATTCCACATAGAAATGACAAAGGGAATATTACACCTGACCCCACAGAAATAAAAATAAATATCAGAGAATATTGTTAATTATTCTATGCACACAAACTGAAAAATCTAGAAATTCCTGGACACATACACCCTCCAAAGACTGAACCAGGAAGAAATGGAATCCCTAAACAGACCAATAACAAGCTCCCAAATTGAATCAGTAATAAATAGCCTACCAACCAACAAAAGCCCAGGACCACACAGACTCAGAGCTGAATTCTACCAGATGTACCAAAAGGATTTGGTACCATTTCTGCTGAAACTATCCCAAAGACATAAGGATAAGGGACTCCTCCCTAATTAATTCTATGAGGGTAGCATCATCTTGATACCAAAACCTGGCAGAGACACAATAAAAAAAGAAAACTTCAGGCCAATATCCTCAATAAACATCAATGCAAAAATCTTCAACAAAATACTGGAAAACTGAATCCAGCTGCAAATCGAAAAGCTTATCTACCATAATCAAGTAGCCTTTATCTCTGGGATGCAAGGTTGGTTCAACATATGCAAATCAATAAATATGACTCATCACATAAACAGAACTAAAGAAAAAAATCACATGATTATCAATGCAGAAAAGGCTTTCGATAAAATTCAACACCACTTCATGTAAAAAAAACCTCTCAATAAACCAGGTATTGAAGGAACATACCCAAAATAATGAGTCATCTATCACAAACCTGCAGCTGACATCGTACTGAATGGGCAAAAGCTGGAAGCATTCTCCTCAAAAATCAGCACAAGACAAGGATGCCCTCTCTCACCACTCCTATTCAATATAGTATTGGAAGTCCTGGCCAGAACAATCAGGCAAGAGAAAGAAATAAAGGGCATCCAAACAGGAAGAGAGGAAGTCAAACTATCTCTGTTTCCAGATAATATAATTCTATATCGAGAAAACCCCAAAGTCTTGGCCCAAAAGTTTCTCAAGTTGCTAAATAACTTCAGTGAAGTCTCACGATACAAATTCCATGTGCAAAAGTCACCAGTATTTCTATACACCAACAACAGTCAAGCTGAGAGCCAAATCAGGAACACGATTCCATTCACAATTGCCACAAAAAGAGTAAAATACCTAGGAATACAGCTAACCAGGGAGGTGAAAGATCTCTACAATAAGAACTACAAAATGCTCTTCAAAGAAATCAGAGGTGACACAAACAAATGGAAAAACTTTCCATGTTCACGGATAGGAAGAATGAATATATTTAAAATGTACATACTGCCCAAAGAAATTTATAGATTCAACACGTTCCCATCAAACTACAAATGAAATTCTTCACAGAACTAGAAAAAGCTTTAAAATTCATATAAAACCAAAAAACAAAAAGCCTGAATAGCCAAGGCAATCCTAAGCAAAAAGAATAAACCTGGAGGCATCATGCTACCTGACTTCAAACTATACTACAGGGTTAGAATAATCAAAACAGCATGGTACTGGTACAAAACGGTCACATAGACCAATGGAACAAACTAGAGAGTACAGAAATAAGGCCGTTCACTTACAACCATCTGATCTTTGACAAAGCTGACAAAAACAAGCAAGAGGGAAAAGATTTCCTGCTCAATAAATGTTGCTGTGATAACTGGTTAGCCATATGCAGAAGATTGAAACTGGAGCTTTTCCTTATGCAATATACAAAAATCAACTCAAGATAGATTTAAGACTTAACTATAAAATCCAAAACTATGAAAACTCTGGAAGACAACCTAGGCAATAACATTCTGGACATAAGAACAGGCAAAAATTTCATGGCAAAGATGCCAAAAGCAATTGCAACAAAAGCAAAAATTGACAAATGGGGTCTAATTAAACTAAAGAGCTTCTGCACAGCAAAAGATAGTATAAAAAGAATAAACATACAGTCTACAAAATGGGAAAAAGTTTTTGCAAACTATGCATCTGACAAGATGCATCCAGCATCTATAAGGATCTTAAACAAATCTACAAGAAAAATAATCCCATTAAAAAGTGGGCAAATGACAGGAATAGACACTTTTCAAAAGAGAACATACATGTGGCCAACATGCATATAATAAAAAAGCTCAACATCACTGATTATTAAAAAATGCAAATTAAAACCACAATGAGATACCTTCTCTCACCAGTCAGAATGGATATTACTAAAAAGTCAGAAAATAACAGTTGCTGGTGAGATTGCAGAGAAAAAGGAATGCCTATACACTGTTGGTGGGAGTGTAAACTAGTTCAACCATTGTGGAAAGCAGTGTGGTGATTCCTCAAAGGCCTAAAAACAGAACTACCAATACTGGGTATATACTCAAAAGAATATAAACCATTCTGTCATAAAGACACATGTGCATATTCATTGCAACACTATTCACAAATGCAAAGACATGGAATCAACCTAAATGTCCACCAATGGTAGAATGGATAAAGAAATGTGGTACAAATACACTATGGAATACTATGCAGCCATAAAAAGGAATGAGATCATGTCATTTGTAGGAACATGGATGGAGCTGGAGGCCATTATCTTTAGTGAATTAATGCGGGAACAGAAAACCAAATACCACATGTTCCCACTTGTAAGTGGGAGCTAAATGATGAGAACACATGGACACATAGAAGGGAACAACAGACACTGGGGACTACCTGGTTGTGAGAGATAGGAGGAAGGAGAGGATCAGGAAAAAGAACTAATGGATACTAGGATTAATACCTGGGTGACAAAATTGTCTGTACAAGAAACCCCCCTGACACAAGTTTACCTATATAACAAACCTGCATAAGTACGCTGGAACTTAAAATAGAAGTTAAAAAAAATAAATAAAAGAAAAAGAAAACCAAAAAACTCAAGGGGTAAAAATTGAGTATTATATAATCCCAGAGTGACTGCAATAACACCATAGGTGAAAAAATATTTTTTTAAGATTTATAGATATGATATTAGTCATCTGGAAATGCGACGCAAAACCACGATGAGATACTACTTCACACACACTAAGATGGCTATATATTTTTTTAAATGAGAAAATGACAGGTGTTAAGATTTGGAGAAATTGGAATTGTCACATATTGATAGTAAGAAAGTAACATGGTACAGCCATTTTGGAAAACAGTGTGAAGTGTCTCAAAAAGTTAAACACTGGTTACCACTTAATCTGGCAATTCCACTCTTAGGTATGTACCCAAGAGAAATAAAAACATATGTTCCCCCAAAAACTGGCATACGAATATGTATGGCAACATAAACATAAAAGGGGTAAACAATCAAAATGTCCATCAGCTGATAAATGATTAAACAAAATATGATAGCCCATACCATTGAATATTATTCAGCCATAAAAAGGAATTCAGTACTTATACATGCTACAAACATGGATGAACCCGAAAACATTATGCTGTTAATGTTTTATTAACATTATTAACATTATACTAATAAATGAAAGAAGCCAATCACAAAAGACCTAATATTATATGATTCTTTTTATATCAAATGCCCAATATAGACAAATCTACAGAGACAAAAAGTAGATTAGTGGTTTCTGAGGGTTGGAGGAGATGTGGAAATTGATGGGTGATACCTAAGTGGTATAATTTCTTTTCTGAGATAATGAAAATGTTCTAAAATTGATTGTGGTGATAGTTGCACAAGTCTGTGAATATACTAAAAATTATCAAATTGTGCATTTTAAATGTGTGAATTGTTTGGTATTTGAATTATATCCTAGTAAAGCTACTCCCTCACAAAGAGAAAAATTTGTAGGATAAATTTTTTATGATTGATTTCTAGAAAAATGTAAACTATCAAGGTTGAATCAGGAAAAATAGAAAGCTCAAACAGACCAAAAACTTTCCAACAGAGAAAAGCCAGGGCCCAAATGGCTTCACAGATTAATCATACCAAACATTCAAAAAGGAATTATTACTAATGTTTCTTAAATTCTTCAGAAAAATACAGCTAGAGAGAATACTTTCAAACAAGTTTTACAAAGCAAGTATTGTCTTGAAACCTAAGCCAGACAATGACACCACAAGGAAAGAAAGCTACGGGCTAATATCTCTAATGAACATAGATGCAAAAAATTATCAATAAAATATTTGCAAACAAAAAATTATACATCACTACCAACTGGGATTTATTTCTGGCATGCAAGACAATCAATGTGATATAATACATTAATAGACTGTTAAAAACCACACAATCATCTCAATACAGAAAAAAACATTTAACAAAGTTCAGCATCTTTTCTTGATAAAAATTCTTAACAGTTAAGGTATAGAAGAAAAATTATTTGACATAATAAAGTTTATTTATGAACAGCCCATATCTAACATCATAATGAATTAGTAACAACTGAAAGCTTTTCAATTAAAATCAGGTATAAGGCAGGGATGTCGACTCTTACCACTTCTATTTAACATAGTACTGGAAGTACTAGCAAGAGAAATCAGACAAAGGAAAAAGAAGGAAGGGAGGGAGGGGAGGGAGGGAGAGAGAAAAGAGAAAGGAAGGAAGGAAGGAAAGAAGGAAGGAAGGAAGGAAGGAAAGAAGGAAGGAAGAAGGAAGCATCCAAAATGGAAAGAAAGACACAAAATTACATCTATTTGCAGATGACATAATCCTATATAGAGAAAACCCAATGATTTTACAAGTAAAAATAAAACTTATTAGAATTGATAAATGAATTCAATAAAGTTGCAGAATACATAATCAACATACAAAATCAGCATTATTTCAACATACACATTACAGTCTACCTAAAAAAGAAATTAAGAAAATAATTTATTTACAATAGCATCAAAAAAATAAAATATTAGGAATAAATTTAACCAAGAAGGTGAGACTTGTATACTGAAAATAATAAAACATTGATGAAAAAATTGAAGACAAATAAATGGAAAGCTGCCCCATGCTCATGGATTAAAAGAATTAATATTATTAAAATGTCTATATTGGTCAAAGTAATACACAATCCCTCTCAGATGATAGCGACTATGTCACAAAAACTTAATCCCTATTAGATGCAATCCTTATCTAATTTCCAATGGCATTCTTCACAGAAATAGAAAAAAAAATCCTAAAATTTGCAAGGAACATAAAAAAACTGAATAGACAAAGCAACACTGAAAGAAAATTTAAAGGCATCACATTTCCTGGTTTAAGATTATGTTACTAGGCTATAGTAATTGAAACAGCATGGTACTTGCACAAAAAAAGAAACATAGGCCAATAGAATAAAATAGTGAGCCCAGAAAAAAGGTCAAACATATACAGTCAACTGTATTCAACAAGATCACCAAGGGGACACAGTGAGGAAAGGATAGTCTCTTCTGTAAACGGTACTGGGAAAACTGGATTTTTACATGCAAAGGAATAAAATTGAACCTTTATCTATACCATACACAAAAGTCAACTCAAAATGGATAAAATACCAAAATGTAAGACCTGAAATCATAACATTCCTAGAAAAGAACAAGGGAAAATTTCCTGGACATGGATCTTGCAATGATTTTTTGTAAATCACACCAAAAGCTCAGGCCATAAAAACAGAAATAAACAGCTCTAATTACATCAAACTAAAAAGTTTCTGCACAGCAAAGGAAACATTCAACAAAATGAAAAGGCAATATTTAATTGGGAAAATATTTGCAAATTATATATTTGATAAGAGATTAATACCTAAAATTTATAAAGAATTCTTTACAACTCTATAGCAGAAAAATAACCCAATTAAAAAACTGGCAAAAGATCTGAACAGATATTTTTTCAAAGAAGACAGAAAAATGTTCAACAGGTACATGCAAAGGTGTTCAATGTCACTAATCATGAGGGAAATGCAAATTAAAACCACTATATCACCTCACACCCATTAGGATTGCTATTACCAAAAAGACAAGAGATAACAAATGTTGGTGAGGGTATAGAGAAAAAGGAACCCTTGTACGCTGTTGGTAGGAATGTAGATTGGTAGAGCCATTATAGAAAACAGTATGGAGGTTCCTAAATAAGTTAAAAATAGAACTACAATATGACATAGGAATCTCTCTTCTGGGTATGGAAATTAAATCATTACCTCACAAATATATCTGAAGTACCATATTAATTGCAGTATTGTTCACAATAGTCAAGACATGGAAACAATCTAAGAGCCTGTTGGACAAATTGATTTAAAAATGTGTTTTACATATACACAATGAAATATTATTCAGCCTTAAAGAAGGAGATTCTGCTATTTGCCACAACATGGATGGACCTGGAGGACATTATACTAAGTTAAATAAGCCAGACCCAAAAAGAAAACTATTGCATGATTCCACTTATATGTGGAACCTGAAAAAAAAAAAGAGAAAGATATAAAGAAAGAAAGGTCAAATACACAGAAACAGAGAATAAAACAGTGGTTAAGTGATTAGCAAGGTCAGGGTGAGAGACAAGAAATGGGGAGATGTAGGCCAGCAAATACAAAGTAGCAGATATGTGTAATGAACAGGTCCAGAGATCTAAAGAATAACATGAGGACTATAGTTACTAAAATTGTATTAATGATTTTTGTTAAATGAACAGATTTTAGCTGCTCTCATCACAAAATCATAACTGAAAAAGATATGTTAATTTGCTTCAGTATATGAACCATTTTACTATCTATATGTATGCCGTAGCATCATGCTGTGAACCTCGAATATACATATTAAGATTTATTTTTAAAATACATAATAAAACCAAGACAAAATATTTGGAGTCTTTATACTTGTCAAAGTACCATAGGGAAGCCTCCTGCATTGGGTTTTGCTAAAATGGTTTAAGATCACCCGATACAATTGCAAGGTTGTCTTTTACTATGGACCCACAGAGAATCCATAGCATACTGTCCTCTAGCCTTCCAGAATAGCACTTCAGAGGGACACTGATCTCTGAACCAGACCTTTCCTTCTATTAAACTGCCTTCTGCTCATTTTTCATATAAATATCTCATCAGGAAGTAACTCCCCCATTCACCATTTTAGGAGCAAAGAAAGTTATTTTAAGTGAAAATGGTGGTTAAGTGGTAAATTTTGTTAATGATTCTGGAATCAGCGTCTACTGTTCACTGCTGAAGCACAATCACACAATTGTACCCAGACCAAAAGATGCCCCCAGGTCCAAAAACCAAAAATGTGGAATGACCGATCATTGAGAGAGAACCAGAACTTCATTTCTTGGGGTTCACCTTTCTCACTACAGGTTTGGGCAAATCATTTAGCTTTGAGCACACCTGCTCAATGCACATGCTTCCCCTCATTCATTCTTTTGTCTTCATTCATTATTCACCAGCTGCTTTTTTGAGTGTCAGTGAAATTAATCTCCAAGAAAGGAGTTTACTATAAAAAAAAATTCCCTTTTTCACTCCCCAGCACCTCCTGCCTCTAGAAGTTCTGAAAGGCTGTCTTACTGCTGCTAAATGTATGATTTAGCCAACTGCTCTCCAGAATTTGTTTTTCTTCATATTTAGTGAAAGGGCATCTAGTTGTTCTCAGTTTGGATGGAGACAAAAATCTCATTAGAGCATACTTTAAGAAACCCCTTCTAATTATACACTATATAACTGTGGCCCTTGAGAAAGAGATAGAAAAAGGGATCCTTTTGAAATGCGACTCAGTTTAGGTCCCCCCTCAACTCAGAACCTTCCAGCAGCTCTCCATCTCTCAGAGGACAGCCACTTTCTTCCTACAACCAAGGAGGCACAGTGAATGGGCAGCTGCCAGTGCCTCACCTGTGTCCACAGCCACTCTCAGTTCTCTCTGCTCTTTTCTCTTCCCCAACAGTCCAGGTACCTTCCTGCCTCCAGGCCTGTGCCCCTGCTCCCTTTTCTCTGCCTCTAATGCTTTCTCCTCAGATTGTGATGTGACTAGCTTGCTCCAACATTTCTTTCAAGTCCTTATTCAAAAGGTAGCTTTGCAGAAGAGTTAGCTTATTCTGGCTACCCTATGTAATATTTAATCCCTGATCATGAAACTTCATATAACTTTCCCTGTATTGTTTTCCTTACAACTTATTATCTAGCAAACTGTACATTTTATTTATTTGTCTTGTTTACTTCTTTTTTCTTTCCTAGAAAAAGTAAGTTTCATGGGCAGAGATTTTTCCCTGTTTTTTTTTTTTTTTTCACCCTTATATCCCAAGCACCTGGAATGGTATCTTAGTAAACATTACTAACCACATAATGGGAGCTTAGTAAATATTTGTTGTTAATTTTTTTAATTTGATATATCTTATCCCTGTTGGCCCTTCCTTAGGTAAAGAATAAGCCATTTCTTTAAAGATGCCTAGGACCTTTTTGAAAATGAGACTGATTCTCTTTTAATAAGAGCTGCAAATTGAGCATACCAATGCCCTTTTTTACTAAACAACTTGATTTGGGGTTTAGCAATTTGCAAGTGGATTCTAGTTCGGTCTTCACTTGTTTAATTTCAGCAAGCACCTCTCACCACAGGGCTGTGTGCATGCTATTCCATTTGCTAGGAAAGCCCTTCCTGCCCTATGTCTCCCACCCTTTACATAATTCCCTACTTAACCCCTCATCCCACCGCAGATTTCAGCTCACATGTCCCCAGGAGAACTTCTCTGGCCCTTCTTATATCACGTTGCCTCTTTTCTTGGCAGTTATTTGCATTTATAGTAATTCACATATATGATTATTTGATCAAAATCTCATATTCACAGATTGGAAGAGTTGGAGTTTGTTTTTACTAAACATTCTTGGCCCCACAAGTCACAAGGCGTGGCACTGAGAGCCATTTGATAAACATTTAATGAAAGGATTTTGCATAAGTTGAGGGCGTTGATTTCCTCTGCATAAGAGAGTGATAACTTTTTGCATCACTTATTGGGCAATGGAAGGACTAAAGAGCAGTAACGGGAAGAACAGAGAGGTATGAAGAGTGGGTAAAGTGATTAAGACCTGGGTGCTAAGTGATGATGCCCTTTAAAAGAAACCTGAATTTAGCTCATTAAATTCATGAACACTTGGTATGATAAAAAAAAATTGGTTATGGAAACTAAATAGGTAGGAAAGTCCAAGACTCTTTTCCGTTCACCCATATCAAAAATTTAGCCATAGTCTTAGGGCAAAATTTGACTTCACCAGTGGTAAAAATGAAGATGGATTTTGGAGCAAGGTCATTTCAGTTAAACTCTAAGGCAAGAAGGCCTCCAGATAATACCTGGGTTATACATCTCTCACCACTTCCATTCTTTCCAGTTCAGACTCTACCAAATATTGTCTAGATCATGACAACGAGGTCTCTTAAACACTGATGTCTGCGTTTTCTAGTTTATTCTTCCTACCATGTACAGAATGAATACAATTCAAATCCCAAATGATATTCACAGCTGCTCATAACCTGGCCCATGCTTGCTTCTCTAGACTCACCTTTTTTTTTCTTTTTTTTGAGACAAAGTCCTTCTTTTTTTTTGAGATGGAATCTCACTCTGTCGCCCAGGCTGGAGTGCAGTGGCGCGATCTGGATTCATTGCAAACTCCTCCTCCCGGGTTCACGCCATTCTCTTGCCTCAGCCTCCTGAGTAGCTGGGACTACAGGCGCCGGCCACCATGCCCTGCTAATTTTTTTTTTTTTTTTTTGTATTTTTTTAGTAGAGACGGGTTTTCACCTTGTTAGCCAGGATGGTCTCGATCTCCTGACCCCGTGATCTGCCCGCCTTGGCCTCCCAAAGTGCTGGGATTATAGGCGTGAGCCACCGCGCCTGGCCTAGACTCACCTTTAACCATCCTCCTGCGTGGAGCCTGCTCCCCACCACTATTAAATTTCCCCAAGCATAGCAGGCTGTTGTATGACTTCAAAGTTTGGCATATCTTGTTTCCAATGCTTGGAATGCCCTATCATGTATTCTCAGGGCATATTTTTATTGATGCTTCAATTTATGCTTAAAAATATGAGAAAGCATCCAAGAATTTTCCCTAGACAAAATTAGTAACTTCAGTCTTTGGGATTCCATAGTACTTTTCTATCCCTTTATTATTGCCATCACAACATAATTTTACTATATGTCTATTAGCATGACTACTTCAGTAGTCTATGAGCTACCTGAGTGCATGAAGTGGAGAGTATTTATATCAGCATATTTCTAGGGTCTAAAATAATACATGGCATATAATCAGGGGTTCATGTCTATTTAGCTACTACATTAATTAATGACAGTTTGGTTTAAATAATATGCAACAAAAGTTGTGGTTTTAAAGAGGCCGTATCTGAGATAGAGTAAATATTATGTTTAAATTGTGATCCAGAGCTGTAGAGCACATCAAGAACTTATGTTTAAGTGCAATAGAAATGTGGAAGGTACTACAATGATTGCCCTAAAGAGAACTGGTTTCCTTTCTTAAGTCAGCATACATTTATTACACCTCTCTAACGTGGGACTTAAGATGGCAGCATCAATCCTTTCTTTGCAATGGCCATATTTCTTCAGTGCACCGTGGAATGACAGATGCTATGCAGTATTTCCCAGGATCTCTAGAGTAACGTTTAGTTCAAAGTCTCATCCATACTTCATCACTGTAACAGTACTTGAGACTTCTGTTAAAGTTGTTGTAAAGACATTAAACAGGGTTCCTCTTAGTGACACATTTAAGTTATAGATTCGAAGATGGACATGTTATTCTTTCAGGCATTGGTAGACATCCTTCTCCATGATGCCTCTATAATGACACCTGAATCATCCAACAAATATTTAGCACTCTGCTGGGCACCTTAGCTGTTAGTAAATGTTGGCTGCATGGTGGAATTTACAAGTTTTGTTGTGGTATGAATAAGATATGTATATATTGAATTATTGTGAATGTAGAAACTTTCTGATTTTATACAAGTCAAGGGTTTCTGGATACTACCTAAATTGTGAGTAATAAATAGCTGACTGTCATTAAGAATCTCAACAAGTTGTCTGACATAATGACATAGAGAGGGGAGAAGGTCAATGTAAACCCAAGTTAATTCATATTAATTAAGATTAAGATTATTAAATGTGCCATGTTCTTAAAACGAACTTTCACAGTCATTGTTTCATTCAATCCTCACAACTCTATGCTATTTCCATTTTTTTTTTAATCAATGAAGAATTTAAGTAACTGAAAACCTTCCTTGACCCTCTGAAGTAGAGTTACCATTGTCTGTGCTTGCACTGGCATTAGCACCCCCTGCATGTACTGTTCCAGTACTTATCCCAGGGCACTGCAGTTGTCATTGTCATCATAAACATCCCCCTTTTCACCACCACAAGGTGAGCACTTATGATGAGTCATATGCACAATCTCATTTACTTTAATAATCCCAATAGCCCTTTCAGGTAGATATTTTTATTTTGACATAAACAGATTAAAAGAATTTAGTTTAAGTGACTTTCTCAAGTACACACAGTGAGAACAGGTATAGACAGTTATTGATCTTAAGTATTCCTGTCTCCAAAGATGTGTTCATACCCATAGGGCTACATTGCCTTTTGCTGATTTCCTTCTCTGACTGCTTCACTGACCTATAAATTGACTGAAGTCATAAAGCGTATATCATTCAATTTTAAAACTTTATAAGGGGTTCAATATGTGTCTGTTGAATTACCATAACCTGCTTCAAGCTTACTTTTCTCACCAGATTTACTATCTAATCTCGAAAAACTCTTGCGCATTATGAGCTTTCAGGAGGATATAACACAAGCTGAGATTTAAAAAATGACCTAGAATAAGGGAGAGAAAAAATGCAGGGTCAGCATTTCTAGCAGAGACAATGTGGCATGATACATTCAGAGAACAGCCCCTAAATAGGTTGGTTAGAACAAAGAGAGGGTATGGGTAAGTGAAGGGAAATATGATCAGCACTGTGAACAAGAGACAGATCATTCACTAACTAGTATGCTAAGCCAGAAGTCTTAATTACTTTTCTGAATGTTCAAGGAAATAAATAAAGGATTTAAGTAGAGTAACACAGTCATGTTTTGCATATTAGAAGATCACTTCTGTATTAATATGAAGAGATCAGAGAACGATGTTGGCATGACCTAGTAAGAAATAAACTACAGAACTGAAACTAAGACAGCGACAATGGGTATGGAAGAGAAAAAGGCAGATATTGAGAAGGTGGATCTGAAGAATGCCATGACTTCTTATGTATGAGGAAGAGGGAAGAGTCAAAGATGACTTCTATCTTTCAGGCTTGAGTGAATGGGTGTTTGCTGGAGGACATTCACTGAAAAAAAAAAGTATATAGGAAGAGTGGGTTTCTGGAGCAGAATAATAAATTTTAATATTTGGATACTAGATAAATAGAACTCAGCATAACAGAATGATGCAGACTATATAGGTAGCCTACCTTCCTAGAGGCTGGAAAAGGTCACTTAGAGAGAGCATAAAGAATGAAAAGGAGGCCAGGTGCAGTGGCTTACACCTGTAATCCTAGCAATTTGGGAGGTCAAGGCTGGAGGATAATTTAAGGCCAAGAGTGTCAGACCAGCCTGAGAAACATAGCAAGATCCCAGTCTCTACAAAAACTGAAAGAAATTAGCCAACATGGTGACATGCACTTCTGGTCCTAGCTAGTTGTGAGGCTGAGGTGGGAGGATCTCTTGAGCCCAGGAGTTCAAGGCTAGAGTGAGCTATAACTGCACTGCTGCACTCCAGGCTGGGCACTCCAGCCTGGGCAGCAGAGCGAATGAAATGAACAGAATAAATGAAATGGTCAGAGGGTCGTGGAACACAGCCCTTTGGGAGAAATTGGTAACTCACAGTTAAGTGGAAGAAGAGGTCCTCAAAGAGGGAGTGGTCTAGAAATGATTGAGGGGAAGAAACATCAAAAGGAAGCATAACGAACAATGCTGAATGCTGCAAAGGATCAAAATTAAAACCAAAACGGCTCCATGACCATTGTTTTATGTCACTGTGGCCTCTAAGAAGATTGGACGTTTTGGCATGCGGCCTCTTTACTACTGGATCAGCTGAGGTAAAGGTAATTATTTTCTGTGGACCTAGATATCCTTAGAGGTATGTAACACACGAAGCAAATCATGCTCTGTGCCCTTCTCCTTTTCTCCCTTCCCCAAAGGCTCAACTTTTTTATACCAATGGAACCTTGTCAAAATGAACATCAAGATAAATCTTGGTAGGAGACAGAATTGCAAACAGAAAAATGTATCTTAAAGGATGAGGTTGCAGGGGTGGGATTTTCTTTCATATATATGAGACAAGTCTGTGTATGAGTATACATATATGTGAACATCACGTTTTAGTATCTCCTGACACTTTCCTTCTCATTTGCCTTCCATATAATTGCATTCCCTCAAAATTGAATGATAGATCTGATATATGAAATGTGTCTGCCTGCTTGGCTCTCTTCTTTTCTTCCATTTTTTTCTTTACCAATATTTATATGCAGTTGGAAAACACATGTCCATTAAGAATATAATTAGTCTCAAGAGTTAAATTTTAACAAAACATGAAATGCATGCAGAAGAGACTAATACTCCTAGAACTGCAGTGAGATCTGTTACCCTCCTTCAAAAAATCCTGCCGGTGAGGATGTCATTCCAGATGACTTATCATTTAATGACAGCTGAACATGAGTAGAAATTTTCACATCTGTTTATAGTGTATTTATATATTGTTAACTCCTTAAAAATAATTAGGGAAAATAACAAATTGATTAAGTATACTATATTATCCTTAAACTTTAATTCAAAAGATTTCAGCAGGCATAAGAAAATAATAATACAAGTATATGCCACTCCTCATGAAATGTTAAATAACTTGAGCAAGGTCACATAAACATATGTAGTCCATGCACATAACTCTATGGTGGTAGAGTTAAAATTAAAACCCATAGCCATGGCATTAACCACTACTGTCAGTTCTTACACAAGCTATCTGTGCTCATATCCATAATGTTAAAAGGCCCAGTTAAAGAAAGGAATCCACAGGTAAAACACACTTGAAAAGTATAAGAATCACCTCATTATCCAATTCTGCCATCTGCCTGTCGAATTATGTGTGCAGTACCTGAAGACAGCAATAGAGCCAAGGGGTACATGCAAGGTGGGAAATATGTAGTAAAAATGTCCACAAGATACCTGGGTTTACCTCTTTCTGGAATGAGATTATTATGTGAGAGAATTGGGGGCAAATGAGACATGGGACTCTGGGAAACCTAAATGCTCAAAGAAGTTGGAAAGAATTAGGAGTCTAAGTACCCTGGAAGATATTTTTGGTAGTGTTTCATAATGGATTCAAGTAGTGTGTGTGTCAGTGCGTGTGTGTGCATGTTCAAGTATACTTTAGAATGCAGGCTCAAATTAATACCTTATCTTTCTGTTCTTGTTAGAAACATAGATAACCTCACTAGCAGGAGAGAGACTGAACTGGCTGGAAGGTATTCCATGAATCTCTAGTTAAGGCCTGGTAAGACCTGAAATGAAACAAGAAAACTAGGACCAGAAAAAGAATGGATTTTGATAACATCAGTTGCAGTTGATTAAGCAATTACCATTTGTCTGATGAAGATGTAAAAATGATAGGAGAAAACTGGAGTGAATGTTAAAACCCAAGTTCCAGGCTTGGTTCTGCATTCAGTAAAAATCTATCTACTTCAAGTATTTACTGGAGTCAATAGGATTTCTTGAATAAACTGGACTTTCTTATTAGTACACTTGGATCTAACATTAACAAATTCCGATACCTTTGGTAAGCTGCTGTTTCTTCCTGGGCTTTAGTCTCCTCATCACTAAAATAGGGTTAAGAATAGTACATACTCTACTGTTGAATAGTGGATTGAAGCTACATTGAAATTAATAAATGTTAACTACATTACTATCACCATAATGCCTGTTATTATTACCATCTTTAACACCCATCACATCTCATCATCAGAGATTTCTGTCATAAGTTAAAATTTAGGACAAGTCAGAAAAATTCTTCTCTCAAATTAAAAAGTTTTAAATTGATACTATTTATATGTTCCCCAAACTAGAAATATGAACACATTTTTCAATTCCTTTTTCATTCATTTCCACATATAGAAGTCATTCTTACTGAAATCTATCTTCCAAAAGACTCTTGAATCTTCCTATACTATTTTATCTAGACTCCGGATATTAGATGATGAATATTCCCAGTCTTTTAAAAGCAAATAACAAAAACCTCACCCTTGATCTTCCAGCTGCCACACCATGTATCTGCTCCTCTTTACAATAAATGTCCTAAAAATGTCATTTATAATCACCAATTCTATCACCACCTTCTAGTTTCTCTTGAACAAATGACTCTCATGTACTTTTCTACCATTCCACTGAAATAGTTCTTATTATCACGGTCACCGTAATCTCCCTGACGCTATGTCTAATGGCCAATATTCAGTTCTAACCCTGACATACAGAAGGTATTCAATAACTTGTAGTTCAATGAATAACTTTTGTCATATGCTATTATAATTTTTGTGCTTACAAACTTGGATCCTCCACTAGACCACGTGTATCCAGAGGGTAGAGACTATGACTTATTTCAAATTTAAGCAGCCCAGTGCCTGGCACAAGTATATACTCAATAAATGTTGCCTGAAAAAAATGGTTTTTTTTTTATAATAAAGTTTCATTTCATTCATACATTAAAGTATCACATTATTCTACATACACTTGCTGTCAAATGTGCTTCCTCTCCTTTTCCAAATCTCCTCATTAAGATACTTGAAAATGAATCACAGGCCTTCAGGGATCATCAACACTCTTTCAAATGACACCTCAAATAGCTTAGGTTCCCCTGGCAGTCAGTCTACGGCAATTTCACACATGCCCCACTCATGGTGTGTACTTCTTATCAGATTCACAAACTACCCTGATCATATTCAGATTATACTTAACTGCTCTTCTTGCTACACTGCCTTTTCTATTCTGGCTCAACTGCCAAGTAGCTGAAAAAGAGTATATGAAGTTGAGAACAGGGGAAACCAGGGAGCTGTCTTCTATCCTGCAGTGTCGAAATTTTACATCTATAAATTATCTATGTCATTTTCCAAGCTGAGCTAAAGAAAAACAAGCAATCAAACGACAACAGCAAAACCAGTTATATCTGTGTTGGAACCTATCATCAGTGCTCCCTGTCTCCACTTATCTCTCATGATTGGGAAAAACGGAAGAAGGCAATAGCCTTCTGGAATATCACGAGTAAAATAGAATCCAAGAGCCTGACTAGGAATATAAAACACGAAAGACATGAGGAGCACAAACTGGAATTGGGCAAGGTAAGAAAGAGCATTTAAAAGCCAGTACTTGACAGATTCCTACTTCTTTTCTATAAACAATAGCTTTCTTTGAAATTAAGGTTTATGGTCATGATGGGAAACCTTTGATTTAAAACCAAGTGGATTAAAAAAAAAACACCTCTAACCATAATTAAAGGAGTCAAGCATATCCAGAGAATCTTTTCTTTTATAATACTGTCATTTTCTGCAGTAAGTCCATATTTACAGTCACTCTACAGTATTTCAGCATTTAATCTCATTTTAAATTACTAACAAAGACATTTTGGGCAATAGCAAGCTAGCACATTGCCATAGCAAAATAGTAGTTAAATATAAATACTAAAAACACATGAAGAACACAACCATTCTCCTTCCTGGCAGAGCTGGTACCCAGGATAGAGGCTGAAAGGCAAGACAGTCACTTTCTCATCATCCTGGGTCTAGGGCCTGGGTATGTGACTCACTTTGGCTCAATGGACCTTCAGGGAAGTTCACTAGGTAAGGGGGCTGGAGGCTGGAGTACAGAGCTCTGAGAGAGGCTTAACTCCATACTTTTGGACATGACTATGCATTTAAGGATGCCTGTCTGGAAGTTGCTGCAGCCACCTGGGCCACCATGAATGGCAACATCACTGTCACATTGAGGATAACAAACCTGAACCATGGGCAGAGCCTCAGTCCTCATTGACTTCATGTAGCAACTAAGCCACCCCACAGCCCACTTCTTAATATGTGGAGAATAACGCATCCTTACAGTTTAAGTCCCTTTAAATTTGGATATTTTGTTAAATGACCAGCCAAGAGTAGCCTCGCTAATAATTGAACTATGCACTAAAGCCAGATTTCCAACTGTCAAATTCTAATATGTAAGCACTTTTTTATCTAATCATTCATTTAATACATTCATTTTTATTTCAGGATAAACAATGATTTATACCTATTTTAGATCAAAGATTGTATGTGTTTAAAGTACTTATAGATATAAAACTAAGTAATAGAAGGTGTGATAAATAATTCTACCATGGTGCCTGTTAGGATATAACTATTGGAATAGATTAAGGTTTCCCAAAGTGTTTCTTGGAGCACTAATTCCTAAAGATGCTCCCAAAGAAAGCTGGCTTCATGGCCATGTAAGTTTAGGAAATGTTACTTAATATAATCTGTCGTAAAGTTTCTATTCCATAGCAACATTAAAGAAACTGAGAAGCCCTGAAGCTAAAAACAAATGAACAAACTTTATTTATCACATAATTTTCCCCAATTTTTCAGGAAACACCTATTAACATCCCCAAAACATGGCTGATGGAATTTATTTAGATGATTATCAAAGTCCCTCTTAGCTCCAAAGTTCTACAATTAAAGGCAGTTTCTACCTGTGTCAGCAGTTCTCTCTCATACCATTGTTAGTAGAATACAATGTGCATGGATACACCTCTGCTCTATGAGAAAGTTTTTGAGAGAAGATTTTAGATAAGTAGACGCCCATAATGTTTGCTCCCAAAACATATACGTACACACACGCACAGACACATTTTACCCAGGATAATGGCCTCCTAAAGCTCTCATTATATTTGTAAATAAGGTGATAGCAAATCATAGATGAATTGGGCTCCAGCAGTGAGTAAACTATTTCATAAAGGACTATCTAACACTTTCAGTCATCCAGGTTGTTTCCCCACACAATAGTTTGGCAAATGGTACCAATCAATATTTTTAACTCTACATTCTAGTTGTAGATGTGAAACTTAGCCATGCTAATATAATTTTGACAATAAATACATTGATTACATTTCAAATAGTGTTGGGGAAGTAGAAGAGAGTAGTAATTAATTGTGTGGACATTAGAGTCAGAAAGACCTGGGAACCAATACTAATTATACAATACAGGGCATGTGACATAACCATTCCAAGCACCAGATGTGTATTCATAAAATGGACATCATTAAGTCTTCCATAAATATAGCTATAAGAATTATATGTGACACCTAAGGAAAAGCACATCCCATAGTGTGTGCCTGACACTTGACAAACATTCAATAAATATTGCTTTTTGCAATTATGATTATTACTTATACTGCTTTAAAAAATATTGATGGAGGTCTGCTGAATGTTTAATTAGTTCCTTAAGGATAGGAGTCATATTTATCATTTCTGTATGTCACAAAACACAGAAAAGCACCAGCAGCCTCATAGGTACTGATAGAGAATTGATTCATAAAAAGAAATTCATAAGAAATCGATCTGGGTTAAAACTGAACCACCAGACGTCAATGAAGGAACACCTAGTGAAACTCCTAATCATTCAGCTAATTACAGGAAAAGTGTGGTGATGGAGTTGTTGCTTTATGTTCATATTTAATGTACTGTCTAGTTCACTCCTGCATATACCAGAAAAGCTTAGTGCTTGTATTCCATGGTAATTTTCGAAAGAAAGCTGGAGGAAATCTCTCAAAAACCTTAGTTCCAGAGGTTCTAATAATGACAGTTCCAGCTTATCCCTTTCATAGTATATGTCAGTGTAGTTCTTCTCTAAATGCCCAAGAAAAATTTTAGGTTGACTATATGAAAATAATGATTCCTGGCTAAATCAAACACTTACAAAGCCATCAGCTGTTTTATTCAAAGTATCAAGTAGGTCTTTAATTAATGTGTTATATCACATGGCAACAAACCAGTAAACACCAATTAAGAAATACTTTCTGTATGACTTGGAAGATTTTTTTACTTGTCTCTGAGAACCTTTGGGATTCCCTCAAGGCTCCACGGTTCTCATATCCACCTCATCTTCCTCCTTTCTTGGCTTATGTCTTTACAGCAGCAAAATGTACAAAAATGTCCCAGCTTCACTGACAAATGTATTAAGACAGCGAGAGAACCAAGACTATTCAAATTTAGTAGAATCAAAACTGTTAACAAGACCGAGATCCTCGGTTGCAGGTATAATAAAACAGGTAGTAGCCATGACCCTCTCTTGAACCTCTGCCCCAACCCACCACCGGAAATATGTTTGCTGGTTAATTTGTTAGTATTGTCCTCAAACAAAGAGCCCCTTTTTTATTGGCAGGTGCAGACAAAGCTGGGAAAAGCCACACAAAAAGGACTCAATAAAAAAAGAGAGATGGCCTTGCTGAGAAGGTAGTTCTTTCTGATTTTGTGTAATAGACTTCACTTTGCCATGAAATTAAATTTATAGTATATCTGCTAGACACTGGGACTCCAGCAAAGCTTCACTATTCCCTGCCTTGACATTAAAGCAGGCATTTTCAGGAGGAGGCCATTTCAAGCCAAATAACTGGTTATGTGAGCCGTTTACATAAAGCCTTTATTTAAAAAGAAAATGGATAGGCGCTGCCATTTCCAGAAACTGTTAGTGTACAGGCAAACATTCAAATTTTGTTGTCCTTGGAGAATACGCCTAAAAAGACAGATGTAACAGTAGACAATGGGAAGCATTTTGGCCTACCACAACACCTTCGTGTTTATTATTCTGACTCATAATCTAGCTTTTATCAGGTGGCAGGCTACAAATAGGACAGCAAAATCGTATTTCAATAGCAAGTTATCCCATCATTATAAAAATCCAGCCTGTGATTTCAGCTCTGGAGTGGATATTGCACCAGGTGGTGCAGAGTGCTGAGCATAATCTATGAAGGGATCTCCATGAAGAAACCACTTAATCCTGAGCTTGAGAACTACCAGCCTGCATACACAGTCCTCCTTTGGTCAAGAGGGCTGATATTGACCTACTGTATTTCGGGCTTTAACTGTGGCTTTAATTTCCATTTATGCAACTAATTTAAAATAAAAGGAATAGAAGGATTAAAAAGTCAAACAATTCCAGGGAAAAACTTTGGAAGGTTAGGTTTGGGCAAAGTGGAGGAAAATGCCTATTGCAGATTTCAAACTATGTATTTATCAGAGAAAAGTCTAGATCTTATTAAAGTGTTAAAAGGACAACATTAGAAAGCTAAGTCATCCTACAATATATAAGGAGAGTAAGAATAAAATAGTATATTAAAGATTATTAATAAAACTGTTCAAAAGGCAGATGATTTCTGACTGCCATGGCTCTTGGAAATTACCTAATTCAACTTCCTGTTAATAAGTGACAAAGATAAGACTATACTGAGTGACTTGTCCAGTGACAAGCCTATACTGAAAACCAAGTCTGCAGATCCCCATTTCAACCATCCTTCCACCAAGATATGCAACTTCTGAAACAGATCTAGGAATAATAGCACTCAAACTCAAGCCTTCTAAAGGCCTGGAACTTTAATCAAGTTAATTCCTGATATTGTTTGTTACACAATATTTTTTTGCTCTGAAGCTTAAGTTCCCCAAGCACCATACTCCTCACATTGATTTACATCAGGAGTGTCCAATCTTTTGGCTTCCGTGGGTCACACTGGAAGATGAAGAATTGTCTTGGGCCACACATAAAACACACTAACTATAGCTGATGAGCTAAAAAAAAAAAACTGCAAAAAAATCTTATAGTATTTTAAGACAGTTTACGAATTTGTGTTGGGCTGCATTCAAAGCCGTCCTGAGCTGCATGTGGCCCACAGGCTGAGGGTTGGACAAACTTGATTTACATACTCTACAGCACATGATAATGCAAGAAAACCACAACAATATCTTAGAACATAAACGGCCTCACGGCACTGAAGCCATGATTAATATAATTCTCTAGACAAGACGTGAGTGAAGAGAAAACAAATGAAAGTCAGCTATGGCAAACTGTTTCTGTAAGATTAACCAAGGTGGGTTCCCTAAAACAGGAAGAAACCCTTTAAAGATCATAGACACACAGCTTGCAGCCTTGGGCATAATAACTGTGGTGGATGGGGAACAGGCCAACTCATGTAGCATGCAGAGGTAATAAATGGATCTGCTCTCCTGAGAAGAAGTTTTGGGCCAAACTTTGACAGAGACACATGGAATGTGGGAGCTGGAAGGTACCTGAGTGTGGGTTAGGTTTATTACCTCATTTTACATGTGAGAACACCAAGGCCTCAAGAGGTTGCATGGCTTCCTTCATTTCATAGTTTATTGTGCTGATGCTTCCCTTATTATAGAGCAAGTCCAGCACCCTTTCTTTAAATAAGAAACATAAATTAATCAAAGGAAAATTTTTATTATAACTATTTGATGTGGAAAAGAATATTTAGGTCTGAAGAGCTGACTTGTGTTTATGTTCTATGAGTTATGAGCTGTATATATTTGAACCTCAGTTTGTTCTTCTCTAAAATGGGGATAATATTTTTTTCATAAGTTTTAAGGATTAGATGATATTTGAAAGTGTTTTGAAACTATAAAGTCAGGAACTAATAACATGATCTTTATTAATCCATTTTAAAAACAATATATACTAGTATTTATGTCAAGAATGACATAAATGAAGTATATAATGGCATAATGAAGTATATAAAGCATTAAGCATGCTCGTGGCTTTGGGAGCCTTGCCATTTGGTATAGTTGCATGAATTTCTGACATGAAGGATATACTGCAGGGATCGACAAACTTTTACATGAACCCAGCCTCTCTGCAGTGTTTGATCAATCCTCTGGAATGTTCTTCATAGAAAAATGCACATCCTATGCACATAAACACAAGATTTCACATAAAATTACAAGTGCTTTCAAAAAAGCTCATGTTAAGGACATTATACAAAGCAAAAGTCTCTGTGAAAACAGAATCATCTGCACAATTTGGAACCCCTTTCTTTGTTTCTTTTGTTCATAAGATAAAGCACTCCAAACCATAAATCAAGTAAAATTCTAAAAGCCACACTGAATTCAGGTCCCAAATATTGTCACCGCCACCTACTTAAAATGAAAGAAATAATGGAATGTGTACTATTATTCCAATCCATTTAATAAAGCAGACAATATAAATCCCTGTAAACTTCTGAACTAGAAATCATACATCAAAGCATGAAAAGAAATAACTAGAATTAAAAGGAATGTAAATTGGAAACATTTTTAAAATCCTAAAACACAGAGCATGAGTAATGTATTAATTAATATTAATAGAGGTTAGAATTTGGAAATTTCTTCTATTGAATAGACAAACATCATTACTAACTTATTTCTGAGAGCCAATGAATTGCATTACTGTTTATAAATTACACTTATACATTCAAATACATATTCTTGTCTGTGCATGGACAATCCAGAATTGATTGAACTTGCACTACTTATTTCTATCTAAAACCACCTTGTAGAGGAGTCCTAATTATTGTCATACTTACTATAACTGAACGCCTCAGAACAGTCACCTCACATAAGTAGGCAATTTGTAAGATCTCTTCAACCTTTACTTGAAGAGTCTTTTATTATGATGATAAAGGGCCTGGAATCTACATTATATGATGAATAGCTCAAAGAACTCTACTCACATAATGCTATTGTGAGTACCTCTATTAGCACTTCTTTCTCTACCGTAATTATTTGTTTACACATCTATCTTCCCACCTAGCCTGTGAGACTTCCCAGAATAGGGACTATGTTTTATTCATTTTTGTACCCATACATCTAAACATACAACCTAGTACACAGTTTGTATGCAGTAAATTTTATAATATAAATAAGAAAGTTAATTAATTAGAAGATTAGTTACAAAGAGGTGGATTCTGCTTAATATAAGAGAGAGTAGTCTAAAAATTCACTGCATTATAAAAGTACAAGTTTAGCGAGTATTGGTCAGTAGCTACACAACCAAGATGCAGGAGATAGAAAATTCTGGTTTAGGTATAGGGTTATATGAGAAGATTTTATTAGACGGTACAACTCTGAAGTTCTATCATTTTCTAAAATATTGTATAATATCCATGCATTACATCTCCCTCCTCACTACCCAAATGGACATATTCTAAGTGTTTTCCATAAACTGTTCTTTAAATCTTCTAAAATTGATTTTCCTTCTACAAATTGACCTTCAATATCTCAAAAAAGGAGGGGGGTGATGGTAAAGTATTCATGAATTACTTAATAATGAAATATCATAGAAATGCAGGTACATACCCAACTATGAGACAGGAACATTGTTAAATATATAATTTTGAAAAACTTTTATCTGCAATGCCCAAATTTGATTTTTTGATTATCCAAGCAACTTAATTATGCTTGATAACAATTTAAAAATTTAAGCAAATATAAATGTAAAGCCTGCAAACTTGACTTTGTCAGGACTTTGCCTTCTAGAAAAGGATTTTAAAAAATATTCCCCTTGTTTATAACACTCATTAAATAATTAGAAGTTTCCCAGAGGTTAGATAATTGAGTCTTTCCTTTAATGTTGTATGTCCATTGGACTAGAAGCTAAAAGGTAAATTTCCTCATAAAACATATTCTGTCCACTTGAACTCTTAACTGGACACATTCTTAACTTAGCATGATCTTTCCACTTCAATATTTGGTATATAAACAAGCAGAGAAATAAATACAGCAGTTAAATCTGAAACAAAGTGAAAACGGAAGGCCAGAATAAAAGCATGGAGCTTAAAACAAAGTTGGAGAGCAAGGCAAACAGTTTGGTTCAAAAGAGAGAGTCCAGAAACTGAGAGCAGAGGGCCTTAAAAACGTTTGGTTTGACTCTCTGAGATGCAGAAAGTGATGGTTAAGGGGTTGTCACCATGAGGAACCAGAACAGAAGAGCAGTGAAGCAGAAGGGTTTGCAAATGTGTGTCCCAGAAAACAGGGGTCAGTCTCAGGAAGAGAACTGAAACAGGGAGGACTAAGCTGACACGAAGGCTAAGTCAGATCCGGAAACCCAAAAGTAAGCTCGCTTTACATATGCACACATCCATAAATAAAGCTTTCTGCCCTGTTTCCTGAAGCAAGATAAATGACTGAGGGGTATAACCTGTTTAATCCTGTTATTTACCAAAGGGGAGGAAAGTTGCTAGGATCAACTCAAATTCTGACATATGCTACAGGCTCCATTCTCAGACAGATGAAAGTAGGTATTTTTTTGTCTTAGTTCATTTAGTGTTGTTATGACAGAATACCTGAGGCTGAGTAATTTAGAAAGAAAAGAGGTTTATTTGGCTCATCATTCTGCAGTCTGGGGAGTTTCAAGGGCATGATGCTGGCTTCTGGTGAGGGCTTTCCTGCTGTCTCATATCAAGGCAAAAAGTCACAGGAGAATGCAGAGGGCCAGACATGTATCCTTCCTTGATAACAACCTACTCTCTTGGGAAACTACTCTATTCCCAAGAGAGCAATAACTCACTCACCCCCTAGAAGTAGTGTTAATCTATTCATGAGGAATCCATCCCCATGATCCAAACCCCACCCTCTAGGCACTTCCCAACACTGCCACATTGGGGATTAAGTTTTGATGGGCACAAACCACATCCAAACCATAGCAGTTCTCTTTTACTAATATGGGCTTTGGGGGTAGGTAGCAGGTGTGTTGTAAAGCAGCACTAAAAAGGATTTCTGGCTCACACAATTAGTCATGAATAATACTTAAAATTCTGAACAGCAAGGACACCACAAGTACCTACCAATCAGAGCAGACACTCCAAATATTAGAGCCATTATGAATGAATGACCAGTACCAAGGTGCAGTGCATGAGCCCTGCAATCAGCCCATGAACACAGCTCTTAGGATGAAAAGGACCTCAATTTCCTTGACTCAGTCTCCCACAGCCAAAAGGCCGGCTATTTCCTGGATTTCTTTTACTTTTCCAGAGTCCTCCTGAGGTTCATTTTGGCCTCTTTTAGAAAAGAAAGTAGGGCAGATGACACATGGTAGGCGGAACTTTGTATTTTATCTGTCCCAAGTTCTGAAAATGTATAGAACTATGTATATGACAAGAGAATAAAAAGTAAATATAACACAAAAGTAAGGGAAGCTTCATTCGATTAATCAATGGAAGTGGGGAAAGGAAATAGAAGGCTATTTGTTTTATTATTTGATTGGTCTGGTTTTCTCACTGGATTGACGTTTATGTTAGTGAGCACGTAAGGATAAGAACCATATATATTTTGCTTAGGAATCATTGTATCTCTAGTGCTTAGAACACAGTAAACACTTAATAAATTTTTCCATTCTCTCAGGTTTTTTAACCAGTAAACACTTCTTCTCTCACACTCTCTTTCTGTCTCTCTCCCTCCCTTTGAAGAACTTTTATTTCTGACAGTAAAATAGGTTACTTTTTTTATTAATCCTACCAATAGAAACAACAAAAATTTTCTGAACAAAATATATTTTTAAAACCTGCTAAATGCAATAATGGATAGAAAGAAAATAACAAATAATTAGAAATGAACACCAGGCAAAAGCAAGAATTTACAAAATTTGGTGAATTTCAACTTTGATTTTCAGGCTTTCATCTGTGATTTGAGATGGAGAATACAAAAGAGAGGTTAAGAGATGGGGAGCATAAAGAGAGCAGGGTTTAAAAACATATAGACAGACATTCAGAAAGAGATAGAAAAGAGAATGAGAGAGAGGTAATATTTGACAAGATAATGGCAAAGCATTTTCCAAAGCTAAAAATACACTGAGTTACAGACCCTGGAAAAGCAACAAATTCCAAACAGTACATATAAAAGGAAACTTCTATCTAGAGAAAAAGAATGCCAAAGCAAAAACAAGTTCTTAACAATAGTCACAAAATAAAGAAAAATGGAAGGGACAAGAATTGGACTCAAAGTTGGCTTATTTACCGGAAATGAAAGCTCTAAGTCTTTTGAATGATGTGGTAGGTAGAATTCTAGGTGTGTAGTCAATCCAACATTGCTGTGAAGAGATTTTGCAGATGTAATTAAGACCCCAAACCAGTTAGCCTTAAAATAGGAAGACTAGGTATGCCTGACCTAATCATATAAACTCTTTAAATCTGGGTCTAGAAGTCAGAGACAGAGGAAGTCAGAAACGTGAACCATGAGATTTGACATGCAGAAGCTGGTTTAAAGGTGAGGGACATTACACAGCAGGCAATGTGGGCAGCCTCTAAGCACCGAGAGCAGCCCCTAACCGACAGCTTGCAAGGAAACAGATAGAACCTCAAGGAACTGAATTTTGTCAACAAGAATGAGCTTGAAAGCAGATTTTTTTCCAGAGCATGCAGAATAAAACTCAAACTAGTCAACACTCTGATTTTAGCCTTTATATACCATTATCAAAGAAACCAACTACACCATGCCAGACTAGGTAGAACCTTTACCTAGTAAATGGCAGCTGTTTAAACTTCTCTATTTGTGGTAATTTGTTGCACAGAGAGAGAAAACTAACACAGATAATTTCAGTGTGCTATGAAAAAATGATTATAAGCCTAGAAATTTCTACTCATCAAAAGCATATTTCAAAACTTAGGGTACAATAGACAAACAAACGATAAAAGTTATCCCTGAAAAGAACTTTTCAATGAACAAATCGTTGCTAATAGAAATTATAAAAGATATACTTTGAGTAGATAGAGTGGGGCTCAGACAGTGCTGTGAGATGCACAAAGGGATGGAAAAAAAGTAAGTGATGCATTTGTGAATATATTTAAACTGACATTAACTACAGAACATTTTTAAATAGATTTTTTAAATGATAACATTAAAACATATAATAACATTAGTATACGTCAGAAAAGGGGTGATAACTGTTAAAGGGTCCAGTATTAGCTTTATAGTTTGATTTTTTTAATGTATCTAAAATTTCTAGAGTAATCTCCAAATTCATCCACAAATCATAGAGTGAATAACTTAGAATGTTACTAAAGGGAAAATTTTGAGTGAGAAGAAAAATAGGCCAGGTGTAGTGGCTCATGCTTATAATCCTAGCTCTTTAGGAGACCAAGGTGGGCGGATCACTTGAGGTCAGGAGTTCGAGACCAGCCTGGCCAACATGGTGAGCCCCTGTCTCTACCAAAAATACAAAACTTAGCCAGGTGTGGTGACAGTCACCTGTAATACCCGCTACTCGGGAGGCTAAGGCAGGAGAATCACTTGAACCAGAGAGGCAAAGGTTGTAGTGAGCCAAGTTTGCATCACTGCATTCCAGCCTGGGTGACAGAGGAAGACTCCATCTTAAAAAAAGAAAGAAAAAAGAAAGAAAGAAAAGAAAAGGAAAATAAGGCAAAATAAGAGAAATGGGAATATAGAGAAAGATCAAATAGAAAGCAAAAAATTGTACAAATAAAGTCAAATAATATTAATTCAAAACAATTGACTAAATACCATGGCTAATGAACAAATACACTAAGACTGTTATTGAAAATCCAGCCACATGTCATTTTCAAGACACATATCTAAAACATGAAGATACATAAGGGTTAAAAATAAATCGTTGCTAAAATAATTGTTTATCAAAAGAAAACTGGTAAGGGTATTTTAGCAACAACAAAATAGTGTGAAAATCAGAAAATATTACCAAGAAATAAAGAAGATAAAGAGATCAAAAATCAAAAAGAGGAGAAAAGTTTTATTTTGTAAGAAGATATGATCCTGAACGTATATGTACCTACTAAAATAACCTCAAAATAATAAAGTAAAAATGATCAAAATTTTAAGGAGAAACAGATAAAATCATCATCACATTGGAATATTTTAATACAACTTTTTAAGTAACTAATAGATCAAGGAGCTAAAGTAAAAAGAAAACAAAATACCTGAGTGAAATAATTGGTATGTTTTATCTAATGACCATATAGTTTTACTCTAAAACTAGATAATGTACAGATTAAGCACATAATATTACATTTATGAAAGCTCTTCACAGGCTGAGCCATAAACTAAATCTTTATATATTTCAGGAAATTAGTATACAAATCAAATTTTCTGACCACAATGCAAATAAGTAAGAAATCAATAAGCAAAAGATAACTAGAAAAAGTTGAAAATAAAAACAAGCTTTGAAATTATGAAACACCTTGTAAGTAGTGAATACATCAAATAAATAAATGTAAAGTATTTTAAATTAAATTATCATGAACCTATGAAATACTGCCAAAGTGGTACTTTAAGGTCTATCTATAGCCATGAGTGTTTATAGAAAAAGACTAAAAATTAATAAGCTAAGAATATCTGTTAGACTAGAAAAAGAAAAACCAAATCAGGCCAGGTGTGGCTCACGCCTGTAATCCCAGCACTTTGAGAGGCCGAGGTGGGCGGATCACGAGGTCAACAGATCGAGATCATCCTGGCTAACACGGTGAAACCCCGCCTCTGCTAAAAATATAAAAAATTAGCCAGGCATGGTGGCGGGCACCTGTGGTCCCAGCTACTCAGGAGGCTGAGGCAGAAGAATGGCGTGGACCCGGGAGGCGGAGCTTCCAGTGAGCCGAGATTGTGCCACTGCACTCCAGCCTGGGCGACAGAACGAAACTCCGTCTGAAAAAAAAAAAAAAAACAAATCAAACCAAAGAATGCAGAAGAAAGCAACCAATAAAGATAAGTGCAAAAATAAAAAAATGGAAAGCAAGCATGCAATAGAGAAGATCAACAAAGTTATCTGGGAAAATAAGATAGACAACACTCTGGGAAGATTAATCAAATGAGGGGGGAATGGTACAAACAAATAGTAATAGGAAATGAGGAAGAAAAATAAATATAGATTCTGAAGAGATAAAAACTATATAAAAGAAAATAAATATAATACCTATGAATGAATTTAAAGAAAGTATATGACACAAATGAACCAAACTAAAAAACACAAACAAAAACTTGAAAAAATGGAAAAACATTTAAATTATCGATACAAAGATTCAAGAGACCAATGCTCTCATTTTCATAATTTCATATGATCCTTCAAAAACACCAACAGTTTTATTAATAGACAAGCTGATTATAAACTTCATATTAAAAAATAAAAATTAAATCTGAAAAAACTAAAACAATGAGAGAACTAGTTATAATATTTTAATAACTATGTGGCCTCAACTATGAATAGACAGATCAAAAGAACAGATAAGGAAATCCAGATCTCCTGTGCATTTTGGAACTTAGAAAAAGATTAAAATGACATCTCAAACTTATGAAGAAAAGACGAATTACATAATTAATTGTGTTGAGTGGTCATCTGGATACAATTAAGTTAGATTCATACCTCATATCATACACTAAGGATAAATTTTGAATGGATTAAGGTTCTATAATTTTTTAAAACAGCAAAACATGGGAAAAAAATTTTTATAAAGTGAGAGTGAAAGAGGTCATTTTAACTAAGATTCAAAATCCAGAATCTATCAGAGAAAATATGGGTAGATGCTGCTACATGAAAAACAAAATATTTGTTAGCAAGAAAAATTATAAAACACATAAAAATAAAAATTAAACCTGGAAAATATGTTTTCAGCCCCTACCAAAGTTAATTTTGGTGATATATTGAATTTATCAATATTACTGAGAAAAAGACCTATGATCCAACAGAATATATGTGCAAAGAAAAGATGCAATAAAAAAGGACATGGAGAAACCCTTCAGAACATGATATTTAGCAAACACATGATATTTAGCAAAGATCTCAAAAAACACAGGCAACAAAAATAAATGGAGATAAACTGGATTATATCAAGCTGAAAAGATGCTAAACAGCAAAAGAAACCATTAACAGAATGAAGAGACAACCCACAGAATGGGAGGAAATATTTGCAAACTTTCCATCAAACAAGGGATTAATAACCAGGATATATGACAAATTCAATTCAACAGCAAGAAAACAAATAATCTGATTACAAAGTGGGCAAATGATGTGAACAGACATTTCTCAAAAGAAGACATAAACTCGGCCAAGAAATATACAAAAAAATGTTCAACATCACTAATCAGGAAAATGCAAATCAAAACCACAATGAAGTATCATTTCACCCCAGTTAAAATGACTATAATCAAAAACACAAAAGATAAATACAGGTGAGGATGTAGAGAAAAGAGAACTCTCATACACTGTTGGTGGAAATGTAAATTAGTACAGACATTATGAAAAACAGTATGAAGTTTCCTCAAAAACTAAACATAGAACTACCACATGATCCAACAATCCCACTGCTGGTATGTATCCAGAAGAAAGGAAATCAGTAATATCAAAGAAATATCTGCTCCCATGTTCATTGCATTCACAAAAGCCAAAATATGGAATCAACCTGAGTGCCCATCAACAGATGAACAGATTTTTATAATGTGGTATATATATATATATATATATATATATATGTAAAATGAACAATGGAATATTATTCAGCCATAAAAAAGGAAATCCTGTCACAGCAACATGGATGGAAATGGAGGACATTATATTAAGTGAAATAAGTCAGGCACAGAAAGAAATTTATCGCATGTTCTCACTTACATGTGGGAGCTAAAAGAGTTTGTCTCATGGACGTAGAAGGCACATTGGTGGTTACTAGAGACTGAGAAGGGTAATGGAAAGGGGAGAGGAACAGAAATTGCTGAATGGGTCCAGAAATACAGTTACAGTATTCAACTGGAATAAGTTACAGTGTTCAACAGAATAGTAGGGTAACAATGATTATTAATTTATTGTATATTTCAAAATACCTAGAAGATTTGGAATCATCCCCAAACAAAGATGTTTGAGGTAATGTATATCCCAGTTACTCAGATTTGATCATTACACATTGTATGCATGTATCAAAATATCACCTGTACTCCACAAATATGTATAATAATTATGAGTTAATAAAAGAGGAAGAAAAAACATTTTTAAAACATATAAAAATATGCACAACCTCTCTTCATCATGAGAGATTCATAATAAATGTACAATGAGAAATCATGTTTTTTTCTCTCAGATAAAATGCTGAAAATTGCGAAGGTACTGAGGAACAGGCACTCTCACATTGCCACTGTCTATGAAATCCGCATGATAGACAATGGGTCAATATCTATCAATACCTTGTGACCAAGAAATTCCCTCTTAAGAATCTATCTTTGGATACGCTTGCACATATAAAATATAACTTATATAAAAGGCAGTTCATTTTTATAACTTACATAAAAGGCAGCATTTTTATAATACCACTAAATTAGAAACAATCTGCATGTTCATTCACACAATAAATATTTATGCAGCTGTAAAAATAAATAAATTTATATCTCTGCATATATGTGAAACAATCTACCAGGTATATTTTAATATAAAAAAGGAAATTGGGCTGGGAACATTGGCTTATACCTGTAACCTGGGCACTTTGGGAAGCCAAGACATGAGGGTCACTGGAACCCAGGGGTTTCAGACCAGCCTAGGCAACAAAGAAAACGTTGTCTCTACAAAAACATAAAAAATAAATAAAAAATTAACGAGACATGGTGATGTGCACCTGTAGTCCCAGCTACTCGGGAGGCTCAGGCAAGAAGATTACTTGTTCCTAGAAGTTTAAGGCTGCAGTGAGCCATGATTGCACCACTGCACACCACCCTAGGCAACACCTAGTGTAAAAAAAAATTTTTTTTTTTTGCTTACACGTGTCTAAAGCACTGTAGTCAAATAGAAATAGTATGTGAGCCACAAATGCAAATTTCATGTATAATTTAAGCTTTCTAAAGTTTAATAGTATATTTTTAACCCAGTATATCTATTTCAACATATAGTCAATATGAAAATTATTAATGAACTACTTTGGCACTTGTCCCTAGTGGCTTAACATATTGATCAGCACTAGCCTACAGGATAATAAGAAGTAATAGCAATGATTACAAAACTTGGAAACTGTATGAAAAGGAAATTATCATGGGAATGGACATCCTGCAATTGACTACATTACATACTTTAAAAGTAAGTTAATAAATTGAATTTTAAAAATAAAGAATATTGTAAATAACAAGTTAATTAATTTAAAATTTAGATAACATGAACAAATTGTTAGCCTACTAAACCTGCTCAAGAAGGAATAGAAAACAAATAGCCCCAAATCAGTTAAGAAACTAGATTAGTAGTTTAACATCTCTGTGTAAGAAAAAAATACATGAATGTTTATACTGATGAGAAAAAGAAAGAACACTTTCTCCTCCCTGTAAGAATAGGATATTCTTCGTACCTAAGCCTGATCAGCATGAAAGAGGAAAGTAAAGACAAATCTCACTCATGAACATAAATGTAAAAGTCTAAAACAAAATACCAAAAAACATAAATCAAGCAATATAAAAAGATAATATATCATTACTATGCTGGATTTATCCCAGAAATGCAAAGTTGTTTAATACTAAAAATACAAATTGATATAATTAATCATATTAATATATTATTAGAGAGATTTCATATGATCATCTTAGTAGATGCAGAAAAATCATTTGATAAAATCCAACATTCATGATTTAAAAAGCTTGGAAACACTTGCAAAATTGGGAATAGAATAACACTTCCTTAGCTTGATAAATACTAGCTCCCAAAACCTATACCTATATAGTAAGCTTTATGGTATAGTATAGTAACCTATAGTATAGTAAAGCTTTATAGTAAATCTGTGCAGGAAAAGTTTAGTGGTAAAAATAAGAAACAGGTAAAAGATGACTTCTTCTACCACATCTATTCAACATCATACTGACAATCATAAACAGTGCAGTAGGTAAGAAAATAAATGAAATATGTAAGAATTAGAAGAACAAGAACTGGTTTTTGTTACATACAGATGATGTGAGTGTCTAGATAACTATTTAGAATTAATGGGAAAGATTAGCAGATTTCTAAATTAAAAAAATCAACATAAAAGGTCAATTGCATTTCTATATGTCAGAAACTTACAGCTAGGAAATGTAATTTTTAATTACGATCAAAAAGTATAAAATATCAAGAAACAAATTTAACAAAGTTTGCATAATAAATTCTTGGAGAATATTTGAAAATATTTTTGGTCACTAAAGAAGACAAATAGAGAGATAACCATTGTGTTCATTTATTGGAAGACTAGTCAAAAGATTCCAAATTGATTTATAAATTCAACTATTTCCAATATTTGGTTGATGTTTTTATTAAAATGGACCATTAACTTATATCTCATACAAAACTGCAAGCTACATTCAATTACAGGTACATTAAAGATGTAAATGTAACAAACAAGGCAATAAAACTTATAGAAACAATATAGGAAAATAACTTTATGGCATCACAGTAAAGGATAATTTCTTAAACAAGGGGAAAAAAACACAAGCCACAAAGGGAATGATTGATTAATTTGACTTCCTTTAAAATAAGAATTTCTGTCTTTAGAACAACATAAAGAAAGTGATGTACTCCAAAAAGTGATGTCCAAAGGTGCTATAATGGGCTCTAGTGGCCGGCTAAGGTCATTTATGTATCCAACTTTTGAAGAATACATAAATGACCTTAGCCAACCACTAACAATGATTACAAAAGGTGCCCATATAGCACCTTTGGACAAATTAGGAAAGGCATCATTCCTTAATTTTTTTTTGTTAGTATCATTTTGTAGAACTTGAACAGTTCTAATTGGGAAGCCTTCCAATGCCTCAGTAGACATAATCTCTGGCTTCACATCCCTACATCCCATACTGTCATGTATACACACCTTTGCCTTCAACCAGATTCTGGGGCACACATACCAGCAATACACACACTTCATGCCCTCTTTTGACCTCCAGATGAGGCCATCATTTTAGGTAGAGGTAGAAATCAAGCCTCCAAAATTGGAGATAGCATATAAAAATCAACTCAAATGCATTAAAAACTTAACTGGAAAATCCGAAACTGTAAAACTGCCAGAATAAAATAAGAAAAAAACTCCATGTCATTAATCTAGACAATGGTTTTTTTTTTTTACTACGACCCCAAAAGCACAGGCAACAGGCAACAAAAGCAAAAATAGACAGAAAACTTCTGCACAGCAAAGGAAACAGTCAACAGTGTGAAGGGACGATCTATGAAATGAGATAAAATATTTGTCAACTATACATCTGATGAAGGGTTAATATGTAAAATACATAAGGAACTCAAACAATTCAATAACAGCGAAACAAAAATCCAGTTAAAAGATGGCAAAGGACCTGAATAAACATTTTTCAAAAGAAGACATACACAGGGCCAACAGGTATATGAAAAAATGTCCAACATTACTAATCATTAGGGAAATGCAAATTAAAGCCATAATGAAGTATCACCTCACACCTGTTAGATTGGCTATTATCAAAAAGGTAAAAAAAAAATAACAAATACTGGCAAGGATGGGAAGAAACGGGAACCTTTGCACACAGTTGGCAGGAATGTAAATTGGATTTATGGGAAACAGTATGGAGGTTTCTCAAAAAATTAAAAATAGAATGACCATATGAAACAGCAATCTCACTACTTATATATCCAAGGGAAATTAGATCAGTATGTCAAAGTGATATCTGCATGCCCCTGTCCATGGCAGCATTATTCACAATAACCAAGATATGGAATCAACCTAAATGTCCATCAACAGATAAATAGATTTTTTAAATGTGGTATGTATACACAATAATTACATTTAGCCTTTCCTATCATTTACAACAACATGGATAAACCTGAAGGATGTTATGTTAAATGTAATGTGCCACGCACAAAAATACAAATATTGCATGATCTTACCTATAAGTGTAATCTAAAAGAGTTGAATCAGAAGCAGAGAGTAGAATGTTGGTTACCAGTAGAGTAGAATGTGGTGTGGTGGAATGGGGTGAATGGAGGAAGTGTTGGTCAAAGGACACAAAATTTCAGTTACACAGAAGAAATAAACTCAAGAATGTATTGTACAACTTGTTAACTATAGTTAATAATAATGTATTGTACACTTGAAAGTTGCTGAGAATCAATTTTACGTGTTCTCACCATAACAAAATAAGGGTGAGAGGTAATGCATATGTTAGTTAGCTTGATTTAGCCATTCCTCAATGTCTAAATACATATTTTCAAAACATCATTTTGTATACAATAAATATATATAATGTTTATTTGTCCATTAAAAACTGTTTAAACAATAATGAAAACTGGTTATAATAGAGTATAAGTAGGCCTAAATAGAGGTTCTGAGAATATTAGACATGGTTCTGAGAATATTAGAAAAATTATGAGTAGTTGAGCATGATGTTGTGTACAGTGGGTAGAAGACTAGTTGATAGGGGTGCTGGGGAGGTGATTTATAGCCAGATGATTAAGTGTCTGAGTGAAAAAATTTAGAGCCAAAGGAGACATATTGATCCTGAGGTAAAGATGTGGACAACAGTTTTAAACAAATGCCTACAGAGCCTAGTACAACCGTAGGCACAACTGTAGGCAAAAAATGTACAAACAGGATTTGCCTTTTTTTTTTTTTTTGGAAGAAAAGCAGAATGTGGAAATTTTAAGGCCTGCAGACACTATTGATGTCTGTCCCATTTCACACACATGCTGACTTTAAGGGCCCGTGTCTCTGTGCTTCTCTGTCTGAGAACTTCCTCTAGTGCTACAAGAACTTATGCAGTCCATGCGCAGGGCTGCCTAGATGTGAAAGATTTAATGCCACGGGGCAAACTTCAACAAAATAAGAGACAGAAAACTGTGGATAAATATTCCACTTCCCTACCTATTGAGGGAAAATTCTGAGGCAAATTCTAAATGATTTCTGAGATCATCCTCAGTGGAATTGAGACCCAGTTGCTCACGGTATTAATTCATCCATTAATGTACAATGTATTGATATTTCTCCCTTCTCTGTTTCATTTCCCCACTCCATCACTAGTACTTCCTGATATCATTTTCAAATAAATTCTCTGCACCCTTTCCTCAGAAAAATTGGAGGCAGGAGAGAGAAGCAATAGAAATGACTTCAGGTGAAGCCAGAGCTCAGTAAATGCTTTCATAGTGTTTGCTTTCCCAAATGTGTATATGGTTATTTGTAGTAGCTGTGTGTACTCCTGTGGGATTTCGAAGGAACTGGCTCTCCCTCACTATTTCAGGACTAGGCCTTGCCTGCACATTGATATAATTGATCAAACATGAATGGTGTGTCTTCAGATGTGCCATCTTGTGTAATATATAACCAATCCTGTATGTCCACAGTATGTGTATGCTGCCCCTGTAAACTTCTTATAAATCAAGAAAAACAACCTAATAGAAAATGGGCAAAAGACATGAGCAGGCACCTTACAAAAAGGAAAATGCCAAATGAACATATGAGAATATGCTTAATCTCATTAGTAACTAGGGAAATGCACATTAACACCATATCACGATTCTAGTTCACACCCACTGATTTGGCAAAATTAAAGCCTACCAAATTTTTGCAAGGCTATGGCATAATGGGAGTGCCAATGGTAGGAATGTAAATTGGTACATTCACTTTGGAAAATAATTTTGTATTAAAGTAAAAAAAAAGTTCATACTTTAAGATTCAGCAATTCTATTTTGAGATACAAACCCTTGCCCATGAGCACCAGTACAATGTTCAAGAATGCTCATTGTAATCCAAATTATAATACCAAATAACTAAAAATGGGAAGATAATGCCACTGGGCAGGAGAAAAATGAGAAGTCTGAAAATGATTCTACGTAGTGCCAGCCTTCTGGGCAAGGCTTTGAAAGACCTCACTCTGATCTTGCTTTACAGGGTGATAAGTCCATGCAGTTAAAGCTAGAGAATATGCTCCACCCTCATATCATGCTCAGGGAAATTGGCATTTCGCAAAATCCCAAGACTGCTTCCATGGCCTGTGCTGGTATTTGTCTATGTCTGAACCAAGGTGAATAATGCTACTTACTAACCTGAGGAATGATCAAGGAGTGGCTCTTGGGTGAAAGCCAGGAGGGTGGATTTAGACAGAGCTTGGAAGGTCCCATTGTGGTGGGCATGGATGTGCCTATGAGATGCAGAGAGAACACAAAAGAAGCAGGCTGTGGAGACCAAGGGCCAGGTGGCAGTCCTCCTACTTCTCTATGCTTTTGGTGAAGGAGTCTGGGATTCTAAATTTAAACCCACTCTTCAGTTTCTGTGAAGGTATATTTGCCAAGAAAGTATGATAGAAAGTTTTATGACTCGTTAGCTTGACTTACAAATTTCAAATATTAGGTTAGATGGTATGGAGGTCTCCATTTGTATTCCTGCCCTAAGCTCTGAAAAGATAGCAACAGACCTGATCGTGAAAACTAAAAAGAGACACTTCGATGGAGAATTATGAAAAAGTTCATTATGATCATTCAGTTTGATACAAACTACGTAGTGATCACATTAATTGAATAAATAGAAATATAGAAATAATAGAAAGTATAAATCACTCACAGAGATATAAACTCAAGAAATCCAAAGGTTTTCACCTCTCTGAGCATCTCTCCAAACCTTTTTATCAAAAACATTAAGAAATTAGACATAGCTGAAAATAAGTGCTGAAAATATACATGAAAATAAGTGCTGTGAATTTGGCTATACGTCTTTCATTGTGCATTAGATACTGTGTTGAAATCTCTTCATATTCAATTTCAGAGGTAAAAATATGGGTCATTAGCTCAAGCCAAGAAATGTAGAATATCCAGTCTCCATTTCACCCATTTTTAATTTTCAAAATCATATGGATTCTAAAAATTCTATTTCATACAGAAAAGGTGACTATTTCTTTCAGTTCAACATCTCCATTATCCTTTACGGAAAAAGTAACTTTGCCACTACAGACTTTTTAATTTTTTTAATTGACATATACCATGTATGTTTTTATCATGTACAACATGATGTTTCAATGTATATATACATTATGGAATAGTTAAATATAGCTAATTAACAAATGTATTGCCTCAAATATTTATTATCTTGTGATGAGAACACTTATCCTTTCTTTTCACATTTTTGAAGAATACAGTCATTGACTATAGTCACCTTGCTGTACAATAGAGCTCTTGAATTTATTCCTCCTAACTGTAATTACGTATCCTTTGACCAACACATCCCCCCTCTCCCCCTTTTCCCTAACCACCAAGCCTCTGGTAACCACCTCCTACTAGAGATTTTTGACTCAGAAGCCTTTTTTAAAAGGGAGTAAAGGGTAACTGCATTTAAAGGTGAATTTGTTTAATAATCACCGCTGTTCATCCTAAATTTTGGGTTACATCACACACACAAAAAAATACTGCAAAATGTTTCTCCAAGTTCTAGGCAGATAAAAGTCATCAATCAATCTCAATATATGAAATTCAAGTAAATAAATGGCAAATGATGGCAATATGGCTGAGCTTTTGCCAAAATATGCTCAAGAGAAAACAAAAGGGAAATAATAGATGTTTCAGCATTGCATTGAGAGGAATTTTTAAAAATCACCTATTTGCAACCCAGTCCTTGACATTCACTCACCATCTATCTCCTCACCTAGAATAAATGTTTTATTATTGCAGATGCCTACATGTAGAATAGTCTTGACACTTGGTAGGAGCTCAGTGGTAGACATATGTTAAATAAATAAATGAATCAATATATCAGTTAATCAATGAGCCAATAGATTTTATTTCTTAAATTCACTTGCTAGTTCTCACTTATCATATTTTTATTTATTTTAGGCTATGAGCACATTAATTAATGCTTCTTACAGCTGCCAAATTTTCTCCCTTAATTCTTGTTTTGGTGTTTCCTTTCCATTTTTTCCCACGTAAAGCACTTTCATATATAAAATTTCAGAGAGCTTAAAAAAGTGAAATGTCAATCCAGATAACATAGTCACGGCCACCACCACATTTGTCCTTTTTAAATAAAGCTAGTATAATTCAATATACCATATTTTATTAATAGTATCTTAAATAATTTTTTTCTTTTTAAATTTTATTTTATTTTAGATTCAGTGGTATATATGCAGGTTTGTTACATGGATGTATTGCATAATGGTAGGTTTTGAGCTTCTAGTCCAATAGTCTATCATCCAAGTAATGACCACTGTATGCATATGTAACTTTTTAACCCTTACCTCCAAGAAATCTTTATTTTACTTTCTTTTCATTGTTCTATATGATACAAACTAGATCGTGATCACATTAATTAAATAAAATAATATAAAACAACAATTGAAAAAATAAATAACTCACAATGATACCATCTCAAGAAATTCAAATGTTTTCACCTCTCTGGGTACCTCTGCAACCCTTTTATCACAAAGATAAACCTCTTGTTTTACTTAGTAGGCCAAATCTGCCCCAAGTTTCATGTTGGAAGAGCAAATCACAATTTTCAAATGCTTCTAACAGCACAACATATTCATGTATCTAGAAGGGGACTGTGTAACATCTAGCTTTACTTTTTAATTGCTCTTCTTCTGAGTGGGAGTGCTGTGCTGTTTGCCAAGAACTGAGAATGAAGAGGAAAAAAGCAAGAGCCTCCTTGAGAAAGAACAGAGGAGAAAGCTATCTAAAAGGGAAATCAAAACTAAGAATTGCAGATAAAAAGAAAAAGACGTGTGAAGTTAATAGTGTTCCATTACTATGAGTTGAAGTTTAAAAAACAGTGAATACTTCAGACTTCTGTAAACAAATGCAAAGCAGTATCCTATCCTTGCAGATCCAAAATATGAGGTAAGTAATTAACCTTCAGATTGTCAGAACTGATACTCAGTCATCATCACTGTGTCTCTAGTGGTATTAACCCCAAAGGAAAACGTAATTCTTGTTGCTGTCACTCTCATTTGTGGCCCGAAATCAAAGAGAAAAAGTTCTTTTCTGCTTCTTTTTCAATACAGAATGCTGCCTATGAATTTTATTTGTGCAGAATAATAAACTAGCTGAAATGTCTTCTGAATGATATCATTTCAGAGTCCAGATTTAGGTATCACATTATCACATATTGAAATTCAATTCATACATGTTACTGATCAATTGAGACACTGTCCAAATTCCTGTGGTTGGTTGACACACATTCAGAGTAACTATTGTGGGATTCTTAGGAATACCAAACTGATAGTTGCCCTCCAGTATATTGAAGTTATGAGTTTTTAAACATCATTTCTCACCATATGCATTTCTCAGTTTCACACAATAAAAAAATCATAACTGCTCAAATTATCTATATAAACTTGTTCTCCACCCTTGATATAGAGAGAGTTGAATAAACAAAATCTCTTTACTTACTTGGAATAAACCCATCAGTTGTCTGGGCAAAAAATTATAAGACACTTCTGTTGTTTTCTTAATATACACAAAAACTATAAAATGAGTATTTTCCTCTACAAACTTCATGAATTTTCTTGGTACTCATTTTCTTCATTTTAAATAACATTTTGATATGATTGTGATCCTTCTGTCTATATGCATAGAAATACGCTGCTATTAGTTACATGAAGATTAGTGCAATCCTAATGGCTTTGTCTTACCCATTAATACATTCATAGTGATTAAGCTAAAATAAATCAGCACGAAAAAGCCTTACCTTTTAGGGCAAATATGTCTACCTCACAGAATCAATAATGTATTATTAGTGTGTCTAACACACTTTCTACCTAAATACTGGTTCTGTTACCACTTTTCAAAAAGAGCATATAAAAGGTCTGTTTGTTCACTTTTCACTAAAATATTTGTCTCGTATTGGTTCTTTTATTAAGTTACATTCCCGTCTTAAGATACCTCAGACACAATGACCCCACCAAAAGATGTAGAACCACAATAGAAAGTGAATATTTAGTAACAAATGCATCATGAAAAAAATTTTTAAAGATTTTAGATAACAGGCAGCATTTTGAAAATTTTATTTCTTCTTTGGAAGATAACAAGAGCCACATATTTGATTCAAAAAATGATTTGAGGGTAAGAAAAGGCTTGTTTTATCTTGCCTGAGTAATAGATTTTTTTCTTTTGCTGAATTCTCTGCGTGAATAACAAGAGTGGCAGCCATTTTCTCCCAGCTCAACATCAAAACCCCTTTCATCTGCTGTCTAAACGCAAACAAAGCAAACCTTCCACCAGGCCTTTCTTTCCAGATAAATTAAAACTCTCATGTCCTGGGGCCTAAATCAAGCCTACAGGCCTTCCCTAGATAAATCCGCTCTCAACCTGAAATCTTCTTGCCACACGTGCTCCTTGTAAGATAATTTTGCAGTAGCTAATCAATAATGCAACAGTAAATTGCATTTAAATAAACATTAGCAGCCCCTCTTAATGAATAAAACCTCATCTGCAATTTGTCAAAGTCAGAAATATTGGACTCTTTTGATATTCATTAGAATATTGGAAATTGGAGCTTTGACAGGTTTTATGTACGTTGCAATTACCATCCTGTGGGGGGTGGGGGGATACTAAAAAAAGGCTTACTTTTATACATCCCGGACGGAATATAGTGGAACATACAGCAGGTTTCTAGACTGGAATTCATATGTCTGCTACCACCCTGGTTAAAAATATATTGAGATAATCCTGCTTTCCATTGCAAATTATGAGGCAACCAAGTTGTATGTACCTCATTTGAATTTTCTGACTTTAGAAGAAAAAAATGTAGAAATCTTTATTCTGAAATGAGGAGGAAGAGGAAAACTACTCTTGATTTGATATCGCGTATATGATTATTTTTATATTTCACTGAAGAAAGTCATTATTGCTAAGAAATTCTGAATTATAGAAATTAAGAATAATCATTGGCTTTCAGACCTAATATTTTAAATTTATAAAAATCCTTTCTAATAATGTATATTTTAATATAGATTATGAATGTTATGTCAGGCTTAATAAGTATAATTCACTGACACTCTCTTCTGTTATCCTACAGAATGCTCACTTAAGAAAAGAGAATGACTATTATTTAAAAAGTGCTTTAAACAGAACTGAACAGTGCTAAGACATATGTTTGAGCTATACTGTGGGAGACAGAACATAAAGTTACATCCATTTCTTGTCATATTTTCAGGTATTCGGTAATACTAAAAAAATTTGATATTATTTTCTATATCCTAAATGAATTATATTTTAGAGGTCCAGACTAGAACACTCACAATCAAAATTAACATCATTTTAAAACTATGAAAATAAATAAAATGCCTTCTATTTTAGAAAAATTCCAAAGCAATTAGCATGGGAACAAAATGGAATAATACTATAACATAAGTATTTGCTTGAAGAAGGAAACTGTTATTTGGAAATATCATTAGAAACAATGACATTCTAAATTTATATATTCTTTATATAATGTCATCAGAGTAAAAAAGAAAAGGGAATTATCATATTACAGATGGAAAAGTTGAGTGTCAAAGGACAACCAATCAGTCAGGGTTACACCCAAGCGCTAGTCTTCAAAGTAAACAATCAGGTCCTATGCCATTTCCCCAGTTCTCATAACAAGTAAACGTTTGAACAAATGACCAAAATAGGCTGACAAAGACAAATTAAGGCTGAGAATGCAAAACTGAGTCAGCATGGTCGTTTTGACCCCATACAAAACAGCTTTCGAAACATTCACACTTTCATACAGCTAATTATTGGTAAGGACAACTCTAAATGATATGTTCAAAAGGACTTAATTTAAACATGAGAAAATGGTTAGTGTTATAATTTGTTAACCTTTCTATCAGCCTCAACTAATAGTGACAGGTATTCCAATGTACCTGCAGAGACCCCAGTGGCGTTCGATATGTCAAGCATCACGAGGCATGCCTATTGCAAGCAACAGGCATCACAGAAACATCTGCTAATGTTTACCTCACTCAACGTTTAAAAGTAAATGAAGATGCAGAACCCAGAAAACCTTACAATGGGAAATGGTTATAAGCCAGTCAAAAGTATGGGACTTATTCCAATTAGCTGTGCCCTTCTTATCTTCTAGAAAAGAAAAATGGATGGAACAATACTTACCACATCATAAAAATTTGAAGCTCCATTCAAGACTACATTAAAATAACTTAGAAAAGCACTGTAACCTTAAGGGACAAAGTAGTTATTAGAAATACCCTGGTCCTTGACTATTGAGAATGAAAATGACCTAAAAGATGTGTGCTTCTATTAAAAATTTAGAAACTCAATATTATTTTCAAAAACCCACACGTTTTAAATGTTAGAGCTAAAACTCTAAAACTCTTAGGAGGAAACATTGAAGCAAATCTTAGTGAACTTGAGTAAGACAATGGTTTCTTAGATAAAACAACAAAAGCACAAGCCAAAAAAGAAAAAAATAAGTTTGACCTTATCAAATTAAAAACTTTTGCATGTCGAAGACCTATCATCAAGGAAATTAAAATATAAACTATAAAATAGAAGAAAATATTACAAATCACAATAAGTAAAGAACACAACTCAACAGAAAAGAAAAAGAAAAAAAACAGTTAAAACATGGGTAAAAGATTTAAGTGGACTTTTGAATGGAGAGAAGATACACAAATGGCCAATAAGCACATAAAAGGATCCTCAACATCATTTGTCATCAGAAAAATCCACAACAAAAATCACAATGCAATACCCCTTCACATCACTAGTTTGAGTCCAATCAAACATAAGAGTAATAACAAGTGTTGGTAAGAATGTAGAGAAACTGGAACCCTCAGAAACTGCTGATGGGAATGTAGATGCTGTGGACTTTTTGACAATTCCTCAAAAAGTTCAACATGGAGTTATCGTATGACCCAGAAATTCTACTCCTAGGTATACACCCAAGATAAATGCAAACATATTTCCACACAAAAATTTGTGCACAAATGTTCATAGCAGCGTTATTCAGAATAGCTAAAAAGTGGAAACAACCCAAATGTCTATCAATTGATGAATGTGTAAACAAAATGTAGTATATTTATATTATAAAATATTATTCAACAATAAAAAGAAGTACTGATACATGCTACAACATAGATGAACCCTGAATACATTATACTAAAGTAAATAAATCCAGACACACACACACACACACACACACACACACACAGAAAAAAACACATATTGTATGATTCCATTTATATGAAACATCCAGAATAGGCAAATCCATACAAACAGAAAGTAGATCAGTGGTTTACAGGGGCAGGATGGAAAGGGAAACAGGAATGATTCTAATGGGTATTGAGTTTCTTTTGGGGGTGATGAAAATATTCTAAAGTTAGATCACTGTAAGGGTTGAGCAACTCTGTGAATATTATGAAAACCACCAAATTGTAGATTTGCAAAGGGTAAATTTTATGGCATGTGAATGATATCCAATAAAGCTATGATTAAACACACACACACACACACACACACACACACACACACACACACACACACAGAGGAGGTGGGGGAGGGGCTAAATTCAAGTTATTTCTTAATTCAGAATTTGCTTAGATGCTCAGCTTTTCCATTCATCAACTGGGTCATTCTGGGGATGGGGTCTTTTATTACTAATGAACCTAGAGCCCCTACGATCTGGCCAATTATAAGTGTTCAAGATACAGGAACATTGCAGTTAAAAGTATGGACTCAGCAACTAAACTGAATGAAACCCTGACTGAAGCACCTAGAAGCTGTCTGTCCTTGGCCAGGTTATTAATCATTCGGTGCTAAAGTGTTCTCATCTGTAAGACGGAGGTAATAAGAAGTATCTGCCTCATGGGAGTTGTCATGAGTTCTAACTGAGTTAATATAAGTAAAGTGCTGGGAGCACTTGAGATGTTTAAGGCTTCAGTATCTGAATGTCAAAGGGGTAATAGTTTCTCAAAATTCTTCAATTGTCCCAGCACTATAAATTTGAAATAATAACTATTAGATCACAATGTTTAGACTCAGCCATGAAGATTTTTAAGTAGAGACATTAGAAAGTCATATTTACTGCAATATAGAAATGTAAACAAGTGATATTTATGTTAAGATATAAGTCATTGACAAAGTCTGGCCTATCTGTGGATGGCATGCTCATATGGAAAATAGTGAGGGGGCCCCTGTGCAAGGATAGGAGAAAGTTTGATTCAGGCATGAAAAATTAATTTGAATTGAAACAATTATTTTGTAATTATGTGTTTAAAATGCTAGAATTTCCTTAAAGTAGCAATTTACCCTTCGATGCTAACAGCCTAGCTCATTGTGGGTGTTTGATTAAAAAGTCTCCTAAATGTTAAAAAGTAATGCACAAGTAATTTTTCAAAATCATTTAACTTGTTTGGTTTAATTTTTCAGTCCCAAATAAAGCTTGTCTCAATATTTGGGCAAGACCATTTTGATAATTTACTTATAAACAACGAGATATTCTCATATACTATACATACTAATGATATAAATCAGAATAAAACACTTATTTTGCTATGCCCCCTAATAAGGAAAAAAAGTGTAGGAAGGGAAGAAGAAAGGTTGATGAAGGTCACATGGCTTGTAAGTGGCTAGGTCAGGACTCAAAACCGTCCTCTGTTAAATCGCAGACCCAATATCTCTCTGTTGCACCAAGGATCCCACACTTTTTCAACAAAAGAAACTACTTACAACAAAACTATGATGGTATCATGGATCACACATCACATGACAGTAATTTTTCTTTTTGTATCTGCTGAGATAAAACAAAGACAAAACGCTGTATAAGCTTCGTAGCACTATTAAATTATATTTTATTAATTACATCCACTTCTACATATATTTGAAAAATATATTAATAATAACATGCTCAATTAATCGTACAGAGTAGGCTACTATGGCTGTAGCCCATTCAAAACTCTCTTCATAATTCTCTGGTGATTTTCACCATCTATCTTCCATATCAAAGAACTGATATTCAAGTCACTGTTTGAGTTTTGATCGGCTTTATTTCAAAGACTGTAAGCAGATACACTTAAAATAGGCCAAGCAGAAAGGTAACTTGGGATACTGTTTTTAACCACAAAATATGAAATCTTAATGCACCAGTAGGTGATTTAAGAGTTAATAGGCTAAAAAATCAAGAAGAAATAAGAGAATTAGAATATCCTCACTTTTCAGCCCTTAATGAATTAAGGAATCTAGGCAATGTTCATCAACTACCACTAATGGCACAAATAGTCAGATATGTGTGTGTCCTGATAAAGCAGTGTTAATCCAGTCAACCAGTAACAAAAAAATCCTAAATTTGAAAAAAAAAAAAAAAGAGTTCATAGGGCCAGCTAAGCTAGTTGGGATATGTCCAAAATGAAGCCATTGTAGAGCGTATGCCCTGGGATTTGGGTTAACTACCTTTACTTGTGGCCCCCAGATGACTCCCAGCCTAGAGGATACCTAAGACTTGACTATGAAAAGTTCAATAGAGAAGGAAAGAAACAACAACTAAGCATTCAGCATAGCGGGTGAATCATATACCTTCTATGATATGAGTTTGGCATGGCTACTTTGTTTTTACAGTTGAGGAAACAGCCTTGGTGGATTTCAGTAGCTTTCCCTCAATGACACAATTCATAAAATGCAAAACCAGGATTCTAACCAATCCAGCTACACTTGACTCTAAATCCCATGATCTTTCTGCTATCCCATGCCACTCTTGAACAAATCCATTTATAAGAGAACACACAAAGTAACTTTCAAAGCCCACCCACAGATCTCCAAAATCGAAGCCAACTCGAAATTACAGTTGGATAACTTCAATAAAGGTATGTAACTAATTCTTCCTAGAGCAAGGAAAAAAATTCCCCAAGGATTGTCAAGGCTAGATTACGGAACGTGACTGAGAGTTAAAGATTTGGCCTCCTGTACTGAGTTCAGTAATTGAATGTCTTGGATGAACTCACTTAACTTTTGGGTACTGCAGTTTTCCCAGCTATGAAATGAGAATTGCCAAATGAAAATTTTGGACCTTCAAACCTTCACTAGGTAATACAAGAAAGCTTTGCCATATGAAATCCCATGAATTTCTATAAGAACTGTAAAGATAAATATAAGACACCAAAAAACACATTAATATGACCTAAATATCTTGTAAGGGGAGCATTTTAAAATGTAACTTAAAGTTAAGGACTTTCTGTTTTAGGGTGTTATAATTAATTTCTCATTTAGACTAAGCTGCTTTGTTCCTATAATCCAAATTTAAATAAAGACATATTTTATATAGTTCAATTACCAAGAAGAAAGTAAACATTTTAACCAACAAGAGTATATGCTTATCTCTCTTTGACCAATAAAATCATTGTTTCTGAAAATATTCATATCACATGTAGTGATATAAATTTTGAAGTTTAAAATCTATAATAGAAGCAACTTTAAACATAGGTACAACGAGTAATGGTAAGTAGTATTCAATTCCTGATGGACACAGCACTTTATAATATTGGTTTCTGTAGAAATCAAATCAATAATAAATAATCTCAGAGCTAACAAAAGGGCTGCTAATGTGTAGGTAGTCCCAGAAGAGCAGTATGCAGCTACCCTTAGTATAGAGCAGTGTGTATACACACAGTATATATATATATACACACATATATATACAGTGTGTATATATACACATATATATACAGTGTGTATATATATATATATATATACAGTGTGTATATATATATATATATATATACACCTTTAGTAAATTAACTAAATTTAGTAAAGTAAATTTAGTAAATTAACTTTATTATCCTTCCAAGCCCTTTTATGGGAAGAGGAGAGCTTTTGTTTCATCTTGTTTTTCTCACGTATATATTCGCCAATTCCTTTTGTCTAGAAATTGCTAGATCTAGTAAATTTAGTTGTACTTGGGACTAGCTACTAACAAATTCACATTGCTACTAGGTGACAAGATAAATGGATTGCCAGGGGAAACGTTCCACTCCCAAATAAAATTTTTTCGTACACTATCAGTATATTTCTTGTAAAACAGTATTACGCACAATAATGGGAATTTATTGAGATGCAGATAATTTTCCAGACATGCAGTGTTTCCAAGGACACTGGGTATTCACATAACTATCAGTTTATTTTAATCTCCCAAACATCTTGGTGAATCCACCTAAATCCCACTTAAAGTACATAATATTTCTTCTTGCCCAAGTTTCCTTACTCCAGATGTTATCTCTTTTGAGAGGAAGCAGGCATTTGGTGAACAGAGTTCTTAAAAGAGAGCAAAGCAGTCTCTTTGGGGATTCTCATTGGAGCCTCCAGGGAACAACTGGGGAGACTACGGCCATGAAACAGACCGGGACAGCTGGCAGGCTCTCTTTTCTCTTTTGCTGATTTTTTTTCTTTCCATGCAGGGTGACATTCCCCACCCCCACATCTTCCTTTCCTCAGAAATCTTTTTAATCCTCCCTTACAATACCTGCCTCTTTGGAGGGACAGAACTTTTCTACCCTACCATCAATACCTACAGGAGCCAGGGATTCTGCTTCCACCTGTTTAAAAAAAAAAAAAAAAAAAAAAAAAAAAAAAACCCTAAACACTTTGAGGTTTGTGCACCCAAATTGCCATGGACTATCCTGACAATTCTGATAGCCTTCCTATACCTCCTGTGGGTTGTTCCCAAACTGTGCCTTTCTCCATTTCACCTGTCCTTAACATTTCCAGATGGATAAATATGGAATTTAGAATTTGATCTCTTATTTTTTAAAAAGAGATCAGACACTTTTCTTGGAAAATATTTTCAATTCAATAATTAATTTAAAAAAGGGAGTCAATTTATGAAGATTCAGTTGAAAATAATTATTTTTTTCCATTTTCTAACACAAACTTTTTGAATACATTATTTTGTGAGTCATTCTTATTTTTGATGAGTTACAGTCATATTTCATTATCGGTTTGCTAGTGAATCACTTACTAACTGGACTTTTTTAAATAAATTGGCACGGTTAAATATATCTTTGTAATAGAAGGCATTCTCCTTTAGGGTTAGGGCTGCTTATTTATTTATGCAGGGTCTCTTGGTGCAGATGGGACATATCCTTGTCTTGCATAGTAATGATGAAAAAACAAAAACAAAATCAACCAGCACAGAGATTGATGGCCGTTCTTTCTTTAATCAAGACTAGGCTAAGCTTATCATAGCTTTAAATTTTTGAATAATAAACAAATATTATAAATACAATCAATAAATAATATTGGGAGTATAAGAAAAATTACAATGAGAGAGAATATTCAGTAAGAATAGCTCAACCTTTTTACCAAATTATTTCACTCTGCTGGACCTCAGTTTACTCATATGAGAAACAGGTGGTCGAATGAAATAATTTCTAAAGTCCATTTCTGATTAGGAGATGTTCTTAGGAGATGGGTCTCATCCTAAGCATCAGAAATTATTCCTTTTGTTATTTGACCTTGACTCAATATGAATAAGGAATTTTGTCTCTAAATGTAATGAAAATAAAGTCTGAAATGGTGTTTCCTAACACTTGAATAATAATATACTAAAATCTTAAAGACACTGGCAATTTAGGTGAGTTCAAATATTAGTAAGTTTGTAGCTCTAAGGAAGCTTCTGTATAATATTTCCAAGAGGAAATTAGGGTGAGGGATTCACTGGTTTCTCCTGACTATTAAGAAAACGGGGGGCCGGGCGCGGTGGCTCACGCCTGTAATCCCAACACTTTGGGAGGCCGAGGTGAGCGGATCACGAGGTCAGGAGATCGAGACCATCCTGGCTAACACAGTCTCTACTAAAACACGTCTCTACTAAAAATACAAAAAAAAATTAGCTGGGCATGGTGGCAGGCGCCTGTAGTCCCAGCTAATCGGGAGGCTGAGGCAGAAGAATTGCGTGAACCTAGGAGGCGGAGCTTGCAGTGAGCCAAGATCGCGCCACTGCACTCCAGCCTGGGCGACAGAGTGAGACTCCGTCTCGAAAGAAAAAAAAAAAGAAAATAAGTCTACATTCATCTCTAGTAGTGGAGTCTCACACCTATGCGAGTTATAGATTTACAGGTCTGCATTGCAATGTCTTACACAGGACCTTTCACATTCTATTAGGATGGATGTCTTTGGAATTAGGCTGTTAGAACAAAGATATGTTTTCTCATTTATTCATTGCTTTAAAAAATAAAGAAAAAAGAGAAGAAAAGGAAGAAAGAAAAAACTTCTGGAGGCTATAGAGGTGTAGAAATTATTTCAAATTAGATAATCCTTTTTATCTTTAATAATAGTTTCTCCTTGAGCCATAAGCTTTGGTGTATCTAGGATGTCCTGAGGTTACCAGGATAAAAAATTTCCTCTAAGCCAATTAGAACTCCCAATCCTGATTAACTGAAAGAAGTCAGATACTAACAACCTTCTTTATCTAGTTCTACAAACACCTTAAGATTAACTAATAAGCCAAAATTGACAAATGGGATCTAATTAAACTAAAGAGCTTCTGCACAGCAAAAGAAACTACCATCAGGGTAAACAGGCAAACTACAGAATGGGAGAAAATTTTTGCAATCTTCTGACAAAGGGCTAATATCCAGAATCTACAAAGAACTCAAACAAATTTACAAGAAAAAAACAAACAACCCCATCAAAAAGTGGGCGAAGGACATGAACAGACACTTCTCAAAAGAAGACATTTATGCAGCCAACAGACACATGAAAAAATGTTCATCATCACTGGCCATCAGAGAAATGCAAATCAAAAGCACAAGGAGATACCATCTCACACCAGTTAGAATGGCGATCATTAAAAAGTCAGGAAACAACAGGTGCTGGAGAGGATGTGGAGAAATAGGAACACTTTTACACTGTTGATGGGACTGTAAACTAGTTCAACCATTGTGGAAGTCAGTGTGGTGATTCCTCAAGGATCTAGAACTAGAAATACCATTTGACCCAGCCATCCCATTACTGGATATATACCCAAAGGATTATAAATCATGCTGCTATAAAGACATATGCACACATACTTTTATTGCAGCACTATTCACAATAGCAAAGACTTGGAACCAACCCAAATGTCCATCAGTGATAGACTGGATTAAGAAAATGTGGCACACATACACCATGGAATACTATGCAGCCATAAAAAAGGATGAGTTCATTTCCTTTGTAGGGACATGGATGAAGCTGGAAACCATCATTCTCAGCAAACTATTGCAAGGACAAAAAAACAAACACTGCATGTTCTCACTCATAGGTGGGAATTGAACAATGAGAATACTTGGACACAGTAAGGGGAACATCACACACTGGGGCCTGTCTTGGGGTGGGAGGAGGGGGGAGGAATAGCATTAGGAGAAATACCTAATGTAAATGACAAGTTAATGGGTGCAGCACACCAACATGGCACGTGTATACATATGTAACAAACCTGCACATTGTGCACATGTACCCTAGAACTTAAAGTATAACAATATAAAAAAATTAACTAATAAATATATTCACTTTTATAGAATGGTGAATTTACTTATTTTGTTAAGTAAATTTTATGACTTATTTTATTAAGTAATTATTACTTATTTTGTTAAGCATATGTATTAAAATTCCTATGATAAAAAAACTTCAAAAAGAGGTTTTTATTAAAGAGAAATGAAAATGCAAAGTGTCTGAAAAAGTTTCTTCATTCTAAGATTTGACGTGTTTGTTCTTAATAAATGAAAAATATTCTTTTGCGAGCTCTAAATGTTTCTTAAATTATCTGTGAATATAGATACTATGATAAACTTGCATAATTTTGTATAGGTGTCAAAAACAGTATATTTCATACAGTAAACAACATAAATGTTAAGTTAATAATATGGTTAATAACAAAGCTACAGGACAGGTTTGCCTGCATTCCTTAGCCTTACATAGGAAGGTCTTGCTAAATTATTAACCCAATGTCATCAGTTACTTCACCTACTGCTTCCTTTTTAAAAATATATCTGTCTTGCCGTCTGCATCACAGTTTCTCAGAGGATAAGCCAGCTGTGATTGGGCACTAGAAATTCTGTTAGTATCAGCACCTACCTAGGACCAGAGAAATTATCAGCAAAGGAAAAGAAGAAAAGCTTAAAATACACCAACTGAACTTTTTAAAATAAGACAGCCGTACCCTTTCTGTGAATCAACGAAGAAGAATGTGAATGGTATTACGGATGACCTGTGTAGGCCAATAAGCAAAAACAAGATGATGAAATTCCCTCCCCATCTCTGCTATTGCAATGATGTCACATCAAAGGAAAAGAATCTCATCAACTCTCCTGCAGTCTCAGGGTTTATGACGTCAGCAGAGAGGGCAAGTAATTTATAGCATTGTGTTTACTCTGGAGCCATTTGATATGTATTAATACATGCAGCAGCAGCTGTCTCTTTTACAAGAGAAGTGTGCTCACATGAGCTCTCTCACCCAAACTGAGAACATAAGCACACTCTAATAGCAAAAGAGGCAGCTGCTGTTGCATGAATTAATACATTATAAGTTAGTCTCTCATTTGTTATTCTTTTTTAAATTTTACTCTATTTTAAAAATAAAAATACTTAAGATTTTAAAAGAAATAACTTCTACAGAGAGCTCATATTATGATTAGATACGATGAAGTAAATTACGTCAGTTTTATTATATTTTTTACAGAACAATTCATTTGCATATCAAAATAAAAAATTTAAGTATTTATTATTTTCAGAACTGAGGCATCTGGTGTCTTTGAAATGCTCAAAGCAGTGAAAGAGAATAAAAGGGTTTCCTATTTTAAGTTTTGACACAAGGCTGAGAATGGATTTGTTTAATAACTTATATATAATTCCAGAAATAGAAATTAGCATTAGTATTCTATTCACTCCATTTACCTTGTAAACATAAAAATGTTTTGCAAAAAGAAATGTTAAAAATGGTTTTTAATCCACCCATTGAGTTGCAAATAGTTACATTTGATATCCGTCCTTGGAAATATTTTAAGAATCTAAGTAAGTAATTAAGGAATTCCTGACTAGATATAGCAGGATAACAATATAACAGTCATTCAAACTGCAGGTGCAAAAGAGGAAGAATTGTTGTTTTATTAGCTATCCTTAAATTAATATATAGCTCAGGTACATCTACATACAGATATATGCTGGCATATATGTAGATATGGCTAATATATACATCTATTTAGCTATTTAAGATAAATAGATATAAATGCAATGAAATCCCAAAATTTCTAATTAATTGAAGTACTTCAGATAATACAAATCTTTGTTTTGTTTGGGGTTGTTTTAGTTTAGTTTATTGTCTGTTCATGTGTTGTTTTAATAAACAGGTTTTTAGAAAGCCAAAAGAGAAATTTCTTTTGAGACAAATGAAGAGTTGGTTCCATTCCCTTGATTCCTTTCAATTTCATTTTATAATTTCCTGTTCTCCTCAGTGCTAAGGTTACATTTCCATTTTGTAAATATTGTACTGTGTAAATCTTATACTTCTAATTTTATGCATTATTTTATCATTGTAAAATATCTGCAAATTAGTTTTCTGTTTATCTAGGACGCTTAAGTATTTAATATCTTTTTTTCATGTTATGCTAGTTCTGTTAACAATATGGCTCATTATTTAATTCAGAAAGAATTTAAAAGGTGTGAGGTTTGTAACTGAAAGTGCTATAGTAATTTGCATTGACCTAATTAGTTCATTTACATGTTGACCTTTAAAACCAGTGAAGTTTTGTAAACCCATCTTGTGGCTCCAACTATTTTATAAAAGAGACATGGGAGAGGGGACTAAAAAACAAGGTAAGATTGATAAAGAAATATTGATGGTAAACTAAGGGAAAACAAAATTAAAACTGTGTACACCATCTCAATGAATTATGTAAAACAACCTTAGAAGATTGTTTATGTATTTTCTTATCAATTTTTAGAACAGCAGTCAACTGACTGCACCTTTCTAGTTGCTTATTTTTAAGAAGTAACAGAAAAATAAGTATGTAAACCTCTGCATTGTAGTTGAATTTCATGTCTCTAATATTACATTTAAATTTCTGGAATTATAAATAAGCACTCTGAATCCACTATACTATCATAGATTCCGGAATGCATTACACAAAATCAAAATCTTAAAGAGAATTTAAGTATGCATACCTTTTTTTAAAAAGTAGTGCAAGCTTGTATCATTTGAAGAACACAATACCAATTTTGCAGTCGATCTAGCTGAAAAGTTATATGGACAGATCAGTTTGAACAAATTCCCATGTCTGAAGTACCAGGAGTAGTTATATTAGGCCACCCCTCAAAATGCATGCCCCTTTACTCATTCCTTGTCTACTAATCATTCATTTAAATGCCATATTTATCATCTCTAATTCAAGCCTCCTGCTCTTGTTGCCCACTCTTTTACTGGAGGTCCCATCCCAAGAAATCTCCCATACACCTCCAACCACGAGCTTCTTACCAAATGTCCTTGTTCTAGCTCTCCCAGTTTTTGGGGTTCCAAGTGGACTCTCGACCTTGCTCCCCTCACGGTCCTCTCACGTAAGATCTGCCTTTCTCCTGCTCCCCATATTGTAAAGGATTTGAAAGGTGAGGGGTAGCATGGGAAATGATAGTCAGAATTTTTCTTGTTGCCTCCAGCCAAAGGACTTTCTATTAGTCCATTCTCATGCTGCTATGAAGAAATACCCGAGATTGAGTAATTTATAAAGAAAAGAGGTTGCCTGAGGAGCCAAGATGGCCGAATAGGAGCAGCTCCGGTCTACAGTTCCCAGCGTGAGCAACGCAGAAGACGGGTGATTTCTGCATTTCCATCTGAGGTACCGGGTTCATCTCACTAGGGAGTGCCAGACAGTGGGTGCAGGTCAGTGGGTGCGCGCACCGTGCGCGAGCCGAAGCAGGGCGAGGCATTACCTCACTCGGGAAGCGCAAGGGTCAGGGAGTTCCCTTTCCTAGTCAAAGAAAGGGGTAACAGACGGCACCTGGAAAATCGGGTCACTCCCACCCGAATACTGCGCTTTTCCGAGGGGCTTAAACCACGTCGCACCACGAGATTATGTCCTGCACCTGGCTCGGAGGGTCCTACGCCCACGGAGTCTCGCTGATTGCTAGCACAGCAGTCTGAGATCAAACTGCAAGGCAGCAGTAAGGCTGGGGGAGGGGCGCCCGCCATTGCCCAGGCTTGATTAGGTAAACAAAGCAGCCAGGAAGCTCGAACTGGGTGGAGCCCACCACAGCTCAAGGAGGCCTGCCTGCCTCTGTAGGCTCCACCTCTGGGGGCAGGGCACAGACAAACAAAAAGACAGCAGTAACCTCTGCAGACTTAAATGTCCCTGTCTGACAGCTTTGAAGAGAGCAGTGGTTCTCCCAGCACGCAGCTGGAGATCTGAGAACGGGCAGACTGCCTCCTCAAGTGGGTCCCTGACCCCTGATGCCCGAGCAACCTAACTGGGAGGCACCCCCCAGCAGGGGCACACTGACACCTCACACGGCAGGGTATTCCAACAGACCTGCAGCTGAGGGTCCTGTCTGTTAGAAGGAAAACTAACAAATAGAAAGGACATCCACACCAAAAACCCATCTGTACATCACCATCATCAAAGACCAAAAGTAGATAAAACCACAAAGATGGGGAAAAAGCAGAGCAGAAAAACTGGAAACTCTAAAAAGCAGAGCGCCTCTCCTCCTCCAAAGGAACACAGTTCCTCAGCAGCAACGGAACAAAGCTGGATGGAGAATGATTTTGACGAGTTGAGAGAAGAAGGCTTCAGATGATCAAATTACTCTGAGCTATGGGAGGACATTCAAACCAAAGGCAAAGAAGTTGAAAACTTTGAAAAAAATTTAGAAGAATGTATAACTAGAATAACCAATACAGAGAAGTGCTTAAAGGAGCTGATGGAGCTGAAAACCAAGGCTCGAGAACTACGTGAAGAATGCAGAAGCCTCAGGAGCCGATGTGATCAACTGGAAGAAAGGGTATCAGCAATGGAAGATGAAATGAATGAAATGAAGCGAGAAGGGAAGTTTAGAGAAAAAACAATAAAAAGAAATGAGCAAAGCCTCCAAGAAATATGGGACTATGTGAAAAGACCAAATCTACGTCTGATTGGTGTACCTGAAAGTGATGGGGAGAATGGAACCAAGTTGGAAAACACTCTGCAGGATATTATCCAGGAGAACTTCCCCAATCTAGCAAGGCAGGCCAACGTTCAGATTCAGGAAATACAGAGAACGCCACAGAGACACTCCTCGAGAAGAGCAACTCCAAGACACATAATAGTCAGATTCACCAAAGTTGAAATGAAGGAAAAAATGTTAAGGGCAGCCAGAGAGAAAGGTCGGGTTACCCTCAAAGGGAAGCCCATCGGACTAACAGCGGATCTCTCGGCAGAAACCCTACAAGCCAGAAGAGAGTGGGGGCCAATATTCAACATTCTTAAAGAAAAGAATTTTCAACCCACAATTTCATATCCAGCCAAACTAAGCTTCATAAGTGAAGGGGAAATAAAATCCTTTACAGACAAGCAAATGCTGAGAGATTTTGTCACCACCAGGCCTGCCCTAAAAGAGCTCCTGAAGGAAGCGCTAAATATGGAAAGGAACAACTGGTACCAGCCGCTGCAAAATCATGCCAAAATGTAAAGACCATCGAGACTAGGAAGAAACTGCATCAACTAACGAGCAAAATAACCAGCTAACATCATAATGACAGGACCAAATTCACACATAACAATATTAACTTTAAATGTAAATGGACTAAATGCTCCAATTAAAAGACACAGACTGGCAAATTGGATAAAGAGTCAAGACTCATCAGTGTGCTGTATTCAGGAAACCCATCTCACGTGCAGAGACACACATAGGCTCAAAATAAAAGGATGGAGGAAGATCTACCAAGCAAATGGAAAACAAAAGAAGGCAGGGGTTGCAATCCTAGTCTCTGATAACACAGACTTTAAACCAACAAAGATCAAAAGAGACAAAGAAGGCCATTACATAATGGTAAAGGGATCAATTCAACAAGAAGAACTAACTATCCTAAATATATATGCACCCAATACAGGAGCACCAAGATTCATAAAGCAAGTACTCAGTGACCTACAAAGAGACTTAGACTCCCACACATTAATAATGGGAGACTTTAACACCCCACTGTCAACATTAGACAGATCAACGAGACAGAAAGTCAACAAGGATACCCAGGATTTGAACTCAGCTCTGCACCAAGCGGACCTAATAGACATCTACAGAACTCTCCACCCCAAGTCAACAGAATATACATTTTTTTCAGCACCACTCCACACCTATTCCAAAATTGACCACATACTTCGAAGTAAAGCTCTCCTCAGCAAATGTAAAAGAACAGAAATTATAACAAACTATCTCTCAGACCACAGTGCAATCAAACTAGAACTCAGGATTAAGAAACTCACTCAAAACCGCTCAACTACGTGGAAACTGAACAACCTGCTCCTGAATGACTACTGGGTACATAACGAAATGAAGGCAGAAATAAAGATGTTCTTTGAAACCAACGATAACAAAGACACAACATACCAGAATCTCTGGGACGCATTCAAAGCAGTGTGTAGAGGGAAATTTATAGCACTAAATGCCCACAAGAGAAAGCAGGAAAGATCCAAAATTGACACCATAACTTCACAATTAAAAGAACTAGAGAAGCAAGAGCAAACACATTCAAAAGCTAGCAGAAGGCAAGAAATAACTAAAATCAGAGCAGAACTGAAGGAAATAGAGACACAAAAAACCCTTCAAAAAATCAATGAATCCAGGAGGTGGTTTTTTGAAAAGATCAACAAAATTGATAGACCGCTAGCAAGACTAATAAAGAAAAAAAGAGAGAAGAATCAAATAGACACAATAAAAAATGATAAAGGGGATATCACCACCGATCCCACAGAAATACAAACTACCATTAGAGAATACTACAAACACCTCTACGCAAATAAACTAGAAAATCTAGAAGAAATGGATACATTCCTCGACACATACACTCTCCCAAGACTTAACCAGGAAGAAGTTGAATCTCTGAATAGACCAATAACAGGATCCAAAATTGTGGCAATAATCAATAGCTTACCAACAAAAAAGAGTCCAGGACCAGATGGATTCACAGCCAAATTCTACCATAGGTACAAGCAGGAACTGGTACCATTCCTTCTGAAACTATTCCAATCAACAGAAAAAGAGGGAATCCTCCCTAACTCATTTTATGAGGCCAGCATCATTCTGATACCAAACCCAGGCAGAGACACAACCAAAAAAGAGAATTTTAGACCAATATCCTTGATGAACATTGATGCAAAAATCCTCAATAAAATACTGGCAAACCGAATCCAGCAGCACATCAAAAAGCTTATCCACCACGATCAAGTGGGCTTCATCCCTGGGATGCAAGGCTGGTTCAATATACGCAAATCAATAAATGTAATCCAGCATATAAACAGAGCCAAAGACAAAAACCACATGATTATCTCAATAGACGCAGAAAAAGCCTTTGAGAAAATTCAACAACACTTCATGCTAAAAAGTCTCAATAAATTAGGTATTGATGGGACGTATTTCAAAATAATAAGAGCTATCTATGACAAACCCACAGCCAATATCATACTGAATGGGCAAAAACTGGAAGCATTCCCTTTGAAAACTGGCACAAGACAGGGATGCCCTCTGTCACCACTCCTATTCAACATAGTGTTGGAAGTTCTGGCCAGGGCAATCAGGCAGGAGAAGGAAATAAAGGGTATTAGGAAAAGAGGAAGTCAAATTGTCCCTGTTTGCAGACGAAATGATTGTATATCTAGAAAACCCCATTGTCTCAGCCCAAAATCTCCTTAAGCTGATAAGCAACTTCAGCAAAGTCTCAGGATGCAAAATCAATGTACAAAAATCACAAGCATTCTTATACACCAACAACAGACAAACAGAGAGCCAAATCATGAGTGAACTCCCATTCACAATTGCTACAAAGAGAATAAAATACCTAGGAATCCAACTTACAAGGGATGTGAAGGACCTCTTCAAGGAGAACTACAAACCACTGCTCAAGGAAATAAAAGAGGATACAAACAAATGGAAGAACGTTCCATGCTCATGGGTAGGAAGAATCAATATCGTGAAAATGGCCATACTGCCCAAGGTAATTTACAGATTCAATGCCATCCCCATCAAGCTACCAATGCCTTTCTTCACAGAACTGGAAAAAACTACTTTAAAGTTCATATGGAACCAAAAAAGAGCCTGCATCACCAAGTCAATCCTAAGCCAAAAGAACAAAGCTGGAGGCATCACACTACCTGACTTCAAACTATACTAGAAGGCTACAGTAACCAAAACAGCATGGTACTGTACCAAAACAGAGATATAGATCAATGGAACAGAACAGAGCCCTCAGAAATAACGCCGCATATCTACAACTATCTGATCTTTGACAAACCTGACAAGAACAAGAAATGGGGAAAGGATTCCCTATTTAATAAATGGTGCTGGGAAAACTGGCTAGCCATATGTAGAAAGCTGAAACTGGATCCCTTCCTTACACCTTACACAAAAATCAATTCAAGATGGATTAAAGACTTAAATGTTAGACCTAACACCATAAAAACCCTAGAAGAAAACCTAGGCATTACCATTCAGGACATAGGCATGGGCAAGGACTTCATGTCTAAAACACCAAAAGCAATGGCAACAAAAGCCAAAATTGACAAATGGGATCTAATTAAACTAAAGAGCTTCTGCACAGCAAAAGAAACTACCATCAGAGTGAACAGGCAACCTACAGAATGGGAGAAAATTTTCGCAACCTACTCATCTGACAAAGGGCTAATATCCAGAATCTACAATGAACTCAAACAAATTTACAAGAAAAAAACAAACAACCCCATCAAAAAGTGGGTGAAGGACATGAACAGACACTTCTCAAAAGAAGACATTTATGCAGCCAAAAAACACATGAAAAAATGCTCACCATCACTGGCCATCAGAGAAATGCAAATCAAAAGCACAGTGAGATACCATCTCACACCAGTTAGAATGGCAATCATTAAAAAGTCAGGAAACAACAGGTGCTGGAGAGGATGTGGAGAAATAGGAACACTTTTACACTGTTGGTGGGACTGTAAACTAGTTCAACCATTGTGGAAGTCAGTGTGGCGATTCCTCAGGGATCCAGAACTGGAAATACCATTTGACCCAGCCATCCCATTACTGGGTATATACCCAAAGGACTATAAATCATGCTGCTATAAAGACACATGCACGCATACATTTATTGCAGCATTATTCACGATAGCAAAGACTTGGAACCAACCCAAATGTCCAGCAATGATAGACTGGATTAAGAAAATGTGGCACATATACAGCATGGAATACTATGCAGCCATAAAAAATGATGAGTTCATGTCCTTTGTAGGGACATGGATGAAATTGGAAATCATCATTCTCAGTAAACTATCGCAAGAACAAAATACCAAACACCGCATATTCTCACTCATAGGTGGGAATTGAACAATGAGATCACGTGGACACAAGAAGGGGACTATCACACTCTGGGGACTGTTGTGGGGTGGGGGGAGGGGGGAGGGATAGCATTGGGAGATATACCTAATGCTAGATGACCAGTTAGTGGGTGCAGCGCACCAGCATGTCACATATATACATATGTAACTAACCTGCACAATGTGCACATGTACCCTAAAACTTAAAGTATAATAATAAAAAATAAATAAATAAATAAAAAGAAAAGAGGTTTAATTGACTCACAGTTCCGCATGGCTGGGGAGGCCTTGGCAAACTTACAATCATGTGATAAGGAATCTCCTTACAGGGCAGCAGGAGAGAGAATGAGTGCCCAGCGAAAGGGGAAGTCCCTTATAAAATCATCAGATCTTGTGAGAACTGACTCACTGTCACGAGAACAGCATGGGGGAAACCACCTCCATGATTTAGTTATCTCCCTCTGGTCCTGCCCTTGACACTGTGGGGATTGTTACATTTCGAGGTGAGATTTGGGTGGGGACACAGAGCCAAATCGTACCACATTGGCTCCTTCATTTAAAAAAAAAAAAAAAAGTCTCCTTGCTGATCACATGTCTGTGAATATGACACTCTATTCCTCCTTATCACTATCATATGCTGTCATCCTAGTCACTTTTCAGAGTTCATTGAAGGCTTTAACAATTAGCTCAGTCTTTCTTTTCAGCTATCTCTCTGGGCAATTTAAGAGTCTATGTAGATTATCCCAAAACCTAAGTTGGATTTTTGACTTTCTCAATTTCAATGTCTTTTGCCTTACTCTGTTTCAGCCACTTACTTCCATGGCTTTATCCTGGTATACATCAACACCTGGAACTGCTTTTGTCTGAAATCTTAAGTTCTGGTATACAACCACATGATCCACAATCCCTCCAGCTCTTCAAGCTCTTGGTGAACTGTCCATTCCTTTGGTTTCAACTATAAAATAGGCTTAATTTCTTCCTTCAGTTCTGCTACCTTGGGACATTTTAACCTGAATGCCCCACAAGTACTTCAAATTTGGCAGGACTGCAGTGAAATTCTATGTGACGTAGGAGTTCAAAGAATGAATTCTGTCCAGGAGATAGTTCGTCCTTTTGATGTTGACATTTCTATTAATAGTAGAACATTCTATCAGTTATAAAACTTTATGTACATATTTGATTCATTCCTTCTTCTTTTGAAATGCCTCTTGAACCTGTCCTTATTTTTTCAATGCCATTGTCTTTACCACGATTTCTAAATGTCACCATTGACCTGGAAGGTAACTACTGGAATAAACCTCTTAAACGTTCTCACTATCTAGGATTATGATTTCCACGGTATTCAACAAATATATTTATGATAAATTTATGTATGCATTAATACCTTACTAGAACTAACAAATGAGACATCTGAGAGTAAAACTGCAATCATATCATTCAAAAACATTGTTATTTTCATTTTCTAAGGGACAAATATGATCTTAGTCGCATATTTTTCACTGGACTAGAACATTTTTTTCCAGATTCCTTTCCTAATACTCTTTTATACATAGCTCGTTTCCATTCAAAGTCTGCCCTAAGTCAGTGGTTCTCAAAGTGTGGTTTCCAGAACAACATTAGCATCACTTAGGAAACTTGTTAGAAATAAAATTTCTGGAAGCCCATCCAGACCTTCTGACTCAGAAATGCTGGATGTGTTTTAACAAGCCCACCAAGTGATTTCAATGCATGCCAAGATTTGTGATTATGTTTTCAGCATCACATACATGTTAGTGTCATTCTTACCACTTATAATATACCATCTACTTCTCCTTTTTATAAAAATCATAGTCTATTTCAAAGCTCAAATCAAGTAGTCTCTCTGAAAACATCCTTGCTTTTCTTGTAACTTTTAATTACTAATTCTGCTTACTAGTCTTTTCCCTGAACTCTCCTTTCTCTTTCTGGATAAAGAGTTAATGGCACTAATAATATACTATCAGTAAGTTTACTAACTGTTACTTATTTCCCTCTCAGTCTTCCAACAACCCACTGTAATTTTGATTCAGCACCACTATCTTATTGAAATGGTTTCTCTAAGGTCACCAGTGATTATTCAATTTCACCAAATCCTATGGACACCATTTTTGAACACCTGACTTCTATGAAGCATTGTGCATTATTGACTATACCCTTCTTTGTAAAACTCTTTGCTCCCTTGACTTCTATACCAACTGCCTCTCCTGGCTTCCTCCTACTTCAATAGCTACTCCTTTATATTCGTTCACAAAATCTTCTCCATTTTTCTCTGAAATGTGTCTGCTCCCAAGGAACTCATTCTTAGTCTTCTACCTTTATCACTCAGTGTACTCACTCACTTGAACATTCTTAGTTTAAAGACCATTCAAGACTCCCAATTCTGTATCTCCAACTTAGCACTCTTAGATACCTCATATGGACATTTAACCTAACAATCTACTGGATCTCTCTATCTTTATGCCCCACCTACAGGCATCTTAAATTTAATATATCAAATTCATAGTTGTCTCCCCTCCTATATTCCAGAAATCTTAGATTTATCATAAGCTCTTCCCTTTAACTCACCACTTCTCTCCATTTGAAACATCTTTTAAGCCCAAGAAATGAAAAATGTGTATCTCTATTATCAGTCGCCTTTTCCCAATAATCCAACTTCTATTGTCAGATTCCAGGCTTCAGTTGTTCATCTCCTAAAGGTTCTCTTCTTTTTTTTTATCACGGGCTGACATCTATGTCCTCCTCCCCATAGTCTTTCTTTCAATAATGTAATTTTCCAAAGTGATTTTTAAGAATTACAAATCTGATCATGATGCTTCCTTTCTTAAAACCCATTAGGGGCTTCCAACATCACTCAGGATAGTAATGCCTTGGTTAATCACCTTAGATTCAAAATGGACTCTCTGCCACTGATTTTTCTAGCTCATAATCTGAAAATTTTTGCAAAGATGACATACTTTTTCAAATCTCCACTTGTCTCTTTGTCCTGTTGTTTGTCTAACCAACCCATACTCACTTAAGAAGACCTCCTGCTGTCCTTCCATTGCTGTATTTTATTATCTTTCTATGTTTCTATAACACTTTGGGCATAATTTTATCCTGGCAGTCTATCTACTGTAATGTTCTTCCTCCACTCCTGTTGAAATCTTCTCAGGGCAGGGCAGAGAGTATGTTTCATTAGACATGGCAACTCCAGCTTCCAGCATACTTCCTGCCTTCTAGAGAATACTCACCAGATATTTATTGAGTAAATGAAGATGTGAGTGTAACTATACTATCCTAAGGTGCAGATATAAAGTTCACTAAAGAGAATCAACACTGATTACACTGCATTCACCAAGGTAATTAATTGGTACCCACATCAATGTTAGATCTCTACCTCATTAGACGAAGCTGTGATCTCAAACATTTCAAAGTTAAATGTGCCAGTTATCTATATTTTGGATGTGAATAAGAATGAAGATTTCCCCAGACGTGTTTAAGATGGTTAGATTTTATATTTCATCATATTGTTTCAACAAAAGTGCATGACAGAACTTGGTAATAGGTGATTGTTCATATCTAGAAATAGATTATCAACTCTGAGGCCAAAGCTTAAGGTATTGAAGGTAAGGCAAGCTCTAATTTAGAAGAAACCATGATTTTGGTGTTTGTTTGTTTTTTTCAGCCTATGGTAAAGCTGAAATTTTGCAAGTTTCCTCAGAAAACCCAGCTAAGAAAAGATAGCGTTAGAGACTCCAGGAAAGCCTGGTGATGGAGTCTGTGGAAGCCTCACAGAGCCCAACCTCCCTCACTCTGCTGCCGAAGAAACAAGTGGTATGAAGGGCCTTATGGTTAAAGTCTGCCCCCACCCAGATGCCAGAAATCAGTACATTTAAATTTGTCACTTGTACTTGGAACAGGGCTACAGATAAAATAAGTAGAGTTCAGCCAATATGTATAAAGCATATACTATCTGCCGGATACATTTCAGCACCTGGGAATTTAACATGGAACAAAAGTGAGTTAAGAACACATTTTTTATTAAAACAGGAAAAGAAGACTTAATCAACAATTAGGGTTTGCATCACATACTTAATTCTTTTCCTAGGGCTTGAATATTTCTGGAACCATTCTTCCATTACCTACTTATACTGCAGGATAATACTTTCACTCATATCAGCCTAGAAGTGATTGAACACGTGAATCTTCAGCCACCTAAATTGTAACAAAATCTTGCTAATTTCCTCTCTTGTAAATACTTTCACACAACTTCTACAATCTGACCAGTACCTAACTTGTGGTTGTCTATTTTATTAAAGAAGTGATAAATCAACAGATATTCTTCTACCATTCAGTGTCATTATCTTAATAGATTCAGGGGAGGTAGCAAAGAGCAGCGATCCCAGTACTGAAAAGTAGGAAATGTAGAAAAAGAAAGAGATGCAGTAACACTAATATGCATCCACATTAATCTCTCCTCACTCTGTAAAGTGGAGTGCTTCTGCGACCAATGTGATTCCATGACTTGGGTATGCTTGTTCTTTTGGGCTTGTTGGTCCCAAAATGCACTTGAGTTTAGAGGAGCATCTTGCATAGGCGTCCCATTGCTTTCCAAATGGTAGAAGTCTCAGTATGAGCCACTGTAGAAATTCAAATAAATTTTTTAAGAAGTCAGCCCTTTGCGGGGCTATAGGGGGCACCATGGAAGATTCGGAAGGCACTTTCAAAGATTAATTAATATTGTCTTCTCATGTTCAAGGTCTTAAACACTTCCTCATTGCAATAAATTATGTACTAATATTAAAACCAAGCAAAACAAAATAAATTTTCCAATGCAAGACCTTTTGGATTTGAATCAACTTCATACTCAAGGCTGTAAAATGAATCCAGCCATTGTTTTGTCTCTAACATTGCTAGACCATGAAGACTAAGTAAAGGTAACAAACAAGTGGATGTGAGAACTGTGACACTAATTTAAAATGTATGTTTTTATTAAAAATAAATATTCACTTATTGAGAGTGGTACATTTGAACTCTTTCTAATGTCCTTACAATATCGTCTGTTCTAATCACTATAAAAATCACTAATCATTATTGTCACCAATAGTTACAATGACAGCTGAATTCCTCCATGACACATAAAGTCATAACCAATCCTCAAGGAAAATAGATGCTTTGACATGGATTCCACAAACAGAAAGGTCCAGAAGCTTCAGGACTTTAACTGCAGACCTAATACATGGCAATTTGTTCTGAAAGATAGGGCCTAAAAAGGACTGTATACATTGGGGAGATCAGGAAAATACATCCACAAGAATTCATTTACGGACAATCCAGTCAAATTAACTGCAGGAGGTTATAATCAATCTCAGCCATCTTCCTTTTGGCCCACAGAGTCATTTCTTCATTAGGCATCCTTCCACTTATCCACTTTTTTTTCAGAGACATTCCTATTATTCTCTTTTTATTTGGGCACAGCTTCAGAGGGTGTGCAAGAAAAATAATGGAAATGAAATTAAACCCAGTCAGATTTTCAATTCGTTAGTAGCTCTGGATTTCAATTGGGGATGAGGTTAAAATTACTTGCCTTAAAATGAGTCTTGGTAATTAGTTGTAAAATTTAATTGCCCGTGCTTTTCCTATTCCCAATTCCCAGACTAAACAAAAGTTTGTTGTATTTCTTTTTGATTGTTCATTTCTTCCTATTGAACGAGGGGGAGAGAAGGGCATATTTGCATTTAAACTTCAAAAAAATTAATAACCGTTTTTAACCTCTATCTGTGTCTTTTTAAAATGTAGCATTCCAACACCTATAATTTCAAAATAAAGTGGGAAAAGCATTTCCCAGAGAAATGCTTCCCCCCAATATCCAGTGTTCTACTTATCATTTTTCATTCATATTTACTAAATAAGGTTTTTAGTTATTCTAAACTGCTAAAATTTTAATCTACTAAATTCCTATTTGGCTTATGAAAAAAATTTATCAGGCACTAATTTTATCTCTGGAAATATTTTATAATTCCTAAAATATCAATTTATTTTTGTGGAAATGTCATTAATTAATACTCATTAACGGAAAATACTCATTTAATGATCCTTCGTCTAAGTAAGTTCTTGACCCATTTTTCTTACATCTGTTCATCTTTACCCTATATTTTATTATTAGTTACATTTGTTTGCTTTTCTTAAGGACTTATTACATAACATCTGTTTAAATAAGGCCAAATAAACACTAAACCATTTATCATCTGGGACTCAAATATGTGCTCCTCTAATGGCATCTAAATGAGATCAAACAAAGAATTATGTTTTCAGTCCTACAAACTGCTACAAGCCAGGTGAACATAACAAGTAGAGAACATTCTTGTTGTTCAAGAAGCTGGTTTGGAAAAGCACTGGCGATCTCAATGATGCTCCTTAATTCAAGTTAATTCCATTTAGTTCAATTCAACACATATTCAGCACTTCCTGTTCCTGTTCATAGGGGCCACGGTGGTAGACCACAGCTGATGTTTAGAAATCCAGATTTAGAGAAGACTTTAGGCATCTACTCATTTTGTTTCAAGCTGTGTTCCAAGGCAGTACCTGAAGAGCCTTGAGGAAGATGACAGGGAGGCTGGACAGAGGCGATGCCCAGTGAGCTTCCTCACTCTTCAGTAGGGAATGCCTTGCTTTCATCTGTTTTCCATATTGGAGTACCAAATAAGACTTCAATTATAAACTGGATTTTGTTATAAAAACATATGAAAATCTCTAATTTGGCCCATTTTCCCAAATTTGCGGATGAGAAAACTAAAACTTACAGAGTTAAGTCACTGTGAAAGTCCTTGTAAATAATTTATAGCAAAATTAGAAGCTCCATTTTAATACAGTCTTCAAGTCACCACAACAGTTTGAGTCACGGAGCCTAGGTCATCCCCTTATAAGTGTTAGGAGTTTAATACATGTTATAGTGATGATGCAGAATTTTTTTTGTAATCTCTAGGATATATTCTAATGATGATTTAGGAACATCTTTCTAGTGACACAAGGCCATTAGAGGTGATATGAGAACTATGATGTTAAATACAAGAAAAAGATTATTAAAAGAAAAATAAATGATAGTTCTAATTCTAGATGTATGTAATTCTACCTTTATAGCACACTACAAGGGTCTCACAGAAAACACTTGATGGATTCTTATTAGACTAACTGTATATATTCCTGAGCACACTCCAAGACCTGGGAGAGGCAGAAAGAAAGAAGAAATGCAAGTCTAGAATATGAGATACAAAGTTTGAATTTACTGGGAAAGCAAAGAGAACACATCCGAACAAAATAAGAAGAAGAAATGGTGTGAGTATTGGTTGCATTGTGAATGGAATGGAGAACAATGAAATGAGGGCTAGAAGCCAAACCGAGGGTGAAGACGGTCAAAATGAGGAAGATAATTTATCTTTAATCAAAAATATAATAATCACCAGAATAATAATAACCATAAGGTAAGTGGGTAACAGATGTGCACATATCAGCATATTACCTAGAAAATTTTGGCCTAATTCAGGAATATTTAGTCAGAAGCTTGATTTGATTCAACATCTATTTAACATCTTCTTTGTTGCCGTCATAGTTTCGTTAGGATCACAAATAAAATGAATAGAAAACTTACCTATATCTCAAATAATTTGTCTTTATATATTACTCTTTCATGTATTTTGTATACAAGGCCTATTTAATGACCCACTGTCTGTAAAACATGTATGTTCTGCTGTTTTTCCGGTGGAAATGAACTTGTGCAGCCTCATCTCTATCTCAACACCTGATTTACTTAGTGATGGGCCCTTGAAATGTATTTGGCCGGATGACAGATGCACTTGGTGTCTGCAGAACAAAGCAAAGCTATCTGACTCATGCAGGGATATTGGACCCAGGACTTTAATCTCATTAGCCTGAGCTAAGTAGCTTTATTTCCCCAAGTAAATAAGTTCTACAGAGAAACTAAAAATTCACCCTAAATTTTTACATGCTTCAAAGAACAAGAACTTCATCATACATATGCATAATTCAAATCAACCTAAAGTAAATTAAATATACTATTCACAGTTAGCAAACCTCAGGTTTCAAAATATCATGAAGCAACAAATAAGAAGATAAATAAATGCAGTTTATTCTCTACCCCTACTTATTTATACCACCCTGGCATCAGCCATAAGTTCCGTCTGACCTGGCCTATATCTCTTAGGTAGATGTTAGTGTAATCGCTAATAAAAATAATTATTTTCTGTTCCCCTATCTACTTGCTTTCACCCTTCCTTTCTCACCTTGATGAGGTCTTATTCTGAAATACACAAAGAACAAGGTGGTAACATAACATTAAGAACACTAGAGGTGATGCCGGAACTATGATGTAAAATACAATAAAAAGTTTTTCTAAAAGAAAAAATAAATGATAGCTCTAATTTTAGATTTATGTAATTCAAAATTGTAGAGGAACATTAAAATGAAATGTTACACCTAATGAATATTATGTAGCAATGGGAATTTGAATACACATTGCAATATATTAGTTTACAGAAGAAAAAGCGAAAAAATTATGAGCATCACAAAGGTTCCAAACTCACTTTAAGTAACTGAAAACAATTGATAAAAGTTATTTGTAATTGTTGTAACTCTATTTCTCAGTTGGTGAGCATGCCTTAGTGGCCTATTTTATTTAATGTTAGATTGACATTTAACACTACTGTAGTGACATATCTTAAGACGGAATATAATGAGATTACCCGGAAAGTTCAAATTACAAATCTTTGTTTTTATCTGAGACATTCCATTAAGCTACACAGTCTCTGGAGAATAGCACCATTTAAATACGTGATGTTGTGTCACATCAATGCGATCCTTTATTGTGAAGAAATATGCATTAAGTCTATCGGAGAGGAGCTCTTTATGAAAGTATTTGGAATCTCCACACCCATCCTTCACTCAGACTTTAAGTAAGAATTTCAGAAATCTTTTTGGATCAATAAACATTTTTCTATTACATTTCAGGAAAGTTTAAATTTCCTATATTTTCACAGTTCTCTGGCCAATGACCCAGATAATAAAATACATGTTCATTAAATTCATGGCATCAAGTTGGGTATAATGTTTAATACTCTAAGAAACAGTATTATTATTTCAAATGATCTCAACATCTTGCAGAGGTCAGGAACAGAAGAAGGGTGAAAACAGAGTCAACCTCAAAAGCAAACCTAGTACCACAGAACCAGGGATGGACATGGGGAAAGGTAAGTAGGTAAAATGATTCTGGCAGACCTTTATCTATGGTATTGGAGAATTTAAAATTGAGTGATTCAGATAATGAAGGCAGGAATCATTGAGTAGTTAGTTCTCTTAATGCTCCTTGTCCACGCCAAAGTGGTGTTGGAAAGTTCATCCTCTAGAAGAAGAGAACAAGATCTAGATAAAGTATTGGCAAACTGCATAGTACAGGCAAAACCAGTTTGCTGCCTGCTTTTGTAAAGAAATAAAATTTTATTGGAATGCGGCCATGCTCATTCATTTTGGTATTGTCTGCAGCTGCTTTCATGTCAAAAGAGCAGAGTTAAGCAATTGTGTCTAACCGAATGTCTTGCAAAGCCATTTATTTATGACTAGAAATTCTGCCTACCCACAATCTAGATGATGTGTGCACATCAACATTACTTTTGGAATAACCGGACTGGTCAATCTTCCACATCATTCTAATGACAAGATGGCTTCTACAGAGGCACTTCATTGTTCACGTTATTACTATCCTTTGAAGTAAACCTCTTCTATTTTACTTCAAATTTATAGATTTTTCTCTTCCTCCATGTATCACAGAAGTGATATGTCTTATTGAGCCCAGGAGTATTAACATTGTGGTAAATTCTGCTACTCACTAGCTGAATGATCTCCAGTTGGGTTCTCTCTGCTCTAATTCTTGTCATTATCCTCATCAACTTCAGCATTCATGGAGCTGACACATTCCACACTGTAGCCTCAAAATAACCTACTTATCTCCAAAATTCTTACTTACCTTCCTTGAGATGTTTCTTGCTCATTTACAAGATAGAAATATGGCATCTATCACCTAAGATTGTTGTGAGAATCAACAAAATAAAATATAGTGACAACTTTTGTCACATGGTAATTTAAAAGCTTTAAATTTGTGGTAGGATCCAAGGTGCTAATGTGTAGGACAATATCTCCTCTGGCTCCTCGCACTACTATTCCACCTTATCTTGGCACCCTCACTTAAAGGTGTGATTCCATTTATCTGATATCTGTTTACAATACATACTTTTGACCTTTTTGCTTCAATGAAATCTGGGTTCCTTTCCATCTCCACCCCAGTCCCCTTAGTCTTCAAATTCCTTGCTGATATGGGGCAATCATTCAACCCCTCTTTTGCCATTTCTCCTACCTCCACCCTCACCAAAAAATAAATAAGATAAATATGTACAAGACACAGAAAATTGTATTACAATCTACCACATCTTGTTGCCATTTTCAGGCTTCTACTTTAACACTCCCATTCAAAGTCTCTCCTCTTTAAGTCTAATTCCATCCTGCTATACTACTTTCTACTTTTCTTTCTCCCCATAATCTGCCAATTATAGAGCCACATCCTCAAATCTGGTACTGGCTCACATTCTCTATATCCTATCTTTGAACATTAACCTAGTAGATGTTACTCCTTCAAATCATGCATTCAATAATCTATTATCAAAATTTGGGGAACCTCTTAATACAGATGGCCTGCCTCAGCCACCCCAGTCCAGTCATGCACTTCTATAGTACATTTAGACTTTGTTATCACTCGGATCTGTTTTGCTTCTGAAATATTTTACTTTGATATCCTGCACTCTGGTCACAGCCTTATATCTTCCCATTTTGTCAATCCCTTACTTTCACTTCACCTGCTCAAAACTCACTAAGAGATAAAACAAACTTGTATTCTCTGTTTTGATCCCAGTTTCCTATCTCTCAAAACCTCTAGTTTCATGTCTTTTCCAGTCTAGCACAGACATCCCTCTCCATCATAATATCTTCATTACCAAATGTCATTTTGCCACATCTACCACAAACCCTCACTCTGGTATCAATCCAAATGTCTACTTTCAAGGAATGGGGACCAAAGACAGTCTTAGTCAGAATGGACCCAGTGGAGGGAGGCAGTGAATTCTGGGAATAAATGATATAGTGGGTATCTTATTTTCTCTTTAGCCAACTAATCCTTCTGTGTCCTCAGTTTGTCAATGGTAGCACCATTCTGCTAATAACATAGAGGGTAAATTTCAAATTCATTGTTGACTTTTTTCATATTCTTGCCTATCACATTAATACACTTGCAAAGTATTGTCAATAATTACTTTGGTCTATTCCTTTGTGTTTTCCCTGTTATCATTGAAATTTAAGTTTTCATTATTAAATACCGAAATCATCGCAAGATATCCCAATTTACTATTTTTCCTCACCTCCTACACAGCATTGACAGAGTATATTTCTTAATACAATACCTAAATCATAAGTCTATAAGAAATAACACTCAAAAGCCTCCAATAGATTCCTTCTGCATTTATAATTAATTTCATAATCCCTAGCCTCACTTTGAGGAGCTCTGTAATCTGCTCAACACTGTCATTCTGGTTTCTAATTACACATCATGCACTTACATATTACCTACACTTTTGTTATCATAGACTTCTTACCCATTCCACAACACACTACATTTATTTCTCTGACCTGCAAGCCCTTACTCAAGCTTTTCTGCCACCTGAAGTGCTCGCTCCACCTTCTCCTCCTCACTTGTGCCTTGTGAAAGATCTTCCTGTCAATCAAGGACCTATCCAAATATCACTTATTTTATAGGGCATTCTCAACTCCTGAACTCTTTCCTCACTTCTATATTCTTATAGCCTCCTGCTGCTCAAAGTATGGCTTTCGAACCAGCAGCATTAGTTAACATCACCTTGGAGCCTGATAGAATTGCAAGACCTTGGGTTCCACCCCAGATTTACTGAATCAGATTCTAGATTTAAAATATATATATATATATATATATATGCTTACACATATATACTTTATATATATATATATGTGTGTGTGTATACATATACACATGTGTGTATAAGTGTGTATATATGTATATATATGTGTATGTACCTATATGTGTATATATGTATACATATATATGTATATATGTGTATATGCATGTGTATATATGTATGCACTTAGGTGATTTATATGCACACTATAGTTTGAAATGCACTGCTATAGCACAACTGCTATGAGGCAATGGTGCCTTGCATTACTTTGTGTGCATAATTTCAGTAAAAAGGTGTTAGAGTCCAAAAACACACCCTAGTTCCAGTACTGCCTCCACCTTCCTATGTTATATTTTGGAAGTCTCCTAATTTTACTTAATTTCAGCTTTCTTTGCTACGAAAATGGAGAAAAGAATACATAGCTTCGAGGGAGATTTGAAGATTAAATGGCATTAGTTTTGTGAAAGTACGTTTCATAGTACCTTGTACATAAGTTTAATAAACATTGATTTTATATTTACCTTCCCTAGAGTGAAATTTCTTAGAATGGAGGAATTGTGTCTGATACATTTTTCAGGTTCACCAGTGACTTAGGTCAGTGTAAAGCAGGCTCCAGGAGGCAGGGAGCCCGGCTGTTGGTTCACTGCTCTATTTCCACATAGTATATATTGGCAGGGGGCGGGGAGAATGGAATGTCTTATAGTGAATGACTGATTATTATTTGAGAAAGTCATTGCAATATAAAACCTATAAAAAGGGTTTAGAAGTAATAGAGTACTTAGTTTGGAGAAGAAAAGCCTTGGATAACTTTAATAACTGAGTTCTAACATATATTTATTAAACAGAGAAGGACATGTTTGACTTTTTTTTCTATTCTTACTACTTCTCACAACGTATATGAGAAAACTAGACAAACTTTTTAGACTATCATATCCATAATACCACTATTTGTTTTAGAGACAGAAAGATGTACACAACAATATAGCCACAACATGCTAAAAGTATGACATTGTGTGATTGTCCTGTTTTCAGTTACCCAAATGTAACTGGGAGATAGAGCGGAGCTGGTTACCTCTGAGGTCAAGAGAAAGGAGAGTTTTGTTCCTCTCCAATAAGTACTTTCTTGGGAAAATAACAGGTAACTGCCTACATACTGAGACTCCGAGGCCTAACTCAATGAGAGAAAAAAATTTTAAATGTCTCCTAATTTTTGCCAACTAATTTTTCAGGTTAAGGTCAAAATAGTTAACACTGATAAACCCCTTTTGTATGTAAAATTAATTTTTTACTAATAAGGATTATTTTACAAACTGGTCACAGTGAAAAGTTGTAATGTTTTCTTTCCTCAGGATCTTTGTGAATAGGACTGAGTTTGACAGGTTTAAATTTGCTGCTAAGAGTTAAATTATTTCCTCTAGCCTTCAGCCCTAGAATCCTGTCATTCTGCATTTCAGCAAGACTAAGCTATGAACAGCTTAAAACATACAGGTAAATAGTTGGTTTCCTTTGTTTCCATGTCCCTAGTCAACTGACATTGGCAATTAACTTTATTCCTATTCTTTAAGAGTCTACAAGGTTCCATGAGCTGTCAGTGTTCACATCACATCCACTGTCCTAAGTACATCCTTAACCCAAAATCAGTATATTTTTTCTTTAGCCTACTGGGACTTAATATGTCACTTCACACAATGTAATTTCCCATAAACCATAAATGACCTTTAACGCGTCAGTGACTGCATCAAATGTTATGATAAGTTTTTTAATGACTGAATAATTTGGAGACCATTGTGGAAAAATGAAATGACAAAAAAAGTCAGGAGGAAAATATGAATCATTTAGTAAAAAGGGTTAAAAGGATTTTTCTCCTTGTGTCTGTGATGCCTATAAAAAAGGTAGATTTATGTGCCTTCCTAGCCTCTATTTTACCTCTTTTCAGCATTTAACATTATATGTAATCTACAAAAAGCTAACTGTCTTGAGGCCTAGACCTGCCCATCATCAACCATACCTCAAACCCCACAAATTCAATTCCAGATGCATGAAGAATAACATAGACCTTTACTGCAGATTTTCCAGAAGGGAAAAGAATGGTTCACAGAAAGCTTTGAGCAGTGCTGAGCAAAACATGCTTAGCGCTTCACCAGTCTCAACCCCCATAGATCCCCACATAGACTGTGCAGAAACCACTCTGTCTCTCCTACGCACACCCTTTCCATGTAGCCTCCACACTGCCGTGCCTCTCCTCTTCTTCCACCATAAGCCCTATGCATGGTCTCTCCGCCAATACTACCCTCTGCAAAGTGCAGCCACGTTGCACACTCTGACTCTTTCCAGCAAGGCCCAGTCTCCTGAAGATGTGGGGAATAAACTTTCAACTACAATTCAATTTAATTTAAAAGAATTACAAAGTGTATAATCTGTGTTCAAGGCCCATGGCTAAGTGCTATGAAAGTCAGGTGAGGAACAAAGAACATTTGCATAGTTTTGGCCCACTGAGAGCATGCAATGTGGTGAAAGCAAAAAAAAAAAAAAAGAGAGAAGTACTAAAGAAATATATAATTTAATGAATGTTGTATACTGTAGAAGTGCTGAGAAAAAAACAACTAAGTTGTAGAGAGGAGATGAGAGAAACAACTAATTTAAGTGGGGAGATTAGGAAATGAATATCAGAGAATGAGCCATTGAAGCTATGAGTATAATTTCAATAAGCAGAAAATGCATTTCATACTGAAGGAAGATGACAAACATAGGCAGATAAATTTAAAAGTACATTATGTGTTTCGGGAGTATCATTGTCATTAAGATAACTGGAGTATAAGGAGTATACGGAAATGGGAGGTTGGTGAGAGATGAAATTGGAAAGTGAGTTTGAATCCATTCAGTTTTTTAACAGATAATATTCGGATGTCTACAGTGTGCCAAGGATACTGTGTTAGATGCTGTGGTATATGATGAGTAAAGGTGCACACATAATTCCTGCTGTCATCTAATTATATCATAATACACGCCATAAATAAACAAGAATTTAACTTGTGACAAGCCATGAAGAAGAGATTAACAGAGTGAGGGCACAATCCATGAGGGCCTGGCATGAGGGCCTACCCTGCTCTGGGAGTTCAAGGGAGGCTTTCTTCAGGGGGGTTATTAAAGTGGAGATACAAAGGATTATATTTCACCAGGCAAAAAGGTGAGAGGACTAGAACATGATGGAATAGCACATTCAAAACAGCACAATATGAGGATAAAAATTGAGACCTAAATCTGGAGATGTAAAAAGGAAACAATTTATGCATAGCCTAAAGTCTGTCATCAGAGGATTGAGGAATCACTGAAGGTGATGGGTAGTATTGATCTAAAAAAGAAACTTTTTCCTGGATCAAAAAAGTCTACCAGTCTAAGAACTTGGCATACAAAAGATACATGCATATTCCATTTAGCATAAAGAATGCATTTTTATAAGCAAGAAGGCTGAATCAGCAATAACTGAACCATCCCTACAGAGATGAATGCTCTCAGCATCATCTGGAGAGAGGGATGAAGTCACTCTTTCATACTCTTCCAATCCCCTGAAATCATGGCATACCTACATCCTTCTGTGTTTGCAACTATATTTTGTATAATAGTTGCTCATCTTTAATGGTCCCAGGGCTGATGATGTGGAGTGATAGCAGCTCTGTAACCTAATCTAGAGTAAGCAGTACCTGATATGTAATTTTTAAGTGAAAAGAGGCTACAATGCATTTCTGTGTCATCAGCAATCACTCAGGGAGAGGACCACATGCTTTCTCAATAGGTGCAAGTATCCTGCCAGTCGTACCTTTTGAAGATTAAAGAAAAAAAATTGGGTGACGGATAGCATTAGGAGATATACCTAATGTAAATGACGAGTTAATGGGTGCAGCACACCAACACGGCACATGTATACACATGTAACAAACCTGCACATTGTGCACATGTACCCTAGAACTTAAAGTATAATAAAAAATATATAAAATAATAATAATAATAATATATTATATACTTGAAAATTACTGAGAGATTTTAAGTATCCTCACCACTAAAAATTGTATCTGTGATCATGCGTATGTTAATTAACTTGATTTAGCCATCCTACAGTGTGTGCATATATCAAAACATGTTGTACACCAAAAATATATAGAATGTTTATATGTGAATTTAAAATTTTAAAATAAAGAAAATCAGTGGAAATACAAAAAAAAAAAAATTAGCCGGGCATAAAAAAAAATTGGTCATTACTTCCATGCTGCGCTGATGTTTTTAATGACCTTTATAATGCCAAAGCCCTAGTCCTTAATTGTCTGCGATCTTTACCCTGCTTTTCTTACCATTTCATTAAGTTTCTTCAACCATTTGCAAAAATTAATTTTTATGCTTGGTAAGATATTCCTTGTTTGTGTTTTTTGGGGGTGGGCAGATTCATTACATTTTCTCGCAGCCATCCTAAGTAAAAAATATTCGCAGGAACATATAATAATGACAAAAGAGAGACTGAAATTGAAAGCATTTGCAGGATAGTACACTGACATTCATTGGCGGAGAGACTAAGTCTAGCACAAACTGTCACTCTAGCTCGTATTGGCTGAGAGGCTCTGCTAGCACACAAAGCATGGAAAGCTATATCTAGACAGTTTATGGTTGTATTATATTTAAGTATGCATATAGGTTATTCGTGGGAAGAAGATTTGGAGACAAATAGCACCATAGTATGTTAGGGGGGTCTTATAACAAATAGGGACGCCAAATTGAGCTTATCTATTTGGATAGATTGTAATGATACAATCATATTTTTTTTATGCTGGCAATATTTTTGTGTAATGTTAGCAGAACTATAAAGCTAACTTGGTGCATTTAGGAGAATGTATCTCGGTGCACAAATATATGAAGGCATTAGTGAGGTGAGCCAAAAAAGGAAGATTTTTTGCAATGACAAAAATGACAGCTCCAAGTTGAGAAAAGACTGCAACTAAAAGGAAATGCGCAGGGTCACTCCTGATAACTTCTGTTACAAGATCTGCTCTTCAAGCCAATAACATTATAATGAGCAAACACATATGCAAATGCATAACTAATAATCAGGGCTAAAGTAATGTGTGGTCTTGTGAGATTAACATGGAGGGGAATTGGGGGTAGTGATATAAAGGATTTAAATAAAGCGAGGACAAAAAGCGAGATTACAAAAAGGGGGATGACTTGAGTGATAAATACAGAGGAATCCAGAAAGCATGGGATCTTGAGAACTTTAATTTTTTTGTATGCTGAGCATTAGCTTGTTCATTTTCAGTAAATGAACAATGTCTAGGCAAAAAGAAAATGGCATTTATTCACCTGGTGGCTTTTGTTCACTGACTTAGACTATAGCAATTGTGGTCACTTCTCCTTTTGAATGTTCCTCCTACCCCTTGATACCTCCAAAGAACTCTGAGTCAGGCCAGGAGAATTAGAATAAGGAAGTCTAGATAACAGTATTAGGAATATGTGTTTTTGGGAAAAATATCCAGTTTCAGTTTGGAAAAGAGATTTAAAAGGCGCAAGAACAGATTAAGTGAGGCCAGCACAGAGATTACAGCAGCAGCCTAACCAAGAAAGGATGGTTTCTTGGACTAGATCGTTTCATGTCATGATAAATAATTCTGTGCTTATTTTTCTATCCCTGATCAGCCATATTGAAGTTCCACTGCACAGCAAAGCCTGAACCGCCTCTTATTGACTCAGCTTACATTCAAGAAGAAGCGCTTGCTTTTCTTTCCCCACTCCACGCTATTCCAATCTGTTGCCCTCTGATATTCCCAGCCGTTTGCCGAGTCACATTCTCTACTACCCTTTCACCACACACTCTCACAGCTGCTGGGCAGCTCTCCAAGTCCTCTCCAGTCCTCAACGCTCCAACTTCATCTGCAGCTTTAGCAGTAAGGTGCCAGGGAACAACTACTGATAAAATTGCCTTGCTGGTGCCCGGCATTGTTCATTGCTATTTCACGCATCCTAACCATAATTCTTCAAAGAAAACCTTGTTCCCACTCCCTGGATGCAAGAAAAGGAGCCTTACAGGGAGCAAAAAGGTTTGGTTCAAGTCATACAATGACCGGACTGATTTGAACCCACGTCTGTCTGACCTCAAAGTCCTGGATCTTCTCACAACATTGTGCTGCCTCCTAGTGGAATGTTTGTCTTTGGCCTACTTTTATAGTGCACAATACCAAAAGAAGTCGTTATAATTTTTAACTGCTTTTAAAATAAAAAGAATGTTGATATCTAGTTCCTGTACGGGGCATGCTGTGGAGCTTAAAAAGGGATTTACTTTCTTTTTAGATTTTCAGCTATCTACTGTTGGTGAGAGAGGGTAGATCAATAAGCTATCTGCATCAAATCCTATGGTTACTTTTTGTGGGGAATAGAGCATCTTTTTTTATAATTCTAATGTAAGGTATCACATGGAAATCACTGGGCATGGCTTAATAAAATGATCCTAGGATGATAGATATTCAACAAAAACAGGATGGAGGGATGAACAAAAGCTCAAAATAGCAATGTTACTGAAATAACAGTAACAATACCACCTACTCTGTACCAGCAGTGTTCACATTACTTTTCAGATGCTGAGCCCTTTAATCTCCTATGAGGCAAGCATTCCTGTCTATTTTAAATGTGAAGGATCTGAGGCTTAGGGAAATCAACTAACCTGTCCAAGGACACAGAACTCATGAGAAGAGAAGATGGAATTATAACCCAGGGTTGCATTGCTTCAAAATTCTTGCTTTTTCTACTATGTGATTCTATCTTCCTGCTTAGAAATCTCTATACAACAAATTAAATAAACTTTTAAATGTATTTTGTAAACCACTACAAGAACTACCATGAGGAAACAAAGATGAATGAGACAAAAATAAATTGTGGTGGCTCCCCTCCAAAAACTCCCCATCCAGAAAAAGACTTCTAAAATATTTAGTAAGCCTTTCTGACATTCTAGTGGCCTAACTATACCTTTAAAAATCCATTTCCCTTATCCCAATGAAGGGTACTTTTCTCATTATATGCTTCCCATTTTAACTTAAACAGGAAACCAGTTCAAAATAAAGTCATGGATATTTTTAACTTGACCTTTCTATCTGTATATATACATATAAAGATATAGATATCTTTATGTGTATCTATATGCATAAATATTCATTCTATATGTAGATACATGTATTAGACCTAAATTAATTAAAAGGTAATTAATTTTTAAGTCATTCATATATAAAGACAATAATCTTTTTTTAAAACAGTTCATTATACAAAATGGGAAAATAATGTAGAGAGCTGCTTTTGCTTTGTATGATCAAATGAATGGACTCAATGTTATTAAAATATATGGCAATTTTATTATTTCTTCCCTGTTCATTCAATTCACTAGTCATAGCATCATCTTTCACTCAGAAATATGTATAAGTCAAATTGACATATTCTATTTTTTAAAATATTAACAAAGTGCCAGAACAGTCTCACACATGGTTCCATCACAGCTAAACTTGATACTTTTTCCAAAATGATTATTGAGAAAACAAAAACAATGACTTCCATGTCCACATTATATTGCAAGTATGGATAGTAATTTTGATGACTACAGTCATATGTCAACTAAATATATATCCAAGACAATTAACACATTTTATTTTGATCATCAAGTATCAATCAAAAGACAATGACCAGCACTCATCAGTGACTAGTTCTGGATTTGAACTGGTGACCTGAAAGTAACAGGCTTTTTACTTTCTGGTCTTCAAACCAGTCCCTAAAGTCATACACTCCCCCAGTCTGATATCCCCAGATTGGTAACTGGACATGTAACAAAGCAACAGATGGCCTCTAGATTTCTAAAGACGTAATGTTGAAATAGTTTGTCTTTTCTTTTTGGTCTTCCTTTGCCTTTCTAGTTTGACAATTTAAAAAAACACTTATTTTATAGCATCCTGTTTAGATGCTGCAAGTTGAATTTTTGCACAATCAACCATCAAATATGTTTCAAATGGAGGAGAAATGAATCTTTGCTGGAGAGCCTTTGCAGAGTAATGCGATCCCTAGAGAGTCAGAGCAGCACTCAGAGACAGATGCTCAGTGAACTAACTATCTCCTGACTGCAGGGGTGGCCTACCTCCTGTACAAATGTAAAGCCCCATGAAAGCTAAAAATAAAGGGAACATAGAAAAGTAATGTAATGTGTTCACCATTTTAGGCTTCAGAAGTGCACTGGCAAGATTCCCCTTGGGATCACTCCACTTTGTAGTTTGTTTCTCTGTGTGTCCTACATCATTACCTTCTTTCAGACACCTGAACAGTTCATGTTTCCTTAACCGGAGCTATGCCATTAAGAGCAACCCCCAAAATCCTTCATTGCAAAGAAGGTCATTATATAGTAGATGGAAACCTTAAGAGGAAAAATCCTATATCAACTGGTGGTATAATCCCCAAGGGGAAACAGACTTTAGTTGAACAATCAGAAACCTGGCTTGCTTTATGGTGTTTACACTGCTGCTTGCTAATGGATCACCATAAAGGAAGCAAAAGGGCTCTTACACCATTGAGTAGGCTATCATGGGAGTCTTCTGAGTGTGCCTTTTTTATTTGCTGCAGTCAGGTTAATGAGCTCACCAGCCCACTTGATGTTGAGGACTTTGTAACAAAGCAATCTCTCATTAAATGCTGCCTGGCACCACTCTCTTGAAGCAAAGGGACATTCAGATTATTGAATGCCTTTGTACTCCTCATTCCTACCAGGCTATGGAGTCCAGCAGTGGCATCAGGCCCACACACTTCCTGGCAGGCATCCAGTCATCCGCCTGCCCTCTTCAAACTGCATGGGCATTTGCCAATCTAAGCAGCACTGGTAGGCAAACAAGCATGGCACACGACTCCTTTGGCAGAGAGCCAAATGTGCAGCTGAACAATCTAATTTGTTTCTACTGTAGAGGGAAACATTCTTCCCCATTCTTTCCTATTCAGTTGAATTTACATGTAAAAGTTTTGTAATGGTACAAAGGAATGTGCATTTATCTACATTTCCTTTCTGCTTTTACACCTTTTTAGTCTCAACAGTGTAGGTCATGATTTTGTCTGTGGCTTTATTTTAAGTACCTCCTGGCTGACAGTTTCTTCAATGAAATGACCCCAGAGTGTTATCAGCTAGCTAGCAGGTGTGTCTCTATTCAGAATCTTGTAGACAGAAGTGCATCCTGGGTAAAGAGCAATCTATGCACACAACCAGATCTTTCCAACTTTACTCGTGAGATTTAATGGTTGGCTGTCCTAAAGAAAAAAAAAAAAAAGCTAAAAAAAGATTTTTTTCAAGTTTGGCTTTTTTAGAATGTTGATAATGCCCTGAGATATACTAAGCTAAAATAGGATTACACAATTTTTTTAAAAATGCATTTTGTTATGTTTTAATAAACAATTGTATCTTGTTATTAGGAATTTCTCTTTCCAAGCTATTAAATGCTTACTTTTTAAAACTTGAGAGCACATTGAACAGATGCTCAAAAATTAAGTGTAATTTTAGCCGTGGTATCACATTTGAGCAAAGATGAACATGTAGGGGTATTTTGAGATGAATTAAATAAAGCTATAGCCATAGTTATATACTCTTATTCTATTCAATTTTCAAATAAAATCTGCACAAAATTCTTCCCACTATTTTAGGATGGCTCCTCAAAAAAATTTTAATTATCATAATCTTAAAAACTCAGAACATTTTAGAAATCTGCACATACTCAGAAGGAGGCTCTCCTATCAAATCTAGTGAAAATAGTCTACCTATATCCTTAAATTTATTAACAGGCTATGGAATGCAAATTCAAAACTGCTCCCTGATAAAGATTCAAATTTCAAACCAAGCCAAATTAAAATGAAATATAAATATGTAGTTTTAATACATATCAAACAGCTGTGAAAAAGAAAGTCATCATAAAACTAGCACATTTTTCTCTCATGCTTTCCGAATACCAGAATGGGGGAGATAGTGATGTAACAATACTAATTTAATTTTTTTATGTTTGCATGCTAAATCATGTTTCCATTTATAGCATAAGATATGAAGTTTAAGAAATAGCAGCATAGTGGAATATAAGCCTAGAGTTCTGCTCTATAGATCATTCATACTGCTTATTGTATAGTTTATATCTGCATGTTTACAGTTTGCTTAAGTAATGTTAATTTAAGTACTTATAAATTTTGAAAAGTATTAGTTGTGTTCATGCAACTTGGTATCAAATCTAATGGTTATTAATTTTTTACATATTAAATTTTATAATAATTTTTCAAAAAACTTTCATTTCAGATCACTGTACTATAGATTACTTTCAGGTCTGGTTCTAGGTATTGTCTGCTGAAATAATAAGGTAAATATTTATTTAAAAACAAATCTAGATTTCAATTCAGTCACTAATTTAATTTAACGTCACTTGCAATCATCTTTATGAATTATCAATTAAGGAGAAATACTAAACAGAAAAACATGTTAATACTCTAGTATACCTGGTTCATGATTTTAAGAGGAGAGTAGATTTAGATAAAATTTAGGTTGCTCACCATAATCTTTCCTAATGGAGGGGATGAAAGTATTTTCAAAACACAAGCTACTGGCAACAATAAAAAAAAAAACCCGAGACGACAGTAAGAAATTAGCTGGTTTGTAGCACGAGCTTTTCCTACTAGATGGGTGTTCTTTACTGTTCTTAAGGATGCTTCAAACTGATGAAGGTTTATCCTATTTTCCAGGCATACATATTATATTCATATCTTAGGTTAGTCTGGATTTTTGAAGCCTTGGAAACAATGCATTCATGTACTCCTTTAACTACGTTAAGTGAGCTAACCACATATTTTTGTTAAATTGTAGACACAGCCTATAATAGCTTTCAAAGAAGTCTGTCTTGACTATCTGAAGTACTAAACTTCATTACGATGACCTGGGTAACTTGCTATCATCTTTACTGGCACAAAATCTATGGAAAATTGAGAAATGCCTCAATAACAGAACATTGTATTGTTATTAGTCTAATAGAGTCTGCAATTTCAGAGTATATTTAGGGGAATAGATTCATTTTAAATATAACTGCGCAACCACCTGAGAAAATTTCATAGTAAATGTTAGAATATGACTGATTACATGTGAAATATGACTAAAGAAAATTCATGTACATTCTTTGTTTATTCTTTTCAAATATTAATACCTTTGTTATTACCTCAGCTGATTTTTTAAAACCTTACAGTATCATAATTTGATGATAGCCATATTGTCTGACATATTATTATTTATTCACTAAATTTGTGTTGCTAAAGTAATAAATTAGATGATCTCAAGAAATCTATATGTATGTGAACATGTATGATCAGATGTTATGACAGCCTACCCCATTAGATGCTGGCCAATGCCTGTTCAATTTTTTAAAAGGGTCGCACTATAATAAAGTTACATATACATCAGCACATTTTATATGTATACTAAAAAGGATTCTGCTATTAAAATAACAATTTATATTGAAAAACATCAGTAACAACTGAAGATGTTTAAAAACCAGAATCCTAGCCTATCTTAAATGATTCGAATAAGCAGACTGGTTGGCCAAATTCTCTGCAAGTAGTCTTCAATTTTTTATCTAGCTATTTATAGAAAGCTGAAGAAACAGCTGAGCTGACTGAAGTGATGTCACATTTGCTGATGGAATGGTTTGTTCCAGAGCACGCTCAGAGGCTGCATGAGTCTTCTTAAGGTTTGGTACGCAACCCTAAGCAGTGAGAAGGTGGAAACATGGGCATTTTTCAGCCCCACCAATCAATATTGCATTGATGACTTTCTACTGACCTTTAACCCCACGAGGAATACCAATAGCTCCATACTGAATCTTCCCGTCTTTGAGGGCTGCCTAGCATAAGCTACCAATTTTACAATCGATCAAAAGTCATCTCTGTGAATAAAGCTTGAGATTTCAGGCAACAGCAAGCAATTTTTGAAAGGTCAGGGCTGGGTTTTTATTTGCTTGACCTGTGCTTTCAACTTGTATCATAGTTCTTTATAACCACTAAAAGTAGTAAGAAAATTTCAGATTTTTTCCCCGTGTATTTTTAGTAAGCCTTTGGGCATTTTCACTGTCCCTAAAAGAATATGGTTGCATGGCAACCTTCACAGTTGCTATGGAGACTCCATGTGTAAGCAGCTGCTGCAATCAGCATTAACTCCGGGCTTGCAGGTTTGTCATTCCAATACATAGAGAGGGGAAACAAATAGGACAGCACATTGCCGTAAAGGGGAAGTCACCTAGATAATGTCACTCACAAACATATGTTCCACAATTATTCTTTCCACTGTTTTATTGCTGCAATTATAGCTAAACTAAGATTACAAAATTATATGGTTTTAATTTGCGTCTATTGACTATGTTTCACTTCCATTAAAATTAAGTCTGAACTCATTTACCTAGAAAACCATTGGCTTTCGAGAAAAAATTTTTTTTGCTTTCTCATTTAATGTCAACAAAAAGAAAAAAAATCAATGCCCATAGAAACCTTTGTATGAAACAAGCAACTTAGCCAAAATATAAATTAACCTAACATGTAAAGTATGGTCTCGTCCCAAAATTCCATCTGTATTTCTAATATTTTCCGTTGTTTCAGGCAAGACTACAAAGATGGCTCTGATGACACTGATCCAAGTCTTTAAAATGTAAGCAGAAATGACAGTTAAGCCATCTTAAGCCCCTATCCTTAACTCATCCCATCAAGCTTTAATATTGCAGCATGCGATCCCAATATCAAAGTCCTTAAGAAGAAAACTCAAGCAAAGAGAGGTAGGAAAACTATTGCCAACACTTTTTTCAGACTAATTTTTTTCCAACCCTGGTGAGCCGAAATATTTCAAGAATTCTTGCTATCACAATATCTGATAAATTTATTACATAAAAGGAACTCTTAATGCACAGATACAATATTATTAACTGAGGAATAGCTTGCAATGTAGCATTAGGTGCCCACAGTTTTTGCAAATATAGGCTTAACATCCCCAAAATAATAATCACTTACTTTTCTTATTCTAATATTCCAGTTTCTTATTTGGAGATAGGATACTTCTTCATGGAAAGCTAAGATTATAACTAAAAATTAGTACTTTATTTAAGGGCACTGTAACCACTTGCTAATTTACATGATATAAAACTCACTAGCAGGCAAGCAAAGAAGCAGGTTTTATTATATTTAATCAGATTCTAGTGGTATTACAGTAGTTTTGCTCTACCATATAGAATGGTCACCTTTTTATTTGTAGCTTTTGGAGTTTTTAAAATAATTATGAATCCATAAAATGAAACATGTATCAAACTTATTTCTGTACTTATATAAATTGCTGAAATACAGCTGTGTTAACACAGAACTTCGTAAAATTTTAAGAAAGGCATAGGTGGTGTCTAGTGTTTAAATCAGTTATCTGGTTTTAATATTTATGTCAAAACTGATTCTTACTATTTTTATTATATATCACTTAATAGGCTTATGTGCAGATATGTCAGACAAAATATTTCTTGAGTGAAATCCTAGTATATAAAAACTATGTATAGATGCATACACGCAGTATTAGTGGCATTATCTTTATATTAGTAGAATAGCACATGTTAATAAAACATAATTGCCCATTCTAAAAAGCCTTAGTTAGACACATTTAAAAAGTGAAATTTAACAATAGCTAAAAGGTAGCACATTAATATGTTCACGATTAAAATAAAACACAAAAATTTCAGAAACTTGTAATTACCATTTTAATGGATCTTTAAGTAGATATCTAATTGCACAATTCATAGATCCTTCTTAAAAGAACCAAATGTTGAGTTATCCAATGTTAGGATGATTTTTTAATCTCATGTTTTCGTTTTTCACCTCTTAGCATATATTAAAGCAAACATTCATTTTTTAATTGCAGTATAATAAAAGAAATATGCATTCTCCTGCAGATCTTGTTCGCTACCATTTGAATGGAAGCATATTTAGGTTTAGAGTATCAAGATACTGTCTAGAAACCCTGAAAACGAAAACTCTGATAGACCCTTAAACATAGCAGCGTTAGCAGGTGCTGCTGTAATACACAAATCCAGATAACATTAAATGACCTATTTATAAAGCCTGTCCAAGAAAAGCGACATCAAGGAATTGAACTCTTTGCCCTTTACTTTAATAGTTCCTTGTCATGCAATCTTCCAATAAGAAAGGGTGATCACCACAAAACAAATTCCCAACCTGATACATACACCAGGGGCATCTTCTGCAATCCTGTAGACTGGTACTTAGGGCCTATTCATTGCAGCTTGTATTTCACTGCAATATAGGGCAGAGAATTCACAATCAAGTAAATGCAAATTTACTTACAGGGATTTAAAACCAGGACTTTTAGGTAATATGAAATGTAAAATCCTACTGGATTACTTAAATATTGATTATTTCTCAATACCATTTTATATTAATCTGGAAAATACTACATTTCAATTTGTATAATGAAGATACTTTAACAACAAACATTTTCATTTGCAGAATTTTAAAGTAAGATTAGTATTTAAATTTGCCATTGCTAAACTAACCAAACCAGTAGAGTTTTTGAGTTCTATAAGAATATGTCCCCATTAATACACCAAAGGATACTCCTATAGTTGGAACTACAAGCTACACTTCAAAATGGTTTTCTGATGAACAAGCCATAAGTGCTATTTTCTGTAAAAGTTACGTGAATCCATAGAGCAATTATTTGGATAATTTGAGCACTAAACCCCGTGACTGTGAATGAGGAGGTTTTATTTGGCTTGGGTAATAGGAATTAGCTGTGTACATTGAGTACAGTATGCCAATTTCAACTAAATCATTTTCATAGCTCACTAATGTAAGGAATAAATGTAACCTTTTTTCAAACTTATTCAAAAAACTTCAAAGCTATAGAAAATTTGAAATAGCATAGCAAACATTCATGTGTCCTTCACTTAATTTGACAGTTATTAACATTTTTGCCACATTTGTTTTTTTCTCTCTCAGTCCAAAATAATGAATATTGGCAAAATCATGTTTCAACCTAAAACACGTTTTCTTACACTGAACCATTTGAACTTAAGCTGCAAACATCATGACATTTCACCCCTACATACTTTAGCATGTGCCTCCAAAGAGCCAGGGCATTCTTCTACATAAACTACAATACCATTATCACTCACAATAAATTTAACATGGTTGCAATAGCATTCTCTGTTATAAAGTCCATATGTAAAATTTCTCCAGTTCTCTTGATAATGTCTTTTATAACTTATTTGAGAGGAGATAATCTGAATTCAGTCAAAGGTTATGGACCACACTTTGCATTTAGCTGTATGTCTTTTTATTCACCTTTTATCTAGAACAGTTCCTCAGCATGTGTCTTCTATGCACTGAAATTTTTGAAGAACCCATGTCAGTTGTTTAAATGTCCCACAATTTAAATTTCTTCCAATTGTTTTTCTTAACAACTAAATTTAGGTGAAACATATTTGTCAAGAGCACTGCAAAGGTAAAAGATAATGTAATGTCTGGCCATGAAAGATTACCTTCTGATAAAGAACTGTACCCAGACTCTGTCCCCGGAGTGTTCATTTTTCTATTAATAATTTGAATAAATTGCTAGGAAAGCACAGTCATTTGCTACTGTCACTGAAAATATGAAATCTTACAATTCATTTAAAATAATTTGGTTTATTAGACTTTGGACCTGGATCCCTTAGCCATTTCACTTGTGTTACTTATAATGAAAATTTGGGGTATCTGAATACTTTGTGATTAAATTTCCTTCATCCAACCCACCCACCTTCTGACAGCTGATAGAATGACCAGACAAAAACTAAGGAGTTTCATGGCACCTTTGTCTTCAAAAGCTAGAACTGATTTTTTTCTCCAAACATTATTAAATATATAGTATATTTATAATACCAACATTGCATCTTTGGAACATCCAGCAAAAAAAAAAAAAGCAGAAAATTAAAATTATCTTTTTTTAAAAAAAGATCTCCCAGTCCATTCCAGAGAGTGGAAGCTAAACAAAATTGTTTGCATTAAAATTTAAAAATAATTCTATAATTTAATAATAGTATTAAATAAACTAATATAAATATATTTCATTATTGAAAAAAGTAGGGGGATACGTATTTGATAGAAAATAAACCCCAAAAAGTCTCAAAAACATCCACAATCTACGTATTCTCAACCCTCCTGGCAATTTATATGTGCAAATGGAGTTTTGCCATTTTTTTAGAACAAAAAATCAAGAGAGGATCCTTAATATTTCCTTTCTAATCCCATTCGTCATACATTATCCAGTGCTTGGTTCTGATTTGTAAATAGAAGACTACATTTGAAACACTTATGCCCAATAGGCCACTTACATTGAATAAAATATGTGGATTTTTCATCCTGTTTAAAGCCTTTCTATGGAATGTAAAATAATATGCATTTATTCCTTGTCAACGCATCTAGTGTGGAGCTACCCCAAATGCCATTAAATTCATTTGCTTTTTAAGCATTTTAGAAATTTTTTGTTCTATTACAACTCATGAGCTTGGAATCTTTTATGTCAGGATGCTTTGTAAAGTTTAAATCTTTATCCAAATGCTGGGATAAAAAGGGTGAGTATATTCAAATGGACATGGGTTAAAAATTCCATCTTACATTTATTGGTTGCATTACCTTTGGCAAATCACTTAACCTCTCTGAGCCTTAATTTCACTTATAAAATAAAGATGTACATGTTTAGAATTTAGGAGTAAATGTATGAAAAGTACACAACACAGAGAAGGTACTCAGTAAGATGCAACTATTTGTAATCTTTCAAAAATCATGACCACAGCCCTAATTTCATATACTAAGCTACTAATAACAGACTTGTTCAAATAGGTATGTAACATACATATATTGTAACCTTTCTGAAAGGGCCTCCTTAGAAACCTATGGCTAATTTAGACACATATGTACACACAGAATTACACATACTGTGTATCAACAGGAAAATTTGCTTTAACTAAAGTTCTCCAATAATATAAGGAATGCAACTGACCTCAGGCAGAAAAAAAAAAAACATACATTTACTTTGTTTTTCAGAATTCTGACATGCCTGTATTTGATGACCTATGAAAGAAATACAGGATGAAAAGCTAGAAAATGGAAGCTCTGCTTATGTCCTACAGCCCTGAATTTTGCCCAAGGTCACATGTACAATTTATCCTCTTAACAGGCATATCAAACCCAAAGAGAGGAATGATCTAGAACATGGTAAAAGCCACCATTAATTCTGCATAAGTAATGCAAAGCAGCAATCAATACTAATATGTAAGAAGACCCTTCTTGAATTCAGTTAATGTGTTTTGTTGTCGCTGTTGTGTATCCTCCTTTTTAATTCAATTTTTAGTTTTACCTGCACCATTCAAAATAGTCAGGTGGTATTAAGTTTTTTCCTTCTAATCTGGCTTAATATTTTTCTTTTAAAAGGAAGACATAAGATTTTTTACCATAGAGGAAATAAATGTTTTTAAATGTTTTCCTTTTCCAACAGATCAATGTTATAATGAATAAAAATAGTAGCAGTATAAAAGTAAAAAAATCTTACTTCGTGCAGCCTATATAGTAAATATATATTTCAAAGGAAGGAAGGAAGAAGGGAAGGAAGAAAGGAAGGAGGGAAGGAAGGAAGGAAGGAGGGAAGGAAGGAAGGAAAGAAGGAAGGGTAAATTACAGCAATTTTTGAAATAAAATTGAAACTCTCCATGAGTGTTTAACTGCCATTTCCATACATCCTCTACAGCCAACTCTGAAACACAAATTTATAATAAAATAAAAATGCAGAGTATTCTTACATAGAAAAATTAAAAAATTTATGTCTTTTTAAATAATTTTTAAATCAAAAGCTAATTCACTACAAGAATAAGACTTTGTTCTCTGACTGTAAACTTATGAATCTCACTACTTTAGTTTATATTTGGAAAGAAAATAGCTTAGCTGATAGCCCTCTTTTATTATCTCTAATGTCGAATCTGCTAAACTTCCTACTGAGTGCAATTATATAAATTAAATAATTTTAATATAATTTTTCATGATAGGAAAACAAAAACCAATTAAAAATAGCACTAAGTTAACAACAGAGCAAAGTTTCTATATTTTGTGGCAAAATGCAGAGTATTATATATTAGATTACTAAAACAAAATATTTATAGCTGTGAAGAAGCGAGACTTCAAAAGTTGCCATTTTTTTCTAAAACAAATGGTAAAATCTTTGCCTACAGTCAATATCACTCTAAAGTCTAAGTTAAAATTATTATGACTCACAGTATATATTCCAACCAAACATTATTATAATGGACTCTGTGAGTGATTATACAAAATACAAATTTATTGTTTAAAAATTACATTAATGGCATTAAAATACAATAATAATTGCATTTTAAAATACATTTATTTATTCTGATGCTCAACTCAAAGGCCCTAATCACATTCTAGCTTCTTTCTTAATAAGACAAGTAGGTTTGAACTAGAGATAATTCATGTGATTTCAAAAATTTTAAAAACTGAACATCCTAAAGTAAGTACATAAAAGAATTTTCTTAAAATACTTTTTCTCCTCTAACCTCTTTCTCCACTTAATTTTTCCAAGATGGAGAGGAGAAATGTTTACATTATCATCTCCTATAACCATAAAAATTCACCAACTTGTAGCCTTTTGAAATAGCATGGTTTCCTATGATTGTCATTTTTTGTGCTTTTGTGTTTTACGGAAGAAATCCCCTCTGGTCCTAAAGTCTATAATGCCCACACTCATTCGTGGACAATTTCCTCATTACAGAGCCTGGTGCAAATTAAATCATCTGAACAGAGGTGGAATACTGACCCAAACCCATCAAAATTTTCATGAAAAGCAGATAATCAGATTCCAGGCTACTTTTATGGGGCTTTCATGGAAATTCCTTTTAACAAAAAGTGATATAAAAATGATATTCACACAGCAAGGATAAGAACAGCAACTAAAGGTTTGAAAAGCCCACCAGGAGAGAAAATTCACCTCACTTATAATAAATCAACTGCTATATATTTTTCTATGTTTAGTACCCAAAAAGAAGATGATATGAATCCATTTTCTGTTCAGATTCTTTTTAATTCTACAGATAAAAACTATCCTACTGTTTCCAAATGCTGTTTTATTTTAATGGTAAAAATAGCCACCAAAAAGATGGGGTTTCACTGTGAATCTCTTGCCAAGTACACATTATTACAAAGTATAAAATATATCCATATACTTTTTGAAAGTGACTAATTGCTAACTTAGTTATTTTAAACCTAAAATATATTCGGATCATTAGTTACATTATCAATATTCCCTCAGTATAGTAAAACATCAAGTACCAAAATAGCATCAAAGAATTCCATGATTAAACCGATTTTATGCACATGACATTTCTAAAGCAGTATAGCTCTCATAATGAACACCAACAAACTGAGTTTGTTTGGCCAACTACTAACCTGCCTAATTTCAAGTTCTTGCTTCTTAAAAGCATGATACAGATTATTCATACACTCGTAAAATACCACAAAGAAAGAGGCTTTTGACAGGCTAATCAAATTGACTCATAATAATCCTTCTATTTGGGAAGATGGGAAAATTATGATAAAAGATCTTAAAACAAGGTTCTGATATTAAATGGTATCTTCTACTTGTATTAATTGCTCTAAACAGAGACTTTAAAAAGAAATGAAATTATATCATCCATCCAGTATTCCATAACTGTCAAAGTATTAATCTATTTTGTAGCTTGGCTTTTTTCTTGAATATTTTAAAATTCTTATTTAAAACATTTAACTAACAAAATATATTAATGGTCTTATTTTATTATTTTAGAAAAGAATGACCCATATTGACACTTCAGAAAATTTTTGATAAATATAATATTATAGAAATCTTACAAAATATATTTTTACTTGAGATGTTGACTGTAGTATTGTGAAGTTAGTTCTCTAATATGAGAATTCCTTCTTTTAGCAAGAGTAACAGCCATTTTGATTTTACTCTCATGCTCACTCACTCACTTCATTCACAAACGTATTTATCATTTCTGAATGGCAAAGGTGTGCTTTCTAATTTTTGCAGACTTGCAATAAAAATTAAAAGCTATTAATATAAAAGTCAAATTCTTACTTTATAATATTTTTAAAGACTTTGTGATAATCTAAACTTACAACTCCTAACATTAACCAGTATTTACCTTTTAATTCTTAACTACTTACAGGCTTTAACCCATTTTTAAAAGTGAAATGATTACATCACTATTTTGGATTATCCCAAATCATAATTATTAATAGCTAGGTTTTACTTTATTCTTATAATATACCTTATCTGCTAGCTGCAGCTGTTTTTCTAAATGGAAAGAAAATACTGATTATTAATTATAGCATTGTATCTCACTCACATATGTGAAATTTCTGACTACTTATCATTCTGTGTTAAAGTAGCTAATGGTTTTCAATATGTTTAAATGTATGTACTCTAAGAGTTACAGTAAAAAAGTTATAAAATTATGGTATTTTAACAATTCCCTAAGTTTAAAGCTAAATCTTCCCTCACAGTTAATCAATGTTTGTAAATCAATTTTTAGCACTCCTAAGGAGCAGGAGGCAACTGGAAAATTGAAAATATGAGACAAAACTTTAAAGTAACTTAGGTTAAAAAGAATGTGTTGTGTTGTGTTGGATGTCTTGAACCATGTCACTTATTGACCATGAACATTAGGTATCTTTCTTTCCTGGTGTGTCAGCAAAGCCACACACATTCTTTCTTGCTACAAATCTGTAAATCTGGAAAGGAGTAAAGAACATGAATAGAAAATCTCTTTATAGAATAAAAAAGCCTGCGGTGTTATTAAGGAGAACTGTAAGCCCTATTCTATTCATAGTAATTACAGGATCAGATCAGGTTAATGTGGGGACCTCGGTCAATAAAGTACTGTGGGTTCACCGCTTTAATCTCTTTCAGTCCTATAGTCTGCAGTGTTAACTGCTCTGCTTGACTCACCAAATCACTGTAGGTAACATGGATGTCATGGGAATTTTTGGCATAGCAGAAATTTATATATTCAGTCAGTCACAAGTTTCAGAAGATGAAAAAAACTAATTTCTCAGAACAATTTGACAAGTTTTTTTCTCTTTCAACTGAAATAATAAAGGTCAAATTTCATTTCCAGGTAACGCCATTTTTAGTCCTTTTTTCACAATAAAACCTGTTTCCTTATTAAATTTTTCATCCACCCATTATTCACAGAAGATATTACACAATCTTGATAAACATATAAATGAGATCTAAAACAGATTAGAATTTGGCCTTGTGCACCTTGAGATAATCCTTTTGGTTTTTTTCCTACAATTTTCTCTAAAATTTCTGTGGAGGATGAATAACCAAAAATTTAAAGCTTGATATCTCATGCATGCTTAGAAATGATTTGGTAGGCTTTTCTTTTGCAAGTGTTTTTCAGGTTACATTTCTCTCCTGAAATTGTAAAAATTTTCTGCCAATAAAGGAATCAAAATCCTTTGTTATAAAGTATTTAAAATTATGATTTGTTAGGGTTATGACATTTTGTGGGTTTTCTTTTTTCATTTTTTAATGGTATTGGGGGTTTGGCACCAAGAACATCTTACTGTTGAAAAAAATTAAAGGACTTTATGCTGAATTTACAGTTCTTTAAATACTTGTCTCATTGCACAGTGATCCGTGTAATAATGTACATTTAAAAATTTAAAGACACTAAAAATTTTTAAATGCAGTTACTCCTTTGATTTTAATGTGAATGTAGCTATGAATGAAATATACTCACTCTAGGTCATTAGTCTTTAACGATTCTTTTTCTTCTTCAGCATTTTGGTAACTCCTTTTTCTACTGTTTCCATCTTAAATTATCAGTTAGTATAAAACAGCTTATATTCGAAACTCAGAAGTACTAGACCTTGGGAGTAACCTATATGAAAGGTAAAGTAACCTTGAAAAGTCACCTTTAAAATAACCTTGAAAAGTAAAGGCAAGAGAATAGGTGCACCTGTGATTTTATCAACTCCTGCACTTCAGCTCTTGTGTATGTCACACTTCTCTTCATATCTCCCTTCAACTAGGAAGAGTGTTGATGAACAAAACAGAGAACCACAATGAATGGGGATTTGTCAAAAATACCCCAAGAAGGTATTGTTATTGTTGTTAGAATGGAATAGTCCATTCTGGACTCTGGTCACTTATGTTTTCACTACTCAATCACTTCGCTTTTGTACGAATTGCTAGATAACTATGTCCAGTATGTGTATATAAGTACTTATAACACCAATATTAAAACAGACATGCTACTTGTCTTCTTCTCCATGCTAGTAAGCAGCACCTTGAAGGTAGACACTGTGGCCTCTCTTTTTCTTGAAAGTTATTGTGTACTTATTGATTTGAATAATAGTTATTATACTCTATGGATTTCTCCTCAAAATTTGAAGAGGTAAGTATTTTGTGAATTTTAAATATTATCGCTCAATATGAGTAATTTAACTGATGAGCACGAAATAGTATAACGAAAGTATAAATTGCTTTTTCTAAACTTATGAAACATTTTGGAAGAACTGACCATTTGATATAACAACACCAAGAATAGTGTATTTCAAAGCAGAGATCATCCCAAGAAAGTTTTTAAAGATGGGTAACAAAAAAAAAAAAAAAGAAACCCACAAACCTACCAAATATGCTAGTAATTGAATGATGTGAACTCTGGTAAGCGCCGGTGTGCAATATGGCAAAAACGAATCAATCAGTTCAGCTTAGTTCAGCCTCTGCAACTGGCCATCTGGCACAAAATCAACCGAATGTATCCCTGCATATTCATCTTCATTTTCACAAATGCTCAAGAGAATGTCATTCTAGGGCAAAATAAAATTAAATCACCATAATTTTTAAGACATCTTTCCTTTCATACCCTCTTGAGAATACTGTGTTTATATGTGATACTTATTGTTATCGAGTTGTTGTATAACTTTTAGTTGAATGTATTCTTTCTTTTCTAAATGTTAAAAGTACAACATTTAATTATGAAATATTCAATTTTTCAAATAAAATTATTTTAGAGAGAGAAATGTCTATAAATAGGTCAGTGTACTTTTAGTTGAGTCAATAGTAGATCAAGAGACCTTAGTTACTTTCACAGACCATAATAATTTCAGAATTGAACTAAAATGAAGTTGGCCTAACATATGATTAGTGTCCAACATGATCAAAATACATTAGCTCACATTTCAATTTCTATTTGCATAAAATCAGAAACTAAAATTTCATTTGATCAAATAAAATGTTACATAATAATCATATTATAAAATAAAATTAATCAACCAAACACTTTATCAAATCCTGAACAGATAAGGCTAAGTGCTACTTACTGCATCATTTTTGTAATAATTTTGTAATTCTATTAAATGTTTGTTTTTCAAATGGAAGCTAGCAAACAGTTTGCATTTGGACTCCTTTGGTAATGTAGAATTAAAATAGCAGAGTAAAACTCATACTCTACTTTTAAGTGTAATACTGAGTAAAGTACTGGATCAAGTTTATTGATGAATTTAGCCATTTAATTTTGTCCTAGAATGTTTTGTTTAAATGAAGTAAATGAATGTTAATTAACACATCAAAACATACTAAACAAGTCAAAGTTTTAAGTAACTTTGTTTCCCAAATTATGTTTGTAAATATAACAGACCTATACAAAACATTTAATTTTGAAAGGGTTGTGTTTAAATTCTACTCACTATAATTTTGTTCGTTAAAATAAAACATTGTGGGAAGTATTTAATTTTCAAAGAATGGGAGGTAATCGATTTCTTCTTTGTGCTTTGCTCTTTTCTACATTATAAAAAAGTTTAAGTTGCAGATAATTCATTCTGTATTTGAGAAGTTTGTTAGCAAATAATATCTAAACTCAATGTATTATTAGATAATGTTTCTTTTGAGAATTATATACTGATCTACATCAGGCATGGTACTTTTTTCAATTTTTTTATCCTACACCCTTTTCCGTTTTAAAGGTACCTTGGCAATGTTTCCTCAAACAATTTCAGAGCAGAGCCAGCTAATGGCTTAGAATTGTTTCTATAGATCTTGGTTTGCATTTCTGTGTGTGTGTGGCCTTTAAGAGATGTTACAGTTTGCTGTTTTGTAAATTGATTCACAGTTTGAAAGCATTCTTTTGTTACTAAAACACACATGCAAAGTGGGGACTCTTTCCAGGCAAAATGCACCATCATATTGAATGGACAAAAACTTGGAACCACAATCACTATTAAGAATCCTGGACTCGTCATCCTCAATCTGCTCACGTTGGAAAAAATCAGAGTCAAGTTTACTGTGGCTCATTTTTCTGTTGCATCATCTATTTAGAAATATTGCCAAGTACATGCAAATATAAAATAAAATTAAATTGGCTATAAAAGATTTTGCATTTATTTATCTAGTTGTGAATCACTGTGCCCATATTAATGGAATCTTTTTAAGATTTGAAACTGTGAGTTCATAAACCTTACAAGTTTTAGTCTCTGAACATTAAGTTTTTATCCTACCAAAATTCAGTAAATATTGATGAATAGCTTACATGTATGTATTTTATTTATATTTCTTTTAAACAATACAAACATTCATTCTCTGACTTAATCTTCACAATAACTTGCAAAAGAGTAAGTGCTTTTCCCCTCATTTAAAAAGCAAAGATATATTCACAGAAGTTACCCAGCTTGTTCAAAGTCATTTTCTAGTTAGTGGGGGAGCTCAATTTACAATGGGCATATCCAGACTATCAGAATTTCCACTGTACCACACTCCTGACTGTTTCTGTGAGGCCAACCCCACAGATGAGCTTATTAAGCCCCCATGTCCTTGTTTATCCACCAGCTTTCTATGCACATCTCTGAGCTGGCTGTAGCATGAATGCACTATCATCCAGAGTCCTCTTCCCATTCAATTACCACCACAAGTACTTCCAGCCTTTTATAACCAATGTTTTTGAAAAACTTTAAAAGTACTACTTTCTTTCTCTAATACAGTCACTGCTCACGCCTGTCAATCTGTCATCGGTCTGCAATCTTAGCCTGGTGGAGCGACCCTCTTCCCTGAGCTCTTTTAGCATCATCGGCACACCTTTTCGGGACATATCTGCTGTGTCCCCCACCAGACTGAGCTCTTCAAGATACAGATCCCACCCTCTTAACTTCTGCATAGTGCCTAGCTTAACTTAGCACAGTGCCTAGCCCATCACACACCTTAACAGATATTTGTTGAATAAAGAAATGAGTACGATCATTGCAATAAGCTGAAAACGACATTATTTTAAGAAAGGAACTGCCTTGGTAAAATAGCTCAATAAAGTAAGGTAAAAGTGAGACCTGAATGTGTGGATTACACAGCAAGAGCCAAGGCAACAAGGTTAGAGAATGGCCCAAAATGAGGAGAAACTTGGCTTTTACAAGAGAAACGGAGAAAGAATGAGTAGAGGAAAGGAGCGTAGAAAAGTCAGTGATCGTTGCCGCTGACATGGGCCTACTAGAGACCCCTGCTGGTGGCAGGTTCCATTGGAAGCTGTTTGAACTGCTAGAACCTAAAACCCTCCATCTCTCCCACTGAACCCTCCCACCCCTTGTTTCAGTAAACTTTCCCACACTCACCATTATTACATATAAGGCTCTTTGAAATTGCTAAAGGATCTGACTTTCTTATCTGGGCTTACTTGTTGCAGAAAAGAACTAAAAGTCACAAGAACTGGGGATAAAGTACTCATGAGAGCAAAAGCCTACCAGAAATTTAATAGAAATTCCAGCTCAGCTTTGATTTTCTAGTAACACACACATATGGGTTTAAGCCAATCTTAGATAGATGTTAAGATTAGAAACCCTAGCTGATATACAGATTTCATAATAAATGAATAAACAAAGTCAGTCAATATAAATAGAAAGGGAGGAATTTAATTTACTATTCACACAAACATTCATTCATTCAGTAAACTTTTGATGAAGTTCAGGACCTACTGCCCCAAAATGTGACTCCTTGGCATTTAAGAAGATAGCAGAAGCAGAAAGTTCTCTCTGCCCTTTTCCAAGCCCTTCTCCCCTAAAGCAGGACACGATTCTCTGATCTTCCTCTAGAGTTGGTCAAAAACCTTTCGTTTCAGAGGTGCCCACCCTGTACCTGGAGGGAAGGAGCATCCTCATCTCTGAAGAAACAGAGACACACAGAAGCATCTGAACAAGTAGGCCTTGCCAAGTCTCCCCCAGTTTATTACCACTGGGAACACTTTGTCTTCTAATTATACTTCTGCATGACTGTCCATAAAAGTACACCGTTTTCCCTGTTTCTTTGGGTCTTCATTTCTGAAGACTCCAATGTCAAGTAAAACATATTAAATAAATGTGTATGTTTTTTTCTTGCTAATCTTTCTTTTATTGTCGGTGTCTCAGGCATGAACCTTGCACTGGATGAGAAATCTTTTCTCCCCTACACTTTCAATAAGCATCAGTGTATTCCAGTAGATAGAAATATAGCTGCAAAACAAACGTGGCTCACTCCATAAAAGCTGGCAGTATAGGGGAAATATAGATGAGCTCTGCTAGATGCTGAAATGAAAGTACAGGATGTTATGGAAGCATATAAGAATAGCACCTAAATCTGACTCAAGTTATTAGGAAAGACTTTTTTGTAAATGACGTCTAAGCTCAAAACTAAAAGCTCAAGTCAAGGGATTAGTAAGAATATTTCAGGCAGAGGAAACAGCGTATGTGAAGTCCCAGAAACGAGAAGGAACCTGGCATATTGAGGCTTCAGAAGTAGGGCTACAGGGCTGGATCCTAGAGAGAGAGCTCAAATTGGTGAGAGATGAAATTGGAGTGATAAGCAAGGGATAAGTGGTGAAGGACTCATAAGCTGTGTTAAAGAGCATGAGCTTTATTTTAAAGGCATTGTGGAGTCACTAAAAAGTTTTAAGTGCGAGTGTACATTATTAGATGGCTGAGAAATATTACTCTGGAGTGTAGAGATAGGATTGGAGGGAGGCAAACTGGAGGTGAATAATTCAGTTGGATTAATTAGTTATCCAAGTGAGAGGGGGAGTGCTGAGTGAAGGAGGGAAGGAATGATGTGCATTGAGAGAATTTGAATGATTTGAGGGATATTTAGAGGCAATATCCATAGCATTGGGTGACTGACTGAATATGTACATGGGAATGGTGAAAGATGCATCCAAAATGATGCACAAGGCTGGAAACTATATGCTGTGCCTCACTGCTAGAAATCTCAGGAAAAGAAGCATATTGGACAGTGGGGGGAAATCATCATTTGTTTGAAGATACATCAAATTTGATGTTTATGTGAGAAATGCAAATGGAGGTCTCCAGAAGACAGTTGGATACAAATGGAAGCTCAGAGGAGAGATCTGGATATAGATTTATATTCAGATATAGATCTGGATATAAATTATATTATACGCAAAGAGTTATAAGCAGGTAAATAGTGCTTCAAGGCCAAATAGTGAGTAAGGTCATTAAGGGAACATGTGACAGGGCCTTGGCCTCATCTCTGAGGAAAACACTTGAGGGAAAGGCAGAGAAAAAAGAGGTAGCAAACCAGTCTGATTTAAAAATCCAAAGGGGTCAGAGGAAAGTCAGGAGAGAGAATTGTGCAGGGAGCAAAGAAAAAAGTTTCTTAAGAATAAAGAAGTGATCTACAATTCCAAACGTCACTCGGAGTTCAATAACATTAATACTGAATGGTATCCATAGGGTTTTTCTACAAAGGAGGCGTTACTGGCTTTTCTGAAGGAGTTTCAATGGCAGAGTTAGTTAGGCTGGAAAACAATTCAGCATATTGAGGAGTGAAAGGAAGATGAAGGTGCGAAAATAACAGGAGTACGTGACATTTAAAGGATGCTCAGCTATGATAAGGAAAGCATAAGCTAGAAGGAATATGAAGATTTTTAATATATGAGAGATTTGAACCTGTATCAATGCTAATAGGAAGAAGCTAGTAGAGTAGGAAGAAGCTAGTAGAGAAGGAAGACAGAAGAGAGATCATTAATAATATAGAGATCCTCCTACTTAGGTAAGAAAAACACAAAAACAGGGACAAGAGGAACTCAGAAACGGGAAAAGACTTTATATAGTAACAAAAGCAGAGGGTTGGGGGAAAAGAATGAGGACATTCCTGCCCAAAGATCTCTAATTTTTCTGTGGAACAGGAACCAGTGACCATCTGCTAAGGTGAGGGATGGCAGAGAAGAGGATACAATGGGGATTGGTGGGGTTAAAATTTTAAGGAATGCTGACATGAAGTAACATTTGTGGAGAGAGTAAGCACTGACTAAGAAAGATGGGAGTACTCCACAGTGTCAAAGGTGCAGGTGAGGGTGGAGACCACAAATTTGTGTGTTACTGTACCTAATTCATTTTCTCCAGCAGCATTAAACAGCTTAGAAGTAGGTATCAAAAAGGCAGATACTTAAAGTAATTCAGAGTGGAGGGATTATTTGCCTTAAGAATGCAATAGAAGGGGAGGAGCCAAGATGGCCGAATAGGAACAGCTCCGGTCTACAGCTCCCAGCGTGAGCGACGCAGAAGACGGGTGATTTCTGCATTTCCATCTGCGGTACCGGGTTCATCTCACTAGGGAGTGCCAGACAGTGGGCGCAGACCAGTGGGTGCGCGCACCGTGCGCGAGCCGAAGCAGGGCGAGGCATTGCCTCACCTGGGAAGCGCAAGGGGTCAGGGAGTTCTCTTTCCGAGTCAAAGAAAGGGGTGACAGAGGCACCTGGAAAATCGGGTCACTCCCACCCGAATATTGCGCTTTTCAGACCGGCTTAAAAAACGGCGCACCACGAGACTATATCCCACACCTGACTCGGAGGGTCCTACGCCCACGGAATCTCGCTGATTGCTAGCACAGCAGTCTGAGATCAAACTGCAAGGCGGCAGCGAGGCTGGGGGAGGGGCGCCCGCCATTGCCCAGGCTTGATTAGGTAAACAAAGCAGCCTGGAAGCTCGAACTGGGTGGAGCCCACCACAGCTCAAGGAGGCTTGCCTGCCTCTGTAGGCTCCACCTCTGGGGGCAGGGCACAGACAAACAAAAAGACAGCAGTAACCTCTGCAGACTTAAATGTCCCTGTCTGACAGCTTTGAAGAGAGCAGTGGTTCTCCCAGCACGCAGCTGGAGATCTGAGAACGGGCAGACTGCCTCCTCAAGTGGTTCTCTGACCTCTGACCCCCGAGCAGCCTAACTGGGAGGCACCCCCCAGCAGGGGCACACTGACACCTCACACGGCAGGGTATTCCAACAGACCTGCAGCTGAGGGTCCTGTCTGTTAGAAGGAAAACTAACAAACAGAAAGGACATCCACACCGAAAACCCATCTGTACATCACCATCATCAAAGACCAAAAGTAGACAAAACCACAAAGATGGGGAAAAAGCAGAACAGAAAAACTGGAAACTCTAAAACGCAGAGCACCTCTCCTCCTCCAAAGGAACGCAGTTCCTCACCAGCAACGGAACAAAGCTGGATGGAGAATGATTTTGACGAGCTGAGAGAAGAAGGCTTCAGACGATCAAATTACTCTGAGCTACAGGAGGACATTCAAACCAAAGGCAAAGAAGTTGAAAACTTTGAAAAAAATTTAGACGAATGTATAACTAGAATAACCAATACAGAGAAGTGCTTAAAGGAGCTGAGGGAGCTGAAAACCAAGGCTCGAGAACTACGTGAAGAATGCAGAAGCCTCAGGAGCCGATGCGATCAACTGGAAGAAAGGGTATCAGCAATGGAAGATGAAATGAATGAAATGAAGCGAGAAGGGAAGTCTAGAGAAAAAAGAATAAAAAGAAATGAGCAAAGCCTCCAAGAAATATGGGACTATGTGAAAAGACCAAATCTACGTCTGATTGGTGTACCTGAAAGTGATGGGGAGAATGGAACCAAGTTGGAAAACACTCTGCAGGATATTATCCAGGAGAACTTCCCCAATCTAGCAAGGCAGGCCAACATTCAGATTCAGGAAATACAGAGAACGCCACAAAGATACTCCTCGAGAAGAGCAACTCCAAGACACATAATTGTCAGATTCACCAAAGTTGAAATGAAGGAAAAAATGTTAAGGGCAGCCAGAGAGAAAGGTCGGGTTACCCTCAAAGGGAAGCCCATCAGACTAACAGCGGATTTCTCGGCAGAAACCCTACAAGCCAGAAGAGAGTGGGGGCCAATATTCAACATTCTTAAAGAAAAGAATTTTCAACCCACAATTTCATATCCAGCCAAACTAAGCTTCATAAGTGAAGGAGGAATAAAATACTTTACAGACAAGCAAATGCTGAGAGATTTTGTCACCACCAGGCCTGCCCTAAAAGAGCTCCTGAAGGAAGCGCTAAACATGGAAAGGAACAACCGGTACCAGCTGCTGCAAAATCATGCCAAAATGTAAAGACCATCGAGACTAGGAAGAAACTGCATCAACTAACGAGCAAAATAACCAGCTAACATCATAATGACAGGACCAAATTCACACATAACAATATTAACTTTAAATGTAAATGGACTAAATTCTCCAATTAAAAGACACAGACTGGCAAGTTGGATAAAGAGTCAAGACCCATCAGTGTGCTGTATTCAGGAAACCCATCTCACGTGCAGAGACACACATAGGCTCAAAATAAAAGGATGGAGGAAGATCTACCAAGCAAATGGAAAACAAAAAAAGGCAGGGGTTGCAATCCTAGTCTCTGACAACACAGACTTTAAACCAACAAAGATCAAAAGAGACAAAGAAGGCCATTACATAATGGTAAAGGGATCAATTCAACAAGAGGAGCTAACTATCCTAAATATATATGCACCCAATACAGGAGCACCCAGATTCATAAAGCAAGTCCTGAGTGACCTACAAAGAGACTTAGACTCCCACACATTAATAATGGGAGACTTTAACACCCCACTGTCAACATTAGACAGATCAACGAGACAGAAAGTCAACAAGGATACCCAGGAATTGAACTCAGCTCTGCACCAAGCGGACCTAATAGACATCTACAGAACTCTCCACCCCAAATCAACAGAATATACATTTTTTTCAGCACCACACCACACCTATTCCAAAATTGACCACATAGTTGGAAGTAAAGCTCTCCTCAGCAAATGTAAAATAACAGAAATTATAACAAACTATCTCTCAGACCACAGTGCAATCAAACTAGAACTCAGGATTAAAAATCTCACTCAAAGCCGCTCAACTACATGGAAACTGAACAACCTGCTCCTGAATGACTACTGGGTACATAACGAAATGAAGGCAGAAATAAAGATGTTCTTTGAAACCAACGAGAACAAAGACGCAACATACCAGAATCTCTGGGATGCATTCAAAGCAGTGTGTAGAGGGAAATTTATAGCACTAAATGCCCACAAGAGAAAGCAGGAAAGATCCAAAATTGACACCCTAACATCACAATTAAAAGAACTAGAAAAGCAAGAGCAAACACATTCAAAAGCTAGCAGAAGGCAAGAAATAACTAAAATCAGAGCAGAACTGAAGGAAATAGAGACACAAAAAACCCTTCAAAAAATCAATGAATCCAGGAGGTGGTTTTTTGAAAGGATCAACAAAATTGATAGACCGCTAGCAAGACTAATAAAGAAAAAAAGAGAGAAGAATCAAATAGACACAATAAAAAATGATAAAGGGGATATCACCACCAATCCCACAGAAATACAAACTACCATCAGAGAATACTACAAACACCTCTACGCAAATAAACTAGAAAATCTAGAAGAAATGGATACATTCCTCGACACATACACTCTCCCAAGACTAAACCAGGAAGAAATTGAATCTCTGAATAGACCAATAACAGGATCCAAAATTGTGGCAATAATCAATAGTTTACCAACCAAAAAGAGTCCAGGACCAGACGGATTCACAGCCGAATTCTACCAGAGGTACAAGGAGGAACTGGTACCATTCCTTCTGAAACTATTCCAATCAATAGAAAAAGAGGGAATCCTCCCTAACTCATTTTATGAGGCCAGCATCATTCTGATACCAAAGCCGGGCATAGACACAACCAAAAAAGAGAATTTTAGACCAATATCCTTGATGAACATTGATGCAAAAATCCTCAATAAAATACTGGCAAACCGAATCCAGCAGCACATCAAAAAGCTTATCCACCATGATCAAGTGGGCTTCATCCCTGGGATGCAAGGCTGGTTCAATATATGCAAATCAATAAATGTAATCCAGCATATAAACAGAGCCAAAGACAAAAACCACATGATTATCTCAATAGATGCAGAAAAAGCCTTTGACAAAATTCAACAACCCTTCATGCTAAAAACTCTCAATAAATTAGGTATTGATGGGACGTATTTCAAAATAATAAGAGCTATCTATGACAAACCCACAGCCAATATCATACTGAATGGGCAAATACTGGAAGCATTCCCTTTGAAAACTGGCACAAGACAGGGATGCCCTCTCTCACTGCTCCTATTCAACATAGTGTTGGAAGTTCTGGCCAGGGCAATCAGGCAGGAGAAGGAAATAAAGGGTATTCAATTAGGAAAAGAGGAAGTCAAATTGTCCCTGTTTGCAGATGAAATGATTGTATATCTAGAAAACCCCATTGTCTCAGCCCAAAATCTCCTTAAACTGATAAGCAACTTCAGCAAAGTCTCAGGATACAAAATCAATGTACAAAAATCACAAGCATTCTTATACACCAACAACAGACAAACAGAGAGCCAAATCATGAGTGAACTCCCATTCACAATTGCTTCAAAGAGAATAAAATACCTAGGAATCCAACTTACAAGGGATGTGAAGGACCTCTTCAAGGAGAACCACAAACCACTGCTCAAGGAAATAAAAGAGGATACAAACAAATGGAAGAACATTCCATGCTCATGGGTAGGAAGAATCAATATCGTGAAAATGGCCATACTGCCCAAGGTCATTTACAGATTCAATGCCATCCCCATCAAGCTACCAGTGACTTTCTTCACAGAATTGGAAAAAACTACTTTAAAGTTCATATGGAACCAAAAAAGAGCCCGCATTGCCAAGTCGATCCTAAGCCAAAAGAACAAAGCTGGAGGCATCACACTACCTGACTTCAAACTATACTACAAGGCTACAGTAACAAAAACAGCATGGTACTGGTACCAAAACAGAGATATAGATCAATGGAACAGAACAGAGCCCTCAGAAATAACGCCGCATACCTACAACTATCTGATCTTTGACAAACCTGAGAAAAACAAGCAATGGGGAAAGGATTCCCTATTTAATAAATGGTGCTGGGAAAACTAGCTAGGCATATGTAGAAAGCTGAAACTGGATCCCTTCCTTACACCTTATACAAAAATCAATTCAAGATGGAATAAAGATTTAAACGTTAGACCTAAAACCATAAAAACCCTAGAAGAAAACCTAGGCATTACCATTCAGGACATAGGCGTGGGCAAGGACTTCATGTCTAAAACACCAAAAGCAATGGCAACAAAAGACAAAATTGACAAATGGGATCTAATTAAACTAAAGAGCTTCTGCACAGCAAAAGAAACTACCATCAGAGTGAACAGGCAACCTACAACATGGGAGAAAATTTTCGCAACCTACTCATCTGACAAAGGGCTAATATCCAGAATCTACAATGAACTCAAACAAATTTACAAGAAAAAAACAAACAACCCCATCAAAAAGTGGACGAAGGATATGAACAGACACTTCTCAAAAGAAGACATTTATGCAGCCAAAAAACACATGAAAAAATGCTCATCATCACTGGCCATTAGAGAAATGCAAATCAAAACCACTATGAGATATCATCTCACACCAGTTAGAATGGCAATCATTAAAAAGTCAGGAAACAACAGGTGCTGGAGAGGATGTGGAGAAATAGGAACACTTACACTGTTGGTGGGACTGTAAACTAGTTCAACCATTGTGGAAGTCAGTGTGGCGATTCCTCAGGGATCTAGAACTAGAAATACCATTTGACCCAGCCATCCCATTACTGGGTATATACCCAAAGGACTATAAATCATGCTGCTATAAAGACACATGCACACGTATGTTTATTGCGGCATTATTCACAATAGCAAAGACTTGGAACCAACCCAAATGTCCAACAATGATAGACTGGATTAAGAAAATGTGGCACATATACACCATGGAATACTATGCAGCCATAAAAAATGATGAGTTCATGTCCTTTGTAGGGACATGGATGAAATTGGAAACCATCATTCTCAGTAAACTATCGCAAGAACAAAAAACCAAACACCGCATATTCTCACTCATAGGTGGGAATTGAACAATGAGATCACATGGACACAGGAAGGGGAATATCACACTCTGGGGACTGTGGTGGGATGTGGGGAGGGGGGAGGGATAGCATTGGGAGATATACCTAATGCTAGATGACGAGTTAGTGGGTGCAGCGCACCAGCATGGCACCTGTATACATATGTAACTAACCTGCACAATGTGCACATGTACCCTAAAACTTAAAGTATAATAAAAAAAAAGACAAAAAAAAAAACAAACAAATATGTAATATATGTATTGCAGATATATATGTAAAATATGTAAGCACGGATTCATATGTTTGGGTAGTAATAGTATAAATAATTTTGTTTTCTCATGTATAATTTTCTGTTCTTTGCATTTGTTTTATGAGTGTATATTATATAATCAGAAAGCAACCATAACTGCAAACTAATTTCTCTGGCAATAAAACATATTAATGGAAAGTTAAAAAAAAAAAAAAAAAGAATGCAATAGAAGGAAAACAGGGCCAAAAAAATCATGATTTTGCCAAGAAAATAAGGTGATAAGCAATGATGTGTCCGTGAGACAAGATACACAAGCACTTGGCCCTCAAGAGGTTTCAAGGAGAGTAGGAGGGACCAGTGCCAAGATATTCCTGATGCCATACACTCTACCCACTTGGAAACAAATTTAAAATTGTGAAGCTATTTATTTTTGAGGGAAAAAACACAATTACCTCTTGGGACACATTATCTGAATAAACTGTATCTCTATGACTGTGTAAATTTTAATTATATTCATTAGGAAATGGACAACAAAGAAAACAAGTTATCAATCTTCCCTTAGCCATGTTACCAGTTAATCAAATGCACTTCCATAGGTCTTTAAGAGTGTCACCTGTTTAACACTGTTCAACCTGAAAGGAACTAAAAAACTAGTCTCTGTTATGCAAACAAATGTACACTTTAAAGGCATTTATTAAACCTATCATTAATAATGTCAGTTAATACTGAAAACATTGTAGATGGCTATTTTTACTGGATCCCATAATTCCAATTTTATTTATTCATTTATTGAACAAATGCATTGTACCTTGTTGCCTGACTCTACTTCATTAAAGGGATCAAGGAAGATTTTCACTGCAATTCTAAATTCATTTATAGTTAGGCTTATTTTCAGTTATGCACATAGTTATGGCCACATTACAAAGATGAGTTGAAATCATAATCTGAGAGTCTTACAATAGTAGATACTGACAAATCTAGATCCATAATTCAAATATCACAATATTCTATTTTTATGTCTATGATACCATAAATCAATCATCTGAGCTTAACCTAAAATAGGTTTGCAAAAGCTTAACATCACATTTAAAAATCAGGATTAATCTTTCTCTGTTACATTATTGTTTGATTACAGTCAGCCATCTGGTATTTTTGAGTTATAGTCAATCGCAACATTCCTGGGAGAAGCAGAACCCATAGAAAATCTACCCTTGTCAAACACTAAATACTAGAATTGCAAGGTGCTGTACACATGAACAATGCAAACGGCAGAACTAAGAACAATTAAATGGATTTTTTTTGCAATCTTTATTTGAAAGCTTATGTTCCAATGTTGTAGGTCAAGGAAGGTACTAAATATACAATTCTCTGTCCATAGTTATTTGGTGTTTTTAAGCTCATCTATAACCAGTTTATTAAAAAGTAAAAGGGAGATATGAAATGAGCTGGTAGAGCAAATATTATGTTGGAAAACATTTATTAAATACAACATGTTATCATGATAGTTGAAAATACACTAAGTCAGATTTTCTCAAGTGCCTACACAATTGTAGAAAATTTGATACTAGATGTAGTATATTAACTCTTTTATGGTGACTTTTTGTGAGTTATTTCTTCAGTTCTCGTGCATTAGTAAATACACCTCATAAAACTGCCTTCATCCAGAGAAATTTGAATTCTGTTACCCATTAGTAGATAATACTATTTTGACAGTCAGTTGTACTTTCTTGAAAATAAATAATCTGGTCTCTTAAAATCTTATATTCCCTATTCCTATAACTCAACTTCTAACACTGATGAAAAAATCATGCAGTTGTACAAATTGGTGCAAAAATAAACTCATAGTTTTCAACCTGTTGAGTTCTGAACACTTCCTCATAACAGTTCTATCTGTTTAATTAGCTTTCCTAACCAATTGTCACAATATTCTTTATTATCTACAATTGACATACAATGAACTGTACACAGTTAAAGTGTATGATTTCATAACTTTTGCCATGTAGAAGTATATGTGAAACCATCAACTACAATCAGAATAGTGGACATACCCAGCACCCCCAAAGGTTTCCTTGTACCCCTTGTTATTCCTTTCCTCTTATTCCCTCCATTCCCAAGCAAATTCTGATCTGCTTATCTGTCATTATACACTATTTTACATTTTCAAATTTTATATTAAGAGACTCATACAGTGTGTACACTCTTATGCCTGTCTTCTTTTACTTTACATAATTATTATGAGATTCAGTTATGCTGTACTATCATCAATGGCTCATTCCTTTTTACTGGTGAGTAGTATTTTATTTTGTGAATAACCAACAATTTATTTATCTATTAAACTCTTGATGGATGATTGATTTTTTTCATCCATTTATGGCTATTGGAAACCTAGCTGCTATGAATATTCATGTATAAGTCTTTGTGTAGACATATGCTTTCATTCTCTTGCAAAAATATCCAGTAGTGGAATGTCTGGATCATATGGTAGCTGTATATTTAGCTTTTAAGAAACTGCCAAAATGTTTTCCAAAGTGCTTGTATCATTTAAAATTCTCATCAGCTTTCCTTTGATTAGTGTTAGCATAGTAAATTTCTTTCCATCTTTTTACTTTTAACCTATTTGTGTCTATGTATTTAAAGTGGGTTTCTTGTAGGCAGCACATAGTTGGGTCTTTGTTTTTTTTTATCCAGTCTGAGACTCTCTGCCTTTTAGTTAGGGTGTTCAAACTATTTAATTTTTTTTTTATGCAATCAAAGCGAATCTTCTTCTTTTTTTCTTTTTATATATATATATTTTATTATGCCTTAAGTTCTAGGGTACATGTGCACAATGTGCAGGTTTGTTACATATGTATACATGTGCCATGTTGGTGTGCTGCACCCATTAACTCATCATTTAGCATTAGGTATATCTCCTAATGCTATCCCTCCCCCTCCCCCACCCCACAACAGGCCCCGGTGTGTGATGTTCCCCTTCCTGAGTCCAAGTGTTCTCATTGTTCAATTCTCACCTGTGAGTGAGAACATGCAGTGTTTGGTTTTTTGTCCTTGCAATAGTTTGCTGAGAATGATGGTTTCCAGGTTCATCCATGTCCCTACAAAGGACATGAACTTATCCTGTTTTATGGCTGCATAGTATTCCACGGTGTATATGTGCCACATTTTCTTAATCCAGTCTATCATTGTTGGACATTTGGGTTGATTCCAAGTCTTTGCTGTTGTGAGTAGTGCTGCAATAAACGTACGTGTGTATGTGTCTTTATAGCAGCATATTTTATATTCCTCTTGGTATATACCCAGTAATGGGATGGCTGGGTCAAATGGTATTTCTAGTTCTAGATCCCTGAGGAATCACCACACTATCTTCCACAATGGTTGAACTAGTTTACAGTCCACCAACAGTGTAAAAGTGTTCCTATTTCTCCACATCCTCTCCAGCACCTGTTGTTTCCTGACTTTTTAATGATCGCCATTCTAACTGGTGTGAGATGGTATCTCCTTGTGGTTTTGATTTGCATTTCTCTAATGGCCAGTGATGATGAGCATTTTTTCATGTGTCTTTTGGCTGCATAAATGTCTTCTTTTGAGAAGTGTCTGTTCATGTCCTTAGCCCACTTTTTGATGGGGTTGTTTGTTTTTTTCTTGTAAATTTGTTTGAGTTCATTGTAGATTCTGGATATTAGCCCTTTGTCAGATGAGTAGATTGCAAAAATTTTCTCCCATTCTGTAGGTTGCCTGTTCACTCTGATGGTAGTTTCTTTTGCTGTGCAGAAGCTCTTTAGTTTAATTAGAACCCATTTGTCAATTTTGGCTTTTGTTGCCATTGCTTTTGGTGTTTTAGACATGAAGTCCTTGCCCATGCCCATGCCTATGGTATTGCCTAGGTTTTCTTCTAGGGTTTTTATGGTTTTAGGTCTAACATTTAAGTCTTTAATCCATCTTGAATTAATTTTTGTATAGGGTGTAAGGAAGGGATCCAGTTTCAGTTTTCTACATATGGCTAGCCAGTTTTCCCAGCATCATTTATTAAATAGGGAATCCTTTCCCCATTGCTTGTTTTTGTCAGGTTTGTCAAAGATCAAATGGTTGTAGATATGCAGCATTATTTCTGAGGGCTCTGTTCTGTTCTGTTGGTCTATATCTCTGTTTTGGTACCAGTACCATGCTGTTTTTGTTACTGTAGCCTTGTAGTATAGTTTGAAGTCAGGTAGTGTGATGCCTCCAGCTTTGTTCTTTTGGCTTAGGATTGACTTGGCAATGCGGGCTCTTTTTTGGTTCCATATGAACTTTAAACTAGTTTTTTCCAATTCTCTGAAGAAAGTCATTGGTAGCTTGATGAGGATGGCATTGAATCTTTAATGTGATTATTGATATGGTTGTGTTTAAATGTATCATCCTTCTATAGGTTTTCTATCAATCTCATCTGTTTATTGTTCACTTTTCCTCTTTTTTGCATTCTTTTGGACTAATACAGTATTTTCTCATTACACTTTGTTCCCTTTGTTGGCTTATTGGCTGTAACTCATTTGTATATGTGTATGTGTGTCTGCGTTGACAATTGCTTTTGGTTTATAGTATGTATCTTTAACTAATCACAGTCTACCTTCACTTGCACTTTGCCCTCACAACCACTGTGTTATTGTTTCACACATATTTTTTCTAAATATTTTATAAACCTCTTATTAATTTGTCGTTACTTTTATTTTAAATAATCAGTTATCTCTTAAAGAGATTGTTAAGAAAAGTGTTTTATATTAAGTGACATATTTAACATTTCTAATGCTCTTAATTTCTTTGTGTAAATCCAGATTTCCATCTGATATCATATGCCTTCAAACTGAGGACTTTTAACACTTCTTTCATGCAGGTATGCTGATTAATTTTTTTTCAGCTTTTATTTGTCTGAAAAAGACTTTATTTCACTTTTATTCTAAAAGATATTTTCAGCAACAGTTTTTCTTTCAGTATTTCAAAGTTTCAGCTTTCCTGACCCCTTGTTTGCATTGTTTCTACCAAGAAGTCTGATGTCATTTTTACCTTTTTTCTTCTGTATCACATATGTACTTTTGCTATGAGTTCTTAAAGATATTTTTCTTTAACATTGATTTTAAAGAATTTTGTTTTCATGTCTTGATGAAGTTTTCAAGTATCTTGTGCTTTGATTTGTATTTTCCCTCAATTTTGAAAAATTTCAGCTATTATTTCTTCAAATATTTTTCTGACCCTTCTTTCAGAAATTCCAATTATATATGTATATATTTCAGCTTTTCATTGTTCAACTGTTCATTGATTATTTAACTTTAAGTCATTTTGTTTTTCCAGGTACCACCTTGGAAAGTTTATTTGTCTTTATCTTCAAGTTCATTAGTCTTTTTTTCTAACTGTTTTGATCCTGCTATTAACACCATCGAGTATGTTTCTCATCTCAAACAATGTATTTTTTATTTCTATAGATTTGATTTGAGTCATTTTTTTTACATTGTCCATGTCACCACTTAATATGTTCAATCCTTCGTCTACTTTATTTAACATATGGAGTATAGTTATAAGTGTTTTAATGTTACCTGGTGAATCTATTATCTGTCATTTTGGGATCTGTCTCTATTTATTGACTTTTCCCTTATGATGTGTCATATTTTCCTGCCTTTTTGCATACCTGGTAATTTTTTATCACATGCCATGTGAATTTTATCTTGTTGAGTACTGGATGTTTTTTAATTCTATAGATATTCTTGGGTGCTGGATATTTTTGGATTCCTATAAATAATCTTGAACTTGTTTATGAGTCACAGTTAAGTTAGTTGGAAATAACCTGATCCCTTTGAAGCTTGATTTTATAAGCAAGACTGTATCAGCCTTTAGACCAGGGCAAATTTTGCCTCACCACTATACTAATATACTTTTGGGTACTCTACCTGATGCCCCATCAATTACAAGTTTCTCACTAAGGCAAGTAGAAACAAGTACTTTTCCTGGTCCTGAGTGAGTGACAGTGATTGTTTCCTTAGCCCCTTTTAAGTGGCTCTTTCCCCAGCCTTGGCTACTTTCCTCATGCGTATGCAGAAAAATGGAAGGAATTCTGAAGATCTCCAGAGCACTTCATATCTCTCTTTCCTTCCCTTCCTCTCTCTCTCTCTCTCTCTCTCTCTCTCTCTCTCGCTCTCACTCTCGCTCTCACTCTCACTCTGTCTCCCTTCCTCTCTCCCTCCCTCCTCCAGGACTCTAGAAACTCGTTACTTCGGCCTCCTCAAAGTTCTAATTTTCTTTCTTCAACTCAGGGATTTTGCTAAGCTCCATGTAGATTCTCCCATTTGAATTATGTCTGGGAACTCTCCAGACAGCAAGCTGGAGCCATCACAGGGCTCACCTTACTTCCTCCTCTATCTCAGGGAAGGCATTAGTGAACTTCCTTACCTGATGTCCAATGTCTGACAATTATATTTATTATATTTTGCCCATGTGTTTAATTATTTAAAGCAAGAAAGTGAATTCAGCCCCTATTACCCCATCATAATCAGAAGTAGACATCTGCAATAGCTATATTAAATCTTCAACATTTTCTTCACTTGTAATTAATGGGGAATCAGGTAGAGTACTCAAAAGGGTGTTAGTATAGTGGTGAAGCAAAATTTGCCCTAGACTAAAGTCTGATACAGTCTTGCCTATAAAATCAAGCTTCAAAAGGATCAGAAAGAAAGTTTCCTACCCTACCTCCTTCTTCCCATTGCCTCTCAGATGACAACGTTACTCAAACTTTATGTGTAATTCATTAACTTCTTGTCTCTACATTCTACAATTTATATCAAGTCATAACACTTTTCAGATTCCTTCCCTTTCTCCCCATAAATCCTAACTTTTCAGATTCATCAGTGTCCTCAGTTTCTAGTCAACTCTTTCCTTTGCATCTTCAGTGTCTCCCTCTTTCCTGGTTCTTTTCGCTGGCTGCTCCTTCTCAAGTATAGCTCTTCTTCTGTATGATGTTATTCTCCAGATTTCCGTCTTTGGTTGTCTTTTCTTCTAACCCTAGATTCTTCGTGACTGTGTTAGTCTGCTAGAACTGCCATATCAGAACACCAAAAACTGGGTGGCTTAAATAACAAAAATTTATTTTCTTGCAGGTTTGGAGGCTGAGTGTCTAAGATCAAGGTGCAGGCTGGGTGGGTTTCTGGTGAGGCTTTTCTTCCTGGCTTGAAGATGACTACTTTCTTACTTTGCCCTCACATGGCCTTCTCACTGTGCACATGAATCTCTGGTGTCTTTCTCTTCTTGTAAGTACACCAATCATATTGGATTAGGTAGGGTTCCACATTTTTTTTTATGTCAGTTAGTCTTAATTACCTCCTTAAAGGTTCTATCTCCCCATATAGTCATATTGGGGTTAGGAGTTGAGTATATTGATTTTTCAGGGACACAGTTAAGTCCTTAACACTGATCTACTTCATTCTCTCTCATTATTTCAATTGCTGACTAGTACCAAATCCAAATATCTACTACAATCTTTCTCCTGAGCACCAACCAATATGTCTAAATCCCTACTGAACATTTTCATGTGGATATTATACCTATGCTTTATTCAATATGTTTGAAATTAAACCTTAGTATCTATTCCCTCCACATCAAGTATCCTGAATTCACTTTCTTATTAATTGTGCCACCTTTCATACAATCTACCTGCCAGAAAATGTGAGAGCCACTTTTTATCCTCATTCCTCTCACTTACTCACTACATTTGCTTACCAACTCTTAGCAAGTCTATCTCCTTAATATCCTCTGAATCTGTTTCTTCTTCTTTATTGCCACTGTTATCACCTTAGTTCAAAAGTTCATACATTCTGATTGAGTTGCAATATATTTTGCCCCCAGGCTCATCTCCTTCTTACCATGTTCTACTCTCCTGTCATAATAATGCCTTTAAAAGACAAATTTGAAAATATTATTTACATATTAGCATTCTTCAATGATTGAATACTATCTTTAACCTCAGGATAAACCAATCAAAGTCCCTGTCATGACCTCTAGGGCTCTTTAATAACCTAGTTACTGCATGCCCCATGAATTTTTCTCTGCATTCCCTGTTTTTCTCCCAGCTCTCCGACACCTATTCCTTATATTCTATAATGAGTTATTTGTAACTTATCAAATGCATCTTGCTCTAGTAAATCTTTGTGACTTTGCCCTTGTTACTTTATTTCAAGTAATATTTAAGAGAGACTATTTTCTTCCTCAAAATTCAACATAGAGGTTATTACCACCAATAGATAGCTACTGAACTGGACTTCTTTGTATTTCCCAGTCTGGAGTATGTTCTTCCTTACAGGCTTCTGTGGCATTCTGTTTCCTCTATGATAGCTCTAATGGTTTTTACCATTTGCCTGCCTTGTCCTCTGATAGACATAACCTTCTGTAAAGTGTATAAAGTCTGTTCCTCTTTTATCTATAACCAGCATCCAGTACAGTAGCAATTATAAATAAAAGTTTGTTGAAAGAATGCCTTAATAGAGAGATGTGCTTGATCCCATTGATTCACAGATGCATTCGATATAACCACAAAAACTCTAAAATACATTGTCATGTGTTGTACAAGAAACTTGTATTTTATATTTCTATATTAGGAAAATAGCCACATTAGAAAATGTATTGCTGAAACAATACCACTTAAGTTTTAGTCAACCAGTATTCACAACTTTACTCTCATGTAATAAATTTCCTTACGCTTTTGTCTTAAGTATAGGTCAGAGAGCTATTCAAGAGTAGATACAAAGACATTCATGTTGACTTGATGCAGCTTGTCATAATAGTGAAGCATTTGAAAATCTGTTCATCCAGGTTTCATTTTCAAGTCAGCTGGCTGATTACTTGATTCCCAATCCTCAGGAAATACTGTTCTTTGTAAGGCCTCAGGGTCCCTTAGAATCTTAGCTTCAGATTAATATTACAGTGTCATCCAATACCAACTCAGTGATATTTTCCTACCACTTTTTTAAAATCAAGCAACTCTTCTTTCCAAAATGCTGCCCAAATGCTTTTCAGACTCAACAGCTTCTTTTCTCCTGCTCCCTAACTTCCCAGATATTCACAGCCAATATGAGCATTTCTCTACCCATCTGTGCTGTTCTTGCCTTTAGTCTCCTCACTCATTTCTAATCCCTTCCTCAGACTACCCTTGTTCTTCACATTATCTTCCAACTTTAAGTGCAAGGTTGCTCCACTCCAGGTAAAATCATCACTATCACACAGGCTGCCTGGCACAGAAGTCCTGCATAGAGCAGAACACTAGCATTCTGAAACCTAAATAATACCATGACTATTCCTGCTCAGGGAAACTATCTCTTCTACTCAAATTTTGCAGAGGAATATTTTCAATACACCCTGCTTTGAGTGTGTGAATCATAATGAAAGTCAGTGCTGATATCACTTATGTTCAGCTCCTCCCCTAGTCACAGGGAGGGCTGTTACTGCTGCAGTCCCATTTTGACAAGTCAGAACTACTTAGAGCCTTATGTTAACTGTGGTCTATCAAGTCTTGCAGCCCTTCAGTTGCCCAAGCAGCTAGGACAAGTTCTATTATTCAGACTGTTCCTGTGAGACCAAATCAGATCTTCAGCTTCAATAGAAAGTTACTTTTGTTACTTCTCTGACCTAGAACCTGGGCCCCACCTCTGATGTTTGAGTTTCTGGTTTGATACTGGAACTCTATCTGACTCACACCTTGCTGTGATAGTTAATTTTATGTTTCAGCTTGACTGAGCCATAGGGTGCCTAGATATTTGATTAAACATTGTTCCTGGGAGTGTCTGTGCAGGTGTTTCTGGAAAAGATGAGCATTTGAATTGATAGACAAAGTAAAGCAGATTGTCCTAATGTGAGTGGGCCTCATCCAATCTGTTATGGCTTGAACAGAACAAAAAGACAAAAGAAGGAAGAATTCACTCTCTCTCTCTCTCTCTCTCTCTCTCTGAGTGACTGATTGAACTAGGACATTCATCTTTTACTGTCCTCAGACTTGGACTTACCCATAAACTCTCCTGGTCTCAGGCTTTTGAATTAGGATTGGACCTATGCCACCAACTTTCCTGGTTCCGTAGTTTACCAGCTGAGGATGAAGGGACTTAGTCTCCATATTCACATGAGCCCATTTCTTATAATAAATGTGTGTGTAGGCGTGTGTGTGTGTGTGTGTGTGTGTGTTTGTCATATTGCCTCTCTTTCCAAGGAGAATCCTGACTAATACATTTGCCTAGTCTAAGAGTGTGTTCTATTTCTCCATAGCTGAGTCCTTATCTTGACAAATACATGTGGCTACTACTCCATACTTGGACCATTTTGCTACTCCATACTTAGACCATACTTGCTCTTGCCAATACCTTCCTTTCACACTGAAACCTTGTTCCCATTCTCATTAGCCATCTACAGTCGGGCTTCTTTAATGCCAAGTGACTGCTGACATTACCATATCCCCCTTATTATGCTTCTCTGCTCCCCTTTATGCAACTTCCAGCGAGACCACTTATTGAGAGATCATTCGCCTCCTCCTTTGATATTAAGATGCTGAGATCTGTCCATCAGAATGGATACTCTCCCAGGCCTATACCTATTTCTATTCTGCTAAGACCTAACTCAGTATCTGTTCCCTCTGATCTATAATGAGTATAAAGTGTAATTTGGGAACCAGTCACTACCCAATCCCCAAGAGTTACATAACATATTTTAACAAAATACCATACGGAACTTTTAAAATGAGGATATCTTCAGTAAATTTAAGAGATGTCAGTGCAATTTGGTTCTTGAGAATAAAGTACAAGGTATGATAGTTTGCCGAGTGCAGTCCACAATTCAAAAACTAATCAAAAATTTGACCTTTTCCATTTCTAAACTTATTTAGTTTTCCCTGTATAATTTGTATAATAGAGTGCTAATTACTTAGTGGGTTTTTTTGTACTTGCAATCAATACGAAATAATGAAAAGGCCCTAAAATGAGAAATAGTTATTCTGTAATGGTAAAAGATTATATTTAAAACAATTTCATTTCAATTAATGTATACATATAAAGTGATTATGTGTATACATACTTAAAACTAATCTAACACCTTTGACATGCTGTTTTCTCTTTCAGTAATATGGATATATATATAATTAGCATTATATTATATATAATTATGATATATTACAATAAATATAATTAACAATGAATTTTGCATTAATATAATATGTTGAACTCTACTAAACACAAATATCCTGATCTATGGAAACAACATAGAATAACATAGTAGAAAAAGTAAATTACATTAAATGCTTTAAAATAAATAAGTCTTTATGGTGAACAAGGTAAATTATGATATGATGAGACAATGACTAAATACTAGTCTTCTTGACTGCACTTCCTATCCTTAAAGATTTAGGGCTCCCTCTTAGTCCCCAATATCAGAGATGTACAGTTCTCTCTCACTTTGTATGATCTTTCTCAAAAGAACTCATCAATAGCCATAAATTCTAAGGCCGAGTTGTTGTTGTTTTATTTATTTTTTTAGGAGCACTTAACTACAGGAATGAAGAAATAAAGGGAGTCTGCGAATATGGATGAAGGAGAAGAAAGAAAAGTGAAAAGAGATGGGAAAGAATTTCCCTTTATTAAAAGCCTACCTTAGGTCAGGCACTATATTGATTCACAGATATTTTATTTAATCCACAAAACTATCTTAGCACTTATAATCTCCATTTGGTAGTTAAGGAAAATGATGACTAGAGAAATAAACTGCCTTCTCATAAATGGCATGGTAGGTGAGTAACAGAAGCAAGAGAGGAAACCCAGATCGCCGTGATTATCAAGTCTATGCCTTTTCCACAAAAGTGTTTTGTGCATGTCCATACATAATTCTAAGGTACATCCAATACATATATACGTATATCCAATAGACATAAATGAATATTCTTTATTAGAAAATAGATGTGTAGCACTACCCAAAACAATAGAGGAGTCTTGCTAATTGATACATCTCTTTATTCAACACTTATTTGCCGAGCAGTTACTATTGTGCTGTGCTAGTGTCTGGAAATACAAAAATGAAGGAAATCCTTCACCTCCGAAAGATTTACAGTCAAGAAGGGAAGAAAGGAAAGCAAATCCACAATTTCAATACAGTGTGATAAGCACTGGGGTTGGGGCACATACAGACCGCCACGGGGAAGTCAACAGCTGACTTGGAGACAGGCATGAAGACAAAAAGAGAGAAAGTTTTCGAAGATTTGGGTGATGTTCAGACTCACAAAGAACAGATTGAAATCCTCCGAATGGAGAATTGCTAGGACATTTGGGATGGGGCACATGTGCAAAGACAGGGAGGAAAGAAGGACCAGACCACCTGGAAAATGCAGGTTTGTTCATATGAGAGATATGAGAGATCAGGTAGATATGAGAGATGGATATGAGAAATCAAGGAGAAGGGCAGGAAGACTCCCATTCTGTTGGTTTGAATAACTGAGTTAATGATGGTGCCATCTTTGGGGGCACAAAATTTTGTCATTCCTCCACTGAAAATTCTTTAGTGACTTACGTTGCTATTTGACTAAAGCCTAAATTCCTGAACATGCCCCATAAAACTTCTGCCATTTTCCCAGCCTCCCCGTCGGTGTGGTCCCTCTCTTTACAAAGCACCTGCTTTTTTCCCAGCCCAGGGTCTTCACACCTTCTGATCCTTCCTCTTGCAACAATCTCTCTACACCCCTTCACACACATCCTCTCAGCCTAAATGTTACCTACTCAGGAAGGCTTTCTCTGGCCTCTAGATTCAGACAGATTACCCCCATGATATCTTCTCATAATACCTTCACCTTTACCTTCATAGCTCTTACCACAGTGGAAATTTAAAAATCATTTTGATTAGTATATACTCAATGCCTGTCTGTCAAAATACGTGCCTGTTTTGGTCACTTTTTATCTATAGTGCTTAATCCAAGATGAATTAATTTATGAGGACATTCTAAGTATATGGAGTGGTGGGTTGTGACAGTAATACAGAAGGAGTTTGGCAGTAGGATTTGAATTTTGGGGTAAACATGAGTATAAGATATCTGTGGAACATCCATGTAGAAATGTTTATAAGGCAATTTATCTTTTTAGAATTTTCCTTTTAGTATTTAGGTGAGACTTCTGGGCAGAGCACAAATTTAAGAGAAATTGGTAAATAGACAGCACTTAAAAGTATGGGAATTTATGAAATCAGCCAGAGAGAAATAGAAGCAGGGGGAAAGCATGATCATTAGGTACAAAAGCATAGCAGGGGCAAGTAGAGAAATGAGATCTAACAGGAGTGGCCTGAAAGACAGGAAGAAAACTGGCGATGTGGCATTAGGTAGTTAAGGGGAGAAAATTTTCTGATATGAAACACATAGTAACACAAAAGACTTTTTCTTTGCACTTGAAAGGAGGCAAGTAACAAGGTCTGAATATATAGTGTTGAGTTTTGCAATTCTGAGAGTCACTGACAACAAAAGGAATACTTTCCAGGGGCTGTGGGAGGAAAATCCAGTGCAGTAATTTACATACTCAATTATTTCAGAAGTCTTATTGCCTGTCTATTAAGCACTAGGGCTTGTGCTTCTTGATGGAGATACAACAGTAAACAAAATAGGAAAGCTTCCTATCTTTATGGAGTTCAATGCACTAAGACCAAGGCATAGATTTAGCTTTGTTTCAATACAAGCAGTTTAATCTTTATTTTCTTATACCCGGTTGCTTCAGACATTTATGTGGCCTGCCTGGCTCTGATGGGCATGGGTTATTGACTCCAGAAAAGAGTGTAAAAAGTGTTATAATCAGTTATAATTGTACATGTACATGTAATTGTACATACAACAACTGACCCAGTCATGAAGGTCAAGAAAGTAGTGAGTCAGGAAAATTAGAGATGACAATAATCAAAGAAAGGAAATGGTTGCTATAATCAAATGGCTGCGATCCTCAAAATCTAATGGGTTTTAACAGGAGTATGCACAAATGAAAACAGCAAAAGGAAAAGTAAGTGAATTTAACACCTACCATACCTCCTGTTTGAGGATGGGAGAAGAAACAGCCTCCACTTAGCGCAACAGCAATATTTATTATAAAGCTCAATATATTTTTTGTACATAGACTGTTTCTCCCTTTTACAGCCTCCATCCACCCCCTTATTCTTAAGGGGAGATCCATCTGAGCCTGTGGGGGATTGGGTGGGCTTTGCAAGGCCACTTGTTCTAGGTATCCATTGAAGGAATGCACACAGCTAAGAGGACCACCATGGTGCTACCCTCTGGCTTTTCCTCTGCTTTTTGAAATTTTTGTTTCTAATTCATATCCTAAACCATTAAAGAAAGTAAATAAATCAACCATATTGCCCTACCAATGCTCTCACATTTTTGCTAACAGGCCCACCTACACTTCCCGAGACACCATGAAAGCCTAAAACAGCACTTTCTCAAAATTTCCTTTCCAAAATCCATTACTTGGTAATAAACTGGGATTTTTTTAACTTTTTTTAATGAGATAAGGAATTCTTGTTGCCTATCTTTTCACTTTATTTCTACATGCTTTATTAATGTTTTTGTAAAAATTATTTTGAGATGTTAGTCTAGAATATTTATTTAGGGAAGAGCATCTGATGCCAAGTTATTTGCCAATAGAAAGGTGATAAACATAGTTATTTGCCAGTTGTAATTCAATAAATTATGATGTGTTTAGTAGCCATTAGTTTGAAAAATACTACTTTTTATATTATTGTGAAGTTATCTTTTAAATCATTAAAAATGAGATTGCCAAACTTCTGGGCTATTTGCATTCTGTAACTGCCTAGAGTTTGATATGAAGAATGGTAATATTTACATTGAGAACAACAAATATTGTTAAATAGAAGCAAAACAGAAGCCAGTGGGTATGCCTTCTTTTTTTCAGGTGCAAGGTAGCTAGTGAAATACTCCAAACGAAGCATCACAGCATTTTCTTTAAATGTATGTGCTCTTTTATCTGATCTTTTCTTTATTATCTTCCTTCATTCCTCTCCTTGCTTTTCCTTAGTCATCCCCTAAAATCATGCTTTAATCACTCTTAGCATCCTTCCTCTCTTCTGATTTTTCTCCTAATCTTCAAAGTAAGATTAACTGATATATTGAGAAAATTTAAATTGGGGGAAATATACAAAACAATTTATATTAGTATTTTAAATATATCAGTACACATGAAGCTTTCCTGTAGTTTTTTTTTTTTTCTCCTTCCATGTATTGTTAGAGAGCCCTCTTTTCTTATAGTGTTGTTATCTGCAAAGCCAGTGCTACTACAGATCGCCACAGAAATTTAAAAGAACCTTCCCAGGGAAACAGTCAGCCTATGCTTCTCCTAAGGAAAGTCAGAGAGGATTTTTATTAGAACAAAAGTAAAAGTCAAAAGTCTAGAGTAGCTTCCAATAACTATCTCAGCAACAGAGTAAAGACCAGGGAGAATGCTTTATAAGACCATCACAATATCCTCCACACTGAATACTTCCCAGACTAGTTCCCAAGAAATCATGTCTGAATTTTAGGAAGAATTGGCTATAGAAAAAGTGACTGGTAAAAGCTATTATGTGAGCTCTCCACTTCACACTGAGAGCATGAGGCGGAAGTATGAAGCAGCCTCTGTCACAAAGGCCCTCATCAGTGGAAAACAGGCTGTTTCTTTATTTGAATCCAAGACTGAGCCCAAAATGGAAAGAATGGAGTAAACCAGGAGAAAGACTCTCCCAGATCTCCCAAGACTGGGAAGGGCAGCAGGCTTCATCAGCAAGCTCCTAAAGATATCAGGAGTAATGATGGTATTAGTCACAGGAGAAGAAGCTAGGGGAGCTATCACCACAGCAACTCAGAGGAGGTACAGGCAAAAAGCAGTGACCATGAGGGACAGTTCTTCCAAGCACAAGAACTAACTCGGTGCTGAGTTGGAGGAATTGGGGAAATACACTGTCTTCACAGAGTCAACGAAAGTAGATCCAGAGAAACTAATATCTTTGAGCATGACACTGTCTTTGCCTCTATGGTGATATTGCCATGGCCATAGTTTATATAATTTACTTAAGGTTTGTTATTCTTATATTTTTAATCCTGATGAGGATTAATGATTATGGCAGCCAACATTGATTGAATTCCCTTAGGACACTGTACTAAGTCCATATGCATTACCTTATATGTCCTTTACAACAAACCTAGAGGATACATATTAATATTATCTGGATTTCATGGATTAAAAAGAAAAAAAATTGAGGCTCAGAGAGTTTTAAAAACATGTCCAAGTTTACACAGCTAATATGTGACAGATCCAAAATTCAAATCTGGTCACTGGCCAGAGTCCAAACTTTCAACCCCTTTGCTGCCTGGCTAGGTTCTAGAAGCTGAGAGCTGAGAGCTGGCAGAATTGCCATGTACTTGGAATCCATTACAGAACTAGAAGAAACCCAAGACACAGAATGGAAAACAGCAGCTTTACAGGGGAAAGAAAGGTATGTTCACTTCTTGAAGCCTATAACAGAAAAGAGAAATAGGGCATGAGAAGGAAAGCTAGTCGTAAAAATGTAACCCGAAACTTCTCAGGAGTTATTAGTCCATTTCCCTACTGCTACAAAGAACTACCCGAGCCTGGGCAATTTATGAAGAAAAATAATGTTTAATTGACTCACAGTTTTGCATGGCTGGGGAAGCCTCAAGAAACTGACAATCATGGCAGAAGGTGAAGGGACAGCAAGGCACATCTTACATGGTGGCAGGAGAGAGAATGAGAGAGGAGTGAACTGCCAAACACTTTTAAGCCATCAGATCTTGTGAGAACTCACTCACTATCATGAGAACAATATGGGGAAAACCAACCCCATGATCTAATCACTCCCACCAGGTGCCTTCTGTGACATGTGGGGATTACAATTGGGTGGGGACACAGAGCCAAATCATATCAGTAGGTAAGCCCCTCATTGTTCCTTAGTGGCTCCTATAGGGTTACTACTAATTCCTTTTTTTTTTTTAAGGATGTGAAACACAAATTACAATACCTAAATATGATAATTCAACAAAGACACAAGTCCCTGCATCATCAAGTACTCATTGAGAATGTGTTCTATTCTCAATCTATTACATCCAAGCCTGGCATGTCCACTGATGTGCAAGTTTCCGCATGGGAAGCTCCCTGAGGGCAAGGGCAGAACTCTTGAGTTCAGCATGCAAGGCTTTCACAAGCTGTTTTTAGTCTATGTGTCCACTTCATTTCATGCAAGGCTTTCACAAGCTGTTTTTAGTCTATGTGTCCACTTCATTTCTTGTCATTTCTCCCTTTTGTCCTGAATATCATGTTCTCTCTTCTCCCTAGAAAGTATTTTTCCCATTTCTACTTGGCAAAGTTCCCATCTCACTTTGAAAACCCAGCATAGATGTTGTTTTTGAGCAGTGGCAATGCCATGAGTACTTAGGCTCCAACAAGTAGAATCAGCTTCCCTCTCAAACACAGTATCAGGACAAGATCATGGACCCTCTGCTATCTCCAGCCAGCCTGCAAGCCCTCAGCCCCTCACATGTATGAATACTAGAATAATCACTGTTTCCAGGCACCCTTGCTCTGTCCTCTAGGATGACTGTCTCTTTCTCTCTGTTCCCACAGTTTTTAAGTATACCTCCATTACACCACTCATCATAACGTATTTTAATTGTTTTTGGCATATTGATTTTTCTATCTGAGAGCAGGAATTAATACTATACAGATTAAGTGGAGTGCTTAGAACACAATAGCATTCAATAAATGCGGTTGACTTGCTGGTTCAAGACATTCTATCTATTCTAGCTTGACATACAGCACTTAGAAATTTTCACATAATTATTAATACATTTGCTCAATAGAGCATGCATAAAACACATAAACAAGAAAAAATAACCACTATTAACCAACAACTTGTTCCAAGTGTGCCTTTTCTACATTTGTTTATGATCTTTTGGTTTACATATTGCCAATCTTCTCACTTTTTTTAGCAAATGATAACCAGTTGTTCAAGCCAAAAATCAAGTAATCATCCTCACTTCTCCATTTCTCATATCCTCTACAGCCAATCAATCATCAAATTCTGCTGTTTCTACTTCAAAAATATATCTTAAATCTATCCATTGTTCTTCATCGCTAGTCTTAGTCCCATCCACCGTTTCTTGGGTGGATAACTGAAATAGGCTTCTAATGTATTTCCTGGTTTCTCCTCCTGCCTTTATAATTTAATCTTCATACAGCAGACAGAGCTATCTTCTTTATAGTCTAATAAGACACATTACCCTTCTGAAAATGTTTCAACAACTTCCTACTGCCTTTAAAATAAAATCCAACCTGGCCTCCGTGATCTGACTTTTGCTTCCTAAACCAACTTCATCTCCTACTTCTCTCTCATTCTTTGACGAAGCACCAATCACAATGACAAGATCAAGCTTGTTCCTACTCCGGGCCATTGTGCTTGCTTTTCCCTCTGCCACGGTGGCTCTTTCCTTGTGAGCTCCTTTCCATCCTTCAGAACTCAGATGAAATGTCACTTCCACTGAGAACCCTTCCCTGCTCACTCCTCTAACATATTCTCTGCCTATCTATCACATCCTCTTGTTTATTTTCTCCATAGCACTTACCATAATCTGTAATTATCTTGTTTATTGGATTTCTTGTGAAATTCAACAAAATGAAGTCCCCAACAAAATGAAAGAACTGTCAGGGCAGAACTTTGCCTTTTCTTACACACTGACTCTCCAGGGTCTATAAAATATTAGGCACCCTCTATGAATTTCTTGAAAGAACTGATGAATACATATTTAATGTTTATTGCATAACTTTACATTTATATAGTAAGCTCTTTGCAGGCAAAGACCATGTCTTATTTGGAAAGAATTTGATACAGCACCCTGAAAAGTACTATGTGATGACAGATACAATAAATGTTATCATAGATTTTGAAAAGTCTATCGGGATAACATTTAAAGTGATTCCAATCTCAGTTTTCATGGTAGAATATCAAGCCAAAGAAGCAGTAACACAAACTTCTGACATATATATATATATATATATATATATATGAATGAATAGGAATCTACATATATATGGCCTTAAATAATATTAATAAGAGGTGAGAGTCTGAGAATGCTTTGAAAAATCTGAAAAATATGAATGCTTTTTGCAAGAGCAGGTCTCTGCTGTGTTTATCTCCCTGTGTGCTCTAAGCACCCGTGGATTACAGCAGTTCTCTTTTTAAGAGGTGGTTGATGCCTAGAGGATCACGTGATCAAGATAATTGAGTTTAGTAATTCCACAAGAAGAAAGTCCAACTGAGGTAATGTATCTGAATTTAGTACCTAAATTAAAAGTTTGAGCCTCAGCTTTCCCAGAAGTAATTTCTTCTCTCATCAGGGAATGTATATGCTATAAATAAGATTATGTAGCTCAAAAGCTAATTGTTTGAGAACTCCTAATTAAAAGTAATAGCTAATGAAAGGGTCACATTAGTGACTTAATGTTAGTGGTCACATTCAAATCTTACATTTTATACAAACCTGGTTTATTTTTTCTTACATAGCTGGCATTAGTGGATAAGTAAATTATTCTTGGATAGCTGCAGCAGCTAATACATGCTGGACCTGGATCAAAGGACATTAAAGAACATAACAAAGAAAGCTCCACTCCTAACTCAGAGATTCTTAGAATTAGGGTGTAATTCTGTCTGAATTAAAACAAATAAAGGGTCTCTGAAAGCATCCAACAAACATCAGGAGCAAATAGTAGAGTTCTTTGTTTTAAACTGAATGTGTAAGGAAATGTGGACAAATAAGGAAGCTAGAAAACAAATTATATGCTACCCTCTCCCACAGTCTCTGCATTATACTAATGTGTTCCACACAGGGTGGAATTCGGGTTTAAAAACGAGAAAGTGTTTCTTCCATCAACAAACCTGGCCTTGGATAGAGGCATACAAAACAGATTCACACATCACTGTCTGACAAGATGTTCACTGATAATTTTAGCAATGCTGAAGAACTTATTGATACACTTTTCCCTCTTAGAAAAGCATCTTAAACTCATGGGAAAAAAGTAATAAAGTACAAAAAGCAAATAGAGAATTTGAAACTTTGCAAGACAGTGGGTGTCTGAAGTAGGACATCTTGCAAAAGGTCAGGCAATATGGTGGTGCTTATAAACAATTGCCTTATTTTCAGCAAGTTTTTACTGAAATCTTTTGGACATAAAAATGGTTCTGTAAAAATAAGCTATTTGCAATATGTTAAAAACAGGTTGACCTTTAGTTAAAAATTAAAGAACAAAGTGACAAATGATATAGCTTTAGATATATAAACACATAAGGCTTTCTCACCAAAGGCATTCCTACACCCTTTACAATGACTATTCGATGGAAAGGAAAGCCATCAGTGATCGTTCAGTCTGGGTGTACTGCATTATTCATAAAAAGCAGTTTCCATTATTTGTTAAATATATTTACTAGTAAATATGCTAATGAAATAATAGACAGCTATCTAATTATTCTGAGTTTTGGGCTTTGATTATCTGGGAAAAAAATTCCTATTACTATAAGAATTTTAAATATATCTTAATATGGTTGATTTATTCACTAATCCACTCATTTGTTTAACAAATATTTATGGAAGGCAGTTATGCAGAGGGGCAGGAGATACCCACAAAGGATGACTGGAAACATTCCATTGAAAACAGCTTAAGGGTATTATATCCCTATTGTATTATATTCTCTCTGTGTAATATTTCAAATTTTATTTTCTCGCCCAAAAGGAAGTTAAGTACTATCTCTTTATATTTATTTTTGCAGAAAAAGAAGAAGCTAGATCAAACAAATGAAAAGGAAATGTAATGCAACAATAGAATTAAACCTATTAATTAGGAAAGTCAAGCTGGGGGACAAGATGGACAGAAACCCATGATGCCTTTGATAAGCAAAAAATCTGAAACACTAACCACCACACTTAGGGCAACAAAATTATTTCCAGATCCCACTTACTTGTGGTGATAAGACTTCTAATTTATCATCAGAGATCTTTAGGACTCTGGAGAGAATGGGCTTAAGAGCAAAATTTCTCAATGGTGAAGACAGCTAAATGAGGCCAAGTAAATTAGAGACATAGACAAAAGTTATTCTTAGACCACTGATGTATGTGCACTGGAAAGCCAACCCTATTCCCATGTGAAAGCTACTAGTCATATCCATTATCACCTTGGCAATATTCATATAAAAACCTGAAAGTCATAATGTTTAGGAAATTGTGAGGGATAAAACGGATTCTTCCCTTTCACATCTGAAAAATTATAAGCAAAGTATATAAATGCCTGCCTCTAACTGCATCACAAAGACTTTTTTAACCTTTAAATATTTATACTGAACTGGTCTTGTCTAAGCAGGGAAGTCGTGCTGTCTAGATATTTTGAAAAACATTTAAAAATTGTATACGCTATAATATCATTTCATTGATTCGCCTGACTGTGTAAATTACAGTGGTGCTTAAGTTTGTACTTTTATGCTCAATTATGACAATATAGCACAGATAAATTTAAGAATATTTATGTGTTAAGATGATATTATTATCATAAAGTATAATTTTTAAAAATTAAATAAATGTCCTGGTTTGTGTACTTTTATGCTCAATTATGACAATATAACACAGATAAATTTAAGAATATTTATGTGTTAAGATGATATTATTATCATAAAGTATAATTTTTAAAAAGTAAATAAATGTCCTGGTTTGTGTCAAAATGCATGCATGATTTTAAATGAAATACTGAAAGCTACCAATATTTGATGTACAAAAAAAGAACAGCTTATAAACAACCCCACTATCAAAGCTCTAAAGACAATTTTAAAAAATCTATGCTACATATTCCAAGAGAAGAGGACTGATAAGTAAGTATAGACCCTAAAGCTGTCATTAAATCCTCTATATTCTCAAATGCCAATCCTCAAATGGGGAGACAATTAGCTCTCCATCATGTAGGCCGCTAATACTAAGAGAACACCAAATCCCAAGATCTTGTGCAGAGATATCCTTTTAAAAAAAATTAAGAAAATGCAGACCTACATTCCAGTGAAGTGGATGATTAATAAAAACCACGCACCTAAGATAATGTAAAACTAAAAGGTAAAGCATGACTATTTGGGTCAGCTGTTTTTTGATCTGCTTCAGAATTGAAATCAGGTAACATTAACATAGTTATTTCATACTAAAGCAGACCAGTCCCTTTACTGTCAACCAAATTTAAAACCGTTACATAATGTTGATATATGCCATTATACAAAATATTATTTTCGCTACATTACTGATATATTTTACTAAACCAGGTTAATTTTGAAAAAATATTTAGCATTTTGATTTCAAATGAACTGCCACAGACCATATAATGCCACCAATAAGAGTGTAGTGTATTTACCCTACAGAAGTGAAGAGCAATAGCAAACATAGCTAAATATCTAGAATTTAATGTCACATTTTTTCTTGTGAACATAATGGATTCAATTCTCCTTACTATGCTTGAAGAAGATTCTACAGGAACACATAAACACAACCGACTCTAATGTATGGGCCTTTGGTACTACCATGCTTAATGTCTCTCTACGTTATGATTTCAGAGCACATGTCTTGATACTGTCTATATTCATGCTTTCATTCAAGAAATGTTTGTTGCTTCCCTCTTTTAGGCCAGGTACTGCTCTAGAGGCTAAGAAATATAGGAGTACAATCCACAGGTTTCCTTTCCTTGTAGAGCTTACATGGCTTGAGGGAATGGGGAATATTACACATGGAAAAAATGTTTTAAAGATAATCATAGATTGTGATAAACTCTATGAAAGAAAGGAAGAAAGAACTAATATGATAGTTCAGTTAAATAGTGTAATCAACAAAGGCTTCTTTAAAAAGACAAAAAATGAGAAGGAGGCAGTTTGTAGAGGGTCACAGGAAGACTCTCCTAAGTAGAAAGAACAAGTACAAAGCCTTTAAGGCAAAGAGCAACTTGATTTTTTTTAAGAACCAAAAAACACAAAGGCCAGAATAGTTAAAGAAAAAGTCTGCTCCTGATTTGTGCTTTCAGCAAAGCTACCTGCTTTCCCATGGTAAACAACTAAAAACTGGTCAAAATCTAGGAAGAAAACTGTTTTCAGACTTGAAAACAGGCAGTGCAAAACTGTGATCCCTAAGTGAAGGGAAATAAGTGAGATGATTCCATTGCCTCTACTCTCTTCTGGAAGTTACAGACCATGTTTGGAGGAAGGAGAAATAGAAACTGAGCACAAGGGGGTTGAGATAGCTTCACTTGGCATGAAAGAGTACTAGAGAGGAGAAAGAAATATATTTTAAAAGCTCCAGATCTGAATAAGAGTCTCTTGCCTCTTTGAATACAAAACTGCATATGTGTAAGGTAAAACTTAAAAATTTCAAACAAAGAGTAACACTCCAAGGGCTGAACAACTTCCAGAGCTCACATAGAGCAGGAAGACATTTGTTTTCCCATAAGCCAAGCAGAGAGAGTTTGTTCAATATCTAGGGCATTCTGCAGAACTATTCAGTAGGGAAGGATTCTACATTAGAAATAAGGCTAAATTAGTTCTAGAGTAAAGACTCTTTAGATCCACAAAAGGATGAAGTTGCTCTGCAAGTAAGCGAACTGCCTGCCAATACAAGATAATTGTTAAAGAAAAATAACAAACTCCAGACACTCTTGCCCAAAAACAAGCAATGAAGAAAGGACACCCTATTCAATAAATGGTGCTGAGACCACTGGCTACTCATACGCAAAAAGAAAAAAAAAAAAAACACTTAAATGTAAGACCTGAAACTATGAAAATCCTTGAAGAAAACAGGAAAGCCTCTTCTGGACATTGGCCTAGGCAAAGAATTTATGCAAAAGACCTCAATAGCACAAGCACAAAACCAAAAAACAGGCAAATGGGATTTCATTAAACTAACTAAAGAGTTTCTGCACAGCAAAAGAAGTAATCAACAGGTTAAACAGGCAACCTACAGATGGGAGAAATTACATGCAAACTATGCATCCCACAGAAGACAAATATCCAGAATCTGCAAGGATATCAAACAAATCTACAAAAAAAAATTCCATTAAAAAGAGGGCAAAGGACATGAACTGACATTTCTCAAAAGAAGCCAACAAACATGAAAAATTGCTCAACATCACTAATCATCAAAGAAATGCAGATTAAAGCCACAATGAGAAACCGCATCATGCCAGTCAGAATGGCTACTATTAAAAAACCAAAAATTGTAGATGTTGGCAAGGATGCAGTGAAAAGAAAACACTTACACACTCTTGGTGGGAATGTAAATTAGTTGAATCCCTATGGAAAACAGTATGGAGATTTTGCAAAGAACAAAACATAGAACTACCATTTGACTCAGCAATCCCACTACTGGATATCTACCCAAAGGAAAAGAAATTGTATCAAGAAGACAAATAAACTGGTGTGTTTATGCAGCACAATTTACAATAGCAAAGTTATGGTATCAAGCTAAGTATCCATCAACAGATGATTAGATAAGGAAAATATAGTATATGTAAATCATAGAATACGTGCAGCCTTAAACAAGAATGAAACCAAATCCTTTACAGTAACATGCATGAAGCTGGAGGCCATTATTCTAAGTGAAATAATTAAGAAACAGAAAATCAAATACCAGATGTTCTCACATATAAGTGGGAGCTAAGTAATGGGTACACATGGACATAAAGATGGAAATAATAGACACTGGGAACTTCAAAAGGAGAGGAGGCTGAAAGGGGAGTGAGGGTTGAAAAATTACCTATTGGATACAATGTTCACTATTTGGATGACAGGTTCACTAGAAGCTCAAACCTCACCATTATACAATATATCCATGTAACAAATCTGCACATGTAGCCCCAGATCTAAAATTTTAAAAAAGAAGTAATATCAGTCAATAGAACCATGTCCATAAATGACAGAAATGATGAACTGAGCAATGATGATCTTCAAAACAGCTATTATAAATATGCTTAAAATCTTCAAGAACTGTGTGAGTATAATGAAGAGAGGAATAAAAACTATTAAGAAAAAACAAATGAAACTTGTACAGCTGAAAAACACAATATATGAAGTAAAAATTCAGTAGATTGGTAGATTAGACATTTCAGAAGAAAAAGGTCAGTGAATTTGAAAGCATAACCTTAGGAATTTTCTAATCTGAAGCACACAGAAATAAAAGGCTAAGAAATAAGAAAAAAAAAAGAGCCTCAATGACCTGTATGGCAATATTAATGTGTTAGTGTGTCTAAAATGCATTCAGCTGGGGACACAGAAAGAAGGGACCAGAAATAATATCCCAAGAAATTTGCTAAAATTTTTGCAAATTTGATGAAAAATTAAATCCGCAAATGCAATGAGCTCATCAAATCCCAAACAAATACAGAGTAAACCAGGAGCAGCAGCGTCATAAATTATGAAAATCTACTAATAAAGTCAAAATCTTAAAACCAAGCAGAAAAAAAGCAAACATTACATAGAGGAAAACAAAGATAAGAATACCTGCCATCTTCCTGTTTTAAACTTTTATTTTAAGTTCAGAGGTACAAGTTCATGTTTGTTACATAGGTAAACTTGTGTCATGAGGGTTTGTTGAACAGATTATTTCATCACCCAGAAATTAAGCCTAGTATTCATTAGTTATTTTTTCTGATCCTCTCCCTCTTACCAACTTTCACCCACTGACAGGCCCCACTGTGTGTTTTTCCCTCTATGTGTCCACGTGTTCTCATCATTTAACTCCCACTTACAAGTGAAAACATGTGGTATTTTGTTTTCCGTTCCAGTGTTAGTTTGCTAAGGATAATGGCCTCCAGCTCCATCCATGTTCCTAATCATAATAGCAAAGACATGGAATTAACCTAAATGCCCATCAATAATAGACTGGTTATAGAAAATGTAGTACATACACACCATGCAATACTATGCAGCCATAAAAAAGAATGAAGTACTTGCCAATTTCTAACAAAAAAAAATTGCAAGAAGACAATGGAGATAAATCTTAATGTACTGAAAGAAAAAAATATAAAACTATAGTTTTATATTCAACCAAACCATCTTGCACACACACACACAAAAGAAATAAAGGCATTTTAAGCCAAAAAAAAATGCTGAGAGAATGAAACCAGTAAACCTGCACTAAAAATAATAACAAAGAAAATTATCTGAGTTGAAGGAAAATAATGACAAATGGAAATTGGGATCTACACAAATAAGTAGAGTGCAAGGGAGGGTAATATATGGATATACAAAAATTTAGTATTGTGTATTTAAAAAATTAAGACACTTGACTATTTGAAGCCATAACAATGTATTTTCAGGCTTATAACATATGTAGAGATAAAGTTTATGAAAAAATATATAAAATCAAGATGGGGCAAATGGAAGTATTTTGTTGTAAAGTTCTTGTGTTATATGTGTAGTATAATAAGAGATGAGTGTAGAATATGACAAATTAAAGGCACATACTATAAACCATAGAACAACCACTAAAAGAATAAAGGATTAAGCTGGGAAAGGTGGCTCATGCCTGTAATCCCAACAATTAGGGAGGCCAAGACAGACAGATCACTTGAGGCCAGAAGTTTAAGACCAGCCTAGGCAACATGGTGAAACCCCATCTTTACCAAAAATACAAAAATTAGCCAGGTGTGGTGGCACATGCCTGAAATCTTAGCTACTTGGGAGGCTGAGGCAGGAGAATCACTTGAATACGGGAGGTGGAGACGGTAATGAGCCAAGATTGTGCCGCTGCACTCCAGCCTGGGTAATAGAGCAAGTCTCAAAAGAGAAAAAAAAAGGATATACAATAAGCCAATAATAGAGATAAGATAGAATACTAAAATTTATTCACTTAATTACAAAGCATAGAAGAAAAGAAGAAAGAACAGATGAAACACATAGAAAATAAATAGCAAGATAGCAGTCTTAAAACTAACATATCAATAACTACATTATTCAATAGTGGAAATATCCAATTAAAAGGTAGATTGTCAGACTATAAAAAAACAAGACGCAACTATATGCTGATGAAAATAAAGCTACTTTATAGAGACAGATGGACTAAAAGCCAAAGGTTGGAAAAAAAATATGCCATGCAAACTCTAAATGTGACAAAGTAGGAATGACTTTATTAGATAAAGACTGATATCATACTTCAAAAAATGATATTACTATAGATAAAGAAGGATGTTTCATAATGATAAAAGGAACAATTCATCACAAATACATAACAAGGCTATTTGTCTATGTGGCTAATGACAAATCTTTAAAATGCATAAAGCTAAAACTGAGAAAACTGAAGAGACATATAGCCACAGTTTCAGGTAAAGATTCCAATGTTTCCCTCTCAGTAACTGAAAAAAAAAAAAGGTATGCAGTAAGTAAAAAAGAAGGAAGGTTTAAATTCCCACTTAGGAAAGTTAAAAGGCAAGAGCAAATTAAACCAATAGTGTGTAGAAAGAAGAAAATAATAAAATAAGACTGGGAATAAATGAAGTAAGCAACAGAAACAATACAGAAAATCCAAAAAATCAAAGTTGAATCTTTGAAAATGAATAAATAAATAAAACTGTTAAACCTCTAATTAAACTGGCCAAAAGGAGAGAAAACATAAATTACCAATATCAGGAACCAAAGTGAATCTATCATTACAAATTCTAAAAATATTAAAAGAGTAAGAGAACATTATGAATAATTTTATGCTAATTAATTTGACAATATAGATAAAATGAGAAAATTCCTTGAAAGGTACAGATTATACAATGGGCAAAAAAATCTAGGAAATCTGAATGGATGGAGGTAGTGAATACAGGAGAGAATAGTATAAGATTTAGTCCAAGAAGAAAATAAGAATCAGATTATGTAGAGTTTCATAGAAAAAGATGAGGAGTTTGGATTTAATTCTCAGTGTAAGAAGCCACTGAGAGAGTTTAAAGAGCGATGCAGTCTAATTTCAGGGTTTAAAGATTACTGGCTACTGTGAAAAGAACGAATTCTTGAGACACAAGATTGAAAGACAGAAGATTGAAAAGAAGGAAGTTAGGAAATTATTTCAGACAAGAGATAATGGTGGCTTAGACTAAAGCAACATCAGCAGAGAGGGAGAGAAGTGGGCAGAATCAAGATATATCTCCAGCTTAGCTCAGTTATCACAGAACTAATATATATGTATATACACACAGACATATATTTCTTTTTCAACATAATACTTGTTTTCCAGGAAAAAAACATTGAAGTAGATTTTATTTTCCCATTGATTTCTTGAGATGTTTCTTCTCTGAGAAAAATTATTTCCATGTACGTAATAAAATTACTATCAAAAGTAAAGCTATTAAAATGTGCGTTTTTATCACTGGAAAAAAGTTGGAAATACAACAAAACACTAATAGTGACTATCTCAGGGATATGGTCTTAATGCTGATTTTGTTCATTCTCACATTATGCTTAAAAATCATAAGCATAAAATATTAGAGTTATTTTTTAAAGACTAGAACAATGTTTTTGGCCATATATTATAAAATACTGGAGTTAATAGAGTCTAAAATACAATAGTAAACTACTAAAACATTAACAATAGTGCTTTGTTGCATCTAAAATGAGCTACAAAATCATACTAAAATAGTCCTAAGGAAATTCTCAGCTGCCTGGGGCATAATTTCCACTGAAGATGTGATTAATCATAATGCTTTATCACTTGACTATTTTTAATCAGCACGCCACAAATTGCATGCCATTTTATAACTGTATCATCCTTGAACATCTTGGCCTCTGTATAACAAGAGGTTTTACTGAAGAAATACCTATGTTGTTTAGTTTAGAATCCTTGGATGAATTGAGAGATACCTAGAAATAAAGACTGAAATAGCCAGCTGTTACTTTCCCATTCTGTAGCACTGAATGGCCAAGGAAAGGCCACCCTTCTCCTAACGCAAATAAGAAAACCACTTTAAAAGTCTTTCTTGGGAGAGAGTAACTGAGGAGATATAGGTCATGGGATTCAAAAGAGCAGATATGTAGGAAGAACAAATCTAGAGATATGATGTTAAAAATGAGGACTAAATTTAATAAAATTATATTGTATTTGGGATTTTGCTATGTATGTGTATCCTATAACATCATGCATAAGACTTAAATATGCACCATAAAATTTATTTTAAAAAAAGAATATCTGAAGGCAGCCTAAAGAACTGCAACATCAACAACCTTTATAGGTTGAGTTCTTATCAGACACAGAATACTGTGGTGGATAATATGTGGGGTCATAAAAAGGTTTAAGTAAAGCTTTGGGAAACCTGGCAATGAACCTCAACATTCAGAATGGCTCCAGAAGCAAAAATGACCTTCTAGAAAAGTTTGAGAACCTGGTTATAAATAAGATCTGATATCTCAGTTCATTGCAAACCTAATATTCTTTCTTCTCTTCTTCCAGCTCAAACATGCATATTCTTAGACTTAGAGTGCCTAGAATCAACCTGGAATTGAACCAGCCACTAGGAATAGGGTGCATTTCAACTTCCACAAATTACTATGAATATGCACAAACTGAAGGTGACAAAATATTTTATCTCTATTTTGTGCATGGTAAAAATGTATGCATTTTTTATATATGGTTAACAAATGAATTTTGGAGTAAGAAAATCTGGAGTTTGAATTTTGGCTCTACCACTTTCTTTCAAACTGTATAATTTTAAGAAAGTTTTAATAACATATAAATTGTTACATGTAAATTATTGCCAGGAGCAATGCCATACCTGATACATAATTTCAATTACTATTTTTATTATGCATAACCATCCTAAGAAATTTAGATACTGTTGTATTAGTTTAGCCAAACGAAAATGCATAATCCTTTGAAAATGAATATATATACACTTTAGATTGACATACATGTTACATCTGGGTTTATAAACACAATCAGAATACATTTCAGTTTTGAATTGACTCTGTTCCCGCTATAACCATTAGGTTAACTCCCCTGACATACTGTAAGGCACTGTGAATTCGCTGATTGCATTATAAAGCTATTATGTTATAAAGATAGACTAAATTGTGGTATATTGTCACCCATCTGAATAATTTAAAGTTTTTGCCACTTTGGGAGCCAGAGAGACCTGACTCATTCAGGTTACCCTCCTATGAACTGGACAATGTGGGGAAAGTTTGTTAATTCCAACTCTTTTTTTTGTTTTTATTTTATTATTATTATACTTTAAGTTTTAGGGTACATGTGCACACCGTGCAGGTTTGTTACATATATATACATGTGCCATGTTGGTGTGCTGCACCAATTAACTCGTCATTTAGCATTGGGTATATCTCCTAATGCTATCCCTCCCCCTTCCCCACACCCCACAACAGTCCCCGCTCTGTGATGTTCCCCTTCCTGTGTCCATGTGTTCTCACTGTTCAATTCCTACCTATGAGTGAGAACATGCAGTGTTTGGTATTTTGTCCTTGCGATAGTTTGCTGAGAATGGTGGTTTCCAGATTCATCCATGTCCCTACAAAAGACATGAACTCATCATTTTTTATGGCTGCATAGTATTCCATGGTGTATATGTGCCACATTTTCTTAATTCAGTCTATTGTTTTTGGACATTTACGTTGGTTCCAAGTCATTGCTATTGTGAATAGTGCTGCTATAAACCTATGTGTGCATGTGTCCTTACAGCAGCATGATTTATAATCCTTTGGGTATATACCCAGTACTGGGATGGCTGGGTCAAATGGTATTTCTAGTTCTAGATCCCTGAGGAATTGCCTCACTGACTTCCACAATGGTTGAAGTAGTTTATAGTCCCACCAACAGTGTAAAAGTGTTCCTGTTTCTCCACATCCTCTCCAGCACCTGTTGTTTCCTGACTTTTTAATGATCACCATTCTAACTGGTGTGAGCTGGTATCTCGTGTTTTTGATTTGCATTTCTCTGACGGCCAGTGATGGTGAGCATTTTTTCATGTGTTTTTTCGCTGCATAAATGTCTTCTTTTGAGAAGTGTCTGTTCATATCCTTCGCCCACTTTTTGATGGGGTTGTTTGATTTTTTTCTTCTAAATTTGTTTGAGTTCATTGTAGATTCTGGATATTAGCCCTTTGTCAGACGAGTAGATTGCAAAAATTTTCTCCCATTCTGTAGGTTGCCTGTTCACTCTGATGGTAGTTTCTTTTGCTGTGCAGAAGCTCTTTAGTTTAATTAGAACCCATTTGTCAATTTTGGCTTTTGTTGCCATTGCTTTTGGTGTTTTAGACATGAAGTCCTTGCCCATGCCTATGTCCTGAATGGTATTACCTAGGTTTTCTTCTAGGGTTTTTATGGTTTTAGGTCTAACATTTAAGTCTTTAATCCATCTTGAATTAATTTTTGTATAGGGTGTAAGGAAGGGATCCAGTTTCAGCTTTCTACATGTGGCTAGCCAGTTTTCCCAGCACCATTTATTAAATAGGGAATCATTTCCCCATTGCTTGTTCTTGTCAGGTTTGTCAAAGATCAGATAGTTGTAGATATGCAGCATTATTTCTGAGGGCTCTGTTCTGTTCCATTGGTCTATATCTCTGTTTTGGTACCAGTACCATGCTATTTTGGTTACTGTAGCCTTGTAGTATAGTTTGAAGTCAGATAGTGTGATGCCTCCGGCTTTGTTCTTTTGGCTTAGGATTGACTTGGCAATGCAGGTTCTTTTTTGGTTCCATATGAACTTTAAAGTAGTTTTTTCCAATTCTCTGAAGAAAGTCATTGGTAGCTTGATGGGGATGGCATTGAATTTATAAATTACCTTGGGCAGTATGGCCATTTTCACGATATTGATTCTTCCTACCCATGAGCATGGAATGTTCTTCCATTTGTTTGTATCCTCTTTTATTTCACTGAGTGGTGGTTTGTAGTTCTTCTTGAAGAGGTCCTTCACGTCCCTTGTAAGTTGGATTCCTAGGTATTTTATTCTCTTTGTAGCAATTGTGAATGGGAGTTCACTCATGATTTGGCTCTCTGTTTGTCTGTTATTGGTGTATAAGAATGCTTGTGATTTTTGTACATTGATTTTGTATCCTGAGACTTTGCTGAAGTTGCTTATTGGCTTGAGGAGATTTTGGGCTGAGACGATGGGGTTTTCTAGATATACAATCATGTCATCTGCAAACAGGGACAATTTGACTTCCTCTTTTCCTAATTGAGTACCCTTTATTTCCTTCTCCTGCCTAATTGCCCTGGCCAGAACTTCCAACATTATGTTGAATAGGAGTGGTTAGAGAGGGCATCCCTGTCTTGTGCCAGTTTTCAAAGGGAATGCTTCCAGTATTTGCCCATTCAGTATGATATTGGCTGTGGGTTTGTCATAGATAGCTCTTATTATTTGGAGATACGTCCCATCAATACTTAATTTATTGAGAGTTTTTAGCATGAAGGGTTGTTGAATTTTGTCAAAGGCCTTCTCTGCATCTATTGAGATAATCATGTGGTTTTTGTCTTTGGTTCTGTTTATATGCTGGATTACATTTATTGATTTGCATATGTTGAACCAGCCTTGCATCCCAGGGATGAAGCCCACTTGATCATGGTGGATAAGCTTTTTGATGTGCTGCTGTATTCGGTTTGCCAGTATTTTATTGAGGATTTTTGCATTGATGTTCATCAAGGATATTGGTCTAAAATTCTCTTTTTTGGTTGTGTCTCTGCCAGGCTTTTGTATCAGGATGATGCTGGCCTCATAAAATGAGTTATGGAGGATTCCCTCTTTTTCTGTTGATTGGAATAGTTTCAGAAGGAATGGTACCAGCTTCTCCTTCCACCTCTGGTAGAATTCGGCTGTGAATCCATCTGGTCCTGGACTTTTTTTGGTTGGTAAGCTATTGATTATTGCCTCAATTTCAGATCCTGTTATTGGTCTATTCTGAGATTCAACTTCTTCCTGCTTTAGTCTTGGGAGGGTGTATGTGTCGAGGAATTTATCCATTTCTTCTAGATTTTCTAGTTTATTTGTGTAGAGATGTTTATAGTATTCTCTGATGGTAGTTTGTATTTCTGTGGGATCAGTGGTGATATCCCCTTTATCATTTTTTATTGTATCTATTTGATTCTTCTCTCTTTTCTTCTTTATTAGTCTTGCTAGTGGTCTATCAATTTTGTTGATCTCTTCAAAAAATCAGCTCTGCACGTGAGATGGGTTTCCTGAATACAGCACACTGATGGGTCTTGACTCTTTATCCAATTTGCCAGTCTGTGTCTTTTAATTGGAGCATTTAGCCCATTTACATTTAAAGTTAATATTGTTATGTGTGAATTTGATGTTGTCATTATGATGTTAGCTGGTTATTTTGCTCGTTAGTTGATGCAGTTTCTTCCTAGCCTTGATGGTCTTTACCATTTGGCATGTTTTTGCAGTGGCTGGTACTGGTTGTTCCTTTCCATGTTTAGTGCTTCCTTCAGGAGCTCCTTTAGGGCAGGCCTGGTGGTGACAAAATCTCTCAGCATTTGCTTGTCTGTAAAGGATTTTATTGCTCCTTCACTTATGAAGTTTAGTTTGGCTGGATTTGAAATTCTGGGCTGAAAATTCTTTTCTTTAAGATTGTTTAATATTGGTCCCCACTCTCTTCTGGCTTGTAGAGTTTCTGCCGAGAGATCCGCTGTTAGTCTGATGGGCTTCCCTTTGTGGGTAACCTGACCTTTCTCTCTGGCTGCCCTTAACATTTTTTCCTTCATTTCAACTTTGGTGAATCTGACAATTATGTGTCTTGGAGTTGCTCTTCTCGAGGAGTATCTTTGTGGCGTTCTCTGTATTTCCTGAATTTGAATGTTGGCCTGCCTTGCTAGATTGGGGAAGTTCTGCTGGATAATATCCTGCAGAGTGTTTTCCAACTTGGCTCCATTCTCCCCGTCACTTTCAGGTACACCAATCAGACGTAGATTTGGTCTTTTCACATAGTCCCATATTTCTTGGAGGCTTTGTTCATTTCTTTTTATTCTTTTTTCTCTAAACTTCTCTTCTTGCTTCAGTTCATTCATTTCGTCTTCCATCACTGATACCCTTTCTTCCAGTCGATCGCATTGGCTACTGAGGCTTCTGCATTCGTCATGTAGCTCTCGTGCCTTGGTTTTCAGCTCCGTCAGGTCCTTTAAGGACTTCTCTGCATTGATTATTCTAGTTATCCATTTGTCTAATTTTTTTTTCAAAGCTTTTAACTTCTTTGCCATTGGTTTGCATTTCCTCCCGTAGCTCAGAGTAGTTTGATCTTCTGAACCCTTCTTCTCTCAACTCGTCAAAGTCATTCTCTGTCCAGCTTTGTTCCGTTGCTGGTGAGGAGCTGCATTCCTTTGGAGGAGGAAAGGCACTCTGATTTTTAGAGTTTCCAGTTTTTCTGCTCTGTTTATTTCCCATCTTTGTGGTTTTACCTACCTTTGGTCTTTGATGATGGTGACGTACAGAAGGGTTTTTGGTGTGGCTGTCCTTTCTGTTTGTTAGTTTTCCTTCTAACAGACAGGACCCTCAGCTGCAGGTCTGTTGGAGTTTGCTAGAGGTCCACTCCAGACCCTGTTTGCCTGGGTATAAGCAGTGGTGGCTGCTGAACAGTGGATATTGGTGAACCGCAAATGCTGCTGCCTGATGGTTCCTCTGGAAGTTTTGTCTCAGAGGAGTACCCGGCTGTGAGAGGTGTCAGTCCGCCCCTACTGGGGGGTGACTCCCAGTTAGGCTACTCGGGGGTCAGGGACCCATTTGATGAGGCAGTCTGCCCGTTCTCAGATCTCAAGCTGCGTGCTGGGAGAACCACTACTCTCTTCAAAGCTGTCAGACAGGGACATTTAAGTCTGCAGAGGTTACTGCTGTCTTTTTGTTTGTCTGTGCCCTGCCCCCAGAGGTGGAGCCTACAGAGGCAGGCAGGCCTCCTTGAGCTGTGGTGGGCTCCACCCAGTTCTAGCTTCCTGGCTGCTTTGTTTACCTAATCAAACAACTAACTCGGCAACGGCGGGCGCCCCTCCCCCAGCCTCGCTGCTGCCTTAAAGTTTGATCTTGGACTGCTGTGCTAGCTATGAGTGAGACTCCATGGGCATAGGACCCTCTGAGCCATGTGCGGGATATAATCTCCTGGTGTGCCGTTTTCTAAGCCTGTTGGAAAAGCGCAGTATTAGGGTGGGAGTGACGTGATTTTCCAGGTGCCGTCTGTCACCCGTTTCTTTGACTAGGAAAGAATTCCCACTCTTTTTAAAAAATATATTATCTGAATCTTTGTTATAAGGAAAAAATAATATAATGTATTTGGAGTTACAAAAATAATGTGAATACACAATAAATATTAGTGCCCTTCTCCCTATTATCATTTCCTCTTTCCCCCATATAATGAAATAATTATGAATATGTAAAAATATTTTTTTCTTAAACTTAAGCCCAATACATCCAATCAAATACAAATATACCTGAGAAATATAAATGTTACCTTGAAGGGCTGAAGGTACCTAACAGAATGGGAAGAAGTGCCAGAGTCAGATAAAATGTTCTCTGTGAGCAGACCACCTCCACATGCTAAACAATAGGAGCATGCAGTAAACTAAATCATGTTCAAAGGATAACCAGGTTTGCAGGACAGAGTATCAATCAATGCAAATGCAATAGTTTGGGATGCAGTAGAAGTCAGAAAGACAGGAGAAAAAAGATAACAGCAAAAGGATAAAAAATGATAGACTGGTTGTTTTTAAAAACTCTGGGAGAGAAAATTTTAGGGTAGAGACCATATTAAAATGAAACTACACACTCCCCATGTTTCTTTAACTCATATTAATCTTGGAGGACTAACCAGCCCACAATCTCTTCATCTGCAATAACTGAGAAATTACTGTGAGATCTAAGAATCTTCGCAGTAAAAAAACATATGTATTTGGAGTTACATATGTATTTAGAGTTTTAATGTATACCTAATCTAAATAAATATACTGTAATTACTAGTATTTATAGTAAGGTCTCTTCCCCAGTGTGTGAAAAACACCTTGTTTGTGTTTATCCTTTTGAATCTGACATTGTCCACATCTCTTCCCTTGCTGACCACATATAAACTTATTCCATCCAGTAAGTTGTATTCCTGCTCCTGGCAGGGGTTGTCTGCTTCAGTATCATTTCTTTGGCTTTCTGCTCTAGTTACAGTGAATGTCTTGTAGCACAGTACATCTCCGTCAGGCCAAAATCAATCCCAAGGGATTATAAAAGTTATATGAAGTTAATAAATTTGCAGATTTATATTGCTTTACTGTACATTCATAGGATATACTCTTCTATAGCATAGGCTCAAATTATGCCCTCTCATACACAAATGCTTACAACATCAGGCCTTTCTGAAGTTCACCTGAATCACTGGTTTGCAATTTACACTTGATCAGTATATCCCCTAAGAGAACCCTAATTTGGGTCTTCAGTGCATTGTGCATGGGAAAACAAAATCTAATAAGCATGTCACCAAGATTAGAGACTGTACTTAACCTGATAAAAAAAAATACTGTGACATTTTTCATAAATACACTTATTTTTGCATTAGACAAATAATGTCAAGAGATCATAATTTTGCTCATGCAGCATTCCCAAATACAACTTAATGTTCCTGTATCTTCAATTTTGACTCCTCTTAATTTTTCCTTAATTAATCATTTCCCACTGATAGCTCAAGAAAGAGATTTAACATATGAAAACTTAATAGATTTACCTGCTCATGTGTTATAGAAAGTTTTGACAGTCTCAACCAGAAAAAATAATGCCACTTTTGTTTTCAACTGAAGAAATTAAACTTGTTTTCCTCTGAAACATTCATGAAATCAACTTGTAAAGATGACAATCTAACTTTAGATTATTTATTGCCTTGTGTTGCAACTCATGTAAAAAAAAAGAAGTAAGTTATATAACTGAAAAACTATACTTAATGATGAAGCATTATATATTACAGTAATTTTGTTGCTAGAAACTATTTGAATTTTTCTTCTCAAAGAAATGTAACATTAGTTGTTAAATAATAAAATTACTTGATTTAATAAAATGATTGTAAAAATGAATAACCTAGGTAAGATTACTCTAATTGTCCTCTAAATCCTTACTACTCAAAGTATGGTCCATATATCTGTATCACTGCGGAGTTTATTAGAACCTCAAGTTCCCAATCCAAACATACAGAATCACAATCTTCAGTTTAACAAGATCCCCAAGTAATTTGTATGTATATTAAAGCAGAAAAACATTATATAAAAGAAAATTCAAAGTTGTAATTATCTTACCAACTCAAACTATCAGAACACAAATATGACCAAGTTTCACAAAATGTTACAATTTTATTTTAATCTGCTAATATTTCAATTTCTTAATATCAAAAAACATCAAGTTTTGATTAAGACCAAATAAACTCATGCTTTATTTATTGGATTAAGTCATCAACAATCTACAGTTTCTGTAGTTTTGAAAACTGATTATATTTTTAGATTCCAATCTGTTCCATTTTACATTATGAATTTTCTATTTCCTGTTTCGTTAAGGAAAAATACAACAATAATTAACAAAATTAGAAAGAGTTTACAGTATATCCCATTTATCATTAGTAAGTTTTTTAGTTAAAAATCTAAACTTGGGACCTATCTTTATAACACAAGCAAATATCTATACTGGGTTTTTCGCTTTATTCCTTATGCCACAAAAACTAAATATTAAGAACCTTAAAATATGGTTATATTCTTGAATGTTCATGAGAGGCTGCCTTTCTCTTTGATCCTAAAATGGGCTGATGGCTTAAATTGAATCAAGTCAAGGCAAGAGCAGTCAGCCAAACCTTGCTGTGTCATGAAGGGTTCTTTAAATAAGTACAGTTCATTTTGAAAGGGACTAGAACCGAGGAGCTAGATGATGGTGTTTCTTACCCTAAATTCTTGCCTGACTTACAAATGTGGAGATAGGCAGATAAAGGCTATCTGAATTAGGGGCAGTCATGACTGCTTCACTTGGGATTGTCACCTAAATTGTTATTATGGAATTCTTTACATGGATATATAACATTACTATAACCACACCAATCCCCAGACAACATGCAAGGGGTCAAGTCACAGGCATGTTAGCTGTAAAAATGTATATTTTCAAGTGGCCTTTTAAAATAAGTAATATATTAAGCAACAAAATAAATACACTGGTTGGTGGAAACTTTTCAGCATGTCACTAAAAATGTCAGATGCATACTACCAACTGAATATATATTTAGATAGATATAAAGATGCACACACACATATATATACACTCACTTATATACACTTACATATACTTACACAAATATATTTCATAATGTCTGATAATCAAATATGTATTGTATATTATAGAATTTAATGCAGTAATACTCTAAAATTAAGGAGGTGAAGATTCGAATGATCATTTTGCTGTAAAAACCATCACGAAAAATGACCTTGCAGGATTTGAGGCTAACTAGCTCTGTAGAGTCCAGACATAAACTTTTTCTTACCTTTGCCAGCAGAAGTGACCATACCTCTCTGTTTTATAATTTTATTTATTTTCTGTTATTCAACGTCCAAAAGTAATCAGCATACTTCTTGGCTTAGTAAACCATTTACATATACATATACATGTGCATATTCACATACAAATGGCATTTAATAAAAATAACCATACCCTGTTAAGTATAGTTTCATAATGGGAACTATCATTTTAGATACAGATGTTTTTATACTTCCACATAAAACATCCTGCCAAATGTGCCTCCTCTCTCTAAACTTTATTTGCATTCTTATTTATTCTTGTGACTTCTATTTTTATTTTGTACATAAACTCCAAATATATATAATTGCCCTAAAATCCCCTCCTAATATCCTGTTGGAAAGTCCCGTACATTTATGCCATGGCTATATCTAACTCATGTCCAAAACCAAAGTCACACATTTGTTTATTCTTCCATTCCATAATATTTATTGAGCAGTTACTCTGTTCCAGAAACTCTTTTAGACACTAGTGAATAAAACATAAAATTCTCTGCTCATGGAGCTTCCATTACAGAGGGAAAGGAAAGTAATACAGACAATAAATAATCACAATACATATTCTGTGAGATGGTGACAAACAATATGGAGAAAACAACGAATAATTGAATGAGAATAAAGAATGCCAAGGAAAGTGAAATTTTAAAGAGGTTGTTAAAGAAGGACTCACTGAGAAAGTAACATTGGAGCAAAAATCTGAGTCAAGAAGATGGGATGGAATCTAGTATACAAGTGGAAGAGTGGGAACAGATTGTTCATTTATAGTAACTAGAAGCTCAGTATATGAGCACAGCTCATAGGTAGGTGGCAAGATGGGTGGTGGGAGCTTGCGGACACTCTCTTCTGTTGTGGATACTCTCTTCTGTTGTGGATACTCTCTTCTGTTTGCTGCTGTTTTCTCAGTGTATTAGAAAGCTTCCTGCTAAGAGTGAGAATGATGAAGGATGTCTTGGAGGTATGGGGATAAAGGGAAGAAAAAATTGTCTTCAAGAAACGCAGAAAGAAATTGTATCAGGATTGTTAGGCAGTAGGACTAGTATCACACTTGATGCTAGTGGTCATGAATTTTAAATGAGGCCAGTTATCCTGGTTGTGTATTCTTATCTGGCTAATTTAACTATGTAGATACAGGCATCAGGTAGATGAATATTAGGCTTTAACTATGGTTGAGGTTTGGTCAGGTGAGTATACAAAATGGGAGTGGAGCAAGGGAGTTTAGGGAATTTGCAAGGGAGTGATTTTAGTAATTGATATCGGAAGTTGCTATGGGCAAGAAAGAAAGTGAAGAGTTGAGAAGAGGGAGATGCTGTGGGGAAAAGTGATTGAACGATCAATGGGTTATAGGTCCCCAGTGACCAAAAAATTGTTGGAGCTGGGTATGAGAGGAAGTAAGCTAGAAAGATAAGAACTGAGACTTGAAGTGTAGACTTCTTGACACTGAGATTATGGAGAGGTGCTAGATGTTGATAATTGGAAGGTATAGGGCATAGCCCTGTGAACAATTGGCCCAGAAGGAGAGCAGGACAAAATCATTGGTGAAAAGAAGGAACTGAAAATCCAGGGCATTAGAAGGAACATTACAAGGATAATGAAATCACCAAGAATTATGCAAGAAGTAGAATTGGGACCAGTGACAATAAGCCAGGAGTTTATAAGCCAATAAACTCTTCAGGGAATGAGGAGTGCCTGGAGGGTTTGCAGAAGATAGCAGCAAGAAGGAGTTGCGGGTGGTTTGATGGCATGAGATTTAAAACTGGGAAAGTTTGAGAAAGGGGAAGGGAGAATGGGCTGTTGGAGCAAGGAGAAAGCTCTCCCTGCCTCCATCCCTGGTGGTGAAATGTTGTGGGAGAAAAATAACTAAAGCTTGAGAGGGTTCATAAAGAAACATGTCCCCAGGGAAAATCAGGTTCAGTCGAAGCAAGAAGGTAAAGGAAAGAGGTTCCTAATAACTATGAGTTCCAGTGGAAGGGTTTCAGAAATGAGGTGGGTGAGAGATGAGGTCAGAAAAGAGGTTGCAGAGAGACGTGGGGAACTGAGAGTCTATGGAAGGAGAGATGACTTCAGAGTCCAGATTGTCCTAGAGAGACTAAGCAGAATTAAATTCCATAGTGAAATTTGTTCTGATCCTCTCAGGATGGTGCAATTTGGTGGACCAGAATGGTGGGGGCAGGAAAAAGAGGAGAAAAACAACAAGGGAAGACTCTCGTTTATTTCTTGTGTAATTTTTTGTTTTATTTTATTTTTAATTGACAAATAAGTTTATATAGTTATGGGGCTCAGTGTGATGTTTTGTTACATGTGCACATTGTGGAAAGATCAAATCAGGCTAAGTAACATATCACATCACATTTCTTTGTGGTGAGAACATCAAAAATCCTCTTTTTTAGCTATTTTGAAATGTACAAGACATTATTATCATTATTAGCTATAGTCATCATGCTGTGCAATAGATCTCCAGAACTTATTCCTCCTGTCTAACCAAAACTTTGTACTCTGATTAACATTTCCACTCTCACCATCTCCACACCCCCATCCTCTGGTAACCACGATTCTACTCTCTACTTCTGTGAGTTCAACTTTTTTAGATTCCACATATAAGTGAGATCATATGGCATTTGTCTCTCTGTGCCTGGATTATTTCACATAACATAATGTTCTTTAGGTTCAACTATGCTGTCTCAAGTGACCAAATTTCCTGCTTTATAAAGGCTGAATAGTATTTCATTGTGTATATATACCACATTTTTAACCCATTTGTCCATTGACAGACACTTAGGTTGTTTCCATATCTTGGCTACTGTGAATAATGCTACAATAAACATGGGAGTGCAGACATCTCTTCCACATACTGATTTCAACTATTTTAGATATATACCCAGAAGTGTACTGTATCATATAGTAATTATATTTTTAGTTTTTGAGGAACTTCCATACTGTTTTCCAGAGTGGTTGTGCTAATTTACATCATCACCAACAATGTACAAGGGTTTCCTATTTTCCACATCCTTGCCAACACTTATCTGTCATCTTTTTGATAATAGCAAATTTAACAGGTATGAGATAAAATCTCATTATGGTTTTAATTTGCATTTCTCTGATGATTTAGAGATGCTGAGCATTTTCACATCTACCTGTTGGCCATTTGTATATCTTCTTTTCAGAAATGTCTGTTCAAGTCCTTTGCCCATTTTTCATAGAATTATTTGTTTTCTTGTTATTGAGTAGTCCCAGTTCCCTATATGTTTTGGATATTAGCCTATCTGATATATGATTTGCAAATATGTTTTCTCAATCTCTTGGTTGTCTCTTTACTTTCTTGTTTCCATTGCTGTGTAGAAGATTTTAGTTTGATGCAGTCCCATTTGTCTATTTTTGCTTTTGTTGCCTGTTTATTTGGGATCTTCTCCAAGAAATCACTGTACAGACCAATGTCATAGAGCTTTTCAGCAGGGTAAGACTCTTGAGAGGACCAAGCATATATCCAACATTCTATTTTGTCTTGACAATAGAGGTTGGGAAGCCAGGGCAGGAGCTATCTTATAGACATAAATATAGAACTCAAGCTCTAACTGCTTATTGCTTCCAGAGCTTGAGAGCTCAGGAACTCCTGTTCACTCTACCTATGAAGGTGAGGATATGTGACAGCTAGAAAAGGGTTGTCTTGGAGCACCTGAAGCTCATCAATATTCAACATCTCATATCTGCTCTTTTGCCTGTATTTTCTGTTAACAGTGGCTCCATTTTCCGTTTTGACCAGGTTGGAAGATAAGAGTTCCAGACATTGCCAACTCTTGATTCTATGCCTCTAGTAACTCTTGCCCTTCTCATTATTGTGTTATGATGAGTGCCATGTGTATACCCTGATGGAAAAATTATTTCAGCTAGAAATAGCCAATTTTGAACATTAGCGCTACCATTTAGTAGCTCTGAAAACTTGGGCAAATTATTTGATCACTCTGTGTCTCAGTTTTTTTAAAATAATAATGTCATTCTCACACATTTCTACAGAGCATCATTAAATAACAAATATAAATCCTAACACATGTGGCCATTTTGTTCCATTGTGGTAATGTTTATAATGATAAAAGATAAGCAGCAATCTAAATGCTTATCATTAGGGAATTAAGCTAAAAATTGTGATATATCCAAGCAATTGGAAACTATGTAAATGTTCAAAAACTGTGACAGTTCTTTAATATACTGATTTAGAACAGCCTCCAAGAAATATTAAGTGAAAAAAGCAAATGGCATAAAAATGTGTGTATGTGTTTATATGTACATGTGTATATTTGCAGATATATAAATTTGTGCTTGTATATTCATAGATTTTTTTCAGTGTGATATGATACAGTGAAGCCAGACTACTTTGGTTTAAATCTCAGCCCACCACTCCCTAGCCGTGTTACACAGGAAAAGTCATCTAGCCTCTCTGTACCTTAGTTTCCTCAGTTGTAAAAGAGTAAAAATAATATTAATTATTATTCATTATTCATGATAATATTACCTATGGATGTTGTGAGCATTAAATGAGATACAATTTTAAAACACTTAAGAATCTTGACAAGCATTAGTAAGGTATTTATACACGTTAGCTATTATTATTTCTATTACACAAGAAATGAGTAATATTAGTTGCCCCTGAGGAAAAAATTTGGAGATGAAGAGAGAAATAAGAAGGAGGCTTATTTTGCATTGAATATTGTTTATTGCCTTCTAAATTTTGTATTCTATAAAATGTATTACCTATTTTTTACCAAGTAATTTAGCACATTTTTAAAAGTATCTTACACATAATAGGTCCTTCATAAATGTTAATTACCTCCCTTTTAAATTCATTTTCCTGTAAATAATTGAATCTATCTTTTACTTACCTTAAAAAACATTTGTTAAACTTGACTTACATTCAGGTATTCATCTTTTAAGGTATATTTAGCAGTCATGGAGCATTGGTGATATAAAGTGAAAGTATTCTATTTATTTCTAATTTAAGAGGAAGAAGTCTGTCTATTACTAAGAAATGGCATGATGCCTTGTAATCTGAGGTTTCTTAGTAAATGTAACTTAAGTAGACAATGATGATCATGGCCCACAAATGGTCACATTCTTCCACCTCCTAAGTCACCCCCTGTTTGTTAGTAAGTAGGTTAGTGTGGGGAAAATCTCATTATACTGATACTATTTCCTTTCAGTATCATACAATTCAAAGAAATGTTGGTCCTCAAGCCAATTAGGCACCTTATTGTCTTTCATAAAAGTACAGATCAGTACAAATCTATCAAATTCAAAGTTCTTTTTTTGTCTCTTTTGTTTCCATTTTTAAAGGTTTTGATGAACTAAATAATGCTCCAGTTTTTAAAGATTTTGATAAACTAAATAAAATCCAGTTATTTGGATGCTGCCTTTGGTCAGCTAAGGTGGTGGTATACTCTTGCTAAGTGACTTGAAGTCTCCACAGTCTGTGAAGACTTGCTTAAAATGGCATAACTTTTAGGAACCACAGAATCTCATAATAGTAGCACTGGAATTCTATGTCCAACTTCACTCAATTAAAAGATGTGGACATTGATGGTGAAAGACACTGAGTTACAAAAATAAGGAGTGCCTTGAGAAAGTTCAGTCTTCCAAATCTTATCTCATAGAATCTATATTTACAGTTTAAAAGTATTCTAGAGATCATGAAGGCCCACCTCTTATTAGAAAAATGACAATGCCAAGAGGGAAGAGGAACTTTAATATGATCAAAAAGTTGATTAAAGGCAGCTGACACTAGAACTCTGAGGGCTTCATCTCTGGTCAAATGTTATTTGTTTAAAACCATACAATTATGATTTTAAAAGGTTCCAATTTTAACAATGAAAGTGATGAAGATATTTTGAATATTTTAAAATGTTTAACGAAGGACATTGGTTTTGAGGTTAACATACTTATCAAGAACAGTAACTACCATGGCTTCCCGTACTTTGACAAAACCTCAGACGTGTGGCCTTCTGGTCAAGGGTCTGTGATTTCATATTGTTAGAACATTCATTATATCCCTGAGGGTTGCAGCTCTCTATAAGTTTGCTGTGGCTGAACCAAGAAAGAAGGAATATACAGATTTCTACAGAAATTATGATTCCGTGAAAGATTTTGAGGAGGTGAAGGAGGCTGGTACCTTTCAGAGTGCAAAGTGGTTTCAGAATATAAAGAATATATTCAGGTTGAAATACCTAGAAGGTTGTCACTGACCTGTGTTCCTGAATTATGAGACATGAATATGTGGGCCAAGAAATAGTTTCTCTTGATAAATAAACAATTAACAATTTTTTAAAGTTTATGTAGTATAAAGAATGAGTTTATCTCTCAACTGATAATATTATATATTTAGTAAGTATTTATTAAATACTTACTATCTTCCAGTACTATGCTAAATTTCTGCATATGTTTTTTCTTTGATTGTCACAACACATGAAAGTAGGCATATAGTTATCCTTCTATTACAGGTAAGGAAAACAAGTCACGAACCCAGACTGTTTTTGCCTGCCTAAATTTGTTCCATTCTCTCTGATTTTGTAGACCTGCTCGGAATTAAATCCTCACCATGTGGATGTTTTGTTTGATTGTTTGATTGTTTCTTACCTCTCAGAAGTCTTCTGCACTAAATAAATCTGCATGATACTTATGGTCCCCTTTCCTAATCACCCATCTCAGTTGGTTCCTTCTGTGCTCCTACACCTGTCTGCTTGATTGGCAGTATCTGGTGGACTCCTGTATAGCCAGAGATCTGATTCTGATCCTTTTGGAAGGCCAAGCCAAGGCCTATAGATGCATTTTAAAATGCTTACAGGAAATAGCCCATACAAACTCCTTGTTATTTGTTCAAAAACAATTAATTGCCTTTCTTGTACAATGAGTTATTCCTTTTCCTATTTCTGTTTCTCTCACCACCATTCTCCCAGAGCTATAAAAAGGGAAACCTTCAGAGTCATCTTTTATTTCTTTCTTTCCATTCCTTTCTCCCCTCCCTCCTGCACTAAATCAGTTTCAAAGTTATAGGCATGCTACCCTACATCCATCTCTTCCTCTCCATTCCAAACTCTGTAACATATTCAGGCCTTCATTGTCCACTGACTACACTTTTGTAAGAGGATACTAATTGATCTCCTTACCTCCTACTATTCTACATTTTTAAAGAGTCCTATTAGTTCTGCTGTCAATTAACTATCCTAAAGCTCTGATCGAAACATGGCACCTCCTAATTCTAAAACCTTCAAATCTTTTATTGCAAATAAAAGTTTTTATAATATGCTTTCTGTCTTCCTTTCTAAGTATTCACATTTCTCCTATGCACCAGCAAAAGTGAACTGTTTCCAGAACAGCCTTGATGCTTTCCTTCATGTCTTTGCTTTCATAGTCCACATCACTTGGAACACTCCCCTCTCTCAATCTCTCTGTTAAAATTTAATCCATTCACTGAATCTATCTTAATTGTCACTTTCTCTTGATTTCCTAAACTGATTTGAAAACCCACTGAAGCTCCTCAAGAAGCACTATCTCTTTGCTACAATTATGGCATTTCTTTTGTGCTTTACATTACAGTTTGTTGTTGTTTATGAGCTGGCTTCAAATATTTGAAAGCCTGTCATGAGAAACAAGGATTAAACTTGTTCCATAAATCTCCAGAGTAGAACCAAGACTAATGACTAAACTATACAAAAGACAGCTTTTAGGTCAATGCAGCAAAGAATTTTCTGACATCCAGAATTGCCCAAATATTGGGCTGCTTCTGAAGGGACTACATTCTTGTCATTGCAATATTCAAACATAGGCTCAAAACACTGCTTTTAGGGGATGTGGTAGAAAAAAATAGATAAAGTGGACCAGATGGTCAATAATAGTACCTTCAAGCCAGGGATTGTTTTGAAGTTTACATTCCTAAAGGCACTTTAGAAACCCAACTAAATATAACCTTGTTATTGATTAGTATTTGAATCTGCTAAGAAAATCAAGCCTGATTTTTAAAATCTACTAACTCTCAACTCCCCAACATCAGAATAAAAATAATTTATCCAGAAAACAAAATTACAAAAGTTTGGAGTGCAACTATGAGGGGAGAGACAGATTTTAATTTTAGAAAAGGTTAACTGTATTCTGTTGCATAAGTAGTATCTTATCCCTTAAATACATATAACACAAATATATAGAAGAGCAAATTTTTGAATATCCATGTCAAAAAATAACTTCTTAAATGGTTTATAAAATCTGTGAAGCATGTTTTCTTCTATTATATTGTTGTTTATTATAACATGTAAATAGGGTGCTGAGGACTCCAATAACAAATAGAAAGTAGTTTTGCCTTACTTGGCTTTTCATATATTGCATACTGAGGACCTTTAAATACAGTGCCTATGCATACTTTGACATGTAAAGGAATTCTGTAGCATCTCTTTTTACATAACAGTTGACTTGACAACATTCACAGAAGATTATGATAGTCTTGGAACTTAATGGTGAATTCCCTACCAGAAATGTGAGTTTTCTTTTAAAATAGAAACATAAAAAGCATTTATACCATTGTAGAAAACATTTCCTAAAAACTGACTATTTTAAGATCTTAATAGATAAATGAACAAAGGCTAAAAACAGTCAATTCACACAAGAAAAAACCTGACATGTAAACAAACACAGAAAAATGTTCAACTACGCTAATAATCAACTAAATGCAAGTTAAAACAATGAGATACCATTTCACACCTATTAAATTGGCAAACAATATTTTTAACAAACAGTACTCAGTACTGGTGTGGCTACAGTGAATCTGATGCACAGTGTTGGTGGTACTGTAAATTAGCATAGTATTTTTAGGATGCTTTTTGGCAGTACGTATTAAGATTCATTAAATGCTCTCATTCTTTGACCTAGGAATTATAAATTTCAGAATGTGTCCTAATGAAATAAGAAAGAAAAGGCTATTTGCATTTATGTTCATTGTAGTATAAGTAACAACTAATATTTCCAATTGTAGCCAAATGCTTTTACATAATATTTTTATCCAATTAAATATTCTGTAGCCTTTAAAATTATACTTTAAAAGATTATATAACAATATGGAGAAAAATGATAGGCATGTGATTAAGAGTAAAAAGCAGGATTTAGAGCTATACCTATATTATTGCTACAACTCTGTAAAACATGCCATATGGACAAGAACTAGAAAGAAAATTTGACATCTTGCAGGAATGGTATTAAAAGAAACTATGCGCCTTGTGTTTGCTGCATTACCATGCTATTTCTGCATTAAAGTAAGAGCAAGGTAATGCTTGGTTTTACTATGTGGAAGGAAGCAGTGCAGAGTAGGTGCTTAAGCTAGGCATATCAAACTCTTTGGTGTCAGGTTTTTTGGTGTGCATTATAAAGCTTTGAAGACAGGTTCCCTTCAAGTTATTTCTAACTTTATTGTTCCGTGATTCCAAATGATCTGAAGGAAAGATTATATTCAGAAGCCTCTGAATTAGTTAAGGAAACTCAGTTTTTCCTATTCTTCAATTAATCTCTGAGGATAATTGTAAGATCTCAAAAGCACAGTAAAGTGGTAGGTAAACTTTATTTGGGCTCACAAAAATACCTACCATATGTTGGGTGTTTTCAATTTACCAAACACTAAACTTGTATCTTGGACCTTTTTTATGGCTTCATTACAAAAAAAAAAAAAAAAAAAAAAGCAATCTCCTAAGAGTTTATTTCTTGTCATTTTCCAAATGTGTAAGTTGATGCTCAAGAGAGAATGAGAAATGTACTTAAGGTCACAACACAGATCTTACTGGCAGGTCCAAAATCGGAAGTCAGATCTACCTCCTCTCCTGTTCATATTCTTTGCATCATAATAGGCTTCCTCTCAGAATGGTATTATTTTAGGGGAAATATTCCAACTTCAAAGGAAAGATTTTAAAGTCACTCAGTGCATCAAATAACCAAGTGCAACACAACAAAGGTATCTGGAGTCACTGTAGCCTATTTGCTGAGCACTGTGATAACATGCTGTTAAGGCCAACATTTCCGCAGTCTGGAAGTAATAGATCATGGTCTCCTGTCCTTTAGCATCTACTGAAGGAAACACTTCATAAATTTATAGTTCTTCTAGCTAGGCACAGATATAAAATTTGAGGAAGTTTGTTTCCTCTGCACCCAATCCATTCATTCTGTATGCTCCGCCCCGAGGAGTCAAATTTAACAGTGGTCAAACAATAAAGTTGAAGGAATAAGTATTTAACAGTGAAATCTAAGATAGCAGTTAGTTAATTGGCAAGGTGCTAGAGAGAAATAAACCTTGTTGGAATTCCTGAGCTCACATAATTTAGATAGCTTCATACTCTTCCCTAGAATTACGTGTGATATCAGGTCTTTCTTTCAAGAGATGAGAAAATAACTAGAATGCTGTGATCCTGGAGAAAATATAAATTAAGATACAGATACTTTGTTTTATTTTTTTAATTAGGGAGCATTTGAACAAAGTGAGAATAAGGTAATTTTGCAGAACACCAGAAAAGGGGTTACCCCTGGGAACATTTTAAGGAGATAGTTTAAAGTCATAAAGCTATTACAGCAAGTGTTAAGTATTTGAAACTTGTTACGTATTGGGAGAAGTATCAAATATAAACAGGCTCAAGAAGATCTCTGATAAGATAGTAGTTAATTATATATCAGGTTAAAGGAAAGTAAGAAAACTTCAAGGGAATTTTGAATCTCAGAAGTTGACAGCCATATCTTCCCACAAAACATTATTTGATGTTATTGCCAGAAATGTAACTGGGAGCAGGGCTCTGACCCAATACAGCAGTTCTCAGGCTTATGCATGCCTATGTGTATACAGATAATAATAGTCCATATGTATATACAAATTTATTTTGACATGCATAATTAAGTCCGTATATATATTGTGTCAAATGCATGTATAACTGGGTAACTAGAATTATTTGCTTATAACCTATAAACCTTTAAATTAACACGTTATGTTTCTTTCTGTATTGCTTGATTTAGCATTCATCAAAATGTCTACTGTTCCTTTAAGCCATAAACCTTCATCTCCTCTTTGGAAGCCTACATACAGATCTAATTAATAAACTTTATATTTAAACTAGTTTTAGATTTACGTAAGATTGAACAGAAAGTGCAGAGAGTTCCCACTATCCCCTCACGCCTCAGCCGCTGGCCTGTAACACACACACAAAATTCCACTGTTAATATCTTTAACTGGTGTGGCATATTTGTTGCAATTGATAAGCAAATATTGTTACATTATTATTAACTAAAATTCATAGTTTAAATTAGATTCATTCTTTGTGTTATATATTTCATGAGTTTTGACAAATGTATAATGACATGTATCCACCATTACAGTATCATGCAGAATAGTTTTACTTTCCTAAAAATTCCTGAAGCCTACATATCTTAATAGAGCAATCCGTCTGTTAGCTGGATGTTGGCTTATCATGACTGGTGATGTTGCTTCCAAGCAGATAACATGTTGAACTTTTACAAAGTAATGGAGAAAAGTCAATAGAGCTCCATATATTGGAAAGGTCAATACCTAGGACCAACTCTTGCTGGGTAAACTGCTAAGCACATATTAATATCATATTTGGCCTATTCAAGAAGGAAAATTTGATGACTGCATTTAAGATTTCTGAGTATCTAACTGTCTGAATCAGACAGAGGTTTTTGCCTACTATAGTTAAGCATGACACCAAGAACCAAATAGATAATCATTTGATAGATTCCAAAGTTTTAAAACCTGGCTAGCAGCACTCAATATATAACATCATGTTGTCCAAGTGACCTTTATTTCAATATCAGTCTTATGAAGGACAAATAATTTTCAATGACATATTGCAACATTATAGCAATATATATAGAAAAGGCCATCAGGGAAGACAATAGTGATATAAAAAGTGAATAGGCAATGTCCCCTATATCTAGGCAGCCATTAACACTTAAAGATTCATTAGTGAATTTATTTTGATAAAAATATTTATATTAAGAAATTCTTGGCTGGGTGTGGTGGCTCACACCTGTAATCCCAGAATTTTGGGAGGCCGAGGCAGGTGGATCATCTGAGGTCAGGAGTTTGAGACCAGCCTGGCCAACATGGTGAAACCCCTCTCTACTGAAAAAAAAAACAAAACAAAAATTAGCCGGGTGTGGTGTCATGCGCCTGTAATCCCAGCTACTAGGGAGGCTGAGACAGGAGAATCCCTTGAACCAGGGAGGCAGAGGTTGCATTGAGCCAATATTGTGCCACTGCACTCCAGCCTGGGTGACAGAGCAAGACTCCATCTCAAAGAAAAAAGAAAAAAAGAAACAAAAATTCTTGCACAAAAGGATTACATGATCAATTGTTGTACCTCATCATGGTTTGTACCCACTCAAAAAAGAATGCTGCTGAGTTGGTACATGACAAACTCAGGTGAGATTAAGGAAAAAAAGGAAAGCCCCTTTTGTTTGGAGGAAAGTTGTTCTAACCTGAAAGATTGAAATTCTAGTGGACAAGGCTTTCAATTTTATCATTTTCTGTTTCCACCCCAACATACTTAATGCTACTAGAAAAAGCCATAGAACCATGCTATTGGACCTACTACAAATTATTAATAGACTATCTAACATCAACCAAACCTTCCACACTGCACAGGCATTATTTTAATTGTTATTTGCCTCCCTATTTCATATTACACTCCAGCTGCATTAAACTCTTTTCAATCGTCTCAAGCCTCCAACCACAACTACCACACTGGGCTGGTGACATTTTCACTTTATAAAAAGATGAAGACTCTCCAGTTAAAAGTTCTCTACATGTTCATCATCCACTCCACCAAAGCCCCCATACCAGGGAAATATATGGTAATTCTTCACCCCAGTACCCTCTATCCTTATCTATCTTTCCTTCCTTGAGACTTGTTTCATTTGCCATCTCCCCTTTATTGTATTTTCACGCTCTCCAACGCTATGTATTTTTTATGCTATGCTTATACATTTAATCAAGTTTCTTTTGGCCAAAAATTTATTTTTTCATATTTCAGCTTTCATTGTAGGGTCATCTATACTGAATCTTTTAAAAAGTCCACAAGTAGATGGTCAGGCTAACTACATACTGTAAATTATATATTATTTATTGTGCATTATATATTAACTTAGTTTAGAAGCTGCCTGGAATCAGGCTGAAAATTCTCTTGCCAAACAGAGGAGGAGATGGATAAAGGTAGAGAACCCTGAAGATGGTCATGCTTTTAAGTACTAGGAGTCAACCAAATTGAAATGAGACTTTCAATTATTTCTCAAGATATCCTAGAGAATACGCATAACTCCCAAAAAAATTCTCCAGTACCTTAGAACTAAAAATCCCATATCCAGTTTTGACCTTACCCCTCCTAGTGACAGTCTTTAAAATCTGTTTCAGGTCTCTAGAACCAATGAGTGAGGCTAATCAAGGATAATGCCTTTTACCCACTCTATACCCACTCTAGTAAAATTAATATACATAGAAGTTGGTCATAGTATAAGTAAGGTCTCCCACTCCAAATGTACCTAAGTATTTTTCCAAGGCAAATATACTAGCCTACCAGATCCTAGAGGAGAGACTGGGAGCTGAGATTACTGCCCACAGACTGATATTAAAAAAACAACAAATTGTACAAATGCTCTATTTCCTTCAATCCCACTTTGAATTCTTCTGCCACTTTTATTACTCACAGAGAGTAACTCATTGGCTGTAAGCCCCACAAAGCAGAAAGCTGTAAATCAGAGTAATTCTCATCAGCACCACACAGTAAGTTTTCATCCCAGAGAAGATGAAATACATAGATACAATTTGTCCTTAGTATTTATACTGGATGCTCACAGTTAGTTTTATTGTCTTTGGAAAACTGAACTAAAAGCAACAACATTATAAAACATTGTTATAAACCAGGTTCTTTACATGCATTATCCCATTTAATCCTCACAACAACCCTACAACATGAATATTTTAATCCTCATTTTATACATGAAAATGTAAAGGTCACTGGGTACTTTTACTTGCGTAAGACAATAAGGGGCATCATGAGGATTCAAATGCAGCCACCTCATGTCATATTTGGGCATGCTAAAGTCCAAACATTTTCAGAAACATTGTTCTCATACTTCATAAAAATGATAAGGATTAATGATTATTGAGGATTTATTCTGTAACAGACTGCTAAATTTCATTTAATCTTCACTGGGAACCAATGGGCAGTTACTATTTTTATTTCCAGTTGTAGTTAAGTAACTGGCTTAAAGTCTGTATTAGAAGCAAAGCTGTCTGATTCCAGAACCCACATACATAACTACTGTTAAAAGATTATAAAGGTATTACCCTTCCCAAGGCAAGAGCATGTTTGACATGGTTTCCTGAGTATCTAATACAAACACAGGAAAACAAAAAATCCATCATGGCAAAAAGTTTTTCCCTCCCAAAATCCACATGTTCCCACAGAACACTAGACACAGCTTGGAACAGTTCTCATAATATGGACATCTTCCCTGTCTTGCTCCTGAATGAGCTCCACTTTAACCACCATTTCCTATTTCATAAAAAAAAATTTTTTTTAAAAAAGCTAATTTGGTAAAGAGAGGTCCCGAATCATATGTGAATCTATTAATGCCTTTGCCCCTATGTCTTGGATTTCTTATTTTCCCTCACTAGAGCTAAATTCTGCCTTTGATTTATCCAAAACCCAATTTAAGCCACAGTTTCACGTGTGTGTCAACCCAAATCCCAGGATCCTCCTCTATGCTATTGACACTTTGTTGCAAGGCCCTAGAATACTTCACAGTTAAACCTGGTAGTATCATTCACCAAATATTAATGAATGAATTTAATGGGTTTTTAAAGTGTATTCACAGTGTTCAATTGCTATCTTTCCCCAGTGTTTCTAATCAATTTAAATAAGATTTGAGATACTTCTAATCACCATTCAACATGATTCTGCAACTTATTTGTTATCCCAAACCTACAGATTTCTATGGAAGGTTTTTCTCTGTTCTTCTTGGGTCTCCTGACATATCTTCATTTAAATGTATGGTTCCACAGTAGTGCTAGGGCCTCATATACTCTAGAAAAACTTCAGTATTGGCCGGGCACAGTGGCTCACGCCTGTAATCCCAGCACTTTGGGAGGCTGAGGCAGGCAGATCATGAGGTCAGGAGTTCGAGACCAGCCTAACCGACACGGTGGAACCACGTCTCTACTAAAAGTACAAAAACTAGCCGGTCGTGCTGGCGTACACCAATCCCAGCTACTCAGGAGGCTGAGGCAGTAGAATCGCTTGAACCAGGGACACGAAGGTTGCAGTGAGCCGAGATGGGACCACTGCACTCCAGCCTGGGTGACAGAGTGAGACTCTGTCTCAAAAAAAGAAAGAAAAAAAAAAGAAAAACTTCAGTATTGAAAGATGTTGGGAATGTAAGGAATGTCTATAATCCCGATGGTCGCAATTGCATGTGATCTCTGCTTTTGTCCATGCTGCAGTGGAAACCAGTGGGTATGAGTACATCTAATAGAGGAAGCCATTTTTGCAACTCACATTATAGGCAAATTTCTTACCAACGTCCTCTGTAAGTAACCATTCTGCGATGTCATCACATAATACCCCTTGGCTCCTTTCTATTGAGAATCCTCCAAAATTATGATATCAGAATATAATCTAAGGCAATAGCCATAGGTTGCAGTTAAAGAAATATTAAGAAAATATAAGAACTACAACCACAATTTATCATGATATGGTGGCTGGCAGATATTAAAGGGTTTAGTTCAAGAAGTGAGTTTTTGAAGAACATAAGGATACTCCATAAATAATACAGTTGCCTATGATGAATAAAAATAGTCCTATGAGCGTCTTGTTTCTTCTTGCCAATGGAATAAAACACCACAGTATAAAAACAAATAGTTCAAGTTAGTATAGGCAGCCACACTTTGAGGTGTGTAAACAGTCCTGAAAAATCAGTTGAAAATATGCGTTAGGTCCTTTGCAACTCTTTCAATTCAGAAGGGTACTGGAGGGTTTATTTATTTGTTTATTAAGCAAACACTCAATATATGTTTACTATGTGCCATGCAGGTTTTAAATGTTTACAAAGATTAACTTATTTAATCCTTATGTCAACCATGTGAGGCATGTACTATCATTAATATTATTTCCAATTAACAGATGCAGAAACTGAGGCACAGAGAAGTTAAATAACTTGCTCAAGATCATACAACTGGCAAATGTTGGAGCAGGCATTCAAATACAGGCTTGCAGGCTCACAGTCCATGCTCCTTCCCGCTGTACCATGCCCTTCCCTATTCTGCAGGCTTCTTGTGGTTTAAAATGATGAATGCTTGCGGTCTCTTACTTCAAGTGCCTTTTCTGTGTGGTTTTTTTTTTTTCTGACACAGAAAAAGAATAAACATCATTTTTGTCCATTGTCAAATATTTATTCCATGATTGTAATATGAAAGGCACTGTACTAGACATTGGGCATACCATGGAAAATAAGATAAATAAGGTCTTTACCTTTAAGAATCTCATATTCTAGTGGGAAATATAAGCCAACTGAGATACATATAAAGTGTCATAACACAGGTAGAACAGCATGCTGGGGCCTACAAAAGGGCACCCAAATTAAAGCCAGTGTGGGAGGCTTTCTGTAAGCAATCCAATCTAAGTGGAAAGACCAAAAATTGAGTAAGCAAAAGTGGTAAGAAAAGGAGGAGTCAGCGTATTCTAAGAAATGGAGGTAACTTTTTAAGTGGAAAAGTTCAGCCTGGCTGGACTGTAGAATGTGCAGTGGTGCATGAAGGGAAATAAGACTGGCTAGGCATAGAGGAACCAAATAAAGCAAGGCTTCTTAGGTCTTGTGGAGAAATAGCAATTTTTTTTTTTTTTTATCCTAAGAGCAATGGAGTGACTTTAAAATGTTTAAAGCCAGAGAACAAACATAACCAGCTTTGCAGTTAGAAAAATTCTTTGGATGCAGTGAAGAGATAAAAATTACATCTGGCCAGGCGCTGTGCCTCACGTCTGTAATCTCATCATTTTGGGAGGTGAAGGTGGGAGGATCATTTGAGGCCAGGAGTTCAAGACCTGCCTGGACAACATAGCAGGACCCTATCTCTAACAAAAATTTCAGAAAACAGCTGCTCATGGTGGAGCATGCCTGTAGTCTCAGTTACTTGAGAGGCTAAGGTGGGAGGATCACTTGAGCCCAGGAGTTCAAGCTTGCAGTGAGCTATAATCATGCCACTGCACTCCAGCCTGGGTGGCAGAGTAAGACCCTGTCGCTGTTAAGAAAAAAAAAATTACAGCAACCCTGAAAACTAGGACCAATGGTCTGGCCATTAATACAGAAACAAATAAAACAATATTAAGAAGCCCCTGTGCTCACCAAACCACGCTGGACCACTATAAAAGAGCATAGGAGGATGACTTCCTCACAACCCACTGCCTGCTTCTGCTTACAAAGCAGGACAACGGTGCAAGCAATCTCTGTTGCATGGCTGCCAGCCTTTGCAGCAGCCAGAGTGGTATCTGCCCCATTCCCTGATCATCATCAGCACTTTTGCACTTATATCCATGAAGGGAGTACATCTCTTAGGAAGCAAATGACAAGAAGTAAAGGACGGACTAAGAATTTAGAACCTTCACTACTAAAGAACTAAAGTGCTGAAACAAGGGAATCATTAAAAAACAGTTTCTAGGCTCCTTAGGTATTCAGCAAGTCAGAAAATTCAGTAGTGGGCATAAGACAAAAACTCCTCTTAGTCCAGCTAAGTTATACTTTTTCATATTACAATCATAGATTGAAATGCTATGCAGATATTTAAAAGTGGGATACAGGCCATACACACACACATTTCCTTACACATACGGATATGTAAAGAAATATAATTCAAGATATATAATTGGAGTACAGTGCTTTGAGCACAATCTCTTAGGACAGAAATGTTAATGAGAACATGAAAAAGTTTCTAAAACAGAATTAAACCAACCAAACGAACAAACAAAAAAGGCATTACATAAAAATAAAGAGATAAACTGTACCAAAAAATTGCTTATTTATAAAACAAATATTATATGAGTGTCCACTTTGTGCCAGACACTATTCTAGGTGCTAGGAATGTAACAGTGAACAAAACAGATAAATTACACCAGAATCTTTAACTTCTAGGGGCTCACATTCTATTGGGAGAAGGCAAACAAGAAACAGAACAAATAAATTACATAGTATGTTAGAATATGATAAACGCTATAAATAAAAATAAGGCAGGCTGGGCACGGTGGCTCACGCCTGTTATCCCAGCACTTTGGGAGGCCAAGGCAGGCGGGTCACAAGGTCAGGAGTTCGAGACCAGCCTGACCAACATGGTGAAACCCCATCTGTACTAAAAATACAAAAATTAGTCAGGCATGCTGGCATGCACCTGTAAACCCAGCTACTCAGGAGGCTGAGGCAGGAGAATTGCTTGAACTTGGGAGGCGGAGGTTGCAGTGAGCTGAGATCATGCCACTGCACTGCAGATCTGTGAAGAGATCTGGGAGACAGAACAAGACTCTGTCTCAAAAGAAAACACACACACACACACACAACACACACACACAGGGTATGGAGGAACTGAATTTGGGGGTCGTGATTATAAATGTGTGGTTAAGGTAGGTCTTATTGAGAAGTTAACAATTGAGGAGGCCTGTAGATCTAACTCCTCCACCCCTACCCTTCAATGAAAAGCTTAAAAGGTGGTCATTCTTAAAAAAAAAAAAAATAGGTAATTTATGGGTGATTGTTAAGGTTTCAATCCCCTTCTTTATTTTCCACAAAGAAGAGATACTACATTTACTTTACAAATGTAAAGAAACAAAACAAAACAAAACAAGATACTATGATGTACAGGATTGACTGTGAAATCTGAAGCTCTGCTCCAGGTCTCAGTTATTATATAGGCAAGTTTTGCCAACATTTCAGAGAAAAAAAAATTATCCCAAATGTATATACACTTCCAGAAAATGGAGGGGAAAAGGGAATGCTTCCCAAATCATTCTTCAAAGCAAGTAAATCTTGATTCTAGCATCAGAAAAGAACTTCCAGAATTATAGGCTCATTTATTCATAAGAACAGATGTAAAAATCCCAGCTAAAATTTAAGCAAACCAAAAGTATATATAGAAAGGTAATATACCTTGACCATGAGTAGATCCCAGGAACCTAAACATGATTAGATCTTTTAAAATCTGTAAATATAGCTCATAATATTAACAGATTAAAGGGAAAAAATACGATAATTATAAAAAATGCAGAATAATTGGAGTGGAAAGTGGAAGGCATGTAATGCCTGAAATGGGAGGGGAGCAATGAAGGGGATGGTCTGGCTCTAGAGTGCAGGAGAAGGTTGAGTGCCAGGAGAAGATCTCCATGCCTTTCTCCTACCCTCCTCTGCCCTCCAGTCATCTGTCTAGTCCAGAGGGATTCTGCTATCTATTGGAAACAAATAGAAGAATCGAAAAACAAAATCTATATTAATATCCCTTTCTAAATTTAGCACTTAATATTTGTCAGTTTTAAAACCCCAAACTATGTCTAGTACAATGAAATATTTTACTGCATATGATAAAATGTAGTCTTCTTCATTTTATGTTTCTTCAACTAATAAATTAGTCAGATACATAGATTATTCATAAATGTACTAATATAATATAAATGTGGTTGTAGCATTGACATTATACATTAGGCTCAACAATGTGATTTATTTATAAACTGTAGACTGGTTTATTTCTTCCCCAAACTCAAATACAGAAATAAAAATAAACTCCAGATATTGGATCTTACTTAAATGATCAGACTGGTATGCTTGAAAAATCTTTTCTTGGCCGGGTGCAGTGGCTCACACTTGTAATCCCAGCAATTTGGGAGGCCGAGGCAGGCGGATCACAAGGTCAGGAGTTTGAGACCAGCCTGACCAATATGGTGAAACCCCATCTCTACTAAAAATACAAAAATTAGCCTGCCATGGTGGCACGTGCCTGTAATCCCAGCTACTCGGGAGGCTGAGGCAGAAGAATCACTTGAACCCAGGAGGCAGAGGTTGCAGTGAACTGATATTGCACCACTACACTCCAGCCCGGGCAACAGAGTGAGATTCTGTCTCAAATAAAAAAAATTAAAAAAAAGAAAGAAAAAGAAAAATCTTTTCTTGAAAGAAAAAAAGAATATAGAGATGGGGAAAGAATAATGTTTGGCTAATAAAATCAGAAATATACTACTCTAAACAGAAGTGTCTCAAATTATTCCAAAAAGTGAGTGGATATGTCATGTCCATATAGCAGGAAAAAAAATGTGATCTCAGGTGAACAGAAAAAGGAGAAAAGGAAATTTTCCTCTCAGTGTCATATTTTTTAAAAGACCTAGCCTTTGGGAAAAGTTGATAAAATGCTTTAACCTGACATCTCAATAGTAATAATGGTAACAACAAGTAATATCCTAACATTAAAAGGTGGTGATGGGGAAGGGAAAATCAACCCAGCACCTAAATTGACTCCTCCAGGGACTGGTAGGCATTTTGTGTGGTTGGCTTCATAGTGGATGCCACTTTGGAGAAGAGGCTGGAAAGGCATGTTGGGGCCCTGAGGTTTGCCATGCTAAGGAGATTTTACTGTATCCTTACCCAAACCTGTGTCAGTTTACAGGAAGGCAAAAAATTTCCTGTTGCTGTTTATAAACAACCAGTGCTTCGGCAATAGGTTGACACATGTGTCTCTCCACAGATGTTAAAAGTCAATGTCTCACACCTAAGATAGTTTCAAGCATAGCTGATTCTCTTAAATTATCTCATTCAGGAGACCATGCATAAACATGGACAGATATGTCTTTTTTGAATTCACAACTTCTTAGCACTTTAGTGGTTTTTGAACTTGCTTATATTTTTCCTCTTAGACTTTTATATTCTCTTTTCTCTAATCATTCAAAATCAAAAGAACATTTTAAAAGGAGTGAGATCCTGTTGACCACCTTGATGAAAAAGAACTAGGTTTCCACGGGTCACTGGCTGCTTATCTGTGTGCATAGCTGAACAAAAGCGATATCAGGTTAACTTTCAAATTATCTGAACCCACTGCAGCTTTGTTTTCCCAATGCTTAGGTTCATTACCAATAACTCCTTAAGAAGTTAGTGTGGGGGAGAAAAATAAATCAGGAATCAGAATATCTCAATTTAAGCCCCACCTTTACCTCTAATTAGCTAGGTGACATTGGGAAATTTACTTGTCTAATTTGAAGCATCTATAAAATAGGGATAAAGATAATACTTGACTTATGGACCTTGTGGTGTTTTACATGAAGATCAGAGCAAACAATGTGGTATATAAAAGCACACTGTAACGTGTATGCTGTTATTATAATTATTAGATATTATAAATGAATTACCTCTTATCTATGACGAGGATCCTGAAGAAAAACATACACTTTGAGATCTTTTCCTGGTGGCAGTGTTTTGCTTTGTTTGTTAAATAATTTCAACTTTTATTTCAGATTCAGGGGCACATGTTGCAGTTTTGTTACATGGGTTAATTGTGTGATGCTGAGATTTGGGGCATGAATGATCTCATCAGCAGGTAATGAGCTTAGTATCCAATACTTAGTTTTTTAATCCTGCCTCTCTCTCTCTGCACTAGTTAGTAGTCTCCAGTGTCTACTGCTGCCATCTTTATGTCCATGAGTATCTGGTGACAGTATTGTTTTCATCAGAGTCACTTACATTGTCTAGACTCCCTTATGGCTGGCCACAGTTAGAGGTGTGATCAACAGTGTGGACCAGTCTCCCTGGGAAGCCATATAGCCCAGAGGGAGATCTACATAGTAGTAGCTTCAGCAAGATGATCCCCAGGCATTGACACCTCGAGGACCTTCTGGTACTGAGAAGCACAGTGCTTCAGGCTATCCCAATCTAACAGGAGATGCCAATGGTGTTGTTACCCCAGCTCAGTCAGGTTTGATAAGATAATAAACTTCGCATATATGTAGCACAGACCAGTTTTCAGCAACTTTAACATCTCATTTGGATCTCAAAACAATTCTGTGAAGAAATCAACCTATTATTATTATTCCCACTTTATACATTTAAAAACTGAGACTAAAATTAGATATGTGACTTGCCCGAATTTGTACAGCTTGTTAAGTAGGAGAGCTAATAACCATACCTAGATTCTGATTCCAGGTCCCTGCTTCTATATTTTAGGAATTTCCACAACTCCCTAAGAAAAAGGGAAGATGGCACTGAATCTATAAATTACCTTGGGCAGTATGGCCATTTTCACGATATTGATTCTTCCTACCCATGAGCATGGAATGTTTTTCCATTTGCTTGTGTCCTCTCTTATTTCCTTGAGCAGTGGTTTGTAGAAATACCTTATTTCTTCCACATGAAACAGTAATAATATGCATTCGAAAAGCAATAGGGGCCTTGTTAGCATATTATAATGCCAAAGCTTCACAACTTGCCTCACAATATGGAATCCAGGGTCTCTAAAAGTAACTGGAAAATGACTTCCTGGTTATAACCACTCTCAACTCTGCAGGAGTGTCTGCAACAGATTGCTCTTATTGGAAAAAAATAAAATTAATTCTTATTAAGCACTGTCATTGCCACACACCTTATTTATGTGATACTCACAATAAGAAAATGTAAGCGCACAGAGATAAATAATTTGCCTAGAGTCACTCTTCTGGTAAGAGGCATACCCAGAATTCAAAACCAAGCCTTTCAGACTCCAGATTCTTTGATTTTTCTACTATAGCTTTCTCCCAAACTCATGAAGCAGCAATTTAGACATTACCTCTGGGAGCTTTCTTGAGACCCTTCTCAATTATAGATTCATTATGAACCTGGTGATTAGGTATATGAGTCATAAAAATGAGTGTTCTTTATTGATTATCAAATACTCTTACGTATGGTTTCTAACCCCTTCAACAATTCTCTATATTAGATGTTACTATCAACCCATTTTTTGTGTGTGGAAAAACCAAGGGTCAGAAGTCATATATTTCACCATACCACAACTTCATGCCCACAGCTTTAACCCTAATCCTCCACAATCTATTTGAGTGTCTCTTTCTTTCTTCCCACTTGCTTGTTATTCATATCAAAAACAAACTAAAAGGAATAATTTTATAGTATTAAAATATGGCATTCTTAATAGATTCCATTTTTAGTTCAGCTAATACTTTTGATTTTTAGCTAATAGAATGTTTTACTTTTGCACTGTGGTTTGAGACAATTTTATAGAAAAAAAATGCTTTTATAAAATGAAAATAAGTTAATACACATTTAAGACCATGTTTTTGACAAAATAAAAATCTAAGGGTTGACCGTAAGCCTTATGAGAAGAAGAGTAACAGCTGAGCTCATCAATAGTTCAGTCAATAAAAGGTTGGACTTCCCAGAGGAAAAAAAATGTAATTAGGTACACTTTTTTTGGTATGTGTTCCTGCTTAAACAAATCACCTTTTTACAAAAACCTAAATAATTAAATACATTTATTAGTTTCTCATTGATCTATTTAGATTTGTAAATTATGTTCAGGTTGACTTTTGCTTTGCTTTGTTTTATTGGGGTGGAGGGAGGTGGTTTATTTTAAGCAAACTGTAAATCCTGAATGAAGAAGGCCTGAAGAGATAGATACTTAGATTATGCCTAAATCTCCTCATACAAGACCAAACTTTTTAGTAACTTGAGTGCTTTACAAATGAAAGAGGCTTCACAAGTACACTCCATCCCCCAGAGATATCCAGATAGAGGGTAGATGGTCACTTGGATATCCTAATGGATAATCAAGCACCTGATAGAGGAGTGAGGTCCCATTCCAATCTGACAATCCATAAAATTCTATGAAATAAGTATAATTTCAACTGGTAAAAATATGCCTCCCAAAATTTTACTAACATTATTAAATAAATTGTCTATCTTTAGACTAACTCTTTGATTTTAAATAACTACACTGAGGACCTCACAGCTGTGGCCACATATGGGACCAGCACAGGATGTGGAGTAGCTGTGAATTATAGGCTTATTATATTTTGAGAGGATCAATTTGATCCTAGGTTGCATACATGTACAGCTATCCTATAAAGCATCATATTTATAAACACTGAACCTTTCTGGGGGCATGCCTCAATAGCTCCTTTTGCTTTATTTTTCCCCTTTACTTGTCAACACATTCACTGCTGCCAGCGTTGAGACAATTTAGCAGCAGGTTCAATACTGCAGCACTTGTGACAGTGAACGTTGGTCAATATTGGAAGAGAGACCAGAAAAGGTGATGGAATTTTCTCATCTAGAAACGTCATCTGCGTAGAGTATGATGTGGCCTAAACTTACAGAAATGGCCTGAACGTCCTCCTCTGACCATTATCTCTCCTAGGGCTCTGTGATATTCTCTGTTTTTAACAAGCAAAAGCAGCTAATCCTAGAGAAAACCGTCTACAGGCATTACTCATTCTCTTCAAAAAAGGCAATGCATTCCACGTGAAAGAAAAAAAGGCAAAAAGAAGAGAGAAAAGTAGGCAGAAAGGAGTGAAAAGTGAGGAGAAAAGAGAAAGAGTGGAAAGAGAAACATTGGTGTATCACCTAATGGGCAAAAATTATTGATTCTGACTACCAGAGCAGTACCAGAGACCTGCACTCCCCCAATTTCATTTAATTTTTGCCTGAGTATACTTATGTGAGCCCTGTTGAGATGTCAGGGTCTGCTACTCAGCATACATGGCACACTAAAAGTATTTGGCATGAAGACGATGAATTTTCAAACTAGTTCAAGAGTAATTGAAAACGGAATTCTGCGAAAAGCTAACGTGTATCCTTATCTCCACGTAAACACATCAATACTCATTTTAAGCCTGCCAGCTATCTATCCGCTAGGAAACACTCAATACCGCTCCTTGTACACTGAGCAGATCATTGAGTTTTCTCTCAAAACTAATAGTACAATCATTTGCAACAAGAAATTCTTCTTTGTCTGATGAAATAGTACCAGCCCTGAGCCGCTCACTTATATTTCAGGAGATAATTTCGTACTATAAGAGGAGCTCAGACTCAGGGCCAGAAAATCACAGATTCCTGAAGCTGCAAAAGAGATCATCCAGTCAAACCCTGTTATTTTGTAGGTCAAACAGATGAGCTCTTAAAAGTCATGTTAATACTCAAGTTGCCAGTTACTTTTATTTTCAAAATTTACTGCTCTCATCTTTCTTCGCAAATGAGGCTCCACAGTTGTCTGGGGGAAAAATCTCCCTGGGATGGCAGCATATCTCCTGTTCTACCCTGATTGCTTTAGTCATAAATATGTTTACACCTTTTGTAGTTAGAATATGATGCTTGGTGTGATTCTGGTCCTAGTTAGGGCAAAGGTTGATGATTTGGGAAGAAAAATACAGTTCTGCTTCAAATTGCTAAGACCTGTCACCACAAATAAGCAGTTAGAAAGATATATGAGAATCCACTATCTCATTTGATCCTTCAGAAATCAAATGAGATGGATAATATTTTCCTGTTTTACAGATGAGAAAACAGAGTCTGAAAGTTCAAAAACCTACTCAAAAATCACACAACAAACAAGTGGTAGGTCTGGGAACTTAAAGTCACAAGAAACAAACAGATCCCAGAAGGAATCAGGTGGCCATAAGATCAATCACAAGCTGCTGGAATTAATCATGGAAAAAAGAGATAGCGATGAAGAGGATAATGGGTGGAAGTACAAGAGATTTTCTGAATTGAAGAGAAAGAAGTTGACAGGATTATTGCCACAGATGTTCTCAGTAAATCAGGAAAGCTTATCTGTTAAGTGTAAAAGAAGTAAGAACAAGGCAGAGGACAGAAGGAGTAGGGAAATGAATTGGAACTGCTGCATCCAAATGTGATGTAAAGTCACAGAGAACGGGAAAGGTCTAGCTAAGGACAGATTACATATATTTCTATAGGACTCAATTAGTATGCTTTTATGACCTCCTACAACTGGCAGGACAAGAGCTGGGAACTCAGACAATCAGGCTTCATTAGATGCCAGGACTGGCACACCAGATCCACTGCAAGATCAAGAAGATGCAAGATTATTGCACTCTCAAAATGTCAGAGTTTAATTACTGATCATGGGGCCCAGAGGAGGCAGGAATTCAAAAGAATTCAAAGGTAAATAGATAGTGCTGGGGAGAAAGAGTTTTAAAATTAAAACTAGAATACCAGTTTATTTGGTGTGAGAGAATGTTAAAGGTTCAATGTATAAAAATGGATGAGGAAAAAAGCACTGAAAATAATACTACTTGATGATGATGATGGTGGTGGTATTATTATAACATCTTAAGATACAGAAGATAAACCATTCTAGATAAGGATGAGATTCCACAGGAATAATTATATATTAGCAAAGTGAAGGTGAAGACATGGGGAGGTTAAAAAAATATCCAGTATCTAAAAATCAAGTCAAAATTTTTATGTATGTTTGTAGGTGTTAAAGAAGAAAGGCAAACTACAAGCTAAGTGCTGAAACTATCAAGATGGACAAAAGTGTGTCATAGAACTGGGTCAATGAATAATGCAGGATAGAAAGAAGATGGTGAAATGGATAAGAAGGTGTTCAAAATATAGGAAAAGGTGATTTATATATAAATCATATGACAAGGCAAGTCTCATGGCAGCATCTTTTTCTATTCCGACACATATGCAAGGAAAACAGATGTAGTCTTTTTTAGAAAGAGAACTTGATGGTGTCAGGAAAAAAACAGATCGTGATTAAGCCTGGAGAGAGGGACAGAGGCACTCAAGCACAGGGTATTCCACAACTTTCCAGATCCACAAGATAGGTGTGCCAGGCTCTCAGGGCACAATAGAGGCAGCTTCTACAACCATTTCATATTATTTTACTCCTTCATTAATTGAACATATATGTCAGGAATATATGGGAAGAAACCAAGGATTGTATACAGATATGCAGTTCTCAATAGAATAAAGTCTGCTGTGGAAATCTGTAAAAATCTAGATAATCTTCATAACATCACATTTAAGGATAAACTAATCGGTCTCTCATTTACAAATTAGGAAACTAAAATACAACCAATTAGTCTTAGAGCCATAGCTAGAGGCCAGGTTTCGGGGTTACTAGTCCAGCACTTTTAGACTAAATTATGCCGTATCACTCTAGCACCATACCAGGCTTAAAGGGCATGCCAAAACAAACAAACAAACAAACAAACAGTATGTGTGTTGTTTTCCCAATTCTAAGACACCTTCTTTACAATCATTGCTTTACTCTCTCCTGCCAGCTCTGCTTTTCCCCACAAGCCATTTCACTTGGAAAAGGCAAAGAGTGAACTGACTTGAGATTTACCTATTATTTCCTTCAATTATTATCCTATAATGAAGAATTACCACTTAATGGGTGGTAAAAATAGAAGCTAGGAAGAACAAGTTAAGAACCTGACAAATTCCAGACATCCTTTTCATTCCTGTATAGCGTCTAATATAGTGTTTTTTTGAAGAGTAAGTAACTAGTAAGAATTGACTTTTTTAAGTCATAAGTGTCTCTTTAGTAAGAATCTGTAAGTTAAAAATTAAATGCCTAAAATTTAGTCCATAAAAAATTACAGTAATATATACTTAACTTTTTCATTAAAGAATTGTTTTCATGACTTTTAGCTTTCATAAATATTTAAGGCCCATATGGCATATATGTAATATGTGTTTCTGAATCAATACTATTGGAATTAATATATCAGCATACCACATGCTGACATTTCTATAGTTTCGGGTACTTACTGTGCCTGGCTTTTTCACCATAGGACAGCTGTTAAAAAGCAATGGTATACCACCTAGAAATGTTCTGTATTATCTCTTAGATCACAGAAGAGAATTTGAAGGCTAAAGATTTATCTCTGGAAGCAACTGTCTCATTTAATTTTATATATATATAATTATATAGATATATATTTAATTATATATATACTTATATAGATATCTAATTATATATAGATATCAAATTATATATAATTATATAGATATATCTAATTATATATATAATTATATAGATATATCTAATTATATATAATTATATAGATATATCTAATTATATATAAAATTTAATATACATTAAATTTATATTTCATATATATATATATATATATCCCAGATTATCTTCCCATACAATGTTGTCTTTTCTTGGTGAGGTGGATCTGGCAAAGGCCAGATCCCTGCAAAGGCCATCTGCTAAAAGCCAGGACAGCACAGTCTTCCTACAGAGACCTGAACAGAAACTGACAAAAGAAGTCCAAAGACAGGTAGAAGGAGTCACAGCCTCTTCCCAGGATCCTGGAATTGCTCCATGTCTACCTCCTATACCTCCCCCTATGGAGACACACACATTCACACACACCACATTTGACCCTCTCATCTACCAGAGACACACAGAGTTCTCTCCAACAATCACTGCAAAAGTTAGAGCTCCAAGAGTTTCCTCTATGCTTTGTCTGTACACACAGATACTCACAACAAAATGCACTTCTACAACAAGGAAACCCATCGTTATAAACTTAAGTGTCACAGGAGCTGGGCAATTGCTTACATCAGATCACTTTAATGATAATTGAAGGAGATGATTGAGTATACAGTTTGAGTGCTTCTTCCTGGTTGAACAGATTACAGTTCTATTCCTAGAACTTTTCTGCAAAGGAACAAAGGTACAGAATTCTCATTCTTGTTCTTGGTACTTAATAATACTATTCTCTGCCTTAAACAAAGCTCATCCTTCAAGGTCTCTCAAATATTCCATCTTCAATGCAGTTTTCCTTAAAGCCATCAGAAAGAATTAATTATTCTGTGCTAATGTTACATAGCACATTACTTGTTATACCAAAACACAATTTCATATATGGTTTTGGTGTATTTCTATTTAAAGTTAGTCAAGATTCCTATTTTACTTCCAAAGTGCCTCCTATGTATATGTATGTATTATATATAATTCACTATACTATCTGTAATTTATCTGCTTACACATCTGTCTCTTTCCCTACCTTCCCTATCTCCCTTCTCAACGTGGTCTTTTTGAGAAAAGGACAGGGATTGTAGCCAATTTGTCTTGGAGTCTGCTATTTGGCCAGCAAGGCTTCCTGGAGATTAAATGTTGTCACTGCCAGTAGGTTGAAAAATCTGTCAATAGCACCTGACTTCCGCTAACTAGTCCTAGATCAAGCTTCAGTATTTATTGCCATTTCTCTGCTAGGGTCTTTGAAGAAAAATGCCTTATGGAGCAGAATCTATAACCACTTTGTAAGTATCACCCTTCATATCTCCTTAAGAATCTTGATTGGCATATGTTCTCTGACTTGAGCCACACTCTACCAATCAAAGCAACCTGTGTATTTTGTTGCCTCTCTGTCTTGTTTCCTTGTTCCCTTGACTGCTCCACCAGGGTCAGTTTCCAAGCTTGGTTTTAGGATCTGCCCCCTATAATATGCTCTGTTTTGTTTACTGTCTTCTCCTGTTTTATTAGTCAACCATGGGACTCAAGGGATCTTCAGTACACCCTCATTTCTTTCCTTTCAACTTCTATCTCTATTAATCTTACAGGCTTTTACAGCTTTAAGAGTCAACAAAATTTTCACAATTTTATCCCATTTTATCCTCTCACTGGAGCACCTTCCCTCACCTCCAAGCAAACTTTCTATCTTCATTATAGCCTCACTCATACATTTATAATGTAAATTTGCATGTTAGAGAAAAAATATCTCACTGCTATTTGAAAACGTTTTAAAACACTTTAGATCCTACATTGACATTTCCACCATTCTACCTAAGGCCTTCTTGTGGTAGGAGCAGGGACTTTGGAGTCAAAGAAATCCAGCTGGAACACCAGTTTTATGATTTGGGTTATTTAACATTGCTGCATCTTAATTTACTCCTCAGTAAAGTGGTAGCAAACACATCCAACTATTGAGTTGTTCTATAGGCTCAAGATTATATGATTATAAGCACTCAATAAATGGTAGCTATTTTTGATAAAAAAAAAAAAGAGAGAGAGAGAGAGAGCAAATCTCTACCTCTTGGATAGGCTCATTCAGTATGTAGTAGCCATAGCAAATCCAACTCAAGAGACAATGACAGTCATTTTCATCATTATGGCTTCTAAATCCAACACCTTGTATATTATTAGATGAAATGTGATCTGCTTTATTATTCGCTTTTATAAAAACCATCCGCATATAAAGAGATGAGCAGGAACATTTTATAAAATATTAGGAAGTCTAGAATGAACTATTTTCTGGAACTATCCGCTTTTCCCATCCCTGCACATTGCTGTGTCTCTGCAGATAGTAGTCTTGCCATCACTTCTGCCCAGAGCAAAGATTTAACTACTCTATAAAGATGGCAGAGCCAAATAAAAGGCATTTCATTAATTCAGATAATAGATTAATTTCAGCACATCTCCACCATCCTGATGAGAGACTGAGCATGAAAAGATATCTACAAATCTACTGTAAGCTCAAAGTGCTTGCTCCCCAACTATGGGCACAGAGAAAACACAATTGATTGTATAAATCAATAAAATGAACACTGTGAATCAATAAAATTAGAATGATAAAAAAGGTCATATTCTGGTTCTCTAACTTTTTGTTTGATTCTACTATGTTCAAGAACTCACACTCAATAGTTCCCATCAGTAGCACTAAGGGGAAGATGACTGAAGAGATCCCCTACTGAAAGAAGGGCTTTGGCAATCTTAAATCTTATTGGGTATACTCCAAGACAAAGGATTTCCATAATATTACCCCATAAAGAGCACCTATTTGAAGTGATATATATATTGGAGACAGAGTCTCTCACCGCTACCCAGACTGGAGTGCAGTGGTGCAATCTCAGCTCACTGCATCCTCTGCCTCCCAGGTTCAAGCAATTCTCCTGCCTCAGCCTCCAGAGAAACTGGGATTACAGGCACGCACCACCACGCCCAGCTAATTTTTGTATTTTTAGTAGAGACAGGTTTTTTCCATGTTGGCCAGGCTGTTCTCAAACTCCTGACCTCAGGTGATCTGCCTACCTTGGCCTCCCAAAGTGCTGGGATTACAGGCATGAGCCACCATGCCTAGCCCAGAGTGTTTTATATTTTACACCTACTGCCTGCACACCTCTCATAAAACATTTATGACAGAACATAAACCTTGAACAGAGACTTTCAAAAACCCTCCCCCAGCAAGAACTTTTCATCCATTCATTTATTCACTCATTTATCAATATTCATTAAGCGGTTTTTCTGGGCCAGATACTAAACTAATTACATGGATAAAGTAAAGAATAAGAAAGACATGTCCCTGCTCTTCAACAGGGGCAACAACATCACTTTGCACTAGAGGACTCACCTTGTGTTATGAGGTTAGAGGTCTCATAGATGAAATATCTGGGAAGGCCTCCTAATGTTTCCACTGAGGATATGAAGAATGAACAGAAGGTAATCATGCAAACAGGGAGTGTTAAGAGATTAAGCAAGAGATAAGCAGAAACCAGGATTTTTTAAACTCGTGTTAAGATGTTTAAACTTTACAATAGCTGGAAGATTTAGTGCGGGGTGGGGGATTTGATAAGAATACTGTTCTACTTTTCAATTGTCTATATTTTCTGATTTTATGGTCATAAACATGTATATTGATTTTACAATAAAAAGACAATAAGGTTTATATTTTAGTTTTAATTAAGAAAAGTAGTCTAGAGAAAGTAATAGCAGAAAAGGAAAGCTGAGCCAGAAGTAACAATGGTAATTTTTAAAAATATATATTATTATAAGCTTACTAGAGATAGACCAGAAATTTAGCTCTAAACTTACTAGAAACCAATTTAACAAGGGAAACTGCAATAGTTTCATAATATACAAAGTCTGTGAACAAGAAAGCCAGAGTGGCTGAATAGGATGAGTGGGTAAGAAAAGGAAGGAAAGCAACTGGAAGGGGTAGGTGGTAGGTAGATCATGTAAGGCTTCGAGTGTCATTGCAAGGACTCTGGATTTTATTCTGAGTGTGACAGAAACCTTTGTACATTTTTGAGCAGTGGAGTGATGTGATTTGATTTACATTTTAATAGCTCACTCTGTCAGCTCTGTAGAGGAGGAGCAGGAGAGTCAAGAGTAGAAATAAGGAGACCAATTTAAAGACTGCTGCAATAGATCAAGAGAGAAATGATGGTGGTTCCATCCATGACAAATAGTGGTGAAAATAGAAAAAGGTGATCAGATTTAGGAAATTATTTGAAGGTAAAGCTGATAGGGTTTGCTGAAGGATGAATAGAGGGTGAGGAGAAAAAGCAATCAAGTGCATCTTTTGATGTTTTTCAGGCTAAGCCATTATTCTGCAGTTCTGAGAAGGTTCTGCAGGACCTCCAAGGAGGTTCCTTCTCTTCCCACTCCTCCACTTATCTTCTCCTGGGTCATTCTAAGAATGTTTTCTCTACCTTACTTACTGCAGCCTTCTTGTACCAGCTTAGGTTCAGCCCTGGAAATATTTTCTTTCTGGAGTAGGGGGTTAGCTGTGACTCTCAGGGTAACCTTGGTCTTAAGACTTTAGTTCCTCCTATCAGAAAGAAGGATCAGACCTTTGAAAAGTAGTCCTGAAACAGTTATCTCTGAGTCCTAGCCTGCTGTCACCTAGCCAAGTAAGTTGCCTATCAGAAATTCTGAGACAATAAATCAAGCCCTTTTCATAGATTATAATTATAGGGTTGGGGTTTATGAGAATTAAATAAGAAAATGGATTAGAAAAACAATTGTAATGAACTGTGATGCTCTTCATTGCAGCAGGGCATTAAATGCTACTAATAGTGATAATAATGATGGTAATAGCTACTACTATGAGAGTACTTAATGCCAGGCACTACATGAGGTGCTTTACGTGTCATAATACTGAATGCTCAGAACAGATCTATAACCTGGGAATTATCCCCACTGTATACAAAAGAAAATTAAGGTTACACTGGCTAAGATGTTCACTCAAACTCACACAACTAGTAGATAATGGAATCATCTTTAGAAGCTAGATTTTCTTGACTCTATTCTCTATGCTTTGAAATTCTAAATCTGTTTTTATCAACCTGGTTAGCTATATCCTGCTCTCAATATACCAGCTAGAGAAAGGTATGCACTGGCTTACAAGTTAACAAAGGCACAATGCTCTGAGATGCCATTAGGTTGGTGCAAAAGTAATTGCAGTTTTTGCCATTAAAAGTAATGCCACTACCCAGAATTCCATTACTGCAATTACTTTTGCAACAACCTAATAGAATTCTCCTAAGACAGAGCTACAGAACTTATTTAACAATATAGGATCGGTCCTTCATCACAGAGAATTATTCTTGGGCCAGAAGAAATGAAAGGTTGGAAATAAAAATTCTATCTAGCCTTTTTTTGCTGGCCAAGATGGCTACTACAGAAAGAAAAAGGAGTCTTTATGTTTCCTCTCTTGAAACCAGGAAATAGCTCAGGCTTCCCAAAGTCTTTATTCCTTCAGCAATCCTTAACAATGTGGCGTCACTGATATGATTCAAAGATGTTATATTATGTGAAGCTCACAAACCAATAGAAGCGACATGCATAAAATATATTTGCTAAAAGAGGTATATATCAAAGTGCACAGATACCTAAAGAATGGGGCAGCTCCCTCTGTGTGGGAACTAGGTAGCAAAGAGGCAATACTCCCTGTAGGATGTCAAGGGGACCTATTGAGGAATTTTAAACACAATCAGCTTCAGGGTTAGGAAATTCACTCTGGCAGCAAGAAAAGAGAAAATATTAGAAAAAGATGAAAAGAAAGACCACTGAGGAGGCTATTACAACATTCCACAAGAGAGATAATAAATGTCTGAACTAAGACAATTATGCCAGGGACAGGGAGGACAAGATGCATTATTGAGGTATTTCATGGCAGAATTACAAAAAGAAAGAAAAGAAAAACTACTTCATGCCCATTTAAGTATTCAGATAAGGGGAGGAACCATGGATGATGAGGAAGAAGATTCTCCCACAAACATGATCTTGCCCATAGCTTTTTAAGATACAATTTGTAGATTCAGTGCATTAGCTTGAGGTTTGGGTGGATAGTTAACCCTGTTTTCTTCCAATGCAAACCTATTTGCATTTATTGAGTTTCTTCAAGTTACATCATAAGGGAGGCTCCAAACAAGGCCAGCAGAAAAGACTTCGTGAGAAGAATGGCCAATAATACCACAATGTCAAAACTCTCCAGGAGGATTTAGATGTGTTTCCTAGATGGTTGCTTAAGTGAGATATCATATGTAAACTGCAAATAGAGTGCCTGTCACATTAGAGGTACTCAATAAATTTTAACTATTTTACTATTAAGGTTCAGTCATCCACATTGATCACAGGATTTCTCTAGATGGCTAATTAATCATGAAGCATTTCAAGCAACATTTATTGAATATGTGCACAGCTCTCTGCAGGCAATACTCCCTGGCATGTAGTTCGCCCAGAGTTGACTCCTGCAGAAGCACTCGAAAACGGCAGGGTAAAACAATAGGGAGAGCGTGAGCCTGGAAATTTAGAGATTTGGGTTATAGTACTAGGGACACAAAATGTTAATCCAGTGCACTCTTCCTATAGTTGAGGAAACTGTCACTTTTCATTGCCTCACTCAATTTATCAGAGGTGAAGCCAGGCCTAGAAACAGGGGCTCCTGACTCCTGGCCCTGCACCTTTTCCACGATAGCACATACATGTGAGGCCCATCCGCTCTGGAAGGCCACACATGATCTAACTTACATTCTTGTGCAGATGACACTATCATGACAAATTAATTCCCAAAAACCTGAAACAATTCCTTAAATTTAGGTTAAGCAGATCATGCCGCTAATGCCTAGGCAGATGTTACCATGCCTTGAGGCACTGCATACAAACTAGAAACTGAAGACAAGCACTAGTTTGGATTTATGGTGATTAAGAGGTTTATTTTGCTAAATATATTTCTCTACATTTCTACCTAAAATGCAAAAGAAACTGTGTATATAAGCATGTTCACACACACACACACACCTTAAGCCTCAGAGATGAAACCAGTAAAATTCAGTGTTTTCTATCAAAAGTTACATTCTGAGCTGAGTAGTTTAAAACCACTATTAAGTTCTCCAGGAAATGTATCTATGACTCATCTGAGTCTGCTAGGTATGCATTTGAACAACCCAAACATTGGGATACATTATGTATTAACAGACAGCTTCCATATTGTAAGCATGTCTGTGTTTGTAGCCTTAAAACATGAATTAAGAAAACGGAATGCATCAGCAGTGCTCAGACCCATTAATTAATTAGTATTCACTATCCTTTTGCAAGTAAGCAATTTTATCTCCATTTTGGGATTAAGAAATTAAGTCAAAGACGAAGAGCTATAATGGCTCACCAGAGGTTTGGCTTTTAATAAATCTCAGATTATTGGTCTCATATTTTGGTCACTAATATTACAGTACTTTTCTGAAAGATTTTAAATGAGTATATGCCCTTATTGTTTCCTTTCTTTTGTTCTCCATATTAACACTATATCACACTGCTCCAAATCAGCCCTCAGTGCCTTATTTGGAACAGTGCTACAAACAGTAACTTATACCCAAAAACATAAGCTTCAAGGTTATTTGTATTTTTGAAATAAATACTTAGTGTGCTCTCCAATGTTAATTCCCATCCAAAAACTGCTATATTAAATTTTAATATTCTCTTTCATTATTTACTAAATTATTTTAATCACTAACATACTGTACTTTTAAGTTTCAATTTTTTAACCCTAGATTACCTCTGAGTTTTTAGCTCAATAGAAGGAATATTTAGATTCACTACAGTACGGTGATTAGTTTTCTAGAAATAGACATATATAAGTAACAGTCATTTAAAGATTTTAGTATAAGAATCTTAAATAAATATTTCAATGGAAATTATAAGAAGGAAAATAGAAACATTCATTTAATGTTTAGAACTAAATAGTAAATATAATTTTGAATTTAAATGTTTTCTAATCTAGCATTTATATTTTGATTTTTCTACTTTATATTATTTATCATTCTCAAGATGTTCTGCCAGTATTAATAAACTTTCACAATTTTCCTTTAAGTGAGGATTACTACTCTCATAAGAAAACTAAAACATAATTATATTCAATATACTAGATGTATACCCATATTTAGAAAACTTCATAGAATATGTTAGATGTTATTAACATGCTCTCATTTTTCCTTTCTTTGAGAATTAGCACTAAGTATCAAGCATTCAATAAGTAGAATATAGTGAGTTAAGAGCTTTAAAGAGTTAATTATGCTACTAAATGATGCTTAACCTCAGTAAAGAACTAGCTCAAGGCCTCGAAGTTTCAGACTCATGATTTAATTGGCTAGATTATGTGTTCGGAAGTGAAATAGGGTAGCAAAAAAGCTTTCTTAAAATAAATATTGAAAAACTGGAAAAAGAAGAAAAAAGAATCATTACATCCCAAAATTAAATCTCTGAAAAGTAAAATTGCTACTGCCTTTGCCCAATTTCCCTGTTTCACAGTTTAATGCAACATAAAATTCCAATTCATGTGTATATATATATGTTTGGCTTCAAGCCCATGAGCTCATACACCCATGTGAATAAAAGGCAACCCAAGTCAATGTCCTGGTGAAGGCACTGCAGGCAAACTGAACAGTTTGAGCCAAAGAAGAGAGAGAGTTTTTGGATAGGAGTGTTTGAAAAAGCATAAGGCATCTGCCCAATGACAGAAGTAGAAAATAACTGTAGAGAGGAGAGTATGGAGAAAAACGAGTCTGGGAAGATACGTGGTGATTAAATACCTACTTCTGTCATGAGTGATTATGAGAAAAATAAATCATGTGAGATATTTCTGGTTGAAGAAAAAATACAGATTTTGGAGAAAAACTTATTTAAATTCTAGTCTTCATTCCAAAATTTGTTAGCTGTGTGACCCTGGCCAGGTTATATAACCCTTCAAAGCTTCAGCATTCTCATTTGTAAAATAAAGAAAAATTAATACCTATGTTAAAGGGCTGAGGTGAGAATATATGAAATAATATGTCTGTGATAGAGCCTGGTAGAGCATTTCACATAGAGTACACCCAACCAAATGCCAGTTCTTTTTTCTTCCCATCATCCCTTGGTCTTATTTAAAGATCAGTGAACACACCAGACAACTTCCCTTGCAACCCAGCAATTCTACTATCTCCCAGGCAATTCAGACTTTTTTGTTCCCCCTAAACCCTTGATCCATCCATAGAAGCAAATTTTCAAACAAAAGGCATTGTAAAACTGCATGATTATTTGTCCTAATCAGTTTGACTTGTTTTAATGTTCTGAAAAGTCCTTGATAACCATTTTTAGAGTTATGTTTGCACTCCAACTCTAAATTAGGGCCATTCTGTTACATCAACAACTATACTCACCATTATCTGTTCTACCTTTCTCTCTCTCTCTCCATACACACTCACACACACACAAACACACACACACACACCACACACTAGAAGGGGATGAGGACATAACTAACGTAGAATTATCCAGAAAGAGCAACCCCATTGTCTATCTTCCAGACCCAGAACTTCTAAAATCAGGAGAGCTCTTCCTAAATCTTTGAGATTGTTGTTCCTGGGCATTCCCAGAGATATGTCTCAGATCACTAACCTTTAGGTTACTCTAAGCCCACCCTAGAAGAAAATCACACCTACAATGTGGTCTTCTCCATGCCTCTGGCCAGATCGCCAAACTCCACAAAGTGAGTCTTATACTCAACAAGTACACTAGTCTTAAAAAAAAAAAAAAAAACTTCAAGCCCTCACCTGATAGTTTTAAAGCATAACTTACAAAGCAAGCAAATCAATAGCAAAGTGCATCTGCCCATTGGGCTGATTCATTGCCACTGCAGTCTGAGAAGAGAAGGAAGAGAAGAGAAGGAGAAGAGAAGGAAAAAAGAGAAGAAAGAAGAAGAGAGAAAGATGAGGAGGTACAGGAGGGAATGGGAAAGCTTGATCATGAAGCTTATATTCTTCACAGCTGGAGTGATTAGGGTTGATGCTAGCAAACCCAGGATTGCACCAAAGCATGAAATTGGCATTACTCTACCACTTTGGAGAAACTGTGGCTCTGCTTCTAAGGGCAAGGGCTTTCACAAAGGCCCCAGGAACCTGTCATGTCAAGCTTAGCAGCCTTTCTGATCAGGCCCCACAGCCCCAATCTCAACTCTTCCCAGGTGGCGCTGGAATGACTTGTCCTGGCTGGGCTCTGTGGTGATGTACATGTACAAACAAATCTGTTTATCTTTAGGTATCAGAAGACCAATAAATAACCTTGGGATAAAAAGTAGTTGAGATAGAATGGGGTCTCAGATGGTTGGTTTTACAAAAGCTGCCTTTCAAAAGAAACTGGAGTACCCAGAAAAACTCTTAGGATATTCATAAACTTAAGTTATAAATAGTTATGAATAAGTTACTTAAACTTCAGTTAACTGTGGTCTTCAGAAAACTGGAATTTGATTAAAGCTAGCTGCAATGCAATGAAATTATATATTTTTATGGCTAAGTATTTTTTTTCTTTTCCCATAGCTAAGACCTTTTCCCCTCTAATGTCTTTTTCTTACAAAACATGTTTAAGTGAACGTTGCTGTTTTTAGGGTTTTAATTTTAAATATGGTCTTCATGCATCTGCAATGTACGTGTAACTACTGGGAAATAAAACATCGTGCACATCCATAAAACATAACATTATGTTGCTGCAGACTAGCATGAACTCCAAAGTGCCAGTCCTGATGTGAAACCGGAGTCATTCTCCTGCCTCTTAATACCTTTTTCATCAGGTACAGAACAAATGATTTTTACCAGAGCTTAATTTTCATGGGATCTCTTAGGCACCTTGAGTGGAGAGGCAGAAGAATTACAGAGAAAGAAAAGCTTGGCAAATGAACCCTTTCCTGGCACAAGGAGACTGGTTCAATATTATGAGCATTTCCACCCAAACTCTACTTGATCCATAGACTCTATTGCCTAACGCCCTCCTCTCCAAAACCCCTGCCCCCATTAGTATTTCCCAAAAAGCAATAAAACACATAAGGGGCACTAGAAGAGTTCAAGGACACTGAGCTACATTTTAATCCATAAAAACACAAGAAAAAAAATAAACAAAAATACCTTAATTCTTTGCCATAATCTCAACACAGCTAGTTCCTTGCAGTATTTCTAAACAGTTTCCTTAAGTGAAAGAGAAGCTTGTGTCAACCTAAAACACTCAATCACTAATTACCAAGATTAAAAATCCAAATACAGATGTGTTTTATTGTGTATATTTTATGTTTTAGGCATTTCTAAAACTTAACCTTCATTTAAAAAAAAAACTACCACTCTGGCAGTGCTGAATACTTCCTTTTCAACTTATAACAAACATCCATAAACCTCTGGGATTTAAATAGTTTAACACACACACTCATCTTTGGAGCTTTTGTGAAATTCTCTAGAATACTCTGCTTTGTCGCAAGTGGTTATACAAGCAGATAGGCTTTCTGGGTGAAAAATTGATGTCTAAGCCAAAATGGATTTCACAACATATGTACCAAAGTGCAATTAGTCAAAGGAAATATTGAACTAAGAACTATAGGAAATAATTTTGAGGGAAAAGTTTCATTCAGAAGTTTGATTTTCTTTTGTTTCCAAAAAATGAGATGTTTTATTACGGTATATACAGAAACACATTAGGGGCATTTAAATGCAATATATGTTAAACCTAATGAAAATTTTTGATTAAAAATTACTTTTGGTATACTCATGAAGTATTTAAATGAAAGAATCAAATAAATGTATATCATGTGAGGTTCTAATTTTCTAAATATAACTTTGAGTCTCTAGTGAGCTGAAAGTTTATAAATAAATAAGTGCTAGGCTGAGTCGCTCCACAGAAGTCTTAGATCTATACAAGTAACCAGAATTCTCTGGCAACAGGCAGATCATGGGGGGCAAGTCAAATTTCTATCAGTTTCTTTTTACCTTCATTCCATCATGAAAAACAACACTAGTTTACTTTTAGATAAGACAGAAAGTAGTATGTATTAAGGCAACATTCAGCAGAGTTTACATTTAAACTTCATAATAACCTATTTCTACTGTATTTTGTCAGATCATGTTCATATAAATTCAAACTGAATTTGACACATTCTGTCAAGAGGGAAAAAAGGTCTGAATTATATGTATCTGCCAGGAAGAAACATAAATGCAAAAACTGAAATGTTTCCAGATAAATTCCCCAGACTGTATATACTTTTCATTTTGTAATCATATGTTTTGTAATCTCAACTTCATTTGGATAAAGATGCACAAATTTTAGCAAGATATTTGTTTCCTTCTGTAGTGGAGATTTATTAAAATGTATCTTTTTTTTGAAAAAAGAATAAATCTGTCCAGGTGGCTTTTTTAAGGCAAAAAAAAAAATTCCAGAATATACATGATTTGCATACCTATGAAGTAATTTTTGTGATGTGCTAAATCTGTCGTAAAATTTTCAGGTTTCTGTTAGAGATGTAAATATTTTCTTTAAAAATACAAGTATGTATGTATTGTCCCAGAAAAAAAGTACTTGGGAATAACAATGATTTCATAAAGATTTAACAAATTTAACCAAATTTAACAAATATTGCTTCCATGGTAAATAATATCAACAAATAACATTTCTCTATTTTAAACATTTGCTGAATATAATGTTTACGTATTATTTTTTCTCCTTTGAATAATGTGGAAGGTATTCCAATTTCCATACAAATTCACTGGAATATTTAAGGAAATGTTATTGCAATGCTATTTACTTAGTTTCTTAGCAAAAGAAAAAGAGAGAGAGAGAGAAGCAGAAGAGGAGGAGGAGGAAGAAGAAAAAGAAAGAAAGTATTTAGAGTCTTTAAGTGTGCTGAAATGGTGCAATGATATATGTACACATCCAATGTATTACATATTATTTTAAAGCTTTTATCTATTTGCTTATTTGATAAAACTTACTCAGAGATATTCTGTGAAAGACAAGTCCCATTTAGTAGGTACCTTTAGTTTACAAATAAACATGTATATACAAATGGAATATTGCCTCCTTTAGGCAAATTAGGAAGTCAACCAAAATAGCAAAAGGAAAAACATGACATAAAATTGTCATGTCCCCCAAATGAATTTGTTGAATGAATACATTGTGTGTATCCACACTCTAAATGCTTTTTTGAAACAGTAGAGCTCTCCATAGCAAATATGTTTTTTAAAGCACAATCTTGTGAAAACAGTGCATGTTAGGTGACACACTGGTATGCAGTAAACAGATAACTACTTGTTTTCTGAATAATCTTACTTGCTCATTTGGGAAACAAATCATAGAAGAAATATTCATTGTTCTTATGCATAAACTTTAAAAATAATTTACTACAATTGGCCAAATTATTTTCAAAGTATAAACAGAAAGATAAGAATACTAAACTTTCCCTTGCCTACATTTGAGAGTTTGTCAGCAGTCAACTCCAAGGCCTTTAATCCCAGGCTTTAAATAATTCAGATAACACTTGATTACTCCATTGCAAGAACCCTTGAGCTCTGCAAAATCTAAGTAACACAATATTTTCCACATTAAAAAAAGGCCAATCTTAAATAGTAGGCATCAGACCAAAGTATGCAACTCATTTTTGCATTTACTACATAAACTCTGGTAAATATCAGTGTAGTTTGCTACCAAGTAATTCTGCATTCTTGCTTTCATTACCAAGCCCTGTAGTTCTACAGCTTAATTTGCTCAACTCAGAATCCCCCATCCATACTTGTTCTGGTTTTTAAAGGCTTCTTTGAATCATAACAAGTAAAATGGTTAGTTATGTTACTCAGAAACTCAAAAGTGTACACAAACGAAAATTTAAACTTAAAAGAATACTGTTTTGACGTTCATTTCTATTTCTTTAGGAAAATCATTGTTTTATATCTTTTGACAACCAAGATTCAATATCTGCTGCCTCCGTTACTTGTAAACATCAGCCATTACAAAAGAGCTTTGCTCACTTGGCTAAATTACAACCTGAGTAATGTGAAACAGACAGAATAACCAAGAAATATTGGCTTCCAACCCCAAATCAGAAAGCGACAAAATTTTGCCATCAAAAATGTCTAGCTGAGTTCTAAATGGATTAAACTCATCCATAAAACTGACGTAGGTAGCACTTCACTTTGATGTATAGTAGGGTCCATATATGTCTGAGCATGTGTTCATAATTATCATGTAACCAGATAAATAAAAGACACAAAATTAGGTTACAAACATCAAATAAGCTCTGTAAAAATTATCAAAGTTGAGCAAAGAACCCACTGACTTTAGTGGTATGGAACATTTTTAATCAATTTCTTCTCTCAAAGTAAACTCATCATATCCTTTCCCCTCAATCCTTGTCTGAGCATAGGAATAATCGGTTTCTCTTCACTCTAGCAAGCAAGTTTAGTTTTTTCATATATCTGGCCTGAAACAACATGAAGTAGAAAATCTACAGATTGCATTCAGTATCACCAATAAGTACCGCATTTGACTACTGCTCATACCATTTGGAAACCAGTCCTCACATGACGACTGGCCTGACACCTCATCCATCAGCAGGGTGCCCAGAGCAGAGTTGGACAGTCTTCCTTGCTCCATCTCCAGAGGGGAGGCCCAGTTGGGAAACAGGATTCTCTTCCAATAGCAATTAGATCTTTAAGATCAGGCCTCAGCAACATGACCTAAAGCCATCCTTTCTTGCAACAAAGTCTCCAGCATCTTCAGAGGAAGAGACCGGGAGTGAGGCAAATGAGGAGAAATCCAGGTCTCCGTGGCCTGATTAGAAACTTTGTTGTGTCAAATAAACTTTGGCCACTGGAGGAAAGTACCCCATGGTTGCTCTGGCTTTAGAAAGATCTGTCCAGGGCTTCTCAATCTTCTTTTCACCCCTCTCTCTCTCACTCCCTCTCTCTCTCCCCTCTTCTCTTGTTTCAAAAGGGGCCTCTGGTCAGCGCTGATTAATAAGTGTTTTTTGTTGTGAAGCGTTGAATAATAGAGGATGGCCGGTGACCCAGTAAGGACTAAACCTTGCGCTGGTTTATTGTGGCTAGCTGAGAAAGGGGCTTTAGGCCCGGGACCCCAGGCACTGACCCGCACACATCCCGCGGATCGCCTATTCATTCGCACAGCCCTCCAGTCGCCCAGGCTCCCATTGTTTGCTGAGCAACAATGGAGATTTCGCAGGGAAAGTAAAGCTCTTTTCAGATTCCTCTCTGATGTTTTGCATTTAGGGAAACACCGACCTCCACTTTTTCCCCCGACATTTTCCCTCCTGGCATTTAAAGCTGTTCGTTTTCGGGGAAACTTCTGTGAGTTTGGCGCTTGTTCGACCAACACCAGTGTTAGGAGGAGGCGAGACGGGTGGAAAAAGGAGAGCCCCAGAGATTTCCCGTGTGTGTGTGTGTGTGTGTGTGTGTGTGTGTGTGTGTGTGTGTGTGTGTGTAATGCATTTAGAGGACGGGAGCTGCCTCTAGGGAGAAAGGGGAAGGGGGGAGGGGAGAAGAAAAAGGAAAGAGCGCGTTTCCTCGCCGGGGTTACCGGGGTGGCGCGGGCTTCGCGGCCGAGGGGCTGCCGGCCCGGCCCGCGGCTCCTCGCGGCCGGCTGGGAAGTGGCGGGTCCGGCTAGTCCGCGGGCGGGCGGAGCGCGCCTTCGCTGCCAGTGTCCCCCTTTCACCTTCCTTCCCCGAGCCTTTCCCTGCTCCTCCGCTCTCCGAGCCCGGGGCGGCCCCGCAGACACCAGCGCCTCTATCCTGCGCTCCTTGGCGTACGCAGCCGTGCGAGGTCGCGGCGGGAATGGGCGCCGAGGCCCTGCCCGCCAGGGCCGCATCTGCGGCCCGAGACTTACTTCTGCTTTGCTTTCCTGCACCTGGCCCGGGGCAGGCTTTCTAGTTTCTGCCTCGGCCAGAGGAGCCGACTTCCGCAGGACGGGCTTGGGGCAGGGGGTGCCAGTGGGGGCAGCCGGGCGAGGCGAGGTCGCGGGGAGACGACCAGGCCTGCTTGGGCCTGGGCCGCTCCAGCCGCCTCGCCTCTTCAGGGACCTCGCCCCGGGACCACCCGAGCGGACCCACAGCTCCTGAGGAAACAGCTGCCTCGGGCCTAAGGGTCTTTGCTTTCCCCCAACGCATGCAAGCGTGGGTCGCCAGCCCAGCATGTCTGGCGTGGAGGCCGGAGGAGGGTGGGGAGCTGGCGGTGCCCTATGGCCAGACGAGTGAAAGTCGGTTAGTGTCTTACGCGCCTGGGGGAGGCGAAGGGCGCAGGCTTGCGGGGCCCGGGCTGCGAGTATTGGGAGGGGGTGCCTCGTGAGGCCGTGCGAGGCCGCCCTCCCCGGCAGGCCTCGTCCACGCCCTTGTGGCCGCCCAGACCCGCTGCGCTTTGGCTAGGCGTCCCTACGCGCCTCCACCTTCTCCAGGTGCACGCCTGGGCGCGGAGCTAGGCTGAGCCCCCAGCGAGGGGCGTGGGGCGAGGGGCGTGGGGCGAGGGCGTGGGCGCCACGCAGGCCGCGGAGCCTGGTGGGCTGCGGGAAGCGTGCACTGCGCCTGCCTGCCCGGTCCCAGCCTGCCGCCCAGAGCTCCCCGACCAAGCCTTGACAGCTCTCGGAGCAGCGAGAAGAAGAAGAGGAGGAAGGACACAAAGAGGAGGAGGCGGCGGCGGGCGGCGAACTGAGGGCAGCTCAGGGGGAGGAGGGCTCATTGTCCGGTCCCCCCAGTCCAATTGATATGCTAATCTCTTTTCTGATGCCATAACAAAGAACACCTTTGCACTTTTAAAAGACTTTTGTGCCCTGGCTACAGAAGTTTATTATCCACTAATTAGCAACAACTTCTGGCAACGAGTTGGGTTACATTTTCATAAGTTCCAGGCCTGAGCGACGAGGTGCGCAGGGCAGGAGGAGGTTTGAGAGTAGGGCAAACCCGAAACCTGGCGCTAGAAAGGAATCACCCGCTCACTTTCCTAGGCATAGGGCGCCAGGCGGGGATCGAAAGCGAAAAGTGTCCGGAAAAAGGTTCTTAAGGCTGGGGATGGGGTGAGGTGGGGTGGAGTTGAGCGATTTGGGCCCAGGCTGGCTCATGACCTTATTGGACCCGATTCTGTGATCCCCATCCCGAGAGCTGCGCGGAGGCGGAGACGGTGGCTGCCGTGCAGGTGTCCCGGCCCAGCCATCTGTTTGGGGTGGGGGTGGGGTGAAAGTCTTGGACTAATGTTGGGGTGCTTGCCTGTGATCTCTCTCACGTTTTCCTTTGAGGCCTCCACTCGGAATAAGCCGCCGGCGAGGGAGCGGCCCATTCGTGGGAAACGCGCCCACCGCTTGGGTTCTTTCCTAAGGCCTCCCCACCAACAAGGCTGAAATTCCAAGGCCCTGGAAGATGAGGCAAAGCTAGCATTGCCAGAGTCGGGGGAGAGGGGAGGATGCTGGGTAAAGTGCCCACCCGGGGTGGTCTAAAGTCGTCACCCCACAGAGCAGATTCTGCTGCTAACCAGAGCAGAGAGCCGCACCTTCCCAGCGGCGGGCCCCAGTGCGCACCGCGTGACTTTGCCTCCCCCAGGCTCAGCAAGTCGTTGACGATCTTTAGCAGTCCCGCATCCCAGGTCAATAAACTGGAAACAGATAGAATGAGAATCATGGATGAGAGACAAAGGGCAGCGGGGTGATGCGCATTTCTTGTAGTGCCTCCAAAAAACCGTGGTCTCTCGCTGCTAATAAAACACCCTTGTGGTGAGGCCTTTGGTCTGGGCTCAACCGCAGAGATGTTTTGTCTTAGGTAATTCGAGCCCCCAAACCCAGCACCTTGGGATTATATTATACACACACTTATATTCTTTCTGTATTTTTTAAAATTCTTCTTTCATTTTTGGTTTGCTGCTTTTTGCAAACGACCCGGTTGGAGATATTGTTGGATATTTCAAGCAGATGTCAGGTGGGTGTTGGCGGCCTGTGAGTCCTCCCGCAGTAGCAGCAGCAGCCAAGTACGGTTTGATAAATGCTCAAGGTGAAATGTGGCCTTACTCAAAACCCCAGGGTGATTTAGGGTAGAAGAGCGAATATTCAGAGGCGGGAAGTGGTGAGTTATATTGTTACATTCCCTTTCGATGGAACTAAATGCGGTTATCTGCGGTCCTAACCTCTCTCGCATCGGAGTGCAATGTTTCTGAACAAGCTCTGTTAGAACTGGAAAATGGGAGGGGGTGAGGGAGCCCACTGACGACTTAACGGAATTTTACTGAAGAAAATACAAAGATAACCGAGATATTCATGATATTACATCTCATGATCTTCCAGACAAGCGTCTCTCCGGAACAAGAAAATATTCCCAAATTTCTCCCCAGCAGTGGCCTTGGGTGGAGTGAGGGAGGAGGTGGGTGGTGAGTGTAGAGAAGAGAAGGTCTCTCTCTGTTGTCACCCTCAGCCCCCTTCATTGAGGAGGAACAATGGTCAGGCCTGGAGTTCTTCCTGAAAGAGAAACTGCAGGAAGGCAGAGTTGCTCTTTGTACCCCAGCCCCTTTAGAGGAGGGGGAGTCATACACAGGATCCCCCTGACCACTGGGCGGTGTCCGGGAGATCAGAACCCCTCAGATACTCTGGGAGCTAAAAAGGCGCCGCCCTGTCCTCCCAGAAGGCCCACGCAGTCGCTGGAAGAAACCCAAGCAAAACCCAGCGACCTCAAAATTCGCCAGGGGGATAAGCGGGGAGAGGAAAACCACTCACTCTCACATGCCCTGTCAGTCCCCCCACGCCACCATCCCAATGTCTGATCAGGCTTGATTCTGCTGACGTGTGTATTTCAGATTAAGGATGTATTTATTTATTTATTTATTTAATCCTTCAGATCTTCCCACCCCATAAAAGAGACTTAATTCCTTTCCAGGGCGACGGGTTGATAAAAGGCTCCATTTTAAAGCAATGGGGGATCATATGACTGTGACCTTGACGTGTGAAAGGGGGGAGGGGCAGGTAGTTTGGGGCCCAGACCTTAGGCCTCTGCAATTCTGGGGCGTTCTAGGCCCTTGATAAGAACATCAACAAGAGGGATTTATTTTCAAAGGTTACCATTAGCAGTTCATTCACTAAAGTTGAGAATTCGGTATTTTTATATTACGTGAAATACATGATTTAATTATACTCCAAAAACAAATTAAGGACAGGCCTTCTACACAAATTGGAGGCAGCTAAATGCTCTTTTGTGCCTGCAGCCCTCGGGTTGTTAAAGAGGCTGCTGATGCATGAGAAGTAAGTGACTGATTTAACTCATTGGGATGCAGGAAGCGACCTGCCCTCTTTTGAAAAAAAGCGAGAGAGAGAGAGAGAGAAAGAGAGAGAGAGACTTCGAGCTTGAGAAGAGAGAGGGAGGGGAGAGGAGAGGAGGGAGAAGGAAATGACAGAGAGAGAGAGAGAGAGAGAGAAAGGAGAGAGAGAACGCAGAGGGAGGGAGGCAGGGAGGGAGACCAAACCCCCGCTTTACTGCGTTGAAAGCTTCTGAATTTCAAGCAGAAAGTAGAAGGAGCTCCAAAGGCAGTGAGCGTCTTTCCTTGGGCTGCGTGCGCCGAGCGTAGACAATGAAAATCTTCATCCCCCTCCCCCATTCCACTAGGCTACAAGATTCTTGTTTTCGTTCCTTCTCACCGGTGGAAGATGTGTAAAATCAAAGATGTAGAGGTGTGTAGTGATTTTTTTAAAAGCCAACTAATCCACCGCACGGGCTGCGACGCGGATTACCCGAGCGCACGCCGGCTGTAAGTACCATTCTTTCCTGCGGTAGCCGGGCTCTGCGTACCCGGCTGGGCTGGGAGTGTTCGCTTTGTGAATCGGGTTGTTGCTTGTGTTTTGGTGTTTTGGTTCACAGGGGCTTCTTCGAAGCTTACACTTTTCGCACGTGAGCGGGAGAAGCGTTTCGCCGGTTGTGGGCGTGCAGAACACGATCCTGGTTGACTTTGATGCGGTGACTTGGGGTGGCGGGCGGGGGGCGGCGGGAGGCGCGGAGTCGAGGAGTTCCCGCGTCGCGAGCATGCTTGAGAGCCGCCGGCTCAGCTCCGGGCTGTAAGGTTGGTTCCTGGCAATGGATGGAAATCAGGTCACAGAGATCCCTAAGCTCGCCAGGCTCCCAGACACGCTTGGGAGACAGAATGGAATTGGAAGGAGGGATCTGAAGAGGAGGGAGGGGATCCGTGTTCCCCCACCCCGGGCCTAGAATGGAGCCCCGGCCAGCCGCGGGCCGGGCCCCTTGGTTTTCAGGACTTATTCTTGCCGGGGTGGCTCGCACGCCAGCATCGCGCCTTCGGTGCGTCTTTTATCTCCATCTCAAATATGGGATCTTCTTGGGACGAGGACTGAATGAGGGTGGGAGAGAGGGTGTGTCTCACGGCGCCCAGGAGGGAGAAATTGTGGTTCTGAGAAGGTATTTTTTGGCCTCTTGAAAATGTGCAAGAATTCCGCGGGCCCAGGCTTTCTTTGTGTGGCGGGCAGCGCCAAGCGCTTTGTGCTTCACAAGGAGAAAATGGCGAGTCCTATTGTGTTTAGGCCATTTTCTTCCGGTACTAGGATTTTCCCAAGTTCGAAATACTTCTTGAGAAAGTAGCCTTCTCGTGCCCAAGAAAGTGTGAATCGCTGAGGCTCGGCCCCATGGCCTGGCGTGGGTGCCGACCTCAGTTTAAAACCAAGGGCCTGTTTTCTTACCGTTGGGGTACTTGTATCAAAGCACAGATATGACCGGTTTGTGCGGATCGGTGTCCTCCAAAGATCAACAGCGGCTCTTGGGGTTTGGAAAAATAAGTGTCTATTTATATATGCATATATACATATATATATATAACATATTTTTCCTGACAATGTGAAGGAGAAAATAAAAAACGAAGGACAATTACGTTTTTGAAAGAGGGAATATTTCTTTCCCTTTCTCCTTTCTCACGCTCGAGGAAACCCCAGGAGATGTTAAATGTTACTCTGCCGGGTCAGTCTCTTATTTTTTAAACTGAAGATGAAATGCTATTTTGGCTGGAAGAATTATTCCGCATCTTAGCCACTGGAACATATGCTTTGCTACAAAAAAAGTGTAAGGTGTTAGAGATGGATTTAGTTTAATGCTCTTAGCGTGTGTGTGTGTGTGTGTGTGTGTGTGTGTGTGTGTGTGTGTGTGCTATCTATATGCCTCTATATAGTGATGTAAATATGGAGAGAAAGATGATTGAAAAGGTTGTTTAGCTTTTGCCCCTGAATTTGTCATTTTTGTAATTTTTCTGCACTTGTTAAACCATATGTAAAAGTGGACAAGGATTCCTGTACAACAATGTCTATGTCTCTTTTGAAAACTGCCAAAAAAGTATTGCAGGTTGAAAGATATTATTTCCTGTTTACTACAATTATTTGGATCTTTAAATGGAGTGGTGGTTTTGTGAGTTCAAAAATAATGAAATGCAAACTATCTGCTTCCTGTACGTTCAATTTGGTGGCAAATATAGAAAAATGAGAACAACTGGGATGGGGAAGAGAACCTAAAGCCTATAGCATTTCCCCCTTTTGCTATCATTTTAAATGCTAGGGAGTCTAATTTGTGCAGAAGCATTGTGACTTTCATTTTTCAAAAGGTAACACTAGCATGTCCTTTCATGTGGATCAAGACCATGGACAGCGAACTAATATTAAATCACTGAGCAAAAAAGGACTCTAATAAAATTTTGAGACCTGAGTGAAAGTTTACATTCAAAGCATGTTAGAAGTCAAAAATAATCTTTATGGTCTTTAAAAGGAATTAGACTGGTAAAATGTGGCATTTCAAACTTATTCTACCAAGTTTCAAAGAAACAATCATTATGTGTTCAGTTTTTACCCTGCCTCAAATAGTATATATTATTTATCCAATTAAAATAAGATAAAGCCCACCTTTTGGTACTGGTAAATGTAAATTTTAAAACTATCAGTTTTAGATGTAGAACGTTTTTTATAAGGCCTTGAAACAGAATGGGGATGGAGAAATTTTACTATTTTAGACTGGCATTGGCTGAATGACACTACAGAAAATTAAATTGATTTTTATCAGTGAATGAATTTCTAAATGCATAAAATTGGGAAAATTAAATGCCACTTTGATAGACAGGAATAATATGAATGCAGATATAATCCGGCTATTCCTTTTACTCCCGTGTAGGCATTGTACTCTATAACTGACAGTGCAATGTTGTGAGCAAGCATTTATTTTTTTTCCAAGAAAGTCACAGATTTTTTCATATATACTGATTAGATTTGGGACACAGGATTGGTTCAGTGTGGGTCTGTGCTGGAGATCAGCTTATTTTGTTTTATACATTGTTTGAATAGCCTTTACTCCTTTACAGAATTAAAATTCATTTAAAACCATTTCATTTGTGGATTACATAACTTATTCAAAATTGCTCATTTAAATTTCCAGTTTGATGTGTCTTTTAGCTTATTTCATAACCTGACTTTAGTGTGACCTGTAAAGGCCTGGAAAATCATATAAAGCAAAAACAATATGCAGGTTAGAAGAATTAAAATAGTTCATAATTAAAATTAAGTTAAAATTACATCATTTAAAAGGACCTTGGAGTTTATAAATAAATTAATTTTTGTTCTTTATTCATCAGATTTGGCTATAAAATGAAACTGCAGTTCTTTGTGCAGGTTGCTGGAATTAGATGCTACATATATTTTGAACACACATACTTATTTTAATATTTTATTTTTAGACAACGTATTCAAAGTACTTGAGAAGAATATGCAATGACATTTTTTCCGTGTCCTAATCAGGACCATGGTGAGGTCCCCGTGGTTCACCGAGTGGTGGTCCAGGGCTCTGGTTGGGACGCTGAGTTAGGTTGGCAAAGCTAACAATGTGTTTTGAAAGGCACATTCGTCCGGAATGGCATTCGTGATAAGATTAAACATAAACCTAAACCTTGGCCTCGGGGGAAGGCAGGCTGCGGGGTTGAGAAGAGGAGATGCAGATTAGCTCTGCTTTTGCTGCTTGCGCACATAATTAAGAGGCGGTCCCTCCGTTGGAGCGTGGGCTGTGTCCGGCCTAAGGTGCTTATTTTCCTGTTACTTGCCCAACCGAGTGTGAGTGAACAGGAGCCCGAGAGCTTAAATGTGGGATCTAGATAAGGTGTCGACTGGGTTGTGGGCGTTTGTCTCCATGTTAGGGAGAGGCAACTGAGAACGGTGACTTTGGCTTGTTTTGAGAGAGCCTGGGTTTTGACAGCAGGACGGCGAAGGGAGCGCTTGGAGAGGCTGGAAGCTCGACGTCTTAGGGAGCTGCCTGCGGGCACTGGGTTGACGCCAGGGGGTTGTCGGCAAGGGCAGGGCTCTTGCCCTCTGCTGTACCTAGGCTCTGCAATTGGGGGCTGCGAGCCTTCTGCGGCTCTTTGGTTTCAAGGACACAGCGAGCTGCTCAGGACTTTGGGAGCCAACATCTGTCTGACTGGTGACGTCAGCAGCCCGTGTAATCCTCTTGTGCTGAAGGCAGATGCCTTATTTGTTTGGCTGGAGCGAGCCATTAATCCCTAATTCTGGATCAGCAAGCGAGGGGGAAAGACCGGACCGCTCCGACCCACCCCCTCCCTACCCCCACCTCCCACCTTAAAGCACCTTATACCACGGAAGGCTCTCAGCCTCTTCTTTCCTCTGCGAACGCGCTGAGCAGCGATTGAAAACGTTTTGGTCCTCTGCAGGTTTGAACAGGGCTAGCAGGTCTCTCTCCGGATTTCTAGGGCTATGGGTATATGTAATCCTTCTCTCATCGATCGTTTCGATTCTCTTGCCGGTCTTGCAGTTTGCAGGGTCCTAAACGAAGAGGGGTGGAGATTCGAGAGTGCGGGTCTGGCGTGTGGTCCAAGGGAGGGGGTGAGGCTGGGAAAGGGGGTGCAGAATGCGGGAACGGCTGGGACTGCACAGAAGGACCATCTGCGGACGCGTTTTCACGGCTCCAGCTCCCGAAATCGTTTCTCTGGACGCGGCAGTATCCGCAGCGCATGCACCCTCCTCTGGACTTCCGCAGCCCGGACCTGCGCTTACAGTCATCGCGCCACCCCCTCCCCCCGGGCTGCAGGCCCCGCGCTCCGTGGGCTCAGGGTCCCCTCCGCGTCCCCCTGAAGCCTGGGGACGGAGGTCGCGACCGGCCGACTGGGGTCCTGTCCTCTTGTCACCTTGTATCCCTCGCATGCTCCCTCCCGCCTCGTGTCCCTGCTCCCCACCCTCCCCCTCCTCTCTCCCGCCTCCCTAACACTGCGCTTTGATTCTGTTTTTCAGGGGCGCATTCTGGGGTCTCTGCGCAAGACCAGCTCTCAGCTCTCTCTTCTTTCCTCGGACTCTGGAGCGGGAGCGGGCCTTTCCCTCGGGTCGACCACGCCGTAGGGGACGCCGTGAAAAGAGCCATCGCGCCCGCTGCCTCCTGCCCGCTGCGCAGAGGGCTCCGCCCGTAGAGGTCAACTTCCCTCACCCTTTTCTCTCTCCTGCTTGCCCTCCCTCCGCCCGGCCCAGGCGCTTCCAGCCCCAGACTGTGGCCACTGGCTGAGGAGTGCGAGTTGGCTGCGCTGCCCTGAGCCTAATCCCTCTTCCGGGCCCAGACCCGAGGTCCGCGCTCCTGGGCGGTGGGGAAGCTTTAGTGAGCAGGCTTTTCTCTCCGCAGCAAACTCGTAGCCAGACCAGATGGGCCGCCCGGCTCTCTCGGGACTAGGCAGGCGCGGTTGAGTTAATTTTTCCGCATTACAAAGAAAGATGACCCAGCCCGCCCTTGGACTCTCTTTTCCCAAAATCTCCCAACCAAACCCGCGGTAACGTTATCAAAGGACACAGAGCCCAGGCATATCTGTGTGTTTATCTTACAGGCACACACGCATGGTTTTCTCTTTTATATGCTAGATTTCATCCCTGACAGCAGAAAATGATTGGCAACGGTTCTGACGGAGAACATGCAATAGCGTGGTCCTTAAAAACCTGCCATTCCTTACAAGTGCCTTAGAAAGGATTCAGGGCGAACCAACTGGGTTAATTGCATTCAGTAAAATAACACGATTACAAAATTAGATCTGTACCAGAGGGGTAATTAACTTGGATCCACGCCGTCATTTGAAAACTAGATTTATAGGCTTATGTATGTTTTTAGGCGTGTGCTGTAAATGGCATGGAGATATATGCATATGTATACGCAGGCACACGCACCGTCTACACTTCCACGGAACAGACTAATTAACAGCGGCTCTGGCAGATGTGTCAGAGATGAGCAGAGACAGGAGCTGGGCTTATGAGTTATGACTCAAGGGGTAGAGACTCAGAGCGGAGAGAGGGGGATGGGCAGGGAGAGAAGAGTGGTAATCGCAGTGGGTCTTATACTTTCCGGATCAAGATTAGAGGCTCTGCTCTCCGTGTTCACAGCGGACCTTGATTTAATGTCATACAATTAAGGCACGCGGTGAATGCCAAGAGCGGAGCCTACGGCTGCACTTGAAGGACACCAAAGCATCTCAGGGTCAGAAAGGGGAAAAAGCAATTGCAGGGAATTTAGGGGGTAGTAGAAGGAACCCATCTCTTGCCGCATAAATGCCCCCCACCCCCACCCAGGACTCATTCTAGAAGCAATCTAGTGTTCGAAAGGGAAAGGCTCCTACTTTTCCATTACAGCCGCGGAAATCTGCACGCAAATCTCCGAGGAGAATTTTAGGGAAGCTTCATTGACAGCTGTCAGGAGAGCAGCAGTTCCCGCCTGTGCAAATATTCCAGAGAGTTAAATCATTTAGAAAGCACTAGTTCTTTCAAGAACAGGTAGTGTGATTGTCTGCAGTCCTGGGCCAAGCTGGGAAAACAAAACAGCAGAGAGAGGTGTAACATTAAATAGCGTCCTGACCACACTGCGCAAGAAACAGCAAATGAAAGGTCCAAACTTTGGAAAGATCTGAAGAACACTTGCCGCCCGCATTTCCCCTTGACTTCTCCCTTTCTCTTCCCAATCTCGAGGCGTTCATGCCCGGCTTTAAGACGCCAAGATAACTCTCTTGTTTTGGCATTGTCGCAATGTCCAAATCGGTCAAAGGAGTGGGATAAGGTGAAAGGACCAGGTCAGAAACATTAGAAGGACTCGGTAAATTAATTTGTTTGGAAGCCAGTGAGGTGGACTATGTTGAGGTAGCAGTTCCGCACCACGACTTTGGAGCCAAAGAAAAACCCAGGCCGAAAAAGCGAGCCTTGATGTCTTTGTTCTGCCTTGGCCTGCAGGGGCTGGGAACAAAGGAGAGGAGCTAAGAGGATGCACCAAAGTAGCCGCGCCTTCCCTGCCTGGCGCTGTCCGCGGTGCTGACCGTGGCCCTTTTCTCTCTCCGTAATCAAACTGGAAAAGCAATAGGACCGTCCCGTCCCTACTCAAAAGAGTAGGATATTAGGTAATTTGAAAAATAACATTTAAAAAGAGAAAAAGGCCACATACGGCAAAACAATATTTTACTGAAATCGTTCCCTCAAGCTGTTGCTACCCTTGCCTGACACTTTTTGGTCTTCACGTACGAATGCACACATACATACATTGTAAGTGTATGGGGAAACCATTTCCACTTTATTTAGGCTGAAACCTAAATCGCAGGATTGCAAGAAGGAAATTGAGGAGAATGAAGGCTTTATTATTATTATTATTATCCTTTTCTTTCTTAAATCATCTTCCTTAAAACAGAAACATAAGGTCCTCAGCCGCGGATTTTAGTGCTGACTTGGTCACCAAAGGGACGTGCAATGGACTCAAGTGTGGGCCTCGAGGCTTAACTAGGAAGGGGTGGGTCGGGGACCCACCAGGTGAAACAGGGCAGGAGCCCATGCAGCTTGCCACCTTCGGCCAGGCTTTGCAGCCGGGCAGCCTTAGTAGACGGGTACAGAGGGCTGAGCTCTGCAGACCGCTCTGCTGCGCAGGAGCCTGCTCGGCGCATCCCAGCCGGCGGGAGGCACTGGAGGGCCAGGAGGCCTGAAACCCGCACTGCGGGAAAACCGACCTCAGCCACATCCTCATAGCTCACGCGACGGAAAGAGGCAGGGCGGTTTACTAAATCTTATGCAGTGAAAATTCGCCTTAGAAATCGAAGGTTGGATGAGTCAGTATTGATATATTCAAAAAAATCTCTAAATTTCTTAGCATATTTCATCGTTCTTAGATATTGAAAGTATTAAATGTAAACAATACAAATTTAAATTCCCTAAGTAATGAATCAAAATGGCAAGGGAGAGAGAGAGAGAGACGGAAAATCAACCAATTCGTAGCCACCCTGGCTGGCTATTTCTCAAAAGAAATTTCTATGCATTTGCTTGAGTTTGTCTATAAATTCACAAACATAAAGGGTGTTAAAATTAGTAACAGACAAAATAATTCAGGTTGGACAATAAAGACAGCAACACCGATTTTGATCCAGGTATAACAATGGGCCATGCATTGACAATGACCTAAAAGACATGTGTTCGTTAAGTTATTTTTTTTACACGGGACGTAGATGTATCATAAAATTCATGAAATAAAGCGGCCAGGTGCAATATCCTCAGAGAGCTGCCTTCTCACCCCCTGCCTCAGGGCGGATTTTATCTGTCCTCGAATTTTAGAACTCTGCAAGTCGGGTCTTTCACATTCATCGATTACTTTGGTTTATATTTAATTTTATCCAATTTCGGAGTGGGTGGGTAAAGCACACTGGAAAATAGGGGCTGCTCGAATTACAAAATTAAAGGGTTGCGAATATTCCTCTTGTGCCAATTAAAAGCAGTCGTTGGAAGCAGAAATGAATTTAAAGCATTACACGTTATCATGGCGGCCTTGCTTTTTCCTTCCAGTATTCATCCAATTGCGCTGATCTCCTGCATCCACATCTTGCGTAATCCACAAAGCAGCTATGGTCCAGGGCTGCAAAATCGTCCTGCCTGATTCCTTTAGAATTCATACTACCTCAGAGGAGCAAACCTAATCCCCTCAGCCTAATCCCACCTGTTTAGGATCATCTAAACTTGTCCTTCAGAAAGCTTGATCAGTTTAAAATTACTTTCTAAATAGAAATGAAATACGTGATATGAGAGAGGTTAAAATACTGCTTAAAAAGGGAAACACTCAATTTAGTAATTCGGTTGCCTAGATGAAATCGAGTGGCTATTGATCCGTGATGTTTCTAGATTTTTAAGACTATGTACTTCCTATTTCTTTGGAAAATAATCATCCAGTTTGATGCCCATTACAAATTTTCCTGCTATGAAAGAAATTCTATGCGCGGCAGTTTTGCAATAAAACAACCCAGGCTTCGCAATGGGAGAACTTCGGTGCGGCGTGCCGTGGGAGTCCCTTGACAATCTCAACTTTCATCTAGGTCTGAAATTAAAGCTTCTCGGAATAATTTAGGAACGGCTTGACCCGTTGAGATATACAAGGACAACCCTCCAGGGAAATAGTATGTTTCCTTCCTGGGAACAAGATGCTAGCGCGGTGCACCGGGAGGTATGTGGTGTCAACAATGCCAGAGCGCCCTCTGCTGCCTCAAAGAGGCAGGACACCAGTTACAAAAGCCAGATGGCACAGTGGCAATAAGCGGAGGAAACATTAAGCTCTTAGAAACGTTTAATCTGTGAAATTTAAAAGCTCTCATCATATTCTACTTTTGAAAGGGCCACCTGATTTTGATTTTGAGCACTCCTTGGATGTTATCTTCTATTCTGGAGGATAATGAAAAGTCCGTGTTTTGAAGTTTTCAGATTATTTCTGTAGTTATATTTCTCCACTCTTTCTCGAATTTTATATGGAAATACGAAATTGCAAATCTAAGTGAAAAACCTTTGTGTAAAACAGGTGAGTGGAGAAGACGTCCTGGTTTCTCCAAATCACTAAGATCTAATAAAGAAAGAAATCTTAATTAAAATAAAGATACCGAGCACATGTTTTTGTGTTAGTTTAAAACGATAATAAAAAGAAAGAAATTGTCTCGATGTAAATCATTGTTTTGTTGTTTTGTTTCAGTGATTAACCCAAATTTTGACCAGACTTGAAGTTTTGAAATAAGAAAGTGAATTATTTTAAAGAAGAAGAAAAATTTGCTTCTTATTAATATGTACACTATTTTTGCCCTTAAAACCTTTGCAATACATTTATACACACACACTCAGCTTGCAAAGCCTTCTTTAGAAAATAACCCACTCTGAGTAGAAGTAATCAGATATGGTAGCAGCATGGGCAAAGCCATAAGAAACGTTATTTGCATTAAAAATGAGTTTTTCAGTATGGAAAATCAATTACCAAATGAAATAGAGATTTTTTTTAAAGGTTCAAACCTTTTCAAATTTTTATGTTATAGGGTTTATATTGATTAAAATAAATGTACGTTTGTAGTTATTCAACATTATGAATTTCAAGATGGCCACCTATTTTGAAACACACACCTTTGCCATGAAGTCTGTTGTTGCATGTATTAGTGCTGATGTAATAAAATGCTTCTATTAACTATGTGGTTGTTAATAAATCTTGTAAAAATAAAGTTCTGTTTATTTTATGGTGTCAGAACAAAATAGCTGTTTAAAATCACTTAGTCTTAGCTTTTAAATGAAAATGGCTATAAGAATATTAAGTTCTAAGATTGTTGAGAATACTAAGATAAAATTAAAAATTGTATGATTTTACAATTTGCTATAATTTAAAAATCTTGTATTGATTAAATGTTAAATCAGGTTAAATATTTGACCAATTGTGTCAAGTTCCGTATAAATATGGGTACATTTGTCTTCTGAAAGCTATTTCTCCAAAGAATGCACTTACGAATGTATGGCATAATAAGTGAAAAAATGCTAGAACTTTTATATTTTTATTTTAAGTATCCTTTTAAAAATTAAAAATATTATTTTTTTCTTTAACTTAATTTAAATTTCTTCCTAAATAAATGCATATTTTACCCAGGAGAAAATAAACAGAGTGACATAAATTTGCTATACTTCTTATAGTTACTATAATCAGTTAAAAAACAACTTCTAGGCAAATAAAATATATAATAAAATGTAAATTAAAATGTAAATAAAATGCAACAAATTCGTGGGTGGAAGACATGAACATGACTTTTTTCTATTTTAAAAACCATTTGATGTAGTCTAAAAAAAGAAAAAGAAAAGAAAAGAAAAACAGAAGAGAACCAACTAAAAGAGCTTCCCAGATGTCCAATAGATGCTGCCCGAAGTAAAACGCATACTCTAATATTTGTTATTCAAATTTGCATGTAAGGGTTTTTAACCTCCCTTTATTTTATATTCGTATAGGGTAACGTATTGTAACTGAAACACTCCTCCTAATTTATTCTGGCTGTGAAAAGCCTATGGAAACATTCACTTCCATAGGAGTAATATGTATCTAAACAGTATATTTAGGGAAAGCACTAATAGAACACAAACAACTAATTACTGATGCTTTTAAGGAGGAACCGCAACAATAATTGTGCACTGTCTTAGATAAAATTAATATAGAATTTAATATTTGTAGACCACAAAAAAGCCCTAATCGTGGACCGCAGATTAGAAAGAACAGGCTTTAGCACACTGTGTATCTTTGTAGTATTCAGACTCAGCTGCCATTGCGATTTCCACCAGCTGCTGTTAAGTAAATAATATACTATAGAAATATGACTGAGTAGGAATTGAAAATAAAATGCTTTAAGAAGGAATAAAATTGGGATGTCAAGAAATCGAAGTTGATTGTCTTTAAGATAGAAGGTTAGTAGTTACAAACTGCAGCGAAAATATGTACATTGATGAGCAAATCTCCAGGAAGTAAAAAGTTCAGATGTTGGATACTACCAAGGCAAAATAGAGTGAAATGGGAAGAAATTAAGTCTTTGAGACACATGTAGAAAGAACAAAGAAGCCTCTTGACTTCGATTTTGTTTTTAAAATTCCAGTAGAAGATGTTTATGCAGAGAAACCTTAAGGAATTCTTCACTGTCATGTCACAATTTTGATCTTGTTGAATTAAGAAAGACAGGGAAAAGTTGAAAAACAAATAAGCAAAATGTGAATTTACTATTGAACTCTTATGGGTTTGTAATGCAGAATTGTGTTTTTCCTTTCCTACTTGTTGGTCAGGTTCTTTTTAATCATAAGAAGGAAAATATTTAAAATATAATTTTATAGATGGTACAATTGTCTCCCCTTAGCCTTGGCTCGCTTTCTGTGGTTTTAGTTACCCGCGGTCAACTGTGGTCTGAAAATATTAAATGGAAAATTCCAGAAATAGACTGTTCATAAGTTTTAAATTTTGTGCTGTTTTGAGCAGCATAATAAAATCTTGCACCACCCCACTTCATCCCACCCAGGATGTGAATCATTCTTTGTCCAGCATCTCCATGCTATATGTAGCTACCCCTTAGTCACTTAGTAACCATCTTGATGATCACATCTACTGTTGCGGTAATATCACACAGCATCACTTATGTTCAAGCAACACTTGTTTTGCTTAAAATGACTGCAAAGTTCAAAAGTAGTAATGTTGGGAATTCAGATATGCCAAAGACAAGCCATAGGTACATCCTTTAAGAGAAAAGGCGAAAGTTCTCAAATTAATAAGGAAAGAAAAAATATTGCATACTGAGGTTGCTAAGATCTAGTGTAAGAATGGATCATCTATTCCTGAATTTGAAAAGAATGAAAGGTAAATTTAGGCTAGTTTTGTTGTCACACTTCAAACTGTAAAAGTTACAGCAACAGCCACGGTGCATAAGTGCTACTTAAAATGCAAAAGGCACTAAATTTGCTGTTGGAAGACATGAACAGAAACGTGTTCCGATTGACGACAATCAGATTCAGTGTTATCCGCAGTTTCAGGCATCCACTAGGGCTCATGGAATGCATCCTCTGCAGAGAAGTGGGGACTACTGTCTTAATAATAGAATGAATATAACATAGCATATGCTGGGCAAAATATCTTTCTTCTGTTAATTTGTTTGAACAAAAAACAGTGACAAGTGAAACAGAAACTTGGTTTAGGAGAGTGTTTCTTACTGATTTGAATGTTCTAAGTAGTAGTGGCAATGTACTTACACTGGCAGGATTCTTAACTTGAACTCAGTCACAATGCTTCTCAGGAATTCCCTATACTCGTGTTAACTGTGAAGAGTGGGAGTTCCAGGCCAAAACGATAAGGACTATGTACCTCAGGCAAGGTCAATTTAAAGGTTACAAAGTTTGGATTGCTATGAAAACATTAAATAGAGAAAGGTGTTCCCTTGCCGAGAGCTATGTAGTGCCAGTTTTCCAAATCAGAGGAACTTCTCTCTTCCCTGGACATCCTTGACCTGACTCTACTCTCTCGATTCCCAGAATTCAGGTATAGTAGTTATGTTGTTTTCATTGTCCTGATAATATCAGATAAGTAGATTGGTTACAAGAACTCCAAGGATGCATTCTTCAATATGTGATTTTACAACCTGGTATATTTAAAGAAAGGGGCTTTGATTCAATGACGGGGTTATTTTTACCTAGCTTTTCAACTCAGAAAGCACAGATACTTATAAATGCCCACTAAGCATCAGGAAGTTGTGTTAGTTGGATGAGAGAATGAGGGGTGTGGTGTATGTGTATATAAATACATGTATATGGAAAGGAATATCTATATTAGAGATCACAGTTAACATTTAAAACATGGTTGTGAAAAAAAATAAAACCAACAGTAGCTATGGCTTGGACTTATCTTTTTTGCAGTTATCTTCCTATTATTAGATAATCTACTTGGTAAAATTGCATGGTACAAGAGGATTATTAATAAATAATCATTAAAAAATGGCTAGTTCATTCAGACTATTCTCCATACTCCTGCTGTTGTTATTGCAATAACTTTCCAAATTTTCTAAATCCATGAATACCCTTTCAATGAATATAATTTTTCTACATTATCTTCCTACCTCTCTCTCTCTCTGCTTTTATCTTAATTGATAATGAAACCCAGTAAGGTAAGTGATTATTTACACCAATAACATTGAACATATCAATCATTCCTAAATGTAGGACCCAAACTTATATCACAGAATTGTGTGTGTGTGTGTGTGTGTGTGTGTGTGTGTGTGTGGACTTGAATTGATTTTTATTTTAACCTCCACTTCTTTTCGTAGTAAACAACTTCTCTCAGATTTCCAAAGATAAAAACATAGATTCATTCATTCATTTATTCACTGTTTGAGTGCTTAGTAGGTGCCAGGCTCTGTTCTTTGTGTTAAATATTCAAAGGTGAATGAAATTCATGCGATTTCTATTCTTATGGAGCTTACGCTTTCTCAGTGTTAAATTTTCTATTCTCCTGAACTTACTTTCTATAATTCATGTCTTTTTATCTTTAAGTGCTTCCATGTCACTAATGAGAGTTTTCCTCATGAGAAGAACAGATTTGTATTTTGCTATTCTGGGATAAACAAGACCAATATATTTACATTTTTCTTACAGATGCACATCCTTATCTATTTGGAAACAATGAATGCTTTTTGCTATTCTATTTCAAATTTAAAGATCAATTGAGTAAAATATTAATATATGCTGATGTAATGTTGACTATGAAGTATTAGCTCTTGTCTCAATTGTGGTTTATTAGTCATGCTTGAATTTTGTGTTTATTGATTTTAAATATTTACTTTTATTTTGTCATAGATTTTGATTTCAAATGTAATTTTTGCAACATAAATGCCCATTCAAACTCTGTAATTTGGTCCTTATCCTTAATTTATACATTCTAATAAGCTGTAGCTTTGTCCCTGTGATTTTTTTTCTGTTTGTTTACTTTCTTTTATTTTAATGAGTGATTTTTTCCAATTATCAAGATTCTTTTCAATTTACCATCATATTTTTCTATAGGACCTGAAATTTTCTTTTCAATTTACCATTGTATTTCTCTATAGGACCTGAAATTTAACTAACTTCGATCAATGAAATCATCAACTGGTTTTATTGGATTGATTAGTTGTACACAACAAATATAATTTAGTTATTAAACTGGTCCTAATAACTAGACTCACTTCTTCATAACCTCATTATTTCAAATGTTTAAAATAAGCATCAAATCAACTGAACACTCAAAAGCCTATCCCAAAATATGCCCACAGATATAATTTCAAGTTCTTTTTAAATTCATTTCATTAGCTGTGAAGGTTTTAGAGATTTCTGTCTTTACAAAAAACACAGTTTTAAATATCTCCCTCATTTATTGCTCATGACTGTTGGTCACCATCTTAGCCAAGTCTTTGAAAGTGGCTAGATGTCTCTGTCAGGCTTTTTTAGGCAATGGCAAGTGTCATGTATAACAAAGAAGTTAAATATCTTTCCTGTAAATTTTGATTACTTTATTTATCAAAAGCTCTGAGGATGAGGACTTCTCTAGCTTTGCAATGTAATTGGTGTAATATACAAATAATGTACTAACATTAGAGGCTGGAGATGTATAGACTGAACTTTGACTGAGTAATTTGGATTACTTTATTCCTTTCACTAGATTTTAGTTCTATGTGAGATCAATTAGTGACTCTCCATAATGTGCATTAAGCATCACCTGGGGGAGCTAGTTTATAAATTTAGGTTTTCAGGTCCTATCCTGGAAAATTCAGTTTCAGCAGGTCTCAAAACATTTAAACAAGCACCCCAGCTGGTTCGGATGCAACTGATATACATTTGGAGAAACTTGGACCAACTCTCTAAGCATTTTCTAGCTCTAAACATTTTGGCTTTAAAGTAAAGAAAATTAATAATTCAAAGATAGTGAATCTGCCATAGGCAGACACATAAAGAACTGGTATTTTGGAGAAGTCTTAGTTATAACATACAGAATGTGTAAGTCCATATTCTCAAAGAGGCCAGTGCCAAGATAAGGTTAAGCATACATTCAGTTTATTAGGAAAAATGCCTATGTGAGAAAAGATGGGATGGAGCAGAATAATCTGGGAGAGTTGTCAGACTGCAATGCAGAGTCTGATCTCTAATGAAAGAGACAGGCACGGAAGGTGTGTTGCGTGGGTCTTAGACTAACATGCAGTCTCAGGAAGGTTTGTCAAGGTCATCAGGAAGTTCTTGAGCCTGAGTTGGCTTTCAGAGGAGTCCTAGGTCTTCCAAGAACATGCCTGCTCTAGTATCTCTACCATAGTTAGTCACAGGTTAGAAGTAGTTCATAAGAAACATTTCCTTTGAACAAATATAAAGATGGATTTTTAGAGCGCAGGGGTTAAGGCCCTTGGTTAATTACATGCCTTCTATTTACAGATCTATGAGGTGTGTTCTCACAGCTTCCACAGAGAGGCAAATCATTTTTAATATCAGCATCAGTTGCTGGGAAATTTAACAGATATTTAGACACTATCACATAAAAAATCCAGATTTTATCTTCACAAGATCAACAATCAATAAAAGATGAGAGTGATTCAAGAATAAAATAATTACCTTGCTCCCAAAATGTATTAGTTGTAATGGGCTGTTATCCTATGACATGAACAACTGATATGATAAGATAACAGCTATTATCCTATAATATCCTATGAACAGCCCCCAAATCTCACTCGTTTAAAACAACAAAGCAAGTATCTTGATCATACTACATCCTCTGTACAGATTGGAAGGGAGGCTCTGTTTTGGTGTTTGAAGAAGTCCAGCGGAGTGAGGCTTCACCTATTTATAGATGGCCATAATTATATAATCTCCAATAATATGTTAGAGAAAGAGAAGACTAAAGATTCAAGTATAAAGTTTTGACCCAGAAGTTATAGCTATAGCTTCCATTCACATTTTATTCCCTAGAATTAGTTACACGGTTATGCAGAAAATTGGAATCTTCATGTATCTAGAAGTTAAAGAGAATAGACACCGGTGAATAGTGATGCTTACCAAAATATGGCTTCTTGCCAACACTATCACTGGCATACAGTGGCTGACTACATCATCCCTAAGAGTCCTGGAACTCAGAAATCAAATGTGGCTAAAATAAAACCTTGGTCCAATGCTTTTTGTATTGTTTTGAAAGCAGTGAAGCATGGAGGACAGGGCTTTAAACAGAAAGTCAAGAAATCTTTTAGAATAAAAATAGACTCTCTGAATTGCTGTGTGATTTTAGAATATATCTTGTATTTCTGAGCCCCACTTTTCTCATTTGAATAATGAAAGGATGGAATTGACTATCCAAAAATATATTCCAAAATTCAGTTATTTCTGATAATAAAAGTAACATTAATAGCAATAGAAATACAACATCGTCTAGCATATGTAGAGTAAGCTGCTGAGGAAAGCTCTTCATTTCCACTCCACATGGAGAGTATTGGTTCTAACACTGAATTCTGGGGATCATCAATTTCTCTCAAGGTATTCATGATATTTTGTGAATAAAGGACTCTTTGGGATGCCTAGGGGAGCATGCCCAGCATGCCTAAGACACATGCACATGATCCTCGTCCTTTGAATAGATAATAATGAGACACATTCTGACTAGCTTCTCACAGAGTTCCAACAGGATCAAGCTTAAAACATCACCAATTTACAAAACACCCTTGGATTTTCTCTACCCGTCCCTGCCCTCACTCCAGTTTCCCTGGAACCACTCCCAAAATAAATTGCCTCCCTTCAAAAGTCCTTGCCTTGGTCAGTCATCCAAAGGGGAAACCCAGGCTAAGACAGCACAGTAATCTCAGTCGAATTAGAGAATAGAGCATCAAAGATGACAAGGGTCTTAAATGTTTTTAGGTACAACCATTATCCAGTGTATGGTTTCTCTGTCAATTCAGTTTCTACTTCTTGAAAGAACTCTTTATAGGGATATCTGGTCCTTCTGTAGTGACTGCATATGTTGAACTAAGAAGCTGGTTTCATGAGAATATGGAGAGTTTAGCATAGTCAGGGAGTCTCCACTTAAGAACTGAGAAACTCCAAAGTTTTGAACTGATCCAGTTTTCTCTAGCTGTGGTGAAGGGATGTTGAAAAAAAGTACTAAAAGGGATCCAGATTACTGCAATTCTGCAATGCAGTTCTGTACTCTTCATGTGCTAATTTGATAACTAATAATGTACATTAATTAGAAAAAGAATAATGTACATCGGAAAAATAATAAGAATGAAAAGAATAAGATATTCCTAAAATATAGATGCCTCTATATTTAGTAAATAGAGAAATGTATACTAAATATATGCTACATGGTTTTTGTAAATAGGTAAATAAATAATAGCTCCAATGTATAGCATACATGTACTTCATAGTGCTTCCTGAACAAGCAGGGACACTGTCAAACACAGAAGCTCTGACTTTCTTCTTCTCTGTTCTCTCTGACCAATTGTCCTGAGACATATACTGGTTATCGGCTGCTGCTGGGCCAATACTTCAGGACAGCCTAACTGTGCTATCTTGAGTGCATCCAAGCTATGCTGAAGAACAGTAAGGAAAACTGATGAACATTCAGGTGGGTCACAAAGAGACGTATCACCTGCAAAAGGCCGAGAAAGTGTAGGAAATCCGGCCCTGACTCCAAGTGCATTAGCCCCTATTTAGATAGATGTGCATGAAATTTAATAAATGATTTTTTATCTATCTGGGGAGGCATTCTTTAACAATGCATTTATTTAATGAAGTGTGAATATGTTAACAAATCAGACTATAATCAGCAGATTTAAAATTAATTGGATCTTGTTAGATGGTATATATCCTTCTTTAGCATCTGATTATAAAGCAAGGTATAATGCTATATAATTCAATGCATAGTAAAATCTCTACATGAAACAAAGTTTCAAAATATGGTTCTAGCTTCAGGAGAAGATTGTGTTAGCCTTTGTTATAGAGGGCTAGTATGCAATGACTTCTTACTGAAATAGGTGTATTTCATTTAAAATATTGAGCAATTTTCCAGAGTTAGTTAAAACAACAATATCTGGACTGAAAAGAAGCTGTGGATTCCTCCAAATAAAGTTAAAGTTGTTTAAGGTTTATCACATGTGAATTTGTCATGATACTGTCACATATAATAGCAACAATAATAACCCATACCCAAATAATATTTTGTTTCTTAAAATGATCTTTCCTGCTATTTACCTTCCTACTTTCATTAAGATATGAGAATACTGAAGGGAAATGTGATTCAAATTCATTTACATTTTTAACTCAATGATACATGCTAATTAATTCAACAACTAGGAAGCCAGCTTCCATGTGGCTGATAAATGCACATTTTTATGCATTTCTGCCTGACAACTCACACTGGTGCTTTTATGACCCGTTATCTCGGAGTAGTCCCCACATCTAAACAATGTAGATGTGAGCATAACATTAATTCTCAGACTGAAAGTAATTCATACTAGTAAATAAAATATACTTCAAAGTCAATTAATAATGATATAATTATCCATACACAGTGTCCTCTAACAAGCATAGTTCTAAAACTCTATAACGTAGTAAAATCCACGAACAGTTTCAACCCTGCTGTTTTTGATATTCAGCCCTCAACAATTTGTCCATCAGAGAGAGGTGAAAGGTGCCAGAAATTCTACAGATGCAGGATTGCCTTAAGTGTTAATTTAGGCACAGTTCACCTGAGTCCCTTTTAATTGCAATAGCATTAAACTTCAAGTGTCTAGTACTTCATAGTTTTACTTCACACTCCATAGCTTTCACAGCCTTTCCACACATGAGAGCTATAAGCCCCGCAACTGTGCTGTGAAGTATTACTCTCTCATTATGCAAAGTAAGAAACAGTGGCTCAGAGAAGTGGTCAGAATCTCTGGGACAGAACAATGGCAGAGTCAGAACTGGAGCTCATGGCTTCTGATGCAAAATCCACTTCTCTTTCCTCTTCCCATCCCATGCCAACTTAGAGCTTCTCACTGGCTTGAGTTCAGGCTCCACAACAACCTCTTCTTGCCAAGAGACAAACCATGTAGCATATTCATAACTGTCCTTGCATCTTGGCTTTTGTGTTTGTGAAGCAAGGTATCACCCTTACTTCTGATCAGGTACTGAATGCTATGTTTCTTATGAAAAGTAATCTCCATAAGAACTCAAAAATATAATTGAGTTCCCGTGGAGCATAATTATATTGTAGAAGCTTCTCTGAATATTTATCCCAAAGGAATATTAATGAGTAGCATAAGAATGTCTTTCAGCCATAGGCATAGTTTTCCATTGCTCCTTTGTGGATCAGTTTAGTGCTGAAGAGAACTGAAATGGAGTGAAAGGGAGATTCACAGACATGCAGGGAGTAAGTACTTGGACTTTTCATTTAATTTCATTGTGCAGTCATCAGACAGTAGCAAAATAAACACCTCCATCATTGTTTTCCAATAGTCACAATCTTTGGTTTATAATTGATAATCTAGAGATCAGTCTTGCTTGCAGGAAACTCACAGCTTGACCTATGACTAACTATCCTTTGCTTCAAAGAAGTACATTTTTCATAAGCAGCAAATTTTAAAATTGCATCTGCTAGATTCACCATCACAAAGTCATACACACTCAGAGAATAAATAGTGAAAGTTGCTATGTCTGGGAGTTGGTACATTTTTAAACATAAGTTATGACACATAGCCATCGCTCCCATGTGATTCCAAGCTAGCCTCCTCAAAGCATGAAGAAGGTCTGCACCACTGACTTTGGTATTGTTTGTTTGTTTGTTTTTTTCCACTGTCTACCTGGAATGCCTTTCTTCTCACCTCTCTGCCTATCTATATCCTACCATTCCATCAACACCCTGATTAAATTTTATTTCTTCAATGCTACACTTCCAAGACTACATATTTAACCTTATTTTCAAAATTACATAATTTAAGGCTACTGAAATGCATTCTGGCACCTATGCATATTGTAAGCTTGTGTACTTAGAACGGTGCCTAGCACTCTTCTATGCATATCATAGGCACTCAATGAACACTCATTGAATTCTTTCAGACTCACAAAGAATTAATGAGCATGTGTAATTCTCAGTGTCTCTTTTGCTTGTGGTTAAATCTGAAGTAATAATAACTATTTGTTATTATTGATTGACTAAGAGAAAACAAATACTTTGGGACCCAAGAGTTTTATAAAATATTTCTGCCAACAACAGGGAAACATTATTACAGAATATCTATGTGTGAGTTACCTTCCCCACCTCGAAAATATCCGTTTACTTTTCAAAGAGACCTCCCTAAGTCCTTGCTAAGGGAGTCCTCATGCCACTACTCAGCCCCTCCCCATCTCACATAGTACACACCCATGGACTCTTCCTCTTTGCAGAATATAAAAGAATAAGGATGTTTTCATTGAAAACCTGGGGTTACTTCCTAGTCCCATCACCTGCTAGCTGCATGAGCTTGAACAGCTTTCTTGATACCTGATTCTCGATTTCATCATCTGTTAACTGGGGATAACAGAACCTCCTCTAATAGTCTTTGAGAATGAAATGAGATTGTGTATGTAAAGCATCTGGCCCAGTATCAGGCAAAGAGCAAATTTTAAAAGAATGTTGATGTCTTGTTCCACTCTCACTTCTTCTCCCTTTTCCTCTCACACCTTCTTTCCTGGGCTTTCTCTTCTTTTCATACAATTTAGATTATTCTTGCTTTCTCTTCCATCATGCAATGTCCCATTCAGGTATGGTATGTCCAGGAAGGGGAGAAGACAGGAAAGGTTAGAGAAAGCTCGCATAGGAGCACTGCCAGTGGCTGTTTTGCTCACATGCCAGCCTGGTCCAGGTTTCGTAAAAGCACAAAGAATGCTTTGCAAAAAGCCTACTGCTGGCAACAGCCACAAGGTTGAGGCTCTCAAGACTACTACTTGAAAAAGAAATCATCTATATTTATCTCCTCCACCCTCCTAATAGTGGCATTCAAAAGCAATGAAGCCATTGTGAAGATATTAACTTTTTAGGACAGTTAGACACAAAGCTTCAACAATGATATCTAAAGGAAAAGAGAGAAAATACCCTTCCCAGAGGCAGAATGAGATACAAAAGACTCAGAAAGTAGAGCAGAGATTAAAGCATCTATGATGCACAGTGGACAAATGTTCTGACATTCTATAAAAGGAACAAAATTAGAAGTTTAATGTGGCTTGAGATCTGATTCAGATATGCAGCTGAAGTCAAAATCTTAAATAGACACAGAAATCCAAGAAATCTAAAAGTGACTGAAACTTGTGATTTTGTATATAATCATTTGTTTCTAGATTATTTGGGGGACATTAAGAAATACAGAAATAAATCATGAAATTGACATTAGGGATGAAGGGAAACTTCACACTACTCCATTTAATGTTTCTGAGTGACCCTAGAGTTATTAATATATATTTTTTAATATTCACTGTGTTTCAAGTGAATTATTTAAGCACTTTATATCTATAAATATATGTATTCATAACAATAGCCTTAAGAAGCATATACTCTTATTTTTTTCTTATTTTATTGGTTAGGAAACTGAAGCTTAGAGAGTATACTTAACTTTCCCAGGGTCACACATGCAGTAAATGGTGAGGCTGAAATTTAAACTCAGACATGTAATTGGATACAAAATATTAGAACTCATAAACAAATTCAGCTTTTATTTTGTTCTTGACTCTTCTTCATCTTCCATTTGAGCATGGGTTGAAATCCTGTTATGAATCAGTCAATATTTTGCTTTTCTATTTCTTTGTCTATCTGGGATTTTTTAAAAAACATATTATTTATCTCCTTTGTAAAGATCTGTGGCATTGTATTATTCATTTGTGTGTCTGTCTGTACCATGAGGTTGGGAACACCACCAGTAGCTTATATGTATTTTGCTCTAAAATGCTTATTGAGTGAATGTATGATCACACTAACTAGATGATATTTCTACATGACTAATCCTATTTAAAATGAAAGTTACACTCACATTTAAAGTTGCCATAGTTGCAGCAATTATTTTAAAAAACCCTATTTATATCTAGTCTCAGTCTTTCAAAGACAAGATCTAAGTCGAAGCCCTAGCACACGTCTGCATCTTTCTAATCCCTGCTAGGAATGGGCAGGTGATTTGCGTAGTGTAGGTGGAAAGAAAGCAATAGCAACACTTAGAGTGTCCCTGACATATATCGCCTGGGGGTCTGACATCATTGGCAGTGTTCTGGAGAGACCATACATCCACCTCCTACCACTCTTCAAAAGGTTGAGGGTTAGGGACTTGAGCATGGAGACAGAGTTGAAAAGATGACAGAAATGTTATGTTACACAATTTGGTTCCTCTAGGGACCAATCTTAAGCTGTGTCAAAGAAATATTGATAAGGTTAGAGAATGTGTGTGGTGAATTACAAATACTCCAAAATTATCATCACTTGAAGATCCTCGCACGACACAGTCCATGCTTCTGAAAATCACTATATGCACAGTGAGAAACTATTGCTTACCCATCAGATTGGTGAACATTACAAAGACTTACACAAAAATGTTGTCAAGGATGTTGATGGAGAAAGAACTTTCAATTCACAGTTTAGGAATATAAATTGCTACAACTACTATAGAGAATGCTTTGTCAATTTCTAATGCTCATTAAGACGTACACATTGGTGGAAAGATTTGGGTGTATACCCAACTGTTTTTCATGTGCTTGAGGAAACATGTACAAGAATGTTCACATGACATTGTGCTAGAAAAAAGTAGGAAACAAAATGTCTATCAACAGGAATATGGGCAAATAAATTATGGAATATTCACACAATATTGAAAATAAATAAAATATAGGTACACATATCAATAATCATTAATCTCAAAAACATAATGCATTAACAAGCAAGTTGCAAAAGACTACTGGCAGTGTTTATATGAATGCTGAAGGCTTGTGAAACTATATTATATTGTTTATGAATACAATCCCATGTAGGAAAAGTATAAATGAATGCATGGGTATGACAGAAAGCAATTCTGGAGGGTGGTTGTCTTGGGGAGAGGAGAAAGGGAAGATAAACCAGAAAGAGCACAAACACACTGTATTAATTATGCTTTTTATTTAAGCCAAATGAAAGGTACATCAGTGTCCATTGTATTAATTTTTGTATCCTTTTGGATGCTTTAAATAAACATTTCTTTTTTTTTTTTTTTTTTTTTTTGAGGTGGAGTCTCACTCTGTTGCCAGGCTGGAGTGCAGTAGTGTGATCTCGGTTCACTGCAACCTCCAACTCCTGGGTTCAAATGATTCTCCTGCCTCAGTCTCCTGAGTAGCTGAGACCAGAGGCGTGCGCCACCACGCCCAGCTAACTTTTGTATTTTTAGCAGAGACAGGGTTTTACCATATTGGCCAGGAAGGTCTCGATCTCTTGACCTCGTGATCCACCCACCTCAGCCTTCCAAAGTGCTGGGATTACAGGCATGAGTCACTGCACCCGGCTTTAAATAAACATTTCTAAAAGTAAAATACACAATTGCCAATAGAGTTGTCAGTATTGAGACTAGAAACCAAAGATACTGTCTCAGTTTTTAAAGCAAACATAATGGCATAGTATATCATAGAGGGGAAAAAAAACTCAATAAAAGAAAATAAAAGAATAAATATTGCAACAAACCCATTTCCCTTTACATTCAAATATTTTCAACCAGAAGCTGAATTTTACATTTGAGTCCAGAAAATGTCCTTGACAGTATTGTGAAAAAATTGTAGGACACATGCATGCAATTGAGATAGCCATTTCTTTGACTCTAGAAGTTCTGACATAAAAACAACTTAAAATTTGGGAGGAGCTCACAAAAAGAAGTGTGAAACCAAATTGTCTAGAGAAGCATAAAAGCACTCCTCCTCTGCTTGAAAATTAGCTGGAGCTAATTTTGGTCTGCTCAATGCCAGTGTGTACAGTGGCAAGAAAATTAGCTCCATAGTTTTACTTTGCTTTTTGTTTTGTTTTTTATTATCTTTTCAAAATAAGTCTTTGGCCCCAGGTTAATGGGAAAAGCATTCTTCTAATTTGGGTGCAAGGAGGAGCTTAGCTGTTGGTACTCCTAAGTGAAAGTCAGCATTGAGTAAGAGCTCACACTCTGCTAGATATTTAAGGCCTATTATATTTTAGCATTGATTTAAACACTTGTCACCTTTCTGATGAGTTGTAATTATAGAAATTTTATGAAGGACTTGAGATGAGATTTTAAATAATTTTATTATTTAATGTCTTAACAATGTATTTTTAAGCAAGAAATCCACAATGAACAGCTACATTAGAATAGAATGTTCTCATATTACATTGTCTTTAGTTCTCTATATCTCAGATTGGGAAGTAGAGATAACATGTTGTTAGACACTTTTCATGAAAGGCTTATCTCTTTAGGTTGAGTGGTAAAGCATTTTAATCAAAATATAAATTTTCAAATATATTTATAGTCCCTAGCCTTAGAATATTATTAAAATCCTATAATAAATATATTTTTAAAGTTGAATAAGTACGGAACTTGAATGAATCCAGTAACCAGGCAAATAAATCCTTATTTTTCTCATCAGGGATGTGGAACTACATTTTCTCACACTTCTACAGGCTATATTAACCATTCAATATTCAACCTAATCATTTAATAATATCTTACGTGTTTCAGCTGTTTCACTTGTTATCAGTTTAATTGAGGTTCTCCAATGACATCAAAGTCTCTTCTCTTTCAATTTCCACTGTGTAGGGAAGTGGGAACAGTGAAATATTAGAGATATTTCTAAATCTAACCAACCAATAAAGATTTTTTGGGAAAAAAAGTGATTGGGAGTTAAAAATTGAGGTTTTATCATCTGAAACTTTAAAAAAATGTAGCTTGATCAATTAATATAAAATTACTCTGTAGCTTCTTTATAGTCACAAAATGCCTGACAGCCTCTGAAAAAAGTAAAGGTATTCTTGAGCTTTTATTATTTTAAATCAGTTATACATTCCTTGCAACTTTGAAATGTCACAAGTCAATATATTTGAGGACAAAATGTCTGAAACCTGATTTGTAGAGATCCTGCTAGTCAAGGATTCAACATGTATAGAAACCCACTGGCTATCCAGAAAAATGAGAAGCAGAGTTTAATATTTTCATCTCCATTCTTAAAGCATAACACATTTGCCATGGGATACATGGTTAATTGTGAAGTGTATCATACATATGAGTGTATAAGTACAATTTAAATAATATATAAACTACTGCTGCATACTTCCCATCCAGGTTAACTAATAGAACATCACTGGTAACAAAATGCCTCCTGCATATTCCTCCTCGATATGTTCTTCCTTCCCTTCACACTTAGCCACCATCCTGACTTTGTGTTAATCATTCCCCTATTTTCCTTTATAATCCTACCACTTATATATGTATCCATATGCAATAAACTGTTTATTTCTGAAATAGTGAGTAGCAAGCTCAAACCTAACTGTGTAAGAAAAAGATAATATGGTCACTGTCATATCAGAAGGAAGCTTCAAGAACAAAAGGAAACTGTCCTGAGATTGTGAGTCTGGTTTCTGTTTCTCCAACAATTTACAGAAAACCATTTTGAGGAAGTCAGTGAGCAGTGAGCAAGGTCCCAAGTGAATCCTAGAAACTCAGGGCTCACCTCAGTGGGAATCCGGCAGGGCTCAAGTGTGGGCCAGGTTTGAGACATCAGGAAGGAATCTGTTTGGGGAGAACAAGCTGCTCTGTATTTTCTGTTTCTAAGCTCACCAGGGCCTATCTCTGAGGTCAAGTTTAAATCACTTTTCTGTGCAGTGATGTGAATGCCCAGCAGGTGGGGCAGCAAGGCAAGGAGGGAAGAGTGGAAACTTCATAAAAACATGGTCAAAGGAAGCCCAGGATAGAGGAATCTTGGCTAGTCTCACTGGGCTTTCTGCCTCAGGTTAAGAAGAAAGAACACAGAGCTGCTTTGTCTTGGTGGTATGGGACCCTTCTGGTCCTCCATGTCCCATGTACACTTGGGATCCTGGGATCTCTCTTCCCCATAGCCCTGGGAATTATTTTTCCACTAAGTTTTGTATTGGGTATCCTGTTTTCTGTGTCGTTTATATTCCTTTTTCTTGGTTTCTCTCTTAGTGGCACATACCCTTCATTAGTTTCTAGAGAAATTGTTGATAGGAACTTTTCATCAGATCTTGCATGTCTGAAAACTCCGAAGGCAACTTTCTTTTTTATTATTATTATACTTTAAGTTCTAGGCTACATGTGCACAATGTGCGGGTTTGTTACATATGTATACATGTGCCATGTTGATTTGCTGCACCCATTAACTCGTCATTTACATTAGGTATGTCTCCTAATGCTATCCCTCCCCCATACCCCCACCCCATGACCATTTTCACACACAGACCCTGGTGTGTGATGTTCCTTGCCCTGTGTCCAAGTGCTCTTCTAATTGTTCAATTCCCACCTATGAGTGAGAACATGTGGTGTTTGGTTTTCCATCCTTGTGATAGTTTGCTCAGAATGATACTTTCCAGCTTCATCCATGTCCCTACAAAGGGCATGAACTCATCCTTTTTTATGGCTGCATAGTATTCCATGGTGTATATGTGCCACATTTTCTTAATCCTGTCTATCACTGATGGATATCTGGGATGGTTCCAAGTCTTTGGTATTGTGAATAGTGCTGCAATAAACATATGTCTGCATGTGTCTTTATAGTAGCATGATTTATAATCTTTCGGGTATACACCCAGTAATGGGATCTCTGGGACAAATGGTATTTCTAGTTCTAGATCCTTGAGGAATTGCCACACTGTCCTCCACAATGGTTGAACTAGTTTACACTCCCACCAACAGTGTAAAAGTGTTCCTATTTCTCCACATCCTCTCCAGCACTGGTTGTTTCCTGACTTTTTAATGATCACCATTCTAACTGGTGTGACACGGCATCTCATTGTGGTTTTGACTTCCATTTCTCTGATGACCAGTGATGATGAGCATTTTTTCATGTATCTGCTGGCTGCATAAGTGTCTTCTTTTGAGAAGTGTCTGTTCATATCCTTTGCCCACTTTTTGGTGGGGTTGTTTTTTTCTTGTAAATTTCTTCAAGTTCTTTGTAGATGCTGGATATTAGCCCTTTGTCAGATGGGTAAATTGCAAAAGTTTTCTCCCATTCTGTAGGTTGCCTGTTCGCTCTGATGGTAGTTTCTTTTGCTGTGCAGAAACTCTTTAGTTTAATTACATCCCATTTGTCTATGTTGGCTTTTGTTGCCATTGCTTTTGGTGTTTTAGTCATGAAGTCTTTGCCCATGCCTATGTTCTGAATGGTATTACCTAGGTTTTTTTCTAGGGTTTTTATGGTTTTAGGTCTAACATTTAAGTCTTTAATCCATTGTGAAATAATTTTTGTATAGGGTGTAAGGAAGGGATCCAGTTTCAGCTTTCTACATATGGCTAGCCAGTTTTCCCAGCACCATTTATTAAATAGGAAATCCTTTCCCCATTTCTCGTTTTTCTCAGGTTTGTGAAAGATCAGATGGTTGTAGATGTGTGGTGTTATTTCTGAGGCCTCCATTCTGTTCCATTCGTCTATATCTCTGTTTTGGTACCAGTACCATGCTGTTTTGGTTACTGTAGCCTTGTAGTATAGTTTGAAGTCAGGTAGTGTGGTGCCTCCGGCTTTGTTCTTTTTGCTTAGGATTGTCTTGGCAAGGCAGGCTTTTTTTTTTTTTTTTGGCTCCATATGAACTTTAACGTAGTTTTTTCCAATTCTGTGGAGAAAGTCATTGGTAGCTTGATGGGGATGGCATTGAATCTATAAATTACCTTGGGCAGTATAGCCATTTTCATGATATTGATTCTTCCTATCCATGAGCGTGGAATGTTCTTCCATTTGTTCGTGTCCTCTTTTATTTCGTTGAGCAGTGGTTTGTAGTTCTCCTTGAAGAGGTCCTTCACATACCTTGTAAGTTGGATTCCTAGGTATTTTACTCTCTTTGTAGCAATTGTGAATGGGAGTTCACTCATGATTTGGCTCTGTTTGTCTGTTATTGGTATATAGGAATGCTTGTGATTTTTGTACATTGATTTTGTATCTTGAGACTTTGCTGAAGTTGCTTATCAGTTTAAGGAGATTTTGGGCTGAGATGATGGGGTTTTCTAAATATATAATCATGTCATCTGCAAACAGGGACAATTTGACTTCCTCTTTTCCTAATTGAATACCCTTTATTTCTTTCTCTTGCCTGATTGCCCTGGCCAGAACTTCCAACACTATGTTAAATAGGAGTGGTGAGAGAGGGCAACCCTGCCTTTTGCCGGTTTTCATAGGCAATACTTCCAGTTTTTACTCATTCAGTATGATATTGGCTGTGGGTTTGTCATAAATAGCTCTTATTATTTTGAGATACGTCCCATTAATACCTAGTTTTTTGAGAGTTTTTAGCATGAAGCGCTGTTGAATTTCGTCAAAAACCTTTTCTGCATCTATTGAGATAATCAAGTGGTTTTTGTCTTTGGTCCTGTTTATGTGATGGATTACATTTACCAATTTGCATATGTTGAACCAGGCTTGCATCCTAGGGATGAAGCCAACTTGATCATGTTGGGTAAGCTTTCCGATGTGCTGCTGGATTCGGTTTGCCAGTATTTTATTGATGATTTTAGTATCGATGTTCATCAGGGATATTGGTCTAAAATTCTCATTTTTGTTGTTATTGTATCTCTGCCAGGCTTTGGTATCAGGATGATGCTGGCCTCATAAAATGAGTTATGGAGGATTCCCTCTTTTTCTATTGATTGGAATAGTTTCAGAAGGAATGGTACCAGCTCCTCTTTGTACCTCTGGTAGAATTCAGCTGTGAATCTTTCTGGTCCTGGACTTTTTTTGTTTGGTAGGCTATTAATAATTGCCTCAATTTCAGAGCCTGTTATTGGTCTATTCAGGGATTCAACTCCTTCCTGGTTTAGTCTTGGGAGGGTGTATGTGTCCAGGAATTTATCCATTTCTTCTAGATTTTCTAGTTTATTTGCATAGAGGTGTTTATAGTATTCTCCGATGGTAGTTTGTATTTCTGTGTGATTGATGGTGATATGCCCTTTATCATTTTTTTGCGTCTATCTGATTCTTCTCTCTTTTCTTCTTTATTTGTCTTGCTAGCAATCTATCAATTTTGTTGATCTTTTCAAAAAAACAGCTCCCAGATTCATTGATTTTTTGAAGGGATTTTTCTGTCTCTATCTCCTTCAGGTCTGCTCTGATCTTAGTTATTTCTTGCCTTCTGCTAGCTTTTGAATGTGTTTGCTCTTGCTTCTCTAGTTCTTTTCATTGTGATGATAGGGTGTGGATTTTAGATCTTTCCTCCTTTCTCTTGTGGGCATTTAGTGCTATAAATTTCCCTCTACACACTGCTTTAAATGTGTCCCAGAGATTCTGGTATGTTGTGTCTTTGTTCTCATTGGTTTCAAAGAACACCTTTATTTCTGCCTTCATTTTGTTATTTACTCAGCAGTCATTCAAGAGCAGGTTGCTCAGTTTGCATGTAGTTGTGCAGTTTTGAGTGAGTTTCTTAATGCTGATTTCTAGTTTGATTGCACTGTGGTCTGAGAGACAGTTTGTTGTGATTTCTGTCCTTTTACATTTCCTGAGGAGTGCTTTACTTCCAACTATGTGGTTAATTTTGGAGTAAGTGAGATGTGGTGCTGAGAAGAATGTGCATTCTCTTGATTTGGGGTGGAGAGTTCTGTAGATGTCTATTAGGTCTGCTTGGTGCAGAGCTGAGTTCAAGTCCTGGATATCCTTGTTAACCTTCTGTCTCATTGATCTGGCTAATATTGACAGTGGGGTGTTAAAATCTCCCATTATTATTGTGTGGGAGTCTAAGTCTCTTTGTAGGTCTCTAAGGACTTGCTTCATGAATCTGGGTGCTCCTGTATTGGGTGCATATATATTTAGGATAGTTAGCTCTTCTTACTGAATTGATCCCTTTACCATTATGTAATGGCCTTCTTTGTCTCTTTTGATCTTTGTTGGTTTAAAGTCTGTTTTATCAGAGACTAGGATTGCAACCCCAGCTTTTTTTTTTTTTTTTTTTTTTTTGGTTTCCATTTGCTTGGTAGATCATCCTCCATCCCTTTATTTTGAGCCTATGTGTGTCTCTGCACATGAGATGGGTCTCCTGAAGACAGCACACTGATGGGTTTTGACTCTTTATCCAACTTGCCAGTCTGTGTCTTTTAATTGGAGCATTTAGCCCATTTACATTTAAGGTTAATATTGTTATGTGTGACTTTGATCCTGTCAGTATGATGTTAGCTGGTTATTTTGCCCGTTAGCTGATGCGGTTTCTTCCTAGCCTTGATGGTCTTTACAATTTGGCATGTTTTTGCAGTGGCTGGTACCGATTGTTCCTTTCCATGTTTAGTGCTTCCTTCAGGAGCTTTTGGAAGGCAGGCCTGGTGGTGACAAAATCTCTCAGCATTTGCTTCTCTGTAAAGGATTTTATTTCTCCTTCACTTATGAAGCTTAGTTTGGCTGGATATGAAATTGTGGGTTGAAAATTCTTTTCTTTAAGAATGTTGAATATTGGCCCCCACTCTCTTCTGGCTTGTAGAGTTTCTGCTGAGGGATTTGCTGTAAGTCTGATGGGCTTCCCTTTTTGGGTAACCCGACCTTTCTCTCTGGCTGCCCTTAACATTTTTTCGTTCATTTCAACCTTGGTGAATCTGACAATTATGTGTCTTGGTGTTGCTCTTCTTGAGGAGTATCTTTGTGGTGTTGTCTGTTTTTCCTGAATTTGAATGTTGGCCTGCCTTGCTAGGCTGGGGAAGTTCTCCTGGATAATATCCTGCAGAGTGTTTTCCAGCTTGGTTCCATTATCCCCGTCACTTTCAGGTACACCAATCAAACATAGATTTGGTCTTTTCACATAGTCCCATATTTCTTGGAGGCTTTGTTCAATTCTTTTTTTTCTCTAAACTTCTCGCCTAATTTCATTAATTTGATCTTCAATCACTGATACCCTTTCTTCCACTTTGATCGAATCAGCCACTGAGGCTTGCGCATGCATCACGTAGTTCTCATGCCATGATTTTCAGCTCCATCAGATCATTTAAGGTCTTCTCTACACTGTTTATTCTATTTAGTCATTTGTCTAATTTTTTCAAGGTTTTAGCTTCCTTGCAATGGGTTCAAACATCCTCCGTTAGCTTGGAGAAGTTTGTTATTACCGAACTTCTGAAGCCTACTTCTGTCAACTCATCAACGTCATTCTCTATCCAGCTTTGTTCCATTGCTGGCGAGGAGCTGAGATCCTTTGGAGGAGAAGAGGTGCTCTGGTTTTTAGAATTTTCAGCTTTTCTGCTTTGGTTTCTCCCCATTTTTGTGGTTTTATCTACCTTTGGTCTTTGATGTTGGTGACCTACAGATGGGGTTTTGGTGTGGATGTCTTTTTTGTTGATGTTGATGCTATTCCTTTCTGTTTGTTAGTTTTCCTTCTAACAGTCAGGTCCCTCAGCTGCAGGTCTGTTGGAATTTGCTGGAGGTCCACTCCAGACTCTGTTTGCCTAGGTATCAGCAGCAGAGGCTGCAGAACAGAAAATACTGCAGAACAGCAAATATTGCTGCCTGATCCTTCCTCTGGAAGCTTTGTCTCAGAGGGGCACCCAGCTGTATGAAATGTCAGTCAGCCCCTACTTGGAGGTGTCTCCTAGTTAGGCCAAATGGGGGTTAGGGACCCACTTGAGGAGGCAGTCTGTCTGTTCTCAGAGCTCAAACACCATGCTTGGAGAACGACTGCTCTCTTCAGAGCTGTCAGACAGGGATGTTTAAGTCTGCAGAAGTTTCTGCTGCCTTTTGTTCAGCTATGCCCTGCCCCCAGAGGTGGAGTCTACAGAGGCAGGCAGGCCTCGTTGACCTGCAGTGAGCTCCAGCCAGTTTGAGCTTCCTGACCACTTTGTTTACCTACTCAAGCCTCAGCAACGGAGGACGCCCCTCCCCAGCCAGGTTGCTGCCTCGCAGTTTGATCTTGGACTGCCACGCTAGCACTGAGCAAGGCTCTGTGGGCATGGGACCCACTGAGCTATGTGTGGGATATAATCTCCTGGTGTGCCATTTGCTAAGACCATTGGAAAAGCACAGTATTTGGGTGGCAGTGACCCAATTTTCCCAGTACAGTCTGTCACGGCTTCCCTTGGCTAGGAAAGGGAAATACCCTGACCCCTGTGCTTCCTGGATGAGGCGATGCCCCAACATGCTTTGGCTCGCCCTCTAAGGGCTGCACCCACTTTCTGACCAGTCCCAATGAAAGGAACCAGGTACTTCAATTGGAAGTGCAGAAATCACCTGTCTTCTTCATCGATCACGCTGGGAGCTGCAGACCGGAGCTGTTCCTATTTGGCCATCTTGGAACGGACCCCACAACTTTCATACTGATTGTTAAGATGGGTATAGAATCTGGATTAGAAATAACGTCTTTACAAAATTTTGAGTGTATTATTCCATTGTTTTCTTGCTTCCACTGTTGTTGAGAAATCCAAAATAATTTTTACCCCAGATCCTTTGTTTTTGATATTTTTTCTCTTTCTCTAGAAACTTATAGGATCTTGCTTTCTCTTCACAATTCTGAAATTTCAAAATGATGGCCTTTGTTGTAGGTCAATTTTTATTCAAAGTTTTCAAATTTTATTGTGTTGGGCACTTGGTAGATACTTTCAAACTGTCAATTTATGTCTTTCAGGTCTAGGATGTTTTTGTGAATTATTTTATTGATGATTTGTTTCTCTTTATTTTCTATATTGTCTTTTTCTGGAATTTCTGTTATTGGGATACTAGAATTTCTAAAAAGTTTCTTTAATTGTCTATATTTTTCTGTTTCATTATTTCTTGCTTTACTTTCTGGGAGATTTTATCAACTTTTTATTTTTGCATTTTGACTTTTTAATTTCAAAGCATTCTTTGTTTTCTGAATCATCCCTTTTATGTGGCATCTTATTCTTGTTTCATGGACTCAATAACTTCTCTTATCTTTTTAGGATGTTAGTCATTAACAAAAAGATTAAAAAATAAACTTTATTGAAGTATAATTTACAAACAATAAAATGCATCCATTTAAAATATATCATTAAATGAGTTTTCACAAATGTATACCATAGGGTAATCACCTCCATAATCAAGATATAGAACATTTCCATCATCTTTCAGTCAACTTCTCCACCTATACCCTGGTCTCAGGCAATGACTGATTTGCTTTCTGTCAGTATAGGTTAGATTTATATTTATGTAGTTAATGATAGAATTTTAATTTTTCCCCTAAAGTAATTTATTTATTCCAAATTGTTTTTAGTTTGTTTTCTTTTTCTTCAGTGAGTATGCCTTGTTCTCTTTCATGTAGAGGTGTTCCAGAAATGTCTGGACATCCTTGCTGGTCTACTCACTATCAAAAGTAGGAAATTAAAAAGGTGACTGGAAGATCTGAGCACCTGGGAGTAGTAACTTTGAGATTAACTACAGTGTGATCAGTGTGGGCTGCTCTTGGAAAACCTTCTGATGTTAGCTCTTTAGACAGTTTCCTTGTGCTGGTCACTAGAGAGGAAATTTTCGATATTTCACATAAATAAAAGGCTGGTAGTGTTTGGGGAACTGAATAGAGCAAAAGGTTGAGATGGGAGGTCTTCAGTATTTTTATTCAGCTTACATATAGTCATTTTCTTTATTTTTCATAGGGCACCCAGCCCTAAAGTCCCACATACAGAGACCTCACCACACCCACACTTTACTATCTCCGTAGAATCAACTAGCAAACTTATGCTGATATACACATGCAGTTTCTCAGTGGCTTGGAGTAGGCACGACACTAACTGCTCTTTTACCCAATCTTATTTAAGTCTTTCTTTTCATCATCTCTTTTCATCGTTTCTAGATACCTAAGTCTCTCTTTTCATCATCTCTAGATACCTAGAACTGACAGTTATCAGAGACTGTATTAGTCAAGGTTCTCCAGAGAAACAGAACCAATAGGATATATACAGATATAGAAAAAGAAATTTATTATGGGACTTTGCTCATGTGATTATGAAAACTCTTCTTGACTGAGTTCCCCTGAGTACCTCAAGGGGAGGTAATGTCCACCTGTATTTGTGAGAGGAATCTTCTTGACTGAGTCCCCCTGAGTACCTCAATGGGAGGTAACGTCCACCTGCATTTGTGAGAGGAATCTTCTTGACTGAGTCCCCCTGAGTACCTCAAGGGGAGGCAATGTCCACCTGTATTTGTGAGAGGAATCTTCTTGACTGAGTCCCCCTGAGTACCTCAAGGGGAGGTAATGTCCACCTGCATTTGTGAAAGGAATCTTCTTGACTGAGTCCCCCTGAGTACCTCAAGGGGAGGTAATGTCCACCTGTATTTGTGAGAGGAATCTTCTTGACTGAGTCCCGCAATTCAAATGCTAATCTCTTCCAGACACACCCAGAAAAAATATTGTACCAGCTATTTGGGCATCCCTTAGCTCAGTCTAATTGACACATACAATTAACCATCACTGAGGCTTTTGAGAATTCTCTGATATAAATTAGGTTGGTGTTTAATTTTCTCCACTGTCCGTTTCCTAGGCTCTGCTGAGTCAGTTACCACTTGACTTTCTGTTTTCCAGCTCCCAGTATTTTGTTTTTGCTCTCTATCCTATTTTCCTCATCCTTGGGGGTTTATGCCTGTGTTAAAAAACCCCTAACTTTATTGCTAAAGATGTTTAGAGAGAGTAGAATTAGATGCATGTGCTCAACCTATTATCTTGACCCCCAAACTTCCCACTATTAGACATTTCTTACTTTAACATATGCAATAGAAGAATTCGTGTGTAAATTAATCAAATATATAAATGTTTATGGAATAAAGGATGCCCTTTATTTCAATTGCTAATTTCACCAATAGAACATTTTCATAATATTTTACATTATTTCTATGCTACCTTTTTACTATAGAGTCATTCACTAGGCACCATTTTTGGGAATTTTATATTCAACATACTGCTAATCCACTATTACAATCAAAGGGAGAATTTTAAAACAGCATCAAGCAATGAATTAGGCAAGCCCTCCTACTTAGGATTTTGACATAATGAATTAAGTCCTCTGATGTTATTACTTGTAAATAAAATATCACTACTCTATTTAGAATTTACATTTAGTTATAGTAATAAATGTAATAATTTCAGACTTAGAGCATTAGTTTCATTAAATTAAAACATGGATGCAGATATCTAAGAACGCAACAGAAGGGAGTTATAGCGGATTCTGCTTCTATGCAGAATGACTGGTATACTTAGGCTGAAAGCTTTTTAAACACCAGGGACAAAAATCCTGTGGGCCATTTGAGTGTAAAGGCTATGTCCTAACTCATTAACATTGTACCTGATGGGTGTGTGCTCCTCCAGAAAGGCAGGTTGAAAATATTCACTCAGGACAAAAACAGGCCGTTTCAAGTGCAGCTGAGGTGTTGGGTAGGCTTGCCATATAAAATGCAGGCTGCCCAGTTACATTTGAATTTCAGATCAACTAGAAACATTTTTCTTTTTTTTTTTTTAGTGAAGTATATCCCATTCAATATTTGGGACATACTTATACCAAAAAAAAAAAAATCAATGTTTACCTAAAATTCAAATTTAATGGAGGATCCAGTATTTTATTTGTTGAATCTGGTTACTGAAGTCAAGGCCCTTAATCTGGAATTAGAATCTCTAGTAAAGTTTGGGTCAAATAAATAAACATTTTAAAAGCTCTAGGAAAGAAAACTTAGAGCTCAAGGCTGCCAATGCAGTGATCACGGAACAGCGTATTAGGAATTAAAGAGAAAATAATACATTCCATACAGCATGGGCATAGAGCATCATGGTTTTCAGGAGGACAAAGGAGACTCCCCAGTGTCCTCTTAATCAGATGGGAGGAATTTAATACAATGAGCATTCTGGGCATTACTGTACCTTTGTTTGGCAATGGCTTTGTTGTCCTCCCTGGGCCAGTGAGACCTGGAGACCTGAGGTAACTGTACTATAATAAGCACAGAAAACTGTTTATACTAGGGAGCTCTGAGTTTAGAGAAGGTGGTGGAAGATATTTGCAAAAAGAGCATTAGGCTAAAATTAAATTATAATATTTCAAGTCACACATTTTCTGATAGGAGCAGAACTTTCCTAAGCACCTCTATTTGACCCTAACTCCATCAGCTACCATCTATTAGTATCTATAAATAAGAATTTAATATGGACTTTCAGAATAGGCTTTTTATTTGTTTTTTGTTTGTTTGTTTTAAAGACTGTCTTTAATGTTTCCCTTTAGGAGCACACTTGATCAGAGCTTGCAATCTCTTGAGGATTCTTCCCCATGCTCTTCATTTTCTTCCAAGAACCCACACCAGTGAAAAAAAGAGAGAATTTTCTAAATTAGCTGAGGGAGTCCCCAAATTATCTAACCCATTTCCCTTCCTTTAGGCGGCCTCCCATTCACATAATGCTAGAGAGCTGTTCATCCACCCTGTGTTAAAAGACTTGCGGGGAAATGATATAGCATACCTCTGTGGGAGATTCTTTTTCATTTCTTTCTTGCTGTTATTTTCAGACATCTGTTGACCTGAGATTGAAACTTTGATTTCAATTTATCCAAAAACAGCAATTCTTTTAAAAAAGAAGCAATTAATAGTATAAAAACATGGCCTTCACCTTCCATACCTGAGCGGTGAAGTGTCCAGCTCTCCAAGCTGTGACTGGTAGCAGTTACTCATCAGACAGAGATGTCTAAGGTCCTCAGTTTCCCTCCTTCTACCACAAGTTCTGCATAACTGCTCCTTTCTTGTTGGGCATTTGGCAAAGAGGATTGTCTGAATCTATAATGGAGAAAAGGAAAATAAAGGCGTAATCATTTTATCTATTGTTAACTTTTTAAGTTAAAATTTTCTGCACACAAAATATTTTATATATACATATATATCTGCATTTAAAAATAAATATAGCAGATTTCTTTATAAGATTTTCTAAATCTTTTCATTGCATATTTTATTTAAAGACTACGGTCTCTCCAATCTTGAGCTAAATAGCCCCATCTTTGGGATGATTATCCATTACAGTTACGAGATATAATATTATGTAGGAACTGGCACTCTATAATAAAAAGTTCCCTAGGGATCTATTTTTCTTGTTAGGGTAAAGTTTTAAAGTAGAGGTGAAGCTGTGAGCTGAATTGGTGGTGGGCAATAAAGGGAAGTGTTGCTGCATAACCTCAAGTCTGGAGAGTGTAGTACAGCCAGCCGCCAGTGCCCCCAGAAGAACAAATTGGAAGAACTGCTTCTGTGAAAACTGTACAGAATTAGCTAGAACACAGCTTGAAGGAGAGTCTACTATGTAGACTCAACAAACATACCTGGGGCTCAGCAATGGTTAGGCTTTTGTCTTTTAGGCTCCAGTTCTGCCCTTGGTCTAAGAGCAGGCTGCTCACTCTCTCTCCACTTTCTATGTAAGAACAAATTCGTAATTACATAAACAGTCTCTAAGATGTGCTTTGCTGCTTAGTCCTCACCATGCCTCTGAGACTTTTTCTTTTATTAAAAATAAGGACAAAGAAGAACTTCCTTTTGACCACTGTCCCCATTTTATTTGTCTGTGTCACTCAGCACATGGCCCACAAGTCATGTACATTCCCAGTGCTACTTCAATAAACCAGTGGTTCAGAACCAGGAGCTATTTTACCCTCCAGAAGACATTTGGTAATGTCTGGAAACACTTTTGATTGTCATGAATTGGGGGAGGGGTACTACTTCTGAATTTAATAAATGGAGGCCAGACATGTTGCTAAATATCCTACAGTGCATGGGACAAACCCCGTCTTCCCCAGCAGCAAAGCATTATCCAGTCCAGAATGTCAACAGGGCCATTCTTGAGAAGTTCGGAATCAAACCAAGGGAAGAGGACAATTTGGCTTCTTTCCCTCATCTTTTTCAGGTGAACTCTCTTTTCCTCACTATTTCCCTGTTTCTTCCCCAAACTCAGAATGGCAAGTCTTCAGTTTCTCTAGCTGTAGTAAACTTTGAGCACCTAGTACAGCTCCCAGCTCAGGGGCAGATGCTCCGGAAATGATGATATCTTGTCAGTCCTTTGCCAACTGACCTCATTTAAGGCAAGTCCAGTCTGATGTGTACAGCCCACCAAAAAAGATGACATCTGGCCTGTTGGCATCCTTTCCTAGAATCCTTTCCATTGCCATAACAGGAAGCCTGTGGGAAGAGTTTAGGGATTTATTTTATGACTTGAAAAATAATCAACAAGCTTAGAAGAGCAGAAAAGAAAAGCTACATGAGGCAGTCCCTCCTGAACACTGTTCAGGGTGCTCCCTCATATGCCAGATACCATATTCCTTGTGCTGTTGTCATCCTAAACATGTTGGATAGAAGCTGGCAGTTAATTTTATCTTGCTAGTATTCTTATTTTCCTTTGGTACATAATATTATAAGGGTACTGTTTATACACTTAGAGCAACATTCAATTTAAATTACAGAATACCAAGAGAGACCATGCACGGAGACACCTCTCTCAGTGAAGCTATTCTCAGTTAAGCGGGAATCAGGCTGTGCTCTCCGGGAAAGAGGGATTTCCTGGAGCTTTTTAAGGGAAGGGACACAACTGCAGCAGACAACATATTGAGGTGATCTGGCCAGTTCCGTTTCTTCTTTTTAAAGCATGACTTAACTCACAACTTCACAAAACAGACTATAAGTTTACTTGGACATTATAAATAATGATAATAATAATAGCTAATATTTATGGAACTCTCGGTATTTAGCAATCACAATGCCAAGTGCTTTATAACATTTTTTCATTTATTAGAATCCATTCCATCCAACACTTTCCAAACAATTATAATGTGTTAGGTATGGCAATGGGTTATGAAATTTTGCAGTCATGTAAAATTATTAATAGTTAAATTAAACACAATTATATGTTTCAAATAATAAATGATGAGAGTGCAGTTCTGGTATTAACTGGATTACCAATGAAACTTTTGGCCAAGGGAGCCTTGTGTACTTTTCTTATTGTGGTCTAGATGTTTGTTCTCTAATAAACCACTATTAGCCATATAAACTATTTACATTTAAATCTAAATTTATTAAAATAAAAAATTTAAATTTAGTTTCACGGTCACACTAGCCACCTTTAAATTACTCCATAATGACACGTGGCTGGTGCCAATTGTGTTGGACAGCACGATATGGAATATTTCTGTCTTTCTAGACAGTTCTATTGGAACACACTGAGTCTAGGATCCTCATAGTCAGACTTTCTTCTTCTTAAGTCATTCACTTTTATACCCCACATTGGTCCTTTTTTGCATTCTAGTTACACAAGACCAATCAATTCCTGATATCTAAATTAGCCTACAAGTTGCATAAAGTTCTGGATCTATTGACAATATTCTCATAACTTGATCTTTACTGAGTTTTCTTCCTCAACCAGAAAGAATCCATTAACTGAAAATGCTGCAGTTATTGCTGTTGTTTTATATCATACAAATCTATACCACATAGGAAATGCTGGGGTATGGCTCTATTCCAATGGAAGAGCATTCTATAATGTGTCTGTAAACTCTGTTGGATAAAATGCCCACTATGAATGCCTTCTGTCATCAGAATGGAACAGTTTATATAAATCTCCTTGGCTTTGAGCTGGAAACTAACATGTTATAAGCTGAACATTACCTCAAAACTCCTCACGTTGTTCAAAACACCTTTCTCTTTATGTCATTTCATATCTCCCACTAACTCTAAAACATCTGTCAAATCCATACTCTCCCTCTCCAGCTCCTTAGCTCAGGCTAGCATTATCTAATACGGACTGTTGCTGGAGCCTCTTAGCTAGCCTCTGCCTTGCTTCCAATCATCTTTTTAGACAGGGTCACCTTTTCCAATGTTCATCTAATGATGCACCATCAGCCCCTCCCTTCTCCCTGCTTATAACCTTTCAGTTCTTTGATCCCACTCCCAGAACCCTGGATGTCCTAGCTGCCTCCTCACTGTTCAGTCTCACCGCGGACCACACCCCCTTCCTCATGTGTCCTCAGTGGCTTTCTTTTCCTCCCATGTCTATAGCCACTTCTCAGTATTGTTCTCTCTGCCAAGGATTATTTCTCTCTCCTCCTCCCTTTCATCAGCTAATACTGATTAGCCCGTCAGTGACTAGTCAACTCAAAGTCACTTTTTCAGGGAAGCCTTTACCAAAGCTCAAACTGAATCCAGTTCTCCTGTTGGAGGCTTTGAGAGCACAATGTGCTTTTCTTTCATACTAATAACCACATTGTGCCCTTATATTTATTGGAGAGATTATTATGATGATGTTGGCTTCTCTCACTATATTATATGATGATAAGAAGGCAGTGCTTTATTTGTTCAGGATGACCATCTGATCCCTAGAGGTAAGAACAGAGCAGGCTCTCAATGAGTACCTGTTGAATGAATGAAATGAAATGGTGAATTGGTCTGAGAATTGGGGTGAAATTTCACAGTTAAATTCAGGGGCTGCTGGGTAGAAGAAACACTTACTCTACAGAAACGGTGGTAGTTTTCATTCCAGGCCTAGGTAACAAGTGTTTGCTGAGTTGACAGGCAACACTCAGAACTAAGAGTGCATGAGATAGTGATTACAAGTGCAGCATCTGGAACCAGACTATCTGCATTCAAATCCCGGCTCCCTAATTATCAGCTGTGGAAATTCGTGCTGCTATAGCTACTCATCTATTTCTATCCTTCCTTTTTTCTTTCTCTTTTAGTGGAAGAGGGATCCTTGCTCTTTAGTAAAAGCAATCTTCCTTCTGTATTCTGAGTGCCAGTTCCCCAGGGACCTCCCTTGATCAATAATTACCCTTCTCTCTCCTCTGTCTCCCAATCTTTCTCTCTCTCGGCCTCTTCTCAAGTGTTTATATTTGATCAAGTATCTCTCCTCTTTAAAAAGCCTTATCCTGGCCAGGCATGGTGGCTCATGCTTGTAATCCTAGCGCTTTGGGAAACCGAAGAGGGAGGATCACTTGAGGCCAGGAGTTTGAAATCAGCCCGGGCAACAGAGCAAGAAACCCATTTCTACAAAAATAAATAAATAAATGAAATTAGCCAGGTGTGGTGTTGCGTGCCTGTAGCCCTAGTTACTAAGGAGGCTGAGGAGAAAGAATTGCTTGAGCCCAGGAGTTTGAGGCTACAGTGAGCTATGATTGCACCACTGCCCTCCAGCCTGGGTGACAGAGGGATATACCCTGTCTCAAAATTGAAAACAAAACAAAATAAAATAAACCCTATCTTGATCCACTCTCCTTTCATCTCCTGCCCTTTCTCTCCTCCACATCTAGATGTCTTGAGAGAATTGCCCCTGCTCTCTGTATTACTCTCATCACATGTCACAAGTGCTCCACTGTAATATCTTTGACCAAAGCAAAATATGAGAATGATTTGCAAAACCCTGTTGGAAATTTGTAGTGTTAATCTCTTTTCTAACCTCCCTGCAGCACTTGACACCATTGAGGGCCACCCCCCGCCCCACACCTTCCTGATTACCTTGGTGTTTCCTTCCCATCTCCCTGATGGCTCTGTCTCAATGTTCTCTATTAGATAAGCCTTTTCTACTTATCTTTTTTTTTTTTTTTTTTTTTTGACAGAACCTCGCTCTGTTGCCCATGCTGGAGGGCAGTGGTACAATCTTGGCTCACTGCAACCTCTGCCTCCCAGGTTCAAGCAATTCTCCTGCCTCAGCCTCCCAAGTAGCTGGGCTTACAGGTGCCCACCCCAACACCTGGCTAATTTTTGTATTTTTAGTTAGTTGGATATTCTAACTAACTAAATTTTCACCATATTGGGCAGGCTGGTCTCAAATTGCTGACCTCAGGTGATTTGCCCTCATTGGCCTCCCAAAGTGCTGGGATTACAGGTGTGAGCCACCATGCCCAGCCTTATCTTTTAATTCTGGTATTCCTCAAAGCTCTGTCCTCACCTTTCAGATTCTCTCCCTCTTTTGAGCTTCTAGTGAACAGTGGGAACCATTTTCCAAGAATAAACATTCACAGACACACGCAGGCACATAACAATTTGCATGCAATTTCAGGGGGGCTATAGACATCCTAAAATACTCAGTGTTATATCTTATATGCTGATAATTCCCAATTATGTACCTTCATTCCAGACTTCTCTGGGATTCATCTCAGTCGATCCAACTTGTTACTAGGTTATCTCTATGTGGATGTTTCCTAGGCATTTCTAAATTATCAACAGCAAAACTAAACTAATCATCTTTCAACCTCAAACCTACTTCCCTAGCCATGTTTCTATTTAAGTAAATGAAAACACAGTTCATCCAGTCCTAGACTAGCAAAAATTTTAAGGTCAGTTGTGAGGGATTTTCCCTCACCATCACACTCAAGCAGTCACCATACCCTATTTCTTCCCCCTCTTCAGTGTATCTATGAATCCTCACTCCTTAGCATCTCCACTGCCCAAATATTAATGCAGACCACCATCACCTTCTGCATGGACCACTGCAATAACCTGCCTATTGGTCTTCTTATCACTTATTTGCCTGCAATTGATTCATTGTACTTCAAGACAGAGGTTTCCTTCAAAACAGCAACCATGCCAATCCCAAGGCATCCTACCATGCTTGGGATGAACTCTAAATTAGCCCTATTCTTTTTGTTCCCAACCAACCCCCATGAGAAACCCAATATGCTATACCCATACTGATACCTTTTCAATTACTTGGTATGCCATGGTCTGTATTTCCCTAAGCCATTCCACATATTGTTTCCTCTTCCTGGAACTTTTTTCCTTTGCTATCCTAACTCACATCTGACTACCTTTTACTCTTCCTTTAAATCTCTGCTTAGTATATACCTTTCCCAGAGAGGCATTTTATAAACTTCCAGCTAGATTAGCCATAACAGCCTCAACTTCCCCTATTTTACCCTTTGTGTAAATTACCCTTCTAGGATCTGTTTTCCTGTGAGACCCTAAGCCCTGTGAGGAAGGGACTATGCTCTCTTGTTCACCGCTCTGTCCTCATCACTCAGCACAGCACCTAGAGATAATAAATAGGTGCTTGTAACATACATGCTGAATTTTTAACCATTGTGCCAGGTTGTGTAATTTAATACAAAATCTAAGTCCTTTGAAAATGAAGACAACATAAAATACCAGATGAGGGAAATGTGACAGGTTTCAAGAGGATGGATCTTAAAGCAATGTCTGTGTTTGTATTGGTGGAGAGAAGAGACAAGGAGTCCAGGCAAAGGCAAAGAGGAAAGATTGGGTATGGTATTTTTAGAATATCTAACTAACTGAATTAAAGTATTCAAGATGGACACTAGTGGGAAATAATGTTGAGTGAGATGTAGTTTCTGAGTATGAATGGGGCAAGTGATGAACCTCACCTGTGGACATAGTTCCCTAAGATAAGGCAGAATACCTTGGATATCAATTACAGAAACTCTCAGGGAAATGGAAAATAACTTATGAATACATAAAGGTTTGGCCCTATATAGATTTCTACAAATAATTAATTCCAGCCTAAGGCTCTTGCATTAGTTTCTTAAATGAATCAGATCCTTTTCGTCCACAGCAAACACAGGTAGCATGGAAATAGAAGGGCTGCAGTGTGTACACATTGCACTTCCGTCTAAATGTACACATCAACATAGCCTGCCATATCCCACCATCACTCAGAGGACTGGAGAGAAGGTAAAATCCAAATAGTCTCCAGGATTAAGAAGCCACTTCAGGAGGAAGGAGAAGACTGAGTTATCTGACAAATTCAGTATATTAAGTGTGCTTTTTGGCTACAATTATTTTGACAATTTGTATCTACTAATTTCTCAATGACTATTGGGCCTTTTAAAGCTGGAGATTGTTAGTCATTTTTCTAATTGCCTGAAAGAAATAGAGACTATGTACATATAATGAATATTAAAACTGGGCAACATTTTGCTTAAATATATATGCCTATAACTGCAACAAATTCAGAGAGCAAAATTATCTTTCTAACTTTATTGGCTTTTCATGAAAATAAACGCTTCCAAGTCATGATAATGACAACCTTTGCCAAATGTTGGCAGTTTAGATTTTAACAAAGATTTTTTGTTCACCAGCTTAGCTGCTGGTGCCATCTAGTGACCAGTCCAATTGATAAACAAAGATGGGTTCAGAAAATGTACTTAGAAGAATTTGATAGTCTTTTATTTAATATTGCAAAGAATGATACCCAAAAAAGGTAAGCAGATAGCCGTAATATTTAAGCTATAATTTAAAAGTTATAAAAGGGCAGAAATTTTAAAGATGACAAACTGTTTTTTTAAACACGCTTAAAGGTAAAAGTACGCTTTTTAAAAAGCGTAAAAGAGATTAAATAACAATTTATAAAACTTATAGTAAGCAACAATTCTGGAACCATCCTTTTTATATTAAAGATTACACATAACAATAATGAAAATTTGTTAAAAGTTCTCATTCCTCTGAGAAAATTATATAAAGTAAAATATTAACGTATTTTTTAAGTTGACAAGTTGGGTGAGGTGGAACCCAAGCATTATCTGGAATTCAAAATTATTTCACCATCATCATCAGGAACTAGAATGGTTAAATTTCCAAATTTGAAAACCCATGACTTTCTTCTTCAGAGACATTTCCCCTGCTAGTCTTTAGAATGAAAACACAAGTCTATATTTACGTAAACATTTATCTGCAGAAGTTTTTTCATCCATAGTTTGCCACCTTGTATTAGTGATGACCCCAAATCAGCACAGTCTGCTTGGTTAGCCATAAGTGCTACAAAAAAATGAAGGTAAAATAAAAACGGTTTCAATTTAAGCCATCTTTAAGTTTCTGCAAGGAAACAAATGCGATAGTTTAAAATGGTTCTGGGAGACCCTCAGGCTTCATTAGAGGGTTTAGCTTCTGCAGAGGGCTCTCAGCTTAAGATACTTACTAACCTCTAGCCCATTGCAAGGGAACTCAAGGTTCTTGATGCTTCATTTTTAAGGCACTAGATTGCTTTTTTATGTTGTTGCTGTTGTTATTGTTAGGAGAGTGATTAGGATGTATATTAACATAGTCCAATAAAGAACCCTATCAAGTTTTGATGACCTTCCTCTAAAATGAGAATATTATACTCTGGACAAGTTTTCAGTAAAACAAAATATGGAACTGTTTCTCTGGGTATAGTGAGGAGTTTGTCCTCAATCATCAACATTTTTGTCCTGTTCCTCTTATGTGCCATGGATTTCCCAAACGTCCAATTAAATGATGACCAGAGCCATCCAAGAAAAGTAAGGAGTCCCCATCACACTGCATCCCCCCTACATTGTTTTTTATAAAGGGCATTAGTAGTTAAAGTCACTTGTGTATTTGTTCACCTATTTAGTCAGTGATTAGTTGCTTAAACATCTATCAAACAATTATTGAACAGAGACCATTAAGCACAAGATGAGGAAGTCATAGTTTTCATTCTCAAGGAACTATGAGTGAGAGAAAGACATTTCCTAGTGACAGAATAACATTTATCAATAGAAGGCTAACTAGTAGAAATATTTATAAGAATTCTAAGATTTTAGAAGCAAAATGAATCCCAGCAAGTTAGGAGCTCAGGAAAGGTATAAAAACATTTTAAAGCACTGCCATGTAACCTAAGCATTGAAAAACAAATAATGTTTCAGTGAAGACAAGTGACAGGTAAGTGCAATTTTATCATGAAATTGTAAATATGATAGACTGATAAGTAACCAGTTAAGTGAAACATGAGTAAGTGTTGGTACCAATGAGATATTGGGCTGAAAAAGTTGTTTGAAGCGTGGAAGTACTAAGACTTTATTTGGTAGTCAATGGGTTGAATGAAAATTTGTAAATAAGAAGGTGAATTTATTAGAGTAGTGTTTTAGGAAAGTTAGCAGAGGGCTGACATATATCCATGTGGCAAATAAGATAAAGAACAAACAAGAGAGCCTCGAAGTGGGGTGACCAGTAGGGAGATTGTATTCCTTCAAGACTGAACTAGGATTGAAAAAGAGGAACAACCAGATACTGCAGAGATGGAATTGATAGAATGTAGTAACCAATTTGATTTGGGGAAAGAAGAAAAAGATGACGGAGGAGTTAAAGGCAACTCACTTTTTAAGCCTGGGTGACTGGATATGTGAAAAATTAACAAATAGATGAAAGGTGGGAGAGAGAGCTAGCTTGTAAGAGAAATACTGGACTGAAAAACATAAAATAGAAACCCAGTTGACATTATCAAAAGAGCAAGTTGCACTTAAAGTCAGCAAATTTGAGATCTTGGAGAGATCTCTGAGTAACGAAGCTCTATTACATACATGAGAAACCCATGGTATGGCATCCCTAATAGTGACATGATATGTCCATGGACGAAGAGCTCTGTACAGTACCAAGTCAATTATTCCATTTTAATATCCTATTTATTATAAACTGTTTTATTATAATTAACTAAATCCTACTTCTTGTCGTTTCTCACTTGTTCATTTTCATCTTATGTAGAGAATAACAGAACACTCTCCTTTATAAGATGCCTTTTTCTATTATTTCACGTTATGTTTCTGTTTTATTCCCCATGGTAACAATGATCAGTTCCCCTACCTTTTCATCATGCAAAGTTATTTACACATGCCTTGCTATTCTGATGACCTTTGTCTGGAAGATCTCCAAAATATGTATATCTCTCAAAAATATAGAATCTACAATTGAGAAAATCTTCAAGATACATCTTGTGTCTTCCTTGCTGCAAAGCCACATACTTAACCAACCAACAGACCTCCTCCTTAATTATACAATTACGGATTGAAGCCTTTTCCTTAAGAAAGGCCAAAACTATAGGTATGAAAATATGCTACTTAATTTGAGGTCGACACTTAATTTAAGAGGGGCTTTCCTTAGCTTTATAGCAATATTTTTTAGCCAATTCCTATGGCAAGTCTCTGAGTTTACATACAGTTAGAAAAAGCCCTCTTTAGAGGCCATCCAGGAGTATCCTCTTGTTAATGAGAGGAAACATTACTCAAGGTCAGAAACTTCAGGTGGAGATTTAGCCCTACCACTACTTAAATGTGAGCTTTTTGAGTTTCTGTTTCTTTTTTTCTAAAATGAGGATAAATATCCTCATGTCTTGTGACTACGTAAGTGTCAAAATCAAAACAGAACAATGTATGACAAATGTCCTGCATGTCTTCCACAACTGTATGAAAGTAATAGTGCAGGTGAGTGAACTAAGGCAAAGAAGTGAGTGCCTTACACCCCCAGATTAGAGGGGAGTCTTCATGCCCTGTTAGAACCACACATCTGTGCTGGAGTAATGTAGAAGATTCTCACCCAGTCACAGCAATGAAGAGAGTGGGAGTAAACTGGAATCCATATTCACTCTAACCCCTAACATTGCCAGTTGCCAAAGCCAACTGCTTCTTGCTTTCCCCAGGATCCTTCTCTGCTTCTCCCTTACAATTGCCATCATATTTCTCTCCAACTTCTGTCCTCTGTGCAGTTCTCACTGAATCACTAAACACATGGAGTGCCTACCACACCCAAAGCACAATGTTCACCACTGGAGATGTGAAGTTGAGTAAAATTTGATTCCAATTTTACTGGAGTTTACATCATATCTGAAAAGGGCAGTCTTCACATGCACTGGGATGTCTAGGCTCAAAAAGTCGGATATACAAGTGTTGGTAAAGATGTGGAGAAATGTAGAAGCTTCATACACAGCTAGCAGGAATGTAAAATGGCATCGCCACCTTGGAAAGCAGCCTTGTAATTCCCCACATAATTAAATACAGAGTTACCATATGACCCAATAATTTCTCTCCCAGGTATATACACATGAGACTTAAACACACATGTCCGCACAAAAACTTGTATATAAATGTTTATGACAGGAATATTTATAACAGCCAAAAGTGGAAATAATCCGAATATCCATCAACGGATGAATGGCTAAACAAATGTAGCATATTTATCCAATGGAATATTATTCAGCCATTAAAAGGACTGAAGTAATAATACATGCTACAACTTGGATAAACTTTGAAAATATTATACTAAGTGAAAGAAGCCAGCAATTAAAATTCACATATTATACAATTCCATTCCTATGAAGGTCCAGAATAGGGAAATCAACAGAGACAGAAAGTCCATTAGGGGTTACCAGGGCTGAGAGTATAGGTGAAGAGGGAGTTAGAAGGTGGTGATAGCTAAAGGATATGGGGGTTTTTTGGAGGTGATGAAATTTTTGGTCTCAGGATTCCTACACCCTCTCAAAAATGTTCTAAAATTGACTGGTAAAGTTTGCACCTATCTGTGAATATACTAGAAACCACTGAATCTTACACTTTAAAAGTGTGACTTGTGTGGTATGTGAATTACATCTCAATAAAGCTGTTTTTTCAAAAAAGGCAAAGCCAGGTGAGTGCTGTAAAGGATTTGAATTGCCATGGTAAAAAGTAGAGTTCATCGGTGACAGCAAGGAGGGAGTTCAACCCGGACATCAGGAAAAACTTTACAGAAGAGTGATGCTAAGGCTGAGGCTTGAAATATGAGTGGGTGTTTATTGTCTCCAGGGATCCTTCTCCAATCCATTAGACACGCTGCTACCACAGTGATCTTTTAACAATTAAAATCTGATCGTGCTACAGAGGGGCACATAGGCATCTTCTAAGGCCCTGTTCATGTCCTGTTTCTTTCTGTGGGTCGAGGATACATGAGTGTTACTTTCTCTGTGTATACAAATTACAGTATATACATTTGTTGAAATGGATGATACTTTGCAAAATAAAAAATAATTTTATTATATGACTATCCTGCCTAAAATTACTCAATAGATTCACATCACTAACACGGTAGAGATTTCGCTGTTGGGTATGACGTGGCTTTGTTTACCGTTACATCGTCAGCTACTTGCACGGTGCCTACACATGGGAGACCTACAGTTTTAGATTGTCTCTGAGACTGAGACAATGACTTGGGTGTAGGCAGTTTATTCAGGCGGTGATCCCAGGAAGTGAGAGTGAGGGAGAGGCAAGTTAGGAGGAAAAGCCTGTAGAACAGTGCATCATCAAGGTTGCCACTGTAGGCGATGGGGCTTTATTCCCTCCAGCACCTCTGAGGAGCAATAGAATGCCTCCTAAAATGGTCTATTGGACCAACAGGAGACTGGAGCATACCTGCTCCTGCACTCCATGGTCCTTAACTTAGGGGTCGTCAGAGCAGGCTCCCAGAGGCCAGAGAAGGCCTAGAAGCAGAAAGCGGAGAGTAGGGAAATGTACCGCGCGTTTGAGGTGGGGGCTGCCAGCCCTGGAGGAGTCTGAGCTTGAGCAGAGCTGCTCACTGCTGCTGTGGCAGAAATTAGAAGTGCACCCAAGGGGATGTGCCATGGGACACCAGAGGCTTCTGCTATATACTTTTTCTAAATGAATGCAATTCCCACATTGCCTGTACACATGTATTTTGCTCCAATTAGACAACTACTTGCAGTTACCTGAAACTGAAAGTGCTCTGTCCCCACCACCACACCTCTGCTTTTAAAGATTCTATTTCAAGGCCATGATAGCTCATGCCTGTAATCCTAGAATTTTGGGAGGCCGAGAGGGGAGAATCTTTTGAGCCTGGGAGTTTGAAACCAGCCTCTAAAAAAGTGAGACCCCATCTAAAAAAAAAAAAAAAGAGATTCTATTTCAGAATTTTTTTTCCATCTTCTTGTTGAACTCATACTCATGCAAAGAACCCTGTTTGAATGTCTTCTTATCCATGACACCTTCTCTCTTGGCTTTCCTTGCACCAGAACACATTTCTATGAGTTCATTCTTGGGCTGTTTTAAATAAATACCTGAGACTGGGTAATTTATAAAGAAAAGAGGTTTAATTGGCTCATGGTTCTGCAGGCTGTACAGGAAGCAAGATGCTGGCATCTGCTTGGCTCCTGGGAGGCCTCAGGAAAATTTACAGTCGTGGCAGAAGACAAAGGGGGAGCAGCACTTCACATGGCTGGAGTAGGAAGAAAGTTCGGGAGGAGTGTTTAAAAGCCACTCACTTTTAAATGACCAGATCTCACGAGAACTCACTCACTAGAGCAACCAAGGGTGAAGTTGTTAAGCCATTCATAAGAAATCTTCCCCGTGATCCAGTCACTTCCTATCAGACCCCACCTCCAGCACTGGGGATTACATTTCAACATGGGTCTTGGGTGGGGACACAGATCCAAACCATATCAACATCTCTTCACTCTATTCCTTTCTAATTATTTTCATGTGTTTCTCCTCTTAGGCTAGTAAAATACTTAGAAGATAGTAAGAACTCAGTACATGTTAAAAGAAGGGCTGAATGGATTTCATAACTGTTTAAGATTTCAGGGTTTGATAGACAAGTGGAGCTGTAACTCTCAAATGTTTTGGTCTCAGCACCCTTATATCCTCTTAAAAATTATTGTGGGTTCCATAGAGCTTTTGTTTCTGTGAATTATATCTGTCAAAATCTAACATAGAAGAAACTGAAGGGATGATACATTAAAAAATGCATCATAAAACATTACATGTTAGCACAAATAACTTTTTAATAAAAAATAGATATATTTAGTGACCATTTTAGCATTGTTCTATATTTTTGGCAAACGTCTTTCATGTCTGACCTAATAGGAGTCAGCTGGATTCTCACATCTGCTTCCACATCTATCTGTTGTGATATGTCGTTGTGGTTGAAAGTCCACCCTTACACAGATGTGTAATTAGAAAAGAAAGATATATTTTAATAGCTTTTTAAGATAATTTGAATATTCTTTGAAACCATACCAAACTCATTGTAAAGTAGTTTCTTAAAGGTTGGTCCCAATGGCAAATCTGAAACCATTTTCGTCATTACACTTCGGTCATTTGGAAAGTATTGGTTCACTGAGTTATGTAAATTTTACAAATGTTCAAAGATTTCATTATACAACATCAAAAAGTCATATTTATTAATATCACCACCTATGTCATCAGAAAAGTCTCTAAGTAGTGGGAAGCTGTCATGCTCACAGTGCTAGAGTCTAGTTTTCAAAATTTTAAATTTTCATTGGAAAGTTCAAATTTTAGCAGTGGAAACAAATACTATGAGTTGTTTTCCTTATAGGAAGAGGTTTATTTTGTTCAGCTTTTAAAAAATTCTCTGCCAAATGTCCAAGTCTGAATATCCATAGTCAGTCTGTTGTTCTTTCAAGTAAAAATGCTGTCCCACGTCCTCAAAGGTCTAGATTTAATAAAACTAATACTTTTTACATCTTCGTTAAGGGCATCTTTCAGTAAAACTGGCATTTTCTTTTTCATTGCCAGTGTGTGGTACTGAAGAACAAAATGGCAAAAAAGATACTACTCTCTTGAGTAGTATCAGATATCAGAGAGTAGTCAGATACTACTCTCTTGATTCATGTACTTTTACCCACCACTGCTTTTGCACCATTAGTGCAAATGTCAACCCAGTGAAATAGACCCCATAACAACTTGGTATTATTATGACAATTGTTTTGGACTCAGGGAACCTCAGAGTCTTAAGAACCCCCACAAATCCATAAACCATGCTTTTGGAACTTCTCAAGTAGAAGACCGATGTCCCATAAATTTTTGCATCTTTGAAAAGAATTTCAAGAGTTTATTAAGTTGTATCCAAAAAATTATGAGCTGACACAACCTAATTCCTTATCTCATCCCAGCAATGCTTCCTTATCAACCCTGGCCCACTTTGCTGCACCCCAGACCCTTAAGCTAGGAGCTCCGCTTTTTATCTGACATACACAGCGTCGGACAAGAGGGTACCAAAACAACAAATGAAAACAGTCAAGAAGGAAAAACAGAGGGGCTTTTGACATTCTGAAGTAAAGAAACTTCATTGTAATGGGTTCAAGAGTCATTGGATTGCAGTCAGGTTCTCCTTGAACAATAGTTCAGCCTCTTTTGGGTGTCCAAAGGGAAACTAAGGAAAAGGGACTTTGGCCACATTTAGATTTGAATTCTAACCCATTCCTATGGGCCAGATAGAAATGCAGGCAGCAGGAATGGGAAAGACTCTAGAGAAAGGGAAAGGTCAAAAGCCAGAGTGGAACTTTCTCCTTCCAGTGCTTTCCTTGGCGTGGTCTATGTTTTAAGGAAGAAAGATCAGACCTTTTACCAAGGACACCATGAGAGGAAAATACTGGCTGGCAGTTCGAGGGGAAAATACCCAAGGATTTTAGTTAACCAGGGCCTGGGTTGATTTTCACAAGTGAATAGGTCATATGCTTGGGAAAGCCATCTGCTGTGTGCCCTGATTTTCCTTCTGACTCATCTCTTACTGGACCATGACTGAACTGAGAGCTGCATCTCTAAGGCAAATGCTAATAATGTTTGGATTTTACATTTGAGTAGAGCGTCATAATTTACAAATATTACCCCAACATTTGTTAATCACCTAAGCAATACTAGGCACATGTATACTTATTAGTTCATTGAGTGATAGTAATAATTTATTGAGCATTTACTAGGCATTAGTTCCATGCTAAACACTTTATATATATAAAATCTTTCTAAAATACTTCCAACAACCTTACAGGTAGTGTTTGCATTTAATGATGAGAGAACTGGCCTCAGGGAAGTTAAGTTATTTGCTCAACGTCATGCAATTAAAAAAGGATAGAACTCAGATTCATCTGAATGAAGCTGAGGCTCTTAACCACTATACTACTCTAGGTAGAAAGTACCCAGGAAGAGCTGGTTAAGTTGTTTGAAGTGTGCAAGCCTTTGGGAAAGAAAAAAAATTAAGTCACAAGCAAAAGTATTTTTCTTCTTTACTAGGTCTCTTTTTTTGATGGTTATTGTCCTAATAACTGAACAGAAGAAAAACATTCCTCCTCTTATCAGGCTCTGTGACAAGTTAGATACCTAGAGGAGAAGCACTTACTCTCTGGACCCCTCCCTCAGTACATTACTGACATGTGCATGCTGCTGCTGAGAACGAAGTGGGGTCAGCTAATGGGTTTTAGGTTGTGGAGACTTAGTCACTATAAAGTAATGTCTCTAGGTATGTCACCCACTCATTGCTGGCTCTAAATGAATGGTGACAATATTGCTTGCTGCTCCGTGAATACCATAGCTCTTGGATGACTATAGTAGCTCACAGATCTTCTCTGGCAGGTGAACAGGGTCCCTGAGGAGGTCACCGTCAGGTTTTTCAGACCAGGAGGGAATTGTTTCACTCACTGCCGCATGAATGCTGGAAGGCCCAGTTGGCTCAGTTACTCACAGACCTGTGCTAATGAGCCTGGAGTCAGGTTTTAATACTTACAGGAATCAATTGGCTTTGCATGGAGAAAAGTCTGCACCACTGATTTTATGTTTCCATGGTCAGAGCCACTGCCGCAGGATCGCACCACGGCAGTCTTTCCCGGGTATCAGGTGCTGCTCAAACTGAAGGCAGGGGGATGGCTGTGGAGGCAAAGCAGGTTTCAGCAGTAGCTGGTTCCAAAAATGACTTGAGGTCTTTATTTATTATTCAGGAATTTATTATGGCTTAATTTATGTTTATTAAGTGAATGAATGAATTTTCTGTTTTCTCCTAAAGATCTTTGTGACCAAGATCTCTGCTTCAGGTAAAATAAAAGAGGGAAATGCCTCAAAATGAAAAAAGCATCATATTCTTCACAGATGCTCAGGCAGGACGGAGAGTAAAACAGGATCTATTTTAAAGGAGTTAGCAATAAAAGAGTCCAAAAACTGTATTTTATAAGCAATCTGATTCTTAGATTTCTTATGTGTCTTCTTCTGGGTTTCTTGTCTTTGTTTGGTTTTGCTATCAGTAGATGATCAAATTCCCCTTGAAGACTTCACCCTGTTTTACATGCCATAAGAGAAACTAAAGAAAGGGAAGTTTGGTTGTGCTTCAATTAAGAGTATTAAGTTTGGTCTCATTCACTTTTGGGGACCAGGTTTGGCATGGCCAGTATGAATGGAGAATGACTCCAAGGACAAGCCAGAAATCAGAAACAGAGGGGAAAGCTCTTCTTCCTACTCTCTACCACATAGGTGATCTGCGTCCTCTTTTAAGGAGAAAGAAACACACAAGGCCAAAGGACAGGAAAGTGTTTGATTGCTGTTTTAGTGAAAGACAACTTAGAGTTTGGGGTTAACAAGTTCAATTCAGCTCACAATGTGATCTAGCTACTAATATTCTCAGGCTGCATCCAAAAAAATGTAAGATCCCAATTACAAATTACAAAAAGTAATAGTCTTGCTACTCTCCCTGCTGGTCACCAAACACGGTGGGAGCTTAGCCAGGCTCTGCCTTTTATTAACTACATGTTCTTACACAAGTTACTTTACTTCTTTCAACTTTACCTTTATTATCTGTAAAATGAGGCTTATGATAATAACTCAAAGGATAATTGTGATGATTAAATAAAAAGCACCTGATACACATTTAGCCTAGTTCATGGCCTGTAGTCAGAGCGATAAACGGTGGCTCTTAAAACCACTGTTTTGCTGTCAATCTTGTCGGGGTAGCTCAAGGCAGCCTTGTACACTCTGGCTCTTAATATACAAGTTTGGGCACTTAGGTTGCAAAAAAAAAAAATCTGCCCCATATATATATATATATATATATATATATATATATATATATATATATTTATAATAGAGATTTTATTTAAAATATGTGGGAGCCCTTAAAAACCTAATGGGAAAACTGGAGTCAGGCTCAACAAATGAGAACTAACCAGCAACTCCGTTGGTGGAAGAAGCAGGAGCCATTTTGGCAGTCGTGTCCATAAAATTTCACCCTTCTCAGTCTCATGGTGACTCTGTTTAAGATCAAAATTCCAACTTGGATTGCATTCCTAGTGTACAGCCATCAGGGGAAAAGTAATTCCCCAAAAGGAAATCTGATAGCATTACTTAAAGAAGGCTGGCTAGATAGAAATTCTAATGTTCTATAAGATACTCTCCCCTTCACATTTAAATAAAATAATTTATCTTATCATTGGCACTTACTTCTGTGGGGAACTAGTTAAAGGCATTCTTTTGCCATCCAGGCTAGGGTGCAGTGTCGGGATCTCGGCTCATTGCAACCTCCTCCTCCCGGGTTCAAGCGATTCTCCTTCCTGAGCCTCCCAAGAAGCTGGGACTACAGGCGCCCGCCACCACGCCCCACTAATTTTTTGTATTTTTAGTAGAAACGGGGTTTCAACCTGTTAGCCAGGATGGTCTCGATCTCCTGACCTCGTGATCCGCCCGCCTCGGCCTCCCAGAGTGCTGGGATTACAGGCGTGAGCCACCGCGCCCTGCCAAAAGCACGTTCTTCAACCGCATTTTTTCTAAGCATTTGTGATGGCTTTAAGCAGCCCAAGTAATCAGAATCATGTAATTACTATAGTGGCCACTAGATGGCAATCCCAAAAGTGAGGCACCATTTAAAAAATAAGTCAACAGTAAAATTTCTTAAAGTTTTCAGCACTTTAACATTTATTATCTGATTCACTTCACACAGTAGCTTTGTGATCTTGAAATTGTTATTCCAAAAGTTTGCGTCTGAGAAAATTGATTCTCAGAGACGTTCACTGACTTGCCCTATCCCCAGAGTTTAATAATTTGTTTTGTCTATGTTCTTGCTTTTTCTACTAACCCTACTAAATTCTTTATAGTTACAGATCTTCAGACACTCTAAATTTTCCAAGCTTGGAAATTAAGAGGCACTCTTTAAATCATCTAATATATTCTGCTCATTTTCCAGATGAGGAAACAGAGTCCTAGGTAATGTAAGTAATTTGCTCAAGGTCACACAGTTGATTTGTAGACAAGTCTGGTTTGAACTCTGAATCCTGCCTAGACCAGGAGTCCTTGTAGCAAAATAGACTTATTTCTCATATACTATTGGACTACAAGTACACTTCCTTACCAAACTTCACTTAATAAGATACTATCTGTAGATTTGAACCAAAGTCTTTAGTAAAACATTTTCTGCTAAACATGGGTTTACACTTCACAAAAGTTTTCATCCTAAGGATGACCATGAACCCCTTACCCCTCTCCAAGAATAACTTTTCAATATTCCTAAGTGCCATTCTTCTATGTATACTGGTTCTATGTTAAAAGCATTCTTTATAAGCTTATAATATCGTGCCACAAAACCTTCAGCCAAAGAAAACATTCAGCAATCATCTGGAAATTTTTTGTTCTTATAAAAGACAGCATGATGTAGTAGAAAGAGCTCATATGCAGAAAAGCTTGGTGTGTTACTAGCTTGATTACTGATCAGTAGAGAGTTTTTGTTTGATTTCGCCTGTTTGTTTTTTTTTTGTAATGTCACCTAATTTTTCTGAGGCTCAGTGCTCTTATGCAGAAAAATGATGTAAGTAACATCTGCCCTACATTGTGGTGGTTGGGACTATTTGTTTGAGAGTAATATGAGCCACCTTGAAGCCGTCTTAAGCAATACTTAGCAAAAATTAAGAGTTTGTTAGGGAAACAGGGATGTATTAAAACCCAACAAAGGCTGGGCGTGGTGGCTCATGCCTATAATCCCAGCACTTTTGGAGGCCGAGGCGGGCGGATCACGAGGTTGGGAGATTGAGACCATCCTGGCCAACATGGTGAAACCCCGTCTCTACTAAAATACAAAAAAAAAGAAAAAAGAAAAAATTGGCCAGGCACAGTGTCTCATGCCTATAATTCCAGCACTTTGGGAGCCCAAGGTGGGCAGATCACCTGAAGTCAGGGGTTCGAGACCAGTTTCACCAACATGGTGAAACTCCATCTCTACTAAAAATACAAAATTAGCCAAGTGTGGTGGCACATGCCTGTAATCCCAACTACTTGGGAGGCTGAGGCAGGAGAATTGCCTGAACCTGGGAGGTGGAGGTGGCAGTGAGCCAAGATCACGCCATCACTCTGGGCAACAACAGCAAAACTCTGTCTCAAAAAATAAAATAAAATAAAATAAAATAAAGTAAAATAAAATAAAATAAACTAGCCAGTCATGGTGGCACGCGCCTGTAGTCCCAGCTACTCTGGAAGCTGAGGCAGGAGAATCACTTGAACCCAGGAGGCAGAGTTTGCAGTGAGCCGAGATCGCACCACTGCACTCTAGCCTGGGCTACAGAACGAGAGACTCCATCTCAAAAAAAAAAAAAAAGTTTTAATTATAGCTTGAGCCTCTGGATGGTAATGCGTATAGAATGTTAAAGTCAATATTTGAACATCATAAGCACGGTGGGACTTTCTCTTTGAATCTCAGTCTTACAATGATTCTAAATGTCCTTTCTTAGCAACAGGAAGTTATCTTATTTCTTTCACAACAGCAATAGCAACAAAAATGATGCAACTACAGCCAGTTATTCAAATAGCTCAAAGAAAAGCTACATGATAGTTATTTATTCATTCATCCATTCCATTGTTTATTCAATGAACCTTTCCATCCAGCACCTACTATGTCCACACACTAGCTAGAGTCTACCTATACAAGGTAAAAGTGGCAGATACGGTCACTTGTACCCTATTGCTGGTGATATCCAGTTTGCTTTTTTTTTTTTTCTTAAAGTCACTACTTGCGCACCCATGGAGGAAAATAGTTGCAAATAGCCAGGGTCAGTGTGTGATTTCTTACAGGGAGCTCTCTGGCCATTTGGTCAATGGATTCTAAAGTTGTTATGGCTCTACTTCAGCAATAACATCAAGCTACAGAACTAAACTATGTGACTGCATCTTACATGCCTGCCGTCTGGCTCACCCCTGAAAATCTGGTCTCCAAAGCCTGCTTGCTGGCAAAGGGAACCATGTAGAAAGGATTTTTGGCCTAATTGTGTCTGTTTGTTGCAATGCAATGCCCTTAACCTCCCAAGGGCTGTGTCTCAGACCCTTGCCTACAAAGCCAAATCCATTTGGCAAGCAATGTCTCTGACAAAGCAGTAAGCTTGGCCCCATTAATGTGCTTGCCTCACATTCTATAGTGTTTCACACCACATGCCTCAAATTCTTTGGTTTTCCAGGGCTTAGAGTACTCGGGGTAGCAGATGGAGTTAAGAGACCTGAACACGCCTGTCATAAATGAACACACAGCTCCAAAGGGCTTGCAGTAAACATGGACACTATTCTTTTTTTTTTTTTAATGCTTTAAGTTTTAGGGTACATGTGCACAACATGCAGGTTTGTTACATATGTATACATGTGCCATGTTGGTGTGCTGCACCCATTAACTCGTCATTTAGCATTAGGTATATCTCCTAATGCTATCCCTCCTCCCTCCCCCCACCCCACAACAGGCCCCGGTGTGTGATGTTCCCCTTCCTGTGTTCATGTGTTCTCATTGTTCAATTCCCACCTATGAGTGAGAACATGTGGTGTTTGGTTTTTTGTCCTTGTGATAGTTTGCTGAGAATGATAGTTTCCAGCTTCATCCATGTCCCTACAAAGGACATGAACTCATCATTTTTTATGGCTGCATAGTATTCCATGGCATATATGTGCCACATTTTCTTAATCCAGTCTATCATTGTTAGACATTTGGGTTGGTTCCAAGTCTTTGCTATTGTGAATAGTGCCGCAATAAACATACGAACATGGACACTATTCTTTACCAGATATCATTCTCCCTATCTATAAAGTGAGGAGATTGTCTACAACAGTGGCTTCAAAGTTTGTACTAGCAGCAGAATTATTTGTATCAAAGAAAGCTTATATAACAGCCCAGTGTGATTTGTGGTCCAGTAAAACTTACTATCTATAGTTCCCCAAACATTGTCATGCCTTTTGTGCATGCTAGTTTTTGGCAAGAAATGTCCCCCCATAATAATCCACCTTCTCTTAGAAGCCATTGCTGAATGTCTCCTCTCCCTTTAAAGTGTTAATCACTTGTTTGCTCATTAATTCATTCAGAAATGTAAATTTAGCTTCTATTGTGTTGTATCAGGTACGATGCTAGAAACTAGGAATTCACAGCTGAATGTCTGAGTTGTAACTTTTGTTGTATCAGGTACTATGCTAGAAACTAGGAATTCACAGCTGAATGTCTGAGTTGTAGCTTTGAAAGATTCACAATTCACTAGGGAGATGTATTAGTCGGGGTCCTGGTAAGAAACAGGTGGCCCACTCCAGTGGAAAAGTTGAAGATAGTCTGATGATGGGGCTATTTACAAAGGTGTGGGCAAAGTGTAAGGGAAACCAACAGGGAATGAGAAAGGGCCCAAGATAGGGAGGCTGAGGAAGGCAGCAGAAGGGAATGGAACCTGGAGAGAACCACTGCAACATCCCCAGAAGGCCTCCTGCAGAGCTGTGGCCTTGGGAAAGGAAGCCTGAAGCAAGCAGGGGACTGAATCTCCAGCCCTACATTTGCAAATGTCCAACAGAGCCTCCTACTTGACACATCCTCGAAAAGGCAAGGTAAGCCACTGGCCCTGCCCATGAAAGTCAGCCTCCCAAGACCCAGAAGAATTGTTTCACAGATGAAGAAACTAAGGCACCAAGACATCAAGCAGCTGGCCAAGATCACCTAGCTGATCAGTGGCAGGGGAGGAGGAAAACCTAGTTAGCCTAAGATCAGAGGCCAGTCTTACACTTGAAGCTATGCTCTTGCTATGATAGAGAAAGTAAAAGTCTAGTGATGGTACAAAGAAGATGTTGATCAGCTCCACTTGAGTGGGGCCTGGAAGATATGCAGAACTCTGCCAGCCATATTAAGGATGGGGCTAAGGTGGACGAGGACTGACAACCTGAAGAACAGGATGTACAAAGACGTGTGATTTACAAGGGCATTGTTGAGGGCGAAAGGAATCATTTTGACCAAGCGTAAGGAGGAATTTGAATGTGTGTGGGAAATGAACTGAAGTGTCTAATTGTGTCAGGTCATGGAACACCTTGAATGCTATTTAAACTGGTTTGGACTTGATTCGGTAGACAAAAGGGAAAATCTTGAAGGTTTTTAAACAGTGAAGTAACACAAGGAGATTTGCCTTTTAGAAATATCACTGTCATGGCTGTAGGTGACTGAATAGGAGGCAGGCAAGACAGAGCGTGAGAGATCAGAGGAGTCAGGACACTGCTATAACAGCCTAGGAGAAAGATGGTCAGGATGTTACTTAAGGCAGTAGCAGTGAGGAAAGAGAGAAAGGCACAGATTCCAGAGAGATTTAGGAGAAAGAAACATCAGGGCTTAGTGGTCAGGTGGATGTGAGAGTTGAGGAAAAGGAAGAAGGAGCACAGGACAACTCCCAGGTTTCTGATGCGCAGAATTTCTATGCCATTTTGATGCATCCATTTCTATTATTTTACTTCTGGTACAATTATTTTCATAGGGCATCTATTGAATGCCTTCTCTGAGCCAAAATCTATGCTAGATGCTGTGGATAGAAAGATGAGTTAGACAGAATGTTTTCCCTAGTTAAGGAGACAGACACATATGTAGACAATTTCAACACAATATAATAAATGTTATCATAAAGATATGCACAGGAATCACTTTCTAGTGTAATTATCCATTTACATTGCCTGCAGCATTTCTTATTCATTGCTGGGTCTCAGTGCTATGGCCATTGCCTCTCATATAGCAGGGGTTAATCAAGCACTGAACTGGCTTGGATCTTTGCAACAGTTTTGTTAAGCTCAGAACTGGTTTCCCAGGAATCTTATAGGGCTCGTATTTATCAGAGAGCAAGTACTATATCCTAACCCCAAGACTGCATGTATTCCTGACCTGTTCATTTCTATAAAAGTGCCCAGTGAAACACAGTAAGCAGTACAGGAACACAGCCTATCACCATCAGTGATTTCAGAGTGCAAAGTCTCCACACTCTTGTCAGAGCAAGTGCTCCATCCAGCCCAAAGCAAAGACCTTCTTTCTTCTCTCATCCCCTAGAAATACATGGTAAGCTTTCTCAGCTTAACGGAAGCATTAGTCAAACCTTCAAGCAATTTTCTCAGCCTGCTCCAGACCCAGAACAATGGAGTGAAATTTTGTTCTGCACAATGTTGTGTTCCTCATTATAAGTTTCATAATGTACATTTAGATCTATTAATTTCTGCTGGTTTTTATTTGAGACAAAAACTGCATGATATTTATCATCTCCCCTCCCCTGAATCATCTAGTTTTAGCTATCATAATTTTATGTGAGATATCCTAAAACCAAATTGTCCAAAATTTGACAAAATATTCACGCACCAAATTCTGGTCTGTGCTGCATTTTATGGCAAGTATAAGGTGTTTCCTGCTTTGCTTAAGAGGTGACACTTAATCAGTGGTTCATTCTCATTTTTGACTATTGGATTCAACAAAGAGTGTCTGATTCCTTAAGGGCTTGACTGAGACAGTTTAGAAAACATAGCAATATACAAACACACATTAAGTCATTGTTGCAATTCAATAAAGCTGCATAACCTTGTTTAGGCATTTAGTTGCTTAGAACAGCTGTTTTTTAAGCTCCCAGATTCTGTAGGTCAGGAATCAGGATTGGGAAGAGTGGAGATAGTTTGGACCTCACATGGAAAGACCCAAAGGCTGGGTTGACCTGATGTCTGGGGGCTTGAGTCATCTGAAAGCTTGTGCACTCAGTGCCTGGTTCCTGGCCTGGGATGACTCCCACACTAAGACTGCTGACCAGAGCACCTGCACCTAGTGTCTGCATGTAATTTGACTTTATCACAGCACAGCAGCCTCAGAAGAGTTGGATATCCTACATGTAACTCAGGAAATATGAGTGATCCCACAGACATGGCACAAGATGCATGGCCTCTTATGACCTTGCCTGGAAAGTCACTTTTCTTCAGCCTTACTCTATTGATTGAAACAATTACATCCCTGCCCAGATTCAAGGAAGGAATTAGACTTCACATCTTCATGAGGAGTGGCAAGGGCACATTAAAGAAGAATATATATGCTAAATGTTATCTTTGGAAATTGCAATCTTTCCCAATCTCTGTGTTTTAAAAATATTTTCATATTAAATACTACAAGTCACAATGTTCAAGCTCTCAGAGGTCTTATGTAACTGAAAGCATTGGGATTCTAGAGATGACAGTGTGCTTTATAATTATCTTGAAACAAAGTTGTATAGTAATAGTAAATGGTTTCAGTTCCAGCTATCTCCAAATGCTAGCTTGATGCAGAAATCAAGCATGAAAAAAATCACATTTTCGGCCTCAAAAAGTTGACCTGTCATAGCACTGTTGTAGAGACCTTATTTTTTAAATACCTCCTGATCTATTTTACTGCTTTTTAAACTTAATATTTTTGTTTTTATGTATGCTTTGTAGCCATCTCATCGTGTTGCCTAAAGGAAACGGAGTGCAAGTGCCACCTGAGTAAGGACACATCAGAGAAGCAGTCCCTGCCCAGCAGGAAAGGTGAAAGCCTTTCCAGTGAGAATGAGGAGCTAGAGAGAGGAAGTGGGGATTTGGTCAGGTGTAATCAGTCCCTAGCCTTGGTGCAGAATCTGCGGGGTGTGTACTGAGAAAGAACCAGAAGGTTTGGGAGAAATCCAGAGCAGAGAGGTTTTTATCTAAGAACAAAGCTGGAGGCATCACACTACCTGACTTCAAACTATACTACAAGGCTACAGTAACCAAAACAGCATGGTACTGGTACCAAAACAGAGATATAGATCAATGGAACAGAACAGAGCCCTCAGAAATAACGCCACATATCTACAACTATCTGATCTTTGACAAACCTGAGAAAAACAAGCAATGGGGAAAGGATTCCCTATTTAATAAATGGTGCTGGGAAAACTGGCTAGCCATATGTAGAAAGCTGAAACTGGTTCCCTTCCTTACACCTTATACAAAAATCAATTCAAGATGGATTAAAGACTTAAACGTTAGACCTAAAACCATAAGAACCCTAGAAGAAAACCTAGGCATTACCATTCAGGACATAGGCACAGGCAAGGACTTGATGTTTAAAACACCAAAAGCAATGGCAACAAAAGCCAAAATTGACAAATGGGATCTAATTAAACTAAAGAGCTTCTGCACAGCAAAAGAAACTACCATCAGAGTGAACAGGCAACCCACAAAATGGGAGAAAATTTTCGCAACCTACTCATCTGACAAAGGGCTAATATCCAGAATCTACAATGAACTCAAACAAATTTACAAGAAAAAAACAAACAACCCCATCAAAAAGTGGGCGAAGGATATGAACAGACACTTCTCAAAATAAGACATTTATGCAGCCAAAAAACACATGAAAAAATGCTCACCATCACTGGCCATCAGAGAAATGCAAATCAAAACCACAATGAGATATCATCTCACACCAGTTAGAATGGCGATCATTAAAAAGTCAGGAAACAACAGGTGCTGGAGAGGATGTGGAGAAATAGGAACACTTTTACACTGTTGGTGGGACTGTAAACTAGTTCAACCATTGTGGAAGTCAGTGTGGCGATTCCTCAGGGATCTAGAACTAGAAATACCATTTGACCCAGCCATCCCATTACTGGGTATATACCCAAAGGACTATAAATCATGCTGCTATAAAGACACATGCACACGGATGTTTATTGTGACAATTTTCACAATAGCAAAGACTTGGAGCCAACCCAAATGTCCAACAATGATAGACTGGATTAAGAAAATGTGGCACATATCCACCATGGAATACTATGCAGCCATAAAAAATGATGAGTTCATGTCCTTTGTAGGGACATGGATGAAATTGGAAATCATCATTCTCAGTAAACTGTCGCAAGAACAAAAAACCAAACACCGCATATTCTCACTCATAGGTGGGAATTGAACAATGAGAACACATGGACACAGGAAGGGGAACATCACACTCTGGGGACTGTTGTGGGGTGGGGGAGGGGGGAGGGATAGCATTGGGAGATATACCTAATGCTAGATGACGAGTTAGTGGGTGCAGCGCACCAGCATGTCACATGTATACATATGTAACTAACCTGCATGTTGTGCACATGTACCCTAAAACTTAAAGTATAATAATAAAATTTAAAAAAAAAGAGAGGTTTTTATCTGCATTAGGAATTCCTTTTAGGAGTTCCTATGTTCAGAGAAAGACAGTGTCATGCAGAAGGAGGTAGATCAGGATGATGAGGAAGGCATCTACTTACTGAGTAAGGCCTCAGGGCACTCACAACCCCTACAGGGCCTGCTAAAATGCTAAGCGACCCAGGCCAGGGAAAGATAGGAACTGGGACATGAAAACCACAGATAGAAAGAATTACAGGCTTCAGGCATAGCTGTGCCTATGATGTTCAAAGGAGTGATCAGTTGGTAACCTGTATGGATACTCATTTGCAGAAACATCACAAGTAGGCATGAGATAGTCCTCCCCACATAGAACAAGATGATACTTGACTTTCTACCCTTTCGCAAACACCTGTCCCTTCCCCACTCCAAAATAATTAATCTCCTGGAAAAGGCAAAAGAAGGAGTGGGGTAGAGGCAGGGAATCCAGGACTAACTACACTTAATTAATTCAAGAAAATTAAGTGTAGTTAGTCCTGGATTCCCTGCCTCTGATTCTTGAATTAGTATTTATCCAACATAAGCTGAATTTAACTTAAAGAGACCAATATACC